>NC_142462.1:57850067-60350067 GCF_049115385.1 Moschus berezovskii | reverse complement strand
CAAAGTCTCATGCAGCTGCATGGGTGGAAACCTTGTCATATACATACGTCCAACATGGAAGGATGAGAAAATGGATTCTGACTGTTACACTTTATAGTTTGGTGAGAATTTTACCAATTATAAAAAGAATATTTAATGAACAGTTGTTGGATGGTGTTGTGTTCACCTCCTGTTTTTCCTGCTGATGAGAGAGAAATTTTTGCCCTATAGTTTTCAGAATGGCTGAACACATGCTCCCCAACACTGGAAAGATGAGATCAGCAGCATTTTATTAGTTACATAGACTCATAGTCTGGGGGAAGGGGCCACTACATACCACATAAGACCATGCGAGGGTTACCCTCAGTAACAGTGTGAACAAGCAGGGACCATGGTTGGCCAGCTTTGTAAAATCAAGAGGGTGGAGTGACCCCTAGTTGCTGCAGAAGAATGTGGCTAGCTTGTTTGAATAATCCATGGGCTGGCAAAGAACTGAAGCACATTACTCAGGGACAAGCAGGAACTGTGTGTCTAGTCCCTGTGATAAGGAGGGTTGCCAACCTGTGATAAGTTTGCCTGGGGGATCTTATCCATGGGAGCAGAGTGAAGAGTGGAATTTGCAGTTAGGCCATTCAGGGTCCCTCTGATTTTACCAGATGTCAAGTGAGCATATTAATATTGAGCCTTAACTTTAAACCTTAAGGCAAATGCCTACCATAACATATTTATTTCAAAAATTGAAAAAAAATGTTGTTTTAAGCAATTTTTTATATTGAATATGCAAATTAATAGCTTGCTTTAAAATTTTACATTATATCATATCATAAAAGTTTTCAAATGTCAAAATGCTCAGTGCTCAGTAGTTTCAGTCGTGTCTGACTCCTTGCAATGCTATAGACTGTAGCCCTCCAGGGATCCCATGTAGCCTGTCCATGGGATTCTCCAGACAAGAATACTGAAGTGAGTTGCCAATCCCTTCTCCAGGGGATCTTCCTGACCCATAGACCTTCCCAATTGAGGGATTGAATCTGTGTCCCCTGCAGCTCCTACATTGCTGGTAGATTCCTTACCACTGAGACAACAGGGAAGTTCTTCAAATTCAAAAATCGTGTTTAAAATATTATTCCAAATGTATACATAATAAATTTTTAAAACATTGTTATTATTTAGGAAATTCTGTGCTAAGAATTGCTCTGAAAAATAATTTCTTACCCTGTATATCCTTTTCCCTGTATATATTGTTTCTAGCTTTTCGCTAATTTGAATCATATTATGATGAATCTACTGATAATCCCTCTTAGGCCAGATCTTTATTATCTAAAAAAATTAAAAATAGCTTTATTGAGATGTAATTGACATATAACATTGTGTAAGTTTAAAGGGTGAATTGAATCACAAGCTGGAATCAAGATTGCTGGGTGAAATATCAACAAGCTCAGATGTGCAGATGATACCTCTTTAATGGCAGAATGCAAGAAGAACTAGAGCTTTTTGATCAGGGTGAAAAGAGGAGAGTGAAAAAGTTGCCTTAAAACTCAATATTCAAAAAATGAAGATCATGGCATCAGATCCCATCACTTCATGGCAAATGGGTGGATAAAAAGTGGAAATAGTGACAGATATTATTTTCTTGGGTTCCAAAACACTGCAGACAGTGACTGCAGCCACAAAATTAAAAGACGTTTGCTCCTTGGCAGAAAAGCTATGACAAACCTAGACAGCATATTAAAAAGCAGAGACATTACTTTGCTAACAAAGGGTTATATAGTCATATTCAGTTGCTCAGTAGTGACTGACTCTTTGCAACCTCATGGACTGTAGCCCACCAGGCTCCTCTGTCCATGGGATTCTCCAGGCTCTTGCCTGGAGTCAAAAGATACTGGAGTTAAAGATATGATTTTTTCCAGTAGTCATAAAAAAGGATGAGCACCAAAGAATATATTCTTTTGAATTGTGGTGCTGGAGAAGACTTTTGAGAATCCCTTGGACAGCAAAGAGATCAAACTAGTCAGTCCTAAAAGAAATCAACCCTGAATATTCATTGAAAAGACTGATGCTGATATCACTACGAACAAAGCTAGTGGAGGTGATGGAATTCCAGTTGAGCTATTTCAAATCCTGAAAGATGATGCTGTGAAAGTGCTGCACTCAATATGCCAGCAAATTTGGAAAACTCAGCAGTGGCCACAGGACTGGAAAAGGTCAGTCTTCATTCCAATCCCAAAGAAAGGCAATGCCAAAAAATGCTCAAACTACCGCACAGTTGCAGTCTTCTCACATGCTAGTAAAGTCATGCTCACAATTCTCCAAGCCAGGCTTCAGCAATATGTGAACCGTGAACTCCCAGATGTTCAAGCTGGATTTAGAAAAGGCAGAGGCACCAGAGATCAAATTGCCAACATCCACTGAATCATGGTGAAAGCAAGAGAGTTCCAGAAAAACATCTATTTCTGCTTCATTGACTATGCCAAAGCCTTTGACTATGTGGATCACAATTAACTGTGGAACATTCTGAAAGAGATGGGAATCCCAGACCACCTGACCTGCCTCTTGAGAAACCTGTATGCAGGTCAGGAAGCAACAGTTAGAACTGGACATGGAACAACAGACTGGTTCCAAATAGGAAAAGGAGTACGTCAAGGTTGTATATTGTCACCCTGCTTATTTAACTTATATGCAGAGTACATCATGAGGAACGCTGGGCTGGGAGAAGCACAAGCTGTAATCAAGATTGCTGGGAGAAATCAATAATCTCAGATATGCAGATGACACCACCCTTTTGGCAGAAAGTGAAGAGGAACTCAAAAGCCTCTTGATGAAAGTGAAAGTGAAAGAGGAGAGTGAAAAGTTTGGCTTGAAGCTCAACATTCAGAAAACGAAGATCATGGCATCTGGTCCCATCACTTCATGGGAAATAGATGGGGAAACAGGGGAAACAGTGTCAGACTTTATTTTTTTGGGCTCTACAAATCACTGCAGATGCTGATTGCAGCCAGGAAATTAAAAGACGCTTATTCCTTGGAAAGAAAGTTATGACCAACCTCGATAGTATACTAAAAAGCAGAGACATTACTTTGCCAACAAAGGTCCGTCTAGTCAAGGCTATGGTTTTTCCAATGGTCATGTATGGATGTGAGAGTTGGACTGTGAAGAAAGCTGAGCGCTGAAGAATTGATGCTTTTGAACTGTGGTGCTGGAGAAGACTCTTGAGAGTCCCTTGGACTGCAAGGAGATCCAACCAGTCCATTCTGGGGGAGATCAATCCTGGGTGTTCATTGGAAGGACTGATGCTAAAGCTGAAACTCTAATACTTTGGCCACCTCATGTGACGAGTTGACTCACTGGAAGAGAGTCTGATGCTGGGAGGAATTGGGGGTGGGAGGAGACGGGGACGACAGAGAATGAGATGGCTGGATGGCATCACCAACTCAATGGACATGGGTTTGAGTGAACTCCGGGAGTTGGTGATGGACAGGGAGGCCTGGCGTGCTGTGATTCATGGGGTCGCAAAGAGTCGGACATGACTGAGCGACCTAACTGAACTGAACTGAACTGATGCTGAAGAACCGATTCACTGGAAAAGACCCTGATGCTGGGAAAGATTGAGGGCAGGAAGAGCAGGAGGTGATAGAGGATAAGATGGTTGGATAGCATCACTGACTCAATGGACAAGAGTTTGATCAAACATTGAGAGACAATGAAGGACAGGGAAGCTTGGTGTGCTGCAGGCCATGGGGTGGCAAAGAGTTGGACACAACTTAGTGACTGAACGACAACTTGTTTATTTAATAGTTACATATTACAAAGTGATTACCACACAGATTATCCAACACCTCCATCACGTCAAATAATTGCCATTTCTTTTTTGTGTGAACATTTAAGGTCTACTTTTAGTAACTTTCAAGTGTATAATAAAGTAGTATTAACTATTATCACCATACTATATATTAGATCCCCAGAACTTATGTTATAACAGAAAGGTTGTACCCTTTGACCAACATCTCTACATTTCCCCAGCTCTCAGCCCCTGGTAACTACCACTCTATTCTCTATTTCAGCTTTATTAGATTCCACATATAAGTGACATTATATAATATTTGTCTTTCTTTGTGTGGCTTATTTCACTTAGCATAATTATGCTCTCAATATTCACTTTGTCACAAATGGCAAAGTGTTTTTCTATCTCATATATCTGTTTTTCTATATCATATCTTCTTTATCCATTCATCCATTGATAGACACTTACATTGTTTCCATATCTTGGCCATTGTGAATAATGCTGCAATGAACATGAACTTGTAGATATTTATATGAGATCCTTTTTAAAATTTCCTTTCGATATATACCCAGAAGGGGATTTGCTGGATCGCAAGTGGTTATAATTTTTGAGAACCCTTCGCACTCTTTTCCACATTGGCTATACCAGTTTATATTTTTGGTTAGATCTTTAGAAATGTAGTTGATGTCTAAGGATGAAACATTTTAATAGTATTTACATAGCCACTTAATCAGTATGTCAACCCTTGGCAAATATATTTTATAAAAGTAAGAAGAATTAATAGTACAACTGGTTGAAACTAGTAAGACTTCATTCACATAATAATGTTTTGAAGATCATTATTTCTAAATAAATGTAACTCTTCTATTTTAAAATGAGTATCCTTCTTCAGATATTAAATGACCCACTTCTGAGGCTTCATAAAATTTTTAACTGATGTAAAAAATTTTTTTTCACTGTTTTATACTTTGTGACAATATTTTTCAGAGCCACAATTATGGAAGGGGTGAAAAAAGGGCTATTTAAAATGTTAAAGGAATAGATTTATTTTAGTAAGAAGAGAGTGAGAAAGGAAGCCAATGTTAATGTTTACATGGAGGAGAGGTTATTTTATAGGGAATGAAGGCAGCTCTTTTCTTTTTCCACTAACATAAATATTGAGTGATAGACATTCATTTTAAAGTATAGGGGTATGTTTGACTTAGAGAAAATGTTGACGAGAGAATATTATGAAAGTGGAATGTAAATTCTGCTTTTAAACATATTTTGAAAGAATAGGTAATAATGCAGCTTGATTTTGGAAAATTCTTACCCTGCATGCCCATTCTAAATTATAACCACAGACATAAGTAGTAGTAGAGTATAGGGTAAGCTACTCTTTGAATTAATTCAACACACACTTCACATTGTACTAGACACTGGAAGGTCAACTTCCAATTCACAGTTTGCATGCAAACAGAATGCAGAGAGATACGCAGACAAATGAAGTGTAACATAAGTGTTAGCTAGCAAATGGGAAGGACCAATCCAAAATTATAACCTCCATCTACTGGATTCTTTAAGTGTGCCAAGGCATTATGCCAAGTGCTCTGTGTACATTATTTTGTTTATATTCACAACAACCTCATGAAATATATACCATCATTTCCCAGACTTTATCAGTGAAGAAACTAAGGTTAGAAGAGGTTAAACAACATGTCCAAGATCATGCAGACAGCAAACTGCAGATATTGATTTCAAACACAGGTCTCTGGCAGTGGAGCTGACATCCTTTAAACACGGGGCCAGGCAGCCTAAACCTGAGAGGAGGCAGTGCTGGGTGAGCGGGAATTGAAGGGACTGAGGAAAGCCTCTGGGAGGAGATGCTATGAAACTGAGTATTGGCTATTTCTATTTTGTAAATAAGTCCATTTGTATCATTATTTTTTAGATTCCACTTATCAGTTCCATTCAGTCACTCAGTTGTGTCTGACTCTTTGTGACCCCATAGAGTGCAGCATGCCAGGTTTCCTGTCCATCACCAACTCACGGAGCTTACTCAAACTCATGTCCACTGAGTCAGTGATGTCATCCAACCATCTCATCGTCTGTTGCCCCCTTATCCTCTTGCCGTCCATATTTCCCAGCATCAGGAAATGAGTCGTCAGTTCTTTGCATCAGGTGGCCAAAGTATTGGAGCTTCAGCTTCAACATCAGTCCTTCCAATGAATATTCAAGACTGATTTTCTTTTGGATTGACTAGTTTGATCTCCTTGCAGTCTAAGGGACTCTCAAGAGTCTTCTCTAACACCACAGTTCAAAAACATCAATTCTTTGGCACCCAGCTTTCTTTATGGTCCAACTCTCACATCCAAACATGACTATAGGAAAAACCAGAACTTTGACTAGATGGACACCTTTGTTGGCAAAGTGAGGTCTCCGCTTTTTAATATGCTGTCTAGAATTGTCATAGCTTTTCTTCCAAGGAGCAAGTGTCTTTTAATTTCATGACTGTAGTCATCATATCTGCGGTGATTTTGGAGCCCAAGAAAATAAAGTCTGTTACTGTTTCCTTTGTTTTCCCATCTATTTGCCATGAAGTGATGGGACCAGATGCCATGAACTTCATTTTTGAATGTTGCGTTTTAAGTCAGTTTTTTTTTTCACTCTCCCCTTTCAGTTTCATCAAGAGGTTCTTTAGTTCTTCCTCACTTTCTGCCATAAGGTTGGTGTTAGCTGCATATCTGAGGTTATTGATATTTATCCCTGCAATCTTGATTCCAGCTTGTGTTTCATCCAGCCCGACATTTTGCATGATGTACTCTGCATATAAGTTAAATAAGCACAGTGACAGTATACAGCCTTGGCATACTCCTTTCCCAATTTGGAACCAGTCTGTTGTTCCATTCCTGGTTCTAACTGTTGCTTCTTGAGCTGTATACAGGTTTCTCAGGAAACAAGTAAGGTGGTCTGGTATTCTCATCTCTTGAAGAATTATCCACAGTTTGTGGTGATCCACACAGTCAAAGGTTTTGGCATAGTCAATAAAGCAGAAGTAGATGTTTTTCTGGAACTCTCTTGCTTTTTTAATGATGCAGAGGATGTTGGCAATTTGATCTCTGGTTCCTCTGCATTTTCTAAATCCAGCTTGAGTATCTTGAAGTTCTCAGTTCACGTACTGTTGAAGCCTCGCTTGGAGAATTTTGAGCATTATTTTGCTAGCGTGTGAGATGAGTGCAGTTGTGCAGTAGTTCGAACATTCTTTGACATTGCCTTTCTTTGGGATTGGAATGAAAACTGACCTTTTCCAGCCCTGTGGCCACTGCTGAGTTTTCCAAATTTGCTGGCATATTGAGTGCAGCACTTTCACAGCATCATCTTTCAGGATTTGAACTAGCTCAAATGGAATTCCATCACCTCTACTAGCTTTGTTCATAGTGATGCTTCCTAAGGCCCACTTGACTTCACATTCCAGAATGTCTGGCTCTAGGTGAGTGATCACACCATCATGATTTTCTGTGTTGTGAAGATCTGTTTTGTACAGTTCTTCTGTGTATTCTTGCCACCTCTTCTTAATATCTTCTGCTTCTGTTAGGTCCATACCATTTCTGTCCTTTTTTATGGCTATCTTTTCATGAAATGTTCCCATGGTATCTCTAAGTTTCTTGAAGAGTTCTCTAGTCTTTCCCATTCTATTGTTTTCCTCTATTTCTTTGCCTTGATCACTTAGGAAGGCTTTCTTATCTCTCCCTGTTCTTCTTTGGAACTCTGCATTCAGATGGATATATTCCACAAATAAATGATATCATATGATGTTTGTCTTTCTCTGACTGACTCACAATAGAAAACAAGCACAGTTACCAAAAGGGATACAGAGCAGGCAAGACAGATAAATTAGAAGTTTAGGATTAGCATATATATACACACTGCTACATATAAAATTGGTAAACAACAAGGACCTACTGTACAGCATAGGGAACTCTATCCAATATCTTGTCATAACCTATAATGAAAAAGAATCTGAAATATATATATATATATATATGAATCACTTTTCTGTATACTTGAAGCTAACATAACTGTAAATTACCTATGTGTGCATGCTAAATCACTTCAGTCATGTATGACTCTTTGCGACCCTGTGGACTGTAGCTAGCCAGGCTCCTCTGTCCATGGAATTCTCCAGGCAAGAGTACTGGAGTGGGTTGCCATGCTCTCCTCCAGGGTATCTTCCTGACCCAGGGATCAAACCCACATCTCATGTGTCTCATGGATTGGCAGGTGGGTTCTTTACTACTAGCACCACCTGGGAAGCCCTATATTTTTCTTTTTATAATGAAGTATTGAATGAGTAGGTATTGGCCAACTCAATAGTGATGGTAGTGGAGGGGTGGAAAGTGAAGTGGTGGAAGGGGTGGGAGGTGGAGAGGTGGGTGGAGGAGGGATGAAAGGCAGAAAGCTGAGGAAGGAGAATGGGAGGTGGAAGGTTTGGAGGTGGAGGTGTGGGTGATGGAGAGGTGTGAGGTGAAGGCGCATGAGATAGAGAGGAAGACAAGCTTGGCAGAGAAAGCAGCTGTGGACAGAATGAATCTCAGTCACTTGCTATTTAAAGATTCTGTCATTCTAAAGTCCTCACTGAGTTTTCTGTGTCGAAAGCAGGGTTTTCAATGAGAAGTGCTCAAGGTATGACAAGGCTTAAGAAGTTGTCACTGTTTTCCTTAGTCCAAGTACAATAGCGTTGCATTGGACATCTACATTTCAGTTTTTCTGCCTGTCTTTAGTAAGGCCACATGCCACTCCCTTTTTTCCCTTCAGCCTCTAGCTGCCTTGTAACTACATTTTAGTTCTTTCTCTTTCGTTCTGAAGGGAAGTGCTCTCCTTCCTCTAGTGAACACTCCCTCCCCTGTCCTATTGTGCAGCAGTTCAAGCGCAGCCTCATGATGTCTCATGTACCCTATTGTAATTGACTCCCGTTTAAATCTTGAAATAAATTACCCTTACTCTGGGATTTGATGTTACTCCATGGTCTGACAGCGTCTCTGACCATGCTTCCCCTCTCAAACATTTGCAATTCCTTTCATTTAGAAGGGAGAGGGAGCAGTAAAATTCATATTTTTCTTCTTTCAGGATTTTTGATGTTCCAGTTTTTCTGTGGTCAGTTAATACTCATCATTGTGGCACCGCATGCACCCTCTATGCTAATTCTCTTTCATACATCTCCCTGTCTGATGTCACACATCAGGACAAACAAATAAATACGGAGCAATTTGGTTTGTATTCTTTTTTCCCGGTTTTGCTTCTCAGGAAGATAAATTTTATTTATTTTTTCTAACTGATACGTAGATACACATTCTGTATCTCACATAATTTTGTTTCTTAACTATTGGCGCTTGATTAAGATCCCACATGGACTCTTCTCTTTCTGAACTGAATTCATAAGCAACTGTGTGAGAGAGGCAGAGTCACACCAGTGGCCTCATAGGAGGTGATTTAGAACTTAGCTTTACATCTGAGCCATTACTGACCTCCAAGACTTAGTCCCTGAATGAGAAAATTAGACCCTGTGAGTCCAATGCAGAGTTGGAGAATCACAGGCTTTTCCCAGGCCATCCCCACAGGGCCAGAGACTGGCCTTAGTTGCTCATCCCTCTAGGGAAAAGTGAGTCAGAGCAGCCAGAGCCGGGACTGACACGTTCAAGAAAGTTTCTCCACGCAGAAACAGAAGACCAGGGAAAAAAGGAGATTCTTCTATGTCGGAAAAGAAACCTGATTTAACCTTGTTTTCTTTGATAATGTTAACTATTGTTCCCTTCATATTAGCCTTTTGTATTTCATTTCATATAGAGAATTGTCTTTTACAACATAGGTAATCCTCAAATATATTGATTTAGAAGTTTTTCTGCCTCATATTTTTCAAATTGGGGCCCTTTCACTCTCCCTTTAAAAGTATACTATTGTTCTATTGTAACTGCTATCCCATTAAAATAATTGATATTTTTACAACGTGGGTTTTAGTAATGCTCATATCCTCATATTTACAAAGTACATTTTCCTGAATTGATTTTATCAGTGACTTTTCTTCCACAATAATTTCCTTTTAGGAAGATATCAGAGCAGCATACAAAACTGTCCCCAAATCATATTTGGAATAAGATCACTTGGGAACACGAATCAAAAAAGGTATATACCCAGCACAGCTTGGCTATTGATAGCAAGCAAAAGAATATGTAGTTTAAAGATTTCAAGACACAGGACATAAGTTTCCTCTGTGTGGCTCAACTGCCTCACCTAAATTTTCATTAGGCTGATTCATTCATTCCCCAGCAGTGTCATTAGATGTGATTTTTCCCTAACGGCATCCATGGCATAAAACTGTCTCTTACTGGCTTTTATCACAGTAGGATTCAGGGTGCTCATATTGGAAAAACTGCAGGTCTCAGTTGGTACCATTCTCAGATGGTAGAGAATTCAGTAAAATGCACACAGAGAGAGTTTAAGAATCGTTTTTATAAGACTTGAAATCCATATTGCTTATATTGAAATGATTTTCTGCAGAGGGTAAAAATCCTGCTGGCAATTAGAGGATTGTGTGACATTCAAGTCTGCCCAGAGTAAGCAGCCAAGCAGAGCACTCTCTGCTCTACAGATTTGCATTGTTCTGCTAACTTTCCTATGCCAAAAACACTCAGTTGCTCCCTTTCACCAGCCTCTAAGGTCATAAGACAGACAGTTCTTTCTTGATTACTCAAACAAATACATGTCTGATTCAGAGGGGGAAAGGAGAGTTGCCAACAGTCAACGCTTAGGAAGGGCAAGGCTGCTTTCGCTTTTTAGCCAACCTGATGAATCACCACATCCATGACTAATTGTGGTATTAAAATGTACCCAGTAATATAGCCTGTTTTTTAGAGAGGAAAATACTAATAGAGACACAAATAAATATGGGATAAACTAGAAACTTTTTTCATGAATATATACATAGCCCAATAACCACAATTGCCCTGACAAATAAACTTTCAGTTAAGTCACAGAAAATGTGGAATTAGCATTGCTGCTCTCAACCTGGCTTTCCTTACAGAAGTCAACTTCATGAGCTCAAAAAAATATTTTCCAAATGTTTTCTAACTTTCATAAGGTTAAGCATGGGCAGTGACTTCAAAAAATTATGATGCTGAAAATTTTTGTTTTATGGAAATGATAAAAATAGACTGATTTTCACATATATAAAATGTATATATATATAAATAATATACAAATGTAATATGCAAAAATTTATATAATACACATGTATGAAAATGTGTGCACACATATATGAGTTATGTATATCATATATTTGCATATATATGTGTAAGCCTCATGTTTTCTTTGCATGCTGCTGCTGCTGCTGCTGCTAAGTCGCTTCAGTCGTGTCCGACTCTGTGCGACCCCATAGACGGCAGCCCACCAGGCTCCGCCGTCCCTGGGATTCTCCAGGCAAGAACACTGGAGTGGGTTGCCATTTCCTTCTCCAATGCATAGGTAGCTACAATATGGAACTTTTTAAAAACGATATGGTTTTTGTCCTCAATTGTATAGTCTGTTGGAGAGAAAATACATAAACAGAATTCTAATGTAGTAAGAAAAGATCAGTAACAGTTCTGTACTAGTTATTATGGAAACAAGGGAGGAAATCTTAATGGAGGGAAGTATATCAAGAAAAGGTTTGGGAAAGGGAGAAGTAAGCTGATCTTGAAGGATTTCGGGCAGTTAATCTTATAAAGGTGGAAGGAGAGTGAGACAGGCAGTGTGAGTAAAGGGAATTTCAGGTAGGGGAGACAGCATAAACCAAAAAGGCAACTAGGAAAGAAACTGCATGAGATGTATAAAAACAAAAATACTTAGACTCAAGTAGAGCAAGAGGCACAAACTAAGGTCTGTGAGTCACATCTGGCCTACCTCCTATTCCTAGATGGCCTATGATCTAAGAATGTTTTTTGCATTTTTAAGTGGTTTAAAAAAATCAGAACAAAAACATTACCTTATATTTTTGTATTAAAATTATACAAAATTCAAATTTCATTGTTCATAAATAAAGTTTTATTGGAACAGAAATATATTCATTCATTTAGATATTGCCTATGGCTGTTCTGTTACAATAGTCGGGACAAGGACTGAATGTGGTATTCCCCTTGCATTGCAGTGTTGTCTAGTATACCACAAATCACAATGAAACACTTAGAACTTGACAGTGTTTGGGTACCACGCATATCACCATGTTGCAGCATTACTATTTCTTTCAAGTGCATACTTACTATATTAAAACAGGAACAGGAACATGGACTTCAAATAGAAAGTCAAAGTCGCTCAGTCACGTCTGACTCTTAGAAGCCTCATGTTCTATACAGTCTATGGAATTCTCCAGGCGAGAATACTGGGGTGGGTATCCTTTCCCTTCTCCAGGAGATCTTCTCGACCCAGGAATCAAACCTGGGTCTCCTGCATTGCAGGTGGATTCTTTACCAGCTGAGCTATCAGGGAAACCCTAGACCACACTTTTAAAAGTATAATCAATTTACAATGTTATAAAATAGCAATTTGATTATTTTATGCATTACAAAATGATCACTACAATAAGTTTAATTACGATCAACTAGGGCTTCCCTGGTGGCTCAGTGGTAAAGACTCCATCTGCAATGCAGGCAACATGGGTTCAATCCCTGGGTCAAGAAGACTTCTGGAGGAGGAAATGGCAACACACTCCAGTATTCTTGCCTAAGAAATCCCATGGACAGAGGAACCTGGCGGGCTACAGTCCATGGGGTCCCAAGAGTCAGACATGACCTAGCAACTAAACCACCACCATCACCATCAACCACCATACAAAGTTATTATATTACAATTGACAATATTCCCTATATGTACACTATATCCCTGTGACTTATTTATTTTATAACTGGAAGTTTGTCTTTCTTATTCTCCCTCCCCCATTTCCCTCATATCCCACCTCCCTCCTCTCTGGAAACCTCCAGTATATCCTCTATATCTATGAGTTTGTTTCTGTTTTGTTGTTTGGATTCTTTTCTCTTTTTTGTGTGGTCTTTTCTGTTCCACCTTGGGAGGTCCTTCCAAACATTTCTTATAAAACTGGCTTAGTGGTGCTGAACTCTTTTAGCTTTTGCTTATCTTTAAAACTCTTTGTCTCTCCTCCAAAACTGAAAGGTATCCCTGCCTGGGAGAGTATTCTAGGTTGTAGGCTTTCCGTTTTCATTACTTTGAATATATGGTGCCTCCCTTCTGGCCTACAAAAGTTCTGCTGAAAAGTCAGCTGATAGTCTTACGGGAGTTCCCTTGTACATAACTAGTTGCTTTTCTCTTGCTGCTTTTAAGATTCTTATCTTTCATTTTTGACATTTTAATTATAATGTGTCCTGGTGTGGATCCCTTTGATTCCTTGTTTGGGACTCTCTGTGCTTCCTGGACCTGGATGCCTGTTTATTTCCCCAAGTTAGGGAACTTTTCTTCACATAATTTGTATTATGTGAAGCTATTATTTCATCACATCATTTCTCTTCCCCCTTTTCTCTCTTTCTTCTCCTTTTGGGACCCCATCATGCAAATGTTCTATGCTTGATGTCCCAGAAGTGTTTTAAACTATTCTGTTTTTAAAACTATTTTTTCTGTTCAGCTTAGGTTATTTCCAACACTTTATCTTCTAGCTCGCTGATCTATTTCTCTGTATCATCTACTTTTAAATTTTCTTCTAGTGTATTCTTTAAGTTATTGTATTCTTCATCTCAGTTTGGTTCTTTTTTAATATTTTCTAGCTCTTTGTTAAACTCACTATGTTCATACAAACTTCTCCTGAGTTTGAGGATCTTTATAATCACTACCTTGAACTCCTTATCAGATAGATTGCTTCTCTCTCTTTCACTTAGTTCTTCTGGAGTTCTGTCTTGTTCCTTTATTTGGAACATATTCATCTGTCTATTCATTTTACCTGATTCTCTGTGTTTATACCTATGTATTAGGTATGTCTGTTATGTTTCCTGATGTTGGAGAAGTGGTCTAATTTAGGAGATGTTCTGTGGGGCCCAGCAGCACACTCCTTCTGGTCACCAGAGCTATGCTCCAGGATGCTCCCTATGTGAAATGCATGGACCTTTGTGTTGTGGTGGGGATGACTAGTGTGGGCCTGCCAGCTAGTAAGTGGGGTTGTCCCCTGGCCCACTTGGCTGAAGGCTCTGCCTAGTGTGGTGGTTGTTGTCTTGCTGGTGGGTGGGGACTGGTCTGGGATATCAGACAGGATTTTTAATGCACAGTGGAGTATGGATTTTTTTTAAAACTGAGTTATATGGCAAAGCATTGTGTTTGTAATGCAATGACACTATAGCTTTGCTAACAGAATACAGTATGTGTCAATATTCTGAGATTAAGAATTTGTCGCAGTATTCTCAACTCATAGGAAATTAAGTCAGAAAAAATTAGAAAACTTAAAATGGACTATCTCATTATTGCAGAATTTCTACACAAAATTAAAAAGTCAAGAATGAAGTTGCAACCAAATTAAGTTTCTGAGCAGATCATTTGTTACCCACATAAAGAAAGCCAGTTATCAATGGTGAGTTAATAAAATCATATCTGATTGCAGCAACTAAAGGATATGTCCAGAGAAAATAAACTTGAATAAAACTGTTAGCCTTTCCATAAGACCAGTTGCTTCAAGAGTTGAGGACATTAGAAGCAAAATCAATAGTCAATTGGGAAAAAAGGCAAATAATTTTAAGTGGTTTTTCTTGGTTTTTGATGACTAAGACCTAACACTAAGTTTAATGTGGCTAAAGAATTAGCTTCGTGTTTCCAAAAAGTCTGCATTGGAACAACTACAGATGAGAATATTTTCATAGAAGTTGAGAAAACACTAATTCAATAAAACTTGAAGCGGAATCTGCAAAGATGTGTTACAACTGACAGTAGTAAGAATATGTATGAAGAATGAAATGGGACACATTGTATAAAACTTGTGAAACTGTGAATTCATTGTGTACTCATCAGCAAATACTTTTCAGAAAATTGTTGAATCTATCATTTGTCATGGATCTAGTAGCATCAATGGTGAACTGCATTCACTTTCATGGATTTAACCATCATTTCTGTGAATTTTTGTCAGAAATAGAAGCTAAACAGGACTTCTCTGGTGGCTCGGATGGTAAAGAATCTGCCTGCCATTCAGGAGACCTGGGTTTGTTCCCTAGGTCAGCAAGATCCCCTGGAGAAGGGAATGGCTACTCACTCCAGTATTCTTGCCTGGAGAATTCCATGGACAAAGGAGACTGGTGGGCTACAGTACATGGGGTTGCAAAGAGTCAGACATGACTGAGAGACTAACACTTTCACTTTCAGAAGCTAAACAAACCTGACTTGCCTTACCATACAGTGCAATGGCTTAGCAGTAATAAATTTTTACTGAAAATTTTTGAGCTCAGAGATAAGGTTGAATTTTTTCTGATTGAAAAAGAGCCATTCTCAGCCTCTATAATTGAATTATAAATTAACTTTATATTGAATTTAAAAATTAGCTTTTGCCAAAGAATATGTTTCTTAATTAATTTAACCTTAAATTACAAGGCAAACCAGTGTTTTATATGTGAAATTTATACTTCAGTAATGACAATGACAATAATGCTTTGAATCACAAAATATGTTAAGCCACTTTATACTATTATTCTTTCAAAAGTTAAAATAAGTGAGATCCAGTCCAATTTAATTTTATAGCAGATACATATACTGACCTCAAACTACAGTTGCAGAAGCATTTTTCAGAATTAAATACAAATAAGGAAATTTCCATATTTGAAAATCCATTTAACTGTTCAACTGATAGCTTCCACCTAAACTTCTTCAATTGGAAGTAATCTGCAATGCAGTGATACATTAAAATACAAGTATGAAGGAGAATTAATACCATTCTATAAATGCTTTCTAAATAATACTTGTGCTTAGTGAAAATTATATGTTCTTGCATAAATACCAGCATTTTAATAGCTGTCTATATAAAAAAGGCATTTTTCAGAGTGAAATACATGAACGTCTCAGTACAGACCAACATTAACAGATGTACACTAGTGATCTATTTTGATGATAGAGAATATTAACTTTGAGTCCCAATTAAACAAAATGTTATTTAGAGGAAAGAGAATGCTGTTATTCTCATAGTGGATTGATAGTATGAAAAATCATTATACCCAATTACTATCATTATATTTTTAATTTTGTCAGTAAAATATTTGTGGAAATTTGTTCTCTCCCTTGTTACATATTTACCTATGCAATATCCAGTGATTCTCCTTTTGTCCTACAAAACCTAAAATATTTCCTACCTTGCCTCTTTCAGAAAGACTTTACTGATCCTTAGGTATAGTACAAAACAATAACCATATCATGGCAAAAATTAGTATACTTTTTACCTTTAAAGTTTCTAAATTTCATATTAACAGACTGGTTCCAAATAGGTAAAGGAGTACATCAAAGCTATATACTGTCACCCTGCTTATTTAATTTATATGCAGAGCACATCATGAGAAATGCTGGGCTGGAGGATGTACAAGCTGGAATCAAGATTGCTGGGAGAAATATCAATAACCTCAGATATGCAGATGATACCACCCTTATGGCAGAAAATGAAGAAGAACTAAAGAGCCCCTTGATGGAAGTGAAAGAGAAGAGTGAAAATGTTGGCTTAAAGCTCAATATTCAGAAAACAAAGATCATGGCATCTGGTCCCATCATTGCTAAGCAAATATATGGGGAGACAGTGGAAACAGTGGCTGACTCTAACTTTGTGGGCTCCAAAATCACTGCAGATGGTGATTTCAGCCATGAAATTAAAAGACTCTTACTCCTTGGGAGGAAAGTTATGACCAACATAGATAGCATATTAAAAAGCAGAAACATTACTTTAGTCAAGGCTATGGTTTTTCCAGTAGTCATGTATGGATGTGAGAGTTGGACTATAAAGAAAGCTGAACACCAAAGAACTGATGCTTTTGAACTGTGGTATTGGAGAAGACTCTTGAGAGTCCCTTGGACTGCAAGGAGATCCAACCAGTCCATCCTAAAGGAGCTCAGTCCTGGGGTGTTCATTGGAAGGACTGATGTTGAAGCTGAAACTCCAATTCTTTGGTCACCTGATGCGAAGAGCTGACTCATTGGAAAAGACCCTGATGCTGGGAAAGATTGAGGGCAGGAGTAGAAGGGGATGACAGAAGATGAGATGGTTAGATGGCATCACCAACTCAATAGACATGGGTTTGGGTGGACTTCAGAAGTTGGTGATAGACAGGAAGGCCTGGCGTGGGGAGGTTCTTGGGGTTGCAAAGAGTCAGACACGACTGAGCAACTGAACTGAACTGAAAGTTATTATGTTAACATTTTCCTACATATATTAATATTTTCCTTTGTTTTGATGCCATAAAAACATTTCTTTCCCTCAAACAACAAATATTTATTTCTAATTTCTGCTAACTGAATTTTTAAATTTAACTCTTTAGTTTATTGAAAAAAATTTTAACCAAACTTCAAAATGTGTATCATTATTTTTTCCAAATATTTAACCGAATATCCTATTCAGTTCAGTTCAGTTCAGTCGCTCAGTCCTGTCTAACTCCTTGCGACCCCATGAATCACAGCATGCCAGGCCTCCCTGTCCATCACCAACTCCTGGAGTTCACTCAAACTCACATCCATCGAGTCGGTGATGAATAATATTGCCTTTATTTTATAATTTGAATTGCTAGCTTTGCTCTATACTAAATTCTTTTACCTATTAAGTGTTACTTATGAATTGTTTAGAGAAGGAAATGGCAACCCACTACAGTATTCTTGCCTGGAAAATCCCATGGGCAGAGGAACCTGGTGGGGTACAGTCCACGGGGTCGCTAAAAATCGGACACGACTTAATGACTAAACCACAACCACCATGAATTGTTTATTCTATAGCTTTAACCTGCCCTGCTGCTGCTGCTGCTAAGTCACTTCAGTCGTGTCCGACTCTGTACAACCCCATAGATGGCAGCCCACTAGGCTCCTCTGTCCCTGGGATTCTCCAGGCAAGAGTACTGGAGTGGGTTGCCATTTCCTTCTCCGATGCATGGAAGTGAAAAGTGAAACTGAAGTCTCTCAGTCATACCTGACCCTTAGCGACCCCATGGACTGCAGCCTACCAGGCTCTTCTGTCCACGGGATTTTTCAAGCAAGAGTATTGGAGTGGGTCACCATTTCCTTCTCCGTTAACCTGCCCATTTTTGCATAAATAATCCACTGAATAATTATTGAATTTCAGCTTATGCAGCAGTCTAGACAAAATCAGAAAACACAGATGCACTACGGAATTTAACAGAGGAATTAGTGCTTACACCAGAGAAGGCAATGGCAAGCCACTCCAGTACTCTTGCCTAGAAAATCCCATGGATGGAGGAGCCTGGTAGGCTGCAGTCCGTGGGGTCGCTAAGGGTCGGATACGACTGAGCGACTTCACTTTCACTTTTCACTTTCACACATTGGAGAAGGAAATGGCAACCCACTCCAGTGTTCTTGCCTGGAGAATCCCAGGGATTGGGGAGCCTGGTGGGCTTCCATCTATGGGGTCACACAGAGTCGGACACAACTGAAGCGACTTAGCAGCAGCAGCAGCAGCAGGACTTACACAAATGTGGAAGGTAGTTTGAGGACTACAGTCAAAGAATTGGAGGCTCAATCACTAATCACTTCAGCCCAACAACTTAGAACAGACTGGAGAAATTAGAGCTTGGAGGGAAGGCTGAGAAGCTGCATCTGGCTGTCACTATGACACTATATAGCTATGAAATGTTAGCTGACAGTAAATTCTATGAAGCCGCCACATCAGGTCGCCATGACCTCAAAGAGAAGTTCATGGAAATATCTACAAAGCCACTACATCTGGCCACCAGACATCCCTAGAATAATGTCTTCTGCATCAAGTCTTCCAAAACTTACATGAGCTCGTCACATGAAATCAACAAACTAGAAAAAGGGATTCCTGAAAATCTAATTCCTTAGAAATGGGAATACTGCAAAGTTGACAGCTAAGAATTGAGCTGTATCCACACCATTGTCAATCCAGTTTCTACTTAACCTTTTACCCATGTTAACTTCTGATTAAAGATAACAATAGTATTATACTTGTACCTAACTGAAGATATGCTCACTCTCACTAATAAAAGTGAAAACAAAACCTTCAATTTACCCATCTCCGAGTGATGTTTCGGTTCAGTTCAGTTCAGTCGCTCAGTCGTGTCCAACTCTTTGCAACCCCATGAATCACAGCACGCCAGGCCTCCCTGTCCATCACCAACTCCCAGAGTTCACTCAAACTCATGTCCATCGAGTCAGTGATGCCATCCAGCCATCTCATTCTCTGTCGTCCCCTTCTCCTCCCGACCCCAATCCTTCCCAGCATCAGAATCTTTTCCAGTGAGTCAACTCGTCACATGAGGTGGCCAAAGTATTGGAGTTTCAGCTTTATACTCCTGTTCAATTATATTCTTTCCTCGATAAATCTGTCTTAAATACCAAGATATAGAGTTAAATATCATTAATTCTTCTTAGGGAAGAAGAAAAAATATATAAAGAATATAAAATAAATATGTGTGTGTGTGTGTATGCTAGAGTATCCAGTTATTTAATCAAATACTAATCTAGGTATTTCTACAAAGGTATGAAGTTAAGACATGCTTAGCATGTGTCACCAGTTAACTTTAAATAAAGAACACCCTTATAAAGTGGATGGGCCTCATCTAATCAGTTGAAAGACCTTAAGAGCAAAAATGAAGTTTTCAAGGGGAAGATATTCTGCCACAAAATTAGAACATCATTTCCTTTATGAGTCCCCAGTCTGCTAATCTGCTCTATAGATTTTGGACTTGCCACCTCTACAATTGTGTAAGCAACTCCTTAAAATAATTATATATATAAAATCTCCTACTGGTTCTATTTCTCTCATGTTTATTTTTTCTGCTTTATTAAAGTGACTAAAGCTTCCTGGACAATAATTAGTAATGGAGATGATAAAGAACACCCTTTTTTCCCTGTTGCAGTGATCATTATTGCTTGAATGCTTGATAGAAAAAAAAAGAAAGAAACTCATCTATGACAAAGAGAACTTAAAAAAAGACAACAGAAGAGTTGTAAGTCTAGGATCATATATTTTGAAAAAAAAGAATTTATCCAATGTCAGCCAAATCATTTATTCAAGTATAAATAGTTTCGGAAATCTACCTTCTACAGTTCTTACACTAAATTTATTTAATTTCTTCTGATTTCTCATTCAAATAAAAGTAACATATTCAATATATATTTCAGAAGCTTCAAGTTTTATGTCTAGAAAGTTATCCTAAAGGAATAATCTTGAATGCATACAAAAGATACTGTCATTAATATATATGTTGGATATATATGATTTATATGTGTATATTGTGTGCACATATATGTATATATTCATAGGACATAAATGTATATTTATTTTATATACTACTATATATTTTTAAATATGTATATATATACATATATCACAGGGATGTTTTTGTAAAATAGAAAAAAATGTCTTAAGTGTTCATCAAAAGAGAAACTGTTCTATACTTCATGGTATAATCATACAATAGACAATTATGGCTCCATAGAAAACTACATTATAGAAAATTATTTAATTCAATGGGGAAAATGTATCTTTATTTTATTAGTAAAAATAGTTAATAACTGTACTCACAGCATAGCTATATTTTTGTCATCAAAACTTAAGATAAACATCTTGTATATTCTATAAGTCCTATATAGAGACAAATGTAGTCGTGTCTATTTTACTTCTCTAGTTTAATAACCTCAATCACTCTAATCAGAAAGTTTAGTATTACACTTTTGAAAAGCCACATCCTCTCTCTATTCCTATATTCAGACTTTACACTTCCTCCAACCAACAAAATGTTTCTAAGAACTCTACAAGATTACTTACTTCTAAAGGAACTTGCTTCCCAATGCCAGTTTGAAAGATTGCTAGAGAGCTCAATGACTTTTTCTGCTGTAAAATGTTGCTATTGAAGAACACATTAGCAAAATTTTTGTCACTGTTTACTCTCCAATGATGCCCATGCCAGTTAAGATCCTCGTACAGAGTATAGAGGGGCCCCCAGGCAGACTTAATTGCAAATGATATAAGCACTCTAAATAAAAAGCAGAGATTGACGGACTGTATGCTGCCTAAAGGAAATCCACATTAAGTATAAGGACACAAAGAGTTAAAAGGAAAAGGAAAATGAGGAATATGTATATCATATGAGAACTGTAGAAGGTAGATCTTACAAGTTATTTAGACTTGGATCTATGATTTGCCTGACATTATATAGTATTAGATTTCAAAAAAATATTAAGGACACTTTCCCAGACAGTTCATTTTATTTATACTTATCTCAATAAATTGTTTAGGTTGGCTACCTATATTATCTATATATACTGTATTCACCAGATAATGGTCTCAGTATATCCTGTACTTGGTCACCAATTGACATTCAGTCTGTAATTCTTATATTTGCACAAGATTATATTTTACTAAGTAAACAGGTTGTTTACTTAATAGGATGTAGTTAACAAACTCCATGAGAGGGATGAATTAATATTAGGGAAAAAATTTCTAAAAGTTAGAGCGTTTTACTATACACACAGGGGCTATGCTGCCAACTTCAAATTCACTGTCTCACAGTTCACTGATAACACCTGTCCTCACAGCAACTCTGTCTGGTTGCTACTATGATACAATTTTATAGACCAGGAATTGGAATTGTTATAATGGGTGAGTAATTTGCTGAAAGGTTGTACAGTTGGCAAGTTGTAGAGCAAGAATTTGATGCCACACTTTCAACTTAGTGCATGACCTCTCAGGTTGGTATATAGATGGTGGTAAAATAATGTACATGTGTCTTTGTGTATGAAAAGGGAAGTTGTGGAGACTGTATTAGGAATTACAGAGTAAGAAATTCATGCATATTTCACCATTTAAAAACTATGGAATCTTATTAAAATCATCTTTATTCTTTCTGTTGGCAAAAAAAAAAAAAAACTATGGATGAAGAGGTTATGCATTTCAATGTAGCAAATTGACCAATTAAAAGAGTTGGGCAAATATTTAGGAAGGGAAATATACTATTTCTCCAAAACTTGAATTTGGAGTTAGAATGTATATCCACTATGCATTTGGAAGGAGGAGGTCAGAAATTCTAAATTCTAAAAGCAACTTTATAAGGCAGACAGGATTCCTTTGGGACTTCATATTAAGCTATTTTCAGTAGGAGTACAAATATTTTGTTCAAAATGCTAAGAAACGCCCTTAAAACATCTCCTAATAGGGTCATAAATAGCCTGTTGAAACAAACAGAAACCAATTTGTCCCTATGCCCATAATATTACTACTGTACATGAAAAATCAGTATTTACTATCATTTTTTTCTGATTAAACAATAGTCTAATTTGTGTCAAAAGGTAGATGTTGTGACTAATTTGGATAAAACTTTTTTTAATTTGATGCAAAAAATACAATTTTGGTTTTAATTCATTAGAATGGCAATTTATTTCCAAGATTAGCTTTCCCTTTCCTTATGTGTTATTTAAAATAGCTGTTGTCTTTTATACTTCTTTACATTTCTAGTAGTAATTTATTGCTAAACTTAAATATTTGTAGGTTGACTGCCCTTTTTTACATAATGAAAATGATGAAAGAATGTTAACATTTGTATAGATAAATAATATTGTATTCTACCCACTTAAGTTTACTCTCCTAACTTTCAGTTCAGTTCAGTTGCTCAGTCGTATCCAACTCTTAGTGACCCCATGAATCACAGTATGCCAGGCCTCCCTGTCCATCACCAACTCCCAGAGTTCACTCAAACTCATGTCCATCGAGTCGGTGATGCCATCCAGCCATCTCACTCTCTGTCGTCCCCTTCTCCCACCCCCAACCTTTCCCAGCATCAGATTGCTGCTGCTGCTAAATCACTTCAGTCGTGTCCGACTCTGTGTGACCCCATAGACGGAAGCCCACCAGGCTCCCCCGTCCCTGGGATTCTCCAGGCAAGAACACTGGAGTGGGTTGCCATTTCCTTCTCCAGTGTGTGAAAGTGAAAAGTGAAAGTGAAGTCGCTCAGCCGTATCCGACCCTTAGCGACCCCACGGACTGCAGCCTACCAGGCTGCTCCATCCATGGGATTTTCTAGGCAAGAGTACTGGAGTGGCTTGCCATTGCCTTCTCCCAGCATCAGATTGGGAGTCCTTAATTATCAAGTCTAAAGTTGTGGATGGAATGTAACACTTTTCTGTCTGTAGGAAGCATAGAACTAGACAGACCAACTCTAAAAGAGAAAAACTCCCCATCCTCTCTTCACTGGGGCTCTGCTTCCCCTGTGAGGTGTCTGTCCTTCCTCACACCTTCAGGGGCATCTAGCAACTGCTATCACAATCTACTCACTGAACAGGCTCAGTCATTATTACCTCAGTGGAAATTTAAATTGGTGTATATTCTCTCCCTAAGGGATTTATATTTTAAGCCTAACATGACATGGGAAGTATTATCTTCCTACTCTTAAAAAAACATTTGACTACAAACCGACAATTCGATTAATTTCTAAAACTAGCATAGGATCAGGCCTATGGTAGAAAAGCATTTGATTTACATGCAGAGGGCTAAGAAGTCAAGAAAACATTATAAATGATCATACAAATCAGGTCCAGCATCTTGGGCAAGCTGTCTACCTCTGATGTCGTCTTCTCATCCTGGTGTAGTGTAGTTTCTTCTGAAAAAAGTCCTTCCATCCAAGTTGGAGACAGTCCTTTAAATTATGTCCTTTTTTTTTTTTAAGTCCTGGTTGCAGGTCACGAGGCATCTGATCTTCATCCAAAGATCGATCACTGAGATAAGCTTCAGAAACAAACGGGGTGTTCTTTAAGAATTCAATTAAATTTTATATTAATATCATATAACAGCAAGGAAAGCTCATTCGGCTTATACAAAAACTCTGTTAGACTTGTGCCATCCTAATGTCCTTAAACCATGGCAACAGTCTGCTTCTAAATTGGAAAATTAAAATCAATAGCTGGAAATCAGAGTAAGGGCTATGGGAAATCCAAGATGGCTGCTTGGCTTTTCCCAGCTCCCTGACAAACCTCATTTTTTATTTGATGGGTTAAAGCCTCCCTGGCTACAGGGCTTCCATAATGAAAAATCATGGAATATTAAGTTTTATAAACTCCCAGATGTTCAAGCAGGTTTTAGAAAAGGCAGAGGCACCAGAGATCAAATTGCCAACATCCGCTGGATCATGGAGAAAGCAAGAGAGTTCCAGAAAAACATCTATTTCTGCTTCATTGACTACGCCAAAGACTTTGACTGTGTGGATCACAATAAACTGTGGAACATTCTGAAAGAGATGGGAATCCCAGACCACCTGACCTGCCTCTTGAGAAACCTGTATGCAGGTCAGGAAGCAACAGTTAGAACTGGTCATGGACCAACAGACTGGTTCCAAATAGGAAAATGTGTACCTCAAGGTTGTATACTGTCACCTTGCTTATTTAACTTATATGCAGAGTACATCATGAGGAACGCTGGGCTGGGAGAAGCACAAGCTGGAATCAGGATTGCTGGGAGAAATATCAATAACCTCAGATATGCAGATGACACCACCCTTATGGCAGAAAGTGAAGAGGAACTCAAAAGCCTCTTGATGAAAGTGAAAGAGGAGAGTGAAAAGGTTGGCTTGAAGCTCAACATTCAGAAAACAAAGATCATGGCATCTGGTCCCATCACTTCATGGGAAATAGATGGAAAAACAGTGGAAACAGTGTCAGACTTTATTTTTTGGGCTCCAAAATCACTGTGGATGCTGATTGCAGCCATGAAATTAAAAGACGCTTGCTCCTTGGAAGGAAAGTTTTGACCAACCTTGATAGTATATTAAAAAACAGAGACATTACTTTGCCAACCAAGGTCCGTCTGGTCAAGGCAATGGTTTTTCCCGTGGTCATGTATGGATGTGAGAGTTGGACTGTGAAGAAGGCTGATCGCCGAAGAATCGATGCTTTTGAACTGTGGTGTTGGAGAAGACTCTTGAGAGTCCCTTATACTGCAAGGAGATCCAACCAGTCCATTCTAAAGGAGATCAATCCTGGATGTTCATTGGAGGGACTGATGCTAAAGCTGAAACTCCAATACTTTGGCCACCTCATGGGATGAGTTGACTCACTGGAAAAGACTCTGATGCTGGGAAAGGTTGGGGGCGGGAGGAGAAGGGGAAGACCGAGAATGAGATGGCTGGATGGCATCACCGACTCTGTGGGCATGAGTTTGAGTGTACTCCGGGGGTTGGTGATAGACAGGGAGGCCTGGCGTGCTGTGATTCATGGGGTCGCGGAGAGTCGGACACGACTGAGGAACTGAACTGAACTGAACTGAACTGAATATTTACTAAGACTCACTGCTGAGACAGTTCCTTGTTACATGATACTGCTAAAAGATTTAATTAAGTTATTAAAAAAGGACACTCTAGGTTAGTTTCTAAGGCTTATCTCAGTAACCAATCTTCAGATAAAGGTCGGATGCTCCATAATGTACAACCAGGAGATTAACACCAGACTATAATCATATAACGAATGAAGTCAGGTGACTTGGGGTATACCAGGCTTTATCTAATGAAAGTTCTTGACTTATAATTCTTATTTTACTAATAACTGCTAGGTATGGCTATATTATTTTCTATGTCACTTGTTTCACTGAGCCTGTGATATAATGCTGAACTGACAGTTCCATATGAGATAAATAATTGTAATAATGTGACTCTGGGTATGGGAAAAAGCAACAAGAGGAAATATTTTCCTGGACCAGGAGGCTAGTAAGACAGTGGTCCAGAGACTTTTGCTACTTGCAAGGCCTGGTCCAATTTTAGCACACTGAGTGGCCCATCACTTCCCTAGACCTGGGAATGAGCCTTCCCAGCACCACGGGACACAATGGCCATGAAATGGTGTCACATGGTCAGATATGTGGCTATGAAGGGACCCTGCTGACTGGAAGTTGGTCCTTGCCAGCTGCCTCTACAAAGACTACATCATGACCATTGTAAGCTGCTGACCTTCAACACCCCCTGAAAGAAGTTCAGGGTGAAAATCAGGAATGAGGCACTCTGTGCTCTGAAAAAAAAAAAGAAAACTGGCAGAACAGGCCTTCAGATAGTTAGATCTTTTCAGGAAAAGGTTTTATGAGTTCCAATTCTTGTATCTTCTCATACCTAGAAAAACACTGACGTCATTAATGGTGAAATCTGCTTTGGCTATTAAAAAAAAAAATTTTTTTTTTTTTTTTTTTTACAATTAAAAGTCAAAATAGAGTAGCTATGGTTCAGACATCCTGGGAAATAACTATTTCCCAGATATCCTGAAAAATGATATTATGGGTGTGATTTCAGTTTAGACGCTGTGACCTAATATAGAACTTAATGCTCCTGTAATGCATTTTTGCTTCTGTACTTCGCTTGCTGCTCGTAAAACCAAAGTTACTCCATTTTAAGATAAGGTTGTTTTTAAGTAAAGATTCCTAAAATTGTTTTTGAAAAGAAAAAAAAAACTAAAATAAATAAATTAATTAAAAAAAAAGAAAAAACATTTGATCATCAGATTTTAGTAAGAAATACTAGCAAAAGTAGAGAAGTCTATTTATGTATCCCAAAAGACACAAATCTATGCATAGCTAGTCCCAAAGTAAACTTCTATAAGTTACATGAAATAATAAGTGAATCTAAGGTGCTTGAATAATAGAACACTAGAACCAGATGGCACCTAAGAATTCATCATCTACTTTGCTCTACCCGAGATGGTAATTTCTCTGTAAGAACACTAACAGATAGTCAACAATTCATACCACTCTTTTGGCCTTTTAAAAACAGCTAGATTTCAGAAACTTCTTGGCAAACTACTAGTCAACTGCAGAAATGTATCTGCTCAGAAACCCCCAAATAAACATGTTTCCCAAAGGAATCAAATGTGTTCTATAAAATCCTGGTCTGTCCATAGAATATGGGAAGCATGAATTTCACAGAAAATTAACGATAGCACTGAGATCCTTTGTGCCGGATTAAGAGGCCCTGAATGTAGTAGGTGATGGTTCACAATAAGAACAGAGAGTTGTGCACTAAGAAGTATGCTCCAATCCTGATGTTTACTGGCATCAAATTCAGAACATTAAGAAATAATGTTTCATAAGAATTCCATTTCATAATTGTAAGTTATTGTTCTCATTCATGAAATCTGCCATTATATTTAGATACAATATGCAGTGGTGTAAATCTGAACCAAATACATTCTATAACAGAGTAAACGGGGTGAGAATACCACTCCCTAAGTTCCAGGTACAATGGCATACAAAGCACCCTCAGTCAGGTATCTGAGAGGCTGAAACTTAGCAAACAAATGGGATAAAATGGAGTTTTTGAGAACAGTTCACTAGTCTGTGTGCTTTCTGCATGATAAAATACATTTGCAATGCTTCATTAAATGTATTGGGCTTCCCTGGTGGCTCAGCTGGTAAAGAATCTGCCTGCAATGCAGGCGACCTGGGTTTGATCCCCTGGTTGGGAAGATCCCCTGGAGGAAAAAAAGGTTACCCACTCCAGTATTCTGGCCCATAGAATATCATGGACTGTACAGTCCATGGGGTTGCAAAGAGTTGGACGTGACTGAGTGACTTTAACTTTCACTTTAAGTGTATCAGTTCTACAAATATTTCTTTTATTTTTATAAACATTCAATTTCAAATTTAATCAGTAGATGATATTACTGCACACATATCATAATTTGATTATATATCATATCAATTTGAGATATATATATTATAATTTTATATTTAACTTTTAAGTACTTTAGACAGATTGATAACTTTGGTAATCTCTATTTTGCTTAATACTGCCTTGCTTTCTCTGCTCTTGGACATTCTCATGACTCATTTAATGAAGAAAAGATCACATTAACAGTAAATGATATACAATCAAGCAACTAAAATAATCTCTAATCTAGAAAGAAAACAAAGATATTTTTAAATCTAATACTATATAAATGCTATATTTACTAAAAATAGGTGGATTTTAATTATAGGCAGAAGTTAATTTCCCAAAATCAAGAAATTTTATTGTGTCACACTTGATATGAACAACAGATTTAAGTTTTAAGAATTAATTTGATCATTTTGTGAGATTTTAAGAAATCTTCATGAGCCTGATTCTAACTCAAAATATTCCTTCTCAATACTCTTCTTCAGTATACCACTAACTGTTTCTCCCCTTGAAACCATGAGCAAACAAAAATAAATGAATAAAAATTTTAATTTAAAAGATTTATTTTACAAAGTTTTTTGTACTTCAAATGGTTCTTGCAAAACTTTTGGATAATTCAACTGCAAACTAATCAGAAACACATGGGATTGGATTCCCTCTGAGATTTAAAATCAGGGTGAAAGGACTTGGCAAACTGCAGTGGCTTAATAACAACAAAAAATCAAGAATATTCAACTTCACAAGTTTATAAACTTCCTCCCAGTTCACTTTCTTTGTTGTTTTGGAAGCTTGAATTATGAAAACTACCTGGTTATCTGAGCTAGTATTCTCACACATTAGCACCTTATCCACCACCCACTAACTTCAAATTATCTCAATCAAGATGACTTTGAGTAAAAAAGAGAGCCTAAAATGGGATATATAGTAGTGGACCAGTAGCCTCCTTTCTTCCCCTCCTGGAGTTTAATACTCCTGTGGGAATTTTGTGGAACTGATAGCTGTAAAAGAAGCATTAGGAAGCAAAGTTTTGGGTGGAGTACTGTGCCAGCGTTGCACAGGACAAAGATACAGTAAAGGCCCAGGGAAGGAAAAGATCTCCAGTGGTCTAGGTAGGAAGTAAAGAGGATATAAATCAGAAAAACGGAAAAGGAAATTAACAAATAGAGTCATAAATGAAATAATTTAAATATGAAATCAGCAGGATTTGGTTGCTGCTTAACTTTGGGAATCAAAGGTTAATTTCATGGGGAAAATAAAATTGTACTGTATGTATGTATGTATAAAGCCTCGGAAAGATAGTAATGAGTTTAGGTTTGTACGCTAGTTTTATATGCTATATACCAAATTCCTATAAACTTGGTAGTTTAAAGAAATTTATCTTTGTTATCTCACAGTTTCTGTGATCAGTAGTCTGCACATGACTTAAATAGATTCTCTTCTCAGGAGCTAACAAAGCTATAACTGAGGTGTTGATCAGGCTGTGTTTTCCTCTGGAGGCCTGCCTGTTTCTGGAAGATCTACTTTTCCAAGCTTTTTCAGGTTTTTGACAGAATTTGTTTCTCGGTGGCTAAATAACTGAGGGTCCCAACCAAAGAATTTTATGTCTCTGAACTGTGGTGCTGGAGAAGATTCCTGAGAGTCCCTTGGACAACAAGGAGATCAAATCAGTTAATCTTAAGGGAAACCAACCCTGAATAGTCATTGGAAAGATTGATGTTGAAGCTGAAACTCCAGTATTTTGGTCACCTGATGTGAAGAGTTGACTCATTGGAAAAGTCCCTGATCCTGGGAAAGATTGAGGGCAGAATGAGAAGAGGGCATCAGAGGATGAGATGACTGGATGGCATCACTGATGGAATGGACATGAACTTGGGCAAACTTTGGGAGACAGCGAGGGACAGAGAGGCCTGGTGTGCTGCAGTCCATGGGGTCACAAAGAGTCGGACATGACTGGGCAGGTGACTGAACAATGCAATAACAACCCATCTTCTAACTGGTTACTAGCTGGAGGTTGCCTTTAGGTCTTAGAAGGAGTTTCCTGCCATATGGCGCTCTCCATAGGAACTTCAAAACATGGCCATTTGCTTCTTCAAAGTTAATGGAAGATTCTCTGGCTCTATCTTGCACAACATGGCATGTGATATAGCTTAATCAAAAGAGTGAAATCCCGTTGCCTTTGTCATATTTGATTGGTTAGGAGCAAGTCACGAATTCTGCCAGTGTTCAAAAAGAGAGGATAATAGGAGGGAAGGACCTACTGGAAGTCATCTTACAGTGTATTTGCCACAGTTAAGATGCACTGTGTTTGAGGTGTTATAGGAGCTGTCTGGTGAAAAAGTCATCACTAGACAGTGTACATCTAGAAAATTCTGTCCTTAGTGGACTTTCCATAGCAATTTGAATTAAACTACTACATTCTCATAATACTCTTTATCCAGATTGTGCTGAATGATGAATGTCTATAACATCAAGAGGACTAATTCTTACTGTGACAACAAAAAATGAAATAATATTTTTCAGGTGGTGGTGAAAATATAACTTAGGAAAGTATGTATGGTGTCACTTAGGGCTAGAAAGCATGGAAATACACATTTATTCCTTAAAGACAAAGATAAAATAATTTAATTTTCTAATCTGAAAAGTTCCATAGCACATAAATAGGCAGCCTCTCAGCCAACATCTCTTGGAAGAAGATGTAATACCTCCCACTACACTCTAGCTTCTGAGCCAATTTCCATTTGACACATAGAAGTTAATTCTGGTCAGCTCTCAGCAAAATCTTGCCCTTTGAATATCACTGGAAAATTGAAAGGAGATTTAGGAACAAAGGCAATATGCTAAAAATCGGTTCTGCAATACCACCCACTCTCTTTGTTTCCTTCTTCTCCTATCCCTAAGTGACTAAATAAAATGAGCATAGATCATCTATATCTTGGATTTATGTGACAAAATCTATCAACAAGTCAGCAACATCACTTGTGCATAAAGTTACAGCTTTACTCTCCCTATATTTCATTTCTGGTGGCTTTGGCCAACAGATACTCTGTTTCCTAAAGGCAGAAAGCAGAACAAAATATCAGTATATTCCACAGAGGAAAAAATAAATTAAATAACTCTATAAAGAAGAATTTCCTTCTGCCTATATTTTGAGTTATATAACACAATCATTTTTTTTTTTAAAGCTATTCAAAGCTATATTTTAAAAATCTAGTTCAGGTCAGTTTAGTTCAGTTTCTCAGTCATGTCCAACTCTTTGTGACCCCATGAATCACAGCACGCCAGGCCTCCCTGTCCATCACCAAATCCCAGAGTTCAATCAAACTCATGTCCATCGAGTCGGTGATGACATCCAGCCATCTCATTCTCTGTCGTCCCATTCTCCTCCCACCCCCAATCCTTCCTAGCATCAGACTCTTTTCCAGTGAGTCAACTCGTCGCATGAGGTGGCCAGAGTATTGCAGTTTCAGCTTTACCATCAGTCCTTCCAATGAACACCCAGGATTGATCTACTCTAGAATGGACTGGTTGGATCTCCTTGCAGTCCAAGGGACTCTCAAGAGTCTTCTCCAACACCACAGTTCAAAAGCATCAATTCTTCGGCGATCAGCTTTCTTCACAGTCCAAATCTCACATCCATACATGACCACGGGAAAAACCATAGGCTTGACTAGACAGACCTTGGTTGGCAAAGTAATGTCTCAGCTTTTTAATATGCTATCTAGGTTGGTCATAACTTTCCTTCCAAGGAGGAAGCGTCTTTTAATTTCATGGCTGCAATCAGCATCCACAGTGATTTTGGAGCCCCAAAAAAATCAAGTCTGACACTGTTTCCACTGTTTCCCCATCTATTTCCCATGAAGTGATGGGACCAGATGCCATGATCTTTCTTTTCTGAATGTTGAGCTTCAAGCCAACCTTTTCACTCTCCTCTTCCACTTTCATCAAGAGGCTTTTGAGTTCCTCTTCACTTTCTGCCATAAGGGTCGTGTCATCTGCATATATGAGGTTATTGATATTTCTCCCAGCAATCCTGATTCCAGCTTGTGCTTCTTCCAGCCCAGAGTTCCTCATGATGTACTCTGCATATAAGTTAAATAAGCAGGGTGACAATATACAACCTTGAAGTACTCCTTTTCCTATTTGGAACCAGTCTGTTTTTCCATGTCCAGTTCTAACTGTTGCTTCCTGACCTGCATACAGTTTTCTCAAGAGGCAGGTCAGGTGGTCTGGTATTCCCATCCCTTGAAGAATTTTCCACAGTTTATTGTGATCCACACAGTCAAAGGCTTTGGCATAGTCAATGAAGCAGAAATAGATGTTTTTCTGGAACTCTCTTGCTTTCTCCATGATCCAGCAGATGTTGGCAGTTTGATCTCTGGTTCCTCTGCCTTTTCTAAAACCTGCTTGAACATCTGGAAGTTCACGGTTCACATATTGCTGAAGCCTGGCTTGGAGAATTTTGAGAATTATGACTTTACTAGCGTGTGAGATGAGTGCAATTGTGCGGTAGTTTGAGCATTCTTTCGCATTCCCTTTTTTGGGATTGGAATCTAGACTGACCTTTTCCAGTCCTGTGGCCACTGCTGAGTTTTCCAAATTTGCTGGCATATTGAGTGCAGCACTTTCACAGCATCATCTTTCAGGATTTGAACTAACTCAATTGGAATTCCATCACCTCCACTAGTTTTGTTCGTAGTGATGCTCTCTAAGGCCCACTTGACTTCACATTCCAAGATGTCTGGCTCCAGGTGAGTGATCACGCCATCGTGATTATCTTCGTCATGAAGATCTTTTTTGTATAGTTCTTCTGTGTATTCTTGCCACCTCTTCTTAATATCTTCTGCTTCTGTTAGGTCCATACCATTTCTGTCCTTTATCGAGCCATCTTTGCATGAAATGTTCCCTTGATATCTCTAATTTTCTTGAAAAGATCTCTTGTTTCTCCTATTCTGTTGTTTTCCTCTATTTCTTTGCATTGATCGCTGAGGAAGGCTTTCTTATCTCTCCTTGCTATTCTTTGGAACTCTGCATTCAGATGCTTATATCTCTCCTTTTCTCCTTTGCTTTTCGCTTCTCTTCTTTTCACAGCTATTTGTAAGTTCTGTTCGTTTCCAAGGCAAACCATTCAATATTACAGTAATTCAAGTCTATGCCCCAACCAGTAATGCTGAAGAAGCCGAAGTTGAATGGTTCCATGAAGACCTACAAGACCTTTTAGAACTAACACCCAAAAAAGATGTCCTTTTCATTACAGGGGACTGGAATGCAAAAGTAGGAAGTCAAGAAACACCTGGAATAACAGGCAAATTTGGCCTTGGAGCACGGAATGAAGCAGGGCAAAGACTAATAGAGTTTTGCCAAGAGAATGCACTGGTCATAGCAAACACCCTCTTCCAACAATACAAGAGAAGACTCTACACATGGACATCACCAGATGGTCAACACCGAAATCAGACTGATTATATTCTTTGTAGCCAAAGATGGAAAAGCTGTATACAGTTAGCAAAAACAAGACAGGGAGCTGACTGTGGCTCAGATCATGAACTCCTTATTGCCAAATTCAGGCTTAAATTGAAGAAAGTAGGGAAAACCACTAGACCATTCAGATATGACCTAAATCAAATCCCTTATGATTATACAGTGGAAGTAAGAAATAGATTTAACAGTGTAGATCTGATAGATAGAGTGCCTGATGAACTCTGGACGGAGGTTCATGACATTGTACAGGAGACAGGGACCAAGACCTTCCCCATGGAAAAATCTAGCTATAAAATTTCAAAAAGCATACCGTAACTTGGGGAGATACTTGAGACATATAAGGCACAAGATCGCTATTTTTTTTACAACTAAAGAGTCTTCAAAATCAGTAAAGATTTACACAATAAGTGAATAAATAAATGATATGAAGAAATACAATGACTAATATGCTTATTTTAAAAGGGTCAAATTTATTTGGAATTAAAGTCATGTAAATTTAAGCAATGAAGTATTTTAATAGACCTAAAGCTGAAACTCCAATACTTTGGCCACCTCATGCGACGAGTTGACTCACTGGAAAAGAGTCTGATGCTAGGAGGGACTGGGGGTGGGAGGAGACGGGGACGACAGAGAATGAGATGGCTGGATGGCATCACTGACTCTATGGACATGAGTTTGAGTGAACTCCGGGAGTTGGTGATGGACAGGGAGGCCTGGCGTGCTGTGATTCATGGGGTCGCAAAGAGTCGGACGACTGAGCGACTGAACTGAACTGAACTGTACTGAATAACCAAATTAACATACCCAAGCTAGAGTGCAGAAAAATTAGTACTTTTAATATCTGGAGGTGGCATAAATTGGCGCAAACTTTTTGGAAGACGATCTCAACATATATCAAAAATTCTAATGTGTAATGATTCTTTGCACCAGTAATTCCATTTCTAGTAATACTCATCAGTTCAGTTCAGTTCAGTCGGTGTCCGACTCTTTGCGACCCCATGAATCACAGCACTCCAGGCCTCCTTGTCCATCACCAACTCCCGGAGATCACTCAAACTCATGTCTTAAGGGGGATCAAAAGGGACTTGCTGCTGCTGCTGCTGCTAAGTCGCTTCAGTCATGTCCGACTCTGTGCGACCCCATAGACGGCAGCCGACCAGGCTCTGCCGTCCCTGGGTTCTCCAGGCAAGAACACTGGAGTGTGTTGCCATTTCCTTCTCCAATGTGTGAAAGTGAAAAGTGAAAGTGAAGTTGCTCAGTCGTGTCCGACTAGTAGCGACCCCATGGACTGCAGCCCACCAGGCTCCTCTGTCCATGTGATTTTCTAGGCAAGAGTACTGGAGTGGCTTGCCATTGCCTTCTCCGCAAAAGGGACTTAGCTCCAAGTAAATTTTTTTCAGTTTACTTTTTTGCTGATTTACAGTGTTGTGTTTATTTTTACTATACAGCCAAGTGATGCAGTTATACATATATATTATATGCACACATATTTTTCTGCATATTCTTTTCCATTACGGTTTATTATAGGATATTGAATATAGTTCCCTGTGCTATGTGGCAGGACCTTTTTGCTTATCCATTCTATATATACTAGTTTGTATATGCTAATCACAAACTCCCAGTCTGTCCCTCCCCCACCACCCCTACCTCTTGGCAACCACAAGACTGTTCTCTGTATCTGAGTCTGTTTCTATTTCATATATAAGTTCATTTGTGTCATAGTTTAGTGTTCAGATATAAATGATATTATATGATATTTGTCTTTCTCTTTCTTACTTGCTTCATTTAGTATGATAGTCTCTAGGTGCATCTGTGTTGCTCCAAATAGCATTATTTCATTCTTTTTTCATGACTGAGTACTATTCCATTGTATATATGTAGCAAATCTTTTTTGTTTTAATACTTTTTATTTTGTATTGGGGTATAGCTGACTGACAATGTTGTGCTAGTTTCAGGTGAACATGGATGGGGCCTCAGCCATACATATACATGTATCCATTCTCCCACAAACCCCTCCGAGTATTTTTATCACAGTTTGTTTAAATTTTATTTTTATTTTTTTAGAACCAAAAACATTTTATATTGGAATATAGCCTAATAGAAGGAACCTTGGATGAAAGAATATTCAATAACAAGGGGTTACTAAAATAAGTTATGATCACATAACACTTGTTAACATACTATTAACTTGCAATAGACACTAGCCTGTCTTATCACTCCATGTCCCATTCTCTCCTCTCAGAACCACTGCCATCCTCACACCACCCACAGGAGCATCTGTGCTTCATAACCCTTTGTACCTACCCATTCTCCCTGTATCCATAGCTAATAAGCTGTAGATATACCCAACTAGTCCAATCAGGTTTGTTCTCTTAAAAGTTTAGAACTGGACTTAAGAAACTCTTTGGAGAAGATTCTTGAGAGTCCCTTGGACTGCAAGGAGATCCAATCAGTCCACCCTAAAGGAGATCAGTCCTCATTGGAAGGATGATGTTGAAGCCGAAACTACAATACTTTGGCCACCTAATGCGAAAGCTGACTCATTTGAAAAGACCCTGATGCTGGGAAGGATTGAGGCTTGGAGGGGAAGGGGATGAAAGAGGATGAGATGGTTGGATGGCATCACCGACTCAATGGACATGAGTTTGGGTGGACTCCGCCAGATGGTGATGAACAGGGAGGCCTGGCAGTTCATGGGGTTGCAAAGAGTCGGACATGACTGAGCAATTGAACTGAACTGAACTGAGTAAATCCGCACTTTACTTAAATGGAAGACCTGTGAACTCTGGTGCTATAGAAGTGATGCTTATACAGAGAAGGAGAGAAAGCAGCCTCCAGAGAAGAAGAATGAAGCAGAGAAAAGCAGAGGGTAGAGGAGGTGTTGAGTGCATGCCAGGGTCAAGACCATGCATCAACCCCCAGCGTTCTTGATAATATCCTTGATGGAATCCAAAGAAAAAGTTCACCTTTGAAGACCCCTACCTTCCATTTTTTAGCCCCTCCTCCCTATCTTTTCTTGTTTTCATTTAGGTATTATATATATATTTGCCAATTAGGGCTTCCTGAGAAAGGTTTCCTAATAGTACCTAATTTCCTTCCTGGAGGCTGACCAGACTCCAGGATCCACCAGCAACAGTTGTGTTCAGTTCAGTTCAGTTGCTCAGCCGTGTCTGACTCGTTGCGACCCCATGAACCACAGCACGCCAGGCCTCCCTATCCATCACCAACTTCCAGAGTCTACCCAAACCCATGTCCATTGAGTCGGTGATGCCATCCAGCCATCTCATCCTCTGTCACCCCCTTCCTCTCCTGCCCTCAATCTTTCCCAGCATCAGAGTCTTTTCAAATGAGTCAGCTCTTCACATGAGGTGGCCAAAGTATTGGAGTTTCAGCTTCAGCATCAGTCCTTCCAATGAACACCCAGGACTGATCTCCTTTAAGATGGACGGACTGATTGGATCTCCTTGCAGTCCAAGGGACTCTCAAGAGTCTTCTCCAACACCACAGTTCAAAAGCATCAATTCTTCGGTGATCAGCTTTCTTTATAGTCCAACTCTCACATCCATACATGATTATTGGAAAAACCATAGCCTTGACTAGACGGACCTTTGTTGGTAAAGTAATGTCTCTGCCTTTTAATATGCAGTTGAGGTTGGTCATAACTTTCCTTCCAAAGAGTAAGTGTCTTTTAATTTCATGGCTGCAATCACCATCTGCAGTGATTTTGATGGTAATCCAGGTACATGCAACTTACTATGGAAGTTGAACCCGACAGACACCCCTTCTCCCCATCCCTAGCAAAGGCAGTAAATAGACTCCCACCTAAGTTCAGCCCTCTGCTTGTCCTTTGGATCTTAAACTGTGGCATCCTAGCTGTACTTCTTGCTTTCCACATCTCAGTATTCCGCATTACCCTAGGATCCAGCTTATTCTCATACTTATCCCTCAGCCTCCCTCTGGTTTTCTGGGAACTCAATGGCCTTCCAAAATGTTGCCTTTGATTAAGTTAGCCAGAGCTAGTTTTGTGGGACTATTTCAAAATATGTTAATATGTGCTTTTCTTTCTCACATTTCCTTGTATTTGATACCCTCCCCTCTTCAGGTAGTGGAACCTTGGTCATTATCTTAGGCAAGTTTGGAATTAAAACAGGAATGTAAGATGAAAAGGTAACCATACTCAACTTTGACCAAAATTAGATTTTTGAATCCTTAGTGAAATATACACATGTATGTTTTGACAGTGACGTGTGACTTGCGGGATCTTAGCTCTCCGACCAGGGATTGAACCTGGGCCATGGCAGTGAAAGCACCAAGTCCTAACCACTGGACCACTAGGGAATTCCACCCAGTGATATTCTTGAAACTGAGGCTTTGTTTAAAGGGGTAAGGTTTTTCTAAATCCCCTAAATTCCAATTCCTATATAAGGATATAGGCTTAATAGATGTTGATCCTTGAGTTTTATTAGAACTGTACTTGAATGATGAAGTATATTATGCAAGGGATATATTCTGCATGAAAAAGAGAAAAGGAAGAAAGTCTTTGCCATGAAAGGAAAGCACACTTCTCAGAGGGAATGCAGTTAAGCTGATGAGATGCCTGTCAGAACCAGAACAGCCACACTGCCTTCCCTTTGCCTCCACCAAAGGGACAGAACAAGGAAACTCAAAATGTCCGTAGAATGCGGAAACAGGTTAAATGAAAGACTGGTGTTCTGCTTCTCTGTCAATAGGTCAAAGAGCTGTATAGTAGGATTGCAGAGGGAGACATTCAACACTGTGACATATCCAAGAGGGTGCACCAGACCTCCCTCAGCCTCTGCATGGCTTGTCAGAGACCCAGCAGCTCCTATGTGGGTCAGTGAGGAAATGCAGTAATGCTACAAGGACCTAGTAGGGACTCCGGATTGGGAAAAGGAGACCACACAGTTTAGGCACACAAGTTGAGGCAACTGGCAGAAACCAAGACAGAAGTTAGTACCAGCAAAATATTCAACAGATTCAGTAGAACCAGCCACATTTGCAGAGGACACTAGCACATTTGGGACCAGACCAACCTTTCTATAGCAAAGGACAAAAGAAAAAAAAATGCAAAACAGTGGTCCCAAATCTTGCCATGTGAAGACAGGTGCAACCTTCACTTTCACATTGGGAAGAAAGATGAGGAGGGGAGAGTATTAGCTAACAGAAGATACAGTCAAAATTGGGTTCTGAATTGTTGAAAATGAGTATATTTCCTTTAAAGAATCTGAGGTACCTATACTTGAAAAGGCTGTTCTTGGAAATGAATCTTTTCCTGGAATTGAATCGTGTAAGCAGGTTGAAATCAGCTAAGTAAAATAAGGGAAGTGACAAAATATTTTGCACATACAGGTTATAGAGAACATATGTAATTCCTGCTATACTTGTAATCAAGCATACTCAGTAAGACAATAGAAAAACAATAGATGTGTGTGTTTGTAGATAGAGATTAAAATCCAATATGAAAAGAAGAGAATACAGGTGTAATTGGGTTTTCCTACTTCCATGATTTCTAATTTTGTACCTGTACCCTAAGCTTTGTCTTCTCCTCCAGCTCTCAGATCTCATTTCCTCTATTATAACTTACTCTGATACAGAAGGAGGAGAATATAAAATGAATCTAGAGATCACTATTTAAAGAAATAAAAGAAGAAACATAAGTGCTAACATGCCTCATGTCTTTAAGTATCTCAAGTTATATGATCAAAGAGAAGAAAAACTTAAAGGAAGTACCAGGTGTTTATAAAGTTCATTGTGCAGTATATTCTGAAGAATAAAGAAAATAGGAATAAAAATAGGGTAAGAATACAAATTTGTAGTAAGCCAAGTCAGCATGGTTGCTGAAACAGTGACTTATGGGACACAGGTAGTGACAACACACAACTCTAGGTAACGTAACAGAGGAAGAGCGCTGCAAGGAAAATGTGGGGTGCATGTAAAAATTATCTGCTGAAAGGATGAAACGGAGATAAAATCAATTATCTTAAATATTTGTATATCAGCTGGTTCACATATCAGCCAGTTCCCTGAAGTCACACCACATTGGTTACCAGTGCTGGGAGTCAATTCCCTACGGTCTCTCAATTTTCTGAATGTCTTGTGAGCAGTGGTACTGACTGACTTTATCTTTTCAAGAATGTTTGTATAGTTAATAGCCTTGGAATATGGAAATAGGTCTTCCTCTGGATCACAGAGCACCTTTGCAAACTGTCTATTATAATAAAGATAGTGTCTCTCTCCCAGAACAAAAGTCGGGCAAATGTTATCTCATTAAAATAATTAAATTCCTTAAGGTTGGAGTTTCTCAGTTGTGACAGAGCACCACTGCATAGACAGAATCCATCTGGGCCTGTTCATATCAAACCCATGGGAATCTCAGGTGAGGGAGAATCAATGCAAATATAAATCTCATGCTGCCTGCTATGCCGTTACAAAGTCCTTTCTCTGAACCAGGAGTCTTGTGTCTTCTGCCAGCATTATGAAACTGTGGCAGGCTAACTTGTTAACATGAAAGCAAAGTAACACCCAGATCCTTCATGGGACCTGATAATCTGCTCTTTCTAGGTGAAAGGCAATTGCACGTCACACAAGTACATCATTTTGAAAGGCCTTGATCTTCAGTGTTGAAAATTCTGACCAGTAGGAGATTCCAGCATCATCTGAGTAATACAGAGTGCTGAGAAAATAGTTACTAAAGGAAGAAGAAAATAATATACTTCATTAAACAACTTCAATCTTTTCCAAAAAATGAATGGAAAGGTCTTTATTATTGGACTATACAAAACAAATCTTTGTCATCAATGCCAATTTAGGGAAGAAGAAATCTGAAAGACAGTGGCATTCATACTGAATATTCCGTTCCGTTCTGTCGCTCAGTCATGTCCGACTCTTTGCGACCCCGTGGACTGTAGCCTACCAGGCTTCTCCGTCCATGGGATTCTCCAGGCAAGAATACTGGAGTGGGTTACCGTTTCCTTCTCCAGGGGATCTTCCCGACCCAGGGATTGAACCCGGGTCTCCCGCATTGGAGGCAGACGCTTTAACATCTGAGCCACCATTAGATACAGAAAAATATTGAACTGTATTTCTTTCCCCTTATCCTAAAATTTATACTCTAATGGCCTTTACTAAAAGGGTTGTGTATGCGTGCTCTTTCGCTTCAGTCACGTCCAACTTTCTGTGACCCCATGGACCGTAGCCAGCCAGGCTTCTCTGTCCATGGGATTCTCCAGGCAAGAATACTGAAGTGGGTTGCCATGCCTTCCTCCAGGGAAAAGCGCTTTAGATTTTTTTAAGTGATGTTATAAATCACTCTAGATTTTTGAAAACAGTAGCATTGTGCTGTTTTATTATAGCAGCAACTGATAGTCCACTTTTTTCAAAGACACCGAAATCTATGGAAGAAATAAGCCTCATTATTTTCGCTTGTATTTGATAAATGTAGATACAGTGAGGTTATATAATTCCTAATTATGCATATCTCATCAGGCCAATTAAACACCAGTAATGTAAATCACCTCCTGATCCAAACACATCTCTTTATGACATTGAGATTGAAGCGATCAGTGAAGGCTTTAAGCTAAATTACACTTGAATTCTTTATGGCTGGGTACCAATTTAAGAATCATTTTGCCTTGTCTGCAATGGTAATTGTCAAGGAAAAAAGAGTACACTTCAGTAACAAATTAGTTAAGCACTTCAAATTCAAAGCAATTCCAAGAATTAATATCTACACTCAAACCAACAAATATATCTTTAAAAGTTTTGTAGAATGTTTCTTTTGGGTGAGTGCTTTATTATTGGGGTGGCTGGGAGGGGAGGAAGGAAGAGGAACTGCCTCACTACAAACTGATAACAAAGTTGTTAAAATCACTCTTATCAAAGGCCTTTGCACTTAACTTGTTTAGAAATAAAAGAAAAAACACTTCTGTGAGTCACTGAATTTCGTCCTTTCTAGTTTGACAGGTTACCTTGTTCTAGTGGATAGAAACTGAGTCAACGTGGGAAGAACCAGAATTTGGATAAAGTTCATCAAAGGTTCACACAGAAAAAAGTGACTTTCCTACACTGTATTGCCTTAAGTTTTTTTTTTATATTGAATTTAAGTCAAAGGTTCTGCATTATGAAGGCAAAGTTTCAAATCTGTAATAGAAAAACAGAAACAGAATATTCCCTGAAATGTTCTGATTAGATTTTTGATCTTCTAATAAAATTTTAACTTTTAAAAAATCAGACAGCATTATGGAAAAGGATCCATCAGTGTCTGCACTCTCATACCTATGGTTTAATCACTTCTCTTCACACTTGCATATATTAAACAAATTCAAATGTGTGAGATAATCTATATTTCCTATTCAATACCCTCCTATTTTTCCCATGTCCCCTACCCATTTCTTCCATCCCCGTTTTTTTTTTTTTTTTTTTGCATAGACCCTGAGCAAAGAAAGAAAAGGTTAAGGAATGTAGGAAGGGAGGTGAGTAGATTAACCCTATACTGGGTTTTTTTTATCTCCATTACAACCAAATTTTAATTTTAAATCATATGATGCTTCGTAAGACAAAGGCAAGTACTGAGACTGGCACAGAAATATTAAAAGATTATAGATTTTGAGAAAAGTTTTTTGCTTTTCTTCCTCTAACTTACTTCTCTTCACTTTTACAGTGTTTTTCAATAGCTTTTTTTGCAAGATACATTTTATTTGTTTATTCATTTAGGGCTTCTCTGGTGGCTCAGCCGTAGAGAATCCACCTGACAATGCAGGAGACACGGGTTCAATCCCTGGGTCAGGAAGAGCCCCTGGATAAGGAAATGACAACCCACTCCAGTATTCTTGCCTGGGAAATCCCAGGGACAGAGAAGACTGGTAAGTTACAGTCCATGGGGTCGCAAAAGAGTTGTACACGACTTAGCAACTAAACAACAATTTATTTATTTAATTTTATTTTTGGCTGCCCTGGGTATTCATTGCAAGGGTTTTCTCTAGTTGTGGCCGATGAGGGCTACTCTCTAGTTTGGTGCGTGGACTTCTCTTTGTTGCAGAGCACGAGCTCTAGAGCATGCAGGCTTCAGTAGTTGTGGCTCACAGACCCCAGAGCACAGGCTCAGTAGCTGTGCCACACAGGTTAAGTTACTCTGAGGCATGTGGAATCTCCCTGGACCAGAGATCAGACCCATGTCCCCTGCATTGGCAGGTGAATTCTTTACCACTGGCTCACCAGGGAAGTCTTGCAAGATACATTTTTAACTACTATATTGTTCAATTACAAAAAGAGTTCAGGGTGAGAAAGATTACAGCTGAGACATTCACGAGGATTTCCTGGTTTTGATGGCTCTTGCTCTCTGATAATGTGTTTTTGACATTTTAAAAAAAGCTACCTTTTTGTTTTAATATTATCAATCTTCCCTTCTCCTTAAGAAACCATGTTGTGCAGAGGAAGGTAGACAGATTAACTGCAGGTTCTTTCCCCATCAGTCTCAGCGACCTAAGACAAGCTTTTTAACCTCACTCAACTTTATCAGTAAAATGGAAATAGTAAGGGCTGGCTTGAATAGTTAGAGAATTTTGATGAGGCTCAAATAAAATTAAATATTTTATATTTGAGGAATCAGTATGTAATAAAGATCTTGAAGTGTTAGTACTAAGTTATATTTGAAATAGATAAATTCATCAATATCCAAAAGGAAAAGAGTTCTATGCCCCATGAGAAGTATGACCCACTGATAATTTGTTCACAAAATTAAAATATAAAAATAGTATGCCATGCCTCAATTTCATCAAGGCCAAAAAAACAGGAGACATAGTAATTCTGAAGTGATTTGAGGTCTGTTTGATTTTTGTATATTTGTACCTGCCATGGTTCAGACAGTAAAGAATCTGCCTGCAATGCAGGAGACCCAGGTTCGATCCCTGAGTCAGGAAGATCACCTGGAGAAGGAAATGGCTCCCCACTCCAGTATTCTTGCTGGAGAATTCCATGAACAGAGGAGCCTACATGGCAGGCTGCAGTCCATGGAGTCACTAAGAGTTGGACACAACTGAGTGACTAGCATCATTCCACAAAGTCATTGGCAACTGGGTGACTGCTGATGTGAAAAAAACAACACAGACTGACGCCCCCTCCCCCTACATTATTATACATCAATTTTCTAGGCAATAGTACTGGAGTGGCTTGCCATTGCCTTCTCCAGAGATAAACTAAAGCATATTAAATATTTTAAGGGTTTATTTGAGCAAAGGCGGATTCCAATGGGACAGTGCCAGATTAGAAGTGTTTAAGAGCACTCTGCCTGACAGGACCCAGGGAATGACTCACACAGAAAACGTGCAGAAACAAAGAAAGGATACTGTCGCTTGACTGCAACTTAAAGCCTAGTTGGCTGGTTGTGATTGGTTGTCCTTAGCATTTTGATTCTATCACCTGAAGGCATTTACTGGCTTAGATTTTGGTTTGCACATGTAGGCCACCATAGCAGTAGAGCCATGTCAGGTCTAATGGCCTCATTGTTTAATTAATTTAACAACATACATATATAGAAAAATTCAAATGGAATTAAACAGAAAGTTACCTTTCCTGTCCTACCTGCTGCCACTTATCCCACTTCCCTAAGTTTCCGTTTTTATTCTGGTGGTTTTCTCTTTGTTCTTCACTCTGACTGATATGTTTATACTTCCACTTTCTGATTAATAAAGTTTCGATAATATCATTGGTTTTTCAATAGAAGACATTCAGAAAACACACTGCTTTCCATCTGTCCTTTTTTCTGAGTTTTGTTTTATGCACACATATGAACACAAATAAACATACACACACACATGCTCTTTTAGCCCTTCTACAGTTTAATAATTGTTAAATAATATACCTAACCATGAGTCTTTGTTTCAACTTTGTTGGTGTTTAGTCGCTCCGTCATGTCTGACTCTTTGCAGCACCATGGACTGTGGCCCACCAGGCTCTCAGTATTCTTTCCAGGCAAGAATATTGGAGTAGGTTGCCATTTCCTTCTCCAGGGGATTTTCTTAACCCAAGGATTGAACCCCTGTCTCCTGTATTGGCAGGCGGATTCTTTACAACTGAGCCACCTGGGAAGCCCTGTTTCAACTTCAGGTCCTGCATATTGTCTCAACGCTATGCTCTCCATTGCTCCCTCTCTTCATCCTCTGTAGCACCTTTACTTTCCATCAGCAAAGATTTTAATAGTCAATACCGCTAAGCTGCTGCCTCCTAGAGTTAGGCAGTGGGTTCACATAGATGCCCTAATCATATTTACATTTTATCCTTGTATCTCTGTAATTAATCTTTAAAGCCTTATCTATAAGTGATTCTTTATAGGTGAAAAACAATAAGCAACATTTACAATATCATGTTTTTAGCAGTATTATTTACTATAGAAGTAAATAGTCTGCTGTTTCTCTGTATACTCTTTTCAAGTTTTTAAATTTCTGAAATTTTACTTGGATAAGTACAGGTTGGGTTTTTTCGTTCACCCCATTTAGCACTCTGTGGCCTTTTTCAAATTTCAGATTTGTGTCTTTTTTCAACTCTGGATAATTTTTCTCTATTACATCCTTGATTGTTTTAATTCTTCCATTTTTCCACTCTTTCTAGAACTTCTAACAGGTACTCACTGTCCTAAATTGGCTCTTCGTATTTAACTTTTATCATTTTTGCTCTGTATCCTGAGATATTTAACTGACTTTATCTTCTCCTATTTCCTTTCACTTTTTACATTTGGGTAACTGCTTTTCAATTTCCAAAATCTCTTGTTTATTCCTTAGTGCTCATCCTCCATGGCAACCTAAGCTTATTTTATTACTGCAACTAGTCCAATCTTTCTGATAAAAATAATTTTAATTTTTTCACTTGTTTTCTTTGAAGCCAATTACTCTGTTTGTTCATTTGTATTATGCTTTTTGCCTCACAGATTTTCCTTAATAATTGTTGGTCCACAGTTGGCTATTCATATTGGCTAACAAAAAACTAAATTAACATATATAGTTGGTATGAGTTTCTTCAGGATTTCTGTTTCTCTATAGTGTACAGTATCTACACCTTAGGAAGTAATGGGGGAGAAAGTGATGCAAGTTGGGTTCCCTATCATCCCACATTTTGTTCTGAAGTGCCAAAATCCATATTAGAAGTTGTAGGACTTGGGATGATTGGTCAATTTCTTTGGAGATCAGTCCTCTGATTTAGAAAGGGGCTGAAAGAGGTGGGTTGAAAGTTGCTAATTTTTTGCATACTAAAAAGATTTTGTTGTCATAACTAAGTGCATTAAATACACATTCTAAACGGAATCTATTGTACATTTGATGAAACACATATAGTATTCATCAAGGTAAAAGTAATTAATACATAATTATGGAGTGGAAAGATGGTACACATAAAAAGAAATTCCACTTTTGGCAAGAATTGTAACTCAGTTCCATGGGTAGTCCTTCAATCAATTCCTCTTTCCCAGTTCTGCCTGGCAGAACAGCAGCTGAAAGGACATGAAAACTCCACAGACTTGTCAGAAAAAAGGGCTATAGCCTGGAACCGCCTTTTCTATTGCCAGTTGTATCCCGATTCCAGTTCCATTCTGATTCATCTATCAGTAACTATTTAGATGCTTCTGCCTTGGAATGTATTCAAACTTCTGGGTCTATTCACGAGCACCCTTCCACCCTAAGTGATTTCTCTTCAGGTTAATGGAATAAGAAAATGGTGGGGGAGCTCAGTAAATGTACTTTCTCATACATTGTATTATAAATGGAATTTTATCTCACATTTTTTATGGTAAAATTAAAATGAAAATATTTCCGGAGAAGCATAAAAAGATAACTTTGATCAATCACCCAAACCAGGACACTTTCAGACTGAATTGCTCAGTCCCTAAGTCATGTCTGACTCTGTGACACCATGGACTGCAGCACGCCAAGTTTCCCTGTCCTTCACTATCTCCTGGAGTTTGCTCAAACTCATGTCTATTGAGACAGTGATGCCATCCAACCATCTCATCCTCTGTTGCCCCCTTATCCTCCTGCTCTCAATCTTTCCCAGCAACAAGGTCTTTTCCAATGAGTCGGCTCTTCGTATCAGGTGGCCAAAGTATTGGAGCTTCAGCTTCAGCATCAGCATCAGTCCTTCCAATGAGTATTCAGGATTGATTCCCTTTAGGATTGACTGGTTTGATCTCCTTGCTGTCCAAGGGACTCTCAAGAATCTTCTCTGGGTTCTAGTAATAATGATGCCTGGTTAACAGGCATGTTTCAGGACCGATCTGGATAAACCAGGATGCATGCTCACCCCACAAGGTAAGCTTAACTAGGTGTAGGATCAGTTGCAAAAAGACTTTAGTCCAAAGAAAATAAAATGAAATAAGAGAAGTATACCATTCTGTTAGGAGATATAAAATATCCTCCTGGGTACCTTGGGTCTGATGCAACCAGGATATCTTACAGGTAATGAATGGAGTTACAATCAAGTAGAACAGCTTAGAGAACAGTAGCCCTTTTGTTATCTCAATGAACAACAGAAACTTTTCTTGGATATTATGTTTCAAGAGCAATAATAGGGTGTTAATTCAAGGGGTAGGGTTATAGTAAAGGAAGTGATTCTCAACTGAGGTTAATTTGTCTTCCCTTCTACCTCTCTATCACACCAGACACACAGGCACATACACACACACACACAGAGAACATTTGTCAATGTAGGAAGATACTTTTTGGTTGTTAACCTTAGAAGATGCTGCTGGCATCTATGGGCAGAGGCCAGAGATGTTGCTAAACATCCTAAAATGTATAAGATAGCCCCCACAATACAAAAGAATTTTCAGTCAAAAATACAGATAATGTTGAGGTGAGAAACCCTGGATTAGTGTTAGAAAACCCCTTGGACAGAGCTTGCAGAAGAAGGAATTGAGTATGTCATTTGGGAATAGCCAGTAACTAACTGTAGTACTTGTTAGCTTTCTTTTCTCTGATATGACGTCCTTCTGATATTTTGTCACATTGGTTAAACCTCCAAATATGGAAGCTGATGACAATTTTTTGGACTGACTGATAAGTGAAGAGATTTTTCCCAGACCTTTAAGTAGGAACTCAGCCCAGTTAAAGCATGATACCAATATAAATTAATCACAATCCTTCTGCTCTAGGCATCTCCAACACAAGGGTGACACATATAAACATTCATTCCATAACAGTTGAGTCATTTTAAGAGTATATTTGCAACTTTTAGTGTTTTGTTTCTACAGAATTATGATTTCTGAGTAAATGGATATATTAACTTTAACATTTAACCACAAATATATAGTAGAAACGCCTGCTACAAAGTAGAATGATATGATTTATGAGAATTGGTGAGAGGGTTGCTTTTTGATATAGAATGAAGCTTTATCTATTCTGGCAAAGTTAGTTTGCCAAGTTATTAATAATAACACTTGAAATTCAAGTCTCTTGATTATCTCTCAGCATTTTAGTTGTAAATGTTTGAGAATTTGTTTCTACTCTCATGATTTAAGCAACCCCCAAGGGTCCCACATCCAATACCACCATCTTTGGGGTTAGGATTTCAACATATGAATTTTTGAAGGACACAGATACTCAAACCATAGCTATTAAGTTCTCAACTACCAACACAGGAGCTAAGGAAATATACAGAGTATGAAGCACAAATTATAGGAAAAAAGATGAGGATAGCAGATAAGACAGAAAGTAAGGTTACAACTAAAAAGTGAAATGGGCAGTTTTGAGAATGCTCATAAAAGAGAGACATTCACTTCCATGGTCTTTTTGTGACTTCTCTGAAAGGTTCATGGCAGAAACTATAGGAGAAAGATATGTTTTATGTCATTAATTCTTTAGGCAGTGAAAATCTTGAATTCCTAACCTCTGTTTATTTTAACAAAATTTGATGGCAATCTTCCTGTGTTCCAAATAAAAAACAAGTCATAGTTAATTTCCTTGATAGCAGTGGTACATAATTTTATCTTTTTTTACACTATATTATAATGTAAAACATGATTTTGTACCTATGTTCCATTTTTAGGCCTTTCCCTCACTATCAGATTGTCAGTTCTCAAATCTGTCTGCTTCTGCCAGAATGCCTGCCTTTAGTTTGCTTCTAATCTTTTCTGGGCTTGGAAAACAGATAACTGAGCTGTCTAAGAATCATATGTAAGATAAATTAGATTCAAGGCAACAAAGTTTAGCACAAGGGCCTAGACTTAGCCTCTGAGCTTCCCAATAGTCATTCTGATGTGTGGGAGCCTTTCTCTCTTGCAACCAATAAGTAAGAATATTCACATTCTGACTTATTAATAAATGAGCAAGAAACAACCGTCCTTCTCAGGTTCATTGTTCCATTTCTCTAGACAGCTACAACTTGGGTTTTAGAGTGGAGATGATAAGTCACTACCACCACTCACTTTCCACAAAGGAAAACTTGCAACTGGCTTAGCTTCTCCCAAGATAGTCCTGTGACCAATCACCACGTTTTCTGTCTGCACGCCCCTCCTGCTCACCATAGCTCCTCACTCTGAGCATGGAAACTCTTCAGGGCTCAATAAGAATAGCTAACAACAGTTCAGTGGCAGCCTTCACCACCACATGTGGGCACCTTCTTTTGCAGAATAAGAAGAAAATAAATCAATAAAGCTTACATGGCAATTTAGAAACTAAAATAATATTTCAGTTTCCATTTTAATTAGCTTTAATTGACTGAAGAGCAAAAGAGATGCAAAAAGGGAAGTCAGTAGTTTAAATTATGCTGGCTCTCATGACTCACTAGACAGGTGTCTTTTTTATGGAAAAAATTATTTAATAGCTACAGTTTGTGATTTGTTGTTGTTGTTTAGTCACTAAGTCAAGTCTGACTCTTTGCAACCCATGGACTGACCGCAGCTCACCAGGTCCTCTGTCCATGGGATTTCCCAGGCAAGAATACTGGAGTGGGTTGCCATTTCCTTCTCCAGGGTACCTTCCTGACCCAGGGATTGAACCCATGTCTCCTGCATTGGCAGGAGGATTATTTATGGCTGAGTCATCAGGGAAGCATAGTTTATGACAGAGTTTGAAAAAGAACAAATTACCTATAGAAGGAAAAGTATGTGAAAGATAACCCTGGGGCTTTATGGTAGAAAAATATATTGTGATATCTACAAGAGTTGTTTAGAGAGGATTTCCATGAGAAAAATTAGAAGATAACTTGACGGAATCTCCAACATGGTCTTCAGCAAGCATCTAACATAGCAGAGGGTGCATGATATGTGTATCAAGGAATTACAATTTCAACAGTCATGTTGGTTGCAATTGTTCAGTTTGAATTTCTCTGGTTGAATCTTCAGTGACTTTAGATATATTTGGAATAGATGGTCTTTGCAGCAATAAGGACCTCATTGATGAAGGTTTTGTGCTTTCTTCTTCACCAAATCTACTTAAGTCTTGTCAATTGTACCTTTTCCAATTATTTCAATCTATATCCTCGCCTCTACTCACTCTCATTGCCTTATGTCAAACCCTCATCATTTCTTCCCTGGCCTATAGCAATACCTTTTTAACAGAGCCACTCACCTTTAGTCTCAACTCTCCAGTCTGTGTTCTACATATCACTAGAATGATCTTGGTAACAGGAACATCTAATCATTAAAATTCTCTAAGGTATCCACACTTCTTTAGGAAAATCCCAAATCCTTAGCAAAAATGTAATGCTAATCTTGCTTTAGTTTCTGCCAACCTCACTAGAGTCACTTCTTGTTCTCCACCCACCCCCACCCCATGTACCATACATTTCACTAACAGAAATATTTGTCACTCCCTCACTGCCCCACACTCTCTTGCCTTTATGCCCAGTTGTTTGTCTTCTTCTTTTCTCCACCTCTACATCTTGAAACAGGTTTTCTTCCACTTACCAAAGAGACTCAAAGTTGTCTCCTCCAGGACACCTTTCCTAACACTCAGTTTAGTTCAGTTCAGTTCAGTCGCTCAGTCGTGTCCGACTCTTAGCGACCCCATGAACCACAGCACGCCAGGCCTCCCTGTCCATCACCAACTCCCGGAGTTCACTCAAACACATGTCCATCGAGTAGGTGATGCCATCCAGCCACCTCATTCTCTGTCGTCCCCGTCTCCTCCTACCCCCAATCGCTCCCAGCATCAGAGTCTTTTCCAGTGAGTCAACCCGTCGCATGAGGTGGCCAAAGTATTGGAGTTTCAGCTTTAGCATAAGTCCTTCCAATGAACACCCAGGATAGAATGGACTGGTTGGATCTCCTTGCAGTACAAGGGACTCTTAAGAGCCTTCTCCAGCACCACAGTTCAAAAGCATCAATTCTTCAGCGATCAGCTTTCTTCACAGTCCAACTCTCACATCCATACATGACCATGGGAAAAACCATAGCCTTGACTAGATGGACCTTGGTTGGCAAAGTAATATCTCTGCTTTTTAATATGCTATCTAGGTTGGTCATAACTTTCCTTCCAAGGAGTAAGCGTCTTTTAATTTCATGGCTGCAATCAGCATCTGCAGTGATTTTGGAGCCCAAAAAAATAAAGTCTGACACGGTTTCCACTGTTTCCCCATCTATTTCCCAAGAAGTGATGGGACCAGATGCCATGATCTTCGTTTTCTGAATGTTGAGCTTCAAGCCAACCTTTTCACTCTCTTCTTTCACTTTCATCAAGAGGCCTTTGAGTTCCTCTTCACTTTCTGCCATAAGGGTGGTGTCATCTGCAACTACTTAACCCTAATTCTCCCATCTCAGATCGCCCTACTGCACCCAGAATGGCTTAGGTATCCAACTACATTTCCCCACAACACCTTAAATATCAAGATCTTATCAGGATGCTCTTCATGTTTACTTTTCCACTCCCTCCCCACCAGGAAAAAAGTTTTTTGAGGATCATGATCATATTTTAATACTTCAGTTCAGCTCAGTTCAGTCGCTCAGTCATGTCCGACTCTCCGTGACCCCATGAATCACAGCACATCAGGCCTCTCTGTCCATCACCAACTCCCGGAGTACACTCAAACTCATGTCCACAGAGTCGGTGATGCCATCCAGCCATCTCATTCTCTGTCTTCCCCTTCTCCTCCCGCCCACAATCCCTCCCAGCATCAGAGCCTTTTCCAGTGAGTCAACTCGTCGCATGAGGTGGCCAAAGTATTGCAGTTTCAGCTTTAGCATCAGTCCTTCCAATGAATACCCAGGATTGATCTCCTTTAGAATGGACTGGTTGGATCTCCAATACTTACATCTTCATAAAAAGTCCATCATAAATAAAAAGTTTTGGCGAAAGAAAAATGAATTAAGAGAGAGGGAAGGGGGACGGAAGGACAGGAAAGGAAGAACGCATAGAAGGGCGATGGGAGAGAGTGAGGGAAGGGTCAAGAAGGAAATACTGGGGAGCTCTTCTTCAAAATTAAGCTGAAAAACAAATAATTCTGGAAAACAACCGACTCAAACCTCCACTTAAGGCCCTGCATTCAAAATTCCATTCAGGGGGGCACATTGAAAGTTTTCTGCTCAGAAATTTGCTCCCTGAGAACCATATGATGGTAAAAATTCAAATCTTGAGGCAACAAAATCAAAAAGAAAAAGCATGTTGCTCTGAAAAGTTGTGAAGCCTATAACATAATTTATATTCAACTATTTTGTTCCTGCTTTATAAGCATAGCTGACAGCCTTGCAGGAGAATAGAATACAGCTTTCATCAGTGATGGTCAAATTTTTTCAAATTTAGATTTTTTTAAAGCAGAACTAGAAAAATATTTATAGTTCTGAGTGGTACAATTCAAGGGACCACTTTGACAATGGATAGCACCATAGTTTTAGAGTAGGATTTTACAATGAAACCTTTAATGACTACTTTTTGGACCATCTGACTGGGATCAAATCTGACATATGCAAAGGTCCTAGAATCAATGATACAGATGAATAAACAGTAAGTAAGAACACTTGCTTAACTCCTGTATGCATCAATCAAGCACAGCTTTCTTGCCAAGCTGGTCACTGGGGTCTGCTGCATAGCAATTAGTACTCCAGGGAACCTGCCACTCAGTGCAGACACACCAACCCCTGTTTATCCTGCAAGAGTGGCATTTATGCTCCTTTCCAAGCAAATCTGATATCTTACAAGAAAAAGAGTAAACCATTCACATCACCCCCAAAAGGAGTTTAAGAACTAGCAACACAATTTACATTACTGACCATTGGATGTATGGTGGCAACTCCATGAAGGGATCCTCATGCTCTGGATAACAAAGTGTTCAACTGCGCTGGGCTGTGCCATGATACAAGAAGGAACTGGTCTGATTATGCTCAATCAAAACTTGATAACGATGTCTTCAACAGTATTGTCTCTCTAGACTCTTTGCCAAAAAGGTGGATGTTACCAGGTCTTCCTTAGGAGTACATCAGATGCATTGGGCAAAATGGCTCCCTGTTAGAGAAGGCAATCAGGGTAGGAAAAGTAAAGATCCATGAATCACATTCTCTACAGAAATCAATGCCTGATGTGTTCATAAGACTGAGATGATTTGACTTCTTAGAAGTTGTTAGCAAACATCCTAAGGTGGTCTCAGAGGCAACTGCCAGGAAGTACGACTTCCTTAGGACATAGTAACTGAGCTAATTTACTTGAAAGCTTGCATTATCCCCCTTGGTTTCACTGATTATACTGAAGAATTCCAGAAACTATTCCCCAGGAATTCTCCAACTATTAATAGTCACCACAACTATGATTTGAAAACTCAAGGCAAACCTTAGCAACCCTAAAGATACCACCAAGAGTATGCTGAAAAAACATCTCTGTATAGCATCTGCAATAAAACAGCTCCTTACTATCCTGGAGGCAAACTTTTCCCAGTCCAAATTAATCGAATGCCAATTTCAGAGTTACCACAAAAACAATTATCATCCAAGTGGCACTATGAATTGTCATCAGTCAGAAGTTACTATTAAACCTTAAATTTTCCTAGTTAAATGAGGAATGCAGTGGACATGAACTTGGGCAAACTCCAGGAGATGGTGAGGGACGGGGAGGTATGGTGTGCTGCAGTCCATAGGGTCACAGAGAGTCGGACATGACTGGTGACTGAATGACAACAGTGAGACCTATTTTTCAAAGATTCCAGAAATAGGGCTGCATTTTTTGGATATATTAAATTATGTAATCAAAAAATCTTGCAGAAATAACTACTGACGATTTAATGAAATTAGTTACATGAATGGGAGAAAATTAAAAGTGTAAAATCAAAAATTTCTATGCTCTTTCTAAAGTCACCAATATTACTGTTATTCGCCTTACCTAAGACAACATGAATATAGTTGAAAATAATTACCCTCCTGCTAAGGCCAAGCAAGAATTCTAAGCTATTTAACAGGTCTTGTTTTAGTTATGAGGGTAATCACTTTTTTCACCTATAGGAGTAAAGTTTTCTATGGCTCTGACCTCAGTAAAAATAAGTCTGGCATATGGAAAGCGCAGTAGTGTTCCATGTCTGGTGTCTGGGCCATACCTACCACAAACAAAATCAGAATCTCTGGTGGTGGCAAGGGGGAGGACTGGACATGGAAATGCTTCTGAAATTTCCCCAGGTGATTCTATTGTGCAGCCAGGTTTATGAATCACTGTGGTGAGTGAATAACACTGAGCTACCTTGGTGGCTCAGAGGTTAAAGCGTCTGCCCCCAATGCGGGAGACCCGGGTTCGATCCCTGGGTCGGGAAGATCCCCTGGAGAAGGAAATGGTAACACACTCCAGTATTCTCGCCTGGAGAATCCCATGGACGGAAAAGCCTGGTAGGCTACAGTCCACGGGGTCGCAAAGAGTCGGACAGGACTGAGCGACGGAACAGAACACAGTAATGGAAATAAGCAACTAGAAACATTTCCTTACCCTTAAGGAATTTGCCTTGAAGGAACAATACTGTATATCTTATGGCTACCTACTCATTTCCCCTTCCTTGAAACATCACCCATAAGCTGCCACATGAATGGGCTTAGGCAACTGTCTATACCAAAAAAATCACTGCTGCTCCTGCTAACCACACTGATTAAACGAAGATCGGCATATAGAGTTCAAGGTAAGAAAACTAAATCTCTGGAAGTTTGGAATTAAGATCCCCAAAGTCTAATTCAGCCATTTGGGGGGTAGCTGAGCTGAAAAAAACTGAAATAAGGCAGGAAAATTTGGCAGAGAGAAAAGAGAAGAGTATGAAAGTAAATATCCCTGGGAAAGAGTCAGAGGTGTAAGTGTGATCCTGATAACAGGAGAGAGAGAGCCATTTAGCCTTCAGACAGGTTCCACTGCATACTCTGCAGGGCCCGCTGTAGCTTTATAAAACCTTCTCCTTATTTTAGGCTGGTTGCGTGAGTCTCGGCTTCTTAAAATAAAAAAATGCTCCTTTCTCCTCTTCATTTTCTGGGTCCCAGTTGGAGTCCCACATGATTTGTGAACCCTCAACATCCTTCTTTTTCTCATGAAAACAATAAGAACTGTAAGATGGGAAGTGAAGGGTCTTGGAGTGGTCTGGGAGGCTTTACAGATGATGTGGGAACTGAACTGGGATCTAGAAGATGGAGGGGAAAAGAGAGCTCACCCCAGGTGAGAGAAAGAGCAAGTACAAAGCCACAGAGGCAGAAATGCACCAAAGAAGGTGCCTATGTTTAGGAAGAGGAACACAGGAAAATTAATTTAGCTTGGTGGGGATGAACCTGACTAAAGGGCAGACATAATAATTCAATGGTCTTCTATTTCTTGGTTTCTCCTGCACATAAAAAAACCCTAATGCTCAATACTTCTAAATAAATGCTTTTAAACTCTTAAATACATCCTATTCTGTCTCATTATTCTAGGGGAAACACTCTTATAATAACAACCAAAAATAAATAAATAAATAAACAAAAGAAAAGCACTGATAGAAAGGAGCAGACAATGCTTGCCAGTTTCTGTAAAAAAACATTTATTTTTTACATATTAGTAGACCCTTATAGCCTGTTTTATTTTCTGTATACCTTGTCAAAAGGTGGTTATTTTGAGACAAAATTTTACTTCTATTACCAAAGTAATTCTTTTTTAACAAGATTTTAAACTTAGTTGCATGTTTATATACATGGGCTTCCCTTGTACTCAGCTGGTAAAGAATCCACCTGCAACTGGAGACCAGGGTTTGATCCCTGGGTTGGGAAGATCCCGTGGAGAAGGGAGAGGTACCCACTCCAGTATTCTGGCCTGGAGAATTTCATGGACAGTCCATGGAGTCTCAAAGAGTCGGACACGACTGAGCAACCTTTCACTTTCACTTTTATATACGTGATTAACCTAATGGTCATAGTCTATAATCATTATTCAGTTCAGTTTAGTTCAGTCAATCAGTCGTGTCCGACTCTTTGCGACCCCGTGAACCACAGCATGCCAGGCCTCCCTGTCCATCACCAACTCCCGGAGTTTACCCAAACTCACGTCCATTGAGTCGGTGATGCCATCCAGCCATCACATCCTGTCATCCCCTTCTCCTGCCTTCAATCCCTCCCAGCATCAGAGTCTTTTCCAATGAGTCAACTCTTCGCATGAGTTGGCCAAAGTATTGGAGTTTCAGCATCAGTCCTTCCAATGAACACCCAGCACTGATCTCCTTTAGAATGGACTGGTTGGATCTCCTTGCAGTCCAAGGGACTCTCAAGAGTCTTCTCCAGCACCACAGTTCAAAAGCATCAATTCTTCGGTGCTCAGCTTTCTTCACAGTCCAACTCTCACATCCATACATGACCACTGGCAAAACCATAGACTTGACTAGACAGACCTTTGTTGACAAAGTAATATCTCTGCTTTTTAATATGCTACCTAGGTTGGTCATAACTTTCCTCCCAAGGAGTAAGCGTCTTTTAACTTCATGGCTGCAATCACCATCTGCAGTGATTTTGAAACCCCCAAAATAAAATATGACACTGTTTCCACTGTTCCCCCATCTATTTCCCATGACGTGATGGGACCAGATGCCATGATCTTAGTTTTCTGAATGTTGAGCTTTAAGCCAACTTTTTCACTCTCCTCTTTCACTTTCATCAATATGCTGGCACTCATTATGCCAGCAAATTTGGAAAACTCAGCAGTGGCCACAGGACTGGAAAATGTCAGGCTTCATCCCAATCCCAAAGAAAGGCAATGCCAAAGAATGCTCAAACTACTGCACAATTGCATTCATCTCACACTCTAGTAAAGCAATGCTCAAAATTCTTCAAGCCAAGCTCCAGCAATACATGAACCATGAACTTCCAGATGATCAAGCTGGTTTTAGAAAAGGCAGAGGAACCAGAGATCAACTTGCCGACATCTGCTGGATCATGGAAAAAGCAAGAGAGTTCCAGAAAAACATCTATTTCTGCTTCATTGACTATGCCAAAGCCTTTGACTGTGTGGATCACAATAAACTGTGGAAAATTCTGAAAGAGATGGGAATACCAGATCACCTGACCTGCCTCTTGAGAAACCTGTATGCAGGTCAGAAAGCAACAGTTAGAACTGGACATGGAACAGACTGGTTCCAAATAGGAAAAGGAGTACGTCAAGGTTGTATATTGTCACCCTGCTTATTTAACTTATATGCAGAGTACATCATGAGAAATGCTGGGCTGTAAGAAGCACAAGCTGGAATCAAGATTGACAGGAGAAATATCAATAACCTCAGATATGCATATGACACCACCCTTATGGCAGAAAGTGAAGAGGAACTAAAGAGCCTCTTGATGAAAGTGAAAGAGGAAAGTGAAAAAATTGGCTCAACATAATCATTATTGGTGACAGGAAATAGTGAATTTTAGTATTCACTATGGGTTTCCCTGGTGGCTCAGATGGTGAAGAATCTTCCTGCAAAAAACCTGGGTTCTATCCCTGTGTTGGGAAGATCCCCTGGAGAAAGGAATAGCTACCCACTCCAGTATTCTTGCCTGGAAAATTCCATGGACAGAGGAGCCTGGTGGGCTATAGTCCATTAGGTTGCAAAGAGTTGGACAAGACAGAGCAACTAACACTTTCACTTTCAGTATTAACTATAAGGACTTCCTTGGTAGCTCAGTGGTAAAGAATTTGCCTGCCAATGCACGAGAGGCAGATTTGATCAATGGGTTGGGAGGATGCCCTGGAGAAAGATGGCAATCCACTCCAATATTCTTGCCTGGAAAATCCCATGGACAGAGGAGCCTAGTGGACTACAATCCATGGGGTTTGAAAAGAATCGGACTCAGCAAATAAACAAAAACAACATAACTTAAAAGCATTTTGGATAATATATGGGCTTCCTTGGTGGTGCAGATGGTAATGAATCTTCCTGCAATGCAGGAGACCTGGGTTTATTCCCTGGGTGGGGAAGATCTTCTGGAGAAGGGAATGGCAACCCACTCCAGTCTTCTTGCCTGGATAATATTGGTTAAATGCTGAGAATTCAGCAGCGGTATTTACCATCAACTGTAAATAATGAGAGTAAGGTTCTAATTATTAAGAGATCTTTTTTAATTCAAGTACTTTCCCATCAGTGATATAGATCTGGAGTCAAGGTGTTAAGCCACAGCAAGGCTGGCAACTGGCCAGTAAGCATCACAGCGCCAGCCCCAACCTGAGCTGTACCCATATCCCAGAGTGACTCTCACCAGGTCATTTCCAGTGATCTTCTCACTGAAGTATCTACATTCAGTATCTTCTAAATATACGAAATGTGTCTTTAGGTTAAAGACGGCCCAAGCTGGACAGGTTCCTGTAAATTAGTTGATATTTTACTAATGAAACTAAGATAGTTACTTGTTGGGCTAAAGGGGAATGCTGAATTTGCTTTTAAAAAAAAAAAAAAGTGTGCTTTTTTTTTTTCCAGCTCATATCTCCATTGCTCTACTAAAATGACTTTTAAAAGTCTTCCATTCTTTTTTCTTAGAATGTAGGCAGGAGCAGCCTGTGCAAACCCTGCCTGCTCCATACGTCAAGCAGTGTTTGTATATATTTCAGCGTATCCAAGCAAGGCCTTTTTAAGTTTCCATCCTACGGACGGAGCTGTACTTTCCTGAATAGGAGCCAGGAAAAAACTTGGAGATTTGGCAGGAAGACTGTGGGAAGCCTGGTGCAACACCAGGCTGCGATCTGGAGCAGAGGCTTTCTACAAAGGCAGAGGAGCGAAACACCTCTCTTTGTTTAGCTCCACGTACGAGTACAAATGGAGACCCCAGATTGCAATCAGGCCCTATTGTATAAACATGGGGTTTCCATGCCATACAGCATTTTTGGCACCAAGCACCTTATTATTTTTCAGCTGGAAAACCAATTAGCATTCTTTTTATATCTGAGTGTTAATACTTGGGACTTAGAGCGATTTTTTGGCCAGCAGCCCACATGGCTGTAGTCTCTTGGGCAATGCCTGACAAATTAAGATAAAACTGTTACTTCATGTTTTCCTACAAAGAGAAAACAAAAACTGTTTCCTGTTCTTATTAATTGGATGAAGTCAATTTCCACATTTAACAAATAAAAAGGTAGGCATAATCAGGGTGTCAACCTAGGGCTCTTATCTCTCCCCAGGCGGGTTCCTCTGCAGGAATGTGAGAATGTAAGAACTGTCAGATTCTGATGAACCTTTCCTTCTCATGGAAAAAAATCTCCATGGTCAACAGAGACCTCTGTCCAGTGGATAGCCTGCGGCCACCACAGGGTCACCCTTTGACCTCTATGGCATTTTTTTCCCCACAAGTTTGAGCAATGGGATTTACCTGGAGAGAACTATAAGGAGATTCCAATCCTGACAAGTGAATTAGTCATAACAGTCAACAGGGCACTGCCCTGTTTGAAAGAAATAAACAAAGCCAAAAATTTCCCTATCTTGAAAGCAGAGCAAAGAAAAGTTCACCCTCTAGGAATGCAGCTTATCATTAGAGAAAGCCATATCTGGGCTGCTGTCTCAGAATTTCTGAGCATGTGAGAGAACAGGAAAAGAGGTTGAAATTGCTGTGAGAGGTGCCCATCCCATAAAGTATTCCCTTATGATAAATAAGCCTTGCCACGGTGACGAAGACTAACGCCACGAGTTACAGGAATGTGGCCCTCCAGTGAGCAGACCACACTTGGGAAAATCTCCAGGATGATGCAAAATATTTAGAAGGGAAGTGGTAAAACAAACAGAAGGGAAACTGCAATCTGACTGCAGTTTGAAGACAAAAATACGTTGGACACAAAAAATAGTTTGTGTCTAGTTACAACAGTGTTTTTGTGTTCTTGGTACTAAATGTACATCCCTTTGCTAGAAATGGCCTGAGGGGTCTGCTGCTTCCCTTAAAGACTTTTTTTGTAAACAGCGGGTGGTGGCATCCAAAAAAAAAAAGAGAGTGAGAGAGAGATACACTTGAACGACTTCTTTAAAGAATTTGTATAGAATATTTGCTTTGCAACAAATTCTATTACAGAGCTATATTACTTAACAAGAGGGCTGTTAAGTAATTTCTGAGTTATATGTAAATTAACTATCTTATAACTAAATATCTGCTATCAACAGCAGAAAATGATCACCTAATAATTTAAGGGAGTAACTAGCAAATGTCCAGTTTTGCACAGGTAAAAGGAAAGTATTAGAATTGAGGTTCTAGATACCAGACATCACACATTCCACTATACAACGAATGACCATACATTCCAATTTGCCAAGACAGTCTCAGTTTACTCCAATTACCTAGGTTTAGTTACTCATAGTACCCCTTTCACTCACAACCGTGGTTTGGATAACAAATAATTTAGTGACCAAACTCCTACAGAGACCAAGAGTCTTCGGTCTATCTTCCATGGATACCAGTCTGATGCTTTACCAATCTTAGAACCTAAAAGAATTTATATAAAAAGTAGAGGAAAGCAGAGTTGCTGTCATCTTGCAAAGAGGAATTCTCAGTAACTTGGCTTCACCTAAAAGAAGCACAGGAGGACCATGAACAAAATCATTCTGGGGGAAAGAAGAGAAAATATCCACCCATAGAGCCCCCCTGAGGCAACTTTCAGAAGTAACTAGGAGCTTCTCACTAGATTACACACCAACCTCCAAACAAGTGTTTCTTTATCAAATCCTAGAAGGCAGGCAGTCATTTCAAAACCAGACATGCATGCTGCCTCTCTTTCTGCCTGCAGGCTAGAATGTATCACTTAGATGTTCCAAATCAGAACGTGTTCAGCCATTTCCATACCACCATGAGCTACACTGCTGGGCTGCAGCTATTTGGATCAAATGGAAATGCTTTGATCTCTTTTACGTCTAAGTTTAACTGTGGCTTGGGCCCAAAAGGTGGGATAATTTTGGCAACTTCCCCTGTACACTTTTATCTGAAGATAAAAGGAACACTTGGAAGCATAAACAGAAGGTGTATTTCCCTAGGCCCAAGAGCCACCACATCAAACAAACAAAACTACAGGCATTTATGCTGAATATTAACTCTGTTCATCAGCTCTATTCCACTCCTCATTCACTGACAGCCAATAGGATCATTTCCTTACACTGAAAACATATAAAGATAATATAACATTAAAGAACATAGAAAAAAAAGAACATTTCCATCATAGTGATTTTTATTTTTACTTTAACATTTTTAAAATAGAAAAACACGGTTTCTTAAGTTACAAATTTATTATAATGGCCTTAGATTCAGGAGTCCGAGGTCCTTGTGTCCATTCTGCAAATATCTGGGTGATGGGAGAGGTTGAAGCAGTCTTTCTGCTAACCTCCTTGTATCTCAAGGTTCTGGGCTTTAATCAGGAATTTATAGCTTGATAAACTCAGTTAAAAAGGAACATGGATCCCCATGGGAAACCAGTTTGGCGCTCCAGAGAGGAATTATGACTTTCCAATGACCTTTGCACAATGCAAATCATTCATTTGTGGGCTAAATGAAAGTGATTCACTGACTCAGGGAGTTTAAGGACCTATTTGATCTTATAGGTGAAGCTATAGTCCAGGAGGAGGCCTGGCGAGTTGCAGTCCATGGGATCACAGAGTCAGACACGCCTTGGCGACTGAACAACAACATAGTCCATTCAAGCATAAGTTAAGGTGGAGTGGAGTTCTGAAAGTGGAGAGATATCTCCTTATAGGGAAATACATCTGAGTGAACAGAGACAGTCTAGCTGGATGCAAACCAGATAGGCTCTGAGCAAAGGTATTGGGCACATTATTGCCAAAGTAGTGCTGTTGCTAAGAACAAAAATCACCAAATTAGAAGGAGAGATTTATGACTTTTCCTTGCTAACATCTAATGACAAGTGAGCTTCTTGAAGGGCTCTTAGGACACACAGGGCTTGACTAAGAGAATGTGACATGGCTTAAACATAGCAACTTGGCCCTCTCTAGAGTGATTTGACAAATGGAGATAAAACAACCAGGCTAGTGATGGACATAGTTGATGGATGGTTACATGGCAGAGTTTATGGGTTAAAAAGGGCTTCTCCGGTGGCTCAGTGGTAAAGAATCTGCCTGAAATGCAACAGACCAGAGTTCGATCCCTGGGTCAGGAAGAATCTCTGAAGAAGGAAATGGCAACCCACTCCAATATTCTTGCCTGGGAAATTCCATGGATGGAGGAGCCTGGCATGCTACAGACGATAGGTTTGCAAGTGCTAGACAAGACTTATCAAACCAAACTATGGATTAAAAGGTACTAATACAAAGATTTTAAGTAATATTAGGAGTCATTTTTTGTGGGTCATCAGATAGCAGCACAGTACTCATTTGTTTGCTGAAAAAATATTTATCAATTTTTATTCTTTTGAATGAAATTATCTTTTTGTTTTCTTATATTTGTTGGCTTAAAAGTTGGGAGAATAGTACCACCCTATTTGAGTTTTCAGTGGTAAAGTTTTCCCAGGTTTCTGGACAAGGGGATGTGACTCAAGCATGAGAAATGTGACATTCCCATTAACATTTCCTGGTCATCTCGGAAATGAGGATTCCATGCAAAACTTGAGAGTTGCATTAGATCATATCTAAAACCCCTTCCAGAAATACAATTTTGCATAACAAGAATCTGAACATTCTTAAAGAATTTCCTTTTATGTCCATTTCAACATGCTCCAGAAAAGGAAAACTGGTAGCAAAGCCAGAGGTCAAGAGAAAATATAATTAGAGAAAGATCCAAACCACAACAGTGACAGACATGTGATTCTCAAATGCTCCTTGAAGTAGTTCTCTATCATGTGAAAAAGAGTTTGCGCCACTAGGCATGATCTTCCTTGAATACTCCTCTTTGATTAAAAAAAAATTGTTTTCAGTTATGAAACACACGATTCTATTTCACTATGTCAATTTGTTTTCATCTGGGTCTTAAAGAATTTTCTACTTTAATATATACAGATATTACTCTTTTTTATAATAATAGAATGTTCTGTAAGTTTACTACTATCTTCTTTGTTGATGATATTGCTTCTATTATTTGCTATTATAAAAGAGAATATTCTTATAAATGTGCTTTACTGTGAGTGAGTATTTCTGTGGGACAGATTCACAGAAATAGACTGCAAGGTCAGAGACTATGTTTAGTTTAAATTCTGATAAATATTATCTAATTTATATATGCTGAGCATCATATGTATGCCACATGCGTTTCTTTTGCAAAGGGTATTTTATATCCTTTGTCTGCATTCTATCTGGTTCTTTGTGTTTTGCATACTCATATGGAGGCACCCTTTACATATTGCAAATCTTTTGTACATGTTGCAAATGTTTTCACTAGTTTGTAGCATATCAATTTAACTTCGTTTTCAAATTTCTATCTCACAGAAGGTTTTTATTTATACATTTATATAATTTATTTTATGGTATGTAAATTTTATCTATTACTTAGGAAAACTTTCCTAATTTTCAGAGTTATAATTTTTCTGTATCCTCTTCAAATACTTCTATAATTTGTTCTCAATACTTACTCTAATTAGGCTCTCCAAAATGTACCTTTGTTTATGATATGAACTATGAGCTAATATTTTCCCCAAAAGGAGAATCAATTGTCATAATGTGATTAATTGAGAAGCTTTGAACATTTTTACCTATTAGAGATGACATCTTTACTATAAACTTTATTCCTCATTTTTCATCCTATTTTTTCTATTAATAGTGTTTGTCTATTCCTAGGCCAAAATGCCTTATATTGTATTCTGATTGTTAGTAGTAGTTCAAATCCCATGATTCTCTTTTTCAAAAATGTAACTTCCTAAGCATTGCTGTTCTTTTTTTCATATATGCTTGAGAACCAGTTCATCAACATCTTTACAATGTTGAGTTTTCCCACTGAGAAATATAGAATAATGTTTTATTTATGTAGATTTTAAAATACCTTTCTCATAAAAATCTTTCACATTTCCTATTTATGTCTAAGTATAAAATAGATTTTGTTGCTGTTATTAATGAGAGATCCTGTTTTCTGGGGTTTCCCCTAGTGGCTCAGTGGTAAAGAATCCATCTGCCAAGCAGGAGACACAGGTTCAATCCCTAGGTCAGTAAGATCCCCTGGAGAAGAAAATAGCAACCATTCCAGTCTTCTTTCCTGAGAAATCCCATGGACAGAGAAGACTGACGGGCTACAGTCTATGGGGTTGCAAAAGAGTCAGTCAACTCAGTGACTAAACAACAACAACAATATTAGGAAAGTTATTGATTTTTGTATATTGACATCTGCATCTGATCACCTTACTATACTCTTAAAGTACTCTCTTAAAATTCTATTAGTTTTTCTTCTTATCCTATATTTTCTTGGTAGAAAACTATATATTTCTCAAACCAGTTGTTGGAATTTTAGTTAGATTTCAAACTCACGTTTTTTTAAGATCAACCAAAGTCATCCTTTGAGAATGTTATAGACTGAATGTCTGTGCTCATCTCCCACAAATCATATTTGAAGTTTTAACAACCAATGTGATGGTATTTGAAGATAGAGTGTTAAAAGAGTAACTAGGGTTAAATGATTGCTGAGGAAGGCTTTCTTATCTCGCCTTGCTATTCTTTGGAACTCTGCATTCAGATGCTTATATCTTTCCTTTTCTCCTTTGCTTTTCACTTCTCTTCTTTTCACAGCTATTTGCAAGGCCTCCTCAGACAGCCATTTTGCTTTTTTGCATTTCTTTTCCATGGGGATGGTCTGTCTCCTGTACAATGTCACGAACCTCCGTCCATAGTTCATCAGACACTCTGTCTATCAGATCTAGTCCTTTAAATCTATTTCTCACTTCCACTGTATAATCATAAGGGATCTGATTTAGGTCATATCTGAATGGTCTAGTGGTTTTCCCTACTTTCTTCAATTTAAGTCTGAATTTGGCAATAAGGAGTTCATGATCTGAGCCACTGTCAGCTCCTGGTCTTGTTTTTGCTAATTGTAGCGAGCTTCTCCATCTTTGGCTGCAAAGAATATAATCCATCTGATTTCGGTGTTGACCATTTGGTGATGTCAATGTGTAGAGTCTTCTCTTGTGTTGTTGAAAGAGGGTATTTGCTATGACCAGTGCGTTCTCTTGGCAAAACTCTATTAGCCTTTGCCCTGCTTCATTCCGTGCTCCAAGGCCAAATTTGCCTGTTACCCCAGGTGTTCCTTGACTTCCTACTTTTGCATTCCAGTTGCCTATAATGAAAAGGACATCTTTTTTGGGTGTTAGTTTTAAAAGATCTTGTAGGTCTTCATAGAACCGTTCAACTTCAGTTTCTTCAGCGTTACTGGTTGGGGCATAGGCTTGGATTACTGTAATACTGAATGATTTGCCTTGGAAATGAACAGAGATCATTCTGACATTTTTGAGATTGCACCCAAGTACAGCATTTTAGACTTTTTTGTTGACCATGATGGCTACTCCATTTCTTCTAAGGGATTCCTGCCCACAGTAGTAGATATAATGGTCATCTGAGTTAAAGTCACCCATTCCAGTCCATTTTAATTCACTGATTCCTAGAATGTCTACATTCACTCTTGCCATTTCCTGTTTGACCACTTTCAATTTGCCTTGATTCATGGACATTCCAGGTTCCTTTTCAATATTGCTCTTTACAGCATCGGACCTTGCTTCTATCACCAGTCACATCCACAACTGGGTATTATTTTTGCTTTGGCTCCATCCCTTCATTCTTTCTGGAGTTATTTCTCCACTGATCTCCAGTAGCACACTGGGCACCTACCAACCTGGGGAATTCCTCATTCAATATCCTATCATTTTTGCCTTTTGATACTGTTCATGGGGTTCTCAAGGCAAGTATACTGAAGTGGTTTGCCATTCCCTTCTCCAGTGGACCACACCTGTCAGACCTCTCCACCATGACCCGCCCATCTTGGGTGGCCCCACACAGCATGGCTTAGTTTCATTGAGTTAGATAAGGCTGTGGTCCGTGTGATCAGATCAACTAGTTTTCTGGAATTATGATTTCAGTGTGTCTGCCTTCTGATGCCCTCTCACAATACCTACCATCTTATTTGGGTTTCTCTTACCTTGGTCGTGGGGTATCTCTTCACGGCCGCCCCTCCTGATCTTAAAAGTGGAGTAGCTCCTCTCGGCCCTCCTGTGCCCATGCAGCCAACACCACTTGGATGTGGGGTAGCTCCTCTCGGCCACTCTTCTTCCAAGGGAACATTTCATGCAAAGATGGACTCAATAAAGGACAGAAATGGTATGGACCTAACAGAAGCAGAAGATATTAAGAAGAGGTGGCAAGAATACACAGAAGAACTGTACAAAAAAGATCTTCATGACCAAGATAATCACAATGAAGTGATCACTGACCTAGAGCCAGACATCTTGGAATGTGAAGTCAAGTGGGACTTTGAAAGCATCACTACGAACAAGCTAGTGGAGGTGATGGAATTCCAGTTGAGCTATTTCAAATCCTGAAAGATGATGCTGTGAAAGTGCTGCACTCAATATGCCAGCAAATTTGGAAAACTCAGCAGTGGCCACAGGACAGGAAAATGTCAGTCTTCATCCCAATCCCAAAGAAAGGCAATGCCAAAGAATGCTCAAACTACCACACAATCGCACTCATCTCACACGCTAGTAAAGTCATGCTCAAAATTCTCCAAGCCAGGCTTCAGCAATATGTGAACCGTGAACTTCCAGATGTTCAAGCTGATTTTAGAAAAGGCAAAGGAACCAGAGATCAACTTGCCAACATCCGCTAAATCATGGAAAAAGCAAGAGAGTTCCAGATAAACATCTATTTCTGCTTCATTGACTTAGACAAAACCTTTGACTGTGTGGATCACCACAAACTGTGGAAAATTCTGAAAGAGATGGGAATCCCAGACCACCTGACCTGCCTCTTGAGAAACCTGTATGCAGGTCAGGAAGCAGCAGTTAGAACTGGATTTGGAACAACAGACTAGTTCCAAATAGGAAAAGGAGTACATCGAGGTTGTATATTGTCACCCTGCTTATTTAACTTATATGCAGAGTACATCATGAGGAACGCTGGGCTGGGAGAAGCACAAGCTGGAATCAGGATTGCTGGGAGAAATATCAATAACCTCAGATATGCAGATGACACGACCCTTATGGCAGAAAGTGAAGAGGAACTCAAAAGCCTCTTAATGAAAATGAAAGAGGAGAGTGAAAAGGTTGGCTTGAAGCTCAACATTCAGAAAACTAAGATCAGGCATCTGGTCCCATCACTTCATGGGAAATAGATGGGGAAACAGTGGAAACAGTGTCAGACTTTATTTTTGGGGGCTCTAAATCACTGCGGATGCTGATTGCAGCCATGAAATTAAAAGACGCTTACTCCTTGGAAGGAAAGTTATGACCAACCTAGATAGCATATTAAAAAGCAGAGACATTACTTTGCCAACCAAGGTCCGTCTAGTCAAGCCTATGGTTTTTCCCGTGGTCATGTATGGATGTGAGAGTTGGACTGTGAAGAAAGCTGATCACTGAAGAATTGATGCTTTTGAACTGTGGTGTTGGATAAGACTGTTGAGAGTCCCTTGGACTGCAAAGAGATCCAACCAGTCCATTCTAAAGGAGATCAGTCCTGGGTGTTCATTGGAAGGATTGATGCTAAAGCTGAAACTCCAATACTTTGGCCACCTCAAGTGAAGAGTTGACTCACTGGAAAAGACTCTGATGCTAGGAGGGATTGGGGACAGGAGGAGAAGGGGACGACAGAGAATGAGATGGCTGGATGGCATCACCGACTCAAAGGAGGTGAGTTTGATTGAACTCCTGGATTTGGTGATGGACAGGGAGGCCTGGCATGCTGTGATTCATGGGGTCGCAAAGAGTCAGACACGACTGAGTGACTGAACTGAACTTAACTGAGGGTTAAATGAGGTTGCGAGGGTAGAGCCCTCATATTAGAATTAGTGGTTTTTAAGAATAGGAAGACAGAGAGACCTCTTGTTCTTCCCAGTGTGTGTACCATGGAAATAACACACGAAGACACAGCAAGAAGGTGGCCATTTACAAGCAGGAATACAGCTCTCACAGAACCCAACCAGGTTGGACCATGCTGGCACCATGATCTCAGACTTCCAGCCTTCAGAAGTGTAAGAAAGTAAATTTCTGTTGTTTAAGTCATTGAATATATAGCATTTTTTTCACGGCAGTCCAAGCTGACTAAGACATAAAGTTGATGGTATTCTACGCATAGTGGGAGTATTACTGGGACCCCAGAAGAAAGCATGTAACTCTTGATTGTGAAATTTACAGATTTTATGCTCTGAAATTATGGTTTGTTTGCTTGTTTTGGATTGTATGGTTTAGATCAAATACTATATTCTTTCCCTGGTAGGCTTATCCTACTTGTCTCCAATATATATAAAAATATTTTCAAATTGAATAGCTGTTTTCAATTTCTAATACGTGTCAATAGGTCCCCACTGAAACTTACAATCAAGAATGTATAATTTACAAAGGGAAGTCCCCCTTAAAACTGAATAAATAAGAACAAGGAAATATTTTCAGCTTCACTGCTACACAGTTGATTTCTATTCATAGCTGGCCTGAGTCCCAGTCTTCCATAGAAGGTTTGCTTCCCTGGCCTATGGAAACACCACAGTGGCAGACTTCCTCTGAGTAGCCCAGCCCTTAAGTTTGCAAGGCCATATTTCCTGTGAGAAGGAATTCCTGTGGCCGAAATCTTTGCTAACTTCCTTTTTCATACAGGGACCTGCTTTCTCTGGTTCTGCAGGTCCAAAAGGATGTAGAAAAATTAAAATAACTTTTGGTTGATCATGTCTCTCCATTTGCTTTCTTACAAACTAAGGGCTCATTTCCTTCAGTTCAGTTCAATTCAGTTCAGTTCAGTAACTCAGGCGTGTCCGACTCTTTGCGACCCCATGAATCACAGCACGCCAGGCCTCCTTGTCCATCAACAACTCCCGGAGTTCACTCAAACTCATGTCCATCGAGTCGGTGATGCCATCCAGCCATCTCATTCTCTGTCGTCCCCTTCTCCTCCTGCCCCCAATCCCTCCCAGCATCAGAGTCTTTTCCAGTGAGTCAACTCTTCGCATGAGGTGGCCTAAGTACTGGAGTTTCAGCTTTAGCATCAGTCCTTCCAATGAACACCCAGGACTGATCTCCTTTAGAATGGACTGGTTGGATCTCCTTGTAGTCCAAGGGACTCTCAACAGTCTTATCCAACACCACAGTTCAAAAGCATCAATTCTTCAGTGATCAGCTTTCTTCACAGTCCAACTCTCACATCCATACATGACCACGGGAAAAACCACAGGCTTGACTAGACGGACCTTGGTTGGCAAAGTAATGTCTCTGCTTTTTAATATGCTATCTAGGTTGGTCATAACTTTCCTTCCAAGGAGTAAGCGTCTTTTAATTTCATGGCTGCAGTCAGCATCCGCAGTGATTTTGGAGCCCAAAAAAATAAAGTCTGACACTTTTTCCACTGTTTCTCCATCTATTTCCCATGAAGTAATGGAACCAGATGCCTCCTTCACTTAGTTTGTATATAATGGATCCATATTGGTTTACAGATACAGATAGGAGAGACTTACAGATAATCAGATGTCACATTCTATCCTTATTTACCAGTTGGTGTTAGATAGGTCTGCTCCCTCAGCCACCCTGGACTGACTGATTGTGGCTCCCTAGAGCACTGTTTTGAGGAAGAGTTCTGAGGCTGCCTCTGGCCATGATCAATGAGTAATGTCTGTCATGAGTTTGGGAGGAAAAAAGGTGGGATGCCTGGTAAGCATTTTTCATCTTTGAATATAATTGGCTTTTTGTTTCTGAGCTTAGTTATATAACCGTAGAAGTTTTATTAATTTGTAGATATCATATGAATAAAAGGAAATATATTGCTTTATTTTTTTTAAACTTGGATCACAGTTAAGTGCTTTTAAGACTAGGAAGTTTAACAGAAAACATTAATATTAATATATAACCAAACTGCAATACTTTGGCCACCTCATGCGACAGGTTGATTCACTGGAAAAGACTCTGATGCTGGGAAAGGTTGGGGGCGGGAGGAGAAGGGGACGACAGAGAATGAGATGGCTGGATGGCATCACCAACTCTGTGGACATGAATTTGAGTGAACTCCGGGAGTTAGTGATGGACAGGGAGGCCTGGCATGCTGTGATTCATGGGGTCTTGGAGAATCGGACATGACTGAGCGACTGAACTGAACTGAACTGAAGTCAAGCCAAAATACACAGTCCATATACGTACTATTACATAGTGCTGATTTTCCTCACTATCAGTAATAGCTGAGTGCCAAAGAATTGATGCTTTTGAATTGTGGTGCTGGATAAGACTCTTGAGAGTCCCTTGGACTGCAAGGAGATCCAACCAGTCCTTTCTAAAGGAGATCAGTCCTGGGTGTTCATTGGAAGGACTGATGCTAAAGCTGAAACTCCAATACTTTAGCCACTTCATGTGAAGAGTTGACTCATTGGAAAAGACCCTGATGCTGGGAGGGATTGGGGGCAGGAGGAGAAGGGGACGACAGAGAATGAGATGGCTGGCTGGCATCACCAACTTGATGGACATGAGTTTGAGTGAACTCCAGGAGTTGGTGATGGATATGAAGGCCTGGCGTGCTGTGATTCATGGGGTCGCAAAGAGTTGGACACGACTGAGCGACTGAACTGAACTGAACTGAGCATGGTAGTATTACTAATAGCTGCAACTTTCGAAATCCAAGTTGGTATTATATTGAATTGCATATAAAATTATCAATAAAGTATGAAACAGATATTTTCAGATAAAAGTAGTATACTTTACTTTCACATTTCGGACCTGCCAGGAGGATAAATGTTGAGGAAATAATACGAATATTGATGCCTTTTTTTCCAAAGATAAGCTTTATGTTTTGTGAAATTCAGCGATTAACATACAACCAAAGAGGTAGTCTTTGCAAAATATTTGAGAAACATTAAAAAAAAATAGTTGTGCAGCTCTAGGTTTTGGAGGTTCACAAGCCTATCCTTCACAGTGGTATTATATTTAAAAGTTATAGTGACTAAGTTTGTAAAAAAAAAAAAAATTGAAGTGTTCAGCAGTTTGGGATATTACAACATAAAAACCCAAAACACTATTTTTCCATATTCACATATTTATAATATTTTACTTTTTTTTTTTTACAAGAAGGAATGATTGCTTCTAACAACCCACTACTATGATTCAAGTTGCCTATTACATTAGAAACATTGTGTGCTGCTGCTGCTAAGTCACTTCAGTCGTGTCCGACTCTGTGTGACCCCATAGATGGAAGGCCACCAGGCTCCCCCATTCCTGGGATTCTCCAGGCAAGAACACTGGAGTGTGTTGCCATTTTCTTCACCAATGTGTGAAAGTGAAAAGTGAAAGTGAAGTCGCTCAGTCGTGTCCAACCCTTAGCGACCCCACGGACTGCAGCCTACCAGGCTCCTCCATCCATGGGATTTTCTAGGCAAGAGTACTGGAGTGGCTTGAAAGACTAGAGATAGAATGGGAAAGACTAGAGATTGCTTCAAGAAAATTGGAGATCAAGAGAACATTTCATGCAAGGATGGGCACAAAAAAGGACAGGAATGATATGGGCCTAACAGAAGTAGAAGAGATCAAGAAGAGATGGCAAGAATATACAGAAGAACTATTAAAAAAAAGGTCTTAATGACCCAGATAATCATAATGGTGTAGTCACTCATCTAGAGCCAGACATCCTGGAGTGTGAAGTCAAGTGAGCCTTAGGAAGCATTACTATGAACAAAACTAGTGGATGTGATGGAAATTTGGCTGAGCTATTTCAAAGCCTAAAAGATGATGCTGTTAAAGTGCTGCACTCAAAATGTCAGCAAATTTGGAAAACTCAGCAGTGGTCACAGGACTTGAAAAGGTCAGTTTTCATGCCAATCCCAAATAAAGGCAATGCCAAAGAATGTTCAAACCACTGTACAATTGTGCTCATTTCACATGCCAGCAAAGTAATGCCCAAAATCCCTCAGGTTAGCTTCAACAGTACGTGAACCGAGAACTTGGAAGTTCAAGCTGGATTTAGAAAAAGGAGGAACCAGAGATCAAATTGCTAACATCCATTGGATCACAGAGAAATCAACAGACTTCCAGAAAAACATCTACTTCTGCTGCATGGACTATGCTAAAGCCTTTGACTGTGTGGATCACAACAAACTATGGAAAATTCTTGAAGAGATGGGAATACCAGATCACCTTACCTGATTCCTGAGAAACCTGTACGCAGGTCAAGAAGCTATAGTTAGAACCAGATTTGGAACAACAGACTGGTTCAAAATTAGGAAAGGAGTGTGACAGGCTGTATATTGTCACTCTGCTTATTTAACTTATATGCAGAGTACATCATGCAAAATGCCAACTGGATGAATTACAAGCTGGAATCAAGATTGTTGGATGAAATATCAACAATCTCAGATATGCAGATAATACCACTCTAATGGCAGAAAGTGAAGAGGAATTAAAGAGCCTCTTGATGTAAGTGAAAGAGAATGAAAAAGCTGATTTAAAATTCAACTTTCAAAAAACTAATATTTTGGCATCCAGTCCCGTCACTTCATGGCAAATAGAAGAGGGAAAAGTGGAAACAGTGACAAATTTTATTTTCTTGGGCTCCAAAATCACTGCAGACGATGACTGCATCCATGAAATTAAAAGATGCTAGCTCCTTGAAAGGAAAAATATGACAAACCTGTGTGCTGTGTTGTGCTTGGTTGCTCAGCCGTTTCCGACTCTTTGTGACTCCATGGACTGCAGCCCCGCCCTCCAGGCTCCTCTGTCCATGGGATTCTCTAGAAAAGAATACTGGAGTAGGTTGCCATGCCCTCTTCCAGGGGATCTTCCCAACCCAGGGATTGAACCCAGATCTCCCACACCACAGGTGGCTTCTTTACCATCTGAGTCACCAGGGAAGCCTGATGATGAACCTAGACAGCATATTAAAGCAGAGACATCACTTTGCCAACAAAGATCCATATAGTCAAAGCTATGATTTTTCCAGTAGTCATGTAGAGATGTGAAAGTTGGACCATAAAGAAAGCTGAGCACTGAAGAACTGATGCTTTCAAATTGTGGTGCTGAAAAAGACTCGAGAGTCCCTTGGACTGCAAAGATATCAAACCAGTCAATCCTAAAGGAAATCAATCCTGAATATTCATTGAAAGGACGGATGCTGAAGCTGAAGCTCCAATACTTTGGCCACCTGATGTGACGAGCCAACTCATTGGAAAAGACCCTGATGCTGGGAAAGATTGAAGGCAAGAGGAGAAGGGGGCAGCAGAGGATGAGATATTTAGACAGCATCACTGACTCACTGAACAAAGTTTGAGCAAATTTCAGGAGACAGTGAAGGACAGGGAATCCTGGTGTGCTGCAGTCCATGGGGTCACAAAGAGTTGGACATGACTGGGCAGCTGAGCACACAAAATGCACTCAGTGTCACAGTCATTCTGTCCAAGAAACTGCCTTGTGGGTGGGTCCTTAAAGATAATCCAAGTTGCAATGGCATTTTATTAAATCCTACAAATAGCATTATATTCTGCTCAATGCAGTAATATATCAAAACCCAGGCTGCTTTTCTTTAAGAACTTCTATTGATGCTGAAAAGCTTAACGATGTCTCTAACTGCTGACAGAATGATACTAATAAGAAGAGTTTTAACACTGGCAAGAGTTACAGTATGTCAAGCTATTTAAGGGATCATGTTATAGTTCTCATTTTTTGGGATTCAATAGTGTTGGCATTGAGTAACTCTTTCCCATTTTGTTACCTGGTAAACTGCCTTTCCTTTCTCTCCTTCTCCCAAATTTTCTCTTCCTTGCAGCCTTCCCATATTCTCCCAGGCAATTAGTAGTTCCCTTCTCTCTGAAGCAAAAGCACACTGAATACCACTTTAGCAGCATCTGTCACACTGTGTCACTATTATTTATTTCATATCTGTCCTCACTGGAGTGCAGACTAACTAACTGGGTATTAGATATCTTTGTAACTTCAGTGGCCCTTACACAGCAAACCATCAAGTTTTGTCTTAAAATGTTGATGCAATAGCTTCTTTACATTCTTTCAAATTAATTAAAGATTAATATGAGTCACAATAGTTAATTATATTAAATATTAAATAAAGACAGAGTAACAGGCCATGTCCCTATGACCAAAGAATGCAAGCCATATGGACATACTACACACTGAATTAGGCCCACAATCCCTCATCTGAAACTTTTGGAGACAGCTGTATTCATAATTCAGAGTTTTAAAGAAATTTCAGAGTATGATAGCATATAAACTGCACATTATTTGATATTTCCACCATGTTTTGTTGAGCATCCCCCCAAAAACACATTAACGTTCTTGTAGCATAAGTATGAATATTCACCTTCAAGGAGAATAAGTAAAGACACAAATGACCTCATCAATTCAGAAGAGGTTTGCCACCAACTGAGTTTGCCGTAAGTTTGTCCACCATCAGTTTGCCACAAACTTATGAAAAATGTTTTGATTTTCAGTACTTTATTTAGATTTTGGAACTAAAATAAATAAAGGATTATGGACATGGATAATAAAATCTATTTGGGGTTTCATGAAGTCTCCCACTCTAAATGCACTCCAAATTGGATTTGGAACAAGACATTATTATTTCTTACAAAAATAAGTAACAGAATAAAATATCCTTCATATCTGTCATTAGAATTTTTGTCCATTTCTGAAATCTTTATTCCTATAAAAATTAATCTGCATTTATTTATCTGGTCAGTAAATTTTATTAGTTGGAAAAAGAAAACTTGGCAAAAAAACAAATTATTGAAAAGCTTCTGTGTAATGATCTGATTAAATGAAATATAATAAGAGGGCTTTCTCACTGTAATCATTTAGAAAACTACAATTAACTCATAAGGCAAAAGTATTAATTAACAGATGTTATATATTACATATTGTGATCTGATCGATTCTCTCAATATTTATACTAAAGAGAATTTTTATAATGAGTCTATGTTTTCAAATGTAGGTTTTGATTATTTTAATATGTCATGCCAATAGATCAGGAGACACTTGCCACTAAAAAGATAGTTGGTTATAACTATGGGTCCCGAGAGAAGAGGGCATACCACACCATATAAGGCCACATGGGAAACCATTAGCATCAGTGAGGCAGAAGGAACAAAGAGAAAATGGGAGCAAGAGCCTTTATTGTGGTTTCCAAGGGGAAGAAACAAGCAAGGCAAGGTAAACAGGCACAGAATTCTCTGGTTTGAATAATTTCAGCAGGCTCTGGAGTAAAGGGACTGTCCATTGCAGTCTCATATCTGACCCTGAAGTGATTAGGTCAGGTGGATGGTGGCCCAGAGTGTGAGAGCCCTTTAAAGCAGGTGGTTGGTGTATGGGCTCTGAATTGATTGGTTTGCATGTGAAAGACACACTTCCAGATGAGTTGTTTGCTATCTCTAGGAATTAACTAGCCCTGGGAGGGACAGGGGCTTCCCCAGTAGGTCAACGGTAAAGAATCCGCCTGCAGTGCAGGTGCCACAGGAGACATGGGTTTGATCCCTGGATCCTGGATCGGGAAAATTCCCCTGGAGGAGGAATCCATTCCAGTATTCTTTTTTTTTTTTTTTGGAAATTAATTTATTTTTTATTGCAGGCAAATTATTTTACAATATTATGTTGGTTGGTTTTGCCATACATTGACATGAATTTGCCCCGGGTTTACATAAGTTCCCCCTCCTGAACCCCCCTCCCTCCTCCCTCCTCCCTTTATCCTCCCTCTGGATCATCCCCGCATGCCAGCCCCAAGCATCCTATAACATGCATTGACCCTGAACTAGTGATTCGTTTCACATATGACAACATACGTGTTTCAATGCCATTCTCCCAAATCATCCCACCCTCACCCTCTCCCACAGAGTCCCAAAGACTGTTCTATACATCTGTGTCTCTTTTGCTGTCCCGTATACAGGGTTATCATTTGCATCTTTCTAAATTCCATATATATGTGTTAGTATACTGTATTGGTGTTTTTCTTTCTGGCTTACTTCACTCTGTATAATAGGTTCCAGTTTCATCCACCTCATTAGAACTGATTCAAATGTATTCTTTTTAATGGCTGAATAATACTCCATTGTGTATATGTACCAAAGCTTTCTTATCCATTCTTCTGCAGACAGACATCTAGGTTGCTTCCATGTCCTGGCTATTATAAACAGTGCTGCAATGAACATTGGAGTACATGTGTCTCTTTCAATTCTGGTTTCCTCGGTGTGTATGCCCAGGAGTGCGATTGCTGGATCATATGGCAGTTCTATTTCCAGTTTTTTGAGGAATCTCCACACTGTTCTCCATAGTGGCTGTACTAGTTTGCATTCCCACCAACAGTGTAAGAGGGTTCCTTTCTCTCCACATCCTCTCCAGCATTTATTGCATGTAGACTTTTGGATAGCAGCCATTCTGACTTCCTAACACCATACACAAAAATAAATTCAAAATGGATTAGAGAGCTAAATGTAAGACCAGAAACTATAAAACTCCTAGAGGAGAACGTAGGCAAAACACTCTCCGACATAAATCACAGCAGGATCCTCCATGACCCACCTCCCAGAATATTGGAAATAAAAGCAAAAATAAACAAATGGGACCTAATTAAAATCAAAAGCTTCTGCACAGCAAAGGAAACTATAAGCAAGGTGAAAAGACAGCCTTCAGAATGGGAGAAAATAATAGCAAATGAAGCAACTGATAAAGGATTAATCTCCAAAATACACAAGCAGCTCCTACAGCTCAATTCCAGAAAAATAAATGACCCAGTCAAAAAATGGGCCAAAGAACTAAACAGACATTTCTCCAAAGAAGACATAAAGATGGCTAACAAACACATGAAAAAATGCTCAACATCCCTCATAATCAGAGAGATGCAAATCAAAACCACAATGAGATACCATTTCACACCAGTCAGTATTCTTGCTTGGAGAATCCTGTGGACAGAGGAGCCTGGCGGGCTACTGTCTATAGGGTCTCAAAGAGTTGGACATAACTGAAGCAACTTAGCATGCATGCAGGGGAGGGACGGTTCCTCCAGAGTCAGTAAGGTCCTAAGAGGGCAAAGCATCAAATACAGAAACTAGAAACTTGGCATCCTGAACTGTCAGAAGAAGCCCCTGAAAGGAGGCATTATGCCCTCATTAGTCTGAATTTAAGACTATGTGTAATAAATTTTAATATTTTTAATACAATTGAATTGTGTGTTTTTATGCACTTTAGAAAGTTTGGACTTGATATCTTCTGAGGTTGGCAAGCAATCAAAATTTCTTTTAAAATTTGTATGTGACATATTAAAAATATACCATATGAAGAAATTTATGAACAAGATATAAAGTAGATTTCTGAATTATAGGTTTCCATTATTCCCTTAAAATTGTTTATTGGGTACCTACAATATGTCCCGGAGAAGGCAATGGCAAGCCACTCCAGTACTATTGCCTAGAAAATCCCATGGACGGAGGAGCCTGGTAGGCTGCAGTCCGTGGGGTCGCTAAGGGTCGGACACGACTGAGCGACTTCACTTTCACTTTTCACTTTCCACTTTCACACATTGGAGAAGGAAATGGCAACCCACTCCAGTGTTCTTGCCTGGAGAATCCCAGGGACGGGGGAGCCTGGTGGGATTCCGTCTGTGGGGTCACACGGAGTCGGACACGACTGAAGTGACTTAGCAGCAGCAGCAGCAGCACAATATGTCCAGAAGTCTTAACTCAAAAATATCAGGTAAAATAAAGTATAAAATGTGACTAGTTTGATGATTTTGTACTTTCTCAGGTAACTTGATTTTTTACCTTTCATTTAATAAAACATTAATTAGTATCTTGAACAGATTCAACTATTTCTAAATGCAATTATTTCAAAACCTAATGAGATATGTATTATAAAACTATGAACAAAACTGTGCTAACCTTTGCTATTATAAAAGCAGGGTTTAAAAATTAACTGCCACCCTTCTGGCACAAAATAGATGTGGCAGAAACACCATTTTGATTCTGTGGCCAGAAAGGTCACAGCTGTCCTCAGCTTTGTTCCTGCTGGTGGAAGAAGGCTTCCTTTATCCTTGGCTTTAGCCTTCACATTCTCAGTGTGAGATAGCCTGTGACCAGTAATAGGAAGCAAATAAAGCAGGACCCCTCGCCCCATTCGCCTTCTTCCCTTCCTCTGCTTTGCTTTTCTTCCTTCTTTAGTATAATGTACTAGTAGAATAATCTTTCTATGCTATCTCTGTTCCAGAGTGGTAATAATAATAATTTTTGCAAATATCATAAAACCCTAGGTCTAGGAAAGAGCTTAAAATGATATCTAACTTATTCTTTTATTTACATACTTGATTAATATAAATTATATGCTAGTGCATGTAGTTCAAAAAAGCAGCTTATGTGGCAAGGTTTTTACAACAATGATAGTGTCAATTCTTTACATAAATTATCAGTTCATCACGAGTGCCCCCATAGACTTGTCATAAAAGCTTTCCAAATAACGAGTTTCTGTGAAACATTATCCCAGTTATATTAGGGACTATTTTTTAACCAATCTATCTCCATCATAAATAAACTTTCCATTTTCTTTTTTAATAATTCAGCTTCGGAATAGATACTCATAGCACTTGCTCTTTGATAGCATGTTCACTATTAAATGACTTGTATATCATTGCAACAATAAAATTTAATAATTTTTTGTAATACTAGCGCTTTCTCGGAGATATTTTGGCATATAATATAGCTTCTAAATGTGACAAAATTTCCAATAAAGATTATCTCCCTGATTACCTGAGGTTCCTGACTAGACTGAGATGAGAAGATTGACCTCAATGTTCTTAGTTTCACTTTCTAATAATATTTTCTTTCAGTATCTTACTAAAGGAGTTGGATATGCTGTGTTTTTGTGTTACAGCCTAGATGCTTCCTGTGGCCTCAGGACATTGAAGGCCCTATCAGTTTTCATTTCTGGCTCTTCTATGGGGCCATCTTCTATCCATCCCCTGTACAGCATGCCACCTTTCAACTGCTCATCACTAACTCTTAGGATCAAATTCAGATCTTTAGTGAAACTTCCAAGGTCCTGTCTGACATGCTCCCCACTTGGCTCCCCTAGTGATACCTTTTACCACTTGGTCTCATATTCTCTGTTCCAGATACTCTGAGAGTCTTTCAATTTCCCCAACACTCCATGTTTTCCCTTACCTTTATGCCTTTTATATATGTCGTTATTCTTGTTTGAAAAAAATCAGAGTCCTAATTTGTATACCATAGAAATGATTCTACTTCCCCAAATAAGGCTGTAAAAATATAAGGATCAAACATTGTGACTTGTCCATCCATCCATTATACAACTATTAGCCTATCAACATCATTAGAAGTCTATGGAGGTATAGATCCTAGGTAGGGGAGAGACATCATAGAACCATTTAATAATCATTTCTTTCCCCAAGCAGCTCAGACTTTTGAGAAAGGATATAATACTTGAGGGATGGGGGAGAAAATCCACAAATATTTATGTAAAATATTTAAACTACTGGAAAATAAAAATAAGTGAAATTTAGATTATTATAGTGTGCAAGTATGAGGTAAAGAAGGAAAAAGTCTGAAAGAATCAATAGAGTAGGGTCAGAGGAGTTGACTGGAGCCAACTGTGTAGGTATAAAGGGTTGTGGATAAGCAACTGTGATACGGAGACAGGAAAGAAGAGCTTGGACGAGGGAAAAAAATGGGAAGACTCAGTTTTAAACGGGTAATTTATACACGAGAGTCAATAAACTCGTGTGACTAGAGTTGTATAAGATAGTTTTACATTTCAAATTTTACTTAATTCAATGTATATTAGAAAATTTAAAGACCTGAATGTAAGACCAAATACTATAAAACTCCTAGAGGAGAACATAAGCAGGACACACTTTGACGGATAATTGAAGCAATATCTTTTAGCTCCATCCATATCCTAGAGTAATGAAAATAAAAACAAAAAATAAACATATGGGGCCTATTTAAGCAAACAATTTTGCACTGCAAAGGAAGCCATAAACAAAATGAAAAGACAACTTACTGAATGGGAGAAAATGCGATTGACAAAGGCTTAATCTCCAAAATACACTAGCTCATACAACTCAATATTTAAACAAAAATTTTTAAATGGGCAGATCTAAATAGACATTTCTCCATAGAAGACATACAGATGGCCAAAAGGTGCATGAAATGATGCTCAACATCACTAATTATTAGCAAAATGCAAATAAAAACTATAATGAGGTTATCACTTCACACTAGTCAGAATGGCCATCATCAAAGAGGCTACAAATAATAAACGCTGGAGAGTGTATAAAGAAAAGAAGGGAGCGCTCCCATAATGGGTGGTGGGAATGCAAATCGATGCAGTCACTATGAAGAACAGTATGAAGGCTCCTTTAAAAACTAAAAATAGAGCTACCATATTATCCAGCAATCCCACTCCTGGACATATATCCAGAGAAAATCATAATTTGAAAAGATACATTCACCCCAATGTTCATTGAAGTACTATTTACAATAGTCAAGACATGGGAACAAATATCCATCAACAGATGAATGGAAAACACACACACACACACACACAATGAACTATTACTCAGCCATAAAAAAGAATGAAATAATCCTATTTGCAGCAACATGGATGAACCTAGAGATTTTCATACTGAGTGAAATAAGTCAGAGAAAGACAAACATCATATGATATCACTTACATATGGAATCAAAAAAAATGAGGCAAATTAATTTATTTACAAAACAGAAACAGACTCACAGACGTAGAAAACAAATTTATGGTTACCAAAGGGGAAAGACAGGAGGGAGGGATAAATTAGGAATTTGGGAGTAACATATACACATGACTATACATAAAATAGTTAAAACAATAAGGACCTACTGTACAGCACAGAGAACTATACTCAAAATTTTTAATAACTTATATGGGAAAAGAATCTGGAAAAATATACATATACATATACACACTATATATATTTATATATATATTAATACACACACATATATTAATATATACATATATATGAATCAGTTTGCTGTAATCTGAAATTAATACATTATAAATCAACTATATGTCAATAAAATTAAAAATTAAAATTAAATTATATGAGGACATTAACTTTGAAATTGTACAAATATTATCAGACAAATGTTATAAGAGGTAGTGAGCTTATTTAAATTAGAAATAGACCACCCCAGCTAGGGAGTTGATTTAAATAAAATCATTATATAACTAACAGGAAAGAAGGAACAGAGATAAAGCAACAATCATGAAGGCCCTGCTGAAATGACTGAAGATTGGGGCTTACTGGACTACAGCAGTAGACCTTGTCTATAGACTATGGATGATAAAATGAGAAAGTAGGACAGAGAATATACACCTATGTTTATTTGGTGTTGCTTTCTTAGTTCCCAAGCAGGAAAAAATCGAATATATATTTTTACGTGAAATAATTCTTGTGGCAAGATACATATAATCAGTCAGTGTGAGAGAAGCTACGTAAAGGGAAGAACCATGAAGTTGCTAGAACCATCAAGTATGTTCTCCTACAAATGAACAGAAAAGAGAAAATTGTATATGGTGAGTGAATCGTACAACACTTAGAGTAGTGGCCAAGGGTTCAGCAAGATGGTGCTTTTCTTTAGAGTAGCCAGGAAATTAGGGAGGGGATACACAATAGAAAGCTGTTGTTTCAGTAAAATACAGCTCTTCAATTGAGCACATCCAAAGCGATCCTCTGTCAACCACTGGAGAAAAGCACAAGATGAGAAATAGGTTGAAATCAGGGAGCCATAAGTTTCAAGAAAGAAGCAAAGAATTTTAATGCAGTAAGGCATGAAAATAAAGGCAAGAATTCTCACTGGTTAGGAAAAAAAGTTTGGAATCCTATGCATTGATCATAAATGGTTATATTTTTGGTAATAATCAGTGGGCACATTTTGACTGATTGAATTACTTTGCACTAAGGGCAATAAAATCGGAGAAGGCAATGGCAAGCCACTCCAGTACTCTTGCCTAGAAAATCCCATGGATGGAAGAGCCTGGTAGGCTGCAGTCCGTGGGGTCGCTAAGGGTCGGACACCACTGAGAGACTTTACTTTCACTTTTCACTTTCACACATTGGAGAAGGAAATGGCAACCCGCTCCAGTGTTCTTGCCTGGAGAATCCCAGGGATGGGGGAGCCTGGTGGGCTTCCGTCTATGGGGTCACACAGAGTCGGACACGACTGAAGTGACTTAGCAGCAAAGGCAATAAAATAGGTTTTTATAGTTATACGTAACACTCCAAAGCACTAAAGTAATGTATAAATGCTTTATGCAAAAGATGACAATTATTTTCCCATTTACACTCAGGTCAGGTTAAGTTAGTTGAGCACTGTCATTCCAGTCCTTTGATAATATGGTAATTAATACTATTATAGGGTGGAAGAGAGACAGGAGGCATGAAGCCTGGGAAAACAAGCAGTCTGCAACTAGAGAATGCACTTTGCTTTATGCAAACTGAGCTTTTATTTTTAATTTCTACTTTCTAGCACAGCAAATCTGTAATGAAGTTTATTCCCTTCAATGAAATAATAATAAAATTCACAGGATTTTGAAATCTGTTACAAACATTTAGAGAATGTATCCTAAGCCCCAGCATACTTATAAATAGGTACTTTGAGACAGCACAGGGAATATAACCATTTCAGATTTATTTAATTGGCTTTCAGACTTTCTCTTCCAAATAAGCCAGTATGCAATTAGTCAACAGTAAATTTTCACAATAATTTAACAAGCAACGTTAAGGCATCAGCTTAAAACACTATGCCAAGAGCTACAGCTCTCTGCTTTTCTGACTTGTTAATCATCATCAGACATACCTTCCTTTTCAGTCACACTTCCTTTTGCATTTACTAACTTAATGAGCCCAAGAAAATGAAAAAGAAATGATGTTTCAAAAATCTTCTCAGAAAGGTTCTTTGACATTCAGAGTTACCCTTCATAGAGCCAGGACTCTGAGTAATCTAAAATAAGAGCTGGCAACAGAGGCTTGCCAGCTGTTACACATTTACCAGCCCAGCTACATTTTTCCCTGCTCTGGGCTGAATAGTTATAAAGGGCCACTCTTAACCTTATTTGGATTAAAATTTATACCATTCACACAAGAGGGTTTCTTTTCAAATTTTTCATTTTCTTTATTTGGCATTTATATTGAAACCAGATATCTCTGATGTGCTATCATATTTTAGGGACTGTGAAATGTTACCACCATAACACTGGAAAAAGAAAGAAAGTTTGACCCGTTTGCTTGTGAGGATTATGAGGTAAAATTTAATCAATCTCTGTGATTAAAAAACCCTACAAATCAGCAGTTATGGCACAGTTTCACTTATTAACTTTTATACAGCTTGTTGTTTCTTTTAAAAAGGTAAAATATTGCAAAGTTGTGTTGGGATCCCCAAGATCACTTCGTTTAGAGACTCTAAAAAGACAAAGGATTCAGCATATAGCTGTATTCACAGCCAGGACTTAATCATAAGGGTGGAAAGACACAGGCACTCTAGGGAAATCCATGTGCAGACTTCCTTGTGCTGACCTCCTCCCAAGAGAGGTCACCCAGAGCATGGTCTTCCCCCAAAAGAAAATATAGCAACAGATGTGTTCAGTTTCTATCCAACGGAGCTCACGAGAGACTCAGCATTCAAAGCTTGTATTAGGGACAGGTTGTGTAGGCACCCTCTGCTTCAGTTCAGTTCAGTTCAGTCACTCAGTCGTGACCGACTCTTTGCGACCCCATGAATCACAGCACGCCAGGCCTCCCTGTCCATCACCAACTCCCAGAGCTCACTTAAACTCATGTCCATCGAGTCGGTGATGCCATCCAGCCATCTCATTCTCTGTCGTCCCCGTCTCCTCCCGCCCCCAATCCTTCCCAGCATCAGAGTCTTTTCCAGTGAGTCAACTCTTCGCATGAGGTGGCCAAAGTGTTGTGGAGTTTCAGCTTTAGCATCAGCTTAGCATGTACCAAAATTCCAGACCCCCAGAAGAAAGCAGGATTACAGCATAACCACACTGTGTCGCACTCTAGGCACAGTGAACCACCTTATCAATTTGGGAATGGTAGGTAAACTCCCGAAACTCAAATGATCAGATATCAACCAAAGGCCAACTTTGCAAGTAGGGCTTTGTAAGGATAGAAGTCTCAGATCTGCTACTTTAATTCTATTCTTCACAAAAGGACACTTGCAATTATTCTGATTTATCAAAAACGAAAAGAAAAGAAAACCACTATTTAAATTTGGAGAATGAGGAAAAATATTTCTCAACAGATCATTTAAACAGTTAAAGCATTTGAGAAAGAGCTGAATGATGTGCATTTCACTGCCAATATAAAGTAAAAAAAATTCTACCACAAAGGAATATTTTTTCCTTATTGAAAAGAGGAAGTAAATATTCAACAATATCCTCTAAATTTTCTCCTAGGACGCTATGAGTTGATGCCTTCCCCTATTGCTCAGTATAAGATTCAGTTCAGTTCAGTAGCTCATTTATAAATGAAATGTCTCATTATTTGGGGGCATTCATTTACTCAAATTTAAAAGCAGAGAGAAAAAACTTACCCATTCTATTGTATTTCACATTTAATTATCCTAAGCAATGCCCCAAATCAGCAAGATGCTGCTATAAGAATTGGCTTGACATTTTCTCACAGGTCACAAGGTATTTAAACAGCTTTCTTTGCTATTCCTAAAACAGTTTGGGTATCAAGCAAAAGTATTTAGATTTTTTAATATGTGTAAAATAATGAGACATGAGCTTGAATATATACAATATATATAGATTGATGCTATAGACTATAGCCTGCCAAGCTCCTCTGTCCATGGGATTGTCTAGGCAAGAATACTGGAGTGGGTTGCCATACCCTCCTCCAGGGGATCTTCCCGACACAGGGATTTTGCCTGCATCTCCTGCATTGGCAGGCGGGTTCTTTACCACTAGCGCCACCTGGGAAGCCCATAAATGAAGTAGCAGCCACAGTCTGAAATCTCGAGTGTCAGATCAATATACTTACATTTTTCAAAGCTCTTATGAATATGTGAATTTAGAAATTGATTTACTTGCACTCAGAATTACCTTTTCTGTTTTGATTATTCAAAAATGAAATTTGTTAACCCCAGGAACAGTACATGGACTGAAAGCCCTTTCCTTTACGACTAAAGAAATAGAGATTTCCCCTTGAAATAAGATATAAACCCTGAAAGATGGAGCATTTACCAGAAAGAGAGACTCTGTTAACCTTAAGTAAGATTATTTTAAACTAGAAGAAGATAAGATAATGTCAGCGGACAATTTTAAGTCCTGTTTCACTTCCTTCACTCCCCATCCAATTAGTAGGAGGGATCGGGGCTTGAGAGCAACATTACCTCAGTTATAGAAGATTAGAAATTATGATGCTTTCTGTATATCTAACTTTGACTGCAGGTACAGCTGACCCTATAACACTGTCATTGAATAAATCGACCCATACAATTATAGCATTATCCATGTAAGAGGTAATTTCGTTATAAATCAAGGCCTGCTTTGAGGAGGCTGTACTCATTGACTATTTTTAGGGTCATTTTTCAAGTTTCTAAATATTTTTGGTGTGTTCTCCCAATTCATGGTTTCAGCTTGTTGGGAAAAGAAATGAACACTGAGGTTTTCTCCCAAGAACCCTGTTGGAACCCATGTATTAAGTCAGCCCACCTAAAGTATAACCTCCAAATTTGAGATAATCCAAAATCTAACTGATTATCTTGATACAGTACGACTCTACGTGTAATTGTATATACAGGGATGGTTTCCTCAGAGCTACGTAGTATAGTTCCAACATAAAGGAAAAACTTAATAAATATTTATGAAAAGAAATTCTTGAAGAAATTATAAAACTTGACACATATGAATACATGGTATTATATTATGTATAGTAATATATGTTTGCTTTAACACAGACTGACAAGGAGATCAATCCTGGGTGTTCATTGGAAGGACTGATGCTAAAGCTGAAACTGCAATACTTTGGCCACCTCATGCGACGAGTTGACTCACTGGAAAAGACTCTGATGCTGGGAAAGGTTGGGGGCGGGAGGAGACGGGGACGACAGAGAATGAGATGGCTGGATGGCATCACCGACTCTGTGGACATGAGTTTGAGTGAACTCCGGGAGTTGGTGATGGACAGGGAGGCCTGGCGTGCTGTGATTCATGGGGTCGCGGAGAGTCGGACACGACTGAGTGACTGAACTGAGCTGAACAGACTGATCTGTGCTCAAATTCATGCTCTGCTACTTAATAGCTTTATGGCTAGGATAATTTAAAATAATGCTAATAGTATGAAACTCTTCTATAGCATTTACTGAGTTCTAGGCACTCTTCTAATTACTTTGCATATGTTAGCATATTAATTCTTACAACAACCTTAACAGTATATAAGACCATTTACCCCATTTGCAGTTAGGAAAACCAAGACACAGAGAGTTAAGCATAACTGCCCAGTGTCACACAGCTGACAAGTGGCACAGCCAGGTTTAACACCAGCCAGTGTGGCTGCTTGTGACCACTTTACCTCACAGCTTCTCTTAAGGCATGTTGCTTAACTTTTCCTGAGCCTCTGCCTCTCTACTATAAAAATAGGGTGATAAGACTTATCTTCATATGGGTTTTATAAAGAATACTTCAACAGCAGAAGCAAAACGTGTGAAGTACTGACATAAATAGGGATTCAATACATGAGATTCCCCTTCCTGCTTCTTTTCGGTGGCTCCTCCACCCAACAACGGCTCTGTGACACACTGGTCAACAATTTCTAGAAGCTCATTTTCTCTAGACTAAAAGGCTCCAAGTCCTTTGAAAATTCTTCATATGAGGAGTCAAAGGGAAGTTTCTTAAAGTGCATATATTGCATAAATGTGTTAGAGGGCAAGAATTTGAGATACTAGGTTCTCCACTCCATGGTATCACCCTGACCCACTCCCACCCCAACCCCCGACACACACTTCTTGTGACCAGTGCCTCAGAAAATGAGCAGCACACAGGGACTGAGACCCTAACACAGCTGCATGAAGAATCAAAGGCAAATTCTTGGCTTTAGCTCTAAATAAGTTCTTGCAACTCATAGCAGGGGTCACTGTTGTGAAAGCCAAGGATTCTAATTCAGAAGATCTGAGTATTTTGAAATCAAAAGACTAATCTCTAGAGGAGACAAGGTCTAACATAAATTTTATATCATTTAACAAATAGTCTGAAAGAAATAGTCTGAAAAGAAAAAATATGATGAGCTACACAACCTGACCCCCCAAAACAGCATAAAGGGATTGGAAAGAGTTCTGTGGAGGATGAAAGACAGCTTAAAAGTCTCTGAGATCTGAAAAGTGTCCTGATACTCTACACTGAGGACAACAGGTTGGGGGTAGGGGCTGATTTTGGATAATCCAGCCAGACATTTTTGGGGCACTCTGAAGAAAGAGAAGTCCAAAGAGATAACGAACTCCTTAGAGATGCATCTGTCCCAGTATGTGGGGTAGCCGCCAGGTAGAAATGACCACAGGGTAGGTCTGGGCAGTGAGGACCTCAGACAAAATAAGTGCTATCCTTAGCCACCTCACACTGGCTCTCACCCTGAGCTCCCTAGGGGAAGCTGGAAAAGACTGAGAGTGAACTATTAATACCAGATGGGTCTGGCAAAACTAAAAGACGCTTGTTCCTTAGAAGGAAAGCAATGACAAATCTAGACAGCATATTAAAAAACAGAGACATCACTTTGCTCACAAAGTTCCATATAGTCAAAGCTATGGTTTTTCCAGTAGTCATGTATGGATGTGAGAGTTGGACCATAAAGAAGGCTGAGTACTGAAAACTGATGCTTTTAAATTGTGGTGCTGGACAAGACTTTTAAGAGTCCCTTGGACAGCAAGGAGATCAAATCAGTCAGTCCTAAAGGAAATCAATTCTGAATATTCATTGGAAGGACTGATGCTGAAGCTGATGCTCCAATTCGACAAAGAACCTGCTGCTGGGAAAGGTTGAGGGCAGGAGAGAAGGGATGATAGAGGATGAGATGGTTGAATAGCTTCCAACTCAATGAACATGAATTTGAGAAAACTCTAGGAGATAGTGAAGGACAGGGAAGCCTGGAGAGCTGTCGTCCATGGGGTTGCAAAGAGTCAGACACTTCTAAACAACAACAAACACGGGGTGAAGGGGTAGACAAAGGGAAGCAGGGTAGAAATAGACATACATAAATCTGATGGTAGAGTTCACAGGGCTGAAACATGTCAGTGAATGCAGTGGAAATACACCCACAAGCAAACCAGATGATTTTCACCACTGCCCATGCTGGCACATGTCAGAGAACAGCTGAGGCCTAAATGCACCCTCCTGATAGAAAAACCTTGGCTGTCACATGTGCACCTGAATCCCCAGAGAAAGTCACTGAGCTCTTCCTTGACCAAGTTAAAGACCTGAAAAGAAAGGAGTCATCACATGGATTGAATTTACTTGAAGATAACTGAGTTGCCTACCAACAGGTAGAAAGAAAATTTGCGCTAGAAATACATTCCATTTATAAAAAAAAATTAATTTTTGTAGAAGCAAGCTATGACCTGTGAAAATATCAAGCTCACTACATGTGTCTCCTAGTCTGAAGATGACAGAGATGGCAAATGTATTATTGTGAAAAATAACCGCAACTGATGAGCACTCTTGATGTCACTGGGAAAAAAGTCTCTTCTGTCTTTCAGCCTCCTTTCCTGATACCATTAGCTTCTTAATTCTTAGCAATTGTAAATAGACACCTCAAAGAATAACATGGGTAACTATTATGAATATCAACGTTCTCGTGAACATATTCTGAAATATCACACCCAGTGACTATGGGTATCTGTTTCTGCTCTCTGTAGCACTCAACTCTTCCCATGTTTCCCATGATGTTCTGCTGACCACTTTTGTCCCCTTGACCATTCTTAGACTGTTGTCCTTCTCCCACTTGCTTAGTTGAGCTGAGGTCCTCACTTCTTAAGGAACCGAATTCTTCCAACAATCTGTGAACTTAGAAGAGTGTCCTGAATCCTAGATGGAATTCCAGTTGCAGCCAACACCTGCCTGCCCTGCAGTCTTGTGCCACACTGGAAGTCATATCTGAACTTCTAACCCATGGAAACAGTGAGATGGTCACTTTGTGTTACTTTAAGCCACAGAGTTTGTGGCAATTTGTAAGGCAGCAGTAGAAAACTAATACAGGATTTTAATACACTGTTCTTTTGTATGTGCTTCACTTCGGTCTGTACTAATATTTTACTTTTTACATGATGTTTAATGGGTAACCTAGGTCGTTTTAAATCACCTCTCCTAAAGAAATTTTCATATTTTACAATGACAGAAAGAACAAATAAAATGGCATCAGATTCCTGACAAATTGAGCTATTTGTCTCTTGATGCAATGTCTTAAAATCGCATCCAATCACAAATATAAACTGAGTAAAATGCCTGATAAATTGTCATCTCTTAAAAGTTTAACTGTGAATCCTATTATTTTTCCTAATGTGGAAAAAACTCCAGAAGACTTCTTCTGAGAAAAATTCTCTCCAGCTACAATGATTACAAATTAAATCGCTGAGAATTAGTACCACCCATTTTGCCAAGAAATGGGCTTCCCAGATGCTCTAGTGATAAAGAACCCACCTGCCAATGTAGGAGATGTAAGAGACATGGGTCTGATCCCTGGTCAGGAAGATCCTGTGGAGGAGGGCTTGGCAACCAACTCCAATATTCTAGCTTGGAGAATCCCCATGGACTCAGGAACCTGGCAGGCTACATTCCATAAGGTCGCAAAGAATCAGACACAACTGAAGTGACTTAGCATACATATTTCACTAAGAAGGAAAGTCATGGATGACCTAGGCCAGACTGCAGTTGTTCATTTTTCTCTAGCATTCTGATCTTGACAAGTCTTTTTGAAAATGTGAGTTACAGTGTTTTAATTCTCAGGAGATTTTCACTAAGGGTCAATTTCTCATAACATCCTAAATAAAGGCTTTTAGATCAATTCTTTCATAGTAACATAAAGGGAGAGACCATGCTTACAATCGTAGATTTGACTCAATAAATAACCTTATCTTACAGATCCACCTCTGAAGTATGTTTGAATGTTCCTGTTGACATTGCTCCCTGTCAGTCGATCTTGTTTTGTTTTAGGCAGCAATTATGACTAAGTTACTCAAAATTATTATTTTAAAAGTTCTCAGTCTTTCTAAATAAAATAATCATGTGTGCGTGCTAAATCACTTCAGTAGCATCCAACTTTTTTTGACCCTATGGACTGTAGCCCACCAGGTTCATCTGTCCGTGTGATTCTCCTGGCAAGAAAACTGGAGTGGGTTGCCATTTTCTACTCCAGGGGATCTTCCCGAGTCAAGGATCAAACCCATGTCTCCCATAGCTCCTACATTGCAGGCAGATTCTTTACCACTGAGCCACAGGGAAATAATGATGGCAAAAAAAAAAAAAAAAAGACATAGAAACTCATTTTCTTATTTATTTCCACAAAAAGAGAAGAATGAACGATCAGATTTTTGGACCAATGTTCCCATTTCCATTTTCCTTTGGCATGAATTTCAGATCTTGTGTTTATAGGAATATCACGATCTAGTCTAATAATAGACCAGCTACTAGTAAAACAGTGGGCCAGTTAAGTACTTCCTTAGAATCAGAGGAAGATACATCTATCTAGTGCAGGTTTAACTGACACTTCTAAATTCTGTGATGAAAGCATCTACACTGAAAGAAAACATGGGCCACCCAAGGTTACTTTGTACAGATGAGGCAACCGAACTTCTTAAAGGGCAGTCCAAAGCAAGAAAGACAAAAGTGTTCTACCAGTCTCTTGACAATCAGTTAAAGAAATAATATCTATTGAAAACTATATTATGCTCAAGAGAATATAATCTTATGAAATGTAAGCACTTACTAGTATGTAGTGTGATTACAGAAAATGTTTTATGAAGACAAAACTGATTTATCCACCCAAGGCAGCATTATAAAAGAGGTCACAGTGCAGTGCATGATTATTTCATTCCTTCCATCAGTGTTTACTGGGTGTCTCACTCTGAGGGGATTTAAAGACTTCCAAGGCAGTCACAACCAAAGCAGAGACATTACTTTGCCAACAAAGGTCCATCTAGTCAAGGCTATGGTTTTTCCCGTGGTCATGTATGGATGTGAGAGTTGGACTGTGAAGAAAGCTGATCGCTGAAGAATTGATGCTTTTGAACTGTGGTGCTGGAGAAGACTCTTGAGAGTTCCTTGGACTGCAATTAGATCCAACCAGTCCATCCTAGAGGAGATCAGTCCTGGGTATTCATTGGAAGGACTGATGCTAAAGCTGAAACTCCAATACTTTGGCTACCTCATGCGACGAGTTGACTCACTGGGAAAGAGTCTGATGCTGGGAGGGATTGGGGTTGGGAGGAGATGGGGACGACAGAGAATGAGATGGCTGGATGGCATCACCGACTCGATGGACATGAGTTTGAGTGAACTCCGGGACTTGGTGATGGACAGGGAGGCCTGGCGTGCTGTGATTCATGGGGTCGCAGAGAGTCAGACACGACTGAGCAATTGAACTGAACTGAACTGAACTGAACTGAAAGCAGTCCCAGTTCTCAAGCTCTCTAGGTAACTATGCTTTGGCTCCTGTTATGACATTCAATGCTGCATGCTCCTTCTTGGTAACTCATTAGCAGTGACTAAATGTCATTGTAACGACATTCAAATATGTTCACCTCCAATCTCTCGCTTTAAGGGTACCCCTGTGGATTTTTTGGGCACTTTCATTCCTACTATTGGTGGGAATGTGAGTACTTCTGACTAGCTGGTTTTATTATCAACTCTACTATATATGCCCTTCATGTTCAAATTAAGAGCATAACCACTATTTATTGAGTGCCAAATATTTAACATTCATTACCTTTATTTTTTATAATAACCCTGAAAGACATAATATTATGATGCCCATTTTACAGATGCAGAAATAGAGGTTGAGAGAGATCAATGACTTACCCAAGTCTAGGAAGAAGCACTGAGCTTGGAATCAGATAATCTTTTATAGGGGCTTCCCAGTTGGTGCTAGTTGTAAAGGACACACCTGCTAATGCAGGAGACATAAGAGATGAGGGTTCAATCCCTGGCTAGGGAAGATCCGCTGGAGAAGGGCATGGAAACCCACTCTTGTATTTTTGCCTGGAGAATCCCATGGACAGAGGAGCCTGGTGGGCTACAGTCTATAGGGTCACAGAGTCAGACATGACTAAAGCCACTTAGCATGCATGCATGCAATCTGTTAAAACCTTGTGAGCTATATAATCATAAGCAAATGACTTACTTTCTCTGTATCTCAGTGTCCTCTTATGTAAAAGGAGGTAAAAAAGACCTATCTCACTAGGTTGTTGTCTTGATAAAGTTAGACACTAGACATGAAATTGTAAAGCATCATCCAAATGTAAGGACTGCTCTTATAACTTCTATATAACTAGCACATAGATTTTTAAGCTTATACAATGTGCACTGTTTCAGCTAACAAGAATAAAAATATCTCAGTAACAATACAACATAACAATGTGATATTCAGTTCAGTTCAGTCGCTCAGTCGTGTCCGACTCTTTGCGACCCCATGAATCACAGCATGCCAGGCCTCCCTGTCCATCACCAACTCCCGGAGTTCACTCAAACTCATGTCCATTGAGTCGGTGATGTCATCCAGCCATCTCATTCTCTGTCGTCCCCTTCTCCTCCCGCCCCCAATCCTTCCCAGCATCAGAGTCTTTTCCAGTGAGTCAACTCGTCACATGAGGTGGCCAAAGTATTGGAGTTTCAGCTTCAGCATCAGACCTTCCAATGAACACCCAGGATTGATCTCCATTAGAATGGACTGTTTGGATCTCCTTGCAGTCCAAGGGACTCTCATTATCCTACTGAAATTCTAATATGTACCTGAGCTAATGCTTTAGATCAATTTATTTTTATGACTCATAAAATTGGTGCCAATTTACCATAATCTTCTATTGGCTGAAAAATAAAAAGAATTTACATGCCCCTGGAAACACAAAACTAAAATAATCAACATCTAAATCCATGATACAGTTTGTACATCTCCTTAGTTTTTGTTGTTCAGTCCCTAAGTCATGTTCAATTTTTTTGCGACCCCATGGAACACTGGTTGCCATTTCCTTCTCCAGGGGGTCTCAAACAAGGGATCAAAGCCGCATCTCCTGCATTGCAGGTGGACTCTTTACCACTGAACCATCAGGGAAGCCCCATGCATCCCTTTCAGTTCAGTTCAGTTCAGTTCAGTCGCTCAGTTGTGTCCAACTCTTTGAGACTCCATGAATCACAGCACGCCAGGCCTCCCTGTCCATCACCAACTCCCGGAGTTCACTCAAACTCATGTCCATTGAGCCATTGATGCCATCCAGCCATCTCATTCTCGGTCGTCCCCTTCTCCTCCTGCCCCCAATCCCTCCCAGCATCAGAATCTTTTCCAGTGAGTCAACTCGTCGCATGAGGTGGCCAAAGTATTGGGGTTTCAGCTTCAGCATTAGTCCTTCCAATGAACACCTAGGATTGATCTCCTCTAGAATGGACTGGTTGGATCTCCTTGCAGTCCAAGGGACTCTCAAGAGTCTTCTCCAGCACCACAGTTCAAAAGCATCAATTCTTCGGCAATCAGCTTTCTTCACAGTCCAACTCTCACATCCATACATGACCACGGGAAAAACCATAGCCTTGACTAGACTCTGCCTCAAAGATACAATGGAACTAGAATAGATTGAAATAAAGTATATTAAACTTCAACAAACACAGATTCAGTTCTTATAATACTCCCAACACTCTACTAGGCACTAAGGAAATTGAGGTAAATAAAGCAGAGTCCCTGATCTCAAGTAATCCCATACTAAAATTAGCCCACTTATCTGGAAGAATAAATGCTATCCTGTTAAGTATACAGCAAGAATAAGAAAATCAGAAAATTGGTCTTATGGCTTCCATCCCACAAGATGATTGTATCATTAGCCTACTTTATGTAATGAATCCAAGCTTGTAAAACCTATTTCTCTGGTTGGTTGTACTTAAAAAAAAAAGAAAAATTTAGGCAACTCATAAATAATAAATCAGAATCAGACTATTAATATTAATAGAAACTATAACTTGTTGGCTAATAACATTTAGCTCTTGAGATTGATGTCATAGAGTTTATTCAGATCCTTCTATAAGCGTCAGTTCTATCGTTAGTGACAGAACTTTCTCCTGAACAAACCAAATGAAGAATAGTGATTCTTTCTATTGTATGACAAGTTATCTTTAATCTTGAGAAGTACTAAGAGGTCTAGATAGAATATTCCTCACTATTCAAAAATCAGAGAAGTAGAAAAAGGTAAAAACCTTTTTATACTAAGTAAGCTTCCAAAAATACATCATAAAATAACAAGAAAATAGTTAAAGAAGTCAAGTGGTCAGCATTGTAATTGTTTATACTTACCTGGAGGTGCAAGTAGGTTGAGCCAGGTGGGAGGATGGCATAAAGGTTAACAATGGTTCAATTCAGTTCAGTTCAGTATACCCTACCAAACAAAAACCTAGATTTGTTACGAAAAGAATATTTGCATCATGAGTTTGGATTCCTAAGCTGCTTTTATTAGCTGTGTATTTTAGCTGGTTTTTGGAGGGTCTACTGCCTATGGTCAACTTGCTGAGAATCGCACAACTCTAGGGGACACTGTTTACATACATAAACAATAATGTAAATGTCACATGTCACCTTCTGGAGCTGGCCTTATTCTATGTGTAAGACCGTGGAGGAGGGGAGAGATGGAAAATGATGATAAGGTAGGCCAGAATGCCGTAGAGGAAGAAAGCCAGCAGACATACACCATCCAGCTACCCCTGAGCACCTAATCTGGAATTATACCATATACTTACATATGCAACAGGGACTTGGGGGTACAGTTTTCAAATATATACTCCCAAATAACATACTACCATATGTGTCACTTTTCATAGCATTGTGCTAGCATCCTTATAAACTATTTAAAACTAAACTATTAGATCAAAATATTTTAATTTCTTAGATTCAAGTGAATTTGAAAATACATGCCCCTGTACTGTGGAATATCTATTGAACGTATTCAGAATATTCTCCAGATGTTGAATATGAACTGAAAATTCTGCCTTATATGGTATTATACTTATTTTTGTAACAAATTTTAAGAAGGTTTTTTTTTTTTAAAGAAGTCTGTCATACTGGTATCACATCCTATTTTTTATATTAGATAATTTATACATATTTCTGGAAATTCCAGAAATTTTACTTAAATAAAACACACCTCACTTAAATCACATCTTACCTAAGTCCTACATATATCATGAAAGATATGTATCTGCATGGGCTTCCCTGGTGGCTCAGACAGTATAGAATCTACCTGCAATGCAGGAAACCTGGGTTCAATCCCTGGGTTGGGAGGATCCCCTGGAGGAGGGCCTGGCAACCCACTCCAGTATTCTTGCCTGGAGAATCCCCATGAACAAAGTAGTCTGGTGAGCTATAGTCCATGGGGTCACAAACAAGTTGGACACAACTGAGCAACCAATCACAGCACATTTATCTGCATGATATTGCATCTTGGTTTACTTTCAACACACACACATATACATACAAACAAAAACACATATACCCATACTCACAATGTGAGTCCTCAATTCTATAAAGTAACAATTTTATGATATAAATTCAAGTGAAGAATATCTAGTGAATAAGTGAATAAGATCATATATCTATCACACATTTCTATGATTTTTCAATAACAGAAAAGCAGTTTTTTACAAAGACATTATTCTCAGACAATTGATCTGAATGGCATCTAGTATATTCATTCAATGTATGACATTTATTGGTGAAAAAAAGGTTAGTACTTAAGTTGGTAGAGAGAGGAAAAACTTTTGACTGACAAACAGTATGAGCATATGTAAATTAATAATGAGAACAAACTTTAAATTTAAAATGAATAATTATAATAGCTACTATTTTTAATCATCTACTAATACTGATGTGTTTATCATTCGTGATTGCTTTTATACTTTGTAAAAATCATGTCATTTGGTTCAGAGTAATTAAACAAAATTTCAAGATATTGATTCTGGAACTCAGACCTAGATTATATAAATCCAAAGCCCTCAAATCTATACTAAACTGTCTATGGAAAGAACTCAAAGTATTTTATTTTAAAGTATAGAGACAACTGAGTGACTTTCACTTTCATAGAGATTCTAAAAAATAAAACAGAACTTTTGTTTTTGTTTTGCTTTCCTACACTTGCTTAGAAAATGCTTTTTAATTCCACTTCACCTAGATTTAGGAGCCCATTCTAGCCCTTATAAATTTTAAATAGAATTTCATGACGGAATATTTTGGATATTTCCTCAACAAGGTGACAGAATCAGTGGAGTCAAGTTAGCTGTCAGTCTCTGGGTAATGAAGACATACCAAATCAACATTTAACTGCTTGAATTTTCCTCTTATTACTAAGTTACATTCCTTACAAAGAAACTTATTTAAATTGTGGAAGTCTTTTCATTATATTTTAGGATCATAGGGCACTGACAACAGTCAAAGTCAGACTATTGTAAACATACTTGCCATCTACAAGCCAATTCACTAACTAGATCCCTGACTCACCATATCATACACACATGCAAATCATAACCTCTCTGGGGTTTAGCTTTGCTGTCTGAAAAATGGGCATAATGGTTTTGGTTTAACATATTAAAAGTAATTTTTTTAAATAACAGAAGATATCACACATATATCAAGTTTTAGGTGAAGGAAAGATAAGCTGATGATACGTATTTCATTGTATCAAGCATTTATTCAACAGATATTTAAGAAGCATCTTTTAGATGTAAGATCCCTTGAGACAGAAAGAGTAAGGAATAAATAAAGGTGAAACAAAAGGAGACTCTGCAACATAGCCTTCTTAAATGGAGGATGCTAAACTCATGAATTACTACAAATAAAACAATATAGATGTCAAACATTCTATAACACTTTATAATATCTGATTTTTCATTAAAAATTAAGATGGTCTGTTAAATACTTTTTTGTAATTGATGTCATGATGTAATTTTATATTCACTTTGCAAAGCAACAAGATCCAAATCCTTGGCAAGAGACATATCCTGACTATTTCAGAGACTCTTACTCAGTGTGTTTTAGATTTTTTTTTTTTTTTGTGGCTGAAATATGAGGGCCCAAGGAAGAATGTCCCCAGTACTATTTGTGACTGCCCCTTCTTTCCTCTTCTTCTTAACAAGGTCAGTCAGATTTGCGCAGATCGCGTAGGTTTGAAAAAGGTCCTTATCACTGCCTGCTGATCACTGTTCCAGCCGGGACAATGAGGGTTCATCCAAAAGCACTGCTTCCTCTCGCCTATTGACAGGAAACCCTGCCTGTGACTAGCTGCACAAGCCTGGCTCAGTGCTGGCAGGGCAGCAACTCCAGAGCTGGGAAGAAAAACATTTCTAAACCTGGTGTTTGTGCAATAAAGTATCAGACGGTGGTGAGACAGAAAGGCTAATCTGTTTTAACTACTCATATTACCACAGTCTTCCCCAGAAGTCTGCTGTATACAGACTTATGATATTCACAAAAGAACTTATAAAATAAGTTCAAAATAAAATTATTTTCAGTTTAAGACACCTAGGAACTTAGAAACTTCATATGTAAAGAGATGTGGTAAGGCTCCATAAAAGAATGATAAATGTTTTAAGATGAAGTAGCTTTTCTAAAGGACTTTCTAGAAATGGGTTTCAAATGCTTGAATTTTTATGTTAAGTTTAGAAAACTGTGTTGGACCCCTTTTTGAAAATTGTTCTTAAAAATATGTACCAAACTGTCTTAATAGCATTATCAGGGGAAAACTTAAAATGAAAAGCACCAGCAATGAAACACTGAATGTTTTATTTTCATGGATCATTTTTCATCTATATTGCTTGAAAAAATGCATTAATTATGAGATTTTTGTTTGCATATCTGATTGGAGGCCTCAGAGGAAGAAAATGAACCATATCTTTGAGGTGCTACACTGAGAAGCTGATGAGAGAACAGAGACAGAAATGTCCATCAGGTAGATGGGGATTTGACCTAGCGTTTCAGACAAAGACCATCGGAGCTACTGAAACAAGAAGAAAATGCCAAAGGAGAGAAAAGATAAGAAGGTTAAAAACAAAGTCTCAAAAAAATGACTATATCTGAAAAACGAAGAGAGAAGAAAACAACTAATTTTATTAATGTCTATGTAAATAAAAAGAAAACCCAAAAGATTATAATAAACCTAGAGGTGACCAGGAAATGACCAGGACATCAAAATTGGCATAGATTTTGACAAAGAGACAACAATTTCAGTAGACTGCTGAGGACAGAAGCTAGATTGCTAAAAGAACTGACTGTAAATGAGCAAGTGACTAGGCAATGGAGGAAACATGAATAGATAGTTCATTCAAAAAAATTAATGGGTAAAAATCAGAACATTTGAGAGGGGAGAAACCTTGAGGAAAGATTCCTACTCTTTAAAAAAAAAAAAGCTCATGTGGTGAAATTTGAACAGAGATTGAGAAAGGACAGGAATCCTTTATCCTCAGGGGGAAAAGTCTATTCTAAAAAATTAAGATTCCAAAGAAACAAAAATTAAGGTTTGGGCTGTTCCTGCACACACTCAACCAGGCCACACCAGTCAGCATTTAGGAATTCCCTCTCCTGTAACAGCCGCAGGCTTAAGCCCATGACAACGCAGGCAGTTTGCTATTCTATTCATTTGCCTTTCCCTTGGTGAGAGAGTCTGAACATCCTGTGGTGTACCAAAGGCATCCCTGACCTTTCTTTCCCTCTCTTCCCTCAGGCACCCCACACCCTCACTCCCTCTCTCCTTTTTTTCCCCTGAAGCTGGATTTGTCTTGGAAATTCAAACCTAGCAAAAAAAGATTATTAAAACAAGCTAGGCAAATATCTCTGACAATCCAGGAGGGATTCATTCTACTGGAAACTAAACTTTTTAAAAGAGAGAGAGAGAAAGAAGCAAAGTTATAGAAGAAATAGAGATAAAACTTGATTACTAGGAGCCTGCCTGGTGATCCAGTTTCCTGGGTCAACAAGTTGGCCCAAACTTGCAGAGCTGGCTAAAGTACACAAAACAACAGAGCCAATCAGCTAACTCACCAGAGGAGAGAATGCTTCCCAACTTTAGGCCAAAGCCCTGTGAGGTTAATGCCCCTTTCTCAAAAGTGGAACCCAACTGGTGTAAAATAGGGTCTGATAAATAGAGAAGTAATGCTCTTTCTCAGAAATAACATACATACATTCTCATCTCAAAGCTTTACCTTTCCCTGCTACCCCTTCCTGCCGAAATCTTCCTCAACTTTAAAATCCAAACACTACCTCTTCAGCAAATTTTGCAAAATTAACAAACTGGAATCCTTTTCTAAGTGACAGGATCATAGATCTTTTTAAAGAGCATACAACGTCAGGAACTGTGTGCTGCTGCTAGGGACAGTCTTCTCTGCATCTCCCTTCTCTCCTCAGTCACTCTCTGACTCTTTCTTCTTAATTCTATAATATTTTTCATTAATTGATAATATCTTTATCCATGTATTTGTTTATTCTACGACTCTTCCTACAACAATATAAGATTCACAAGCACTGGAAATTTATTTCACTCACAAATATATCCCCAGAAACTGGAATAGTGTCCAGCACATAGTAGGCACTAAGCAAATATTTGTTAATCAGTAAACCAACTAGTCAATCCTGTCATTTAATCCTCATAGCCTTTTGTGAAATAGAAATTAATTTGCACATTTCTTTCAGATAAAAATTAATATGAGGAAATCAAGGATAATAGAAAACTAGTAAGTGACATAAATAATAATGACATAAATAATCCAGGTCCTTCTGAAGACAAAACTCCATTATTTCCACTTAGCATCACCTATAGTGCTTGTTACACACTGCCTTGCATGCTTACTTGTATCCTCACCTCTCATACCCAAAGGACTGTGAGCACCCTATAAATAGGCTTCATTCTTCATATTTCCTCTCATATAATCCCTATGACTTGAAGATAATGGCTTTTCACCAAATGTTTATGAGTTGAATTTCCTCATCTCCACTCTAGGCAGTAACTAAATTTGAGACTAATTCATCCTTACAATCTTTATTCACAAAGGAATATGCAGTTTTGCACAGCTAAACCAACTAAAGTGATTTTTCTCTCAACTAAATGACTGTCATACAGGACAAAGAGACATCAGCATATCTAATAAAACAAGTGAAACTGTTGCTGGAAAAGAGTCTGAACAGAATAACAACAGGACATTTCAGAGGACATCTGAAAGTAGTAAGAATATCAGTAAAGAGGCAGGAAGACTGGGAAGACACACCTGGAGATTAGAGAACAGACCCAGTTTTGCTGGGAAAATTGATAGTCACTGAGGTGGTAATAACTTCATGGCAAATAAATGGGGAAACAATGGAAACAGTCAGAGACTTTACTTTCTTCGGCTCCAAAATCACTGCAGATGGTGACTGCAGCCATGAAATTAAAAGACACTTGCTCCTTGGAAGAAAAGCTATGACAAACCTAGACAGCATATTAAAAAACAGAGATATTACTTTGCCAACAAAGGTTCATCTAGTCAAAGCTATGGTTTTTCCAGTAGTCCTGTATGGATGTGAGTTCAGTTCAGTCGTTCGGTCATGTCCGACTCTGCGATCCCATGGACTGTAGCATACTGGAGCTTACTCAAACTCATGTCCATTGAGTCAGTGATGCCATCCAATCATCTCCTCCTCTGTTGTCCCCTTCTCCTCCTGCTTTCAATCTTTCCCAGCATCAGGGTCTTTTCAAGTGAATCTTTTCTTTGTATCAGGTGGCCAAATTATTGGAGTTTCAGCTTCAGCATCAGTCCTTCCAATGAACACCCAGGACTGTTCTCCTTTAGGATGGACTGATTGGATCTTCTTGCAGTCCAAGGGAATCTCACGAGTCTTCTCCAACACCACAGTTTAAAAGCATCAATTCTTCGGTGCTCAGTTTTCTTTATTATCCAACTCTCACATCCATACATGACTACTGAAAAAACTATAGCTTTAATTAGATGGATCTTTGTAGGCAAAGTAATGTCTCTGCTTTCTAATATGCTGTCTAGGTTGGTCAATGGCAAGCCACTCCAGTACTCTTGCCTAGAAAATCGCATGGACAGAGGAGCCTGGTGGGCTGCAGTCCATGGGGTCGCTACTAGTCGGACACGACTGAGTGACTTCACTTTCACTTTTCACTTTCACACATTGAAGAAGGAAATGGCAACCCACTCCAGTGTTCTTGCCTGGAGAATCCCAGGGACGGTGGAGCCTGGTCGGCTGCCGTCTATGGGGTCGCACAGAGTCAGACACGACTGAAGCGACTTAGCAGCAGCAGCAGCAGGTTGGTCATAACTTTCCTTCCAAGGAGTAAGCGTCTTTTAATTTCACGGCTGCAATCACCATCTGCAGTGATTTTAGAGCCCTCAAAAATAAAGTCAGCCACTGTTTCCCCATCTGTTTGCTGTGAAGTGATGGGACCAGATGCCATGATCTTCGTTTTCTGAATGTTGAGTTTTAAGCCAACTTTTTCACTCTCCTCTTTCACTTTCATCAAGAGGCTCTTTAGTTCTTCTTCACTTTCTGCCATAAGTTCTTCTTCACTTTCTGGTATCATCTGTATAGAGGTTACTGATATTTCTCCCAGCAATCTTGTTTCCAGCTTGTGCTTCATCCAGCCCAGCATTTCTCATGATGTACTCTGCATATAAGTTAAATAAGCTGGGTGAGAATATACAGCGTTTCCCAATTTGGAACCAGTCTGTGGTTCCATGTCCAGTTCTAACTGTTGCTTCTTGACCTGCATACAGATTTCTCAAGAGGCAGGTCAGGTGGTCTGGTATTCCCATCTCTTTGAGAATTTTCCACAGTTTGTTGTGATCCACACAGTCAAAGGCTTGGCATAGTCGATAAGGCAGAAATAGATGTTTTTCTGGAACTCTCTTGCTTTTTTGATGATCCAATGGGTGTTGCCAATTTGATCTGTGGTTCCTCAGCCTTTTCTAAATCCAGCTTGGACATCTGGAAGTTCATGGTTCACGTACCGTTGTAGCCTGACTTGGATAATTTTGAGCATTACTTGGAGAATTTTGAGCATTGCTAATAGAAGCAGAATATATTATGAAGAGGTGGCAAGAATACACAGAAGAACTATACAAAAAAGATCTTCATGACCCAGATAACAATGATGGTGTGATCACTCACTTAGAGCCAAACATCCTGGCATGTGAAGTCAAGTGGGCCTCACGAAGTATCACTGAAAACAAAGCTAGTGGAGGTGATGAAATTCCAGTTGAGGTATTTCAAATCCTAAATAATGATCCTGTGAAAGTGCTGCACTCAATATGCCAGCAAATCTGGAAAGCTCAGCAGCGGCCACAGAACTGGAAAAGGTCAGTTTTCATTCCAATCCCAAAGAAAGGCAATGCCAAAGAATGCTCAAAAAACCGCATAATTGCACTCATCTCACACACTAGCAAAGTAATAGATGTGAAAGTTGGACTATAAAGAAAGCTGAGTGCTAAAGAGTTGATGCTTTTGAACTGTGGTGTTGGAGAAAACTCGAGAGTCCCTTGGGCTGCAAGATCAAACCAGTCAATCCTAAGGGAAATCAGTCCTGAGTGTTCATTGGAAGATCTGATGCTGAAGCTGAAACTGCAATACTTTGGCCACCTGATGTGAAGAACTGACTCATTGGGAAAGACCCTGATGCTGGGAAAGATTGAAGGAGGAAGAGAAAGGGATGACAGAGGATGAGATGGTTGGATGACATCATCAACTGGGTGGACATGAGTTTGAGTAAACTCTGGGAGTTGGTGATTGATAGGGAAGCCTGGCGTGCTGCAGTCCATGGAGCCGCAAAGATTCATACAGGACTGAGTGACTGAACTTAACTGAACTAGGGTGGTAATAGATGCTGGATGCTTCTATCTTCACAAGAGCAATTGAGTTCTTAACTCTAGGCTCTCAATAGGGCAGTTCATGAACTGTTAATGATTTATATATATTAGATTCCTATTGTTGCTATAACAAATTACCATATATTTAGAGGCTTAAAGCAACATATATTTATTATCTTATACTTCTGGACGTCAGATGTCCAAAATAGGGTTTTACAAGGGCTAAAACTAAAGTTCCAACGGGCTATGTTGCTTCTGTAGTTTCTAAGAGAAAACTGTTTTGTTGTTATCTTTTCCAGCCTCCAAAGGCCAGCTGCATTCTGTGGTTAGTGGTCCCCTTTCATTTTCAAGTCCTATATCCAGGTAAGCAATCACATCACCCCAACTTCTGCTTCTGTCCTTCACATCTCTTTCTCTGAGTCTGATTCTCCCACCTCCCTCACTTCTTTATACGGACCCTTGTGATTATTTTAGGCCCACCCAGGTAATCCAGAATAGTCATCCCATCTCATTCTTTAACTTTTATTTGCATTCCTTTAAATCACATTTGCAATCAAATGTTTTACTCTTGAGCTGTACCTTTATAACCAGTAGATGTCTACCATCAAAAAGATAAGCAATAACAAATGCTGGTGAGACTGTGGAGAAAAGTAAATCTTTGTACACTCTTGCTGGAATGTAAACTGGTACAGCCATTACAAAAAACTGTATGGCATTTTCTTAAGAAATTTAAAATAGAACTACCATACGATCCACCAGTTCTGCTTCTAGGTATGTATCCAAAGTAAATACCACTATCTCCAAAAGTTATTTATACATAGATGTTCATTGCAGCATTATTCACAATAGCTAAGGTGTGACAACAACTTAAGTGCCCATCAATGGTTAAACAAAGAAAGCTTTATACACTGTCTTCATACAATAATTTTATTGTGTGTATACAAACACACACACATGCACACACACACACACACACATATATATGTAAACACACACGTAATAAAAGAGACCCTGAAAATTCTGAGATTCAACCAGTTTGACAAAAGCTGTATGGGGGCTTCAAGTCTGTATATCAACAGTGCTATTAGGAAAGGTTTGCAAACCTAATTAAATGTACTACATCTAAGACAAACTACTTAAATAGACCTAATGACTACTATAAGGAAAATACTATAACCTAATTAACACAATAGCATTTGTTCCATGTACTATGTAATTTTCACTTTTATCCTTAGGAGAATTACTTGAACACTACACAAAATGAAAGGAATTTATTTTAAATAAAACATAATTTTATAGCAGAGCAACTTTTGTTTCAGGTAATGATTTTAACTGATAAGGAATCTGGAAATTTTTTCTCCTTCAGTGGTGATTCTAATTTTCCCCCAACTTTTGAAATTTCTCAGTAGAAAGTGGAAAATCTTTGATCGACTCCATCTGTTTGCCTCATCTTGTGGTACATGCATTCCAATCTCTGCAACAGAAGGCTCAAGACAACCTGCCAATAAAATTCCTGAGATAGTCAAGACAAAGAATACCTGTGAAAAAAAATTAAGGTGAGCTTTCTTCAAAGTTAAATTCTTCTCACATAACCTCTGTCTCAGGGCACCACTGGCTTTAGCAACAGATTTTAGGTAAAACTGGAAAATGCCACACACAGAGAGCATTCAATGATGTATTACATAAACAGGCAGTTTGCTGAGTTGGAATCCATGAGTCACTCAGCTAACTGTGAGATAGAAGTGTGGGCTTCCATTTGCATTCATCTAAATGGCAATTCGGAGAAGGCAATGGCACCCCACTCCAGTACTCTTGCCTGGAAAATCCCATGGACGGAGGAGCCTGGTAGGCTGCAGTCCATGGGGTCGCAAAGAGTCGGACACGACTGAGCGACTTCACTTTCACCTTTCACTTTCATGCATTGGAGAAGGAAATGGCAACCCACTCCAGTGTTCTTGCCTGGAGAAATCCCAGGGACGGGGGGGCCTGGTGGGCTGCCATCTATGGGGTCACACAGAGTCGGACACGACTGAAGCGACTTAGCAGCAGCAGCAAATGGCAATTAGCTGGTGGCAGAGCACATCCAACTTACATAAAGAATGTAGATCCAGGACTACCAGAAAACCCTATCTATCTTGAATTCACAGTGATCACCCTTTGTACTGAACCCAAACAAGATCACAAGAACAATGTATACAATCCTTTAAGTTCCACAGCCATCATGGAGGTTGATGTCGAATCTCTTTCTAAAACAAGAGACTGGGTGTAGCAACATTTTCTGAGCAGTTACTAAGGTGCCAGAAGTTACATTAAGAACTTTAAATGCATCATCTCAGTTAATCCTTTCAACTGCTGCTGCCAAGTCACTTCAGTTGTGTCCGACTCTGTGCGACCCCATAGGCGGAAGCCCACCAGGCTCCCCCTTCCCTGGGATTCTCCAGGCAAGAACACTGGAGTGGGTTGCCATTTCCTTCTCCAATGTGTGAAAGTGGAAAGTGAAAAGTGAAATTGCTCAGTCGTGTCCAACCCCCAGCGACCCCATGGACTGCAGCCTACCAGGCTCCTCCATCCATGGGATTTTCTAGGCAAGAGTACTGGAGTGGCTTGCCATTGCCTTCTCCGAATCCTTTCAACTAACCAGTGAATTATTGGATTGGCCAAAAAGTTTACTCAGATTTTTCTTTAAAAAGTTATGGAGAAATACAAACAAACTTTTGGCCAACTCAGTATATAGTGCTATTCGATCTACTTCTCAGATGGAGAAATTGAGACAGAGGGGTTAAGTAATTTGCCTGGAGTTGAATATCTAGTAAACCCAAAGCCAGGATATATACTCAAAGAGCTTGTCTAGAAATTCCACATGCTCAACTACTGGGCTATGCAGCATTTATACAAAGAAACTAGTATTTTTCGAAGAAGGAACTGAACTGAGCAGAACTGTGTGGCTCCTGGGCATGGAAGCCTCTCTGTGTCCCCCACACCCTGTTTTTAAGAAACAGACTCCATCCTCCATGACCTTCCCTGAGTTCCACAGGGAAAATTCAAACAGTTGCTAATCAGGGAAAGGAGGGGATGCAACAACAAGGAAGGAGCAGCCAAGAAATAATAGTGCAGTCTTGGGGTAGGGCGCTGCTTCTGCCTCAAGGGTACACAAACAATCTCTGAGCTCTTTACAGAACTATACCCCCCACAAATGGAAAGTGTTAGCAGTCTTTGCTGCAGAAAAGACCATCTGAGGCTAGATTCAAAGAACCAGAGAAATTTATCAAGAGACTACCTGAAGCCAGATTAAAGAGTGTAGGCCCTGCACACACTCTAATCTTATCAGCCACTCTGCCCCTGCACCATTGCTATAGAATTCCTCACCAAATCCCCTCTGTTGGGGTCACACAGTTTTTGAGGGTTAGGAGCCTACTGTGTCTCCCTTTGTCTGACAAACTAATAAAATTATTATGTTGGGAAAAGCAGCCTTTGGAGAATGAAACACTTTACAGGCATGTGGAGGTGAGTGGGTGAGAAAAGGAGCAGTTTAGAAAGAACACACCCACGTGCAAACTTTACACTTTATACGATGTAGGATCAGTTCTACTCAGAGAATAATCATGGGGATATCAACTTGTTTTCAAAATATAAAATATTCAGACTAATTTCTTCAGCAATAGGTATTTATTTTCTCACAATAAGAGGTAATCAGTAAATACATTTCAAGAGGTAGTCACTTCAGGAATTCAATAATGTTATCAAGGATCTCTTATCTATAATATCTATTCTTTTTTCATGGTATTACCAGTGTTTCCTCTCATAGTTCCAAAATAGCTACAACAATTATACAGACTTTTACTGTTTATACTAATTTAATAGATTTTATTGAATGAATGTTTCTCCATTTGCTTTATCCTCTTAGGACAACTTCCAGAGACTTTAAATAATTGGTTTCTTTTTTAATGTTCACCAGTTAAATTGTCATTTTACTGGGGATAGATGCCATCTAGATCCTTACTCTATTATTCTGATCCTTACTCTGTTATTCTAGACTTTCTGGAGACTAGGCTTCAAAATTGTGCTGCATCACCTCTGTTACGTTTTGTTGCCAGAATTAGGTCACAAAATATCCTAAATTGAAGAAGTGAGGAGACAGACTCCAACTCTAATTAAGGAGAACCACAATTTCTATTGCAAAGGACTTCGATACAAGGAAGTTTAGATAGCTGAGGCCACAGTCAGTTCACTATCAGGAGAAACACCTTTCTGAGAACTCCCCAGTAGAATTTTCCTGTGGCTTACTCAGTTCAGTTCAGTTCAGTCGCTCAGTCGTGCCCGACTCTTTGTGACCCCATGAATCACAGCATACCAGGCCTCCCTGTCCATCACCAACTCCCAGAGTTCACTCAAACCCATGTCCATCGAGTCAGTGATGCCATCCAGCCATCTCATTCTCTGTCGTCCCCTTCTCCTCCTGCCACCAATCCCTCCCAGCATCAGAGTCTTTTCCAGTGAGTCAACTCTTCACATGAGGTGGCCAAAGTATTGGAGTTTCAGCTTCAGCATTAGTCCTTCCAACGAACAGCCAGGACTGATCTCCTTTAGGATGGACTGATTGGATCTCCTTGCAGTCCAAGGGACTCTCAAGAGTCTTCTCCAACACCACATTTCAAAAGCATCAATTCTTCGGCAATCAGCTTTCTTCACAGTCCAACTCTCACATCCATACATGACCACTGGAAAAACCATAGCCTTGACCAGATGGACCTTGGTTGGCAAAGTAATGTCTCTGTGTTTTAATATGCTATCTAGGTTGGTCACAACTTTCCTTCCAAGGAGCAAGCACCTTTTAATTTCATGGCTGCAATTAGCATCCGCAGTGATTTTGGATACTGGACAGGATTAAATCACATGTCCATGCCCTAGTTGCACAAAAGATTGGGATAGTCAATGTCTGACATTCTCAAGTCTATAAAAGCAGACTTTTCCAGCGTTAAGGGGAAGGAAGAAAATATTTGCTTAATAGGCAATCCACATGTCTCCCAAAATGGAGTCTTACCTCAGTTTGAGAAGGCAGTTCTCAGTATTTAGCCAAGAACAGAAGAATCACTCAATGTCAAATATAATAAAAATAAAATATTCAAAAAACAAATAAATATTGAGTCTGTGATATATACTTTGGAAGGTTTATGATAAGATGTTGGTTTTAGGACAAGAAAACTTTCATATAAAAGTATATCAAACTATCAGAAGTTAAGGAAATAAATGGAGAAAAGTATTTCATTTTACTATCTAGTTAGAATAAGTGGACTTGTTACATGACACCAAAAATAACAAGTGAAAGTGACATCTCTCCATCATTTGTAGGTTTTTTTTTAGGTTGTTTCCATATGCTAAACAATTTGATGTGTATTCCATGTGAAATTTCATTTGGTCTTCATAATAAACATATGAAGTAGATTATTATTTTCCTCATTTTTCAAAAAGAAAAGAAACTGAACCTCATATAAGTTGATAAATTGTGGTTTGAGCTATCCCAGCTAATAAACGACTAAACTCATGTGGCTTTAGAAGGGAAAGAAAAAGAAGGAAAGCCTGGGAAAGTAGTAATTATAACATCACTGAGATGATATCATTTCAGAAGTTTTTCTCTGACAGATTTCTGTAAATAAAGGGTCTTCATAAATCATGATGACCACTTGAATGATAACATTTATGTGCCAAAATTACTATTTATAAAACACGCTTTTTCACTTAATACATCAAGAACATCTTTTCACTAAGCTCGGTATCCTACTATATAAATATAATTTATTTTAAAGTGTATCTATAATTAAAATTTGATTATTACATGTTCACAAAAATCTATTTCTTCTATTGTCTAAAAATAAGGCTGGAGTACATTTCCCAGCCTCCCACACTGTTGAGTAGCCATAGACTGTGTTTGGCCAATAAAATAGAAACAGAAATGATCTATGCCATTTATATACTCAGCATAAAGCATCTTCCATGTGACATCCATTTTCTTGTTATCACGTGGGCCAGCCAAAAGCAGATCTCCTTCAGAGGAAGAAGGTCTCAGGACTCAAAAGATAGAAGGAGTTTGAGTCTAAATAATTATATGGATGTGCACTCACCAAGGATATCAATTTTGCAATTTGTATAAAGAAGAAATATGCTTTTCTGTATGTTGTCATAAAATTTTTGAATTTCTTTTATAGTAGCTAAGTAGCTAGTGCTACTGCTACTTACTCTAAATAACATATGAACAATGCTTCAGAAGCCCTCTTTGTAGCTAACTCTTTGTGCAAACATTGATTATTTACTTAGTATGCGTTCTTAGAAGTGGAATTTCTGGGTCCACAAAAACAAGTTTTAAATTGCCTTCTAGAAAGCATTTGAAACACCAGCAAATCAGTGAGAGTTTCTTAAATAATTCACTTTAAAATTCAACAGTGTTTTTTTAATACAGTCTGATAACTTCTGTAAGGAATTTGCTAGAATCTTGTACTGGCTCTTCTACTTATGTTGCAAACTAAATCTACGTAACATACCTACCCTACCATTTATTTCAAGAATCAAATGTCATGGAATAGTATACATTTAAAATTATAAAACATAAGATAACACAAGTACAAATTAAATATGACTCTAATTTTATATGTGAAATTAATAACTATAGTGTCAAAATTTTTCTTCCTTGAAAACATCACCCACTGAAACCTTGCCCATATGACCTTTAATTCAATTTTTCACTTTGCTGTATTAGCATAGTAGCATTAGTGACTTGACAGTACAGATTTTCCTTCTTGTAATTTTTGTTCGCTCAAAATGAACTCAAGTTTTAGTTCAAACAAAGGTGAGAGAGTGAAATTTAAGTGGGGAGGTGAAAGAAAAGGTACTAGAAGAGAAAAAGAGATAGTTGTTTATTTCATTTTCCTTTGAAAACTGCTGTGTTTCTGCTCCTGCTTTGATACTTGGAGGCTAGAAACTTTCCAACTGTGTTGAACAGAACTTCTGTCTCCCCTTGGGAGCAGCAACAAGCCAAAGTAGACCACAGGAACCAATGAAAATACCTCATGCTATTTACAGTGGATCACATTTCACCATTTCTGACAGATGGAACCTTTGGAGAAGAATATTAATGACCACTGAGAGATGACACTAGTCATTTAGGGAAATACTCAATAAATAAGCAAGTGATACTTGACACAGAGACTTCCCAGATTTGTAAAATACTTGAAAGCCAAAGGAAGGTTTTCCTGGGGCTTTGATCATTTTTTTTTAGGATGATAAAACTTAATTTCTGAACTCTCTGATATAGTAGAATAGTCCACTAGTACCACATTACATTTTTAAATCTTTTTTAAGATCTCTGTTACTTTATTTTTTCCTGTAAATTCTAGACTTATATAACTTAGGAGTCATTCAACAATATATGTTCTGTTTTCACCAGTTATGAACTAAATAAGTTAGTATATCACAAGGAATCAAGAAAGATGCCTTGTATCAAGAAATTGTAGGTGACATCTTCAGTAGAGCCCCTGAAGTCCCCACAGTTGACAGCAGTTCAGTTCAGTTCAGTTGCTCAATCCTGTCCGATTCTTTGTGACCCCATGGACTGCAGCACATCAGGCTTCCCTGTCCATCACCAACTCCCAGACCTGCTCAAACTCATGTCCATTGAGTCGGTGATGCCATTCAACCATCTCATCCTTTGTTGTCCCTTCTCCTCCTGCCTTCAGTCTTTCCAGGCTTCACGATGTTTTCTAATGAGTCAGTTCTTTGCATCAGGTGGCCAAAGTATTGGCGCTTCAGCTTCAGTATCAGTCCTTCCAAAGAATATTCAGGACTGATTTCCTTAGAATTGACTGGTTTGATCTCCTTGCAGTCTAAGGGGCTCTCAAAAGTCTTCTCCAGCACCACAGTTCAAAAGCATTGATTCTTCGGCATTGAGCTTTCTTTATGGTACAGCTCTCACATCTACACATGACTACTGGAAAAACCAAAGTTTTGACTACACAGACCTTTGTCCGCAAAGTATTGTTTCTGCTTTTTAATATGCTATCTAGGTTTATCACAGCTTTTCTTCCAAGTATGAAGGGTCTTTTAATTTCAAGGCTGCAGTCACCATCTGCATTGATTCTGGAGCCCAAGAAAATAAAATCTGTCACTGTTTCCATTGTTTCCCCATCTATTTTCCATGAAGTGATGAGTTCAGATGCCATGATCTTAGTTTTTTGAATGTTGAGTTTTAAGCCAGCATTTTCACTCCCCTCTTTCACTTTCATCAAGAGGCTCTTTAGATCCTCTTTGCTTTCTGTCACAAGGGTGATGTCATCCAGAACCAGTCTTCTGTTCCATATTCGGTTCTAACTGTTGCTTCCTGACCTGAATACAGATTTCCCAGGATGTAGGTAAGGTGGTCTGGTATTCCCATCTGCATATCTGAGGTTATAGATATTTCTCCCAGCAATCTTGATTCCAGTTTGTGCTTCATCCAGCCTGACATTTTGCATGATGTACTCTGCATGTAAGTTAAATAAGCAGGGTGACAATATACAGCCTTGATGTACTCCTTTCCCAATTTGGAACCAGTCTTCTGTTCCATATTCGGTTCTAACTGTTGCTTCCTGACCTGAATACAGATTTCCCAGGATGTAGGTAAGGTGGTCTGGTATTCCCATCCCAGAAGCCACTGTACTAACCATAGACCTAGAAGGCACCCCTTGGGCACAGGCACAATAATCTCTTACTCGTCTTGACTAGAAAGCTCATTCACCATATTGTTGGACTAAGGAGAAAAGGGTTACAAACACCTGCAAAGAAAACTAACTCTGTTTCTTGAAGTGAGTAAGTCCTGTTTTACCTTAATATTTTTTGTCCCCAAATCCATGATTATAAACCTAAAACATTGAAGAACAAGACTAAAGTTATTCTGGTGAGAAGAAAAAGATCATATATATCCATTTTATTCAAATCCCTTGCCATGACACCATTATTATCAAACTCCTTTCAAAATGAGTCACAGTATTTCTCAATACAATTGATGACAAAAGACATTCCCCCCTACTCATTTTGGGAGCCCCACATTTTCTCAGATAAATTATCTAATATATCAAACATTGGACTCTCCTTTCAGAGATTAGTCACTAGAACAAACAGTAAAAATCATCCTCCAACAGACATTTTTCTGGTATACAAGACCCTTGCTGTAAAGAAGAATAACAAGTACTCTCCAGAGAACTTCCCCAGGATTATCTCTAATAATCCCATGAGGAAATCTTAGAAATATTGTGCCTGCAAAAGACTGAAATATGTCAAAAATGCTAAGGGTCCAGGTATGTTCACGTTGCTGTTTTATATGCAGAAAACACACAACACACAAAGTTAAATGAACATTTCAGACTTTTACTGGGGGAAAATTAGGAGACCTCGGTTCGATTCCTAGGTCATGAAGATCCTCTGGAGAAGGAAATAGCAAACCATTCCACTATTCTTGCCTGGAGAATCCCATGGACAGAAGAACTGGTAGGCTACAGTTCATGGAGTTGCAAGACTTAGCAACCAAACCACCAGCACCAAAGATAAATTATTTGGTTCAGAGAGAATTCCATCAACAAATGTTGATGAACTTAAATACAAATCCATGGTTAAATACAGTAGCAGAAAATCATATGAAATGCTGGATTTTACTGTAGCACAAATTCTTTAAAATTAAAACTCCCTAGATAATACTAGTAACACTATTACATTCATATCTTGCATTTTAAAGACAGAAGCATATTGAAAGTAATGTTTAATGAGCATTGAATTGTTGTTGGAGGAATTAGGCTCTGGAAAAAGATTAAGAAAAAGGTATAATTTGGCAGGAGAGCAACTAATCAGAAAGTAGAAGAGCATAAATACCATTAAAATGAGAAATCACTTACGGTAGTCCATCGAGGGATATTAACAAAGAGTGATGACTGGAAAATATGAAAAGGAAAATTGAAGAATAAACAAAAGAAAAGTTCCTGACAGTGAAATCTTTTCAGTCTCTAGAGAGTCAATGGAAAAATCCATCAATTAGGTCTTGTTTAGTTAGTTAGTTCAGTTGCTCAGTCGTGTCCGACTCCTTGCAACCCCGTTAATCACAGCACGCCAGGCCTCCCTGTCCATCACCAACTCCCTCACCTCCATCGAGTCGGTGATGCCATCCAGCCATCTCATTCTCTGTCGTCCCCTTCTCCTCCTGCCCCCAATCCCTCTCAGCATCTTGTTAAACTACACTATTTAGAATATTAGCCAAGCCTTGTTTTCTACTTCTCAACTTTTCACTCTGAGGAAATATGTGTGCTGCCCCCAACAGCAGAGTTCCTTAGGTTTTGGCTTATTTTCTTTATAAACTCCTCCTTCCACAAAAGTCAGTGATAACCAGAAAGAACTAATAATAGTAAACACGACAGGTAGCCAAAGTGGAAATGAGAAGTACTCAGTACTAATACCCAGTACCAGTAGATGTATTAATCCACTTAACTTTCTGGAAAAGGATCCTAATGGCTAACAAATGATTAGTAAGTCATTCCTAAAATAGCACTGAAGTTATAATTTCTATAGCATGAAGATTCATATCTATAGTTGTCTCAGTTCTCTAGAATAAATAAGTTAGTTTCAAATTTTCATAATTATAGAGGAAATCTGATCTCCAATTCAGATAATAGGAACTCAGTTCTTTACAAATGAAGTGACATTTCCTTCATGATTAAAAAAGTTTACCGTGTGTTTGAGTCAATCAAAGTAAATCAGATGTTCCATATTAATATCATTGGATACCAGCTTATTTCAACACAAATATATCAGGTTAAAATTTAATATTAATGTTACTAAATATGAATGACTTGATACCCAAATAGTTTTTAATGTTCTGTGATGACAGCAGTCTCTGTCACAGATTTCATAAGCTTTATTAAGCAACACTTCAGAAAACGGGCAAAGGTTTTCTTAACCCTGTGAAGACTATGTGTGGATGGTACACAGGACAGATGTCTCCAGTGAGTGCTATTTTTCATTCAAATTTATTCTCCCTTTTGCAGGCCAAACTAGTAGTCCAGATATTTTCCACTAGTATTTGCAAAGTCTCTGGCCAATTTGGAAGTTCTATCAATTAGACCATCTATGGGAGATCTCCGTGAGCAGCTGCATATCCAATGCAGTTCAGGTTTCACATTTACATATTTGATCTGAATAACCAGATACTTTTATTGCTAATGCAATCTAAGCAACTAGAAGAGAAAATGAGGCCAGAATAACCTTTCCACACTTTCTTCTCTCTTTCTTGTGAATTGCCCTCAATTTCTCCACCCCAAACAATTATTCTGTATAAATGTCATCAACTTTTTTTAATGGATCTTTCACTATATTTAAACCACTCTTTGGCTCATGTAAATCATACCAAGTTTTTCTGTTCATTATTGATGTTCACAGCAAATTTAGGGTCCCCTTTCTTTTGCTAATCTCAAGGTGAATTTTGCTGCTCGCAGATGTGATACTGAACTTCATTCCTACTTTATCTGCCTTACTTATTGAAAGTGGAGGAAGCACACACACAAACACACACACACACACACACCACAGTTTCTTAGGCACAGAGACTCAGAGCTATTTGTTTCTCTGATTGTCCTGTGGATGAAAAAAGACAAGAAATGAAGAAGGGACATGCTAGGTTGTTGGACCCTAGTCTGCTTCTGCGCAGAGAACAAAGAGCTTATGTTTCTGGAACTAGCCTTTACCCTTACTCCTTTCGATACACAGGATGCCAGAGTGACCTCGTCAAGCTCCTGTGTCTGTCCACCAAGATGCCCTGGGAAGAGACTCTAGTTGTACATGGAAAGAGGATAAGAGACCAGAAAAAAAATAAGTCTCATCTCACTGTGAAGTCAGAGTGCATAATGTAGAAGTATAACATAGAATTTGCTTCTCTGGAAGGTGTATTAGGATGCATTTATCCACGAGTATGAATAAAACTGATTATCATGGGTTTAAATAAATGGGAAATTATTTTACTAGATAATAAATTTGAAGGTAAATGACCGGTAGCTCAGCGATGTGATGACTGTTGTCTGATTCATTCTCTTTCCATCATAGTCCACAAGATAACTGCCACAGCCCCAGGGAACAGGTCCTCATTCAATCAGAAAGAACGTGGGGACAAGGAGAGACCCCACTAGATGTCTCTTTAGTTCTTATTAGTCACAAGGCCACCCTAAGTACTAAGGTAGCTGGGAGAGCAAGTATTTTACTTTTCCAGTTTCTATAACTGGAGTTGAAAAGGGAGAAAAAATTAAGATTAAGTGCTGGACAAGCCAATCAACAATATCTGCCACAGAAGGGATTCCAGGCTCAATCATACACTTTTATTTTTATTTTTCTTAAAATAAAAATAACCTGGAAATAACCAGGATGCCCGTTACCCTTCTTGATGCTGAGTAACACTCAACACCCAAAAATATTGTCTACTTATATATGGGACTTCTTGCTTGCTTCATAGAATTTGAGCACATATACTTTGCAGGTCTGCAGTTTTATCTTTAGATATTCTTGCCACTCAGGTTGGTATGATCCAGCCATTATAGAGGTTATGTATTCTATATTCATGTTATATATTCTATGTGCATGTATGTGTGCTAAGTCGCTTCAGTCATGTCTGACTCTTTGTGACCCCATTAACTGCAGCCTGCCAGTATCCTCTGTCCATGGGATTTCCCAGGGAAGAATTCTGTAGTGGGTTTCCTTCCCCTCCTCCAGGGGATCTTCCTGACCCAGGGATTAAATTTGCATCTCTTAAATCTCCTTCATTGGCAGGTGAGTTCTTTACCACTATGCCACCTGGGAAGCCCTATATGTTGTATACTCAGATTCAAATGCTAAACTTCAGGAAACTGAATTAAAAAAAAAAAAAAAACAGCTCCTTCTTAAATCATTGTGTTCATTCTTTCATTATGTTTAGTTCAATATATACAATATGATGATTCTAATCACATCCCAAGCTCAATTTTTTTCCTTCTGCAATTTCACATGGTGCCTGCAAGCCTGAAGATCCAGTTAAAAATTCTATTTGTCCTTAGTTTTTCCACTTGTCTCAATTCTTCCTCTAATTCCGGCTCTATCCACCCAGTCTTTGATTTTTCTCACAGAACCCTTTGCTTTTCTAGTTATTTATCTCTGCCATAGAGAAAGGGCTTCCTTCCTTGGATGATGTGAAATCTTTCTCGAGACCACACAATGTGCCTTTTTGTGTGATGATGGTGGACAGATGTGGTTTTTCCAATGAGTTCTATTTTGCTTACTTATTTTTGTATTCTTCAGACTTCAGTCTGCAGTCTGGAACAAAACAAATGAGGACATTCATTTCTCCTAATTTATATTGAGGTGGATTTTCATTAATTTGAAATGATTTGTTAATTACACAAAGTTCTTAAACCCCTTTACTAAAAAATCATAGAATATACTAGGCAGAGTTTAAAAAGTACATTTTTCTTTAAAAAAATAAGTGTCTTTTTTTTAATGCAAGGCTGCAGTACAATTTAACAAAAGATTATTTTGCACAGGACAGTTTTCATAATATTTATGGAAAATCATCCTGAGTAAATATTCCATAACCCATGAATCAAAAATTTCCAGTTATATTTCTCCTCTTTGAAGCAGCTATTTTATGTTAATAGGGGAATATCTAATCCAGAAGAAAGTTTAGTAATTACCTTGCATTAACTCTTATTTTATAGATGAAAATATTGAAGCAACAGAAGCTGAACAACCACCCAATGGTGTATGGTTTGTGAGTGGCAAAGCCAGAATTGTAAACCATGTTCCTGATCCCCAATTCTGAGCTCTTTCACAGTCACCTACATCTCAAGGGTTCACCCCTATGATAAGCAACTACAGCTATCATCCCTAGGTCTGGTGGATCATGTGGTGAAAGGCCCAAATAGCATAAATGGATGCATGGCAGAGCTGTATCGGGAACTAAGTAGTAGATGAGGGACAAGGAATGAAAAGAAGGTGTAGAGCTAAGACCAGGAATGTGGACTTGCTAAACTTGAATGATGGGACACAGGCACCATACTCTGCACATGCTCTGAGCCAGATTGAACGTAGCAGGAAAAGAGGCTACAGATCCAAAAAAATGATGGAAAGGATCACTCCCAAAGACAAATCTCCCTTGGAATCAGGAAATTAGACAAGAATTGCCTGGACGAAGTTAGTTGCAGTAAGTACATCATTTCAATCATTATTCAGTTTAAAACATGTTAGTCAATTGACTTTCAGGTTATTTTAACAGTGTGGTGAAGTGAAGCAGGATAAAAGAAAACATTGTCCATTGTCTTACAGCCACTTTAGCTGAAAAACATTTTTAGAGGACTTGTACCAGCAGCATAACTAATAGCTCTTTTTTGACCTAGTCAGGTTCCTTCGGTTCTATTCAGTTTGGTTCAGTCACTCAGTCATGTCCGACTCTTTGTGATCCCATGAATCACAGCACGCCAATCATTGTCAATATTTACAAAGAAGTGGCTTTTGTTTCATATGATGGAGGCTTGGAAAACATAAAATCCTTCTTTTAAAGTGTTTGAGTTTCCTTGGTGGCTCAGACGGTAAAGAACCTACCTGCAATGCCGGAAAAACCTGGGTTTAATCCCTGGCTTGGAAAGATCCCCTGAAGGAAGGCATGGCAACCCACTCCAATATTCTTGCCTGGAGAATCCCCAAGGACAGAGGAGCCTGGCAGACTACAGTCCATGGGGTCGCAAAGAGTCAGACATGACTGAGTGACTAAGCACAAAGTGTTTGTAAATATTCATTCTGCCAATTTGAAATATGTTTTTGTGTTTGTATTCAGCGCAAACAATTCCAATATTTCATACTATAAAAGCTATTTATCTTATCTTATTAAATGTTAAACCAGCAACTCCTAGAAGAATTAACTATGAAAGAATAGGGTGCATTCAGGGTATACTAGTTCAGAAGGTATGTACTTACTTGAACCATGCATCATGTTATATAAAACCTATTCCCAAATAAGTATAGCATTTAAATATTTTTTTTAGTTAATGCTATCATTATAATCCTGTATAATTATAATGATAGCATTATAATATAATGGATTATAATGATAGCATTAACTTAAAAAAATTTTTTTAATGTCAGAGCAATTTCCTCACCATGTAGTTATTTTATGTACATTAACTATGTGGAAAGGAGTTGGTTTTCTCTTCCATCTCTCCAACCTCAATTCCACACTGGTCTTCAGTAAAGTAGATTAAAGAGGAAGAGACTTTGTTAGAATAATACACATATAAAACACATGAGCCAAATTAACTATGTGTCTCCATGTGTAATAATCATTCTCCAAGGAGTACCAGTGCCTGAATTACTCCACTCTCTTCTCCTTCTAGGGTCTTGGCTTTATTTTGAAGAATCATATTCTGCAGATCCTGCATATCCCTACAAGGGACCTGAGGCCCACATGATCTTCAGAGTGACACATGGACAAGAAACAGATCTTTCTCTTGTAAATATTACTGCCTTGTAGCATATCTTGGAACTGTTATTTTATTTTGATAAGAAGTTTATATTCCATCCTACCAAGTGATGGGGAGTTGTATTAGAGAAGAAAACCATGTCTTAATATACAGTTACATGTATAATTAGCTCATATCCAAACTACCTGAACAATTAAATTATGCATGCAATTGCAAAAGCATTCAGCACATATTTTGGTGATTGTTTTGTCTTCTAGCGTGCCTTTAGCAAAAATTTTTAATATGCCTTAAGTCACTAGCCATGGAAGGCAAGAGGAAAGTATGTTTTACACAGGCCCCAATGGATTCTATTGCCCAACCCATTCCCCACTATCTCCCAAACCACTTCTACAACCTAAGACAAAAAAAAAAGCTTGCCTAAATCATCATTCCCAGGAATTTGGGCAGAAGGCCACTAAAAAGACCATCATCCTAGGAAGTGAAATATCCATTAAAAACAACAACAAAACTTCCTCCAAATCAGATGCTTGCTAACAAGCTCATAGAAGAGATAGCAACAGAGAAAAAATATCCGAAAGATAACATTTCCCCCAGTGCCTGGCACACTAGAAGTACTCATGTAAAGGAATAATCCTTGTGTTTAAATGAGAGGACTAACCTGAACTATCCACATTTTACTATGAGATAGGCAGATAAGGAAAGTATTATCATCAGAGAACAAACACTATTGCCAAAATAGTTCTCCAAAGAGGGAGGAGTTCAAAGAGGTCTTGTAAAAAGTTCCAGAACAAAATCTCAGACTAAAATTCATTAAATCACTTTTAACAATTTAAATATGAAAAGAGGAGGAGGAAGAGTTGAAAAATCTAACAGTGTCCTATTATTTGGAAAGATTAAAATAACCGTCAAAACATATTTCACTTCTCATTAGAAAGATGTTAAACATTTCCTATATTTGTTCATTATTCCATTTGCAAGGAAGTTAGTCATCTTTTGACATATTTACCAGATTAGTCTAATCAATGATTATTAACATATGTTTTAATATTCAAAGCCTAAGAACTGATGCTTTGCCAAAGATAGCAGGGTGTAGACAAAAGAAATGCAAGGAATCCAGCCTCACCTTTTAAAGTTTTCACTAGAAATCATTGCATGAGGAAAACACTTGCTAACACAGTTTATTTTAAGAGTGTGTGGGTAGTAGATGGAGCAATGGAAGGCAGTTGAGCTCAAGACATGGAAACAACATAAATGCAAAAAGAGTGAGTGAGTGGGTGTGGAACCAAAGAATAGACAAGATTAACCAACTTCTGAATCCTCTTCTTTCTCTACTCACCACGTCTATTTCTTAAAATACAACTTTCCACCTGCCCGCCTTTCCTCCTTCCCACAAAAAAAAGTTCCCTTCAGTTTTAAGTAATTGCTTAGTGGCACAGATAACAGTGTTCCCAACGTCTTTTTCTGAGATTGCTTATTTATTTGCACAGATGTTAGCTAGTCTCTTTGGGGGCTTCCCAAGCAGCACAGTAGTAAAGAATTCGCCTGCCAATGCAGGAGACGCAAGAGATGCCGGTTTGATCCTTGGATCAGGAAGATCCCCTGGAGTAGGAAATGGCAACCCACTTAGTATTTTTGCCTGGAAAATTCCATGGACAGAGGAGCCTCGTGGGCTACAGTCCATGGCGTCGCAGAGTTGGACACAACTGAGTAACTGAGCACAAGCACCAGCATGCTCTCATTTCACCCAGGGACACCTAGAAGCAGAAAGACTGGATCCCATGGGACGTTTGTTTAACTGTTTAAAAACTGCCAGTTAGTTTTCCAAAGTGGTTGTATCATTGTATATTCCCACCAATAGCGTATGAGAGTTGGATAGAAGAATAACCTTGTTTTTCTAAAATTACAACCATCAAGATCCAGTGGATCTAAATTCTAGAAAATATATTGAAACACAGAGATATCTTTCTTTTTCTTGGTGCTGAATTCTACTAAAACTTAAATACCTATGAAACTTAAACTTGTATTCCATTTCAGACTTACCTTCAGAGTGCCATATTCAAATATATAATTTACAATCCATCCAGTCACCCACACTAAAAATTTCACAGTGTTCTTGAGGCCATATTCTGCCTTGAACCCCACATATAAATGTCAAATTCTGCTGTTTTAACACCTAAAAAATATCACAGATCTATCCCATTTCTCTAGCCCTAGTTTAGTATCACATTGTCCCTCGTAAGAGCCTTTAAAATAGTTTCTCTAGCTCCAGATTGTACTTAAAAATCATCCTCTACACATAAATCTGGGGATATTTTAAAATAAAAATATGATCATGTTAGTCCATCTGACTCAAGATATGGGTAAAGCTACCTTTCCACATATGGCCCTCCATCTTTCCAGTTTATCATTCTTCATTTCCTGACTTCCCTTATTCCTTAGAAGTGCTTGTAAATCCTTCCCATGCCATGCTTTTCCACATCTATGCACAAATACACACAGTCTTCTGTCTTTAGAATGGCTTCCTGCCTACTGTTCACTTAACTAACTCACCTCTGTTATATCTATCAGGAGGTCTTCCTCAAGCTCTCAAGTCAAGTGAGGTTTTCCTACTTGGTAGTTCCATATTTCCAAGAGTGTACTTCTATGATAAACTACCATTGGATTGTTTCTAATTATATGTTCATGATTCCCTCCTTCCCCCTAGAATATGAGCTCTTTGGTACAGAGATATTTCTAACTCATTGTTGCATCCATTGTGCATAGAGCCATGTTTGGCATATAGCACACCCTCAATAAATCTAGATTGATGAAGAGAAATGTCAAGGTCTGAGAGATTTGGAAAGAGTATCTGTCAAAAAGTTTATATATATATAGTATCATAATTATAATACCAGTAGAGTTCAGTTCAGTTCTGTCGCTCAGTCGTGTCCGACTCTCCGCGACCCCATGAATCACAGCACGCCAGGCCTCCCTGTCCATGACCAACTCCCGGAGTTCACTCAAACTCATGTCCACAGAGTCGGTGATGCCATCCAGCCATCTCATTCTCTGTCGTCCCCTTCTCCTCCCGCCCCCAACCTTTCCCAGCATCAGAGTCTTTTCCAGTGAGTCAACTCATCTCATGAGGTGGCCAAAGTATTGCAGTTTCAGCGTTAGCATCAGTCCTTCCAATGAACACCCAGGATCGATCTCCCTTAGAATGGACTGGTTAGATCTCCTTGCAGTACAAGGGACTCTCAAGAGTCTTCTCCAACACCACAGTTCAAAAGCATCAATTCTTCGGCGATCAGCTTTCTTCACAGTCCAACTCTCACATCCAAACATGACCACGGGAAAAACCATAGCCTTGACTATATGGACTTTTGTTGGCAAAGTAATGTCTCTGCTTTTTAATATACTATCAAGGTTGGTCATAACTTTCCTTCCAAGGAGTAAGCGTCTTTTAATTTCATGGCTGCAATCACCATCTGCAGTGATTTTGGAGCCCAAAAAAATAAAGTCTGACACTGTTTCCACTGTTTTTTCATCTATTTCCCATGAAGCGATGGGACCAGATGTCATTATCTTTGTTTTCTGAATGTTGAGCTTCAAGCCAACCTTTTCACTCTCCTCTTTCACTTTCATCAAGAGGCTTTTGAGTTCCTCTTCACTTTCTGCCATAAGGGTAGTGTCATCTGCATATCTGAGATTATTGATATTTCTCCCAGCAATCTTGATTCCAGCTTGTGCTTCTTCCAGCCCAGCGTTCCTCATGATGTACTCTGCATATAAGTTAAATAAGCAAGGTGACAATATACAGCCAGTAGGGTAGAGACCTGCAAATCTGCTATTAAGTGCATTTTGACATAGTATATAAGTGTTTAAATTTAAACTCTGCCTAGATTGTAACTCCATGGACTGTGTCGCCTGCCAGGCTCCTCCGTCCATGGGATTTCCCAGGCAAGAATACTGGAGCAGGTTGCTATTCCCTTCTGCAGATGATCTTCCCAATCCTGGGATTGAACGTAGGTCTCCTGTATTGCAGGCAGATTCTTTACCAACTGAGCAATGAAGGCCCCACTAGGCATAAATTTAAAGTCTGCCTAGATTTCAGAGATTGCCTGCCTCTACTGGATAGATATGGTTTTTAGTCATTACCCCTTTGTGTATGTGATAGAATTTCACTGAATAGATTTGGCTTTCAAGAGAAGTCAGCACATTGTCACAATAAAGTCATCACATAGCCAGCTTCTGTAGGATTCCCCCACAATCATGTTGGTAATATTTGGCCACCCAGGGAAGAGAAAGTTAAGGCCTGGATAAAAGTTTCTTAAGAGCTTTTGAACTTTATTTTTTTTTTAATGTGATAAATATATCAAGGGCTCTAAAATAAATCTATAACACAATACTGAGGCCAAAAAAAAAAAATAATACCTTTTGAATAAATTAAATAATTGTTGTTGTTTATTTGCTAAGTTGTATATGACTCTTTGTGACCCTGTGACTGTGGCATTCCAGGCTTCCCTGTCCTTTACTATTTCCTGGAGTTTGCTCAAACTCATATTCACTGAGTCAGTGATATAATCTAAACATCTCATCCACTATCACGCCATTCTCCTCCAGCCCTCAATCTTTCCCAGCATCAGGGTCTCTTCCAGTGAATCAGCTCTTCGCATCTGGTGGCCAAAGTACTGGAGCCACCGTTAGTTAATTAATTGTTTTGTATACTCTTGACAAAAACAGGGAAATGCCTCTCCGGAATGGCTCTCATCTTCTGAGGATGCATCTGCATATGCAGTAGGGCAAGGAAGTGTGACTCAGAAATTCCATTCACTCAAAGTCAAAGGCATAATTTTTTTTTTTTAAATCTGGGCTTAAAGCCAATGATACCATAGCTTTAATGGATCCAGTGTAGCTGTGACTCTTGTGACCTCAGGAGTATAATCACAGAGATAAATTTAAAATAACATTCCAGGAGATAGCTGACACTCCATTAAAAAGTGAATAAATATGGATAGGGCATAGAACTGAAAAAACATCATTGCTGTATACATGAAATTGCTCCAAAAGAGTTTGAAATTTTCACTAACATTTATCTCACTATTGCACACAAACACACAAAACTGAGCTTATATGTCCCCCTCCTCAGTCTAGCTCACTAAAAAGAGAGATCTTCTGATTCAAGTTAAATCCAATTCAATGAAAGAGTCACTACACTTATTAAGTATAAGGCTATTCTCTAGGACATAGTAGTGTACCATGTACCATGTACCATGTGTACAACATGTACCATGGTGTACAACAGTGCGTGGAGAATTAATTTAGAACAGGATAAAATGGAAAGTAATGTTAAATAAATATATTCCTTACATTATATTTTACTTACATTAACACTGCTCTATTTTACTTAAATCGCCATTGTTTTGTTCAGTCACTGTCGTATCTGACTCTTTGCAACCCCATGACTGCAGCACACCAGGTTCCTCTGTCTCCAAAGTTTGCTAAATTCATGTCCATTGAGTCGATGAATCTATCTAACCAATTCATCCTCTGCTGCTCCCTTTTGTCTTCGATCTTTCCCAGCATCAGGATCTTTTCCAGTGAGTCAGCTCTTCACGTTATGTAGCTAAAGTATTGGTGCTTGACTTCAGCATCAGTCCTTCCAATGAATATTCAGTGTTGATATCCTTTAGGATTGACTGGTTTGATCTTCTTGCTGTCCAAGGGACTCTCAAGAGTCTTCTTCAGCAGCACAATTCAAAAGCATCAATATTTTGGTGCTCAGCCTTCTTTATGGTACAACTCTCTTATCCATACATGACTACTGAAAAAACGATAGCTTTGACTATATGCACTTTTGTCTGCAAAGTGATGTCTCTGCTTTTTTTTTAAATTTATTTATTTTTTAATTGAAGGATAATTGCTTTGCAGAATTTTGTTTTCTGTCAAACCTCAACATGAATCAGCCATAGGCATACTGTCTCTGCTTTTTAATATACTGCCTAGGTTTGTCATAGCTTTTCTTCCAAGGAGTAAGCATCTTTTAATTTCATGGTGGCAGTCATTGTCCACAGTGGTTCTAGAGGCCAAGAAAATAAAATCTGTCACTGCTTCTACTTTCCCCCCTTCTGTTTGCCATGAAGGAATGGGAATGGATGCCATGATCTTAGTTTTTTCAATGTTGAGTTTTAAGACAGCTTTTTCAGTCTCCTCTTTCACCCTCATCAAGGGGCTCTTTAGTCTTCTTCACTTTCTGTCATTAGAGTGGTATCATCTGTATATCTGAGGTTGTTGATATTTCTCCCAGCAATCTTGATTCTAGCTTGTGATTCATCCAGCCCAGCATTTCGCATAATAGTTTGCATATAAGTTAAATAAGCAGAGTGACAATATTCAACCTTGCCATACTCCTTTACCAATTTTGAACCAGTCCATTGTTCCATGTCCAGTTCTAATCATTGCTTCTTGACCACATTCAGGTTTCTCAGGAAATAGATAAGGTGATCTGGTACTCCCGTTTCTTTAAGAATTTTCCACAGTTTGTTGTTATCCACATAGTCAAAGGCTTTAGTGTACTCAACAAAGTAGTAGATGTTTTGTTGGAATTCCTTTGCTTTCTCTATGATACAAGAAATGCTGGCAATTACACCTCTGGTTCATCTGCCTTTTCTAAATCCAACTTGTATATATGGAGGTTTTCAGTTCACATACTGCTAAAGCCTAGCTTGAAGGATTTGGAGCATTACCTTGCAAGCATGTAAAATGACCACAGTTTTATGGTAATTTAAACATTCTTTGGCATTGCCCTTCTTTAGGACTGGAATGAAAATTGACCTTTCCAGCCCTGAGGCCATTGCTGAGCTTTCCAAATTTGCTGACTTACTGAGTGCTGCACTTTAACAGCATCATCTTTTAGGATTTTCAATAGCTCAGCTGGAATTCTGTTACCTCCACTGACTTTATTTGTAGTAATACTTCTGAAGGCCCACTTGACTTAACAGTCCAAGACGTCTAGCTCTAGATGAGGGACCACACCATAGTGGTTATCTGAGTCATTAAGACCTCTTTTGTATAGTTCTTCTGTATATTCTTGCCACCTCTTAATCTCTTTTGCTTCTGTCAGGTCCTGACCATCTTCATCCTTTATCATGCCTGTCCTTGCATGAAATGTTACCTTGATATCTCCAGTTTTCTTGAAGAGATCGCTAGTCTTTCCCATTCTATTGTTTTCCTCCATTTCTTTGCATTGTTCATTGAAAAACCTTCTTGTCTCTCCTTGCTATTCTCTGGAATTCTGCATTCCGTTGGGTATATCTTTCTCTTTCTCCCTTGCCTTTCATTTCTCCTCTTTCCTCGGCTATTTGTAAGGCCTCCTCAGACAGCCACTTTGCCTTCTTGCATTTCTTTTTCTTTGGGATGGTTTTGGTCATTGCCTCCCGAACAGCATTACAAACCTCTGTCCATAGCTCTTTAGGCACTCTGTCTACCACCTCTCATCCCTAGAAGCTATTCGTCACCTTCACTGTATGACCATAATGCATTTGATTTAGGTCTTACCTGAATGGTCTAGTAGTTTTCCCTACTTTCTTCAATTTAAGTCTGAATTTTGCAATTAGGAGCTGATGATCTGAGTTACAGTCAGCTCCACTTCTTATTTTTGCTGACTGTATAGAGCTTCTCCATCTTTGGCCCACCAAAATATAATCAATCTGATTTTGGTATTGACCATTTGGTGATGTCCATGTGTAGAGTCATCTCTTGTTATGTTGGAAAAAAGTGTTATGACCAATGTGTTGCCCTGCTTCATTTTGTACTTCAAGCCCAAACTTACCTGTTATTCCAGGTATCGCTTGACTTCCTTGGAGAAGGCAATGACAACCCACTCCAGTACTCTTGCCGGGAGAATCCCATGGATGGAGGAGCCTGGTGGCCTGCAGTCCATGGGGTCACGAAGAGTCGGACACGACTGAAGCGACTTAGCAGCAGCAGCAGCAGCTTGACTTCCTTCTTTTGCATTCCAAGCACCTATATGAAAAGGACATTTTTTTTTTTTGGTGTTAGTTCTAGAAGGTCTTGTAGGTCATCACAGAACCATTCAACTTAAGCATTAGTGGTTGGGGCATAGACTTGAATTACTGTGAAATTGAATGGTTTGGCATGAAAATCAACCAAGATCATTCTGTCACTTTTGAGATTGCACCCAAGTTTCAGACTCTTTTGTTGATTATGAGGGCTACTCCATATCTTCTAAGGGTTTCTTGCCCACAGTAGTAGATAAAATGGCCATGTGAATTAAATTTGCCCATTCCCGTTCATTTTAGTTCACTAATTCCTAAGGTGTCATTGTTCACTCTTGCCATCTCCTACTTGATCACGTCCAATTCACCTTGATTCGTGGACCTAAAATTCCAGGTTCCTATGCAGTATTCAGAGAAGGCAATGGCAACCCACTCCAGTACTCTTGCCTGGAAAATCCCACGGATGGAGGAGTCTGGTAGGCTGTAGTCCATGGGGTTGCTAAGAGTTGGACACGACTGAGCGAATTCCCTTTCACTTTTCACTTTCATGCATTGGAGCAATGGCAACCCATTCCAGTGTTCTTGCCTGGAGAAACCCAGGGACAGGGGAGCTTTGTGGGCTTCTGTCTATGGGGTCACACAGAGTCAGACACGACTGAAGCCACTTAGCAGCAGCAGCAGCAGCAGCAGCATGCAGTATTATTCTATACAGCATTGGACTTTACTTTCACCACCAGACACCTGAGTGCTGTTTCTGCTTTGGCCCAGCCACTTCATAGTTTCTGGACCTATTTGTAATTGCCCTCCACTCTTCCCCAGTAAAATATTGGACACCTTCCAACCTGGGGGGCTCATCTTCTGGCGTCATATCTTTTTGTCTTTTCATACTGTTTATGGGGTTCTTGTGGCAAAATTCCTGGGGTGGTTTGCCATCCTTCTTCAGTGGACCACATTTTGTCAGAACTCTTTACTATGACCTGTCCATCCAGGGTGGCCCAGCACAGCATGACTCCTAGCTTCACTGAGTTAAGCAAGCCCCTTCACCATGACAAGGCTATGATCCATGAAAGTATACACATTTTGATCCTCAAATTTTTTATTTTTAAAAATCTTATGTTTATTTATTAGAACCTCTTGTTCCTACTTTATTGATATGCTATCTCTTGCATATCTCTAAGGGTATTAATATTTTTTTAGGTTCTCTTTTTTCCCCATTAGTTCTATTTCCTCAATTTGATTTTTCTGTTTTTTGGTTGTTCCTGATGTGTTTAAGAATTCCTTTTGCCCCTCTGTGATTACAGGCAGTTATTATAGCCTTCTGCAATTATTTATCACAGAGGAAAGGTGGCCTGTGCTACCAAGCAGAGGACAGAGCTGGCTCTGTGCATATCTTTTAAATTTGGAGGCTTCCTGCTGTTCCCAGGACCTCTCTGTCTCCCTCTGTCTCTGTCTCTTTCTCTGTCTTCTACACTCACGTATGCTTATTTTCCTTTGTTAGGGGAAAACAATGGCTTTAAAAAAAAAAAGCCCTCACGTTTCAGCAGAAACACTGGATAAGGAAAATAGTTAACTGGTTCAGCTGTGCCAAAAAAACAGTTTTATAAATATGCACTTTAAAAATGCCAGGGTTTAATCTGATTCTGACAGCATTCCTGACATGAAATTCACAAGACCCTTGCTTTCCAGAGTTGATTATTCTCTACACACACACATAATCTACCATCTTACTCTGCTGATTATCATTCGATGTGTGAGTGCATTTTTCAGACACAAAGGTCCACAAAATCCTCAGTGTTGTAAAAATAACTTTATTTCCACTAACAACTTTATTATCTACATTGAGCTCCCATATCTATGTGATGTTAAAAAAAAAAAAAAATCCCAATTTAGTAAACTTCTATTTTCCTCAATCCAATCCAAGGATTCCTTTTAACCAATTTCAAATTTCAATTTATTCACATTTAAGGTATATGTGCTCCTGTTTAATCCCTAACCAATACCCTTTGGTCAAGAGGGCAAGTGGTCATTATAGAATGGCTACTTTGTCATGGTCTGAAAACAGGGTGTCTTTCTCTCAGTCTCCCTTTTTCTCCATCCTATGCTGAGAACTTTTCTAGTGATATAAATAGACTCAAAGGAAACTGGTATGGACCTAACAGAAGCAGAAGATATTAAAAAGAGATGGCAAGAATACACAAAAGAACTGTACAAAAAAGATCTTCATGACCCAGATATCCATGATGGTGTGATAACTCACCTAGAGCCAGACATCCTGGAATGTGAAGTGAAGTGGGCCTTAGGAAGCATCACTATGAACAAAGCTAGTGGAGGTGATGGAATTCTAGTTGAGTTATTTCAAATCCTGAAAGATGATGCTGTGAAAGTGCTGCACTCAATATGTCAGCAAATTTGGAAAACTCAGCAGTGGCCACAGGACTGGGAAAGGTCAGTTTTCATTCCAATCCCAAAGAAAGGCAATGCCAAAGAGTGCTCAAACTACCACACTTTTGCATTCATTTCACACACTAGCAAAGTAATGCTCAAAATTCTCCAAGCCAGGCTTCAATAGCACATGAACTGTGAACTTCCAGATATTCAAGTTGGATTTAGAAAAGGCAGAGGAACCAGAGATCAAATTTCAAACATCCGTTGGATCATCAAAAACATAAGAGAGTTCCAGAAAAACGTCTACTTCTGCTTCTTTGACTATACGAAAGCCTTTGAATGTGTGGATCACAAGAAACTGTGGAAAATTCTTAAAGAGATGGGAATAGAAGACCACCTTACCTGCCTCCTGAGAAATCTGTATGCAGGTCAAGAAGCAACAGCTAGAACTGGACGTGGAACCACAGACTGGTTCCAAATTAGGAAAAGAGTACATCAATGCTTTAAATTGCCACCCTGTTTATTTAACTTATATGCAGAGGACATCACAAGAAATGCCAGACTGGATGAAGCACAAGCTGGAATCAAAATTGCCCAGAGAAATACCACAACCTCAGAGATGCAGATTACACCACTCTTATGGCAGAAAGCAAAGAAGTAAACAGCCTGTTGATGAAAGTGAAAGAGGAAAGTGAAAAAAGCTGGCTAAAAACTCAACACTCAGAAAACTAAGATCATGGAATCTGAACCCATCACTTCATGGCAAATAGATGGGGAAACAGTGGAAACAGTGGCTGACTTTATTTTTGGGGGCTCCAAAATTACTGTGACTACAGCCATGAAATTAAAAGACACTTGCTCCTTTGAAGAAAAGCTGTGACCAACTTGGAAAGCATTTTAAAAAGCATAGACTACTTTGCCAACAAAGGTGTCCATCTAGTCAAAGCAATGGTTTTTCCAGTAGTTATGTATGGATGTCAGAGTTGGACTATAAAGAAAGCTGAATGCCGAAGAATTGATGCTTTTGAACTTTAGTGTTGGAGAAGACTCTTGAGAGTGCCTTGGACTGCAAGGAGATCCAACCAGTCCATCCTAAAGGAAATCAGTACTGAATTCATGGGAAAGACTGATGCTGAAGCTAAAACTCTAATACTTTGGCCACCTGATGTGTAGAACTGACTCATTGGAAAAGACCCTGATGTTGAGAAAGATTGAAGGCGGGAGGAGAAGGGAACAACAGAGGATGAGATGGTTGGATGGCATCACTGACTGGATGGACATGAGTTTGAATAAACTCCATGAGTTGGTGAAGGACAAGGAAGCCTGGCATGCTGCAGTCTATGGGGTCGCAAAGAGTCAGACACAACGGGGGGAAAACCTAGAACATAATCAACTTCTGGCAATGGTAATCCTCATTTTGATACATGTTGGAAGATCACCAAGTCCAAAATAAATTTCAATATGTCAAAAAAGTAAATAGATTATTAAAAATAAAGTCCCTATGCCATATTTTGAAGCTAAATACCAATTAAGTATGTGGCTCACAAAAAAATTCTGAAATATTCAAAGTACTCAATACATATTTTAAAAACAATGAAAGAAAATACTCATTGGTCAATGTATTGATCAGACTGGTACATTGGGAAATTATAACTCTGGGTTCAAAGATCAATACTTTCTCATTTCAAAAGAAAAATATGCAAAGTATTAAGTGGAACAATAGCATCACATCAAGTTTCATGGAAAAATAATAAAGGGTAAGTAACTCTGCCTAGAGAGTTTACCGAAATAGTCATTGAACAAGTAACTGAGCTAGGTTTTGAAGCAAGAACAGAATATTGGTAGATGGAAATGAGCAAGAAAGAATCTCCCAGAAAGAAGGGTCAGCATGTACAAAGCTTTGGCATTGAAAATATTTCTACTCAAAGCACAGTAGGGCAGGTTTAGAGGTGTGTGTTAGAACAGTGACCTCCAACCTTTTTGGCACCAGGAATCAGTTTTGTGGAAAACAAGCTTTCCACAGACCAGGGGTAGGGAATGGTTTCAGAATGATTCAAGCACACAACATTTATTGTGTACTTCGTTTCTATTATATATATATATAATATGTTATATACTGTATTATTACTTTTTAATGATAGATAATGAAATAATTATACAACTCACCATAAATGCAGAATCAGTGTAAGCCCTGAATTGTCGTCCAGGCTGTCTTGTGAAAAAACTTTTAAGGCATCCTATAGTTCTCAGGAAGCCATTGAAGTTACATAAGCAGAAATGAAATATTACTGAATTTGAGTTTTATAACATTTACTCTGCTGGTGGAATATAAGAAATCTCAGTTATGGACAGAGGAATATATTAGGATAAAACCTCTTAGGAAAGAAAGCTTGAGAATCCACAAAAATTCAAATACAACTAACAGGTATCCAATGGTCTTTTCCCAAGTGCTTCAACTTCAGTGAATATAGAATTCACTAAGTGAAGGAACAGAGGAATTCAGGTATATTGTAGTTAACTTTGAGATCAGTTTTCAGTTCAGTTCAGTTCAGTCGCTCAGTCGTGTCCGACTCTTTGCGATCCCATGAATCACAGCACGCCAGGCCTCCCTGTCCATCACCAACTCCCAGAGTTCACTCAAACTCATGTCCATCGAGTCGGTGATGCCATCCAGCCATCTCATTCTCTGTCGTCCCCGTCTCCTCCCACCCCCAATCCCTCCCAGCATCAGAGTCTTTTCCAGTGAATTAACTCTTCACATGAGTTGGCCTAAGTACTGGAGTTTCAGCTTTAGCATCAGTCCTTCCAATGAACACCCAGGATTGATCTCCTTTAGTTGTATATGGCCTCACAAAAAAATTAAAATTAAATAACCTATGTTTCTGAGTGTGCTACATAGTAGTATAATGTATTGTCTTTATCATTAAAAAGTAATAATACATTATATAACATATTATATATATAATGTATATAATCTCTAAATATACAATTATAATTAGATAATTATCAGCTTAATTCCAGACTGTTTTTTTATAATTAAAGATGTTAATTTTTTTAGACATCTTGATTATTTCATATTTTGTAAAAATTATCTAGAGATAAATGCTATTTTACCAGAAGAGTTCCAGTAAGAAGTGATTTTAAAGATTCACTGAAGAGGTTATTAAAATTTAAAAGCTTATAGCCCAAAGATATATGGATCTCTAGGTAATTTTGTGATAACTCACCATTTCTCTGAGGGCTGATACACTCAAACTGAGGGATGCAGTGAGCACTGGGGCTCCCTATCCACTATGCACTCCTCCATCTGTTGGTAGCAACCATCCTCAGTTTGCTTGTTCACATACGCCATGAGGAAATTGTGTGCTTCCGAGAAAGCTGAATTCTGTAAATAAAAGAACAATCTGTAAATAAATGCAGGTTTGTGTAATCATAAATAGCGCTACAACACTCTACTGAAATAGATTATATTAGTTACAGGTGTAAGCTTAGTGATACAGTATTTTTATAATAAAATGAGGTAGGTAAATGCTTCATTTTCTTGTTCTTCTTACCACACAAATAACAAATATTATTGACTAAGGTAAAATACAAAGAAGTAAAAAGAAAAAGAAGAAATTCATAAATCACTCTAAATTGGGTGATGCTACTCACTGGAAAAGACTCTGATGCTGGGAAAGGTTGGGGGCGGGAGGAGAAGGGGACGACAGAGAATGAGATGGCTGGATGGCATCACCGACTCGATGGACATGAGTTTGAGTGAACTCCGGGAGTTGGTGATGGACAGGGAGGCCTGGCGTGCTGTGATTCATGGGGTCGCGCAGAGTCGGACACAACTGAGCGACTGAACTAACTAACTAACTTTGATGTAAAAATTCATTTCTAAATAATGATTGATTCCTCTAGTTTTCTGTTTAAGGTACTTTTTCCTTTGACTTTTTCAATAAGTAATAAGTTGATTTACAGTGAACCTCACAAAAATCTACTACAATGTTACAGATTAATATGCTCATTCATTAGGTAATCATTAAAAAATTCCTTTGAATTAAAAAAAAAAAAAGTTAGCAGACGCACAGGTGCTCCATCCAGGGAGGAAAATATAACACTTTAATGATGAGTAACTAATTTAAACTTTTAGGAAACCCAGGGAATCCCATCCTTTAACAAAAATATGTTCACATTCCCTTTGAAGAGCAGAGTGGAAAAATACTGAGGAAATGAGGCCTTCCTGTTTCTGCCACATGTGTATAATTATCGAGCTGCATCTCCAAAATAAGTATGGCTGGGAAGTTCTCTCAAAGAGCTCCTTGCAGCTGAATATCAAAGGAAATTTGCATGTTTCTGAAACTATTGTTCTTGTGGTTCAGGATGAAATTATGAGGGCTCTCCTGATTTTGTCTCTAAATAAAAATAAGTAGAATTAAATGATTTGAACCTACAGGATCTCCCTGCAGACTTTTATATGATGGCTATGGAATAAACAAAGAACATTTTGATGATAGGGACAAGTTCACTTCATTTACTTTAAACCAAAGGCCAGGCCACTATAAAAACTTTTTTAACTTGTATTTCTAACTATAATCAGATTTTTTAGTATTTTATAAAATTTTATTAAATACTCTTTACTAATATCTTTCTGAATCTTTTAGAGCTTTTTTTTCCTACTCATATCTAAGAAAAAGTATGTCATAATAATTATGTCCAGCTTTCCTTGCTGCTGCTGTTGCTGCTGCTGCTGCTAAGTTGCTTCAGTCGTGTCCGACTCTGTGCGACCCCATAGACGGCAGCCCACCAGGCTCCTCCGTCCCTGGGATTCTCCAGGTGACTTAGCATGTATGCATGCATTGGAGAAAGAAATGGCAACCCACTCCAATGTTCCTTTCTGGGCCAAATATATTTTACATGTATTATTCTTTTATTACAAATATTGATCTAAAAGAGCTTTAAGTGGTCAGTCCAGTCCATTCTGTTTACAAAGAAGGCTGATGATACCACCAAGACACATATAATGGTAGCAAGAGGGGCATAGTATTTGGGAGATAGAAAACAGCAAGAAAGTGGTTCTGTGTTCCAACTTCAGCACTGTGATCACCATGCTACCTCTCTTGCATGGATCATTTCCATAAAAAAGGAAACTTTTACCCAAACGTTAAATTTAAGAGTTCAAAACCAGTAGGACATTTTTCATATAATGTTAGTGAGTACAAGAAAGGTTAATGGTTGGAGGAGCAATCAATTAAAAAAAAATAGAATCAATACATGCTAATAAAATGATGAAACCTCCTAAATGAAAATAAATTAGTTAAAAATTTTTTTTATGTAGAAGAAAGAAGTTTAAAATGTAGAAATGTGTCTTTGACATGAGATAGCAAAATGTTAATCATCTTTAAATGGTAAATAAAAGCAAACAAAAAATTAAACTCTTAAAAGAATTTTTAAAGGGCCTAAAGAGTAATATGGGTCAGAATTAAAAAGATACTCTGTGATCTAGAAGCTGGTAATTTGAAAAGAAATTTGGCATCTGGGAGAGCTGAAAAAGTGAAGGGAGTATAAATATTTTCCACAAACACTCCTAGATCAGGAATTTATGTGACTAAGGAGCGACACATAACTGAATTTTATTTTATATGAGTCTGAAAAGATATGACTAATTTCTGTGTAATCCTTTTGTGCTTTATTTTTTTTCATGAAAGTAAAACAATGTCAGCTCCAAATTTTAATATTCAGAAAGTTTCTCACAGGGAATATAAAATATATATATTCTTCCACAATTAAATCCTGGTTTCACTTGCCACCTATTATGAGACTGTGAGCAAGTTACTTAGTTTCCCTGTCTTGACTTCCTCACCAGTAAAATGGAGAGAATCAGAGCACCTATAACATGAAGTTGTTATAATGATTCAATGAGATAATATAGATAAAGTGCTTAGAGCACAGGGCTTAGAGTATAGTTAAGCCATGCAAGCTATCACTGGCTTTAAGTCTACAGAGATATTTCACAGGAACAAGCAGTGATCTACACATTTCGTCAACCCATGAAGGGAAAGAACAGCCAGTGTGACAGAAGAGGGTAAACTCTGTGTCCATCAAGATAGGACTCTAATTAGTAATGGATTCTACAACTATGGATTTCAGATGACCAACTGAACAAATATAATTCTGAGTAAATATACTTGTCAGTTCATAGAGCAGCACTTTGTGGAACAATGTTAAGTAACAGAGCCTTTTCAAATGATGAAAAAGTTTTATTTTTCTGTGTCTAATACAGTAGCCTCTAGCCACATGTGTTTACTGAGTATTTAGAATGTGCATAGTGTAAGTGAAGAACTGGACTCTCACTTTACTTTTTAAAAGTTTAAGTAGTCACATATGCTCCCTGGAGAAGGAAACGGTAACCCACTCCAGTATTATTGCCTGGAGAATCCCATGGATGGAGAAGCCTGGTAGGCTACAGTCCACGGGGTCGCAAAGAGTCGGACACGACTGAGTGACTGAACAGAACAGAGTCACATATGCTATGGCTATTGTTTTAGACAAAACAGCAATCTGTAGCAAACCTACAGAATGATATAAACAAACAGGATGTGTGTGTGTGTGTGTGTGTGTGTGTTAGTCACTCAGTCGTGTCTGACTTTTTGTGACGCCACAGACTATAGTTCACCAGCTTCCTCTGTTCTTTAAATTCTCCAGGCAAGAATACTGGGGTGGGTTGCCATACCTTTCTCCAGGGGATTTCCCCAACCAAGGAACTGAACCTGTATCTCCTGCATTGCAGACAAATTCTTTACCATCTGAACCACCATGGAAGCACCCGATAAACAGCACACTGAAGTCGTATATTAAAAACAAACATCTTTCATCACTCTACATTACTCCAAAAAAATAAATTTTTTAAAGGCGAGTTTAAGTACTTTTCATCACTCTTAAATTACAGCATACTACAACACCCAGCACAGATATAGGCAAATATTTACATCAACTAACCCTAATTATTGCTACACTTCTAGATCTATAGCAGCAGACCATTTGTAAAGGATTTACTCAGTACTTATAAAATAGATAAATTGAACGCAAAGAATTTGCTGCTTACTCATTGAGTACAATGTTAATTATAAAAGCAAATTAATTACTCTAGTTCTATGTATGAAAATACAAATCAAAGATTCCATTTCTGGTAATGGCTAGGGAGCAATGCTCCTGAGGCAACAACTATACACTCTGGAAAAACACACACACACACACACACACAGAAAATAACTTCTTGAAAATACTGGAGGACAGGCAAAGGCAGAGGATCTATACAAAGAAGATTTCAGTACTGGTTGGATTTTCCATTTTTTTATAGCCTTTTATCTGAGAGGAAGACCCAGTGTGGCTCAATGTTGGATGCCTAGAACTCTCATAGATGTCAATGGTCTCTCTGGTATAAAGATGAGAGAAGAGAGTGCAGGCAACCACAGAAGCTGGAAAGTGAGTGGTAAGTTCTGAAAAGGAGAGAGTAAGAGGGTGAGAGTTCCAAATCCTGTTCATAACCTCTACCCAGCGAATGTTGGCAGTTTGATCTCTGGTTCCTCTGCCTTTTCTAAGGATCCATTTGCTGGATCATCAAAAAAGCAAGAGAGTTCCAGAAAAACATCTATTTCTGCTTTATTGACTATGCCAAAGCCTTTGACTGTGTGGATCACAATGAACTATGGAAAATTCTGAAAGAGATGGGAATACCAGACCACCTGACCTGCCTCTTGAGAAGCCTATATGCAGGTCAGGAAGCAACAGTTAGAACTGGACATGGAACAACAGACTGGTTCCAAATAGGAAAACGTGTATGTCAAGGCTATATATTGTCACCTTGCTTATTTAACTTACATGCAGAGTACATCATGAGAAATGCTGGGCTGGAAGAAGCTCAAGCTGGAATCAAGATTGCCAGGAGAAATATCAATAACCTCAGATATGCAGATGACACCACCTATATGGCAGAAAGTGAAGAAGAACTAAAGAGCCTCTTGATGAAACTGAAAGAGAAGAGTGAAAAAGTTGGCTTAAAGCTCAACATTCAGAAAACTAAGACCATGCCATCCGATCCCATCACTTCATAGCAAATAGATGGGGAAACAGTGGAAACAGTGGCTAACTTTATTTTGGGAGCTCCAAAATCACTCCAGATGGTGATTGCAGCCATGAAATTAAAAGACGCTTACTCCTTGGAAGGAAAGTTATGACCAACCTAGACAGCATATTAAAAAGCAGAGACATTACTTTGTCAACCAAGGTCCGTCCAGTCAAGGCTATAGTTTTTCCAGTAGTCATGTATGGATGTGAGAGTCGAACTATAAAGAAAGCTGAGTGCAGAAGAATTGATGCTTTTGAACTGTGGTGTTAGAGAAGATTCTTGAGAGTCCCTTGGACTGCAAGGAGATCCAACCAGTCCATCCTAAAGGAGATCAGTCCTGGGTGTTCATTGGAAGGACAGATGTTGAAGCTGAAATTCCAATATTTTGGCCACCTGATGCAAAGAGTTGACTCATTGGAAAAGACCCTGATGCTGGGAAAGATTGAAGGTGGGAGGAGAAGGGGACGACAGAGGATGAGATGGTTGGAAGGCATCACTGACTCAATGGACATGAGTTTGGGTAAATTCCTGGAGTTGGTGATGGACAGGGAGGCCCGGCATGCTGCGGTTCATGGGGACACAAAGAGTCAGACATGACTGAGCAACTGAACTGAACTTAACTGAAACTCTACCCAAATGTCTGGCTGAACCCTGTACTATACAAACATAGTGCAGACTGCAAGCAGCTCGATTAGGGCTAAATAAGGAAAGTTGAAGGCTGGAGGAGAAGTGGACGACAGAGGATGAGATGGTTGAACAGCATCACTAATTCAATGGACATGAATTTGAGCAAATCCAGGAGATGGTGAAGGACAGGGAAACCTGATGTGCTGCAGTCCATGGGGTTGCAAAGAGTTGGACACAACTGAGCGACTGAACAAGAAAGAACTAAATAGATACTTTAACTGTTATCCATAACAGGAGAGACAGGGTTAGAAGTTTGAATCAAGCCATGTTTATTGCCTGCTAAAACCAAATATTGAACATCTTCTGAAAAAATATAAGAGAATCTCAGAGTCTCTAGAACATAGCTTCTCTAAAGTCCAGAATGCAATCCAAAACTCTTAGGTTTATAAAGAAACAGAAAAATCTTGACCCAGGCTCAAGAAAAATGTCAGTCAATGGGAATAGACCTTGAGATGACCCATATTTTGGAGTCAGCAGACAAGTATTTTAAAGTAAGTATTTTAACTATGCTCAATTAAAAAACATATGCTTATGATGAATGAAGAAACATACAAATTTTATCTGAGAAATAAACTATAAAAATGTAACAAATGAGAATTCTAGAAGTGAAAACTACATATGTAAAATAAAGCTTCAAGCAGATTAGAAATGACAGGTTAACTTTAATATTTATTTAATACTTCTAAATTACAAAGGTTAGTGAACTTTAATATAAAATAATAGAAATTCTCTAATCTGAAGAAAAAGAAAAATATCTTAACAGAGCCCTAAGGATCTGTGGGAGAATAGTAAAGATTTCCTGTGTGTGTTTCTGTGTGTGTGTATTTGTAATCCCAGAAGGGAAGGGAGAAAGATAATTGGGCAGAAAAAGTATTTCAAGAAACAATGATGAAATTTTCCAAATTTTGTCAAATGTATAAATTTAAAGATGTCAGAAACTCAGAAAATAGAAAGTGAGATATATACACAAAAAACTAAAAAATGAAAAAAATATAGCAAAATGTATTTCATTTTACATATATTATACCACATACATTGGTACACATCACATATGTATACGTATCATTTGGTAATATATGTATTGTCATTGTGTATAACTGTCACATATGTTGTATTGTACCAGCTCTGCCTTCCAAACCAAGCTATGTATTTTCTTAATGTAAGGGATTTTATTTGTGTCTCTACCCGGTACATTGTATAGAATAAATATGCATGAATTGATGAATAAAGTGTCTTGACTTAAGTTACAAAGAAAGTTAATGGCAGAGCCAAAATTTAATTGAGTGTTTAGTATTTTCCTGCCTCTGCCTCATCTTCTCTTTACCTGGTTAGGGACACAGAAACTTGCCTCTTAGAAATGTAGAGATTTTTTGCCATGTCAAGTGAAGATTAAACAGACTTTATGAAACTAATATACATGCTAAATCAATGAAGTCAACTTAATAAAAACAGGATTTAAATATAAATAAGCTATATACAAACCTGACCTCCTAAAAGGGGGAAAAGTTAAAGTTGGATTTAATATTTCTACCTAGAGCAAATAGTTCCCAAAATACAAATCATGCCCATTAAGTGAAATAGGAAAATTTCCTAATATTGAAAGGCTACCCTTATAACGTATTTTGGGTCCTCAAAAACTTAAGGGGTATCTCTGTGTGCTCAGACAGAATTAATACTTTTGAGTAATTATCATTACCAATAGCTAACAATGTGTATTTAATAAGTGTGGGCATTTTGCTATGTTTTTTATATATTGTTTTATTTTAGCCTCTTGGCAGTTCTCTAAGGTAAATACTGTTATTATTCCCATTTCACAAGCTTCAGGAGAATAAGTCAAGTGCCTGAGGTCACCTAGTCAGTAAGAGGATGAGCCGGGACTGGTACCAACTGTTTGTTTTCCAAGCCAGGACCCTTCACCACTAAGCTGCACTGCCTCTCTGTTTTTGAAGTTGGCTTCAAAAGATCACCTTCAGTCCAGGATAAAGCTGGCACATCAAGACATGTCCTGAACTTCACAAAACTGTAATGAAAATAACCAAGAAGACTATTATTAGAAATCAGTAAGGAAATAGGGAGATATAAATTTGACATACTTAAAAAATGAATCATGCAGATGTTGCCTTTATTGTAGGCTACATGTTTCAGACTAGCTGAATTTTGTGAAACAAAATTCTTGGGACTTTAAATTGTGTTTAGAGTGTAGCTATGTTGATCTCTTGCTTTTAATTTATGAGTATATTTTATTTGGAATCACAATTGTTTTCATAATGCAGCAATAACAAAACTGTCACTCTGAATAAACAGGAATATATGTTTATGTTGTACAGTTACTTGTTCCAAGGAGTTATGGAAACTCTAAACCAGGATTTACAAAAGACACAGACAAGAGGAAAGCACTTTAGTATCTCATCCTGCAGTGCAGATGAAGATATCTAAATGGGCAGTTGCCTGCCAGGTGTATTATAAACTGTAGTTAGAGAAGAATAAATAAATACTCAAAATATCATGCCAATACTTTAAATGGAAAGATCTTTGTTTTCAATATATTTTTAAAATGTCAAAGTAAACAGACAATTAAAATTGATGGTCAGTTTTTATATGCTTCTTTAAATTTTCCTAAGTGTGGATTTGCTTTTCCAATTTGCTTTCTCAGAGTGTTTTGGATTAGAACGTTATTCTTCCAAATTTAAAGCAATAATGAAATGCTAAACTTCAGAAGTCAAAAGACAATATGGGTAAAATGTTTTATCCAATAGTACATTACTTAAAATATGAGCATTTAGCTAGATTATTGTTGGTGCAACATTTTCTATGGTTGCATATGTATCAGGAAAAAATTCAGTTAAAAAGGTAGCTTCTTGTGCAAGACCAAGCACATTTGCTTATCCTCTTTCCTTCTTAGATCTTATTAAAAGTAAAGAAATAAAGAAGGCATTAAACCAATGGGACACAAAAACAGAGACAACCAGAGATGAACCATCAGCAAATAAGACTTGTCAATGAACTTTCAGCAGACAACAAGCAAAATGAAATGGGATAAATAGTAGAGTTGGCCACAAAAATAGTCACAGCCCAGAATATGTTGATTCTCAAATCAGCCCGAATGTACATCAGAAAGGTGTTAATTATGGGCCCAGAACAGAATGCAAATGCTTTTAAACCTGATATGTATAAATTAACAGTATAAATAACATAATTTGGGAAGTAGAAATAAGGAGGAGAGTTTAACTCAAGGGTAGGGGCACTAATGTTCTTTTATTAAGTGAAGAGTCTAGAGAGATGGTCTATAATTGGTAGAAAACACAAATAACTAACAAAAGTTATGATAGTGCTATAATAAAAAAACTGGAAGGTGGTAGTGCTAGAAAGGGTATAGACTGATCTTCATCCAACAGAAAGTCAGTAATATCTGTGTGGAAAATTAAGAGATCATTACATAGTATATAGATACATGATCAGATCAGATCAGTCGCTTAGTCGTGTCCGACTCTCTGCAACCCCATGAATCACAGCACGCCAGGCCTCCCTGTCCATCACCAAATCCCGGAGTACACTCAAACTCATGTCCACAGAGTCGGTGATGCCATCCAGCCATCCCATTCTCCGTCGTCCCCTTCTCCTCCCACCCCCAACCTTTCCCAGCATCAGAGTCTTTTCCAGTGAGTCAACTCGTCACATGAGGTGGCCAAAGTATTGCAGTTTCAGCTTTAGCATCAGTCCCTCCAATGAACATCCAGGATTGATCTCCTTTAGAATGGACTGGTTGGATCTCCTTGCAGTATAAGGGACTCTCAAGAGTCTGCTCCAACACCACAGTTCAAAAGCATCGATTCTTCGGCGATCAGCCTTCTTCACAGTCCAGCTCTCACATCCATACATGACCACGGGAAAAACCATTGCCTTCACTAGACGGACCTTGGTTGGCAAAGTAATGTCTCTGCTTTTTAATATACTATCAAGGTTGGTCATAACTTTCCTTCCAAGGAGCAAGCATCTTTTAATTTCATGGCTGCAATCAGCATCTGCAGTGATTTTGGAGCCCAAAAATATAAACTCTGACACTGTTTCCACTGTTTCCCCATCTATTTCCCATGAAGTGATGGGACCAGATGCCATGATCTTTGTTTTCTGAATGTTGAGCTTCAAGCCAACCTTTTCACTCTCCTCTTTCACTTGCATCAAGAGGCTTTTGAGTTCCTCTTCACTTTCTGCCATAAGGGTGGTGTCATCTGCATATCTGAGGTTATTGATATTTCTCCCAGCAATCTTGATTCCAGCTTGTGCTTCTTCCAGCCCAGCGTTCCTCATGATGTACTCTGCATAGAAGTTAAATAAGCAGGGTGACAATATACAACCTTGACGTACACCTTTTCCTATTTGGAACCAGTCTGTTGTTCCATGTCCAGTTCTAACAGTTGCTTCCTGACCTGCATACAGGTTTCTCAAGAGGCAGGTCAGGTGGTCTGGGATTCCCATCTCTTTCAGAATGTTCCACAGTTTATTGTGATCCACACAGTCAAAGGCTTTGGCATAGTCAATGAAGCAGAAATAGATGTTTTTCTGAAACTCTCTTGCTTTCTCCATGATCCAGCGGATGTTGGCAATTTGATCTCTGGTGCCTCTGCCTTTTCTAAAACCTGCTTGAACATCTGGGAGTTCACGGTATATGAAGTTAACTATAAAAGAAGTTTAAGATGAGAACACTTAAGAGAGAAGAAAAAATTTGCCTCTGGGAAACAGAATAACTCTAGAAAAAGATGGACAAAGGACCACTGCTTTTAACTCTAAATTCTTCTATATGTTATTTTTAAATATGGGAATGTATTATGTTTATGATTTTTTAATGCATGTAAGAAAATATAAGATGCTGTGAATATCTATATGTTCAACATACCAGTTTAAGCCTGACGTATAAGATGGGAAAGTTAGGCAAATGCATTAAAAATTCAGAATCTTCAATTTAGAGAATGTTGAAGCTCTTGTTTAATAATAAGTGTTATGACCTAGTGATGTTTGTTTCTGTTCTGGCCAATAAAGCTTGGCAGCTTAAACTATTGCCCTGTTAAAAGGTCTGGAGTGGAAGAATTAATTATTTGTGTTTTTCATAGACTTGCCAACAAGACCAGAGAGGGATTCAACTGGCAATTCAATTTCACAGTCTTTTCCTTCATTGGGCAATACAGATGATGGCAGTGGGCTACCATATGGCCTCTAAAATCTTTTCTTCACTCCTGTGGGTGGCAGAAAGTGAAGAAGAACTAAAGAGCCTCTTGATGAAAGTGAAAGAGGAGAGTGAAAATTTTGGCTTAAAGCTCAACATTCAGAAAACTGAAATCATGGCATCTGGTCCTGTCACTTCATGGCAAAAAGATGGGGAAACAGTGGAAACAGTGGCTGACTTTATCTTTCTTGGCTCCAAAATCACTGCAGATGGTGATTGCAGCTGTGAAATTAAAAGATGCTTACTCCTTGGAGGGAAAGCTATGACCAACCTAGACAGCATATTAAAAAGCAGAGACATTACTTTGTCAACAAAGGTCCGTCTAGTCAAGGTTATGGTTTTTCCAGTAGTTATGTATGGATATGAGAGTTGGACTATAAAGAAAGCTGTGTGCTAAAGAATTGATGCTTTTGAACTATGGTGTTGGATAAGACTCTTGAGAGTCCCTTGGACTGCAAGGAGATCCAACCAGTCCATCCTAAAGGAGATCAGTCCTGGGTTTCACTGGAAGGACTGATGTTGAAGCTGAAACTCCAATATTTGGCCCCATTCTGAAAAGAGCTGACTCATTGGAAAAGACCCTGATGCTGGGAAAGATTGAGGGCAGAAAGAGAAGAGGATGACAGAGAATGAGAAGGTTGGATGGCATCATCGACTCAATGGACATGGGTTTGGGTGGACTCCAGGAGTTGGTGATGGACAAGGAGGCCTGGCATGCTGCGTTTCATGGGGTCACAAAGAGTTGGACATGACTGAGTGACTGAACTGAACTGAACTGGGTACAAATTGCTACACTATGGAACACTGGATAATTCTGTGCTTCTACGATTAGTACTATTTTCGGACATGTTTAGAACTATAACAGCAAAAATAGCTTGATTTTTGAGAACACAGCAATTCTACCATACAGTATCTAATAATTTAAGAGAAATGGTTTTTGTAGGTCCAAAAAGAAAAGTTCCAATAATGCATGGAGTTAATCGGTCAATTATTGCCAATTTAAATTAATGAATAAAATACACACACATACCACCACCACCACTACCACAATCACCAAAACAAATCCTGTGCCATTCAGTTTTGTTCCCAAGGAGAAATGATAATCCCTAAGGCAACGACTCACTGGAAAAGAGTCTGATGCTAGGAGGGATTGGGGTGGGAGGAGACAGGAACAACAGAGAATGAGATGGCTGGATGGCAACACCGACTCGATGGACATGAGTTTGAGTGAACTCCGGGAGTTAGTGATGGACAGGGAGGCCTGGCGTGCTGTGACTCATGGGGTCGCAAAGAGTCGGACACGACTGAGCTACTGAACTTAACTGAAGGCAACAAAACTGCAACAGCTTGTCAGGATCCTAGGTAGCACTCTGGGCCTGACAGATTGTATCACTGGGTTCATTTATTAAGACACAACATATGACTCTCTAGTTCTTGTCTTCCCTGTTTTATGACCCTGGAAACCATTTGTCTCCAATACAGTTACAATATAGCAGCACTTCCATCAGCTTTAAGTCCCTGAATATATGTCTGAAGCAGAGGCCTCACTACCTATATTTCATGTGTACCATGACTGAGAAGTAAACCCTCTGATGCGTTAAGCCATTGACGTTTTGAGACTTAGCATAATTTAGATTATTCTAAGGTAGATGCTAAATAAACATCTCAATCTTAATGTAATCAAACTGAATTTTTTAATGTTCCTCCTTAAAACAAACTCTACCTGCAAATTCCTTATGTGAGCTCATGTCAGCTCTATTATTCCTGTTGTTCAGGCCAAATTATTTGAACCACTCTGACATCTTCGCTTCTTCTCACATCCTATATCCAGTCTATGAGGAGATGCTGTTGACTGCAGATTGAAAATATATCTACAATTTAAGCACTTCACTCCCCTTCCTATTCTAGCATCTTAGGTGTTTTTAATTTGGGGGGGGGGTTAGGGATTTTTACCAAATGTTAATACTTGATTCTTCAAAACTGCCACAAGCTTTTCAGCTCTGAACACTCAGGTTACACAACAACTTTGTGGGAGTAATTGAACCAGAAACTTCACTAGCACCTTAGGTTGACAGCGTGGCCTATTGGCCAATATTACCTCTCTCAGATTATCCCAATAGCCTCCTAATATTATCCTTTCTTCTACTCTTGCCCTATAATATACTCTCAAGACAGTAGTCAGAACAGTCCTTTTAAAATCCAATTCTAATCACATTACTTCTCATCAAACCCATCCAAGTCTTATCTCTCCCTAAAATTAAAGCAGTCTTTACAATGGCCTACGAGATGTTGTATAATCAACCTGTACCCCAGTCCTCCTTATATCTCTTATTTCTATTACTCTTCCCTTTACTCCATTTTAGTCTCACAGGTTTTATTTTGCCAACTCATCAAAATTGACCCAGGTTCTTTGCCCTAGTGAATCTCTCAGCCTGGAATGTTCCCTGATAGTGGTTGCCTCCCTTATATCTTTTGAGTCTTTTCTCAGATGTCTTCTCCATGAAGCCTACTGTGACAAATCTATTTTAAGCTTCAATGAATACACCCCTCTCACTAGGAAATTTCTCTGCGTATAACCATCTCTAATTTTTCTACTGATTTTCGTCTTCTAATCTGCTCCATGATTTATCTATTGTGTTTACTGTGTGTCTCCTAACTCATTTGTTTCTCTTTTGTTATGTAATATAAATGCCTTGGACAGTGTATGTCCCGTGTGTATATGTTCAGTCGGTCTCATACAACTCTCTGTGACCCCATGGACTACAGCCGGCCAGGCTCCTCTGTCCACAAAATTTTTCAGGCAAGAATACTAGAATGGGCTGCTATGTCCTACTCCAGGGGATCTCCCCAACCCAGGGATTAAACCCGTGTCTCTTGCTGCTCCAGCACTGGCAGACAGATTCTTTACCACTGCACCATCTGGGAAGCCCATATGTCCCATCGTAAAAGCTAAAATAAATATTTACCGGATTAACTAATGTGGGGGAGGCAGACATGTTTTTACATCTCATAAGTAAAAATACAGAGACAACATAGGAACTTAGCCTCAAATCACTCCAGTTGATAAGTATATCTCCTCCAAAAGAAAGATATAAAAGCACAATTTCCCAAACCATGAAGTCAGCGTCAATGTTCTCTAAATTTATTGGAGAGTTTAAATCTTATAGTTTCATCCCAATACTAAGAACTTACCTAATTTGCTTGTTTAATACTCTGAACTAATATACCAGAATGATATTTGCTTAAACAATTAAATTTATCAAAGAGGATTCTGATGTAGATAGAAAACAGTTTCAAGACAAATTTAGCAGAATAGATGCATTAAATAAATTTATGTATTTATTTCTTGTATCAAATAAAAATTTCTCATTTTGGGTAAAGCTACAGTTGGCTCATGATCTAACTTTCTACTCATCAAAGTTTTCACAAGGAATGGAAATAATTTCATATTGGTCATTAGTGATCTGTGCTTAATAAACCACATGTGAAGATCATACATCTGTTAAGCCTTGGGTTTTATGATGCCTTTCTTATACCCAAGATTAAAGTAAAAAGAAAAAGAAGATTTTAAATATGTCAGCCATATGCAAAATGTTTTTCAAAGTTCTCATTAAATTATTTCTTCACTCATATGAAAAAAACTTGATTTAATTAACTCCATACAGTTTTTGTTAGACAAAATTTAAAATAAGGAAAAACTATTTTCTCTAACAAAAGTTAAACCAACAATAGCAAACAATAAAAATAAAAACATAAATAAAACCAAGTATCTGAAATGTAAGAAAAGAGAAAAAAATAAAAGTTATACTGGCTTTTTGGGGAAGACATAAGCATTACTCCCTAACAGTTCAGTAAAAATTACATAAATACAAACAAGTACCAAAGCGTAACTAATACATATCTAAGAAACAGGTTTTTATACCTTTGTATTTGCATTTATAATAATGACATATACTGGATTCATAAGATTCTGGATTCGGAGGGAAAGGAGGCACAGAATAACCTTATAGAGGTTCCCAAGTTGTCTTCCTGTAATGTGTATGTTCTATAATAGCTGTGTCTATACTCATACTTTGAGTCTTTGCATAAACTTGACTCATATTTATTAAGTTACATCTTTGAACTAGATTCTGCATGAGACATTATTAACCCTTTGCCTCAAAAACTTCAGCCTTTTGTGGAAACAGATATATATATATATGTGTATATATATATATACACATATATATAAATTAACTGCAAAGAAAGTCAATGTGATCTTAAAGGGGTTTGCAGAGCACAAAAGAAGAATGGAACATTTGACTTCAGGAGAACCCGTTACTGAATTAGGGATGAAAAGATATTTGAGCTAAAACAATTGTTTAATTTCGAACATTAGCATGTCATCAAACAAAGCCTGATTTTGTAGGTTAATATAATTAAGATGAGTTTTCCTTTAGTGTCATGGAACTTTTGCATCAAACAAGCTGAAATAGATTTCAGTTCAGTTCAGTCGCTCAGTCGTGCCCGACTCTTTGCGACCCCATGAATCACAGCACGCCAGGCCTCCCTGTCCATCACCAACTCCCGGAGTTCACTCAAACTCATGTCCATCGAGTCGGTGATGCCATCCAGCCATCTCATTCTCTGTCGTCCCCGTCTCCACCCACCCCCAATCCCTCCTAGCATCAGACTCTTTTCCAGTGAGTCAACTTGTCGCATGAGGTGGCCAAAGTATTGCAGTTTCAGCTTTAGCATCAGTCCTTCCAATGAACACCCAGGACTGATCTCCCTTAGAATGGACTGATTGGATCTCCTTGCAGTCCAAGGGACTCTCAAGAGTCTTCTCCAGCACCACAGTTCAAAAGCATCCATTCTTCGGCTATCAGCTTTCTTCACAGCCCAACTCTCACATCCATACATGACCACTGGAAAAACCATAGCCTTGACTAGGTGGACCTTGGTTGGCAAAGTAATGTCTCTGCTTTTTAATATGCTATCTAGGTTGGTCATAATTTTCCTTCCAAGGAGTAAGCATCTTTTAATTTCATGGCTTCAATCAGCATCCGCAGTGATTTTGGAGCCCCAAAAAATAAAGTCTGACACTGTTTCCACTGTTTCCTCATCTATTTCCCATGAAGTGATGGGACTAGATGCCATGATGTTCATTTTCTGAATGTTGAGCTTCAAGCCAAACTCTTCACTCTCCTCTTTCATTTTGATCAAGAGGCTTTTGAGTTCCTCTTCACTTTCTGCCATAAGGGTGGTGTCATCTGCATATCTGAGGTTACTGATATTTCTCCCAGCAATCTTGATTCCAGCTTGTGCTTCTTCCAGCCCAGCGTTGCTCATGATGTACTCTGCATAGAAGTTAAATCAGCAGGGTGACAATATACAACCTCGACATACTCCTTTTCCTATTTGGAACCAGTCTGTTGTTCCATGTCCAGTTCTAACAGTTGCTTCCTGTCCTGCATACAGGTTTCTCAAGAGGCAGGTCAGGTGGTCTGGGATTCCCATCTCTTGAAGAATGTTCCACAGTTTATTGTGATCCACACAGTCAAAGGCTTTGGCATAGTCAATGAAGCAGGAATAGATTTTTTTCTGAAACTCTCTTGCTTTCTCCATGATCCAGCGGATGTTGGCAATTTGATCTCTGGTGCCTCTGCCTTTTCTAAAACCAGCTTGAACATCTGAAAGTTCACGGTTCACATATTGCTGAAGCCTGGCTTGGAGAATTTTGAGCATGACTTTACTAGCGTGTGAGATGAGTGCAATTGTGCATTAGTGTGAGCATTCTTTGGCATTGCCTTTCTTTGGATTGGAATGAGGAGTGACCTTTTCCAGTCCTGTGGCCACTGCTGAGTTTTCCAAATTTGCTGGCATATTAAGTGCAGCACTTTCACAGCATCATCTTTCAGGATTTGAAATAGCTCAATTGGAATTCCATCACCTCCACTAGCTTTGTTCGTAGTGATGCTCTCTAAGGCCCACTTGACTTCACATTCCAATTTAGAGTCAAATAAATGTGAATATCTTGACAAGTTGTTTTTTGAGTATGTAATTACTGGCCCATACAATATTGGAAATAAAATGAAAAATACCATCTTAGCTGTGTTAAACTAGGTGTGAAATTCTCAGTTATGCTACAGTTGGGAAAATGTTGATTAGGGTTATTGCTTAGAAGTTATTATAGTTTTTCACTTTGCTAAATTATATGGAATTCATTTTCAGTTCATGCCCATTTTGGACATTTCTTTAACAGGGAACCAATCTTGAAGAATTTGGGAATTGTATATGTTTTATTCTAAAGGAAAAAAAGAGGACATTAAATAATTTTAAACAGAAAAGTAAATTTGCTTTTCAAGAAGATCAAACGAGTGGCAGTGTGAACAAAAGACTGGCAATGGCACAGGAAGTCAATTAGAAGTTGGTTTCAGAAATCCAGGAGAGAAATGGCGAGAATCTAGAGGCAATGACAAAGAGGATGAGAAGAGGAAGTAGATCTGAGGGATTATTAAGATACAGGATTGTCAAGATTTGGCTATGAATCCAAAATAGAGAACAGGAGAGGAGAATCATGTTTTTTTGGATTGGGGTAATAAAATGTATGGAGCTGCCAATAACAGAAAATACTGAGGAGATGATAGGGTCTGTGGAAGGGAAGGGCAACATTTAAGTTAAAGTATTAAAACTTGAGTAATAATCCATTTGAAAATATATCAGATATGAAGATCATTACATATAACACAACTAAAGGAATCCTAGGTCAAGAGCATAGGAAACAGGGTAAGATATGGAAAGTGAAAGCTTAGATTTAAGGTAAATTTTGAGCAAGTACATTGAAAGAGATTGTGAATTTTCTGCAACAGGCAATAAGAAAAGAGAAAATCAATAAGGAAACAACATCCCAACATGAAACACTTGGGTTGTAAGGCACAGGAAACAGAATCCACAGAAGCTGTTAAGTAACAGAAAAGGAAAGAATCAGGGACAGATCAGCAATTGTATTTGGGCAAAACCTGCCAGTACAGGAGGTACAAGAAACTTGGGTTCTATTGTTGGATTGGGAAGATGCCCTGGATAAGGAAATTGCAACCCACTCCAGCATTCTGGCCTGGAAAATCCCATGGACAGAGGAGGACAGATATGTAGAGGAACTACAATCCATGGGATCGCAAAGAGTGAGACACGACTGAGCACAGGACAGCAAAAGAAGGCAGAAGATGTCACAATAAGCAAACTGTGATATCTCAGTCTCAAGAGAAAATTTTCAACAAATATGCAACCAGATGTAACAAAATAAAGACATACATTGAGACCAAGTGGTTTTGTCTGAAAATACAAAACTGACTCAAAATTCAAAGATCAATTAATTTAAGTAACCACACTAACAGAAAAAAGAAAAATATTATATGATTATTTCAATAGATAAAGAAAAAGCATTTGACAAAAATTAAACACCATTCACGATTTAAAATTCTCAGCAAGCTATGAAGTAAGAACAAAACTGAACAAACCAAACAAAAAGAACAAAAAATGTACATAACCTTATCTCAAGACTTAAAGCTACATTACTTGAGACAGTGAAGTGTGTAGAGCAATGGAACAGAATAGTGTCCAGAGACAGACCACACATAGATGAGGAATTATTTATTAATAAATTCATCAAGATAATTCAGTGGGAAAGGAAATTCTTTTCAACAAATGTTGCTAAAACAATTGCATTTGGGCAAGGAAAAATATGAACCTCAGTGCTTATTTCACACCACAAACAACAATTAACTTAAAGTGGATCATAGACTTAAACATAAAAGCTAAAGCTTAAAACTTCTAGGAAAAAAATATATGAGAATTATTCAGAATATATTTGGAATAAACAAAGATTTCTTAGGAAGGATACAAAAGACATGAACCATAAAATTTGACAAATTGGATAAAACTTAAAATTTCTGTTCTCTGACAGCTATTAAGAAAAGGCTTTCTTCAAGCCATAGACTAGAAGAAAATATTCACAATACACATATGACAAGGGACTTAGACCAAGATTTTATTTTAAAAAAACTTTAAAATTTTAATAATTAGAAGACAAAAACAAGTCCTGAACAGACATTTTACCAAAATATTTATGAACTTTAAATAAGGACATTAAAAATGTTCAAAATAACTAGTAATCAGGAAAATGCAAATTGAAACCACAATGAGATACCACTACTCACTCACTAGAATGTCTAAAATTTGAGACATGATACCAAGTGAGGGATTATGTGGAGCATAATCCATCTGCAACTTTTGTGCATTGTTTTTGGAAGTGATAAATGGTACAAATAAATGGTTTGGCATTTTCATACAAAACTAAACATCCACTTTCCACTTCTACAATTCCTTTTTATGTATTTATATTAGAAAAATGAAAACATATGTCTCCATAAAAGGATTTGTACATGAGAGCTGATAGAAATTTTATGCATAACAACCAAATGCTGAAAATAACCCAAATTTCCATCAATAAGTGATTGGATCATTGTGGTATATTCACACAGTGGTATACTTCTGAGGTATGATACAGTTTACAGGAACACCTCTGTAAGTTCAGCCTTATTTATTAAACATCACTCTCACTAGAGTGGTCACAATAAAATATGCTGTTCTTCAAATGATATAAAAGAAGTAAGAAATTTACATTTTGATTACAAATTGTTTAACATTTTCCCTATTTACTTAAATTTGACCCTAAAGTTTTGCTCCAAAATGATAATCTTTCTAAATACTTTGCTAAACAACAAATCAAGGTATATATGACCACACCCTCATGTTTCTATGGATATTTTAAGTATTTTAAATAGCTCTTGATTTTCATTATACTCAGAAACACTGTGGAGATTTCCAGACTTATGCTTTTTTTTTTTTTAACTTATGTACATAGGTTTTCCTCATGTTTTCTTCTTAAATACTTAGCAAAACTATGTGCTCAAAAACTTTAGAAGCAATGTACATTTTAGTGAATGTTTACAAATCAGAGAGAGTCACAGTAAGTCACTCAAATTATTACTTGTTGCATGTGTCTCTTTTCCCATGCTTTCTGCTGTCAGCAGCTAGTACTTCTCTCAACCTCAACTCTCTCCATTCATTTCTCCCACCAGCCATTCCCTCTTCATTCTGGTCTTGTTTTCTTTGATAATTTTTGCTCTCCGCCTCCCTCACCCAGAATCATTTTACTCCCATTCACTCTCAATCTTGAACTTGAATACTTTACCCTCTACCTGAAAGTGAAAGGTACTCAGTTGTGTCGGACTCTGCGACCCATGGACTATATATAGCCTGTTAGGCTCCTCTGTCCATGGAATGCTCTAGGTCAGAATACTGGAGTGGATAGCTGTTCCCTTCTCCAGGGGATCTTCCCAACACAGGGATCAAACCCAGGTTTCCTGCATTGCAGGCAGATTCTTTACCATCTGAGCCACTAGGGAAGCCCAAGAATACTGGAATGGGTAGCCTATCCCTTCTCCAGCAGGTCTTTCCGACCCAAGAATCGAACCAGGGTCTCCTGCACTGAAGGCAGATTCTTTACCACCTGAGTTACCAGGGAAGCACCTCTACCTAACACTGCACATTAGCTGGATTTTTCACTGACCCCTACCTCTGGATTTGGAATTTTTTCATACTTACAAAAAAACCAAAAATATTGTTGTTGCATAGAATTATTTCCTTCCTTCCTCCCTTCTATATAATATAAAGAAATATAAAAGTAATATAAAAGAAATAAAATATGTGATATGTGCCTTCACAGGAGATGAGACACGCTTATACAAGTCTAAGAATTCTGAAACTATTTGTTTACAAATGACTTAATAAGAAAAATATACTAATTAGGCCCTTGCTTCCCTCGTACTATGAAAAATAAGAACTTGCTATTTATGACCTCATGTTCTACTGGAGAAATTTTTTTAAGTATTGATTGAGATTGAGGTTTTAAAAGGCAAACCAATAGTACAATTCAAACATAGCTATTCAATTTAAGTGCATTTTTCTTACAATTGTAAAGCAATACCTATAATCAGGTTTCATAGACCTCAGGTCAAATCAATAAATAATTCTAGTTTACAATGCCCATAGGCACCAAATAATAAATTTTCTAAAAGCATTATTTTAGATATGCTTGATGCTGGGAAGGATTGGGGATGGGAGGAGAAGGGGACGACAGAGAATGAGATGGCTGGATGGCATCACCGACTCGATGGACATGAGTTTGGGTGAACTCCGGGAGTTGGTGATGGACAGGGAGGCCTGGCGTGCTGTGATTCATGGGGTCACAAAGAGTCGGACATGACTGAGCGACTGAACTGAACTGAACTGATGATGTAATTGCCTATTAAAAAAAAAAATGAAAGCAAACAAAACATAATAAACTGCAAAGCAGATACTAAGAAAGAAGAAATTTGCTAACTATAGGTTAGAAATATTTTCTTAGAGTAGATGGAGTCTAAGAAGGTATTTAAGGGTAATTATATTCTGGTAGGACTCCCGCTGCAAAATAACACAGACTAGGTGGCTTAAAAAGAAATTTACTTTTTTAGAAGCTGAAATTGGAAGATCAAGGTCCTGAAAGGGTTGGTTTCTTCTGCAGATTCTCTCCTTAGCTTGCAGATAGCTACCTTCTTATCGTGTCTTCACAGGACTTTTTCTCCATGTATGTGCACTGCTGGTATGTCTTCTCATGAGAACACTAGTCCTATTGGATTAGGTCTCTACTCCTAATGCTCATTTAACCTTAACCACTTTGTTCAAGGTCCTGTCTCCAAATACAATCACCTTGAAGGTTAGGTGATACACATTTTGGAGGATTAAAGTTCAGTTCACAACACAAATGACTGGCATAAAAACTGAGGTTAAAATGATAGAGATGAATTTATTAAGTATATTAATATATTTGTCTTTAAAAAAAGACACACTGTGGTTCTCTAACATCATGGCCACTTTTATTCATCATCTGTATTTGTTGAGAATCAAAAGAGCATTCCAGATGAGGGAGTAATATCAGCAATGGCACAGAGACAGGAACAGGAAAAACAAGAACAAGAAAGGCAAGAAGTTCCATCTAGGGAGATACAAGAGCAAAATGGACAGGGACAGACTAACAAGAAGCAGGGAGAAAGACTATACTGTAAAATCCAGGATCAATTAAAAACAGCAATTTCAGCTTAAAAATCAAGGCTTTGGCCTCTCACTAGGTTTATGATTTGGGACAGTAATTTCATCTGCCTTGGCTTCAGATATTGGGAAAAGTAATTTCTAGGTGTTTACTGTCCTAAGATTTCACTACATAATTATTCCACTATGTCTATCCTCACGTTCACATATTATTTTAGTGTTTTAAAACACATGTTGCAATAGACACTTAAGCTAGAACAGACTACAAAAAATGGGACCTGTTTCTAAAACAAGAATGATAGTGACAGATTGATTCAAGGGTGCTTTCACTTCCAACCAGAAACAAGTGCTAAAAAGATATAGAAGATCAAGGATACAGTTTAGTGAATTGACGTAATTTCTTCCTTGCTATAGTTACATATGTTTGTAACCTTTTTTTTTTTTTTGCAGTAAATAAGCTTAAAACAGGCCTAGCCAAGTCTACCACAGGACAATTCAAGATGGTTCCACTCTTCAGCCAAATAGAAGTAAATTCCTTTCTGTTCTATTGATGACACATTTTTAATCAACTTCATTGAGTACAATTTACATATATAAAATATATCTGTTTTATGTATATATTTCAATTAGTTTTTTTAATATTTATTTATTTTTGGCTCTGTTGCATCTTAGTTGAGGCCCACATGCTCCAGAGTGTGTGGGCTCAACAGTCCTGCAGCATGTGGGATCTTAGTTCCCTGACCAAGGATTGAACCCACATCCCCTGCATTGGAAAGGCAAATTCTAAACCACTGGACTACCAGGGAAGTCCCTCAATCAATTTCAACAAATGTGTACAGTATACAACCACTGCACTCAAAATAGTTTAAATTAATCATCTCTGAAAGTTCCTGAGGAACTTCAAAGTCAATGAATCCCCCACTCTCCCACCTTATTTCCAAGGGTGATCCATTGATCTTTATTCTGTCACTCCAAATTTGCTGCTGTTGTTCAGTCACTCAGTTGTGTCCAACTCTTTGCAACCCCATGGACTGCAGCACACCAGGCATCTCTGTCCTTCACCCTCTCCCAGAGCTTGCTTAAACTCATGTCCATTGAGTCAGTGAGGCCATCCAACCATCTCATCCTCTGTCATCTCTTTCTCCTCCTGCCTTCAGTCTTTTCAGGCTTCATGGCCTTTTCTAAAGAGTCAGGTCTTCTCATAAGTTGGTCAAAGTATTGGAGCTTCAGCTTCAGCATCAGTCCTTCCAATGAACATTCAGGACTGATCTCCTTTAGGATGGACTGGTTGGATCTCCTTGCAGTCCAAGGGACTCTCAAGAGTCTTCTCCAACACCACAATTCAAAAGCACAATTCTTTGGTGCTCAGTTTTCTTTATGGTCCAACTCTCACATCCATACATGACTACTGAAAAAAACCATAGCTTTGACTATATGGACCTTTGTCAGCAAAGTAATGTCTCTGCTTTTTAATATGCTGCCTAGGTTTGTCATAGCTTTTCTTCCAAGGAGCAAATGTCTTTTAATTTCACTGCTGCAGTCTCCATCTGCCATGATTTTGGAACCCAAGAAAATAAAGTCTGTCACTATTTCCATTTTTTCCCCATCTATTTGCTATGAAGTGATGAATTATTGTTGTCCTATTTTTCCTCTAGCTTCATATAAATGGAATCATGTACTACTGCTTACTTTTTGGAATCTGCTTACTTTTACTCAGTGTAGTATTTTTAAGATTCATCTATGTTGTTGCATGCACCATTACTCTGTTTCCTTTTACTGATGAGTAACATGTTGTGTTATAATATATCATTATTTATCCATCACTTTTGGATGGACATCTGGATTATTTTCATTGTCTGGCCAATACGAATAAAGTTGCTATGAACATTCATGTGCAAGTCAATGTGAATTTCATTTCTCTTGGGTAAAAATCTAGGAGTGGAATTTATAAAGTGTATACTGTACACTTAACTTTATAAGAAATCATCAAACTATTTTCCAATGTGACTGCTTATTTTATTTTTGTTCTATTTATAGAACAGATACTTTGTATCTATTTTATTTTATTTATAGGCTGTTATTGATTTAAGTGATTAACTTTCTTTAATTTATATTGCCCAAACCATTGTATGATAATTCCAGTGGTTCTACATCTGGACTACCTCTTGGTATGGGTAGTCTTTGTAAATGCAGACAATCTAACAAGTGTGTAGTAGCATTTCATAATGGTTTTAATTTACAGTTCTCTAGTGATTAATGATTTTGAGCATATTTTCATGTATTTCTTGGTCATTTGCATGTCTTCTTTTGCTTTTCTCTCTTCTATTTTATTCTATTGTTATTATACATTTTACTTCTATGTAAAATTATTTCAAATCCTAAAAGATGATGCTGTTAAAGTGCTGCAGTCAATATGCCAGCAAATTTGGAAAACTCAGCAGTGGCCACAGGACTGGAAAAGGTCTTTTCATTCCAATCCCAAAATTCCAAAGAAAGGCAATCAAAAGAATGTTCAAACTACCACACAACTGCACTCTTTTCACACGCTAGCAAAGTAATGTTCAAAATTTTCCAAGCAAGGCTTCAACAGTATGTGAACTGAGAACTTCCAGATGTTCAAGCTGGATTTAGAAAAGGCAGAGGAACCAGACATCAAATTGCCAACATCCATTGGAGGATAGAAAAAGCAAGAGAATTCCAGAAAAGCATCTGCTTCTGCTTCATTAACTACACTAAAGCCTTTGACTGTGTGGATCACAGCAAAACTGTGGGAAATTCTTCAAGAGGTAGGAATACCAGACCATCTTACCTGCCTCCTGAGAAATCTGTATGCATGTCAAGAAGCAACAGTTAGAACAGGACATGGAACCACAGACTGGTTAAAACTGGGAAAGGAGTACGTCAAGGCTGAATATTGTCACCCTGTTTATTTAATTTATATTCAGAGTACATCACATGAAATGCCAGGCTGGATGAATCACAAGCTGGAATTAAGATTGTCCAGAGAAATATCAACGACCTCAGAGATACGGATTACATCACCCTTATGGCAGAAAGCAAAGAAGAACTAAAACGCCTGTTGACGAAAGTGAAAGAGGAGAGTGAAAAATCTGGCTTAAAACTCAACATTCAAAAAACAAAGATCATGGCATCTGGTCCCATCACTTCATGGCAAATAGATGGGAAAACAATGGAAACAGTGACAGACTTCATTTTCTTGGGCTCCAAAATCACTGCAGATGGTGACTGCAGCCATGAAAATAAAAGACGTTTGCTCCTTGGAAGAAACGCTATGACAAACCTGGAGAGCATATTAAAAAGCAGAGACATTACTTTGCCAACAAAAGTCTATATGGTCAAAGCTATGGTTTTTCCAGCAGTCATGTATTGTGAGAATTTGATCATAAAGAAAGCTTAGCGCCAAAGAACTGATGCTTTTGAACTGTGGTGTTGGAGAAGACTCTTGAGAGTCCCTTGGACTGCAAGGAGATCCAGCCAGTCAATCCTAAAGGAAATCAGTCCTGAATCAGTCATTGGAAGGACTGATGCTGAAGCTGAAACTCCAATTTTGGAGTTTGGCCACCTGATGCAAAGAACTGACTCACTGGAAAAGACATTGATGCTGGGAAAGATTGAAGGCAGGAGGATAAGGGGACTACAGAGGATGAGATGGTTGGTTGGCCTTACTGACTCGATGGACATGAGTTTGAGCAAACTCCAGGAGTTGGTGATGGACAGGGAAGCCTGGCGTGCTGCAGTTCATGGGGTCTCAAAGGGTCGGACATGACTGAGCAACTGAACTGAACTGAATTTCTAAGTATGCTATACACTCCAAAATACATTGTATTATTTTTACTTTAATCAATTAAAAATGTTTAAAAGACAAAAAATTAAGGGGAAACATCTTTATATTTAAATAGATATTTAGCGTTACCAGTGTTCTCCATTCCACATTTTCATTGGTATTGTTTCTTCTTTACACTAGAAATTTCCTTTAACTTTTCTTGTGGTTCAGTTCCGCTGAAAACTTTTTTTGTTTTTGTTTTCAGAAAAATATCCTTATTTTCCTTTATTTGTAGAGTAGTGCCACTGTTTACAGACTTTTAGATTGAAGGCTTTTTTTTCTTTCAGAACTTTAAAAATATCATTCCACTGTCCTCTAGCTTATATAATTACAAATGAGAAATCTACTGTAACTTCTATGTTTAATTCTCTTATAATGTCTTTTTTTCTCTGTTGCTTTTAAAATATTCTTTTTCAAGGATTTCCTGAAACTGGATTATGGTGTGTCTTGATGTATCCATGCAGCTTGTGTGCATTCATCCTGTTTTGGGTTCATTGTGCTTAGAACCAGTCAGTGGATTTATAATATTCATCAAATTTGAAGTCATCATTTATTTTCATATATTGCATTTTTTTATTCCAATAAATTCCATTTACCTCTTTTTTAATAGTTTACATTTCTCTCCTTTTTATGACTATGTTTTTAACATCTTTGATAATTCTAATATTTTCATTTCATGCATTTTCATTTGATTAATTTGTTTCCAGGCTAAGGGTCGCCTTTTCCTTCTTGGCTTGTTTATTAATTTCTTATTGGGTGCTGGATATTGTGAATGGTATCTTGTTAAGTATTCAGATTGCTTTCTTCCCGTACACAGTTAAATAACTTGCAGATCAGTTCCATTATCTCTGAGGTCTGTACATTGATACATTTATTTTATACATTTTGCTAGGGTGAGTCTACAATAGCATCGATTCCAATATTGGTTCAGTTTTACTTCTAAGGCCAGACTCCTGGAGTCTCCATCAAATTTCCCAGATGATCACTGAGAACTCTCCATTCTTGATGGCCAGAGCTCAGATGTCTTCCTGCCCTTCATGAGCTCTGAATGTTTTCACTTACAGACCCATAGTAATTCTTTCTCCATCTTCCTGGCGCTTTATTCTTTATGTGGGTAGCCTAGCACTCAATTGAGACTAGAGGTGAGCCCATGCAGATTTACAGTTTTTGTCTTATAAAGTGCCCACTTTCCAAAATTCTGCCTTGTAACTTCCAGCTTCCTCTGCCTCCCCAGGCTCTGAGCTCCATCTTCACAAGTCAACAAGGCTTCCAGGATCTGCTTGAGTCTCCATCCTTGTGTTCCTTCCCTTGGTTTTGACTCCAGGAAAAGAATCAAGACTATATGGTTCACAGTTGCTTGCTTTCTTAAAAGGATCACAATTCTATAATGCTTATTCTCCAAACACTAGAAACAGTTGCTTCATTAATTTGTTCAGTTTCTGAATTGTTTACTGGGGAGGTTAGAGCTGGTCTTTGACACTTTGTTTTTAACATAGCCCTGGTACAGGATTTATTCCTGGGTGAGACTCAATGGGTATAGACTCAGACTAGGTGGAGTTTATATGGAAACTTCTTTTAGAAATTGCTACCTGAAGCAACGTGTTGTAATTATCATTTGAATGTTTCAAGAGAAACATTTACTGTCATGTTATAACTGGTTGTAGACAGTCACCTCTGACCAAAACATTAAGCTTGAAAATCCCATTCACCCTAGACAAAAATATAAGCATTTGAAATTAATTGATTTGAAAGTCATTGTATAATAAATGTATTATTCCAAAGAAATTCATAATTTAAGCTTCTATACACACCCATATGGGCTTCCCTTGAGGCTCAGCTGGTAAAGAATCTGCCTGCAATGCGGGAGACCTGGGTTCAATCCATAGGTTGGGAAGATCCTCTGGAGAAGGGAAAGGCTACCCACTCCAGTATTCTGGCCTAGAGAATTCCAGGGACTGTGTAGTCCATGCTGTCGCAAAAAGTCGGACACAACTGAGTGAATTTCACTTCACACACACATATAAACTTACTGTTGTACAAACAAATCACCACTTTATTTCACCAGGGTTTATTTATACATTTTTACATCCTCAAACTGTGATAGCTCCATTAAGAATGCTAACCTATTGAAAATGTTCTCTGATTATTTCTACCACTCCCAAATGGGTCCCACTAATACTTTCATCTGACCATAGATGTTCATTAAGCTCTAATCACCTAGTGACATCCAGCATCCTCTCTTCCAACATTTCATTGAGCCTCACTGAATGCCCCCAAGAATAACACCCAGCAATCCAAAATCTGCGCCACATGCTGAATCCTGAAGCTTTCAAAGCCATTAAACATTGGGATGTCAGAGCAGGACTAGAATCCACAAAGAGCCTGAGAGCATGGGTCCCAAAGTAACTCTAATATACCCAGAATTTTACATCTTTTAAGAAAACAGTTCTTCCAACTTCAAGCTCTTCACTTCTAATTCCAAAGTCTCAATTCTAGTCTAAAGAGCCAGTCTGGGAACATATGCCATGTCATCCTTTCCATATTCCTGCTCACCCCATTTCCTATTACTACTCCAACAAACTCAGAGTTTAGGGAAAAACAAAAAGCTCCATGCATGCCAACAGATCACAGACACACTGGGGTGTGTGTGTGTGTGTGTGTGTGTGTGTGTGTGTGTGTGTTGACTGAGGGCAAGAGAGGGGTTATGGATGTTTTATATTTCATAAATACCTGCATCCCAATCCAGACAAAGAAAAAGACCCTTTTATAGGGTATTACATACTCATCAAACTTTCAGAGGCCATCAAAATGATGCCTACATATTTTATATTTATATTTCTTACCAATTTAAGACCCTTAGAATGAGCAATTTAGGTATTCATATGGTATCATGCAAATAGCTATAATGGGTTACATAATGCCCAAGTTAAAATATTTTTTAAATATAGAAAATATGTAACAGAAAATAACTTCTGGTGAACCACATATTAAATTCTGATTGTATGTTAGTTGCTTAGTCATGTCCAACTCTTTGCAACACCACAGACTGTAGCCCACCAGGACCCTCTGTCCATGGGATTCTCCAGGCAAGAACACTGGGGTGGGTTGCCATTTCCTTCTCCAAAAGGAACTATAGAAAGAAAGAAAGTAAGGTCCCTCAGTCATGTCCGACTCTTTGCGAACCCATGGACTGTAGCCTACCAGGCTCCTTGATGCCAACAGTCAAAGCAGATAAGTACCAGAATTTACCATGCTATGTAAAATATGAAGAAGAGTGACTAACATCATATAGCAAAAAATTTACACTGTCTACAGAAAATTTACAACTCATAAAATCTTTTAAATAAAATTTCCCATTCCCCTATTAATGTTAGGCACAATTTGAAAAATGGTAACTCCCAAAGCAAGAGAGTTCCAAAGAAACATCTACTTCTACTTTATTGACTACGCCAAAGCCTTTGACTGTATGGATCACAACAAACTGTGGAAAATTCTTAAAGAGATGGGAATACCAGACCACATTACCTGCCCCCTGAGAAATCTGTATGCAGGTCAAGAAGCAACAGTTAGAATTGGACATGGAACAACAGACTGGTTCCAAATCGGGAAAGTAGTATCTCAAGGCTGCATACTGTCACCCCACTTATTTAACTTATATGCAGACTACATCGTGCGAAATGCCGGGCTGAATGAAGCACAAGCTGGAATCAAGATTGCCAGGAGAAATATTAATAACCTCAGATACACAGATGACATGACCCTTATGGCAGAAAGTGAAGAAGAATTAAAGAGCCTGTTGATGAAAGTGAAAGAGGAGAGTGAAAAAGCTGGCTTAAAACTCAACATTCATAAAACAGAGATCATGGCATCCGATCCCATTCAGTTCAGTTCAGCTCAGTTCAGTCGCTCAGTCGTGTCTGACTCTCTGCGATCCCATGAATCACAGCATGCCAGGCCTCCCTGTCCATCACCAACTCCCGGAGTTCACTCAAACTCATGTCCACAGAGTCGGTGATGCCCACTATTTCATGGCAAATAGATGGGGAAACAATGGAAACAGTGGCAGACTTTATTTTCTTGGGTTCCAAAACCACTGCAGATGGTGACTGCAGCCATGAAATTGAAAGATGTTTGCTCCTTGGCAGAAAAGATATGACAAACCTAGACAGCATATTAAAAAGCAGAGACATTACTTTACCAACAAAGGTCCAACTAGTCAGAGGTGTGGTTTTCCCAGTGGGCATGTATGGATGTGAAAGTTGGACTATAAAGAAAGCTGAGTGCCAAGGAATTGATGCTTTTGAGCTGCAGTATTGGAGAAGACTCTTGAGAGTTCCTTGGACTGCAAGGAGATCCAACCAGTCCATCCTAAAGGAAATCAATCCTGAATGTTCATTGGAAGGACTGATGCTGAAGCTGAAACTCCAATACTTCGGCCACCTGATGCGAAGAACTGATTTATTGGAAAAGACACTGATGCTGGGAAACATTGAAGGCAGGAGGAGAAGGGGACCACCGAGGATGAGATGGTTCGATGGCATCACTGACACAATGGACGTGAGTTTGAGTAGGCTCCGGAAGTTGGTGATGGACAGGGAAGCCTGGCGTGCTGCAGTCTATGGGGTCGCAAAGAGTCTGACATGACTGGGCGACTGAGCTAAACTGAACTCCCAACAGACTACAGTCATTTATTCACCTACAGAGTTAAGTAAGTCAAGAAAATGGAAATTTATAATAACGTATTTTCTCCTAAATGTGAGTAAGCTCAGTATATTGACACTTGAAAATGAAATAATTTAATTGATAAATCAGGTTATGACAAGAAATGTCAGCACACAATTACTCTCAGTACTCGGAAGAAAATAGTACAACCAGAGGATACCCTGTTCTGATATGATTAGATTATTTGCCTTATAAAATCATTTATCACAACCTGGAGTATGTAAATGTCACAATCAAAGGGATGTGACTAAACTTGCATCTTCAAATAGTTTGAAAGTAGGGAATGATGAGTTTCTATGTCAACAAAATATAAAAGATTAGTATTAATTTTCTATGAGAAGTAACTAAGTATAAGTGACTGCTAGCAGGAACTTAAATAATAGAAATAATAAAACACTTCTCTTAACTTTTTAAGACGTTTTTCACTAAACTTCCACTTAATTCTCTTCTCATGCCATTGGGAGAGATTTGTGATCTTCCCCCTTTTTAATATTTTTGATGCCCTTTCTCCAGATTCTAATATAGCACATTCCAATAGCCATTTTGTTAAATGCACAATCATTTTGACACACTGAAAATAATCTGAAGGTTCAAATTCTTTATCATTAAGTATATTCTGCATCTCATTGTTCAATTAGCTTCAGTTCAGTTCAGTTCAGTCGCTCAGTCTTGTCCTACTCTTTGCAACCCCATGAATCACAGCACACCAGGCCTCCCTGTCCATCACCAACTCCCAGAGTTCACTCAAACTCATGTCCATCGAGTCGCTGATGCCATCCAGCCGTCTCATTCTCTGTCATCCCCGTCTCCTCCCACCCCTAATCCCTCCTAGCATCAGAGTCTTTTCCAGTGAGTCAACTCGTCGCATGAGGAGGCCAAGGTATTGGAGTTTCAGCTTTAGCATCAGTCCTTCCAATGGACACCCAGGATTGATCTCCTTTAGAATGGACTGGTTGGATCTCGTTGCAGTCCAAGGGACTCTCAAGAGTCTTCTCCAACACCACAGTTCAAAAGCATCAATTCTTCGGCGATCAGCTTTCTTCACAGTCCAACTCTCACATCCATACATGACCACGGGAAAAACCATTGCCTTGACTAGACGGACCTTGGTTGGCAAAGTAATGTCTCTGCTTTTTAATATGCTATCTAGGTTGGTCATAACTTTCCTTCCAAGAAGTAAGTGTCTTTTAATTTCATGGCTGCGATCAGCATCCGCAGTGATTTTGGAGCCCAAAAAAATAAAGTCTGACACTGTTTCCACTGTTTCCCCATCTATTTCCCATGAAGTGATGGGACCAGATGCCATGATCTTCACTCAGAATGAAACACATGTGACTCTCTTCTAGTCACTCCCTACTTCACTTATGTCAGCCTCCAAAAGCCTGGTTCTTCCTTAACCTGTTCTTCCAGATATCTGGTCTTCCTTACTGATTCCCTATTTTTCTACCCACTTCTCAGGGTCAGCTGGCTAGATTAAACCAGGTTTGCCTCAGCTGTCAATGTAATTTGGAATACTGCTTCTAATCTCATCCACACCAAAAGCCTGCTGCAGCCCTGAAAATGCACCACTCAGATCTCTTGCTAAGGCAAGTGTAATTGACAGATGACCCTAAGTGATGCTTTCTGAATCTATCACCCTGCTCCTGCTGAGACTCCAGTTCCCACTGGTTGTCCCAAGCAATGACTGAGCATGGGGATACTGAGGCCAACCCAAGCTTTCTTGTAACTGCTGCAGTCTGAGACTTATCCTAAGCAACTCTTCTTCCTTTCTTCTTTTTTCACTTTGCACTGTGATCTGACAATCCTCTCCACCACCTCTAGGCTTCCTTTCCTTTTTATTTTACAAGTGTTCCCCCCAATAAATCTCTTGCACGTTTAATACATAATGTCATTTTGACATCCATTTCTAGAGGACTCATTCTAGCGCACCTCCAGCTCCACAGCCAGCCCATCTCTCTCAGCCACACACAGTCCAGTGGGTCCAACATTAACCTAGTATGAACTTTCAGAGTTTCTTATTGCCAAGTGGTTATGAAACTAAGAATTTGCTCACATGAGGTACCTTCACTAAAAAAAGTGTCTAGTAGATACTCAATGAACATCGATACTATTTAGTTGCCCCCAAGCCCGCCCATATTAATGAGGTTCTCAGGAAAAGAACTGAATCAAGGAACATAAATTGACAAGGAACATAATTGAACACAAATTGACCACACATTGTATATCTAACACTGTGCTAGATGTGAAAAATTTGAAGTTCAGTAAGCTATGGTTGCTGTCTTCAAGGAACCCCTAGCCTACTTGTAATAAAAGTTAACCTTTAGTACCATAGAGTTTGAAAAGCAATTTAAGATACTTTTCCTCACTTATACCTCACGAATCCCTTTATGTATGGATAAAGGAGGTTGGAGATTAATAAATTTTATTTTTATCTTGCAGTTGAGAAATTGAGCACTTACTATGTGTTGGAGTCTATCGTAGGTACTGGGATAGGACAAAAGAGATAATAATTCTTGACCTCATGGATCTTGATCCTGAATCCAAATAATAATCGGATTATTTGAGCTGAGCCTCAAACACAACTCTTCTTATAACAACAAGGGTAACTCTCCAAATATTACTTTAAGCAAAAGAAACATTACAAAAGAGTACATGCTAATTCAGTTCAGTTCAGTTCAGTCGCTCAGTCGTGTCCGACTCTCCGCGACCCCATGAACCACAGCACGCCAGGCCTCCCTGTCCATCACCAACTCCCGGAGTACACTCAAACTCATGTCCACAGAGTCGGTGATGCCATCCAGCCATCTCATTCTCCGTCCTCCCCTTCTCCTCCCGCCCCCAGCATCAGAGTCTTTTCCAGTGAGTCAACTCGTCGCATGAGGTGGCCAAAGTATTGCAGTTTCAGGTTTAGCATCAGTCCCTCCAATGAACATCCAGGATTGATCTCCTTTAGAATGGACTGGTTGGATCTCCTTGCAGTATAGGGGACTCTCAAGAGTCTTCTCCAACACCACAGTTCAAAAGCATCGATTCTTCGGCGATCAGCCTACTTCACAGTCCAACTCTCACATCCATACATGACCACGGGAAAAACCATTGCCTTGACTAGACGGACCTTGATTGGCAAAGTAATGTCTCTGCTTTTTAATATACTATCAAGGTTGGTCATAACTTTCCTTCCAAGGAGCAAGCGTCTTTTAATTTCATGGCTGCAATCAGCATCTGCAGTGATTTTAGGATTCCATTTATATAAGTTTTAGGAGTTGGTCAACTAATCTATGGTGATAGAAATCAGAACTGTCATTTTCTCAGCAGGAGAGAGTGGATGGAGATTGACTGGAAAGGGGCACATGGGAACATTCTGGAATAACAGCAATATTCTTAATTTTGATTGGGGTGACATTTACCTAGGTGTACATATTTATCAGAATTCATCAAACCCCACACTTGAGATCTGTGCATTTTACCACTTGACATTCAGTTCAGTTCAGTTCAGTCGCTCAGTCGTGTCTGACTCTTTGCAACCCCATGAATCACAGCATGCCAGGCCTCCCTGTCCATCACCAACTCCCGGAGTTCACTCAAACTCATGTCCATAGAGTCGGTGATGCCATCCAGCCGTCTCATTCTCTGTCATCCCCTTCTCCTCCCACCCCCAATCCTTCCCAGCATCAGAGTCTTTTACAGTGAGTCAACTCATCGCATGAGGTGGCCAAAGTATTGGAGTTTCAGCTTTAACATCAGTCCTTCCAATGAATACCGAGGACTGATCTCCTTTAGAATGGACTGGTTGGATCTCCTTGCAGTCCAAGGGACTCTCAAGAGTCTTCTCTAGCACCACAGTTCAAAAGCATCAATTCTTCGGCGATCAGCTTTCCTCACAGTCCAACTCTCACATCCATACATGACCACGGGAAAAACCATAGCCTTGACTAGACGGACCTTGATTGGCAAAGTAATGTCTCTGCTTTTTAATATACTATCTAGGTTGACATTATCGTCAATCAAAAAAGAATAATTTCATAAATCCCTGCCTTTACCACCACAGTTTCTCTTTCTATACTGAGACTTCAAAAGCTTCTCACCAATTTTTTTTCCCTGACAGATAAGACAGAAGTAGAAGAGAACCCTGGCTGTTCAGCCTTCTCTCCAGCATTTATTAGCTTGCCTACATTCCCACAATCCCACAATCTAAAAGGTAGATGATTTTACTCTTGTTGGTCATCTTGTACTGAATTCAGTTTTAAACTGCCCTTACCCTTGCCTACGTTTTAATTTTGTCCCTATCCATTTTCTCAAGTTTCACTTGTTGTAGTCTCTAGCCTTTCTAACCTTTGCTTTATTTTTCTTTAATTCTGTCCTTTTTGTTCCATTTAATGCAGACATGCTTGCTTAGTATCATAATTCAATGTGCAATTAACACTGGTTTATTTAGGTTTCTACTCTTCCCACTCCAATGGTAATATTTCATTATGTCTAGCTGTTTCTAGTCAGTTGATCATACTCAGATTCTCCTTCATGCAATCTACATTCCAAGTAATCAATTTCTTTGCTTTTATGATTCCAAAATATACAGTTAAGGTACCCACTACTTCCAGGTTATAAGTCTATTATTTTTATTAGTTTGAAATAAGATCAGAATGGTATTTTACTCAATATGCACAATTTATTTTCATAAACAAAATTTGTAATAGATACTCCACTTTTAACAGAATAACTCTTTCACCAACTATCCTAACAGTTGCTGCTCCTGCTTCTCAACCATATACTGCCTCAATGGCACCATTAGTCACATTTTCCAACTGCACAAGAGGGCTGGAATATACATCCTCATACAAATACAACTTTGGCTTCTCTTTCCTTCTATGGAAAGAGAATATGCCAATGTTCATGGGAGAGTCTTCTTAATACTTCATTTCTTTAATTTCTCTTAAATAATCTTTTGTAAAGAAAAAGTTAGAAAGGAACAAATATTTACTCAAGAACAAATAAATTCATCATGTTATCATTGACCCTTCTTCAATGATGTCAAAATCATATTTCCTTACTTATTTCTTTTAAAATTTATCTATTTGTAAATGTACATGTGATAAAATAAATAGTGTTAAAAGTTTAAATGAATTACACAAGTTCTAAATCAAACAAGTTAAGTATAATTTTGAACTGTATTGCTTTGACCCCATGGCATAAAAATTTGAAGTACAATAGATACGGAAAATGTTTCTAAACATTTTGAAATAAAATCTACTTTAAAGTTAAAAATCAGTGAGGTTAATTAAAAATCAATGTCTCGAAACACATATATATATACCCACATGCACACATGTACATATATATATATAATTTCTTAGCTATCTTTCTACTGTTTGGAAAGATGGAGGGGAAGAAACCATTACCGAAAAAGAAAATATTATTAATACTATTGAGTGATAAAGTAGAGTCCCCATAGAATGAAACAAAGCATTTCATTTCCTTTTCTTTCAATACCCTTATTAGTCCATGCCATGTCTACCTTAAACGTTTTTGTTGTCCCGGTACTTCCTCGAGGCCCTGGCTTTCAGACAAGAAATACATATATGCTATGTAGAGGACGCTAGCTTTGAAACCTCTAAACCCCTTGTCTTCTAGGCTACCACAGACTGGGTGATTTAAACAACAAATATTTATTTTCTCATAGTTCTGGAAACTGGGAAGTCAAAGAATAAGATTCTAGTATGGTCAGGCTTTTGGTGAGGGCCCTCTTCCTGGCTTGCAGATGGCTGCCTTCTCACTGTACCCTCACAGAAATGAGAGAGTAAACTCTGCTGTCTGTTCTTCTTCAAAGATCACTAATCCCATCATGCGGGCTTCCACCCTCATGACCTCATCTAAACTGAATTACCTCCCAAAGACCCCATCTCTTAATATCATCACACTGGAGGTCAGTGCTTCAACATATGAATTTTGGGGGAAAAATAAACATTAATTTCATAATGCCCCTCAGTACCTCTAGAAATCTAGCAACAGTTTAGCCATGAAACACTGGTTTCTCTTACACTGACAGCCTCTCACAGCTCTACTATATTGTTCTCACTCCACTGGATATTCAACAAATGCTCTTCAAATATACTCTCCATCCTTCCCCAACCTGCTCTGTGCCCCAGAGATCAGCTTTCTGGACTGTGCCTAGTGTGTCCCACCTTCTGCCTGCTAGCTGGGTTTAGCCAGTTGGCGGCATCTATAGTAGATCAAAAGGTGGGAGAATTAACCTGGCTTTTATTTACTCAAAATGCACCAAAAACTGTATTTGTCTTCCAAAGGTCATACTGTCAGGTGTCTTCTGGATTCTGGCCATCAGTCCTTCTTCCTGCCCTTCAGGCCCGTGTTTGGCAATGGTCTGCACTGTTGCTGGCAGATCTTTACTCATCTTGCACCCTTGGAAGTAATCTGTCATTATGCTCTCCTACCCATATCCTTCCAGAATTCTAACTACACACAGATTCCCTATCTCCCTTCTCCATCTTAACAAAGATCCCCTCCTATTAGCTTAATTTTTCATGAGCCTGGACCCCGGAGGGAGTAAGTTCAGTTCAGTTCAGTTCAGTAGCTCAGTCATGTCCGACTCTTTGCAACCACATGAATCATAGCACGCCAGGCCTCCCTGTCCATCACCAACTCCCAGAGTTCACTCAAACACATGTCCATCGAGTCGGTGATCCCATCCAGCCATCTCATTCTCTGTCGTCCCCTTCTCCTCCCGCCCCCAATCCTTCCCAGCATCAGAGTCTTTTCCAGTGAGTCAACTCGTCACATGAGGTGGCCAAAGTATTGGAGTTTCAGCTTTAGCATCAGTCCTTCCAATGAACACCCTGGATTGATCTCCTTTAGAATGGACTGGTTGGATCTCCTGGCAGTATAAGGGACTCTCAAGAGTCTTCTCCAGCACCACAGTTCAAAAGCATCAATTCTTCGGCGATTAGCTTTCCTCACAGTCCAACTCTCACATCCATACATGACCACGGGAAAAACCATAGCCTTGACTAGACGGACCTTGGTTGGCAAAGTAATGTCTCTGCTTTTAAATATGCTGTCTAGGTTGGTCATAACTTTTCTTCCAAGGAGTAAGCGTCTTTTAATTTCCTGGCTGCTAAGTGCCAAATCACAAAAAGGGTCAAAGTCAGGAAAACTCCATTTTGCCACATGAAGGACTGAATTGTGAGTGACAAATCCAAGTCAAACTACTAACAGAGACCTATATATGGATGGACGTTGTCAGGAGTTTAAAACTGACCATATTTGGTTTGAAAAGATGAAAAGTCTACCCTCAGTTAAAGCTTAGCTCCTCAGCTGCCAAATCAAACACTGCAATATACTCCTCACCAGCCTGCAACACTTTTACATTCAAATGTAACCACTTTTCTGAAATTTTGCCTGCTATAATTTAGACATAAGGAGAGTTTCCTTTTAACTTGATGATATTTTAAAACTTTTCCAGTATTTTGACAAAAAGACCCTAAGAAATTATGAAAATCATTTTGAGAGGAAAAGATCAAGGGCCTTCTCAGAAGGTCTTAAAAGCAGGCTTGGTTCACATCACACTGGTATCATTGAGGAGCATCTTCTGGGATGACTTCCAGAAGCAGAATGTGCTCAGACTAGACAGTTGCTACTCTGTTTATTCCCTCCCCCTCCCCCAACACCAGATTTTTCAGATAAAATCAAGGCCAAAATTAATGTAATGGGGAAAGTAAGTTATGAAAACAAAGTCTGTGCAGTAGGAAATTATCCTACCTTGAAACATAGCAATATTCTTCACTTTATTCTTTTTTTTTTTCTCAATACCCCATGAAAAATTTTAGAAAAATATATACATCCCTTTGGGTTTCCCTGTGGTAGCTCAGTGGGTAAAGACCCTGTCTGCAATGCAGGAGATGCAGGAGTTATGGGTTCAGTTCCTGGGTTGTGAAGATCCCCTGTAGGAGGACACAGAAACCCACTAAAGTATTCTTGCATGGAGAAACCCATGGACAGTGGAGCTTGGCAGACTACAGTCCATGGGGTTGCAAAGAGTCGGACATTACTGAAGCGACTGAAGATGCACACATGCATCCCTTTGTAAGTTTCTCAGATAACACATACAATTTTTTTGCCACAGTTTAAATAGCTGAAAAGAATGCAATTTCTAGAATATTATAAATACTAACATTACTGCTTTAAAGTAGTCAATGGGATATAGGTATTATCAATTTGATGTCATCATCTATTTTATTAATAATTGAGCAAATACATGACAAGCTTTTCTTTAATTATAAAAAATTTGTCTTGGTCCTTTTTCCTCTCAAAATGATTATTTCATGAGGCTTACCTTTCAGGATCTACAGAATACGATTTTATTTTATTTTTTTAAATTTTTATTGGAGGCTAATTATTTTACAATATTATATTGGTTGGTTTTGCCATACACTGACATGAATCCACCCCGGGTGTACATGAGTTCCCCCTCCCGAACCCCCCTCCCACTTCCCTCCTCCCCTTATCCTCCCTCTGGGTCATCTCCGCACACCAGCCCCGAGCATCCTGTAACATGCATCTACCCTGAACTGGCGATTCGTTTCACATATGATAATATACATGTTTCAATGCCATTCTCCCAAACCATCCCACCCTCACCCTCTCCCACAGAGTCCCTAAGACTGTTTTATACATCTGTGTCTCTTTTGCTGTCTCGTATACAGGGTTATCATTTGCATCTTTCTAAATTCCATATATATGCGTTAGTATATTGTATTGGTATTTTTCTTTCTGGCTTACTTCACTCTGTATAATAGGCTCTAGTCTCTGACATAAATCACAGCAGGATCCTCCAAGACCCACCTCCCAGAATATTGGAAATAAAAGCAAAAATAAACAAATAGGACCTAATTAAAATCAAAAGCTTCTGCACAGCAAAGGAAACTATAAGCAAGGTGAAAAGACAGCCTTCAGAATGGGAGAAAATAATAGCAAATGAAGCAACAGATAAAGGATTAATCTCCAAAATATACAAGCAGCTCCTGCAGCTCAATTCCAGAAAAATAAATGACCCAATCAAAAAATGGGCCAAAGAACTAAACAGACATTTCTCCAAAGAAGACATACAGATGGCTAACAAACACATGAAAAAAAGCTCAACATCCCTCATAATCAGAGAAATGCAAATCAAAACCACAATGAGATACCATTTCACACCAGTCAGAATGGCTGGATCCAAAAGTCTACATGCAATAAATGCTGGAGAGGGTATGGAGAGAAGGGAACCCTCTTACACCATTGGTGGGAATGCAAACTAGTACAGCCACTATGGAGAACAGTGTGGAGATTCCTCAAAAAACTGGAAATAGAACTGCCATATGATCCAGCAATCGCACTCCTGGGCATACACACCGAGGAAACCAGAATTGAAAGAGACACATGTACTCTAATGTTCATTGCAGCACTGTTTATAATAGCCAGGACATGGAAGCAACCTAGATGTCCATCTGCAGACGAATGGATAAGAAAGCTTTGGTACATATACACAATGGAGTATTACTCAGCCATTAAAAAGAATGCATTTGAACCAGAATATGATTTTAAAGTAAATCATTTTAAAGTATTTTATCTGCTCAAAAATACTTTTGACTACTTTAGCATACTTCTTTATTATATAAACGTATTGATTTTTATTGCCTGTGATTATAAACACCTAAGAATTATAAATTTCCTTCTGGAGTGAGGTATTATTATAACCATCAGTAGTATAAAATAATAGTAATTACTATTAAAAGTATTAGTAGTAAATAACTGACCAAGACAATATAAATATGTCAAAAATTTTGGTTAGGAATTACTAAACACAAAAATAAAAATGTATTGGAAATGTTTATCTTTATAAGATGAATTAGGGGTAGTGCTTATGGCTCCTTGATTGAAGAAGACTTTGTTAAAACCAGTACTTTGTCACTTCCCCACTCTCTACCCCAGAGGCTTTTACAGCACTGAGCAGAGCAGTATGGTAAGTTCAAGGTGGATAAGCTGTCTGCATTTCTTCAATACAAAATGGAAAAGGAGCAATTTTGAAAAGGGAAGAGGGAAAGGAAAATAACAGATGAGTTATCAAGCAAATTGATTTTTTTTAGAGTGCATATGGAAGTCAAAACAAATGGAAAACTGATTCCCTTAAAACCACTTTTGCTCACATACCCCTCATTAAGCCTCCAAATGACAGAACTCTATGAAGCAGCAGCACAGGGCTCCTGTGCAACAGCCTCACCTCCATAGGGCATCAGCCTAATCCTGTTATCTTAGGGATGCTACTGCATTTAATCACCAAGCTCTTAAGCTATGAATTTAAAAATTAATTTGGCAAAGTCCTAATTACCCAATACTTGATGAAATTTATATTTTGTAGACATTGGTTCATTTATACCCTTTTAGCTTTAAGACTTCATTTAAATTAGCCTAGCAAAAATGAGCAATCAATGAACAAATATTTAGTGGGTGCAAACCTCACGTTCAACTTTGTATTAAGTCATGAAAAGGTCTCAAACAAAAAGTATAGATATTATCCTGGGAGTAGGAGTCTTCCTGGAGAAAATAACTAGAAAAGATATGATTAATAAGACAATATACTAGAACAACACAGTACATAAATATAATTTAATGCAGCAACAATAAATACACTATAACTTAATTGCCACATGACAAGTTCAGGGGAAAGACATAATTATGGAAAGGGAATTACATGAAATGAACAAAGAACTCTCACAGTGGAGAGACTATATAGGGATAAAATTATTCAAATTTGAATTTCAGAAGTCCATTACTGCTCCTGAAGGGCATATATACTGACTAGCCTTCTGGACAAAAATGAAATCTATAGTTAGCTATCAGAAAAATGCAAATCAATGAGTGCTATGGTCTAGATGTTTATGTCCCCTGAAAATTCATATATTGAAATCCTAGTGTTCAAAGTGATGCTATCAAGTGAGGCTTTACGATGTACTTAGGTCATAAGGGTGGAGTGCTCATGAACAGGAGTGCTTGTATGAAAGACCCCAGAGAGCTCCTCAGCCCCTTCCACCATGTGAGAGCAAAGCAAAAGACAGCTGTCTATGAACCAGAAAACCCTCAGTCTGCCAGCACCATGATCCTGAATTTCTCAGCCTCCAGAAACATGAGAAATAAATGCTTGTTGTTTATAAGTCATCCAGTCTATAGGTATTTTGTTATGAAAGCCCAAGAAGACTAAAAAGTATTGAGATACTACCTACCATCCCCTAGGCTGACTGTACTCAAAAAGGTTAAACATAGAACAAATGTTGATAAGAATGTAGAGAAACTAGAACACTCACTCACACACTGCTGGTGAAAATGTAAAATGGTACAGCCACTTTGAAAAAGTTTGGCAGTTCCTCAAAAGAACAAACATAGAGTTACAATAAGACCCAGCAGTTCCACCCCTATGCATAAGTGCAAGAAAAATGAAAACATGTTTCTAGAAAAACTTGTACCCAAATATTCATAGTAGCATTATTCATTATAACCAAAAAGTGAAAAACAACCCAGATATCCATCAATTGATGAATAGATAATATTGCTACAAAGGAACATTATTCAGCAATAAAAAGAAGTAAAGTACTGATGTATGATGTAACATGGATAACCTTGGAAATATTATGACGAATTAAACAAGCCAGTGACAGAAGACCACATTATATAAATTTTATTTTATATGAAATGCCCAGAATAGGCAAATATACAGAGACAGACAGTAGACCATACTTGCATAGGGCTGGGAAGATGGAGGAATTGGGGATAAGAGCTAAAGTGTAAACAGTATCTTTTGGGGTTATGAAAATGTTCTAAAATTGATTGTGGTGATAGCTGTACAATGCTGTGTATATACCAAAAACCATTGAATTGTACACTTTAAATTTGCAAATTGTATGGTATGTGAATTATAGTTCAATAAAGCTGTTATTTAAAAAAGGAAACCTAAAAATATGTCTAAATTTTGTCCAGTGGCTTCTATCTTCTATTTGGACCATTCTCCCAAGTCATACAAAGTACATGTACTTCTGTTATTTTAGTGCAGTGTTTTCTGAGGCCCTTTAGAACTATTTGGGTTGAACCTGCAGCCATGTGGGTGGCCCCTTCTCTCCCTGTGCTCAGGGTCAACCCACCCCCTTGGAAAAGCATGAGCCACTCCCACTGAGCTGGAACATTGTCCACCTGTTTCCCCTTCTTCCCTTTGTTGTTGAATAACTAGCAATGCCTTGACTATTAAGCTGTAAATATTTCAGGATTAACTCCAGCTTTCTCATACTATCAGCTGAAGTAGGAGGTGGAGAATAATCCTAAACAATAGTTGGGCCATGATTTATTTTTCATTTACCTTTGAAATAATTTATGTGCTTTATATCACAGATTGAATTTATTAATTATATTTTGGATTCAATATTAGCTTTCCCAGAGCATAATACTCTCACTGAAGAGAAGGTTGATGGAAAACTATCTGAGGTAGTTCTAGTTTTCAGAGAAATGCAACTGTAGAACTGAAAATTCATTTAGAATAAACATAAAATGTGTAATATGTATGCAAATAATAAAAAGTTAGTAATTTTTATCCTTTAGCTGCTTCCAAAACTATAATCAACATCTTACTTATGTCTAAAATAAAGCAAAGCATATCATACTAGCAAACACATCTTAAATATTTTACTAAAAGTTTCTTTTCAAATCAGTGTCTTATCTCAAGTCTGGGAGATTAACAAGTAATTAACAGAGCTAATTAATTACCCATCCATGAACCTAAAAAGGACAGGAAGAGCCAGACATATTAAAAAAAAAAATCTTAGACCAAAATGCAAGATATTTGAGTTTACATCCTGAACCTAACATTTAATAACCATGGCAACTTTGTCAAAACTATGAATTTCTCTGAGCCTCTGTTTTTTTGTCTCTAATACGGTATAATAAAAATTGCCATGCCTTTCCCACAGGACAATTCTTAGAAGCAAATATAAAAGTATTTGGAGAAAATATAAAAGATACAATATTAAGAATTATAAGCTTGGTGAGAAAATTGGACCTTATTCACTATGAAGTCACCTCTTCTCCGTTTGATTATTTTCTTATTTGCAAGCACTGATCCTCTTAGGAGAGTAATGTGTATTGAATATCTTTTCTGGTAATAGTAAAGTTAAACAATTTCTCTAGCATTTTGTTTCATTCTTACATCATCCGTTTTCAATAAAGAATCCAAGGATAAAAGAGATCGAGTAACAAAGTTATACAGATAGTGATTTTAGAAACAGGAATTAAAACTCTAAACTCTTATTTTCTCTATTGTATGATACTTTGGTGGGGGGAAGGGGTGGACTCTCCTTTCCTTGAACTCCTGAACAACTCTCATTCCTTTAAAGCAACCAAAGTACAGTGTCCACTGTCTACAGTCCAGGAACTTTGAAGGTAAGATGATTTGAAGACTGTTATCAAGTTTGGATGGTAATAAGTCCCAATTTTCCTATGACAATCTCTGTCTGTGTTGGTTGCCTTGATATAATTATCAACAGTGCCCTCCTTGTACTCTTGAAGACGTTTTGGTTTGGACCTGACATACTGCTGCTGCTAAGTCGCTTCAGTCATGTCCGACTCTGTGCGATCCCATAGATGGCAGCCCACCAGGCTCCTCTGTCCCTGGGATTCTCCAGGCAAGAATACTGGAATGGGTTGCCATTTCCTTCTCCAATGCAAGCATGCATGCTAAGTTGCTTCAATCGTGTCTGACTCTGTGCGACCCTATGGACCCCAGCCCACCAGGCTCCTCGGTCCACAGGATTCTCTAGGCAAGAATACTGGAGAGGGTTGCCATTTCCTTCTCCCCTGACATACTAACACTGTCTTTACACCATGAATGTTAGTCAGAATCAAGAATTAGATCAGTATTTCTTAACTGTCATCATTAGACATCAGAATTGTAGCTTTGTAATGTGCTACAGGTTTACATATTTTTAAAAGTTGTATGAAGTTAAGCTAAAAGGGAATATATATGTCTGAGGAAGATAAAAACCAGGTGAGCAACTAGACTGAAGAGAAAACAAAGACGAGAAATAGAGACATCATTAACACGTAATGAAGAAATGCGATACTGAATGCGTCAGCATATTCAGAGAAAAATAACTCGGTCACTCATAATAAGATATTTTAAAAGACAGTTTGATAAAAGCAATATATCTCCCCTAACACTTGATATTATCCCTTCACAGAAAGCAAGTACAGTCAATAAGAATGCATTCCCCTAAAGGCACTAGGTTAATTATTTTCGTCCTTGTGTGTTCCTATGAGTATATGGTTTCCAGCGATTTATCCCTTGGAAAGAACATCAGTCTCAAACCAGTACTAGGCTTTTCATCTACCTCCTGATTTGAAAATAATCACAAAGATCTGTCACCTTTTACTCTTGATGTTGCAACCTTAATATTTTCTTCTATTCTTGTTGAATTATCTAATTCTTATATTGTTTTTGCTACTTAAATTCAAAGTTGTAGAAACACATGGTAAGGATGTGGAGCGAATAGAACTCTCATTTACTGCCGGTGGGTGTATTTGCCATTGTTCAGTCACTCAGTCATGTCCAACTCTTTGCAACCCCATGGACTGCAGCATGCCAGGCCTCCCTGTCCTTCACCATCTCCCAGAGCTTGCTCAAATTCACGTCCATTGAGTCGATGAGGCCATCCAATCATCTTATCCTCTGTTGTTTGCTTCTCTTTCTGCCTTCAATCTTTCCCAGCATCAGGGGCTTTTCTAATGAGTTCACATTTTCGCATAAGGTGGCCAAAATAGTGGAGCTTCAGCTTCAGCATCAGTCTTTGCAATGAATATTCAGGACTGATTTCCTTTGGGATTGATTGGTTTGATCTCTTTGCAGTCCAAGGGACTCTCAAGAGTCTTTTCCAACACCACAGTTCAAAAGCATCAATTCTGCAGCACTCAGCCTTCTTAGTACAATCACTTTATAAAATTGACTGTAGTTGCCATACTGTACATCTTCAGCACTTATTTATTACTGCATGTTTGTAGCTTTTAACTCCACTTATTCATTTCATCTACTCCCCATCTTCTTTCACAACCACCAATATGTTCTCTGTATCTATGAGTTCTCTTTCTTTTTCTTAGATTTCACATTTAAGTGAGATCATACAGTATTTGTCTTTGTGTAATTTATTTCACTTAATGTTATATCCTCAAACTTCACCCATGTTTAGCAAATGGCAGGATTTTTTTCTTTTATGGGTGAGTAATATTCCACTGTATATAGCTGCCACAATTTTTTAATCCATTCATCTGTTGATGGGTTATTAGGTTGTTTTCCTTTCCGTGTCATGGCTATTGTAAATAATGCTGCAGTGAACATGGGGGTGCTGATATCTTTTAAGTTAGTGTTTTTGTTTCCTTCAGATAAATAACCTGAATTCAATTGCTGGATCATATGGTAGTTCTACATTAAAGATCCTTTGGCTGTGTGTGGTAAAAGCAATTTCTGGGAGAAGAGTGGATTCAAAATTAAACATGGAACCTATTGAGATGGTTCAGGGAAGACATAAACTTAGATCAGGGAAGGGAAGGGAAGTGAAAATGGAAGATGAAAGCATTGGTTTTGAAGATAGAACTAATAGACTTGATGGGGAAATGCCTCATAACTTGGTTTTCAACTCTGCTTTACTCAATATTTTGTCAGTGACTCTGGACAAAGATATAAGCAAAATTACAGAGTAACAAAAGGAAGAAAACAACTCAAAGCATGACACAATTTAATAGGAATAATGTACTTATCATCTTAGACGCAAACCATTAATTACTTCACACCAGCGGTGTGACCTAACCAAAATACAAATGAATACAAAAGACTTAGATATTTTAATATCCAATAGGATTAATCTGAATCAGCACTAGGATAGAGTAGTCAAAAAAATCAAACAGTCTAGAGATCACTATGACAAAGGTAATATAGTATTCTTGCTTTATTCTGTACTTTTCAGACTCCAGACCAAGTGTTATACTTTAAGTGTGGTTTTTGAAATATGGAACAGGTTCAGAGAATAAGAAAATTACAAGAAGCATTTGAAAACAGTGACACATGAAGAATAACTGAAGGAAATAGAAGTCTGTTCAACTATAAAAGAGATTCAGTAGGGACAGGGTTTTTTTTAAGAAACTATTTTCAAATATTCACAGGGCAGATATTTCACCCTTTGTTTTAGCTACAGAGGACAGAAGATGATATAGAGATAGAGAAAGAAAAAGGAGGGGAGGGAAGGAGAAGTTTAGGTAGATAGATGACCCCAGTATGTATAATGAAGAATTTTCTAACAACCAAATTTAGGTTGCTTTATAAAGTAATTCACCATTGCTAGATATTCCAGCAGAGCCTGCATGTCATGTATGAAGATTTGTTTATGAGTGATCATTAGTCCAGAACCTCTAAAGTACTTCTCAACCCTGAGATGTTGTTAATGAGTAAGACTGTGACTGGGGAAAATAATATTTTAGAAAGGAAGAAAGCAAGAAAGAGAGAAGAAAGAAAAGGGAAAGGGAGGGAAAAGGGAAAATAGTTGTCATAGAGGCACTACCTATGGCAGGAAGAAACAAACCAACAAGAAAACATTAAAGAAATTTTAGAGAAAATAAGAAACATTGCAGGAGTGTGGGCTCTAAAGTAGGTTTTAATATCCCCAAATATTTCCTTACACTTAAAAATTTTTTAACTGCATTTTAATCTTTTTTCTAACACTGATAAGATTATCAGCATCCTAAAAATTTAACTGCATTTTAATCTTTTTTTCTAAAGGACAGTCTAGCACTGATAGACTATCAGCATCCTAACTTAAGCCTAACAATTGTTTGTTACCTCTTGCTTATTCTATTATGCTACCTTTTTAATGAAAAAGACTTGCAGTACATACATAGTGAAATTGGATAAGCTTTTCCAAGATGTTAAAATAATAACTCTATTTTTTGGCTCAAACATTTAGCTATTTGTACTCTACTCCTTCAGAAAATACTTTGCTTTCATAGTAAGAGTCTTTAGAACCAAGTAATTTGAGTAGCATGCCCTTTACAGCAACATTCTGCAAATTCTACTATTTCCAAATAAAGTAGTGTGCAGTTTTTCAGGACCACAGTGTTTTACTATATAAGTTTATTTTCAGTGACTTGTTTATCCAAGAGCTTCCAAAGACCATGATATATTTTAAAAAGGAAAAAAGCATACTTATCAGTAAAGTGTGTAATTATATGAATATATATAAACTGATAATAAGTGACAAGCCGGATTTCATATTCATTTACTATTATTAAAGGGAAAATAGCCACTCTACCTATCTGGTAAATAATTGTTATCATATCCCAAAGTGAGACAGTGACATAAACACAGATGTTATAGGAAACTGTGCAGATTTCAATGAAGTTTGTTTTTTCTTTTGAGGTTAGCATGATGAGAATGTTCAGATGTTTCAAAGGGTTGCTATCTTTTTTAAAAGAAAATGCAAGCATTTACTAAAGTTGCTTTTGAAATAATACATTTAATAATTATTTAATGAAAGAAAAATTACCTTATTCAGACACACAAGAATGTCAATAGTCTTACTGGTAATGTATTTAATAGAGTAACTTAAATATCTACTTTTGGATTCAATCCTCTCACTATTATAAATAAGGAACTTACAAGTTAATAAGCAGTTGGCAGGCAGTGAGGGCCTAACTGACCTTCAGCCTTCAGTAGCCCAAAAAGAATGGATACATACACCAAAATTGACTTATTTCATGTCCTTATGTAGTACAGAAATCTGCCTTATAGTTTCATGTAATCAAAGAACAAAAATAGATATACTTTTAGTAAACCTTCTGGAAACAAAATTCTTCCCAGATATTTATTGATAGGAAAATATAATCTAAAAATTCTTCTGCCCAGCCCCCTTGGCAACCTCCCAGTCTTCCATCTGCTCCATGCAGTTAGATTCCCTTTACTCTTGAGTCCCAGATGACTCTCTCAAGCATTAAAGGTCACCTAACAGATACCAAAACAGCAATTTACAAGAACCAGGTGGAAGGAATTCTGTATTTTTGTCTTTATTTTTCTAATGGAAATATACAATAAGATTAAAATTTATTAAAAACAAAAACTAACAGACAAAACAAGCAAACAGAAACCTTCCCATACTTTTTTCTCTTGACCATTGTAAATTAACTGTGCTATTTTTAAAAATTGGCATTTATTCTAAAAGAAAGTAGAATAACATTTGCAAAAAAAGATTTACTAGAGAAAACAAAGGCTTCAAATTGAGCTATAATATTTTTTGTCCAAAATGAAACCCTAAATTAAAACAACCTCTACATCTTTTGTAGCTAGTAATTTTATCATTCACATTTCAGTTGGTATTTGAAAAACATTTAACTCTGCAGCTTTGCAGAAATATGTTCCATTTGAACGTAGGGAAAATTGTACTTAACAAGAGTTTAATTTGAAAGTTAGTGTTCACTAACACTTAGGCCTATTTCGTGTTCTGGAAAGATAAAATATCAAAGTCCTGGGGAAATGTCATATTTATACAATACAGTATTTCAGAAATCAATGGGATACTCAAAAGTTTAAACAGGAACATCCTTTACTTATGGAAAACAGGATAAAATAAATCTAAAAGTAATTGTCGTGCATTGTTTTTAATGAGAATGGAATGACCTATCCTATCAGCTCTAATCATGAATACAGACTTTTCAAAGGTATACCTTCTTCTTCATTTATTTCTAATAACTAAGTATGGCCAAACAAAAGTTAATTCTGGAAATTCTTGTGTATGAGAAGAGGTTCTGGGCCAGAGAAGGTACAATTTGAAACAGCCAGAAGATTAAGCTGGCATCAATTACAAACAAGATACTGTGTCTTAATATTAAACTAAAAATTTCCCAGTTCACTGGTACAAGACTAATTTTACCCAAAATGTGAACAAAGAAACAAGTGATAGGTAAGAAAAAAAATGAACAGGCTTTCAATAAATGATATACAACTCTCTGGCTTCAGTCCACAAAAGTTGATTACTGAATAATTTTAATAACAGACATTTTTTTAATCTATTTCTTTAAACATTTTTGTCCGGAGGCTGTCCTATGTATCGGGGAGGGGGTGATTGGAGGGTAAGGATGGAGAGGGGACCAGATGAAAAGATACATGAATAAAGATGGAGTAGGGGCAGGAAGTAGTGCAAATCCCACTGTGCACAAAGAGAATGGCTAGTGAAAAATATTGCAGGTTTGTCCAAATTTCTCAAACTTTGCCTTGCTGCCAGCAAGCAAATCTGGGAAGGGATGCTTAAAGAACTTGGTAAACAACCACCTAGCTCTTCCACTAACAAATCCATGGACTTTTAGTTAAGGTCACCTAAAACTTGCAAAAGTTATTCACTTGCTGAAGAATGTAAAAAATTACTAAATTTAAGTCTTAAGATGGAATCAAGAAGTCTCCAATTCTCATTTTTCCAGCTATAATCATTCAAACAGTCCTGGCTTTTGTAAGGAAAGTGTAGGAGGCTGCAAGGTATATAGGGCCTAGCAGTTGCTTCTTTTTGTTCTTTTAATGAGATATATATACATCCTTCAGTACTCTTGCCTGGAAAATCCCATGGGCGGAGGAGCCTAGTAGGCTTCACTTTCACTTTTCACTTTCATGCATTGGAGAAGGAAATGGCAACCCAGTCCAGTGTTCTTGCCTGGAGAATCCCAGGGACAGGGGAGCCTGGTGGGCTGCCGTCTATGGGGTTGCACAGAGTTGGACACGACTGAAGTGACTTAGCAGCAGCAGCAGCATGTACATCCTTCAAATAATACCAACACTATACTGAAAATCTGTAATTTAATTATTGATAATGAGTTCTGAAAATTGTACATGGCAAATAAATGTCCTTAAGCTTAATTTTAAAAATCCCTGGAGTTTCTGAAAAATTAGTATTACAATTCTGAGACTTAAGCATGGGTTTGTAAATGAACAGCTGGAGCTTAATTTTTCCCATTCACATGAAGAACTGTTTCAGCAATATCTTATACAATGGTTCTCAGCCCAGTAAAGTAGGGGAAAAGGTGTTTTTGTCCCCAGAGGACATTTGGCACAACTGGGAAGTACCATTGGCATCTAGTGGGTAGAGGTCAAGGACGCTGATAAATAATCTGCAGTGCACAGGACAGCCCTCCACAATAAAGAATAATCTGGTCCAGAATATAAATAGTGTCAAGATTGAGAAACCTTGCCTAAACAAGGTTTCTTTAAATATTATTAAGTGATAATAGTGAAATCAAGTAGTCATTATTTTCATTAAATACCAGTTTGCACAAATGTCGTTTGAACAAACCCTTTCTATAACCACATGTAAGCTATACAGAGGGGAAAAAAAAGACACAAAATGATCTGGAAAAATGAAAAAACTAAAGAGAAAAATATATATGTTTTTATTAAAGTATTCATGTATAATTTTCAAGGAACTAGAAAAATAACCTTCTTTCTTAGACACTATTCTAAGGAATGTGAAAAACAAAATGATTATAAACTATGCTACCCATAAATACTAATCTGTTATCAAGTTGTTACTCTTTAAATGTATCCACAACCATTGGAAAATCAGCCCTCTTGTCATGTCACCTTTGATAACAGAAAATAAATGTACTGATATGGGATTCGTTATAAAAATTTTTAGTTCCTTGGGTTATAGGGGGATTTTTAAAAATTAAAGAGAATTTTTTGGAAAGTAACTGTGGCTTGGGAGATCCAAGAGTGTGCTCAGCCATTTAGCCCCTACCCACCTCCTCTCTTTCCTGGTAGAAGTCCCAGTTAGAGGAAACAGGATACTATTTGCTGTGGTATCTCTTTCCTGGTAGATCTTCCAGTTAGAGAAAAACAGGATACTATTTGCTGTGGTAATCACTCTGGTTTAAACTTCTTGAGAACACCAGTAACTAACATGTAAGCATTTACTAAAAGGATAAACAAAATCATTTTTATAGCTCCTCTCAAAAAATGTTATGTATTAAAATGGTGAAATGGATAAGAATTTAATCAAAATAAGAAACTTCATTGCAGAACTATTTACAATAGCCAAGACATGGAAGCAACCTAAATGTCCACTGACAGACATATGGATTAAAAAGATGTGAGCTATATAATATATATATTATATATATATATATTTATATTATATTTATTTAATATATAATATATATTAAAAATATGTGACACGTGAGATATATATATATATATAATGGAGTATTATTCAGCCTTAAAAAAGAATGAAATAATGTCACTTGCGGCAACAGGGATGGACCTAAAACTTATCATACTATATCAGATAAAGACAAATATATGATATCACTTACATGTGGAATCTGAAATAAAAAGACACAAATGAGCTGAAATAAATACAAAACAGAAACAGACCTTCCATAGAAAACAAATTTTTGGTTACCAAAGAGGAAGGGGTGGGGGAAGGATAAATTAGGAGAATGAGCTTAATATATACACACTACTATGCATGAAATAGAAAACCCACAAGGATCTACTGTATAGCACAGGGAGCTATACTCAATACTCTGCAATAACCTATAAGGGAAAAAAATCTGAAAAAGTATTTGAATCACTGTGCTGTATACCTGAAACCAACACGACACTCTAAATCAAATATACTTCAATTAAAAAATAATAACTTTGAACAGATCCAAATCATGGGGGAGGTGCTCAGCAAATATTTGTAAACAAATAGACAAATGAATTGCTCTCTTTTAAATTCCACATTAAATACAACATATCTAGCTAGATGAATCTAGATGGGTTTTCATTTAGCTTAAGTTTTAGAGACAGTTCTTCATAGATACCTATCATTTCACAAGTGAATCTATAACCTAAGCTATTCCAGTAAAACCATGTTAATTTCACCTTCCTTTTGGCCTCCTATCCCTGCCACCCGAAAAAAAGATGAATCAATTGTGATAACTATTGCAAAATGTCTTATTAATCCCACTGGACATGTAAATGTGACCAGAGGACAAGGAAGGATAAGGAAAGAAGTCTTAAAGCAAGATGTCCAGCCACTGCTTAAGCCCACTCTAGCATGATGGGAATGACTTTTTTCTTTGGATGAAACATCTTGAAATCTGGAATTTTAAGTTTGAGGGAAATAAATTTGTACAAAACGTTATTGCACTGTAAGCTCTTCCTTTTCCTGGTAATTGATATAATGGATTTCCTTAAGGATTAACGTTTTCTATGACGTTTTCTATCCACTTTGATAAACAGTTTTTCAGCAACAATTCAAGAAAAATTCCAACTCTGAGAGTCAAGTCTGCTTTGGTGAATGGAGGAGGTCGAGAAATATAGAAAACCCAATAAGTAGAATGTCTAAGCTATCATTCTGGAATTAATTGAACATCGATAAAATTGGGAAAGAAAGTAAAAAATAAGGGAATTGGCAAGCAGAACTACCTCTGGGAGAGAAGAGGCACAGATTACAAGAGATTCAACCATGACACTCTGCGGTGTAACAGCACTGCCATCCATATGCAGCAGTGTGTTAGTCGCTTAGTCCGGTCTGACTTTTTGCGACCCCATGGACTGTAACCGCCAGGCTCCTTTGTCCATGGGATTTTCCAGGCAAGAATACTAGAGTGGATAGCCATTCCCTTCACGAGGAGACCTTCCCGACCACGGATCGAACCTGGGTCTCCTGCATCACGGGCAGATTCTTTACTGTCTGAGCCACCAGGGAAGCCCTGTAGGTAAAATTTTGATTTAATTATTAGACTATTGAGTTTTGGCTCCAGAGTATTTTTTCAATGCAGATCGATCCTGCTTTTTTTTGTAAATTTTGTTTAAAAAAAAAGTCTTTTTCTTTCAGAAGTAATTCTTCAAATTCAGTTCACACAAGGGGATTTGATAATGTGCTGAGAGTTCCAAATGCACTATATTCAGCAATACCTATCAGATGCCTACTGAGTCTTCGACGCTCTGAGCAAACTGCAGGCACCCCCTCAAGTCTGGGACCCATTATTTTGCTTCTGGCAAATTTTCACTAAGGACTTTTCCTCATCTTATATCTTAAATCCTTTATGAACATGCAAGCGCCTCCCTTCCAAAAGCATTTGTGTGAGTAGTTCACAGGCTGGTTCATCTACTGCAATATGGCTTTATGATAGTGGTTTGTTTACATGGTTCCTACAAGGTAGTGAAGATGTGAGTGCATCTTAGAGAAATCTGAAATCTTTCAACAGGCTCTGATCCAAAGGAAAAGTAAGTTATATTTGGGGGAGAGAGAGAGAGAAATCAGATCTCCCCTCATGGTCTGAAGGTGCACACCTGTAGGGGCAGGAGGCTTAGGTACCCAATTCCATATTCAGATGTGGCCTCCAGCAGACTCACCTACTCTATGGGCCTAGGATAACTGAATAGCTGAAGCACTTGCAAGGTCCCCTGGCACTTGCAGGGCAAGTGTGTTGGCAATCACGTGTGTTATGGCTTCTTATCTCATGGTGCGGCAGTAACAATGTTGAATGCTAGTGGACTCTGTGTAGGGACCCCCGTAAGAGTTTCACTTGGGTTGCCTCATTTCATTCTCACGCCACAACGCTGTGAAGCAGGCAGCCCTGACCCTGCTCCCATTTCACAAGGAGGCAGCTGAGGTTCCAAGAAGCTTGGTACTTTGCTCCAGAGCACACAGACAGGTAAACGGCAGAGTGCAAGTTAAGAAAGACCTTCCTACTCGATACCCCTATGCTCTCAACCACCAAGCTGCCTCCCTCCAGTGTGTCTATTTTCTTGTCAACATGCTGGCTGTTAGGCACCCAGTTCTGAGTGTCGTGCAACGTGACCCCAAAATCCTTCCAGCCCCTCTGTGGGCGGAATTCGGGTCCTCATCCCCGAGAGACGTTTCGCCCACCTGAGCAGGCAGGGCTCTGCCTGATTGGGACATCCCCCTAATCCCTCTCCTGGCCTGCGGCCGGACTGGGACCCGGCCAAGAAGAGGCGGCGGGGTGTGCGGGACCGGAGCCACCCAGCCGACTGCGTTGGGCCCCCGCCCCTTCGCCCGGCCGCGGGGCGGGACCAGGGTCGCGCGGGCCGGGTAACAGGAGCCAGCAGCGGCAAGCAGCCGCCGCCCGGGCCGCGCGGGGCGAGGCGAGGCGGGGCGGGGCCGGGCGCGACGGGAAGGGGAAGCCGCGCGGGCCCGGAGCCGCGCTGCACCAGCCTGGCTGCATCCACCGCTCACCAGGCGCCGCGATGGGGCTGGAGACCGAGAAGGCGGATGTCCAGCTCTTCATGGACGACGACTCCTACAGCCGCCACAGCAGCGTCGATTACGCAGACCCCGACAAGTTCGTGGACCCAGGCAGCGACCGCGATCCCCACCGGCTCAACTCGCATCTCAAGGTGAAGCCCAGGGCGGGGCGGGCCCTCCCTGGGCGGGTTTGAGGGCGTCCCAGGACCACCGCCAAGACCTGGGATGAGGGTGCCTCCTCTACCCTGCTCCGACCCCAACTCCCACACTTGCACTGGGTCAGCCCGGCAGGGTCTGGGGCCCAGATTCTCGCCGCGGGGCCGCCTGCGTAGCCAGGAATTTTTAACCAAATTCCTGTGCTCGCACCGTGACCCTAAGAGAATGTGGGGCATCCCAGTCAAGTCTGTCTTTCTTGAGTACTCCTGGTTCCTGGTGAGGCAGGTTGGATGACAGTTCAGGATCCCCGAGTCTTGTCTCCACAGGTGGGATTCGAGGATGTGATTGCAGAGCCAGTGTCTACGCACTCCTTTGACAAAGTGTGGATCTGCAGCCACGCTCTCTTTGAAATGAGCAAATACGTGATCTACAAGTTCCTGACGGTGTTCCTGGCTATTCCCTTGGCTTTCGCTGCGGGAATTCTCTTTGCCACCCTCAGCTGTCTGCATATCTGGTGAGAAGGGGCACACTGGGATGGGCCAGCTTTCTGAGACGTCGGAATATTCTTTGCCACCTGCCCCCTGCCCTCCCCTTCTTCCAGCTGGGCAGAAGAATGTGCCTCATTTCCCAACCTAGTAGCAGGAACTGGGAGGCCTTGAAAGGCAGTGTGCTTCGATAGATTTGTAGGTAGGTTTAGGAGTTAAAAACAGAAGAAGGTATGTCCCTCTGTCCTCAGGTGTGATTTTCCCTCCAGTGCTAAGGCCCAGCTGATTCTGGAGGTGGAGATCTGGAGGCCGTGCTTCCTGCCACAGGCTGCACTCTCCTAGGGCCCTGTTTTGACTTGTGCCTCTGGTTCTGGGCAAGGCTCTTACTTCTTTCATCACCTTTCATTCAGTCACCACCCATGTTTGGGGTAAAACAAAAGTGATCTCTGAACAGAATGCTAGCAACAGTATCATTGCAGAGGGATGTCAGACCTGGTTAAGCACTGCTATGGAGAGGTGGCTCCAAGCCTGCCACTGGCAAATGGCAAGGATAAGACCAGAGAAGATGCAAGGTGTGTGCAATTGAGGTGTACAGGCTCCCAGCACAAATGAATGGAAGTTCAAACTACAGATAATGACAATGAGAAGGCTTCCAAGTTACTTTTTCATCTCTGAAGGCCCGATAGGAGTGGCATCTAGGGCATTAAAAGGAAAATAAATATTGAAACCTATTGGACATTTTAGGATGTTTTGAGTAACTTTCTTCACACAAAAAATGCATCATAAACCTTCAGATAACATTTTTAAGCATTAAAAATTTTTAAAGGAAATGTCATATTTGACCTATAAGTTGTGTTATTGTTTTAAAAGATGTCCACTTTATTCTGAGAGGAAGAGCATTCAGATTATCCCTGGTATGGCAACAATTGTGAAATTTGTCTTTTAGGGCAGTCCTGGAGAAATACATAACCCTTGAGGCCGCCATATCTTTTTCTTAATCATTTTATATGGTAATACCACACCCTAATACATGTTGTGTTCATTGTTAGAAGTTATGAAATTGTTCTCCATTTGCCTTTACCATCTGAATTAATTTCTTTAGTCAGTTAGCTAGCTGGTTAGTTCGACTAAGAAAATTTATTGAGTACTGAGTTTGCGCTGGGTAATGGGCCCAGGATGAATACAATGCAAGATCTGCCTTCAGCTTACTCATAGCACATCAGGGCAACTGGCTAGGTACAGAGGTGGCTGCTGAGGGAAACAGCTAAATCTGTGGAGGAGGGAAACACAGGGAAGGCTTTGTAGAAAGAAAAGAGTTTAAAAGACTTTTTAAGGATAAATTGAAGTTCACTCAATTTATGAGGTTAAACTTAATGATATTAAAAATTATGACATTAAAATGAACAATTTATGAGATTAAAAATAACAAACATCAATTTAACTTGATTACTAAAAGCTGTAAACAAACTATATTGAAAGTGTCAAAAGACTACTAAGAGGAATGAAAATCTTTGCCTTTTTTACATGAACAGATCCTCAAAGGCCAGATTTACAATCAGGTCATATTTAGATATTAGCACAAATCAGCACATCTTTTGAATAAAACCAGTCATGTAACCTCTATGTCCATTTTCTCACTTTCCAAAATGTGAAAAACTGAGTGACCACATCATATATTATGAAATGCTGGCTATGGAACTATTTGTAAATACAGACTTCCAGTCAACAAAGCTAGGCTTTCCTAAAGCACTTGTGGAATAATTGATAACAAAAGGGTTTTTATTTACCAGATGGTAGAGAGATATAAGTAAAACTACAATTAACCAAATGATGCTTCTCTCCACCTGTCTCTCTTGAGAATGGGAGATGTTTTTGGTGTGGTGCTTCCAGCAGAGAATCATCAAACCACACAGAAATTGTATTATTTAACTTCAACTTATTTTTCAAATTACTTTCATATAGGCACATTAATATTTAACTGTCATACATCTGTCATCAGGCAGCTGTGATGGCAAGTAGAGGAGTGACTTCAAACAAAAACATTTAGAAGTTAGTTTATACCAATAGGTTTATTATTAATGGATTACATTCCTGTGACACGATAATACCAGATCAAGGAAAGGTCTCATAGAAGAGCAAGCTTATTTTAAAACCTTATTGTTTGGTGGTCAAGGCTATGAAAATATGCAGTTATAAGCTCTTTGAACCACACTTCGTGGTCACAACAGATCTGACTTTAGATTATTTAAACAAACAACAACAAAGCACTCACAACTCAGTCTGATGATGTTGGATCCTAGGCCAGAAGTACAGGACATTAGGAACAGGTGAACTGGTTTGAGTTCATATCAGAGACTGGTTTGAATCTGTATGCCATTTGAAACCACAGGTCATATAAGTGGATCATATCAAAGAAATGTAATTTGAACCCCTCTGCCTTTTATTTTTGCTTGAATGTAATTCAAATATATAATCTAACTGATAGAAATGCAGTAGTAACAGTCTCATTTCCCAGAAGGTTTTAATACAGCTAACTGCAATGACAAGGCAATCTGCCTAACACTATAAATACAAAGCTAAATAAAAGTCCCAGTTCTCATGGATTTATTGTCCAATGGATGAATATATAATTTTGCTAATTATCAGTTCAGTTCAGTTCAGTCGCTCAGTCGTGTCCGACTCCATGAATCACAGCACGCCAGGCCTTGTTTAAGAAATGGCTGAGCCTGACACTGAGCCTGAATGAAGCTGTGGGTCACTCCAGATCGCCTGGAGTTTGAGAAAGGGAACCAGCTGGGATGTTAGAACACAATTTAAGTTGGTTGTCAAAGAATCATTGGATCCTCTGATCCAAAGTGAGAGAACAACTTGAAGAAAATGAAGTTAAAATCCTATGAACTGAGTTCTCAAATGTGGGCAACTACAATTTTGCCTGTGCTTAATTCCCTCTTAGGACATGGAGATTTAAGGCACTGGAGGTTAGAAAATTTCTCAGCCTAAGAAAGAATTGAAAATGCATTATATTCTGAGGGAAGTGAATTTGGTTAGGAAGCTTTCCAATCTAAACAAGTAAATTTAAGATTATTTTGTCATAATTGTTTTTATTATATATTGTGACTTCAAAATAGTTCTATTTATTATTCATCATAATGGCAGCATCATATGGACATGTCAGAGATGCATAGTGAGTAGTAAGCCTGAGAGCTAGTCTCTAAGATTTCCTGTTCTTATATTAATTTGGATGGAATTGCCCAAAGCCACACATCAAGTGAGAAACATAATGGGATAAGAAGTCAAAAGTTACCATCATTCAGGTTTCTATTCAACCATTTAGCTCTAAAACACCTATTAATTAATTTTCTTTTTTAAAAAAAATTGCTTCAAATCTTTAGCACTTGGGAACAAAACACAAGATAGATATAATTTTTTTAGAAAGTCCATATGAATAATTCAGTAGTTTAAAAATATCTCAAAATCAAACAAATGCCTGATCTCCTCTTCATTTTTGGCTAAATACAACAGACCTTTATTTAAGTCACTGTTTAATAGGAAACCAAGAAAATCAACCTACTTCTTTGTGCCCACCCAAGTAATAATAAAAATTATATTGAAGCCCTCCAGCAATGCCTGAGAGTTCACAAATACTTTTGTGCCCAAAAAGCACTACTATGAGAAAGAACATTATTCAGAGGTTTACTGAAAAACTTAACCAACCTGAGGAATATGAAAATATGTAGTTACTTTAAGAAAAGGCATACAGAAAAAAGAAATTCGGGATATTCGAGTTCTTCTTGTCTAAGAATTCTGACATAATTGCAGGGCTCCTTTAGCTACACTACACAACCCTTTTCAGTGTGTGTAATTACTATGAAAAATTAATAATATAAAGCATAAGAGAATGTCAAATTCACTCCAGTTAAAATGTTTACCAAGGGTAAAGGGTGTCCTCGCTTAAAAGCTTACATTCTAATACGAAAGAGAAATATAATCATCTATTTATGATATCTTTTGATAAATTTGAGAAATAAGAAATTTGTTTCAGTACTTCAGAAACACAAAAAAGGAGTATCCAACCTAGCATGGTCCAACGGGGAGGGAAGACAACAGGAAAAGCTACCAGGAAGTGGAAATATGAAGATTTAGGCAGGTTAATATTTAGGGCCAGAGATCAAGTAAATAAATTTACTGTTTTGTTTACTTTTGCTTTACTATTTTAAATTGCCTGCTACCAATAGAAATAATATTGGTGTTGATCACGTACATGCCTGTTTATTTTTTTAAACATATTTTCTGTGTATCTTATCACGATGTAGGTCACTGGTCATTTGTTTCAAATGCTCAATCTGCCTTAGGTGAATTGGGTCACTGTTATATTTTTTCATGCATGTGCAAGAGTCAGCGGCATTATTTGTAACACCAGTAGTCCTTACATATCTCTCTTCCTCCATTCCAGGATTATAATGCCTTTTGTAAAGACCTGCCTAATGGTCCTGCCTTCAGTGCAGACAATATGGAAGAGTGTGACGGATGTTGTCATTGCCCCATTGTGTACAAGTGTAGGACGCAGCTTCTCTTCTGTCAGCCTGCAACTGAGCCACGATTGAATACTTGGGCCCCAGGTCCAGAGATCTGGATACTGTAATACTTGTTTTTATAACATAAAAGCACTACTGTTCTGTTAATTCCCCAGCTGTTCAAATTAAGAAAGCTATTAAGATGGGCAACCACACGTAGAATGTTTATTGGCAGATCTTTTCAAATAATGCTTTTCTAATTAAAAGCCAAGGATTTCATATCTAACTTTATAAACAGAATTATTCAGTAGGCAACAATTAATTTTAAAGGCAGGTAGTTTTTTTCTTTAGTACAAAGGTATGCATTTTATAATGATGAATCTGTAATGATCAAGGGATATTTCTCTCAAACACTACAATAGTTTTGTGTACAACTGCTCATAAAAATATGGAATTTCCTATTTTTTCTACTCTGGAAGTAATACTTTTTAAAACCTTTCCAGATAAAGTCATGGGGATACTTAGAGATAAGATAATACAAAGATCCTAGAAATTACAGTAACAAAAGTGATGATAGGGGCTCTCAAATAAATGTGAAAATAGATTCATGAAAACATGTTCCTTTAAATAGGGTATTGTTAACTTACAGGTATATTTAACAAGATGTTTCAATTTGCTGTATATTTTGTAGTTACTGTAAATGTTGCCCTAATCAGATTGCTTTAAAGCACTCTTTATATATTTGTTATCTTGTTGTACTAATATATAGAAGGAGTAAATGTATCTTCCATAAGGAACTTCATTGGTGAGATCTCACTGTCTAGATTACATAAGCATATGCATCTTCTTTGGTAATTGAATGTAAAAAAGTGATATATAAGCCTTTTCTTTCTTACTTATCCAAGCAAAACCCTGAAATATTTCATGACTAATGTTTATCTGGCTGTGATCTTGATACAAACCTAATTGATATTTCATCTAAGAGATTATTTCTGTCTTGTAGTTAAAAAGTAATCCTGTATTCTGCATTCTTATTAATGTTTCTCTTTACCTTCAAGTAATATTGGTGCTATTAAATAACATTTTACAATAATGGCTATTTCTGATACTTAAGTACAATTTCAGCTACAGTAATTCATGTATTAACTTCAGCAAAGTTGTTAACTTATTGGGTCCATGCTACTGAGCTATGTATATATAAATTAAAAAGTAATATCTACAAACTTTCAAGATATTATCTAATATGAGTCTTACTGCACAGTATAAAATTATTATTATTATTTTTGAACTGTAGAGTCCTATTTCAGTGTATTGAGTCACTGTTGTTTTAAAAATCTCTATTCTAAAATGATAGGCCTATACAAAAGATGTCTATAAAGTGAGTGGTTATAATTTACACATCCTAAAAGTGTGTCAATGCTCAAATTTCAGAGTTACTATCAGAACTTGGATTAATGTTCCTTTGAATAGTTTCATAGATGACAACTTCCCATTCAGTGAAAATTAATTTTATTTTCCCACGTTTCTAAGACTGATAAATATAAAGGATGACTGAACTGGAATTCTACTGGGGAACCAAGCAAGTGAATGATTAAATTATGAAGCTTACATCCTTTTGAAGGTAGCTACAAAGGAGATTTTTTCAAAACTGTCTTAGGTCATTGTAGCATCATTAGAAAACACTCTCATGATCATTAAAGCATTACTACTCATTTGACAATATGGATATTACTATGTTAGTCAAAAAGGTCAATCAGTCTCATGACTTTATAGTTATACCTTATATTTAAGATTTTTTTAAAAATATTTGGATATGTCATTTGAGCAAAAGTATTTGATTAATAAAATATCTATTTAAATAAATCATGGCTTCTGTCTTTTCAAATAGCAAGTTTTTTTCAAATTGGCAAGTTTTAAAGCCAAAATATACATACATAGTCATATAAAAAAAACCTATTAACTTGTAACAAGTAGACTATATGATTTCCTTATTTCTGAATAGCATCGATCATTTTCAAAATAACTTTTTATTGAGATTTGTCATTAACGATTTTATTTCAGAGACTGAAATTTTGTACCAAGTGGATCTAGGTTTAATTTACAAATATGTTGCTTCTTTTATTTGTGAGTGGGGAAGAGGTGGGTGATGATGAGACTTTCCCAGTATCTATAATAAACTTTTTAAAACTTATAAAATGTGTTTATTGCTTTTATTACATATCAAGTTCATCAATAAAGAACCTTTTCAAACTAATTTTTCCTTATTAAAAACTTATAATAGGTAAACATACATGAGTCATTGCTTATTCAGGAATATATTTGTGAAAAATTACATGATTGGTAATTTAATTTTTTATTTTCCCAGCACTTAAGAGGTTCCCTAAAAATTTTTCTATCACTTGATGAATATGATAGAATAGCATGTTCTTAAGCCAACTATACTTCATATTCTTCATGAAATAGTCTCTTGCTAATCCTAAATAAACTCATATTTCTGTTTTCAATTTTTTAAATAAGAAAGTAAAACAATATAAATCACATGTATTTGGATACTAGTACCAGACCAGAGTCCAAAATTATTTTTGGAAAGTTAGTATGTGAAGAGTAGCTGCTGATATTGGCATAGATTTTCTTGTTGTGAATTAATCTGGAAAAATGACCTACCTCCAATAATAAAGTACATGTTTCGCTTTGTAAAATGCTCTTTAAAGATGTGGAGAACTTCAAAGTCCCTCTTTTCAGTAGTTGTCTAAATCCCATGAATTTACTTAAATAATTTTCTTGGGAAACTGTTGGACTTAGTGAAAAGAGCCCTGCCCTCCAGGTCAGGCATCTGGATGCCTATCTCAGCACTGCCATTACTGAGGTATGTCACCTCCTGCAAATGGTTTAATCTCAAGGTCTCAGTTTCCTACCTTTAATGAGAGGATTGGACTCAAGGATCTCTTAGAAGCTTCCCATCTTCTTATTTTCTGTGATTTCCGTAGAATGAAGTTTGGCTATGTATACGCAATCTTGCTCTTCAGTCCAGGAATTTTTTTTAATTGGTTTTTAAAATCATGAATTTTCTAACAAAGGACTGGCATGCTATAAATACAGGAATTAGTGCACAGATGCTGACTGCAGCCATGAAATTAAAAGACGCTTACTCCTTGGAAGGAAAGTTATGACCAACCTAGATAGTATATTAAAAAGCAGAGATGTTACTTTGCCAACAAATGTCCGTCTAGTCAAGGCTATGGTTTTTCCCGTGGTCATGTATGGATGTGAGAGTTGGACTGTGAAGAAAGCTGATCGCCGAAGAATTGATGCTTTTGAACTGCGGTGTTGGAGAAGACTCTTGAGAGTCCCATGGACTGCAAGGAGATCCAACCAGTCCATTCTAGAGGAGATCAATCCTGGGTGTTCATTGGAAGGACTGATGCTAAAGCTGAAACTCCAATACTTTGGCCACCTCATGCGACGAGTTGACTCACTGGAAAAGACTCTGATGCTGGGAAGGACTGGGGGCGGGAGGAGAAGGGGACGACAGAGAATGAGATGGCTGGATGGCATCACCGACTCTGTGGACATGAGTTTGAGTGAACTCCGGGAGTTGGTGATGGACAGGGAGGCCTGGCGTGCTGTGATTCATGGGGTCGCGGAGAGTCGGACACGACTGAGCGACTGAACTGAACTGAACTGAACTGAAAGTTGACTGAGACTTTGATTTTCATGACAGGGATTCCTAGATTTATAACAATTCTGTCTCCATCATTGTGAAGTTTCCCCCCAAATAATATGTTGCTCTATGGTTTAAATTAATTACAATTTATTTTATTTGTAGATTTTTTTTTTCTAAAATTACTACTACACCACCATGATCATTGCTATCTTCTTTTGCCTATTCAGTTGCTATAGCCTCCTAACTGATCTCACTCCCAGTTTCAATATGATCTTTTCCAATTCATGTTCCCCTTCAAAAAAGAAGTGATCTCATCAAATACTCCATGCCTCTGCCCTGTGTAAATTACCAATTACATGTCATTGCCTTATAATAAAATCCAAACTCTTCAGCAGTGTTCACAAGGCCTTCACTATCCACACATGGTCTTCAGTAACTCTCTTCTAAAGCACTCACTGAAGTACCCAGCCCTCTCCTGTCTCCATGGCAGCCTCACTCTTCTCCTCAGCCTGTGCTAGCCCCTCCTGTTTCCAAAACTCCTTCACATTAATGCCTCTTTTATGTTTTCACATAACATCTTGTAAGAACCCCTATTATCACTTGCCACATGGTAAAACTATGCCTGCTAACTAACCCCATTAGACTGCTGGTTAGGTCTTTGAGAACCAAAATGTGACTTCATTACTGTTTTCTGGGATTCTAAAATGGTGCCAAGCACTTAACAAGTGCAATCAATATTTTCTGAATGAATGGCTACATGAAAAAATAATTGAAGAAAATTTGGGATGACTGCTGAGCTGGAGTGAAAATCACATTTTGACATTATAATTTTCTTCATTTGAATGAGGAATCTGAAAAGTACTGATCCTGATAAGATGTTCCTTCTCATCATTTTTCTCACTCATAAGTTATTAAGTTAGGAAAATTAAAATATATGTAAAGCACATCAAGTATATTTCATCCTTCAGGGTAATGCCTGTCTACTCTCAATTCTCTTATCTGAAATTTATTTTCACATCTTCAGGGGTAGGAAATGCTAGTATTAATACATAGAAACTGGTTAGGAACAATTCTCTCTGAAATTTCAGAAAGTTGCTATTTCTTTTACTACCCTATTTCCCATTTTGAAATTTATAACACTAAAATATTATTTTATAGAATTTTACATTTTAGAAAACACAGTCTCATACACTGTCTCATTTGAATCCAGGACAAATTAAATAGCATAGTGGAGAAATCACATAAATAATAGCTTGGTTTCTGTAGCTTGCAATCTTATCATTTTTGAATGTTTACTTAAGATAACAAGAGTTTAAAGAATTTTTACATAGTTACATATTACTTTAAGATAAAAAATAGGTAGTGGTGCGATGAAAAATTAAGACTACTACTGTAACTTATCATAGATCAGAATTTGGTATATTTCCTTCCTTCAAGGTATATATGTATACAGGGAGGACAAGAGAAGTATTTGAAGCAGGATGGAGCAAAGGATAAGGATATACTAGATATTTAGGTTATACTTCTTAGGAATAAAACTAATTTGGGCTTCCATATCTAATCTTCCCAATTTCTCCTCCCTGTTAACGCTCAAATAGCCAAATGAGCAAAAGAATGCCCCCTGCTGTATTTTTAAATCATTTTTGTACCCATTCTTCAGCTTCTTTCTTCAATCTATACCTGAACTGCCACCTCTGAAACCTTACACTGTGATGTTTGTTTAAATGAAAGGTAGCTGTGGGTGAGGTAACATTTTAATCTATTAGTAGACATCCATTCAGTTCAGTTCAGTTCAGTCGCTCAGTCATGTCCGACTCTTTGGGACCCCATGAATCACAGCACGCCAGGCCTCCCTGTCCATCACCAACTCCCAGAGTTCACTCAGACTCATGTCCATCGAGTCGGTGATGCCATCCAGCCATCTCATTCTCTGTCGTCCCTTTCTTCTCCTGCCCCCAATCCCTCCCAGCATCAGAGTCTTTTCCAGTGAGTCAACTCGTCGCATGAGGTGGCCAAAGTATTGGAGTTTCAGCTTCAGCATCAGTCCTTCCAATGAACACTCAGGATTGATCTCCTTTAGAACGGACTGGTTGGATCTCCTTGCAGTCCAAGGGACTCTCAAGAGTCTTCTCCAGCACCACAGTTCAAAAGCATCAATTCTTTGGCGCTCAGCTTTCTTCAATGTAAATGGATGATCTAAAACAAAGAATGCTGAAAACTGTGTAAGGGACTTGAGCAGGAGGGCTTTGAGTGGGGTGCCACTTGAGAGCATCCAACACTGATTAAAAGACACGCCACCAAAGAGAAAATCAAGACAGAAAAGGGAAAACAGGAGGTTCCAGTGACACAGTCTTCACCCTTCACAGATTTGTTTCAGGAAACCTCTGTTCAAACCCCTAGTCAATGAAATTAGGTCAAAGGAAACTGAACTGAGGGAAGGAGCTGAAGTCAGCTAAGACCATAAAGGAAAGTTACTTATGTCTTCTTAAATGAAAAGGGCCCTGGTAGGGGGCATGAGGGCTCTCCTAGAACCCTGTGCCCTGAAGACAATGGCAAAAGTTAAAATGAAAACTGTACTACAGCTTGTGACCGTCTGTCTCTCTTCCACCGCGCCTCTCTGTGCTTTTGACTGTTGCCGTGTATCTGTGGCAAAGACCAGGCAGCAGTGAGAGAAATCAGAGGACACCACTTCAACATTTATCCAAAAATAGGACAGACACCTATCCGCCTGCACTTGGACGTGTTTGTCATTTGGCTTGGCTACACAGCTGGAGAAGTCGTTTTACCATTATAGGAAAAGGTAGGGGTGGAGAATGAAGAGAGAAAGGAAGAGACATGACTCATAGTGGGAAAGAGCACGTAACCAAGGGCAAATATTTCTCCCAGACATAAACGGACCAGGAAGAGATAGGCGCTACAGGTCATCTTTGGAGCATTCTTTTCTCTCCCTGCCTCTGAGTAACTTGTCATCAAGCACCTGCCAGTAACAAAAGGGTAGAGAAGGGCAGGAGGCAGGACCTGCCTCTAACTGAATCGCATATAAATTCCAGCCAAGGGCTGGCTCAGCTAACTGGGACAGGGAAACAAGGAGACATTTGGAAAGCTGCAGGGATAAACACCATTTCTCAGGGAGGCAGGTGGCAAGGATAACATGTTTCTCAGTTTCCTGGGAAGGAAACTGGTTGGAATCCTTCATACATTACAACAGTGGGAGAATTCTGATTTCTGGTACAAATAATAGTTCCATTTGTTGAGCACTTATTACCTGCTGGAAGTTATTTGGGGCTTCCCAGATGACTTGCAGACTTCAGTCCATGGGATCACAGAGTCAGACACAACTGAGCGACTAACACTTTCTCAGATGGCTCAATGGTAATGAATCCCTCTGCCAGTGCAGGAGATGGAAGACACGTGGGTTCAATCCCTGGGTCAGGAAGATCCCCTGGGGGAAAGCATGGCAACCTCCTCCAGTATTCTTGCTTGGAGAATTTCATGAAAGTGACTGAGCGTGCACTCATAGGCATTTATTTAATTTGCACAATAACTCTATAATATGAGTTCTATTATCATTTTTCAGATGAGAAAACTGATGCCCTTAAGTTGAACAATTTTCCCAAGATCACACAGAAGTCAAAATTTAAACCAAGAGAATCTGACACTGGAGTTCAGGCACTTAATCACTGATTAAGATTACACACATATTTCCTCACAAAGTCAATATCAAAACAGACAGCAATATGGAAAATGAAACCTCATGGAATATATAAAAGTCACTGGAATATATTAAAAAAAGAAGCATAAGATACAAGCAAGCCTTCCTCTCCAGTTTAGATATGACCTTGTTGAGGCAGTCACAGGAATAGCACACATTATTTAGGGTTTGGGAATATAAACTAAATTAAAATCACCTCAGAGCATCTAGTACAGTCAATCAATTTCATGGGATCCTCTGCATGAAGGGGCCATGAAGAGGGCAGAAGGGGAGAGGGAGGGCCATGATCAAAGCACTGGAAATAAAACAACAAAAAATTTTTTCATCATGTAGAAAAAAACAAATGAGCAATTAACTGAATTATTTATATATATTTTATTTAGACAAGAGGAAGATCCTATGATGATCATAAATTTGAAAACAGACCCCTGAAAAACAGACAGAGTTGTTGGCATTATGTCTAAAGGTGATTAAAGAGCCACCTAAAATATGAAAAATATTGTACAAAAATTCCTCTATTAAACTATCTTTTTTCTGAGAGAAAGTCTAAGTGAAGTCATCCTAAGTGATAATTTCACTGGAGTAGACACACACAAAAAGAATTGTGATCCTAAATATATTCAACAAGGGGAAATGGCATAAAGAAGATCTTAAAATATTTTTCCTGAAAGAACTTTGGGAATGATGAGACAGATCAGATGCAGGCAGTCTCTATCATGCATGATGAACTAGGGATTCACATAAAGATTTCCACGATTTCTTGATTCTTAGAGTTGAAGAAATATTCAGAATTGGAAAGGGAAAGTCATCCCAATCTTAAAATCTTCTATGAAGTTGGCCCAGCATGACACACTTCTAGGGCAGGATGGGTTTGGGCTACCTTGAAGCCTTCCCTAAGAAACTGCTCTGTCTTCCTGTAAAGTTAAAGATTGGTCTGCCTCACTTGTTGTCACAGTCAATACCTTTTGGGTCTGGCTAATGGGAGAACTTTGGGGCTTCCCTGGTGGCTCAGAGGTTAAAGCATCTGCCTCCAATGCGGGAGACCCGGGTTCAATCCCTGGGTCGGGAAGATCCCCTGGAGAAGGAAATGGTAACCCACTCCAGTATTCTTGCCTGGAGAATCCCATGGACGGAGAAGCCTGGTAGGCTACAGTCCATGGGGTCGCAAAGAGTCGGACACGATTGAGCGACTGAACTGAACAGAATGGAATGGGAGAACTTTAGCTTCCCAGGTGGTGCTAGCGGTAAAGAACCCATCTGCCAATGCAAGGTTTGATAAGAGACACGGGTTTGATCCCTGGATTGGGAAGACCCCCAGGAGGACAGCATGGCAACCCACTCCTGGAGAATCCCATGGACAGGGGAGCCTGGTGGGCTACAGTCCTTAGAGTCACAAAGAGTTGGACATGACTTAGCGACTTAGCACAAAATGGGAGAACTTAAAACAGTTCAACTTTTTTTGTAGCAAAAACCATAAACAAACAAGCAGAAAAAAAAAAAAAAACCACCACCAACAAAAAAAACCTCATCTTGGCTGCTGCCCAGTTTATAATTCTTGATTTCACATTCCAAGAAGCCTTCAGTTTATAGAAATGGAAAGAACTGCCAGTTCCCTGCAAGCAACTTGGCAAATGTAGCCTGTCGGGTTCCCCCTTAAATGATGTTTCCTTCAATTTGCTTACAAATATTTCTCTAACAGTATGTCACTTCCTTTTCAGAGTTGGGATTCCCTGTTAAGTTATCCAGGATGCCTTTCTATTGCTCTTTCCATTATGATGTCCAGGCTCTTCTATGTACATATTTTTGAAGGTTTTTCTTCATTCATGGTTCTTACTCAGGAGAGGACTTTTTTTTTTTTTTTGGCTTTTTAGTTTATTTGCTGACATAATGTCTGCCATTTTTATTCATTTTCTCAAGATTGACCGATTATTAAAATAGTTGACTGATTATTATTATTGACTGATATTAAAAATATGCCACACTTTATAGAAATCAACACTTTCTCCCATATTTCTGTGCATCTGGGACTATAGAAATGTCACTGTCTGTGCCCCACATCTTCAAATTAACATTCTTGGATCACAACAATAATTCTTCCCAAAGGGGAACTTCTGGAAAAGACGTTATTTCTTGGCTAATATATCCCCTTTTTTTGTAGCATGCATCAACCATATAAATAAGAAATATATATTAGGGGGTAAGGAGGGCATCCATGAGCAAGTCCACAGCTGTTGACAGTCATAAGACTAGAGACAAGCATAAAGGAATATGTAAACATACTGGCAAAAAATCATGTGACAACTAGAAACCAACTCTTCATTTCATTCATGATGGAAACTCCATTGTCCAATGCATGGACACTGATGAGGTAGACCAATGAGTTACAGAGCCACAAAGAAATGATGTCATCTAGGAGGTGAGGAATAAGATCTGCAAAAAATCCTAGGATTCCCTCTTCCTGGTAGACAATTACTATGGAGTCACAAAATCCATAGTACTTGGGTTCTCTCCCAATGAATTGTACCATAGATCTCAGAGTGATCATGTGAAAGGGATTTGTGATGAGAGCAATAGCACAATGCACTCTCTCAAGCTGTCTCCTTGATAACTCTGTCAAAGGAAGATGAAACTTCTTTCTCTGTGTTTCCAGATCCTGACTCCTCAACCTTGTTACACTTCTGGTAATTCTGTAAAACTTTATCATGGACCACAGTTCCAAGGATTTCTGAAAAGTCTTGGAGTTCTGTGAACAACCTATGCTTCCCATAGATGTTCACAATGTGCTAAGCATAACAAAACAGACCAGGAAGCTGACATACTTGCTGCCCCAAAATATTTGTCCTATTGCTGAAGTTAGCGGCTCATATCCCACCTGGTTGAGAACCTTCACATACATAAGCAGCTAGAACAGAATGGTGAAATAGGAACCGAGTAACACGTGACTGGCCAAGTCCAACAATATGGCACCCGCTGACAGACAGACAGAGACACCAAGCAACAGAGCCAGCCTGATATCACGTCCCAAGGCCACTAACGTCACTGGCCCAATCTCACACACACCCACATACTCACCAACGTGTCTCTCACTGCCCAACTTCTGCCTTTTAAAACACATTGAGAGAATAAGCATTTTCAAGTTTCCCCTAGATCACTGCTTTTCAAAGTTTAATGTGCACATGAATAACCTGGATATCTTGTTAAAAAGCAGATTCTGTCTCAGTAAATCTGGAATTGGACCTGAGATTCAGATTTGTACCTGGATGCTGCAGGTCGTTTTGAGTAGCAAGATCCTAGTTACTAACTTGAGTAAGACACAGAGAGAGGTGAAAATAAAGTAGCTCTCAGTCAGAGGAAAGAATAAATTGAAAGAGAGATTACTTGGCCCTCTGAAAAGATTCTACAGTCTGTCCCATACCTATAACTCCCTACTATTGCAGGGAGGAAGCCAATTCTGACTCCATATTGGAAAATGTTTGACTTGCTTTTCATTGCTTTTGTTATTATGAAAGTCGCTCAGTCATGTCTGACTCTTTGTGACCCCTTTGGAATTCTCCAGGCCAGAATACTGGAGTGGGTAGACTTTCCCTTCTCCAGAGGATCTTCCCAACCCAGGAATCAAACTGGGGTCTCCTGCATTGCAGGGGGATTCTTTACCAACTGAGCTATCAGAGAAGCCCTGGAAAAAATATTTTCCAGGCCAGAATACTGGAGTGGATAGCCTTTCCCTTCTCCAGGGGATCTTCCCAACCTAGGGATCAAACCCAGGTCTCGCACATTGCAGGGGGATTTTTTACCTGCTGAATCACAAGGGACATGATTATAATCATACTTAATAGCTTGCCTCAGAGGACCCTGCCCCTCTGCTTGGCTGTAAGCTAAAGTGCCTTTGTTCAGCTCAGACAAATAATTTGTCCCTGCTGCTGCTGCTAAGTAGCTTCAGTTGCGTCTGACCCTGTGTGACCCCATAGACGGCAGGCCACCAGGCTCCCCCACCCCTGGGATTCTCCAGGCAAGAACACTGGAGTGGGTTGCCATTTCCTTCTCCAATGCATGAAAGTGAAAAGTGAAAGTGAAGTCACTCAGTCGCATCTGACTCTTAGCGACCCATGGGCTGCAGCCTACCAGGCTCCTCTGTCCATGGGATTTTCCAGGCAAGAGTACTGGAGTGGGTTGCCATTGCCTTCTCCGAATTTGTCCCTACCCACCTGCAAATAGAAGAGGTTAACACACCCTTTCCAAAGGCTGACCATTCCTTTGGAGATGTTTTGCAAGACTGAAGACCCTTGCACTTTACTTCCCCACTGCCTCTGCCCCTCTTGTCTACCTTTTGACTTTAGTTCCTCGTTGATTTTCCTCTAACTCTACAAAAGAAGCTGGCATCCAGACTCCTACAAGATGGTTATTTTGAGGCGCTAGCCTGCCATCTTCTTGGTCTGCCAGCTCCCCAATTAAAGTCTCTTCCTTGCCTCAATACCTCATCTCTTGGATTCATTGGCCTGTCCTGTGGCAAGCAGAGTGGGCTCGCACTCTGTAACAATGCCAGCTTTAAAACACATTCACATTCCCTCTGAGGTAAGGTAAATTAATTGACAGACAATTCAGCAGTGCAGAATTAAACCTATCCTCCAGTATGTACAAAAGTCGATGTTACAGTCCCAAATTTTCTCTGGAACTGGTTAAAAAAGAAAAAGAAAAAAACCTCAATATGTAAGTAAAAGGAAGTTCTCTATGAAGACCAGACCACTTAATAAATGGTTGATATGAACTGATATGCACTTTTTTAAGAGTGAGATATTTTATAATTAAGTATCATTGCCTCACAGGGAGTGGCTGTAGACATAAATTTCCCCCAGGTAAAAGCAACTCCTGGTAAATAGTTTATTTACTAGGGAAAGGGCCAAAAGGAAAGCGAGTTTCCTTTGTTAAATAATGGAGCTCTGACTAAGCCAGATGGATTGGTTACAAAACAAAGGGCTTTTGTAAAGGACTCCTCCCAAATATTTACATTAACTTAAGGAAAAAACAGAAGTTCTACTGTGTATATCTCCTTATAAATTCATAGTAATATTTAGGCACCACTAGCATTTTTATTCTTTATCATTTCATTATAACCAAAATAAAAAATTATTTGTTAAAATAAAATGTTCTCACATGCTGTTTAAGTATACCATATATAGTATAAGTATAAGTTCATATGTAGTATAAGTATAGTATGTAGTATACTATAGTATGTAGTATAAGTATAGTATGTAGTATAGTATAGTATAAGTTCATATGTAGTATAAGTATACTAGTATACTATGAAATGCCAAATATCTCAAGTATATATGACATTATATTAAATCATACTATATTACATTTTGTTGTCTTATTGGGTTTCTTGAGAGTTGGTCACACATTGGATAAGATTTATGGAGCTTCCATCTTCCTAAAGGGTGATCAGAATTTTGTTTCACTTGAATAGGAGGAAATGTAGTCATTGTCCACATATCTAAATATTCTACTTCTCTCAACTAGATATAAGGTAGTAACCTGGCTCACACCTTGACCCAAATCTTTCTGAAACATTGCTATGCTTAAGCCTGCTATTAAACAATCCCAATCTTGGATTAGCTAGGATTGCTTCTGCTGCTGCTGCTAAGTCACTTCAGACGTGCTAGGATTGCTATTATCATTAATTTTATATTGATATAAATCTACCTCAATGAAAAAAAAATGAGCCAAGTATTTTTTACATCTCTTCTCACACTTTCTAACTATATTACTCCTTGATTATGTCAGTGTTTCGACTAAGACTTTTCCTATCTTCAGTGAAAGTTAGAAGGATGATTTTAGTAGGGCTATTATAATCCAATTATTAAACAGTCAAGGTAGGTAGATCCCTCAATTTCATAGCAGTTAGTCTGATTTCTTATATGACATCATGATGAAATGATGAGCTGAATCTGGCATTTTAAATGGACTTTAAGCATAAAAAAAGAGAACTCAATGTGATTTGTGTTTGCTTACATTTAGTATTGTTAGGTAGTTAGAATAGGAAAAAGGAGTCCAAAATGGGAGTGGCTAAAAGACAAAGAAAGGTAAAAGCCTGGGAAAATGGAACAAAAGAAAACCTGAGGACTGGAGTGAGAACCTTAGGTGAAACAAACATTCCCCCTTCCTGGCTAGCCCAATTTGCATAGGGCAGGCTCAGCAGGCAGGAAACAAGGGAAAAGAGGAAGCCAAGACAGACTGAGGCCTCTCCTTTGGGGTTGGCTGATCCTCACACCTCGCAGTTGTACTCCAAGGCTATGGTTTTTCCAGTTGTCATGTATGGATGTGAGAGTTGGACTATAAAGAAAACTGAGCACTGAAGAACTGATGCTTTTGAACTGTGGTATTAGAGAAGACTCTTGCAAGTCCCTTGGACTGCAAGGAGATCCAGGCAGACCATCCTAAAGGAAATCAGTCCTGAATATTCAATGGAAGGACTGATGCAAAAGACCCTGATGCTGGGAAAGATTGAAGGCAGGAGGAGAAGGGGATGATAGAGGATAAGATAGTTGGATGGCATCACCAACTCGATGGACATGAGTTTGAGTAAACTCTAGGAATTGGTGATGGACAGGGAGGCCTGGCATGCTGCAGTCCGTGGGGTCGCAAAGAGTCAGACACGACTGAGCGACTGAACTGAACTTGTTTCCTGAATAAAACTCTGAGCTGTAACCAAGCTATAACACTGGTCCACTGTTTCAAATCTTTGTTGGAGCAAGACAGAACCAAGGAAATTACACACTCTCCTGACAGTATTTTCTCAATATTTAAATTTACCTATATGCTGACAAATCAGATTATATTATGATTTTGCTTTTAATGTAATTTATGGGGAAAAAGTTCAAGGAAAAATTGACTGATAAAAGAAAAAACAAACCTTTAAATTTTGAATACCTACTCTTAGAGATAAGATTTTGCTGCTTTTTCAAAGAAAAATCATGTTTCATTATATTGAGTTCTAAGGCCAGAGGAATAATAATGATGATGACAATAAGATGGTCTAAGGTAAGGTAGACTCTTAGTAGCCTTGAAAATCATATTCTGCTTTAAAGCAAGAGAATGTGCCTTGTGACCTGCTGGGCCCCTCAATCTGAGGCCCTCTGTCAAGCATCATATTGTGAAATGAAAATATCTCTGGCCATATTCGTAAATAAGAAATGTCACAGCCATCAGTGATTTCTGGCTTCCAAATGTGAGTGAGGGCTCCCAAAACTTTGATCTAGGGATGCTGTAACCCACTATGGTGACTGCTGAGAAGCTGAGGGAATGAAAGAAGCAAGGTGAACAAGGATTGGCCACAGATAGCTGAGGTGTATATGAAAGGAATGAATTCAGTGAGCCCAGAGCCTTTCATCTACCCATATACATAAGCCAAGTTCCTTAACTTGATACCTGATCCCTTTGATGTTCAGACTGCCTGCTCCCTCTGTTGCAAACTTGTATATAACCTGACTTCCCCTCCTGCCTCCTTGGAGCAGTTTTCTGCCTCCTTAGAGCAGTTTTCTCAGAGCTACTGAAATGCCGTCTCCTGGGCTTGGAGTCCTAAACATTCCCACCAAATAAAATAACTCTACTTCCAGGTTGTGACTATATTTTTCAGTCAACAATATTTAAGAATCTTCACATAGAAAGTCTGCACTTAAGATGAAGAGATTTTGTTATTGTTATTACAAATGGTTTAATAGATTTTAAAAATAATACATAAAGCTTTCTGAGAATGAAATAAAAGAAGCAAAAGGTATATAGAATTTATGCTTTTGAAATGTGGTATTGTAGAAGACTCTTAAGGGTAGCTTGGACTTCAAGGAGATCCAACCAGACCATCCTAAAGGAAATCAGTCCTAAATAGTCTTTGGAAGGACTGAGGCTGAAGCTGAAACTCCAATACTTTGGCCACCTGATGCGAAGAACTGACTCATTGGAAAAGACCCTCATGCTGGGAAAGATTGAAGGCAGGAGAAGAAGGGGACGACAGAGGATGAGATGGTTGGATGGCATCACTGATGCAATGGACATGAGTTTGAATAAGCTCCAGGAGTTGGTGATGGACAGGGAAGCCTGGCGTGGTGCAGTCCATGGGGTCGCAAGGAGTCAAACACGAGTGAGTGACTGATCTGAACTGAACTGAACTGAGAGGGTATATCTCAGAAATTTGATTAAGACTTGAAAAACTGAAAGCAAAAAGCCAGTCTCTAATGACCACACACATTTGATGTAGATTTGGGCTCCTCACAGCTTGCTGCATCACACCCTTGCCTTGGCCTCATCTTGGGATTTATTTGCCAGTCCCTTGACTTTGGATGACTTGCTGTGGCCAACAGAACAGGTTAGAAGTGTCAGCATGTCATCTCCAAGTGTAGACTTCTTGAAGTCTTGCGTATTTTATCTGACTCTTGTGCCTCTGTTACTTCTTAGAGCCTGAGAAGAACCTGCCCTGACTAACTTACTGGTCCAAGAAGGCTGAGAGGCATACAGAGCAGAGCCAGCACAGACCTGCAGTGGGAAGCAGTGGTGCCCCAGCCACCCCACTAGACCAGCCGGGACCCAGCCAAATCAACCCATAGATCTGTGAAAATAAATGGTTTTTCTTCCACTGAGCTTTTATATAAATTATATCTTTGGAATATAGGGTTTGCTATAATTCAAAAAGACCAGATAGATTCTCAGTTCAGTTCATTCGCTCAGCCGTGTCCAAATCTTTGCAACCCCATGGACTGTAGCACGCCAGGCTTCCCTGTTCATCACCAACTCTCAGAGCTTGCTCATTCTCATGTATATCGAGTCGGTGATACCACCCAACTATCTCATCCTCTGTCATCCCCTTCTCCTCCTGCTAACTGAGTCAGTTAGTTCTTCCCATCAGGTGGCCAAAGTGTTAGAGTTTCAACTTCAGCATCAGTCCTTCCAATGAACATTTGGGACTGATTTCCGTTACGATAGTCTGGTTGGATCTCCTTGCAGTCCAAGGGACTCTCAAGAGTCTTCTCCAACACCACAGTTCAAAAGCATCAATTCTTCAGTACTCAGCTTTCTTTATAGTCCAACTCTCACATCCATACGTGACTACTGGAAAAACCATAGCTTTGACGAGACAGATCTAGATAGATCTTAGATGCTACTAACAATATCTCACCAGGATTATTTTTTCTTCCAGTTTTATTAAGATATAATTGATATACAGCACTATATAAATTTAAGGTATATAGCATAATGATTTTACTTATATACATCGTGAAATGATTATCCCAAAGTTTGAAAGTGAAAGTCACTCAGTTTGTGCCTGACTCTTTGCAACCCCATAGACTATATAGTCTATGGAATTCTCCAGGCCAGAATACTGGAGTGGGTAGCCTTTCCCTTCTCCAGGGGATCTTCCCAACCCAGGGAATTAACCCAGGTATCCCGAATTTCAGGTGTAGTCTTTACCAGCTGAGCCACAAGGGAAGCCCATCCCAAAGTTTAGTAAACACTGATCATTTAATATAGATACAAAATTAAAGAAATGGGTGGGGTGAAAAAATTTTATTTCTGATGAGAGCTCTTAGGATTTACCCTTTCAACAATTTTCATATATAACATACAGCAATGTAAATTATATTTATCACATTGTACATCAGGTCTTTATTACTCTTATCTTATAACTAGGGATTTATACCTCCTGACTCAGTTCAGTTCAGTCGCTCAGTCGTGACCGACTCTTTGCAACCCCATGAATCACAGCATGCCAGGCCTCCCTGTCCATCACCAACTCCCGGAGTTCACTCAAACTCATGTCCATCGAGTCAGTGATGCCATCCAGCCATCTCATTCTCTGTCGTCCCCTTCTCCTTCTGACCCCAATCTTTCCCAGCATCAGAGTCTTTTCCAGGGAGTCAACTCGTCGCATGAGGTGGCCAAAGTATTGGAGTTTCAGCTTCAGCATCAGTCCTTCCAATGAACACCCAAGATCGATCTCCTTTAGGATGGACTGGTTGGATCTCCTTGCAGTCCAAGGGACTCTCAAGAGTCTTCTCCAACACCACAGTTCAAAAGCATCCATTCTTCGGCAATCAGCTTTCTTCACAGTCCAACTCTCACATCCATACATGACCACGGGAAAAACCATAGCCTTGACTAGACGGACCTTGGTTGGCAAAGTAATGTCTCTGCTTTTTAATATACTATCTAGGTTGGTCATAACTTTCCTTCCAAGGAGTAAGCGTCTTTTAATTTCATGGCTGCAATCAGCATCCGCCGTGATTTTGGAGCCCAAAAAAATAAAGTCTGACACTGTTTCCACTGTTTCCCCATCTATTTCCCATGAAGTGATGGGACCAGATGCCACGATCTTTGTTTTCTGAATGTTGAGCTTTAAGCCAACTTTTTCACTCTCCTCTTTCACTTTCATCAAGAGGCTTTTTAGTTCCTCTTCACTTTCTGCTATAAGGGTGGTGTCATCTGCATATCTGAGGTTATTGATATTTCTCCCGGCAATCTTGATTCCAGCTTCTGCTTCTTCCAGCCCAGCGTTCCTCATGATGGACTCTGCATAGAAGTTAAATAAGCAGGGTGACAATATACAGCCTTGACGTACTCCTTTTCCTATTTGGAACCAGTCTGTTGTTCCATGGCCAGTTCTAACTGTTGCTTCCTGACCTGCATACAGGTTTCTCAAGAGGCAGGTCAGGTGGTCTGGTATTCCCATCTCTTGAAGTATTTTCCACAGTTTATTGTGATCCACACAGTCAAAGGCTTTGGCATAGTCAATGAAGCAGAAATAGATGGGTTGTTTTTTTTTTTTAATTCTCTTGCTTTCTCCATGATCCAGCGGATGTTGGCAATTTGATCTCTGGTGCCTCTGCCTTTTCTAAAACCTGCTTGAACATCTGGAAGTTCACGGTTCACATATTGCTGAAGCCTGGCTTGGAGAATTTTGAGCACAGACGCGAGAGACGCCGGCTCCGACGGCGCAACTGACCACGCGCAGAAGCGTGGCGGAGAGGAGCTTCCCCACGCCAGAGGTCAGGGGCGGAGGCGGAGAGGAGCTGCCCCACGTCCAAGAGGCGGTGGCTGCGCAGGCGCAGGAGGGCTGAGAGGAGCTACTCCACGTTCAAATCTGGAGGGGCGGCCTTGAGGAGATACCCCTCGTCCAAGGTAAGGTGTAGTGGCTGCGCTCTGCTGGAGTAGCCGTGAAGAGATACCCCACAACCAAGGTAAGAGAAACCCAAATAAGACGGTAGGTATTGTGAGGGGGCATCAGAGGGCAGACACACTGAAATCATAATCACAGAAAACCAGTCGATCTGGTCACACGGACCACAGTCCTGTCTAACTCAATGAAACTAAACCTCCTGATTACCCACATCTAAATCCCAAGGGAAGAAGGAAAGCTTATGAATGATGACACTTTTGATATGTTTGTTCTTTTCTGGATGCCCACGGAGCCTTCCCCTACTGCACTTCCCACTATACCTAGGGAAAGATTATTACAACAGAAAAGCGGAGATAAAGAGAGAAGGTTTCTCTTGATTCCAAAAGCCTTGGTCTTGGGGGAATTTAGGGCATGATAAAGAACTGTTGAGTGATATATGAGCAAGACTTCCTGGTCAAGGGAGAATGAGTTAGGAAAATAAGCAAAGTAATTTTTGACACATGTGCATTTCTAGCATTGACCCAGATTAGGGAGGATCTAAAAGCAGAGGTATTTGTGCCACCTGCTTGAGTAGGGCCCTCTGAGTAGTTCCTTCCAAGTAGTTCCCCTGCACAGTGGCAGGGCATTTATTCTGTTCTCCACACCACATTCACCATATGAGGCTCCATGATGCTGCATCAGGCCTGCCCACTCAGATTTACCAGATTTGCACAGAGCCCCAAGAAAAGGAAAGAGGTATCAAAAAGTGTCTTTAGCCCTAAGGGTCATATCGAATGAGCATGAAGGACATTAGAGCAGCATCCCCAACAAACCAGTGACTGAGGACAGACAAGATGATGTACCCATCAGCAGATCCAAGATGTAAAACTAAGGAAGAGACTCTCCTCACAGACCCACCCTGACAGTCCTTGGCAATAAGCCCCTGGAATTTATACACAATACAATCTTAATAAAATGGAAGAAACTAGGAATTAATTGAGATGAAGTTTCTGCCACCTGAAGGAATGGGGGTTTGTAAAAGAAATTAAGTTCAGTTATTTAAAAAATAGAAAGTTTTATCTCACAAAGGACTTCAATAATCTGTGTTTTCTACTTTTAAAAATCTGAATCAAACCAGACAAAACAAAATTATCTCATCGAGTTGATGATAGGTATTCATTATACTATTTGGTATATCTTAGATGGTTGAACTATTTTACAGAAGAAATATTGCAAAAAAAAAAATCTATTTATTCCAATCCTGAATCTATGGACTGAAATTTGCCTCTTGAACCCTAGCATCTGTTATGATTTAGGCAGTATCCTCAGTGCTTTTAAGTGTATCACCTCATTGAATGTTCATGGCACCCCTCTTGGGTAGACGCCAATTATATTTTTCATTTTACAAATAAAGAAAGGAAAGCTAATTTAAAGAAACAGTATAAAAAGAATACTTTCTTAGCCATCTTGATCAGATTTTTAAGATGTAGAAATTTTTTTTTTTTTTAAGAAAAAAAATAGAAAAAAATCATTTAAGAGAGTCAAAATGAAAAGACTCAAACAGGAAGATTCCAGTGAGGCCTTCAAACCAGCACAGGAACAGGAAGGGATTGGGTAATGAGGCAAAGTCTTCTCTAGAAAGCGATTTTTTTCCATGTATAAAATGAAAGGTATAGAAGAAGTTACAACAGATAAGGGAAGAAGGCCTCAATGGGCTCTGGTGTATGAGGGTGAATAGGGAAAGGTATGAGAGGCAGTGGTGGTGAAAACAGGGTAAATACTCAGCAGAAATACAGGCTGTAAAAATACTGGCATTTATGTACTTGTATATAAATAGCCACTGCTCTAAAATGTACTCCCTCCCCTCTTGTCCTTCTCCCAAGGGCCCCCAACTCCTAGTGAACCAGCAGCTAGCCAGCAGGACGCTCAGGCACAGCTCCAGAGCTGCGACCAGGCCTGGAATGACTCCTTGGTGGCTCTGCATACTGGTTATTAAATAGTTTTTATATCACACCTAGTGATAATTCTTATTATAATCCAAGCTATACTCTTTTTGAACCCATCAACAAAGGCATATTTGGGCAGTCTGAACTTTCTGTGTGTTAAGAAATCTTGGAAAGATGACTGCATTTTCAAACCTTCATATCACTGCTGCTGCTGCTAAGCCGCTTCAGGCGTGTCCGACTCTGTGCGACCCCATAGACGGCAGCCCACCAGGCTCCTCCATCCCTGGGATTCTCCAGGCAAGAACACTGGAGTGGGTTGCCATTTCCTTCTCCAAAGCATGAAAGTGAAAAGTGAAAGTGAAGTCGCTCAGTCGTGTCCGACTCTTAGCAACTCCATGGACTGTAGCCTACCAGGCTCCTCCGTCCATGGGATTTCCCAGGCAAGAGTACTGGAGTGGGGTGCCATTGCCTTCTCCACTATAAGTGGTCAAACCTTAGACTCCTAATCCTGGAGTAGGAATCAGATGAAGCCAGCTGAAAGTATGAAGAGGACCCAGGGAGGTAAGGATGGAAAGAGGAAGCTGAGCTAAGGGGTTTAGGAGGCCAAGAGAAGGAGGTGAGAGAACATAAAAGGCAATGAACTTCAGTCTTGCCATGAGCAGGCCCTCACTGCACTACTTAAGAATCCCACACCCCATAAGCTGTTAACAGGTTCCATAGTTATTTACCAACTTTAAAATGTTTCATTGCCCCACAAAACTCCTTAAGATCATTTTCTTGTCTTTAAACTTCAGTTTTTCCATTTCGAAGATGGCTGGTTTGATGATCTACATCCTTTTTAGCTCTCTATACAATAACATTGAATGCATGAGCTGACCTTTAAGACAGCTTCTTATCAAAAAGAAAAGAGGGCAAATGAGTCTCCATTTACCCATTTTTTTCCTAGTCAATGATTTAGAGAAGTTATTAACCTGCCTCTAAGCCTAAAGTTATCTGTGTGGGTATCAAAGAAAAAAAAATATTTTTTAACATGATCATTCATTTCAATCTTGTACTCTGCTAACAATGTCATACTTCATCTTTTCTTTATATCTTATAAAGTTGGATGCAGCCAATTATCTAAATCAGCTATTATAACCAGAATATGATCTGTTTCTCTTTGGTGCCAGCTTCTTGTTGGGGCAGGTTATTGAAGAATTTGTGGTTTTTCCTCTCATTAGGAATTCATTTTGGCCTTGACAACATTTCACTGATCATTCTGATTTTATGTGCTATGCTGACTTTGGGGTAGAATCCTCAGGGAGGCTGCTTTCCCTTCTTTAAGTGCTAATTAAGCATTCACTCAGGCCTCCCCACAAAGTCCATTCCTTGCTGGAATGCAGGACATGCTGTCTCCCTGTTCCTGTTGACTTTTTTCACAGTCAAGATTACTCATCGCAGCTGAAGACTGGATAACAATAGATGGGAAACAGCTTCCACATTTTTCCATAGAACAAAACTCAACTGCTTTGCAGCCAACATTTACGGAGTGTTTCAGAGAAGCCAGTTCTGACCCTGCTGCAGAGAAGAAGCCAATTCTGACTCCATTTTGAAAACTGTTTGGCTTGCTTTTCAATGCTTTTGTTATTATAATCATACACAAAGGCTTGCTTCAAAGGACCCTGCCCCTATGCCTGAAACTAAAGTGCCTTTGTTAAATTCATAGATAATCGGACCCTGCCCACCTGTGAACAGAAGAGATTAACATACCCCTTCCAAAGGCTGGCCATTCCCTGGAGTTGTCTTGCAAGACTGAAGACCTATGAACTTTACTTCCCAACTGCCTCTCCCTCTCTTTTCTGCCTTTTGATTTTAGTTCCTCTCTACTTCTTTCTCTCCAACTCTATAAAAGAACCTGGCATCCAGACCCCAGCAAGATGGGTATTTTGAGGCACTAGCCTGCCATCTTCTCCGTTAGTTGGCTCCCTGAATAAAGTCCCTCCTTGTTTTAACCCCTAGTTTTTCGGATTTATTGGCCTACCGTGCAGGGAGCAGAATGAACTTACACTAGGTAACAGAAAGAGTTAGAGGAACAGTAATCTTTCAGCAATTATTAGAGATAGACTAGGCACTACAGAGGGTTTCACAGGTAGCTCATCTGGTAAAGAATCCACCTGCAATGAGGTGACCTCTGTTTGATTCCTGGGTCAGGAAGTTCCCCTGGAGAAGGGATAGGCCAGGTACTCCAGTATTCTTGCGCTTCCCTGGTGGCTCAATGGATGTAGGAGACCTGGGTTCCATCCCTGGTTTGGGAAGACCCCCTGGAGGAGGGCATGGCAACCTACTCCAATATTCTTACCTGGAGAATCCCATGGACAGAGAAGCCTGGTGGGCTATAGCCTATGGGGTTGCAAAGAGTCGGACACGACTGAGTGACTAAACACACACACAGGCACTATACAACACACTGACCCTGACACACACACACCGCCTTTGCTAGAATATCTTGTTTGTTAACATGTAATCTGTTTAAAGCATTTAGAAGTAAAATGAAAAGCCCAACTTTGGGAAGATATTTAGTATTCTAATGATGACTAGCCAGCATAATTAGTCATCTAACATTTCTGACACTTCTCCCTTACAGTCGAAATTTATCTTTTCTTAAAAAATTATATTGCCTTTCTGCCATCAACAACAACAAAGCCTGTGCTTTGTCATCCCTTTTATGTGTTTATGTTTTCTCTCCGCCTGCATAATCAACTCTAGGAGTTCCATTCTCTGTTTCTCCTTCTCCTTCTTTTGTACCCAGATGCCCTTTTCTAGACTGCCATGTATCCTGTGCCATTTCTGGTATAGTCCTAACTTTTTCAAGTCATAATCTGACTTCTGATAGCATGTGGAACATAATGTAAAATGTCCTTTCCATTTTTGGAGAGTGAATTTCCTAACAATAACAAGTGAACTTGTCCTAAAGTAAAATGACTGATTATTGCTCAATTCATCTTGTGCTGATTTATAATAAGGTAAAGAGAGAAGCTCCCAATTTAGGAAGTTTCTTAGATAAGATATTTTAACTCCTAACAACTTTTTAAAATTTCTAATCAATTACTAAAAAAAACCAAGCCTCCTTTAACTCACAGTCAAGTACTTTAAAAAATATCTGGAAACTTGAAACTCCAATTAAATATTTGTACAACTGTAAATATTTTATGTATTTTGTAAACATGGCATAACCTGTTGGCACAGATTTCCTTTGTTCCAGAAAAAAAAAAGTAAAATTATAGAAAAGTTAAACATTTTTATTTCTTATTTCAAAGCATTTGGGAGACATTTCAGAACGTTAAATTCTGCAGGCCTGTTTTTCCAAGTTTCCATTCACACAGACTAGATGTAAACCAGTGTCACCAAAAGCACACCACACGCACCCACACAGATTCCTTCCTTGTGTTTAGGTATGAAATACACCTAAAGATTCTGGGTCGCTTTTCATCCCTTTCTCTGCAAAACTGGGAGATAGTTGTATCTTAGGCAACGATGGAACTTGGGCGATGGGAAGAAACGGCTTAAAACAAGGCAGAATTCTCTCCGAAGCTCGGTTGCCTATACTGGGCATCTCCGTACACGGTCTTCGTCTCCCTCCTCCCGTCCCCACCCCTGTTGGGATGATGCACTGAGAAAACATTAGCTCTCCCCAGTACGCCTCTCAGTGGCTTATAGCTGAGAAAATGTTGCCCCAGGTTTAAAATATCTGCCCAAGGAGCCCAGCGCGAGTGAAACGCTTTCTCATTGCTCTTGACTCCCTGCGGGCTCTCCCCACCCTCTGCTGCCATAACCTTGGGGATGTGCCTAGACCCGGCTCAGCGCACATCCCGGCCAACCGCGAGCAGAACAAACTCTTGGCGGAGAGCCAGGAGGCTCCCTCCCAGCCACCGCCCCCACCCCCCACCCCGCCGCCTCACCCTCAGCGCCTTTTTTTTTTTCCCCCATACAATACAAGATCTTCCTTCCTCAGTTCCCTTAAATCACAGCCCAGGGAAATCTACCCAGAACCTTCAACCAGCCACGAGCCAGAATGTCGGGGGGCAAATACGTAGACTCAGAGGTACGCCTGGGTGGGTGCGCTCCGGAACGCGGCGCGCAAGGAGTGCTGCTTCTGCTATCTCCCACTCTAAATATTCTGACTGCTTTGCTTGCCCCAGCCCTCTCTCGACGTTGAAGCACTCCTCTGGCTCTGGCATTGCTGAGGAATGGGCTTGGGCGGGGAGGTGAAGAGGAGGCAGGAATGTTTCATGTTTTCCTGTTAGGAAGGGAGCCTAGGGGCCTAGGTCGCGGAAAGAGGGGGTCGTCGGGGTCCTGAAGTTGGGTTGGTCGGACTGAGGGCGCGTTTCTGAATGGCTTAGGGGTACTGCCTTATTGAGAGCCCCCCCCCCCCCATGGTACGGTCCCTGTCTGCTGGGAGGTGGAGAGCTGGAGTGCAGGGTGGGAACTCATTCACACGCAGTCTTGAGGACAGTCCCCACGACTCCCCACCAGGCACCTCAACCAGCTGGCCGGGGCGGCGGCGCGCGTCATGTTTGCACTTTCCAAAGCTCTTGGGCCACCGCTAGAACTCTTCCTGCATCTCGGCTCCTGGCAGGGGTGCTTGGATAAAGCACCCTCCTCATAACTACCATTCCCCCCACCCCCCACCTTCTTACCACCTCCCGGCGCTCGGGCTCCGCCTGGGTGTGGAAACCTAGTTTTCCCAAACGCAGCCGCCGCCGTTCAGCAACCGGCCAGGGGTCTGGGAGTGACCTAAGGGTGGGTCGGAGGAGTTGTGCAGGTGGAATATCGTTCTAGACAGTACAGAGGGGTCTGACACTTGGCCCGATCCAAAGATAGGGGATGCTGGCTTGTGTGCACCGGGGGAGGGGGGTGTGCGGGGAGCTGTGGAGGGACAGAAACGGCAGAGGGAGGGTGGAGGATGCGGGCAGGTGCAAAGGATACTTGGCCAGAAAGAAACGAAAATGGGAACACTGCGTGGGGCGGGGGTCAAGCTGGATCTTAAGGATGAAGTTAGAAGGAGTTATGAAGAGAAGGGAAATAGGAACCAGGGCCTGGAGCAGGTGAAGAGCTGGGGAGAGGGTGGCATGGCGGAGAGAGGGGCTGGATAAAAGTCGGCAGTCAGATCCGCTCCCCTGTGGGGGTCTCCGCGGGATTCAGCCGGTTGGGAGTGAGTTGGGCTGTGGCCGGGCGGACCGCGCTGCGGGGTTTGCCCTGACCCCTGGCGGTGGCGGGCGAGGGAGGCTGGAGCTCCCAGCCTGGTACCGAGGGGTGTGGTGTCCTCTCCCCGATCCTCTTAAAAAGCTTGCGGCGCCAAGGAGTTTACTGTGCGCGGAGCCACCGCTTCGAAATCGGTTAGTTCGATTTTGAGCCTCGAGGTTTGCCTCGCTGCCAGGCTAACTTTTCTGATTCCGGACTTTTCTTTTTGAAATCTCCTTCCCACCGCCGGTGCCACCCTCTCCCTCCGGGCCGTCCGCCCTCTGCAGGGACATCTCTACACTGTTCCCATCCGGGAACAGGGCAACATCTACAAGCCCAACAACAAGGCCATGGCAGAGGAGATGAACGAGAAGCAAGTGTACGACGCGCACACCAAGGAGATAGACCTGGTCAACCGCGACCCCAAGCATCTCAACGACGACGTAGTCAAGGTAAGGTGAGGCGGCCAGCGCTGACGGGGCCGGGACAGCTCTCCTCTGTCTGGCTAGCAGCCTGTGTTTCTTTCCCTGTCTTTGCCACACACTCACCGTTTTCTGGGGCTTGATGTGCGGGAACCGCGGTCGTCAGAAATGTCACATGTACCCTACCCGCTCCTGCCAGTTAGTTCAGCTGGAATTTAGCTAACTTGAGTTTTGTAGGAGTTCAAATAACTGCACCCTTCTCCTGGCAATATGAACCTCCAGGTCTCAGTAGCAGACAGCCCCGCAACACTTGAGAGCGGGAGGTGTTTTCTCTACAGGTCATCCTCTCTCCGACTTCAGGCTGAAAGTCTAAGTGAAGCGTGGTGCTCCACTGCATATAGAATTAATAAGCAGTGAGATGGTTTTGTAAGGTCTTATGCCAAAGGTAACAACCGGAGTACTAAGGAGGCAGGTTCCCCCGGTTAAAATTAAGATAACCTGAAATGATTTTCTTAAAAATATGGATGGAAATGCTCCTGACTAAAGATGAAATATGTGTGTGTGCATACATATGCAGAATAGAATCGAATATTTAATATTTATAAGAAGGGTATTGGAAAAACATGGTGTTTGTTGTACACAGCTAAGCATATTTACACAACCAAAAATAATATGTGCCTTTTGATTTCTCCTATAGACCTCTAGTTAGTTGTGGAGAGTTGCTTCTTGAGCTTATGGGACATTCAAGATGGAGTTCCTTTTTATATTTCCAGGATGTACTTGGTGAGATTAAAAACAGATTAATTGAATGGGTGTTGGCTAAACTTAGATCTTACTGGATGGTCAGTTTTTAATTATCATCGTGTTATCTAACTTTGATCCTTTTAGTAAATCTTAGAGGAATTTGTTGCTTGAACCCATCTTGATTGGGAAATCATAGGCCTGAGCCATCCTTGGCTGAGGATTTTCTTCAGGAAAAGGGAAGTTCAAGGGAATTCCTGGCCCTTGACCAGATTAAAGTGTGAAGACCCCCAGGGCAGCCAATGGGGTGGATGAGCAGTTTCCAGCTACCCAGCATCCTATCCAGGATGGGAGGAGCCATAGTTCAGAGACTGTTCACATTTATGAATAATATATTTCAAAAAGGGGAACAATTTAATCTGTAACTGGAAGGAAAATAGAACAGTCAGAATTGAGTCTCTTGGCTTGCTGGTGAAGGAAAAAAGAAAATTGGAGCCTAGGTAGACTTTTCTACTAGCCAGATTATGGAATACTTAAAAGCAGCAGCAGCAAAAATAGTAGTTTATAAACTGGAAATTAGAATTGCTAAAAACTATTTATTAAAAACATTACCTTAAAGGAGCAAAGGGCATTTTTACTTGTTTCCCTTCTCATGTAGTTTTGAACAAGATGGAAAAGTGTCAGGAAAAGAGACAGATTTCAGAAAGGCCTAGCTTCATCTCAGCCTCCCTGTTGTTCCCCTGCAGTGGAGAGGGATTCCTGGAGCAAGAGAACCTCCCAGGATGAGTCAGACAGGCCAGTAGTGTGGATGTGGGTCTCTACACAGAGCATGACTAAGTTGAGAAAGAAAGGCCCCACTGGGAAAAGAGACTTCAACACAGATGGAAAAAAGGCATAACAGGCTTAGTGGAAATAGCAGTTTACAAAATAGCATTTCAAAGAGCAAATGTGGGGATCTTCATATTAAAGAAATAAAAAGGAGGAGATAGAGCAAGCTTCTGATGGCCTAGAGAAAGCAAATCCCACCCACTTGCTCATAGAACTATGAGCAAAACAAGACAATCAGACAGAAAAATCAACCTTGAGAAGAATTTCGTAGGCCCACTTACTTAGAGGTCTTGCTTAAAGAGGCCTTTCAAGAACGCCCTGCAAAGAAAGAGTACCATCTGCCAGTAGGGCTGGGAAAGGGAGCCTATGCCCAGTGGAGACGCCTATCTTATATTATTTTTCTTTGAGTCCAATCATAAATGTAAGGATAGAAACAGTGATCATCCTCTCTGTGTTTCCATGACAGTAAATAATAAATCTCTGCAAATTTTACTTTTGACAATATATATTTCTTAAAATAATAAAGGCACTCAAAACTTCACTCTTAATGCCTGGTAACTTAAAATTTCATAAAGAAATGGTGGTCAAATGAATGTACTGTTAGAGCTACCCAGTCAGGTAAGACAAAGTCTATTCTAAAAGCAAGCAGCTCTGTAAAAGCTGCCAATTCTGTCCAATACTATAGTCACTAGCCACTTGTGGCTGCTGCTGCTGCTGCTAAGTCGCTTCAGGCGTGTCCAACTCTGTGCAACCCCATAGACGGAAGCCCACCAGGCTCCCCCATCCCTGGGATTCTCCAGGCAAGAACACTGGAGTGGGTTGCCATTTCCTTCTCCAATGCATGAAAGTGAAAAGTGAAGGTGAAGTCGCTCAGTTGTGTCTGACCCTTAGCGACCCCATGGACTGCAGCCCACCAGGCTCCTCCATCCGTGGGAGTTTCCAGGCGAGAGTACTGGAGTAGGGTGCCGTGTTGCCTTCTCCACTTGTGGCTATTACGATTTAAATTACAAGTAATTGACATTAAATGCAATTTAAAATATAGTTTTTCAGTCACACTAGCTACATATTGGGTTCTCAGCACTTAAGGTTAGTAGCTACCATATTGGATAGCACAGATATAGAATATTTCCACCTTCATGGAAATTACTATTGGACAGCACCAGACTCTTCTTCTTTTTATATTAAAAATGTCCCCATACCAAAGTTAGAAACTTGTAGATGGAGAAGAAATGGTAAGTGTAAGGAGCAGCCCGGCATGTCTCCACAGTATCCTTTAGTCTCATAAAACAGCTATTTAGGGTGGAGAAGAAAACCCAAAAGCTAGAGGTGCCATGAATTTATATTCACGAAGGTGGAGTATTATTACCTATTCCACTGGTGATAATGACATAAGTTAGACTACAATTTAGTTCCAATAAAAATGGTTTCTTCTTTCACTAAAGGTTTGTTGTACCATATTATGTCTGTATAGGTATTTATCCCCCAAAAAAGTCAGTTATAGATTATTTAAAAAATTCCTTCTAATTAAAATGGTCATACCTCCAGACCCTCCATTCTCCCTCTGAGATTTCTGTCTTCTTCATTCATATCTTTACTGTGTACTATTTTGATTTTCTGATAAAGAAAATGGCTTCAGATTTATTACTCTGGTATCACAATAGCCATTGATCAATTTATTAAATTCCTAACATATGCTAGAATAGACACTGTGCTACGTTCTACAAAGGTAATTCCTAAAATAAGCCCTAGCAATCACAAAGATTAGAGTTAATGAAGATGAGATGCATATAGATTAAAAATACACACACACACACACACACACACACACATACATATACACTATCACAACAGTAAGTTACTGCCAAATGTTAACTAATTGGTCCTTTTTTTTTAACTTTGACTGCCAGGAAACATATAACTAGATTTTAAGTTTCATTAATCCATGTTACTTGTTCTCTCACATATGGTTTTGAATTTTCACTTTTTCAACTGGCATGTTGTTTTATGTGCCCTCTATTGTAATGCTTCTCATCACTTTGGAAAGAGACTAAATATATACTATAATAAGAGCTGTCCCAGGTGGTTCAGTGGTAAAGAACCTGCCTGCCAATGCAGGAGACATAGAAACTTGGGTTCAATTCCTGGGTCAGGAAGATTCCCTGGAGGAGGGCATGGCAACCCACTCCAATCTGCTTGCCTAGAGAATCCCCCTGGACAGAGAAGCCTGGCAGGCTATAGTCCACGGGGTTGCAAAGAGTCAGATACAACTGAAGCGACTTAGCATGCACTCACACATATTATAATAAATTAAAAGAAAATAGTATTTAGCATTGCATAATAAAAAGTTTATTTAAAAGTGAATCTTTCAATTATCTTGATCTTAGTACTAATTCTGCAATATGGATGTATATCAAGTCATCATGCTGTGCACTTTAAATATTATATTTGTCAATTATTCCTCAGTAAAGTTTTTTTTAAAGTTTCTTAAAAAGTGAATGGAACTGATATTATTAGGGAGACCCTACTTGGATAGGGCCATAAGGTGAGAGAAGAAGGATCTATTATAGAAAGTTTAATGGAGAAGGGCATGAAGGAGATACAATCTGAGTTGGGTCATAATAATAGACAGATGGAATTCAAATAGCTGAGAAAATTACAGGAGAACATTCTTAATGAAAAGGCATGGAGATGGGAATGTCCCACACAGGACATAAGTCTAGGAGGTTTAGTAGCCCATTTTGACATTAGAGTTCTTGTGGCATAGTCACAGGTCATAAAGATGAAAACGCTGAGTGTGGCCAGATGATAGAGTCCTAAGTCCAGTATTCCTGATAAGTTTGAACTGTATTATGTCGGATGCTGATTGCAGCCAGGAAATTAAAAGACACTTACTCCTTGGAAGGAAAGTTATGACCAATCTAGATAGCATATTAAAAAGCAGAGACATTACTTTGCCAACAAAGGTCCGTCTAGTCAAGGCTATGGTTTTTCCCGTGGTCATGTATGGATGTGAGAATTGGACTGTGAAGAAAGCTGATTGCTGAAGAATTGATGCTTTTGAACTGTGGTGCTGGAGAAGACTCTTGAGAGTCCCTTGGACTGCAAAGAGATCCAACCAGTCCATTCTAAAGGAGATCCATCCTGGGTGTTCACTGGAAGGACTGATGCTGAAGCTGAAACTCCAATACTTTGGCCACCTCATGCGTCGAGTTGACTCACTGGAAAAGAGTCTGATGCTAGGAAGAATTGGGGGTGGGAGGAAACGGGGATGACAGAGAATGAGATGGCTGGATGGCATCACCGACTCTATGGACATGAGTTTGAGTGAACTCCGGGAGTTGGTGATAGACAGGGAGGCCTGGCGTGCTGTGATTCATGGGGTCGCAAAGAGTCGGACACGACTGAGCGACTGAACTGTACTGAACTGATGTCAGCAGTGGGAAGCCAAGAAAACTTCAAGCTTGGGATGACATGATGAAGGTGGGGCTTTTTGGAGATGACTGGTGGAGGTACAAGATGTAATAAAAAGGTAGCCAGTCTGGATGAGGAGCAGTTATGATGTAACTACATCAGGGTCAAGACATGAAATGAGAAGAACGGGATGTGGTGGCATTGGAATAAAACCACATAAGCACAAAAGGACAGAATTTTAGAAATAGAAGAGAATGTAATGGTTATCAAGTTAACCTCCAATTCCTTTTTTTTTTCTTTAACATTAAGAGAAATTTAAGGGTTAAGAAATGTTAAATTTTTATACACATGTTCACATGGTTACTGTACAACAACAGATATTTTCAAATATCATAAGGGATGAATAGATAAGATTATGTGATTATTGTCATTAAAGGAGAATTCTGAGCCTAGTTCTGAGACAAATCAAGACATCTTAGAGGAGATATTTTTTAAAATAAAAATAATGCATTTATAACTTTCTTTTCTAAAACTTTAAGTTAATATTATTAAATATACACATATACAAAGTTTTCTTTAGCAATCATGGAAAAAACATACAAATGGTAATCAGACCAGTTTTGGTTTCAAAATAACAGCCTAAAGCCACCATGATCCCTTTCAACTATAAAGCATTCTAGAACCATTAGTGATTAATATCAATATAACTGATTTTAAATCTTATGTTTGCTTGCTATACTTACAATCAGAGCACAAGATTTAAAAGATCAGATTGACCCAAAGCACTCAGCATCATGTTAATAGTCTCTTCTGTTGGAACTGGTATTGGTTTTATTTGTTTGTTTAGGAGATAGACACACAAGATGGTTATTAATACTCTGCCACATGTAAGATCATGCATGGCATTCAGAATCCCCAGTTTGTAAAAGAGCACTGTTGTTGTGTTTGGTGGGAAATTATTCTCACATCACTGAGCAAAAAAAGATATTAAAATGGGAGACATTATTCATTCTTAACCATTTGAAATATTTTCAAGGTTAGTCAACAATGATATACATTTTAAATGCTTATTAAAAGAAAATGTTATTTTTTTTCTTTCTCTACCTCATAATTTCAGTTAAAAATTATTGAAGCATTAGCTCAACTTTGGTTCAAACTGAATAGATTTTCATATTATTTATTATCCTTTAAGACAAAATACACCAAATATTCTTGAATTATTAAAAAGTTCATGATGTGGGGTTTTCTTCCAATTAATAGCAGTGTTGGCTACATTTTAAAGTGGCTTGAAGTAAGAACAGCTGCAAGAGTAAGCAGCATCTGGAAAGTTCAGTAATTTATAAAACCACCTGCTTATGCATCCTGCCCACTCAGGTTCATAAAATAGCACTTTCATATTCCACATGAAACTGCTCTTTAGTTTGCCCTACTTTTAAGCATTAGTTATCATTCTCTATGATGAAATGTTTAGAGTGAGCTGGTCCCTAGATGAAGAGGGCTCTGTGCCCTGAACTATGGCGTCCTGGGCTCTTTCGTGATTCTCCTGGCCAAATTTGCAGTGGGCAAAGGGTAGGGCTGCTCTTTTCATATGAAGAGAATTTAGACCAAGAAATACTCTCTCTTCTTCCACTTTTTGGACCTCATATATATATATAAATCTAAGTTACTATACTTAGAAAAAGATTTACATACTATACTTCTGTTAAAAGAAGTTTTTATTTTTTAAAAAAAGTCTTCATCAAAAGCTTAACCATCAGCCTCTAGAAATATGCTTAACCATAGGTGCCCAGAGGCACCTTGACAGTAAGAAGAGTATTGTGTCAGGAAAATAAATTTTTGAGACTTTGATAACTTTATTTTTAAAAACTTGAACGTAATGATTCTTAAATATATTAGACACAAAATTCTGTTTCTTTAAAAATCAAGAAAAGGCATGCACACAATAATCAGGTCCATTTTGGTTTTAACCTAAGGACCAAATTCTTTTGCGGTCTCTATCAACTGGAAAATGTCTTATCCCATTAGTGTGGGACTGAACGCCAAGGAAGAGGGAAAGTAATGTCTGGACAACGGGTTTCTCAGCTTCAGCAGTCCCCAAGAGTGGAACTTAGAAACAAAGAGCAAACTTGTTTGACTAATGAAAGCTAGTAAACCCCAGCCCTAAAAATACTTTCAATTCAGTTCAGTTCAGTTCAATCATTCAGTCATGTCTGACTCTTTGCGACCCCATAGACAGCACGCCAGGCCTCCCTGTCCATCACCAACTCCCGGAGTTCACTCAAACTCATGTCCATCGAGTCGGTGATGCCATCCACCCATCTTATTCTCTGTCGTCCCCTTCTCCTCCCGCCCCCAATCCTTCCCAGCATCAGAGCATCAGAGTCTTTTTCCAGTGAGTCAACTCGTCGCATGAGGTGGCCAAAGTATTGGAGTTTCAGCTTTAGCATCAGTCCTTCCAATGAACACCTAAACACTCTCCTTTAGAATGAACTGGTTGGATCTCCTTGCAGTCCAAGGGACTCAAGAGTCTTCTCCAGCACCACAGTTCAAAAGCATCAATTCTTCGATGATCAGCTTTCTTCATATATCTATGCTTCTTCAGTTTCTCTAACTCTAAAGAAAAGAATGAGAGTCATTCTCATATAACAGCATTCCTGCCTCAAACCCATTTATCTTTCAATAAACGACTATTATATACCTACTATTATGTGCTGCACATTATGATTGGAACAAAAGTAGACCGGAGCACGGCCCACAGAGTTTTTTTTTTACTATCTCCTTTGCCTCTCTTCACACAGTTTCCTTTGAAAACTTTTGCTGAAATTCCTTTACCAAATTCTACTGTCTGTTAAAATCTTAAAACCTGCAGGACTTTCTTTTTAAAATGCCTCATCAAGAATGCTTCAAATTATTCCTGAGCCAGTAAATAAAACTAGCAGAAAATAAGGAGCATATATATTTTTTAAACAATTTGCCCTTGTTTTGGTCCTGTAAAAATTGTAACTAACTTATAGAAAATATTTCAGTTCTCTAATATTCTCTCTTCCCATATTAGTGCTGAACCTTTAATCTTTCTATTGAAAATTTAAAATTTCCAACCTTTTAAAAACCTCATTGCCTCTTTGCAAACCTTTCATATTCATCTGGGCATCAGAGTCATCATAGGAGTTTTTAACAATAAAGATACCTGGACCCACTGCTGCTGCTGCTGCTAAGTCACTTTGGTCATGTCCGACTCTGTGCGACCCCATAGACGGCAGTTGACCAGGCTCCGCCGTCCCTGGGATTCTCCAGGCAAGAACACTGGAGTGGGTTGCTATTTCCTTCCCCAATGTGTGAAAGTGAAAAGTGAAAGTGAAGTCGCTCAGTCGTGTCCGACTAGTAGCGACCCCATGGACTGCAGCCCACCAGGCTCCTCTGTCCATGCGATTTTCTAGGCAAGAGTACTGGAGTGGCTTGCCACTACAGAGCTACTAAATTAAGAGTATATAGGAATGAGGCCTAAGCTAGGGGCTCTTGGCTCCCTAGATTGTGAAGTCAAGTTTAGAAATGATTGTACCTAAGGTCAGCTTAAAGATATACACCTGGATGTTACTATCCTAAGAGAACAGTCATACTGTGTAGTCTAGATGTTCTCCCTACCAGAATACTTGAAGGTTGCGTGCATGCGTGCTGAGTAGCTCAGTTGTGTCTGACTCTTTGTGACCCCTGATAGGCTCCTTTGTCCATTGGATTCTCCAGGCAAGAATACTGGAGTGGGTTGCCATGCCCTCCTCCAGGGATCTTCCCAACCCAGGGATTGATTCTCAGCCGCTGCATCTCTTATGTCTCCTGTACTGACAGGTGGGTGCCACCTCTAGTGCCACCTGGAAGCTACTCTTGCAGTGCCACCTGGAAGCACCTCTAGTGCCACCTGGAGGCCCCACTTGAAGGTTCCATTCCATTCCGTCGCTCAGTCGTGTCCGACTCTTTGCGACCCTGTGGACTGTAGCCTACCAGGCTTCTCAGTCCGTGGGATTCTCCAGGCAAGAATACTGGAGTGGGTTACCGTTTCCTTCTCCAGGGGAATCTTCCCGACCCAGGGATCGAACCCGGGTCTCCCGCATTGGTGGCAGACGCTTTAACCTCTGAGCCACCAGGGAAGGCCAGTTTAAACCAGGGAGTTTTGAAACACCATAGACAGTTCCCAAATCAGCCTTGCTCAATGGTCCTTCATCCCTTGAGGCCACTTGGGCTTACAACCAACTGCAAGCTTAGAGCCTCAGGGTGACCTAGGGTTGGGGTAGCCATATGTTTTGGGTTGTCCCATGCCCCTGAGTAACTATTAACAGTGCCCTTTTCATGCTCAGAAGTGTCCCAGTTTGGAAGAAAAAGTATATGCTCATGAATGAATTGGCAATGACCTGTAACTGATTCCTATACCTGGAATTCACCAGAAGTCCCTGCTTACATTATTTTTTTTAGCAAATGGGCAAAATTTCCATATTCTAGGAATGTCATGCTTTCATTCCTCTCTAGTCTCACCTTTCTCTTATCCTTCACTGGGCCATCAAGCTGCACTCTAACTTGGAGGACATGCTCTTAAGTACCAATCTACTCTACCCTCAGACCTTAAGTTTCTTTCCCTGCAACACAGGGTTAATGAAACCAACATCCTTCCATCACATATTTTGTCAGCTACTCAATCAAAGAGTAGTAGCAGCAGCAATCAAAGATTAAAATGTTTAAAATAGTTTTGATTTTTTTCATTCAGTCCAGGAAACATAAAATGGCATGCTTTCATATGAGCCATTGTTTAGGGTGGGGGAAGTGCTTTTAATTTTGTCCTAAAGGAAATCTGCATGATCCATGTACTGTGCAACTACCAAGGGAATTTAATTGGTAGAACAGATTTACACCTGCACATAATACATATTTCCTGCCTCTCTTATGTTGATGTTTTAGATATAAAATACATTTTATTTTCTTTATTGAGCCTTGAGAAGATGTCTGTTGTCAGTCATTATTTCACAGCAGGGGAAGTACATGTTCCTAAACAACTGAGCTTCCCCTTAGTCATTGTTAGCTATTTAGGTAATAAAGAGTGAGTCATTTTTAATTTTTATTAAGACTTAAGTGTTGATAGTGTATATATGTGCTTAATATATTTTAGCAATTTAAAAGTGAAAAATTTTAAATTGCATTCAGTATATAAACCTTTCTTGAGCCCAGCAAGGGCATTATAATATAAATAGACATTGATATGCTGCTGCTGCTGCTAAGTCGCGTCAATCGTGTCTGACTCTGTGCGACCCCATAGATGGCAGCCCAACAGGCTCCTCTGTCCCTGGGATTCTCCAGGCAAGAATACTGGAGTGGGTTGCCATTTCCTTCTCCAAGACATTGATATAGTCTATGTAAAAAGATAAACTACATCCAGAGACTGCACTAGGTCATCTCACTGATGTAGGCATCAAACACAATTTCTCACTTATAATGAAGAACTATAAAAGATGCTGACTTCTGAACCCAAGTAGTGAGAAACTAGGAAATTGGGAGGGAAAGAAATAAAGATAAAGAACAACAAGGCCCCTTTTCCCTGCCCTGCTACTCACTCTCTGCTGGACTAGGTTTTACATATGCCAACTCCAGGACCCGCCACATCCATTGCTTTGCATAGTGCTGGCATATCTAATGATATGATCAGGTCCAGGCACTGACTATTAATTCTCAGCCCCTGACCCCAAGGGGTTTAGAGGTTATCAGGAAACTACACATGCAAACAAATAGTGTGGTCACCGAAACTTGGGGATGGCCTATAGCTGGGCACAAAGCGGAGAGTTCTCAACAGTCTCTAAAGCTGAACACCAGGCACACATGGCAGGAAATAGATGCCACCAGAGGGAGCAGCAGGAACAAAGGTATGGAGGTCTGAGGGCACCTAGCATGTTGTGGGCACCAGTGGCAGGTCAGTGTAGCCAGAGCAAGGGATCCAAGTAGGAGCCAGGTCAACAAGGCCTTCTGTGCCCAGCCAGAGCATTTGTCTCTTTTAAGTCCATAGCAACCCACACAGGTATTTTTAGGACAGGAAGTGACCTGATGAGATAAGACTCCTGTTAATAGAAAGGGCTAACTTCAGTGCAACTGGGCAAACCAAAGGATGCCAGATGTACAGGTGGTAGTGAAATAGGCATGGAGAGCTTTCTCCAGTACTTTCTATAGGCTAGCTTGCTGGCAAAGATTATTTTACTTACTCTTCCAATGGCATTTTGAGGAGGTAGTATTATTTTCAGTTATATTCACCTGGTAGATAAGCAAATTCAGGTCTAACTATTTGCTCAGGATTTCATAGGTAGGAAATGGTACACTCAGAATTTGAGCCCAGACCTCAGGACCAGGGTTCTCAATCACTGTGCTCCAGTGCCTCTCTGTAATAGATCACGATCTAAGCAGACAATGGTGTCTCCATAGAGAGGAAAGACATGACCTTGTTCTCATAGCAGCTGAGCAGCATTTGGCAGGGGGGATTCCAGACATGGTCTATTTGTGAAGTGACAGGCCTACAGTTCTAAGATCAAACTTCAGATCCTGGTAGGTGAGTTGAGGGAGGAGGAGAAAGGACCAATGTAAAGAACAAGATAAAGCCTCACATTTCAAGAAAATATGCAAGGTGGGTGAGCAAGCTCCCAACAAGGCAGTGAAGGTCAAATCCCAAAGACAGGTGTGGGGTACAAAGTAGGGATGTGTCCCAGTTATTAGAAGTGGAATACACACTTGGGATGAGACAAGCTGCAATGCTAGCATGTGTTGAATTACCTGAACCTTTAAAGCACCCTGACTGCCCAGGTTGGCCATAGCTTCTGGGCTGTAGCTGATCCTGCCTGGATGTGCAGGGAGGGGCAGGTGTGAGTAAATGAAGCAGGTCCTGACATGCACTTTGCATTTAACAGCTTCATTTAAGGTTCTCAGTTTGTCTGCTCAGTTTCTACAGATATTCATGCCATTACAGGACTACATTGTAAAAATAGGAAACAGTTGAGAAAACCCCTAGTTTTATGCTGGTGGGAGAAATGCCTATTTAATCCTGAAAGAAGTTTCTCTGAGACTTCCTCCCTGTTAATTACATAATTGTTCTCAAAAACAAATACCAGAAGTAAGGAACAGAATTAATACTGCATTTTACAAGGCACCATTAATCTTTCAGAAAAACAATTAAAATGTTCTATCAATCACAGCTCACTGTTTGCCTTTTCTATATTATTAGCAATAATATATAGCTGGAAATGGGCATGTGTTCAGGAAATGGAACTGCATTCATTGGATTTCATTGCCAGTTATTTTGGATGGTCAACAGATCCCTATTTCTCACGTGTTCTTAGTGTCAGGCTTGTTACTAATATGTAGGGAGAAATTGTCTAAAACAGTTAACAACCACCAGTTCACCAAAATATTTTGGGTAAACCTTTCTCTTATTCTAGCTATAAATGTAGGATTGAGAGTCATTCTCTGATAAAATGCTCCCCAGAAAGCCCATTCAGCAACTATTTAGGAAGCACTTACTCTGCACCATGCACGGAGCCTGCCATGCATCCTGGTACACCAGAACCTGCCTAACAGAGCCACAGGCACCTGCTAAGCCTCACCTCAGATATCTGGGCCTCTGTCAGCCCTCCTTGATGGCCCTCATCAGAACTGATCGTCTCTTCTCTTGGCTCCCACCACATTGTAGTTTTGTGTCTATTTTAGCATGTATCAAAGTCGTCTAAGCATTCTGCTTCTCTATCCTCATGGCTCTCTCCTCTTCTCTCCCCACATCATGTGTGAGTCCTTCAGAACAGAAGAGTGGCTCCCTGTGGTCTCAGGACTGTGGCTGCCCAGTACTCACCTAGGGCCCCCACTGAGTCTGCTATCAGAAAACGGATGCCCAACTGAATCATCTGAAAAGAATCTGAAATTTCTTTTTTAACTGTTTTAAGTGAGTGAAATGTTTTAAGTGAGCGAAAAGACAGTAGGATTACGTCACTGTCTTCCTTTGTTCCTCTTCTCTGTGGTGGCCACCTTTAAAGCCTTACAAGGAAAAACATTTCCAAATAATTAAGAAAAAAAATCTAAAAACATTCACTCTATCTCAGGTAAAGAGAAAACTCGTTCTAACATGTATATATATTTATTATTAAAAATTCTTTTTAATCCTCAGTTTGAAGAGGACACAAATATGCCTCTCCTGAGCCTTCCTATGAGCAGCTAAGACACCTGGACAATCTCCCAGGGCCTGCAGGATAAGGCGAATCTCCTAAGTAGATGGCAGGCAGGGCAGGCAGATTCCCAGAATGCCAAGAGATACCACTGTTGCCGCTTGGCACTGTCTCCTATGGCCAGAAGTATGAAGGCTGAGAGTTGGGTCTTAGGCTATGTGAGAACTCCCCTGCCAAGAGAGGGGTAGGAGGACTTCCTGTCAGACCCTCCATATACCTCTGGACAATTGCAGGGGTCAGCATCAGAGGAATGACTAGGTCAGGAAAGAGCCTTGAAGAAAAATCCAAAACCTGAAGAAAAAAACAAAGCCTAAAGAAGACAACAGTTTTGAAAATCCCAAGCCTCGTCTTCCTGCTCTTTCATTTTATTGCTTCCATATATTAATTATACAGAGCTCTGAGATTTTACTAGCTGGGAGGTGGTGACTGTTAATCTACCATTTCAACAGCACAGAAATTTCTTTCTCTCAGAGATTTCAGATCTCAGGAGCAAAACAGAACAAAACAAACAAAAATAAGCAAAACACTTCAATATTTCTAGGAGTCAGACATCATTTGTTTCATTATTGATATCTGGGCCAAGTGAATGTTAGCTCCTTTTCCAGACACACTTCTTTCTCTCATCTCCTGTGATACAAGGTGGATTCACTATAATAAGGATAAGAGTAAGACATGTCACTGGTAGTCACTCAGTTGTGTCCAACTCTTTGCGACCCCATAGATTGTTGCACACCAGGCTCCTCTGTCCATGGAATTCTCCAGACAACAACACTGGAGTGGGTAGCCATTCCCTTCTCTAGGGGATCTTCCCAACCCAGGGAACAAACCTGGTTGCCTACATTGTAGGCAGATTCTTTGCCATCCGAGCCATCAGGGAAGCCCCAAGACATGTCAATTTGATCCCAAATAGTTTCCCTATCAACAAAGTATAGGAAATTAGGATAATTTAATATAAAGTAATAATAATTTAATATAATAATCAATAATTTAATATAAATTAAATAATAATATAAATCATTATTCAGTTAAGCATAGGTAGAACTAGAAAGCTGCCATTAAAAAAGGATGCTGATGTGTAATGTGGATTTTAGATGTGACTGGTATCTAATACACAACCAGGAACACAGTTTTAGCACATTTACCGTTTTATCAATGAGTGGCATGAGCAAGTTAAGAGGACTCTCAACTTACAAATGACACTAATTATAACAACCTTGTTAACATCTATGATAAAAATAATATCAAAGTGATTTTTGGCAAGTTACAAATATTCTATACAAATAAGATTAAAAACCAATACAAAGTGAGATAATGTTAAAAAAACTAGGAATACAACATATAGCTATTAACTGGGAAACAAATAGGCAAAAATATGAAGAATAAGAAAATACTAGGAGAGGGTTTCTCCTGGTATTTCTGTGGGAGCTTGTGAGGTGGAACATCAAGATGCTTGGTGAACACAATGGATTTGGAAACCCTTTGTAATAATTCCCTAGGACCAAGATCTCCTGGGTGAAAATCACTATTGTAAACATACCCTTGAATGAATCCATCAAGTTCCATACCCCTTGGGCAATAGGGGAACCAAACTAAGTCTTATCAATTGTTCCTGAACATTAAACATCTCAATAATTTAATGACATTTTAAAGGAAATATAATAAATAGACTCAAAAGGAGAATGCAGTCCAAAAAAAAAAGTCATAGACAAGATTCTCTATTTGCTACAAATCAGGCTTACTAAATATGGGTTCTGTTTTGAGCTTATGAGGGAGGTGGAGATGCTGGAAAGATCCTATAGAAGAGCAAAAGGAAAGAGATAGGGATGAAGAGAAACACCCAGGTAGGGCTGGGGAGGGACTGTCTTGTCTGGCAATTTGTTAGAAGAGTTGAAAGGGAACATAAAATGTCAGCTGCTTTTAGTTATTGCTAGGATCTTATGTACTCTTGCCTAGAAAATCCCATGGACGGAGGAGCCTGGTAGGCTGCAGTCCATGGGGTCGCTACGAGTCAGACATGACCGAGTGACTTCACTTTCACTTTTCACTTTCACACATTGGAGAAGGAAATGGCAACCCACTCCAGTGTTCTTGCCTGGAGAATCCCAGGGACGGGGGAGCCTGGTGGGCTACCATCTATGGGGTCACACAGAGTCGGACATGACTGAAGTGACTTGGCAGCAGCAGCAGCAGCAGGATCTTATGAGACTTACAAGGGAATTATTGCTCATATGCAATCACCACTCAGGACAAGGAAAAAGGAGGAAAGAGTTAGTTTTTAAAAAACAAAAACGTTAGATTATGTGGGAGAAGAAATTCCAAGTAATGAGTGGTTAATCCCAGGAATGTGTCACAAGAGGTTATTTTGTAACAGTTGTGTGTTGAATTCCTAATTTGTCTATGTAGCTTCTCAAATCCTTCTACCTCTACAATGACAATTTGGTGTGTAAGAATACTGACACAGAGTCTCATAACTAAGCATAGGCATATGTATGAACACTTTCCTCTATTCCTGCAGGATACCTGGTTTGTTTGGGGGCAAAGAGGAGTTGATGTGGCATTGTGTTAACAGTGGTTGAGAATGCAAGTGGTAAACATCTGAAAGTAGAACACTGAAAAATGCATGCATTGTATGTTCCAAAAGGTCAGTATGAAACATTATCTTTATGGCAAGCCTGCCCATCCACTCCCTCCTACACATTGCATATTCACACAATTTTGCAGCTTGTATAAATCCCTATTGTGATTTAAACTCATGAGACAGTGTGGCTTCTGCAGAGGGTGGCTGTTTTGTGACTTTAGACCAGTCATTCTTTATACTAGTTGCAAATCATCTGGGGAACATTTAAAAATACTGTTGCGCATGCCCCATCCCTAGAAATTCTGATTGAATTGGTCTAGGATGGGGCCGAGGCCTATTTATTATTAATTTTATTTTTTGGCAAGCTCCCGAGGTGATGCTAATGTACAGCTGGAATTGAGTCTGGTTTCAACTCAGACTTTCTCTATAATAAAACCACACATCATGACAAAACTGTAAGCACTACAGTGGGAAAATTATTACTTCTCTAGGTCCTCATCCGGCAGAGTCCTTAGAATTTTTATTGGAATATGATGTTTGTCACTCAAATTCCTATTAAAAAAATGCTTTCTGGAGCTCTGCTCTAGCAGCTATATAAGATAGACTTTGTACATAGGATAAATCTCGTGTTACTTACGTAATTCAGTCCTGATGTTTTTCCGTTTCCTTTGCTCATTCTTTCTATTCTCCCCAAGAGGAAGGTCAGCTGGTTAAGAGTATCAGAACATCATCCCTGTCATTCCTTTTTAACTTGGGTTCATGGTTCAGGCATATACTAGGAATGGAGCTGACAACATGCACTGGTTTCTCTTCTAATGGTGTAGAGGCCACAGGAACCTTCACTGGACATAGGGATGGCTGCTGCTGCTAAGTCACTTCAGTCGTATCCGACTCTGTGTGACCCCATACACGGAAGCCCACCAGGCTCCCCCATCCCTGGGATTCTCCAGGCAAGAACACTGGAGTGGGTTGCCATTTCCTTCTCCTATGTGTGAAAGTGAAAAGTGAAAGTGAAGTCGCTCAGTCGTGTCCGACCCCCAGTGACCCCACGGACTGCAGCCTACCAGGCTCCTCCATCCATGGGATTTTCTAGGCAAGGGTACTGGAGTGGCTTGCCATTGCCTTCTCCTACATTTCTCCAGACCTGGCACAGAGAAGAGACCCCAAGTCACTGAGAAGTACTTTACTGATGCCAATCATTCCTCAGAACAGATGGGGAAACTGAGTCTCAGAGGAAACCTGAATTCCTGCCCTCTCTTGGACACTGACCTCAAGTATTACCTTGGGTCTTGGAAGTCACTTGGATTCTTTGGACAGCAGTTTCATCATCTGTAGCAATCAAGAAGTTGAACTAGAAGATTGCTAAGTCACTTTTTATTTCTAAAATTCTGTGATTCCAGTTAACCAGTATTTATAAAAGTGTGGAACACTATAAAAGCACATAGAAGTCCATGCAGAGAGAAGGGTAGAAGGCCCCTCATCAATATAACCCACTCCAGTATCCTTGCCTGGAAAATCTCATGGACAGAAGAGCCTGGTGGGCTGCAGTCCATGGGGTCGCAAAGAGTCAGACACAACTGGGCGACTAACACTTACTCCTAGATTTTACCAATTGTCATTTTCACGTTTAATATTAAGGCTGTGGGACTTAATCATTTTTGAAATACTGAACTACCAACAGATGGCATGCTGAATACAAATATATCACAAACAAACATTTGGTCCTGAAGAAGATTAAGAACTGGAGTTCATTTCCCCTTCTCATTTGGGTTCAGAACTCTGTGGTCTTTCCTTTTATTGCCCATGCCTCCAAAGTGACTGTTTGTGTTCCAAGATAGATCAGTTCCAAAGTTGGTTACAAACTTTCCATACTTTTATTTTTTTTAACCAGCCAATTCCTCTTGGTTCACATAACAGCAGAGTGCATCATCACTTGCAACTTTAGTTAAAGCAATGGCATTAATAAGGTCTAGCTAAACAGAAAATGCTCAGACTTTCTGAGCGCTGACAGTTGTCAAATTCACCTAGTTCATATGGCCACATTTCTTAAGTTCTTTTTAACAGCCCATCTGTGAGCAATAGGATCAGATGACTAAGAACTACAGGGCAGAAGCACCATGACTTTGAATCAGATTTTCCCATTACCCAGCTATAAAGAGTCTGTTTCTCTCTGACCCATATAAAGTTCAGCATTTAAGACCCTATGTGATTTTAATCCCATCACTTAGCACCCTGGCTGTAAGAATCTGAAGGAAAACATTAATTTGTTTGAATTCCAGACGCCCTGAACATTCTCTGGGAACTCATCAGCTCCCTAAGCTAAAGCTATAGGTTTAAATCTAAATCTAACTCTGTAAGTTTCAACCTAAATTTCATGATAAACAAAAATGAAATAGATCTGTCTTCTCTGTCTTTGATCATTCTTTTTCCAAAATTACTATGCATTAGGACAATAGAATGCAGTCAACAAATGCAATCACTAGCCCCTGGCCAGATAACACATTCCAAACTTTATTTCCTAAAGGAGATTTTATCAAGTTTGTGCTGTTATAAACAGGAGAGAGAAATATAACTTGGCAAATGGAAGCATTCATTAATTTATCCATTTATTCAACAAACATTAATTTAGTATCTACTACATTCCAGGGCGGAGAAGGCAATGGCAAGCCACTCCAGTACTATTGCCTAGAAAATCCCATGGATGGAGGAGCCTGGTAGGCTGCAGTCCGTGGGGTTGCTAAGGGTCGGACACGACTGAGCGACTTCACTTTCACTTTTCACTTTCCACTTTCACACATTGGAGAAGGAAATGGCAACCCACTCCAGTGTTCTTGCCTGGAGAATCCCAGGGACGGGGGAGCCTGGTGGGCTTCCGTCTATGGGGTCACACAGAGTCGGACACGACTGAAGTGACTTAGCAGCAGCAGCAGCAACATTCCAGGGAGCTTATAGTCTAGCAGCAGAAATAACCTCACACACACAATCAAACCATTAAATAAGTGTGGGGTAGATTGGATGAAAAAAATGGTCTGGTCTAAATTCAAGAGGTTAGTGATTTGGGGAGGGGCAAAAAAGTGATTCTTCTATTACCTTAAAAGTAAGGAAGTGTACCACAGAAAGACATCACTCCTCCTTGATAATGATTGTTGAGGAAGCTTGAGCAGCCAGAAGCCATCCCTATTTTATTTGCACTGTCCCCTTTTCAAAGACACTTGTACCCAAATCATAGATCCTATCCTGGTTCTGTTTCTTCATTTCATTTATTCCATCCTCAAAAAGTAGGTACTTAATAACTACTGAATAAACTCACAAGGCCACAGTACTGTAAACCAAAAGTGCCTGAAATAAATATGCAAGCATTCTAGGCTATAAATGTTTCTAAAGTTTAGGTTACAGCCTCATCAAATCATATTCTGATTTTCTAGAGCAGCAGATTACAACCAGGGATAATTTTTTGCTCCCCTCACAGGGAACATTTGGCAATGTCTGGAGACATTTTTAGTTGTAACAATTTAGGAGGTGCTACTGGCGTCTGGTGATTAGAAGACAGGAATGTTGAGAATCACACTACAGTGCCCGGGACAGCCCCCCAACCCTCACCCTAACAACAAAGAACTAGCTGACCCAAAATGCCAACAGTGCCCAGATGAAGAAACCCTGTAAGAGAGATTGGAAGTTGTGTCTTGGGAACCACATAATGGGCTGTGATTATCCTTGCTTAAGCTTTACAAGGACCCTAGTGTAAATCCTTTTCCTCACTAGCCAAGCAATGTTCAAACCTGCAGAGATTTGTTTCATTCATTTTCTATTTGTTTAATAAACAGACTGGAAGCACTGGAGGGAAAAATATTCCAGCAGTGAAGTAAGATGAAAGCTATTAGTAACCCTAGTTTGACTTAAGTGAATAGTAGGAAACAACATCTGCCATCAGGAAGTGAGTTGTAGAAACTGAAAAAAATAATGTTAAAGAGTGTTTAAAAGCTCTGGTTCAAACAAATGTCTATGTGAACCAATGGGTAGCTTGAAAACAGTGAAGACATTTCCGTTTCTTATGTCTTTGATAGAATGGAAAGAGCTTTTATTTTCTTTAGCATGGTAATCATTCATATTTATCCTATGACATGCCCTAAAGCTTAAAGAGTAACAAACTCCCAAGGGTAAACACATAACTTTGTGAGCAAGTGAGATCTCTGGATGAATCCTTATCATTGTATGCTCGGATAAAACAAGATTTCCATGCATTAAACAGTACAAGTCTTTCTATCTGGGAAGTAAGCTTCCACCATTTTGAAGGGCTCTAGCTACTTCTCAAGGATAACAAACATGAGTTCCCCCAAGGTGTGACTCCTTCCCCGTTCAAGTTCAGCACTCGTCTCAGTGCTCCTATCACCAGCCCTTGCTTGGCTTATTTTTACACTGTTTGCTGTTTCATGTCATTTATTTGGTAATACTTGACATCGACAAGTGCCACCAAATAAATCAATACCAGAAGCCTGAAATTTTAAAAAAAGGAATCAAAACACATGCAGCCTGCTTTGTACCAAGCCATCTGAAACTAGGTACATTTTGTAATAATGGAAATGTGAGGCCATGTGAATGGGAGAGATGGTTCCAGATTCCTGAAAAAGGCTCATGGTCTGCTGGTCTCAGGTGCACCAAATGCAGTTTTAGGTTCCTGCCTGGGATCCCCAGAAGAAAGAGCACTCAGCTTACTCAAGGAGGTATAAAAATGCTATGGAACCCCCAAATCGTCTCATCATCAAGGACAGTTTTTAACAATTTCAGAAGGATGTATATTCATTTCAAAGGAATGCCTTAAAAAGTATCACAAACTAGGGGCTTAAAGCAATAGAAATTTACTGTCTCATGGTTCTGGAGGCAAGATGTCAAAATCAACATGTCAGCAAGACATTGTGCCCTTTGAAACCTGCAGGGTAATCCATCCTTGTCTCTCCCTAACTTCTCCTGGTTTTCTGGCCATCTTTGGCGTTCCTTGGCGTTCAGCTACATAACTTCAATCAATAACATGGCCTTCTTGTGTCTTCACATTACACCATCTTCTTAGAAGGATGCCTGTCATCTCAGATGGGGAGCCCACTCTACATCAGTGTGACCTCATCCTAATTACATCTACAAGATCCTGTCTCCAAATAAGGTCACATTCCAAGGTACTGGGGGTTCAGACTTCAATATATTTTTTGACAGGGAACACAATTCAAGGCACAACAGGATGTAAACTATGAATGTATATTTTTGTTATCAAAACAGGGAAATTTAACTTTAATACAAACCCAAGGATCATTTATACTCCCTCCTACAAAGAGCAAAAGATGGAGACACCTGGTGGCTCCCTTCAGGCTAAAGGTGAAAAGAAAGGAAGAATAAGGCAAAAAGGAATTAATCTAAAGCAGAGTCATGTCTACTTGGTGTTGCTGCCACTTTCAGACATATCCACGAACTCAGTCAGCTGGAGCATCTTCTCCCCCAGGGCACGTATGCTTCAAGTTTATAATAAACTCCAGAAGGCTAACGCACATGCAAGAGACGAACTAATTCTTATTTGCTCAATGGCAGAATGCAGAATAAGCACCCACCTGCACAAAATGATTTCGGGAATGCCAAGAGGGTCTCTCGTTCCAAAAGAGCTCCTCCATCCTCCCAACACTGTTACTGAAATCCCTGACACTTCCCCACTTCTGGTTTGGGTGCCTGGGCCAGAGGCTCCCGATGTAGTATTGACCACTGCCCTTGACACTGTTCCAAATATTTTGCCTAAGTTATTTAATACCCAGGATAATCCTATGAAGTAGATACGATTATACCTAGAATTTACAGGTAAGAAACTACGGCACAGGGACATTTAATAATCTTAGCAAAGCTGAGATCCAAAGTGGCCCCCAAGCTATCAACCATGTTACCATATTGCCTTTCAACAGTAGGGAGAAACACAGTAGCTAACTTACTATCATGCCCTTTAGATCGGAGTGTTAGGATATTTAATCCTCTCAGTAGAGAATTAAGACAGCAAACAGTTTTTTGTTTTTCAAAGTGTCTTCCCTCTACCACTTGTATCAAAATGAGAGGAGGTACACACACCTGGACTCTACCCTCAGATACAGCTGATTCAGAATCTCAGTGCCCAGAAATCTGCATTTTGACAAACAAATGAGTGGATTAATGTTTGAGAACCACTTGCCCTATAGGAATGGAATAGGGAAAAGTCCAATGTTAAAGCTAATTAGAAAAAGCCACAGAGAAGTGACAAGGCAATGCGGACCCCATAATCAATGGTCAAATGACTCAGGGGGTCCTGAGCAGAGAAGAACTTGGTTGCTGGAGAGTGAAAGTAATGCTGAACATGGAGGTCTGATAGCAGAAGTAGGCCAGCCACAGCCTCTGAGTTGGATACACATGCCCTGTCCTGTTAGAAATGGTTATTTGCTGAGTCAGGACAGCATTTTCTGTTCATTTGGATGAAAACCATGGTTGCAGGCAAGGGAGAGCAACCAGGGCACATTGATTCAGAAATTCTTACTCTGACTCTCTTTGAATGAGCAGGGTTTCATAAACAGAATGAGTACTGGTGTGAGATTAAAGCGAGTGATGTGATGGAGGATCCAAGAGACTTAAGTCCTGTGTTTGGTTCAGTCACTGATTGTAGCCTCCCTGAGGCTCAGGCTCTTGATCTGTAAAATGGGGGAAATAACACCTGCTTTACACACACACACATATACACACATGAGGAAAGGTGGAGCGCGCACACACACACACACACACACGAGGAAAGGTGGAGGCTAAAGACACCAAAGGACAAATTCACTCTTCTCACCCTATCTCATCTGCACTGGTGTGCTCTACCAATTCTCTGAAGAGCTGGGCTGCTGCTTCTGCCTCTACCGCTGCTTATCCTCCTCAGCATACCCCAGTGCACACCCCTTGCTTTCGGGCGAGATCGGTACAATTATATTTATTCAGATCATTGCAGCAAAACTCAACCACACAACAACATAATCAGCATTTTCTAAATCATTGTTCCTTAAATCTGAAAACTTCTGAGTCCAAATTGCCTCCTCCTCTGTAGGCTTTCCATTCCTTTCAAGTAACTTGCCCTCCACTTCATTTTGATCAGATCATGGTATTACGGAGCTATGGTAAAAAAGAATATAATTTTGAATAAAATAGGATACAAAAAAAATCGATAAATAAAAGTGTCCTTGTGAAATCAGGACTAGAATTCATAGTAGATAATATGATGGTTAATGTATGCCTACATCCTTTCAATGGCTATTTATAGCACCTTTAAAATATATATATTGATGGAATATTTGCTAATTAATGTATGCATAATACAATTAGGGATTGTGGAGGATACCAAGATGGGTGCAGTGGACACCAACTTGCCCTAGATCCTGGTTTGCTCACTCATTCAATTAGTTAAGTGACCTTTTCTTGTCAAGGAAATAAAAGACTATTTTCTATTCTTATTATGAAAATAACCTAGAACTTCACAAGTTTGTGAAGAGAAGCAGATGAGTGAAATAGGACACTAAATGTGTATAATATCTATTCTGAGGTCTCTGTAATGTCTGAGAAGCAATCCAGAGGGACAGACTCAAGGGTTCCAGCTAGAGGCCCAGGTCAAGGACTGCAGGTCCCCTTTGCACCCTTCCCTGTACACCCAGCCCTCTCCTGTCACTCACAGAAGTATGCAAACACCCACCTTTCTGTTCTCCAGTTTGAAATCTGATTACTAATGCAGCCCTCTCCCTTTAGGTCCAAAGGCAGCCCAGTGCTCTCCCACAGGGTGAAGTTGCCTAGCACCTGTTACCCCAAGGCAATCCAAGAACACTTCAATGTTCCCACCCTTGGTTTAAATTCTTCCTAGTTTTCTGTGTAGATTCTCTGGAAGTCCAAACAATCACAAGCATTAAGGATACAATACAGGCCTCCTCTTTTCAGTACAGGCTACAAGAACACTGCAGCTTTTACTGCCCCTTTTTCCCCTCAATGATGCCAGTTCAGTTCAGTAAACAAATGGATATTTGCCCTTGCCCCTGAGAAAACACATAGGCATTAGGGCAGAGTTCCTGTGTTCTGGTAACATTTAATTGTGCTAGTTCTCAACCCTCTCTACACCCACACACTCATGGACCACATTTATTCCACTGACTTCAAAGGCCATTCAAAATGTTGGAAATATGTGTGAGAACACTGAGGGGAGTTTGAAATTAGTTTCAACCCTCATTCTGTATGTGTGGGTTTTGTTCATGTAGTAGGTAGGATTTTAGAAGTACGTATTTGATTTTTAAAACATTCATTTGTTTATACTGGGTTTAAAAATCATAAAAAATAAATCAGGCTTTCTATTGCCAGTTTTTGTGTTTTTCATAATAAATAATAGTCATTCATCCTTGCCCAATAAATATTTATAGGTTTATATTAGGGAAAGCTTTTCAAGAGAATTTCCATTCATTCTTTATCCACCAACTTCCATATGCCAGCCAGCACAGGAGGAGTTTCAGGAAAGAAGCAGGAAGCAGACTAGGGCTTCCAGGCACAGAGGGAAGAGTATTGACAACAGAAAGAAGCTGTCATTAAATCCATACGGATGTTGCCATTCACTAGTTCACTTTTTTGTATAAGATTCACCAGGCCCACCCCAGAGTGTGATCTAAGTCTGAAAGGAGCCCAATAATCTGCTTTTTAACAGGTATCCTTCCTTCCTCCCATTAACCTTTGCCACACTACCCCTGTGCTGGTGCATTCAACACATTGTATTCAAAAGTCCAGATTCAGTGGCATGTCTTCAAGGTGGAGCTGACTCAGTCTTTGGTGCATATCTGGGTAGAAATCCAAGCACATTAGCAATGTGAGCTGATAGCACTATCAACTGTGTACAATTTTTCTAATATTCCATTTAATATGAATTGTTGAAAGTTTAAAATGCTGTATTTCCTTCTCATATATTTCTGGACTTTGCTCCAGGACCAAATTGCAGGATTTTTATATACATTCATTGTGCATATTTTTCTGTAAGCATGAAAATGGATTTATATAACAAAAAAAGAATAATATAATGAAAAATAAAACATGATCATCCAAATAAAGGTGGTTTATTTTAGAATTATATTAGTCATCTATGGCTGCATAACCAATGGCCTCAAAATTCAGTGGCTTAGTATAGCAAATATTTAAATCATCTAACAATGTGTCGGAAATCCAAATGTGACTTAGCTGAGTGGTTCTGTACAGGGCCTCTCACAGGCTTTAATCCACGTGGCAGGGCTGGAGTTCGTCTCAAGGCCCAACTGGGGAAAGACCCACTTCCAAGCTCACTCACATGGCCACTGGTAGGATTCAGTTCCTCCCAGGCTTCTGGTTTGAGGACTTAGTTCCTCCATGGCTACTGGCTATAGTTCTGCCTCAGTTAATTTCCTCACACACCTCTCCATAAGGCAGCTCACAGCTCGGCACCTGGCTTCCCACAGAGCAAGCGAGCAAGAGAGCAAGAAAGGAAGGAAGATGATACCATGGTCTTTTTAATCATGGAAGTGACTACCCCATCATTTTTGACACATTTTATTATTTAGAAGCAAATCAACAAATCCAGCCCACTCTAAAGTAGGGGAACGTTACACAAAGGCATAAATACCAAGAAGTAGAGGAGGAGGGATCATTGGAAGCCATCCTAAATGTTGTCTATCACAGAACACATGAATTTGCTTTTTTTATTGTCAATTTATCATCCTACTTATGGTTTGCTAAAACTAAATGTAAATGTAAAACAAACTTTTCTGATACACGTTAGGGAGTGTATTCTGGGGGTAGAGTATAGTAGTGCTAAAAAGATTCTGAAGTTACTAATCGAACTTAGGTTTCTAAATGAGGAGTTGTACACCTACTATGCTAACCAAAAGGAGAGAGTGTTAGTTACCATATCACTTCAGAATGCTTTCTGATAGAGGTAACTGAAAATCTGTATAGCTGTGGCTTAAAAATAAAAGCATGAGGAGAAGTCTAGAGGCAGATAGCTACTGAATTGTTTCAGTAGATTGGTAGAGCAAAAGCAGCATCTTCTTCTATTCTCTTGGTCTTTTAATTATATATGTCACCTCATGGTCAAAAGATGACTTCTCTACATTAAGGCAATACATCATTTTCTAAGTAGGAAGAAAAGGGCAAAGGGCCGTACCAAATGCCTCTGTTTCTTTTCATAAGAAAGATAAAGCTTTCCAGAAGTCTAGCCCAGCACATTCCCACTTAATCTCATTGGCTAGAACAGGGTCACATGTCTACTCTAAACTGACCACTTGACAAGGAGACTAAGATTACCATGGCAAGTCTAAACCATCTGTAACTTATCTCTAAGATAGAAGAATTATTTCCATGACCTGAACAAATGAAGCTTCACCGGCAGAAAAGTGGGACTGTGGGTGTCAGGCAGACAACACATATCTTCTATAAACATCTTGTTTGTTATTATTTATGTGTTCCATATATCCAGTATAATCACAGTTTCATAATTTTATCACAATTTTCACAAAAATCTAAAATGATATTTTCCCATGGAAACAGAATAGGCAAGCATCTTTGCTTATTAAATCCCAAATGTACTTAAAGTTTCCTTCTTGGAAATTCTTTATCCAGAAATAAAATGTCCAAATTTTGAGACAAAAACATGAGCCCATGTTTTTTAATCCTGTGTACATGGAAAATTCTTTTTTAATATTTCCATCACATACATTTAACAAAATGACTTACTGCACTAGCCAACAACTATTATTAAAACACAATGAGACAGATTGCTTTTCTTGACGTCCGCTGCTAGATTTTTGCTAACTTATGTTTTAAAAATTATAGCATCATAAGTCAATGTTGGACAAAAGTATTTAATGTCATTTATTAAAATCTAATAACATAAACTCTTGACTCCTTATAAAGCATCTATTAAGACATACAAATACTGAAGTTTATTTATGCCTTTGATTTTGAAGTCTGATTCTTGCCAGAAGGGCAACTTGTTCCATAGTTTACAGAACAGAAAAAGCTCATGGAGGAGCAGCTCAACCTTATCTGAAGCATCCCCATTCTAAGAAATTAAATGGCACCTGCATGTCTTGGCTTTTGTGTTTGTCCAAAAGGAAACCTCTAATTCTTGCTCTGCTCCAAATCTAGGTGAGCAAATACAGTTCGCTCTGAGTAACACCTGTTCTGAGACTTCCTTTAGAGGGGTAAGAGGGTCACATCCCTGAGGAATGGGACTCCAGAGTGACAGCTTTGATGAGGGATAAATCAAACCAATGATGCCTATGAACAATGAGCACACTAGAAATAATCAGAAAAAGGCACCACTTTTCACTCAGTGATGTTCAAATTCACATTCAAGCCTAGTTGCCTTTTCCACTGGCTATGGAATGTAGCATCCAGATGATGGAGGGTGTGAGGTGATTGCAGACAGTAGTGGAAAAGCCCAGGAAAGTTTCTAAGCCTGAATTCCAAGCCTGTGCCTACCATTAAGTGGAAAAGTATTCTTGATCTGGTCATCTGACAGCTTTGCCCATCAATTTCTCTCTCTCAAATGGATCTCCTTTTCTTTAAGAATCCTTTCAGCTTTGTATATCTATGAATCTGCTAAGGCAACTATGCTTGGATGGAATTGTGAACTTCCTTTAAATGGAATGACTGATTACTAACAGAATTTTGTTGGGTTAAATCGATTATGAATGTTTCAAAATGTATAATGAGGATATTTTTCAAAATATTCCCTCCAGTTTTCACCTTGTTTGCTTGCTTGCTTGCTAAGTCACTTCAGTTGTGTCTGACTCTGTGTGACCCCATAGACGGCAGCCCACCAGGCTCCCCCGTCCCTGGGATTCTCCAGGCAAGAACACTGGAGTGGGTTGCCATTTCCTTCTCCAATGCATGAAAGTGAAAAGTGAAAGTGAAGTCGCTCAGTCGTGTCCGACCCTCAGCGACCCCATGGACTGCAGCCTTCCTGGCTCCTCCGTTCATGGGATTTTCCAGGCAAGAGTACTGGAGTGGGGTGCCATTGCCTTCTCCGCCAGTTTTCACCTATTCACCCTAAATAGGTATACAGAAATGTCTATATTCATGTTGAGAAAAGGACATTTCTCCTAACCTCACACAGTGATATATTTCAAGTCTGTGTCTTAAAAGACAATGAGAGACTCACAGGAGACCTAGAGATAGGAATGGGGTAGGCAGAGAAGGGACATAATGAGAAAAATGTACATTCATAGGGAAATAGTGTGGAAGGCAGGGGTGGACCTAGGCCTGGGAATCAGGAAGTTAGAGTTCTAATTTCAGCTTTTCCACTGATTCACTTGGGACCTTGAGAAATCTGGTCCATTTAAATTGTGCCTCAGTTTCCTTATCTGCCAATTAGAGAGAGAGTTCTTGGCTAGGTGCCCAGGATTGTGAGAACATGATGTGCAGGGCCATGGAAATTCAGTCAGTACCAAAAAGGCAAAACATCCTTGTTACTAGATGTCCTAACTTAAAATAGAAACATTAACAAGAGTAATTTCTTTAATAATCAAAATGTGAATATTTTAGGAAGCAAATAGGTCTATTAGAAGAGCTTATAGTCCCAGGGATACAAAAGCAAAAGTAAGTTAGACTTGAAGAAGGACAAGTTCCAGTTTTGCCACTTATCATCTGTGTGACCTTGGGTAATTTCTTAACCTCCAACAGTAGCCTCATTATGTAAAATGAGAATAATGGCACGTACCTCAGAGGTTGTAGTAAAGATGATTACAGATGGAAGTTAGTTCTTTTGAAGCACTGATGAGGTTTGAATTTACAGCCACCATATACTTTGCAACTGATAGTTTCTCTTATTTCAATTGCCTATTAAAAAACGTAGTCACCCAGAACAAGTAATTTTTAATGCTGTTTATTGAGTATTTACTATATTGCAATGCTCTATCCCCATGCCAAGCACTTTGCATAAATTTTCTCATGTCCTCCTCACAGTATTACTATTACTGTTGCAGAAATGGAGGTAGAGAGAAACTAAAGATTATTTCTGGCTTCACTGTGTTTCTTTAACCTACCTTTTCTCTCTTCAACTGCATCTAATTGACTTTACTTTTATTTTAAGCCACGTTACATTCTTAAGACTAAAGCAGCAACTAACTAAGGAATATATTTATACAACATGTTATTTTTGTCATGTTGCTTTCCACCCCTGGAGACTTGCTCTAAATTCACTTGGATATTTGAAGATAAATCATACTCACTGCAGTTTTGGAAAGCATTAAAAAAGTAGTCACTCAAATTTTCTAAGCAACTTAAAACAAAACTTAAGAATTTCCAAAATGTTCACTGAAAAAAGCATTTATATTTATGTTTAGAAAAATTGAATTATCAGTAAGAAATCTTACATATATGACACATGTTTATAGATCTTCGCTAAGGACCAATCGTGTATATATGTGTATGACCTCATCCTAACAGTGTTCTCAGAGACCAGATTGTGGGAATTTTTACAGTTACCAGAGGGTTAAACTCAATAATCTCTCCTTTTTTTTTTTTGTCAATGTGCCTTTTAATTATGAAATACTAATTGCCTTAGAGAAAATTTGAAAAATATTTTTTAACAACGTGGTATTAAAAGAAAGAATCAATATCTTTCAAACCAGATTGGAAATTCAAATCTACCTCTTATTTTCCTGGACAGTTTATTAAACTTCACATTTTTCTATCAAATGGCAATAATAAATTACAGAGTTGCTGTGAGTTAAATGAGAACCGCTTTTGATCATGATAGCCAGTCAACAAATGTTAGTAACTATCCATTCCCTTGGAAAAGAATCTGTAGGCAAACATGCTTAAATTCTGTTCTGTAAAGAGACAGGAATCCTTGGTTCCTGTAAAGTCCTCAACAGCCTCCTTTGGCAATAGACTCTCTATTTTCTATAAAAGTGATGGCCTTCTATTAAGTACCCGCTTCAGAGCATTCATGGACACCATTGCCCAACCTTTGATTCAGATTAAGAATACCTTGCTCTAGTGCATTCATTTTGACTTCACCAAATCCTCTTACAAAATAGGGTCATCTTTAAAAAATAAAATTCTTTGGGGATGTTTCGAAGGAAAAGCACAGACCTTTATTTTTAACAGCTTTAGGAAAATTCAGTATCAGAGCAAAACCCTATAGTAAACAGGTATCTGCACAGAAACTTCATTAAAAGATTGATCTGACTTGCCACACATTTAGAACAATCGTTTAAAACACACAAATGTTTACTTCTGAGTCTGGATCTAAACAGAGAAAGAAAACTTTAGAACAACAATAAATTTATTTAACTTCCTTTAGATAATTATGGACATACCTTTTTTATGTAGTACATATTCTTAGGACACTGGACAACAGATCAAGAAAGAGAATGTTTTAGAAAATAAACCTTAACTATTGGTAAGCATCATGTATTTTTTCCAAAAGAAGTTTATTGTGTTTAACCACAAGTGACTCCTTGGCACTGAGAGGCTCCATGGAGTCACATAAGTCCTCATTCCTTAATCCTGAGCTTGCCTGGATTGCTGCTGGCAGTCATCAACTTGTTTATATTTCAAACCACATTAGATTCCTTCATATAGCTGCCACCACTCCGCAGTTAAACTGGCTCTGTCCTACACTTCTGGTGGTAATTTTTTTTATCCCATGCTTTAGTTTAGTCTATATAATCCTTCCAGATGGATAAAACCTCCTGAAAAGTAATTCTGTGGGAAAGAATGCTATTGGGAAAGGGGCCAGGCTTGCATCCTGTCTCCACCTTTGCTCTGTGCTTGACTTTAGCAAGCCACCGTTATGTCTCTCAATCTATGTATCTTCCTTTGTAAAATGACAACCTACCTTCCCAGATTGGTTTGAAACCCTAGATCACATGGAGATAATACATGTAGAAGCACTTAGTAACAGTTAACTGCTACATGACTACAGACTAATTTGATTATTTCCTAGTGGCCACCAAAAGGGACTAGTACAGGGGTTGCTTCTGCTGCTAAGTTGCTTCAGTGGTGTCCGACTCTTTGCAACCCTATGGACCATTGCCTGCCAGGCTCCTGTGTCTATGAAATTCTCCAGGCAAGAATACTGGAGTGGGTTGCCATGATTTCCTTCAGTGGATCTTCCCGACCCAGGGATTGAACCCACATCTCTTATGTCTTTCTATACTGGCAGATGGTTCTTTACCACTGGCACCACCTGGGAAGCGCCTAGAGAGAACAGAGGTGACATTAACAGCAAGAAGAAAATTAGGAAGGCAGTTAAGAAAATGTTAAGAGAGAACTTAGTTTTTGAATTGAAGAAACAGTAAAGTTTTGAATAAAGACAAATTCAACCTGTCCTGGGCCTCACAGGTGATGCTAGTGGTAAAGAATCTGCCTACCAATGCAGGAGATATAAGAGACATAGATTCGATCCCTGGGTCAGGAAAATCCCCTGGAAGAGGCCATGGCTTTAATTCTTAAAGCTCAAGATGAAGCAGCAATCCAGACAAGCTCCAGTACCCTTGCCTGGAGAATCCCATGGACAGAAGAGCCTGGCGGGCTATGATCCATAGGGTTGCAAAGAGTCGGACTCACCTGAAGCAACTTGGAATGCATGCACAACTCTCTCTAGCAGGCAAACCTGAAGCTCAAAGTTCTTCTAGGCTTTTCTTTCTCCTTATCCTTGAAGTAACCAAGTCCTGGGGACTCTTCCTTTAACATTCCTGAAATTCATTCTTTTATTTTCTTTTTTCATGGTCACTATTCCGGTTTGGGCCCTGCCATCTCAAACTTGGGATACTGCAAGAATCTTTCTGCCTTGAGTCTCTTTTCCTTTCCCCCTAGCCTAGACACTGCTATCAAATTCATGTTGGTAAATGATTGAATTGGGTTGTGGCTGCATTCCTCTGCTCCATCATCTTCAACAGACACCGCCTCCCCCACTCCCCAACCCCCCCATCACCACTGTATACAAAGTAAAACTGAGTCTGGTCTCAACCTTTCTTTTCAGCCATGGCCACACAGGACTGTCTGCCTGTGACACTCACTGCATCATCCTTCCTTGTCCTGGGGACTTGCTCACAGCGTTTTCCAGATCCCTTCTTCCTTCCTTTCTAAGCCATACCCCATTTTCCAATCCCTGCTCAAATCCCATCACACCATGAAGATTTCTTGAATCCTCAGAGCCCACAATGATCTAATTTCCTGAAGATAGTCTACCAGCTGAGTGTTGGAGAGTTGATAATGAGTTATGAACTGATTCCCAGGTGGGGCTAGTGGTAAAGACCCCATCTGCCAATGCAGAAGATGTAAGATGTAGGTTCGATCCCTGGGTCAGGAAGATCCCCTGGAGGAGGTCATGGCAACCCACTCATTCTCTTGCCTGGAGAAACCCATGGACAGAGGAGCCTGGTGGGCTACAGCCCATAGTGTCGCAAAGAGTTGGATGCGACTGAAGTGACTTAGCACATACGAACTAACTACTTCTTAACATTGTTTGTGTAGTTGTCTTGGAATGCAGTTAAATTAGGTCATGTTATTTACATTTTACTGAATGCCTAGTATACTTATCCATGTTGCTGGGCTTTACTTGAAGGCAAGAATTTTATCATATCCCTTTAGTTTTCCCTAGATCTGCAGTTCTCAACCTTTCACATAGCAAAGAAACACCCAGAGAACATGTTAGAAATCCACCTTGACACTACCCCTAGAGGTTTGGGTGGAGCCCAAATCTGCATTTCCCACAAATTCCAAGTGAGGCTGATGCTGTTGGGTGCCTTTAAGCATTTTACACAGAACCTGTACATAAAAGCTAATATGTATTTATGTATACTCAGAAATGGGTTTTTTCTTTTTTCTTCTATTTCAAGGTCATGTTCTGTCACTTCTTTTCAGATTGATTTTGAAGATGTGATTGCAGAACCAGAAGGAACACACAGTTTCGACGGCATCTGGAAGGCCAGCTTCACCACCTTCACTGTGACAAAGTACTGGTTTTACCGTTTGCTGTCTGCCCTCTTTGGCATCCCAATGGCACTCATCTGGGGCATTTACTTTGCCATTCTCTCTTTCCTGCACATCTGGGCAGTTGTGCCATGCATTAAGAGTTTCCTGATTGAGATTCAGTGCATCAGCCGTGTCTATTCCATCTACGTCCACACCTTCTGTGACCCGCTATTTGAGGCTATTGGGAAAATATTCAGCAATATCCGCATCAACATGCAGAAAGAAATATAAATGACGTTTCAAGGATAGAAGTATATATGATTCTTTTTTCCCTTTTAATTTTCTCAGTGCCAATTTCAAGTTGCTAGTACAGCCACAACATATGAATGAATTTCCTGGTTCAGAACAAAGATATCACACTCTCAGTTTTTATAACTATTATTTTTCTCCTCTGAGCTATTTCATCTATGTTGGGGGTTGTCTGAACTTTTAAAACCCATTTAAAATATTTTTCTTTCATTTGGATCATTGTTCTATTGGCTGAGATATGAACCTATTGTTGAAAGATAACTTGAGAGAAATACGAAGAACTGAGGAGGAAAAAAAGAACTAACAACCTCAACTGCCTGTTCTAAAATGTCGATCATTTTATGGTAAGGGAAGTATTCAAGTATTCCAGGCTATTGTCGCTGAGTGTACAGATATGTGGGCAGTTTTAAGCAAACTCTTCCCTCCTAAGTGTTTAGTGAATTGCTGCCATTCACTGTAATGATTCAGTGGGATCTAGTGATCTTCATCAAGTTAGAAAACATAATCTGCACATGATCTATTGCCTTACTTTCTTGAAATTTTAACCTGTGATAGATACTTGTGTGCCTGGATATTTGTTATATAGATGATGACACCTAAGTGCCTTCCTGTTCTTCAGGTTTTCCTTTTAAAATAGGGTCCACCTCATCAACTTTCATTAGGTCAGCAGCCTTCCTGAAGACCAAAATTAGAAAAATCCATTACCTAGTTCTTCACACTTATTTCTGACTCTAAGATATGGGATCAGATGAAGTTCATGTTTGTACTTGATCACACAACATCTTTATCCATATTGAATATGGTCCACATCAGCCCCATTAAATGAATTAAGGTGAATAAATGGGGCCAAGCCCTCTGGGCTGGCAGAAGTGGAAGCCAACTTTCCCTGCCTCTCACTAGCTGAATGAGGTCAGCATGTCTATTCAGCTTCGTTTATTTTCAAGAATAATCACGCTTTCCTGACTCCAAACTAATCCATCACCGGGGTGGTTTAGTGGTTGAACATTGTGTTCCCTTTTCAGCTGATCAGTGGGCCTCCGGGGAAGGGCTCATAAAATGGAGGCCATTGTGTGAGACTGTCAGAGTTGTTGCAAATGTGACCCCTTCAAATTAAAGCACTTGCAACTGTCTGTTATGCTGTGACACATGGCCCCTCCCCCTGCCACGAGCTTTGGACTTAAGCCAAGCATCACTTTGCTCAGAGAGAAGATGGGGGAGGAGGCAGTAATAAAAGATGGAGGTAATTTTGCTGGAATAAATTCAAATTCTTCTGAAGTCAAACTGAGGAATTTTACCTGTAAACCTGAGTCATACAGAAAGCTGCCTGGTACATCCAAAAGCTTTTTATTCCTCCCGCTCATAGTAAGATTCTTCCCTGGGGGGCTTTATTTTTAACCTTCAGTTTGCTTTTATTTCCATACACCTGTTGGAATTCTGCTTGGTTTCTTTTTTTGCCTCTCTCAGTTTCCCTGGCACTTTAATCGCCAACCTGTTACCTATTTAGGTTTTCTGCATTAAAACAGACACTGGCATGGACATAGTTTTACTTTTAAACTGTGTACATAACTGAAAATGTACTATACTGAATAATTTTTAAGTGCAAAGATTTTTTTATCTTTATATGAGGAAAATCACTTGGGAAATTGTTTTATGATTCAATCTGTAAACTGTGTATCCCAAGACATGTCTGTTCTATATAGATGCTTAGTCCCTTGTGCAAATCAAGTGCTGGTCCAAAAGACTGCTGAAATTTTTATATGCTTACTGATATTTTACACTTTTTTTTATCCTGCATGTCCTGTAATAAGTCTACACAATAAAAATGTTTAACAGTTAAATAGTCAGATTTATTATTTTTCCCCAAAACAGGCCTGCATGTGTTGATTTCTGTAGTGTGGTGTATGTGTGTGTATGTGTGTGTGTAAACTGCATGTATTTAGAGTCTGTACATATTTGTAGTATGTTTTTGGGGGTGGTGGTCTTCCACTTTTCAACTATTAAAAAGTCATGTAGTTGGGATCTTCTAAGGTCATCACCATTCATGAGTTACTTCAGATAAAAGTTATAATTAATAAATATTTGTTTAGCAGTTTAGTCAATATTTTGTTACTTGTCACCTAATTTGAGCCACTAACAACTTTATGTGATTGATAACTTTCTCCATTGGTATTTGACACATTCAGGGAGGCAGTTATGCTTTGACTCTTTGCCATTTCTTAACTGGAATTTTTTAAGATGTACATTTCCAAAGTAATTTATTTTGGCCTTGGCTAAGTTTACATTAAGATATTCTGTATTAGTCAGGGTTCTCCAGAGAAGCCAATAGGATATATATATATGAAATATATGATGTGAATATATAAGGAAAGTACATAGAGAGAGAGGAGTAAGAAATTTGTCCACACAAGTTAAGGAGGCTAAAAAGTCTCAAGGTCTGCAGGCGAGTCAACAAGCTACAGGAAAACTGATGGGATAGTTCCAGTCCAAAAGCTGGCAGGTTGAAACCCAAGAAAAGCCTATGTTTCAGTTTAGTTCAAAGGCAGGACAAATCCAGTGTTCCAGTTCAAAGGAAGTCAGGCAGGAGCAATTCTGTCCTACTCAGAAAAAGATCAGCTTTTTGGTTCTGTTCGGTCCTTCAACTGATTGGCTGAGGCCCACCCATGTTAGAGAGGGCAATCTGCTTTACTCAGTCTACTAATTTAAATGTTAATCCCATGCAAGAATATCCTCATGAAAACACCCAGAATAAAGTTTGACCAAATATCTGAACACACCAGTCAAGTTGACACATAAAATTAACCATCCGTTCCGTCGCTCAGTCGTGTCCGACTCTTTGCGACCCCCTGGACTGTAGCCTACCAGGCTTCTCTGTCCATGGGGTTCTCCAGGCAAGAATACTGGAGTGGGTTACCATTTCCTTCTCCAGGGGATCTTCCCACCCAGGGATCGAACCCGGGTCTCCCGCATTGGAGGCAGATGCTTTAACCTCTGAGCCACGAGGGAAGCCCACAACTTCTAAATAAAATTTTGCAAAGGAATCTTCTAACTTCTTTGCCCTGAAACTCCTTTCATGTGGTTTACAGAGTACCTCTTGCTTGGCTCTCAAGCATACACTGAGGCTCTTTATTTAGTAATGCAGCCTGATATTTGTGTTTATCCAGCAAATCCATTTCTAGTATGCAGTGTGAAGACCTGCTTTTAACCATGGCAGGATGTCATGTCTTGGCCAAAGTTATGCCACAAATTCAAGCAAAATCAATGAAGTGACTTTAAAGAAAAGCTTTTGCACAACAAAGGAACCACTGACAAAATAAAAAGACAGCCAACTGAAGGGAAGAAAATATTTGCAAATGATATGACTGATAAGAAGTTAATATTCAAAATATACATCTCAACATCAAAAAATAACTCAGTTGAAAAATACATAGAAGATTTGAATAAACATTTTTCCAAAGAGTAAATGCAGATGGCCAACAGACATATGAAGATGCGCAACATCATTAATCATTAGGGAAATGCAAATCAAAACCATAATGAGATATCACCTCCTATCTGTCAGAATGGCTATTATCAAAATGTACACAAACAACAAATGTTGGAGAAGATATGGAGAAAAGGGAACCCACCTTTACTGTTGGTGGGAAATTGGTGCAACCACTGTGAAAAATAGTATGGAGTTTTCACAAAAAATTAAAAAGAGAACTACCATATGATCCAGCAATTCCACTATTGGGTAAACATCCAAGAAAAACAAAAACACTAGCTTGGAAAGATACACACATCCCAGTATTCATAGCAACATTATTTACAATTGCCAAGATGTGGAAGCAATCTAAATGTCCATCAACAGAAAAAAATGGATAAAGGAAAAAAGATGTATGTGTATATATATATATATATATATATATATATACACACGTACATATACATATACACAATGAGAGCCATACTGATATGTACACTTTGTTATATTTAAAACAGATAGCCAACAATTCCCTGTGTATCACAGTGAATTATGCTCAATATTCTTTAAAAATCTAAATGGGAAAAAGATTTGAAAAAGAACAGATACTGGTATATGTATAACTGGGTTTTTCTGGTGGCTCAGACAGTAAGGAATCTGCCTAGCATGCAAAAGACCCAAGTTTGACCCCTGGGTTGGGAAGATCCCCTGGAGAAGGGAATGGCTACCCACTCCAGTATTCATGCCTGGAGATTTCTATGGACAGGAGAGCCTGGCTGGTTACAGTCCATGGGGTCACAAAGAGTTGTACATGACTGAGTGACTAACACATACACACATGTGTATAACTGAATCACTTTGCTGTACACTTGAAACTAACAAAACATTGTTAATCAACTATACTCCCATATAAAATAAAATTTCTTTAAATAAATTAATTTTTTGCTGTGTCTGAAATAAAAAAGAGAATGAAATAATCCCATTTGCAGCAACATGGGTGGACCTAGAGAATATCATACTAAGTGAGCTTAGCTAGACAAAGACAAATATCATGTGATATCACTTATACATCATGAGCAATTTTTTCTTTAGGATGGGTTCCCTTTTATCATTAATTCATTGGATTCTGTCAGTTCCATCTTCACTGTTATCTTGCTTTTGAACTCTTGCTTCATTTTCACTGTGACTACCTCAGTGTAAGCAACCATTATTTAAATCCTGAACTATCCTAGCTAGATTTTCTGTTTTTACCCTTGCCCCCTAATCTAACTCATTTGGTCATTTTGTGATACAGAAACACAAACTGTCACACACACATACACAGCTTAAAAACCTCCAGTAGCTTATTGTATTCAGTATAAAATCTAAGACCCACAAAGTCTTACATGACCCAGACCCTAATTATATCTTCCATCTTAGCTCAAACCACCAGCTTCTCTTACTATCTGTGCTCTAGATACACTGATCTTCCATTTCCAAGGGCTTGTGAAGTCCCATCTGGTCACAGGATTTTGCACAGCTGTTCACTCTGACTGGAATGCTCGTACACCGTCCTCTCTACTTTGCTACCTGCTCATCCTTTAGGTCTCAGCCTCAACGTTACTGCTCAGAGTGGTCTTCCATATCTGAAGCAAGTCCTCCTGTTAGTCACTATCTTAGCCTCTTGCCTATTTTTCTTCACTGCATGTGCCATATTAAGAAATTATTTTGTCTGTTTACAATATTTTATCTTTGTCTTCCTTAGGATATAAACTCCATGAAGCAGAGATTTTTATAACAGACATTCAACTGGTATTTGTTAAATGAATGGATTGATGGGTGGATGGATAGAAAGGGTGGTCTATAGAAAGGGAGACTATGAAGGCTTGAAGTGCCAAGTTTCTGCTTTACCACTAATAGTGTCTTAAAGATGGTCTTCTAATCAATTCTGAAGTAAATTACAGCATTATCAAAACATACTTGCCACTTGTTTTCATTCCCCAACTTCATTTTTTTTTCTCCATGACTTTCCTCCATTGAAACTTCCTCTATTGTACCCATTTGAACACTTTGATATGTCCAAACATGAGTTTCCCAAATGAAAATTCTAATGAGGACTAACATGGATATTTGATATACATTTTTTTTCTTATTTGAATAATGGAAAACACATGTTGATACAGTTATTAAGAAAAAAGATGATTTGCCAGCAGCTGTTGACTTCATCAATTCCACTATGTGATGAGTCACTCAAACTTCCACAGAGCTAGAAAGTTACATGCAAGAAAGAGGATTTCTTATTGTGATCAGAGAGGAGTGGGAAGAGTTAGACATGGGGAAAGTGAACAAAATCAACAAAAATGAAGGATTTGATGCTATAGAAAGTTAAGTAATTAGGGGACATATGTATACCTATGACCAATTGATAATATTTGGCAGAAAACAGCAAAATTCTGTAAAGCAATTATCCTTCAATTAAAAAATAAATTTTAAAAAGGAAAATTAAGTAATTTATATGTCAAAGGGAAAACACTATAATCTACCCAGTACTTTAACAGAACAACTGAAAACATGTGGAAACTAGCATAAAGGGCAGGGAGAGCACTTAGAGCAGGAAGAAGGTGGTCATTTAAAAAGGCAACAGCGGCCTGTCTGAGCCACTCCATGAATGTGCAGCAAAGAAATCGACTCCTCTACTTCACTTGTATTATTATCATGCCAAATATTAACAAAATAATAACTGTCCCAGGTGTCAGTCAAAGTCCTTCTTGAGAGGATATTTCTTAAACTCTTAATCACATTATACAACCTCTTGGAAAAGGTAAGATTTAGTTACCTGTCAACTCTAAAATAAATTTCTATCAACTGCATAACACAAGTAAGCACTCTGTGAAATGCACAACACAATATTCACACTGATGGATATAATTTGGCTTGAGACTGACTGCATTTTCACTGTGATTTTGTCCTTTTGCTCGTTCCCTTTCCTTTATTGAGCGTATACCACACATGATGGAGAAAGAAATGGCAACCCACTCCAGTATTTTGTCTGGAAAACTCAATGGACAGAGGGGCCTGGTGGGCTGCAGTTCATGGGGTCACAAAGAGTCAGACATCACTGAGTGACTAAACCACCACCACACACAAAGCAGTATGCTAAGCATTTTACTAATCTTCCTAACAACATAAGATGGCTTATGTGACCATCTTTAGGTCAAATGGTTGCCACTGCTCTGTTTTTGAAATCAGAAAACAGAAGCTCAGGTGGATTAAATAGTTAAATGCTCAAGGTTACCCAAACACTTAAACACCCATAACTATTAGTTCCAAAGCTTTTATTTATAGAGAAACTAACTATGATCTTGGGAGAAAATGCTAAAGTGGAGCACCACTTGGCAGTATTAAAATAGCATTTTGTTTCCTCGAAGGTTAAAAAAAAAGACAGTAAATGGTTAAAAGTCATGCAGATAATACACTCCGGAATCCAAGTATCTGTTCACATAGTTATTCATTTTATTCCTTCAGCAGGAAGCAACACTTTGGTGTAGTAGGGAATAGAAAAATAAGTAAGACAAAGATGGGTAGGACAAAGGCCTTTGTCTTCAAGGAAGCTCAGTGAAACACCAAACGAAGTCAAATCTAAGATACAACAGAATTGATATTTTGCTATTTTTCTCCGAGAAAATAAGCTTTTTGTAAAATAAAAGTTGCTGACAATACATTTTATGGTTCAATACAATGGCCTTAAAACTATAGAACACAGAACTATAGAATCCAGAAGTACTGATAGCTTTCCTAAGAGAACAAGGTTGGGTTAGACGTAGAGACAAGAGGAACAGTATCAAATACTTTCTCTCAAACAAACAAGTTCCATTTTAATTTTTTTCTCATATTAGTTTTCAGCATAATATTTTGCTTGATTAAACAGTCCCATCACTGATAAAATTTGAAAACCTCTGCTTTGGTGACCAACTTAGATCTTACGAAAGACTGGTGCTTGCTTTTGTGATTATTACTCAAATATGTCCTAATAATATTCTTTGAAAATCCAGGCTCAACTGAGAAGACAAAACTCAGACATGATCTATCAAAACCATGAATAAATATATATTAGCCTTGTAAACTCTCACACTCCAGATCAACAGAAATGAATAATAATTTGAGAATTTGAGTGGGATGAGTAGGAAAAAACTGGGAGTGTCATTTATATTCCTGAGGAGGAAACAGATTTAATAGTGAGGTTATGACATTAGGACAGATATCTCAGAGGATGTCAAATATTGCTCAAGCAACTTATAAAAAACATCAGCCTTCAGTATATACGTTGGGTTAGAACAACTTCTTTAGTCCTTGTTTTCTCACCATCAACCTTAAACAATAATGAATGTGAATAAAAAGCCTACTGTAGCAGAGAAAACCTGGAACAAAAATGGGGAACTGTAACCAAATCCACAACCAAACAGCTATGAGATCTTGGATAAGTCACATAACTACAGTCTCTTAAACAGAAGTCATAATGTCTCCAATCTCATGAGATTGTGCTTCAAATAAAAATGTGAAAAATGACTAAAATAGAGCCACACCTCTTGGGAAATAGGTTTCAAATAGTTTCTCAATCCACCACTCAATTTCATTCTTTCCATTGCCTCTGGGTCACTTGATTTTCTTAACACATCCAAGCCATTCTCTTGCCTGTCTTCATGGACAATATTTCTTCTAGTGCTTACCAAATGGACTGAGTCAAAATGCCCCAAATATACCTGACATTTTATTTCAAGAACCTATCATTTTCCAACTTCCATTTCTTGTCTCTATATTCATATATCTGATTGGCTCAGACTAGATCATAGACAGGCTTCTCCTACATTAGTTGTCCATTCTGAACCTATCAGTGGTCTCTACAGCATCAGTGTCAGCTGGTTTGAAAAGTTATCCATTCAAGGTGTAATGGAAGGAAGGGGAAGCTAATTAGAAATAGGGATATGACCAGTAAACTAGCCAAATACCTCTTATAACCTAAATATCTGTAAAATTATAATCTTCCAAACTCTTCCACATCTGTGTCATCCATGTTCCCATGAGACAGGAAGGGAAGTAGTCTCATAGTCTCATTTTACATATGGGAAGAATAAAACACCAAGGACCAATGACTTACCTAGGGTCACTTAATGAGTGACTGATGGAACAGGAAATAAATCCAGATTTTCTGAGAGCTTAGACAGCCTGGTCTCTCTTTAACAATTAAGATCGCAAAGATTTCTAAATACAGCAAGGGCAACAAGTACGGTACCAATTGCATCAGTACCAACTGTACAGGCAGAAATACAAGCACAACTGGAAGAAACCACCCCAAGTCACTAAAGTAAGGGAAAAAATCATCTTGACATGGACTTGTGTCTCGACAGTGCTGTGTTTTCACTCTGGGGCAACTTCCTTCTGGAGAGGAATATCCATGCCAGTCAGAAAGAACCTAAGGGTTAAATCCTTGGCACTAACCCTAGAGGGCAATGGAGAACTTACCCCACCCCATCCAATAATTCAGCCCGTGAATAGATGTCTCTTTCATAAATCTCAGAAAACACAGTTAATATTCAGCCACTACCCTCAAATTAAATGAGGATTTATCTTACTCTAAAAGACATAACGATTTCATTATTTGTGCAAATTTAAACAACACATGATAAAAGGAGAAGAGACACAAAAGAGCAGCTCTCAGAAATTTCAATAAAAAATCACCACTGGCCACTCTCAGAACACTAGGACCATGTTAAACATAAATGCCTTCTGTACCTGACCCATAGTGGGAAGAGAAGATGGGAGGAAGGTTTTAAGCAGTTTTAAGCAGCAGAGTACAGAGAGAAGCGTCAACTGGCATGAGGTCTAATTGCCTGCCTTATGAATAATGTCGCCAGGCCAATTTGGGAGTTGTCACGGTTCCCACCCTATAGTCCAGGATTATTTGTAAAATAAAGCAAAGGGAACCCAGCGCTTTCAGAATGCCAATGCAAAATTATAGTAATTGCTTATTACATAATACAGTTATTAAAGTACTTTCTGTGTTGCTCAGAAAATAGGGCATGTACATGGATAGAAAAGTCAAAAGAAAATGGACATAATTGTTTTCCTCTTGTAACTTTCCCAGGCAGAGAAAGTTGCTCTGCCCTCAAGGCTTTCAGTCAGTTCAGTTCAGTTCAGTCGCTCAGTCATGTCCGATTCTTTGCAACCCCATGAATCACAGCACGCCAGGCCTCCCTGTCCATCACCAACTCCCGCAGTTCACTCAAACTCATGTCCATCAAGTCAGTGATGCCATCCTTAGGACATTTTATTCGTATCTCCACTGAACTATAAGCTACAATGGGGCAGAGGCCAATTTTTAGCCATCAGTATGGCCACAGAGCTCAGCATAAGGACTGATAATAAATATCTGCTAAACTGACCCTCTGTGATTGAACTTACCACAATGTACCCTGTTCAGCCATAGGCATACAGTAATAATAAATTTTTTAAATGGTGGGCCCCAGTCTGATCCCTTTACATCTCTGTCACTTTGGAGCAGTGCTATCCAATGAACTTTATTCGAGTAGAGAAATGCTTTATTTCCAGTATAAAAAATGGAAAGCACTAAAAGAAATGTTTTGCCTCTAAAAAGCTTTATTTGCACTATCCAATAGTAACCACTAGCCACATGTGGCTCCTGAGCATTTGAAATGTGGCTAGTGTTACTAGAAACTGAATTTTTAAATTGTAATAAATTAATTTAAGTCACCACTTGTGATTCACAGCTATTAGGTTGGACAGAGCAGCACTGGAGTCTAGTAAGATGCGTTGCACATAGTAGTTACTATTCAAATGTTCCTGAATGAATGAATGACATACCTATCCTTCCTAAGACCACATCCCTCCAAACAGCCGGCAGCTACAGAGTACTGGGAGCATTCAAATACTGAAACATTAGCTTGGCTCAGTTGGGATTTTTTTTTCTTTTGAATTTATTTTTTTATTGAAGGACAATTGCTTTACAGAATTTTGTTGTTTTCTGTCAAACCTCAACGTGAATCAGCCATAGGGATACATATATCCCCTCCCTTTTGAAGCTCCCTCCCATCTCCTACCCCATCCCAACCGTCTAGGTTGATACAAGCTCCTGTTTGAGTTTCCTGAGCCATACAGCAAATTCCCATTGGCTATCTATTTTACATATGGTAATGTAAGTTTCTATCTTACTGTTTCCATACAACTCATCCTCTCCTCCCCTCTCCCCAGGTCTATAAGTCTATTCTCTATGTCTGTTTCTCCATTGCTGACCTGTAATTAAATTCTTCAGCACCATTTTTCTAGATCCCATATATATGCGTTATAATACGATATTCATCTTCCTCTTTCTGACTCACTTCACTCTGTGTAATAGGTTCTAGGTTCATTCACCTCATCATAACTGACTCAAATGTGTTCCTTTTTATGGCTGAATGATATTCCAAATGTGTATATGTACCACAACTTCTTTATCCCTTCATCTGTCAATGGGCATCTAGGTTGCTTCCATGTTCTAGCTGTCATAAATAGTGCTGCAATGAACAATGGGATACATTGTGTCTTTTTCAATTTTGGTTTCCTCAGGGAATATGCCCTGGAGTGGGATTGCTGGGTCATATGGTGGCTTTTTCCTAGTTTTTAAAGGAATCTCCATACTGTCTTCCATAGTGGCTGTATCAATTTACATTCCCACCAACAGTGCAAAAGTGTTCCCTTTTCTCCACACCCTCTCCAGCATTTATTGTTTGTAGACTTTTTGATGATGGCCATTCTGACAGATGTGAGGTGATATCGCATTGTAGTTTTGATTTGCATCTCTAATAATGCGTGATGTTGAGCATCTTTTCATGTGTTTGTTAGCCATATCTTCTTTGGAGAAATGTCTGTTTAGGTCTTTTTCCCACTTTTTTGATTGGGTTGTTTGCTTTTCTGGCATTGAGTTGTATGTGTTGCTTGTATATTTTGGAAATTAATCCTTTGTCAGTTGTTTCATTTGCTATTATTTTCTCCCATTCGGAGTGTTGTCTTTTCACCTTGCTTAGCATTTCCTTTGCTGTGCAAAAGCTTTTAGTTTAATCAGGTCCCACTTGCTTACTTTTGTTTTTATTTCCATTACTCTAGGAGGTGGGTCATAGAGGATCTTGCTTTGATGTCATCGAGTGTTCTGCCTACGTTTTACTCTAAGAGTTTTATAGTTTCTTGTCTTACATTTAGGTCTTTAATGCATTTTGAGTTTATCTTTGTGTATGGTGTTAGGAATTGTTCTAATTTCATTCTTTCACATGGAGCTGTCCAGTTTTCCCAGCACCATTTATTGAAGAGGCTGTCTTTGCTCCATTGTACATTCTTGCCTCCTTTGTCAAAAGTAAAGTATCCACAGGTGCATGGGTTTATTTCTGGGCTTTCTATCTTATTTCATTGGTCTATATTTCTGTTTTTGTGCTAGTACCATACTGGCTTGATGACTGTAGCTTTGTAGTATAATCTGAAGTCAGAAAGGTTGATTTCTCCAGCTCCATTCTTCTTTCTCAAGACTGCTTTGAATATTTGGGGTCTTTTATGTTTCCATATGAATTGTGAAATTTTTGTTCTAGTTCTGTGAAAAATGCCATTGGTAATTTGATAGGGATCACATTGACTCTGTAGATTGCATTTGGTAGTATAGTCATTTTCACAATATTGATTCTTCCTACCCAAGAACATGGAATATCTCTCCATCTATTGATGTCATTTTTGATTTCTTTCATTAGTGTCATAATTTTCTGTGTGCTGCTGCTGCTGCTGCTGCTGCTGCTGCTGCTAAGTCACTTCAGTCGTGTCCGACTCTGTGTGACCCCATAGACGGAAGCCCACCGGGCTCCCCTGTCCCTGGGATTCTCCAGGCAAGAACACTGGAGTGGGTTGCCATTTCCTTCTCCAATGTGTAAAAGCAAAAAGTGAAAGTGAAGTCGCTCAGTCGTGTCCGACCCTTAACAACCCCACGGACTGCAGCCTACCAGGCTCCTCCATCCATGGGATTTTCTAGGCAAGAGTACTGGAGTGGCTTGTACAGTTCTTTTATCTCAGTTGGGATTAAGTGTGTGATCTAAAGGAAGAGCAAATTTGATCATCCACTGGATATTGTGAGGAAAGTCTTTTGTAGCTAATTTGAAAGACAGACTTAAAAGTAACTGATTTGTGTAAGAATAAGTTATTTACAAACCATATTTTCACTTCCAGTCTTATAGCTTTGTGCCGAATGGTCAAGTGGTAAAACAACCTACTTGTGTTCTAATCCCACTGAATTGTCTATTGGCTAAAAGATTTTGGAGCTCAGTTACCCACTCCAGTACTCTTGCCTAGAAAATCCCATGGACAGAGGAGCCTGGTGCAGGCTACTGTCCATGGGGTCACAAAGAGTCGGACACGACTGAGCGACTTCACTTCACTAACATAAAAAGCACTTTACTTGTTTTTTTACCTGCAAAATGAGGGAATTCTATCTGCCTTGCCTGCTTCCCAGGATGTGGTCAACAGCAAATAAGATTACATGTGTGAAAATATATAATGCTAAGCAAAAGTAGATTAATGTTATTTATTTTGAATTAAGTAACATTTAAAAATAATTATTATAGTAATGATCTTGTGCTATTAGCAAATGATTATATGTACTTTCTTACACAGGAAAAACCTACACGTGCCCTCCAAAAAAGGTCAAATTACTTTTTTCCACTTTGATTTCCACTTTTTTCTCTTCCACTTCCTATCTCATAAGGTCACATCCTGCATGCTGGATGACTTCAAGTGAAAATTCTGCAGTTATTCCTCTCACCCATCGCTCAGCATTATTCGATGTGGCTGTTGCCACAAGAGGGTTGCATTATAGGATCTGTGTTTATAGGGGGAAAAAATTGTATTGGCATATCGTTTCCCCAACAACTCCCCTAAGGGAGCTTCCCCAATGGCTCAGTGGTAAAGAATCCATCTGCCAATGTAGGAGACCCAAGTTTGATCCCTGGGTTAGGAAGATCCCCTGGAGGAGGAAATGGCAACCAACTCCAGTATTCTTGCCTGGGAAATTCCATGGACAGAGGAGCCTGGCAGACTACAGTCCATGGGATTGCAAAGGAGCTGAACACTATTTAGTGTATAACACACACTAGCGACTAAGCAACAACAACTCCCCCAAGGAGGAAATTTCATATTGTGTTTCTGAAAGTGAAGTGAAAATGAAAGTCACTCAGTCGTGTCTGACTCTTTGCGACCCCATGGACTATACAGTCCATGGAATTCTCCAGACCAGAATACTGGAGTGGGTAGCCTTTCCCTTCTCCAGGGGATCTTCCCAACCCAGGGACTGAAACCAGGTCTCCCGCATTGCAGGTGGATTCTTTACCAGCTGAGGGACAAGGGAAGCCCAAGAATACTGGGGTGGGTAGTCTATCCCTTCTTCAGGGGAACTTCCTGACTCAGGAATCAAACAGGGGTCTCCTGCATTGTAGGCAGGTTCTTTACCAACTGAGCTATCAGGGAAGTTTCTGAAGGTCCTCCTGAAAAGTAATTATATGAACTTCTTTCAGAAATGAAAGAAATGGAGAAAGAAACACTGGAAGGCAATCTGGAGAGAATCCTTCAAGATTAGGGAGATAGCAGAGGTGTGTGGACTCCACAAGCACTGGGAGTTCCTCCTCTGAAGTCTTGCAGTGCTTCAACATGTGGTAGGTCCTCCTCAGAAAGGATTAACTACCTATAGATTCCAAGGAGGCAGGACACTGGGCACTTGGCTCCTGGCCTTGGCTAATGATCCCAGTCCCCCAGAAGAATCCCCAACCTTGAGGAATGGTACATATCTGAACATTGACTACTGCCAACAGCTCTGATCTTTAGAGACCAAATACAAGAGACCCATGGGGCGTTCACATGGAACCAAAAAGGACTCTATCATGACAAGGTTTGATATTTCTATTAGTCAGGCTAAATGGGAGCTTGGAGCATATTAAATTTATTTAGAGAAAGGAAAAAATGTAATATTACTCACATCCTGTGTTCCGAAGAAAAATCATGCTGCTATCAACTTTATGACTATGTCTCAAAGCAGGGCTTCCTTCCACTCCACATTTTTTATAGAGGCCCTAGTGAGGTGGCTTTTTGACTCATCCTTTGTCAAAGCCTCTATTTCCACAAAACTATGAGGGCTGAGCTAGAAACAAGCCCATTTATACTCACTAGACTTGTTTCAAAACCACCATTTCTCTTCATGCATGCTCAGTCACTTCAGTTGTGTCTGTCTCTTTGAGACCCTATTGACTATAGCCTGTCAGGCTCTCTGTCCCTGGAAATCTCCAGGCAAGAATACTGGAGTGGGTTGCCATGCCCTCCTCTAGGAGATCTTCCCAACCCAGGGATTGACGCTTAGTCTCCTGCAGCTCCTGCAATGCAGGCAGAATTTTTATCACTGAGCCACCAGGGAAGCCCATTTCTCTTCAACCCTCAAACAATTTCCTTAGATCTAGAGAGTGTATTGATAAGCAAACTGTTTTGCTCATGAGTTTTAAATTATTCTGGCAGATATCAGTTACCTCCGGTAGCTATGGGTGAGAATTGTAATTATCCTCCCCCACAATCTCAGTACCAAATGATATATTATACTGAAAACATTTCAATCAAAAAAGCCACATTTTCAAATACTCAATACAAGAAGGCCCCAAAACATCTAGATAAGCTAAGACATGTGCAAAATCCCAGGAAATATTATATATGTATAAAATGGTCACTCAAGGCAGTGTCCTAGTAAAGAATTCAGCTAAATTTCCAGTCAGAAGTCAAGTCATAGGATTCTATGCTAAGCTGTTGAACAAAGTCTGAATGAAGGTCTGTCCAAGAAGGTTCCTATGAGGCTCTCTCTAGATTCTTACTCCCTGATGTTCATACAAAGGCATGTATAATATTTCCAGCTAATCTACATAACATATCCATCATTCTTTCACTAGTGAAAAATTATTCTAGTATCCCTTATGCAAACTAGCAAATCTTCTTGTCCTTACTGGAGATAAAGTTTTAATAGGATTGTAAGTTATGGTTTTTCAATGCTAACTGACTACCCCAGGGTGTAAATTCCTTAGTCCAGTATTTCAAAAGTTAACTATCCACCACGATCCACTCTAAACACACATGCATACACACACATATCCCTCTGTTAGTACTAAAGAATAACAAAGTAACTCAGATAATATTATAGTACTGCTCTCTCTTCTGAAGAGTTCTCTCCTGGATGGTTGAGAGGTTTGAACTCTTGCTTATTCCCAGTCATAGGGCTTCATTTTAGAGTTCAATGTTTCCCTTCCCTTCAATGTCTTTCCATTAAGACTCCCATACAAATAAGCCTCTGGTGAATCACAGAGCTGGCTATTGATAACCACATCTGTGTGAGACAATTATGATTACACAGCTTATGTATGCCCTGTTCCTGGTTTTTCCAGTTAAAACACTGTAGCCATTCTTAAAAGCAAGGGCAAGCCCTACAGGTGCCATTCCAAAGCTTCAGGAGTCTCCCAATTTCCCATTATTTATTTGTTCCATTTAACACCACAGTGCTTGTTCTCATTGGAATGTTGACACCTGGAAAAATTCTCACAGGAGAATGCCTGCCATGTATTGATTTTTTTCTTTCTTCCAGAACAGAGGATGTTAATAAATTTTGGATTGTATCGCCAAAGGTCACTGCACAGCTATCCTGAAGGACAGAGAATAACAGTTTTGCAAATCCTCTTCTTGAACATTCGTCCTTTGAGGATCCTGTTACACCAGTATCTGCTTTGGAATGTGTCTGTTTCAGCTAGTGTTTCTTAAACTGTGGATGCAGACCTAGCACAGCATTTTAAAATTGATTTAATGGTTAATCGTCTTAATTTTTAAATAAAAATAAGACAGAATAGAATGGGATGGGATGGGATGGCATAGGAAGACATGGGATGAAATGGGATGGCATGAGATGGCATGGGATGGGATAAGACAGGACAGAATAGAAATAACAAAGCAGATCACAGACAGCAAGGGTAATATAATGACTTTAATATGACTTGTTTCAGTTTTATGAGTGTGGGTGAATGTTTGTGTGTGTAGTGAGTTGCAAATTAGAACATATTTCTTACTGAGGATAATACCAAAAAAGTATTTTAAGCCACTATCAAAATTTACATGGAGATAAATTTTCTTTGGGTCTCAAATAAAATAAAAGATAGTTATAATGGGAAGCTTCCATGTACCTACTGAAATTAACTAGGAAGGAAGGTTAGGAGTAAATATCATCATGATCCCAAAATATGTGCCTGGGGAAAAAATGTTATTTTTAAAGTGTCAGAATAAACCCTTCATGCAGCCCAGGCTATTTTCTGGAATAGTAGAGTTTTAGTTTGCTTTTTCCCAGAGGCAGACACTGAGACAAAAGTTCACACGATTTATGTGAGAAAAGCAGGAACCATCAGTTGGGAGCTGTGAGTGATCAACCATGGTCAGTTTAATGCACATGGGAAAACTCAGGGAAATGGTCTACTAGACACCAGAGAATTATCCCACTCAAGGAGCAAGAGAGTAGGCATTTATATTTAATTTTCGATTCTGCTGAAGCCTGCTTCTAGGGCTGGGAGGTGGAAGTGGCAGGTGCTAATTCCCTGGCACTTCCAGGCTGCCCTACTCCTGGGCAAAGCAAGCCAGAGAAGTTTCCACTTTTCCCACCCAAAAAAAAAAAAAAAGCATATACTCTGGACCAAAAAAAAAAAAAAAAAATGCAGATACTGGGACTCTGCCAGCATGAAGTGGAGGAGAATTTGCTGAAGTTCCATAGTCACCTAGATTTCCCTGAGTTAAGATGGACAGAGTCAAAGCATCTCCAAATCCTGGGCAAGGGAAGGCCTCACCGGCAGGGGGTGTTACTCACAGGTGTGGAACAATTCCTCAGGGCTACCCAGGTGACTGGTAATTTCATACTTTTCCATCAATCATTCAGCTGCAGATTCACAAGGTGGCTCCTGGCTCTGCCAAGTTGTCTGGCCAGATAAATAAATGGAAACCAAGATGGGTTTAGATCTGTAGTAAAATAAACCTTGGAGACTCAACCACAATGTCAACTAGACTCAGAGAGAAACTCTATATTCTTCAACTCCAACTAACTGAAGAAACTCAACACCTTTGCCCTAGTCAGCTCCAGGGTTAATTCTATCAAATCTGATAGAGCATCAGAGACTCCTTTCCATCAAGTGGTGTATGTGAGTCTGGACTAGTTTGTGCAGGAGACTCTTTTCCCTTTCCTCCTGGACCCACAATGAGACCAAATTTCCCAACTTTTCTTGCAGTGGTCCTGTGACTCAGATCTGGCATTGAAACGTGGCAAGAAATTATGTGCTCTATTTCCTGGTCTGAGCTATAAAAAGTCTCACATGTTCCTCCATTTTTTAGCTGGATGTCTGTAGACTAAGGGCATCTATGAAAATCACATGTTGAAACAAGATTATCTCTCAGCTTGGGTCCTCCAAAGACTGTGCAGAGGAAAGCACCATCCCCTACCCCTCCCACTCTCCAGCACTAATGGGCATTTACATGAGTAAAATCTGAGTTACCAAAATTTCAGGGTTTATCTGTTACAGCAGCTGCACTTAGATTAAACAACACAGCCACCCATGACAGAGTCTAGGCTCACAGCCAGATTGGTTACTCCAGCTGTTTGCTGCCTGCTCCCCTCTCCCTCACGGTTGTAGGGGTGCCAGTATTCTTTACTGCCCAAGAAGGTAGTTCTAGACATACAGGGTGAGTAAGATGGCTAGGAGACGCTGTCTTGGAGATGTTTCTCAAGGGAAAATCTTTCATTTTTGCATGTTTTGTGACAAGAATTTTCCATGGCCATGCAGTGAGTCAGAAGCAAAGCAAGGATTCATGTTCTCGCCTGCTAGGGCATCTCCCTGCCTCTAGGATGGGGTCTAGGCTCTGTGCTGTGAGATGTGGGGAATAAATCACAATAAGGGTCAGGAAATCAGGATTCTACCTTCTGTCATAGACCACTGAGAAGACTTAAGCCCACCAGCCTCAAATAGTTTAAAATCAGCTGGAAAATCCCTTTTTGGTCTAAATATAGCACCGCTCAAGCCCTCTCCCAAGTAACTGTATCCCATTACTATCTGCTTGTCATTAGAAATGCATATTCTCATTGTTTAATCTCTGAACTACGTATTCTGATTCACTTATACAAAGCAGAAAATTGAAAGTTCTACCCTATAGTGTCATCACACTTAGCAGCTAAGTGCTGCCACCAAGATGTACAAGCAAGTTAGTTTAAGAATTGGGAAGGAAACATGTTCTAACAGACTCTGGACTCTGGGTCTGGTCACCAGGACCAGCTTGTTTCCTCCCGAAAAGAGTTCATGAAGCTTCCGCAGTTTTGTGTGTCCTCAGAGAGTTTAGGAACATTTCTTCAACCCTACCCTGAGGAGAAAGATCGCTCAGAGCAATGTAAAAAGCACAGGGCAAAGAATGGGGGAGGAGGCTCATGACATGTAGCAGGCCTCCGTTTACAGAGAAACAACTAAGCTGGGAGTGCCTTGCTCAGCCTATATTTAGTTCGTCCAGTGACATCTTTGCACCTCAACACCATCTCTCACGCTAGCAAAGGCCAGAGACCAATCATTTTTCTCATTGTAACCAGGCTCTGACTCACTAGTTCTAAAAAGTATATGAGAACAATAAGACCCAAGGGGACAAGAAAATTCAAAAAAATACTGATTAAAAAAACAGCTGAGCATTCCCTGTAGGCTGAATAAAAAATATGATGGTCCTAGTTTTCCAAGAGGCCTCTAACAAGCTCTTTTATCATTAGAGCACAAATTCAAATGGCATCAAACACTAGTTTATAATTTCCAATGATGTATGGAAAACACAAACCTATTTTTATAATGAGTGTTCGCAAAACAAAAAAACTGTTAGCACCAACCACAGACCAACACTGTGTCTCACTGCCAATAGTCTTTGAGGGGCTGACTGCAAATGGGAGAGGTGCCACATTCAAGCCAAGTAGTGGCCTGTTTTGGTTTCGTCTTCACCCCCAAAAATGGTTAGAGACAAACCGAATATTTTTCTACAAAATCTCTTCTAAATCTATGCATAACTTATTGCAGAGGCTGGCAAACTTTTTCTGGACCAGATGGTAAATATTTTTAGGCTTTGCAGGACATAGGGTCTTTGTCACTACTGGTCAACTTTGCCACTCCACACACTGGCTGTGTTCCAAAAATACTCTATTTTATTGGGAAAAAATAGGCAGCAGGCTGAATTTAGCCTGTGGCCATAGTGTGCTAATCTCTGACTTAGTGGTCAGAGCCACCATTGATGAGGCCAGACTCACAAATACTACTAGGGCTTAACCTTGGGTCCTATGGCCAGGTATGTTCCCCCATCCCCACCCCAGTAAGCTCTTTCAAAAACTCTGTCCTGGTCAAGAAAGCCAAGCAAGAGAAAGTGAATCTATCCCTGTTTTTCTATCAGCACCACAATATTATCACTCAAATTCTAACTTTGCAGGAAACAGAAAGTTACTGGAAATCTGAAATAACCATATATTCTTTTAAGTCTGAACCTGAAAAGAGAATGAAATCTCTGGCAACTCCTGCATCCATCAACAGGAATTGGACTCTAAGCCAACTAACTTCTATGAGGTTGGGCCTTTGTAAGACCTGGCTTTTGTGGTGACAGATAGACCAAGTTCCAGGGCCATAATATAAGATTTGGTTTCCAGGAAGGACTGACACCAGAGATGTGCAAGGAATATTTGTGGCATGAGGCACATGGGAGACTTAATTAGTTCTTGCATTAAAAAAAATAAGAAAAGGAATGGTTGAGTGTTCCACCCAAGTGTGGTCATTTCTGATTTCATAGTACTTGATTGAGGTTCTTTAGCAAAATAACAAAAAGAATTACCTACCTGATTACAAAATGCAGGTTTACAAATAATTCATTTAAGCAAGTATAACTAATACCTTTTTCCCAAGGAAGTGGTAAACTCTTAACTTCCGAAGTAAAATCTCAAAATCTAGGTCTTGGTTCTGTCTCTTCTCATAAGGCAAAAAGCATGGAGTTGAATGAGAAAAGAGGAAGGCCTTTTTCTTTTTTAGTCAGAATAATTTTTATAAAACAGGAATTATGAAAGAGATCAGGACCTATACCGTATATATAATAAGGCTGTAAGGATTCAATGAGTTAATTGATATCAAAATCTCAACACAGTTCTTAAACATTATCTCTTAGTACCAATTATCTTCTTCTTGGCTTCTCAGTTTTAGTACTTTCCAAATGGCACTAGTGGTAAAGAACCCGCCTGCCAATGCAGGAGAGACATAAGAGATTATGGTTCAATCCCTGGGTCGGGAAGATTCCCTGGAGGAGGGCATGGCAACCCACTCCAGTATTCTTGCTTGGAGAATTCCCATGGACAGAGGAGCCTGGAAGGCTACAGTCCATGGGATCTCAAAGAGTTAGACACAGCTGAAGTGACTTAGCACAAGCACTCACCTTTCAAACACTTAAGCTTTTCCTCATCTTCTGTGTTCTTCTGTATCAAGTTGCTTTAGGTATGGCTCTTGCACTGCCTCTCACTCTAGGTTGTGCAGCTGGTACTCTGGCCAGGCTCACGCTTGCCTCCACTGAGGGCTATTGGAGGGTCCAGTGCCAAAGAACACACTGACAGACTGAAGATAGTTACACGCAGGATTGCTCAGGACCAAGGAGTCTCACAGGATACGGGGGTTGCAGTGCTAAGACAGAGACAGTCTGGGCTACCCTGGGTGGTTGGTCACCCTAGCTGGAGCATCTGGGAAATCAATGCAGGCAAGAATTATTTTTAAGGAAGTCAATTGGCAGGATGTCAGGGTCTCAATGGAGAAGGCAATGGCAAGCCACTCCAGTACTCTTGCCTGGAAAATCCCATGGATTGAGGAGCCCGGTAGGCTGCAGTCCGCGGGGTCGCTAAGGGTCAGACACGACTGAGCGACTTCACTTTCACTTTTCACTTTCACACACTGGAGAAGGAAATGGCAACCCACTCCAGTGTTCTTGCCTGGAGAATCCCAGGGACGGGGGACCCTGGTGGGCTTCCGTCTATGGGGTCACACAGAGTCGGACACGACTGAAGTGACTTAGCAGCAGTAGCAGCAGCAGCAGGGTCTCAAGGTCAGGCTTCATTTCTGGGCAAGAATGAGGTTTAAGAAGAGAAGGGATGGAAAGAATAACGCAAACCCCAGCCCTAGAGACATTAGGCCAGTGCTTTTTAAGGAAAGCAAGAACCTAGTTAACAAAACTGAAATTCAAGAAGTCAATGTCATAAGGTCAAGGCCCAACTAGAGCATAGGTGGCATGAATATTGTGCTATAAATGCTTAAATCTCAATGATTTCAACAAGGCTGAACTATCTCAGCCCCAAGCAAAACAAAGATGCAGGTGCTGGGTGAGGCAATCTACCCTGCACCATCCTCTTTTTTTTTCTTTTTAACACTCTTAAAATTATGATAAAATACACATAAAAAGTACCTTCTTCACCAGTTTTAAGTGTACAGTTCAATAACATTAAGCATATTCACATTGCCCTCTTCCAATCTCTAGACTCTGTCACCCTGAAAACTGGAATTATGTACCTATTAAGCAACAATTCCTCATTTCCCCCTTCCCCAGCCCCCCAGAATCACCACTTTACTTTCTGTTTCTATGAGCTTGACTACTCTAGATACTTCATTTCAATGGAATCAAACAGTATTTGTCTTTTTGTGACTGGCTTATTTCACTTAGTATAATGTCCTCAAGGTTCATCCATGTTATAGTATGTGTCAGAATTTACTCCTTTTTAAGGCTGAATAATATTCTATGGCACATACCAGATGTTGTTTATCCATTCAAGTGTCAACGGACATTTGGATCACTTCCATCTTTTGTCTATTGTGAAAAATGCTACTATGAATATGAGTGTAAAAATATCTCTTCGAAACCCTGCTTTCAAATTTTTTGGATAAAAACCGGCACATGGAATTCCTTTGATTGCTTCTTAAGCTCTCAACCTGACCTCCACACCTCCTTACAGAATCTCTGTGGCTTTTCTCAGGGTGACAAGAGCTTGGTACCCTTCCCATGGAACAGCTCTGCCATGTTACTGTCACCAAGGCTGTAGTTGCTGCCTCTGCTGTACTTTCAAACTCTTGGGACTGGAATGTTAATTTTTTCTGCATGGTCATCCATTCATTCATTTACTGAAGAAATACTGACGATAAGGCTGAGACATGAAGACTGAGAAGATAACAGCCAGTGAAAAGTAGAGGGGAGAAGAGTATTAGAAGTCAAGCAAGCATCATGTGAGAAGTCAAGCAAGCATCACGTGTGAAGACTTACACCTGATACATCTTTTCTCACCTTCCCTGATTTTCTACTACTCTTCCACATCAGGGCATACCCTCTTTGGCTCCATACAGTCTGCCTCACCTAGTACCTTCCTAATCATTTGGCCAGGAAAGATTCCTCCTTGACCTTCCTTGGACCCTCACCACCAGGCTGCAGCCACCTCATCACCTCCAGCAGCCTCATATCTGCTTATCTCCAGCAAAACCCACAGCAGATTCTCTGAACGCATTGACTCCTGGAAACAATGATTCTTCCTCTCTGCTCTCCAGTGGACTGGGATAGGTTTTTTATCTTGCCCAAGTCTTTTGAGATAGACAAGAACAGCCCCTAAGGCAAAGGACCCTCTGGAAATTCCTGTCCCTTAGGAGAAAACATTCCATTATCATTTCTCTCTCTTTTTAAATTTCCCTTTTATTAAATCATATTGAAACTCTATGTAAGCCAATTTTCAGTATTTAATACTAATAACTCTTCCTACAATTACCTATGAATTGTGTTTTCAACAGATAAGGCATCAGGTGGTATGCTGCTAGTCACATTCAAAAGGAGAGCATCTTGATCTGGAATCACATCCTCTAGTCTGATCCTTTCTAACAAATCAAGAAACTCAGAAAATTTTCTTATTAACTTTATCATTCCAGTTTTTGTGGACCTTTTAATTTAATAATACCTCTTTTTTTATGTCAAAATTGTTTTCAAACAAAATGAAACAAAAAAGCAGGTATATGTTCCATTTATATTGGTCCTCAAATGCCAAAAATGAATCAGGAGGTAGCTTAAAGCTGACTTTCAACTTCATTGTGTGAAACTTCATCAAAATTTCCAAAATGCATATTTTTAACAAGCTGCAATTAGGGTTTAAGAGGATGGTGTTCTGTGAATGCTAGTGCATAGACTGCCATCTACTGGGCATTTGTGATTTAAAAAACTAGCTAAACTGATCTAGGACCAAGGGATTTAATAACAAGCAGGACCTGTAAAAGAAAAATATGTCACAAATATTTTTAATTTAATAACAAGGAAAGTATCTACATGGCTGAATGGAATAAATCAGTAGAATATGCAATCACAGCAATATTCCATATGGAAATACTTGTTACTAAGGAGTTTTCATTTGCCACTCTGATGAAAATAGAATAGCAATGTTCACACTAATAAAACGACTTTCAAAATGTGATACGGCAGACAGCAGAGATAATTCATATCATGCTTCCTGTGGTAAAGTAAAAGTAGAAGCGTGAAACTTCCCTTTTTTCCAAAATGATTGCAGAATAGGACACTGTCTAATCATACATTCTGAAAACATACATTATAAGGATGTACACGTTATAGAAATTTACAGAAGCTTACCATTTTCTAAGAAGTTGAAATTAAATCACATTTACAATGCTGAATTTTTCATAGGTTAAGTTCAACCTTCATTTCAGAAGCCAGTTCTGGGTTTTGTAGTGCTTTGTGATCATTATTAAAAACATTATTTTTTATAATATTGCAAAAAATACATTTAGTTGAGCTTTGACCTGTTGTTACTCTAGATAAGTGCTAGACTGATGGCAGAAAAATACAAGAGTTTTGCATTTTTAAATGCTCAAAGTACATAAACATGGGAGTGACAAGGTGGGTTCTGAATATTTGGCATACAAACGGGAGTAGCAAGGTGGGTTTTTTTGCACAGTAATTTTATAATAAGGGGGAAATTTGGGATAGGGCAGACTTAGGGATGAAAAACATAAAACTCATTATAGATACTACAACCAATTTTTATAAGTCACATATCATTTTTCTACTTATTTTGGAGCAAATCTTCCCATGCATTTGTACCTTGTTAGAGAGGTCCTTTCAAAGACAATATAGTAAGTTGCTCCCAGTCATCCTAAGTCTTAGAAAGATGTGTGTATGAGTGTATATATGTCTATGTGTTTGTGAATATGTATGTGTAATATGTGGGGCTTCTCAGGTAGCTTGGTGATAAAGAATCTGCCTGCCAATGCAGGAGACGCTGGAGATGTGGGTTCAATCCCTGGGTTGGGAAGATCCCCTGGAGGAGGAAATGGCAACCCTCTCTAGTATTCTTGCCTGGGAAATCCCATGGACAGAGGAGCCTGCCTATCTGGTGGAAAAGAGTCAGACACGACTGAGTGATTGAACATGCACCTGTGTAATATGTATGTCTGTATGTATGGGTGTTTGTGTGTTGTTGGAGGTGTTGCTTTATCCGGCAATAGCGGTTACATTAAAATATGTTCTATGATGCCATAGAAATCAAGATATTATACACTAGTGAAAGAGTTAGATGAGTAGGTTAAATTTTAACTGCAAGAGCACAAGAGAAAGTATATCTAATGATAAATAATTTGGAATGAATAAAATGGGATGAAGTTTCTATTCAAAATCTTTTAGTATTTTCAGAGTAGAATTCAAAAAAACTAAAATTTAAGTTAATCAACTTTTTAAAAAATCTGTCCATTTTTTCTTTGCAGACACTATAATAAAAAGAAAAGCCTATGTTTCAATATCTCATGGGGCTCCTGAGCTTTTTTTTAACCTGAACTTTCAAACACAAAAAATTCGCTTAGAAAAATAATTATAGGGGCTGGGCACTGAAATTCATGCTTACTAATTGTTACAAAGTGTTCTCTGTTTTTTAAAGTTTTCATCCTTGTTGTGAACCAGAAGGAAAAAAAAATCTTCGCTTTACCTTAATTCTATTAAATCAGACTCCTAAAGCACTTGTATAGTGAAATCTGCACCCCCCCAAAAAAATGGGAGTGGTGAATATGAAATAACAAGAGTCACATATAGTCAATCAGCATACAAAGCACCAATTTAAGTATATTGGTGAACATCACTCCAAATTTATCAAGAAGTTCCCATATTTCCTACACTCTATAAATCTATATGGTCTAAGATGGCAACCACTAGTCATATATGACTATTTAAATTTAAATTAAACTTGTTATTTGTTGTTGTTTCACCACTAAGTCGTGTCTGACTTTTTTGCAAACCCATGGGTTGTAGCCTGCCAGGCTCCTCTGTCCATTGGATTCTCCAGGCAAGAATACTAGAGTGGGTTACCATGCCCTTCTCCAGAGGATCTTCCCAACCCAAAGATTGAAACCAGGCCTCCTGCATTGCAGGCAGATTCTTTACCCTTTGAACTACAGCAAAGATCTAAAAGTACTTGAGGAGATTGCCATTTCCTTTTCCAGGAGGTCTTCCCGACCCAGGGATCAAACCTGTGTCTCCTGCAGTGGCAGGCATATTCTTTACCAGTGAGCCACTTAAAATTAAAATTTAGTTCCTCAGTCTCACTAGCTTCATTTCAAGTTTCAAGTATTGGGTTGGCAAAAAAGTTCATAAGATAGTACAGAAAAACTCAAACTTTTAGGCCATCTCAATATTAAGCAAAGCAGATATAGATTAGACAGTGTTACTACAAATCATTAAAATTCTTAGTTTTCGTTAAAACTTGTAACATCAGTTTTTTTTTTTTTTTTATCAAAAGAATAACAATACTCCTCCAACTAACAACTGTTTTATTTACTGGTTTATTGGGTAGACATATTCCAAACTTCAAAATGGAGTTGGCTGGCATACATATCCAATGCTTAAGAGATCTTACAGGGTACTAGAGTTTGAAAGAGCCTAGAGATACATAAGATCCATCCCTCTCATTTTACCAATGAGGTTATTCAGACAGATTTGAAGAGGCAAACAGTTTGCACAAGAACACAGGAGCTACAATGTTATGTGGCAACCTGGAGAGGAGGGGAGTTTGGCAGAGCATGGACACGTGTTTATGTATGGCTGACTCCCCTTTGCTGTTCAGCTGAAACTATCACAACATTGTTAATTGGCTATACATGCATGCTAAGTCAGTCGTGTCGACTCTTTGGGACCCCATGGACTGTACCCCACCAGGCTTCTATGCCCATGAGATTCTCCAGTCAAGAATACTCGAGTGGGTTGTCATGCCTTCCTCCAGGAGATCTTCCTGACCCAGGGATTGAAACTGCGTCTCTTATGTCTTCTGCTTCGGCAGGCAGATTCTTTACCACTAGCACCACCTAGGAAGCCCATTAATTGGCTATACCCCAACACAAAATTAAAAGTTAAAACACACACACACACACACAGGAGCTACCCAGCTGCATATCTAGAATCCAGCCTTCTGACTTCAAATCCCATTCTACAATTTGGATACCAAAGAGTAAGTTATAGCTTTCCTGAGACTATATCATAACCTGAATAAATCTCACAAGGTATATAAAGAAATTAAATGAAATTTTTTTAATGGAGACTCAATACTTTGTATTCAGCAGTACTCAAAACTAACACTAGGTGTCATATCATTAAATTTGAAAAGCTAAACCTGATGAACACACGGTTATATATTTGATCAAAAATTATCTGTCTTCTAAAACTCACTACAAAATTATATATATTGCATGGTAAAGTGGCTTTGCTTGACTTGGTTGTCCCTACAGATTGGGCCAATATAATCAGTCAGTCCCTACCTCTGATTTGTGTTCTTAGAAGAGAATCAGTTCAGTTCATTCGCTCAGTCGTGTCTGACTCTTTGCGACCCCATGAATCACAGCACGCCAGGCCTCCCTGTCCATCACCAACTCCCGGAGTTCACTCAAACTCACATCCATAGAGTCGGTGATGCCATCTAGCCATCTCATCCTCTGTCGTCCCATTCTCTTCATGCCCCAATCCCTTACTAAATTGATTTTTGTTAGCTATTTGGGAACATCTTTAATTGTTCTCTGCATTTGAGAAGAAACCAAAATATCCAATGCTTCTTAACTGTAAAGAGACTTAGAGTGGCATAATAATTCACCTTTATGTTGTGTGCTTAATATCTGAAAGGTAGCATAGCTCCACAGCAAACATAGAAAGTCTCTCCTTTAGATGATTTACAGAAACAGATACAAATATAAGCCAATAAATAGAGCTCTAACCCCAGCTGGCAAAAGACAACATAGCAGGTTGAAGACCAGGGACACTGGGGAAGGATTTAAGCAGAGGAAGGAGACAATCCATGGCAAACAAATTAGGATGTGGGCTTAACATGCAGGGCATGTGGCAGAAAAGCTTATGAGTCCAAAGCCAGTTCAGGGACTGAAGGGCAAAGTGAGGAGTGAAGCCTGGCAAGAGAAGGAAACAGGAAGGAGTGTAGGTAGAGATAAGGGCTACAATCTAGCCAGCCATGACTTTGCTCCTCCCTCTGAAGATGAGAACTTGATATAAGGGAAATTAGGGGACAAAGTCAAGGAAAGAGGCAATAGAATTAGAAAACCTTGAAAGGAAAATGAACCAATGAACTCACTGTAATTCTAGGGAAAATGGGAAGAGTGAGAGTAAAGAAATCAGAGTCCAGATCACAAGAGAAATCAGATGAAAATATTAAAACCAAAATATGGGCACATGATATCACTTTAGCATTTGAGAACAGGAATTCCACAATCTGTGATAAAGTTAACTTGGTAAGTTTTACAGCAGATCATGTCATGCATGCTCCTGTTTTCTGATGTATAGACACTCTGGAAACATCAAGGGCACCTCAAACATATCACTCTAGATGCCTAGACTTATGCCTGACAGTCTATGAGCCTATGACCCTAATGATCCTCCTAGGGGAGTTTTCAGATACTATAGGAAACAGGTCATGCACCTGAAAAAAACAAGTGGACAAAGTTTGCCCTTGGGGAGTTATCCTTTTAAAGCCCTCTCACCATTTTTAGGAGCCCATCCAAAAGTCCGTGAATCATTTAAAACTGTCTTTCCATAGCCCTTACTCCACACATGACAACATTCCACCAAATCTTATTCCCTCAGGGTATCGAGTTTCTAGTCTAACAAAGAAAAAGAAAGGTAATATGCTAATGGAAAGGTCTGAGGTTTATAGCATGTAAACCTATGACTACACATCGGGCTAGCCCTGCATTACAAGAGAAAAACCACAATTACATTAAGAACACTTACAAAGTTAGGAAACTCATTGTTTCCTATGAGTTTCCTATGTGCATTTCTTTTTGTATTTATACGAATCAGATTTCCAATGTTCTCAGACTGATCCCTTTGGCTTTGCATTTTAAAGACAATCTTATAAAACTGGAGGAAACCCTGCTGTTTTCTGTCTGTATTCTTAGATCTAGGAAAATTAAAATAATGGCTAAAAGAATGCAGTCATAGTGTGAGTAAAAAGGATTATCTTCCCAGAGGTTTTTAAATCCCATGGAGTTACAGGGTGCCACAGAGAAGCCTTAGAGCCTTTTACTGGGGAAATAAGCACCCTGGCAAGAAGGGAAGATCAGTGGGTATGGCTTATGGCCCCATTCCCCTAGCTTTATTCTTCATTTATCTGTTTTATGCACCGAAATTCACATAAAAAAATTTTTTTAATCGTTCTACAGGTAAATGTTTAACAGACAACTTTCCAGACAATGCAAAAAACCCTGATCTTTAGTGTTTTTCCATTTTTCATGCTGTAAGTAATCCCAGTATGGCCAGTTTCAAGCTGCCAACATGAAGGCTCTGAATGCAAACTTGGGAAGAAATGCACACAGTCAACTTGCACAAGCTGGTATGAGTCAGTTCCAATACACTTCTATATACCTCATTAATGAATGGACTAGAACTGGAACTCAGAACAATCACAATAAAGCACAATACCATTACACACTCCAATAACCTTGGGCTAAAATCACCCAGATCAATGTCTAAATCTCATATGTAAAAATTTGAATTTGGACCATCTTTGTCATGGTGACTCAAACATTTAACAAGTAAACAAATGTGTAATTAGGCAAGTAAATGTAAGAATCATGTATTTAGGATTTTCAGCTTCAATAGGAGCTTGGAGTTTGTTAGCCCAATAATGCTTATTAAGCCTAAATCCCTACAGTAATTGATTTTTTTCAGCTTATGAGTAAATCCTCCCAATGACAGAAAATTTACTACCTCTCAGATTACCCATTCCATCTTTAGTTATGAAACACCTTTTCTTAAGTAAACCAAATATTTATCACCTTGAAGCTTTACCCATTTGTCATTATCAACCATATGGAGCCAAGCAGAATAAGTAAAATTAAACATTCACATTAACAGTCTCTTGGCTGGAACATAACATGAATATGAGTTTTCTCTTTCCAGTTCAAAAACCCTTGATTTCTTTTAATTTTAAGCCCTATAGGACTTCCCCAGTAGCTCAGCTAGTAGAGAATGTGCCTGCAATGCAGGAGACCCTTGTTCAGTTCCTGGGTTTGGAAGATCCACTGGAGAAGGGATAGGCTACCAATTCCAGTATACTGTCCTGGAGAATTCCATAGACAGAGGAGACTGGCAGGCTACAGACCGTGGGGTCGCAGAGTCAGACACAACTAAGCAACAAAACTACCACCACCTCCATCTGCATGAATAAGTCAGCAATTCGCACTATCTCAGGGTAGTTGCATTTGGTCAGGAGTCAGAACAAATGCCAGAAGATGAATGCCCACTAGCCTCAATTTCATGCTACATAACAAACCTGGTCCAAGGGTAGGGTGACTAGAGAAAGCTCTAAAACAACTCAAGGGTTTCAAACAGAGAATTCAAAAATCTGAGTGGATTTTGTATCATTATGAGGCACTAGGGTCTGGAGTGCAGCTTCTTTAAGTTCAAGGAAACCTTTGGGTGCAGCAGAGGTTGAACCAGGTAAACGCTGAGGCTAGTCTGAGCTCTTAGATTTAAGCACTTTGATCACAGGGAGCCCTTTAGTTCCTGGTCAACCAATACATACTGACTGTGACATATGCTGAGAACTTGGGTGCTCCTTGTGGGATACCTAATTGTTTCCCTGGAGGTAGTGATGCTTTACCAACCAATGAAAACAAGATAAAACGCTTAAGCTTAACTGTTCTCTAAACTTATCCAGTTCCTCCAAGGTGGAAGTTGAGTGATGAACATAAAGGCAGAGCAGGCCTCAAATGGACACACTCCAAAATTTACAGGAGGTGACCTTGTTCCTGGATAAAGGAAGGAAGTGAGTATGGCCTCTTGTGTTCAGGGAGATTTGGGGAAATTCAGTCTAGGAAATGTGGACAGTCCCAAAGAAATCCTTGTCAAGGACAGTGTCACTCAGGAAAGGTAGAGAGGAATACATTTGAAATTCCCCAGGAAGTTGGAACTATAAAATGACCATGTATTTTTGATGAGTGTGTAGTAAAGGGAAGATAAAAAGGATATTTAGAAAATGGGTGGAAATATCATTTTATTCAGTTTTTATCATTTTATTTTAATGCTACTAAACTTACAAAATAATCCATTTTGAATCATTTTTTTAATGACAAAACTAAGTCTCAGAAAGGTAAAGACTGACCCAAGATCACAACTAGCAAATAAAAAGTCAGAATTCAAAAATCAGATTTTCTTGACCCCCAAATTAATGCTTTCTTCCCATAAGAAAGAAGAGAGGAGAATGGGAAGGAAAAAATGTTAACTGAGTTCCTCAGGTCAGTTCAGTTGCTCAGTTGTGTCCAAATCTTTGTGATCCCATGGACTGTAGCATGCCAGGCTTCCCTGTCCATCACCAACTCCCAGAGCCTACTCAAACTCATGTCCACCGCATCAGTGATGCCATCCAACCATCTCATCTTCTGTTGTCCCCTTTTCCTCCCACCTTCAATCTTTCCCAGCATTAGGGTCTTTTCCAATGAGTTGGTTCTTCACATCAGGTGGCCAAAGTATCGGCGTTTCAGCTTCAGCATCAGTCCTTACAATGAATATTCAGGACTGATTTCCTTTAGGATTGACTAGTGTAGACCAATTACTATGCTAAGCACTTTACACATATATTAATTTTTATTATGTACTCTTTAAATCAACAGATATATTTGGCATTTTTGTTCTGCTTTACATTTGTGGTTTCCTGTGTAAGTTTGAGAGTCTGACAGCACATTAATCCCCTCCTGTCCCTTTTCACTCACCCCCAGACTCTCTCCCCTGATATGCTCAAGGTTTCTAGTCAGTAGCTAAAATATTCAAAGGCCCAGACCTGTTGATGTCTCTCAGACTACAACTCAAAAGAGCCATCTTTAGGTTGGGGTTCTCATAAGTGACATGAGAAGCACACTGCTCCAGAGTAAACCAGGGCTCCTGGTGCTGCCTCAAAAATGAGAGGCCACTGAACCAAGTAGGCAGACCAAGGGCTTCTCCTCCACCGCTAGAGGGCATTGTTCTTGCTTTGTCCATGGTACTGCCACTGCAGGATGCTCCGCATCCCTAAGCTCTGTTAAGGAACAGCAAAAGATATCTGTCCTCCTCGCCTTTAGTACAAAGTACTACAGTCACTGAGACTCCAAGCCAAACCACCTCGGGCTCAACCTTGCAGCCCTCTCAAGTGGCTCACAGAGAAATCTCGCCAAAGCTAAAGTAAGTTTCCCTTCACTTCCCTGAACCACTGATCATGAACTGCTCAGTAGTCCTCTCTTTCTACACCCATCATTATTTTATTTGAGGAGTTGTATCACGTATTCCCATCCCTGGGCCTTGCTCAAGGAAACCCTGGGCCACTGTGATAGAGTTCGTGACTCGAATCACAGAAAAATTGGAATTGAGTGGGGACAGGGCACGGGCAGTAAGTTATCCTGGTCCCTTCTCTTTCTGGAGTCTTCTGTGCTCCTTATGCAAAATTACAAACTGAGCTACTCTATTCCCAAATAGTCATTTTTCATCTCACAGGGGAAGAAAAAAAGTTGGCCTACCATATTTTCAGATTTTCCAAACATAGATAAAAAAACTGAAGTTATAACAAAAAAAGAAAAAAGGAAGGAGAAAGAAAAAAGCATACCCAAGTTCTTTCAGCTAGTTAGTAGAGATTCAAACCTGTGTCTGACTCCACAGTAACATGTGCCTCAAAGAAAACAATTTTCTGAGATTCAAAATTCAATGTGTACCATTCATTCTTGTGGTACACACCCTGGGAACCCAGCCACCATGCCATGAGAAGCTTAAGTCAATAGAGAGGCCACTGATAGGTACTGTAATCCAAGGTCCCAGCTGAGGCTAGCCTTTCAGTCTTCCAGCCCCGCTACCCGCTAACCCCGCCACCCCTCCGACCCCCGGGCATTCCAGTCACCCTCAGCTATTTGAGTCTTCCCAGCTAAGGCTCCAGACACCAAAGAATAAAGAAACCATCTCTGCTTGTGCCTTATGAATTACTAACCACCACAGAATCAGTGTGTAAGATAGCTGCTGCTTCACCCCCAACCCCAAAGCTTGGCGAGATTTGTTACGCAGCAAAAGGTAACAGGAAATCATCAGAAGGACTAAGAGATCAAAGGCCTTAAAAAGTAAGGTTTTAGATCATCCTAAACAAACAGCATCAAAATGCTGGAAACTGCATTCTGTCACATAAGTTATCCAAGAGCAAGTCTCTCCATTATAACTTTTGGCTGAGGGACTCAATATGCACATTACTAGGTATTGTTACCTAAGTGTTGTTCATGCTGGGCTGGGAAAACCTTTACTGGAAACAGTGGAACATCTGAATGTGGAATTCTCTGCCATGGAAAATACAAAAACCATTCTTCAGTGAAAAACACTGATCATCTGGAAAAAAGCTTTATCAGTATCTTACTGATGTTTTTCACTTTCTTTGAGACAAAAACTGTTTCTCTTAGGTTTATATGACATTCATAACTTTAAATAAAGAGTCCCCTGTGTGCAGAAAACACTGAATAAAAGAAGAGAAACTGTCCAAATTGTGGAAAAGATTAGAAAAATCTATGAAGTGTAAGACAAAGGCCCATAAATATGGAATTGACTTTCATATTTCTTGTTTCCTTAGCATATATGGAGTGTCATATATCACATGTGTTGAATATGTGCATGAATTTATGACTGAAACAAAACAAACAAAATGAACTTCTGCTATTAAATCTCTTGGTTCTGTATAACTGAAATATAAGGATAAAATTTTTGATAGCCCTATTTTCATCATTTCTCTCTCATAGTAGCAAGCAGTTAAAGTCAAGCAGGACAAATAACTTTATATATGTATTTATAGACTTGTAACCATATACATTTATTTACAGACTGTCTCAGTTCATTTATGATGCTGTAACAATACCATTGACTGGAGAGTTCATAATAGAACTTTATTTCTCATAGTTCTAAAGGCTGGGAAGTCCAGGATCAAGACACTGGCAGATTTGGCATCTGGTGAGAGTTCACTTCCTGGTTCATAAATGGCTATCTTTTTATTGTGACCTCACATGGTGGAAGGAGAGAAGCTCTCTGGGGTCTCTTTTATAAGGGCATTAATCTCATTCCTGAGGGGATTAGTGACCTTATCAGATTTCCCAATGGTCCCACCTGCAAATACCCTCATAAAGGGGGTTAGGTTTCCTCACATGAATCTGAGGCATACACAAACATTCAGTCTATAGCAGAGACTGTCTACTGCCCATTTACTCATGTATTTATTATTAAGAAAATATATACTGAACACCAAGCGTGTCAGGCAGTACTGGAGTGGTGAATAAGAGAAACAAGATCCCTCTCCTCATTAAGCTTACATTCTGGAGAAGAGAGTTAAATTACAAATAAGTGAATAAACATATGGCTGCTGAGGATTCAAGAAAAAAGCAGATTAGATACAAAATTTTTGAAACATGACATCACACAGCAGAGAAGTAGAGTAGGTATTTGTTCTTCACCTGTCCAGAATATCACCTCCCTCCCTTTGAGCAGCTTGACTTCCATTTAAGCGAAACCTCTTGATCTTGAAGGAACAGCCACCTCCCACAATTGAAACCAATGGTCAAGAGCCTCCCTCTCCTCACCCTGCTGTAACAGGGAGGTGGGTGTATTACTGAGGTGCTGCCAATCAAGACTTTGATTCTTGATGACAGATTCCTCACAAATCTCAAGGGTGGCAGGCTAACCAGGCCACATCTGTAGAGAGGATTTTATCATTTGTGATGGCTAATTTTATATGTCAACTTAGCTAGGCAATGTTAGCAGATACTGGGTCAAACATTATCCTAGATAGTTCTCTGAAGAGAATTTTTAGATGAGATTAATATTTAAGCTCCAACACTCTGAGTTTCTGAGTAATGTGGGTGCGCCTCACCTAATCCGAAGAAAGCCTACTGACCTCCCATTGAGACAAAAGGAATTCTGCCAGGAGACTGCCTTTGGATTCAAGCTGCAATATCAATATTTTCCTTTATCTCTAGCCTTCTGACCTACCTGCAGATTTTGAACCTGTCAGCCTCCACAGTCATGTGAGTCAAGTCCCTAAAATAAATCTCTCTGGATAGGTGGATAGGCAAGTAGGTAGACAGAGATTTGGATAGATAGATTTCTATCTCTCTTTCTCTGTCTCCTGCTCATGATAGATAGAGGAGCTTGAAACTATGTACCTTGGCTGATGCAGGAAAATTGTAACTTTTGCAGCTTGTGGTCTCTTCAATATCTTTTGTTTAACATCATTTGCCTTATCTTCCTTGGAAAAAGTCTCCTCATACCAGTAAATCACATCCCTACTTAGAACATTTTTAGCAGCCTCACATTAATTCCGTGTAAAAATAAAAGATTTCCTTGTCTCCCCAGCTAGGTCCTTCAGAGCAGAGATCATGTTATATACCCTTCATGCCACCCATGGCAATCCTTCAAGATCTTGCCCGTGGTGGCTTTCCAGCAACAGTCTCTTGAGGTGGTGGAAGTGCATTGCCTGAATGAGAGACCAGCTTTCACTTTGAAAATGCATCTTTGTCCCAATGAATTCTAAACATCTGAGCACATGATTTCATGCATGAAAATAACTTTTTAGCAAATTATTTACAAATAGACATCCAATAAAGGCAAACCATTGCAATGATTTTTACAGGAACACAGTTAGCTAAAAGTAATCTGAGAAAAAGGCTACAATTGTCCTTATATTTAGTAAGCTGTGTTTTAAGCTCTTTGTCTGGGTGATTATCTATAGCCTTTTTCTCTCATTGAGATTACATTTTGTCAATATTTGAGGTGAAGATAAAAAAAGAAACTGGGGTATCTGCCCACATATCCCTTACTGACAGTGAAAGGACAAAGAGAGAGGAAGAGAACAGAAAGTGGGAAGGGCATTAAGGCTATTCATATCCGTTCAGAAGGTCAAGAGACAGAATCAAAGATGCCAAAAGGAGACTGAGCGCACCATCTTGCTAGCTCCAACTCTGTATTGCTATGCATTAAAGAAATCAGGTAAAGGATTGAGGCAAGTGGTAAAGGTTTATAGGCTGAACACAGCTAAGTTGTGACATTTAACACACTAATAATGAAGACCTCTTTATGAATTCCTCTTAAGAACTGTAGTTTTAAAGCATTCCTATTTAGGCAAAAATGTTCCCAAGGCAACTCCCACTTTTCAGTAATTTTTATGAGCTTGAAGTTAAGCTGAAGAATCACAAAATAAGAGGTTGCATATATGAGTCCCACTATTATTTGTTTGTATTTTTTTGAAGTTTTAGAAGTTGGTAAGGGGAAGCAGCAAAGAAAGAGGAATCAGCTAAGGAACTTCAAATTCTTAAGGGTTTATTGCCATCTGCTACTGGCAACTAATTCAAATTTTAATTAGTAAATTATTAATTATAATGGCCAGAAAGTTAAAAGGATCAAGTTGATGAAAATTGCTAGGCCAGAGCCTAAGTAATAATAGTATGATGGTCTTATGCAGCCACTGAAAAAGGAAAATTCAGCCCCCATAGTTTTAAACTCTCTTCTTCAAACTTATTACAGAGACCATTAACCACCAAGCTCAAATGCAAAATGCTATGAGACAACAAAGGTAAAATTTAACACAGCTGAAAGGGAACTTGGCTTCCAGTATAACTTACCCATTAAATTACTACTATCATGGACTCATTTTCACCACAATCCAAGTTACTGGCTTTTACTATGCGATTCTAATAGGCAATATAGGAAAATTCTTATTCTGTTACAGAGTTCCAAACATGGTGATTACACTATTTCAATGTCTTGAACACATCAACAGCAGTCATAAAACCCCATCATGAACGGTTCTCTGCATGCAGTGCCTAATAAGTGTTATACAATGTGAGTTTCTGTAATTGCCTAAAACATGGGCAAAACAAGGAAAGAAATCCAGGTCTTTAATGTGTCACTTCCAATTCTTATCCGAGAAGTAGGGCTTATACCTGGGCTTTAGGTATGTAAGAGCCACTGAGGCTTTGAACAACTAACATTACCTCTCGAGCTTCAGTGCTTTTATGAGCAAAATAAAGAAAGTAGTGATAACAATAACAAAAAGATAATAGTAATAGCCAACACTTATATAGCTGCCACTGTCTGCCAGGCACTGTTCTGTGCAATTCACAGGTATAACTTGACACTCAGAACAACTCTATGAGCCAGGTACTTTTATCAATGGTCCTCCTACCACCACCACTCACCCAGCACCTCCCCACCACCCCTCCCACTATGGCCCTAAATCTCAGGCCACCCTAACTTCACCTCTTATAAATACATGAAGCTGATCTCAAGTGGTGCCAGCTAAAGGAATAGGCCTTAAAATCTAAGAGAGAAAATAGCACCAGCATTCTACAAACAAAATGTATGTCTGTGGTATAATAAAAAAACATATAATTTGGTCTTTGCCCCTGGTTTCTGACACAAAACTCCTAAAACCCTTGGAATTTCCTGAGTGATAGGAGTGCCTTGTTTTTCATAGCCAGCCCCTGTCTACTATACCTGAGTTGGTAAGGAGGTAACTCATAGTGGGCCCTGAGATAGTTTCAGAATGAGAGCTGTTCACCGGGAAGTCCAAGGACATGACTAGAGGATTGAAACTTTCAGCCCCACCCCTCGACCCCTGGGAAAGGGACAGGGACTGGAGACTGAGTGTAATCAGGTCAATGATTTAATTGATCACATTTACACAATGAACCTTGAATAAAAACTCTTAAACAACAAGATTTGGGAAGCTTCCTGGTTGGTGAACACATTGAAGTGCTAGGAGGGTGACATGCCCAGAGGAGTGTGGAAGTTCTAGACCATCCACCCTGATACCTAGCCCTGTGTATCTCTTCCACTTGATGTTCCTGACTTGTATTGATATCTTTGAAAATAAAAATGCAATTGTAAGTATAGAACCTTCCTGAATTCTGTGAGTAGTTCTAGCATATCTGTGAACCTGAGGAGCAGTCATAAGAACCTCTGAACTTGTAGTTAACTGAGCAGAAGTGTAGATAGCCTGAGGGCTCTATTTATAGCTGGTGTCTAAAGTCAGGGCACAAATGTGGGACTGTGATAATTCCTTATAGTTAGTGTCAGAATTGAAATCTAGGACAGATGGTTGGTGTCAAAAAAGCAGAAAGTTGGTTGTTGGTGGAAAAAAACAAAGAATATCCCCAATGACTAATTAATTGGCTAAATCAAGCTCAGTGGCAGAAATAGATAACTAAAATGAAGTGGTATAATTTGCTCTGTAACTTGTGGAATAACAAGTTACAGTAACCTGTATTTCTAGCAATTAGAAAAAAGAAACAGAAAATTCTTACTTATGACAATACAAGAATTTCCCCAGTCTCATTTGCCAAGGTCATCTGACCCTTCTTTCAATGAGAAGACATATCATCTGTTATTAAAGCTATATTTGAAATGTTCCACAAGGAATGTGCGTCTTCTGAAAACATCTATTTAACGACTCATACCTCATGAAAAAACAGATACACATATATTGACATGGTTATAAAAGATTTTATATAGTTATGAAAATTATTACAGCATTTCTTTGTAAAGTGTTCTCTCTACCAACTATTGTCCTATTACCCACTGAAATATACAGCACTCTAAATATCTATAAAAAATAAAGAATACTTGGCCTTAAGTCACCACTTCTATCTAAAATATATTGACAAAATGTGAAATATTAATAGATGAAGGAGAAAAGAAGAAAGAGACAGAGGCAAGGTGGGAGGGAGGTGGGGAAGGGGAAGGAGGAGAGAGTCTGCCTTCCCCTTACACTAACCCACATAGTAGCAGGCTTCCCCATTGATTTGTAGTCATCCTTTTTGTCAGGTATTAATGTGATCTAATGAAACATCAACCTCTATTTTGATCTGTTGCTGCTGCAGCACCCTCAATTTATTAGGTACTTGCTTGCATTTCAAAATACAACAATGCTTTGAAGGATGATTGGCCTCCTCTGATCAAAGCAAATCTCATTAGCTGAAATAACTTGACTTATAGCTGGCCTGTAATCCAGAATTGGAAAAAATTTTAATGTCTGTATAAAAATACCAACAAAGGCCTTTCAATTATGTTTTTCTTCAAAAGACAAAAGGAAGATAGGATAGCTAAATAATTTCTTATCTAATTGAAAAACCTGGTACCTAGAAACCATTCAGAAAATTTTCATATAAACCAAATAAAACACCTTTGAAATACTATCACATAAACTGCAAAATCTTACTTAACAGAACTGAAAATTATTTATAAAAAACAAGGAAACTACAGAGTTAATTCTTTTCAAGCTCACAATTCATAGAATTTAAATACAGTAAGTTCTTGGTGATTTACTAATTGATAATTCAATCAGAGATTTTTTTTTTAAGGCCTTGTTTCTCTGGAATCTTCTTTCCTCGGCTGCATTTTGAGGCATTTTACTGCTTTTAGTCACAACCACTGAGTTTGAATAAGGAGTGCAAGATCTAGTTCAAATTTCCAACTCAGCATTTATTTAATTACTTAGTAACTTGATTGGAAAAGTCCAAACCATGGACTAGCATGGGTTTCTAGATTCTCTGTCTTTATTTCACATTATTTCACTCTTCTTCTGTTACTGTTTGATAAGAAAAGAATGTTGGGGTTATTAGTAATAACTTTACAATGAAAAATCTTAGCTATTTTCCTACTTAGGCAAAATGAAAAAAAAGTGATGTTCAAATAAATTACTCAAATAGTTGATCAGGATAAGTTAAAAAGAAACAAGCGCCTCAATCCAAATGCTAGTTCACCTAAAATATTCTATTACTTGAATTTTTCTGTAATTTTGTCTTCATTTTATACCTTATTTTTGTTAACTGTTTTTTGAAAATATACAATTATGTGAACCTGATGAACACACAGAAATGATTAGCTTTCATCAAATTCTGGCACATGAGATGAGGAGCTATCCCTTGAAACTTGAGAAAGCTGGGACTTTATGACATATCACAACAAAGTTTGATTCATCAAAGTGGAAATAGATTCAAAAAATAAATATTCTTACAGAGCCACTGGCACTTCCCAGGTAGCACTAGCAGTAAAGAACCCACCTGCCAATGCAGATGACGTAAGAGATGTGGGCTCGATTCCTGAGTTGGGAAGAACTCCTGGAGGAAGGCATGGCAACCCACTCCAATTCTCTTGCCTGGAGAATCCAATGGACAGAGGAGCTTGGCAGGCTCTGGTCCATAGGGTCCCAAAGAGTTGGATACAACTGAATCAACTTAGCATGCATGCACAGAGCCATTATATACCACAAGCTAAAGTTATATATGTGTTAGAACATAAATATCTGAATATCTGAGATCTGTTATATATAAGATCATGTCATTCTTTTACAGTTTTCCCCTAGAGAAAATGCAAGAGGTCAGATTCAGACCTGCACATGATACCTTAAATGCTCATCCTGCAATGGATGGCAAAATTAGTAAACAGATAATCTTTGGCTTTGGCAAGTAAAATTCTAAGTTATTTTTTATGTCTCAGACTATTGACACCACTTCATATCAGAAATAGTACACATCTTTTGTCTTGTTAAGGAAAGGGGAAAACAAACTCTAGCAATGAAATTAAAGAGTCTAAGTGATAGGTAACTTAGGAGCATCCAAGAACCGTATGTTTAAAGAAATTTATCACTTAAAGACTTTTCTTAGCCAAGTTATGAACAAGAAAATAATATAAATAAAACTTTTAAAAGAGGTATTTAGAAAACAGAATATTCATTGAACATCTGCTTGATCCTTTAAATTTATGAGCACACTTCTATTTCTTTAGCTTGGAAATAAAGAGAATATCCAAATCTAGTGTATCTCTAATAGAGTACAAAAGAAGCATGATACAAAGTGGTTTTTACATTAAAACTTGTGTATATTTGCCTTTCACATATATTAATCAGGATATTTTACTGGAACTCACATCACTAAATAGCTAAGCATGTTCAGAAAACTAGTCTCCACAAAACTGAAGAATTCTCCAGTTTCTTCATTCTGACTCCAACTACCACAAAATTCCTCTTAATAGCTTGGCCAGTTCTATACTTTATTTTACTTATGCAAATACAACACATACTATGAATTTTTTAAGTTTTTCTCATTTTTAGTAACTTTTGCTATGTGCACTGAAAATTATCAATAATTGGAAAAGTTAGATGACAATTGCATTTAAGTCATTTAATAAAACTGTATTGATTTAAAACCAAATTTGAAAATACATAACCGGGTAAAATCATTTGACGGAGAAGGCAATGGTAACCCACTCCACTACTCTTGCCTGGAAACTCCCATGGACGCAGGAACCTGGTGGGCTGCAGTCCATGGGGTCGGACACAACTGGGCGACTTCACCTTCACTTTTCATTTTCATGCATTGGAGAAGGAAATGGCAACCCACTCCAGTATTCTTGCCTGGAGAATCCCAGGGACAGGGGAGCCTGGTGGGCTGCCGTCTGTGGGGTCGCACAGAGTTGGACAGGACTGAAGCGACTTAGCAGCAGCAGCAGAAGCAAATCATTTGAAGATTTGCCACTGTTCTCATTAATTAAATAACTCAAAATTTAGACCATTAAGAACTCTGCCCATGGACTGCAGCATCAGCTTCTGCCTAATAATTTTCAGTCTGCCCTTCCTGACAGCCAGCCCTACTGATTTAGGATTTGCCTAGTCAGTCCCTACAATTTCATTAGATCAATACCTTGTAATAAGCCTCTTTAAATATTTTTACTGGTTCTGTTTCTCTGCTTAAATCCTGACTGATACGTGCCGCAACACTCTTGCTAACAACTCCCCGCCCTCCCCATTCAAAATTCCCCACCCTATCACCACTTCCACTATTCCTCTCTGAATATGCTCCTTATATCCCATTCTCTGTCTTCCCTGGCACCATAAAGGCAGACATATCATAAAAAAAGAGAAATTCACCACTAATAAAGAAATAGACCAGAAGCCATTTTTAATTCTACCTGCATCTCATTATAAAAATTTTCAAACTATAGAATATTTGAAAATTTTTATGGTAAACACCTGTACACGTTAGATTCTACTATTAACATTATACTGGTAAAGAACCCACCTGCCTGCCAATGAAGGAAATAAAACAGATGCGGCTTTGATCCCAGAGTTGGGAAGATCCCCTGGAGAAGGAAATAGCAATACACTCCAGTATTCTTGTCTGGAAAATTCCATGGACAGAGGAGCCTGATGAGCTATAGTCCATGGAGTCACAAAGAGTCAGACATGAATGAATGCACACACATACACACACATTAACATTTTATTATAGTAACTTCGGGCTTCCCTTGTGGCTCAGCTGGTAAAGAATCCTCCTGCAATGCGGAGACCTGGGTTCAATCCCTGGGTTGGGAAGATCCCCTGGAGAAGAAAAAGGCTACCCACTCCAGTATTCTGGCCTGGAGAATTCTATGGACTGTATAGTCCATGGGGTCGCAAAGAGTCGAACATGACTGAGCAACTTGCACTGCACTTTCACAGTTACTTCATATGTTATCTATTCATCCATGTATCCCTCTGCTCACCTATCAACCCACCTTATTTTTAATGTCTTTCAAAGTAAGTGACAGACACAAACACTCTTTTCCCTAAGTGCTTCAGCATGTACATCATTAATTACAATTGAATATTTATTTATAACTTTTTAAAGGAAGATTTAATATAAAACAAATGTACAAATGTTAAGCGTACCATTTGATGATACTATTTGTTGCTGCTATTGTTTTTAAAGATTTTATTTTTTAGAGCAGTTTTAGGTTCATAGCAAAATGGAGAAGAAGGTAGAGATTTCTCATATCCCCTCTACCCCCACATATGCATAGCCTCCACCATTATGAATTTCCCCCACCAGAGTGGTACATTCATTACAATTGAGCCTACACTGACACATGATAATCACCCAAAGTCCACAGTTTACTGTGTAAATTACCCAAAGTCCATTAGGGTTTACTCTTGGCATTGTATATTCTGTGGGTTTAGACAAAGGTATAATCATGTGTATCCATCATTATAATATCATACAGAGTATTTCCACTGCCCTAAAAATCCTGTGTGCCCCACCTAGTCATCGTTCCTCCTCCCCAATCCCTGGCGACCACTGATCTTTCTACTAGTTTTGCCTTCCTTTCAATGAGTTTTGACATATGTATTCAGCTATGTGATCTGAACTTTATCAGTGAGGCATTTATATGACCTTAGAGTTCCCCTTTGTTTTTCCCAGTTTGTCTCTCCTCCCTAGAAGCAATTATTCATATGATTTCTTTTCATCCAGATACTAGTTTCACTTTTTCAAGAATTTCATAAAAACAAAATCATCAGAAGATCTATTCTTTTGTGTTTGGCTTTTTTAAAAATTAATTTGTTTATTTGGAGGCTAATTACTTTACAATATTGTGGTGGTTTTGGCATGAATCAGCCATGGGTGTACATGTGTCCCCCATCCAAAACCGCCCTCCCCCTCCCTCCCTAACCCATCCCCATGGGTTGTCCCAGTACACTGGCTTTGAGTGCCCTGTTTCATGCATCGAATTTGGACTGGTCATCTATTTCACATATGGTAATATACATGTTTCAATGCTATTCTCTCAAATCATCCCACCCTCACCTTCTCCCACAGAGTCCAAAAGTCTGTTCTTAACATCTGTGTCTCTTGCTGTCTCATGTATGCTGCTGCTGCTAAATCGCTTCAGTCGTGTCCAACTCTGTGTGACCCCATAGACGGCAGCCGACCAGGCTCCCCCGAACCTGGGATTCTCCAGGCAAGAACACTGGAGTGTGTTCTCATTGCCTTCTCCAATGCATGAAAGTGAAAAGTGAAAGTGAATTCACTCAGTCATGTCCAACACTTAGCGACCCCATGGACTGCAGCCCACCAGGCTCCTCCATCCATGGGATTTTCCAGGCAAGAGTATTGGACTGGGTTGCCATTGCCTTCTCTGTCTCATGCATAGGGTCCCATCTTTCTAAATTCCATATAAATTCATTTATATACTGTATTTGTGCTTTTCTTTCTGACTTACCTCACTCTGTATAATAGTCTCCAGTTTCATCCACCTCATTAGAACTGATTCAAATGTGTTCTTTTTAACAGTTGACTAATATTTCATTGTGTATATGTACCACATCTTTGTATCTGGCTTCATTTCATTTGTTCACAGTAATGTGTGGAGATTCATCCATGTGGTTGCATGTATTAGTTGTTTATTCTGTTTTGCTATTGAGATGCAATTCATTGCATGGATAGACCACGGTATGCTTGTACATTCTCCTATTAGTAAATATCTGGTTTGTATCTGGCTATTACAAATAAAGTTGCTATGGACATTCTCATATTAAAAATAAATAAATACATAGAAATCTAAGACCTAATCACACATTCTATTTCTCACATGAACAAATATTTAATAGACATCTACTATGTATAAAGCACTGTTCTAGGTACTAATATCATGGAACTTGAAATCTGACAGTAGAACAAACTATGTACATAGATTATTACTGTTCAGTTCAGTTCAGTTACTCAGTCGTGTCCAACTCTTTGTCATCCCATGAAGTGCAGCACGCCAGGCTTCCCTGTCCTTCACCAACTCCCAGAGTCCACCCAAACCCATGTCCATTGAGTCGGTGATGACATCCAACCATCTCACCTCTGTCGTCCCCTTCTCCTCCTGCCCTCAAACTCCCCAGCATCAGGGTGTTTTCAAATGAGTCAGCTCTTTGCATCAGGTGGCCAAAGTACTGGAGTTTCAGCTTCAACATTAGTCCTTCCAATGAATGCGCAGGACTGATCTCCTTTAGAATGGACTGGCTGGATCTCCTTGCAGTCCAAGGGACTCTCAAGAGTCTACTCCAGCACCACAGTTCAAAAGCATCAATTCTTCGGGGATCAGCTTTCTTTACAGTCCAACTCTCACATCCATACACGACCACTGGGAAAACCATAGCCTTGATTAGATGGACCTTTGTTGGCAAAGTAATGTCTCTGCTTTTTAATATGCTATCTAGGTTGGTCATAACTTTCCTTCCAAGGAGTAAGCATCTTTTAATTTCACGGTTGCAATCAGCATCTGCAGTGATTTGGGGGCCCCCAAAAATAGTCAGCCACTGTTTCCACTGTTTCCTCATCTATTTCACATGAAGTGATGGGACCAGATGCCATGATCTTAGTTTTCTGAATGTTGAGGTTTAAGCCAACTTTTTCATTCTCCTCTTTCACTTTCATCAAGAGGTTCTTTAGTTCTTCTTCACTTTCTGCCATAAGGGTGGTGTCATCTGCATATCTGAGGTTATTGATATTTCTCCTGGCAATCTTGATTCCAGCTGTGCTTCCTCCAGCCCAGTGTTTCTCATGATGTACTCTGCATATGAGTTAAATAAACAGGGTAACAATATATAGCCTTGATGTACTCCTTTTCCTATTTGGAACCAGTCTGTTATTCCATGTCCAGTTCTAACTGTTGCTTCCTGACCTGCAAACAGGTTATTACTGTTAAGAACTTGAAATGCCACAAGAATGATGTGAAACTGAATTCATCTCGAGAGGCCTCAGTAAAAAGAATATCAGTGGATGAGTCTACAGAAGTATATTTGGACCCCATTTCAGAAGGTTTTAACAGAATAGGAGGCTCTCTACTGACTTCAGCAAATATTGAAAGGAAATAACTGAAAGATTTTGAGCAAAGAAGTGATGCTCAGAATTGCATTTTAGCTAGATTCTTCCAGCGGTTATGTCATATTGAAAAGAGGATAGCCTAGAATTAAGATATAAATTTGATATCAATTAACATATCAATATCAATTTATATCAAATATCAATAAATATCTTAATTAAATTAAGAGATCAAGTTGCCAACATCCATAGGATCACAGAAAAAGCAAGAGAGTTCCAGAAAAACATCTACTTCTGCTTTATTGACTACACCAAAGCTTCTGACTGTGTGGATCACAACAAACTGGAAAATTCTTCAAGAGATGGGAATGCCAGACCACCTTACCTGCCTCCTGAGAAATTTGTATGCAGGGCAAAATGCAACATTTAAAACCGGACACGGAACAACAGACTGGTCCCAAATTGGGAAAAGGGGCTGTACAAAAAGGCTATATATTGTCACCCTGCTTACTTAACTTATATGCAGAGTACATCATGTGAAATGCCAGGCTGGATGAAGCACAAGCTGAAATCAAGATTGCTGAGAAATAAAGAACCTCTTGATGAAAGTGAAAGAGAAGAGTGAAAAAGATGGCTTAAAATTCAACATTTTTGCCTGGAGATCCATCTGCTCCACACACTGGGGTGTCCCTCCAGGACTTCAATACAGTAAGGGGAGGTTTCAGTGACAAGTCTGCGGTCTGAAAGAGGGTCTTCACCTGATCATACTGGGCACCTTGATCTCAGACTTTCAGCCTCCAGCACAGCTCTGTTGCAGCTGTGACCTGGACATGTGACCTGGGCCTGACCTATGAGCTGTGTACACACCAGACTTCAAATCAGTAGCTAGAGATGTAAAGAAGCCGAGACTAAGAGATCAAGTCCTGAGCTTCTGGAGTGGGAGCACTGACTCCAACACCCTAGACTATCAGAGAACTAACCTGAGGGAATATCAAATAGTGATAACTCACACAAAGGAAACCACTTGAATACAAGACCCAGCACCACCCAACCACCACTAGCACCCTGTGCAGGATGGCACATCTAAACAACAAACAAAACAAAAATAAAAACCCAACCATCAGCAGATAGGATTACCACCTCACTCAGCCTTGCCCCTCACAGGAAAAATGAACAAACAAGCAAACAAACGAAAACTCAGCACAAATCTCACCCTATATGAAGTTTATACAAACCACTGGGCCAACTTTAGGAGGGCAGAAACCAAAAGGAAGAAAGAATTCAACTTTGAAGCCTAGGTAAAGGAGGCCTCAAATACAATAAATTTAAAAAAATAATAATGAAAAGACAGAGAAATACAACACAAATGAAGGAACAAACATAGAAACATAGAAGTCCAAATAAATGAAGAGGAAAAAGGCAAAATACATGAAAAAGAATTCATAATAATAATAGTAATGATGATCAAAAATCTTGGAAACAAAATGGAGAAAATGCAAGAATCAGTTAACAAAGACCTAGAAGAATTAAAGAATAAACATACAGAGACAAACAACACAATTACTGAAATTAAAAATACTCTAGAAGGAATCAATAGCAGAATATCTGAAGCAGAAGAACAAATCAATGAGCTGGAAGATAAAAGGGTGGAAATAACTTCTGAAGAGCAGAATAAAGTACAAAGAATGAAAACAACTGAGGATAGTCTCAGAGACCTAAGGGACAATATCAAAAGGACCAAAATGTGAATTATCAGGGTCCTAGAAGAAGAAGAGAAAAAGAAAGGGTATGAGAAAAATTTTGAAGAGATTACAGTTGAAAATTTCCCAACATGGAAAAAGAAATAGTCAATCAACTCCAAGAAGCATAGAGTCCCATACAAGATAAATCCAAGGAGAAACACGCCAAGACACATACTAATAAAACTAACAAAGACTAAACAGAAAGAAAGAATATTAAAAGCAGCAAGGGACAAGAAACAAGTAACATACAAGGGAAACCCATATGCTTAACAGCTGATGTTTCAGCAGAAATTCTGCAGACCAGAAGGGAATGGCAGGATATATTTAAAGTACTGAAAGCAAAAAATCTACAACCAAGATTACTGTTCCCAGCAAGTATCTCATTCAAAATTGATGGGGAAATAAAAACCTTTTCAGACTACCAAAAGTTAAGAGAATTCAGTACCACCAAACCAGCTTTACAACAAATGCTAAACAGACTAATATAGTCAAGAAATATGAGAGAAGAAAAATGATCTACAAAATCAACCCCAAACAATTAAGAAAATGAACATATATATCAATAATTACTTTAAATGTAAATGGATTAAATGCTCCAACCAAAAGACACAGAGTGTCTGAATGGGTACAAAAACAAGACCCATATATATGCTGCCTACAATAAACTCACTTCAGGCCTAAAGACACATATAGACTGAAAGTGAGAGAATGCAAAAATATATTCCATGCAAATGGAAAGCAAAAGAAAGCTGGAGTATCAATCCTCATATCAGACAAAGTAAACCTTAAAATAAAGAATACTCCAAGTGAACTCCGGGAGTTGGTGATGGATAGGGAGGCCTGGCATGCTTGATTCATGGGGTCGCGGAGAGTCGGACACGACTGAGCGACTGAACTGAACTGAACTGAACTGAACTGAACAAGAGATAAGGAAGGACACTACATAATGATCAAGGGATCAATCCAAGAGGAAGACATAACAATTGTAAATATCTACGCACCCAACATAGAAGCACCTCAGTAAGTAAGACAAACACTAACAGACATAAAAGGAGAAATAGTAACACAATAATAGTAGGAGACTTTAACACCCCACTCACACCAATGGACAGAACATCAAAACAGAAAATTAATAAGGAAGCACAAGTCTTAAATGATACATTAGAAGAGATGGATCTCATTAATATCTTCAGGACATTCCATTCAAATGCAGAAGAATACACCTTCTTCTTGAGTGCACATGGAACATTCTCCAGGATAGTCCACATCTTGGGTCATAAATCATACCTTAGTAAATTTAAGAAAACTGAAATCGTATCAAGCATTTTTTCTGACCACAACAATATGAGACTAGATTCAATAACAAGAAAAGAACTGTAAGAAACACAAACACATGGAGATTAAACAACATGTTTCTAAATAACCAACAGGTTACTGAAGAAATCAAAAGGGAAATCAAAAAATTTCTAGAAATAAATGACAATGAAAGAGTGACAACGCAAAACCTGAGAGGCAGTAAGGGCAGTTCTAAGAGGGAAGACTGTAGCAATACAATCCTACCTATGTCAAGAAACAAGAAAAACATTGACTAGACAACCCAACTTTACGTCTAAAAAACTAGAAAAAGAAGAACAAAACCCCCAAAATTAGTAGAAAGAAAGAAATCATAAAGATCCGAGCAGAAATAAATGAAAAAGAAATGAAAGAAACAATAGTAAAGATTAATAGATCTAATAGACAGAGTGTCTGATGAACTATAGACAGAGGTTCGTGAAACCATACAGGAGACAGGGAGCAAGACCATCCCCAAGAAAAAGAAATGCATAAAAAGCAAAATGTCTGTCTGAGGAGGCCTTACAAATATCTGTGAAAAGAAGAGAAGCGAAAAGCAAAGGAGAAAAGGAAAGATAGACCCATTTGAATGCAGAGGTCCAAAGAAGAGCAAGGAAAGATAAGAAAGCCTTCCTCAGGGAACAACACAAAGAAATAGAGGAAAATAATAGAATGGAAAAGACTAGAGATCTATTCAAGAAAACTAGAGATACCAAGGGAACATTTCATGCAAAGATGGGCTCAATAAAGGACAGAAATGGTATGGACCTAGAAGAAGCAGAAGATATGAAGAAGAGGTGGCAAGAACACACAGAAGAACTGCACAAAAAGATCTTCATGACCAAGATAATCACAATGGTGTGATCACTCACCTAGAGAAAGATATCCTGGGATGTAAAGTCAAGTGGGCCTTAGGAAGCATCAAGAACAAAGCTAGTGGAGGTGATGGAATTCCAGTTGAGCTATTTCAAATCCTGAAAGATGATGCTGTGAAATTGCTGCACTCAATATGCCAGCAAATTTGGAAAACTCAGCAGTGGCCACAGGACTGGAAAGGTCAATTTTCATTCCAATCCCAAAGAAAGGCAATGCCAAAGAATGCTCAAACTACTACACAATTGCACTCATCTCAAACGCTAGTAAAGTAGTGCTCAAAATTCTCCAAGCCAGGCTTCAGCAATACGTGAATTCTGAACTTCCAGATGTTCAAGCTGGTTTTAGAAAAGGCAGAGGAACCAGAGATCAAATTGCAAACATCTGCTGGATCATGGAAAAAGCAAGAGAGTTCCAGAAAAACATCTATTTCTGCTGTATTGGCTAGGCCAAAGCCTTTGACTATGTGGATCACAATACTGTGGAAAATTCTTAAAGAGATGGGAATACCAGACCACCTGACCTGTCTCTTGAGAAACCTGTATGCTGGTTAGGAAGCAACAGTTAGAACTGGACATGGATCAACAGACTGGTTCCAAATAGGAAAAGGAGTACGTCAAGGCTGTATATTGTCACTCTACTTATTTAACTTATATGCAGAGTACATCATGAGAAACACTGGGCTGGAAGAAGCACAAGCTGGTATCAAGATTGCCAGGAGAAATATCAATAACCTCAGATATGCAGATGACACCACCCTTATGGCAGAAAGTGAAGAAGAACTAAAGAGCCTCATGATCAAAGTGAAAGAGGAGAATGAAAAAGTTGGCTTAAACCTCAACATTCAGAAAACTAAATCATGGCATCCGGTCCCATCACTTCATAGCAAATAGATGGGGAAACAGTGTCAGACTTTATTTTTTTGGGCTCCAAAATCATTGCAGATGCTGATTGCAGCCATGAAATTAAAAGACGCTTACTCCTTGGAAGGAAAGTTATGACCAACCTAGACAGCCTATTAAAAAGCAGAGACATTACTTTGCCAACAAAGGTCCATCTAATCAAGGCTATGGTTTTTCCAGTGGTCGTGTATGGATGTGAGAGTTGGACTGTAAAGAAAGCTGATCCCCGAAGAATTGATGCTTTTGAACTGTGGTGCTGGAGAAGACTCTTGAGAGTCCCTTATACTGCAAGGAGATCCAACCAGTCCATCCTAAAGGAGATCAGTCCTGGGCGTTCATTGGAAGGACTGATGTTGAAGCTGAAACTCCAGTACTTGATGCAAAGAGCTGACTCATTTGAAAACACCCTGATGCTGGGGAGATTGAGGGCAGGAGGAGAAGGGGATGACAGAGGTGAGATGGTTGGATGGCATTGGTGATGGACAGGGAAGCCTGGCATGCTGCGGTTCATGGGGTTGCAAAGTGTCAGACACGACTGAGCAAACTGAACTGAAAAGCTGGTTCTTTGAGAAGATAAAATTGACAAACATTTAGCCAGACTCATCAAGAAAAAAGGAGAGAAGAATCAAATCAACAAAGCTAGAAATGAAAAAGGAGAGGTTACAATGAACAATGCAGAGATACAAAGGATTATATGAGACTATTATAAACAACAATATGGCAATAAAATGGATAATCTGGAAGAAATGGACAGATTCTTAGAAAATTTAAATCTTCCAAAAGTTAACAAGGAAGAAATAGAAATTATGAACAACCCAATTACAAGCACTGAAATTGAAGCTGTGATAAAAAAACAAAAGCCCAGGACCAGATTGCTTCACAGAAATTCTATCAAACACTTAGAGAAGAGTTAATGCCTATCCTTCTAAAACTCTTTCAAAAAATTGCAGAGGAAGGAACACTTCCAAACTCGTTCTATGAGGCCACCATCACCCTGATACCAAAACCAGACAAAGAAAACGCAAAAAAAGAAAACTACAGTCCAATGTCACTGATGAACATAGATGCACAAATCCTCAAGAAAATTTTAGCAAACAGAATTCAGCAACACATCAAAAAGTTCATACACCATGATCAAGTTGGGTTTATTCCAGGGATGCAGGGATTCTTCAATATATGCAAATCAATCAATGTGATATACCATATTAACATTGTATCTGACTCTCTGCAACCAGTTCATGGAATTCTCTAGGCCAGAATACTGGAATACTGGGATACCAGAATACTGGGTAGCCTTTCCCTTCTCCAGGGGATCTTCCCAACCCAGGGATTGAACCCAGGTCTCTCACATTGCAGGCAGATTTTTTACCAGCTGAACCATAAGGGAAGCCCCCATATTAACACATTGAAAAATAAAAACCATATTATAATCTCAATAGATGCATAAAAAGCACTTGACAAAATTCAGCAGCCATTTATGATTAAAACTCTTCAAAAAATGGGCATAGAAAGAACCTACCTCATAATAGTAAGAGCCATATATGATAAGCCTACAGCAAAAATTATTCTCAATGGTGAAAAACTGAAAGCATTTCCCCTAAGATCAGGAACAAGACAAGGGTGTCCACTTTCACCACTATTATTCAACATAGTTCTGGAAGTCCCAGCCACAGAAATCAGAGAAGAAAAAGAAATAAAAGTAATCCAGATCAAAAAAGAAGAAATAAAGCTCTCACTGTTTGCAGATGACATGATACTCTACAAAGAAAACCCTAAAGATAGTATCAGAAAATTACTAGAGTTCATCAGTGACTTTAGCAAAGTTGCAGGATACAAAACCAATACACAGAAATCACTTGCATTGCTATATACCAACAATGAAAAATCAGAGACAGAAATTAAGGAATCAATCTCCATTGCAACAAAAAGAATTAAATATCTAGGAATGAACTTACTTAAGGTGACAAAAGAACTGTATACAGAAAATTATAAGATACTAATGAAAGAAATCAAAGATGACATAAAGAGATGGAGCAATATTCCATGTTCCTCCATAGGAAGAATCAATACTGTGAAAATGACTATACTACCAAATGCAATCTACAGAGTCAATGTGATCCCTATCAAATTACTAATGGCATTTTTCATAAAACTAGAACAAAAAATTTCGCAATTCATATGGAAACACAAAAGACCCCGAATAGCCAAAGCAGTCTTGAGAAAGAAGAATGGAGCTGGAGAAATCAACCTTTCTGACTTCAGATTATACTACAAAGCTACAGTCATCAAGACAGTATGGTACTAGCACAAAAACAGAAATATAGACCAATGGAACAAGATAGAAAGCCCAGAAGTAAACCCATGCACCTATGGGTACCTTATTTTTGATAAATGGTGCTGGGAAAACTGGACAGCTCCATGTGAAAGAATGAAATTAGAACAGTTCCTAACACCATACACAAAGATAAATTCAAAATGCATTAAAGACCTAAATGTAAGACCAGAAACTATAAAACTCAGAGTAAAACATAGAACACTCCATGACATAAATCGAAGCAAGATCCTCTATGACCCACCCACTAGAGTAATGGAAATAAAAACAATACTAAGCAAGTGGGACCTGATTAAACTTATAAGCTTTTGCATAGCAAAGGAAACATTAAGCAAGGTGAAAAGACAACACTCCGAATGGGAGAAAATAATAACAAATGAAACAACTGGCAAAGTATTAATTTCCAAAATATACAAGCAGCTCATACAACTCAATGCCAGAAAAGCAAAAAACCCAATCAAAAAGTGGGAAAAAGACCTAAACAGATATTCCTCCAAAGACATACAAATGGCTAACAAACACATGAAAAGATGCTCAACATCGCTCGTTATTAGAGAAATGCAAATCAAAACTACAATGAGATTCAACTCACACCTGTCAGAATGGCCATCATCAAAAGTCTACAAACAATAAATGCTGGAGAGGGTGTGGAGAAAAGGGAATGCCCTTGCACTGTTGGTGGGGATGTAAGTTGATGACAGCCACTATGGAAGATGATATGGAGATTCCTTTAAAAACTAGGAATAAAGCCATCATATGACCCAGCAATCCCACTCCTAGGCATATTCCCTGAGGAAACCAAAATTGAAAAAGACACATGTATCTCTTTGTTCATTGTAGATTATTTACAATAGCTAGAACATGGAAGCAACCTAAATTCCCATCAACAGATGAAGGATAAAGAAACTGTGGTACATATACACAATGGAATATTACTCAGTCATAAAAAGGAACACATCTTAGTCTGTTCAGATAAGGTGGATGAACCTAGAACCTATTATACAGAGTGAAGTGAGTCAGAAAGAGAAAGATAAATATTATATTCTAACACATATATGGTCATAACTTTCCTTCCAAGGAGTAAGCGTCTTTTAATTTCATGGCTGCAATCAGCATCTGCAGTGATTTTGCAGTCCCAAAAAATAAAGTCTGACACTGTTTCCACTGTTTCCCCATCTATTTCCCATGAAGTGATGGGACCAGATGCCATGATCTTTGTTTTCTGAATGTTGAGCTTCAAGCCAACCTTTTCACCCTCCTCTTTCACTTTCATCAAGAGGCCTTTGAGTTCCTCTTCACTTTCTGCCATAAGGGTGGTGTCATCTGCATTATTGGTATTTCTTCCTGCAATCTTGATTCCAGCTTGTGCTTCTTCCAGCCCAGCGTTCCTCATGATATACTCTGCATATAAGTTAAATAAGCAGGGTGACAATATACAACCTTGACATACTACTTTTCCTATTTGGAACCAGTCTGTTGTTCCATGGCCAGTTCTAACTGTTGCTTCCTGACCTACATACAGGTTTCTCAAGAGGCAGGTCAGGTGGTCTGATATTCCCATCTCTTGAAGTATTTTCCACAGTTTTTTGTGATCCACACAGTCAAAGGCTTTGGCATAGTCAATGAAGCAGAAATAGATGTTTTTCTGGAACTCTCTTGCTTTCTCCATGATCCAGCAGATGTTGGCAATTTGATCTCTGGTGCCTCCTTTCCGTTCCGTTCAGTTCAGTTCAGTTCAGTCGCTCAGTCGTGTCCAACTCTTTGCGACCCCGTGGACTGTAGCCTACCAGGTTTCTCCGTCCATGGGATTCTCCAGGCAAGAATACTGGAGTGGGTTACCATTTCCTTCTCCAGGGGATCTTCCCGACCCAGGGATCAAACCTGCTTGAACATCTGGAAGTTCACGGTTCACATATTGCTGAAGCCTGGCTTGGAGAATTTTGAGCATGACTTTACTAGTGTGGAGATGAGTGCAATTTCCAGTGGTCATGTATGGATGTGAGAGTTGGACTGTGAAGAAAGCTGATCGCCGAAGAATTGATGCTTGTGAAGTGTGGTGCTGGAGAAGACTCTTGAGAGTCCCTTGGACTGCAAGGAGATCCAACCAGTCCATTCTAAAGGAGATCAATCCTGGGTGTTCATTGGAAGGATTGATGCTAAAGCTGAAACTCCAATACTTTGGCCATCTCATGCGAAGAGTTGACTCACTGGAAAAGACTCTGATGCTGGGAAGGATTGGGGGCGGGAGGAGAAAGGGATGACAGAGAATGAGATGGCTGGATGGCATCACCGACTCGGTGGACATGAGTTTGAGTGAACTTCGGGAGTTGGTGATGGACAGGGAGGCCTGCCATGCTGTGATTCATGGGGTCACAAAGAGTCGGACACGACTGAGCAACTGAACTGAACTGAACACATATATATAGAATCTAGAAGAATGGTAGTGAAGAACTTATTTACAGGTCAGTAATGGAAAAACAGACATAGAGAATAGACTTATGGACATGGGGAGAGGGGAGGAGAGGGTGAGATGTATAGAAAGAGTAACATGGAAACTTATATTACCATTTGTAAAATAGATAGCCAATGGGAATTTGCTGTATGACTCAGGAAACTAAAACAGGAGCTCTGTATCAACCTAGAGGGGTGGGATGGGGTGGGAGATGGGAGGGAGCTTTAAAAGGGAGGGGATATATGTATACCTATGGCTGATTCATGTTGAGGTTTGACAGAAAACAACAAAACTCTGTAAAGCAATTATCCTTCCATAAAAAAAGTAAAAAAAAAAAAACACTCAACATTCAAAATATGAAGATCATGGCATCTGGTCCCATCACTTCATGGCAAATAGATGGGGAAACAATGGAAACAGTGAGAACTACTTCTTGGGCTCCAAAATCACTTCAGATGGTGATTGCAGCCATGAAATTAAAAGACGCTTACTCCTTGGAAGAAAAGCTATACCAACCTGCTGCTGCTAAGTCGCTTCAGTCGTGTCCGACTCTGTGCGACCCCACAGATGGCAGCCCAACAGGCTCCACCATCCCTGGGATTCTCCAGGCAAGAACACTGGAGTGGGTTGCCATTTCCTTCTCCAATGCATGAAAATGAAAAGTGAAAGTGAAGTCGCTCAGACGTGTCTGACTAGTAGTGACCCCATGGACTGTAGCCCACCAGGCTCCTCTGTCCACGGGATTGTCCAGGCAAGAGTACTGGAGTGGCTTGCCATTGCCTTCTCTGTATACCAACCTAGACAGCATATTAAAAAGCAGAGACATTACTTTGACAACAGAGGTCCGTCTAGTCAAAGCTATGGTTTTTCTAGTAGTCATGTATGGATGTGAGAGTTGGACTATAGAAAGCTGACCACTGAAGAATACTTTTGAACTGTGGTGTTAGAGAAGACTCTTGAGAGTCCCTTGGACTTCAAGGAGATCAAATCAGTCCATCCTAAAGGAAATCAGTCCTGAATATTCATCAAAGGACTGATGCTGAAGCAGAAGCTCCAATACTTTTGCCACCTGATGTGAAGAACTGACTCACTGAAAAAGACCCTGATGTGGGAAAGATTGAAGGCAGAAGGAGAAGGGGATGACAGAAGATGAGATGGTTGGATGGCATCACCAACTCAATAGACATGAGTTTGAGCAAACTCCGGGAGTTGGTGAAGGACAGGGAAGCCTGGCATGATGGGGCTGCAAAGAGTCAGACATGACTGAGCGACTGAACTGAATTGAACTGAAGATATCAATTATTAATAGAAGGCTGTTATACTCAAGTGAGGTAGTAGATGACCAAAGATGGAGGCAGTGAGAAGGAGAGAATACATTGTTACAAACAGGCCTATAGAACTTGGCCACCATTTTGTAATGTGCCCTCTAATTATATCATAACTCAACACATATACATATGCATAAATAACTAAGAAAAAAAGTTCCACAAAAACATACCCCTTATTATGTTTAATGCACACTAATACTTTCTATTTTCTATTCTCTTCCTTTTCTTTAATTAAAAGCTGAGAATAAACCACTAATCTGATTTCATAATCTGTTGGCTCATGACCTGTGGTTTGCAGAAGGAAATGGCAACCCACTCCAGTACTCTTGACTGGAAAATCCCACGGACAGAGGAGCCTGGTAGGTTACGGTCCATGGGGTTGCAAAGAGTCGGACACGGCTGGGCGACTTCGCTCAGACTGGATAATGGTAGTAAACATGACTCAGATTAAAACGTGGGCAATTGGAAGAATGGTGGTTTCATGCACTTGAAAATATTTTATTGAAAAAGTCTTAACTTGTTGGGGAATGAACGTATGACAATTTAATTTTTTCCAATAAATGCCTTTATCATGATCTGTCACTCACCTTTCATTCTCACTGAATTCATCTCCATCTAACTTTATAACTTTTCTTTTTTATATTTTTAATGGACTTCAGGAGTACACCACTGGAAAAAGCATAATATTTCTTTCATTAAATACTACAATTGTTTATAGCCTTCTTCTTGGTTATTAATTAATAATAAAATAATCAATACCCATAAATCAACCACCCAGTTAGAGAGTTAAAACAGTGAAAAAACTTACATTTATGTTCACTTCCCCATTCTACTTCTTGCCTCCTCTTATCTGACATGACTATTATCCCTCTGATTAAAAAAAAATAATGAATTGCAAATGTTAGCTTAGAACAAAGTAATCAAGCTATATACAGTCTTCTAGGTCTGGCTTTTACTCAACATTATATTATTAGTATTTGTGATAATTTTGGGATATTGCTTTAATTAATTCATTTTGATTGTATAATATTCTTTTGTGTGAACAACTGCCATTTATTTATCCCTTTTTTGCCATAAGTATTTTTGTTAGCCAGAATTTTGTTTGTTTTTGCTACTGAAGTATTGCTACAATCACTTTTACACCTGTGTCCTGGTGTACATATTCACAAGTGATTCTTGGATAAATATCCAGGAATAGAATTACTCAGTCATAGGAATGTGCATATCTTCAACATCATGCGATAATTCTAAATGAGTTTATCAGTTCACTTCCCTCTAGCAAGATATTAGAAATACTGCTGCTTCATATTCTCTCTAACACTTGGTATCTGATTTTTCCCCAATAATTTTCATTCTACTTCTTTAAATTCAGTCCTGGTAATTTAGACACCTTAATGTCAGATGGATTTAGAGATCTTTTTAATATCCCCTTCTATCCATCTTAGATCTGCAACTTTAGAAGTTTGGGGTGGAGGTTGGTGCGTGGTCTCTTTAACATATGTCTCTCACCCCTCATCTCCCATGTTTCTCCTCTGATCTTACAGTGGGGAGGAGGGACAGAGGAGATAGAAGTTTTCTTACTTGATGACTCCAGTCCAAACTTTACACTTTTCTTTTGCTTCCAGGACAAAGATGGAAAAATATCTTAGAGAGAGAAGGAGGCAGGTGAGAGGTTATAGAGTTGGAGAGGACTGGACACACAACAGATTCAGATGAAACCATCTCTCAAGCCCTGAGGAAAAGTGCCTGACTCCTACAATAGTATGCTCTCTGCATTTAGAATGAGGACTACTTAGAATACTCTGTTTCCAGCTTTGAACTTTAATCACAATTTTGAAATAAGTCCCATTCAGCACATTTTACCATCCTATTAAAGAGAAGAAGAAGCAGTCTGAAGAGAGAGAAGATTTACCTTCAGAATGTTCTGAAAACATCCAGTGAGAGGTCTAGGATTACTAGAAATTAGTAACAGAGTCCTTGACCTTAGGGGGATGAGTAGGGCTAGAGAGAAGAACATGGCAATTAGCCACAATGTCAATGTCATTAAAAGGTAATTATTATTATAATCCATTTTACTAATGAAAAAATTGAAGTATTATAGTATAAATAATTTACCCAAGATCTCATAGCTAACCTGAGACAGAAAGAATATTTGCCTCTGAAAACTTGTGACTGAAAACCTATGTTCCTCTGACTACAATGACAACATCACATGAAGGACACCACAAAACAGGAAAAGGGGGACCTATGACCATGATTATTTCTCTTGGAAATCATGGAAATAAGATCACAAATTAAATTTCTAAAAGTTAAATTAGCTATCCTTTATACAGTCTGCTTCTAATAACTCAGAAGATAGAAGGATTTCCATATATGTTAAGATAGGACTGTACTGAAAGAGCATTCATAAGAAACGATGATAGTGTGGGGATATGTACAAGGTGTATGAGGGGCATAAAATGGGACATGGTATGATGGGAATCAGCTAATGAAGCAGAGGTGAAAAAGAGCTACAGAGACAAATAGTGACTGTGCTCACACAACTCTAATCACTACCTATGGGGAGAAAGAACACTGACCCATGAACTCATCCCTTGCCCAGACCAAGACTATATATCCCCATTGGGAAGATCAACTGCATAATCTGTATGTCATTTTCCTGCCCCAGGCTCACTATACAACCTGCTGATGATAATTTGGCTTCCTCACACTTTGTTTTAAAAGAGGGAATACATTGACCAAGAGACAAAAGTATCCAGCACTCAGTGTTCTTCCAAATCTCACTGCAGTTTGACTCAATCAAGGTTATAAGCATGAGTTTCTGGTGACATTTCCTTGGGGATAAGGTTTGGTAAGTCAATTTTGGAAGCTGATACAGATACTAATCTCATAGGACTCTGAGCAATCGTCATTCCACCATGATAAAGATTTGGTAAAGCTCCATGACCATCCAGTGCCCTCCATCCCACTTCTTGCCTTCACCCTGGGCTTCTTGGTCAAGTAAGGAACCACTGTATATAGTCAAAATAATTTTACAAAGGAAGAATAAGAGCCTCAGGACAGAGAAATTAATGGTTAAATGAGCAGAGGGTTGGTATCCACTGTGTAAAATACTACTGAGGTAGTCAGATCTGAGCACAGAGAAAAGAGTTTACTTTCTCTATGTCATACATTTTGATGACTTATATATATAAAGCTAATGGATAGCAATGAAAGAACTGCTTCTGAATGAGGATCTTAAATGAGGATTATTTAAATGTAGTAGGTAATTTAGAAAAATATTATGGATAATCTTTAAAAGAAGGAATTAAAAGGAGTAAAATTAAGTGCTTTGACTTTTTAAAAGTATGAGTTATTAATTCATTCAATTATACACAGGCCGGGCTTGCACATTTAATAACACCATCATGAAACTAGCTCTATAAAATGAAAAGAAACCGAGATGCTCTCCTGAATGTTCATCTTTGTGAAGCCCTTTCATGTGAAAACATGAAATTCCTGCTAAAACTGCACACATTGATCACAAATAGGAATGGTTGGGGGTCATTTTTTTATTGTCAAATTCAGTTCAGTTCAGTTCATTTCAGTCGCTCAGTCATGTCCGACTCTCCGCGACCCCATGAATCACAGCACGCCAGGCCTCCCTGTCCATCACCAACTCCCGGAGTACACTCAAACTCATGTCCACAGAGTCGGTGATGCCATCCAGCCATCTCATTCTCTGTCGTCCCCTTCTTCTCCCACCCCCAACCTTTCCCAGCATCAGAGTCTTTTCCAGTGAGTCAACTCGTCGCATGAGGTGACCAAAGTATTGCAGTTTCAGCTTTAGCATCAGTCCTTCCAACGAACACCCAGGATTGATCTTCTTTAGAATGGACTGGTTGGATCTCCTTGCAGTACAAGGGACTCTCAAGAGTCTTCTCCAACACCACACTTGAAAAGCATCAATTCTTCGGCGCTCAGCTTTCTTCACAGTCCAACTCTCACATCCATACATGACCACGGGAAAAACCATAGCCTTGACTAGACGGACCTTGGTTGGCAAAGTAATGTCTCTGCATTTTCAAATTACTGAGTCCCAAATCACAAAACACAGCTTTCCCCTAAATAACTGTTTTTAAAAAAACTCTGCCCTTGTCTTAGCAGCTCAAATTTTTTCAAAATAATAGCATCTCAAATGCAACTAAAAAAACGTAAGCCATAAGACCACTGATAAATGATGATATGTCCAACAGAACACATACCACCGTCTCTCCTGTGTCCAGTGATTCATATTAAAATCATACATGAGATTTGGATGGGAAACAAATTTTCAGCCCTGATTTCCCTTTCTGATGTATTTGTGATTTTCTCAGATAACCTTTATTTAGAGTGAGGACAGAAACATGAAAAAGGATTACCTAGCAGTCTCAATTAGATAAGAACTGTATAAGACTGTATTTCATTTGCCTAAATGTGTCTTGGATTATCACACTGCCCAGGTTTCAGCTTCTCTGCCAGTTAGTAACAAATGAACTGAGAAAAGTTATGTTCCTTTGTCCCAGCTGAGGTCACAGGGGTAGAGGCTGCTCATGCAAGGGAACCACAGAGCAGAATAGCAAGTGTCCTTTGTGAGCCCCGTGTGTCCTTCGTGCCCACTCACATTTCATGGGAGCCTCCTGTATGACCCAGGGTACACTAGGGGAAACAATACACTTAAATGATGAAGGCAGTGTCAAGATTAAAGGTTATTAACAACCAGGGAAAACTCAATTCTGGGCCTAGTAAACATTACACAGATAGTTCATTTAAGGCAGACACATATGAATATCAAAAAGAAATCTCTGTGATGTCATTTCCCTAGTGTCTGAAACCCAAACAATAGACAAATCAAATGTTTGGCAACCTCAGTAGTGTTTTTTTAATTTGATTTGGATGCTGTACTCTCAATATTGACTTCTGAGCTTTATCTTGACTTTCTTTTATTGGCACAGCCTTCCCAAGGAGCTGGTTGTCTAGGTGATGAATGCTGCACACTATAATAAAATAAAGTACTTTTGAAACAAACAGTAATTATTGCATTTGCTTTGTAAATTTAACCTTTTCCCTGATGGAGAACAGGAACAGGGGCACCTTCCTTGTCAATAGTCAAAATGAGGTTTGGTGTCATTGATAATTTACTCACGTGTTTGTTCGTCTTCAATGGGCTGCAATTAGCCCACATTACGAAAATACTTTCAGTAAGTTCAATTTAAAAAAATAAAAGAATGCTACATCATCTCTTGCCAATTGGCACGTGATGTGTATAAACCATTTCTTTACAATTCTTTTCATAACTTACCAAATTCACATTCTAAGAACTTCCTAGAAGTATACATGCAGCTAGATTTGGATTATTATGCCATTTTCAGTTTCAGCTCAGGTTTCTGTCTTGCCCCAACCTGAGACTGACATGCCAGTCCCCAATTATCAGCAATTCCATCGAGTTAGCATAAAGGGTTCTCTCAGGTACAACTCAGTGATTCAATGACAAGCAGCAGTTTGAGAGAGGTGGGAATGCACAGCAATGCAGTGCCTAACCCTTTTATACTTTTAGAAAAAGTAATGAAACTGAAGAGAAACAAAAGTCATATATAAAAGAATGAAAGTAATACCAGGATGTAGTGGCTGATTAGGCTAGCACAACGGATTTTCACATTTAGGAAAAAAAGAGTTGAAGACCTAGAAATAAATGAAAGGAAATTGTTTTCAATTTCTGTGCTATTATTCACTTATAAGAGTATGTGCACACATACCATACACACACACACACACTCACTCATCCATTCACACCTACGTACACACCAGAGAACTTAGGAAGTTGGTGTGCTGTGCCCAAGAAAGGAAAGGGTAGAAACAGCAGGAACAGGTCCGTTGGCAGAACTACACAACAAAAGACAAATACACACTGCATGCAGTATCTGTGCTTGGCTCAAGTTTGTGCAATTAGCACTGCTATTTACAGCAAACTCCTTGTACCAGAACTTTAAAAGTAAATGACAACTAGATTGAAACTGTTTAATCTGAATGCAAAACTGAATCACGGCAGGTTCCAAAGATGATTAACTGGCTCACTTTTTTTCCCCCTTCTGCTAATTGCTAAGTACATTTGCTGGTTCCTGGCATTGATTTGCTAGATTCTAATTCAGGGTATGAGTTTAAAATATTAATCCACAAACTTCTCATTTTCTATATTGGTCAATACAACTCATGACAAACTATACTCCATAAATTCTTCATCTTAATGCTTCCACTTTGATTTTTTTTCTGATTCTTCCATCAGCAAAAACAAGACCGGGAGCTGACTGTGACTCAGATCATGAACTCCTTATTGCCAAATTCAGACTGAAATTGAAGAAACTGGAGAAGACCACTAGACCATTCAGGTATGACCTAAATCAAATCCCTTATAACTATACAGTTGAAGTGAGAAATAGATTTAAGGGACTAGATCTGATAGAGTGCCTGATGAACTATGGACAGAGATTCATGACACTGTATAGGAAACAGGAATCAAGACCAGGTCCAAGAAAAAGAAATGCAAAAAAGCAAAATGACTGTCTGCGGAGGCCTTACAAATAGCTGTGAAAAGAAGGGAAGCGAAAAACAAGGGAGAAAAGGAAAGATATACTCATTTGAATGCAGAGTTCCAAAAAATAGCAAGGAGAGATAAGAAAGCCTTCCTCAGTGAACAATGCAAAGAAGTATAGGAAAACAACAGAATGGGAAAGACTAGAGATCTCTTCAAGAATATTAGAGATACCAAGGGAACACTTTATGCAAAGATGGGCTCAAAAAAGGACAAAAATGGTAGGGACCTAACAAAGCAGAAGATATTAAGAAGAGGTGGCAAGAATACACAGGAGAACTATACAAAAAAGATCTCCACGACCCACATAATCATGATGGTGTGATCACTCACCTACAGCTAGACATCCTAGAATGTGAAGTCAAGTGGGCCTTAGGAAGAATCACTATTAACAAAGCTAGTGGAGATGATGGAATTCCAGTTAAGCTACTTCAAATCCTAAAAGATGATGCTGTGAAAGTGCTGCATTCAATATGCCAGCAAATTTGGAAAACTGAGCAGTGACAACAGGACTGGAAAAAGTCAGTTTTCATTCCAATCCCAAAGAAAGGCAATGCCAAAGAATGCTCAAACTACCGCACAATTGCACTCATCTCACACACTAGTAAAGTCATGTTCAAAATTCTCCAAGCCAGGCTTCAGCAATATGTGAACCGTGAACTTCCAGATGTTCAAGCTGCTTTTAGGAAAGGCAGAGGAACCAGAGATCAAATGGCCAACATCTGTTCAGTTCAGTTCAGTTGCTCAGTCGTGTCCGATTCTTTGCGACCCCATGAATCACAGCATGCCAGGCCTCCCTGTCCATCACCAAATCCCGGAGTTCACTCAAACTCATGTCCATCGAGTCGGTGATGCCATCCAGCCATCTCATTCTCTGTCATCCCCTTCTCCTCCCGCCCCCAATCCTTCCCTGCATCAGAGTCTTTTCCAGTAAGTCAACTCATCGCATGAGGTGGCCAAAGTATTGCAGTTTCAGCTTTAGCATCAGTCCTTCCAATGAACACCTAAACATTCTCCTTTAGAATGGACTGGTTGGATCTCCTTGCAGTCCAAGGGACTCTCAAGAGTCTTCTCCAATACCACAGTTCAAAAGCATCAATTCTTCAGCACTCAGCTTTCTTCACAGTCCAACTCTCACATCCATACATGACCACTGGAAAAACCATACCCTTGACTAGACAGACCTTGGTTGGCAAAGTAATGTCTCTGCTTTTTAATATCCTATCTATGTTGGTCATAACTTTCCTTCGAAGGAGTAAGCGTCTTTTAATTTCATGGCTGCAATCAGCATTTGGGCTCCAACATCTGTTGGATCATTGAAAAAGCAAGAGAGTTCCAGAAAAACATCTTTTTCTGCTGTGTTGACTATGCCAAAGCCTTTGACTGTGTGCATCACAATAAACTGTGGAACATTCTGAAAGAGATGGGAATCCCAGACCACCTGACCTGCCTCTTGAGAAACCTGTATGCTGGTCAGGAAGCAACAGTTAGAACTGGACATGGAACAACAGACTGGTTCCAAATAGGAAAAGGAGTAGGTCAAGGCTGTATATCGTCACCCTGCTTGTTTAACTTATATGCAGAGTACATCATGAGGAACACTGGGCTGGAAGAAGCACAAGCTGGAATCAAGACTGCTGGGAGAAATATCAATAACCTCAGATATGCAGATGACAAAACCCTTATGGCAGAAAGTGAAGAAGAACTATAGAGCCTATTGAAGTGAAAGAGGAGAGTGAAAAAGTTGGCTTAAACCTCAACTTTCAAAAAACTAAGATCATGGCATCCAGTCCCATCACTTCATGGCAAATAGAAGAGGAAACAGTGGAAACAGTGGCTGACTTTATTTTTCTGGGCTCCAAAATCACTGCAGATGGTGACTGCAGCCATAAAGTTAAAAGACGCTTACTCCTTGGAAAGAAAGTTATAACCAACCTAGATAGCATATTAAAAAGCAGAGACACTGCTTTGCCAACAAAGGTCCGTCTAGTCAAGGCTATGGTTTTTCCAGTAGTCAAGTATGGATGTGAGAGTTGGACTATAAAGAAAGTTGAGCGCCGAAGAATTGATGCTTTTGAACTGTGGTGTTGGAGAAGACTCTTGAGAGTCCCTTGGACTGCAAGGAGATCCAACCAGTCCATCCTAAAGGACATCAGTCCTGGGTGTTCGTTTGAAGGACTGATGTTAAAGCTGAAACTCCAATACTTTGGTCACCTGATGTGAAGAGATAACTCATTGGAAAAGACCCTGATGCTGGGAAAGGCTGAGGGCAGGAGGAGAAGGTTACGACAGAAGATGAGATGGTTGGATGGCATCACCAACTAAATGGACATGGGTTTGGGTGGACTCCGGGAGTTGGTGATGGACAGGGAGGCCTGGCATGCTGCAGTTCATGGGGTCACAAAGAGTCAGACATGACTGAGTGACTGAAATGATCTGAACTATCCCCACATAGTACATTTTTTTCTTTCTTCTGATAAATTTCCTTAGACAAGTCCAACGTCAGTTAGAAAAAATGAGAATATGAGTAACAGAGATTAATAGATACCTGTTATAGCCTAGGGGCTCAGTACAATGGACTTTGCTAAAAATGGAAGCATATTGGAAACCTTAGAGAGACTGGGACCAAAGGTAGATGTGGGCCGATTTCTTCCTTTCTACAAATGCTTCCAAATACTTTATTTAGGAAGCACTGGGTCTTACGTTAATCAACATTTTCTTTTGGAGTTTGTGATCCATCTAATTTTACAAAGCAGCCCCTTCGCCTGTTGGGAAAATGATACTGGTGTGCTATGAAGAGGGTAATTGATCCCAGCAAACATAATGCCTGATCCATTAGTCTATTCTTTACTTACAGGGAATAAGCTAAACTCTGCACTGTATAATGGCTTACAATGATAATTTTTCCAATAGATAATGGCATGAATACTTCTGTATTTCACAGCCCCTTTTGATAAGAGTTATTGTTTGCCAAAGAATTTTAACTGCAATTACACTACATCAGAAAAAAAATAAAATACACCTTTCCCAAATAAAAGCAAAACCATTACAGGAAGTTGTACTTCTAAAACAAATATTTCAGACAGAAAACATAAAACAAAAGTTACTTGGAAAAACTTATCAACCTCTTAAAAGTTATACTTCATATTAATATGATAATGCAGGTTTTTTAAAAGCTACCATTTTATTTACAACAATCTAATTACTCATATCGCTTGCAATTCAGAGAAACTCTGACAAGTTTTGAAAATAAAGAGAGTAGGGTAAGGTATATTTTAAGATCGCCTGTAGGCAAGGTGCTTTACATATTTCAGACATATGATACATGAACAGAACAACCATGTAAGGTCTATATAGAATTACCTGACAGGCAAAAATTGAGACTCAGAGAGACTAAATAAGTTGTCCAAGATCACGCAGACATTAAGTTGTACATTCAAGATTTAAACCAAGGAATATCTGCCCTGAACAGCCATCATAAACTTTCCAGCATATGTATCAGTCCCCAAAGTTGTCTTTTTCCCTTTCCTCTTTTATTGCTAAAGCAAATTTCTCGTATCACAATTACTAGGAAATTATTCAGGGATATATCACTTAACTTAGTAAAGGTGCTCTTATGTATAAATTAAATTAATTTTGATTATAACCAAGAATGATTTTTTCTGCTATAATTTCTTTAACAAATAATTTTAATAATGTTTTGTTTATATTATTAAATCCTCATATTTAAGGCACGTGTACTAATTTGGACTTCAGAATAACAAATTTTAGCAGGGTACAAAATAATTATGAGCAATTCTTCATATGTAAACATAAAGGACACTGGTGAACAGCCATAAGTAGGTAATATTATTCAAGGTGTTTTTCCAACAGCAGTGATGGATTTGCACTGATTCATTCTTTCTCCTTTTTTTTTTTTTTGCTGGTTCCCTTAGGACCATGTGTAGGTACTCACATTTGCTAGAAAATCTGTTTAAGATTGAGAGCATGAAAACAGTGCAAAGTGAACTAGCCCATGAGGGAATTAAACCTATGACCTTGGCCTCATTAGTATCATTCTCAAATCAACTGAGTTAACCAGCTGTGTTTTCTTAAGTCCAAGTACATATTTATTTGGCACACACAGGAGTTCAAACTTCTTCAAGCCCTTTGGGGACCATTATGTGGACTTCAACATTCATTCATTCAACAGATATTAACTGAATACTTAAATTGAGCAATTTGTCCTCAGCAATCTGTGAGCTAGCAAGCAGCGCAAGACATGGTTCCTGGTAACCAGGAATTACAAGTTAGTAGATTAAGGGAAGGAGATATATGCACAAGTAGAGTCTCATGTACTATTAATACTCATGCAATATTAATAGTTAAGAACCTAGGCCTGGAGACAGAGAAACCTGACCTTGAAACCTGGCCATGCCACTTACTGGCTGTACAATATAACAGATTCTTCAAGAGTCCACATCCCTACATGTGAAACAGAAAGAATACTATCACAGGAAGGTCTGAGAACTAGACGGGAGCCCATTCTCAAAGCCCTCCACACAGTTGATGACGTATAAACACCCAATGAATTGTAGCTACTATGTTAAAGACTAGAAAGATGAGAATGACTATTTTCTATTCTCATAAAATTACACAATTTGTCCAGAACCAAATTTGCTCCTCCCAACCCAAACTACCCATATTTTTTTCTCCATTTCTAATGATAATTAATAGTATCACCATTACTTGAATCAATTTCTGTAAACTCTTGTGTTTTTTCTACATTCCGCTTGACCAGATTCCAACATCTCAATATTACTTCTTGTCACTTCTCTTGCAGAACTCCTTTAATTCTCCTCTGAGCCATCTCTTCAACTACTGCCCAATTAAAGCTCTTGATTCCTGGGCAGGGGTAGTCTCTTGCCTACTTTAGTAGCCTCCTGATACAGTATATTTCTTTCCATTTTGCCATGCATTCCATCAGTCCTCTGTGCATCTGTTCCCAGCAATCTCTCTAAGCACAGTGTTGGTCAAGTTCTGATTTAACTTTCATTGGCTTTCCACTGCCTACAGAGTACACGGTAAATAATCAACAACCATATCAATATCCCTCTTTTTTCTGCCCCCATTTCCCGTAGTACCCTCAATATTTGCCATTAGACATATCACAAATAGGTCAAGCTTCACAGCTTCCACCCCCTCACCCGTCCTACATCTTTCCACCTCTGTGTTTTCACCTGCCCCCTGAAACTCTGCCTGTCCTGCAAAGTTCAATTTAAATACATATTTCAAACCAAGCTTCTTATGATATTCTCAGCATGAAATGAGCTCCCCTGATCTCATGTTTCAGCTACACTTCATTTGTAGTTTCACAAAACATTTGCTGAAGTACACTTTGTATTGGAGTTATTTGTATATGCCTTTCTTCCATTTCTAAAGTAAATTGTCTGAAAATAGTCATAGTACCTTATATATATATTTGTATTACAAAATCGTAGAGCAATGACTGGTTCAACCTGCAGGATCCTTACTCCTTTACATATTTTTAGCATTAATGCTATAATTGATAACTTTCTACACAAGTTCTCTCTCTTAGCTCCTAAACCCTATGACACATATTGGTTCTTATTTTTACTTTTTTTTTTAATCTAGCCCCTCTGAAGCACTTGGCATTATTCACTCCTCCTTTCGTTCTTTAAATCTCTTTTCCAATGGCTTCCATAACCCTTGTTGTTGTTTAGTTGCTAAGTCATGTCTGACTCTTTTGCAACCCCAGAGACTTTATTCTGCCAGGTTCCTCTGTCCATGGGAAATCCCATGGTAAGAATACTGGAGTGGGTTGTCATTTCCTTCTCTATCAGCCCTTCCTGACCTAGGGATCAAATCTGCAGCTCCTGCATTGGTAGGTGGATTCTTTACCACTGATCTACCAGGGAAGCCCTCCATAACCCTACTCCCTCTCAATCTTACCCACTATAAACTTTCTTCTTCCAGTTTCTTTCATAGGGGTTACTTCCATGCCTACCCCTAAAATACTGATATTCTCACGTTTCAATGATCAGTTATGTTTCCTTTTCATTTTACATGCAATCTTCAGTTCAGTTCAGTTGCTCAGTCGTGTCTGACTCTTTGCAACCCCATGAAGCACAGCACGCCAGGCCTCCTGTCCATCACCAACTCCCGAAGTTCACTCAGACTCACCTCCATTGAGTCAGTGATGCCATCCAGCCATCTCATCCTCTGTTGTCCCCTTCTCCTCCTGCCCCCAATCCCTCCCAGCATCAGAGTCTTTTCCAGTGAGTCAACTCTTCGCATGAGGTGGCCGAAGTATTGGAGTTTCAGCTTTAGCATCAGTCCCTCCAATGAACACCCAGGACTGATCTCCTTTAGAATGGACTGGTTGGATCTCCTTGCAGTCCAAGAGACTCTCAAGAGTCTTCTCCAATCCATCCAGTTCATCCCTCACCAATCCTATTCCTTCCTTATTGAAAATCTTCAACATAAACTCAATCACACAAACTGAAAACCTATACATCGTCCTAGAGGTTCCTCCACCCTCCATGCCAGCTATCAATGTCTTGCCTTCAAGTTCCAAATTCATCCTTCATTGCTCTGTTTATGATACTGAAGCTGGATTCAGTGAATATTTCTGAAGAAATGTTGGCCCAAAGTTAAACCTCATCACTGGAGGGAAGTGGAGGTACACTGCAGAAGGAAGCAGCTTTTTTTCCTGGCTCCAATTTTCTTTTCTCTCTTCCTACTCCTGTGTTGCCTGTCCAGTGTGAATGACACACAGTGGTGTGCACCCCCAAGAGTTTCAGTAGCCCCCATGTGGACAGTTTTCTAGTAACTTCCACTGGTGCCACAATCAGCTTCCCAATGAGGTCAGCCATGAAGTGGCTTCCCAGCAAGTTAGGCAACAATCCTCCAGATAGCACCCCAGTAAATTTCACCAGAGTCCAGCCTTATGGAAAGCTTTATCAAAAACCTAGCAAGTGGTTTTCTGCTTGCCAGCCTCAGGCTTCTGTACTTCAGCAGACTTCTTCATTATCAGTGGGCCACAGAACCCCTCTCTGCTAAGACTTAAATCTATATTCTATAGAGTTTTCTTTACCTCTTAGTTATTAGTTAATAAAACTTTCCCTGTTTGAATCATTGTGTGGTTTCTGTCTCCTGACTAGAGCTTGATTAATAACCCCTACCCATCTCAATTCCATCTCCTGAGCATCTCTCAGATCTTGACTTCTCTTCAGTCCCAGAGCCCTTGTTTGAGTTTAGACCCCCATCATCCTTAGTATAATTTTTGGCATAAGCTCCCTAAGTAGTTACCTACTTCTGGTTTAGATGTTTTCAAGTACTTCTTCCAAACCAGAGAAATCATGTTATAATGTACAATAGGTGTGAATTTTGACCCACCAATTCAAAAGCAGATGTAATGCCAAATTATTTTCCCTAAAACTAACTCTGAACAAAAAATATAGTTTTTACTGAGTTTCTCCTAATCACTCCAACATTTACTCCAAGACTATATGAGGATTGCAAAAGTCTTGTGTAGATTAAAATATGATCTCTTGATGGTAAGTGGCATAGCTAGTTCTCTCAAAGGATAGGATTTTTGCTGAAGCTGGCCCATTAACCATTGGCCAGACTCATTACCATGAGTTCAACTTTCTAAGGGCACTCCACCCTATCCCCTGCTAAACCACATGCCTTCCTAGGACATTATAAAAGAGTGGAGCACAGGTATGAATGGACCCTGAAGAGGTGCATCCCCTCTCAGGTTGGAAAACCTCTTGCCTCGCTCCTCTTCCCCCGCCCCCCATACTGAACAAGGTGAGGTGTCATTTCAGTAAGGTTTCTTTCTTCTGATAGCCCTACTTTAGGACACTAAGACCCAAAATTCCCTAAGGCCAAGAAATATAAAATCCTGGCCACCTTCAATAAATACAAGAGGAGAAAGAAATATATGGAGAAAAAAAGACTTACCTTAGTATCTCACAGAGGGTTATGATCATATTAGAAAAAAATTTCATCTCTTTGTTTCTGGCCAAAGCATACTGAGTATATGCTGTATCGTCTTAAACTCTTTACCTTTTCTACAAATCCTCTGAAACTTTCAATAAAAGGTTTAGGTTTCAGAGGCAAAGTTTCTTATATTTTTGGTACTTTGTTTCGCACTACAACCCTAAGGCAATGCGGACAGAGGCGGTAGTCTGAATTTGTCAGGTTGGGGTAGACAAGCAGTAGAGAAAGGGAAAATACAGGAAGAAAATAAAACATGAGCTGGTTTCTCATTTTATCCCACCAAATACTAAATAATCATTCTAAAAATTTAACTAACTTGTCCTCCCCTGTTTATCATCCTTCATTATTTCTCAGTTATTGCTAGAACAAAATTCAGTCTCCCTGCATTTGAGCAAGTTCCTTCCCAGTGTGGCTCTTGATGACTTCTCCAGAATCCCCAGGTACTGCCAGTTTCCTGCGAGCACTTTCCCCTCCTCTTGCCTTGTACTTTTACTATTTACATCTTAGAAATGCCTGGATTTGCCTTTTAAAACTCAGTTCAGATGACATCTTCACCAAAAAACCTGTAGGCATTTTCCCCACTAAGTCAGCCAGTCCTTCAGAGTGCGTCTTCATACCCTGTGCATTCCACATCCTGCACTGTGTTTATTATGAACTGCTTTTTTGTTTGTTTGTTTTAACATTCTGTTCACTTTTCCTTTTTGCTTTCCCCTGTAGATTATGAGTTACTTTTGAAGGATAGACACAGTACTTCTGATCTTTGTATCCTAGAGCTAAGAACAAAGATTGTTTTTGAATGTTAGCATGTTTGTTTAAGTCATTTTACAAATTACTTTGGGTTGCTACAAAGAAATCTGATGACAAGGGTGACCTGAAAGATGCATTGTTCCATGAGGTACCAAAACTAAGACGTCAAGTATTTTTTTTTTATCTTTCTAAGAATACACTAAACTCATCTTTAATTTCAGCTATAAAGAAGAGCAAATTAATTACTTAATCTTTTCAATGTTACTTATAACAGCTGCTATGATGTAGTCTTTGGAACCTTCTAAATATGGAAAAGCATGGAATTTCTCATTCTCCACACTTGAAAATCAGGTGTGTGTTATGCCATATGATATTTTAAAAGGGCATGTCTTTTTAAATAATCTAATGACCAATAGGTGAACTTGCTGATGATTTGCATTTTTAGGCTTCCAGAATTTGAATTTTGAGTTTTCAGAAGGAGGAAGATATTTTTCCCTTAAAAATGAGATGTTAATATCTTTATGTTGCTTGTGTATTTTGGCAGTCTCAAGAAATGCCATCTGGATTAACAAAATGAGGTATATTCTTAAGAACTGAAAAATAGCTCACAATTCAAAATGTTAGTGTTGAAAATGTAAGTTACTTCAAAAAACAACTAAAGACTCAGCATGTGGCAAAAAATATGGAAAGGATTCAGTATAATTTATTGAATGCTTAGTTATCCAAAAGTGAGGTTATCCAAGTGCATTTCATTTTGCACACAAAACAACCATTCTTTTGTGATTATTATGTAAACTGTTTTCACATTTCTGCCTGGTTCAAAACTTGCCTCTGCCATTTTCTAGCTGTGCAGCCTTAATCACTCTGTGCCTCAATTTTCTCATCTGTAAAATGGGGACAATAATGGTATCTATTTCAGACGATCATGGTGATAAAGTAATAAATTGCACTCAAAAATATTTACTGATTGCCTGCTGTGAATCAAATGCCATTCACTATGAATAAAACAGGCAAAAATCTCTGTCTTCATAGAGCTTCATAGAGCTAAAATGAGCAAGGCTTTGAACAATTCCTTGCATGTGAAGCATATAAAAGGAGTTATCACTATTATTATTATTAACATTAATACTAACACTGTGACTAGAAAGTAAGCATGTGTTCACTGGTAAGTATATACAGTCCCTAAGCAATTGCTCATGATCTCAAGTCATGTCTCTGTAGCCTGTCACACAAGGCTGCTGGATAAAGGTTGTAAAACACTGCCCAGTCAAGCCATGTCCTGAGTTGGAGGGACGGGGAAGAAGGGGGCGGGCAGAGTATCACCTACTTCAAGATGCTTAATATTAGCACTAGCAGTTGAGTCCGGAGAAGGCAATGGCAAGCCACTCCAGTACTATTGCCTAGAAAATCCCATGGATGGAGGAGCCTGGTAGGCTGCAGTCCGTGGGGTCGCTAAGGGTCGGACACGACTGAGCGACTTCACTTTCACTTTTCACTTTCCACTTCCACACACTGGAGAAGGAAATGGCAACCCACTCCAGTGTTCTTGCCTGGAGAATCCCAGGGACGGGGGAGCCTGGTGGGCTTCCGTCTATGGGGTCACACAGAGTCGGACACGACTGAAGTGACTTAGCAGCAGCAGCAGCAGCAGCAGCAGTAGCAGCAGCAATTGAGTCGGAGAAGGCAATGGCAAGCCACTCCAGTACTCTCGCCTAGAAAATCCCATGGATGGAGCAGCCTGGTAGGCTGCAGTCCGTGGGGTCGCTAGGGGTCGGACACGACTGAGCAACTTCACTTTCACTTTTCTCTTTCACACACTGGAGAAGGAAATGGCAACCCACTCCAGTGTTCTTGCCTGGAGAATCCCAGGGACGGGGGAGCCTGGTGGGCTTCCATCTATGGGGTTGCACAGAGTCGGACACAACTGAAGTGACTTAGCAGCAGTAGCAGCAATTGAGTATCACAGAATGTATTTTTCCACTTCACAAAAGTCTAGGGAAGAAAAGACGAAAATGTTAAAAATTCAACTCAGGACACAAAGACTGGTCCAATCCTGAGTGATTCTACTTTTGCCAACAGAACTTCTGGGACATTCTAAAGAAGTTGCAACCCATGGTACATGAACCTGAACGGCAGCATCAGGAGTGCGTGGAAGTTTTAGGAATAAACTAATCTGCCCTAATCCTCCATTTCCTCCACAGCTTTGTACCAATTTGAACTTCACAGAGTACTTTTTTCACAAAGTATGACTGATACAGGTAGCCTGAAACTTGCTTGCTCTCCTATCTTGGCCTTATTCTCCTTTTGCCAATATTTGGTCTTTCCCTTCACAGCTTTTATCCATCTCTTCCTGCTCTCCCAATGCTTGCTTCACAGACTCTCCTCTATACCCTTAATTATTTAATAGATCATAATTTTGGAGAAACTTATTAGATTCTTCTAAATCATTTTTTGAAAACAGGCACAAATAAGAAAAGCATAAGCAATGGTTGTCTTTTCAGATTGAACTTTACCGCATTAATATGATTTAGACATGAATTTTATCCTGTCTAAAATACTGTGGGGATAGTGTGCTCTCATCCCCACCCTGCACACTATCATGGATGACTTTCACTGCCCCCAAGCTTCTTATCACATGAGACCAGATATATAAGTTGCCTGCTGCTGCTGCTAAGTCACTTCAGTCGTGTCCGACTCTGTGTGACCCCATAGACGGCAGCCCACTAGGCTCCCCCGTCCCTGGGATTCTCCAGGCAAGAACACTGGAGTGGGTTGCCATTTCCTTCTCCAAGTTGCCTAACCGCTTACTATTGGAGAAGGCAATGGCTACCCACTCCAGGATTCTTGCCTGGAGAATCCCAGGGACAGAGGAGCCTGTTGGGCTGCCGTCTATGGGGTCGCACAGAGTCGGACACGCCGGACGTGACTTAGCAGCAGCAGCAACCACTCACTAAGCCTACACAATCCATCCAGACCATGGTTGACAGTTTAAAGAAGTAGAAAGTATCCCAAATAAGACCAATGTCTCTCAAAAGTGCAATTCAACTGACACCATCCTCCACAGTGATTCCAGAGGTATCTGAGGGTCCCTGAGCCTCTTTCTTGCAAACCATAGCCAAACTCCAAGATACAAGCTTCTCCGATCATTTGTCTGCCCAAGGATACAACCCAAAATACTCATTCCTTCCTCTCCACCAACCCAACTTGCCACTGTTCTTCTCCTCCCACATCTTCCATGGTTACCCCTAGAACTCCTTTCAGTGGTTAACAAACTCTACCAGCTTCCTCACTAAACATTCCTTCCACCTCCAGGCCTGTCAGAGAGAACAGGGTTTTCCCCACACCCTCCCAAGCTAAGTTGGCAGCTGTGGTTAGTGTCCTTGAGAACTTTCCAGCTTCTTTGAGGTTCATGGCATTTTGCTACCTAACCTATTACCTACCAGCTTGCAGTCACTTTTCCTTTTTCACCAAAATCTTGGGAACACTGTCTCCACCCACACTTAGAATCAAAATTCTGGGAAAAATCAGTGCCCATAAGAGCCAGCTGGCCAGCACTTCAGCCACCCAACACTTGGATCTGGTCATTGGCCAGAGCAGATCCATCTTTTTAAATTACAAGTGTGGTTTTACAATAACCTGAACTTCCTCAATCACAGCACATACCACACTGTTGACTCTCTTCCCAATCAGACTGTAAGCTCCACGAGGGCAGGGATTTTTATCTGACTTATTTGCTGCTGTCTTCCTAAACTCTATCACAATGTCTGATACAGAACAAATTTCAAATAAATACTTGTTAAATGAATAAGCAATAACCTGTGCTTGTCCCAGTTTACAAAAATGGTTTCTCACAAGCAACACAGTTTAAGAAATTCAAGAATTCATGGGACTTGAGCTAATTTTTATTCAGTAATACGGCAGAAATACTTGCCAAGTCACTGTATGTTAGCTGTCCTTGCAACAGTTAATAACTAGAGGATCATTTTATGGGCTAGTGAGAATTTTATCCCAAAGAGAGTTTCTGATGGTGTTTATGGCCATTAAAAAAAAATCTTCATGTAGATTTTTCTGATTGCTAAATAAATTGCTTTCTTGTGGACTAAGACAAGATTAATCTTGTTGAAAATAACCTGGCTGAAGACCACTAGGCTGCATGCTAGGTACCCCATGAACTCAAATCTAACCACATCTCACTTGTAAGATAGCCAATAGGCACATGAAAAGATGCTCAACATCACAAATCATGAGAAATTCAAATCAAAGCCACCATGAGATATCACCTTGCCACAGTCAAAATGGTTATCATCATAAAGTCTATAAATATGAAATGTTGACTAGGATATAAAGAAAAGAGAACCATAGGACACTTGGTAGGAATGGAAATTGGTGCTGCTGCTGCTGCTGCTGCTGCTAAGTCGCTTCAGTCATGTCCAACTCTGTGCGACCCCATAAACAGAAGCCCACCAGGCTCCCCCGTCCCTGGGATTCTCCAGGCAAGAACACTGGAGTGGGTTTCCATTTCCTTCTCCAATGCATGAAAGTGAAAAGTGAAAGTGAAGGTGCTCAGTCGTGTCCAACTCTTCGTGACCCCATGGACTGCAGCCTACCAGGCTCCTCCGTCCATGGGATATTCCAGGCAAGAGTACTGGAGTGGGGTGCCATTGCCTTCTCCGAGAAACTGGTGCAGCCACTATGAAAAACTACATGGAGGGTCCCCCCAAAAAACTATATATATGGTCTTTCCTGCCTGCAATGCAGGAGACCCCAGTTCTATTCCTGGGTCACAAAGATCCACTGGAGAAGGGATAGGCTCCCCACTCCAGTATTCACAGACTTCTCTTGTGGTTCAGCTGGTGGAGAATCCACCTGCAATGTGGGAGACCTGGGTTCAATCCCTGGGTTGGGAAGATCCCCTGGAGAAAGAAACGGCTACCCACTCCAGTATTTTGGCCTGGAGGATTCAATGAACTCTGGAGTCCATGGGGTCACAGTGAGTTGGAGACAACTGAGCCACTTTCACTTTCATACATACATATGCACAATGGATTATTATTTGGCCATTAAAAAGAGTAAAATTCTGCCATTTGCAACAATCATGGGTAGAGATAGAGGGTGTTATGCTTAGTGAAATAAGTCAGACGGAGAAGGACAAATTCCTGTTATCACTTTTATGTAGAATCTAAAGAATGTAACAAACAAATGAATATAACAAAACAGAAACAAACTCACAGACACAGAGAATAAACTAGTGGTTACCTGTGTGGATCACAATAAGCTGTGGAAAATTCTGAAAGAGATTGGGAATACCAGACCACCTGACCTGCCTCTTGAGAAACCTGTATGCAGGTCAGGAAGCAACAGTCAGAACTGGACATGGAACAACAGATTGGTTCCAAATAGGAAAAGGAGTACATCAAGGCTGTATATTGTCACCCTGCTTATTTAACTCATATTCAGAGTACATCATGAGGAACGCTGGGCTGGAAGAAGGGCAGGCTGGAATCAAGATTGCTGGGAGAAATATCAATAGCCTCAGATATGCAGATGACACCACCCTTATGGCAGAAAGTGAAGAGGGACTCAAAAGTCTCTTGATGAAAGTGAAAGAAGAGAGTGAAAAAGTTGGCTTGAAGCTCAACATTCAGAAAACGAAGATCATGGCATCTGGTCCCATCACTTCATGTGAAATAGATGGGGAAACAGTGTCAGACTTTATTTTGGGGGGCTCCAAAATCACTGTGGATGCTGATTGCAGCCATGAAATTAAAAGATGCCTACTCCTTGGAAGGAAAATTATGACCAACCTAGATAGCATATTAAAAAGCAGAGACATTTTCTTTCTGGCTTACTTCACTCTGTATAATAGGCTTCAGTTTCATCCACCTCATTACAACTGATTCAAATGTATTCTTTTCAATGGCTGAATAATACTCCATTGTGTATATGTACAAAAGCTTTTTTAACCATTCATCTGTAGATGGACATCTAGGTTGCTTCCATGTCCTGGCTATTATAAACAGTGCTGCAATGAACATTGGAGTACATGTGTCTCTTTCAATTCTGGTTTCCTCGGTGTGTATGCCCAGGAGTGTGATTGCTGGATCATATGGCAGTTCTATTTCCAGTTTTTTGAGGAATCTCCACACTGTTCTCCATAGTGGCTGTACTAGTTTGCATTCCCACCAACGGTGTAAGAGGGTTCCCTTCTCTCCACACCCTCTCCAGCATTTATTGCATGTAGACTTTTGGATAGCAGCCATTCTGACTGGTGTGAAATGGTATCTTATTGTGGTTTTGATTTGCATCTCTCTGATTATGAGGGATGAACACCAATACAGTGTATTAACGCATATATATGGAATTTAGAAAGATGCAAATGATAACCCTGTATACGGGACAGCAAAAGAGACACAGATGTATAGAACAGTCTTTGGGACTCTGTGGGAGAGGGTGAGGGTGGGATGATTTGGGAGAATGGCATTGAAACATGTATGTTGTCATATGTGAAACGAATCACCAGTTCAGGGTCGATGCATGTTATAGGATGCTCGGGGCTGGCGTGCGGGGATGACCCAGAGAGAGGATAAAGGGAGAAGGGAGGTGGGAGGGGGGTTCAGGAGGGGGAACTTATGTACACCCGGGGCGAATTCATGTTAATGTATGGCAAAACCAACCAATTGTAAAATAATTTGCCTCCAATAAAAAATAAATTAATAAAAAAAAAAGCAGAGACATTACTTTGCCAACAAAGGTCCGTCTAGTCAAGGCTATGGTTTTTCCAGTAGTCATGTATGGATGTGAGAGTTGGACTATAAAGAAAACTGATCACCGAAGAATTGATGCTTTTGAACTGTGGTGTTGGAGAAGACTCTTGAGAGTCCCTTGGACTGCAAGGAGATCCAACCAGTCCATTCTAAAGGAGATCAGTCCTGGGTATTCTTTGGAAGGACTGATGCTGAGGCTGAAACTCCAATACTTTTGCCACCTCATGCGACGAGTTGACTCACTGGAAAAGACTCTGATGCTGGTAAGTATTGGGGGCAGGAGGAGAAGGGGACGACAGAGGATGAGATGGCTGGATGGCATCACTGACTTGATGGACATGAGTTTGAGTGAACTCCGGGAGTTGGTGATGGACAGGGAATCCTGGCGTGCTGTGATTCATGGGGTCGCAAAGAGTCGGACACGACTGAGCTACTGAACTGAACTGAATTAGGTGTCAAACTCTGTGCTCAGCACCCTTACATACATAAGCTTTCCCTAATGTTGAAAACTTCACCAGTCCACAAAAAAATGATGGGAATCTAAAAGAAAATTTGATTACAAAATACAAGCATGGCGTGCTGGCTCTGAAAAATAGTGGGCATATGGGAGGTATTATTAAGGTAATAGGTTTTAAAGACACAATCATAAAAACGTAAAAGAGTTGAATCAATTTTTCCTTCGGATCAAAACTGCAGTCTCTGTAGACTGAGAGCTCAGAATCCTTGAGAAGTTCTTGGGAAATGTCAGGGCAGGCTTACCACTTTACCTTCCACCCCCTTCTCCCTCTCCACCCTCCACTCCCAGGCCACTCTCTCCTCTAACAGAGACTTCTTGGCATGATTGGTAGACTTCCCAGACTGACTTAGGAGTAGTGGGTAAATTTGGAATGACTGAAATATTATTACAGGAAGTATTATTATTATTGTCAAACAGTTGCTAACAAAGTAAAATAATAAAAATGAAATATAAATCACAGGTGACTGTTGAAGATCCAAGCAAGAAAATAAAAACAACTTTAACAATATTTATTAAGTAAAAAACTTAAAATCTTGAATGTGAAGAAATTCCCTGATTATGCACACACCAAATCAGTACAACCAATCTATATAATATTAACCATGAAATAACTAATGATAAGTTTAAAAGGATAAACAAAAAAATTACTTTCATCACAATAAAGACCAAGTACATTCACATGGGCCGATGTATGAGGTTAAAAGTGAAAACAAAATACATTTCACTGTTTGGAGTACTAAAAGGAACTATGAGTAATTAAGGAAAAATTAAAAGTAGAGCACACCTAGTAATTACTACAACTAGCTGAAGTCATAAAATATGAGCAATTATTAGGAAAAAAATCACAGCCACAAAAGAGATTACCTGAAGTTATATGTTGCAATAATGAGAAATACTAAGCTAAAGAACATAATTCCAATTGTTAAGTTAGTTCAGGTGCTCTTTAAACTATTTATACTTAAATGATCTAAACCACACCGGATAGCAGTTGGAGTTTCTTTCTTTTTTTTTTAATTTCTAACCATGATTTAGCTGGGTACACATTAACTTATTTAGCAGAACAGTGTGAGGATCAGCCCAATGAATAACTACAGAGCCCTGTTAGGGTTTTCCAAAAGAAATCTTTTATAAGAATAGTAAAAAGCACACAGAGATTTATGAAAACTGGCATTAATTTTTCTCCATAATTTTGCTAGGAACAACTGTCCTTGGTCAACGCTGGAAAGAGGAGGGGAGTTAGCCTCTGCTCACCTTAGAGTCTGCTTCTTCAGGACATGTAGAACAAAGCCATCTCTTAGAATAGCAATTATAAGCCTAAGACCTTAGGACAGGGGTCTGCAAGCTTTTCCTGGAAAAGGCCAGGTAGCCTTTGTGAGACAAGAAGCAAAATCAAGCGTAATATGTGGATACTTATATTAGGTTACACACTGCAAAAGTAATTGCGGCTTTACATTGTTGAAATTTGCCATTTGATATTGGAATACATTCTTAAATAAATATGGGTATGTTATACATCATTTTAATACACGTTTCTTGCCTTATTTTTTTGCTAATGATTTATTATTGCTGTTTATTTTATATTTATTTTAGACTATAGAAATGATGTTAAATAAAAAGCAAACTTGAATGATTTTTTTAATTCTAGTTCAAAATGAGTCATAAAGCAGTGGAGACAACTTTCAAAATCAACAACGCATTTGGCCCAGGAATTGCTAACAACCATACAGTGTGGTGGTGGTTCAAGAACTCGTGCAGATGAGACAAGAGCCTTGCAGATGAGGAACACCGTCGTCAGCAATCACAAGTTGACAACAACCAATTGAGAGCAATCACTGAAGTTGATCCTCTTACAACTATGACACTGAAGAATTCAATGTCAACAGTTCTAGGGTCATTCAGCATTTGAAGCAAATTGGAAAGGTGAAAATGCCTGAGAAGTGGGTGCCTCACGAGCTGACTAAAAATTTTTAAAAATCGTCATTTTGAAGTGTCATCTTCTCTTATTCTATTCAACAACAATGAATTATTTCTCAATCTGATTGTGATGTGTGATGGAAAGTGGATTTTATATAACAACCAGCAGTGGCCAGATCAGTGGTTGGGCCGAGAAGAAGCTCCAAAGCATTTCAGAAAGCCAAACTTGCACCAAAAAAAGGTCATGGTCACTGTTTGGTGGTCTGCTGCCCGTCTGATCACTACAGCTTTTTAAATCCCGACAAAACCATTACATCTGATAAGTATGCTCAGCATACTGATGAGGTGCACTGAAAACTGCAATGCCTACAGCTGGCATTGTTCAACAGAATGGGTCCCAAAGCTCCCTGACAATCAATGCCCAACCGCATGTCATACAACCAACACTTCAAAAGTTGAATGAATTGGGCTACAAAGATTTGCCTCACCCACCATACTCACCTGACCTCTTACCAGCCGACTACCACTTCTTCAAGAAGCTCAAAAACTTTTTGCAGGCAAAATGCTTCCACAATCAGCAGGAGGCAGAAAATGCTTTCCAAGAGTTTGTCGAATCCCAAAGCACAAATTTTCACACTACAGGAAGAAACAAACTTATTTCTTGTTGGCAAAAATGTGCTAATGGTAATGGTTCATATTTTGATTAACAAAGATGTGTTTGAACTAAGTTATAATGATTTAAAATTCACAGTCCAAAACCACAATTACTTTTTCATCAAGCCAAAATACTTGGAATGGTAAGAGTTTACCATTTCCTTGGGAAAAATGTATAAGTTATACTTGCCTAAATGAGTTATTTATAAGCCTGAATTCTGTTACCAGGTAGGTAATTCCTCCACTTCCAACCTCCTCTTGTCTTACCTTCTTGCACTATGAGTGTCGGGAACTGAAATACCGTTTTCCTAGTTATCTGGTCATAGGAGGCCATGGGACACAGTCTGGCCAAAAGATGCAACAGAACCTGGAAGGATTTCCTTTCTTTAAAAAAAAAAAAAAAGTCACAAGAGGAGGTTTTTACTTCTTCACCTTTAACCCTGCCTGGAATATGGGCATACTGAAGTTTCTTAAGATTATTAGAAGAGAGAGACAGACAGCAGACAGGGAAGGAGGAAGAGAGAGAGAAGAGAAAAGAGACCAAAAGTTATAGATAAAGGATGTGAAAGCAGAAAGACAAAAGGGTTCTAGATAGTTGATGACATAGGCAGCTACATTAGCCCTCATCTGCCCACTTCAAGGCTTCTTGTTACAAGAAAAATAAACCACTGTAATAGGATTTTCTGTTACATGTAGCTAAATGCTTAATTGTTGACAAGTGTGTCTGCTTAATTGTTTCTATTCACTTTCTCCTTTCTCTCTAAGAGGAGGTTGGAACTGGAGGCCAAACGAGCTAATCCATACTCTACACCTTAACTTCTCTATCCTAAAACCTTGGTAGAAAGGGGTTTGGAAGGAATGAGAGAACATAGGAACACTGTGACAATTAGGCCACTTACCTGAGTGCAGCATAGGAGGGGGCACCTGTAAACCTGGAAAAGAGGCCTGGCATGGACCTAGAGCCACATCCAGTCTGACTTAGAAGCACTGAGAAAAGGTATATAGGAGATTTGCATGAGGTATGAGTCTTGGTTTCTACCCGTGCATGATTTGGGATCCAGAGACTTCTTCCATTCCTATTAAATAAGTTGGGATACTGAGAGGGACGTTAGAGGAATAAAGGTTTAAGGTCAGGGCACTCTGGGAATAAATGTTTAGTGCTCAATCTCTTTCCCTAAGATTCAAAATTATTGAAATAAGCTGTGACAGATCAGCATGGCTTCAATCAAGGCCCAAATACATGAAAGACAACATATAAATAAAATTACTTTGGAAACAGGGTAAAGCTCAGTCCAATATTCTGGCTGATGGGAGTCAGATGAAATGACGGTTATGGATTTATGATGGAACTAAGGGCAGATGGCCAAGCCCTGCCCTCCTGGATCAATCGGGCTTGGACCAAAGAAGTGGCTCTGTGAATGAACCTAAGGGCTTAGGAGTGGAGAGAAAGCAGGGGAAGGTGGTAAATTTCCCTTAGCACTTTGGAGAATCACAATGCCCTAGGAAAGATCAGAACAAGTGCCAATAGCAATGACGCCTACGGGAGGTATATCTACAAAAGATAAAGTTACCACCACGGACAAGGTTGTGGCTGTGGATCTCATCTTATCTCCCAGCTGTCTGACCCTGGTGGTTCAGCTACCCCTGCTTTACCAGCCTCATTCTAGAGAGGGGGAAGCATCCTTTATCACTAGTGGGGATGCCTGAAACTAACATAAAAACAATTATGAAGCTAGGAAGCTTCTAGGGTTTATCTCAGGAGGATATTCTCTCTCTAGGTAAGATGAAAACTCAAGGTATTAATAGAACTACCTTATCTTGAACTTCTTGAACTATCTTATCCATCCTTCCTCTGCAACTGGAGGAAAAGAAGGCTTTTATTCTTTTTCTCTTCTAATGAGCAGAAAAAATAATTCATCATATCTTCTTATTTATATAAATGACAACATAAATTTCAGTTTTGTTTTTGAGGAATGCTGAGTTAACAATATTTTAATTATTGTGATAATAGCTAACCTTGGCCTGTAGCTCTTGAAACCTTTTGGATAATAATGATGAAGAATAGGGTGCAGTGGAGATTTGTTTATAGAAAATGAATTTTGTATTAATTGCCCAGCAATTTTTTTTGCATCTTAATTTTACATTTTCCATAGGAACAACTGGAAACAGTCATTACGAATGTACAAGAAAGAAGACTTCCCTTTATAGTTTTCTCCAATAAATGTGAGAAGTTGCCACCCTACAACAATACAGTCAACCCTCTATATGATGATCCTGTTGGGGAACAAGGAGAAGGAGAGAGAAAGTGAGAGTGAGAGAATTAAAATGAGAAAGAGAGGAGAAAGAAATAGACTAAATGGCCTACCTCTAATACCCTGAAAACAAGAAGCAGGAAGGCAGTAGAACAGAAGTACATAGGTTCAAATCTCAGATCCCACAATTTATTAACTGTGTGACACTGAGCACTATTTGACACTCAGTGTCTTTATCTGTAAAATGGAAATAATACTTTTACTTCATATCATTATAATGATGATTAGAAGACCTAATGAATATAAGTTTCCTTGGTGGCTCAGACGGTAAAGTGTCTGCCTGCAATGCGGGAGACCTGGGTTCAATTTATAAATGGATATAAAGCATTTTCCAGAGTGACTGTCAACAGTTCGTGGTAAACACTGCATTATTATTTTAGTAAATAATCAGTCTATCTCTACTCATTACCTGATGGTATCAATCACATCTGATAAAATCTACAAAATGGATTTTTACTTAAAGGGATTTACTCTTTTATAATTATCTGCCATTGATTTTTCTACCCATCATTTATACAAAGCTTACTATCCTGTTTTCTTATAAATTCCTCTTTCATGTGACTCCTCACTTACCCGCTCCCCATTCCCACCTCTCTCTCTTCCAGTCATCTAGTAGGTCAGTCAGCCAAGCACAGTCACAGGCTTGATTTCTATGATGGAATCCTCCCAAGTCATTCAGTAGTTACAAGACTATAATGCATGCACTTAGGAACTCTTGAACAGGGCTCATCAACAAGCCTCTTCCTTTCCCTCAAGCCAGTTAAGAACCCCAAACTTAAAAATTTCCCTTCAGGCAAAGAAAAGCTGTCCCATACTTGGAAGAAACTTGCTACCTCACGCATCTCCTTTCAGTAGAGATCCAAAGGATCTTGGAAAAGATTCTATTGTTGTTCACCTCGACTTGCAACATTTTAATGGCAACCCACTCCAGTGTTCTCGCCTGGAGAATCCCAGGGACGGGGGAGCCTGGTGGGCTTCCTTCTATGGGGTCGCACAGAGTCGGACACGACTGAAGCGACTTAGCAGCAGCAGCAGAGCTGAACAGGGTGCAGTTCTTTCATTTTACTGAAGAGGAAACTGGGGCCCAGAGAGGCTGGTAGCTTGTCTAAGGTCACACAGCTAGGTCATGGTGCAGCTGGGAGGGACCTGATTTCTGGTCCAGGATTTTTCCATTTGATCCGACTACTCTCTTACTGTTTGATCCTAGGGCAAAGAGAGAGTGTTGGATTATGTCACACAAGTCTCTTTGTAAATAATAAAATCTAAGCAACTACCATATTATAGGGACAGTTCACAAAAGGGGGAATACCCTCCACTTTGAGATACACATATGCTGAAATCAGTAAATGTCTTACATTTAAGGTGATTGCCTAGAAATTGAGTTTACAGCTTTATGAACACATTCAAAATTATGATAAGAGCAATGCTCACCGAAAAGCATGACTTTTATCTATAAATTTTACTTTAAGGATCCTGAATAGGGGCATGAAAAAATCTAAGATGTCAACTCTTACCCACCTGATGTGTGTGTGTGTGTGTGTGTGTTTATCCTGACAGCGTATGACAGGTCACAATTTTCAATTGATGAAGTTTCCTGCAAACAAGGAAAGGACTCGCCCTGTTGTGAGTTTGCCCTAATGACTACCCCTTCCTTTCCATTTGCCATTGGTCAAGCTGGAACTCCAGCTGGGATGAGATCCAGTACCAAGGACTCTGCAATCAATGTTGTACAGGCAGAGCACAGATTAATCAGGACACTGAGCTCATCTAGACTTTGGTTAAATATAAGGGCTGAATATAAAGGAAGAATGCACCATGGCAAGCATGGTCAAATCCATTTAAACTCAGCATATACTATTCTAAACTCTAATCTATAGACATTGACTGATTAATCTTCAGTTTCACTAGTGAGTAGATGATAGCACACAGAGTTACTGTGAGACTTGGGGTAGTAAATCTTCAATTCATTCCCCACATATATACTAATGTTCAATACACGTTAGAACAAAGAAACATATATAAAAGAAGACTATAAAATATAGGTCAAAAAAAGATGGAGGAAAGGAGAAAGATAATTTCATCAAAAACCCAGGATGAGGCAGTTGCCTCACTTGAACACTAAGTTTATCCTGGGCATTCTGACCAAAATAATATTGATGAAAGTAAGCACTTTATTTTTATATATTTACTCCCACATAGTACTGTGATTATCTCATAGAATTCTCTTTGGTTCTACACTTTGAACTAAAAGGAATCAGATATGTTAAGGGATTTCTGTGTTGCCTGATGACTATAAGCCAAAACTGTCTAAACTAATATAATACATTAGACAAATTGAAGATCCACCTTCACCTATACAAAACCATGGGGGCCAGAATTCAGAATAATTCAGGGTTTGAAAATGTAATAAATTATATAGCACTTGCGTGATATATCATACCCAGAGTTGTAGGTGTACCCTATAATCAAACTTATTATAGCTGTACCCTATAATCAAACTCTTATTTCTGAGAGACAGTGCATGAGATGTCACACTCTCTGGTATATATGAAGTCTACAAGTAGTCTCACATTATTCATACCAGGTTTCACCACCCATAAAGTCTGTCACAGATTTATGGGAAAAAATTGAATTCTCAGAGCTTTTTGGATTGGGGGATGGTGAATAAGAGGTTGTGCATCACACTCACATATGCACACACACATACATATACGTACATATCTAAAGAAGTACACATGAGAAGTATGACTGCTGAAAGCTTTACCTTTTTCCTTAATATCTCTTTGAACTGGAGCAAACCATTACTCTGGGCATTTCTGCAGTCACAAAAACAGGAACAAATGTGGAATTAACCAAAAGATAAACTGTGACTAAATGTTATAAATACTCTATATAGCTCTGTTAGTGAATGAGCATAGCCAGGAGGTTAGCAGATCTGAGTACCATTACAGCTCTGCTATTGACTTTTGATGTGACCCCAGGAAAGTCACCTCATTTCCCTGGTCCTCAGATTCCCCTCCTTTAAAATGAGGTGACTGGAAACACTGATCTCTAAGGCACTTTTCAGTTCCACAATCTGTGCTTCTAAGGTTTTTCATTTTGCCCATTTAGCTCATTTCATTTTGCTAATATTCATTTTTAAAAATTAAAATCCAATAACAAAATGCTTTAAATAATCTATGGGTATAATATGTCTATTTTTACACAATTGTATATGTTAATCAAACTTTAGTCACTGAACTACAAGTTTTGGGTCGATAATTTCCCTTACCAGTTCTAAACACTTTATGTTGTTTTACATGCAAGCAACAGGGAATAACTAAACATGATAATAAAAATAGAACACTCCAGAAAGCTGAAATTTGCAAAGTAAAACTTTGTATTATTTTAGATGCCTTAATGTTCTCAAAAGAAGAACAGAAAATACCACAGATTATTTCTCAACTATGGAAATATTTGAGTTATTTTGCCAAAGTATTAGTCAGAAATGCTAATTGAAAACTCCAGATGGCAGTATCACAGTTACCTTGGTTAGCTAGTTTTCCTCTTTGAAATCTTGCCCTCCTAAAAAAACACATTGAAATCTCTTTGAAACATTATCTTGGACATGGAAATTAGCTTCTCAAGGGTTTTAAACAGCACACTCATGGCCTCTGTGCTATGTCTTTTTTTCTAGTCACTGTTTTAATTTGTAGCATGTAAATTTTGGAATAGCCCAATGGTAAGAAATGGTGAGTTGACTTTCTATACAAAAAATATTTACCAACTTTGAGTCTTACTACACTTCTGGCTCTCAGGGGAACAATTAGTATGTTATCTAATGTCCTCTTGGAGCCAATCCAGGTTCAAAGTTTCCAGTGACCTTGAATAGGACTTTGTACCCATGTCAGCAGCTTGGTTATAAAGAAGAAAATAAGAATCTAGGTCAGTACTGCTTGTGCTAACAGCATTACAGCTTTTAAATTGTCGTCATGTGAATTTCTCCATGTCTTATATTCTTGCTAATGTATATTTTCCCCCTTAGCTGTAAAATATGTCCTTATATTGTGTGTGTGCACATGCACACATAGACACATTTAGGAACCTCTCCATCTTCTGTCCTCAAGACATGCAACTTAAACCACTATAATTAATTTATTGATTAAAATGAAAAAGAATCTAAATATCTTAATATATTTTATTTTATAGGCCAACTCCTCCAAATCCTAGCTTTATTTTTCACTTCTAATATGTATATTTCCAGCCTTAAACTAATCTCTACAGGTTTAGAATGGAAGTTGGAAAGAAAGAATAAGGATTGAAACATTTTATCTCTTCACTCTTTTAACTCTTGTTCCAAGTTCTGCCCTACACATTTATGGTATCTTGAACAGTGGCCTGAGTTACTATACTAGGATATTGCAGTATGTATTTATAACATCAAAAACAAAATTTGATGCATAGTATATCCAAATACATATTATTGTAGGAATCCACTTACAATTTTTCTTTTTTTCCCATTTAGTTAAGGAAAACGTTCCCTATTCCCATAAGTATGAAAATGTTAATATATATATTTATATATAAGAAATATGTTTATGGTTTCTCTAATATTTTTGTACATTGCAACTCATTTCCTAACACAGTAAACTTTTAAAAAATAGCTATTACTATTTCTACCCACTGTTCTACTCTTTTGAGTGATAGTATCACTTTAATTTCTTTTAAAGTTCAGTGAGCTATTTCTGTATAACTTGTCTGCTTTTTCTCTAAAAGTATAGTTTTGAAAATACAAAAAATATTACATATACCTAGGATGACACCACCCTTATGGCAGAAAGTGAAGAGGAACTAAAAAGCCTCTTGATGAAAGTGAAAGAGGAGAGTGAAAAAGTTACACAAAGCTCAATATTCAGAAAACTAAGATCATGGCATCTAGTCCCATCACTTCATGAGAAATAGATGGGGAAACAGTGGAAACAGTGTCAGACTTTATTTTGGGGGCTCCAAAATCACTGCGGATGCTAATTGCAGCCATGAAATTAAAAGATGTTTACTCCTTGGAAGGAAAGTTATGACCAACCTAGATAGCATATTAAAAAGCAGAGACATTACTTTGCCAACAAAGGTCCGTCTAGTCAAGGCTATGGTTTTTCCAGTGATCATGTATGGATGTGAGAGTTGAACTGTGAAGAAAGCTGGGCACCGAAGAATTGATGCTTTTGAACTGTGGTGCTGGAGAAGACTCTTGAGAGTCCCTTGGACTGCAAGGAGATCCAACCAGTTCATCCTAAAGGAAACCAGTTCTGGGTGTTCATTGGAAGGACTGATGCTGAGGCTGAAACTCCAATACTTTGGCCACCTCATGTGAAGAGCTGACTCACTGGAAAAGACCCTGATGCTGGGAGGGATTGGGGGCAGGAGGAGAAGGGGATGACAGAGGATGAGATGACTGGATGGCATCACTGACTCGATGGACATGAGTTTGGGTGAACTCTGGGAGTTGGTGATGGCCAGGGAGGCCTGGCGTGCTGCGATTCATGGGGTTGCAAAGAGTTGGACACGACTGAATGACTGAAATGAACTGAACTGAACTGAACTGAGGATGACTATAAAACATATGAAGAAATATTTTGCTAAGTTCAGAGATTTAAATGGGAGGATGAAAAAAAGGCAACCTATTTCTCCCAGCTCTACTCTCACCAAACAACAGCCCTCATCTATCACCACCCCAACCTGCCTCCCAAAGCTTGTTAATTCTTCCTACTGGTCTATCTGCCAGTATGCAATAAAAGAAAATCAAGGAAGGGCTATTAAGGAGAGATAGAAATGAAGCTAAAACATAAAAGGAGATAGATGAGAAAAGTACGGCTGTAAGCTACTGGACTCTTGAACTTTTGGTGCTAACTAAAAAAGTAATGTACACACTTTAAGCAAACCAAAGCATAGAAGAATTTTTAGCATCTGTGTTCCCTAACCAAAAAGTTTTCCCTTCCTCTCTAAATTTAACCACCTACCCAATTTCTTTGTAAAAATTTTTCTTTAAAAGGGAATAAACAAAAAAGCAATTATGCATAACATCAAACCTAAACTATTTTTTATGAGTTAGTCTAATAGATCTGACATGCTTAACTGTGACTGTAGATTATGGTGGAAGTAATAGTGTAGCTTATAATTTACAGTCTCTCCAGTGTACACTAAAAATAATAGTAATAACAGCTGACACCTATGGTATACTTCCATGGGCCATACACTTTCATGTATTCTAAACATTTTCCAAGTATTAAATTAACTTAATTGTGACAACAATCACTGTTGTACAGAAAAGGAAACAGAGACATTGAAAGATTGAATAACTTGTCCAAAGTCAACTTATAAAAAGTCAGCTTATAAGTAGCAAGCCCAAGGTCACACACATATAAGAAAAAAATTTTCACTGACTTGAGAAACTTGAGAGACTTACTGAAAATAGATAATTGTGTAAATTAGCAAATAAACACAAGTAAAGATAAATAACAGTACATTTCATTAAATGGAAATTGGTTTCACATCCTATATTTAAATAATTCATTGCAATTTGGGGGAGGAGAGGGGTTAGATTAATCGAACACATACAAAAGAAAAACAAAAAATCTTTAACCACATAGTAAATAAATAGTCATGGAGCAACCATTTGGGGCCAAAAATTATCCTATGGAATGAAATGTTTTTACTATTTCCTTAAGCTTAGACAATATATGAGTCGAATATTCACATGCTCCAGCAAAAGATACAAAACAAAATGTGTATATGTGAGCATTATATATAAAACTGAAGTTGTTTATATCCTCTAACACTGAAAATATTCATTAGGAATGTGCATTAATTCTCAAGTGTCCCCCGTCAGCAGTATATTAAAGTCACGGTCCTTCATGGCTTTATATTGATAATTTAAACTACATGTGTTATTTAGCTCTAATCTTACCACCACCTCAGATGTTCTGTTTGTAAACTTATACCTCCTGGTTCATTTTATAGGATGCAATTAAGTGGATAGCTCAAAATGGTTGTGACACAGTAATATATTTCAGCATGGCAATCTGATTTAAGGCTATTAATATGTTTGTTCAAAATACTGAAGACTAAGTGTTATACTAGACATTTAAAGGAGGTACAATAAAATCAAATTTTAGAAAGCATAATGGTCAATATGCCTATCATAAATGCTCTGCTTTGCTATTATTTTGAAGACCTAAAATAACTTGCAGAAAACATCATAGCTTTAATTTTCTTTACAAAATAAAACAAAATAACTGCACTAAACCTAAGCACACTATTAGAGTTTGAACACTTTTAAAAACACGAAATGAAAGTTTTATTTACGTTTTTTAAGTAAACTTTTTAGGACTATTTCAACGAAATTAGGAAAATAATAATGTAAATGTGTATAACCAAAATGAATTCTGTCAAACACTAAAGAGTCCAAGTGTCATAGGCATTACTCTCCCCCTCCAAAATATTCATTGGGGTATCAAATAATTTGAGGAGATGCAAAGTTTCTTTATAGGTTTATTTTCTATAGTTCATCATATAATTTTCTAATGTTAATTGCTTTATGAATCTCCAAGAATGGAATATACAGAATTTCCTAAAATGTTTGACTATAAAGTCCCTCTTTTCACAGAACATCTCAGATGACTCAATTTACACAGAAATCATCCCGGGATTTTTGATTCAGAAACAAAGGAATCTAACCACAAATATATTTGTTAGCCTCTAGTGGAAAAATTTAAGTCTGAATTTGGCAATAAGGAGTTCATGATCTGAGCCACAGTCAGCTCCTGGTCTTGTTTTTGCTAACTGTATAGAGCTTCTCCATCTTTGGCTGCAAAGAATATAATCAATCTGATTTTGGTGTTGACCATCTGGTGATGTCCATGTGTAGAGTCTTCTCTTGTGTTGTTGGAAGGGGGTGTTTGCTATGACCAGTGCGTTCTCTTGGCAAAACTCTATTAGCCTTTGCCCTGCTTCATTCCATGCTCCAAGTCCAAATTTGCCTGTTACTCCAGATGTTTCTTGACTTCCTACTTTTGCATTCCAGTCCCCTAAAATGAAAAGGACATCTTTTTTGGGTGTTAGTTCTAAAAGGTCTTGTAGGTCTTCATAGAACCGTTCAACTTTGGCTTCTTCAGTGTGACTCATTGGGGCATAGGCTTGGATTACTCTAATATTGAATGGTTTGCCTTGGAAGCGAACAGAAATCATTCTGTCATTTTTAAGATTGCATCCAAGTACTGCATTTCAGACTCTTTTGTTAACCATGATGGCGACTCCATTTCTTCTAAGGAATTCCTGCCCACAGTAATAGATATAATGGTCATCTGAGTTAAATTCATCCATTCCAGTCCATTTTAGTTCACTGATTCCTAGAATGTCTATGTTCATTCTTGCCATCTCCTGTTTGACCACTTCTAATTTGCCTTGATTCATGGACCTAACATTCTAGGTTCCTATGCAATATTGCTCTTTACAGCATTGGACCTTGCTTCTATCACCAGTCACATCCACAACTGGGTATTATTTTTGCTTTGGCTCCATCCCTTCATTCCTTCTAGAGTTACTTCTCCACTGATCTCCAGTAGCACACTGGGCACCTACCGATCTGGGGAATTCCTCATTCAGTATCCTATCATTTTGCCTTTTGATACTGTTCATGGGGTTCTCAAGGCAAGTATACTGAAGTGATTTGCCATTCCCTTCTCTAGTGGACCACATTCGGCTGTGGTCCATGTGATCAGATCGACTAGTTTTCTGTGATTATGATTTCTGTGTGTCTGCCCTCTGATGTCCCCTCGCAATACCTATTGTCTTATTTGGGCTATGGTTTTTCCCGTGGTCATGTATGGATGTGAGAGTTGGACTGTGAAGAAAGCTGAGCGCCGAAGAATTGATGCTTTTGAACTGTGGTGTTAGAGAAGACTCTTGAGAGTCCCTTGGACTGCAAGGAGATCCAACCAGTCCATTCTAAAGGAGATCAATCCTAGGTGTTCATTGGAAGGACTGATGCTAAAGGTGAAACTCCCAATACTTTGGCCACCTCATGCAAAGTGTTGACTCACTGGAAAAGACTCTGATGCTGGGAAGGATTGGGGGCGAGAGGAGAAGGGGACGACAGAGAATGAGATGGCTGGATGGCATCACCGACTCGATGGACATGAGTTTGAATGAACTCCAGGAGTTGGTGATGGACAGGGAGTCCTGGCGTGCTGTGATTCATGGGGTCGTAAAGAGTCGGACACGACTGAGCGACTGAACTGAACTGAACTGAGTGGAAAAATGCAGAGAAGGCAATGGCAACCCACTCCAGTACTCTTGCCTGGAGAGTCCCATGGGCGGAGGAGCCTGGTGGGCTGCCTTCTATGGGGTCACACAGAGTCAGACATGACTGGAGTGACTTAGCAGCAGTGGAAAAATGCGGAGAAGGCAATGGCAACCCACTCCAGTACTCTTGCCTGGAGAGTACCATGGGCGGAGGAGCCTGGTGGGCTGCAGTCCATGGGGTCACTAAGAGTTGGACACGACTGAGTGACTTCACTTTCATTTTCATGCATTGGAGAAGGAGATGGGAACCCACTCCAGTGTTCTTGCCTGGAGAATCCCAGGGATGGGGGAGCCTGGTGGGCTGCCATCTATGGGGTCGCACAGAGTCAGGCACAACTGAAGCGACTTAGCCGCAGCAGCAACAGTGGAAAAATGCTCCTGAGTCTGGGCTCTCCTTTCTTATACGATTTCCACTTGACTCTGCTCCCTTTAGGTAGGAGCAGTGTCACCTATCATTGACTCCCTAGCCTAGCAGATTGCTTGATAAACCTGATCGCCGAAGAATTGATGCTTTTGAACTGTGGTGCTGGAAAAGACTCTTGAGAGTCCCTTGGACTGCAAGGAGATCCAACCAGTCCATTCTAAAAGAGATCAATCCTGGGTGTTCACTGGAAAGACTGATGCTAAAGCTGAAACTCTACCTCATGCGACGAGTTGACTCACTGGAAAAGAGTCTGATGCTAGGAAGGATTGGGGGTGGGAGGAGACGGGGACGCCAGAGAATGAGATGGCTAGATGGCATCACCAACTCAATGGACATGAGTTTGAGTGAACTCCAGGAGTTGGTGATGGACAGGGAGGCCTGGCGTGCTGTGATTCATGGGGTCCCAAAGAGTCAGACATGACTGAGCAACTGAACTGAACTGAACTGAACTGAAGTATTTGCTAAACATTTCTATTCAAGATATTATCATTATACAGCTTTCTTATTATCCTTCTCCCCCTTTTTTTTATCTCCAAATCAACTCCCTGAAGTTGATCCCCTGAATGATCAATTATGTCTCAGCCTTTCTAGTTCCTGATTCAGAGCCAAGATATGGTTAAAAGCCTAAACACAGCTTCTGGGCACCCACAGTCTCCTTGACAGACAATCCAAGTGCCAGGAACCAGAGTTAAATGTGTAAAAGGACCTCCAGTTATACCCTCCCAATACTCTTCTAGACTGGCACAGTCCAGAGATCTGGTCCTCTTCCTAGGATTTTTTTTCTCTTATTTCTTTTATAAAATATTTTAAATATACAAAAAAAATAAAGAGAGTAATATTTTTTAAAGTACCAGTTCAAATGAATCACCAGTTCAGGGTCGATGCATGTTACAGGATGCTCGGGGCTGGTGTGCGGGGTTGACCCAGAGGGAGAATAAAGAGAGGAGGGAGGTGGGAGGGGGTTCAAGAGGGGGAACTCATGTACACCCGGGGCGGATTCATGTCAGTGTATGGCAAAACCAACCACTATAATATTGTAAAATAATTAGCCTCCAATAAAAAATAAATAAATAAAATAAATAAATAAAGTACAAGTTCATGACTTAAAACATTAACATTGTGTCATACTGAATAAAACATTACAGATACAGCTGAAGGCCTATCTGTGTCGTTCCTAACCCTGTTCCTATTCTTCCATTCTGAAAGATGACGATTATCCTAACAAAGTCACTGTGAATTCACAATTTAATATCTTTACTACATATTGTGCAACCATAGCAACACATAAATATTCTTCTTTGTGTTATTAATATACATAAATGATATAACCTATGCTGCTGCTTCTGCTGCTGCTAAGTCACTTCAGTCGTGTCCGACTCTGTGTGACCCCATAGACGGAAGCCCACCAGACTCCCCCTTCCCTGGGATTCTCCAGGCAAGAACACTGGAGTGGGTTGCCATTTCCTTCTCCAATGTGTGAAAGTGAAAAGTGAAAGTGAAGTCGCTCAGTCGTGTCCGACCCTTAGCGACCCCACGGACTGCAGCCCACCAGGCTCCTCCATCCATGGGATTTTTTAGGCAGGAGTACTGGAGTGGCCTGCCATTGCCTTCTCTGGATATAACCTATATGTACCATTTTTCAACTTGCTTTTTTCATTCAGTGTTGTGCTTTCAGGATTTAACCATGTCACACAGGTAAATTTCATTCACTCATTTATTAACTTTTATAAAGAATTCCATGTTATATGGCATAAGACATAATATTTTACTCATTCTCCTATTAATCAATAAAAGGTTTTATTGAATTACCCTTTTTAGGGGAATTGCAGTGTCCTACCCTTTTCCTCCAGACACTGCATTTACCCCCAGCTGCTTGCTCTAAGGGGTGACTGCTGACAGCTCACAGTTGCCCGTTTATCCAGAGATCACTCTTGGCTGATGGGAGCTACCCTGCCCTAGAGATGACAGCATCTCACCCCATACACAAATCCCAGGTATGGGGTACAAAACATTCACCTTAACTCAAGGGAGATAAAATTCAATATGATTTGTGTCCCAGAGCCCTTCTTGGATATGACACAAACTACAGTTTTTTACCTGAGACCAAATCCTGGCTGGCATTTCTCCATCCTGCGCCTGCTTTCCTCACTCCTTCAGAGTTCAGTTCAGTTCAGTTCAGTCACTCAGTTGTGTCCGACTCTGCGACCCCATGAATCACAGCACGCCAGGCCTCCCTGTCCATCACCAACTCCCGGAGTTGACTCAAACTCATGTCCACAGAGTCAGTGATGCCATCCAGCCATCTCATTCTCTGTCGTCCCCTTCTCCTCCCGCCCCCAACCTTTCCCAGCCACCTTCAGAGTTAGCACACCTATAATAAATGGCATACATATTTATGGCTGTCTCAGACTTTGCTCCTGAGGAATCTGATCTCAGACAGGGTCCCTATCATAAAAACTATTATAAAATGATGTGACAGTCCTCATGGGTCTCCACGTGCAGATTTGCCAGGGGGTTGGTTGTATATTGTCACCTTGCTTATTTAACTTATATGCAGAGTACATCATGAGGAACCCTGGGCTGGAAGAAGCACAAGCTGGAATCAAGATTGCTGGGAGAAATATCAATAACCTCAGATATGCAGATGACACTACCCTTATAGCAGAAAGTGAAGAGGAACTCAAAAGCCTCTTGAAGAAAGTGAAAGAGGAGAGTGAAAAGGTTGGCTTGAAGCTCAACATTCAGAAAACAAAGATCATGGCATCTGGTCCCATCACTTCATGGGAAATAGATGGAAAGACAGTGGAAACAGTGTCAGACTTTATATTTTTGGGCTCCAAAATCACTGCGGATGCTGATTGCAGCCATGAAATTAAAAGACACTTGCTCCTTGGAAGGAAAGTTATGACCAACCTTGATAGTATATTAAAAAGCAGAGACATTACTTTGCCGACCAAGGTCCGTCTAGTCAAGGCAATGGTTCTTCCCGTGGTCATGTATGGATGTGAGAGTTGGACTGTGAAGAAAGCTGATCGCCGAAGAATGGATGCTTTTGAACTGTGGTACTGGAGAAGACTCTTGAGAGTCCCTTATACTGCAAGGAGATCCAACCAGTCCATTCTAAAGGAGATCAATCCTGGATGTTCATTGGAGGGACTGATGCTAAAGCTGAAACTGCAATACTTTCGCCACCTCATGCGACGAGTTGACTCACTGGAAAAGACTCTGATGCTGGGAAAGGTTGGGGGCGGGAGGAGAAGGGAACGACAGAGAATGAGATGGCTGGATGGCATCACCGACTCTGTGGACATGAGTTTGAGTGTACTCCGGGAGTTGGTGATGGACAGGGAGGCCTGGCGTGCTGTGATTCATGGGGTCGCGGAGAGTCGGACACGACTGAGCGACTGAACTGAACTGAACTGAACTGTTTGGGTATATACCAAAATTGTTGCCAAAGAGGATAAGCTTAACTTCAATTCAATTGAAGTGAAGTGAAGTGAAGTTGCTCAGTCGTGTCCAACTCTTTTTGAGACCCTGTGTACTGTAGCCCCTAGGTTCCTCCGTTCATGGGATTCTCCAGGCAAGAATACTGGAGTGGGTTGCCATTTCCTTCTCCAGGGGATCTTCCCGACCCAGGGATCGAACCCAGGTCTCCCGCATTGCAGGCAGACGCTTTAACCTCTGAGCCACCAGGGAAGCCCCTTAGATGTCCCCAAATTGCTTTACAAAATAATATCAATTTACAAAACTACTCTTACACCTCCAATTTGGCCTTGGAGCACGAAATGAAGCAGGGCAAAGGCTAATAGAGTTTTTCCAAGAGAACGCACTGGTCATAGCAAACACCCTCTTCCAACAACACAAGAGAAGACTCTATACATGGACATCACCAGATGGTCAACACTGAAATCAGATTGATTATATTCTTTGCAGCCAAAGATGGAGAAGCTCTATACAGTTAGCAAAAACAAGACCAGGAGCTGACTGTGGCTCAGATCATGAACTCCTTATTGCCAAATTCAGGCTTAAATTGAGTAAGGCAAACCATTAGACCATTCAGATATGACCTAAATCAAATCCCTTATGATTATACAGTGGAAGTAAGAAATAAATTTAAGGGTCTAGATCTGATAGAGTGCCTGATGAACTCTGGACGGAGGTTCGTGACATTGTACAGGAGACAGGGACCAAGACCATCCCCATGGAAAAGAAATGCAAAAAAGCAAAATGGCTGTCTGAGGAGGCCTTACAAATAGCTGTGAAAAGAAGAGAAGCGAAAAGCAAAGGAGGAAAAGAAAGATATAAGCATCTGAAGGAAGAGTTCCAAAGAATAGCAAGGAGAGATAAGAAAGTCTTCCTCAGAGATCAATGCAAAGAAATAGAGGAAAACAACAGAACAGGAAAAACAAGAGATCTCTTCAAGAAAATTAGAGATACCATGGGAACATTTCATGCAAAGATGGGCTCGATAAAGGACAGAAATGTATGGACCTAACAGAAGCAGAAGATATTAAGAAGAGGTGGCAAGAATACACAGAAGAACTGTACAAAAAAGATCTTCACGACAAAGATAATCACGATGGCGTGATCACTCACCTGAAACCAGACATCTTGGAATGTGAAGTCAAGTGGGCCTTAGAGAGCATCAGTATGAACAAAGCTAGTGGAGGTGATGGAATTCCAATTGAGCTATTTCAAATCCTGAAAGATGATGCTGTGAAAGTGCTGCACTCAATATGCCAGCAAATTTGGAAAACTCAGCAATGTCCACAGGACTGGAAAAGGTCAGTCTTCATTCCAATCCCAAAGAAAGGGAATGCCAAAGAATGCTCAAACTACCGCACAATTGCACTCATCTCACATGCTAGTAAAGTCATGCTCAAAATTCTGCAAGCTAGGCTTCAGCAATACGTGAACGGTGAACTTCCAGATGTTCAAGCAGGTTTTAGAAAAGGCAGAGGCACCAGAGATCAAATTGCCAACATCTGCTGGATCATGGAGAAAGCAAGAGAGTTCCAGAAAAACATCTATTTCTGCTTCATTGACTATGCCAAAGCCTTTGACTGTGTCGATCACAATAAACTGTGGAACATTCTGAAAGAGATGGGAATCCCAGACCACCTGACCTGCCTCTTGAGAAACCTGTATGCAGGTCAGGAAGCAACAGTCAGAACTGGCCATGGAACAACAGACTGGTTCCAAATAGGAAAAGGAGTACGTCAAGGTTGTATATTGTCACCCTGCTTATTTAACGTATATGCAGAGTACATCATGAGGAACGCTGGGCTGGAAGAAGCACAAGCTGGAATCAAGACTGCCGGGAGAAATATCAATAAGCTCAGATATGCAGATGACACCACCCTTATGGCAGAAAGTGAAGAGGAACTCAAAGGCCTCTTGATGAAAATGAAAGAGGAGAGTGAAAAGGTTGGCTTGAAGCTCAACATTCAGAAAACAAGGATCATGGCATCTGGTCCCATCACTTCATGGGAAATAGATGGGGAAATGGTGGAAACAGTGTCAGACTTTATTTTTTGGGGCTCCAAAATCACTGCAGACGCTGATTGCAGCCATGAAATTAAAAGACGCTTACTCCTTGGAAGGAAAGTTATGACCAACCTAGATAGCATATTAAAAAGCAGAGAGATTACTTTGCCAACCAAGGTCCGTCTAGTCAAGGCTATGGTTTTTCCCCTGGTCATGTATGGATGTGAGATTTGGACTGTGAAGAAAGCTGAGCGCCGAAGAATTGATGCTTTTGAACTGTGGTGCTGGAGAAGACTCTTGAGAGTCCCTTGGACTGCAAGGAGATCCAACCAGTCCATTCTAAAAGAGATCAATCCTGCGTGTTCATTGGAAGGACTGATGCTAAAGCTGAAACTGCAATACTTTGGCCACCTCATGTGACGAGTTGACTCACTGGAAAAGAGTCTGATGCTAGGAGGGATTGGGGGTAGGAGGAGACAGGGACGACAGAGAATGAGATGGCTGGATGGCATCACCAACTCGATGGACATGAGTTTGAGTGAACTCCGGGAGCTGGTGATGGACAGGGAGGCCTGGCGTGCTGTGGTTCATGGGGTCGCAAAGAGTCGGACACAACTGAGCGACTGAACTGAACTGACTCTTACACCTCAGAATTCCCATTTTCCTCACAGTATCTCCAGCACATTGCTATTGTCAGGTATTTTAAATTGTGCTACCAGGTTGGGAGTGAAATGATTCATCTACTTCACTCTCTTATTCTGGGTTATTTCATTTTTGTTATTTAACAAACATTTATATAACACTTACTAGGACGGAGAAGCCTGGTAGGCTACAGTCCATGGAGTCGCAAAGAGTCAGACACGACTGAGCGACGGAACGGATCGGATGACTCATATTTGAAGCACTTTACTAATATTAATTCAATTACTCCTCATTAGAAGCCCCTGAGAAAGGTACAACTATCTTTATTTCCATTCTTATACTTGAGGAAACAGTCACAGGGGCCATGGAGGTAAGTAACTTCAAGTTTGCATGTGGAGTTTATTTCTTTACTGCTTGGATTCTGGGCTCAACTGTACAACTTGCTGTACAGAAAGTGGAGGAACTTGTATTTAAAACAAAGTAGTTTGTCTAAAAACTCCCTGTGCTTAATCACTATACTAATGCTATCTATTAACTATAGCCTTTAGTAGTTCTTTCAGTATCTCTTGATCTCTGATTCTCTGAAAAAAATAAATTAAAATTAAACTCTATAGAACAATTGTGTTCTGCTAAATCATGCCTGTTCCCCAAAATGTCCACATCCAGTGTCCACATCTAAATTCTCAGAACGTGTGAATATTACATTATATGGAAAAGGGGGCTTTGCAGATATAAGTTAAGATTCTTGAGATGGAGAGATTATGCTGGATTATTCAGGTGGGCCCTAAATGTAATAATAAGTGTTCTGTAAGAAGAAGGTAGAAAGAGATTTGACCACAGAAGCTGATGTGACAACAGAACAAAAAAATGGAGTGACAGGATGGATGAGCCAAGGAATGCAGTCTGCCTCCAGAAGCTGGAAAGGCAAAGAAACAAATTCTCCCTTAAAGCCTCCAGAATAAACAGCCCTGATAACACTTTGATTTTAGCCTACGTGACACATTACAGACTTTCAGAACTATAAGAGAATACATTTGTATTGTTTTAGGTCACTAAATTTGAGTTAATTTGTTACATCAGTAACAGGAAAATAATATAGTAATCTACTCAAGAACTTAAAAAGCAGTGATTTATTTTCATGTATCTGTGGGTAAGCTTATCTCCACCACTCTCAGTTTAGAGCGGCTGTGCTTTTCACGTCTCTCATTCTCCTCCTAGGACGAGTGGGTAGCATAAGCATGTTCTTCCCCAAGGCAAAGGCATCATTACAGAAAATACAGTTCCGGCCTAGGTTTGAAACTGGTACATCATCATTTTCATTTCATCCTATTAGCTACAGCAAGTTGTACAGTTGAGCCCAGAATCCAAGCAGTAAAGAAATAAACTCCACCCTTTATTTACTTCAACATTTACAAATGCATTCCTTTGTCTCCTGAATATAGTTTTTCAATGAGAAAATTGCTTTCAGTCTAAATGTCACTTCTCTTAGTTTTTTTTAAATTTTATTTCTGATAGCTTTTAAGCGTGTTTGTTCTTGAGGAGCCTAGATTTGGATTTGTTTTCATATATTTCACTTAGATGTTAGGTTTGTTGTTTTTTTTTTTGGGGGGGGGTCAAACTGAGGACTCCTATCTTTCTTGAGATCTAGAAAATTTGCAATCAAAGAAACTCATTATCTCAGTGTTATACTACCAAAATCCCTATGCTGGGCCTTCTTATCTACTCTGCATCTCTCATCATTTTTTAAATATCTAAATTTATCTTCCTGTGCTACATTTTAATTGATTTTTTCAGACTAGCTCTCCAAACACTTATTTTCTTTTGGGCTGGGCTTAATCTGCTACTTAATATTTGAATTTTCATTTAACTTATTATGTGTGCTTTATAACTATGCCTTTTATTTTTCCATTCTACTTTCTTTATTTTTATTATAGATTTTAATTCTTTCTTTTTAAATCTTTAAGCTTGTGTAATGTGTCTATTATGTTTCAGATCATTCTATAATCTCTAGCTCTTGGAATGCAAATTCTCCTGGTTATTGCAGCTGTTTTCTCACCCTCATGGCATTTTATTTTCTAATATTTTTTTAAATCTCATGTGCTCTGCTTTGTAGGATGATCCTTTAAGAGCTGTTCCACTTGTTTCTTCCAGAGACCTGGGAGGTTCATGAGTTCTAGTGCCAATATTGAAATGAATTTCTCAATTTGGAATTCCTACATCCTAAGAGTCGTATAAGTTCAGGACTCACACCTGTTTGTGCTGACTTAAATTTCCAATTCCTAGCAGATTTCTTTACCCAACCCACCTCAGGCATGTCCCAGAGGGTGGAGTTTCTGCAGTCTCATTTCATACAAGAGGCAGCCCTTTAAGCCTTTCAGAGACGCATGGGACTGTCACAATATCTGTCTTACTGAGCCTCCATCTCCTGTCTCTGACTAGACTCTAGCCCAAACTTTCAAATCTGTCTGGTTGGGAAACCCCTCTGAGCCTCTATGGCTTGAACTTCTCCTAGCAAATCTGACTTTGTGTTCCTTCTTTATTTCTGGCACCAGGGATTTTTATTTTATTTCTTCCAATCATGGTTTACATTTAAAACGTACATTTTCCCCCCATATTTCCATAACTAAGACCAGGAGGAACAGACGTTCATTGTCATCTCCTTTCACTACTTACAGTTACATTTGGAATTCCCTGATTTTATACTGGATGGTTACATCTCAGTTCAGTTCAGTTGCTCAGTCACATCTGACTCTGCAACCCCATGGACCGCAGTACGCCAGGCTTCACTGTCCATCACCAACTCCTGGAACTTACTCAAACTCAAGTCCATCGAGCTGATGATGCCATCCAACCATCTCATCCTCTGTCATCCCCTTCTCCTCCTGCCTTCAGTCTTTCCCAGCATCAGGGTCTTTTCCAATGAGTCAGTTCTTCGCATCAGGTGGTAAAATATTGGAGTTTCAGCTTCAGCATCAGTCCTTCCAATGAATATTCAGGGCTGATTTCCTTTAGAATTGACTGGTTGGATCTCCTTGCAGTCCAAGGGACTCTCAAGAGTCTTCTCCAACACCACAGTTCAAAAGCATCAATTCTTTGGCACTCAGCTTTCTTTATAGTCCAACTCTCACATCCATACATGACCACTGGGAAAACCATAGCCTTGACTAGACGGACATTGTTGACAAAGTAACGTCTCTGCCTTTTAATATGCTGTCTAGGTTGGTCATAACTTTTCTTCCAAAGAGCAAGTGTCTTTTAATTTCATGGCTGCAGTCACCATCTGCAGTGATTTTGGAGCCCCCAAAAATAAAGTCTTGCACTCTTTCCATAGTTTCCCCATCTATTTGCCATGAAGTGATGAGACTGGATGCCATGATCTTAGTTTTCCGAATGTTGAGTTTTAAGCCAACTTTTTCACTCTCCTCTTTCACTTTCATCAAGAGGCTCTTCAGTTCCTCTTTGTTTTCTGCCATAAGGGTGATGTCATGTGTATATCTAAGGTTATTGATACTTCTCCCAGCAATTTTGATTCCAGTTTGTACTTCATCCAGCCTGGCATTTCACATGATGTATTCTGCATATTAGTTAAATAAGCAGAGTGAAAATATACGGCCTTGACGTACTCCTTTCCTGATTTAGAACCAGTTTGTGGTTCCACATCCAGTTCTAACTGTTGCTTCTTGACCTGCATACAGATTTCTCAGGAGGCAGGTCAGGTGGTCTGGTATTCCCATCTCTTTCAGAATTTTCCACAGTTTGCTGTGATCCACACAGTAAAAGGTTTTGGTGTAGTCAATAAAGCAGAAGTTGATGTTTTTCTGGAACTCTCTTTTTCGATGACCCAACAGATGTTGGCAATTTGATCTTTGGTTCCTCTGCCTTCTCTAAATCCAGCTTGAACATCTTGAAGTTCACATTTCACGTACTGTTGAAGCCTGCCTTGATTACATCTGGTGATCCTATTTACTTTCCCAGTCCTCCTTTAGCACTGGAACTGTCTTCTAAATCCAGATCATATGTATGGGCCCTAATGTGCCTTAGCCTTTCTTCCCCATGTTGAATCTTCCACTCACAAGAACCAACATTAAAAAGTCTTTCAGGACCAATTAACCACCATCCATCTGGTTAGCTTTCCTGGTGGTAGCTATCCAGCCATATCTGGACTCCTATTTCCAAAGTCAAGCCAGAGTTTACAACAGTTGTTGTTGCTATTGAGTCACTAAGTCGTGTCTGACTCTTTGTGACCCTGTTGACTACAGCATGCCAGGCTCCCCTGTCTTTCACTGTCTCCCAGAGTTTGCTCAAATTCATGTCCATTGAGTTGGTGATGCTACTTAACCATCTTATTCTGTGCTGCCCCCTTCTCCTTTTGCCTTTAATCTTTTCCAGGATCAGGGCCTTTTCCAATGAGTCAGGCTCTTTGCATCAGGTGGCCCAAATATTGGAGTTTCAGCTTCAGCACCAGTTCTTCCAATGAATATTCAGTTGATTTCCTTTAGGATTGACTGGTTTGATTTCCTTGCAGTCCAAAGGACTCTCAAGAGTCTTCTCCAGCACCACAGTTCAAAAGCATTGATTCTTTCACCCTCAGCCTTCTTTATGGTCCAACCCTCACATCCATACATGATTACAGGAACAACCATAGCTTTGACTAGATAGATCTTTGTTGGCAAAGTGATATTCCTGCTTTTTAATACACTGTCTATGTTCATCATAGCTTTTCTTCCAAGAGCAAGCAGCTTTTAATTTCATAGCTGCAGTCACCATCCACAGTGATTTTGGAGCACAGGAAAATAAAAGATCTGTCACTGCTTCCACTTTTCCCCCTTCTATTTGCCATGAAGTGATGAGACCAGATGCCATGATTTTAGTTTTTTTAATGTTTAATATCAAGCCAGCTTTTTACTCTCCTCTTTCACCCAGTGCTTGGATGTTAAATAAACTATGTTCACTCAAGGTCCATTTCCACATCCAGTTCACTTTCTCCTAGCCAGTCCCCAACTGTGAGCTACACCCTGTTGAGTGAATCACTGCAAGTGTATGAACTAAGCCTCTGCAGTCTAGCCCTGCAATCACAAAGTCCCACCAAGAACACATAAAACCCTACTTGCATAAACATCTATCTATCTTCCTGTCTAGGATTTTAAGCCCCTGATTAAACAATGCCAATCCCAAGCCATTACTAGAACTCTATTTTGACAAAGATGAAAAAGAAGTACATTCGAAGAAAGGAAGTTTATATGAAGCATTTATTCAAATAATAAATACCATGGTAATGGAGAAAGCAAGAGAGTTTCAGAAAAACATCTATTTCTGCTTTATTGACTATGCCAAAGACTTTGACTGTGTGGATCACAATAAACTGTAGAACATTCTGAAAGAGATGGGAATCCCAGACCACCTGACCTGCCTCTTGAGAAACCTGTATGCAGGTCAGGAAGCAACTGTTAGAACTGGACATGGAACAACAGACTGGTTCCAAATAGGAAAAGGTGTACGTCAAGGTTGTATATTGTCACCTTGCTTGTTTAACTTATATGCAGAGTACATCATGAGGAACGCTGGGCTGGAAGAAGCACAAGCTGGAATCAAGATTGCTGGGAGAAATATCAATAACCTCAGAAATGCAGATGACAATACCCTTATGGCAGAAAGTGAAGAGGAACTCAAAAGCCTCTTGATGAAAGTGAAAGAGGAGAGTGAAAAGGTTGGCTTGAAGCTCAACATTCAGAAAACAAAGATCGTGGCATCTGGTCCCATCACTTCATGGGAAATAGATGGAAAAACAGTGGAAACAGTGTCAGACTTTATTTTTTGGGCTCCAAAATCACTGCAGATGCTGATTGCAGCCATGAAATTAAAAGACGCTTGCTCCTTGGAAGGAAAGTTATGACCAGCCTTGATAATATATTAAAAAGCAGAGACATTACTTTGCCAACCAAGGTCCGTCTAGTCAAGGCAATGGTTTTTCCCGTGGTCATGTATGGATGTGAGAGTTGGACTGTGAAGAAAGCTGATCGCCGAAGAATCGATGCTTTTGAACTGTGGTGTTGGAGAAGACTCTTGAGAGTCCCTTATACTGCAAGGAGATCCAACCAGTCCATTCTAGAGGAGATCAATCCTGGATGTTCATTGGAGGGACTGATGCTAAAGCTGAAACTGCAATACTTTGGCCACCTCATGCGACGAGTTGACTCACTGGAAAAGACTCTGATGCTGGGAAAGGTTGGGGGTGGGAGGAGAAGGGGACGACAGAGAATGAGATGGCTGGATGGCATACCGACTCTGTGGACATGAGTTTGAGTGTACTCCGGGAGTTGGTGATGGACAGGGAGGCCTGGCGTGCTGTGATTCATGGGGTCGCGGAGAGTCGGACACGACTGAGCGACTGAACTGAACTGAATGTGCTGAAGTTATATATATCCATCCTAATCTCTGACCAGACAATGATTACTGACATTCAGAAAGCAGATAATGGAAATTTACAGTGGTCAAAGAGATTAATATACTTTTTGTACTCCGTGTGACAGTTAAGATTATGAATACTTTTAAAAAAGAATTTCACTGAGATTTAAAAGTGAAATACTGATTTGGGAGAATGGCATTGAAACACGTATGTTGTCATATGTGAAACGAATCACTAGTTCAGGGTCGATGCATGTTATAGGATGCTCGGGGCTGGCATGCGGGGATGACCCAGAGGGAGGATAGAGGGAGGAGGGAGGTGGGAGGGGGGTTCAGGAGGGGGAACTTATGTAAACCCGGGGCAAATTCATATCAATGTATGGCAAAACCAACCAATATAGTAAAATAATTTGCCTGCAATAAAAAATAAATTAACTACCAAAAAAAAAAATAAAAGTGAAATACTTAATTTTAAACTAAAAATAAAAAAGTAATTAAACAAAATAGCATATTACCCAAATATTGCCATCAATTGAGGCATTTCTGTACATTTCTGTTAAGAAATTAAAGGAATTTTTTTCATTTAAAGGAATTTTTTAGTTTCCTGCAATTGTTCCCTATATATGTTTTAAAATTAGATTATAGATTAATTCATCTGGTGAAAACCTACAGAAAACACTGGTTTTTGACTGCAAGGAGATCCAACCAGTCCATTCTAAAGGAGATCAATCCTGGGTGTTCCTTGGAAGGACTGATGCTAAAGCTGAAACTCCAATACTTTGGCACCTCATGTGAAGAGCTGACTCACTGGAAAAGACTCTGATGCTGGGAGCGACTGGGGGCAGGAGGAGAAGGGGATGACAGAGAATGAGATGGCTGGATGGCATCACCGACTCGATGGACATGAGTTTGAGTGAACTCTGGGAGTTGGTGATGGACAGGGAGGCCTGGCGTGCTGTGATTCATGGGGTTGCAAAGAGTCGGACACAACTGAGCAACTGAACTGAACTGAACTGAAAAATATCAATAATGCCATTTGAAGTTGACTTTTCAAGAAAATTGTGACCTACATCAGGATAAATACTATAGAAAAATCTTCAGGAATTATAAAACAGAAAAAAGAATACAAGTAAATCTTAATCTTTTTTAGAGTAATCTTACCTACAAAATAATTATCACACATGAATAAACTATCCCTTAGCCTTTTTCCCTAGAATTCCTTGAAAACATTTGCTTATTCAAGTGTTCTTCAGGTCATTTCAGTTGTCTCTCTTCTGGAAAAAAACTTTTTAAAGAAAACTTTCTAAACTACTGTCTATTAAATAAGCCTTTTATGTATGCTATGCCATGTTTTCTATTTGATTATTTTTTAAAAGTTATACCACAGAATATTTAGTAACATTTTCTGGGAGAAATTTTCCATGATTAGAACTAAAATATTTCCAGCAGTAAATATAAACCCTCTATTTCTTACAGCTCATCTCTGTAATATTAAATATTTCTATATACAGTTTAAAGTAACTGAAGATATGGTTTTATACATGGTATAACTGAATCATGAAATTAACTCTATGATAAAAATAGGGGTCTATGTTACTTATAAAGATATGGAAAAGAGAATATTCTTTTAAAACAGGTAAATAATGAGGCATCTGTTATAATATTCCTAAACTCATTTTAATGGTCAGTCCCTCTGGATTAGAAAGCATCTGATATAATTCATTCTTACTCTAGAATAGATCAAACTTTAATATATTTGCAGACCACTGATATTTATGGATCAGAAAGAATGCCCAAAAGTTATCTAGATATGCTTTGTCTGGGGTCAGTTTATTGTAATAAATTCCAGTAATGATAAACAGACCTTGTTTGTGATCAAATTTCCAAGAGTTGCGGCAATGGTAGAGTCCCTCAAATGTTTCAAGCTTTCATGATTCTTCCCTTAAACTGAGCGTGTAGATCCTCATTATTTTCCCTATTCTAATGAATGTTCCCACTATATAAAAAGACATTTTTTTAGCTAGACCTTACACTTTACAATATGACTTTCTGTTAAAATCAAATTAGCTTTTAAGGGGCTTTGCCCTTTTTGTCTAAATATGATCAATATTTGTATAGTCAGTACTAAATAATTTTAAACAATTTTACTGATACTGCCTCATTTAAGTTTCTCAGTGTTTTCTAAACTTCCAAATCAAATGCACATTCATTTTAGACCGGTGATAAAAGAGTGAGTTTTCAAAAAGAAAACACCATAAAGATTTTCCTGTCATTTTTGCATAGACAGCCATAAAAATAATCAGAGGGCCTTTGATATAGTGATACAGTTCAGACTTTGGAGCCCGAAAGACCTGTTGTCAAATCTGTACTTACTTACTCTACAAGGTGCACCGCTTAGAGCATCACTTTCCTCATCTGTCACATGGTGATAATAATTAGCAACATTTACAATTAAAAGGGGCTTCCCCACTGGCTCAGTGGTAAAGAATCCGCCTACGATGCAGGAAACTCAGGTTGGATCCCTGGGTCCGGAAGATCCCCTGGAGAAGGAAGTGGCAACCCACTCCCTGACCCGATCCCCCCGCACCCTCCCACCCCAGTATGCTTGCCTGGAAATCCCATGGACAGAGAAGTCTGGCAGGCTACAGTCCATGGGGTCACAAAAGAGTCATATGTGTCTTAGCAACTAAACAATAACAATTAAAAGAGACAAGGTAATAATAGACAAGAAAAGATAAATTCTTCTCTCCCTTAGAACCTAAGGATGTCCATGCTTTTTGCTTCTGACAAGAAATAATTGACATACTATAGATGATCAGTTTGTCTTCTGAAAAATGTAGCATGCTTCCCATTTATTCTGGCAAGTTACTTTCTATTAGTAAGAGTCGCCAGGAGCAGATGGATGACAGTTTATAACATAAACTAAGGAGAAAGCAGATAGTTATTAGTCTTACCTTAACTTAGCTCACATCAGTTAATTAAATGCTAACCAAGTACCATGTTGCATCCTCAAAGAAGTGTCCACACCACAAAGAGTAAACTGGAAGGAAAAAGCCAAAGGCTCCAGAGAAGATAAAAGGAAGGTATGAAAAATCACGGTCTGTGCCGAATCTGCATTGCCCTCCCTTTGACAGGGTCTATTCTAAGTCACTGAAATTTTTCTAGAAGATAAAAAAGGTATTTTCCTTTAAAATTCTCACAATTTTCCTTGTGTAAGAGAATTGCTGCACTTCATGAGTCTTCAAGCCTCAGAGCCTGGGTCACTAATTCTCTGGAAGTCCAGAGAGATCCAGATAGCATATATAAAAGATTGGCCTGTCTAAAGGAGATACTGTCTCAATTTCCAAGTGTCCTAGTGGGATCCCTTTATTGCTACCCTGACTTTGAGCAGGTGCAGCCTGTGGCCTTGTCTCCTCCTGAATTCTAATCCTGGCCTGTTTCACGGACCTTGGTTACTGATCTCAAGTCAGAGCATCTGCCATAGTCTCACCCAAGTTTCTGTGATTTCTTAATTCTGATCATTCACATAAACTTCACTTATACTGTTGTCTTCAGTTCAGTTCAGTTCAGTTCAGTTGCTTAGTCGTGTCCGACTCTTTGCGACCCCATGAACCACAGCATGCCAGGCCTCCCTGACTATCACCAACTCCCAGAGTTTGTCTTAATAAAAATGCTACCCCAGGGACTTCGCTGGTGGTCCAGTGATTAAGACTGCCTTACTTTGCCAACCAAGGTCCGTCTAGTCAAGTCAATGGTTTTTCCCATGGTCATGTATGGATGTGAGAGTTGGACTGTGAAGAAAGCTGATCGCCGAAGAATTGATGCTTTTGAACTGTGGTGTTGGAGAAGACTCTTGAGAGTCCCTTATACTGCAAGGAGATCCAATCAGTCCATTCTAGAGGAGATCAATCCTGGATGTTCATTGGAGGGACTGATGCTAAAGCTGAAGCTGCAATACTTTGGCCACCTCATGTGACGAGTTGACTCACTGGAAAAGACTCTGATGCTGGGAAAGGTTGGGGGCGGGAGGAGAAGGGGACGTCGGAGAATGAGATGGCTGGATGGCATCACCGACTCTGTGGACATGAGTTTGAGTGTACTCCGTGAGTTGGTGATGGACAGGGAGGCCTGGCGTGCTGTGATTCATGGGGTTGCGGAGAGTCGGACACGACTGAGCGACTGAACTGAACTGAACTGAACAATGCAGGGGGTGTGGGTTCAATCCCTGGAAAGGAAACTGAAATTCCATATGTCTTGTGACCAAAAAACCAAAACGTTAAAAAAAAAACCAAAACCAGAAGTAACATTGTAACAAATTTAATAAAGACTTTAAAACTGTCCACATGAAACAAATTAAAAAAAAAATGCTGCCCCAGAGCTGCCAGCCTTCTTGGAATTTCTACTGAGAATTTTAGATATTTCAGTAACACTTTTTAAACACAATTTATCAACCCAAGTTGTTAGAAAACTAAATTATATAAACTGTCTCAAGAATTTCAACTCTAGAACTTCAAAAGCAGTATGGGGCAATCCTTGATAAAATCCTATGGGTCAGTGATTCTCAGAGAATGGTATATGGTCCACTGGTGAGTAAGTGACAAGGATTCTCCTCATGAGCCAAGAAAGAACAAAAATCGTTCCTTAGTCCCTTATGCGGAATGATACACACCTCTATGGATTTTCATCTGCATATAGGACCAAGGGCCAATTTCCAAACCCACTGTCTTAGCCAGGTTCCTCAGAAAGCAGAGATAGAAGTTAAAGCATATGTGCAACTACTTTATTAGAGAGTGCAGTCCAGCAAAGCAGGAGACTTATGTCAAGAAAATTAGTGAAACCAGTTTCAGTTCCTATATCTATTTCTAGTCTCCTGAGACCATAATTGGTGTTCATCAGCTCATCCTCCCCCTTCCACCATCCATTCACTCATTCTTGACCGGCATTGAATGGCCTGGTATTCTTGCCTAGTGCATGACCCAGAACAAACTACAGGGTATAAGCTCCTTCTCATTTCCAGGTCACAAATATGTGGGCAGCTCACAGATCCCATGGTGTCTTCTTCCTCACCATCAGCAAGGAAGCCCCAGAGCAGACGATAAATAGTACATGGGAAGGCTTAAAGAGAGGGACTGTAAGGAGAGCTGTACTCTCTTGAAAATGGTTGAAACTCTTACTAAGATGGAGTGAGTGAAATGAGAGACCACAGACTTGGGGACAACTGATGGCAAAGGAATCTAAAATGATACAGAAGTGTCTGGTACAGACAACCACATGAGTTAGCAAAGGTTAAATTTTTTAATTTTTCATTCTTAATCTAAAAAGAACATGTACACTGGGTTATTTTTCCCTTGGAAAGTAGAAATGAGTAGGGTAAGTGGTCCATAGGGCCTATTCCCTTATCTAACTAGTTGGGAAGGGGAGTGTCAAATACACTGCACACTATTGCCTTAAATGACCTTTAAGTCACTTGTTTAGTTATTAACAATCAACTCATTTTTTATCTTGACTCTTTTTTAAAAGGATTTGAAATGTCTTATAAGAAAAGATGATATGATAGACATATAAAATGGCCCACGCAATGACAGAAACATAGATGTGCTTAAAGTATGCTTAACATAATTGCAATGATAGAGCTGCAAATTTGGCTTGGAATTATATGGTTCAGCAAACATGATAAGTTATATAGCTTGTGTTATCAGAAAGGAGGAAGCATGCTTTAGGAGAAGCAAAGTTTTTCTGAACTCTAAAAGAACTTTCTGATGTAGAGCTTTATAAAGGGAAATTGTGTAATGCAATGGACAATGTCCCCAACAATATTTTTACAGGAAATACAGAAGTTGACTTTGTTTTATAATAAGGTATGGAAATTTATTATTTCCAAAAAATGGCACTATAATTCCTTTAAAGGAGAAAACAACTTTTGCTGGGATAACAGTTGAGGTAGAAGGATCCAGTGTGGGCTGTGAAGGCCTCAGAGGAATAGGAAAATAGTTCTGTTTAACAGAGGAAAAGGAATTTGGAGGTCGTTGGGACAACTTGGAAATGAGTAGATGAACTAACCTCAGAGCTGAGGTGAGAAGGGAAAAAAGGAAGAGCAAAAACTACAGAACAGGTGCAATGTTCTGTGAACAAGTGATCTCTTGTCACTTACCACCACCCCCAGTCCTCAGTAAAGTTTGCAAACCTCATAATTTCAACACACATATTGAAAGCAAAAAGTGTTAAGTTTCAGTCAAGATGGCAGTGGGGCAAGACAGTGACAAAGGGAAGGAATCCAGAAGCCAAGAAAAAAAGGAAATCAAGCAATTCTAAACCAACTGTTTTTAATGAGAACTGGAGAGCAAAAACAATGCTGATTGAGGGCAGGTCCACTGGATATCAGTGCTCCCAATGCAGGGGGGCCCAGGTTCAATCTCTGGTCAGGGAACTAGATCCCACATGCTGCAGCTAAGAGTCTGCATGCCACAACTAAAGATCCCATATGCTGAAACTAAAGATTCCATATACCACAATGAAGACTGAGGATACCACGTGCCTCAACGAAGACCCAGCACAGCCAAATAAATAAATAAATATTTTTAAAAGAATACCAGTGTGTTCACTTTAACATTTCCTTATAAAAACCTAAAGTCTAACATTACCATAATGATAGACCATCCCCCCGCTGAAGGCAGATAACATATTCATTATAAAAGTGGCAGGTAGCTGTCACCCAGCATGATTTTTTTAACCCTTCTTCTAAGATATAGAACTTCCTCTTTGTAGCTGGACACATGGGGTTCCACCTATAGCCATTTCTTAACAGACCATTCAACTGGTTGCAGCTTCTTTTTAAAAAAAAAAATGGCCAATGAGATTTAAGTGGAAAGGATGGGGACAATTTCTGGACCAGATTCTTATCTGGCTACTTAGCCATTGTGTCTAACTTCTCCCATTCCTGAAATCGACAATATGGACATAGCGGTGGTAAGCCAGCTTTGACTATGTGGATAATGACAACCTTTATAACCTATAGATGGCCTAGTAATGATACAGAAGGAACCTGGATTTCCTGGTGAACTAGAACTGTCTATCCTCCTTCTCTGACCACCTACCTCTTACACGTTACATGAGAGAAAAATAATTTATCAACTTTAAGCCCCTGTTGTTTGGTCTCTGTTAAAGCAGCCATGTGTTAAAGCAACATCCGTTGGATCAATAAAAAAGCAAGAGAGTTCCAGAAAAACATCAACTTCTGCTTTCTTGACTACATCAAAGATTTTGACTGTGTGGATCACATCAAACTGTGGAAAATTCTGAAAAGGATGGGAATACCAGACCACCTGACCTGCCTCTTGATAAATCTGTATGCAGGTCAAGAAGCAACAATTAGAACTGGACATGGAACAACAGACTGGTTCTAAATCGGGAAAGGAGTACGTCAAGGCTACATATTGTCACTCTGCTTATTTAACTTATATGCAGAGTACATCATGAGAAATGCTGGACTGGAAGAAACACAAGCTAGAATCAAGATTGCCAGGAGAAATATCAATAACCTCAGATACACAGATGAGACCACACTTACGTCAGAAAGCAAAGAAGAACCAAAGAGACTCTTGATAAAAGTGAAAGTAGGCTTAAAACTCAACATTCAGAAAAATAAGATCATGGCATCCAGTCCCATCACTTCATGGCAAATAGATGGGGAAACAATGGGAACAGTGAGAGACTATTTTGGGGGGCTCTGAAATCGCTGCAGATGGTGACTGCAGCCATGAAATTAAAAGACGCTTACTCCTTGGAAGAAAAGCTTTGACCAACCTAGACAGCATATTAAAAAGCAGAGTCATTACTCTGCCAACAGAGGTCCATCTAGTCAAAGCTATGGTTTTTCCAGTAGTCATGTATGGATGTGAGAGTTGGACTATAAAGAAAGCTGAGTGCCAAAGAATTGATGCTTTTGAACTGTGGTGTTGGAGAAGACTCTTGCGAGTCCCTTGGACTGCAAGGAGATCAAACCAGTCCATCCTAAAGGAAATCAGCCCTGAATATTCATTGGAAGGACTGATGCTGAAATTCCAATACTTTGGCCATCTGACGCAAAGAACTGACTCTTTTCCAGTGACCCTTTTCCATCTTTCCTGATGCAAGGAAGGACTGAAGGCAGCAGGAGAAGGGGACGACAGAGGATGAGATGGTTGGATGGCATCACCAACTCAATGGACATGAGTCTGAGCAAGCTCCAGGAGTTGGTAATGGACAGGGAAGCCTCGCATGCTGCAGTTAATGGGGTTGCAAAGAGTCGGACACAACTGAGCAACTAAACTGAAATGAAAGCAGCCAAATCCATACACTTTACTTCAAATATATATTCATCTTTTGATACTACTCTACTCTTTGGGTATAGCTCTTAAAATTTATGTAGTATAAAATACCTTCCAAACTTAGCTAAAATTGTATCTCACCAGTTATAACAATGATTCCATCATTGACATACTGTAAGCATTTTGTCAAATTTATTTTTGCCACAACCAAGCATATTACTATTAGACGGAATGTTCCGCTAATAAGACCTTTGTGCACAGTATGAAGCAGGGTTAAATATGCTGCAAATAAGAAGTAAGAAGCATGTCATAATGTCATGCTGGCACAAAGAGCCCAAACTTATTAAACATGCAAAAGCTTTCCCTCATAAATATAAGCAAGAAAGCAGTCAAAGCAGTAACAGCTCCATTCATTAAAAAAAACATAGTGAACAGAGGCAAATCTGCCTGTACAGATTCTATGGTATACTATTAATCTCTAGCAGTGATTATACTATAATTATTGCTGAATAGTTTAGAGGAGTAAGTCCCTTAGAAACTGGATTTGACTTTATGCAACAGAAATTCTATTGCTGTGGTTTAACCACATATAAAGACACTTACTCTTTGGAAGGAAAGTTATGACCAACCGAGACAGCATATTAAAAAGCAGCGACATTACTTTATCCACAAAGGTCCATCTAGTCAAGGCTATGGTTTTTCCAGTAGTTATGTATGGATGTGAGAGCTGGACTATAAAGAAAGCTGAGCGCCTTAGAATTGATGCTTTTGAAATGTAGTGTTGGAGAAGACTCTTGAGAGTTCCTTGGATTGCAAGGAAATCCAACCTAAAGGAGATCAGTCCTGGGTATTCATTGGAAGGACTGATGTTGAAGCTGAAACTCTAATACTTTGGCCACCTGATGCGAAGAGCTGACTAATTTGAAAAGACCCTGATGATGGGGAGATTGAGGGCAGGAGGAGAAGGGGATGACAGAGGATGAGATGGTTGGATGGCATCACCGACTCAATGGACATGGGTTTGGATAGACTATGGGAGTTGGTGGTGGCCAAGGAGGCCTGGTGTGCTGCGGTTCATTGGGTCACAAAGAGTCAGACACAACTCAGCGACTAAACTGAACTGAACCACATATAAGATTAGTTACATCACATTTAAATAAATCTAGAGTAGACCGTAAGGACTACTTTCTCTTAGTAGGGAAGAAGGATAGTAGATAAGAGTAGGGAACCATCTGTTTCTACCATTAGTTCAGATCAGTCAATCATTCATGCCCAAATCTTTGCGACCCTATGGACTGTAGGACGCCAGGCATCCCTGTCCATCACCAACTCCCAGAACTTACTCAAACTCAAGTCCATCAAGTCGGTGATGCCATCCAACCACCTCATCCTTTGTTGTCCCCTTCTCCTCCTGTCTTCAGTCTTTCCCAGCATCAGGGTCTTTTCGAATGAGTCAGTTCTTCGCATCAGGTGACCAAAGTATTGGAGTTTCAACTTTAGCATCAGAACTTCCAATGAGTACTCAGGGCTGATTTCTTTTAGGATGGACTGGTTGGATCTCCTTGCAGTCCAAGGGACTCTAAAGTGTCATCTCCAACACCACAGTTCCAAAGCATCAATTCTTTGGCACTCAGCTTTTTTATAAATCCAACTCTCACATCCATACATGACTACTGGAAAAACCATAGCTTTGACTAGACAGACCTCTGTTGGCAAAGTAATGACTCTGCTTTTTAATATGCTGTCTAAGTTGGTCATAGCGACGAAGCATCTTTTAATTTCATGGCTGCAGACACCATCTTCAGTGATTTTGGGGCCCAGAAAAATAGTCTCTCACTGTATCCATTGTTTCCCCATCTATTTGCCATGAAGTGATGGGATTGGATGCCATGATCTTAGTTTTCTGAATGTTGAGCTTCAAGCCAACCTTTTCACTCTCCTCTTTCACTTTCATCAAGAGGCTTTTTAGTTCCTCTTCACTTTCTGCCATAAGGGTGGTGTCATCTGTATATCTGAGGTTACTGATAATTCTCCCAGAAATTTTGATTCCAGCTTGTGCTTCATCCGGCCCAGCATTTCTAGTGATGTACTCTGCATATAACTTAAATGACAATATACAGGGTGACAATATACAGGATGACTTGAGGTACTCCTTTCCTGATTTGGAACCAGTCTGTTGTTTATGTCCATTTCTAACTGTTGTTTCTTGATCTGCATACAGATTTCTCAGGAGACAGGTCAGGTGGTCTGGTATTCCCATCTCCTGAAGAATTTTCCACAATTTTGTGATCCACACAGTCAAAGGCTTTGGCATAGTCAATAAAGCAGATGTTTTTCTGGAACTCTCTTGCTTTTTCTATGTTCCAGCAGATGTTGGCTATTTGATCTCTGGTTCCTCTGCCTTTTCTAAATCCAGCTTGATAATATGGAAGTTAACAGTTCATGTACTGTTGAAGACTGGCTTGGATAATATTGAGCATTACTTTGTTAGCATGTGAGATGAGTGCAATTGTGCAGAATCGAACATTCTTTGGCATTGTCTTTCTTTGGGATTGGAATGAAAACTGACATTTTCTACCATGTAGTGTCACTAAAATTTCTGCAACTCTCTGGATATCATGTGCTCAGAAGGACTAGAACCTCTGGTATACAAGATTCTGAACATTTTTGAACAGTCACCAATCCACTCTATTACTTCTTTTCACAATATTTTATCATTTTTTCATAGGAAGAATGAGCACAACTGCTCATTATCTTATTTTTCTTTGTTATGTCTTCATTATTAATTTAAAATGCTTAATACTAAATTAAAGACATTCACCTTTGACATTCTTACATTCACAAGGTGTGCGCCTTTTCTTGAATCTGAGTGAGCACTCTGACTGCTTTTCAAATAGAACATGACAGAAGCAGTGCTGGGCCAGTTTTCAGGTCACAGCCTTAACAGTCTGGGATCTTCCTCTTCCTGTCTTTTTAAACACATACTCTAGGAAATTCGTTACCATATTGGGAGGAAGTTCAAACAACACTGTGGAAAAGCCAACAGGGAAATAAATCAAGGCCACTAGTGCATACCCCTGCTAATCTCCCAGCTCAGAACTGGCACCAACTTGCCAGCTTTTACAGTGAGCCATTTTATAAATAGATCCTTTACCTTCAGTTGAGCTGTCCTAACTGATGCTTCATAGAGCAGAAATGAGCTGCTCCTTCTGAACACTGCCCAAATTTCAGATTTGTGAGTAACGTAACTGCTATGTTTTTAAGCTGTTAAGTCCTGGGTGTTTGTTACACAGCAATAAATTACATTCAGTGAAAGAAATGAATGATGCCTCATGCTCATGCTTAGTCACTCAGTCATGTCTGACTCTTTGCAACCCCATAGACTATAGCCCACCAGGCTCCTCTGTCCATGGGATTCTCCAGGCAGGAATACTGGAGTGGGTAGCCATTCCCTTCCCCAGGGGATCTTCCTCACCCAGGGACTGAAATGGGTCTCCTGCACTGCAGGTGGATTCTTTATTGTCTGAGCTACCAAGGAAGTTCCTTAATGATGCTTAATGAAATGTAAATATAAAATGAATTTCTAGTAGTCAAATATTGTGAAGAATATAAATATTATCATGAACATGACACTTATCTTTATTTAGTACAATAAGCCAAACTGTATTTATTACTAGTATTTGACTTTGAGTTTATCTTGCTATATGCACAGAGCCATTGACACAAATATTTGGTAAAAAAATTGAGAGGGGTAGATATTTTCCTTGTTCATATGAAAGCAAAAAAATATTTAGGAATCAAATGAAAACTATACCTGAAAAGTATTTGATGTAACAGTATCACCTTCCTGAATTCTGAAGAATTTAGAATAAAAACAGCCTATATTTTTAACAATGTACAGCTAGCTCCATTGTGTTTCACTATTTAGAGGATTGGTTACTGACACTAAGCCACTCAGCTCATAAACAAAAGAATGACACAGCAGGATAGAGTGCAATGGTCAGTCAGGATGGTTTATCTGTCTAATGTTTCAGCATAGTATAATTTCAGCTTACATATTTTCTTTTTAGTCTACTACATATATAATGTTCAGGGTTTTCAGCAGATGAAGTCATTTCAAAGTAGAGCTCCCTAGTCTGCTTAGAGGTGCAACTAGAGATACTTTTCTTTATCCATCTTAGGATGAGTCTCACCCATAAATTAAAACTTTTAATGCACCCAACATACAAATAAAAATTACAGTTGATTTTTCAATGAGACCTGGTCCATGAGTGGGCAATTTGGTATGAGATCTGAAAACTGAATCACATTTTGCCCTCTCACTTTCTGTAAAAATAGACATAAGTTAGGATATAATAGGTGGTTTATAACCAAAACTCAAACTAATAATGTCTTAAACATGTTCACAATAGACAGTATAATGTTACTATGGCAGCTGTGTTCTGCAAGTTGTTCAGGAACCCAGACTCCTTTTGTCTTGTTCCTCTATCTTTAGGCTATTTTCTTCACCCAAGATGGCTTGTCACCACATCCACATTACAAGCAATAGGATGAAAAAAAGGGCACGCCTTCCCTTTCAGGATGCAACCTAGTTTCACAGATCAATTCTGCTCACATTACATTGGCTGGAATTAGTTAACACAGGCCACATCCAACTGAAAGAAAGGTGGACAACATGTAGACTTTATTCAGTATGGCCATGTGTCCAGCAAATAAAAAAATCAGTATTCTACTGCTACGAGAAAGAAATGGAGATTAGATGTTGAGCAAAACCCACTCCAGTGTTCTTGCCTGGAGAATCCCAGGGACGGGGGAGCCTGGTGGGCTTCCATCTATGGGGTCGTACAGAGTTGCACACGACTGAAGTGACTTAGCAGCAGCAACAACTAGAATGCCTTCCACGGGTGCACTCTCTTTGAAGGAAGGATGAATCTTCCAGCTAATATTTTACATTATACAAAATCAGTGACTTGAATTTTCTGCCTGAATGAACAGTAGACAAATGTTTTACCTAAACCACTCTGACCAAAATTTCATAAAGAATTCTTAACTATCAAATGAGATGATGTATTTTTAAGTCATCTTTATGTACTACTCATAAAATACTATAATATAGCAACCAGAAGTCATTGATTCAGACATGGCTAATAGATATTCACAGCACTTTTATCTTTGCTAAGCAACAATTTCTAGAGTGCTCTACATGTTTGCTTTTTATATAACTTTAATGCACATAATATCTTTCAGCAGACAATCTCAAGAAGCTTTTATAAACATTAATTAACTGAACTTCACACCACTCTTGAGAACTGAGAATTAATACATCCATTTACATGGCAGGAAGCCAGATGAACATTACAATCAAGCAATATGGAGCTTACTTAGTTTCAGCCATGTAACAATATCAAATAGGCAGTACTAGAAACTCAATGTTAATCTGAAAATTGGATATTTAGCTATTTCTAGGCTGGCAAATGATTATTACCCTATATTCAATTCAAGGAAAATCACATTACTAACAAACACAAAAAGAAACACTATTTTGAAGGGATACTTCAATTTAAATGCAACTGATACCTAATCTTCTATATATAAATCTAAATATAAAAATAAAATTGAAAAGATTCTCACCAGATAAACTTTTAGCACGAAGCTTGATGCAATTTGTTTCCAGATTTGCTTTAAAAAATGTTATTCAATTCATGTGTAAGGGAAAGATAGCACATATCAGATTTCTCTGAATAAAATAACCAAACTATATAAGAATACATGTTATATGTACTGTCTCAACATATCTTAGAGTTATTGTGATGAATAAATAATAAAAATATGGTAAAATATATTACTGTTAATACACTATCCAAAGAGCTAACTTCTCAGTATGACTGAAACATATTGATAACACTTAAAATCCCAAAACTGTTATTCATTGGAAAAAATTAATTATATGATTTTATTTGTTGTATGGAATTTTCCAAATAAACAGAGATATAACCATGGTCCCTTAATGAGGCAGATAAGATTAGTTTAGTCACTAAATAAAAGCTTTAACATTACACCTATTTCTTGCAATCTGATCTAGGTCTGAAAAAAAGTGAGGTCTAAGCCTCACATTAATGGAAGCTAAAATACAGAAATAAAGGCAAGAGCATTATTTATTTTTTATAGGGCTGGACAAGTGTACAGTGCAAGATTTACTGATGACAAACAGTATGAAGACTAATGAAATATGAACCAATAGCTTTTAGCTCAGACTTTCATCAGTGATCTTTCCAAAATGCTCCTTGAATAGATTTTTTCAAACCCTTCAAATAAAAGCAATTCAAAGTTTAGATATAGGAGAATATCCTGAAAGATCTTTTGAAGCTGCTCATTTTTCAAATCACAAGAAACTTAAAACAAATTTTTGGAAAATTTCTCCTAGGACATTTATCCTGGCTAGGTTAATAAAGAGAGGGAACTGGGATTCCATTCCACCTGGCTCACCCTTTCCTATGGACTGACACACCCAAAACATTAGTTTTAAGCCAGCTAACTAACGAAATCCATTTCAGAGCTAATAGTTTAAACTTATTTTGTTTGGTTGAAGGGGTGTGGGGAGTACTTTTCCAAAGGAATATCAAGTTACTTTAGTAACTTACCCAAGGAAAAGAATTTTCGTCATCAAAACCTGATAAACATGCAAAGTCTCTGCCAATAGTAATGATGGAATAGAAAGATGATAATAATTTATGACAGAATGGGAAATAGCTTTATCTAGGGTGCTGGAGAAGACTCTTGAGAGTCCCTTGGACTGCAAGGAGATCCAACCAGTCCATTCTAAAGGAGATCAATCCTGGGTGTTCATTGGAAGAACTGATGCTAAAGCTGAAACTCCAACCTTACTGGAAAAGACTCTGATGCTGAGAAGGATTGGGGGCGGGAGGAGAAGGGGACAACAGAGAATGAGATGGCTGGATGGCATCACCGACTCGATGGACATGAGTTTGAGTGAACTCTGGGAGTTGGTGATGGACAGGGAGGCCTGGCGTGCTGTGATTCATGGGGTCGCAAAGAGTCGGACACGACTGAGCGACTGAACTGAACTGAACTGAACTGAGGGATATAATAACTCTTTTTAAGAAAGATACATATATATGTTTTCTAATACATATTAGAACGCTTTATTGGTCTCTTTTTAAATAAAACTAAAAAATTCTTTCTAAATATGTGATATGAAATTCATTTTAACAACAGATGTTGAGAGTCTTCTACTGTGTATAGTAAAAGATATGGAAATTAGCAAAGTAAGTTCTGCCCTCAAGAAGCATACACTGAAAAGGAAGATGAGGAATTATATTTTCAGGGAGAAAAAAATAAGTATTGCTCGAAAAGGAGAACTTTAAAGGAGAAAAAAAAATGAGTTTCTTGGAAGATTCAGGAAAGGTTGATTAAGCAAGGAAATATTTTATGGACTTTGACGGATAGGTAAGATTTTGGTGTTTGGAATCTAAGGGTGCACAATAGTGATGGAAGGATTCCAAGTAACAAAAACAAAAACAGGACAAATGAATGTCTAAAACATACTGAGTGGTATAGGGTAGAATGTAGAGAGCCATGTAATAGAATATAAATTTGCAAAAATAGGTCAGGGTAAATACTGTTCTTTTTGGCTTGCAATATGTGCATCAAAAGTATTGGGTACAGGTACTTCCCTGGTGGTCCAGTGGTTAAGACTTTGTGCTTCCATTGCAGAGGATACGGGTTTGATCCCTGGTCAGAGAACTAAGATCCTACATGTTGTGTGGCAAGGCCAAAAAAAAGTGTGGGTACAAACTCCTGAGACTGGATTTGATTTTAAGAACTTGTTCCATACACTCTTTATTACTAAGAGTACTCCTTCAATGCTTGTGATAGTGAGCTGTGCCAAATAATTGTACATTAAATGCTCTGAATGTTTTATTAATTATGCACTTAAAATGATCATAGCTAAATTAAAACTTCATTTATATTCTTCAAATGAGAACTACATTGGCTGAGTAGCATCTGTGATCTTTTTCTCTTTGAATATATAAATATATTGTAGAAGAACTTTAGAATCTAAAAATGAACCTTAGAGGTGAGGATCTCTCCTAACCAACCCTTCTCCTGAAATGCTGAAGGAGAACCAGTATTAAATGACTTAAGTTTGACTTCCTCTCTGTGCCCTTTCTTTTAATAGAATTATTAATTAGTATTGAGATAACCCAATGCAAGCTCAGTTTTTAGAGCCAAATGTGATATAAAAGATTGTGTGCTACATCTCTCCATTCAGGTTTGACTCACTGCAACCCTATGGTCTGGGGCCCACCAGGCTTTTCTGTCCACGGGATCCTTCAGGCAAGAATACTGGAGTGGGTTGCCATAGCCTCCTCCAGGGGATCTTCCTTACCCAGGGATCAAACCCCCATCTCTTACATCTGCTGCATTAGCAGGTGGGTTCTTTACCACTAGTGCCACCTGGGAAGCCCAATATGAAAGATTGCTGCTGCTAAGTCACTTCAGTCATGTCAGACTCTGTGTGACCCCATAGACGGCAGCCCATCAGGCTCCCCCGTCCCTGGGATTCTCCAGGCAAGAACACTGGAGTGGGTTGCCATTTCCTTCTCCAATGTGTGAAAGTGAAAAGGGAAAGTGAAGTCGCTCAGTCATGTCTGACTCGTAGCGACCACATGGACTGTAGCCTACCAGGCTCCTCCGTCCATGGGATTTTCTAGGCAAGAGTACTGGAGTGGCTTGCCATTGCCTTCTCCGATATGAAAGATTACACATACCCTATTGCTTGTTTAACATCCAGGAAATTAAAACCCATAAATTGTGACTCATCTAAAGTTACCCAGTGAGTTACCCTAGCAAATTTTCAGAGCTAAAGATGAACAGATAATATTCATAGCAAGAGAGAAAACTTGCTGGATTTGCCAAAAAAGTAATTTTTTTCTACTTATGTTGTCAAAGATTACTTACTAAATTAAGACCTCAATTTAGCTTAAATAATTAAAACAATTATGTTTGAGACTGTTTTTATCACTTATGTTTCTTTGTCCACATTTGTTTCTTTGTTAATCCTCAAAGATGCTACGATGCCTGGCATGTTATCTATTTCATATATACATACATATTTTGTATACATATGAAAAAATTTTATGATAAATCCCACAGGTTTAACATCTCAATTCTGGAGGCCCAGAAGAGACAGCAGAGGAGATGAAAAGGAGGAGAAAAAGTCACGTAAAATATTATCAAGTTTTTCAATAACAAGAATGAAGCTAGAAGATAATAGATACTTGTCTTTCAATCTAGACTTCTACATCCACACAACCTATCAATCAAGCAACAGGGTAAAATAAAAACACATCCAGACTTACAAAGTCTTAAAAAATTCCTGTCACATGCATCCTCTTTCTCCTTCTTTAATTTTTTAATTGAGATACAATTGGTATTAAAATGATATGTTTCAAGAGGACAACATTATAACTCAACACCTGCATACATTACAAAGTGATCATCACTAAAGGTTCAGTTACCACCCATCACCATATAATTGACTTCCTTCACCCATTTCACCCACCTCTCAACCCCCTGTCCCTCCAGTAACCACCAATCTGGGGTTACCATACCACTATACAGAATGCACCAATCACATGCACCCTTTTTCAGGAGGCTACAGGAGGCAGTGCTCCACCAAAAAATGAAAGAGTAAACCAAGAAAGAGGAAAACAAAGGACCTGGGAAAGCTAAGAGGTAACAGAGGTACAGAGGTGAGAGGTAACAGAAGTGTCAATCATCCTACTTCTCCCCTCCTGGCTCATGCCTAGGATGTAGCATTGCTTCATCCCTTAGTCCTGACACATAGTACCGCTTCTTAGTTTTTAACTTTGTCATTCATTTTTCAACCTTAATTCAGATACTCTGGCTACATTACCATAGCCACCACAGATAAATAAGTAAATCTTTAATTTGACCTGAGCTGCCAGAGAAGGCAATGGCATCCCACTCCAGTATTCTTGCCTGGAAAATCCCATGGACGGAGGAGCCTGGTGGGCTGCAGTCCATGCGGTCACTAAGAGTTGGACACTACTGAGCGATTTCATTTTCACTTTTCCCTTTCCTGCATTGGAGAAGGAAATGGCAACCCACTCCAGTGTTCTTGCCTGGAGAATCCCAGGGACGGGGGAGCCTGGTGGGCTGCCATCTATGGGGTCGCACAGACTCGGACATGACTGAAGTGACTTAGCAGCAGCAGCAGCAGCAGCAGGACCTTATGCTACATGTGATCCCTCATGAATGGACTTCTGTTGAAGTTACATCAGCCCAGTGACCAAGTTACAGATAAGTCCCAGGAGACTTGAATCATATAACCATGAAAGGCTGCAGCAAGCACCTTTTCAGAAGGATTATGCTGTCATTCAAAAGCCAAACCTTTGCTACATATTTTAGAATATTGCTAAAATTAAGGATCCTTTCTAGGTAAGGTTTCATTTCATCTCTTTTCATTACAAAGAGGAAGTAATTTCAGGAGCCCAAGAAACAAACACAGGCCAGTGGAATTTTGCCTGCATGAGCAGTACAGGACCTCTGGCAGGCATGGCTCACTTAGTCTTAGCGTGATAAGAGAGTTTCTTCTCACCCTATAGCCAGGGGCCATGGGCATGATCAGCAAATGCATCAAAAAGACAGGTGTACTCTGAGTCCTGGGTGACATCCAAGCACAACCCTTCTTCCCCATGCCCATGAGACTGGTTTATTGATACCTTCCAGTCACACACACACTCAACCTCATTTGTGATTGGACTAATGGACACATCCAGTTCCCTACATTTTTGCCTCCTCGGTACCAAGCAGTGGACTGTGAGCATCTGATAGAAAATAGCTAGCAAGCATATTATCTGGACAAAAAAAAATTGCCCCAAGAATTTTGCACACTGCATGGTTCTCCCTTTGTGTAGTACATATAATACATACTTTGCGGAGTTGATACTTATCTCAGTGTGACTTCCTTAAGAATAATCAACACTGGCACCCTTTGCTAATCCCATTTGTTTCCTAAGAAATGGGAAAGGCATGGATCAAAGGTCATGAGACCCATAAAACTGGCTGCTTATGAAGGCTCTCTCTTGAGAGCACATCTCCAATGCTTGCTATGCCTTCAGAGAAGTCTACAGAGGATACAGCCCAATTTCCAGACTTGCTTGTGCATTTTTAAAACTTTATAAATACATAGATACCAAGGATTTTATACAAATGGATTAAAGGGCATTATTTCTGGTGTCTGGCCTAACCAAGCAAATGCAAAGCTGGGTCATACTGTATTTTCAACATGGAAGCCCCTTCTGAATGTACAACACTCTAAGAGATGTAAAACCTTCTACCCTCAATGGCAGCTTTTCTTGTTATCTTTGCCCTAATAGCTTTCTGATCCATAAAGGAGGAGACAGGAAAAAAATCACATGAATTAATACATCACGCAGTTACACTATCAACAACAACAAAAAAGAGTTATAATACACTGTGAGATATGCTAAATTAGGAGTATGAAGTGCCACTGCAAAATAGATGAAGCAACCTGTTGGCCAGCCCAGGGTGTGGGACATAGTGTAGTGGGAAAGGGCCAGTCAAGGAAGCACTTCAACATTAGTTTTGTACCTTGAAGAATGAGTCAAAATTTGCCATGCAAATATAAGAAGGAAGGCCATTCCCACCAGAGAAATAAACAATGCCTTTGCCGACAAGGTCGCCAACACTGCCTCCTTCACCATTTTCTTCTTAGAATAGAAGACATCCATGTTCTCCATTTATGGCCTTGGAAAAAGGCAACACACACACACACACACACACAAGTATTCTCCAAGATACACCTCTTTCTAGGTCAAGTCTCATTTCCCAATACTGACAACAAAGTCAATACCTCATCACTATCATTCTTGAAGTTAAAATTCACCCTCTTCCCAGGGTAGGAGTGGTCTATGAAGAGAAAAGCAAATGTTTATTCCAGAGTTCTTGAATGGGAGCCCCTTCTCCTCATTCCTGTTCTTGACCTGCTCATGATGGGATAATCACTTAGCCAACAGAATCAGGAACTCTATTCCACGGCTGTTCTTTCAAAAAAAACCTACATGCTATGGACTTCACCCCAAGAATCGCTCAACGTGCCAGCAAGAAGAAAACCTCTTTTCCTGCCACAATCTGCCTTAGTCCTTCTCCCTGTCTCCAAGGCATCTGGGATCTTCCTGTCTGGCTCTCTTTGGCCCAGACAATTCTAGAACAGTAGATTGTATTAAAATGTTCAAATCCAAATAATAACGATGATGATTTCTTTTGAAGGCATAAGAACCAAATGGTGAATTTTCATGAAATTCCTCTTAGTTATCCTGACAATTTCTCCTACTTAGATACAATAAGATCATCATTCCGCACTAATGATCACTATCAAGTCAGGAAACACAACAGTTTCTCAAAATCAAAGCAACTTCATATGATAAAAGTTTCAATAATTCAGTTTAGTCACTCAGTCATGTCCAACTCTTTGTGACCCCGTGTACTGCAGCACACCAGGCTTCCCTGTCCATCACCAACTCCTGAGGCTTACTCAAACTCATGTCCATCGAGTCGGTGATGCCATCAAACCATCTAATCCTCTTTCGTCCCCTTCTCCTCCTGCCTTCAATCTTTCCCAGCATCAGGGTCTTTTCCAATGAGTCAGTTCTTCGCATCAGGTGGCAAAAGTATTGGAGCTTCAGCCTTAGTATCAGTCCTTCCAATGAATATACAGGGCTGATTTCCTTTAGGATTGACTGGTTTGATCTCCCTGCAGTCCAAGGGACTCTCAAGAGTCTTCTCCAACACCACAGTTCAAAAGCATCAATTCTTCAGCGCTCAGCTTTCTTTATAGTCCAACTCTCACATCCATACATGACTACTGGAAAAACCATAGCTTTGACTTTTGTTGGCCTTTGTTGGCAGAGTAATGTCTCTGTTTTTTAATATGCTATCTAGGTTGGTCATAGCATTTCTTCCAAGGAGCAAGCATCTTTTAATTTCATGGCGGCAGTCACCATCTGCAGTGATTTGGGAGTCCCCAAAAATAAAGTCAGCCACTGTTTCCACTGTTTCCCCATCTATTTGCCATGAAGTGATAGAACAAATGCCATGATCTTAGTTTTCTGAATGTTGAGCTTTAAGCCAACTTTTTCACTATCCTCTTTCACTTTGATCAAGAGGCTCTTTAGTTCTTCTTTGCTTTCTGCCATAAGGGTGGTGTCATCTGCATATCTGAGGTTATTGATATTTCTCCCAGAAATTTTGATTCCAGCTTGTGCTTCATGTAGTCCAGCATTTCACATGATATACTCTGTATATAAGTTAAATAAGCAGGGTGACAATATACAGCCTTGATGTACTCCTTTCCCAATTTGGAACCAGTCCATGTTCAGTTCTAACCATTGCTTCTTGAACTGCATACAGATTTCTCAGGAGACAGGTCAGGTGGTCTGGTGTTCCCATCTCCTGAAGATTTTTTCACAGTTTGTTGTTATCCACACAGTCAAAGGCTTTGGCGTAGTCAATAAAGCAGAAGTAGATGTTCCTCTGGAACTCTCTTGCTTTTTCTATGATCCATCAGATGTTGGCAATTTGATCTCTGGTTTCTCTGCCTTTTCTAAATCCAGTTTGAAGAACTGTCAAGTTGTTCAACCTCCAAGCGTCTCTGGTGGGTATAGGGTTTGATTCTAAATGTGATTTCGCCCCTCCTACCATATTGCTGGAGCTTCTCCTTTGCCCTTGGACATGGGGTATATTTTTTTGGTGGGATACAACATTCTCCTAATGACAGTTGTTCAGCAGTGAGTTGTTGAACAAGTGTCAACAGTGACAGTTGTCAAATTGTTCAAATATTAAAAGTAGTATTTTTTTCAAGGAGTTATGTTTGAAAATACACTTTGGTTGCAGCTTTAAAAAGATTCAATTTGGGAACCTGAACCACTATGAGTGATATGGAAGAAGGAATTTATAATAAGAATTAGTACCTACCCAATTGTGGGAAGAGCTGAGAAGATAAAGATCCAAAAAAACTGCAGTTGAAGGAGCAGGGGAAAAAGTCACAAACATGTCAGAACTTGTAAGGAGCCAGCACATCCTGTTGTTGGGATAGGGACCACACAGTCTGCGGAAGGTTGCTGGCTCTTCACAGCTACCACCCATTGGGTTGTCAAAAAAGCATCCAGTGGAAGCCTGAGGTCACTTCTGATGGGCAAGGACAGCATCAGGAAGGAGGGAAGAACAAGAACAAACTAGCACCCAGCAGAACCCCGGGCTCGATGATAAGTTTTAGAATATAATGACTGCTGCTTCTCTTTTGCCTCCCACACTCACACAGTTTTCCTTTAGACCAACTCCAGTCTGGAATTACATGTAGAAGGAGAGTCTAAGAAATGTAGTTCTCAGCATAATGAAATAGACAATAGAACAATCAGGCACATTGGTATTTTGACTTAACTACCAGGCCTCCAAAACCCAAAATGACAAGTTATTATGTCTCAGACTTTCAATAAATAACAACAACAACAGAAAAAAAGATAAAATTTCCTTTAAGTCAAAGTGATCTGTCTAAAATGTAAAATTCTAATTATTTTAAATATTTTAGTGGCTCCTTATTAACTACCACACAGATTTTCTTTCTTGGTGTGGCATATGAGACCCATCATATTCTGATGCTCACCTACTTATTGAGAAGGGCATGGCAACCCACTCTAGTACTGTTGCCTGGAGAATGCCATGGACTGAGGAGCCTGGCAGACTACAGTCCATAAGGTCGCAAAGAGTTGGACACGACTGAAGTGACTGAGCTTACACACACTCACCTACTTATTTAGCCTCATTTTCTGTCCTAGTCTCAAACACACCATGCTTTCAACTATTTTAAACCACTTGCAGAACGCTGAATATATCATTATTTTAAGCCTGTTTGCCTACTTCCTCTCTTAAGAATGAATTTCCTCACCACCATCCCCCTGTAAATACAGTCACCTGGCAAACTCCTGCTCATCCTTTCACATGTGGCTCAAATGTGGCCTCCCTTGCAGTGTCTTCCATGTTTCCTCACCTCCTCCTGATCCCCACAGTCAGTTCATAATACTCTCCTAACAGTGTTTTGTATTTGCCACATTGTACCAGGTCTGCTAATTTATATGCTGGCTTTCTATGCCAGACAACAAGCTCCTCAGTGTTAAGGACCATATCTCATTCATCTTTGTAGCCCCAGACACCAACACTTCCCTGGCACATGGCAGGGGCTCAATAAACATTTGGTTAGAAATTTACTTGATGGATTACAAAACCTGACATGTTTAAATATTTTATTCCATATTTATAACTGCTTCTATACAAATTATGATTCTCATAAAATATAGGTTTATATTTATAAAGAACTAACTTGGAAGTAATTCAATAAACGTAGATGGCCAAATATTGAAATTCAGTCTAAATCTTCAAATGGCCCTAAATCATATGACCTCACAGACCAGATTAATAAGATCTCAATTTCTACATCTCACTTTCACTGGTGCTGTTTAAACAGGCTCCTGACCTGCCACTGGGATATAGAACAACAAAGGAAACATCTGGTTTTTCTTAACTTTGGGGTGACAAATCCATTTGTTAACAGTAGCAATGGGAGAGCCGACAGTACTTGATAACAGCTCTAACATGGGGATCTTGGGCCAAAACAGATGGCCCAGACACTTCAGGGAAAGCTTTAAAAAGATGTCTTTTCTAATTCAGGTTGCACATTCCTTGAAAGTTCCTTCAACACAAGCAGAGGTTTGCAGATGATTTTATTGGCTCTGACAAGAGGTCTGTCAAAAGGTTAGTTTGCATTTGTCTCTTGGGGGTAGCTTGGTTGGATTTTGTTTTTCAAAGTAAGTAAAGGCAGGAATGTTTATAACAGACCAAAAAACTGGAAGTCTGAAGCAGTTTGCATCACCACTGATTTTCTGAACATGACCTCTGACTGGTCACAATTTTTCTGTGCACTCAATTTTTAAAATTCTTTGTTGGTAAACCAAAGTTAATGCAGAGTTAGAGCCTTTCGTTCCACATATATATATATTAATAATAATTATGTTTAGACTCTGAGGTTGTTAAACAAAAGGTCAAAATCTGGCCAATGGAAAAGCATTGGAATTATCTTTCTTATACATCAGGATACACTAGTTATGTGTAATAGTTACACTGACTCTAATTAAACATTTCAAACATTCTATCACTTTTCAATGTCACTAAAACCTAGATATTCCCTCTCAACCTGTTACATTTTGCAGTCATTTCTGAGATGCCAAATTTACTTTTGGATTCACTAAATATACTCTTCTTGAATTATTAAATCAATCAGTCACTGGAACAGAAAAAATAATTTTATCATATTTGAACAAGGCAATAGTTAATAAGAACCACACACTGAAGTACTTTCTTCCTAGTATAGTGTCCCTTTATATACAGTACAATTAGCAAATTGTTTGCTATATTCACTCCAAATTGACTTGTTTCAGTAAAATTTTGGTTGATATTTAATTTTTTAAAATCATTTATGTCAGACATTGGAACTGCTATTATAGCTGAAGAAACTAATCCACAGGGGTTCAGTGCCAAAGTACCCATCTAATTAGTGGTAAAACCTAGAATTAAAGTAATTACACAAACATACTCATATACACATTTTTAAAGGGTTATTCACAAAGAAAAGTTGATCATTGAAGGAAACACTTTTTTAGTACACTGTTTCACAAAATGGATTAATCCATTTGTATTACTGCCAAACAGTTTAGATTAACAGATGAAATGGATCAACTAGTTGAGAAATAATGCCATACTATTTTATATAAAAATGAAAGATTTCTTCTTATATTCTTTACCAAAATACTTTCAATAGAGGAAAACAATAGAACAGGAAAGACAAGAGAGCTCTTCAAGAAAATGAGAGATACCAAGGGAACATTTCATGCAAAGACAGGGACAATAAAGGACAGAAATGGTATTGACCTAACAGAAGCAGAGGATATTAAGAAGAGGTGGCAATAAAACACAGAAGAACTATACAAAAAAGATCTTCATGACCCAGATAACCACAGTGGTGTGATCACTCACCTAGAGCCAGACATCCTGGAATGCGAAGTCAAGTGGGCCTTAGGAAGCATCACTATGAAAAAAGCTAGTTAAGGTGATGGAATTCCTGTTGAGCTATTTCAAATCCTGAAAGATGTTGCTGTAAAAATACTGCACTCAATGTGCCAGCAAATGTGGAAAACTCAGCAGTGGCCACAGGACTGGAAAAGGTCAGTTTTCATTCCAATCCCAAAGAAAGGGAATGCCAAAGAACAGTCAAACTACTGCACAATTGCACTCATCTCACAGGCTAGTAAAGTAATGCTCAAAATTCTCCAAGCTAGGCTTCAGTAATACATGAAACGTGAACTTCCAGATGTTCAAGCTGGTTTTAGAAAAGGCAGAGGAACCAGAGATCAAATTGCCAACATTCGCTGGATCACAAAAAAAGCAAGAGAGTTCCAGAAAAAAAATACCTACTTCTGCTTTATTGACTACACCAAAGCCATTTACTGTGTGGATCACAATAAACTGTGGAAAATTCTGAAAAAGATGGGAATACCAGACTACCTGACCTGCCTCCTAAGAAACCTGTATGCAGGTCAAGAAGCAACAGTTAGAACTGGACAAGGAACAACAGATTGGTTACAAATTGAGAAAGGAATACGTCAAGGTTGTATATTGTCACCCTGCTTATTTTACTTATATGCAGAGTACATCACGTTAAATGCTGGACTGGATGAAGCACAAGCTGGAATCAAAGATTGTCGAGAGAAATATCTATAACATCAGATATGCAGATGACACCACCCTTATGGCAGAAAGTAAAGAGGAACTAAACAGCCTCTTGATAAAGGTGAAAGAGGAGAGTGAAAAAGCTAGCTTAAAATGTATTTTTTTTAATTGGTGGAAAATTGGTTTACAATGTTGTGTTGGTTTCTACCATGCAACAATGTGAATCAGACATACTATATATCGCCTCTCTTGAGACTCCCTCTTCTCCACCCATCCTCTAAGTCATCACAGAGCACCAGCCTGGGCTCGCTGTGTCATATAGCAACTTAGTAATAACCATTTTGCACAAGACAGTGTATATATATCACTGCTCCTTTCTCAATTCAAGGAAGGAAAGTATTGACAGAAAGAATTATGAGGGCAGGCTTCTGGGACTTTCTGCAAGTTTTAGTCTTTATTTCTTATCTTCTGAGGGGACAGAGAGTCCCCAAAAGACCCTCTATTACTCCTGACTCTCTGTCACCTGGTACTCCCCTTTCTTTCTCACATTCCCCCGTGTCTCCAAAGGAGAGCTCAGGAGTTGTGAAAACAGAGACATTGGGCAAAGAGCATTCCAGTTCCTCTTCACACAGGGAGATCTTGGTCATAAGCACTCAAAGTCCAACACTTAGGCCACCCTGACTGCCCAGGACCCATGCTCCAACCTGGGTATTGTTTTATAGATGGACGTAGGTGGTGCTAGCACCTTTACTATGCATGGCAACATTCAGTTCCTGACGGCCAAACAGAGGGGTGGCCCTGTCTTAGGTTGTGACTGACTTTGTAGACAGAGGAGATGGGAAAATGAAAGGAAGCCTTGATTTCCCCTGCCCCACATTAAAGACTGCACCATTCACCACAGGACCAGGGACAGTTTATAATAGTTGCAAGGGGGCATGGCAACCCACTCCAGTATTCTTGCCTGGGAAATCCCATGGACAGAGGAGCCTGCCAGGCTACAGTCCATGGGGTCACAAAAGAGGTGGATATGACTTAGCCATTAAACAGCAACAACAACACGGGGAAAAGCAGGAGTTCTAGAAAGAGACAGACTTATGCCTGTTGTGTGACCATGGGCACGTTACAAGATTGAATTTCATTTCCCTGGATGTAAACCAAGAAGTATGATACTCATCTTGGAGTTTTGTTATAAGGACCTAAGTAGAACTCAAACACATGACAGATACATAGTAGACATTTAATAAATAAGAATGAAATGCATCATATATTTTCCTGATTTGGGGAAAGAGGCAATAAGCTGGAATGAACAAATAATAAGCTGGAACAAGCGAAAATGAACAAAAATAAAGCAGCCGGTTGGAGATAGTATTTTCAATTTTTCTGCCTCCAGTTTCCTAGACCTTCTGATTAAATTGTGAAACTTTAAGAGCCTAGCAGTCTTGTACTTGTTCTCAGTATTGAATATGCTTACTTACAATTTTAGATAACTTTATTATTGCATATTTTAGAGAGCCCAGCCACAAATATATGACCAATATAAATGGACATAAAAGCAGATCATAAAAAAAAAAAGCAGGTCATACTGAAAGCATCATCTTCTAGTCCTTTGTAACTGATATTTTCATTCTTTAAGGCAAGGGTTCCCAAAGTATGTTACCTATTAAACTAATTTTATAGAAAATTACTACTAAAGATGTTAAGAAGGGAAAAAAGCATGTTTTTCCTTTTGTTCTGTTGTGGTTTTTCCATGTGAATTTTCAAAATCTTCAATAGTCTAATATGCATGAAAGGCAATGACAAAGAATGCTCAAACTACCGCACAATTGCACTCATCTCACACGCTAGTAAAGTCATGCTCAAAATTCTCCAAGCCAGGCTTCAGCAATATGTGAACAGTGAACTTTCAGATGTTCAAGCAGGTTTTAGAAAAGGCAGAGGCAGCAGAGATCAAATTGCCAACATCTGCTGGATCACGGAGAAAGAAAGAGAGTTCCAGAAAAACATCTATTTCTGCTTCATTGACTATGCCAAAGCCTTTGACTGTGTGGATCACAATAAACTGTGGAACATTCTGAAAGAAATGGGACTACCAGACCACCTGACCTGCCTCTTGAGAAACCTGTATGCAGGTCAGGAAGCAACAGTCAGAACTGTACTTAGAACAACAGACTGGTTCCACATAGGAAAAGGAGTACATCAAGGTTGTATATTGTCACCCTGCTTATTTAACTTATATGCAGAGTCCATCATGAGGAATGCTGGGCTGGAAGAAGCACGAGCTGGAATCAAGATTGCAGGGAGAAATATCAATAACCTCAGATATGCAGATGACACCACCCTTATGGCAGAAAGTGAAGAGGAACTCAAAAGCCTCTTGATGAAAGTGAAAAAGGAGAGTGAAAAGGTTGGCTTGAAGCTCAACATTCAGAAAACAAAGATCATGGCATCTGGTCCCATCACTTCATGGGAAATAGATGGGGTAACAGTGGAAACAGTGTCAGACTTTATATTTTTGGGCTCCAAAATCACTGCAGATGCTGATTGCAGCCAGGAAATTAAAAGACGCTTACTCCTTGGAAGGAAAGTTAGGACCAATCTAGATATTATATTAAAAAGCAGAGACATTACTTTGCCAACAAAGGTCCGTCTAGTCAAGGCTATGGTTTTTCCCGTGGTCATGTATGGATGTGAAGTTGGACTGTGAAGAAAGCTGAGTGCTGAAGAATTGATGCTTTTGAACTGTGGTGCTGGAAAAGACTCTTGAGAGTCCCTTGGACTGCAAGGAGATCCAACCAGTCCATTCTAAAGGAGATCAATCCTGGGTATTCATTGGAAGGACTGATGCTAAAGCTGAAACTCCAGTACTTTGGCAACCTCATGCAATGAGCTGACTCACTGGAAAAGAGTCTGATGCTGGGAAGGATTGGGGGCAGGAGGAGACGGGGACGACAGAAAATGAGATGGCTGGATGGCATCACCAACTTGATGGACATGAGTTTGAGTGAACTCCGGGAGTTGGTGATGGACAGGGAGGCCTGGCATGCTGTGATTCACGGGGTCGCAAAGAGTTGGACACGACTGAGCGACTGAACTGAACTGAACTGATCTCTAAAAAGGTAAGAGAAGTTCTATATCCCCAAATTGTATTTATCCACGAACTGATCTAAGGAACTATAACCTGAATTCTTCTTATCCGTTTGAGGAGACATCTTCCATAGGCACAATAACAGGGGCACTGGGGCCAGGGAAGGGAGGAGAGCAGAGAGAATCCAAGAATAAATAAGACAGGGGTCACAAATCCTAATGCCTAAAAAAGTGACATCACGATCAGAGGTAAGCGGTATGCATTAAAAGGGAAGATGGGAGGACAATGGCAAACTGTAGAACACATCCTCTGTCTACACAATTCCAATTTTTAAAAAGCACTTTATGGGCCTCCACATGTTTGTGGGCCCTGTCTCTCACACAGGGCCAATAAGAAGACACTGTTCTAAGAAGACTGCTTTCATTTTTGTTTCAAAAAATAGTACCATCAAATTACAAAAAAGATGGAAATGTTTTGTGTGTTGAAGGGAGAGTAGCAAGTGTGTGACATGTTTAGAGTAGAGCAGGTTTAGAACATGTTTAGAACTGCTGTTCCTCTTCCTCTTGACCATGGCTACCTTTAGGCCCATCTCAGGATTAAGAGATGGGATCGTCTTTATAGGTAAGCACTATGTGTTACTGACAAGTACACGTTAAAGAGTAACTCATGCCTTTTGAGCACTTATATTTTACCAGAAACTATTTCATATGTTTTACTTGTAGCTTCTCATTTCATCCTCACAATATCACTATTATTTTCCCCATTTTACAGATAAGGAACAGAGACTTTAAGCCACTGGCCTACAGTTAATAACACAGCTAACAAGTAGCAGAATTGAGATTGAAATCCAGGCTGTCTGGTTCTAAAACTGAAACTCTTGAACTACTATGCCAAACTCAGTCTTGGAGATGTCTTTCTTCCCATTTGAGGGGTATATCAGTTTTGAATGCTTCTAGCCCCAGGTGACAGAAACCCTGGCTAATAGTGCCTGGAACAAGTATTTTTTCCACAAAATTAGACATCTGGAAGCAGGTGTCAACTGGCATTGGTGCTATAGCTCTGCAATGTCAGAGTCAAGTTCTCTCCCCATGGCTAGCTCTGTGCTGAGAGAGAGCAATTTATAATTGTATTATAAATAAATTTAAAAAGTAAGAAATGGAAAGGCATGGCCCAAGTTTACTACATCCTTATAATGAGAAAACTGAAGTCTTTCCCAGAAGTCTCCAACAGAATTCAGCTTAACCTCCTTGCCAGAATGATATCACACAGTCATGTCTGCTAGCAAAGGAGTTTGGGAAAGCAAGTATTTCTCCTTTCCAGCACTAACAGTGGAGGCAAGCAAGGGACTCTCTGGTTAGAAACAGGTGCTGGTCAAGTCAGCCAACAGTATCAGCCAACAGTATCAGCCACAGGAGTTTGGTTTGGTTCAGAAAATACCAACAGAACTTCGTCATACTGTGTGTCACCCATGCGACAGAGCCAAGGAAAATTAAATAGCAACAATTAGAGTTTGCCACAAAACCAAAATGGAATTGTAGAATTCCTATTGCCTTTTTAAAGTATCTGCTTCTATCGAAATCCTTCTTCTAACACTTTTTCTGATCAAATTTATCTAGTGGTGTGCAAAACTGATTATTTGATTTTCACACACTCAGATACTTTTTGTAATATTATTCTTCACTTCAGTTCAGTTCAGTTGCTCAGTCGTGTCCGACTGTTTGTGACCCCATGAATCACAGCACACCAGGCCTCCCTGTCCATCACCAACTCCCGGAGTTCACTCAAACTCATGTCCATCGAGTTGGTGATGCCATCCAGCCATCTCATTCTCTGTTGTCCCCGTCTCCTCCTGCCCCCAATTCCTCCCAGCATCAGAGTCTTCTCCAGTGCTATTTTTATAAAATGTCTCTCCTTATTTATGGTTAATAAATCAAAATGATAATTTTTAATCCAGTTTCAAAATTGGATTGAAATTTGTTAGTAATTAGAAACTAGGAAACTTCAGGGTTGAAAATACAGATTATTTGGATTTATAATCTATTTCATTATCCATTTTGCAATGGTTTTGCTGGGTCTTTATACCACTTTAATCGTAATTTTTTTCTTTTATATTTTTATCATGGCACACAAACTCAGAAAACCTGTTACAGCAACTACATAATGCAATCTAAAAACCCAGTTAACATATTGCTATGGAAACCAGGAAATAGAAAAATAGAAACTGCACTCTAATCATTCCTTTGGACAGCTATGGCTACTTGTGTGTGTGTGTGTAAATTCATTAATTTATTCTTTTATTGAAAGTTTGTACTGAACCCAAATATATAATTGACCTGTCCATAAATAGGACCAGCGCCCTTCAACTAGTAAATTAGCATTTTAATATGATTATTTTAATGTGAAGTAGTGGTTGTTAAATTGTGTCATGTGATATCAGGAAAACTTCAGTAGAACTGGGTTGTTTAGGTAGCCTTGCCAGCCTGCAGTCTCCTGGCACGGTGTGAAAAACACCTGGCTGGGACTTGAGAGCCTGGTTCTAATCTCTCCTCTTTAACGAACCAGCTGGGTGAGGCTCTTAGGAATTCTTAGGTTCTTGGTTTCCTCATCTGGAAATGGTTCCATGCAGGGCGCTAGTATTACCTAAAATAACCAGAACTTTCCTTTTCCACAAAATTAGGGACTCATGAGGTAATCACTTTTGAGGGTTGAAAGTGCTCTGTGTACTGCCTGCCTCATAAGAAGCTCTCAGTGAAACGATAAGTATGCCAACTACATTTTTCTGTTTTTAATTCTGTGGTAAATAATGCGTGAACCTGCATAGTAAATGTTGTTTTGTTCCTTGACTCTCATTAACTAACACCCGCCATTATCTGACCAGCCCTTGAGAGAGTTGGAAAGAACTGCTAAGTCCTTACAGGCAAGGCTGTAACTTTTATATTTACAAGTTTTATATTCAAACATGTGAGATTTTTTTAAAAAGCTACCTTAACACAAAATTAATCCACCAAGCCCTCAACCCCCCTTCTTGATATCGTGATTCCTACATTTAAGAATTAAACTTTTGTTCTATTGCGTTGCTCACTGTTTGCCTAGTTATTTAATCAGCTTATTTCCTGCTATGAAGGGGGGTAAAGCGGGGTGGCGGGTAGCTAAAGAAGCAAGTTTCCTCAGGGTTAAACTCCTGTTGTTCCTCCCTTCAGAAATCTGAGTTATCACAGTAGGGGATAATCGTTGCATTAATGAAACCACTGGGACAATTTGTCCATCCACTCCTACCCCCGTATCTGACAAAGAATTCCCTGCTTGTGTGGTGCCCAAATCTCCGCGTCCCCGGGTCAGCGCCCCGCGGCTAACGGAGATGAAACGCGGGAAAGCTCTTGAGAGCAGAGCCTCGCGCTTTTCGCGCCGGTAGCGCGGGGGAGCGCGCCTCGTGCGCGTCGTGTGCGCGCCCAGCGCTCTCGGTGCGTCAGGGCCGCTAGCCACACGGGCACCAGGAGGGGGAGACTCGCTGCCGCGTCTCATCAGGCTGTGCTAACTTCAAACTGCCCGAGCTGAGGCGGGGGAGAATGCGAGCGGCCAGGGCGAGAAAACTACTCCACCTAGAAAGTTTCACCTTGTCGTGGGCGGGGAAGGGGCGGGAGCAAACGCGACCCCCCGCGGGGCCCGGCGCGGCGCGCGGGCGGCAGGAAGGGCGGGGGCCGGTTTCCCCCGCAGGGTGTTGCCAGTCCCCACCTCAGCGGTCCCTGGACCTGTGGACGGGGTGGACGGACCTCGCGCGAGGCGGGCGGACACGTGCAGGGCCGGGCGGGCGGGCGAGAGCCCGAGTCTGTTCTCCTGGCCGTGCCCGGGCCGCCCCGGGCCGCGCGCGCCGGTGCCCGGCTGAGTCACTGGCCGGGCAGCGCGCGGCTGGGAAGGGGCGGAGGGAGAGCGGGGCGGAGGGACAGCGCGGCCGCAGGGCGGACTAGCGCGCGGCCGGGACCGGCCGCAGGTGACCCGGACGCTCTCGCCGCCCGCGGCGCCCCGAGTGCTTTGTGACTAGATGCGGAGTCCAGCGGAGGGCGGGAGCCGAATGCGGAACGACAGCTGACTTGCTGCGAGGAGGCAGGGAGGCGCGGAGCGCGCGGGTGGTCCCTGCGCGCTTGACTTCTCCTCCGCCGGTTCCTGGGGGCCGCAAGGTAAAACTCCAGCCCCTTTCTGCTCTTGCACCCCCACCCCCGGCCCCGGCCGTTCTGCTCTTTGTTCCCCTGGAGACCTGACTGGTGTTCAGGAGGGCAAGATCAGGAAGGTGGGTGAGAGTTCGGGGGCTTCAGAAACTGAACAGTTGTGGCCCCAGAGGCTAGGTCGAAACTAGAATGGGGCTTTTCGTTTTAGGGGGTTGCTTCTCACAGCCACCTGTGTGACTCAAGAGAGAGGGGCGCTGGGCTAGGAGATGGTGTGTGACTGTTAACCGCCCGCAAGTTTCAAGGCTGTGATCTGACTCAGCCTTTACAAAAGGGATCGAGTCACCCTGTCGTAGGGTGATATGACCAGAAAGGATTGAGCAAGCAGTTTTCTAGTTCCCAGCCTTGCTTTATGCGCCTTACGTGGGGCAGCTTCCAAGGGGCAGGTGTTTCTCTGAGGGGCTGAATTTTTTAATTTATGGCAAATACACAGGTCTTGTGAGCCATCATTTTCAATCTTTCTCTCTTTGCTGGGGCTCTGTGGAGGACATCTATCTTACTAGGTGAAATAGATTATAACCAGAGGTCAGTCAATCTGGCTAGTAGTGCTACTGATCCAATAATTAAACCAGAAACGAAGGTATTTTCACAGACTGTTGCCAATGCAGAATTTACTCCAAAGTATGGTTTCACATTTCATACCTTTATGTTTTAAAAGAGCCATTTACTAATTTGGCAGTTGGAGAGAGTTCCTGTGGCTCATGCAATAATAGTTGCCCAGTGTGTTTTACCTTATCACAGTTTTATATTCAAAGGAACCCTGAAGCAGAATGAAATATTGTCAACTCTCTTAGGCAAAATAATCAGGATCCTTTAATTGCCAAGTTAAGACGGTCGATGAATATGAGAGGATTGTAAAAATTGACGTTGGAGAGAATATAGAGTATCTGGACCCTCTCCTGAATTTTAAGAACAGTGTTCACATTTTGTAGAGTTGGGTGGAGACTTATTCTGTCATTTCCATCAACCAGACACATGAACATTGCCATGCAAATGGATTCAGAGACATTATTTTCCTTTACAGCTAAACTATTATAGCTGACTAATGAATTTTTTCTGCATGAGGATGATCTGAAAATGATGTACATCATGTTTCTGTGTGCTTCTAGGGTATAAATTATGCTTTTATGTAAACTGTAAGTGGTACTTGGATTATTTACAGGTACATAGCTTTTCTTTCTAGATTTAAGCTTATTGGGTTTTGTTTTAACATGTAAACTTCCATAATGGAACAGAAAGTGAGGAGCTTTGGTTCCAGTTGTAGACTGCGTCTGTGATGTATTCAGTGTTAACTCTTTCTGAACTGCTGAATAATACAAGTAAGATTTACATCACTCATAAGAAATTTTTTAGTACCAAAACTGTGGCTAATTCCCTGTAAAATTTACTGGTGTTTAAAAGATTCTGATCAGGCCTTGTTTCAAACTTTACAGTGCATAAGCCTATAGTTATTAACCTCAATATATTTTGATTTTTAACATGATATAATTTATAACATTTAGAAGATGATCTGCTGACTACTGCCTTTTCAAAGATTGCCATGTTCTTAATACATCACAATAGAGGTTTACATTAAATGTACTCTGTGTCCCTTCAGAATTAGTGGATGAGGTTTTTCTGAATGATAAAGATGTATTAGATTAAACCAGTCAGTATGAAAGTTCATAAGTAGTATTTTCATAACTTTTAAACCTACAGTAGAAGAAAAATTATACTTTTGTAAACAGGAGAAAACCCCTTATAAATTCCTGTTAAGACTACAACTACTATAATCTTGAAATTCTTTAAAATTTGTTTAAAGGAGGATTAGACTAAGAAATGCAGTTCAAAAATCAATTTCCTTAACTGTTGTTAAAAAAGAAAAGTCCAAAATAGCATTAGTCTAATTTGCCTTTTGCACGTCCCTATGATAGCCTCAAGAAACTTTTTCTCAAATATTGTCACCTCACAACAAGGTGAATAATCAAAAGAGCTAACATTCTCTCAGGACACACACCTTTCTCTGACTGCACCGATACCCTTGGTGACACATTCATGATGACAGTTCCCTGCAAATTGAGAGCACTTCCCATCTCTCTGCCGCCTTCCTCCTCATCCGTCCCCTTTGGTTTGGTTAGAGCTGCTTTCAAGTCTTCTGTGCCTCCATATCTAGTGATTTCATGGTTTCTTCTTTACTGTCATTAGGTTCACCAAAATAATCTATGCTTTCCTTTCCCTGACATCCCCAGTATTTCTCTTGAGCTGCTAATATTTGTTAGGAAAACTGAATTTCCTAATTGTGCCACCTTAAAGGGAGAAAATATGCAGACTCAAGTGCCAGGGAATTAATCTCCTCTACCTCTCTCGTGTGTGTTGAAACCGATGTCTTTGACACTTAGCCCTCAGGGCAGTTTCTCCATGGGCTTTGCTCAGTGCAAAATAGTCACTTCTTAGTAATAAATGATGAATATACTGACTAATGTCAATTCAGGATCACTTTGATTCCCTGTTCTTAACAGAGTTGCTGCCAGGCCCACATTTCCTAGCAAAAAATAGCTGAGAACTGTAACTTAAACATCATGTGTGTTTGGTACTAGAGGAACACTTTTAAAAAGGAAGAAATGAAATATCTGCCCTTGAACGATTAGATATTCAGAAAACTCAATCACATGCAAAATGGAATCAAGGTCCATAATTTTTAGGGGGATCTCATAAGCGAATGACAACCTTAGGGAAAAAATTCTATTATTTAATAGCAAAGAGATCAACCTACTCGCTATTAAGTAAGATAATTTTTTTTAAAATCACAAGATTGAAACTTAAAATTTTGAAGCTGCTTCTGAGTGTATCATCTTTCTGATACTACAACACCATTACAAAATAGGCATAGTTGATACCAATATCTTAACCTCCTCATATTATAGACAAGGCAACTGTGCATGAGCCTAGCCCACATGCTATTTTCATGGCACCACACAGCCTCTGCCCAGTCATCAAGGAAGGTTTACTATTTGAACCATTTTCCACTGAGGTGTATGTTGGGATTCTTCAGTTAGTGATAAATGATGACTATTACATTTCTAGTCTCGGGTTTTTCTCATCTTCTTTTTTTCCAGTTCTCTTTTTCCTTTGTTCTTTCTGTAGTAAAGCGTACCAAGAAAGACCTCCATTCATATGTGTGGGGCATTCTCCTATTATCAGATTAGAGCTATGAGTAATTTTGTAATCTACACTTCTATCAGATATATTCTCAGATATCTCTTCAGCTGTGTTTAACAGTTTAGTATATTCCCCCTGGGATTTGTTTCAATAAAAACATCCAGTAAAATCTGACCACTTTGTTTTTCAAGGGACAAAATGAAGAATGTGTTTTTATAAGCTGTAAAATGTAATTGAGAGAAAAATCACACGTGTGGCATCTGTAACAGGAGGTGTGAGCATAGTGAAATAACAACAATGAACTAGCCAATCACATACCCAGGTATGCATATTTCTTTGTGATTGTGTGAATTTGTGCAAGTATGTTTATACAGGTTATTCATGTTGTTTTGTATTTCTATAATAAATTCTCTAGCTATAAGGCAATTGAAATGTGAAAGTTGCTCAGTCGTGTCCAACTCTTAGCGACCCCATGGACTATACAGTCCATGGAACTCTCCAAGCCAGAATACTGGAGTGGGTAGCCTTTCCCTTCTCCAAGGGATCTTCCAAACCCAGGGATCAAACCCAGGTCTCCCACATGGCAGGCGGATTCTTTACCAGCTGAGCCACCAGGGAAGCCCATAAGGCAATTAGAAATTATATAAAAATTTATGAGCCATATAGATTATATAATGGTCCATAGGATTTGAAAAGTATTTTTTCTAATATAACAAAGGATTGTTATGAAATTTGGCCTGAGCAATTATGAAATATGGTCAGAGAATCACAGGTTCAAGTGAAAGCCAGTTTCTTGTACTCTTAAGAATGTGTTTGAGGGTTTAGGCATTCAGGATAAATTGTTGTGCACCTACCAGGCATAATTCTAGACTCTGGCAATGCAGCAAAGAATAAAACAGACAAAAGTCTCAGACTTCCTGTTGCTCCATTTTATGTTGAAGAAGGCAAACTAAATAAAATACAGAAATAAAATGTATGTGAGGTGGTGTTGAGAACAATAAGGAAGCATAAAGTAGAGAGAGTAGTAAGATAGGAGGAAATGGACTGGTGACTGAAAAATTCAGTAGTGGGTCAGAGAACGCCTTGATTCAAAGGTGACCTTTGAGCTAGAACCTAAAGGAAATGAAAGAATGAGGCATGTGGATATCTGGAGCAGGACCTCTCCTTTGCATTCCTTGAGAGTATCATGCTCATTTTTTTCTCTCTGAAATTGTGCAATGCACAGCTGTACATGGACTCCCTGGTCATTTATGGGAAGTACTGGGACAGTGCCTGCCATACTTCCTTACAGTCTCAAAGGTGAGGTTGAAGGAGAGACCCACATCCCTTGGTTTGAGGACTATGAAAGAAGAGAACCATGATATTTTCTTGGATTTATTCCCACACCTCATCCTTGATCAGTGACATTGCTCCATTCAAACAATTTTCCTTCTTATTTTCTACACTGTGAGCCTGGCCTAATGGAATATGATGAGAGTAATACTCAACAGCCTTTGTCACAGATCGCTTTCATAGTATATATCTGGAGACAGTAAAGGAGGGAGTTGCTGATGGTTTACAACTTCTGTCTGCTGTGTACTTCTTTTCTTGCCTTCTCTCTCTGTCCTTTCTTTTCCCTTTCTAGTGTTAAATCACTATGTTAAATTTTCTTCTTCTTTTCTTCTTCCCCACTTTTGTTTTGTCTATATCTTGTATAAAGATTTGTAAACAGGTAACCTAAATGAGTGTTCTTGCCTGGAGAATCCCAGGGATGGGGGAGCCTGGTGGGCTTCCGTCTATGGGGTCACACAGAGTCAGACACAACTGAAGTGACTTAGCAGCAGCAACCCTTTTACTAGGGAACAACAATTTGCTCAGAAAAAGCCCTAACAAAGCAATGCTCAAAATTCTCCAAGCTAGGCTTCAACGGTATGTGAACCATGAACTTTAGATGTTCAAGCTGGATTTAGAAAAGGCAGAGGAACCAGAGATCAAATTGCCAACATCCACTGGATTATAGAAAAAACAAGAGAGTTCCAGAAAAACATCTGCTTTATTGACTACGCCAAAGCCTTTGACTGTGTGGATCACATCAAACTGTGGAAAATTCTTCAAGAGATGGGAAATTCTTCAGACCACCTGACCTGCCTCCTGAGAAATCTGTATACAGGTTAAGAAGCAACAGTTAGAACTGGACATGGAACAACAGACTGATTCCAAATCAGGAAAGGAGTATGTCAAGTCTGTATATTGTCACCCTGCTTACTTAACTTATATGCAGAGTACATCATGAGAAATGTTGGACTGGAAGAAGCACAAGCTGGAATCAAGATTGCTGGGAGAAGTATCAATAACCTCAGACATGCAGATGACACCACCCTTATGGCAGAAAGCAAAGCAGAACTAAAGAGCCTCTTGATCAAAGTGAAAGAGGAGAGTGAAAAAGTTGGCTTAAAACTCAACATTCAGAAAACTAAGATCATGGCATCTGTTCCTATCAGTTCATGGCAGATAGATGGGGAAACAATGGAAACAGTGAGAGACGATTTTGGGGGGCTCCAAAATCACTGCAGATGGCGACTGCAGCCATGAAATTGAAATACACTTGCTCCTTGGAAGAAAAGTTATGACCAACCTAGACAGCATATTAAAAAACAGTCATTACTTTGCCAACAGAGGTCCGTCTAGTCAAAGCTATGGTTTTTCCAGTAGTCGTGTATAGATGTGAGAGTTGGACTATAAAGAAAACTGAACACCGAAGAATTGATGCTTTTCAACTGTGGTGTTGGAGAAGACTCTTGAGAGTCCCTTGGACTGCAAGGAGATCCAACCAGTCCATCCTAAAGGAAATCAGCCCTGAATATTCATTGGAAGGACTTATGCTGAATCTGAAACTCCAATACTTTCGCCACCTGATGCAAAGAATTGACTGATTTGAAAGGACCCTGATACTGGGAAAGATTGAAGGCAGGAGGAGAAGGGGACGACAGAGAATGAGATGGCTGGATGGCATCACCGACTCGATGGACATGAGTTTGAGTAAACTCTGGGAGTTGGTGACAGACAGGGAGGCCTGGCTTGCTGTGGTCTATGGGGTCTCAGTCGGACACAACTAAGCAACTGAACTGAACTGAAGAGGGGGAAGCCAGTGCTTGGCATCATCAGAGTTGCTGTGAGGCTGAGTGAGTGGCGTGGGACCTTGTGATTTCTTTTAGAATTTTTAAACCTAGAAATTCCTCAACTTTAAAATTTTGACTCAATATCTTTAAAATTGTGCAAGCTAGAGAGCCAAAGTGTCTGCAGGCCAGATTTAACTCCTGGTGGTCTCATTTGTCATCTTGGCCACAACTCTGCCTGCCAAGTGGTCCCATGTCTTAGCTTCAGATACTGTTTAATTCAGCAGCATGTGTGGCCAAAGAACCCCAGACTACTCTGTAAAGTACTTTATCTTTAGAGGTCTCAGGCTTTTTACCTCACTGGAAAATTGGCTTAGCAATTTTAAAAAGAGATATTCTCTAATTCATCATCTATATTGGCACATACTTATTTTCCTAAACTCATCAACCCACATACTATCTATCAAACGATGTATATTCTGAACTAAAGAGTAGTGCAGTTATTTCATTCTTAAACTACAGCAATATTTTTTTGAAATCTAAATTCATTATAACTTTATATTTCACATCTTATTTCCATGTTCTCATTCACTCTCTGTTTGGAATACTGGTGCTTTCTTTGTTCTGTTTTTTACGATCTGTCTGAACTTCACCAGTTGTTATTCCTCTACTACTGAAATTCAAAACGTGCACTATACTGGTTTCGAGTGCCTTTTAAAAGCCCTCCTATTTTTGCAAACCTATTTTTTCCAAAGGAATAAAAGCTCATAGGTTGTGCACTAACTTGTTTCCTTTAATCCTAAAAACTCAGTGAAATACCCAGGCTAGTGGCCTTCCGGAAGGCTATTGTGTTAGAACGGAAGATTATGTACTGTATTTCTTCCTACTATTTTAAATGCAAATATAATAATATATCATGAAGCTGTGTACATATTAAAATCAGTGGCCTTTTCCTGTTTTGAAATGATCTCTTGTTCCTTGATAGTTGGAAATCTGAATCTGGCACCTAGAATCTTGGGTCCAGTTTTAAAGTTGTATGTAAAATAAGATTTGACTTGGAGGAATTAAAATGTACTTCAATTGTTCAATAAGATTATGAGATTTTTTGATATTTTCTTGAAAATATCAAGAGCATTCAGAGCTAGAGATTTGAAATAATGTGTCTTTCAAATCAGATAGAGGTGGAGTAAATTTGTTTAGCAGAAGGCAGGTTGTCTCCTTTGAGGCCTAATCATGTGGGAAAGGAAAATCTAGCCAAGTTTTACGTCCATAAGATAACTCAGACTTCTTTAAAAATAAATTTTGGCTTTTCTCGGGAGTAAAGTATGTTTAAACCAACATTTTGGCTCTTAAAATTTAAACCTAGGGGTCTTTTAAAGGAAATTTAATCCCTGTGTTTTTGATTCACTAAATCCTAAATCATTACCCATAAACTGTACGTCTATCTAAGCTCTTTGATGTCTAAGAAATCTTTGAAATAATGTAAGCCCCCTTTTGTTCCAGAAAAAATAGGAAGTTGGTTTTTGTTAAGGGTCAGTAAATAGCATCTTCAAAAATCTGAGTTAGGTCTAAAATCCTGCAACCATGACAAAATGGATGTTTGAATGAGTACTAATGCATTTTTCTGATGCAATGTGGAAAATGTAAGTGCTTCTAAAGACCTTGCTTACTATTGGTATTCCATTGTAATCCTTACTAATGCCAAGGAAATTATTTTGGAACAACTCCTCTTTTTTTTATTGTGATATAAAGTTCAAATGTTTATCATTTTATCCTGGCACACAGTAGGTGCTCAGTAAATATTTTGTTAAATGTTATGTGAATGACTTCTGCCCAGAACCTTCCAGCTAATGTCAATCTTTTTATTCAGTATCAGTTTCCATCTGTCATATCTTGAAATGAGATCTATTCTGAGTCAATGACCTGATTCAACAAATTTTAAAAATAAACCATTTAACTAAATACATGGCACTTATTGAAATTCATTCTGTACCATGAAGAAACAGCCTTACAAAGAGTGCTGAAAATAGGAAGGAATTTCTAAGCTAATTTGATTAAATATTCAGTTGTTAACATATGCTTTCTAAAAATTGATTTTTCCCCCCTTTTACTGTTCCTGCCATCCTTCCATTCACCTTGACATGCTCACTGATTGAAAGCTTTGCACAGAAAAGGACAGGTCATTTGTATCTGTAAGCAAGAGCAGCAAGTTCAAACAGGCTTGGAAAACGTAATGCTATAATCATGCTGCTGCTAAGTCACTTCAGTCGTGTCCGACTCTGTGCGACCCCATAGATGGCAGCCCACCAGGCTCCGCCGTCCCTGGGATTCTCCAGGCAAGAACAGTGGAGTGGGTTGCCATTTCCTTCTCCAGTGCATCAAAGTGAAAAGTGAAAGTGAAGTCACTCAGTCGTGTCCGACTCTTAGCGACCCCATGGACCGCAGCCTACCAGGCTCCTCCATCCATGAGATTTTCCAGGCAAGAGTACTGGAGTGGGGTGCCACTGCCTTCTCCATAAGTTGCCATAATATGAGGGGAGAAAGGGGTACTCCACAATAATAGTGGTGTTTAGTTTTGCTCCAGTTGCATAGGTGTCACATCTTTGAACTCTATTGTGTAGGGGGAAAATACCTTCTTACTGTAGTTAGATTTCCGGTTTATGAGTGTGTATTTTCTGGTAACTAGACTTCCCCATATACAGACTTGGAATAAACATGTAGCTCTAAGTACAATTGAAATTCACATGATTAGAGTATTGAAGGCTATGGAGACAGTAATTTCTCTTCAAAAGAAAAAAAGTGGTATTTGGACGAAGGCATAGAACTGAATCATGGTCGTTGACATTCTTCTTGATACCATGTTGTGAATTTCTAACAACTCATCACATTTTTTCCCCAGAAAAGCTTTCCTGGTCAAAAGTGTGTTGTTTCTATATGACATTGGGGTGCCAGAATTTGATTTATTGTTGTTGTTTTTTTTAATATATCTGGTGGGGACAAAAAGGAAATCTGTGCTATTATGGTTTTGAAATGGAGGCTTTTTAGGTGAATCTGAAAGTTTGCTAACTACATATATTATCATTAAACTTGTTTTGAAATTTGTTTGTAGATAACAGTGTATACAGAGTAACTTATTTGTATGGTTTTGACATTCTTAATTTCTATTTCTATGGTTGACCAAACCATCAGTAATAATTATATATTCATGTGTTTGTACACATTCTTATTTAGGGGATTTTTTAAACTCTAAAGGTCTCACAGCCTAGTAAATGAGCAGTCAAATGCTTCTGTATTTGTACATGTGGAAAATGTGATTCAATTTAAGACATTTTTGCAATAACTCTCATGCTGCAAGTATAGGAAATAGATAATGAAGGAGAAGACCTGCAGGTTTTGCCAGGGCTTTGGGTCAGCAAGGTTAAAGGAAGGGAGAGGTGGGTGGATACACTTAAGGGTCATGGATTTGGGTGCATTGCAAGTCATGGAGTGTCCCATTAGTCAGGCTGCCACCTTCTGAATAGGAATAAAGTTAGTCAAAACTGTGTTTGGAATCAAGGGAAGCTCACAGGAAAATGATAGGCATATGATAAGCAAAGTTGAAACTTCCTTCAACTCTGTCACTTGTGGTTTGATTCTGGGAGAAACGCTAGACTATCATCTAGCCATTTCTAAATCAAGCCTCTTAGTCTGTCTTACTCTTAGCTACCAGTAAGGATAACAGGAATATGTAGCAGAAAAAGAAAGAACTTTGATTCTGCATGTCTGAGGCATGTCCTGTGCACTCTTTTAGCTACTTAAGAACACTGTAAATGAAATTCTGAGTTCTCAGAACAAATTGTAGAGTATTAAAAGAAAAACCAAACTTACAAATGTTTTACACCATTTTCATGACTAAAATGTTCTAGCGTATCAGGGTATTATAATGCATTCATTACTGTTAGAACCAAAAGTTTTTGCCCTTAAAACTGTGGTGGTTGGTGGTTTAGTAACTAAGTCATGTCCAACTCTTGCAGCCCCAGCCTGCCAGGTTTCTCTGTCCACAGGATTCTCCAGGCAAGAATATTGGAGTGGGTTGCTGTTTCATTCTCTAGGGGATCTTCCAACCCAGGAATCAAACCCAGGTCTCCTGCTTTGCAGGCATATTCTTTACCCACTGAGCTATGAGAGAAGTGTATCAAGGTATTGTAATGCATCTGTTACTGTTAGAATCAAGAGTTATATCCCTTAAAACTATATCCATAGTTACTTTTCGATTTGGAGTATCATCTGCAGTGGACATATATTAGCTTTTCTTGCAAATATTATTTCGAGACCATTTCTTTGGGTTTCAATTGCACAGAATTCATGCTGGAGTATGTGTAAGAATTGTACTTCTCATGTTCTAAACTTCGTTGTCTAAGAGTTGAGGAAAGCTTCTCTCGGGAGCTGCCTTCACTTCCTGTCTTTATGCTCCTCTCAGAATCTTAGGTGAGGGTCATTTGACTCTGGCTTCACGTTCAGGCAGAATCCCTCCAACACTGTCCAAAGTGAGCTTGTGACCTGACTACTATCTAATTAAGATAGACAGCAGACAGAGAGAATCATTTAGGGCCTGTATGAAACTCTGGACCTAAAATATTACCCTAGCTAGTTTTTTAATTGAGTGTAAAAGTGTACAATAAATATTTTAAGTTCTGTCATTTTATTTATATATAAAGAAGCAGCCAAAGCAAAAGTTGTTGAGAAAAGGAAATGTTCTCCTAACCGATATGAAGGTGCGTTTTGGACTTTTTAAAATTCACTCATAGTTCAGTTGGTAAAGAATCCGCCTGCAATGCAGGAGACCCTGGTTGGATTCCTGGGTTGGGAAGATGTGCTGGAGAAGGGATAGGCTACCCACTCCAGTATTCTTGGGCTGCCCTTGTGGCTCAGCTGGTAAGGAATCCTCCTGGAAGGTGAGAGACATGGGTTTGATCCCTGGGCTGGGAAGATCCCCTGGAGAAGGGAAAGGCTAGCCACTTCAGTATTCTGGCCTGGAGAATTCCGTGGACTGTATAGTCCATGGGGTCCCAAAGAGTTGGACACAACTGAGAGATTTTCACTTTCTGTCATATCAGAATTAAGATACCTCTAAATTTATTTCAGACTCACTAACCCATTTGGATTGTTCATTGAATTCTGTAAGTTAAGGTTCAATGATTTTAAACATTCTTCTGGTTTTCAAATAGCTTACCAAAAAAAATTGTTCTTTAAATCACTAGAAAAGTGCAGATATAACCCTGAAGAGTTTCACTATTGACAATGAAAGGTGACAGTCCTAGAATCTATGTCATAACTTGATTAATTGCTTTTCAAATGTTCTTAAGGATTCTGAATGAATAATGAGATTGGTGTTTAGTATCAAGGCTCCCTCACAATTCCTAAATGGGTTTTAATTTTCGGAGTTAAATAATCATTGTATCTAATTCATTTCTTTAACATCTTTAGACTGTTGGTTTTATTGAGAAGAGAACAGAGTATCTATTTCAATATGTTTTTCTTTTCCCTGATGTTATTCCTTATAGATTTCAATAATAATGGTTTTGAAATAAAAAGAGTCCAATTCTGGCATTTCCTCTTAATAAAGGTTATTAGATCTGATGAATTATATAAACATTACAAGGAATTCACTACAGAGATTATGATTATGGTACCATTTAATTCTCAAATCTGCCTTGCTGCCTGTTTAGATACTCAGTAAAAATGAGCATTGTGCATTAGGATAAATATTCCCTTGAGAACTTTTATTCTTGTTTTGGTCATTACTCATTTTGACCAGTCTATAGCACCTGCTTCTCTTATCAGCATATCTGTTTACTTGTCTGTAGTCTCGTTTTTACCTCTTGCCACCACAGTGATTGGGCTTCCCTGGTGGCTCATCTGGTAAAGAATCCGCATGCAATGTGGGAGATCTGGGTTCGATCCCTGGAATGGGAAGATCCCCTGGATAAGGGAACAATTACCTACTTCAGTATTCTAGCCTGGAGAACTCCATGAACTGTATAGTCCATGCGGTCACAAAGAATTGGACACAACTGAGTGACTTTCACTAATGCTTACAAGCTTCCATTATTCCTTCAAGTTCTTGAATCTCTTTGGCTCCCCTTCTCAGTGTAGTATCTTCACTTATAATTTAAAGAGTAAACAGAATCCTAAATGGTTTCCTATGTCCCCCATTATTACCTCCTTGCTTCTGTGTGAGATGATGAAATGGTCTTTTCACCTTATGGTCTTGATCTCATTCTTCCCCACATCTTTAAGTACCTTGCTCCATCTGTGCCACCTTCCCTACCAACCCCTCTCATCTTTAAAGCCTCTATCACTGTTTCTCACTCAGCCCTTACGCAACTTGCTTCTTCTAGGAAGAAAGAAAACACATATGTCAGACACCTGATAAGATCCTTAATATACAGTTACCATTAAGTGTTCACTCCTATTTCTGCCTTATCCTTTAAAGAATTTTTGAAAATCTGTAACTCATTTTTTTCTGCTGCCATTCATTTTTTAACTGATTTAACTCAAGCAGTCTGTTCCCTGCACTCAAGAAAGTATCCTCTAAACACTGGAAACCTCACTGCCAAATCTGACAGATAGTTCTTTTATACCACTTGACCCTTCTGTGAGATCTGATACTATACATCTTGCTTTTCATTTCTTGAAATTTCTCTTCAAGCTTCTGAAATGCCACTCAAACCTTTTTTTACTTTAAATATAAAGTTTAGATTCTGGTCCTCTTCAGGGTTTCATCTGAATCCCTCCTTTCTCTTACTGAACATGTCCATAGGTGATATCACTTACCTCCATGACCTCAAATACTCTCATGGGTCATTTCTGACTCCCCCGTTTCTCCTGACCACTATGCCCATGTTGTTGACCACCTTAAAGACACTGCCACTTGAGTGACAGATACCTCAGTTATTAACTGAAATATTATTTTTGCCCCCGAACTCTTCTCTGCCTATTTTCCTTACCTTTGACTATTACATACAAGATAGACATTGTATAATCATCTTTGACTTCTCAGTCTCCTTTGTGGTCAAAATCCATGTTGAATCACTGTCACATAAATTTCTAATTTACTCCTTTTTTTCTGTCCTATCCATATTGCCAGGGTTTTTGTTCAGGATCATTCTTTCATTTCTTAATTTATGCCATTATCTATTCTTCAACAAATTCTTATCAAGTGCCATGAAGGACACTATCTGCTGTGCTAAGTTGCTTCAGTTATGTCCTGCTCTTTGCGAGACTATGGACTGTAGCCCACCAGGCTCCTCTGTCCATGGGGATTCTCCTGGCAAGAATACTGGAGTGGGTTGCTGTGCCCTCCTCCAGGGGATCTTCCCAACCCAAGAATCGAACCTGTGTCTCTAAAGTCTCATGCATTGGCAGGCAGGCTCTTTACCACTGGTGCTACTTGGGAAGCCCTAATGACACTATGCCAAGGGCTAAAGATGGAGCTTGTAGCCTGGCGGGAGTTATGAATAAGTAAATTACAACATTATAAAGTCTAGATAAGGGAAAGGCAGGTTTGATGTATTAGCACTTGGGAGAGTTTCTAATCCCATCCTAGAGGGCTAGACAGGCATTGGTGAAGCCTTCACCTAGAAGAAGTGTTTCCTAAGATGAGACTTGAAGAGACAGGAAGAGTTAACCAGTTGAAAGTGAGGGCAGAGGTGTTCCATAAAGAGAGATCTACATGCTGAAACCCAGAGTAGAAGAATACATGGCTTGCTTCAACAATTCATACAAAGACAGAATGGCTGGAGCCTGGATTTCTAGGGAGGTGATGGCAAGTGTCAAAGTGGGAGAACTAGGCAAAAGCCACATCATGCATGGCTTTTAAGCTGTGCTAAGGAGTTGATCTATTTTTAAACATAAAAAATGTATAATCAGACCATCTTTTTAGAATGATCTCTCTGTTACATTGGGGAATGGGTGATCAGGGATAAGAAGGAAGAAGGAAGATCAAATAATAAATACAAGCAAGAAGTGATACTGCCCTGGGGATAGATACAGGTAGACATATTTAAAATACTTGAAGGGAGGAGTTAGGCATGATGGGAATGTGGGAATGGAGATAGGATATGGAACAGCACAACAAGTATCATGGGAGTAGATGGAGGTGCCAGAAGGTCTATCCAGCTGCTCCTTTGTAGTCTCCCTTTTCACCAACCTGTTGGCGCTGGTGTGCCCGAGCACAAGTTCTCTCTCCATTCCCTACACACCTTCCCTGGGTGGTCTCATTCATGTCATGGTATTTCATACCACTAATATGCAAACAGCTTTATAATTTAAGTCTCTGGTCCAGATCTTTCTCCTTAACTCCAGGGCTCAAATATCCAACTGCAAACTCAGTATCTCATTTTGGGTGCCTAAGAAGTATCTCAGGCATGAACAAAACTAAACTTCTGATCTTCACACAGCCCTGCCACACTTGCTCCACCCTCCTGCTCCTCAATATCTGTGACTGGCAGAGTCATTCTCCCTTTACCTAAGCCAAAATCTTGTAGCTTATTCTTGACTCCTTTTTTCCTCACACACCTCATCTCCAAATCCATCTGCAAATCCTTTTAGCTCTGTATTCAAAATATGACCAGAATTCAGTCACCTCTCATCATTTACTCCTTTCTCTTGGCCTAGGCGACCGCCATCACTCACCTAGACATTACAGCAGCTTCCCAATCCCCAACCGGCATCATGTCTCTGTTTTAGCGCTATCCCATCCCTTTGCCACCGGAAATCTTTCACACCTAGTCAAAGTGATTCTATTAAAATATAATCACTTCCTTGTTTACCACTCTGCAGTGGCTTCACATTTCACTCCAGTAAAAGCTCAAGACTACAAGGTCCTGCTTGCTCTGATTCTTTGTCTTTTCTGATATAATCTCCTAGTCACTGAGGTACAGGCTTACTGGCCCCTGTGCTGTGCATTCTTCATCCTCTGACGCTGTTTTGTTGTGTGATTTTTTTGCCAGTAACATTCATCAACTTCTTTTATTCACATTCTGAAACTGCTTTATTTGTTGAGAACACTTAACAAACAATATAAATACTTTTCGTGTGGAGCCCTGCATTTTTTTCTCAACACTTATTCATCAGCTTCTAATATACTACATGATTGATTTAGCCGTTTTATGTATTTGTTGTCAGGAACCACCTGCCACAAAGTACATTCCACAACAGCAGGCATGTTTGTTTTGTTTACTTATATACCCCAACACATCTTGCATATATTAGGCTCTCAATAAATATTTGTCAAATTTAGTCTTAAATAGCTGTTGAACAGGACTTCCCTGGTGGCTAAAGAATCAGTGGTAAAGAATCCGCCTGCCAGTGCAGGAGACACAGGTTCGGTCCCTGATGCAGAAAGATCCCACATGCCTCAGAGCAACTAAGCTTGTGAGCCACAACTATTGAGACTGTACTCTAGAGCCCAGGAAATGCAACTACTGAGCCCATGTGCCCTAGAACCCATGCTCCGCAACAAGAGAAGCCAGTACAACTAGGAGCCCATGCATCACAGCTAGAGAAAAATTCCACACAGCAATGAGGACACAGCCAATAAATAAATAAGTGCTTTCTAAAAAATAGCCGTTGAACATACAAAACTGATGCTTGAGAGATGGACTTCTGGACATAAAGAGATGAAGATACAGATCTAGGGGTCTTTGCTTTATTGGAAGTCTTCATCCATTATTGCCTGGGAAGATGCAGTGACCTTCTGTTAGTCTTCTGACCTCTAACTCCTTTCCCTTCCAATCCATTCACCACACTGTCACCAAAGTTGTCTAATCACAGTTATAAGTAGGCTGGTTTCCATGTCCTGATTAAAATTTCCCAGGGACTCTCCACTACTAAAAGCGCAGACCCCTCAGCAGGATGTGTAAGACTTTCTGTGATGTGCGCCGCCTTACCTTCCAACTTCATCCACACCCAGGCCCAGCCCACACAGCTTCTGTGCCAGTTACAGCATCCTAAACAGCCCTGCACATTCTCCCCACGGCACTTGCATGGGTGTTGTCTCTGTCCAGAGTATCTGTCTCCTGCCTTGACTGTGCCTTAACAACTGCAGCTTATCCGATATAGTAATATACTCTGAAATACTCTGTGGCCCCTCCGTTACCGTAGTTAGCTCTCCTTCCCTGTATTCCTCCAGAGATGTGTACCCGTCTGGAATGCACAACCTAGAGGGCAGTAATTGGGACAAGAGGCCGGAACTGCCAACCAGTGGGCAGCACCTGTATGGTTAGCAAGTTTTTTTGATATCTTGACCTCTTTTCTCTGATTGTCTCCTTCAAACACACATACCCTGCCCTGAATTATTTTTCCTTGATCAGTTATATAAATGCAATCCTGAGCACACTTGTTTTTAAGTTGTCCTAACCTTTTGGTTTATTGATTTTTCAAAGATGCAGAGTGTTTACTGAGGTTCAGATACTGGATTCTGTTCTTATTTTTTGTTCTGTTCTATTTTTATGAGGATTGCTTTGTTTGGCATTCTTTATTTAAAAGTATTTAAGATTTCTGTAGAAGGTTTTATTTGGATCTTTTATTCTCTGATTATTGATCTCAATGTAGTGATATTTACACGCTTTTTTCTCAACACAGAATTGCGTTATGTTTACCCAAGGAATCCACATTTATACAAAATGTGGCCAGTTTTGTTATTTCTTCCATTCACATTATTTTCTTGTTTTCTAAAAGCGTTTTTATACTTTACCTGAAAAGAAAATGTTATATACTGACAAAATTCACCTTGAAAAGTGTCCCTGGTTCACTTTACTGCCAGAGAGTCTACCTGGTAACTTTGATTTCCAGAAAAGTTCTCATGTGTGAGCAAAATAAAATTCAGACTTACCCTAAGAACTAAGTGCAAATAGTGGTAAAGGAGTGCACCCACCTCACTTGACCACTGCATATTTCAGGGTCACAGCCTGGCCTTTGGCATCCTTATGTGTCCCCTCTTTTTCTGTTTTTCCCTGGATGCTGCTCTCTCTTTATGTGACAGTGGCCATGACATAAATAGGTCCACTTACCACCACCATTTGATTTCTGCTCTAGGTAACACCGGAAGAGATTAATCAGTTATATAAACTCACTCCTGAGCACAGTTCTCCCCATTTGGAATTCACTGTGTCTTATACTGAGAGCATTTTCAACCACCGAGGGAGGGAAATGTCTGATTCATTAATGAGTAATGTACCGGCTTCCTCTCCGTGTCTCCCTTCAGTGGTTCACATTCAGACTGTTCAGTCAGGTTCTTCCTAATCAAATCCTGTAATTGAGTGCAACTGGAGAAGATTGCTAGGCTATTTTTTTTTTATATATAATTCGTGTACTTAGATGTTTCTCAAAAATGACCTGTGGGTTTGAGTTATCCAGGATTTCTGGATTAATTGAACAAAATCTGATGGCACTTCTGCACAATCTGAACTATAAAACTGCATCTTTCCAGTAGGCTGAAAAATATTTTTAAATAGTTTTATGGGATTTTAAGAATCTTAGCACTTCAATATTGAAAGTTTAATCTTCACATTTTCAAGGGCAGTGAAACATTCTTACCTGACCTACAGCTTGTTAATGGGACAAAGGCTGTCCATCAGTCAAGACACTGACAATTCAATGTATTTTCTGAACAGGACTTTTTAACAGTATGCACAATGATAAAACAAATGTCCATTTATTCTTAATTCCCAGAAGTTGAATACTTTCAGCCATTCTTAAAAGGACAAAGATATTTACTAACAGAGTAAGACTATGTGAAGGATAATCTCGAGAATATAATGGAATTCGGTTCTTTTTATCTTTACTAGTATCATATCAGAGTTGAACAATGATCTCAATCATATGTAACAGCTGGAAATGCAAGTTGGCTTTTTCTTGTGCAATGATTCAGTCATTTTCAACTTTTAAAATGTTTATTGGAAGAAGGGATACAGTACTAGATAAAAATCTGAGTAAGAGCACTATTTGGGTCTCTTTCAAAGAAACAATATTTGTGTAATAATCAGGAGTAATTGTTTAGAGCAGCCACCAAAATAATATTTATAACACATTAAAATCATTTTGTGCCATGTTTATTTTCTTCTCCAGAAACCTATATATGAATTTTAATAAGCTTTTTATTATAAATAAAGTATGTGAATAAATATAGAAATTCTTTTTCTGTTTCAGAAATTTCATGTCAGTGACAGGTTGCCATATAGACTGTAATAAGCACACAAATCTTTTCCTTGATTTTTAGGAAAAAAAAAAACCTTTACTTTTATATGGTTATATCTTCCCAGGATATTTAAAACCACCTGTTATGAACAGGTTACCTTGATAATCACTTCAAAAACAGCATATTTTAGACACACAGCATCAAAACAACAACAGCAACCCCCGGAAAAAGCATGCACTTTTGCAACATGTGTGTGCTATAAAAACCTAAAAAGTACAGTTCTACTCCAACAGATCGGTTTGGCCAAAATAGTTTCAATCTAAGTTCTGTTAATAAAAACGGTAATTATTCCTTTATTTTTCTCCGTTTGCTTACAACTCATACTGTCATGTAATATACATTCATGGGACATAATTATACTAAAATTTTATTCATTGTTCAATATGAAATTCAATTAAACATTCTGTATACTCATTTGCTAAGCCTCAGTGGTGATGTGGATTTATTTTTCTTTAAGGAGGTAGAATAATAGTTCCTTCCTGGAGAAGGAAATAGCAGCCCACTCCAGTATTCTTGCCTGGAGAATTCCATGGACAGAAGAACCTGGTAGGCTACATTCCGTGGGGTCGCAAAGAGTCGGACACAACAGTGACTAACACATGTTAGTGTGGAAAGCCCTTACAGTGGCCTTTGTCTTAGAGTACAATTTAAGAAGGACTTCAGGAACTTGAAATAGCTTTAGAGGAAAACCGCAAGATGGCCAAAGGGTAGAAAAATAAGAAATAATACTATTTAAACTGTGGATGAGAGGGATAAGGTGATGAAAGAGTCAGCAAGTATTTGGAGTGGGCTTACCCAGTGGACTATGCCAAGTTCCTCATTTTTGATGAGGATAGGCAGAAACTGGCTAAGACACAACTTAGGAAGACGAGCATAAAAGCAGCATTTATTGAATGCCAAATTCCAGTGTCTCATAATTTATCTGTAACCCTCCTGTACAACCCATGGATGTGTACCCTAGATGAAGAAACTGATGCTCAGGGTCAGAAGGTATATAAATGGTAAAGCCCAGATTCTCATCACATTGAAGTGTGATGACACCGAAGCCTGTACTCTTTCCACTACACACGCCCTCTTCTCCAGAAGGCTTTTGAGTTATTGGAAGCAATGTTGTCAAGCAAAATAGTCTGTAAATATTAGACATAAAATTAAATTGTGTATTTTGATTCATTTAAATGTGGTCATATAAAAGAGTAGTCACGTGGGGAAAAATCATGAAGACTCCTTATGTCCCTTTGACTATTAGAAATCATCATCGAGGTAGTGTCTGGCTACATTAGAAAGGATTTTTGACATGTATTATTTTATCTTAAGTCAGTTTAGGTTTTTTGATGATAATAACACTTAAGTGTTAAAACTTTAGACCTAAGAATTAAATGTTCCACAAGGCATGTTTTAAAATTTGCTATTTCAACAATCCAGTATATCTGTCACTTTTCAATTTAGGTTGCACATTTAGATCTTTAACATTTATCTTACTGTCTTCAAATCCACAGACTGTACACTTTTTGAGGATAGAAACTCTCTATACAGGGGCATGGTACACAATGGGAGCTCACAAATATTTGATTAATATTTGATAAGATATGACTTCATAAGTGATGAGTGTTTATAAATATAATATTTTAAATGTCATCAGGAATCTCCTCCTGGGATCTTCTTTCCTTGACTTTGTTTTTATGGGCATCCTTTTTAAATTAATGGAAATAATATAAAAATGTAGAAAGGGCTAAGAATTTTCCTTAGTATTTCACTCTGGTAAGTCATCCTGGAGAATTTAGCCATGACTGTTTTTATGACTGCAATTTCCTTAATACGGGCCCTCAGCCATTTTCCATCATCATAAATCCCTTTTATATACTTAAAAGCAGGATTGAAGTGTTTTCTAGTTTTTATATCCTGACTCTTCACTTAGATACATTATTTCTATCATTGATAGAAATATTTCTATCAAATACATTATTTCTATTTTTATATTAAGTAAATATTGGGGAAGAATTTGAAACTATAGAGCAGGATAAAAACTACTATAGCACCTCAGAAATTTTACCTAGAAGATACTTTCCAAATGCAGAATGAAATATTTAATTATTCAAGTAAAATAAAGAAACCATCTTTTCCAGTTACTTGAATATTTTATATAAGGCTTTTTTTGTGCACTTGAGTTTGAATTCATGTTTGTAGAATCTTCGAATGGACATTATTTGGTCAAGACTTCTTCAGGCACAAGAAATAAAAAAATCCCAATGAAACTACTGATTAAAAAAAGAGAAAGAAAGGAGGAAAGGAAAAATTTACTGGTTTTTATTAGATGAAGACGACCCAGGAGAAATGGATACTTCAGCAATAACACTAGTGAGTTGCCTTTCTCCATGTCTAGGATATTCTGTCCCTCGGGTCATTTTCATGCCGAGGCAGGCTTTTTCCACACAGTGACAAAATGGTCATCAAACACTACAAATTAACATCATCCTTAGGGCTGGTGATATTTAAGAGAGAGAGCGATCTCCTCCCAGTATCTGTATTAAGCCCCAAAAGACTGTTTGCCTTGCTTTAGTCACATGCTCACTTCTGACCAGGCTCTGGGTCAAAGGAATAGAATTCACTAACAGACCAGCCTGGTTTGCAAGCTAACCTTCAGGTGAGGAGGTGATTGACAGCCTCATTAGATAGGGGAGAGTTTTCAAAAGAGTTGCCAGTAGTAGAGAGAGTTGGGGCTGTGCAAGTAAATACAGAAAATTTTTTCAAAATATTGTGCCTTTAGAACAGAAATCTTTTCCAGGAAATACAAATAATTTGAAACAGTCCAAATAAGCATCATATTTTTTGAAAAAACAGAAATACACTTATAAAAACTAGATTGCATGTTTTTCATATTTTACATAATATTTTATCCTCTTTGAATCTCAATTTTTTCATAAAACATGGGATTTTTCCATTTTCCTTAAAAAAATGTGAGCAATGCTTATTTTCTAAGAAAACATTCAGATTAGAAGAATTTATGTAATGGACCGAATCTTGTAAACTATAAAGCACCGACTTTATAGTTATAAAATATTATGATTTCTAAGAAAATTCCTAAAGAAAGCAAACTTACCCATTTCAAAGTTTTAAAAGCGTCTCCCTTACAAAACCTGTTCCATAACACCTGTCATATTTTTTCGTGGGCATTGGTACTTGCTTACAACATAGGGACTTCCTGTGGCACAGACAGTAAAGAATTTGCCTACAGTGCAGGAGACCTGGAGGCTCTCCCTGGGTTGGGACAATCCCCTGGAAAACCGAATAGCTACCCACTCCAGTATTCTGGCCTGGAGAATTCCATGGAAAGAGGAGCCTGGTGGGCTACAGTCCATGGGGTTGCAAAGAGTTGGACGTGACTGAGCAACTTTCACAACACAGGCATATATGCTTTGAGACAAGTTTTTGTTGATGAGGACAGTGATGGTGACAGTAGTAATGGTGATAGACACAGGTAGTTAATAAGTTCTTAGAGAATTAAGTATATTTCTAGATTTCTAGGGTATGAAAAGCCCAATGAAAGCACGTTACAATAAATGAGAAAACTAGAGGCAGATAGATGGCATACAGAGTTGAGTAGGTGGTATTACCTTTAGGTTAAGCTAGTATTTGTAGCTAATAGAGCAGTCCTCTTTAAAGGAAATACCCCTAAATACCAAAACTTTAATAACAAAGGTGCCATTGAGATAATCACTCCCAGGAAATATGTTGCCAGTGAGATTATCTTAACTATCAACTGAAAAGAAATACAGAAATGTTTTATGAATGATTCAGTTTCACCTGCTATGTGCATGACATTTTAATAGAATGAATTAGTCAGTCTGTTTGAATCATCTTTACGTGTTCCTTTTAGTAAGGATCTCAAAGTTGGTTAAATGGCCAGCACTATTTCAGAAAGAAAGAAAAAACAAACAGTAAAAAGACATTTTATATTGAAAGCCTGATCCAAGCATATCACAGGAATAAATATATCAAGGCAAAAATATATGAAAGATGAAAGTATTTCTGGAGTCACTCCCAACATAAATATTAAAATTGCTCACACAGCCTGATCTGGCAGATGATCGAGAAGAAAAAGAAATGCCAATTCAATGGAGTAAAACATAGTTGTAGAAAACAGTCTCAGAGTTGCATATTATTAGAGTTGAAATATACTTCAAAAGTTCATCGTTTCAACCGAGGGGTATGCTTGTAGGTATTTAATAACCATCCCTCCATGGGGGGAAGCTCTAATTTGTAGTGTTTGCAACTTCTATGGTGTAAATACTCCCACCACGGCCGATGTCAAGCTACCAAGATGAGGTCACTGAACATGAGTTGGGAAGAGATGCACACGATAAGCTCCCGTTAGCTGGTTCCAGAGGACTCCATCACACAACTTGTTCAACACTAATCTTGCAAATAAGAAAGCAGCTAAAGCCAAAGGAACTGGATGAGTGCTTTGGGGTCGTACAACTATGTAGCTATACTGCCACAACTAAAACTCAGGGTAATGCCCCCCACCCCATGCTGAGCTTCACTATTGTGAATGCATCGTGAGGAAAGGATCACGACTGGTTGATTGCTAGACCTGCCTGACTCCCTTAACCTGGTTAATTTTCCCTTGAGGGGCTCCCATAGACATTTCCATGTTGAGTTTAAACTGTCGTCTGTTTGCTTCCTTGAGATATCACTGAGATTTGAAAGTGTTTTACTTACTTTTGTATCTTCAGCACCCTGCACAGTATCTGGAACACACTACATGGTCGAAAAGTATTAGTTGAGCACAGGAGCAAACAATAATAGAGATATTTATTGGCTTAAAGTGCTGCTCATGGGGGTTTATGAGCATTCATTCACTGAATCCCCCTCTCAGAGTGACCATCACAAGAGACAGGTGCTGTAACCACTCCCATATTTCAGATGAGAAAATAGATGCTCCAAAAGATTTACCCACGGTCACAGGGACAGTGAATGGACTCAAACCCTGCAGTCTGTCTCTCGACCCTGTGCACTCAATCACTCAGATGTCAGTTTACTGGCAGTATCATCAGGGTGTGTAGCTCAGCAACATATATTTCCAGAAGTATTCCTCCACTACTTGTGAAGGACACATATTTCCTGGAGAAGATCTAATCTGACCAATACACACCATTGTTAATGGGGACTTTAATTGGAATGATCAGTAAAATAGGATGTTTGTTTTCTTTTTATCTGAGGATTAAACAGAAACCCATATTTTAATTTAAAATTCTGTTGACATGGGCCCTAGTCCTGTATTTTTGCTTTAATAAATTTTTTTAAATTAACCTTTCTTTGATTTCTCAACCTGAAAAACTGCATCACTCTTTGCTATCGAGAAAATGTAAAGAAAGTATAAGAGACTGAGTTACTAACTCCAGGGGTATTCTGCATGGTTTTTTCCTTAAATAGATGTTTTTTCCTCCTTCCCTACTGGTTTTCTTATGATTTGCCATCTCACTAAGCAAGATAACAAAGAAACCTATTAATGCATTTGTATATTTTCTTAGATTCTAGTTGATTGAGGTTTGTATCGTGAAAGACTTAATGTACCAGCCTTAAGATATGAACCTGTTTTTTAAACATAATATAATACTTCAGATTTTTTTAAAAGATCGTTTTGAAGGCTCCCTCAAAAAGCCTAGAAGAAAAAAGTCATTCACACTCCACACTATTAATGGGCATCAATTAAGATGCAATTTGGTTGTAGTACTTTATTTGTTCTTTTGGCAGTGATAGTTCATTTATATTCTTCCCTTATTATTTTTCTAGAGAAAATACAGTGATTAATTATGTATTAGACTAATATTTCCAATTTCAGGAGATACAGTGATACCATTTTGAGAAGTGCATTTAATTTTTCTGCATAATATATTCTAGAAGGTTTAGGCATATATTTGTAGTTTTGTATTGTCTTCTAATAGGACAACTTGTCTTGAATCCTTTTCTTAACAATCCTTGCTATTCCCACCACCAGCACCAAAAATTTTCTAGTATATTTCAAATTAATGAGAATTATATACAAAAACAGCACATTTAAGTGTTTATAAATATATGTACACAACACATGTAAGAGTCATATATATATATGTATATCACACACACATATGTAACCGAGCAAATTGCTTTCAACGATGAGATCTCTTTTTGATACTTAGAGTAGTCATGTGAGGCCATTGGACCCTGGGACTCAGAGGTGAATGAATGAATTGCCGAAAGTCACACAACCAGAAAGGGAAAGGGCCAGAACCAGAGCTCTGTCTTGCTTCTGCTCCGGTGCACTCTCCCTCTTAGCTCAGGAAGCTGCTTCAGTGTTAGTGAAGCATTCAGCAGACTGCACAGATTCCTGTCAGCCAGATGTGGGACCAAATCTGGTTCTGTGTGACTTTTGGCAAGTTTGCTTGTCTAGAAGTGGAAAATAGTAATACTTCCTACGTCACAGGGTGTTTATGAAGAGTATATCAGAGGTTCAGCAGAATGCCTGGCACGTGGTGTAGGCACTCAATACATATTATTGTTATTTTTACTATTACATGGTTTATTCCTTATTGAAGCTCTGCCTTGCCCTCTGGTCCAACTATAATTTTGTGGCCTTTAAAGCCTATATCCCCTAATCAGATGCCTTCATTTGGATCCTGAAAATCATTGTGTCCTTAACCTTCTTTCTTGTTTTTTTTCCGTATCTCATGAATGTGAAGAGGAAGTCATATACATTGTGTCTTATCTTCAGGAAGCCCTAAAAGCTACTATACAATCCTTTCTTTCATTTCTTGCTGACCTCAGTTTCATGCCCTGCTGTAGATATTCTAAACTTTCTCCTACACCCTGAAGTCCCTGGTAACTCCTGTGTATCCATCAATTTCAACAGATAATCATATACCCTAATTTATTTTTAGATATTGAGATCATATGCCCTAAACTCCTTAAATGTCCCTATATCTTTATCTGACATCTCATCCTCTCCTGCTGTCTCAGAAAGAGAGGCTTTTCTTACATTTCAGGGCTCTTGGAAATGCCTCGTCTTGCTCCCTTGGAATGTTGATCAAGTATTTTTATCTCCCTCACTTGCCCTTTTTGTTTTCCCCACTTCTCTAGGTTCAACTACTTGTATTTCTCCTGATTGTGTCACATACTCTCTCTTGCCACTGTATCTTTGCACAGTGGCTCTCCCACTAGAAATTTCCATTCCTCGTTGTCCTTCAAGACTCAACTCTAGCATCATTTCTAGTATGGCTGTTTGCCCTTCCTACAGACTGCCGTAATTTCTGTCAACCCCATGCTTCTACCAAGTGACTGTGAGGTTCCCAGGAAAGGTACCGTGTTCTGTATTCCCAGCATCTACCACAGTGTCTGGCCTTTAGTAAATACCCAACAAATGTTAGAAGGAAAAGAGACCTACAAATGAGTGTGTGTATTTCCTACAAATTAAAGTCCCCTCAACCCTCATTGTCCTTCCTTTGACAAGCATTCTGCTTTCTCATCACACATTCCCTTTCAATTCAGTGTCTGATACCACTGTTGAATCTACTGAAAGTACTCTTGTGAAGGTCAACAAGTAGCTTTCATATGGATTAAATCCACTTTCCTGAGCCTTTCACCCACCTTCTATGACACAGTGCAGTACTGGCTCTCTTGACACCTCCCTGAACTAACTTACCTCCCTTGACTTCTTCGCTACTTTTTCCAGTGTGCAAATTGCCAAGACCTGGTTCATTTGTCTTCTCTTTCTTCACCTCGTCCCTCCAGGAACATAGTCATTCTTGATATTAACCATCACCTCTGTGCAAATAACATGCAGTTTGTTTCTATTCCAATTACAATCCCATTTACCCCACTAAGATCAAGTTGTGGAGTTTCATTCTTTCTAATGCAGAGATGGCAGATATTTGGCACTCATGCTTCTGCTTGGCTCTGTCTCATCTAAGAGGGATATTATCTCACCCAAAATCAGTTGCGCTACTTTCTCAGTATGAGCAGGCTTCTCAGAATTTTCATTATTCTCCTCTGTCGCTTGGTACTAATGCTACCTGCTTGGAATCTTCATTCTTCACTTACTTCAGATACCTGCTTACTGGTAAGCAGCGTAAAATCTATTAGTCATCCCTGTAGTAGATCATTTGCATTCATTTCTCAACAACACATCAGACTCAACATGTTTAAAGTGAGCTTATCATTTTCTTCGGTCTTTAGCCTTACTTCCTCCTGCTGACTATCCCAGCTGTGTAACTTGTTCCATTCCGCTTTTTCCCAGATTATACTGCTTATCCTTTACCTTGTCTTTTGTGCTCCACCAATTTAGGTGTCAAACCTTATTTATTCAAATAACTCTCACTCATCCCTTTCTTTCTATTTTTGGGGCCACCATCTTGCTTCTGGCCCTTTTTACCTGGTTGTGGGCTATAATAACCTGTCATCTGATCTTCTCATTGCCAGGTTCTACCTGCTCTAAGTCACTTTGCCTCCAGATCACTCTTCCTAGAGTAAAACCTTTCTCATATGACTCTCTACCTCAGAATCCTTCAGTGACTTTCTATTATCTTCTAAATAATTCCCATAATTCCTGTCAATTTGGTAGGATAAAATTATCTTTGATTTTGGAATCAATAAGATTTGGATTCAGGTTCTGGCTACTACACTTATCTGTTCTGTGACTTTGAACTTACTGTTTAATTTTTATTCACTCACTTATTCAACATATATTTATTGAACACCTTCTTTGTTCTAGGCTCTATATGAAGCCCATGAGATAGAGTGATGAGCCAAACAGGCATTGTCCTTTTCTTCTGGATCTCAAATGTATTGGACTTGTCCATATTTCTCATGATCATAGTAATCCCAAGTACAGGCCATACTTTCCTCTCTTGATGCTTTTAGCTTCTGGTTTTTGCTAAAAAAAAAATCATAATATCATGTACTATAGTAATTTGCATATGTGCATCATATCTCAGCTTCAGTTTAAGTTCACTGAAGGGTAAGTGCCATGTCCCATTTCCCAAACTGCAAGCACAGAACCATGCACAGTGAATTCTGTTGTGTTTTTATGGACCTCAGGTTAGTCTTTGGCATAATTACAGTGCCCAGTATTTGTAGAGACTCCTTTTGTCCTGTCAGAATTACACATTTTTTAAAATGAAGGGGAAGTAGTAGCTATTTGGTTTCTGTTCCTTCTAAGGCCTCTCTTTTCCAAACCTGCCTGTAACTATTATAAGTAGAACTCACAATGTGCACCTTAAGTTTTTAAAATCTGAATAACAAGTCCACTCTTGCTTCCTAGTAGAAATACTGTCCATGCACATAAAATGGAATGTTAAAATAACGTTCTTTTAACTAAATAGCTTTTGACTTGGTAATTAACAATATGTTGTTTTTCCCTGAGAAATAATTCCAGCACTTTAGTGCTAAAGATTATATTTTATACATTTTTAGCTTGTTGTTTTTACATCCCCAGTGATCTTACATTAAGTTAAGCATTTGTCTATCCAAAACAATAGGTCAGTTATAGCCAAATTATAGCCATACCTTTTCTCTGCACACAAAATCCTATAAACAGCATGTGATCATATTGCTTCTAGAATTTATGATTGTTTTCTTCCAAAAGGAAGCTAAATTTAGCTTAGTAATTCTACATGCTCCCAAGGAAACAATGCCTGCTGTGATTTGTAGAGTAAATGAATCTGAACCACAGTTCCTTTACTTGACTAACTGAGAAAGTTTAAATATCACCCTAGTCATTAACCACAGATATTAAACCACATGAAACAACCAGCAAGGGGTTAAGAAAGAAATGTGCTATTTTTCTGACTTCACTGCTGAATGAGTCTAACTTAGTTGTTGTATCGTTCTTAATACAGAACATTGTTTGCATCTTATAATGGTTCTCTAAAATTACTTGTTTGTGGCTTGAGTTCTAAAATTAAAACTATGTAAAGTCATGTCCAACTGCACAATGCATCTTTATGTGAAGCCCAGCTAGAGTTTTTTGTTTTCACTCAATGTAAAAATTCCAGTTAGGAAGATTTGTTTCTAATAGTCTAACTGGTATAGTTCTCTCAGTTTCTTCTTCTTTGTTTCTAATGACAACTAAATTGCTCTTGCCTTGAACATCTTTTGGCAGATAAAATTCTCACCATGAAGGCCCCTGCTGTGCTTGCACCTGGCATTCTTGTGCTTCTGTTTACCTTCGTGCAGAAGAGCGATGGGGAGTGTAAAGATGCACTAGTAAAGTCCAGGATGAATGTGAACATGCAGTATCAGCTTCCTAACTTCACTGCAGAAACATCCATTCAGAATGTTGTTTTGCACAAACATCACATTTACCTCGGTGCTATTAACTACATTTACGTTTTAAATGACAAAGACCTTCAGAAGGTTGCTGAGTACAAGACTGGGCCTGTGCTGGAACACCCAGATTGTTTCCCATGTCAGGACTGCAGCCACAAAGCCAATTTATCAGGTGGTGTTTGGAAAGATAACATCAACATGGCTCTGCTTGTTGACACGTACTATGATGATCAACTCATTAGCTGTGGCAGTGTCCACAGAGGGACCTGCCAGCGACATGTCCTTCCACCCAACAATACTGCGGACATAGAGTCAGAGGTTCACTGCATGTACTCTCCTCAGGCAGACGAAGAGACCAGCCAGTGTCCTGACTGTGTGGTGAGTGCCCTGGGAACCAAAGTCCTACTGTCTGAAAAGGATCGATTCATCAACTTCTTCGTGGGCAATACCATAAATTCTTCTTACATTCCAGATCATTCATTGCACTCGATATCGGTGAGAAGGCTAAAGGAAACGCAAGATGGTTTTAAGTTTTTGACAGACCAATCCTATATTGATGTTCTACCTGAGCTCCGAGATTCCTACCCCATTAAGTATGTCCACGCCTTTGAAAGCAACCATTTTATTTACTTTTTGACAGTCCAACGGGAAACTCTAGATGCTCAGACTTTTCACACAAGAATAATCAGGTTCTGTTCCGCAGACTCTGGATTGCATTCGTACATGGAAATGCCTCTGGAGTGTATTCTGACGGAAAAGAGAAGAAAGAGATCCACAAAGCAGGAAGTGTTTAATATTCTCCAAGCTGCATATGTCAGTAAGCCTGGGGCTCAGCTCGCTAGGCAAATAGGTGCCAACCTGAATGATGACATTCTGTACGGGGTGTTTGCACAAAGCAAGCCAGATTCCTCAGAACCAATGAATCGCTCTGCTGTCTGTGCATTCCCTGTCAAATATGTCAATGAGTTCTTCAACAAGATCGTCAACAAAAACAATGTGAGATGTCTCCAGCACTTTTATGGCCCCAACCATGAACACTGCTTCAACAGGGTAAGTCACACAGGTTCCCTACTTGCAAATTATGAGGTACATGTCAGAATAGGCATCAGTCTAAAAGAGAATATCAAGGGCTTTTTGGTGCTTGGTAAATGGTATTTATCGAAATGTTTGCAAATTCTTTGCAAGAAAATTTAGAAATTGAATCTTCACTTAAGGATAGAATCATAACTTGAGAAGTTAATGTGATAGCTTAAAGAAAATATAAAATATTTTTACAGTTTGGGTTTGCATGTTTGCCAACATTTTTCTGATTATTAACTTTACTTCTCATATAAGCTTTAGTAGTTCTGGTCAGATGTACATAAAGTTAGTACAACAGCAGTTCTGTAAAGCACAATTATTGAAATGCCATGCAACCTTTACAACATTTAGAACAAGATACTTAATTGTAGGTGTTAAAGGCTTTTTTTTTTATTTTAAATGAGGTCCCATTCACTCACTGATGTATGAATTGTCTATATTCTTGGCTTTACTTAAAGAAACTTAACTAAAAACAAACAAAAAACTCTTCTAGAATGTTGATACATTAAACATTTTTAAGTGCATTAATATGCTTCTCTGAATTAATTAGAAAACTATGGAGAAACTTTGCTCTCAGATTCCTCCTTTGGATCTTGGCTTCAATGCATGAAGTCCTACTTGAATGGGCATGTATCTACCAAGTTCTGATATGGTGCTTTTCTCCTGGTTGACATTTGATGTCTATAGATGTATAACAACATGAAATGGTATTTTCACAGGAACTGTTAGGGAAATTCTTTGTTGCTTTGATTTAAATATGGTAAAGGATACCAACTATACACAGAGATTTATCCTGCTGGTCATCAGATCATTTAGGGCTAGCATCAAATTGAGAGGAAGAACATCAAATTGGGAGTCCATTGTGGCCTTGCACTTTCTTGGTGGGGACCCAGATTTGAATATTACAGACTCGCTATGCCTCCTAACATAAGGAACACTAGTGATCATAATTGGATGAACAAATGTTGTAGCTTTTCTAAAGACACCTGACTTTGAAAATGTACATCTCCCTTACTAACAGTTTTCAGTCTAAGTGGTAAAGGTTATAATTGCAAGCAGGAAGAATGTTACACATGTCCTTGATAAAAGAAAGTATATAATTTGCAGATGGGTACCAAGGACATATGAATTCAGAAACGTTTGTTTTACTTTTGCTTAAATGTCTAGGATACTTCTCCAGATGGAAACTCTACATAGTTTATTTATAAAGTTAGAAAAATGCTTCGGAGAAAATGAATCCATCTTTTAGTGAACTAAAGCCATAACTTACTTCCTTCCCTCTCCAAAGCCTATGAATATACATAATATACATACATATAAATTCCAACTAAGACTTATTTCTCCCTGAATACATTTTAATATGTGTTGCAAAATCTGTAAGAAGCAATAGGATTGCTCATGAGGCTACCCCTTTTCCTTACTAGAAAATGCAAAAGAATGAAAGGAAACAAATAAACTTTCAGAAACCTGGGAATTAGGAAATAAAATTGTAATATTAATAGCATTTCAGAGAAAACACTTTTCCTGCATCCAGTAAATTGCTTCAGAAACATAAGTTTAGAAATGAGTCTATTGGAAATTCCTGCAGAGCCTCTAAAGCACACGACTTAGTTATTTAAATCTTGTTTAAATTTGTTGAAAACTAAAGAGACTTTACCTTACAAGGATGTATTGATATCTTATCTCTTTGCTTTATTTTGTACATTTCAACCCCCAGGTATAAAAGTATTTATCAATTCTAGAAATTCTCAAAACACAGCTGAACTTTATCCTACCCCATTGACATTTTTAGTGTTCCAAGAGGAACAAAAAGGCAGGATTACCCAATGAAATTCAGGTCAGTTTTATCACCCAGGAAAAATGCCCAAAATGCACCAACCACACCTGAAACTATTATCACTCCCATCGCAAAAATTCTTGTGGGAAACAAGATGAAACTTGCCAACATAGTCTTCTTACGAGGGAAGCCAACTTTATTACTAGCCAAATTCCATAAAGACAAATACCTTCAAATCTCTTCATTTATTTGCCTGTTTATCTTTTCTGGTTACTGAAGGTCAGAATTCTTCCAAGAATGAAACTACCCACATTCTCAGTTTTCATATACCCGCCACAGAAAGACCTCAGGTTTTTCCAATAACCAACATACAGACATTTCCCAGCTTCATCTTAAAATGAAGGCACCTAGAGCCATTACTCACACAAAACCAAATGATTTACAGAATCAAATAAGTTTGGAAAGACTCTAAGCAACACAACTATTCCATTTTGTCTTGGCAAATTTACTTGGCAGAGATATCAGGTGACCCAACCATTTCCTGGAACTGAGTTTTTATTTTGGCATAACGTTTAGTGAATAGATACATATATTATAGTTTTAACATGTCTAATCAATCAGATCTTTATAGAGGAACCATTGTGTGCTCTGTGGACAAAGAAAGCTGCAGCGCTGACTTTCCATTGAGGCTTTGAGAGCATGTTTGCAGCAGCAGGGGTTTTCTGGCCCTCCTTGAGCTTCTGCCCTGTACAAAATGTATCTCTATCACAGGATCAGACAGAGCACCAGGAAAGGGTCTTTTAGATTTTAAGGGTCTGCTAAAGCTGAAACTGCAATACTTGGGCCACCTCATGCGACGAGTTGACTCACTGGAAAAGACTCTGATGCTGGGAAAGGTTGGGGGCAGGAGGAGAAGGGGACGACGGAAAATGAGATGGCTGGATGGCATCACCGACTCTGTGGACATGAGTTTGAGTGTACTCCGGGAGTTGGTGATGGACAGGGAGGCCTGGCGTGCTGTGATTCATGGGGTCACGGAGAGTCGGACACGACTGAGCGACTGAACTGAACTGAACTGAGCAGTATCAGACCTGACTTGCTTATTTTAGATCATGTATTATGTTGCTTTTTTCACTCTCACATTCTATAAAAGTGTATGTGCAAACTTTCATATACATCTTCTCATATTGATGACATCACTAAAACCCTCTTTCGAGTTATCTGATAGTTTCCAGAGCAGGTCGTCTTTACCTCTTAGTTATCTGTACTTCAAAACTCGTTGATTCCCCATATGATGCTGTTTCTGGAAATTTATCCCACGCCACAGATATCCATTCATGTACTATTAGTGTTGACTATTAGTTTTGTTCTTCATCTTTATAGTGTAACCATTTTCTTTGTTGCTTTTGAAAGTGACTGCTAAAGGGTTTGTTCACAGTGATTTCTGCCTTTTAGAATTAGAGATTCTACATCAAATAATTAAATCTTTGGTCTTAAAAGTCTTTACTGCTCTTTTTACACATTCATCATTCACCCTCTGTAAGCATTCTAAATTAGTATTGATTGAAGTTTAATGTGTGTTCCCTAAACACTACATTGTTATTCAACATAAAGTAACTGAGAAAATGCCACATAATCTGGAGACTTGGAAAATCCCCAAATTTGGGCATTAAAAAAAACCCTCATCTTCTATTTTGGGATAAACTATTAAAAATTCACTTTAAGCACATTGCTTGGATCTCCAGCAGTGTCATATAAGAGATTTAGTAACATGACAGTTATTCCAGGAAAAAACTAGAATCAGTATACATTGGCCTAATTTCTTCCAAATAATATTGAATAAAGGAATTTTTTGCCCTCAAATCAGCAAAGATCCTGTTCCCAAAATTACAGTATACTTACTAACAGAAGTGGAATTATGCGTTTTTGAAAGATTTTTAATCAAAGTTGAAATGAAAAAGGGGTCTTTGAAATATCTCTCAACTGTCTAAAAAATAGTTATGACATTATACTTTCTCTTGCAATCCCAATATCAAAGTTTTATTTTACATATAAGTATTTGAAAGAACATAAATAGACTTGTAGCAAATATTTTTACCAATATCTTGGTCATCTTAATGACCAGTGATTGATCATTTAAAGGGGAAAAGCATGCAATTTGGTGTCAGAGTCACCTGGTTGGAAGCCCTGGTCTGCTATGTACCACCTGTGTAACTTCTTCCACATTACTTAATTCATAGAGCCTCAGTCTCCTCATTTGTACCATGCAGATAGCAATACCTACTTCTCAGGCTTTCTGTAAAAACATGGGATAATAAATATAAAGTACCTGGCACGTAAGATAATCATAAATTTAGCTAGTTGGGAGGCAGCACGATCTCATAGAACAAGAGATCTGGATTCAAACTTGTACCCCATGATTTTCTATCTGCCTGTCCTGAGGTGCTGCTGCTGCTGCTAAATCACTTCAGTCGTGTCCAACTCTGTGTGACCCCATAGACAGCAGCCCACCAGGCTCCACCATCCCTGGTATTCTCCAGGCAAGAACACTGGAGTGGGTTGCCATTTCCTTCTCCAATGCATGAAAGTGAAAAGTGAAAGTGAAGTCGCCCAGTCGTGTCTGACTCTTCACAACCCCATGGACTGCAGCCTACCAGGCCCCTCCGTCCATGGGATTTTCCAGGCAAGAGTACTGGAGTGGGGTGCCATTGCCTTCTCCGGCCTGTCCTGAGAGCATTATTTAAATCCAGTGAACCCATTTTCCTCCATGCAGTGCTATGGTGTGGACAAGTGCAACAATGTTTATAAGAGGCTCTGACTTTGTCCTTGGTACATAATAAATAATAGCTCTCATTGTAAGGGGTATTTGTGTAAAGAAAGTCAAATTCAAATTACTGGATTGTTTTCTGGAAGAGGCACATTCTGATTCTATTGTTCATGGGGGTCTTTTACTTCCCTGGCTGACTGTTATGAGTGACCACCTCCATAATGTTTAATTTGTGTAAGTCCTCCTGAGTACTTAATAGTTTCAAAAGGCAAAAAGGAGATATGGAAGTGGTGGTGGTTTGGAGGGTGACGAGAAGGACAACTGAATCAGAATTGTGCTATACAGTCAATCTAAGCACCTTCTAAGGTATAAGGTGCTCCTTTCCCTGACTTTAATTCTGACTACCTATGGCACTATACGGAGAAGGCAATGGCAAGCCACTCCAGTACTATTGCCTAGAAAATCCCATGGATGGAGGAGCCTGGTAGGCTGCAGTCCGTGGGGTCGCTAAGGGTCGGACACAACTGAGCGACTTCACTTTCACACATTGGAGAAGGAAATGGCAACCCACTCCAGTGTTCTTGCCTGGAGAATCCCAGGGATGGGGGAGCTTAGTGGGCTTCCGTCTATGGGGTCGCACAGAGTCGGACACGACTGAAGTGACTTAGCAGCAGCAGCAGCAGCATGGCACTGTAAAATACAATGCTTATGTAATGCTTAAGTTATATGTTCAAGAATTTGCAGGTAATGAAGTTTTAGAAAAAGTCAACCTCAAGGTTGTTTGTACCAAGCTTCCTTGTTTTTAAACATCATTTATACTCAAATTCAAAGAGTAGCCAACTGCTTCCCAAAATAAAGGAAACTTAAAGTAGTAATTTTCCATCTCCGTTTCAGAGTGCCAAAGTTAAAGGGTCACCACTCAGAGCCATCAAAGGAAGAAAGCAAAATGATTAGAACAGTTTTGAATGAAAACAAAATCAAAACAAGATGCAAACAAGGGGTAATAGGAATAGGCATAAAAATAAACATACAGTAATGTTTCTTTATTATTATTATAAAGATGATAGATGAGTAAAATTGGGTTACATTTAAGTTGTAATGGAAGAAAATAATTGCAGCCTTCCATCAGGAAACCACAAGGACCATTATTGATCTGTCATCCTCAGGGCATGTCTCATAATATTTAATAAAATAAACAAAGATTTATAACTCTTTATAAGCCGTATATCTATAATCTCCCATACCACACCATTTGAACTGGAAATGTGGAGTCAGTGTTACAAGTAACATCCATATAATTATACTGGTTTGGCATGCTTATTTAAATAGTCTAGCACTCTCAAGAGAACACATTTCATATTAGGGGTGAAAAATGTGAAGTCCGATTTCAGGGTTTTTTTACTTCCTGTGCTTCAAAATGAGCGAATGTTATCCTATATGAAAAATGCTATTGAGGATTCTTCATTCTAAACACACTAAACATCTTGGCCATGTGCCAAATGTAATAGATTACCAAAGCAAAATCTTGCAAGAAAGAAAATCCTTGACATCTAAGGATTCAATCTACTTTTAAAAAAAAAAATCTAAGTAGAAATTCATTAATTTTACACTTGATTCCTTTCCTTCTGTAAACTCTTTATTGTCTCCCAGGCTCAGGGAGTTGCTTCTCCCTAACTTAGTTGAATTTTCCATGTTGTCGGTCTCATGAAATGTACTACATTGCGTTATTTTATTAAGAGGAATTTAAAATTATTTTCTTTCCAGAATTTTGTAACACTGTCTGAGATCACAGGGCACACCATTGGGGTATTAGAAAACATGTTACAGAGTGAGCCATTAAAGATGTTTGCTTTTTTTCTCATCTTTCTGATAACCCTTCTTTAAACCATTTTGTAGTTTATTCATAGGTACACCCTAGGAAAGAATGAAAAAACAAAGACATGACGTTTGAAATAAGTTAAAGAAACACAGTTAATGCTGAGATGATCACCAAAACTGCAAATAGGTTTAACCTGTGAATTATATTAATTTAGAATGCGATTGATAATATTTCCCACCTGTACATGGGTATTTATGCATTAACTGTGCCACATGCATTATAAATTAATTCTTCATTTTTCTCAATGTCCTTTGAAGCAAGTTGTGTGATCTTTTATTTAAGTAGTTGATTTCTACATGGAGATTCGCTTGGTTAAATTAATTGAGCAAACAATAAGGAGTTCGGGCAAAAAAACAAATCCTAAATAAATCTTTGAAAAGTTGAAGTGATAATAAAATTCTGAAGCTACAGCTCTGATACATACATTATTGCCATACCACCACATGATTAGAGACTTCTGAAAGCATATGAGACTTCACATTTTGATAAGAATATTCACCTCCTTGAGTAATAATGGATTTTTTATTCCAAATAATGTATCAAATTTTGAATGTTACATCCTTCCTTCAGACTTCTATCTTACTGATGGCATTCCATCCTGCATTATTATCTCCTCTAATAAGAAAAATGAGGAGCTGTCAGAAATTGGATAGAAGACCCACCAGGAATTTCTGTCGTTGCTTATTCATATGTTGGCACAGATACTGAGTCAGTGGGCACCCGGAGTTCAGGATGACTCAGTGCCCAGATATGTGCTGTTAAGTCACATCTCCAATGTCCAGAGAGGGCTGTAAAGGGCTCATTTATCAGGGAAATGAAACCAAGTGCTCAGCTACTCTTGATATCATTAAAACTCCTTTTGTTTTTTAAAAAATATAATAGTGAATGTGGTAAATGATTCTAGGATCCTGGATACATTCCAGTCTGCTCATTATGTATTTTTCCTCTAACTAAAATGGTTCATTTGCATATGAATGACTTGCTAAGTAAAAGCCTTGGAAAAGAGGTTTCTTGCACTTCACCCTAGACCTAGGCTAAGATGGGGCAGATGAAGTGTGTCTTCCTTCTATACTGCCAAAATACCTAATTCTCTCTTGTTTCTTAACAAGAGAACAGAAAAATATAAATGCATGCTAATATAGAATAAGGCTTGTTTTAACTATTCTTGGTGTTCACTAATGGAGGTGTTTTATGAACAGTATCTAACTATAAAACAAATAAAATAATTCTGAATTCAGACTAAAGTCTGACTTAAAGTTGTTTGATTTGGATAAATCACCAAAATGTTCATCAATCAAAGGACATTAAAATGGTGATATTTCAAATGATGCTGTAGGTAAAGGCATGGATTGAGGTCAGTTTTGATTTGTAAAGCATTCTCTTCTAGAACTGATACTACAAAAATTAAAGTTGCTGAGTTGTCATCTCAAAATATATGGCTTTCTCATGATTTGCTAGAATTTGAGTCCATGTACCAGAAAATGTAAATCTGTATACTAAATTTTCTGATGACATTTTAAATTTAAAATCCATTAAACACTTGCCTCTAGCAACTAGTCTACAAACTAAACTACAGGTAAAGTGCTACCCAAGGAAATGGGAAAAATACAAAGATTAAATTGGTATGTTAGCTCTGAGTGAATCAATAGTATTTAGTGCTAATGCACTAAGCAGATTACAAGCACTAATTCAGTGGCAGTCAACAGTAAAAATGAATATCTCTAAAAATTATCTTGGCAATAAAATGTGCAACATTTTCCATTTATTTTAAGCTAATTACATTGCATGCTAGTTCGTTCATTTTATTAGTTTAAACCAGGTAGTAGAAGCCTAATCATTTCATTTAGTGCATAAAACAGCCAAAAACTTGTAATCTTTGTTTTCATCAAGAGGCAGAGGAAAAGACTTATTCATTCAACTAAGATTCAATAAAAAATTCAACAGAAATTTACTGACTGTCTAACCCTACTGATCTTAAAATAATGAGTGATATAGGCATGGTTCTTGCCTTTATGAAGCAAACCTGCTGGGAGAGGAGATGACAATAAACAGTCATACCAGCAAACAAATACATCATGATAATTTATGAAATACAGTGTAAGGGAAATAAGCATCTGTGAATGCAAATGAAGAGGAAGATCTAAATTTGGTAGTATAGTCACAAAAGGCCACCTTAAAGAGGTGAAAGTTAACTTTTTCATGAAGCTAAAAGTTATCTTACATAAAGCTCAAAATTTTAGAAAAACCAATTATGTCTTTATTGCATGGTCAAGTACATAGCCAGTTTTTAACAAACTGATAGCCATTACCTATATCATAAGTTTGTGGTCTTAACTACATGCTGTGGCTTCTTAAAATGGGTTCTGACCGTAAGTGCATATTACTTTAAACGTAGAAATATCTATCACAAGAAGTAAAACTGTGCTGGAGAATTTACCTTTTTAAACACTTTCTCTTTTTTAAAAAAAGTTGTCAGTGTTTCCAAACTTTGTCTTTTCTTTGGTTTCTAAGAAATTGTCACTTTTTGCTAAGTATTAATAATTCTTATTATGAAGAAGATAATGTGTGGATTTCTAGAAGCTAAGGGCATAATTTAGATAGCTCTCATTTTCACTGCCTCTCATAGCCTATCACTTTAATCACCTTCTTTGAAAACAGAAATTTCTTATATCTGTCAAAGTTGTTTCTTTCTTCTCCCTCTCTTCTTTCTTCTGTGGCCAACACTTAGGACCCCACTCATCAGAAAAACCCATGTTTCTTATGGACAGATGGGATTGTCCTGTTACCAGTAAGTCCTATGACCAAAAAAAAAAAAGAGTCATATAATTATGAAAATACACAAAATAAGCTCTTTTGAAACTGTCAGAGTTGTAAAAGTTGATGGAATTGAAAGGAATGTGATGCTGAACCTCATTGTTTTTCTGCATCTGTGTACTGTCCTCTACACAACTACATCCATTTTACACCATTTCCTTCTCATGAGAATAATGTGGCCTTGAGTGCCAAGTGAGAGACAAGTGTTCCCAAGGACTCGTGAGATGTCATGGGCACCTGCTAAGTGTACATGAGTGTGTACATGCACATGCGCTGTAGTTCTAATGCATCTCTGGCTGCAGACACATATTGCCTTTTTCTTTCATGATAGTCATGTGTATCTGTATATATTTAATTCTGCAAATATCTAAATAAGTTTGCCTTAGGCACTTTGTCATGCTTTTTTGTACCTAAGGATGTGCTTTGCAGATCATAGACAATAGTATTGATTTTGACAAAAAAATTTGTATTCCAAACAATATGTATGTGTATTTGCACAGTAAAGAGAGACCATCTGATTTGCTACAGTGTTTGGGTAAGAGTCCTGATAAAATCAACAAATACATTTTTGTGACTGGATCACAAGAAGCATTGTTTTTGTCATCTCTGCAAGTCACAAATATTTGCAATGCAGGTGAAAAAATATGTATGAAGAGTGGAAAGAACTTTTCACTTTTATACTGTTCACTTTGTTCACATTTGTTTGGCCCTGAATGAAGTAGAGTTTGCCAAGGGAAAAGATGAGGAAATAGGAGGCATTTATTCTGTAGGGCTTATTCCTGTGCCTACAAGTCAGAGAGGTCACTGGCTTGCCCCTTCCTGAAGGCTATAATTACAGGCAGAGTACTATTTTCCAGTAAAGCGACCAGAATTTTGCATGTAAGAGATTGTTTATAAGAATACCTTGTGAGTATGGTTTATATAAAACCTCAGAAAAGTTTTTTTTTTTTTGAGAAGTCGCTCAGTCGTGTCCGATTCTTTGCGACCCCATGGACTGTAGCCTACCAGGCTCCTCCGTCCATGGGATTTTCCAGGCAAGAGTACTGAAGTGGGTTGCCACTTCCGTCTGTGAAATTATTTTTCTTCATGTGTTCACTAATCTGAGAAGGTCTAAGACACTGAAATATTCTACAGTGCAATAACAGAGGTGAATATGAGGTCAAGTTAGGTGATCCTGGTATTAAAGGAACTGAATTAAATTAATAAAGAAGAATTTATAATATAATATTCCTGATGATTCATCAAATATAAATTTATCTGTGGCTCCAACATCATGGTAAACAAGAATCAGTAAATATATTAGTAAGAGTAACTGAGAAATATTTCTAATTTGAAAAACACCAGTTACATTGGATTTATTTAGAGCTGATGTGGGGAAAAAATACACAGTGTTTTATACTCTCAATTAGGCTCACTCTCATTTCAAAAGAATCAGAGGAAAAGTATTAATTCTAAGTAGAACTGGTCAGACAAAGCACAAGATCAGTTCAGTTCAGTCGCTCAGTCGTGTCCGACTCTCCGTGACCCCATGAATCACAGCATGCCAGGCCTCCCTGTCCATCACCAACTCCCGGAGTTCACTCAAACTCATGTCCACAGAGTCGGTGATGCCATCCAGCCATCTCATTCTCTGTCGTCCCCTTCTCCTCCCACTCCCAACCTTTCCCAGCATCAGAGTCTTTTCCAGTGAGTCAACTCGTCGCATGAGGTGGCCAAAGTATTGCAGTTTCAGCTTTAGCATCAGTGCTTCCAAAGTACACTGACGATGTTACTGACCCTCTAATAGAGATACTAGTCAGTGTTTGCAGAATGATGAATAGTATTTAAGTGGTGGTTTAACAACAGTCCATGAATCAAGGAAAATTGGAAGTGGTCAAACAGGAGATGGCAAGAGTGAACGTTGACATTCTAGAAATCAGTGAACTAAAATGGACTGGAATGGGTGAGTTTAACTCAGATGACCATTATATCGACTACTGTGGGCAGGAATCTCTTAGAAGAAATGGAGTAGCCATCATGGTCAACAAAAGAGTCCAAAATGCAATACTTGGAAGCAATCTCAAAAACGACGGAATGATCTCTGTTCATTTCCAAGGCAAACCATTCAATATTACAGTAATCTAAGCCTGTACCCCAACCAGTAACACTGAAGAAGCTGAAGTTGAACGGTTCTATGAAGACCTACAAGACCTTTCAGAACTAATACCCAAAAAAGATGTCCTTTTCATTATATGGAACTGGAATGCAAAAGTAGGAAGTCAGGAAACACCTAGAGTAACAGGCAAATTTGACCTTGGAGCACGGAATGAAGCAGGGCAAAGGCTAATAGAGTTTTGCCAAGAGAACGCACTGGTCATAGCAAACACCCTCTTCCAGCAACACAAGAGAAGACTCTACACATGGACATCACTAGATGGTCAACACCGAAATCAGATTGATTATATTCTTTGCAGCCAAAAATGGAGAAGCTCTATACAGTTAGCAAAAACAAGACCAGGAGCTGACTGTGGCTCAGATCATGAACTCCTTATTGCCAAATTCAGACTTAAAGAAAGTAGGGAAAACCACTAGACCATTCAGATATGACCTAAATCAAATGCCTTATGATTATACAGTGGAAGTGAGAAATAGATTTAAAGGACTAGATCTGATAGAGTGCCTGATCAACTATGGAAGGAGGTTCGTGACATTGTACAGGAGACAGGGACCAAGACCATCCATCCCATGGAAAAGAAATGCAAAAAAGCAAAATGGCTGTCTGAGGAGGCCTTACAAATAGCTGTGAAAAGAAGAGAAGCGAAAAGCAAAGGAGAAAAGGAAAGATATAAGCATCTGAATGCAGAGTTCCAAAGAATAGCAAGGAGAGATAAGAAAGTCTTCCTCAGCGATCAATGCAAAGAAATAGAGGAAAACAACAGAACAGGAAAAACAGAGATCTCTTCAAGAAAATTAGAGATTCCAAGGGAACATTTCATGCAACGATGACCTTGATAAAGGACAGAAATGGTATGGACCTAAGAGAAGCAGAAGATATTAAGAAGAGGTGGCAAGAATACACAGAAGAACTGTACAAAAAAGATCTTCACGACCAAGATAATCACGATGGTGTGATCACTCACTTAGAGCCAGAAATCTTGGAATGTGAAGTCAAGTGGGCCTTAGAAAGCATCACTACGAACAAAGCTAGTGGAGGTGATGGAATTCCAGTTGAGCTATTTCAAATCCTGAAAGATGATGCTGTGAAAGTGCTGCACTCAATATGCCAGCAAGGTTGGAAAACTCAGCAGTGGCCACAGGACTGGAAAAAGTCAGTTTTCATTCCAATCCCAAAGAAAGGCAATGCCAAAGAATGCTCAAACTACCGCACAATTACACTCAACTCACACGCTAGTAAAGTCATGCTCAAAATTCTCGAAGCCAGGCTTCAGCAATACATGAACCGTGAACTTCCATTTGTTCAAGCTGATTTTAGAAAAGGCAGAGGAACCAGAGATTAAATTGCCAACATTCCCTGGATCATGGAAAAAGGAAGAGAGTTCCAGATAAATATCTATTTCTGCTTCATTGACTATGCCAAAGCCTTTGACTGTGTGGATCACAATAAACTGTGGAAAATTCTGAAAGAGATGGGAATCCCAGACCACCTGACCTGCTTCTTGAGAAACCTATATGCAGGTCAGGAAGCAACAGTTAGAACTGGACATGGAACAACAGACTGCTTCCAAATAGGAAAAGGAGTACATCAAGATTGTATATTGTAACCCTGCTTATTTAACTTCTATGCAGAGTACATCATGAGGAACCCTGGGCTGGAAGAAGCACAAGCTGGAATCAAGATTGCCAGGAGAAATATCAGTAACCTCAGATGTGCAGATGACACCACCCTTATGGCAGAAAGTGAAGAGGAACTAAAAAGCCTCTTGATGAAAGTGAAAGAGGAGAGGGAAAAAGTTGGCTTAAAGCTCAACATTCAGGAAACTAAGATCATGGCATCTGGTCCCATCACTTCATGGGAAATAGATGGAGAAACAGTGGAAACAGTGTCAGACTTAATTTTTTGGGGCTCGAAAATCACTGCAGATGCTGATTGCAGCCAGAAAATTAAAAGACGCTTTCTCCTTGGAAGGAAAGTTATGACCAACCTAGATAGCATATTAAAAAGCAGAGACATTACTTTGTCAACCAAGGTCCGTCTAGTCAAGGCTATGGTTTTTCCCGTGGTCATGTATGGATGTGAGAGTTGGACTGGGAAGGAAGCTAATCATCGAAGAATTGATGCTTTGGAACTGTGGTGCTGGAGAAGACTCTTGAGAGTCCCTTGGACTGCAAGGAGATCCAGCCAGTCCATCCTAGAGGAGATCAATCCTGGGTGTTCACTGGAAGGACTGATGCTAAAGCTGAAATTCCAATACTTTGGCCACCTCATGCAAAGAGTCGACTCACTGGAAAAGACCCTGATGCTAGGAGGGATGGGGGCGGGAGGAGAAGGGGACGACAGAGAATGAGATGGCTGGATGGCATCACTGACTCGATAGATACGAGTCTGAGTGAACTCCGGGAGTTTGTGATAGACAGGGAGGCCTGGCGTGCTGTGATTCATGGGGTCACAAAAAGTCGAACACGACTGAGTGACTGAACCGAACTGAACTGAATTTAACAACAGTAAGTACTACTTGTAATTAATATTGAAATGTCAAAGTTCAGGGTTTTGACATGTACAAAGTGGAAGGACTAAAATATGTGCCTGCTTTTAAAAATGATATGGTTAATTTTGACAGTTATGGTATTTTCTATCTAGATACTTTTTTAGAATCAAACACTTATGAAAACATAAACAGCAGTTCCAGATTTTTAGGCAAACAACGCTTTTTATGATCTTGGGTATGTGGTTTGGTGGTGTAGTAATTGACTCCAGGCCTCCCATCCTATGTCCATTGTTTTTAGTGGATTCTACACAGGAAAACATAGTCACTTCAGTGTTGAAAATTTGAAGTTCATCTTTTATGAGACAGTTACAGGTCCTGGGAAAATACATACCAGGACTTTACCATACCTGTCAAAAAAAAAAAAAATTCTGTATTAAAAAAAAAACCTCCAAATTATTATAGGATCTAGGGTAGCCATGATATGAACTATGTGATATTGAGTATCTTATCACACTAGTGATAAGATAACAAGCCAGTTGAATGAAGATGAACTCATGAAAAAGGAAGGATTATTAAAGATTTGAAATGTAAACACCTAAATTTTCATAAGTAAATATTAATTTAGTATTTGTATGAGCTTTAGATATTAAAGTTCTCCCTGTACTCTCTGGGCCCTCAGAGCCAGCTGTTAGAGCTCCCTGGTTCCTTATTTAATACTCTGTAAACTGGGTATTCAAAAACTGGTTAAGAAACAGTCAATGTTTCTATTTTCTCTGCCAATATGTAATAAAATCTCTGATCCAGTGAGTGACTGGACAATTATTTTAATAACGTTGACATAGCTTCATCTTACCTTGTTTTGCTACTAGCACAACTTTCTAAATTCCAGGTGAATCACAAGTTTAACTGAACTATTGTTTGTTTAACATTCTGTTTCCTTCTAACCTTATTCTTGTCTGTCAACCTCAGCTCAGTCCCCCATGGCTCAGGAAAGTCTCAGTCGGGATTAGGTAATAGTTCACGCAGCCTCTCTCACTCATTAACCCATGTTGACATTCCCGTTCAGTGCACTGACCTTATTTAAGACCTCCGTAAGTACCATAACCAGTTGCTGGTTTCAGTGCAACTAACAACACCTATGTAATCAAGAAATAATATTTCCAGAGAAATTATTTCACCTATCTAAACCTTCTTCAGGGCTTCCCTGGTGGCTCAGAGGTTAAAGTGTCTGCCTCCAATGCGGGAAACCTGGGTTCGATCCCTGGGTCGGGAAGATCCCCTGGAGAAGGAAATGGTAACCCACTCCAGTATTCTTACCTGGAGAATCCCATGGACGGAGAAGCCTGGTAGGCTACAGTCCACGGGGTCGCAAAGAGTTAGACACGACTGAGCGACAGAACGGAACGGAAACCTTCTTCATTAGCATGACCTAATTAAGTCTGTTTCTTCTGTTCCTTCTCTAGGAGAAAACCTGGTCATAGGAAATATGAACTTTAAAAATCTTCACTTCTCTCCTTCTGTGTATGTGGTTTGGTGGTGTAGTAATTGACTCCAGGCCTCCTGGCCTGCTATCCTATGTCCATTGTTTTTAGTGAATTCTACACAGGAAAACATAGTCACTTCAGTGTTGAAAAAAAATTGTATACTGTCATTCTGTACAGGTTTTGTTTTTATTCATCTGTTGAAAATGATACCAATGGGATAAGACTAGATCTCCCTGGCTCCATCTTCGTCTCCAAGTAGTCTGAATGGTTCCAGACTGCTCCTGGAGTAAGGAATCTTTCTTGAAAGCCAACCCATGTATGTAACTGCATCCCTTAAAAGTAATTTGAGGGTTCCACAATGGTTTCAGTGTGAAGACCACACTCTCCAGTATGGTATTCAAGGGGTTTCTTACCTTGGCCCTGGCTATTTCCTGGTCTTCCTTTACACTCAGTGGTGATCTGGCAAATGTAACTCTGGGGCCAGGCTTTCCCAGTCCCTCAGCAGTAAACAGTCACTTACAGTGCAGGAGACCCAGGTTCGACCCTTGGGTCAGAAAGATCCTCTGGAGAAGGGAATGCCTGCCTACTCCAGTATTCTTGCCTGGAAAACTCCATGGATAATGGAGCCTGGTGGGCTACAGTCCATGAAGTCTCAAAGAGTTGGACACAACTGAGCAACTAACACACCCACATTAGGAGTAGAAGTCCCTCATTTGTGATCTTTTATCAAGTTGGGTTGTGTAAATACCTGCAGCAAGCCAATTTCAAGTCACTGAATAAAAATTAAGAAGAAATGTTCACAATTGTCTCTGTAAGTTGGTACAAGATGCCTCAAGCATACCACTGCCGCTCTACCCTACTCTCAACTTTCTATTTTCTCTCATTCTTACATTTTCCTTTTTTCTACTCTTTTAGCAAATTTCAATTATACATTACAGTGTTATCAACTGTATCCATGTTATGCATTAGATCCAAGACCTTATTTATCTTTTCATTGAAAGTTTGTTTGCTTTTACCAAACTTTCTCTATTCCCCCACCACCCTAGGCCCTGGCAACCACTTTTATATTATCTGTTTCTATGAATACAACTTTTAAAAATAAAATTCCACATATAAATGATCCAAAGAAATACTTGTTTTTCTTTGTCTGATTTATTCCATTTAGCATAGTACCCTCCAGGTTCATACATTTTGTCACAAATGATAGGAATTCCTTCTTTTTTAAAAGATTAAATAATATTCCATTTGTGTGTGTGTGTGTGTATATACACACACATCTTGTTCTATTCATCCATTGATGGACATTTAGCTTGTTTCCATGTCTTGGCTTTTGTGACTTGTTCTGCAGTGAACATGGAAGCACACGTATCTCTTAGAGATAATGGTTTTGTTTCCTTTGGATATATACTCAAAAGTGGGCTCATGTGATAGTTCTATTTTTAATTTCTTGAGGAACCTTTATACTGTTTACCATAGCAGTTTATATTTCCACCAAAGGTGTACAAGAATCCCCTTTTCTTCACATTCTAATAAGTATTTGCTATCTCTTGTCTTTTTAATAATCATCATCCTGGTGGGTATGACCATTGTGGTTTTAATTTGCATTTCCCTGATGATTAATGGTATTGAGCAACTTTTCATGTGCCCATTGGCCATTTATATGTCTTTTTTTGAAAAATATCTATTCAGGTTCTTTGCCTGTTTTTAAGTTATATTTTGTTTTGCTTTTGAGTTGTATGCATTTTTTGCATTATTAACCCCTTATTGGATATGTGTCAACTTATCATACTTGTAGTTTCCAGGATTCTTCAATCTCTCTCAGAACCCTGATTTTACTCAGATTATTTCACCTACCTCAGTTTCCCTTTGACAACTCATTTTGTCAGGTTAACATTTTCCCCCTATTTTTTACAACTCTATTAAGGCATTTCCTTCCCTAGAAAACCTCCTCTAACTTTTCCCCAACTCCTCAATCTAGATAAGTTGCCTTTCCTGTATACGCCAGTAGCACTCTTTGCTTATTTCTACTATATCTTTAATCATATTTCATAGTAATGTGTTCACTGGTCCCTTATTAGCCCCTTGAAGATATGGACTATAGCTTTTACCTCCATATCTCCAGTACCTACCAAAATAGCTTGAACAAAATATATATTTATCAAAAGAACAATTAGTTGTGACAAAACCTCATATTTCAAATAATGTAATAGAATGCTGATTAGCAAAAATAATCTTATCTGTAGATAAAACAGCTTTCTTTCTCTCCCGCAAATCCTTGAAAGCTAATTGATAAAACTGGGAACTTTCCAAGAGTTAAAGAGCACTGAAGAAATTCTGGAAAGTTCCATTCACCATTACCTATGCCCTTTCCTTACACTCACACACACACACACATATTCACATGCACACACCCTCCTCCATCTACCAGTTTGAGATGAAGGTGAATCAAAGAACAAAAGGGGAAAAATGAAAAAAGAAAAGATGAAGATAAGGACAATGAATAGACAGAAATTCCAGAACTTTGTACTTAACCAAAATTGGGAAAACATAATTAAAGCCATTTAAAAATAAAAGAAAGACAATGTAACCTCTGAGCTCCTTAAAGCTTTCTCAAGCCTATCAACAGAGCATCTCCTTTGTGTGGCTGACATGGTCTTTATGAGGGACCTTATTGCAAAGCCTTCTGGTGGTTATTGCTCAAGCAGTGGTACCAGTAGAAGCATCCTTCCATGAATTTTGCTTTTGGAATCCATAGATTTTTTCACCACTGATCACCAATCTGTGATTTCAAGTTGAAAGTACAGGCTAAGGAAAAGAAGTTTGAACATGAAAATCTTTTTCAGTACCTCCTTTACCATGGCCACAGGATTAGACTCCACAGTGACACGGTTTCATAGGCACTTAAGTACATAAGTTAAACTTTCTTGAGTTTGGCCTTGATGTAGCTGCAGTCAGATTAGAAGAGAGTTTTGACAGGGTCTCAAGGACCTTGGCCAGTAAGTAGGGTGGCCCACAGATTTTAGGCAGGAACAAGTGGAAAAGGGCCTCACTGCACAATGATAAGATGGAAAGGAGTTATAAGAGGTAATGACAGAGATGGCAGGCTAGAATACAGTTCTGGGTTTAAACAACATTTGGGGCATAACTGAAGGACTCTGGTCTCATCCATCTTTCACCTCTCCTGGCACTCCACGAAGACATTCATCAGCCTGTTTCTATTGAGCATGACACTGTTAGACACATAAACAGACCATGGCACTTTTATTCTTCAGGAGGAACTACTTCTGTTTTATTGGTTAATGCAGGGTAACTGCTGTTCTGTCTTTGAATATCTCTTATACGTCTCTGAGTAAGTATACATTGAATTTTTTTCTGTTAATAAAAGCAGAAAACCTCTATGCACTAAGCATTAAAATCTGCCTCCCTTGGAACAACTTTTTTTATGAATCACTCTGTCACTCATGAAGGTGATTGAAAGGCACTGTGAAGGCTGCTAACCAAAACCACATGGACATGGTCTGTTTCAGATCTGAATCAGCCTAGGAAATGATGATAAAGAAGCAAACGTTTTAACATTCAAAATTCCAAAGCCCCTATCATTGTAAACTTGAATCATCTTTTGAATCCTCACAATGTCTCAAGAGAAAAATAAATATGTGTATTTATTTCATTTATTTATAAATGCATTTGTGCACATGTATATATAAATCCATATATACATACACATAAAATATATTCTGCTCCAAGTATTTCTCTCTTCCCTCTTCACTAATTTAACTTCTGTCATGGCCAGGCTCAACTTTGGCCTCTGCCATGAGCTGTTTAAGCCCACTCTGATCTCATCCTTATCTAATCTTACAACATTTAGTACCTATACCAATGTTTTCAGAACTTAGCTATCAACAGTAATTTTTGTACTTTATATTATTAGTTAGCTATAATGTAAAGTACAAAAAAAATGTGCCTACCTCTTGTTTCCCTTCGTGCACAGTGCCTTGAAGTGATATTGAGGGAACAGGCTGGACTTTGGAAACATTTGCTAGGGTTGTTAAACTATGACCTGTTTTTGTGCACCCAGCAACGTAACAATGGTTTTTACATTTTTAAAAGGTTAAAAAAATACACAGACTAAACTAGAATATGCTACAGGGACCCAGTGGCACTCAAAAGCCAAGATTTTTGCTCTCTGAAAAAAGAAAGTGTTAGTCAGTCATGTCCGACTCTTTGTGACCCCATGGAGCATAGCCCACCAGACTCCTCTGTCCATGGAATGCTCCAGGCAAGAATACTGAAGTGGTTACCCATTCTTATCTCCAGGGGATCTTCCCGACCCAGGGATTGAACCCTGGTCTCTTACATTGCAGGCAGATTCTTTAGTCTGAGCCACTAGGAAAGCCCCTTTTGCTCCCTAACCCTTTACATAAAACAGATGCCAAGCCCCCCTTTAAGAATAATGAAAAATAATAGTGGATAGATAATAAGTCCGACCTTACTATATATAGATAATTCTATTAAATAGGTATGAGTGTTTCCATTTTACAAGCTTCTTAACCTATATAATTAGAATTTTGAACTTTTTCTTCTAGGCACGATGAAGATTCAGTAGACCAACCAGCAACAACAGTAATAATAATGACAACTATTTATGTTCTTAAGTATAAGAGCATAGACTTAGGCCTTTTTTGTTTGCTTCTATATCCTCCAATATCCAGGACAATATCATGGCCTGGTTTTGCATTAGTTTCCTAGAACTGCCACAATAATTAACTACAAAATTTGTGACTTAACAGAAATTTATTCTCGTGTAGTTCCAGAGTCCAGGAGTCTGAAATGAAGATGTCAGTCAAGGTCATGCTTCCTCTAAAGGTTCTAGGGGAAAGCCCTTCCTTGTACAGCTCTTACAGTTCTGGGGGTCCCAGCCATTCCTTAGGGTATAGCAGCATAACTCCAATCACCAACTTCATGTTCACATGGCCATCTTTCCTGTGTCTCTCTGTGTCTTCTCCTTTTCTTGGGAAGACACCAGACATTGGACATAGGACTCACACTAAATCCAGGAGTGTTTCATCTCAAGATTCTTAACTAATTAATTGGACAGAGCCTATTTCCAAATAAGGTCACATTTTGATGTTCCAGGTGGCTATATGACTTTTGGCGGAACTCTGTTCACCCTTCCACAGACCTCATTAAGTGTTTTTGAATGACTAAATGAATGAAGGAAGTGACCATTTAATATATTGCTGACACTGGAATCATTTCATTTAAACCTCAAAACAGTTCTATTAGGTATGTGTTTTTCTGTTTTTCAAGTGAAGAACTGAGGTTTCAAGATCTAAGTATCCCCTCTAGTTCACACAGACAATGAAGGCAGGGTCATCCCTGAACCCATGCTTGTCTCCACTAGGCTTGTGTGATTGCCACTGGGCATGACTAAGAAGTGGACTTGAGGAAGGAGATTTTGGAATCAAGGAAATCAGATTGTAGGAGTCTTAGTATGAACTTGCCTTTAATTCAGTAGAAAAAAATTGAGTAGATAGGTAGATATAAACAATAAAGGAAGAGGAAGAGTTAAAGATGACTGAGACTCAGGCTTAGGGAGAGAGTGACTATGATGCTGTATAGAAATAGGAAGCTGGAAAGGAAATCAGTTTGGAAAGAAAAATGATGAGTTTCCATGTCATCAGTGGTACATTCAAACTTGGCCTTAAGGCAATTGCAGAGACAGGGCTGGTCCTCAGAACAGAGAATGCGCCTGGGTGTGTAAAGTTGGGTCATCACCACGAGACAGCTCCATTACCTCATGAATCACCAGAGCTGAGCCAGCAGCTGGCTAGTCAGAAGTCTGGTTATACTATGTTCATGACTGTCTGAAGCTGCCCTTTATTCCTTCCTAGAGATGGTCAACCTTTCTTTAACTGCTCACTCATCTGCTCCCCTGCTAGAGCTCCAACTGAAGTTTCAGGTTATTGAAGCCATGAGGCAGGATCACTTCAAGAGAAGTTCGTGGCAGCAAAAATATTAAGGAAGCTTCTTTCTTTTAAATTATGACTGAGCCCAACATCAAGCATCCCCTTCATAGCACAAAACAATGAAGTCACATTCTTAGGGTTTGACCATAGCATCCTAATAGCCTGAAAGTGAAAGTGTTAGTTGCTCAGTTGTGTCCATTCTTTGCAACCCCATGGACTCTAGCCTACCAGATTCTGTGTCCATGGAGTTCTCCAAGCAAGAATACTGTAGTGGGTTGCCATTCCCTTCTCCAGAGGATCTTCCTGACCCAGGGATTGAACTCAGGTCTCTTGCATTGCAGGCAGATTCTAATAGTCTGGCATTGCATTTAAGACCCCAACAGAAAGGGGCTGCTCTGCAATAGAGCTGACTCTTCGGCATTTTTCAGAGAATCCTGGCTTGTTTACGTCTTAGACATCTGAGAACAGACTGAGAGAAGTTGAACTACGTCTGAAAGAAGCATAAGCAGACACTGAAGTTCAAAGCTGTGTGCCTCTGCCTGTGGTCAGCTCTCAATACCACCCACCTCCCAGTCCAATGTAACAAATATAAGAGAGCACATGAATGAAATTTAGGGAAACAAAGGAAGTGGAGTTCCTGAAATTAAAGCAGTTGAGTTTTAGCCAACTTTTAATAAAGGCTTAGAGAAAGAACTTTCTATTTTGAAATATGTATCCCCCTGAAAAACATTATTACATGTCCATAAAATTCGTCCAAAATATAATTATGAATAAACTTAATATTAAATTGTCTCTGTTAATTTAGTCATGGGCAAGGAGGGAAGACAGCTGGTATGAGTGAACTGGCAAAGATCTCACAAGATAGAACATTTTTAAAAATCTCTCTGCAAGACTGATTTAAATTATCTATAGATGAGCTAAATTTGTCCTATAGATCAATTAGAAGAATCACTATTTTAAATATATCACATACTTAATTATACTGAATTAAGTGTAATTGCATATTCACTGCATGCATCATAATGTTAATTAGGGAAAACATTTTGAATCAAATACATTGAAGTATATGGCACTTCAGTTTTCTTTATATATATATATATATATAAAATAGTATATGTTTCAGTCAGGTTAGAAATATTTGTCGAGTACTCATGAAAAGGTAAAGAAAGACTAAATTAAAGTATTACTTCAAGGCTTACGGATTGTTGAGTAATTCCGGTTATTTAACTCTGACAGTATATGGGCTTCCCTGGTGGCTCAGCAGTGAAGAATTCATCTGCAATGCAGAGGACACAAGAGACACAGGTTCGATCCCTGAGTGGGGAAGATCCACTGGAGAAGGGCTTAGAACCTCTCCAGTGTTCTTGCCTGAAGAATCTCATGGACAGATGAATCTGGTGGGCTACAGTCCATAGGGTTGCAAAGAGTTGGACACAACTGAAGTGACAGAGCACACATGCATATGGCAGTATATAAGGTTCTAGGTTAAAGAAACAAGCCTTTAACAAGTTTAAAGAAAAACCAAAACAATGTTTACCATTGTTTCTCAGAATTAACATCACACAACATTCAGAAAACAAAGATCATGGCATCTGGTCCCATCACTTCATGGGAAATAGATGGAAAAACAGTGGAAACAGTGTCAGACTTTGTTTATTTGGGCTCCAAAATCACTGCAGATGCTGATTGCAGCCATGAAATTAAAAGACGCTTGCTCCTTGGAAGGAAAGTTATGACCAACCTTGATAGTATATTAAAAAGCAGAGACATTACTTTGCCAACCAAGGTCCATCTAGTCAAGGCAATGGTTTTTCCCGTGGTCATGTATGGATGTGAGAGTTGGACTGTGAAGAAGGCTGATCGCCGAAGAATCGATGCTTTTGAACTGTGGTGTTGGAGAAGACTCTTGAGAGTCCCTTATACTGCAAGGAGATCCAACCAGTCCATTCTAAAGGAGATCAATCCTGGATGTTCATTGGAGGGACTGATGCTAAAGCTGAAACTGCAATACTTTGGCCACCTCATGCGACGAGTTGACTCACTGGAAAAGACTCTGATGCTGGGAAAGGTTGGGGGCGGGAGGAGAAGGGGACGACGGAGAATGAGATGGCTGGATGGCATCACCGACTCTGTGGACATGAGTTTGAGTGTACTCTGGGAGTTGGTGATGGACAGGGAGGCCTGGCGTGCTGTGATTCATGGGGTCGCGGAGAGTCGGACACGACTGAGCGACTGAACTGAACTGAATTATTTTAGAAGAGGATAAACCTTTAAAAGCTAAATGCTTCTCGAAACTTCTTATAAAATGGCTGTGTGTATCCAGAATCTATGTATGTTTTGAAGCAGCCTCTGGTGGTTGGGGGACAGTGATCACTCATGGCATCTTAAACATCATGAGCAATCATTTCTTCCAACAGTGGGCCAGTGGCAGCTTGGTGATTCCAGGCCCAGGGAAGCTTTGGAAAGTCACGCAAAGACCCACAGCATGGTAGAGCTGGAAGAGAAAGTTGAAATCAGTTCTCTCCATCTCTCCCTTTATAGATAAGGAGCAGGTAGCCTAGAATAGTAGTGAAGACCCTGGGGCACAATGGCCTCAGTTTAGTCTTAGCCCTGCTACAGCTGGTCATGTGACCTTTCAGTCCTTCAGGTTGCTCCTAGGATTGTTAAGAGGATTCAGTAAATGAATATTTCAAGAGTGCTTAGAACAATGTCTGACACATTATACACACTATGAACAAATGTTTGTTAAATAAGTAGAACTCAGACTGAGATAGATCAAGCAATTTACCTGAGTTCATGGGATTCATCAAATCTTAGCTAGGGTAGAACCATTCCTCACCTGTTCTCATTTTTCGTTTCTCCCGGGTCCTTATTAGACTATCCTTAGAGTGTAGGTTTGCCTCAGAAATACTGTGAGAACCAATAAATAGCACGATGCAATATAGGGAATACAGAGTTTTTAGATCAGCACCTTGGATTCAGGTTCTAATTGTTGTTGTTTAGTCACTAAGTTGTGTCCAAATCTTTGCAGCTCCATGGACTGTAAACCCCCAGGCTCCTCTATCCATGGGATTTCCCAGGCAAGAATACTGGAGCAGGTTGCCATTCTTTTCTCCAGGGGACCTTCCCAACCCCAGGGATTGAACCCAAATTTCCAGCTTTACAGGTGGATTCTTTACCACTGAGCCACCAGGGAAGCCCTCAGGCTCTGATACTTAGCATCAACTCTCTGAACCTCAATTTCTTCACCTGTAGAAATATGATAATCATAACAAACCCAGCTGAGACTTGTTGAGAGAATCAGATGAGATAATGTACTTTGAAAATCATAATGCACCATGCAGATGTTATTTAACATCAGTATTATGAGCTTCTGTGAGCTGAGAAAAGCTATGAGAATTGTTTCAAACCTGCTTAGGACATCAAGAAGTTGGGTTGGAGAGAATATTTAATGTACTCTCTCCACTTTGTTACTTCCCATTTATTCACTGTTTTCTTTTAAAATTTTTTTTAATTTATTTATTTTAATTGAAGGCTAATTACATTATTGTATTGGTTTTGCCATACATTGACATGAATCTGCCCCGGGTGTACATATGTTCCCCATCTTGAACACCCCTTCCACTTCCCTCCCCATCCCATCCCTCTGGTTCATCCCAGTATTTTTAATGATTATATTCATATACACAAAAGAATAGTGTATACATGTATGTGTTGTGTGTGTGTGAAAAATACTGATTCTCTACCATGAAGTTTAAAAAGAGAATATTACCAATGCCTTTGACGCCCCCATGTGTACCGCCCAGTCATATCCCTCCCCTCCCGCCCCAGAAAATTGGGTAAATGGCATTTGCGGATTATTTGTTCATCTTCCCCTTGCCTTTAGTTGTGCTACACATGTGTATATACCTAGACAATGTATTGTACTGGGTGATTTTCTCTCTTGACTCAAATATCTCAAGCTGTATGGTATCTTCCCCGTGCCCTGTAGTATCCTCTACTCTTAGTCTTTGTCACTGTCTCCCCTCCCCCATCCAATAAAACACATTACTTCTTTAATTGAAAAGATGTTGCAAAGAGAGACTTTGGAAGAGAGTCAGGCTTAAGGTTTACATGAGCAGGGAGTGGGTGTCAGTGGCCAGCGGGAGGGGGATATCAACTGTCCAAGCAAATGCAAGAATACAAGAATGGGAAGGCTCTTGTGTCATTATAGCCATTTTGAGATTCGTTTGGTGTCCTGGATGGTCACTTGACCATCTTAATGAGAAATCTTAATGCCTTAAATGGAAAAAAAGGACTAAAAATGTTAATAGAGGCAGATTTGGATGTCATACGGCTTTTGGGAAGCAACTGAAATATTGAAGAATGAAGTGACAGCTCATAACTGCTTCAAGGCTGATGAAATGGGACACAGGTGAAAGGGGAACACCTCACCTGGGGCAGAGGGGCAGCGGTGGGTGGAGGTAGCACTGACGAGACACTGTGGGTTTAGCAAGACTTGGTAACTGGTTGGCTGTGAGAGATGCTAGAGAAAGAGAAGTTGGTGATGGCTGAAATTTCAAGTTACCAGGTGGAAACCTCATAATGTTCACTAACCAAAATAGGTGACAAAAAACTAGATCTGAGAGTCACACTGACTAGAACAGCCCAAATTGCTGGAGGTCACCTCTGTCCCATGGTCCAGAAAATAATGATTAATTCCAGCCTTTCTCCCAGAAAAGGAATCAGGGAGGGCAAATCTCCATTTCCTACTTTGAAGAGTTGTGGGTTTACATGTCGAATGGTAACTTTTGTTAAGTGATTCTTACTCTTGAGAATTACAACTTCCCTGACTTTCAATTTCTTGTACATAAAATGAGGGAGCTGGAGTAAGATGGTCTCTAAGGCCCTTTCCATTTTTGTAACTGTGAGATCCTAGGAACTTTGCCCAGAATAGTTAACGGTAGCAAAAGCAGTTCTTGAGGTTGAGAATCAGAGAGAATTAAATTTGAAGGCCTGTTCCACTGTGAACCTGTGGCTACCCTTGGCTGCCCTGAGTCTCCTGCTGAAACTCAATGTGATAGAACCTCACCGGCCTACTCTGTTTCTGCTTGTATGTGAAAATGCCCAACTCAGTTCCTGGCACAGTGTAGGTGCAGGGTAAAGACTGATTTCCTCCCTTCCTTCCTTCCTTCTTCCTCCCTTTGTTACCAAAAAGAGAGTTTCATCTGGCTCCTCAACTGGTGCTGGGGTGAACCTTTCTTGTTAGACTCTGCTGTGGTGTCCCAAAGCAGCTGTTGTACCAAAGAACTGCTCTCCACGAGCTGCATTCACTTTTACCCCAAAGCACAAGACCTCTGGGTTCAAGAGAAGCACAGACCACAAGTGGCAAGGAGACCCCTGGTGGTGGGTCTATAGTTGTTCTTCCAGTTGGATGCAAATCCCACTCCAGATGTCACATCCAGAAACTAACTGTTGTAAAGTGGTGAGAAGTCACCTCATCTTCCCTGAGCAAATGAGCAAGGAACACATTCATTCATTATCTGTAAGAGACAGAGTGAATCAGATGGATATCTCGTCGTATTTACACAATACTTTACCTTTGTACTGCTGAGAGTTTAAACCAAGGCTCCTTAATAGTTAAAAGTCTACTGTTCAAGCTCAAAGACAGCCTGCAGCTCTGTAAGCTAGTTCCTGCAAACCTGACCACAGCTGTCAAGTTTATCTGGATTCTCAGCAAGAAGAGACAAGAAGTAGTCCCTCTCCTGAAGATCTCAGCTGTGGAGAAAAGGAAAAGGAAAAAGGTTGAGTTGGGGTCCCCTGGCTTATGAAATCTGAATGCCACTCAAACCAGACATGATGTTTGTTGGCTTTGGCTCCAAAGTACACAATTTTTCAAGATCAAGGAATGCTGTGCCTTTATTCCAACATTGTACAGAGTTTCTGTACTTTGGAATTAGTTGGGGGGTCTGGGGGTTGGGGAGAAGAGGGAGTGGAGACATAACTTAATCCTCTCAGTCCTTGAGGAACTACCATTTAGAGAACTTACTATTTCCTGAAGGAGAAGCCTTGAAGTGTGCAATGTAAATATTACATTAATTCTGATGCAGAGTTCTACGGTTGTTAAGCCTTACATGTGATAAAGCCAATAAGCAAATGAAATTTCACTATTTTAAAGCATCATACCATATGTTTACTTGGTACATTTTTAAAATCAGTTATTAACTAATGGTAAAAAAGAAAAAGCCTTACATGTGAGAAAACAGACAAATAGAAGCTAAGGTTCTGGTCCTGTTTTTCTGCCTTATTTAGAGAAGACCAGTGAGGACCTGCAGGCTTGCAAACAATCTGAGATCCATCTAACCTCTGTTCTCCAGGTTGCCCCATTCAGCAACACAGATCACAAAGCAAGCTGGGTAGGCAAATGGGCTTTAATCTGGGTTACTTTGCAAATGCATTAATTTTTCAGCAGACTTGTTAAACACACACAATGTGCTAGGCAGGGTACACAGTGAGGTTAAAAGATGAATGAGACAGTTCCTGGACTCTTGTTGATTGGTGTTCAGTCAATAACTAAGTCATGTCAGAATCTTTGTGACCCCATAGACTGCAGCATGCCTGCCTTCCCTGATCTTCAGTATCTCCTGGAGTTTGCTCAAATTCATGTCCATTGAGCCAGTGATGCCATCCTACCATCTCATCTCTGTCGCCCCCTTCCCCTGTCCTCAATCTTTCCCAGCCCTAGGGTTTTTTCCCAATGAGTTGGCTTTTCACATCAGGTGACCAAAGTATTAGAGCTTCAGCCTAAGCATCAGTACTTCCAATGAATATTCAGGGTTGATTTCCTTTAGGATTGACTGGTTTGATTTCCTTGTTGTCTAAGGGACTCTCAAGAGTCTTGTTCAGCACCGCAATTCAAAAACATCAATTCTTCAACAGTTAACCTTCTTTGTGGTCCAACTTTCACATCCATACATGGAAAAACCAAAGCTTTGACTATATGGACCTTTGTTGGCAAAGTGATAGCTCTGCTTTCTAATATTCCATCTAGGTTTGTCATAGCTTTTCTTCCAAGGAGCAAGCATCTTTTCACTTCATGGCTGCAGTCACCATTTACTGTAATTTTGGAGCCCAAGAAAATCTGTCATTATTTCCATTTTTTTCCCCGTCTGTTTGCCATGATGAAGTGATAGGACCAGATGCCATGATCTTAATTTTTTGAATGTTGAGTTTTAAGCCAGCTTTTCCCTCTCCTCTTTCACCCTCATCAAGAGGCTCTTTAATTCCTCTTCTCTTTCTGCCATTAGAGTGGTATCATCTAGTAGACTGCTACTGATAGCTTACAACCTAAGACTGTACTCCACAATTTGCCAGTTGTTTTATATCTTGATGAATCAATCATATCTCCACCAGCACTGAATCCCAAGTCAAGTCTGAGCCTTTAAAGTTCCTAGAATGCCTCCTAGACACAGAAAACAGTTCAACAAGAAATGAACAAAATCAGAGAAGCTGACTCTGAAGAGCAGGCTCCTCTATAATAGAATATTGGAGAAGGCCTTTGATTTAAAATTGGCCTCTGTTCCTTTAAGAAGCTTTTGTAGTTCCAACCCTCTTCAAAATGGATGATTGATCACCAGTGGAAACCTAATTACCAATTAATCAGTTACTATTGAATTGATGGTACATCTCAGTTATCTGCTACTCCTCAGAGCAATCTATAGCGCTTTAGTGAAGAAAAGCTTCTAATTAAATAGTAAAAGAGTACTCACTAATATATATCAAAAATGTCTAGAACTAGAACATCTTATTAATTATAAGTCATACGTTTAGCATCTCTGAGACCCTCTGTTCACTAATTTTTCACCCTTTAAAATAAAAAAGTAGTTGTTGCTGTATAAAATAGCACGTTAGGTTATATTTAGCCATAAAAGTTAATAGATGTAAGAACTTTGCATTCTGTATGACCTAAGTTTGACATTATGGAGTAAGGTTATTTTATATGTTGTTGTTTAGTTGTGTCCAACTCTTTTGTGACTCCCATGGACTGTAGCCCTCCAGACTCCTCTGTCCATGGGATTTCCCAGGCAAGAATACTAGAGTAGTTTTTCATTTCCTTCTCCAGAGGATCTTCCTAACCCAGGGATCGAATCTACATCTCCTGCATTGGCAGGCAGGTTTTGTACCACTGCGCCACCAGGGAAGCCTATTTTACATAAGGATACTTAAATTTTTTATTTCAGTTTGTTCTTAAACACTTAGTTGTAACTAAGTGTAACAACTTTCTGATTATGACAAATATAATAGGACAAAAATAGAAAATCTCTATAATCTTTAAATCATTTTCCAGACTTCTGCTATATACAAAAATGTGTAACACTGAACTTTTTCTCACTTTCTTCCAAGTTAGGCTTTGTTTTACTTATACACCTTTTTGCCCCAGTTATCTGCCTCAGAGTTACCAGTATGCAATCATTTTGTCAGAATAGTTGGAGTCAGTCTCTCCATTTGTCTCTTGTAAACTTTTAAACTACCCCCATTCCCGAAAAAAAGAAAATAAGCTTTAGTAATTTGATTCATATCTTCACAGTCATTCCCAGTCTACCCATAATTTATTTACTTACTTGTTCATTCATTCAATTAATATTTATTAAACATATACTGTGTGTGGCATTTCATCTACTACTAACAATAAGTAGTGAACAAGCAGAGTCTCTGATAGGAAGCCACTTGGGAAGTCTCACATCACTAATATATTACAAAAACAAATTGGTTGCAGCTTTAAGTGCCATTTCACATAGGTAAATGGTATTATGGCAGTCCATCATAGGAGCATTTTACCTACATATTGAGATCAGGGTAGACATTTTGAAGAATTGACAAACTGAGATCTGAAGGAGGTATAGGAGTTACCAAGGTGAATGGAGGTGGAAGGAGCAGAAGGAACAGCATGTTCAGAGACTCTGTAAGGAGGACATTTGGCTTATTTGGAGAACTGAAAGATGGCCAACTCACTGGAGCATAGGGAGGAAGGAAGAAAACAATGCAGGCTGAGTCTGGAGAGTTTGAACAGGGGCTGGATGAGGCAGGATCCAACCGGGCATGTTAAAAATATTGTCTTTGATCCTAAGAGCAATGGGGAAATGTTGAGCATTTTAAGCAGAGTGACATGATGAGATATGTGGTTTAAAAAGAAAACTTGGCTGCAGTGTGGAGAATGGATCTAGAAAGAGGTTGAATGAAATTGGATTGGTCAGGTCCAGTTAAGCCATTCTCATAGTCCAGGAAAGAGATGGGGGTGCCTTGGATGAAGTTGCTATGGTGGAGATAGAGAAAACTGGATGGACCCAGGAGATGTTTAGAAAGTGCAATTGATGGGACTGGACAGTAGACTGTTTATGGGGAGGAATCAGGGATGACGCTTAAATTTCTGAGTTGTGCACCTGGAGAAATGGAGGAGCCATTTGCTGGGGTATATTGCATCATAAGACCAAGCCAGGAGGATTGGTGTTTCTACTTTGGTCATGTTGAGCCTGAGGTCTCTGAGACATCTGAATGCCAGTTTCGTAGGCAGTTTGATAAATGTACAGTCAGAGGAGCATAAACCTGGAGGCACAAATATGAGTGTCAACTAAAAAGAATAAAACATATCCTGGGTAGAGAGTATCAAGAGTGAACAGAGGAGCAGCCCTAGGATGGAGCATTGAGAAACCCTAACATTGATAGGCAAGCAGGGATGGTCCTGCAGAGGGGACAGATGCTACAGTTTGAGAAGTAGTAGAAGGGAAAGGGGAGAAGGCAATGGCAACCCACTCCAGTACTCTTGCCTGGGAAATCCCATGGACAGAGAAGCCTGGTAAGCTTCAGTTCATGGGGTCGCAAAGAGTCAGACACAACTGAGTGAATTCACTTTCACTTTTCATTTTCATGCACTGGAGAAGGAGATGGCAACCCACTCCAGTATTCTTGCCTGGAAAATCCCACGGACGGGAGCCTGGTGGGCTGCTGTCTATGGGGTCACACAGAGTCGGACACAACTGATGTGACTTAGCAGCAGCAGCAGCAGAAGGGAAAGGAGTACATCAAGGCTGTATATTGTCACCCTGCTTATTTAACTTATATGCAGAGTACATCATGAGGAACGCTGGGGTGGAAGAAGCACAAGCTGGAATCAAGATTGCTGGGAGAAATATCAATAACCTCAGATACCCAGATGACACCACCCTTATGGCAGAAAGTGAAGAGGAACTAAAAAGCCTCTTGATGAAAGTGAAAGAGGAGAGTGAAAAAGTTGGCTTAAAGCTCAACGTTTAGAAAACTGAGATCATGGCACCTGGTCCCATCACTTCATGGGAAATAGTGGAAACAGTGTCAGACTTTATTTTTTTGGGCTCCAAAATCACTGCAGATGGTGATTGCAGCCATGAAATTAAAAGACTCTTACTCCTTGGAAGGAAAGTTATGACCAACCTAGATAGCATATTAAAAAGCAGAAACATTACTTTGTCAACAAAGGTCCGTCTAGTCAAGGCTATGGTTTTTCCAGTAGTCATGTAGGGATGTGAGAGTTGGACTGTAAAGAAAGCTGAGCACAGAGGAATTGATGCTTTGGAACTGTGGTGCTGGAGAAGACTCTTGAGAGTCCCTTGGACTGCAAGGAGATCCAACCAGTCCATTCTAAAGGAGATCAGTCCTGGGTATTCATTGGAAGGACTGATGCTGAAGCTGAAGCTCCAGTACTTTGGGCACCTGATGCAAAGAGCTGATTCATTTAAAAAGACCTTGATGCTTGGAAGATTGAAGGCAGGAGGAGAAGGGGATGACACAGGATGGGATGGTTGGATGGCATCACTGACTCAATGGATATGAGTTTGAGTAAGCTCCAGGAGTTGGTGATGGACAGGGAAGCCTGGCATGCTGCAGTCCATTGGGTCGCAAAGAGTTGGACACAACTGAGCGACTGAACTGACTGAGAAGGAAAAGCAGGAGACTGAAGAGTCAAGGAAAAGGGAAAGATCCAAGTGCTTGTCATATATTAGTGAACAATATTCTTTAAATCCTTTCTCTTGAAGTTAAAACTAAAAGAAAAATTACTACCTGATTGGGTGGTAATTGTCTTTTAGTTAGCTGGTTAATAAAGCATTTGATGTATAACTTTGCATTTTTTGAGCCTTTCACCATAATGAGGACAACTTCTCTGTGTTCTCTGTGTACTGGGTTCTTTTATAAGAGATCTCTATAAAGTAGCTCATTTAATCTTTATAGCAGCTCTGTAAGGTAGGTGCATTTCTGTAATTTTCTGTTTTACAAATGGAAGAACTGAAGCAGAAGTAACGTGAATGTCACAAACATACAGATAGCTGCTGTATGATGCAGGCACCTGGGTCTGCAGTTGGTTCTCCGCTGCTTTTCCATGGATTATCTATAAATCATCACTTCTCACCACCTCACTGTACACTAGTGCACAAAGGCACACAGTTTAGAACATAGTGTCCCAGTATGACTCCCACATTTATGATTATTCCAGTTGATATCCATCTCATTGGACTTGTCTGCTAGAAGCACTGCCTTTATGTCCAGGCCTGAGACATTCATAGTTTTGTTTTTCTCCTACTAGTGCCTGCTGAATTCTGTTTTTATGTACTTACATGTGGAACCGTGGTACAAACTGTGATGATAAGATCTGATCCTGGTTTTAGAAAGTGAAAGTGCAAGTATTAGTCACTCCATCGTGTCTGACTCTTTGCAACCCCATGGACTGTAGCCCACCAGGCTCCTTTGTCCATGGGATTCTCCAGGCAAGAATACTCAAGTGGATTGCCATTCCCTTTGCCAGGGGATCTTCCTCACCCAGAGATCAAGCCCAGAGTCCCCTGCATTGCAGGCTGATTCTTTACCATCTGAGCCATCAAGGAAGCCCTAGTTTCAGAGTCTTTGTATATACAACAGCACTTACTGATACTGGAGTCATTTAGATCACTGGAACTGTTTCTGCCTATCTGGGGCTATATGTCCATTTTCAGATTGTCTGTTATCCTTGCCATTCCCTCTAACCTCTGAAAAGACACACCAGAAAGTTTCTTAAGAGCTTGCTCACATATGGACTCACATTAATTCTATGAATATATTTTATTTCAGACACTTTTGAGAAATTCATCAGGATGTGAAGTCCGCAATGATGAATATCGAACAGAGTTTACCACAGCTTTGCCGCGTGTTGACTTATTCATGGGCCAGTTCAACCAAGTCCTCTTAACATCTATATCCACCTTTATCAAAGGAGATCTCACCATCGCCAATCTCGGGACGTCAGAGGGTCGATTCATGCAGGTACATACTTTATGAGCATGGCTGTATCTGTTTTATCCAGTGTCATACAATTAATTTGCTTCTCTTTTTACAGTAAGGTGTTGGCAAATACTGTAAAGTGAAAATCACAGTGGAAGCTAAAGACACAGACTGAAAGCAAAACAATGAAGCCTAGTCCCTTTCTTGAAGTGTATGGCCTTTTTTTGTTAAATTCTTAAAGCTTTCAGTTTAAATGTGGTTGCTTTAATTTTTTTGCCTGGAACAGTTTGAGAGTTTTTTTTTTCCATTCATGATTTAAATCACATGATTGGAAAATAAAATGAAACAATTAAAGCACTTCCAGGCGATGTTTTCCTATTTCAGGGGAAGCTACGGATCAAAGGAGAGCTATTGTGTGAACTGTGTGTCTCCATGAGAAGAAACATTCACATCACTGAGAAATATTGGCAGGCGTTAGGAAGGGACGTTATCATCAGAATCCCATTGTAACTCCAGCTCTTCTGATTCTGCAAAATGATGGGGTCAGACACAAAGAAGTGCAAACACTGGGGGAAAAAGATCCAGATTTTGTTAAGAAATGCTTTTAATGGATAGCAACAGTATTCCCATACAATAGAAGTTCACATTTCAGAGTCGCAGTTTTCGTGTCTCCTAGATACAAAAACCCTAGCACTTTGCAGAAATTAAGATGCTCTCACGTGGGTCTGTTTTACTGTTTTAATAGTTATTGGTAGTGCTTTCAACATGAGTTCATTAGTAGATTATTGGTTAATGCACAATGACGATGGTATCTATGGAAATGTTGACTTTCCACAAAGACTAGAAATTTCTTTAAAAGGGAGATATTTATTTCGTGATCATCTGACATAATTAACATCCTGGTCAGGATATGACTTTCAGTAAAGCAATTGAGGATGATGATGTTTTCCTATGACTTGCTCATTTGTACATTCTCTATCTGTATTCTTTAACAAAACATATTTTTAAAAACTACCACTGTCTTTATAGCAGTCTGGATATGCATCAAATGTTCTTGTACTAGTGAGCCTGGTGGGATTTTTGCAAAATCATAAAGCGTGTAAATGAAACTTTCCCACTTCACAACGAATCATATAGATCTAAATGATTCCACACTTAGTCTCCCCTCCTCCCACTGCTTCACAATTAACTATGCTTTTTCTTCCTTGCTCCCTCTCTCCCAGTCCAATGTTCCTATTTACCCACTTCAAACCATAATTCTGTCCTCAAAATGTTAAGGAGAGATGCCAAGCCCCATCCCACACAGACAAGCACTCTTAACAAATTTGAAATATGGTCATATCTACTATCCTTGTAAAATGTGTGTGGTTATCTGGTGTTTTTAGTTGATATTGATGTTATTCTAGAGAATTCCAAGAAAAATCTGAAGGAAAATGACTGAAGCTAGCATCTATTGAATTCTCACTGGCTTCTGTATGTTCATTTGCCTCCTTTTATCTTTTTTTCTGCTTTCGTTTTTTTATTTTGTGTATTACCTCACCAATCCAGTTGCGTATTAATAAGCTTTCTACTATCACTTTAGGTCTGACACTTTTTCACATCACAAGGTTCCTGGCCTATTTCCAGATTCTGAAGTTCTAATAAAATTCTGTTTTTGTATAGATTGCTTTAATAACTGAGTAAATTCTGCCATGTGACAGATTTCAGATTTCATCAAGTGGTATGTTATATATATCAGTTTCATTAGAATAGAAATGCTGTAACAAATGTTTTATTCTTATCTCCCAGCATTTTCATCAAAGAAGCTATAGTATACCTGTGCATCCATAACACCAAAGATGAAAATAAGTATTTAAATAAATACTTTTCTTATGAAAAGCACTGATATCCTTGATTTTTTGAAACCAGGTAGCTCTCAATTCATTCCTTATATATCAGGAACATACTAACTATGCTTTACTAGGCAAATACGTGAAGCAAAGGAAGCTGTGACAGAGAACCTTCCTCTGAAGAACTAAATTTTTAGTAGCGGAGATAGAAATATGTACCTGATACCTAGAGAAAACAAAGACATAAAAAACACAAGGCTATTGAGACTCACCAAGAGAGGATCTGTTTCTCTGCCAGTTGCCTAAGAGAATTCCATTTGGTAAAATTTTATGTAAATAATCCTAAACCATTTAAAGGATCAAAGAATCACCATCACTAAAATCCAATTTGTTTACAGCAAATAATGTTGGAGATGGAGTCAGGAGTACAGCAAAAACTTGGGGACCATCCAGCCTAATCTATCCAAGCAGTGACTTAACTTCTGTAAATGTTTTGACTGCACTGAAGTGCTGAATCTGTGGCCAAGCCTAAGTTTCTACAACCCATGTTTCAATAATACTATGAAGTTTCTGTTACAAAATAGAAGGGACATAATTTTTTTCCCCAAAGACAGCTGCCATACATGAAAAGGAACAGAAGAATGATTTTTACTTCCTTCCTACCCTGAAGCCTAAAGGCAAAGTTGCTCTGCAAATGTTTTCTCCCAAGAGTTTGCAGCTGTTTCTGCCTTTCCTATTGTGCTTATGTTCAGCTCTGGCTGGAAATACAAGCTTCAGCTCCAGCTGTTGGGTGCAAAGTGAATCAGGTATTTCACAGTGGTTATTTGATTAGCAAGACTTATATTGTTTAGCTAACAATATTATATGTATGGAAGAGAAGACATTTTTGACATGTTTCTAACATTTAAGCATGTAACTTATCTCATACAGGTGCAGCTATGTCTAAATATACTAATGTGTACATATATTCAAGTCTATCTGTAGAGCCATGTCAATGTAAATCTAGATTTCAAAAACAGTTTTTATTTGTGTGATTGCTCTCTTGGGATGCTTTGAAGTAAAATAATATGATAAACAATGTTGGAGATAGCATAAGTAAACAGTAAGAACAGGGCTTCTTACAAGTTGTGGAGGGGGTGGGGATGTAGAAAAGAACAAGGCTGGAGAACATGAGCACAGAGTGCAGGGCTACGTGGGAGAGGGAAGCGGGATACTCATGAAGATCACAGGACTAATCACAGGGATTGCCCACATCTCCCCTTCTGAGCTCCTCGTCTAATCTACATCCAAAAACAATGCTTGCTTGATTTTTTTTTACAGCACTTATATAAGGCCTTTAATCTCTAGATGCAAGCATTGCTATTAAAATATTTGTGCGTGACTGTCAGGCCAGGGAGAGTGAGGGGATGGGGATGGGGTGGGGATGGGGTGGGGGTGGGGTGGGGGTGGGGATGCACTTTCCAGACTTTCTGCAAGTTCATCTCCACATTCACTGGCTTGTCTGCATACAGTGGCCACTGCCTGAGTGCTGTCATAGATGTCATTAGATTCTTTGGTATCATCCTTCTCTTCCCCTAACCCCCTTTCTGTGATGCTGTTACCACCCATAAGCCCTTTTCTCTTAACTGGACTGGTTGATCTTAAGCAGGAAAGTTCAAGAGGTAGGGATCACCTAAAAAGACATCCTTAGCTCATGGTCATTACTTACAACCATTAGCTAAAGGATTATGTTAGTAATCAGTGAACCTGAGAGTGATTACTCACTTCCAGTAAGAAGAATCAATTTATTTACTGACCTCCTGTCTCCAAATTCCTTTGGTTCCTGTGCCACCGTCATGGTATTTCAGTGCTTTGTGTTGAAGCCTGCAGCATGTTACATTGGGGATTGCTGCTATTTTAGACTATGCAGACACGGATCATCAACTCATCAATGCTGTGAGCAGCCTGCAGGGACACAGCCAAATGAAGTTTGAACTTCCACATTCTCTTCAGAGATTGCTGACTTACCTATCTCCTTTATAAAGTGATCAAATAAAAATATCATCTGCCTTTTTTTTAAGGCATACATCGTTTAGTTACGTCCATAAAAAACAGTAACTTTGGTATATTTCTTTAGAAAAATATATGTTTCATGGATTCTGAGATTTCTTCTGTGAGGAAAAAAATATCTATTGTAAATAATAATTACAGAGTTATGTCCATACCAAAAAATTAAGCCCAGTTCATATATAGTCTCCTAAAATGAATTAATGCATGATCTTGACATACATACATCTTATAAATTGTTATAGCATAGAAATTTAAAACATCATAAGTATTTGAAACATTGGAAAATGCTAACCTTTTGGGTTTTTGGGTGTTTTTTTTTTTGTAGCAGGGAATAACTGGAATTTCTTATTTAGATGCTTACTTGAAAGAAATGGAGAGGCATTTTAAAACGAAATATATTTATCAGTAACCATTTTGAAATTCAGACAGATATGCTCTGTGTGTAGATTAACTAATCCTATAGTCATTATATTTGAAATATTGATTTGAAAGTTTTGGATTTTTAAAATTGTTACAAATTTACTAGCTTATATGTTTCTTAGATGCTTGAATTTTTTTACAGAGGTCTCAATTTGGCATTGACTCATTTTGACTCATTTTGACTCATTTCAAAAAGTTGAGACACACATTGATATTATAATCATAAAGAAAATTGCTATTTGTACATATCCTGGCCTTTGTCATGTCGGGTTGGTATAGAAACACTTGTGCCCGTTTACCAAAAAGAGTGACAGAACAAAGCAAAGTTTCATTTAATTCAACTTTTGCCACTGGTTCTTTGTCTTACTACTTCTAATTTTAAGTTGTCAGCACCAATCAGCAATTTCCACTTCTTATGTTTCATTTTTTTTAGTTCTAGAAAGCTCGATGTTTACTTGGTTGAAACAAAGCTCTTCGTATCCGATTCCTTTCTAGACAAATACCAATTTCTTCACATACTTAAGATATAAACCTATTGCTGGTGTTTTAGTCAGTTTGGGCTGCTGTAACAAATTAACATACTAGGTGGCTTTAAAAAACAAACATTTATTTCTCAGAATTCTGTAGGCTGGGAATTCCAAGATCAAGTTGCCAGCAGATGTGGTGTCTAGTGAGAGTCTGCTTCCTGGTCCACAGATTGCCATCTTTTTGCTGTGTACTCACATGATGGAAAGAGGGCAAGAGAACTCTCTGGGATCCCATTTATAGGGCATTAATTGTCAACACAGTAGAAACTCAAAATATAATTGCTCGTCTCTATTTCTTACTAATTGTTCTAAAACTGCCAGGTGATTTATCATAAGAATTAAATTTAAATGCTGGATTTTGTTCTGTCCTTAGAAATATCTCCATGACAACCAAAAGGAACTCCTTATTTCTTACAAACATTACTTCAGGAGTATTTTGAGAGTTAAAGTGGTTACCCAATTACTTAGAATTTTGGCAAGAAGAGAAAGTGAGGAGTTAATGATAGAAACACATTCTTGGCATCTTATAGCAATAGGTATCCTTCCAGAGAAAGGGCTAATGATCAACTGAAAAGCTATTTGCGTCTGTGACATGACCTCTGCTCGAAACTCCAGGCAGTCATCTCACTTTTCCCCAGCCTTCCTGTCTTCTCTGTTTCATCTCATTTTTTATACCAACCCACACTCATCCTAGTTCATGATCAAAAGTTGAACTTGTTGGCTTAATAATAACATTTCCTCTGTGCTATCAAAAACTATTTAGATGTGGAGTCTTTCTCTTTAGGCACACTTAACGTGTGCAGCCAAGATTACTGAAACAAGGAGTATCTGGCAAAGCAAATATATTGTGAAATTTGTTTTAATGCTTTGACTCACAAGTGGCTCTTGGGAGCTCAGAGTTGAAGTTTTTTATTGGCGTTTACTCTGGTGCTCCAAGAGTATATTTGAGTGTTTAAGAAGAGGTCAAGCAAACAGTTTCTGGCATGAGAGAAAGTTCTTTGGAAACCTGACTCGTACTTTCTAGCTAAAATTCTCTGTCATATTTTCTTTATGGAAAATAATAGTACCTACCCTGTAGGCTTATTGTGAAGACTAAACAAAATACCTATTTAAAGCACTTAACACAATGCCTGGCTCAGTTACCATCATATATGGTATTCTCCAGATAAAGAGTCTTAACGGGTAATGAACCAAATCAATCTATCCAAGTTCCAGCGGTGCAAAGAGCATCTTTATGAAAAGAGAAATATTACTTCTTTCTGGGAAATGGATATTTGAATGGGCTTCAGATATTTGATAAAGTCAAGGGTAAGTGTTAGTTGCTGAGTCGTCTCTGACTCTTTGGGACTCCATGGACTATAGCCTGCCAATCTCCTCCATTCATGGATTTTTCCAGGCAAGAATACTGAAGTGGATAACCATTCCCTTCTCCAGGAAATCTTCCCAACCCAGGGATCAAACCCAGATCTCCTGCACTACAGGTGGATTCTTTACTATCTGAGCCACCAGGGAAACCCAAAGTCAAAGATGATGACCTATTAAATTAAGAAGAGATTGCATATTATAGAGATGGGAAATTATATTAAGGAGATCAAAAAGATAGAAAAAAAAGTAGGAGCTGATTGTTATGTAGGAGGTCTGATCTGAATAGAATGGAAGATATAAGAGAGACAGACATAAAATTCAAATATCTATAGGAAGGTTCAGAAGGATGAACAATCTCCAGTGAAGTAGAAAGCACAGAATGAGGTAGAGAACAGAATCAGGTTATGAAAAGAGGCTGATATGTTGTTTTGGTTTTTACTTGTGTGTGAGAAAAGGAATTTTGTTCGCTTTGCAGTTTGAAGTGACTGACAACAATCAGAGAAATATTTTTTTAAATGGTGAGCAGGGGAACATGAGGGGTAGGAAAAACAAGAGGTGATGAGCACCAGAAGTAAGTCAAGATAGAACAAATTGGTTAACTGAAATAATTTGGTGGAGAAGATTTAGATGTCTGGTGTTCTGTATTCTGCTTGAAACCAGCACCAGCGGGAGGTAGGACTGGTAACTGATTTTTTTTGCATTCCCTGCAAAAGTCACAAATAACTATTTGGTCGTAAATTTAGGAATAACAGTAGTTTCCATTCTTTCCCATTCCAACGAAATGACCTTCGGTCTATCACTTAATTTCTGTGCAAATATAGCCACCCTGCTTAATGGAGTTGTTTTGAATGTGTTGAGTGTTTGGTGTAGAGCAAATGTTTGAAAAAAAAAGTCATGATGTTTAACTTTTACAGCTCTTTGTGAACTTGGTTCCTTTCTCTATCAACAATCCACTCTGTGGGAGCAAATTAGGGATTTTGGGAATCTTCCCAAATTGTTTCAGGGTAAATAGCTCCTTTACTGTGCTGAAGAAAAAATTTACTACTGGTTCCCCAGAACATTTTTATGTTGTGTGTTTGTTAGAGTACTAAGCAGTTCATTCCCATTTTATGGATAAGAAAGCGGAGGGAGAAGTGGTTTATTATTTAATATCAATCTCACAGATGCCCACATTTGTCCCATGATTCAAACATGGCAAACAAATGCCCTTTCAATGAAATGTAAAAGGGTATTTTGGTGTCAAGCAATTTCATAAAGTTAGTTTCAAGCCCAGAGCTATGCTCAGCATTTTGCACCTTCCTGCAGATAGAACGTTATGGCCTATTTAAGAATGAGAGTGCGTCTAAGCTCTCCTGTAGTCTGAGTGTTCACCTTCTTAATTATACCTGGACTTAATTATTACTGGGTTCTAGCAACTGGACTGATGGAAATTGTATAGCTGAGAACCATCCCAAATTAGAAATACCTGACAGCAAGAATGACACCACTCATCAAATCTCCTTTCTAAGACATTGTTAAAACCATCAGGTCTTATTATAAAACCAGACCAAGAAGCAGAACCTTATTTATAATCAAAGTAATAATGTACGATGGGACAATGGTTTATAAGAAATGACAGCACATCATTTCAAAGTTAGCTGAGGGCCTATTTCAACCTCAAAAGATCTATAGATATGCTAAAGGGTAGCGAAGCTGGAACCAGATTCAGGTCTCCAGACTCCCTGTTCACTACACTTTCCTGTACGTCAAGGGAAGCTACCCTGTGGGAGGGTCAAGAGGATAGATTTAAAACTAATCCAGAATCCTTGTAGCATAAGCGAGGACTTCTGGGGTGAGTTTTGGCTCCTCCAGTTCCCAGTACAATCGTGAGGATGTGTCTGCATTTGCTGGCTGATTGGCTAGAAGATCTCCTTTCCTAGAAATCATTAAAAGATCATAGGCAAAACTCTGTGTTGGGGGTCCAAATGAATTGTCTTCAAAGCAGGAGATTAGAAGACATATTGATTTACAGTGCAGTAAACTGTTGGGTATATCGTTCAAACACCCATGAGCTCATCTAATCTGGTATTACCATTATCATCCATGTTTTTTCCTGATAGTATATTTAAACTGAGTTTGTTGGACTCTTGGACTAAGAATGCTTTCTGGTTTACTTCTCAGGTTGTAGTTTCTCGATCAGGATCATTAACTCCTCACGTGAATTTTCGCCTGGATTCCCACCCTGTGTCTCCAGAAGTGATTGTGGAGCACCCGCTAAACCAGAATGGCTATACACTGGTTGTCACTGGGAAGAAGGTAAGCCCTGTTGCATAGGAAGTTTCTATCAATGTGGTTACTCCTGAGTGGATATTTACAGCCAGTGTCACCTGGTCCTTTTTAACTTCTCCCTTCATCTGGATTTACCTCTCTTCTATGAAGCTTTTTCCTGAGTATTCCTGACATCTCCTAAAATCAAGTTAAATTTTTATTTGGGGAAAATGGACCTATGGGAAGTCATCTTCATGAGGTAAACTTCTCCTTTTATCCTATATTTCTCAATGAGAAACGCAAACACACAAAATGAGAATTGCAGTCCTAAGGGCAGAACTCTAGTGCAGGCAGATAACTCCTGAAGTGTACATTGGAAGAGATTATGCTGGCCAGTAATCCCTTTTCCCTGAGAGGAGGTACATTTTGATGCCAGAATGATATGTAACCTTACTTAGAATTTCCCAGAGCTTCAAGTATGTTTTCCAGCAGCTTAAATTATACTCTCTTGTTATTTTAAAATCATCTCAGCAGGGGAAGGATAAATTGGGAGATTGGGTCTGACATATATACACTACTATGTATAAAATAGATAACTAATAAGGACCTATTGTATAACACAGGGAACTCTACTCAATAATCTGTAATGACCTGTATGGGAAAAAAATCAAAAAAGAGTGGATATATGTGTATGTATAACTGATTCACTTTGCTGTATAGCAGAAACTAATACAACATTGCAAATCAACTATAGTGAAAGTGAAGTGAAGTCGCTCAGTCGTGTCCGACTCTTAGCAACTCCCTAGACTGCAGCCTACCAGGCTCCTCCGTCCACGAGATTTTCAAGGCAAGAGTACTGGAGTGGCTTGCCATTGCCTTCTCCGAAATCAACTATACTCCAATAAAATTTTTTTAAAAGAGTAAAATCATCTCATACTTTCCCCACTAAATAGAACCTCTAACATTGCGTGATAATGCTTGTGTTCACTGGACAGTAATAGTTACTTTTATCACATATGTGCCAAAAGTGGAGGGAAGGAAAAAAAAATTTTTGTTTTATCACATTAGCATTATTACATGATGTACACACATAAGTGGCATCTCTGTTAGACTCTGTAAAATTATATTTATAGGTATCTTTGATGTGTTTAGTTTTTATTTAACAAGCAAACAAAACCCTCCTCTGGAAGCTCTTTCCATCACTTGTCTTCACAGATCACCAAGATCCCGCTGAATGGCCTGGGCTGTGAACATTTCCAGTCCTGCAGTCAGTGCCTCTCCGCCCCTTCCTTTGTGCAATGTGGCTGGTGCCATGATAAATGTGTGCGATTGGAGGAATGCCCCAGTGGAACATGGACTCAAGAGACCTGTCTGCCAACAATCTACAAGGTAGGAGTCTCTGTCAACTGTCGTATGTGTTTTGTTTTGGAAAGCATAAATCCCATGGATTAAAAAATTCAAAAATCAAAGTATTCATTTGTCTATGAGGCATCAGCCCAAGGCACCACCTCCCTCCTTTAGGGTGTTTTTGGGCACAGACCCCTGGACCCTGCACTTGAACTGCTTGCTTCACACTCTCCTTGGGCAGTTGCTCTCCCTTAGCAGATAAGTGAATACAAGAGTAGTGGCTAGAGAGCAACACTGCTTCGCGTTTCCTCACACTGGGACCTGTTCCCTTCTGACCTACCCATTCTGATTCCTCACCAGCTACTTTATCTACCAGGTGCCCAGACATAAGCCTCTGTCATACATAGGGATATAGTCATCATAACACAGAACCCTAACCTGGACTGTGCAAGCTAGAGGTCCAAGCCATGCTGGAGCAGGCAAACAAGGGGTTTTGTTCCTTCTAACACATAGATGGTGGCTGTCTCATCATTGATGAGAGTAAAGGTTACTTCTCAGGGCAAGTTGGGAGGCAAGTGGATGGTGGACACATAGGAAGCTGTGCGCCTTCTCTCAAAGTTCGTGGAAGAGAAGTAAAGACACAGCTGATAACCTCACTAACCTCTATACTCTGCAAGCCAATTCATTCTTTAATTCATTCCAGAAACATTTATTGAGTGCTGTGATTCATGGGGTCGCGGAGAGTCGGACACGACTGAGCGACTGAACTGAACTGAACCACACAACTGGCTCTCTTCTAGACACTGGGGGGACACATTCCCAAACAAGACAAGAGTGCCTTCTGCTCTTAGAGAATTGAGCTTCTAGCAGTGGACTTCAGCCATGATATTGTAGACATACTGTCTCTCTGTTGCCTTGTTTGCTTAAGCATGTATTTAGTGCTCTGAAAATCTCCATGGCAATTTGTAAAAATTTCTTTCTTGATTCAAACACATTTTGCTTGAAGCTACTAAACTGGTAAGGACTCTGTGTGTTTTCTCTTCCTGCATGTGGAACAGTTGGACTTTGGTAATAATAAATGATGCATGTGAAAGAATCAAGTTAAAGATCTTGGTCGGTCGCCTGGTTCAAGCCCAAGTAAACAGAGTGTGCAAGTTAGAACAGGATCTGCCCCCAAGCACATGGCTGTTTTCATTTAGCTACGGTTTGGGCAAAGATTTGTACTGGGTGACTGGGTTTTAAACCAAATCATTTTCTGTTAGGTGTGACACAATTATTAAGCCTCAGCTTGATCAGCTAGAGAATAAATGAGAAGATATTACAACAAATTTAAATCTGTAGTGTTTATGCACTTTTTGTTTGTATGTTTAATACACTTTTAAAACCACATGCAGTTTTATACTTTTAAAAACATGTAGCTTTGGCAGTTTGAGACATCAGGAATCCGAATGCAGCTATTCCATGAAAGGTATAGGGAGTGTGTGTGTGTGTGCACGTATGCATGTGCAATTAAATCATAGCAATTTCATTTCAAAAACAACCAACCTGCTGTTTTAAATAAAGAGCAGGTTGAGAACCTGTACAAATGAAACATCTACTTTTGACCAGTTTACAACCTTTTGTTGTTAATATTAATGAAAGCTACATTAAAATGGTTAAAAACAGTAAATATTTTAGAATTTTCTGGAACCAGAGACTCTCTCATAATGTTTGAATCTCCCCTCCTCCACCTTCCCTAACTCCAGCACTCTAACTGGAAATATTTTAAAAGGTTGGGTTGTATCACGCACAATTCACTGAGGCTTGGGCTGTACAGTTAGAAAGAAAGTAGTGCAGCTGAGTCCATAAATCCCTTTTGGTTCATAGTTGTTAGGAAGATTTCATGCTGCACTAGAGCATGACATTTAGCATTCTTACTGCAAAGAATAAGACAGATTATTCATCTTTTTCTTATCTGTCTTAAATGCTGCAGGCACAAAACCCAGCTAATGTGTAGAGTTTCACTTTCCTATAAATGTAAGTCAACCTGCTTTTCAAGGTACATGATGTTCAGTGGCTGAGATTCTCTGCAGTTCCACGTATGAAATATTTCAGGAGTACAAGCCCATTATTTTGTTTCAAACATGTTATCTGATCTTGTACTTAAAGAGCAATGAAAAATGCTTCAGAAAAGAAAGCACTTTCCAATATATTCTGAATTTATTAGGATAAAATTGTCGTATCTTATAGGATTAGAGTTCAGTCCCGTGAGACAGTAAAACAGTTTATTAATTGATCAGAAGACTCAGATAAGAAACAGCAGTGATATCTTATGAGGGACTTGAGATATTTTATCTCTTGTCTGCAGTACACTGCCACCAATATATTCATGACATTTACTGAAGAGACAGATTTTAATTTTCCAAGGTTGTTGTTGTTATTTCAATTTTCTCATGTATTATCCTGATGGGTTTTGAAAACATGATCATTTAAATTATTTTCACCTGTTTAAGGACAATAGCTATTTTTGTGGCTATTTCTACCCTATCCAGACTCAGCCTCTGTGGCTTTATGCCGTACACTCATTTCCTTCTCACAGAGTTTCTCTACCCTCAGGATAACACAGTTTGCCAGCCCATTGTTGGTTCTGTCCCAGGGTGTGTAGTCCAAGACTGTGTCTTTCCTTTTCCCCCGGAAGAGTGAATGTTACCCCGTAAGCTAAGGCAGAAAAGCTCAGTTGCCTGCCTCTAATTTTCAGCCAGGAGAGAAAAGCTAAGAAAAGCTGGCCTTTCAAATCATGATGATCTCACGGAGGTTTTATATTAATAGCACCCATGTCTGTTGCCAGCACACCAATTGAACAACTCTCAGTGTCTTTTCTGAAACCATTACACAATCCCTTTGTCTTATATAGAAAGTGATGATGAACAGTGGAGTGACAGACTTCAGTTTTTACATAGAAAGGGGAGATCTAGGCAGTGGGATCAGGCCAAACATCAGCCTTAGGCAGCTGTTTTCAGTGGGGAAGACTCCTCATTAAAAGAGGAAATAGCAGCTGTGTGACTGCCTCAGGCTGAAGAGAGCCCTGGAGGGTTAGATGTCTTTTTCTCTCCTACTGAATTTCTAACATAATAATAAGCAGATTTTTTTTTCTAGCAATTCTCATTGGCTAGACATGGACGAGGTAAATTTTCATGAAAGGCACAACTGTATAATGGATTTCATGGGTAAAGTAGCTATATAAAGGCATTAGGCTAAGACTTTTACAGGGGTTTGACAACAAGGGTATGACGTTGGTTTGCGATTACTTGGGAGGGATGGTAACATTTGCAGATTTGAATTTTGCTAAAAGCTCTTCTAAAGTGTAAAGGAATCACTTTTACACTTTCACTAACTAGTCTTTAGTGAATTCCCTTACTGATTTTTGAGTTGCCTGTATAGCAGTGCTGTTTTCCCACCATTGTACTTTACAGTACAATTTACAATATGTCCCCCCAAAAGAGCATTTCCTTTCTCAATTGTCACAAAGCTGCTGAGGAGAAGCTTATTTTTAACGTGGAAATTTGTTTTGTTTTAATAGTTTTAGCCTAAAAATAGTTGTCTTATAGACTTCGTAAGAGCCTAATGCTATCTTATATCACAGTTGCCAAATTATTATTAATGAATTCATTTTACTTTTAATACACCAAAGATAAGCCTGCAATAATAAAAGGAACCTGTTATTATTTAATACTGAGCCTGAAGGAAATAAGTCAATCCTAGAAATTAAATATACAATGATGCCAAAAGAATTAATTAGAAACATTGCTATAATACAGATCACACTTGAGGCCCTCTCCAATTCTGTTTTTATCTATTTCTAACAGAATATGTTGACTATATTAAATGTTACATCATTTTTAGCTTGTTAACTAACCAGCAGGTATATATCAAATAGCGACTATATTTAAAGGAAAAAAATGGCAGTTAGTAGTAAATGTGAATTAAGAATAAGTAATTAAGTATTAAGTAAAATAAGTTCAGTTATTCATTTATTGAGGCCTGGCACATAGCAGATGATTTATAAATATATAGTGAATGAATAGGGGCGTCCCTGGTGGCTCAGTGGTAAAGAATCTGGCCTGCAATGCAGGATACCCAGGTTCGATCCCTGGGTTGGGAAGATCCCCTGGAGGAGGGCCTGGCAACCCACTCCAGTACTCTTGCCTAGAGAATCCCGTGGACAGGGGAGCCATGCAGGCCACAGTCCATAGGGTCGCACAGAGTCAGACACGACTAAAGTGACTAAGCAGCAGCAGCAGCAGTGAATGAATGAATGGCGTATGTATTAAATACCATACACGTGACTGATATTCTGACGGCTGTTAAATGCAACCGTGAAAACACTGGGTACCAGAAGTATTTTTACTGTGTGACTCTCTCCTCTGGGTGGGGAATACCATAGCAACAATATGCATGTAGCACACACCCAGCTGGTACTCAGAACAAGGCATGTATCGGTGCTCGGCTTCTAGGATCCATGAAGGAGTTTTGATCAGAGTTCAATCTGGAGGCCCAGATTATATAAGCTTATAAAAGTATGGGTTATATAAAATGTAAAATTTGGGCCCAAAGTGTGTCTACTTCATCCCAAAAAGGCCTTTCATCCCTACCTAGGCTGAATTTGCCCTCTCTCCCATCTCTGAATCTTATGAAAACAGCTTGTTTCATCAACCTGACAGATAGTTTTAATGTTTGTTCCAGATTCTCTGAGATTTGTGTCCATTTTTCCTATGGTGAAAATTCATTTTTTTAGATACTGAGAGAAGGGAAGGATTTCAGATTCTTTGAGGATACATATTTGTCTGTTTGTTTTCCACACATATGAAAGATAATAATGTACTCGTTTTTTTTAAGTTCTGTATTGTCCTTATAGGTTTTTCCAACTAGTGCCCCCCTTGAAGGAGGGACAACACTGACTGTTTGTGGCTGGGACTTTGGATTCAAGAGGAATAATAAATTTGACTTGAAGAAAACCAGAGTTCTCCTTGGAAATGAGAGTTGCACCTTAACCTTAAGTGAGAGCACAACTAACATGTAAGAACCTAAAAACACTTGGCCAGGGTGTGGTTGGAAAACAGGTTTTAGTTTTGAATGAATCCTTGTAAAACTTGCCCCAAAAGTCCATCTCTTGAGTTAAAAAATGTCTTGGTCCCCCACTCCCCTTGTGGATTTATTTTGTTTTAAAAACTATTTACTCACCAGGATTAAGGAGGGAGAAAGTGACATTACTCAGATGAAGAAAAGAAAAATCTAGCATCTGGGAATTTTTCAACCATTTTTGTAGCAACTCTTGAGAAACTGTCTGGGTAGATTTGAAAGAGTAGCACTGGTTGGGGTTGGTCCATCTGAAGTCTTCAATAAAGAGACTGTTTCCAGCAGTTTTTTTCTATAAAAATCAGAGCTCAATATGGACCCTCTTTTCTAAATTCACTTTCTGAATCTCAGAAATGTAGTGAAGCTGCTGTATCACACTTTTGAGACTCATTGTTTTTGATGAGTTTATATTTAGCTGATCTTTATTGACACTGTAATGAAAAGTTAAAGTGTTAGTCACTCAGTCGTATCTGACTCTTTTCGACCCCATGGTCTGTCCATGGAATTCTCCAAGCAAGAATACTGTAGAATGGTTTGCCAGAAAGGAGTGTATCTCATGTAGTCATTCCCAAATCTCAGGAAATAGCAATGTTATCCCTATTTTACAAAGTGGTAACTGAAGTCCAGAAAGATAGATTAGTAGAGGTCATTCAGAGAGTAAGAGCTGAACAGGCCTTCAAACTCAGCTCTCTTGATTCGAGACCTGTGCCTGTTCTACTATATCCTGCTTGTAACTTCTATAAGATCTGAATCCTATAATAAACAGAGAACCCAGAAATTTTTAGTTATGTAGTAACAATAACCAAACATTTAAAGTTTTATAGTTTGACCTATTCTTTCAAGTGGTTATTTTATACCTAGTAGAATTCCAGGGTTATGCAAAGATCTAAATCTACTCTTCTTATTTTACTGAGGCCAAAACATCAATTAATGTCATACTTGTTTAGTTTAATGGCAAAAAAATTCATTCAAGAAATCCCCCTTGTAAGTTCTTGCTCATTGCTTATAAATTAGAGCCTATAAAAGTGAAACACAATTCATCCTCATTTTTAAAAGTTTCTTAATAAAGCAAGTTATACTTTTTAGGATTATAATAAGATTATTAATTTAAAAATAATTTTGTGGAAAGCCTATCTTTATTTTATCATTATCGTTATTAAATAAATGTGTATAACCACAAAAATGCATCTTTTGACATACTTTGAAGAAGAGATTTCTGCTTAGTTGTAATCAGCCCATTGTTTCATATGCTATCAAAATACCATTGCTTTAAGTATGCCAAACATTATTCCTACAATTATATAGGATCGCATGGACAGAGGAGCCTGGTGGGCTGCAGTCCATGGGGTCGCTAAGGGTCGGACACGACTGAGCGACTTCACTTTCACTTTTCACTTTCACACATTGGAGAAGGAAATGGCAACCCACTCCAGTGTTCTTGCCTGGAGAATCCCAGGGATGGCGGAGCCTGGTGGGCTGCCATCTATGGGGTCGCACAGAGTCGGACACGACTGAAGTGACTTAGCAGCAGCAGCAGCAGCAGCAGACAGATTATTATGAACTTTTCGATTGGTGAGTTCTACATCAATGATGTTTAACATTTCCTATTTTGTCTGTATGAATAATACAAGATAGTCAATATAAAGTTTAGCATAATAGTACAGAAATAGAGCTATACAATTTTCAGTCTTGATGCTTACTTGGAAACCCTGCTTGCTATTTCAAGTAGTCAGCTCACTATTTGGAGATAATAACCCTTAATATAAAACACCCAAGCCAGAAAATGCCTTTGGACTTATATAAAATTTTGCTTTTTCAGGTTGAAATGCACAGTTGGTCCTGTAATGAATGAACATTTCAATATGTCCATAGTTATTTCAAACAGTCGTGGGTCAGTACAGTATAGTACATTTTCCTATGTGGTAAGTCTAAGCATTCATTTTATCATGAACTAGGATATTTAATTATTACTTAATCTATTTAGAGTTATAAAATTAACAGGTTATTTTGTTTTTATCTCTCATTCAGGATCCTATAATAACAAGTATTTCTCCAAATTATGGTCCAAAAACTGGTGGCACTTTACTTACATTAACTGGAAAGCACCTAAACAGTGGAAATTCAAGACACATTTCAATTGGTGGAAAAACATGTACTTTAAAAAGGTGTTGTAGTTTATCTTTTGTTTCATCAGTCAAGTCAGATTAATATTTGTACCTAACAAATCAAGAAAATATTGTTCTTTTGTGGCAAAAAGTCAAGATGTTTATTATTTACTGTCCTTACCTTAAAAAACTTCTTCCTTCCCGAATCCCTCTACTCCTTTTTGCTGTTTTTTCTACCCTTCCCTTATGGTTTGTTAATTCCACTTTTAAGTTTGTCTTCGCATCCATCTTCTTTATTGTTATACTTAGTATCCCACCTATGCTATAAACTGTGAGTTTCTGGTAATTGACAATAAACATTTCCATCAAGATTTGCAATTAGATCAGATCACTTTGGGGTGGTGAGAGCCATGAGGGAGACTCAGGAAGTTACGTTTCTGCTTCTTAAGAGTTGGGAAAGCTTAAATCAAGTACCAAAATTTTAAAAATTGCTTAAAATCCCAAATATTTTTAAGTTGGATGGCTTGCCTACAACAAAGCTAAGTCTGGGATCTAGTCAAATGCAAACACCCTACATTAAAAAGAGCTTTTTTTTTTCCTAGAAATTCCCATTTAGATGCTATTGACTGATGTCCTTTTTGATTTATGGATATAATTCTAATATATCTGTGTCTTTAATAACGAAGATCTATTTTCTTAATTTTTTGTTCAGTGTTTCACATAGTATTCTCGAATGTTATACCCCAGCCCAAAGCGCACCAACTGAGTTTTCTGTTAAATTGAAAATTGACTTAGCCAACCGAGAGATGAACAGCTTCATTTACCGGGAAGACCCCATTGTCTATGAAATACATCCCACCAAATCTTTTATTAGGTAAGTAAAAGTTTCTGATGGGTATAAGAAAATAATGAACTTGAGGATGATTGGCTGCCAAATAGTCAAAAGGAAGATAGTTTTATCTCTGGATTTTATACTATTGCATTTCTTTTAAAGGATACCTTTCCAATTCGGGAGTGAAAACTACATTCAGCTTCTGAGTACAATTTGACTTTATCAGCGCTAGTTCATGCCATTGTATCCTATTCTAAATAGATTCCGTTAAAACAATTTAACTGAACATTACAGTATTTATGCACTTATATTATGTACATTTTAATTCTTTACTAACCTTAGTGCCTAAAAATGGAATCACCTTTTTCTGTCCATTTTACAGTGTATTTTTCCTTGCCTACTTTACACACAGCTTTTCCCTATACCAGTGTGTTAATCGCTCAGACCTGTCCAACTCTGTGATCCCGTGGACTGTTGCTTGCCAGGGTTCCTCTGTCCATGGAATTTTCCAGGCAAGAATACTGGATTGGGTTGCCATTCCCTTCTCTATGGGATATTCCTGACCCAGGGATCAAATCCAGGTCTCCCACATTGCAGGCAAATTCTTTACTGTCTAAGCCAATACCAGACTCCCTCTAAATCAGTATCTCATTGGACCCATTTCAATCTGCCTTATTTCTGTTATTTCAATCAGTCTAGCGACAGTAGTTAAATTCATTTTTCTTTGTATTTTTTTCAAACAGAAAAAAATATTTCTTTTGCATGTTTGGTGAATAAAAAGAGAAATTCATTCCTTCAGCTTATGAAATAATGAATTTTTAAAATACTTCCAGGTTAAATAAGTTATTTCCTAAGAAAGTTTACCACTGAACTTTCATTTGACTTCAGTTGTGGCTGTAACTTGTAGTTACTACATGTGATTTAATTTCATTTCTCTCTTAAAATACTTGATAGAGAAAGAAGCTCTCATTGCTATTTTTCTATTTTATCTTGCCAGTGGTGGGAGTACAATAACAGGTGTTGGAAAAAACCTGAATTCAGTTAGTATCCTAAGGATGGTGATAAATGTGCATGAAGCCGGAAGGAACTTTACAGTGGTGAGTCCTCTGCATGGTAGTTGTGCTTAGAACTCTGCATCTCTGCCTCCGTTGCCAGCTTCCAGGGTACCAAAGACATTTCAGTTTTGCCTTTAATGTCTGCTAGTTATCTTCCTTGCAGTGTAGTCAATAGGACTTTTTTAATTCAACGACTAAAAATATCTCGTCTCAGGCTAACATAAAACACACTCACACATAATGTTTAGACACAAATAATGATTATCAACTTGAGGCAGAATTTTTTAAAAACAGTCAGTACAAGTGCAAGCTACATCATCTCTGTCGTAGTCTGTTCAGGGTTCTATAACAAAACTACCGTAGACTGAGTGGCTTACACAGTTCAGTTCAGTTCAGTCGCTCAGTCGTGTCCGACTCTCTGCGACCCCATGAACCACAGCACGCCAGGCCTCCCTGTCCATCACCAAATCCCGGAGTTCACTCAAACTCATGTCCATCGAGTCAGTGATGCCATCCAGCCATCTCATTCTCCGTCGTCCCCTTCTCCTCCCGCCCCCAACCTTTCCCAGCATCAGAGTCCTTTCCAGTGAGTCAACTCGTCGCATGAGGTGGCCAAAGTATTGCAGCTTCAGCTTTAGCATCAGTCCCTCCAATGAACATCCAGGATTGATCTCCTTTAGAATGGACTGGTTGGATCTCCTTGCAGTATAAGGGACTCTCAAGAGTCTTCTCCAACACCACAGTTCAAAAGCATCCATTCTTCGGCAATCAGCTTTCTTCACAGTCCAACTCTCACATCCATACATGACCACGGGAAAAACCATAGCCTTGACTAGACGGACCTTGGTTGGCAAAGTAATGTCTCTGCTTTTTAATATACTATCAAGGTTGGTCATAACTTTCCTTCCAAGGAGCAAGCGTCTTTTAATTTCATGGCTGCAATCAGCATCTGCAGTGATTTTGGAGCCCCAAAAAATAAAGTCTGACACTGTTTCCACTGTTTTTCCATCTATTTCCCATGAAGTGATGGGACCAGATGCCATGATCTTTGTTTTCTGAATGTTGAGCTTCAAGCCAACCTTTTCACTCTCCTCTTTCACTTTCATCAAGAGGCTTTTGAGTTCCTCTTCACTTTCTGCCATAAGGGTGGTGTCATCTGCATATCTGAGGCTATTGATATTTCTCCCAGCAATCTTGATTCCAGCTTGTGCTTCTTCCAGCCCAGCCTTCCTCATGATGTACTCTGCATATAAGTTAAATAAGCAAGGTGACAATATACAACCTTGACGTACACCTTTTCCTATTTGGAACCAGTCTGTTGTTCCATGTCCCGTTCTAACTGTTGCTTCCTGACCTGCGTACAGGTTTCTCAAGAGGCAGGTCAGGTGGTCTGGGATTCCCATCTCTTTCAGAATGTTCCACAGTTTATTGTGATCCACACAGTCAAAGGCTTTGGCATAGTCAATGAAGCAGAAATAGATGTTTTTCTGAAACTCTCTTGCTTTCTCCATGATCCAGCGGATGTTGGCAATTTGATCTCTGGTGCCTCTGCCTTTTCTAAAACCTGCTTGAACATCTGGGAGTTCACGGTTTACATACTGCTGAAGCCTGGCTTGGAGAATTTTGAGCATGACTTTACTAGCGTGTGAGATGAGTGCAACTGTGCGGTAGTTTGAGCATTCTTTGGCATTCCCTTTCTTTGGGTTTGGAATGAAGACTGACCTCTTCCAGTCCTGTGGCCACTGCTGAGTTTTCCAAATCTGCTGGCATATTGAGTGCAGCACTTTCACAGCATCATCTTTCAAGACTTGAAATAGCTCAACTGGAATTCCATCACCACCACTAGCTTTGTTCGTAGTGATGCTTTCTAAGGCCCACTTGACTTCACATTCCAAGATGTCTGACTCTAGGTCAGTGATCACGTTATCGTGACTATCTTGGTCGTGAAGATCTTTTTTGTACAGTTCTTCTGTGTATTCCTGCCACCTCTTCTTAATATCTTCTGCTTCTGTTAGGTCCATACCATTTCTGTCCTTTATGGAGCCCATCTTTGCATGAAACGTTCCCTTGGAATCTCTAATTTTCTTGAAGAGGTCTCTTGTTTTTCCTATTCTGTTGTTTTCCTCTATTTCTTTGCATTGATCACTGAGGAAGGCTTTCTTATCTCTCCTTGCTATTCTTTGGAACTCTGCATTCAGATGCTTATATCTTTCCTTTTCTCCTTTGCTTTTCGCCTCTCTTCTTTTCACAGCTATTTGTAAGGCCTCCTCAGACAGCCATTTCGCTCTTCTGCATTTCTTTTCCATGGGGATGGTCTTGGTCCCTGTCTCCTGGACAATGTCACGAACCTCCGTCCAGAGTTCATCAGGCACTCTTATCAATCAGATCTAGTCCCTTAAATCTATTTCTCACTTCCACTGTATAATCATAAGGGATTTGATTGAGGTCATATCTGGGTTTTTTTGCCATTTATTTTTTTTAATTTTTACAATGTTGGGTTGGTTTCTGCCATACAACAATGTGAATCAGCCATAATCATACATCCCCTCCCTCTGGACTCCCCATCATCCCATCCCTCCAGGCCATCACAGAGCACAAGACTGGGCTCCCTGTGCTATACAATACCACCTCACCAGCTATCCATCTTACACCTGATAGTGTATATATGTTGAAGTTGCTTTCTCCATTCATCTCACTCTCTTCTTCCCATGCTGTGTAAAAGTTATGATCTTACATGAGAAAAGATTGCAGAACGTTTTAATCTGTTGCTGCTGCTGCTGCTGCTGCTAAGTCACTTCAGTCGTGTCCGACTCTGTGTGACCCCATAGATGGAAGCCCACCAGGCTCCCCCTTCCCTGGGATTCTCTAGGCAAGAACACTGGAGTGGGTTGCCATTTCCTTCTCCTGATTGAGGTCATATCTGAATGGTCTAGTGGTTTTCCCTACTTTCTTCAATTTAAGTCTGAATTTCGCAATAAGGAGTTCATGATCTGAGCCACAGTCAGCTCCTGGTCTTGTTTTTGCTAACTGTATACAGCTTCTCCATCTTTGGTTGCAAAGAATATAATCAATCTGATTTCGGTGTTGACCATCTGGTGATGTCCATGTGTAGAGTCTTCTCTTGTGTTGTTGGAAGAGGGTGTTTGCTATGACCAGTGCATTCTCTTGACAAAACTCTATTAGCCTTTGCCCGGCTTCATTCCGTGCTCCAAGGCCAAATTTGCCAGTTACTCCAGGTGTTTCTTGACTTCCTACTTTTGCATTCCAGTCCCCTATAATGAAAATGACATCTTTTTTGGGTGTTAGTTCTAAAAGGTCTTGTAGGTCTTCATAGAACCGATTAACTTCGGCTTCTTCAGCATTACTGGTTGGGGCATAGGCCTGGATTACTGTAATATTGAATGGTTTGCCTTGGAAACGAACAGAAATCATTCTGTCGTTTTTAAGATTGCATCCAAGTACTGCATTTCGGACTCTTTTGTTGACCATGATGGCTACTCCATTTCTTCTAAGGGTTTCCTGCCCACAGTAGTAGATATAATGGTCATCCGAGTTAAATTCACCCATTCCAGTCCACAAGCAAACAGTTATTTTTTTCTCACAGTTCTAAAGGTTGGGAAGTCCAAGACCAGGGTGCCAGCAGATCTGGCTTTCTGGGGAGGGCCCGCTTCCTGGTTTGCAGCTGATTATGTTCTCTTTGTATCCTCACATGGAGGGGGAAGAAAGGGGAAGCAAGCTCTCTTGTGTCTCTTCTTATGAGGGCACTAACTCCATCATGAGAACTTCACTCTCATGACCTACTTACCTCCCAAAGGCTCCATCTCCAAATACCATCATGTGAGGGATTAAGGTTCCAAATATGAATTTGAAGAGGATCCAAACATTCAAACATTTCCCTATCCCCCTTTTTATAATGCCCCATAGAACATCAACATTTTTGGTCTAATAAAACCCCTGGGTAAAGCCTTTAATCTTGCCAAAGCATCAATGTCTTCCTAAGTGGTACAGTGTTTTCTTTCATATCGCTTCTTAACTATGCCACTTGTCCTTTTGTTAGCATGTTATCAAATAATGAAAAAGAACATTAAAACACTTATGTCCTAGAGTGGGTATGATATGTAACACTTCTTCACCTTTTTTATTTGCAAGGTCCGTCAGAATTTAACTGAATTCCTCCTTAAATTGACCTATTTTGTGCTCTGACAGTTTTGGGTCACATTGAAGTGGCAGTTTTACTTCAGACTTTAGGAAGTTTGAAGTTATTTACAAAGATTATATATTTTGTTGTTTTTCTTTGATATAAAATACACATAATCTAGTCAGACTTGGACACGCAACTTAGAATAAAAGTTCTAAGTGCCCCCTCTCAGGCAGGGTCTTGATTGGGGAGGTAATAGATTGAATTACAGCACTTCCTTTTAGATTCTCATCCAATATTTCTTGAAGGCTAAGGCCACAGTGTGCTTTAATTACAAAAACCAATTTGGGGCTAAAAATGTCAAGCCAAATCACCAAACAATAAGGTCATCTTAAATGAGATTTTTCTTGACCTTCTCAATCAGCCACATTGCATCACCTCTAAAGAGTATTATTAGATTTTTATAATATTCCTGAGAGATTATACTCTAGGGAGTCCCCATATGAAGTAGAGAGCTTTGAAACCAATCCCTGCGCATGGCCACAAACAAAGTTAGAATACCACCACTATTAATTTAAAGGACGTCAGTTCTCCACAACCAAGCATAGCAATTTTTCATTAACCAAAAAAAAATAACAGTAACCCCCTTTGGTGTTGGCATGCGACTTTTTAAAGTAGAAGTCTGAGAAATTATTAGTTTATCTAATTCACACTGAGCTTACATTATTAAAATCATGACTAAGATTTCTTTCCTCTGCCTCCCCAACATTATGATGACATGTGACATCATTCATTCATTTGTAATCATGTAGTTTTTAAAAACCTCCTAGGTGTGACAAAGAAGATTGAAACAATAGAAGATTAGAATATTATCTGTTTGCATGTCTGGAAATTTAAACTTTGTTATTTTAACCACAAAGATATTAGTACAATAGAACAATGGATTCAATTTGTTGAATCCATTAAAAACAGTCAGTACAAATGCAATTTGTTCAATTCAGTTCAGTTCAGTTCAGTTCAGTCGCTCAGTCATTCAGGAATGAAAAATTCAGTGGGTCTATTTGACTATTGTTTGCAAAAAATCTCATAAAGAGACCCATGTTTTTTCCATATTCCCTGCTTCTTGTTGAATTTGAAGCTGACCTTGATGAATTGAAGCCATTCATTATTTAACAGATAAAAACTTTTGGTCAGGTCTGATTTAGATTTACTGATCCAGCCAGAGTAAATTTCCAGTTTTACAAATTCAGATCTTTTAAAATAAAAATATTGATCATCTTCTTAACAAAATGCATACTAATTTGTTAACATACATTATGCCCCAGAAGCCAGAAGTTTGTTAATTTTCAAATTTCTTGTTACATAGAAAATTATTGTAATAGCAGTAAAGTTGTTCATTTACTTTTTTCAAGATCATAGGATAGCTTTTAGCATTATAATATGGATTTGATACAAAACTAAATAATATTTTATTCATATTATATCTATATATCATTTTTATTTATCTGCATATATTATAGCACACATTCTTCAATAGAGGACAATTTTTTAATTATTTTTAAAAGAAAATATCAAATATCCAATGTTGCTTGTGCTTTTTCTGTATATCCTGAGTATTTTTCTATTGTGGACATAAGTAATTGTTTTATCTCCAACTCTACTTGTCAAAGAAAAGGAAATCTAAGGGATGTTGTTGCTTGTTTGTCTTTTCCTTGGGGGGAAAATGCAACCATTTAACCTTAAATGCACCACTTTGTGTTGCTGGTTTCATCTAAGCACAATCAAGAGGAAACCACATTTTCCAAACTTCTATAAATCAGAATTACAAAGGGGAAAATTTTTAATGAAAGATGAAAGGACATGAAATAATAATAGCAGAATCTTTGTAAAATAGAGAGGATAGGAAAAGTTTGACCAATGTAGAATACAGAGTGAACAAGAAACCACACAGCATGGGAGTCATGTGAATTTTAGAGCCAATAGTCTAGGATTTATGTTCTTTACTTTGCTACTCAGAGCTTTGTGACCTGCTCTGATGATATCAGCTCAAAAAGCTCTAGCACCTACCTCATAGGATTATTGTGAGAATTAAATGACACCAGCCTTGTAAAATATTTTGCACAGAACCTGGCTGTCAGTAATTGATAGCTTAAAACACACTAATAAGATGATCTTACTATATAATTAATTATAGTGTGAACCATATGGTGCTTGGCAGTTGACAAAGCACTTTACCTTGTAGTATTCCACACTGAATAACATTTTAATGTTAATTTCTAAATGAGGCAACTGAGTTTCCAAGTAAGGGCTTTGCCCTAATTCTTAAAGCTTGGTTTAAAACTAAGATGTGAACAGGACTTTAATTGCACAAAGTTCAGCTTCCCACTCTGCAATAGATGTTTCATAAGCAGCCACCCTCCTGGTGACTGTCCTATCTTCTTAAGGAAAATAAAGTGACAGAGGAAAGAGACAGCTTCAGATAGAATAGCATACATCTTCCCAGCAAGTGAAGCTTTGTTGCTCCTTTAAGGCTGAATTGTTTAGATAATCTTACATCCCTCAAGTTTCCAGAAATGTGTTCTTCAACATTAGTGAGTTAAATGGAGATTTTTTTTCATATAATGTATATTTTCAGTTGATTGTCTGAAACAGTGAAATGTGAAAGTTGCTATTGATGATGTCAAGCTGTGTTCTGTTTACAGTGAATAATTGGTGTCTTACTATAGGCATGTCAACATCGCTCTAATTCAGAGATAATCTGCTGTACAACTCCTTCACTACAACAGCTGAACCTACAACTCCCCCTGAAAACCAAAGCCTTTTTCATGTTAGATGGGATCCATTCCAAATACTTTGATCTCATTTATGTACATAATCCTGTGTTTAAGCCTTTTGAAAAGCCAGTGGTGATCTCAATAGGCAATGAAAATGTACTGGAAATTAAGGTAAGAAATGCTTAAAATGCTCTCTTAAATCATCAAGTTGCACTTAATTGACTTCATAGCTATGTGAATAAAATTGTTGTGCTTGGTCATTATCTTATATTATATTAGCAAATATCTAAGTTCTGAAAAGCAAATCTTTTGACATAGGACTGAAAGGTATGCATAATCATGTACTGCTTTTTAATGAAGCATTTAAAAATTCTTTCTTAATGTATATAATAAAGAGTAGTAAATGTAGGGCACAGATCCTTTAAGTAAGTTGCCTGTGATTTATTCTTCTGCCGATGTTACTTACATATTTCCCTGGACACCTAAATGTGCTCATTACAAGATAAAAGGTAAAAGTCATAAAAGTAAAGACATCAATTGTAATTCTGTACTTCCTTCTAATACTTGGAATTTTGTATCTGGGTGCGGTCATCTCTAAGCTGATTTATAAATGGAGCTGAATTTCCTCTACCTCAGGAATATATTAGCCTCTAAATATAATTTAATTGGATGATAAGAAATCACCTTTTCTAAACCAGCCTGTTGCAAATAAAGAATACTAAAACCCCAGAGAGGTTACATGGTTTGACACGTGATCAGACTGAGGCAGAACAGAGGCTGGAATACAGCTCTTTTATGTTGCTTCAGTCATTTTTACCGCAAATAAAAGAGGCAACGTGATCAAAACTGTAATTATCTGTAGTCCCAGTCTCTAGAAACAGCAAAATATTTATATTTCAACATGATGTTTTTAGACTGCAGTATTTTCCCCCAAGAGATAGCCTGAATGCAAATATGAGCAAACACAAAGTAATAGGGTAGTCCTTGTTTAGATGTACTATAAATTCCCATAGATCATCTCCATGTAAGTAAGAGTATGTTTTTACTAAAATTATTCTGCTTTTTCAACAAGACTGTCTACAGCCAAACCCATGTACACATTCACACTCATACAAGTTTACTAACCTCCCAATTGTGTTTTGCACAATAATTAAGCAAGCCCAGCATGAAATTAAATGGAAGCCTGCTTCAGTGAACAGCATGTTTACCATAGCAAAGTTCTTTCATCTGCTTCTTTAATTAGTTTTAGAAAGGGAGAAAGAGCTTTTATCACTTTTTTTTTCAATAAAATTAATCTAGTGTGACCTTCTGCTTTCAACAATTACTGTGTTTGCCATTTCAAAGATTCCATTTGGTTTTTCTTGATGAAAACAAAGGTTTATTTGCAAATACTCCTACACCCAGATAAATTCTATTTTTCTGTTCCTGTATCTGTCATGGAAGGATTAGAGAATAATGGTTCTTTACCTACCCTTTCTAGTAGTCTTACAAGGAGGAGAAAACTCCTTTTTCTATAAATTACATACCCATTATTCAATGTCCTACAAAATTGTTGGACCAAGAAAAATATGATTTGACATCATCCTCAGCCTTTAATGCTATTTCCAACCTGGCCCAAGAAGTCTCTGGAAATAGACACAAGAGACTTTATTTTCTTGTCTATATACAGAATGACTCTTTTCTCTAACAAAGGTCTAGCACCTGTCATGTCACAGAGTGGCAATCTGGGGAAAATAGGAATCGTTTAGGAGGACTGTTTTGGGAGTGTCATGATTTAGTCATCTCCCATATTCCATTTTATGTATGTGTAAGAGGAAATCTAAGCTATATGAGAATCTTTGTGTCACAGCACTTTAATCCTTTATCAGTTTCTAAAGTTGACCATATTAAAACCTCTGACTCTGTGAAATAAGGAACATAAAGCAAGAGAAGAGAAAAGGCCTCTTCTGGACAAGCAGTAAACTGTTTTTTGCAACAGAAAGGGTGCTATTTTATTTCATGTTGTGTGTGTTCAATTACCATTCAAAACATGAATGTGAAATATATTTGTGTTCCATCAGTGAAAGCACTATGGAGAGAATTGTGTTTACAGTGAAATTTGCTTCTTTTTGCCAGGAAGAGTTTTGTGCTGCTTAAGCAGCCATGCATATAAGAATTATTTGGCTAAAAAGAGATTGTGATAGTTTCCAGCCCTAGTTGTAAGAATTGCCTTAGTCAGTAGTTGGCCCAGTGATTACGCCATGGCCAAGAGGGCCATCCAGGTTTGGATCAACAGAACATAATAGAGATTAGGGATCGGTCTTCCTCAGCACGAATCAGAAACCCCGTAATGTGGGCAGTAGTTTGTATCTAAGGCTTAGGCACCAGTGTGGTCAGTGGTCATCAGAAGTAGACATCTCTTTGGGGCTATACATGAAGGCACAGTGTTCATGTCAGCAACAGCTCACGTTTTTGTGAAATTGTAGTTAACACAGTACTTTGACAAATATTGTTTCATTTGATATTCATGTGGACATATGAGGTTGGGAGGTCAGTGATGATTATCCCCCTTTGTTGCTGCTGCTGCTAAGTCGCTTCAGTCGTGTCCCCCTTTATAGATAAGTAAACAGAGGTTTAAAAAGATTAGATCATTTGTATTGGGTTACGTAGGGAACAAACAGTATAACTTGGGCTCACAATCAAATTTCTGGATTCCATATTTGGTCTTCTTTCTACTACATTACAAAGCTTTGTATATTAACTTTCCTTTAATGTATACCAAAATAACTTTCATAATAGGGAAATTTTCTATCATTTGGTATGTAGATGTCCATGCAATTCTTTAAGTAAAATAGCTCTAAACTCTTTACAAATACCTGAAAGTCAATTCTGATGAAAAGAAACCCTATATTTCCTAATTATCGTAGTATATGACTTTTTATTCATATTTTGTGGAAACTAGAGAAGCACAGTATTTAATTCTGGAACTAGAACTGCCTGACACTGCCCTGGGGCTTTATCATATTCTTGAGCATATAGAGATGCTTCAGAAATTCAGTTTGGAGAAGTTGGTTAAAACATGAAAAGGAACAGGAAGATCAGCTAAGTCAAGGAATAGGAACTTGGGCTATGATACTGGGAAGGAGCCTAAGAACAAGATAGAGCGCACTCAGATGGAGGTCTGTGTCAGTGTCTTGGCATTAGAAGGATTTAGAAGGGAGAGTCATTCTAAGCTAACTCAGTCTACTTCCGGCCCAGAGCCACCAGAATTTATCTTCCTCCCACTTCTGGCTGATATACCTGGAATTACAGGCCCAAACCCATTCACAACCACTGTGAGGCCAGTTCTGTCTACAACAGGGTAGAAATGAAGGGCTCTTTTCTTAGAAGTCATTTGGCCCAGTGTCAAGACCTATTCTTATTGATGGGACTCATAAATTGACACTTAACCCTTGAACAATATAGGTTGACCTGCACAGGTCCAACTTACATGCAGGTTTTTTTTCAATAAATATATACTGCAGTCCTATGTGATCCACCATTGATTGAATCCATGGTTTCAGAAACTCAGATACAGAGGGCTGACTGTGAAATTATATGTGGATTTTCAAATACACAGGGTCACCCCTAACCCCCATGTTATTCAGGGGTCAACTGTTTTTCTTTGTGCTATACACTTTAATATGCATTCTGGGGTAGGGAAAGCCATATTCCAGAGATCATAGACAGCACCTGTGCTATCCTACTGACCCAAGTAGCCAGTGAAGAAGCCAGTTTAATTTTGGTTCCCCCAGTTTTTCTCAAATGACCTGGGAACTTTTCTCCCCAAATGCCTGTTAATGTCCTGCGCACTTAGTTTTGAAGCTTTCCTTCAAGGTTCTTTGTCCTAGTTCCAAGCTGAGGAGGCTCATATTCTCTCAGTAGAGTGTAAATGTCCCTCTACCACCACCTCACTGATTTTTCTGCTGCCAGCCTCCCCGAACCATGGCTGAGTCCTACTGCCATCCCCCTACATGGCCTTAGCTGACTTGCCCAGACTCAACATTGTGGCCACCTGGACACGTGAAAACTTGTAAGATCCCTTGTGTACTCCTATCTGCTTTGTTCTGTAACCAGCTCAGACATGGATTCCCAGGCCTGAGTCCTAGGTAGAAATATGTCATACCTGGCCAGAGTTGCAGAGGAAAGGGCAAGAGACATACTAATATGACACATTGGGAGTAATAGTTTTTCACTTTAGAAATGTATTCATTTTAACATTGCAGTGAGAAAAAAACGACTCTTACTCATCATTATATTCTCAGTAACTAGCGTTTTTTCATACAGTAGTAGATGGTAAGTAGTGCATGCATGCAAAGTCACCTCAGTTGTGTCTGACTCTTTGCAACCATATGGACTGTAGCCCACCAGACTCCTCTGTCCATGGGATTCTCCAGGCAAGAATACTGGAATGCGTTGCCATTTCCTTCTCCAGGGGATCTTCCTGACCCAAGGGTCAAACCCGCATCTCCTGCAGCCCCTGCAGTGCAGACGGATTCTTTACCACAGGGCCACAGGAAGCCTAATTTTGTATCAAATGGAATTGATTTGCTTCAAGACCAAGTCTCTTCTTGAACCTTAGTTCTCAATGTGTAAAGCAGTAATGACAATAATCCCTATCTCAGGGAAGTGTCTTTACAGGATAAAATGAGATAATTACAACTCTGGATTGCTCTATGTATGTAAGGGATTGAAGACCAGAAATCTCCTTTTATATTGCTTTATTTAGAAACCTATAAGACTAAGACTTTGCATTCCCAGTGCAGAAGGCCTAGGTTCAATCCCTGATCAGGGACCTAGATCCCACATGCTACTACTTAAGAGTTTGAATGCCACAACTAAAGATGTCACATGCCAGAGCTAAGACTGGGCACAGCCAAATAAATAGATAAAAACAAAAAAGCCTTATATATAATGACTGAAAGGTCAACAAATCCAATTTTGTTCTACTATTTATACTGTTTAATAATAGTTAATATTAAATAATAAAAACTAAATAAAATTTCTAAACATATACATTTTTTTCCACAGCTTGATAAAGCTATGTTTATTTTAAATGACAAAAACTAGCCTATACCTTCTTTTTTTTTCCTCCTGATTCAGTCCTCTCTGTTATATAGTAGTGGACTTCCAGTATCACATTTTTGATATCTTGGATTGTAGACTTTTAAAATAATCACTATACATACAAAGCTGATATTAATTTCTAACATAAGTCACTAATCATTGTGCACTTCTTAGGCACAAATGAAAAAGAGTTTCGTTGTTCAGCTTTGTCATCTGTTTTTGTTTTGGAGATGCTTTTATGCAACATCCTAGGCAACCCTGAGCCTAAAAGGAGTACTGAAAATGTAGATGCAGTATGTTCATCCCTTCCCCCAGCCTTCATCATTATCTAAGCTGGCAAGACACGTTTTAGTCATTCCCTCATAAATCAAGCCCTCCAGCTCTTTAATCTCTTTCCTTTGTCATTTCCTGAATTCCCTCCAATATGTGGTCCAGGGCTACCCTCCTCAGTCCTAACCAACAAGTTGTCATTTGAAGCCTCAAGGTGACCTGTTAGATTTATGTGCTTCTGAATTGACTTGCCCTGTGTGGCTGACCTGGTTCAATGGAGTACACGTACTGCCTCTAGAAGTATCATAAGGATAGAGTTTGTCTATATCCATATTTTAAAACTCCAAATTCGTGTTAGAAAGAAGAATTTTCTTCTAACTTCTTTTCCCAGGATATCTTACCTAGCACTCTATTGAGATCTATATGAGGCAATGTAAGACTAGTTTGTCAAGTATTAAAGATCATGTTAAATAAAGTGGAAAACAAGGGAGCAATACTATAGTTGTTACTGGCTGCTCTTTGTTCCTCAGAAAAATGCAATTGTGTTTTGATATCTTTCTCCTCAGACTGATGGCTTTTTAATAAATACTGTAACCATACTCACTAAGTCTTCATATGAGAAATTGTATCTCTGTTTTCATTTCTTTCCCAAGGGTAATTATTGGTTTCTTAAACAAAACAGTGATATTTTAAATGCCTAATGGTGACTTCACTTAACTAAATATGTCAAATTGAATAATGTTTTTAAAGTCCTCATGTAACTGTATAATTGTTCAAAATAATCATGCTCTCGTCATAATGAGAGTCTTACGGCATCTTATAGGAATGTCTTTAAAAATGGATTCGTTTTTGTATAGGATTCAACTGTGTAAGAAGGATGAAAAGAAACTGCCCAACTCAAACACCAAAGAAATAATTGACTTTTAGATCCGTACATCAAAATCTCTGGAAATGGGACCTGGGCATCAGTATTTTATATAAAGCCCTCAGTGTGATTCTAGAAGTAAAACCAGAACTAAGTGTCTCTTCATTAGGCAGCTCAAACTAAATCTCTAAATTATTTCCCTTTTGCCAACCATCAGTACTCCCTGAAAACTTTAATAAGTTGATTACGAAAAAGACATCATTTGACGTAAGAGTGTGAGTCAAGAATCTCTCCTTTTCTCCAAAACCCAATTTGATGGAAAAGCTTAATCCTATGATTCCTGACTGATTAGTACCCTGAAATGGTCACACTCTGTTTCAACCATCCAAATCCCCATGAAAATGAGTGTCAGATAATCATGTGCCTTGATAAACAACATGGCCTGTGTTTGCAGTATATTTATATTCCTTCATAATTGTTTGCATTCCTTCAAAGTTGTGAAGTGTTAACAAGCTCCTTTTTTTTTTTTTCCTTCCAGGGAAATGATATTGACCCTGAAGCAGTTAAAGGGGAAGTGTTAAAAGTTGGAAATAAGAGCTGTGAAAATATACACTCACATTCTGAAGCTGTTTTATGTACGGTCCCCAATGACCTACTGAAATTGAACAGCGAACTAAATATAGAGGTGGGATTCCTGCTTTCCTGTCATGATGTAAATAAAGATACCAGTGTAATTTTGTCACTTGCAGGCTTAAAATAAATCATTAAAGCTCATTTGTGTGTAGGCTTTAGCTCATCAGTTCAGCTTGATTCTTAGTTGTTATTTTAGAAATAGTGATGTTTTTATTGCACTGTCTCCTTCCCAAGCTTCAAAGGGTAGGTCTCGAAAGTCCTTGCTGGATACACTCTTCTCCATCATGCCACACTCTTGCTGAAATTTGCTGTAATCCTTAGGAGGGATAAGGACACATTCAGTGGTGCCTTTTCCCACCTCTCACCACCCTAGGAGGCCAGAGCCAACACAGCACTGCCAGCCACAGTGATCTCAAATGCATAGTCCCATAAATAAAAGAATGTGTATGTACTGGATGAAGTGAAGTAAGAAACTATTTTATAGTAACCTTTTTCATATAAACAGCTATCTTCATTCCTTTAAAAGGCTGAGTAATATTCCACTGTGTAGATATACCACATTTTGTTTATCCAAATATGTGTGATTCTTAAAGGGCTCCTGAAGTTTTCAAACAGTTAATGAAATGGGAACATATGAAAAATTTAAAAATAAAAAGCTAAATCTGAGATCAGAATTTGGAGTTCAAATGGACCATAAATCCTAAAAATCATACCATGTTAGAGCTGGAAGGAGCATCAAAAACTTCTTCTATGTATCAAAACAAAGCAAATAATATTCTGAGACTTTATTATCCCATAATAATAACAAATTATTCACTTCTTAATGGGGAGTCTCCTGTGCCCTCTACCCTATCCTCTAGGACAGAATTAATGTTCTGTTGTCTCTGCTTCTTATAATATGTTCATGCTTCTACAGTACATGTCATCGTGAACTATAACCATTTATTTTATTTTTTTAATCATTTACTTTTGTGTTTGTGTCCCTTTCATACTTTAGTTCCCCGTGGTCAGAGACTGATTTTTATCTTTTTATTTCTAGTACCTAGTTATAAGCACAGCTAGGCATCATGTAAGTATTTCAGTGATTAGTAGCCCCTAATTATTTGAACACTGAACAAGAATTGAAGAATGTCTTAGTACTCTGGAGGCAATTATTTCACTTCTAGAACAGTAATAACCAGGTATTATTTTGAGCCTAGAGAGATTATGATTCAACTGTGTAGTGTATTTTATACATATCATGGTTAATTTCTGACTTTTATTTGTCATTTATAGTGGAAGCAAGCAATTTCTTCAACTGTTCTTGGAAAAGTGATAGTTCAACCAGATCAGAATTTCACAGGATTGATTGTTGGTGTTGTCTCAATATCAATAATACTCTTACTGTTACTTGGGCTTTTCCTGTGGCTGAAAAAAAGGAAGCAAATTAAAGGTGCATATTTTTTTTATTGTCTGTTTTAAAGGCGTTGCCTTAACAATACAATCATTACAGTTTAAAACTGTCATAGATTCATGTGTGTGGTCTTATGCAATCCATAAAAGCCATGAGTTCTGGTCACCAGGTCAGAGTCTACTGGGACCCATGATAGCCAAGTCTTTAACGAGGTCTTTCTCTCTTTTTTAAGATCTGGGCAGTGAATTAGTTCGCTATGATGCAAGAGTACACACTCCACATTTGGATAGGCTTGTCAGTGCCCGAAGTGTAAGCCCAACTACAGAAATGGTTTCCAATGAATCTGTAGACTACCGAGCTACTTTTCCAGAAGGTATACTTCAGTTTATTTTTCTGAAAAATACCTATACATTCACCTCAGTGGGTTGTGGCAGTGTTGTTTATTTTTGGTTTTGCCTTTATATTTTTATAAAAAATATAAAAGAAGTCACCTCTTCTTTGGCCAAAGAAGTATTTAACTTGACACACTACATGACTCTTATTTTTAAATGAACTCATATATGAGATTTTTTAGAGTCTTTAAGCTCTTCTCACAAAAAAAGTTAATTTTAAAAATCATTTGAGCAAAGGTAAGCTGTTTATCATCTGAGTGCAATGCTAAGAAACTGTGAAGCTCTGTTTAACAACCCAGGAAGAGTTAAAATACAAGACATATTTACTGAAACAGAAGTTGGTACTGCTATATATTTTTTTTTACCTGCTGATCCTCAAACATTTAAATTATACCTTTAGCACTCCTTTGAAGGAGTCTCAATGAACTGTTAGCACCCAGTCTTTTATCTACAGCATCTCAAAATATATTTTGAGTCTTAACCAGTGTGTGCTTTGTTGTTCAGTCATGTCCAACCCTTTGTGACCTTCTGAACTATAGCCCACCAGACTCCTCTGTCCATGGGATTTCTCAGGCAAGAATATTGGAGTGGGTTGCCATTTCCTTCTTCAGGGATCTTCCCAGGGATCAAACCCAGGTCTCCTGCATTGTAGGGGAATTCTTCACCATCTGAGCCACCAGGAACCTTCAGTTATGCTGTTTAAAAAGGAGAGTTAACGTTAGGCCTAATAATTGTCAGATTAACCACAGTATTTCACATTGTTTTATTTAAGCTCTCCTGGTAAAAGCAGAATGTCTGTATTGTATCTGCTCCGTTATCTTTAGAAGTTACAGGACGTGAGTCAAGTACAAACATTTTCCTGGTTGAATATTTACCATTGGACAAATAAAATGAGTCACAGATCATTGAGGATACTGCAGAACTTAGAAGTTGCTCATCAAAACAAGTACAAGAGCAACGAGGCACTTAACATTTTAATTTTTTCAACACTTATTGCCTCTTACTTTTTCAAGTTTATGTTAGTTCTACAGACACCATTAATGTTGTCTTTTCCCACATGACTCCATTCACCTTTAAGAATCCAGGCCCTTAACAACATGGGAAAATCAAATCCAGTTTATAGTTTTGAAATTTAAACCTATTTATTATTTTTTATTCACATTTAATGGCTCTAGTTTGAGATCTTTAAAATTCACAAGTGACTTTTTTGAAGAAGCATACTTAATCTTCCTTCAGCCTCATTGCTCACCAGACCTCTGTCATCATTGCTAAGGAACTTGAGTTTCATCCTCTTTCCCACAGTGAACCTACTCCTTGGGGACATGGAAAAGTAAAATAGGTAAAAGAAGGTTACCCAGAGGAAAATGAGGAAATGCACAGACAGTACCTAATAAAGAGGCACTTAGAGAGCTTCTTTGCGTGTGTGTGTGTGGTGGGGACAACCTCCTTGCAGACTTAGACTACACTGTGTGTCAAACCAGAATCACAGTGGTGGTTTGTGCACGTTTGAACTTAACGGAAAGGTCAGACAATTTCTGTGCCAGAGAACTTTTTCTTGTGCCTCATCAAGGATTTCCCTCCATCTCTGAACCTCTGAGAATTTAGAACCCTAATCTTTAGGTGCAAAAGTTTGAGAAGTGAAGGCAGAGGAACTGAGTTTATAGTTTCCATCATCTGGCCTATCTGCATTTCCCTCCTAGGAAAGGTTTGGAAACCCTGACTCTGGGATTAAAACAACAGATACCCAGCGAGGCTCCTTCCATCCCTCACCCATCCAACATCTCAAGCACTCCCCTAAAGTTGTACACCCTTTAAAGAAGGATGTAGAATGCATCTGTCTCATTTCTAGCTAATGATTACTATAACTTACAATTTTCATAACTACAGGTGATCCCAAAGCTCTTCTGGAACCACTGCTGAGTTTACTGCTCTGGCCAAATTGATGTAGTAATCAAACTGTCCAATGTGGCAAACACTGAACATGTTTAAGTGGGTTTAGGAATAATCAGAGGTACCATCAACTTTCTTTTTATGCCACTCTCTTAAGTTCTGATTTTCCTGATCATTTGCAAGCAAACAATATTTTCTTTTGGTGCTAATGAGGAACCTCCCCCCACATAGGGAGCTTCTCTGTGTGTTATATATTAATACATTTCAATACCCAACCTAATTTATCTTCAAATCAGTTGCTTCCAATATAACACCCTCTCCTTGACATGTGTGGATTCCCATTGGAAAGGGCAAAGCAACTGGTGCCTTCTCTGCCCCATTTGACATTAAGAAATGTGCTCTCAGCCCCACAATTTCTTACCTAGTAAAAGGGAACCTTGCCTGAGACTTGTTATAAAGATCACCTTACAAGGAATGCTGATCTGATCCCTTTCCAAGTGCCTCAACTAAGCAATGAGGATGGCACAATAACCCAGTCCTTAGCTGCTCCCTGTAAACAATGATAATACTAGATCTGCTGCCGCCACCACAGGATGGAAAACTTACCATGAATATGGAAAGTTTTCATTTCTAAAAGTTTAACCATTACATATTTCTAGTTGTTTGTATGTATGTGTGTGTGTGTATAGAGAGAGAGAGGGAGGGAGAGAGAGAGAGAAAGGTATATAATATTTCATTATACATATTTGTCTTTGACCAGGAATCCACATACATTTTGAGCAATACTAATTAATTCCATTAATAAACAGTAGTCTCTCAAAAGGCTTCTTTTTTCCTTTTCTTATAGTTCAGTTGAATTTTTGTGGGACAAGGCAGTTGCTTGACTACTTTTGCCACTTTTCATTCTTACGAGTATAGTATGTTAAAAAACAAACCTCAAGCTTGACTTTTGCTATTTAAAAGAGAAATGTCTAAGGAAATGAAAAGGAAAAAACAAACTTTCAAAGTTACTCCTTAATGTAAGAAAACCAATAAATGTTTTTTACAAACACATACACACATACCCATATCTTTTCTCAGTTTGCTATTTTATTAAATCAATTCCTTTGTAAAGGTTTTTCCTAGCCTCATTTAGTGATACAGTAATTATTTCTTTACATGTAAATTTAAATTTTGATTTTGTTATTAATTCAGTTTGCTCCTCCTGTTGCAGTCCCCACTAATTGAGGTTTTGCTACTGTTTCTAATAATTTTGCTTAATCTTGCAGACCAGTTTCCTAATTCATCTCAGAATGGGTCATGCAGACAAGTGCAGTATCCTCTGACAGATCTATCCCCCATCTTAACTAGTGGGGACTCTGATATATCCAGTCCATTACTGCAAAATACCGTCCACATCGACCTCAGTGCTCTAAATCCAGAGCTGGTCCAGGCAGTTCAGCACGTAGTCATTGGGCCAAGCAGTCTGATTGTACATTTCAATGAAGTCATAGGAAGAGGTAAGTATTTCCACTCAGCTTTTTGTTAAACACAATTTTCCAGTAAGCATTTTATCTTCTGCCTTTGCAGATTAGGAATTAGACAATGGTGAAAGCAACTGACAGAGCAGTGATAACAAGTGCACTTGATTTCTGTTCTGCAGAAATACAACCCTGCAAATCACATCCATGGGGATTTGCCCCTGTGCATGGAGACAACTTGATAATCTCCCAGACATCTTACTAATGAATCACATTCCTTCCTCACCTTTTTCATGATGACAACTATAATTTCTTGAAAGTGCCTTTTACTTCTGTCTAAAAATCATTCTATTAAATTCTAATATTTTTACTCATATCTCCTTCCAGTCTTTCTTTACCCTGAGAATATTGACTAACTCTATGAAGTCCTGGTTTATAGCAGTTTGTACACTGCTGGACAGCATCAGAAGACAGGGAATTTATAGCCTTCCCTTGATCTGAAGCAGTATACATCATCTCCACAATGCACTCCAATTTCTTATACAAAGAGGAATGAATATTTGTATTAAGCCAGCCAGAGCAGCAATAACAGCTAGCATATACAGTACTGGAGGAAATATTGAGCAGGAAAAGAAACCAACCAGAAGCCAGGAAATGAACTCCACTGTTCCCTTTTTTTCCTAAAAAGCTTTTACCTTTAATACCGAATGGCCTCTGATCCTTTTATTCAGTATGTGCTGCAAGAGATAGCACAGACATCAGCCAGCATGATGCAGAGGAGGCTGAAGGGACAGTTTGCCTTACGTGTTCACTAGGCCTTCCCCTTTTCCTGTGATAGCATCAACACATTCCTCTATCATATACTCCAGATTTTAGTCCTTAGCATGCTCCCCTTCTCAAATAGCAGCCTCACTGTTAACAGACATCTTTCACATCAAAGTAATACATAGTTCTTTTACCAGTCTATAAATCCCAGTAACTACCAGTTTTAGAACGTGTGACTAAACTAATTACGTTCAAATTCTACATATTCTAAAATTAGTATTTTGTATTTTTATCATAAAAGGTGCTAAAATGGCAGTTATCTCTCTTATAAAGTAGTGATATGAATGATTCTGTGACTACTACTGTTTATTTATATGCTTTCCCCGAGAGAATGTGAGCCCTCGAGTGTAGGTTTTATTTATTCATCTCTGCATTACAAGAGGGTAGACTAATGCCCAACACTCACATGCTAGGCACTCAGGGAGTCTTAGCCGTCTGGATGAATTAATTAATGACTTACACAGCTATCAGACATTTGGCACCTTTGGGGAAAATTACTGCCACTGGATGAAAGGCTGCCACTGGGAAAGTGACGTGGCTAAAACCAGAGAGAGCTGGATGAGATGACTCAGAGTGGATTTGCTTCATTCAGGCCATTGTCTTTCAGTTTCTGCCAGCCTGGATTACATATTAACCAGTGACTAATGGGGGAAATCCTTATTCTATAATGCTCATCTTATTTCTAATGGTGACATTTTTATTTCATCTCAGTTTATTGGAATATAGAGAGCTTATTTTATTGTAGTGTTTCATGTGGATAAAACTTTACTTTAATATTTAAAAGATATTTTTTGATCCTTAATAATAATATTCCTTATATGAGGTAGATGTTACTCCTGTTTTCACTGGTTTCACTGTTATTGAATACTTTATTTTCTTAACCTCTAATAACAATTACATCACCTAAATATTTTACCATGTATTAAATAATCATATTGCTTTTTAGGTAAAATATATTACATCTACATATTTTACAAACACACACAAGTAGTGGTACTGTTAGTCAAAAGCATAAGAAACAATGTACTTTTTTGCCATGTGAAACAAAAAAGAAATGAAGATCATGAAGAGCTTAATAAATAATATTAAACAAATAAAACTAATGCAGCACTAACCAGGTTTCCTCTATCACGTAGGACATTTTGGGTGTGTATATCATGGAACTTTGTTGGACAACGATGATAAGAAAATTCACTGTGCTGTGAAATCCTTGAATAGTAAGTTGTATTTTATTTAACAGTGGAGTACACTTCTGTGGTTGCAGACTAATGAACAGTTCATAATAAAATGTTGATTTACACTTTCCCTTGTGGAAAAATCAGTGACTAGCTGTAATGATGTATCTAATCCTGAAATGTTTGATCGAAATTCTTATTGAAATATTTCCTCAGAAATTATCCCTCAGAGCTCTCATAAGTAAGAATGAAAGAGAAATGAGATTCTTGGATGAACCTAAGTATCATTTAAATATGTTTGGCTTACAATATTTGTTTTGCAAGTGACACTTATGGAAACTATTGGAAGCATTTTGGCACATACAGTAGTAATGACTCATTGTACCCAGAGGCATTACTATAATTATTTCTTTAACCACAACTTCCATCAAAAAGATAAAAAATGAAATAAGTCAAACAAGAGAAAACAGGAGAAAATTGAAAAATTATAAATGTGGTAATACCTCATTTATCCACATTTTTGATGAATGAGATAATCCATTAATTAAATGAACTTCCTTAGCAAGTGATACTTACCCCCTTTTAATGCTAGAATATATATATTTTTTGGTATTATTTACTATTGAGAAAAATCTGCTTAAAATGGAATGCATACTCTTTTTAAGAAGCAAGGAATGCTAGAGTTACTCAGTTTTCCTGGGTCTTTCCCATGTATATGTGTTATTAAACTTTGTTTGAAATTTTTTCCTGTTTAAAAAAAGAAATATGGAATGCTTCCAAACATAAACTAAGACTTTATTAATGACCCAGAGCCATAATTATGGCATGAATTACTATCTTGTACAACCCACCATACTCCTCATAATAGAATTTGCCTGGCTTCACCTTTGCTGAGAGGTCTCACATGTCAAGTCAACATGCTTGCCTTTTCTTCCCCCATTTCTAAGTTTCTGCTCATAGTTAGAGGCAGCCTAAAAAAATGTTAACAAGATATATTACAAATTTATATTGGAATTAATGTTTCCAATGCATGTGTGAAAGGTTTTCCTTCAAGATATGTTATCAACAGAAATATTTCGGCCTTTTTGAACATAAATCTGCATGCTGAGTAGTGTTCTGTATGGTTCATTTTGTTGGAAGTCTAACCACAAGATAATTTAAGCAACAATTTATATGAACTCTAACTACAAACTGTGATGGATTAAGTGTAACTGTCAATAAATTTGCCTCAGTAAAGAACACTACTGCCAGTTGTAGTAAGAAGTCCTAATGCCAAGAAATCTTTCTCTGTCCCTGGTGTATGTTGATCTCTATTTGGTCCAGATGGATGTCCAGGTCTTGGAATGCACTGCATTTGTAAAAGAGTATCATCACTGGCACTAATACTAATCAGATTAATAAAGATTGCTAACTCTTCATTAGTGCTGACTAATATCAGGCCCTTGGGATCTCTGTTTGGAAACTATTATAACAAAAGAGTCTACTTAGATAGCATAGGCAGTGTTTAGTCTTCAAATCCTTCTATTCCAGGGAAAACTATGGCCTGCTGCCTGTTTTTATAAACAGTTTATCAAGACTCAGCCACTATTAGCAGCCACTAGTAGCTGCTTTTGCAGTACAGTGGCAAGAGTTATGTATTTGCAACAGAGACCGTGTGGCTTACAAAGCCAAAAATATTTACTGTCTTGTCCTTTACAGAAAAGTTTGCCAGCCCATGCCCTAGACAGTCGCTACAGAAATGGACTGGCCTGCTTCCCTCTCCTTTTTCTGTGTGAGACAGACTATGGTTCTACATGAGACAAACTGATTGCTAGACTCTTTCAAAACCAAGGGCAGGTGGTGACTCAAAAGTACAGCACAGGTGACATCATTCACTCAGTTGTATTCTAAAAAAACACTCTGAGGATGAGGCATCAGGGCAAGATATAGTCCAATGGTTTTATATTCTGTGCTGTCTCTCCCTGAACCTGATGAAGTAATCATTGTCCCTGTAATGAAGTTAATGTCTCCACTGCTGGCTTTCTCAGGAATCACTGACATAGGAGAAGTTTCCCAATTTCTGACTGAGGGAATCATCATGAAAGATTTTAGTCATCCCAATGTTCTCTCGCTTTTGGGAATCTGCCTTCGAAGTGAGGGGTCTCCACTGGTGGTCCTACCATACATGAAACACGGGGATCTTCGAAATTTCATTAGAAATGAGACTCATGTAAGTATATTGCCAAGCTTACTAACTCGTGAACTAGCTGTAAGCCAGCCAGCCTTCCAAAATATGCTATTTTGAACCTTTTTAAAATTTTCAGCCAAAGAAACCCATGTGAAACGTTGACACCGTTCAAATGCACAGAGGCCCATTCAGTTCTCTGGTTTCTCAAAATCCTCTGTCCTAGTGGGAAGACAGTGATATGTAGAAGGGTTTCCGGGGAAAGTGATTCTTACCTGCCCCGCAGGCAGCCTTGCTCTGCCATCCCCCGGACAGGTACACATCTTTCAATGCCTACTATACACCACAAAAGCACTACACAGGAGACAGAGAGCCAGAATGAGCCTCAGCCCAAAGGGAGTTTTAACCTTAGAAGGAAATACATTGAAAATTAATTATGAATGAATCTCACTATTCTTCAAAGTTGCTGCCCACTCTTCCACCTCAGGACCTTTGCACTTCCTAGTCTCTCCACCGAGACTACTCTTCTCCAAATTATCCACATATCTCACTTTGTTTTTCAGCTTTCTGCCCTAATGTCATCTTCAAAATAAAGCTTCCCCGACTTGTCTAAAATTGCAGCTGACCACTACACTCTCATGCCTTCTTTCTTTCTCGTGTCCCCTGCTTTGTTTTTATCCATCACACCCTCATATGGTACACTAGGCCTGAATTGTCCAAAACTGTGGCCATAAGCCACACGTGAAATGTGACTAGTGTAAATTGAGATTTGCTGTAAAAACATCCCACATTTTTAATATTTAGTATAAAAAAAGAAGGTAAAATATATCATCAGTAATTGTTTATATTGATTACATGTTAAAATGATATTATTTTGGATATGTGGATTAAAAAACATACTGTGAAAATAATTTTTGCTTATTTGGCACCCCACTCCAGTACTCTTGCCTGGAAAATCCCATGGACGGAGGAGCCTGGTAGGCTGCAGTCCATGGGGTCGCTAAGAGTTGGACACAACTGAGCGACTTCACTTTCACTTTTCACTTTGATGCATTGGAGAAGGAAATGGCAACCCACTTCAGTGTTCTTGCCTGGAGAATCCCAGGGACGGGGGAGCCTGGTGTCTGCCGTCTATGGGGCCGCACAGAGTCGGACACGACTGAAGCGACTTAGCAGTAGCAGAAAAATTTTAACTACATATGTGGCTTGTCTCATATTTCTATTGAACAGTACTCTACTAGGTAATAAATAAATGATAGCTGTGTATATGTGTATATGTGTGTATATACACACACACACACATATCTTATTAGAGCACAAGCACATGAGGGTAGGTAATTTTGTGTGTATTTTGTTCACTACTGTAGCTCCAACACCTAAAATAGAGTTAAGTGCATAGACTCTTAGGAGATATCTGCTGAATGAATGAGTTCACGGTTACAAAAGAGGTTCTTAGATGTTTCCAAATGACAGTTTTGTTAGGGACGTTTATGCTAGTTCCAAAAAGGCTGAGCAAGCAATGGCTAGACAAGGAGTAGGAGGGAAGAAGAAGTCTCCAGAACTGAAGTCACAGATGGCCCCAGGCTGCTTTTTGGCTTCTGTGAACAGACCTCTTTAGACGTTATGGAGTAGCTTTACTCTTGATCAAAAAAACTTCATAAACATGGGATCAGATTCTTAGAGAAATGATTTCTAGGATAGTAAAGAAATATTTTGCATTCAGTCAAAAGAGAATACTCTCTTGCTCTGAATTTTTGCAAATAAGGTGAATTTACCTTACAAAATACCATTGCCTTTCTAGTCCAAGGAGTCTGTACTTATTACAACCACTAACAGATATATCTTAAAAAGAGGCCGAAAATATAGGAAATGGCCTCTCTACATGCTGGGTGCATTAAGGGGAGCTGTAGTCCTCCTTACAGGGTCCCCACTGGCTGCCTCGTTAGCTCACAAACTCCACTGTGGCTGCTGAAGAAGAGTTATCCTGTTCCTGATGACCAGGCACCTCAGTGACATCTGGGTGACTTCAGATACAGTTCTTATAGTTACTAAAGCCATTATGCTGTCCATCCAAGTTTGTGTGTTGAACATATGGAGAATGAGATCTGTTTTCTGTGTGGGTTCAGGCCACTGTTGCTTCAGTACCAGTAGAAGGGCCTCTAATATGATTGATTTCACTACAGCATAAGCTTTGGAGTCTTAACAGATATAGGCTAAAATCCTAACTCCACAACTTACCATCTGAGAGGTTTAGAGTGATTTATTTCTCTCAAAGCTTGTATTAACCATGTATTTCTGGAGACCTGCCGACCCTGGAAGGACTGCTTTACCCACTTCCCACAGGACTGGCAAATTCCCAGAGGTATTAAACAGCTCACTTTCAGAGAGCATGCCTTTCATCACTAAACCAACTACTCCAGAGCCCATACCCCAACCACCTCCTTTAAAGGGTGCCAACACCCTGGGCCACCATCTACCTGCCTTCATCACTTCAAGACCAGGTACCAGACTTCTAGGGACAGTCCTTACACCCCAGAGCCCACTGAAAGTATTCAAACTAGCTGATTCTAAGCTGCTTCCTCTGCCGCACCCATTCCTTCCCACAGAAATCACCATAAAGGCTCTTGCCTATGTTTTCCCCTTGTTTCCTCCGCCTCCTAACCAACACTGGTGCTGCCCTGTGTGGCCTTGCATGACATGCCATGCCTCCTCCTCTTGGGAATTGTGAGTAAGTCTTTTTGATGGCCTTTGTTCCCATCTGCTGGCTGTACCATACCTGAATAATAATAAACTCCACATTTTAAAACAACTCCAGTTCCCCATCTGGAAAATGGACAGAAGTGAGGGTATAAGGATTAGCCAAAATTTATAAAAAACCTCTAAGATGGTATTTTGCAAATAACAGATACTAAGTAAATGATGATTATTAACAGGAAGCAAGTTATTATTTGAAATAGGTAATTCTTTGCTGTTGATAAGAAATTGATAAGGTAATTCTTATCAATATTTCAGAATTCTAAGACCATAGCTAGAACAGTAAATGCTTATTAGTTTATGGGTTTCCAACTCTCTTTGATTACAGAACCCGACTGTAAAAGATCTTATTGGCTTTGGTCTTCAAGTAGCCAAAGGCATGGAATATCTTGCAAGCAAAAAGTTTGTCCACAGAGACTTGGCTGCAAGAAACTGTATGTAAGTATAAGAATTTCTGTGCCTGCAGTCCAAGTTAAGTGACAGGGAGGAATCTGTTTCCCACTCTTCAAGGCTAGTGAGGATGTTTTTTCTTCTCGTGTAAAAGTCCTTTATTTTCGTCACAGTTCTAAATCGATATGTAAGCACTGGGTATGTAGGTGGAGCTTTCAGGCTTTATCAAACAGAATTTAAAAGGAATTCTCCAGAGGGGGGTCTTAAACAGCTGTTGTGCCCTCTAGCTTTTCTTTTTCCTTCCCACCCATAGCCCCCAGTGTTGTGGTTTCACACTGCATTACTGTTTGGAAGGGACAATTCGATCTGCAGCATTTTACAGTGAAACAGAGAGGGGCTGGTAACACAAACACCAACATATTGTAACTTCCCAAGAGTGGATTTGAAGTCAGCCTGCAGAAACCCTACCAAAAATGGTATTTGAGAATGAATATACAAAGAGGTTTATTTGTGTCTGGCTGCCTGGGCTGTATAATACAACAGTCAACAGTTTGTAATTGATTCAGTGCTTTCCCTTCCATAGCACTGATTCATGACTTATGGTATGTGTGAATGAAAGAACTGTGTTATTAATTTCCTACCTTAGTTTTGGTCAATGTGGCAACATAAAAGCCAGCTTAAACAAAGGATACATAGTCTCAGATAGAAGAATTGATTTTCCTGGAACCTTGCTGTTTTCCTAGACGCTTTACTATGTATCCATTTTCTCTATTACCTCACTGGTGGAAGAGTTGTATGTACTAGCCTACCCCTTTGAGAAGGAAAAAATAAAATAACAATCCCCTGTCATATCTCCCCCATAAAACTAAGTATTACTAATAAGTTGACAAGTGGTAATTACTGATTGCTTTGGGTAGTCAGTTGGCATACCCGATTTAGCAACCAAAGAAAGCTGGGAGGGTGGCCAATTTTACTACTTCTCCAGATCTACATTAAAGCAAAAAAGATTTCTTACGCCACATCATTCACCATCTCTTCCCTTGGCCTGCTGAATTTGAAATGTAAATGTCAAGCATTTTTATTCAAGGATTCCATTGTGATTTAGCGCTAGTCAATACAGGCCAGATGAAGCCCTTCCTGCAGAAATTATGGATTTCAAATACTGAAGCTGCTTGTTCTAATCAATAGAGATTCAGAATCACTATAAATTATTCTCTTTTAGCCACTGGTAATAATTTTTGTTTTTTCTGTAGGCTGGATGAAAAATTCACCGTCAAGGTTGCTGATTTTGGTCTTGCCAGAGACGTGTATGATAAGGAATACTATAGTGTACACAACAAAACAGGTGCAAAACTGCCAGTGAAATGGATGGCCTTAGAAAGCCTGCAGACTCAGAAATTTACCACCAAGTCAGATGTGGTAATGTATTCATCACCTCAGCCTCCTCTTTACTTTCATATCCAACTTTTTTAGTAATTTTATGGGAACTTAATTTTTAAAAAATTCTTCAACACCATAATTTCAGCTTTTTTTAATAAGTAAAAACGGGCTTGATTGTCTAACAGATACCCATACCATGACCTCATAAATTCATTCATTTATTCAAAAAATGTTTGAATAAATGTCCAGCAGAACAGCATGTTAGGTCCTTGGGAACCGGGTGTAAGCCCTGCCCTCCAGGAGCTTTGTTCAGCAGGAGAGGGAAGCCATGTTCATCTCTAACTCACACAAAGTAGACTGGGATTAGTCTAGTCACTCATAGCTCAAGGGCAGAAAAATTCTACCTAGAGAAACCTGGAAGCTCTCCCTGAGGCCTATCTAGCGGTGAAGACATTATCCCTTTGCCTAGCCCTCCTTTATCTGCAAAGGTCATCCTCCTGTCACAGAACAAGCATCTGAGGGCGTGCAGAAGAGCTCTGAGGGTGGGGAAGACACTCACCTGGGTCCCTGGATCTACCACACTGCCCTTTCACCTGGTGGAGAAGGTGATTCTTGAAATGGTCTTTAAAGTAAGGATGATGGAATGGACAGTGAAATAAAAAATGCCAGTCCAGGTGAGATAAAGGGGCAGGAAAGTATACACTTCTTCTTCTTTAAAGAAGTATACACTTCTTTAAAGTTCTAAGCAAACAGTAAGCAGTGGTGGTTTGGCAAAAATAGAAGGCACAGAGGGAAGTTATGAGAATAAATTGAGAAAAATATTTTCATAGTAGATCATAGAGATCCTTGGAAAGCAAACTAGGCAGTCTGGAATTTATTCTCTGGCCACGTGGAAACATTAAAATGTAATCAGATTATACTATAGCCTTTCTTCGTTCTGCAAAATGTTTTGAGAGGAGTAGTCACAGGAAGACAAAGTGAGGGGTAGAATATGAAATAACATCAGTTCAGTTCAGTCGCTCAGTCGTGTCCGACTCTTTGCGACCCCATGAATCACAGCACACCAGGCCTCCCTGTCCATCACCAACTCCCGGAGTTCACTCAGACTCATGTCCATCGAGTCGGTGATGCCATCCAGCCATCTCATTCTCTGTTGTCCCCTTCTCCTCCTGCCCCCAATCCCTCCCAGCATCAGAGTCTTTTCCAGGGAGTCAATTCTTCGCATGAGGTGGCCAAAGTATTGGAGCTTCAGCTTTAGCATCAGTCCTTCCAATGAACACCCAGGACTGATCTCCTTTAGAATGGACTGGTTGGATCTCCTTGAAGTACAAGGGACTCTCAAGAGTCTTCTCCAGCACCACAGTTCAAAAGCATCAATTCTTCGGCGCTCAGTTTTCTTCACAGTCCAACTCTCATATCCATACATGACCACTGGAAAAACCATAGCCTTGACTAGACAGAACATAGATACTGTATAAACGAAAAGATGGAAGAGAAGGCATCTCAGAGGTAGAAACAGCAGTATTTAGCAAGAAATTGATGAAAGTCATAGCTGAGCGAAGTTATATACTGGTGCAATTACAGTTATGTGAGATAGAGGTGCAAAAGCCAATTTAAGAGGAAAAATATCAATCGTGCCTTGCACAGGCCGAGTTTGACTTGGGAGTAGGACATACAAGCAAAGGTGTCTTTCATGCAACTGGAAGTGTGGATCTGCAGCTTGTACAAATACTTTGCTTGTCTTAATCAACTCGGGCTGCCATAACAAAACACCATACGCTGGGTGGCTTACACAGCAGACATTTACTTTTCACAGTTCTAGTGGCTGAAAGTGGGAAATGGGGATTCCAGTGAGGTCAAATTCTGGTGAGGCAAACATATGGTCACCTTCTCACTATGCCTTATGCTGGGGAAAGAACAAGAGTAAGCTCTCTGGGTCTCTTCTTGTAAGGGCACTAATCCCATCCTCATGACCTCGTATAAACCTAATTTTCTCCCAAAGGCTCCCCCTCTAAATACCATCACAATGGGAGTTAGAGCTTCAACATAGGAATTTTGAAAAGGATAGTGCACAATTCAGTCCATAGCAGAGGTCAAGGCTGGAAATAGGCTTTTGAGACTCCAATACAATTATTCAGAGGAATCTACACACATGGCATGAAGTTGAAAAGCAGAGAGGTGGGAGACCCAGAGGGAGAGAAAGTGTCAAGAAGAATTGGGGTATGGTCAGCAGAGGCTCCTGCTACTCAGAGCACAGGAAGGGTCTTGGAACCTGAATGATTTGGTCTAGAGTGTGCGGAGGAGCCTGGGTGTAGAATGCAATATTCTACTTCCTTTTCATAAGTCAAGAGGACTATGATATGTGGAGGTAGGGAAACAGTAATGTCTCAGTCCTTGAGGATAACAACCAAAAACAAGAAAAGCGTTAACTGGTGACATCGGCAAACAAGGTGGGAAGAAAGCAGCATTAATGGAGGACATAGAGCGCAAAAGAGAAAGGATTGGCAGCATTAAGATATAACAAGGGATGGGGATCTGAGTACGGCTTTGGGAGGTGAGAATCCTCCCTGTGAGTCAGCAAGAGAGAGAGGTGTGGCCTCCATTGGTAAGAGTTTTGAAGACGTTGTGGTCTTTAAGTGAAAGCAGAGTTTCAGTTCCTGAGGAAGTGGAGGAGTCATTAGAGAATAAGCTGAGGGTGACTGAGAGCCTGTTTTCAGTGAACACATATATCACAGGACATGGTGGAGGAATGGGACTTCAGGGTGGATAAGATTGATAAGTGGATATGATAGCCCATGCTAGAGCTTATTTCCTGGATTTTGATCCTGAAAGATTGTGAAAAGGATGAAATAAAAAGGTGCTAGAGAGGGAGGCTGAGAAAACATTAGTGATGGTGACAGGTAAAGGCATCAGGTAAGGAGAATTAACCCATCCTGAAAGCATGTACATTTCATCTAGACTTGACTACCATTAGGAAGGAGAACCAACTCTTAGAACTCAATAAGAAGGCAAAATAACCCATTTTTTAAAAATAGGCAGAAGATTTGAATAGACATTTTACCACGGAGATGTATGAATACCTAGCTCATAAGCACCTGAAAACATATGCCCACACACAGACTTGCTCATGAATGCTCACGGCAGGATTATTCATAACAGTCAAAAACCCAGGAGCAATTTTGATGTCCATCAACTGGCAAATGGGTATATAAAGCGTAGTATATCTGTACAACAGAATAATGCTATTCAGTAATGTGAAAGAACCACTGATGCATGCTACAATGTGGATAAACCTCAAAAACATTTTGTCAGGTGAAAGAAGGCAGACTTAAAATTATTACACATTGAGTAATTCCATTTATGTGAAATTTCTAGAAAGGGGCAAAAAAATTGAGACAGAAAACAGATCAGTGGTTGCTGGGACTGAGGGTGGGAGCAAAGATTGACTACCAAAAGGCATGAGGAAAGTTTCTGGGATGTTGGAATTGATCTAAAACTGAATTATAATGATAGCTGCACTACTATATAAATTTACTAAACATCACTGACTATACACTTAGAGTTGGCAAATTTTATGACATATAAACCATACCTCAGCAAAGTTATTAAGACAAGTCTGATGAAATTTTGGATGCTCAAGGCAAGAGTTGGGATTCTGAGCTTTTTGATAGTCCTGTACCACTCACCACTATCTCCGCAAAAATACACATGCACAGCAAGGAGTTTAGCGCTTCTTGTAAAGCAACTGTCCCTCAGATACTTAGGAAATTTACACAGGCTTCTATAGGTTCAAAGTACTAAGTCTTTCTCCCTCTCATTGAAAGACTCTATACTGTACTGTATAAAGGGTGAACCTGAGTAATCCATACCATGCTGCTTTGACAAACTGTTATTGATTGGATGGTTATTGATGGATTTGTAAATTTGCATAAAGTTTTCATTTCTAGGACAGCAGAATTTTTTGAACGTTGACATGGAACATATCCAAGCACCTGTAATAAACTGTATTATGTTGAGACCTACAGACAAAAACTTGCCTATTTGTAGGAAGGTCTGCTTTCTCACAAATGCCCAGATGCAGTTCAGCTAAAATCTGAATATTCTTGAAACCCTTTCCAACAACTGAAGTGTCTTCTATACGTACAGTTATTCATATTCAGTATTGCATAGTGTTTGTGCTTAGCACAAGTGCTTTCACTAAAGTCAGTACTGACTTCTTTGTTCAGCCAACTGGCTTTCTCATCCTGCTTCATCGTTCTGCTGCATTTAATATCGTCAGCTGTCCTTCTCTTCTTGAAATTTCCTTCTCCTTTGTTTTCAGGGCCACTGTACCATCCTGTTTTCCTCCTGCTTTTAGACTATGTTTTCTTTACCTTGACAGCTTCTCTTTCTTCTCTCACAGCCTACATACAACAGTACCCCAGGATTCCGGTCTTAAGGTGTCAGCCTCTCTCAACAGTTTCAACCGTTCCCATCAACAGTTACCTTTGCATCTCTCTTACTAGATGTTTTCATCAGCAACACAAATTTACTGTGTTCAAAGTTAAGTTCTTCCCTGCCAGCTGTCGATGTCTCACTTCTTTGTTTCTATTAATGGTATCACCATTGTGCAATATACCAATTCTTCATGCTTTCTATTTATGCAGTTCTTTAGGTTTTAAAGGTTGCATCAGTTGTATCACCCAAATCACCACAGCCAGGATATGAAACAGTTCCATCACCCCAGAAAATGTCCTTACACCTCTTGGTGGTGTAACCTGCCCTAAAAAACCTGGAAACCACTGGTCCATTTTCTCTCTGTAGTTTTAGCTTTTCTAGAATGTCCTATAAATGGAATCATACAGTAAATAGCCTTTGAGTCTGTCTCCTTCACATAGCATAATGCATTTGAGAGGATCTGTAGTATCGATATATCCACAGTTATTCATTTTTTATTATGATAAAAAACATAAAGTTGACCATCTTAACCATTGAGTGTATCGTACAGTACAGTTGACTATGTGCACAGTACTATGCAACTGATTTCTAGAACTTGCAAAACTGAAACTCTATCCACTGAACAACTCCCCATTTCTCCCTCCCCCAGCATCTCTGGCAACCGCCATTCTACTTTCTAAGAGTTTGACTACTTTAGATACCTCATTATAAGTGAAATCATATAGTATTTGTCTTTTTGTAACTGGTTTATTTCACATAAGTAGGCTTGCTGGATCATATGTATTTTATTTTCTAGTGTTTTTAAATTGGGTTATTTTTTATTTTATTGTTAAGAGTTCATTATGTATTCTGGTTATAGGTACGTGTTATCAGATATGTGTTCTTACAAATCATACTTTTTAGTCTGTGGCTTGCCTTTTTAATTGTATCTTTCAAAGAGCAGAAGTTTTCAGTTTTATTGAAAAGATTATCAACCTACCAGTTGCTAAGTTTTATCAATTAATCCATTTTTAAATCAGTTATGCTTTTTTATAAAGGTATCTGTTTACTTTTTTAATTTATTTTTTTATTGAAGGATAATTGCTTTTTTGAATGCTCAAATTTGGCTATATCTATTCTTTGATTCAGAGAAGGTAATGGCACCCCACTCCATACTCTTGCCTGGAAAATCCCATGGACGGAGGAGCCTGGTGGGCTGCAGTCCATGGGGTCGCTAAGAATCGGATATGACTGAGGGACTTCACTTTCACTTTTCACTTTGATGCATTGGAGAAGGAAATGGCAACCCACTCCAGTGTTCTTGCCTGGAGAATCCCAGGGACAGCGGAGCCTGGTGGGCTGCCATCTATGGGGTCGCACAGAGTCGGACACGACTGAAGCAAGTTAGCAGCAGTAGCAGTATTCTTTGATTGCTGCAGCAATGTGCCTATCACTTTTTATAGCTTATAACAGTCTCTTACCTCTAATAACTGCTTTCAGCTTTGTCTTTGATAAAATTTGGCAGAGATTCTTCAGATGAGCTCACTGCTGGTGCTCAGATATTCAGAAAGCCTTGATCATTCACACAATAAGCATGAATGACTGCTCTCCTGTCTTGAAACTAAAACTGACTTACTTCCATCATTTTTAATGCACAGGCATCGTACACCTCCCCCACCCCTTTGTCTCTCTCTCTCTCTCCTTCTCTATCCCTCCCTCCCATGCCCCACCCCCAGCCTCTCTCTTCTTGGTCAGTATCATTCTCTTCCTTCACTTACCCACCCCCTACCACCCAGTCAGTCCAAGCTGTTAAGGGGAGTTTGGAATGCAGACTGTTCATGAAACTGCCTCCCTCTCACGTCTTCTGTCCCACGATTTCTCCAGTCCTCCTCTGATACCAGTTGTCTAAGTCCTACAATTCCTTGGGTTTCCCTGGTGGCTCAGCTGGTAAGGAATCCACCTACAATGTGGGAGACCTGGGTTCAATCCCTGGGTTGGGAAGATCCCCTAGGGAAGGGAAAGGCTACCCAGTCCAGTATTCTGGCCTGGAGATTTCCATGGACTGTGTAGTGCACAGGGTCCCAAAGAGTCAAATACAACTGAGCGACTTTCACTATAATTCCTTATGGGACTAAATTTATCCAACTCTTCCCCCTTATTTTTCCAAATTTGCCTCCAGACCTCCTATAACCTAGGCTGTCAATTAGGGAGACCTGATCACTCACTAGTAATCAGCCTGTCAGAACTTTGGTTCCTCACTCTTGAAACCTCTACAAAACTGAATACATTACAGACTTATTATAAGGATTAAATAAGACAATATTTTTTAAAGGGCTTGATGCCCACCCATGCCAAGCTCATTTGATGACATGTGCTCTCTCCCATCACTCTAATTCTGGAGAGCAAATTAGAAAGTTTGCTCTCCCAGCAGAGTTCAGTCTCTCCTGGGAGAGAGAGAGTTCAGTCTCATAGGATTCCTTGTTGCCAGTATTCAGTAGCAGCCCTCACCTGCCCCATTCAAAAGTGTCCTAACTGGTCTCCATATTGTGGATGAGCTTCCCCTGTTTGTTTAAAGCAGTGTTTACAGATGCAATCTCCTGGAGCTCAACCCTAGTCACGTCCCATTGATTTCAGTTTAACCCATGATTAACATTCAGAAACACAGTCCCCTTTCAACCTTATTCAAAACACGGTCCCCTTTCAACCTTATCTGTCCTTCATCCCTTCGTCTGCTTCACACATCAAGCAGAGTGACCTGTTGTCCTTATGGTTCAAAAAAACACGTTTGAGTGTCTTGCCCTTTACCCGTGGGCCCACTGCCTTCATCCAGAATACTCTTTTCTGCCCTCACAGTACGTGTATCTACAGGACAAACTCTCGCTGTTCCTCAGGACCCGCTCTACTGTCACTTTCTTCCTGAAGCCTCTCTTAGTTACCCCACTATTATCCCTTTGCCTTTTCACAACATCTGTACCTCTTTTGTGTAATTTTTCTGTATTGTAGTTATTAGATCTTATTGTTCTACATGACAGTTAATTGCATAACTAATTGCATAATTCTCTTAACCCTGTTAAATCAGCCTCAGGGCCTGTCTAGTAACTTGGACCTACCTGGAGGAGCTGACTGTGGCTCAGATCATGAACTCCTTATTGCCAAATTCAGACTGAAATTGAAGAAAGTAGGGAAAACCACTAGACCATTCAGATATGACCTCAATCAAATCCCTTATGATTATGCAGTGGAAGTGAGAAATAGATTTAAGGGACTAGATCTGATTGATAGAGTGCCTGATGAACTCTGGACGGAGGTTCGTGACATTGTACAGGAGACAGGGACCAAGACCATCCCCATGGAAAAGAAATGCAAAAGAGCGAAATGGCTGTCTGAGGAGGCCTTACAAATAGCTGTAAAAAGAAGAGAGGCGAAAAGCAAAGGAGAAAAGGAAAGATATAAGCATCTGAATGCAGAGTTCCAAAGAATAGCAAGGAGAGATAAGAAAGCCTTCCTCAGTGATCAATGCAAAGAAATAGAGGAAAACAACAGAATAGGAAAAACAAGAGATCTCTTCAAGAAAATTAGAGATTCTAAGGGAACATTTCATGCAAAGATGGGCTCGATAAAGGACAGAAATGGTATGGACCTAACAGAAGCAGAAGATATTAAGAAGAGGTGGCAGGAATACACAGAAGAACTGTACAAAAAAGATCTTCACGACCAAGATAGTCACGATAATGTGATCACTGACCTAGAGCCAGACATCTTGGAATGTGAAGTCAAGTGGGCCTTAGAAAGCATCACTACGAACAAAGCTAGTGGAGGTGATGGAATTCCAGTTGAGCTATTTCAAGTCTTGAAAGATGATGCTGTGAAAGTGCTGCACTCAATATGCCAGCAGATTTGGAAAACTCAGCAGTGGCCACAGGACTGGAAGAGGTCAGTCTTCATTCCAATCCCATAGAAAGGCAATGCCAAAGAATGCTCAAACTACCGCACAATTGCACTCATCTCACACGCTAGTAAAGTCATGCTCAAAATTCTCCAAGCCAGGCTTCAGCAGTATGTAAACCGTGAACTCCCAGATGTTCAAGCAGGTTTTAGAAAAGGCAGAGGCACCAGAGATCAAATTGCCAACATCCGCTGGATCATGGAGAAAGCAAGAGAGTTTCAGAAAAACATCTATTTCTGCTTCATTGACTATGCCAAAGCCTTTGACTGTGTGGATCACAATAAACTGTGGAACATTCTGAAAGAGATGGGAATCCCAGACCACCTGACCTGCCTCTTGAGAAACCTGTATGCAGGTCAGGAAGCAACAGTTAGAACTGGACATGGAACAACAGACTGGTTCCAAATAGGAAAAGGTGTACGTCAAGGTTGTATATTGTCACCTTGCTTATTTAACTTATATGCAGAGTACATCATGAGGAACGCTGGGCTGGAAGAAGCACAAGCTGGAATCAAGATTGCTGGGAGAAATATCAATAACCTCAGATATGCAGATGACACTACCCTTATGGCAGAAAGTGAAGAGGAACTCAAAAGCCTCTTGATGAAAGTGAAAGAGGAGAGTGAAAAGGTTGGCTTGAAACTCAACATTCAGAAAACAAAGATCATGGCATCTGGTCCCATCACTTCATGGGAAATAGATGGAAAAACAGTGGAAACAGTGTCAGACTTTGTTTTTTTGGGCTCCAAAATCACTGCAGATGCTGATTGCAGCCATGAAATTAAAAGACGCTTACTCCTTGGAAGGAAAGTTATGACCAACCTTGATAGTATATTGAAAAGCAGAGACATTACTTTGCCGACCAAGGTCCGTCTAGTCAAGGCTATGGTTTTTCCCGTGGTCATGTATGGATGTGAGAGTTGGACTGTGAAGAAAGCTGATCGCCGAAGAATCGATGCTTTTGAACTGTGGTGTTGGAGAAGACTCTTGAGAGTCCCTTATACTGCAAGGAGATCCAACCAGTCCATTCTAAAGGAGATCAATCCTGGATGTTCATTGGAGGGACTGATGCTGAAGCTGAAACTCCAATACTTTGGCCACCTCATGAGACGAGTTGACTCACTGGAAAAGACTCTGATGCTGGGAAAGGTTGGGGGCGGGAGGAGAAGGGGACGACGGAGAATGAGATGGCTGGATGGCATCACCAACTCTGTGGACATGAGTTTGGGTGTACTCCGGGAGTTGGTGATGGACAGGGAGGCCTGGCGTGCTGTGATTCATGGGGTCGCGGAGAGTCGGACACGACTGAGCGACTGAACTGAACTGAACTGAACTGTGCATCATCAAAGGTCAGTGTGTGCTAGTCCAACTCTTTGTGACCCTATGGACTGTAGCCCGCCAGGCTACTCTGTCCATGGGATTCTCCAGGCAAGAATAATGGAGTGGGTTGCCATTTCCTTCTCCAGGGGATCTTCCCAACGCAGGGATTGAAACTGCATCTGTCTCCTGCATGGCAGGCCAGTTCTTTACCTAGTGCCACACCACGTGGGAAGCCCTCAAGTGTCAATAGATATTTGTTAAATTGATTTAAATTCTAATGCAAATTCTGGGACTTAACACAGCGGTGTCATCAGAAGTGACTCAGAAGATTTTGAGGCTTTGAAAACTTTGAAAGGCTGCAGAAGACAGCAAATTTATCTAATATCCTGCTCCGCCTCCCCCCACCCACCCACCCAAGGAGTTTGTTTTCTCTATTTGGATCAAGGAAGTCAGTGGCCTTAAAGCATTCTTGAACTTGGGCGAAAGGAAAAAGTCATTCATGGAGATTTGTATCAGCAACTGCAATGTCTGCCTGCTTGCTTCCTTTCAGAAACACGTGCTTTAGTCTCCTTGCTGAGTTATGAGCTACACTTGCATCTCAGTTTTATGTTTTCCTGCTCTTCATGTCTGGGCTGTATTCTCTTTCCCCTCCATGCTGCTTTTTCCTCAGGGCCTCATTTCTGCCCCCATGTGCTGCTATGTGCAAGTGTCTTGGAAGTGTCGTGAGAGAACTGATTTCCTGGGTCCTCTGCCCGGGGGGTGACCCACACATGTTGACTTACTCTCATTGTGTCATTCTCACCTTGGCACATGTCCAGGGTGAGATAACATGCATGACCTGATCTATTCCAAGGAGAGTGTTCTACATCAAGAAACTGCATATTTAGTGAAGTTTAGTAGACCAAGCAAAACCCAAGAGTCATGAACTCTGAAATGTTTATCCCTGTGGGAATTCAAATTTATTGAGGAATTTTTAGCAAATCAGTCAACCTCTCTGTGTCCTTGTGATCATCCTATAAAGTATTGTTACAGCTGTTTTATATTAATTTCCTCCTATAACTTTTTCAAAATAGAGTTATTTTATTGAAATTCATTTTCATTCAAGAGCCTTGATGCTGAGCAGTCTTATTACTTCTGATTTTTAATATAGATTTTTACTTTTACTGACTTAGACCTTTTAACATTAACTTTTAGATATGGTTACGTTTCTTAAGGAGTGTTTCCATTCATTTGGAAATCCCACAGATTTAAATTTTGGAAGCCTTGTCTTTTTTTTTTTTTTACTAATAGTCTAAAATTGTGATGAAGCCATTGAATAAAGAAGGACAGAAACATGTTAATGCTTTGACTCTATAGGAAAGAACTTGGAAAATGCACTGTGCTAACTACCGATGAAATTGTAATCATTATGTGGACTTCAGGCATCCTTTTTGAAAACTTTACATTTACTTGTAATCTAAATTTTAATTCTGGTTTAAACAAGTCATAAACATTAATTACTAATTGTCTTCAAGGAAAACTTTGCCTAAAACAGCAATACTATAGAATACCAAACCAAGTTTTGTTATGAAGACCTACTGATCACCTTTCGTATTTGTGCGGCCACCCTTTCCTCACCTGGGTTTTCCCTTCCCTTGTTTGACCAGTGGTCCTTTGGCGTGCTCCTCTGGGAACTGATGACAAGAGGAGCACCACCTTATCCTGACGTCAACACTTTTGACATAACAGTTTATTTGTTGCAAGGAAGAAGGCTCCTACAACCTGAATACTGCCCAGATCCCTTGTAAGTAAGAATTCCAGTAGCGTCTTCTGTAGCTCTTATGTTCTTTACTTTTGCAGAAGTACTTGCCTTCAGAGTCCTCACAGCATTGCGTCCTTTCTGAAACAGGTATGAAGTGATGCTGAAATGCTGGCACCCTAAAGCTGAGCTGCGCCCTTCCTTTTCTGAACTGGTCTCCAGGATATCCGCGATATTCTCTACTTTCATTGGGGAGCACTATGTCCATGTGAATGCTACTTACGTGAACGTCAAATGTGTCGCTCCGTATCCTTCTCTGTTGTCATCACAAGATAATGTCAGTGGCGAGGATGATGATGACACATGATGGATGGAGGCACCTGTGCCACCGACTCCCCTTCTGAGAAACGTCACTGAACTGCCTGAACAACAGTCTACCCTTTGTCCAACATTCTTTTCACTGCCTGGCCACTGAAAGGCCACCGGGTATCTTTTACTTTTGCCAAGATTGCACTATTATAGGACCTTATATTGTTATTAAAATGACTGGATTCTACAGAATTTCTCATCTGACAAAGCATCAGAGCAAGCAGCTTGGTCTCGCAACAGCAATCCTGCAGCTGTGATAATGCTTCTGTCACATTCAGGCCAAAACCCAAATGCTGGGTCGAAATTTTTAAAAATCAAGATCCCACTTGATTTCATATGGGGAACTGAAGCAATGCATTTTGAGGGCTTCTTAATGACAGAAAATTCAAAAGAAATGGTAATGTCCCAATAGGGCATGGCAACCCTGGGGCCAAACCACTCATTTAGAATTAAAAATGTTTCAAAGAACTTATGTGTTGTATGAAAAACACATTTTTTTATTACCGATGTTGTCATTTGCCCATTAGGTAAACATTCCCTTTTAAATTTTTGTCTACACATTCCTTTAATTGGAGAACTATCCATAGACAATACAGTCAACATTTCAAAACAGCAGGACATGAAATATGTTTATAAATTTATAGGAATATTTACATATTGTACATAAACAACATTAAGGTTTTCATAAAATAGCTTAGTCGCAGTGAAATATTTGCCATTTTAAAATCAACTGTTTAAGAATGATACTTTTCTAATCTGGATGTGGACATTTAGAAGTTTTGTCTTTTTTTTAATGACAACTCTGAAAATAAAACAAGTAATTTGTGATGACAGTTGTTTTTAAAGGTAACTCAGCATGTTTTTAAAACAAATAACCTCTGACTAAAAGCATTATTGGTTCCAATCATGGCTCATATTTAGAGCCTTGGAAAGAATCAATGGACTGGAAATATCAGCCTCTTTGTCAGGTGGCAGCTTTCCACCCCACAAACAATTGGAAACAACCAAATCAGGGGGAATCCAGTTTTGTATTAGAACATTATGTGTTATTAAGCAAAACATATTTTAGGGAAAAAAATATGTTGATTGAAAGTTCTGACCATTTCACCTGGATGAACAGTTACTCTGGTCAGGACTTTTGTGATATTTTGTTCTGTGGGGTTTTGTGCTTACTACTGTATAATGCATGTGGCACAGGATACTCAAACTGGTTTTGTTGATGTAAACATTTAAAGTATTATATTTTTATAAAAAGGTTTATTTTTAATGATGTGATAAAACTTTTGTTAGGCCACAAAAATACTGCACTGTGAACATTTCAGAAAAGGTATGTCAAACTTGGATTAATAACAGCATGGTTTTAAATGGCTGTGAATAAGTGATAAGGAAATGTACTGACTGCCAGAACTCCCCACCCTCATTACATCACCAGGACTTGAAGCCAAGGGTTAACACAGCAATCTATAAAGAGGGTGTGTTTATAGTAGAGTTGAGCTAAAACCCAATAGTAGAGTTAAGCTCTTCTTGTGAGACAGTGATTACAGCTGAAAATTCTTTGACAGTGGTGGAGCTTACCAGAAGACCCAAGGAATAGTACTGCAGAGATATTCCAATTCAAATATTATTATTTCAGAAGTGTACAGAGTGATACTAATTATAGAATATTGTAAATAATGGATGAGGAAGAAAAAAATCTGCTCTGCAGAAAAAAAACTGTTTCTACTAATGTCAGGAGAATGAATACATCAAGAATAGAGCTTATGGAAACAACTCATCAACAAGACTGCACACCTGTATATATGCTTGAAAAAGCTACAATGTGAATTTCATGTTTGCTATTTATAAACGTGTCCTTAGGTTAATATGTCTGGACAGACTATGGGAGTTAAGTGATTCTTCTAAGAATTAGATACTTGTCACTGCCTATACCTGCAGTTGAGCTGAATGGTACTTTGTATGTTAATAGTTGTTGTTCTGATAAATCATACAATTAAAGTGATGTATCGTCTTGTATACTGAAAGTTGGTTATTGCTAGTCATGCTTGATTACCTGTCCATTTACATAAGGACAGGGGAAGCCTAAGATTGATTTCACCCGGCTACATCAAGTCATTCATTAGAAGAGTGTTGTTAGTCAAGTTAATGCATCCGTACCTAAAAGAATTTTCTTCCCTGAGTTTCAGGAAATCTCTGCCTTTGTAAACAGTGTTTCCCCTGACCTGCTGCATTTCCTAGCATTTCCCTAACAGTCTTTCAGCTGCCAGAGCACTTGGCCCCTTCTTCAGCTTGATGCTCTTCTCCAGTAAGGTGCATCCTTGTACCAGAAGATATGACAATGGAACTGCAACCAGCAGTTGGCACAGAGATATCCAGTTGGGTGTTGGAGGAGAGAGAACTTCTTAGCCCCTGTAAAACCTCACTTTTCATCCAGGGTTTCCACTCTTCAGGTGTCCCCAGGAACTAACGAAACTATCTTCAGGCTATATCTGTGAGTATTGTTGTAATGGTAAAGGAATTCAGAGGTGAAATTTCAGTTATCTTAAGTCTTGGGGCAATCTGATTTTAAAAAAAAAAGGTACAGGTTTAAACCAATGCCTGCAAAGTGTGGCGGGGGTTGATTCTTTAGTGAGAGAATTTAGTGCCCGTACCCAGTCAGACTCCTTCTCTGCCAAGAGATGCATTTCCATAGGACGTTGTCAGACTGCATACCCCCGAAAGAGAACTTGTCATCCTTACATCCCAAGTATCTGGCACTTAGCAGATCTTCAAACAGTTGCTCAATTGAAACAGGATTTTCTTGTCCACAGATAACAGAGTTGCGTATGCAAGTCCCATGATATTTGGTGAATCACGTACATGGGGGTTGGAAGGGAATCTTTCTAGGGAGAGAGGGATAAGAAGATATCCCTTTGCAGTTTTGCTGGGTGCTCTGAATTTTTAATTATCACAAGATTTTTTTATTCCACAGTGTAGGTATCAATTATGTTTTTGCTCTCTGACCTACACAGGAGATTGCCTCCTTAGAGAAATATGTTGAAGAGATAGAAAACCTGTACAAGCACATTAAATGTTTAATTGCTGACATCTCGCTTTGTTAATTTACCCAGTTTAGTTAAGGAAAAAAAGTAACCTGTAAAAGAAATTAATTCATTTAAATGTTTAGTGAACATCTACATATGTCAGGCATTATACTAGGTAATGGGAATACAAATAAACACTCTCCCACTCCAAGAAATTTAATTGAAGAGACAGTATTACACAGTTAGTGAATATTAGGATTACATTTTCTTAGATCTGTAAACCATCTTGAAGAGGCTTCATAGTGTATAACTGGGAGTTTGTACCTTTTGACCCCTTGGCCTATTTCTCTCATCGTCTTATCCCCTCTGGCTATCACCAATCTGTTTTCTGTATCTATGAGCATTTTTTGTGGGGTTATCTTGTGATTTGGTTTTGGGTGTTTTGATGGTTTGTTCCTATTAGATTTCACATATAAGTGAGTCTGACTTATTTTACTTAGCACAATGTCATCAAGGTCCATACAGGTTGTAGCAAATGGCAAGATTTCCTTCTTTAAGAATCTGCCTGCAATGCAGGAGACCCAGGTTCAATCACTGGTTCTCGAAGATTCCCTGGAGAAGGAAATGGCAACCCACTCCAGTATTCTTGCCTAGAGAATTCCATGGACAGAGGAGCCTGGCAGGCTACAGTTCATAAGTCACAAAGCATCAAACACGACTGAGTGACTAACATGTAACACTATATATATATATATATATATATATATAATTTTCTTTGTCCATTCATCCCACCAATAGATATTTAGGTTGTTTCCATGTCTTGGCTATTATAAATAATACTGCAGTGAATGTGAGAGTGCGTGTATCTTTTTTGAGTTAGAATTTTCTTTTTCTTCAGATAAATGTCCAAAAGTGGAGTTGTTGGATTGTATGCAAGTTTTATCTTTTTAATTTTTTTTAGGAACTCCCATACTATTCTCCATAGTGGCTGCATCAATTTACATTCCCAGTAGGGCACAAGGGTTCCTTGTTCTCAACATCCTCATCAGCATTTGTTTTCTCTTGCCTTTTCCCCCTCTTGTCTTTTTGAAAAATAGCCATCCTAACAGGTGTGAGCTGACATGTCATTGGGGTTTTGATTTGCATTTCCCTAATGATTTGTGGTGTTGAGTATATTTTCATGTACGTGTTGACCATCTATATATAATCTTTGGAAAAATGTCTGTTCAGATATTCTGCCTAATTTTTAATTAGATTGTTATTTTGCTGAGTTGGGTGGGTTCTTTATATATTTTGGATTTGCAGCTATTTTCCCCCATTCAGTAGTTTGACTTTCCCTTTTGTTGATGGTGTCCTTTGTTGTGCAGAAACTTTTAAATTTTATATAGTCCCACTTGTTTATTTCTGCTTTTGTTGCCTTCGCTTTTGGTGTCAGACTCAAACAGTTATGCCAAGATTTACGTCAAGGAGCTTACTACCTATGTTTTCTTCTAGGAGTTTTATTTTTTCAGGTCTTACATTCAAGTCTTAAATCCATTTTGAGTTGATTTTAGTGAATGGTATAACATAGTGATCCAGTTTCATTCTTTTGTATATGTCTGTCCAATTTTCCCAACACCAGTTATTGAGAAGATTGTCCCTTCTCCATGAATATTCTGGTGTCTTTGTTGAAAATTAACCAACCACATATGTGTGGGTTTATTTTTGGGATTTCTTATTCAGTTCCATTGATCTATGTGTCTAGTTTTAATGCCAATACCATATTTCTTTGATTACTATAGCTTTGTAAATCAGTTTGAAATCAGGGAGGGCATCACAGATTAGACATACCAACTGAAGCTTGTTCGTATAGCAAAATGATCAAGCTCTGACTTATTTTGAGAAAATACTGAACCTCTGTCAATCTAAGCTTCTTCGTCTGTCATATAGGTTAATCCTACTTACTGTGCAAGTTGTATAAAGACTAAAAATAGTGTGTAAAGTTCACCTAGATACCATAGTTGCTCGATAATTGTGATATTATTATTATTATCTTCAATAAAAGCCCATGTAAATGTAGCCTGTAGTTGATAAAAAGGAAACTAAGCCTGAAAGAACCTTATAGATGCTTAAATACAAATTCTTACCCCATCCATCACCTCGTACCAGTTTTATATAGTAGAAATAAAGCTGTGGTTCTGCCTCGTCCTTGAGTATTGATCCTGCAGTACAGGTGGGGGTTGAGAAGCGTGACAAACAGTGACAAGATGGTGGCGTCTCTCCTCTTAGTACGGTTCACCCAAAGACCACCTCTGTTCCTTCTTGTTTCTCCAGACTCCCTACTCTTTAATTACATCTTCAATGACTAGTTTCCTTGTTTTCTTGTTTAGCCTTCAGATCTCGAATTAACAACAGACATGAAAAAAAACAACCTGTCTAAATTACAGGAAGGTTGCAGGAAGGTACAAATTGCAGGAATCCCAATTCTCAGCATTCATGTCTTGAGAGTATGACTGTTCCTTACTTTGCTCAAATGGATGGTTAATGATTATTCAGACTCAGGAAAAGTAGACTATGTGCACTATTGTTATATGGTGTTTTATGTTATGTGGGGTGTGTTTGGAAGATAAGGAATACTTCATTAATATTCTAATCCATCTGGATGACTAGACATACATGGCTGACTTCACAGACACGGTAGGATGAACTCCTGTGGTGCTTTAGACAGTTTCAGGAGATAGGTATGCAGACACTATGCCCCAAAGGAAGAAATGCTTATTGCTTTTAATTCCATAAAGTGTTTTTCCATTTCATACTTGACATTTTTCTTCAAGACTATCTCAATTCCCTATCTATGAAAAATTGGAAATAACTTCAGTCATAAAGCAGTGAAATATTTCAGTTGGTGAATTGAGGGTAATAAAACAAAGGCTTGCCCAAACTGTCCTTTGTTGTAAATTACACCAGAGGTCTAGATTACATCAGCCAAAGGTATTGATCACAATGCTGAGAGGTTTATAACTACTATTGACTTACCATGTGACCCTGGAGAAGAAATCTAGGAAAATTGCAAAAGCATATCTATGATAATGAAAAGTCCATCATTAATAGAACTTACTATCCTGTCATCCAACTAGTATTGTGTTTGCTTCAATGCAAATATTTAACTAATGCTAAAAACAGAAAGTACTTTTGTGTTCACACTTATTTTCATTGCATGCTTCTGAGCTATTCTGATAAACATGTTTTCCTTCTTATCAATGAAATTATAGATTTATTTAAAAACTTATATGAATTAGTTTGTTCATTAGTTCCATATAAAATTAGTGTCAGATATCCAAATTGTTTCTAATCCTTTTTAATTTTTTTTTTTAATGAAGAGCTAGTTCCCCAAATAGATTAATTTAGAATAGGGCTCAAGTTCCACTCTTCTGGGCAGTTAAACCCTACCTGGTTAAGCATTCTGAAAGCTGCTGCTGCTAAGTCGCTTCAGTCGTGTCCGACTCTGTGCAACCCCATAGACGGCAGCCCACCAGGCTCCCCAATCCCTGGGATTCTCCAGGCAAGAACACTGGAGTGGGTTGCCATTTCCTTCTCCAATGAATGAAAGTCACTCAGTCGTGTCCGACTGTTTGCGACCTCATGGACTGCAGCCTACCAGGCTCCTCCATCCATGGGATTTTCCAGGCAAGAGTACTGGAGATTCTGAAAGCTGCTGCTGCTAAGTCACTTCAGTCGTGTCCGACTCTGTGTGACCCCATAGACGGAAGCCCACCAGGCTCCCCCGTGCCTGGGATTCTCCAGGCAAGAACACTGGAGTGGGTTGCCATTTCCTTCTCCAATGTGTGAAAGTGAAAAGTGAAAGTGAAGTTGCTCAGTCATGTCCGACCCTTAGCAACTCCACGGACTGCAGCCTATCAGGCTCCTCCATCCATGGGATTTTCTAGGCAATAGTACTGGAGTGGCTTGCCATTGCCTTCTCCAATTCTGAAAGCTAGTTAGCATTAAAAAAAAAAAACTCAACTGAGATGAAAATGGCCATATTTAGGATATATAAATGGAAAGTTTTAAATAAAGTACTAATTTAACATTATTTTGAAGCACTGGTCCCAGATTACAGTGATAATTAATTTTTTATCCTTTTCTTGAAAAGAAGCCCTTTGTCTTTATGTATTCACCCTTTCACTGTCACATGCATACGTTCTTTTCACCACATGAGTTCCAGGCTGGCAGAAACATCCACTAATCCTTAGACCTCTGGACTGGAACGATAAAAATGCATAAAATCTTCCCAGGCCAAAAGAGATCAACTTTAAAAATCTTTGGCATCCAAACATGTCAGAACTGTTTTTCACTGACTCCCCATTTGTGTTCCCCACTATGGTCCATGGCATCAATGTCTGTTCCTACTTTTATTGGGCAGCCTAGAATTTTTAAACAGTCTGCTTCAACTCATTTTCCCTTACCTTTCTTGGTTGTTCATACTTTCCCCAGTTGTTTTATGAGTTTTCTTTCTGTCCCTAATTCTGGAAGTGTTGGAAAGTGGTAACGGACAGACTACTGTCTGCCAGCCCAAGTGGTTACTTTGACGTTTGCCAGTGTGTTCCGGTGACATCTGCTCTTTCCATTACAGTCAAGCTGGGCCTCCCCCTCCATGGAACTGTGGCTCAGTAACCACCACATGCATCAGAGGCAACAATTCTTGTGAACAAGAAATTCAAATTCAGAACCCTTGTGAAATCTTGCTTCTCACTTCTAATGTCAGGCACATGATCACCTTTAGAGATTCTTTCAGAAGTACCAATAAAGAAAAATTATAGAGGAATCAAAATATCTTGTTGGGACACTTTTGAAAAGCTGTTTCTGATTTTTTGTTAGACTATGAGAATTAAACATAAAAATTTTGAACTATCTTCAATTCAGTTCAGTTCAGTTCAGTTGCTCAGTCATGTCCGACCCTTTGCTACCCCATGAATCGCAGCACGCCAGGCCTCCCTGTCCATTACTAACTCCCAGAGTTCACCCAAACTCATGTGCATTGAGTCAGTGATGCCATCCAGCCATCTCATCCTCTGTCATCCCCTTCTCCTCCTGACCCCAATCCCTCCCAGCATCAGAGTCTTTTCAAATGAGTCAACTCTTCGCATGAGGTGGCCAAAGTATTGGAGTTTCAACCTCAGCATCAGTCTTTCCAATGAACACCCAGGACTGGTCTCCTTTAGGATGGACTGGTTGGATCACCTTGCAGTCCAAGGGACTCTCAAGAGTCTTCTCCAACACCACAGTTCAAAAGCATCAATTCTTCTGCACTCAGCTTTCTTTATAGTCCCAACTCTCACATCCATACATGACCACGGGAAAAACCATAGCCTTGACTAGACAGACCTTTGTTGGCAAATTAATGTCTGTGCTTTTTAATATGCTGTCTAGGTTGGTCATAACTTTCCTTCTAAGGAGCAAGCGTCTTTTAATTTCATGGCTGCAATCACCATCTGCAGTGATTTTGGAGCCCCCAAAAATAAAATCAGTCACTGTTTCCACTGTTTCCCCATCTATTTCCCATGAAGTGATGGGACCAGATGCCATGATCTTAGTTTTCTGAATGTTGAGCTTTAAGCCAACTTTTTCACTCTCCTCTTTCACTTTCATCAAGAAGCTAAAAAGTTCTTCTTCGTTTTCTGCCATAAGGGTGGTGTCATCTGCATATCTGAGGTTATTGATATTTCTCCCGGCAATCTTGATTCCAGCTTGTGCTTCTTCCAGCCCAGCGTTTCTCATGATGTACTCTGCATATAAGTTAAATAAGCAGGGTGACAACATATAGCCTTGACGTACTCCTTTTCCTATTTGGAACCAGTCTGTTGTTCCATGTTCAGTGGTAGCCAAAAGATCTATGGAAATACATGGGTAAAGCAAAAAATCACTATCAAAAAGATACTTTAAAACATGTTTCAGCATATACACAATGGAATATTCAGTTCAGTTCAGTCGCTCAGTCATGTCCGACTCTCCGCGACCCCATGAATCACAGCACGCCAGGCCTCCCTGTCCATATTACTCATCTATTAAAAAGAATGCATTTGAATCAGTTCTAATGAAGTGGATGAAACTGGAGCCTATTATACAGAGTGAAGTAAGTCAGAAAGAAAAACACCAATACAGTGTATTAACACATATATATGGAATTTAGAAAGATGGTAACGATGACCCTATATGAGAGACAGCAGAAGAGACACAGATATAAAGAACAGACTTTTGGACTCTGTGGGAGAGGGTGACGGTGGGATGATTTGAGAGAATAGCATTGAAATATTCATATTACCATATGTGAAACAGATCGCCAGCCCAGGTTCGATGCATGAGACAGGGTGCTCAGGGTGGGTGCACTGGGATGACCCTGAGGGATGAGTTGGGGAGGGAGGTAGGAGGGGGGTTCAGGATCAGGAACACATACACACCCATGGCTGATTCATGTCAATGTATGGCAAAAACCACTACAATATTGTAAAGTAATTAGCCTCCAATATTAATTTTAAAAAATAAAACATTAAAAACATGTTTCAGAAGGAAAATACCCACTGTTAAAACTACATAGATACTTTTTTTTTGCAAATGAACTTAATTGATAAAAACAATAATGATAATAATAATGATCTCATCCCAAGACATGTCAGAGGAATTAATGACTGTCTGGAAGCTAATGGGCTAAGGTAATGCTCTCAGGAATTAGTCTTGCTTAATGAAATGCTGTTAGTTTAGTAAACGGATGCTTATAATGACAGAAAGTAAAAAACCAGAGCTGCCACCATCGAGCCTGCCTGATACACAGGGGAAAAAAATGTTAATGTGTCATGTGCTGCTCTTATTCATTTTTTCTGTTCATTGTAATATATCCTTTGTTTTTTTTTCTTTCATACATCTATCTCCTACTTTTACTCTGAGGACATGTTTACTTAAGGATTGTTATACTGACAGAGATTTAAGCTGTTAATAAAAATGTAACTCCCTCAGGTGCAGACATATCAAACTTTAAATTATGATTACTTTGAACCATTTTAAGTATTCTGACGTGAAGAAAATGGATGCTCCACGTGGGCTTTAGAGTATTGCTTCCAAAGTATAGTTGGCCTAGAAGTTATTACTGAACATCTAATTCCAAGATTATTCTAACAACTGACCTCCTGATTCTGCTCTCTCTCTATTGACTCGTATGAAAGTGAAAAAAAGTGAAGTCATTCAGTCCGACTCTTCGCAACCCTGTGGATTCTAGCCTACCAGGCTCCTCCATCCATGGGATTTTCCAAGCAAGAGTCCTGGAGTGGGGTGCCATTTCCTTCTCCAGGGGATCTTCCCAACCCAGGGATCAAACCCAGGTCTCCCACATTGTAGGCAGAAGCTTTATCATCTGAGACACTAGTCTAAAATCATCTGCCAAAATTATATATCTGACTTTGTCATCTTCCTGCTTGAAAACCTGTGCCCATTCCTAGATGGTCTCTGCATCAATTCTTTTTGTTGTTATGTTTTGTTTTGTTTTTAATTACAAAATATATTATCGTCAAAAAAAATTTTACTTAGACCAAAAAATACACAGTAGACAGGAAATATCCTCTGACCACCTTCCCAATTCTCCATTCTCACTTCCTAAGTGTAATCAATGTTAACACTTTCTTGTATAGTCTTCCAGAAATTTCCACCCTGCATTAGTTCTCAACTAAGCCAAACACTTCAGAACATCCTTCAAAAGTCCCCATCTTATTGAGGCTTGCCTCCTGGCTCAGATGGTGAAGAATCTGCCTGCAATGTAGGAGATCCGGATTCAATCTTGGGTCAAGAGAATTCCCTGAAGGAGGACACAGCAGCCCACTCCAGTGTTCTTGCCTGGAAAATCCCCATGGACAGAGGAGCCTGGCGGGCTACAGTCTATGGGGTCGCAAAGAGTCAGACACGACTGACGACTGAGCGACTGACACTTACTGACCAAACTACTACTCAGCATAATCTCCTCAGTCAAGGAGGCTGTCTTTCAACCTCTGTGACTGAAATTCTGCTAACTGTATCCTCTTTCTGATGTAAAGAGGGCCTACACTGTGCTCTTGGGGACACCCTCCCCCTACTCCGTAGCTGGCTTCTAATTTGGTGTCCCTTCAAACTGATATTCTTTAAATATTTTCTCAATTTTTATTTAAATAGAGAAGAGATTTAAATGATTTTCTCATAATAAAAAAAATTAAAGAACAAATTTACTTATTTCCATTTAACAAAGCAGAATCAATGCACTAAAAAGATCAACAAAATACTGTATTTTTCTAAAATTCTAGTTCTCTCAGTATTTCAAACTAGATTGCTTGAAAATTATAAGAGTTTTAAACTTAGGTAATAAAAACAAACATCCCCCCAAACTAAAAAGAAACAAACCACCCATTCCTGATAAGAAGCATTCTGTGAGAGATTATTTCAGAATTTCAGGGCACAACTTTTAACTGATTGGAACTCTGTATACGTGTGGTAAACACTCACAGAAGCTTACCCAGCCTAATTTTGTCCATTACATAAGGAGCCACATGTGGAAACCTGAATCAGCTGACATCATATTACTGACTTAATCCAGTCATAATTCAGGGTCCAGTGACCTGGCAGGCACAGCCTCCCCCGTCTTATTCTGCATAGAAGTACTATGGTATAAAGTTTGGATGGACACACTTTGGAATCAGATACTCTAGGTTTTAAATCATTTCTACCACTTTACAGTGGTGAGATTTTGGACTAGTTGTAACTCTCCTAAGCCTCATTTTACACATTTGTAAAATGAAAATACAAATAGCGGCTTCCTTATAAGACTATGTGAGGATTAGATGAAACTTTCAATAAGTGGCAGTAATATTTCTGGGGACCTTGATTTTTACTATAATTAACTTAATTACCTGCCTTGTCCCACAAAAACATTCTGTGTGGAAAATGCTAGGATAAAATTACTACCAAACAGGTCAAAATTTTGGCACAATCTAGAAATATGTGAAGGAAAAATTCAGGAAAACTGACACTGGTTTTCTTCATCTTTTTAGTAATACCAGAACAGGGTCCTAGCCTAGTCCTGGCTGACTTTACTACCTGTGTGACTCTCAATGTCACTTAATTTTTCAAGTTGAACTTTTCCTGTCTATAAAGAATGAGAATAATTATACCTCACAATGCTGGTTGTAAATATTAAATATGTTTTTATGTAAAAATTAAATGATATAATATGTTTTATAAGGTATTATTATGGTTATTAGATTCATCAATATATATTTTTAATTTTAAATATATCTTGGAATTCATCTGATTTATAAAATTCCCTCTAACCCACTCTAGTTCTTCATTTGCTCCAATGGAATGTCTGGAGTTGTTTGCAGACATCTGTACTTAGAATCAAAGCATTCAGGACTGGAAAAGTCTGCAAATCTGGTCCCAGCCTCCACACAGAGGTTCTGGGTGCTAATTGCTTCCTGACCCTTAAACAACTCCACGTCCTATTCAGAGTTTAAAGTTTGGGGGTGAAATCACTGCCCTTTCTCAAAGATAATACAAAGGCAGATCTAAAGTGGTGTCCTGAGCTAACATGAGACAGAATGAGTTTGAATCTCATCACAGCAGTATTTTTCCAACATAATAAATTACTCTTTGTTCAAGTCAGAAACTGAATTCACTTTATTTTCCAAAATCGGCTCTGCCAGGTTTCCTTGATTTAATTGTATCTTTTTTGTCTGCTGACAATGGAAAGCAGAAGAAAATAGTCTTGCTAAGGAAATGAAATATGACCAAGAAAAACAGGCATTCTCACACTATATGAGGTGGATTTTTTTTTTCACATTCAATTTTTTATAAGAAAAAAGTCTTTACCCTTTGAAACAACAGCATTATTGTGGTGACTGTTCGGTCATATCTACACAGCCCAAAAGAAAATGTTGGAAAGAAAATTAACCAGTTCACAAGGGTATGGACAACATTATTTTTAAAAGGAAATGGTTCTTCATACATAGAAAGAATAATAAATGATAACCCCAAAAAAGTGAGAGTTGAGGCAATTATTTAAATAATTCAAATAAAATATGTGTGATTAAAGCACCAGTGGAATTTAGGTAAAATCATTTAGAGGTAACACAAGTTAACCAAATTATTACTGCATTTCTTCAGTATACTTAGTTAAAATAGTCCTTGCTTTAATAAAATTGTCTTGCTCAGAGAAGAACTCTTTAAGTCCTAGTTGACTGATAGGGAGATCTTACAATGAATGAATTAAGTGTTTAAAGCAAGAAAGGGTCATGTTTTCATCCCATCTCTGCCATCTACTCACTATTTGCCCATAAACAAATATGGTTGTCCATTTAGTCCATGTTAAAATGTTACTAAGACCCTTCTACATAACACACACTGTTATAAGAAGGGAAAATACAGCAACCAATGTACTAGACAGGACTGTATTAATCCCAAAGTAGAGAGAAAGATGATAGCTACAGATAAATAGATGGTGTATGGGTGTGTAGCTGATAGATACACAGAAGAGCTAGCTATATGAAAGTTAATTTCAAATTGTTATAAATACTACAAAAGAAACAAATAGGATAATAACTATTAAGGTTAAATGACTGTTTGGACAGAGTGATCAGGAAAGGCCTCTGTAAGTAAGCAAAACTTGAACTAAGACCTGAAGATGAGGAGGACCCCACAGTGTGAAGAGCTGGTACGGAACAGTCAAGGCAGGGAGAACACAAAGTGCAAAGCCTGCTTCTGGAGGTAGGAATGGGCTTTGTCTTTTGAGACCCAGTAAAACAACCTTCACTGTAGTAGTATGTTAAAGGAGAAGCAAGGTGTGAGGCAAAGTTAGAAATGAAAGCAAGAGCCAGTTAGACTTCTATGCTGACAGCAGTGGGAAGTTACTGAAGGGTGTTAAGTAAGAGAGGACATGATTTGTTTTTAATAGTTTAGTCTGGCCACAGAGTGAAAATATAGCAATGCAAGAGAAGAAGCAGGGAGGCTATTGAATAACTCCAGGCGTGAAACAAGGCAGGCTTGAAGTTGCATGGAGGGACTAGAAGTAGAGCTAAGTGGATAGATTTGAGATGAGTTTTAAGGAAAAATTAATGCACCGTGGTCCTGAGTTGTATGTGGGTAAGGAGGGGAAGGGAAGGATCAAAAGATGATTCCTGGGTTTTTGGCTTAGGCAACTAGATGGTTAGTTTCCCTACTTACTAAGAGAGAAAGCTGGGATAGTCACAGGTCAGATCAGGAGTCCTACTTTGGACATGTCAATTTTAGGTGAGTTTTAGACCAAAAAAAGTGGAAATGCCAAGTAGACATTTGAAGATGTAAGTCTAAATCATGGAGAGGCAAAAACATCAATCTTTGGTGGTATAAAGCTATGGAACCAGATGAGATCATCTAGGGATGGAAGCTAGAGAGGGCCACGGATGGAACCTCAGGACACCACAGTGTTTAAAGGTGAGAAAGCTGAGATTGAGAAAGAGTTACTTACCTCATTATAAAATGCAAAGTTATCATCTAGAAAGATTAAGTAAAAATTTGTACGTTTTGTTACTGCCTGATAAAGACACTCAGTAGTTGTAATTTCTCCAATTTTTTAAATCCTCTCCCTATTCAATGACTCCCACCATTCAGATATAATTAACAAATTATATCCAAGCTTCTCTTCTTTCATTTTGAAATGGGAAATTGTGCATCCTGCACCACCTGTTCATCTTGAACACCTCAACTCCTGCTCTTCCTTAGATGACAAGTTTACACGATCATTATCATACTTAGAGAAAATCCCCAGAAACAAAAAGAAAAAAAGTAATGGTCCACAATTAATCTAGATTCTGTGCATCAGGATTAGGTTCAGAAAACCACAAAACAATTTGGCTTAAATGAGAAAAGAATTTCCTTCTTTTACACAAAACAGGTTGGGAGACAGGTAGTGTGGGGCCTGGGATGGAGGCTGCAAGATGTTGTCAGGGACCCAGACTCCCATCTATCTGCTCTGCCATCCCCTGCACAGCTCCTCTCCTCAAGGTCACCTTTGTGGTTCAGATGGCTTCCTGAGTTTCAGGAAGAAGGAGGAAAAGCTGAATCAGCATTTTTAAAATTAACATACAGTATTGTATTAATTATTGCTATACAGCAAAGTGATTCAGTTATACATATATCTAACTCTTTTTTTAATATTCTTTTTCATTATGGTTTAGCATAGGATACTGAATATACTTCTCTGTGCTATGTAGTAGGACCTTGTTGCTTTTCCATTCTATATATAAAAGCTTACCTCTGCTAACCCCAACCTCCCACTCCCCCTTGGCAACTACCAGTCTGTTTTCTATGTCCCTGTGAATCAACGTTTGAGAACCTTCCTTAAAGGCCTGCAAACCTGTTCACCTGCTAAATTCAGTCATTATGTAGTCTTAGAGTCACAGCTAGATGCAAGGACTGGGAAATGTAGTCTTTAATTTTTTGCCCCCAGTATACCCAGCTAAAAAACAGGGTTCTGTTAAAGAATAAGGAGTGAATGGATGTTGATAGGCCACTAATAGTCTCTACACAATGTGCTTATAAGACCAGTATCAACTAGTGTTTTTTATGGAATAAACCATTTCATCTTTCTCTTTTAATGATTAATCCAATAAAAAGATCTATCCCTGACACAGCCATCCACTCTGGGTCCTTTGATCAAGTTTTATTCTACCAATTTCAGTAAATTCAACATTTATGGACCATCAGGCATTTGCTTAAGGAAAGTAAGAGATCCAAAGATTTACAAATCCTCACCTAATTTACAATTTTATTAGAAAAGAAAAATAAGGACAGAAATCCTAACTGCAATAGATTACTATAATAGGCATATAAATTAAGAAATCTGGGAGTTCAGCACATAATGAGATTCATTATTCTAGAAGGCTTTAAAGAAGATTTAGTAAAAGATACATATGAATTGGGCCCAGATGGATGGACAGGAAAAGGATATTTCAAAGGGAGACAGTCATGTCAGTAAAGTACAAGAATGGTTAAGGAACAAGGGAGATTAATTTGAACATAATAGTATTTGTACAAGACATATTACTATGTCTGTTAATAATAAGCCTTGGTGTGTGATCTACTGTGAGCCTCCCTGCCTTCAACATTCTTATTCTCTCATGATTCTGGGAAGTGTTTGGAAATTGCAAGATGGGGTTGGGTGATGGGAGGATACAATCAAGATGAAAGAGGAGTGGGGCATCCTTTGTCCTTTTTGGCTTCCAGCCCCTCACCTCTGGCCATGCCCCCCCACAACTCCTGTCCTGGGAATGAGCCCATCCAGAACCCTCAATGCCCATAGATATGATGTAGTACAGAAGCTGCTCTCGGTGGTTATCTCGCTTGGAAGAACACCGTACACAGTCAGGCACATAGGATTGCAAACATATTGTGAATGAAGACTCACATGACTCTCATGAAGCTAAGGTGCCTCCTCCAGAGAGGACTCAAATCATCAAAGGCCTTTAATGTCACCTAAAGATGTTAAGAAATGGGGAGTGACAAAAGGCTTTCAAAACAGAGGGGCAACACAATCAGGACTGTTACTTGGAATAATAATTCCAACAGCATTGACTCGAAAAGGAAATGTTTCAAACACTCTGTTAAGAGACTCCATTTTGTCTAGTTAACTAAAGCAGAAGCTAGAGCGGTACTGAAGGAGAGTGACAACAGGTCAGCAGCCCATGATCACATTGCACTGTTGCTCTGTGACGGTGTTTGATGGCACAATTGTTTACAACCCTCTGCTTTCTTCCCTGCCTTATCATTAGTGTTACTTTAGAATAATGAAGCCTGTTCAATCCATTAACTCCACTAACATTTGATCTCCCCATGGACTGAGGTTAAAAATTAATTACTCTTCCAACATATTGATTACATGACTATAAATATAAAAACAGAACTACAGAGCAACTAGAGGGACCTTTGTTTAAATAGCACATTTGCTCTATTTAAAGGAGAGACTGAAGCACCTTCCTGCTAGTGGAAGATGAAACGCGACCCTAGAGTGCCATCTAGTGTTCACAATATATTTAAGTACAGTGAGTCAAAGAAAGGTCTGGTTTCAGATACGGTGTGCAGCTTCTTTCTATTAGAAACTAGGCAACCTCTGACTTTTTTTTAATTGCTTTACAATATTGTGTTGGTTTCTGCCAAACATCAACAAATGTCTGACTATTAAAAGAGCAAATTCTTCCACTGCCTTTACTGCTTGTCATCTGAATACAGTTCTCGATTTTAAACAGATACTTATTTTGGAACTTCGTTGTGACAAAGGCCTCAGTTCAGCTTCCAGGGAGTGGTGTGTTAATAGAACTGGAGGGCACTGTTTGCAGCTTTGTATCATCCTTCATACAACTCTCTTTTTATCTTTCTAGGAAAAAGTTGGCCCTAAGATGGAGCTAGATTTTCACCCTTTATTTTTATCTTTTAACCAGTTTCAGACTAGTTTAAAACCATGTATCTTTAACTAGTTTCAGACTATTTCACCTAATTAAAAGTGAACTCATAATATTTCATGAATTAGAGGATGAATAGTATGGAAGAGGTTAAGAACTGGTGTTAAAATCTCCTGCCGTGGAAATTCATTGTTACTGAGGTGGCTCATATATCAGAGCACTGCCTTTTGCAGACATTAAAATTCACTTTGTTTCGTGTCCCTAATACTGCCCAGCCCTTGGGAAGCACGAATCTGACATTATATTAGGCAATTCACACTGACCTAGTAACTCAAAGCAATCATCACTGGTAACTTAAAGTGACTACACTCCAAGTGAAATAGAGCCCAAGGTCACAGTTGTAAATCTTGCCACAGAAAGGCCAAAGATTATAATCTTTATGCCAAGTGCTGCAGATTCCTTTCTGCTGAGCAGAGTCATATTTCAAAGCCTTTACTAATTTGAAACCTATAGGCGGTTGTGACAATAGCAGATATGGCTTGGATGACATCAAACACAAATTTTAAAGAATACCGGTAAATCAGTGGAAAAAGGGCAATTACATTTATTATACCTGAGGTTGAGATTTTACAGTGCTAACTTCACTTTATATTGAAATTTGATTATCATAACATTTATGAATTGAAAGGCTAACAAATAATTGAATCATGCTTAATTAAGAAGGTGTGTGATCCTGTTTCAGTGTGTATTTATACAATTTGCAAACAGACTCTGAGTTTGCTGATTATTTGTAAACTGAGGGTTTTAATTCATTTGGAGCTTTTTGCTCTTGCAACCAAAGTCAGAAGTTTGATTTCTAAACAAAATAGACAGTTTCAAAGATGGGTCCCTCCAGGCATCTTATCAGTGTCTCCTCAGTGGGCTTTGGGACAGTGAATGTGTAAGTTGCCCACTTCTAAAGAAAAACATTTTTTTTAATTTGTTTTAATTCAACATTTATTACATAAGTAATGTAGGCTTTCTGTGTGTAAAATAATCTCAAGATGTAATTTTTTAAAAGGTAGCATTCTTGCGGATTCTAGCAATCCTCTCCAGTGCTACCCTGTTCCAATAGATGCTCTCACTTCCATATTTTCATGCCTTTCATAGAAACATATGTGTTGATTTTAGAGCTTTTAAATAAAAATAGGATTATGCTATGTACATAATCTGCAGCATAATCTTTTTTCACTTAGCAGTATAACACAGGTATTCTTCTGGCATATAGCTCAGTCTTTTTCATTGCCTGATATTTTTTAGAATGGGTGTTTGCAAAATCACTTAATCACACACTTCTTCCTAAGCATTCAGGTTGTTTCCAGGTTTTTTGCTTTATTTAGCATTATAAACAATAATGCAAAAAAAAATCTCACACATAATCTAATACACCAGCCTTTTTATCCTTCTAGGATACAGCCCTAAAGATACAAAAAAGTAATAAATAGTTTGGGCAGCCTCTAATATCATGTAAAATATTTGCAGTTGAAAGAGAAGTTTTCTCTTTTGACGCACAATAAATCTGTGCATGTTTCATAACAAAAAGACATGACACATTTGCTCTAGATCTGAAGTTCTGGAGAAAACATTTAAAATGGAAAACAACAACTCTTTATGTTGATATTAGGATCCTCAATGTACTATCTCCCAAATTACATTCTATGAAGTGATTTCATAAGATGTAACAACATTAAGTTCTTATCACTGCTCTGTAATCCCGTTATGAGTTAAGTAAAAATCTAAACAAAATGTCCTTGGCTCAGCTACTCCTGAAAAGAGCATTTCAAACAAAATTTATTTCAACTTGTTTTTCTAAGAAGAGGACTAACTTGAATGATAGGAAGACCGCTAGACTTGGAGTCAAAGAATTAGGTCGAAGGCCTGGCTGGGTCACTTTTTAATAGCCAGAGTATTGAGAACTTACTATGTGCCAGACATAACACATAATGCTTTACATGGATTAACAGATGCACTCTTCACAGTAACTTGATGAGGTACATACTAGCATTATCCTCACTTTATAGATGAGGAAACTGGAGCACAGAGAGTTAAAGAACTTGCCCAGGATTGCATAGGTAATAAATGGTTAAACTAGGAATCAAACACAGGCAGTGTTACTCCAAGAATCCATGCTTTTAATCAATGTTCTGTAAGTGGGTAACCTTCAGCCCTTTCCTTCCTAGGACTTAGATAACTTATCTGGAACATGAGGGTAATAAACCTATTCTACCTATATCCCTAGGTCATTTTGAGGAGTGAGATCATTGTATGTAAAAGTCTCAGTAAGTTATAAATCATTACAGTTTTCAAATTCTTTTCTGGTTTTCAGAAATGAGAAGGATGCTGCTGCTGCTGATGTTTAGCCATGTCCACCTCTTTTGTAACCCCATGGACCATAGCTCACCAGACTCCGCTATCCATGGAATTCTCCAGGCAAGAATACTGCAGTGGGTTAACATTTCCTTCCCCAGGGGATCTTCCCAACCTGTGCATCAAACCCATGTCTCCTGCATTGACAGGTGGGTTCTTTACCACTGAGCCACCAGGGAAGCCCGAGTCAGATGCATCCTAGGTTAAATTCCAAAGTAGATGTATCTTTTCAACAGAAGTGTTTATAGTTAGATAAAATCCACCTGGCATTGACCTTATAAGATAACTGTACTTTAAAAGTGGGGATATTGACCTTTAGATACAAAATATAAGTGTAGCTTGTGGAATGCTTAGGAGATGTAGAATCAGAGATTCAGACCCAACACTGGTTTCAGCTCTTACCAACTTTGTGACATACTCTCTTATTCTTCAAACTTCCCAGCTGTAAAACATAGTTCCTACCTCACAGGTAATGAAAGTAGCATACCTGCATGTGCTTTGTAAACTACCAAACTATAAGCTGTTGTTTGTATTACTGCCATGTCAGGGAAGAGTAATGTACATGTAGCTCACTCAGGAGAAGAAGAAGGAAAGGGTGCCACTAGCAGGGAGTCAACCCCAATTGCCTCAGTGGCTCAAAAACACTGGAGACACAGTGGGGGAAGGAGAGGGCGGGGCGAATGGGGAGAATAGCGTGCAAACATGTTCATTACCATATGTAAAATAGGTAGCCAGTGGGAATTTGCTGTGTGACACAGGGAGAGCCTGAGTTTGATGACTGTGGCTTTTGTCATATTTTATTTTGCCAACCACAGTTGGCTGAGGCTATTGCCTTGATTCTCTGCCAATCACATGGAAATTATTTTTTCATTCAAGTACCAATATATTTGTTGAGCATCTGCCATATGTCTAGCATTGTGGCATTCGTAATAAACAGAATACAATGTAATCGAAATAAAGTCCCTGTCCTTATGGAATTTACATTCTAGTTGTTTAGTCACTTAGTTGTAGGCAACTCTTTGCAATGCCATGGACTGCAGCCCTCCAGACTCCTCTGTCCATGGAATTTCCCAGGCAAGAAGACGAGTGGGTTGCAATTCGCTCCTTCAGGGTTCTTCCCGACCCAGGTATCGAATCTGCGACTCCTGCAAGTCTCCTGCATTGCAGGTGGAGTCTTTACTGCTGAGCCACCAGGAAGCCCTTACATTCTAGAGGAGAGACATGAACAAAAGATAAACGAATACACACAAAATTAAACCAAGTGATAAGAGCATGGCCTAAGTGCTAGAAGGAAAGTAAAAACCATAGGTAAGAAGATGGATTGGGAGAGACCCACTTGGGATAGGGTAGTAGAAGCAAAGATGGCATCGTGAAGAAGGACAAGGGAAGAGAGATTTAAGTTCTAGAGAAACCACCTGCAATGCAGGAGACCCAGGTTTGGTTCCTGGGTTGGGAAGATCCCCTGGAGAAGGGAATGTCAACCCACTCCAGTATTCTTGCTGGAGAATTCCATGGATAGAGGATCCTGGTAGGCTACAGTCCATGGGATCGCAGACTCAGACATGATTGAACAACTAACACTTTAAAGGCAGAACCAGTGTAACTTGATGGATCTGTTGACAGATATAAGGAAAGAGAATTAGAAGATGACTGTGAGTCTGACACAGTGGAAACAGACTTTATTTTTGGGGGCTCCAAAATCACTGCGGATGCTGATTGCAGCCATGAAATTAAAAGACGCTTACTCCTTGGAAGGAAAGTTATGACCAACCTAGATACCATATTAAAAAGCAGAGACATTACTTTGCCAACCAAGGTCCGCCTAGTCAAGGCTATGGTTTTTCCCGTGGTCATGTATGGATGTGAGAGTTGGACTGTGAAGAAAGCTGATCGCCGAAGAATTGATACTTTGGAACTGTGGTGCTGGAGAAGACTCTTGAGAGTCCCTTGGACTGCAAGGAGATCCAACCAGTCCATTCTAGGGGAGATCAATCCTGGGTGTTCATTGGAAGGACTGATGCTGAAGCTGAAACTCCAATACTTTGGCCACCTCATGCGAAGAGTTGACTCACTGGAAAAGACTCGGATCCTGGGAGGGATTGGGGGCAGGAGGAGAAGGGGATGACAGAGAATGAGATGGCTGGATGGCATCACCGACTCGATGGACATGAGTTTGAGTGAACTCCGGGAGTTGGTGATGGACAGGGAGGCCTGGCATGCTGTGATTCATGGGGTCGCAAAGAGTCAGACACGACTGAGCAACTGAACTAAACTGATGAGTCTTCTGCAATAGACAATTGAAAGAACTGTGTCACTATTTACTTGTTCATATGTGAGATGTTGGAAGAGTGGTTGTGGAAGTCAGGAGTACCATTTAGGATATGGTGATTTTTAAAAGTCTTTAAGCTAATAAAATGTCAAGTAGAAAGTGTGAACCCAGAGCACAAAGACAAGTTCTAGACTGAAGGGGAAAAACTTGGATGTCTTTTTTAGGGGGAAGGATGTCTTGACAGTACTGAAAACTATGGGGATCTATATTAAGCTGTTGAATATTACTTTTCCCTTGGTTATTGATGTATTAATCAATAACAGAAGTCTGGAAACTATCAAGAATGGAGTTTTTTAATCCCTATTAGTGAAATTTCGAGAACACTATATTCCTCAGGAAAAATATTTTGGGCCAGAAATTGAAACAGATTTCTTAGACTCTGGAAAGTTATGCCTATGGAGTGATCTGCCATTCTGGTTGGGACATGATGAACTGGAATGAGATCAAACTTGGACCAAGACGGACCTGGGTTTAAATTCCAGTTGTCTCATCGTGAACTTATGTGGCTTTAAGGAAGTTTCTTGTCCTTTTCATCTTCTGTTTAATTACCTAAACAACAAAACTTAAAATGCCTACCTTGTAGATTTGTTGTGAAAATTACAAATAATATATGCAAAAAATGCCTAGCACAGGATGGTGTTCAGCATATAGTGAAGTGAAGTGAAGTCGCTCAGTTGTGTCTGACTCTTTGCAACCCCGTGGACTGTAGCCTACCAGGCTCCTCCATCCATGGGATTTCCCAGGCAAGAATACTGGAGTGGGTTGCCATTTCCTTCTCCAGGGGATCTTCCTAACCCAGGGATCGAACTTGAGTCTCCCACATTACAGGCAGATGCTTTAACCTCTGAGCCATCAAATAGTAGCAACATTAAATTCCACTTCTTCCCTACATCATAAGATATCTTGAAAGACACCACCTCTAATTTCATACCTCTTTCTCCCCTTCACTCCAATTAAGTTCCCCATCCCTCCAACTCCACAGGATTGCCTCTGGTCAGATCACCAGTGGTGTCAAATTTGTCCTCAGTTTTGCACCCCTTCTCCAAGGCATTTTGACCCAGGTGATCACTTCTCCCTTGTTGATTACCCTTCTTAGCTTCAATGACACCATACCGTTCTGGTTTCCTGCCTGTATCACAGAAAACTCTGTCTCAGTCTCCTTTGCTGGATCATTTCCCAACTCAGACTCAGTGTCTCAAGTTCAGTGCTAGAGATCCTTTTCTTCTGTGGCCTCGCTCTCTCCAAAGTAATGTTATCCAGTCCTATCATTTTTAAATACATCTATACACTCCCAAATTTCCATCTTCCCCTGAACTCCAAATTCATACATTCAGCACCTCCTTGGCATCTTCATATGATAAGCCCATCAAGTTTAACAGATAAAAAACAGAATTCCTTAACGACCCCACTCAAGTCTTCTGCCATCTTAATAAGATGGTGTCATAATCCACCTAGTGGTACTCTACCAAAATCCTACCCATCAGCACACATTCTAAACTCTACTTCTAAAGCATATCCACAGACTGCTTCATCCGTACTGCCAACTCCCAAGACCCTGTCCTCGGTGCTTCTTACCTAAATTATTGCTCAAATGGTCTCCAAGATTCCACTACAACCCATTCTTCCATAGTAGCCAAAATGAACTTTTGAAGATATAAATCAGGTCATGTCACTTTCACATCTTAAATCTTTAATTGGATTTCTTAGAATGAAGTCCAAGTTGTTTACCCTGGTTTGTGAGAGCTTACATGATTGAGCCTCAGCTTCCTTTCCAATCCCTCTCATTCACCCTACTCTCTGACCTCACTGGCCTTCTTTCTTTCTTCTGAGCTTATTTTCCCATCAGGGTCTTGCCCTACTTGTTTTCTCTGGCTAAAACTCTCTGCTCCAGATCTTGTCATGTTGGGTCCTTTCTCATCGTTCTCAAAGAGGCCTTCCTGATTATCCAGTCTAAAATAGCACCCACTCCCCTCAGTCATGCTCTGCATAACCCTGCCTTATTTTCATTTTTTTACAGCTATTTGAAATTTCCTTGTTTATCTCTGTGTTTACTTCTGTATTATCTGTCTCCCCTCCACGAGTTTATGGACTCCAAGAAAGCAGAGACAGATCTCTCTTTTTCATCTCTGTACCCTTGAGAACCTAGATGGAAGCTGATACACAACAGACTCCCAAATATGTGTATCAGATGAGTGAGTGAATGAGTGAACAGTAGTTGTTACTGCTCTACCCTTGTACACCTGAGGCGCAGATGCTGTGGAGTATCATCCTCTACCTGGCCCAATTTCTGTCACTTGACCCATTTTTTCTGCTTTACCCAAATGCTTTTTCTTCTCTTCCCCAAGGCCCAACTAGTTATTAAATTCTGTCAACCATCTGTTTCTCTCCTGTCCTCTCCCACCGTGTCTACTGCTTAACCTCAGGATCTCGTCATCATTTACCTTAACGTTGTAGCCTCTTAATTGTTCTATCCCCCTCCAGCTTCATTATTAAATCTAATATTGAATTTTTCAAATAAAATCCCCACTTTTTCTTAGGTTCCTGGGTAAGGTCCTCTGTAATTGGGCCCCTGCCTTCAGTGAACATCTCAGTTCACAAATTCCCCTATGCTCCAGCCATTCCAAAATGACTTTCAAATGGCTTCCAAATTCTACTTTTTTGCTATTCTTCCTTCTATTCCTCCTTCTGGAAATGCCCTTCTACCAGCCTATACCCTTCCCAGCTGTATGTTAAACTCATAATCTGCCTTTACTAACCAATTTAAGGACCTCCCGTTTTGCAGAATCTTCTCCAGTCTACCAAATCCACGTAGTCTTTTTTGCCTGTGTGGCCTCTTTAACATACTCTTGTTATTTTACTTTTCTAGCTATATGACGGGTAAGGCAATGGCAACCCGCTCTAGTACTCCTGCCTGGAGAATCCCAGGGATGGGGGAGCCTGGTGGGCTGCCGTCTATGGGGTCACACAGAGTCGGACACAACTGAACTGACTTAGCAGCAGCAACTATATGACAGTTATTTACTAGCTTGGTATCACGTAGTGAGCTCTGTGATACTAGACACTATGTTTTATCTTGGCATCTCTAGCACTCATCCTGAGATATTATAAAATGTCATTGATAAAAATTTGCTTAGAGAAAAACAAAGAATCTAAAGATAAATGCATTCAGCAACCCAACAAACATGAATTATGAAAAATAAGTTGTAATGGCAACCCACTCCAGTGTTCTTGCCTGGAGAATCCCAGGGACGGGGGAGCCTGGTGGGCTTCCATCTATGGGGTCACAGAGTCAGACACAACTGAAGCGACTTAGCAGGAGCAGCAACAGCAGCAAGTTGTGTTTCTAAATCACCATTTAGAAGGTATCAGTGAAAGATGTCATATATTATTACTCTTCAGTATTTACCAGTAAGGAATGATGGGAAGATAGAAGTTGCATTTTCTGAAAATCTGCTTAATGATCAAAGCTCAAAGACTTGGAAATCACACAGTCTTGAGAACCGTTTGTCATTGCAGTGCCTCTCCTCTCCATTTGCCATTTTGAAAAAAGTCAGGTAACAAAATCTTTATTTTGCATGCATCTTATAGTTGCTTTGATTAAATGAATAGCCAGTAGGCTGCTTATTATGAGCCATCTAGGTTGTTTTGGAATTCCTGAATTAAATGCACAAATCGGTTCTTCTAACAGTCGTTGGAAATACAGAGCAACCAAGCAACTGCTAAAAGGAAGGGAGATGCTTGATGTTCTTTTGTTGGAGCCTGAAAATGCTAGGAACACTCAAAAATGCTGGAACCATTGCACTGCAGAGTCAGTGTTAACTGGAGAACTGCACTAAAAATATAAAGCTTTTTTTTTTCCCCACTGTTATTCCCTAAAAATATCTGAAAAATCTACAATAGGATGTACATCTCAACTATACCGTGAGATCTATCCTGCACAAAACAGAAAACAGTCTTCCCCACTTCTCACGGCCTGTCCTTCTTACTACTAAAGTTAGGATATTATATTTTTTAAAATCCCTGTTAAAAAGCACCTATTGAAGATGGCGGAGGAGTAGGTGGACATGGAATACATCTCTCTCCACTGATACATCAGAAATACACCCTCAGACACAGAAGTGCATGCAGAATGCCAGCTGAGAGTGGACAGGAGTACCTGACCAGTGGAAAAGAATATACTGACCCACGTAAAACTCAGTAGGAAGAAGGAACTAGGGGTAAAAACGGGAGTGTTGGAAGGCCTGGACCTGCCCTCAGCAGGTGGGGGACCTGAAGCAGGGGTCTGACCCCCACATCGGGGAAACTGTCTGAATCAGAGGAGAAGCATTTACGGCTGAGAGGGAAATAGCTGATCTGTGGCAGCCTAAATGGAATGAGAATCAGACAGTCCTTGCCTCAGTCATACATACCACAGACGACGCAGCGGTTGGGAGCTGGAGTTTAGGGATTGTGGAGCAATCCCAGGGCGAGGGCTGCTGTTGACTGCAGAAAGACGGATGGAGGGGATGTGAGGGAGGAGACTGTGGTGGGAAAAGTCTGTGGCGGAAAGGCCGGCAGCCATGGAAGCAAGGAGATAGTGCTGAGTCACGTGTAGGGGGTGGAGCCAGCACCATAGCCTCTCCCCATAACCACACACAAGCCAGCATTGGCAGCTAAACAATAGAGAGGCTGGCCCATCAAATGCCTGAGGTACTGAAATACAGAATAGGACCGCAGGCAGCGGGCCCCTCTATGTGCCTGATGCATGGAACAACAGAGAAGGATTCCAGGCAAGGAAGCCCTCTAAGTGCCTGAACTGGCGGAGCTATGGAGAAAGACTGGCCAAAGAGGCCTTCTGATCGCCAGCTACAAGAGCTTTGAAAAAAGACTCTGATAGGGTCATAACTTCTGCAGCAGAGGCAATCCGTGTCCCTGAACACTTGGTGCCGCCAGGGTCGCCACAAGCCAAGCAGCAGCGCTACCTTCACGCTCAGCTCTCACTGGGGCAGAGCTGCCACAGCCAAAATAAGTCTTGCACCTATATGCAAGGTCTTGGGTAGTGTCCAACTCTTTGCAACCCTGTGGACTGTGGCCTGCCATGCTTCTCTGTCAGGGAGGGGGTTCTCCAGGCAAGAATACTGGAGTGTATGGGCCAATACTGGTTGACATACTCTTCTAGAGCACTATATTTCCTGCTGTCTTAGCCGCCAACTCCCCTGAGTACCTGGTGCTGCCAGAACCCCTGCGACCCAAACAGCTGCACTACCTCCACACAGGGGCAAACCCAAGTCCTCCAGGCAGCCTCAGGAGCAAACCCCAATAGACAACCCATATCCAGAGGTGGAAAGAAAACCACAATTGAAACCCAGGGGCAGTGTGACTAAAGGAAGGAGACCCAAAACCCTCCCACCAGGTGTACAAGCTGCAGATTAAATCCACACTATCAACTAGGCCGACTCTGCGTCCATGGAATATATAAAACGTCACTGAGAGCTCCCACAAAAGAAAACCCACTAGTTCTGAGAGCTGTGGACATTGGAGGCAAGAACACAGAGCAGATTGGAATCTGAGCTGCCCCCACAGCAGAGATCAGCACAGTGTTGGAGGGCATCCTGGGGAGGTGAGGTGGACAGTGACTCCCAGCGAGGGAAAGGACTCTAACAGCCGTGACTCAAGAAAAACATGTATTATTCTTATGTTTTGACTTGTTCTGTAGATTCGTTTGGATTTTTTTCTCTTTTTCTCCTTTTTCCCCTCTCTGTTATAGTTGTCGATTTTATTAGCACTATGAAATCTAAGCTTTTGACCTTTTTTTTTTCTTTTTTTTCTCAGTCACATTTTTTATAAACCTCTGCCTCTATGTTGGGCTTTTGCAGTTCTGGAGAGTTTTTTTTTTTTTTCCTTTTTTTTAATTTTAATTTTTTATACCCATTATTATTATCTTTTCTACATTTATTCCTTTGTTTGCTTTTTCTGCTGTTCTTTTCCCTTTGTAGCTAATCTTGAATATATATAAAATCTTCTTTATCTACCTCTATTTAACTGCATATCTATCTTTCTTTTCTTTCTTTCCTTTAGTCTCAATATATTTGTTAGTTTTTTCATTGCATTATACCCCAATTGGTACCTTGCTTTAGTTTTGTTTTCCAGTTTGTGCTTTAGTTAATTTTGTTCTGGTAGACATAATTTTTGGTTCCCTTTGTTCGCCAGGTCAATCTCTTGTACTTTATTTTTGTTGGACTGTTTTGAATTTGCTTATGTGTGTATATGTACATGTGTATATTCAGTCACACTTTTTATTGTTGTTATAAACTAACATTCGAATTAGGGGTCCCAGAAGAAGAAGAGAAAAAGAAAGGGCAAAAGAAAATTTTTGAAGAGATTATAGTTGAAATTTTCCCCAACATGGAAAAGAAAATAGTCAATCAAGTACAAGAGGCACAGAGTCCCATACAGGATAAACCGAAGGAGAAACATGCCAAGACACATACTAATGAAACTAACAAAGAAAATATTGAAAGCAGCAAGGGACAAGAAACAAGTAACATACAACGGAAACCCCATATACTTAACGGCTGATCTTTTAGCAGAAATTCTGCTGGTTCTGAAGAATTTATTTGCAGGGCAGCAGTTGAGAAAGGAGACATAGAGAATAGACTTATGGACATGGGGAGAAGGAAGGAGAGAGCAAGATGTATAGAAAGAATAACATGGAAAATTATATTATCGTGTGTAAAATAGATAGCCAACGGGAATTTGCTGTATGGTTCAGGAAACTCAAACAGGGGCTTGTATCAACCTAGGGGGTGGGATTGGGAGGGAGATGGGAGGGAGGTTCAAAAGGGAGGGGATATATGTATACCTATGGCTGATTCATGTTGAGATTTGACAGAAAACAACAAAATTCTGTAAAGCAATGATCCTTCAATAAAAAATAAATTAAACAATAAAAATTTAAAAAAATTTTTAAAGCACCTGTTAAGGTTTCTTCTGTGCAGAAATTCTCATTACTCTGTTGACTGTATTAGTCTGTCAGATTTTCAAAGAGAAAGCAGTTCCCAAGAAGTAAAAAGAGTAAGAAACAGGAAGCTATTGACAGAAAAAGAATTCTGAAAAGGGAGGAACAGAACTGGATGCAAAATTCAATCTACTTTTGACTAAAGCAGGCTTCAACTTTTACATAACAGATGTGGTGATGAAAACCTGCATATAAAGGAACCATAGCAGTGGCTTTCCAATGTGATAAGAGTTAGGATCTGTTGACCTGAAACAGACTGCCAGATATTTCTCAGCAAAGAGGAGTTTATTTGGCATCAGTTGTTCAGTTGCTCAGTCATCTCTGACTCCTTGCAACCCTGTGGACTGCAGCAAGCCAGGCTTCCCTGTCCTTCACTATTTCCCAGAGTTTGCTCAAACTCATGTCTATTGAATTGGTGATGCCATCCAACCATCTCATCCTCTGTCACCCCCTTCTCCTCCTGCCTTCAATATTTCCCAGCATCAGGGTCTTTTCCAGTGAGTTGGCTCTTAGCATCAGGTGGCCAAAGTATTGGAGCTTCAGCTTCAGTATCAGTTCTTCCAATGGCATCAGTAGAGAATTACAGTTCTGCAACCATGGCGAACCACAGGCAGGCTCCCACAGGGCAAAGGAAAAAGAAATCTTTTATAGAGGGAAAAGGCATTAGGAAGGTGTGTAGTAAACAAAGAGTCCATGGTTTTCCATTGACTGAGTCCTTGCCAGAAGAGAAGTCTTTCTTCTTTGGGCTTGCTGGGCCCTGCTGTTGTTGCAGGGCATGGGAACTCCCCCTTCTGGTTGCCCAACTGTATTTAACTGAGGTTTCTCTTAATTCCTTTTTACAGATTAAGCTCAAGATGATTCTCTGTCTCCAAAGAAAATCATTCTTCGTTTTGTGCTAATCTTGAAGTGAGAAAGACAGAACTCTTAAGTTTTAATGACTTGTATAAACATCAGAGATTAAAAGCAAATATAGAGTTCCTAGCTTGGAGTGGGCTTCATTAAAATGCCTTACATGGGACCTGATTGAATAAGATCACTTTACATTTGCATTTTCATTAAAAGTGTGAGAAAACATTAAAAAAACAAGAACTCCGTCTAAAATGTCAGAACCAGGAGGGAAACCCTCAATAATGAAATGTTTTGCTTGTGGGAGTTTAAGAAACAACATGATATACTAAACTGCCTGTACTTAGTACATCAGGGTCAGTAAACCGCACACGTAACAGATTACAGATTTAAAATGGTAGGTACATTAGAAGGGATGCGAAAACTGAATATCAAACATCCCTGAGGTAGAAATGAGTGGCAGTGTAGAAGCTGGAAGTGGAGAGATTATAGGCAGACCAGTGAAAAATTATTATAGTAAATAAAGTCTCTTTACAGACACGGAATAGAGCAACTATTAACTTGGTTATCAGGATCAGCTGTTAACTGAAATGTATTTATAAGGGCACATTCAAGGTTTTAAAAATGACTTTCAAAAGCTATAGCTAGCCTCCTAAAAAGAACAGTAATAGTAAATCTTTAATAGTGAATTGATGGTGACAATACTTATTGCCTAGAGCATACCTGAGTATATTCATTTTCTAAGGCTGCCATAACAAAGTACCACAAACTAGATGGCTTAAAACAACAGAAATTTATTCTCTCACAGTCAGACAGCTAGAAGTCCAAAATCATGTGTAGCCAGGGCTATGCCCTAAGGCTGAGTAGAAGCCTTTCTCACCTCTCTCTGGCTTCTAGTGGTGGCCATAAATCCCTGGTGTTCCTTGGTTTACAGCTTCATCACTACAATCTCTGCCTCTGTCATCATACGGCATTCACCCTATGTGTCTCTTCATGTGATGTTTTCCTTCTCTTCCAAATACAGCAATCATATTGGATTAGTACCTATCCTAATTGCTTTATCTTAACTTGATTACATATACAAAGACCTTATTTCCAAACAAAGTCACATTTACAGGTGCTGGGGGTGGAACTTCCACATATCTTTTTGAGGGACACAATTCAGCCCACAAGACCCAGGATCCTTTCCCTTGATCCAGCTTCCGGTGATAATCTAAAGTAGGTTAAGTCCTAAAATAAAATTGTCCCACCCTCTAAAATAAATATTCCAAGCTCACTAATTCCAGATGAGACCTGACATCTGTCTTTCACCATAACCAATATTCTTTTGGTAATCTTATGAAACTAATCATATGGGCTCTGTTTGTAAAATACCTTTACCTTTGATTTACATATAATGTAAATAGATTAGCACTTTATGCATTCATGTTTCTTTTGCTCCACCTATAGTTCCCTTGCTGCTGCTGCTGCTGCTAAGTCGCTTCAGTCGTGTCCGACTCTGTGCGACCCTATAGACGGCAGCCCACCAGGCTCCGCCGTCCCTGGTATTCTCCAGGCAAGAACACTGGAGTGGGTTCCCATTTCCTTCTCCAATGCATGAAAGTGAAAACTGAAAGTGAAGCCGCTCAGTGTCCAACTCTTAGCGACCCCATGGATTGCAGCCTACCAGGTTCCTCCATCCATGGAATTTTCCAGACAAGAGTACTGGAGTGGGGTGCCATTGCCTTCTCCAAATAACCCTTCTACTCCCTTATAAAGATTTTTATTTCAAAAATTCCATTGCCCTCCTTTTAATCTGATTTCCCTAAACCTGTTCTCTCATGAATACATCAAACATTTCTCTGTATGACTAAACACCAAATACGGCCAAGTTCTCTCCACTAACACTCCTGTGGCCCAGACAAATTAAGAGATATAGTTGAAAATCTGCTTAAGTGGTCCAGGAATATTTTCTTCATTGTCATCGTTATCATACTCATTGCTGTCATCATTTACAAAGTGCTTAACAAGTATTTTCTCACCAAAAGCCCTGTAAGACAGGTACTTTATCATCATAATTTAATTTACAGACAAGGAAAACTAAAGTTCAAGGATTTTAAGTAACTCACCCAAGATCACACAGCAGTAAGTGGTGGAGCACCAGATGTCATGGTGGCCAAGAAAGCTTTATCTGCTTGAGGACACAGAGGACTCCAGGAGGCTCTTACCTAACTTCGCCCACAAGTGGTTGGTAGCTAGGAACCAGGTAATATGTTGTGTTATAAAGAAAAGTTGTATGTATAGGAAGAAAAAATAAGTAGTATTGTATTGGCTGTAGGTTATAGAGTAGTTGACAACCTCCTGGTTAAGCAGGAAAGCTGTGCTTGTGCAAAATTAAGTTGAGAGAGGAAGAAAAATGAGGGACCTCTTAGGTCGTGCTTTTCTTCCAGACAACTCTAATTTGCTCTTTTCCCAATTAGATGAACTGTTTCCTATTTGTTTTTGTTGTTGTTCTTTAGTTGCTCAGTCATACCCGACTCTTTGCAAACCCATGGACTGTAGCCTGCCAGGCTCTTCTGTCCATGGGATTTTCCAGGCAAGAATACTGGAGTGGATTGCCATTCCCTTCTCCAGGGGATCTTCCCAACCCAGGGATCAAAACCCTGTCTCTTGCATTAGCAGTTCACTTTTATTTCTGAGGATTAATTTAGAAGCTAATTTCCCTAAAAATGTCATGAGTGAGCCAATACATAATAATGAGGAGAGAGGTGGGGAAAGAGTGAAAATAAAAATACTAAGTTTAAAATAATGTTAGTGCTACAGAAAGTGGAAAGGAGAGAGGAGTGAAACTCGCTCAGTCGTGTCTGACTCTTTGCAACCCCATGGACTATACAGTTCATGGAATTCCCCAAGCCAAACTACTGGAGTAGGTAGCTGTTCCTTCTCCAGGGGATCTTCCCAACCCACGGATCAAACCCAGGTCTCCCACGTTGCAGGTGGATTCTTTACCAGATGAGCCACCAAGGAAGCCCAGAAAGGAGAGGGAATGAGGTAAAATGAAAATCTTTATAAAGTTCCTGTTAAAAGAACCTAGAAAGGTTTCTCCCATGTAAAAATTTACTCTCATTATTCTGCTGGCTGTGTTTGTCAGATTTCCAGAAAGTAAACAATGACATGTAAATTCCAAACATATAAACCAAACAGTTTTCTGTTGTAAGCATAAGGCTATAGATTATATGTACTGCCCTGCATTCTCTTTGGAAGAGAAAAATATTTGTTAGTGTTTGTTTTTTTGTTATTAAAAATACAGCAGATCCTGATGGTAATTTTTGTAAATCAGTCATTTAAAGTATGTCAGTCTGCCCTCATTCTGGTCAGTAAGACTACTTTTACTTTCTGTTTGAATACAAAAAATATATATATGCATTTACTGATATATGGCTTCCTTTTCAGAATCACTTTACATATGATAATGTTAAAAATGCTATTAATATTTGCTGCATAAAGTCAAGAGGGATGGAATCAAATACCACTCTGTAACCCTTACTAAAAATTTCATTTCAGGTGTAATTTTTTGTTTTGCTTTCTGTTTGTCTGTTCTTCTTTTATTCCTTTCTTTTCAAAGAAATTTGTTTATACAATGAATTCAAAATATCTTAAGACAGAAGAGCTTCTGAGACTCTTTCTGCCAAGAGCTGGCTTGATGAATCTTGACAAGTGAGAAGTTCACTTTGGTCTTTAAAACCTTTGTCATTTTTACCTCACTCTCTTTTTTTCATGAATTTCCCACCAGATCTCTTGTTGTGTATATATGTTAATGTAATTAAGATATTTGAATTGTTTAAGTGGACTCTGGTAAATGCCTAGAAGAATAAATGTTGAGGATATTTAAATGGTTGAGATGATCAGGGAGATCTTTTTAGTGAGTGCAATTTTTGGTGTTCCTCCAATCCTGCCATAAAGCATTGTGCTATTCTACCTCCATTCCAGGCCTTGACTTGATTGTTCCCTTGACTTTAGGCAGGACTAAGTTAAACTTATCATATATATGCCTAGTAAGAAGTGGGCCTACTATCCAGGTGTCTAATCATGATAACAGCAGTATATGTTTTTTTTAAAAAGACAGACAGACCCTCATCTGAGTTTGTTTTTTTTTTACATTTTTTTTTTAATTTTTATTTTTTTATTTTTTAAAAAACAATTTTAGGAATCTTTACTTAAAAACAACCTTATCTTAAAATGGAGTAACTTTGGTTTTATGAGCAGCAAGCAAAGTACAGAAGCAAAAATGCATTACAGGAGCATTAAGTTCTACATTAGGTCACAGCGTCTAATCTGAAATCACACCCATAATATCATTTTTCAGGATATCTGGGAAATAGTTATTTCCCAGGATGTCTGAACCATAGCTACTCTATTTTGACTTTTAATTGTAAAAAAAAAAAAAAAAAATTTTTTTTAATAGCCAAAGCAGATTTCACCATTAATGACGTCAGTGTTTTTCTAGGTATGAGAAGATGCAAGAATTGGAACTCATAAAACCTTTTTCTGAAAAGATCTAACTATCTGAATGCCTGTTCTGCCAGTTTGTTTGTTTTTTTTTTTTTCAGAGCACAGAGTGCCTCGTTCCTGAGTTTCACCCTGAACTTCTTTCAGGGGGTATTGAAGGTCAGCAGCTTGCAATGGTCATGATGTAATCTTTGTAGAGGCAGCTGGCAAGTACCAACTTCCAGTCAGCAGGGTCCCTTCATAGCCACATATCTGACCATGTGACACCATTTCATGGCCATTGTGTCCCGCGGTGCTGGGAAGGCTCATTCCCAGGTCTAGGGAAGTGATGGGCCACTCAGTGTGCTAAAATTGGACCAGGCCTTTCAACTAGCAAAAGTCTCTGGACCACTGTCTTACTAGCCTCCTGGTCCAGGAAAATATTTCCTCTTGTTGCTTTTTCCCATACCCAGAGTCACATTATTACAATTATTGATCTCATATGGAACTGTCAGTGCAGCATTATATCACAGGCTCAGTGAAACAAGTGACATAGAAAATAATATAGCCATAGCTAGCAGTTATTAGTAAAATAAGAATTATAAGTCAAGAACTTTCATTGTTTCTTGTTTTTTTTTTTTTTAATAAAAAAAAAATTTATCTATTTATCTTGGCTATGCTGGGTCTTCATTGCTGCACAGGCTTTTTGCTAGTGGCAGCAAGCAGGGAATGCTCTCTAGTTGCAGTGCAGGGGCTTCTCTTTGTGTTGGCTTCTCTTGCTGCAGAGCATGGGCTCTAGGGCAGGTGGGCTTCAGTAGTTGTGGCACATGAGTTCAGTAGTCGCAGCTTTCAGGCTCTAGAGCACAGGCTCTGTAGCTGTGGTTCATGAGCTTAGTTGCCCTGCAGTATGTGGGATCTTCCCTGACCAGGGATCGATTCTATGTGTCCTGCATTGGCAGGTGAATTCTTTACCACTGAACCAGGAGGGAAGCACCAACAGTATTATTTTTGAATTGTTATATTACATGTTCAAGACTTGCAGAGAATAAAACAGTATCTATTCATCATGGCTGGTATATATTGAAACTTCCTAAGTATCAAGAATGTTCCAAGCATTTGACTGTTATTATCTCAGGTAATTCTCTCAAGAACCTTTTGAAGTAGGAATTAAGTTTACCATAGAAAATTGCTGATATTTGACTGCCTATAACCTATAAAAATGACAATTTCATATTTTAGATTAATACTATTACCCCATTTTACAGTTGAGTAGACTGAGATTTGTGAAGATTAAGGAATTTGCCTGAAATAAGTGATAGAGCCAAATATCTGAATCCAGGCAGTGTGAATTCAAAGCCCACAGTCTTAAAGATGTTTGAATGACATATTATATAACAGAATGCATTTGGACAAATATACACATTTTTACTTGTGTAAAAACGCTCTGAAAACTGTTACATGTTCTTCATGCTCTTCATCAAGGATAGTTTCTCTTTTTGAATTAGTAATACTTTTCCTTTTGATACCCAAATACTTGGAGCCAAAATTTTCAAGAAAACATCACTATAATGAATTGTCCATTACTTTCTGAAAGATTCTACTCACCTAGTAATTAACCATTAGTCACTTTTCTGGCCTTTGTTACGGTAATTTTGAGGATTATCATAGGGCTCCACCAGCCTGGAAATGATTCATCCAGTCTGTGCAATTTGTTGGGTGGTTTGATTTGTAGGAGAGTAGGGGTTAAGTAGATCAAACTTTAAGCCATAACCAAGCTAGGGGAGACTTGCATTACTGGTTACCACCTATGCAGGCAGCCTAGGAAGATTTTTGGCTTTGGGGTTTTTGTTTTTCTTTTTAATATGTATTTATGTGTTTGCCTGCAGCAGGTCTTAGTTGCAGCATGCAGGATCTTTAGTGTGGCATACAAACACTTAGTTGTGGTATGTGGGATCTAGTGCCCTTACCAGTAATAGTACCCAGGCCCCCTGCATTGGGAGCACAGTCTTAGCCATTGGACCACTGGGGAAGTCCCTGGCTTTGGTTGTTTTTTTTTTCTTTTTTTCAGATGAATATGAGATGATCAGTGTCCCTGTTACCACTAAAATATACTCCCAATTCAGTGAAAAAAACAAAAACCAGACAAGACATTCTATGTGTGTTAGTTGCTCAGTCATGTCTGACTCTTTGCGACCCCATGAACTGTAGCCCGCCAGGGACCCCTGTCCATGGAATTCTCCACGTAAGAGTACTGGAGTGGGTTGCCATTCCCTTCCCCACCCAGGGATTGAATCCGGGTCTTCTGCCTTGCAAGCGAATTCTCTACCATCTGAGCCACGAAGGAAGCCCCAAGACATCCTAAATATGAATAATTTGCTCGATCTTGAACATATTATTATTGAACATAGAATGCTAATAAGTAGCGCAAGCTATAGAATAGAAGAGATGAACTGAGAAGAGCACATAGACCCACTGAGGAAATGACTGATTCACTTTCAGGATCTTTGGGTGAGGTAACTTCTTAGTGAAGAGAAGCAACTGAGAAAAGACATGTCTTATTACATGCCTTATTATTTTCATTGCTGTTACCTGTGCTTTCTTGATCTTGACTTATCTTTATAAACATAGAATAATCATTAAAAATAAAGCCACTTTATGCTAAGTAAAATCATAATCATTTTGACATAAAAAATTGGCACATGATGTACAACAGTGATTTTCAATTCTGTCTGCACACTGAACATTTAAAAATTAGTTATTTCCCCTAAAATCAAATAATGCAGAATTTCTGAGAGTAGAGATAGGTATTTCTTCCCAAGTTATTTTATTGTGTAACCAACACTGAAGACCACTGGTCAACAAGAATATTTATTTCTATGGAAAGAAGAGAAACTGCAGAATTCAAAACTCTTTACAATTTCACTTATTTTCTATTCCATCCTACATTCCAATAGAAGTACAACCAATCAATATGATACCCCAATTGTTTCACAGAATTCATTTTCTTGTGATGAACAACTTTGGCTTAACTGCTAGCTAGGAAAAGCCAGCACTGACCGTAGGATTCAGCCAACATAAAATGGAGAAAACAGTAATAAAAAAAAAAAAAGATCTATCTGCATACCCAGCCCCCAGATCTTGTTTTCCAGTACCACTCTTCAATTTAAGAAAAAAGAACTAGATCTCTTAGAGAAATGGCTGAGTCTGGGACTGGGGCAGGAAATATACAAGATGAAGCTGGAGCATCTTCTAGTGATAGAAAGCAAGAAAACACCAAAACATGCACACATGCACAGCCCAGAACACAGTAAGGAGGAATAAGGGAGTGAACTGAAAGATTTCCCAATGAACAAAGCTGAAACAATCTGAGCAATAAAATAAAGTGGTATTGATTATAATCCAGAGTATTTTCTAATCTATAGATTGGTACTAACATAAATAATTGATTTAATCAATAAAGAAACTGGAGGAGAAAAGACAAATCTCTCATGCAGAAGAATTCCCAATAATTATATAACTACTCCTCCCTTGACAAGGTGGAAAATAACTACCTACTCCCTGTGTGTGTTCAGAGCATCATGACTTCCTTTCAAAGGGTACAGTTTGGAATGTGACATGTGTACAATGCTTTATAAATGTGTATAAATCACTGCACATATGTCACAAATTGGGATCCCTGGGAAATAGCCTGAGATGGAGATTATCATGCCAGAGATTTATTTGGCAGTGTCCTTGGAACAAACAACTGTGGAAGGGAATTGAAGGAAGCAGGGTGGACAGGGGAAGAAGTTGATCTGCAGTGCAGTCTTAGTGGAGGTCTCAGCCAACCATCCAGGGAGTTTTGAAACAGAAATGTCCCTCCAGAGTTGTCCTGACTTAGGAGGGAGGGAGCAGGTCTTTCTGTAGCTACACTGAGTAGTCGTTGGATGCAAGCCACCCTTGGGAGAAGGTCTTGACCCTGAGAGCAAAGCAGCTCTCTTCTGCTGAGGCCATCCACTGGAGGTGGGGGGGGCGGGGCGGGCAGCAAAATCGAAGGGCTTTTTACTGACCATGCTCCTAGCACCTGGGACTAGATCCTTTATTCCTGAAAGGGACCAGGCAGCACATCACAGTGTCTCCCACAACATGGTTTATGTGTGGTACTTTTCACAGTAAAAAAAAAAAAAAATCTTAAAAGAAAATTGGCAAAGTAGGAAGGCTAGGCTGTAAAAGGGAGTCATTTAGGAGTGTTGCAGAATCTTGGACTAGATAGGACAAAGTCTGGAACCTAATATGATGAGGCAGAATGTGGAAGAAAACTGAACACTGAGTTAGGAGTGTCCATCCATAGAGTAATAAGTGAGTTTTCCACAGGTAGAGGCAAAACAAGTGAATCAGATGTGACTGGGTAACATTACCCAGACTACCATGATTAACAAACAGTGGAGTGAGCAGTGAGCTAGATTGACAATTCCCAGGAAGCTAATGTTGCAAATTTGGCTTCTGCTTTGTCCCCATGAACTGCAAGGGACAAATGTGGATGAGAACTTTTATTCTGTGTCCAAGAAGATCTGTATTCCTTTGATTATACAACAGAAAGGGATTCAATATAGTAGTGATAGATATGTCAAGGATTCTAGTTTTGAAATAAGGCTCATATGATAACAAGAAATCACTTTGTCTTCTACTGCCAATCATCCTGTCACAATAGATGCTATTTATTAGTCCCATCACTATGAACCAGATACCATTTTAAAGTGCTTTATGAACATTGCATCATTCATTCCACACAACAGATAAGTGGGTAGGTGCTACAATTATTTTCATTTGATTGATAAGAAAACTAATCACTTAGTGTCTCCAAGGGTGTAATAGGATGATTATTAAATTTAAGCAGCTTGGCCCCAGAGACTGTCTTCTGTCTGAACATGCAACTACTTCCCGGAGATGGGAAGACATCAACATAGGTGGTGCTGTTTGTTGTTCAGTTGCTAAGTCATGTCTGACTGTTTACAGCCCCATGGACTACAGCTTGCCAGGCTCCTGTGTCCTCCACTATCTCCTAGAGTTTACGCAAATTCATGTCCATCGAGTTGGTGATGCTATCTAACTCATCTTCTGCCACTCCCTTCTCCTTTTGCCTTCAATCTTTCCCAGCATCAGGGTCTTTTCCAATGATTCCACTCTTCGCATCACTGGCCAAAGTATTGGAGCTTCAACTTCATTATCAGTACTTCCAATGAATATTCAGGACTGATTTCCTTTAAGATTGACTGGTTTGATCTCCTTGCAGTCCAAGGGAATCTCAAGAGTCTTCTCTGAGAAGCACCACAATTCAAAAGCATCAATTCTTTGATGCTACGCCTTCTTTATAGTCCAACTCTCACATCCGTACATAACTACTGGAAAAACCGTAGCTTTGCTATACAGACCTTTGCCAGCTAAGTGGTGTCTCTGCTTTTTAATATGCTGTCTAGATTTGTCATACATTTCTGAGCAAGTGTCTTTTAATTTTATGGCTGCAGTCACCGTCCACAGTGATTTTGGAGCCCACGAAAATAAAATCTGTCTCTTCTTCCACTTTTTCTCCTATTTGCCATGAAGTGATCAGACCAGATGCCATGATCTTTGTTTAATGTTGAGTTTTAAACCAGCTTTTTCACTCTCTTCTTTCGCCCTCATCAAGAGGCTCTTTAGTTCCTCTTCAGTTGCTGCCAACAGAGTGGTAACATCTGCATATCTGATATTGATATTTCTTTCATCAGTATTGATTCCAGCTTGTGATTCACCCAGCCCAGCATTTCGCATGATATAGTCTGCACATAAGAGGACTCAGTACTGATGAACCTACTTGCAGGGCAGGAATAGAGACTCAGACATAGGGAACAGACTTAGGGACACAACAGGGGAAGGAGAGGTTGGGATGAATTGAGAGAGTAGCTTTGAAATACATACATTACCATGTGTAAAACAGATAGCTAATGGGAAGATGCAGTATAGTGTAGGAAGCTCAGCCTGGTGCTCTGTGATAACCTAGAGGGGTGGGATGGGGTAGGAGGTGGGAGAGAGGTTCAAGAGGGAGAGGACATGTATATACTATGACTGATTTATGTTGATGTATGGCAGAAACCAACACAACATTGTAAAACAATTATCCTCAAATTAAAAATAAATTTAAAAGAAAGAGTACTCAGGCTTCCCAGGGGGTGCAGTGGTAAAGAATCTACCTGCCAATGCAGGAGACAAAAGAGACATGGGTTTGACCCCTGGGTTGAGGAGATCCCTGAAATAGGAAATGCAACCCACTCCAGTATTCTTGCCTGGAAAATTACAGGGACAGAGGAGCCTGGCAGGTTACAGTCCATGGAGTCACAGAGTCAGACACAACTACAGCAAGGACTTTGAGGGCCAGAGGCAGCCTAACCCTGGCTCTCACTCTGAAGCCATAGGAGCCTCCAGGAGCTCCACCCTAAGCCACAAACCCTGCTATGTTCTGCTCCCGTGAGCACAAAAATAAGAAATAATTAGGATCATAACCTGAAGTTCTTATCTGAAAATGGATTTTGAGAGACTAAGTCATAGAGTATCAGTGGACAGGAAAGAATGTTTTGAAGATTTCTCAGTTTCTTGGAGAGGCAGCAGAAACTAAAAAAGAAAGGGGAAGAAAATCTGTTCTCTGAGTCAGAAAATGTCAATACTGGAATAGGAACTTTTTGAGCTATCCCCATAACAGAAAGTTTAAGAACCAGACTCTAGAGGCAGACTGGCTGGGTCCATGGCCTAACTCCACAACTGAGTAACCAGGGACCCTGAGCAAGATCCTGAAACTCTCTGTGCTTGAAGCATGGAAAAGATGGCACCCACCTCACAGCACCACCATGAAAAGCTTATAGAGTTAACCCGGGTCGAGTGTTTAGAACTGAGCTTGAGCCGAGCTGTTCTAAGTACCTATGTGCTATTATTATCTCTTCCTGGGTAGCAGGGCATTGTTTGCCTTGACAATTCCATTCCGGTCTTTTTTTCTGCAGGAAATCAGGGTGTGGTTCTGGGATCAAAACCATTCAGAGTAACAAAGTGAGTAACCATTCTGTCTGGAAGGAAGGCAAGTATCCAAGGTAAAAGGCAGGCTATTTCTATTCTAATTCTAGAATCATCAGGCTAGTTCTAATACCTGGAAACACATCAAAGTTTATAATTTAAAAAACAGAAGACACAATCATATTCTTTGGCCCTCTGGTTCCTTATATGTGAAGTGAGGTGGGGCTCGTGGACTAAATTGGTAGCTCCCAAATTGGCTTCAGCAGACTCGTTGTGGTATTCCTCAGAGGTGTCAGAGGCCTCTAGGGTGGTATGAGCTGTGCAGATGAGACCCTAGCTCCTACATCAGTGAGAGCAACTCCACTTGCATCTGTTTTACATATGATTATAACTCTAAGAACAAAACACCTGTAGAACCACAGTCCCTTGACTAAAAATATAATCAAGTTCTTCCAAGAATAAGAGCTTCAAACCTCTTTTTTTTTGTAATTAAGGGAGCAGCCATTAAAATATTATACTCTTTTCTTTAATTCATAACAAATCCAAATGAGCATAATTTGGAAAGCAGCAGGGAGGGAAATGAAACCGAATTAATTCCTGTGCTGAATGTTCATGTTGTTGTTGTTCAGTCACCTAGTCATGTACAACTCTTTGAGACCCCATGGACTGCAGCAGGCCAGGCATCCCTGTCCCTCACCATCTCCCAGAGTTGGCCCAAATTCATGTTCATTACATCAGTGATGTCCAGCCATCTCATCCTCTGATGTCCTCTTCTTCTGCCATTGATCTTACCCAGCAGGAAATCAAGGACTTTTCCAATGAGTCGTCTCTTCTAATCAGATGACCAAAGTACTGGAGTTTCAACTTCAGCATCAGTCCTTCCAATGAAATATTCAAGGTTGATCTCCCTTTAGATTATCTGGTTTGATCCCCTTGCTGTTCAAGGAAGAATATTAACATAGTGCCACAGAAAGGGAGATGCTTTACAAATTCAAGGCAGTTGGAAAATACTTTTATCCTTCTTAGGAATTTTGACAGCTCCGTGTCTGAGTACTTTTCTCATGGCAGATGTGTGTGGTTGGTCCAAGAGGCAGGCCCACAAGGGAAGACTTACACATTAGACACAGTAGGCACAATGCCTAGGGCCCATTGCACTTTTAGGGCCTCATCGAAATGTTTTCATTTTCATCTCTCTTTTTTAAAAAGAAATATTTATTTGTGTTTGGTTGTGATTCTTCTTCGCCGTGTGAGGTCTTTCCCTAGTTGTGGCAAGTGGAGAATACTTTCTAGCTGCGGTGCTCAGGCTTCTCATTGCAGTGGCTTCTCTTGTCGAGGAGCACAGGCTCTAGAGTGGGCAGGCTTCAGTAGTTGCAGCTTGCAGGCTCAGTAGTTGTAGCGCTCAGGCTTAGTTACCCTGTGGCATGTGGAATCTTCCAGGACCAGGGATTGAACCAGGTCCCCTGCATTAACAGGCAGATTCTTAACCACTGGACCACCAGGAAAGTCCTCATTTTCTTTTCTTTCAAAATCAATAGAAAAATATATGTACATTATTATTGTTGATCTTACACAAGTAGACTGCCAAGTATTTTTCCAGTAAAGATGGGTTTATTCAGAATCAGCAGAGAATTGCAGTTTGGTGAGTAACATGCCAGTTTCCAAAACGCAAGGGAAAGAAAATGCTTTGTAGACAGGAAAAGGGAGCTGGGAAGGCTAGAGGAAACAAAGGATCCCCAGCTTTTCATTGGCTGAGTCCTTCCCAGAAACAAAGAGGGGGCTTTCTTCTTCCTGGACTCAGCGGTGTCAAGGGTGTGAGAGCTCCCCCTTCTGGTTTCTCAACAGTATTTGAGGTTTCGGCTTATTCATTTTACACACCTCATGCGACGAGTTGACTCACTGAAAGAGTCTCTGATGCTGGGAAGGATTGGGGGCGGAAGGAGAAGGGGACGACAGAGAATGAGATGGCTGGATGGCATCACCGACTCGATGGGCAGGAGTTTGAGTGAACTCCGGGAGTTGGTGCCGGACAGGGAGGCCTGGCGTGCTGTGATTCATGGGGTCGCAAAGAGTCGGACACGACTGAGCGACTGAACTGAACTGAATGTAAATTTGCCTGGAGAATCCCAGGGACGGCGGAGCCTGGTGGGCTTCTGTCTGTGGGGTCGCGCAGAGTCAGACACGACGGAAGCGACTTGGCAGCAGGCAGCAGCAGCAATGTAAATTTAGCCTAGACAATATTCATCTTTGTACCAATCATAAAATGACAACATTTTTATTGAGGAAAGTGTCCACAAAGCAGACATGCGCGCAGCCCATTAATATCACAATGCAGCCCTGATGCCTATAGCTCAGAGTATCAGGTCACAAGGAGGACAAGATATGCAGAGCCTCAGCCCAGCCCAGAGTCCGCTTGAAGGGCTAGATCCCTTTGTCATGGAAATTGATCATAGTGGCAGTCTTCCCTGTTTGTTCTGATGAATCCCTTGCCTAGCATGTTATGAGAACTTCCTATTCAAACAGGAGTGGGAAATCAACAGGAATACCATCACCTGGGGACTTGTGAGAAACAAAAACTCTCAAGTCCATACCAAGACAGAGTGCATCAGAACCTGCATCTTCACAACATTGTGAGTGAGTTAAAAACACATTGAAATTTTTGAAGCACAGGACAAGCCCAGATGATTCAATTATAGGGAACAGAGAAATTCAGAGAGAAAAGTCTCATCCTGGAGCGAGATGAATGTCTGAGAATCACCAGAGATTTCCTTAGTAGGAAAGGAGTGGCACAGGTAGAGGTAATTCTGAGGGCAGGGGAGCCAGGCAGGAAAGGGAGTGGAATTCAAGGGCATCTTTCAGAGAGGTTTTGCCTTTATCGTGCTTTCCCCTCTGGACTCTGGAAAAGGCTCTTTAACTTCTTCTGTCTGTGTGAAAAGTCAGAACACCTGACCACCCAGCATGTCGGAGCTTCAGAGGCTGAAGGCAAAGCACGGTAGAATCAACAGTTACCTTCACCGCCTTCTCCTGGTTGACCTGGGCCCGGGAGAGGGCGCCACATCTCACCAGGGCCTGTGCCCAGGGCTCCCTGAGGGTGACCAGTAGGAAAGGGAGCTGTGATTCAGGTGGAGTCAGAATCCAGACAAAAGATCAAGAGGCACCAAAGAACAGCTTCCCCCTTCATGGGAAATAGATGGGGAAACAGTGGAAACAGTGTCAGACTTTATTTTTCTGGGCTCCAAAATCACTGCAGATGCTGATTGAAGCCATGAAATTAAAAGACGCTTACATCTTGGAAGGAAAGTTATGACCAACCTAGATAGCATATTAAAAAGCAGAGACATTACTTTGCCAACCAAGGTCCATCTAGTCAAGACTATGGTTTTTCCAGTGGTCATGTATGGATGTGAGAGTTGGATTGTGAAGAAAGCTGATCGCCGAAGAATTGATGCTTTTGAACTGTGGTGCTGGAGAAGACTCTTGAGAGTCCCTTGGACTGCAAGGAGATCCAACCAGTCCATTCTAAGGGAGATCAGTCCTGGGTGTTCATTGGAAGGACTGATGCTAAAGCTGAAACTCCAATACTTTGGCCACCTCATGCGACGCGTTGGACGCGTTGACTCACTGGAAAAGACTCTGATGCTGGGAGAGATTGGGGGCGGGAGGAGAAGGGGACGACAGAGAATGAGATGGCTGGATGGCATCACCGACTCGGACATGAGTTTGAGTGAGCTCCGGGAGTTGGTGATGGACAGGGAGGCCTGGCATGCTGTGGTTCATAGGGTCGCAAAGAGTCGGACACGACTGAGCGACCGAACTGAACTGAACTGAACCATCTTAACAGGGATGTAAGACCAAAACGTCTGTTTTCCCACTGCAACCTAGACAAAGGGGAGGTAGACACTAGCCCGTAGGTTATATTAGGTTTCATCTAAGTTTTCTTCTTGAAGAAATGGTTACATTGTTTTAAAATGCTCGAAAGCTTTCTAAAGGGAATGAACTCAAATTCCCTCCAGCTATAACGTGGCCTTTTCCATCTCTACTCCCCTCTGACTGGAAGGAGCACTAGTCACCGCTTTCTGCTCTCCAGCTTCTGAAAGTGAAAGTTAAAGTCACCCAGTTGTGTCCGACTCTTTGTGGACAAGTTTTCAAGGGATAGTGAAATTCTCTAAGCCAGAATACCGGAGTGTGTAGCCTTTCCCTTTTCCAGGGTATCTTCCCAACCCAGGGATCGAACCCAGGTCTCCCGCACTGCAGGCGGATTCTTTACCAGCTGACCAGTTGAAAAAAATATACACAGGGAGCCTTAAGATAACAAAAGGACAATACAAATTTTATCACTGGTAATGCTGAATAGGGAAATAAAAACAAATTTCCATACTCCTATAAGTGGCACTCCAAACCTATTCAAGCCATCAACTCACCTCCGTTAACGACTTTTAGAAATCAGCCAATCGGTTTTAATCCCTTTATCGAAAGTCAGCCAATCACAGGTTCACCTCAGTAAATACCCCACAGCAGCAGCCAATTAACAGCCGCAACCAAGTAACCAGACTTCCACAATGTCTTCACTCTAAACTTCTGCAAAGCCACCAGTCCCTGAACTCTGCACTTACTGTGTAAAACACCAGCAGTCGGCTGGGAGAGACTGTCCTCCTTTACTAGGATTAGCAATCAGTTCATTTTTATTGTTTTATTACAATTATTGAAGGAGAGTCACATCAGCCTTTGACACCTTGAATGTAAGAATTTGTAAGAATGCAATGTCCCCAACCAGTTGTAGGTAGAGAAGTTTAGTCAGCTAACTACATAGACAAAAAAGCTGTAGCAGACCCTAGCATTGTTACCAATGTGTGTATCAGCTAGAGGAAGAGAATGAAAACTTGGTTTTTACTGTAAAGCTGTCCAGAGTAAGCTGTCCTCTGAACTGTTTCTATTTCACCAAAACTTAGTTACTTCTCAGGTGAATGAGCACAGAAAAGAGGGAAAATGAGAGGATGAAGAGGGGAGGCAGAAATAGTACAGTAGGTCCCATAGATTGGAGCCAGTTCCATTCTGAGAGCCTGTTCATAATTCCAGATTGTTCATAAGGCCAACAAAGTTAGTCTAGGTACCCAACTAACACAATCGGCTATATAGTACTGGATTATAGTAGATTCATAATACTTTTCACACAAATAATACATAAAAGACAAACACAAAAATAAAATGTTTTTAATCTTACTGTACAGTACCTTGAAAAGTACAGTAGTACAGTACAACGGTTGGCAGACAGGGGCTGGCACTGAGTGAACAGACAAGGAGAGTTGCTGATTGGGAGAGGATGTGGGAGATGGTACAGCTGTAGGATCATCAGCAGTGGGAGGTGGATGACAAGCTGCAATTTCACTCGTGCTTTATGTTGATGGCACAGGTTCTGATTTCTTCCTGGATTCATTTCTATCTACCCTCTTGCTTCCGGACATCCTGGGCTTGAAATAAAGATACTGTACTACTGTAGTCTAGAGCACTGTACAGTGAAGTATACAAAAGCACAGCCTCCTGTAAAGGATTCACACATGTGACAATGTATGCCAGACACGTCAACTAATGTGACATGTTCCATGTCACGTGGGACATGTAATCTATGGGACATGCAAATACACATTTGCATCTTTGAACATTCACAATTTGAAAGTTCCTGTTTAGAGGACTTACTGTACTCCAAAACTATTTTTTCCTGAGATTGGAGGCTAATCTCTTCACAGAAACAGGAAGAAGAGAGAAAAAATTTTCCCCCTAAACGTTCTCTGTATTAACAGCTTTGCAAACTGTTTACGGTCAGAAGATATAAATAAAATGATTGAGAAACACTTATAGGACAAAAGAGTCTGAGAAAGACAATGCTATTGGGAAGAAGATTGTGAGAAAAGATTTCATAAAGAAAATAGAATTTGAAATGATCTGGGAAAGATGGATTAAATTCATCAAGTGTGATCAGGTGTTTATCAAACACAGCCTGTGTCAGGAAGTGGGTGCTGGGGTGTATAAACAAAGATAAGTAAGTCACTACCCCTTGAAAACTTACCATAAAAGAAAAAATAATTTGGGCTTCATTAAAATTAAGACTTTCTAATCATTAAAACATAAAATAATACTCTCAGCCACAGATAAGCCAGACTGATGGAGATATTAGTGATGAATATATCTAATAACTACAAATGTACCTCCATAAAGTATGAGTAAATAAATCGTGGTATGTTGATAAAATGGAATTTGTTGTTGCTAAGTCATGTCTGACTCTTTTGCAACCCTATGGACTATAACCCGCCAGGCTCCTCTTCTCCATGGGATTTTCCAGGCAAGAAGACTGGAGTGGGTTGCCATTTCCTCCTCCAGGGGAGATCCTGACCCTGGGATTGAACCCAAGTCTCCTACATCTCCTGCATTGCAGGCAGATTATTTACCACTGAGCCACCGGGGAAGCCAAAAAGCACAATCATTAACAGTAAAAATGGGAAGGAAGAAATGACACAGGGGACTCAAGGATGATGGACAACAGAATTTGAATTTCCAACAGAGTGAAGAAACAAAGGCTACCACTGTACACTGGTTTCAAGATTTACACCTTTAGGACAGTGGCAGTCACTGCCACCACTGGAAACTTTGAAACAAGAAACCTTATTGAGCAACTGGGAAGGAACTTTTTTTTTTTCTGTTCTGGAGCATGTGACTTCATACTTTATAATTGTTGTTGTTTAGTCACTAAGTCGGGTCCGACTCTTTGCGACCCCATGGACTGCAGCATGCTAGGCTTCCCTGTCCACTGTCTTCCAGAGTTTGTTTAAACTCATGTCCATTGAGTCAAAGGTGCCATCCAATCATCTCATCCTCTGTTGCTCCCTTCTCCTCTTGCCCTCAATCTTCCCAGCATCAAGGTCTTTTCTAATGATTCAGCTCTTTGCATCAGGTGGCCAAAGTATTAGAGCCTCAGCTTCAGCAACAGTCTTCCAATAAACATTCAGGGTTGATTTCCTTTAGGATTGATTGGTTTGACCTCCTTGCAGTCCAAGGGACTCTGAAGAGTCTTCTCCAACACCACAGTTTGAAAGTATCAGTTCTTCAGCTCTCAGCCTTCTTTGTGGTCCAACTCTCACATTCGTACATGACTACTGGAAAAACCATAGCTTTTGGCTATACAGACCTTTGTCAGCAAAAGTTATGTCTCTGCTTTTTAATATGCTGTCTTAGGTTTGTCACAGGTTTTCTTCCAAGGAGCAAGCATCTTTTAATTTCGTGGCTGCAGTCACCATCCTCCATGATTTTGGAGCCCAAGAAAATATAATCTGTCACCGTTTCCATTTTTTCCCCATCTATTTGCCATGAAGTGATGGGACCAGATGCCATGATCTTAGTTTTTTGAATGTTGAGTTTTAAGCCAGTTTTTCACTCTCCTCTTTCACTTTCATCAGGAGGCTCTTTAGTTCTTTGCTTTCTGCCATTATGGTGTTATCATCTGCATATCTGAGGTTAGTGATATTTCTCCCAGCAATCTTGATTCGAGCTTGAGCTTCATCCAGCCTGGCATTTTTCTTGATTAAAGTTAAATAAGCAGGGTGACAATACACAGCCTTGATGTACTCCTTTCCCAACTTTGAACCAGTCTGTTATTCCATGTCCAGTTCTAACTGTTGCTTCTTGACCTGCATGCAGGTTTCTCAGTGACTAAACAATTGTCTACCAGGATAACCAACCTTGTGACTGGGGAGTTGGAACGTTCAGCCCTACCTCTGGCAGGGCTGGAGATTGAGTTCGGTCACCATTGACCAATGATTTAATCAGTCATGCCTAAGTATGGAAACCTCCATTAAAAATCCAAAATAATGTCTGTGTTTGGAGCGCTTGTTCTGGTGCACCAGAACACAACCACAGGCCTTGGTGCCAGCTCCCAAACCCCACAGGAACAGAGCTCCTTTGTTGGGACCTCAGCCTGGCTGTTGATTTGTATTCTTTAATACCCTTTGTAATTAATCAGTAATCTAATAAATACAATGGTTTCCTGAGTTATTCTACAAATTAGTCGAACCCCAGGAGAGGGTCATGGTAACCTCTAATTTATAGCCAGTGAGTCAAAACCACAAATAAAAACCTCAAGTTGTGATTGGCATCTGAAGTGCCAGGGTAGACTGAGTCCTTAACCTATGGAATCTGATGCAATCTCTGGGTCAGGTCAGATCAGTCACTCAATAGTGTCCGACTCTTTGTGACCCTTGAATCACAGCACACCAGGCTCCCTGTCCATCACCAACTCCCGGAGTTCACTCAAACTCACGTCCATCGAGTCGGTAATGCCATCCAGCCATCTCATTCTCTGTCGTCCCCTTCTCCTCCTGCCCCCAAGCCCTCCCAGCATCAGAGTCTTTTCTAGTGAGTCAACTCTTCACATGAGGTGGCCAAAGTATTGGAGTTTCAGTAGGTAGCGTTAGAACTGAGTTAAATGGTGGGACACCCAGCCATTGAAGAATTTACTAGTGTAGAGAAATAACTCAGTCAATGGAATTGGTTGTCAGAATCATGGAGAGTAAGTCTAGGATATCCAGGAGGAAGTGCTTTATAAATAGGTGGAAATATAAATTTGAGAGACAGCACAGGAGTTTTACATACAGCCTGGAAAAAGGAACTAGACCAGAGGTATAGGGAAGGCATTCAGGACTGGCTAAGGGGATGGTCAGAACCTTACTTGCAACTGGGACTAGATGACTTCCTTGGGACTGTTTGCCTAAATGAAGGAATGTTTTCCCAGTTACACTTAATCAAATTTATAATATAACAAATACACATACATTTATTTGTGGAAATCAAGTAAGACTTTTTCTAGATCAATCGGTTTCACACTTTTGTTTACAAAGAACTACTCTGGGTGAAGTTAAGAAAAAATATCTAATATGATTCTATTGTTTATTTGCTTGACACTTCGGTGTGTTCCAGAGCCTTTGTCCTAGGGTGGTTTGTAAATGCTAGAAGAAGAATCTGTTTCTCAAGTTTATCTGATGAGAGAATTCTTTATTCTTGGAGCACTGATAACATCTCCTGGAACCAAGGTTTTGCTGAATCACTTGGAAATCACTGATCAAGATTAGGGTACTAGACCTGCATCAGAGTCAGTGAGGTGCTTCTGAAGGCAGATGCCTGCACTCTGCTCAGGACCTGTCTTTAACAGGCTTCCTCAGGTAATTCTAAATTGAAGTCAGCTTTGGAAACAGTTGGTCTAGATGAATTCTAAGGCTTCTTATAAGACAAAATAAAATGTTTGGGAAAGGAGAATTTGGAAGAAGAAAAAGTTGTCAGAAATGTCTCCAACACTCATATCTGCTCACACTTCCTCTTTTACAGAAAGCTATGAGAGAGAGTTGCTTAAAACTATTAGAGAATAAGCCAGAAGTGACCCATTTCTTCCCTTTGTATTTCTTCCTCTCTTCCTGCTCGCCATCCACTTGGCTGGCTCCTTTTCAACCATCAGACCTCAGCTCAAAAGCCATTCCTCAGAGCAGTTAAGGAATGGGTCACCTGTGTGGAGTCTTCTAGTTACGTCTTGTTCCACTGCTTATTTTCCTTTATGGCACTCTTAGAGAAAATTATTTTTAAAAATAGACTCCAAAATACAACTGGGTATTCTCTTAAATGCTTGACCAAATCCTTCATTTTAGTCATCATCTTGCTGCCAATGCCCCCACCACCACCCTTCACTCTGCACCTTGGATTTGTGTACCTTTCCCACCTAGACTTGGGCATGGATTTCTGGGTCTCTGGGATTTGTGTCAAGCTAGGGTTAAAGACCTTTCAGGCTGCTGATACTTTGACTGCACTAGTTTCCTATAACTACAGAGATTATGGTTTGCCTTCAGTCTCCCTTTTCTGTGAGCCACAGAGGGGAAAAAAACTCTGCCTTTTCCTCTTTCCATTCGATCTTCTTTCCCCTCTGTAGCCACAGTGTCTCATACCCCAGGCTCTAGCCTCCTCCTACCCAGTCAAAGAAAGCCTCAGGAGGCCTTTCTTGTCTCCCAGTAGGCTCTGGACTCTAGTGAAAACAATTCTGAATTTGTAATTATATATATATATATAGAGAGAGAGAAAGAGAAGTTCTGAGTACACAGAATCCCAGCTTCCTCAAACTTCTCTGTTTACCTCACAATCAGATTTTATATATAAGGATAAGCACCTTATATATAAAATATAATAAAATATATATTATATATATATGAATAATATAACTGTATATAAAATGCAGAATAATTCTTATGAAATATAGCCTTATTTGTGATTTTTAAGGGTAGAAACACAATCTTGTGTTCCCATCTCAGATCCACTGAGTTTGCCTGCTTGATTTAAATACAAAATTGAGTTGCAGTAAATTCTTCCAAGCCTGTCCAAGCAAACCACTGGCTTGGTCCCCGGATCAGTACCCACTACACATCCAAACTGCAAGATACTTCACCTCAGTGGAGCTATTGCCTTGATTTATAATGTTTAGTCTGGCATCAGTATGAGTTTCATAACTTTTTAATATGTTCTTACTTCACTCAGTTCAGTTCAGTCGCTCAGTTGCATCGGACTCTTTGCAACCCCTTGAACCGCAGCACGCCAGGCCTCCCAACTTCCAGAGTTTACTCAAACTCATGTCCATTGAGTCAGTGATGCCATTCAACCATCTCATCCTCAATCATCCCCTTCTCCTCCCGCCTTCAGTCTTTCCCGCATCAGGGTCTTTTCCAATGAGTCAACTCTTCGAATCAGGTGGCCACAATATTGGGGTTTCAGCTTCAACATCAGTCCTTCCAGTGAACACCCAGGACTGATCTCCTTTAGGATGGACTGGTTGGATCTCCTTGCAATCCAAGGGACTCTCCAGAGTCTTCTCCAGCACCACAGTTCAAAAGCATCAATTCTTCTGCACTCAGCTTTCTTTATAGTCCAACTCTCACATCCATACATGACTACTGGTAAAACCATAGCCTTGATTAGATGGACCTTTGTTGGCAAAGTCTTACTTCACTAAAAATTAACAAAAATAAATTGAGTATTTTGCTTAAGTAAAAGATTGGAACATTCCAGGGTTTCCACATCTCTAGTTATGTAAGTCGGAGAAGGCAATGGCAAGCCACTCCAGTACTCTTGCCTAGAAAATCCCATGGAGGGAGGAGCCTGGTAGGCTGCAGTCCGTGGGGTCGCTACGAGTCAGACACGACTGAGCGACTTCACTTTCACTTTTCACTTTCACACATTGGAGAAGGAAATGGCAACCCACTCCAGTGTTCTTGCCTGGAGAATCCCAGGGATGGGGGAGCCTGGTGGACTGCCGTCTATGGGGTCACACAGAGTCGGACACGACTGAAGTGACTTAGCAGCAGCAGCAGCAGCAGTTATGTAAGTACTCAAGTACGTTTTTCTTTCTTTTCCAGTCATCACCATCTCCTCAAGAGAAGTAAATGTGAACCTCAAGGGCTCTCTTTGGTTCTAAGATAGGATGGCTAGGGGTAACTTGATTAAAATGTGCCTTGCAATTTTGTAAATTCTTTGGGCAGTCTTTACCTCCCACGAGTACTGGATTTAATCATGAAACTCATTGTATGAATTGCTTTAGCAGAATTGTACTCTACAATAAAAGACATACTACTACATTTTGAAGAATAGGCCTTGTCTATAACTTTAAAAAGCCACTGCTAACCAGAAAAGGACTGTGTAGTTGATTATTATCCAAGATGAAAATCATTGTTATCATTTATCAGTGAAAGGAAATTTTTAGATGTGATCATAATAGAGTTCCTAAAATATATATTATATATATATGTATATATATTATATATATGTATATATATTATATATATATGTATATATATATATATAATATATGTATTCCATTCATTCTATTTATCATGCCAGTTGGTTTCTGTGGTTATGGAGGCCAAGAAGTCTCACAATCAGCTGATCTGCCAGGCGTAAGCCAGGGAACCAGTAAAGCCGATGGTGTAGTTATTCAGCCTGCATGCCTGAGAAGGGGAAGAGGCAATGATTAAGTCTCTGAGTCTGAATGTCCACACATCAGGAGCACCAATGTCTAAGGGCAGAAAAAGATGGATTGTTGGTCATTCAATGGACCGGAGTCGACCGATGAGAAAGTAAAGGAGAGAGAAAGAGGCTGATACTCCTTGGTTTACGCAGAAAGCCAATAAAGCCCCTGGCACGGGGTTTGCTCTGTTCACGAAGGCCTCAGGCGCCCTCTCAATGGGGTGAAGGCACAGAGCACCTTCTCAAGAGGGTCTCAGAAGCCCTGGCAGGAAAGTGAACACAGAGAGCCTCTTTGCTCCAGGAATTAGCCTGAAAAAGAGAGAGAGGGAGAGCGAGAGCCAGCGAGAGAGAGCAAGACACGGGGACCAAAGCTCTGATGGAGCAAAGGCGTTTTATTCAACATTGTGTAGGTATTTATATTGTCTTGCTGCTGCTGCTGCTAAGTCACTTCAGTCGTGTCCAACTCTGTGTGACCCCATAGACGGAAGCCCACCAGGCTCCCCCATCCCTGGGACTCTCCAGGCAAGAACACTGGAGTGGGTTGCCATTTCCTTCTCCAATGTGTGAAAGTGAAAAGGGAAAGTGAAGTTGCTCAGTCGTGTCCGACCCTTAGCGACCCCACGGACTGCAGCCTACCAGGCTCCTCCATCCATGGGATTTTCTAGGCAAGAGTACTGGAGTGGCTTGCCATTGCCTTCTCTTATACTGTCTTGTAAGTTTTGATTTTTATCTCTGCTGAAATAGCTATCTTATACTGTCTTACAAGATAGCTATTTCAGCAGAGATAAAAATCAAAACTTACATGTTATCAAGGAAACATGAGGTCATCCATATGAAAGAGAGTTGTAAATAGTCACTTTTACCATATCATAAAAAGGAAGAGGGTACTTATCACGTATAGAAAAACTAATGAAGGAAATGCCTGGATTCCTCAGCCCCCTGGAGAAGTTTGCCTCTCCTCATAATTCCTGAATATTCAGGAATTAATAAGGAACAGAGAATTCCTGACAGATCCAAAACAGCACAGAGGAAGCCTCCTGTTAGATGTTTCCTGACAGTGGATGTCTCAGCTTAATCGGAGAAATGAATTTGCCCTTCTTCTACCTTTTTGTTCTGTTCAATTCCTCAGTGAATTAGATGATGTCTGCCTGCACTGGAAAGGGGAATTTTTACTCATTCTACTGATTCAAATGCTAATGTCTTCCAGAGATACTTCACAGACATACCCAGAAACAATTTTTATCAGCTATCTGGCCAGAAAAAGCATCCTGAGAGTAGACAGCGAGGCCACATTGAAGAAGGAATTCATAGGGCCTGGACTCCATCTTAAGCCTGCTCATGCTGATCATGCTCAGCCACATTTCCAATGGACTCTGAACTCTGTGTTTACTGCCTATGAAAACGACAACAGAAGGATAAGTCCCCCTCCAGACAGGGGAACCTTGAAGATCGTATCTAGGTTACTCATCGCCTAAGAGAAAACATACACTAATCACCCCTTCCTCCAGACAGGCCGTAAATTTTTCTGTATCTATCGGAGTGTAACCTCGGGCTTATTGATTATTGGCTAACTGTTTGACTGTTTGAGCACGTGAGCACATAGCACGTGAATGATGGGGTTACTGGGGTTGTATTTTCCTTGGTTTATGTAAGTCTCAAGGAATTTGGAGTGGTGAGTTCAGACACGTACACATGGGGTATAAAAGATTTTCACAAATGTTGGCTGGGGTCCTAGGCTAAAAGGAGACTCTGCCTTGGGCCCGCCAGTGTAATAAACTGCACTCCACTATCTGCATTGTCCTTCTGAGTGAGTTTGTTTCCTGGAACGCATGGCTACACCATTTGGTGCATTGGCTGGGAAACTCCTCACTTTGAGGAGACAGGTCTCATCTGAGGCCACCCTGAGGCTTTGTGGCTTGAATCTCCTAGAGGGGGGAAGGCGCCTCACCCCTTTGGAAGAATTCAGCCTTTCAACGCCTGGTTTCTTCGCTTTGGCAGGTAGTGGACGGCAGCAGGGGAACTGAGGGCTCAGGTGAGGAGGAACCCACCCGTCAGGGTTGAAGAGGGTCCTGATCACAGCCCTGGGAGGGACTAAAAGCAGCGGGGACCCACAGGAGCCTGGAATAGACAGGCGGCAGTTGCTTGGTACATAGGTCAACGAGCGTGTTAGGGCTTAGGAAGGAAATTTGTGAAGGTCATTTAGGAGGTGGTTTCCACGCCATCTTGGGGAAAATTATTACCAAGCAATCGCCAGGGGATTTTTAGGAGAAGAAACTTGGTCCCTGTGTGATCGTATTCTGCCCTCCCCCAGAAGGTGTCCCATCTGCTGTGAACTTCTTGACCCCCTCGGAATTGTCAGGCTAGAAGGAGGGGAATACATAAGTGAGTACGAATTGGCTTTTCCGGAGATGGTCTAGGACTTGGGATATTTAACCCATCTGTGTTTTCATCTGCACCTGATGAAGTCCACCAAAGGAGAACAGAGTTTGAAAGTTAAGGGAGAAATAGTCTTGGACCATGTGGTGTTCTGGTTTGGCCGTGCTGACCGGCAGGTGAAGACATGCCGATCCCCCTTCTCCCTCTGGGATCTGGCAGGTAAGGTTCTTCTCACCCCAATTAGGAAGGGAGAGGAACGGCAATTTAAGTGTTTCATTGAGTGGAAACATCAGCAGTACATGGGGTACTGAGAACTTCGTAGACAGAATGAAAAAGAAAAGTAGAAGAAGGTCCGAGAAGGTAAGCAAGATGGGGGGAAGTGAATCTAAGGCAACTGTATTGGAGTGCATGATTAAAAATTTAAAGAAGGGATTTGAAGGAGACTATGGGGTGAAGATGAAGCCTAACCGCCTCCACAGACTCTGTGAGGTCGAATGGCCCCCTGTGGGAGTAGGATGGCCACCAGAGAACACCATGAACTTAAAAATAGTGGAAGCAGTCTATACAGTAGTCACAGGAGAGCCAGGACACCTGGATCAATATCCATATATTGACTCATGGCTAGGGTTAGCTCAAGATCCTCCTACTCAGACAAGGTTCTGTATCCAGGAGGGAAAGGGAAAAATATTAATGGAACAAAAATCAACTGATGATAAAAGAGGAAATTCTACAGGATTTGGATGGAGATGACATGACCCCTCCCCCATACTGGATAATGACGCGCCTGCCTCCCAGTGCTCCACCAGGACCAGAGGCCGCCTTAATGCCCGATGCAGGGCCAGGTGAAGTCCTGCAGCAGCCGCTGCTCCTCCACCAGCTCTCCCCGAGGTCGGAGAGCCACCACCTCGGCAGGCTCCGATCCCAGTGACAGAAGCCTCTGGCCAACACTTCCAGGATCCGGCTCCAGCCGAACGGCCCAAGCTATACCCGCCTCTCCCAGTGAGTACTGACAAGAAGAGGAGGGAGACGTTGGAATTAAGCAGAGACTGCATTCTGCCTGAGAGCCGGAGGGAACGAAAGACAACAGACAAGAGATTTACAATGCTGGCTGCTGCTCTGGGAAAGTCTATCTCGGGCCCTCCGGAAAACCTCATCTGCCCCAGGGACAGGACTGGTCCTGTCTACCGGTCCGAATGGAGGCCCAGGGCCCTGTTACAGCCAAACCAGTGTGCCCGGTGCTGAGCTTTTGGCCACTGGAAGAATGAATGTCCTAAGGAAAGGAAGGAAGAGGAAGCTCCCACAGTGATGGGGCTTGCTGACTAGGAAATTAAACAGGGCTTTCGGGGCTCAAAGATATCAGGTCCCCTAGAGCCCACGGTAACCTTCAAAGTGGGGGACCAAAACACTGACTTCATGGTGGATACAGGAGCAGAACTGTCAGTAGTAACAAAACCTGTGGCACCACTCTCCAAAAAGACTACCGCTGTAACTGGGGTATCGGGAGAAGAGACGATTAAATCGTTTTGCCAGTCCAGAAAATGTCAGATGGCGGGGCACTAAGTGATTCATGAATTCCTCTACATTCCTGAGTGCCCAGTACCTCTGTTGGGAAAAGACTTGCTCTCCAAACTAAGAGCACAAGTGACTTTCTCCCCTGAAGAGAGGCCTACCTTCTGGATGGGCACTATGACTTATTTGCTCTCTCAGTACCACCCCAAGATGAGTGGAGGTTGCATGACCCTCCGAAGGAAGAACCAGGTGGGCCAGAAGAGCATGAGAGAGAGCTAACTCAATTATTCCCTGAGGTCTGGGCGGGAGACAACCCCCCCACCCCCCAGGCTGGCTAAACATCAAGCCCCAGTGATAATAGAACTCAAACCAGGCACCATCCCAGTTAGAAAGCACAAGTACCCGCTACCGATAGAGGCCTGGGCTGGCATAGTGCCCCACATCAATAGATTGAAACAAGCCGGCATTCTAGTAGAGTGCCAGTCGGCTTGGAATATGCTGATCCTGCCAGTCAAAAAGGAAGGTGGACAAGACTATAGGCCTGTACAAGATCTCAGGCTAGTCAACCAGGTTACTGTGACTTTACACCCCACTTTTCCAAACCCCTATACCTTACTCAGCCTCCTCCTGCCGAGGACTAAAGTTTATACTCGCCTAGATCTCAAGGATGCCTTCTTCTGCGTATGCTTTGCCCCAGCATCACAGCCCATCTTTGCCTTTGAATGGGAAGCTCCAGCCGGGGGCAACAAACAACAGCTCATCTGGACTCCCCCACAAGGGTTTAAGAACTCCCCAGCCATCCTTGGGGAAGCCTTGGCTTCTGACCTGAACTCATTTCATCCGGAAGAGTATGGATATTGGCTCCTACAATATGGGGATGACCTGTTGCTGCTGGCTGCCGAAACAAAGAAAAAATGCTGGAAAGGGACAAAAGCACTGCTCCGGCTGCTGATGGAAGCAGGTTACCAGGTGTCGAAGAAGAAGGCACAGATCTGCAAGGAGGAGGTAAGGTATCTGGGGTTTGTTCTAAAGAAAGACACAAGGTTCCAGACCCTAGTTGGGTCCTATATACTGATGGCACTAGCCTGATAAAACAAGGACAACGGCTGTCAGGTTAACCAAAGTGGAAGGGGCCATCAAGACTGAAAAGAGATGGTGGGAATTGTCAAGTGGCAAATTATTGGTACCGGAGGAGCTGGCACACAATCTGGTAAGCCAAACACACCAAGCGACCCACCTAGGCCATGGTGCCTGCTCACAGATTAATGCTGTCTCTCAGGTATTCAGACAGAAACCTCCAGGTATTTAGCTGAAAGGCACGCTGCCCTTTGAACACCTGGGAGTGGACTTTACTGAAATGAAACCTCACCAACACTACCGTTACCTGCTGGTCATGGTATGTACGTTCTCGGGATTTGTAGAAGCTTTTCCTACCTGGACTAAAAGAGCATCAGAAGTAGCCCAGTGCCTGCTTAGGGAAATAGTTCCCAGATTTTGACTTCCCACCAGCATTGGTTCAGACAGTGACCCAGCTTTTATAGCTGATTTAGTACAACAAGTAAGCAAAACTTTAAATATCAAATGGAAACTGCACACTGCATATAGGCCCAGAGTTCTGAGATGGTGGAATGAACCAATCGGACATTAAAGAGACTCTCCAAGTGGATCATAGAGACTGACTGCTCCTGGGTGAACTTGCTTCCGACGACTCTGCTCAGACTCAGAGTGACCCCACGGTCCCAAGGCTATTCTCCATACGAAATTGTGTATGGGAGGCCCCCTCCCATAATAAAACAGGTGTCAACAAATTTGCCTCAGGTAAGGGGGGATAGGATTTCACAGCAGATGGAACTGGGTAAGGTAGTAAATCAGGTAACTAACTTTGTACAAGAAAGGGTGCCGTTCCCCCTTGGGGTACAGATTCATGAGTTTACGCTTGGTGACCCAGTATGGGTCAAAGATTGGAAACATGATTTGCTAGCCCCTTGGTGAAAGGGCCCTTATGTTATTCTAACTACCCCTATTGCAGTCAAAGTTGCAGGTATTGTCCCTTGGATCCATCATACAGGGGTGAAAAGAACATACCACGCAGACCCAAAAACTGCTGAGTGGACTACACAGAGGGACCCCGCTGACCTTCGAGAGACTAAGATCATCCTTAAGAAGAAGGAAAAGAAGATGCTGGAAGAGCGCCTTCAGGATGAAGCCACACAATCAACTCCTGCTGCTTGGCCTCATCAATGTGATTTTGAATTTGACATCCGTTTCAACTCAGGACAATGTTTTCATCTCACGGGGCACATTTCCCACACAGACTTCCACAACACTTCCAACTGCTGGGTATGTGGGGCTATGCCTCTGTCAGTGATAGATGGACTTCCTTGGTGGGTGTCACCGCTCTGCCAAAGAGATGTTAAACCACTCTGATCTTTTCTGGAATGACAAAAAGAGACTTTCCTCTCTCTTGTCAATCATAACCTCTCCTTGCCCTCTTGATGTAAGACCTACAGTCAATAGACTCGGGTCATGGGGTTACATTTGATATAAATGCCAGTGTAACAAGAGCCTAACCTACAACAAGCCCCAGTAAATCTACTTTATTTACATGCTAGGTGGACAAGCTCTGTGTTTCAAAGGTATGAATATATTGCTGCCTTAATCGTACCCTCTATAGGGACAACAGGTATCATGATTAAAGTAGAGAGCTTGACTAATTTCACAAAACAGGCCCTCCTAGATAGAACAAAAGCCATCCAAGCCTTAAATGAAGAGTAAATCCAAATGAAAAAAGCGGTCATTCATAATAGAATGGCTTTGGATGTACTCACAGCTGCTCAAAGAGGGACCTGTGCTATAATTAAGGTTGAATGTTGTGTATACATCCTGACTTATCTGGCAATGTATTGACTGCTTTAGATGACATGAAAAACCAGGTAAAAGCAATGTCAAATGAAAACATTCCTTTCTGGATTTTGGTACTATCTTGGGTGAAGGGCAATTGGTGGAAAACTATATTTACCACTGTTATAGTTGCCTTGATAGTTCTGCTTTGTGGACCCTGAATTTTACAGTGTATTATGAACTTTGTAACCGGAAGGTTGATGTCATTACTCCCAAATTGGCGGTCGGAGAGCCAGGATGCAATAAATCCCTATAAATGATGCTCATAATATGAGTTAAGAGCGTCAAGAGGGGGCAATGAAGAAGGAATTCATAGGGCCTGGACTCCATCTTAGGCCTGCTCATGCTGATCATGCTCAGCCACATTTCCAATGGACTCTGAACTCTGTGTTTACTGCCTATGAAAACGACAACAGAAGGATAAGTCCCCCTCCAGACAGGGGAACCTTGAAGATCGTATCTAGGTTACTCATCGCCTAAGAGAAAACATACACTAATCACCCCTTCCTCCAGACAGGCCGTAAATTTTTCTGTATCTATCGGAGTGTAACCTCAGGCTTATTGATTATTGGCTATTTGACTGTTTGAGCACGTGAGCACATAGCACGTGAATGATGGGGTTACTGGGGTTGTATTTTCCTTGGTTTATGTAAGTCTCAAGGAATTTGAAGTGGTGGGTTCAGACACGTACGCATGGGTGTATAAAAGATTTTCACAAATGTTGGTTGGGGTCCTAGGCTAAGAGGAGACTCTGCCTTGGGCCCGCTGGTGTAATAAACTGCACTCCACTATCTGCATTGTCCTTCCCGGAACGCGTGGCTACAACAACATAGAATGAGATCTTTTCCCCAGAAGAGATGACAGGTACTCCTTGCAAGCTTGAACTGGAGACACAAAGAGTATTAACCAATGGAATTGTGTGAGGGAGCAAAATCTTTGTGTAACCAGAAACCCCTCAGGGAAGTGGAGACAGGTAAGTGGCACTTATCTTCCAAATACATCCCCTCTGGCTTTTTTTTTTTTTTTTTTGCTTTTTCAGACACCTAGGGTGGGAAGGCATATGGCTAAATAATCTTTCCTATCTTAATGAATAGTACCCTTGTTCACCTAGTTGATCAGACCAGAAACCTCAATATTACTTTTGACAATTCTCTTTCTTCACTCCCCAACTTTAATTCATCATCAAATGTTGTGTCCTCTAAAATATCATTTGATCTATATCTCTCCATCTTTACTACCTTTTCCCCTTTTCCCCCCTAAGACTTTAGGTCTTTCCTGGACTTGAATGATAACCTTTTAACTGGCCTCCCCTCATCCACTTTTGCCATTTCCAACCCATGCTCCACATAGTATCTGGAGTAGGTAGCTCCCCTACTAAAATTTTCATTGCCCTTAGAGAAAGTCCACAAGTTCTTTTCATTGCTTAAAAGGCCCTCTGTGATCTGGCCCTTGTTCATCCCTCTAGCTTCATTCAGCACCATTTCCCCTAGTTTACATGGCTCTAGACACACAGCCCTTGTCTTTCAGTTCCTCAAACCCACCAAACATATCCAATGTGTGTTTTCTTGGCCTGGAGATTCTTTCATCAGTTCTTATCTTATCATTCCTCTTTACTCTTAAGGTATCAGTTTTATTGAATCAATAATTCAATAAATCAAAGTATCTACTCTGACCCATGTTCTGTGCTAGGCATTGTGAATGCAATAGAAGGCAAGACAGACCTGGCTCCTATTCCACAAAGCTTATAATTTAGGTGAGGAAAGTGGGCACCAACAACTAGCATCCAGAGAAATGTAAAATAGCTCCATGGTGCTAAGAGATCCTGTAATGAGGGATTTGACCTCGTCAGAAATGTCAGAAGACAGAAAAAACAACTGAGTAGAAATCTGAAGAAGGATATCATTAAAGGAAAAAAGGGGAGGGGCTACAAGAAGAGTAAGTTACACATGCAGAGAGGCCCAGTAGAAGAGTAACTGTGGGACTTACAAAGAACCAAAAGAAAGCCAGTGTGGTGAAGCTGAAAGGAGGGAACTATAGTAAGACATGAGCTAGAGATGTCAAAGCATGCAAGGCAGAGGCAGATGACTCTGCCACTCAGGGACTGGGCAGATAATGTGAAATTGCAAGAGGGAGGAGCAGAACCTATGAGAAAATGAAGACTATAAACCTTGCTTCTAACAGATTTGTATTTTGCAAAATGCAGTGTTTTGCAAAACTAAGAAAGAAATCAAAACCAAAACTGGATAATATCCTCATGTGGTAAGATATTACTCCCCTGAAATCAAAACAAGATGCTCTTTCCAGCTGCAGTGTAGTGAGTGGATTGAAAGTTCTAGGTGTGTTGGTAAAGTTCACATATTAATCTAGTTCTTCCTCCCTGACAAAACCTCACTAAAAGAAATTTTTAAAATTAATAAACATACAACAATGTGGAGGAAAAAAAGGAAAGGATATAAAGGCCAGGAATTTTGAGGCTGGAAAACATAAGGACAATTGCAACAGATTTAAAGACCTCAAAAAGCCAAATCCTAAACTAGTGATGGCAAAAACCAAGAATGAACCTCATTTGTACCCACAAAATCCTCAAGGGTCTGTGACTTTGATAGCTCCAAGCCCTTCTGAAAATCAGGACTAGCTGAAGACTATATAAGAATCAGGTAGATCCTTGGGTCCCCTCTCCTACTCTGTATTGCTCAGCCACTGCCCCTTCCCCACCCTGGCAGAAGTCTGAAAATTTATTCTCTGGAGAGGGTAGATTAAAGGGATTCTGGACTGGTGGATACCAAACATAGTTAAAGGTTAAGATATTATGCCAAAATTAGGAATTAAAGGAACTTCCAGATGGCAAAACACCCAGTCTTTGCCCTCTACTTGGCTTCTGGAATACTATAAGCCAGGCCTTTCCGCTCTGGCAGAAGATTAGAAGAGTCTGTTCTGGGGATTCTGACCAAAACAAGAAGATCATTACAGAACAGCCCAATCAGATATTCTTAAAATGAAACTAAACTAGTTAACATAAGCTGATAACAAATGAAAGAGAAACCTGGTAGTCAGGTTAGTCAGGACTGTTACTTGAAAAAGTAGGGTGAAAAAGAAAAGATAAGACTGAACAAAAACAGAACACCAATCCAGGAAGTAGACTATTCAAATAACTAGAGTTGCAGGGAAAGTGGAAGAATGAAAATCATCAATGAAATAATTTTAATAGTTTCTCAGAACTGAAGGATATGACTTTCCAGATTGAAAGGACCCACAAAGCCAGAATAAAATAGATGAAAATAGATCCACAAAAGTCACTGTGTTGTGAAATTTCAGAATGCTGAGCACAAAGAAAAGATCATAAACTGGAAGAAAAAAAATCTAGAGACAACAGAGCAATACCTCCAAAAATCTGAATGAAAATGAATTCCAATCTAGGATTCTGTACAGAATTAAACTGTCACTCAAACATCAGGGTCAGAATAATGATGTTTTCAGGTGTAAAACTTTACCTCACATGTGGTCTATACTTCTATATCCCTTTGCTTAGGAAGCTTCTGGACGATATGTTCTACAAATATGAAAATAAATCAAAAAAGAAAAATTATTGGATACAGAAAATAAGAAAGCTGACACAGATGTCTAACAGATTCAACACACAGTACTAAAGGAGTCTCAGGAAAAGGAAAAAGGGAGACACCAAAATGTTACCTAAGCACTGGAAAAAGAGGGGCATATATCCAGATTGGAGCACAGTGTGCCTCAAGAAATGGGGCATGTTGAGAGAGCCATCAAGGTAAAAATGCCTACTGTAACCTGAGGGCTAAATGTGGAGGTGATCCTCTCAGTAAGTTCTATGAAGTCAGGGACATTTCTGTTTTGATCATTGTTCCATCTCCAGTAACTAGTAAGTGCTGATATATAATAGAAGTACAATGAAAAAGTTTTTAAGAATTTGTGCATTATCAGACTTGAATACAATAAAGACAAGACCAGAATATTAATGACAGGTTACTCATGTCACAAGGTATAATGTACTTTAATGATAATTCTTTATATTCATCCATCACTTTTTATCTTACAAAGTACCTTTTACACATTATTTTATTGTTTTACAATAAATCTTTGAATTAGATGAAGATATTAAGAGATTCATACAAGATCACTGGACTTTTTAACTGAAAAGAACAAAAACAAAAAACAGGGCTGAAACATGGGTATTCTAAACTAATACTCTTTCTTATAGTTCATAAGGCCTTTTTGTCCACGATAATTACAGGGTAGGACAATGTCAAAGCAAACTGAAGAAAATATCTTTTTTTTTTCCTTTTCTTTTCTTAAAAATGTTTTTCATGTAGACCATTTTTAAAGTTTTTATTAATTTATTACAATATTGCATCAGTTTTATGTTTTGGTTTTTTGGCCATGAGGCATGTGGGATTTTAGCTCCCCAACCAGTGATCAAATCAGCAGCCGCTGCTTTAGAAAGCAAAGTCTTAACCACTGGACTGCCAGGGAAGTCTGGAGGGAAATATCTTTTTAATATTTTGTTTAAAAGAAAAGCTAAACATTCATGGCAATATTTTAGATATTTATTATGCTTATCACAGGGACTATGAGTGAATACAATTGTTTCCGTAAGACTATGAATTACAAATAGTAATGATTTATATGTTTATAAAGTATACAATGGTCTTCCCAGGTGGCTCAGTGGTAGCGAATCTGCCTGGCAGTGCAGAAGACACAGGAGATGCGGGTTCAGCCCCTGGGTTGGGAAGATCCCCTGGAGGAAGAAATGGCAATCCACCCCAGTGTTCTTGTCTGAAAAATCCCATGGACAGAGGAGCCTGGCAGGCTATAGTCCTTAAAGTCACAAAGAGTCGGACAACTGAGCGACTGAACATGCACAAAGTGTACAACACATACATATTTTTATCACAAAACGCAATGAGGTAAATATCACTTTTGTTTCCCTTTTAAAAGGTGATAAAATTGAGGCTTTTAGAATTATTTCACTAATTGGCAGAAATCACAGAACTATTTGTCCTATAAATTAAATACAGAAATATTAGACTGAAAATATGAAGCTTGCTCATAGAAAGAAATTACTCTCCCAAGATGTAGACATCCCTTTCTGCAATACTACTCAAAGCAGTTTTGAGTAGTTTACATATTCTAATATACTCTGCTATACATTAACCTCTTACTTTGGCTACTCTGTCAAATATTGTGAAATTAGGAAACTTTTCTAAGTCAACTCATCTAAGAAGTGGTTAGTATAAAATCATAGAAGCAATCACATGTATACATCTTTAGAGTATAGATTTTCTCTGGAAGCACTAAGTTTTAGATTAAAAATAAATATTAATAGCTTAACATTGTAATATCCCTTATATTCACACTCTAGCCATAAGATAGGCAGTGTAGCAGATTAAAAAAGTGTAGAGTAGTAGTCTCTATTTCCTCCTTTCTTCCATTGCTTTAATATGTTTTACATCCAATCTTACACATATAGGAAAACATTTCTCATTCATGCCAGTTATTTTGCACTCATCAGATTGTATTGTAGGCTCATAATTTTGTAAGTCTAGATTTCAAAACCAGAATGTAAGTTACTTTAGGATACGGATTATGTTCTATAATATAAAATTCTCTCTTGACTCCACCCCTTTGTTTTGTACAGTGTCTGACCCAAGTCAGGTGAGTTCCTGTCTTTGCTCTATTTCTCTCCATATTTAAAGTCACCTGCAAAATTAGCTCAGACGCTTGCTCCTTGGAAGGAAAGTTATGACCAACCTTGATAGTGTATTAAAAAGCAGAGACATTACTTTGCCAACCAAGGTCCGTCTAGTCAAGGCTATGGTTTTTCCCGTGGTCATGTATGGATGTGAGAGTTGGACTGTGAAGAAAGCTGATCGCCGAAGAATCGATGCTTTTGAACTGTGGTGCTGGAGAAGACTCTTGAGAGTCCCTTGGACTGCAAGGAGATCCAACCAGTCCATTCTAAAGGAGATCAGTCCTGGGTGTTCATTGGAAGGACTGAGCTAAAGCTGAAGCTGCAATACTTTGGCCACCTCATGCGACGAGTTGACTCACTGGAAAAGACTCTGATGCTGGGAACGGTTGGGGGCGGGAGGAGACGGGGACGACAGAGAATGAGATGGCTGGATGGCATCACCGACTCTGTGGACATGAGTTTGAGTGAACTCAGGGAGTTGGACAGGGAGGCCTGGCGTGCTGTGATTCATGGGGTCGCGGAGAGTCGGACACGACTGAGCGACTGAACTGAACTGAACTGAACTGATTTACCTTGGCTAATCTTCCTGAGGCAAGAATCAAATAAAGTCTTTCCAAATCAATATTTTGGTGTTCATATTCAACCGTTTCCAACCTTGGTGAGGTACTCTAAGTTTGATAACTGGCCTCCCACCCCTCAGTCTTGAGCTTCAAAGTGCCTTTGTATGCAAAACTCACCTTCTATTCTATTGCTGTTCTCCTATTCCTAATCAGAAAGCTTTCCATAATACCTCAGTCACTCCCAGGAAAGGCAGGAAAGGCAAGTTGAGATGGGTTTTCTCCCTCAGGAGGAATCTGGATTGTAAATTATACCTCAGAGAAGTTCTGACCTGAGGCTTGGGAGCTGGGTTTTCATATGGCATCATCTGAGAGCCATTGGTTAAGAGCCGCTTCACGGCAGCCATGGTAGCCCAAGAGTCATTCTCCAGGGAATGTTAGGTTCTGTGAAGCAGAGGTGAAAAAACATTGGAGCATAGACATAGTCAAAGTGATCCGAGGGGTACTTCCAATGCCTGCCACAGCTCTAACCATCAGAAGCAGCTCAGTAGAGAAAAGTGCAGAAAGCTGAGTGCCCAACAGCCTGTAGCAGTGGCTGGGGATCACCCAACACCCACCTGCAATGGATGCAGCTAAAGTCACAGGAGAAAAAAGCCAGTTGGCATGAACACTGGGCCATCTGTCCCATGAGGGAGCATCAGGAAAGATGCCAGAGCTGCAGCAATTGGAGAGTTCTGATGAGATAGAGAGCATCAGAGGTGATAATAGCCAATGTCAAAAGACAGAGGAAGACCTCAGTGTCAATATTTCTGAATAGACATGAACCACTGTGGAACTTCAGAAGAACCAGGAGTTTGGGCAAGTACTCCTGCAGTTCCTTGGAGGCTTCCCTGGTGGCTCAGTTCATAAAGAATCTACTGCAATGCAGGGGACACGAGTTCGTCCCTGGGTTGGAAAGATCCCCTAGAGAAGGAAATGAAAAACTACTCCAGTAATCGTGCCAGGGAAATACCATGGACAGAGGAGCTTGCTGGGCTACAGTCCTTGGGGTCACAAGAGTTGGACATGACTAAACCACCACTACCACAGAGTACAATATTATTGTAACTTGGTGTGGCTTCAGAAAACACAAATGACAAGTTTTTTTCTCTGCTATTTGAACTGTGGTGCTGGAGAAGACTCTTGAGAGTCCCTTGGACTGCAAGGAGATCCAACCAGTCCATTCTAAAGGAGATCAATCCTGGGTGTTCATTGGAAGGACTGATGCTAAAGCTGAAACTCCAATACTTTGGCCACCTCATGCAAAGAGTTGACTCACTGGAAAAGAGTCTGATGCTGGGAAGGATTGGGGGTGGGAGGAGAAGGGGACAACAGAGAATGAGATGGCTGGATGGCATCACCGACTCGATGGACATGAATTTGAGTGAACTCCGGGAGTTGATGATGGACAGGGAGGCCTGGCGTGCTGTGATTCATGGGGTTGCAAAGAGTCAGACACGACTGAGCGACTGAACTGAACTGATACTGTTATTCTGCTATTACTGAGTCCAAATAAAGGTTAAAAATATTATCAGACATTAAGGGGAAAAAAATCAAACATGTTGGACCTATCCTTTTACTTGCTACTAGCAAATCTATTCATTGTGTTGCTTCATTTTCCAGGTCAAGAGTCTGACTTAATTTTTACTCATGCCCCATAATTTACACTTGCCAAATAGGAGAATTTTTTAAGTGGGAAATTAGTCGAATATTCCTTATTCATGTTGTTTTCAAAATCATGCAAGAAATCAGACATTAATTTGTTCCATAAATGCTGTTTGAATTAGCTACCATATTAAGTGCATTAAAAAGATAAAAAAGGTCTCCAGTGCTGTTCCGGCCGTGCACGCTTCGCCTCATCGATATGCCTCGCAAAATTGAGGAAATCAAGGCCTTCTTGCTCACAGCGCGGCGCAAGGACGCCAAGTCCGTCAAGATCAAGAAAAATAAGGATAATGTGAAGTTTAAAGTTCGATGCAGCAGATACCTTTACACCTTGGTCATCACAGACAAAGAGAAGGCAGAGAAGCTGAAGCAGTCCCTGCCCCCAGGTTTGGCCGTGAAGGAGCTGAAATGAACCACATACGCTGCTTTGAACTGTATTAAAATTTTTTAAATTCTCAAAAAAAAAAAAATCAACAAAGCCAAAAGCTGGTTCTTTGAAAGGGTAAATAAAATTGACAAACCACTAGCCAGACTCATCAAGAAACAAAGGGAGAAGAATCAAATCAATAAAATTAGAAATGAAAATGGAGAGATCACAACCGACATCACAGAAATACAAAGGATTATTAGAGAATACTATCAGCAATTGCTACTGCTAAGACACTCCAGTCGTGTCCGACTCTGTGTGACCCCTAGACAGAAGCCCACCAGGCTACCCCCTCCCTGGGACTCTCCAGGCAAGAACACTGGAGTGTGTTGCCATTTCCTTCTCCAATGTGTGAAAGTGAAAAGTGAAAGTGAAGTCGCTCAGTCATGTCCGACCCCCAGCGACCCCACGGACTGCAGCCCACCAGGCTCCTCCATCCATGGGATTTTCTAGGCAAGAGTACTGGAGTGGCTTGCCATTGCTTTCTCCGACTATCAGCAATTATATGGCAATAAAATGGACAATTTGGAAGAAATGGACAAATTCTTAGAAAAGTACAACTTTCCAAAACTGAACCAGGAAGAAATAGAAAATCTGAACAGACCCATCACAAGCACGGAACTAGAGGCTGCAATCAGAAATCTTCCAGCAAACAAAAGCCCAGGTCCAGACGGCTTCACAGCTGAATTCTACCAAAAATTTAGAGAAGAGCTAACACCTATTCTACTCAAACTCTTCCAGAAAATTGCTGGGGAAGGGAAACTTCCAAACTCATTCTATAAGGCCACCATCACCCTAATCCCAAAACCTGGTAAAGATCCCACAAAAAAAGAAAACTACAGGCCAATATCACTGACGAGCATAGATGCAAAGATCCTTAACAAAATTCTAGCAATCAGAATCCAACAACACATTAAGAAGATCATACATCATGACCAAGTGGGCTTTATCCCAGGAATGCAAGGATTCTTCAATATCCGCAAATCAATCAATGTAATACACCACATTAACAAACTGAAAAATAAAAATCATATGATTATCTCAATAGATGCAGAGAAAGCCTTCGACAAAAGTCAACATCCATTTATGATAAAAAACCCTCCAGAAGGTGGGATTAGAAGGAACATACCTCAACATGATAAAAGCTATATATGACAAACCCACAGCAAACATTATCCTCAATGGTGAAAAACTGAAAGCATTTCCCCTAAAGTCAGGAACAAGACAAGGGTGCCCACTCTCACCACTACTATTCAACATAGTTCTGGAAGTTTTGGCCACAGCAATCAGAGCAGAAAAAGACATAAAAGGAATCCAAATTGGAAAAGAAGAAGTAAAACTTTCACTGTTCGCTGATGACATGATCCTCTACACAGAAAACCCTAAAGACTCTACCAGAAGACTACTAGAGTTAATCAATGAATACAGTAAAGTTGCAGGATATAAAATCAACACACAGAAATCCCTTGCATTCCTATACACTAATAATGAGAAAATAAATTAAGGAAACTATTCCATTCACTGTTGCAATGAAAAGAATAAAATACTTAGGAGTATATCTACCTAAAGAAACAAAAGACCGGTACATAGAAAACTATAAAACACTGGTGAAAGTAATCAAAGAGGACACTAATAGATGGAGAAATATACCATGTTCGTGGATTGGAAGAATAAATATTGTCAAAATGAGTATACTACCCAAAGTAATTTATACATTCAATGCAATCCCTATCAAGCTACCAACAATATTTTTCACAGAGCTAGAACAAATAATCTCACAATTTGTATGGAAATACAAAAAACCTTGAATAGCCAAAGCAATCTTGAGGAAGAAGAATGCAACTGGGGGAATTAACCTGCCGGACTTCAGGCTCTACTACAAAGCCACAGTCATCAAAACAGTATGGTCCTGGCATAAAGACAGAAATGTAGATCAGTGGAACAAAATAGAAAGCCCAGAGATAAATCCATGCACTTATAGACAACTTATCTTTGACAAAGAAGGCAAGAATATAAAATGGAGAAAAGACAGTCTCTTTAACAAGTGGTGCTGGGAAAACTGGTCAGCCACTTGTAAAAGAATGAAACTAGAACCCCCCCTAACACCATACACAAAAGTAAACTCAAAATGGATTAAAGATCTAAATGTAAGACCAGAAACTATAAAACTCCTAGAGGAGAACATAGGCAAAACACTCTCCGACATAAATCACAGCAGGATCCTCCATGACCCACCTCCCAGAATATTGGAAATAAAAACAAAAATAAACAAATGGGACCTAATTAATATTAAAAGCTTCTGCACAGCAAAGGAAACTATAAGCAAGGTGAAAAGACAGCCTTCAGAATGGGAGAGAATAGCAAATGAAACAACTGACAAAGAATTAATCTCCAAAATATACAAGCAGCTCCTTCAGCTCAACTCCAGAAAAATAAATGACCCAATCAAAAAATGGGCCAAAGAACTAAACAGACATTTCTCCAAAGAAGACATACAGATGGCTAACAAACACATGAAAAAATGCTCAACATCCCTCATAATCAGAGAAATGCAAATCAAAACCACAATGAGATACCATTTCACACCAGTCAGAATGGCTGCTATCCAAAAGTCTACATGCAACAAATGCTGGAGAGGGTGTAGAGAGAAGGGAACCCTCTTACACTGTTGGTGGGAAAGCAAACTAGTACAGCCACTATGGAGAACAGTGTGGAGATTCGTTAAAAAACTGGACATAGAACTGCCATATGATCCAGCAATCGCACTCCTGGGCATACACACCGAGGAAACCAGAATTGAAAGAGACACATGTACCCCAATGTTCATTGCAGCACTGTTTATAATAGCCAGGACATGGAAGCAACCTAGATATCCATCTGCAGATGAATGGATAAGAAAGCTTTGGTACATATACACAATGGAGTATTACTCAGCCATTAAAAAGAATGCATTTGAATCAGTTCTAATAAGGTGGATGAAACTGGAGCCTATTATACAGAATGAAGTAAGCCAGAAAGAAAAACACCAATACAGTATACTAACACATATATATGGAATTTAGAAAGATGGAAATGATAACCCTGTATACGAGACAGCAAAAGAGACACAGGTGTATAGAACAGTTTTTGGGACTCTGTGGGAGAGGGCGAGGGTGGGATGATTTGGGAGAATGGCATTGAAACATGTATATTATCATATGTGAAACAAATCACCAGTCCAGGTTAGACGCATGATACAGGATGCTCGGGGCTGGTGCACAGGGATGACCCAGAGGGAGGATAAGGGGAGGAGGGAGGTGGGAGGGGGATTCAGGAAGGGGAACTCATGTACACCCGGGGAGGATTCATGTCAATGTATGGCAAAACCAACCAATATAATATTGTAAAATAATTAGCCTCCAATAAAAAATTTTAAAAATGAATAAATAAAAATAAAAAGATAAAAAAGAAACAATCCTATGTTGGAAAAAAAAAAAGCATGGGAATGATGAACACTAGATTCAGGTTAGTGGTTACCCATGGGAAGTAGAAACAGGATGGGATCTAGAAGGGGTAAAACGTTTTTTTATATATATCTGACATCTTAATAACAAGTAAATGTAAATAAATAAAAGCTTTAGTATTTTCTAAATACTAAAGTGGACTTACCTGATGCCTCAGACTGGAAAGAATCTGCCTGCAAAGCAGGAGACCCGGGTTCAATACTTGGGTTGGGAAGATCCCCTGGAGTAGGAAATGCCAACCCATTCCAATATTCTTGCCTGAAGAGTCCCGTGAACAGTGGAGCCTGGGGGGCTACAGTCCATGGGGTCACAGTCAGACACAACTGACACTTCCACTTTCAAATATTAAAGTAACCAACAGTTTAGACAACTAAACTACAAGTAACCAATAGTTTAGACAACTATTTGACTTAGAAAGTAATTACTTTGAAAATATACATGATTTCTAACATTTTTCTACTGCCATAAAGGATATTATTTAAGACCAGTTTTGTTGATCATGAGAGACTAACAACCAAATAACATGAGCACTGGCAGTTTTTCTCAGAAGTGAGGTAAGCCGTATTTTTACACTATGGATATTAGTTTTTCAGTGCAGAGATTAACTAAGAATACTGGTGAGTAGCCATTCCCTTTTCCAGGGGAAATTCCTGACCCAGGGATCAAACTCAGGTCTCTTGCATTGCTGGCAGATTCTTTACCATCTGAGCCACCAGGGAAGCCCCAGTATGGTGTTACATGAGTCTGTATCTGGTGCAAGTACTTAGTAGTTCATAATTAATACTTACTGGATGTTTATCCTATTTTGATATCCTATCATATTTATGTGAGTATATATATATATAATACATATAATTGTATATATAATATAATATTATATATAATATTATCTCCTTTGTCCAAGGGATTTCTGGTCCCATCACTTCATGGCAAATAGATGTGGAAACAATGGAAAGAGAGACAGACTTTATTTTCTTCGGCTCCAAAACTACTGTGAACAGTGACAGAAGTCATGAAATTAAAAGACATTTGCTCCTTGGAAGAAAAGCTATGACCAACCTAGACAGCATATTAAATAGTGGAGACATTACCTTGCTGACAAAGATCTGTCTAGTCAAAGCTATGGTTTTACCAGTAGTCATGTATAGTTGTCAGAGTTGGACCATAAAGAAAGCTGAGTGCTGAAGAATTGATGCTTTTGAACTGTGGTGTTGGAGAAGACTCTTGTGAGTCCCTTGGGTTGCAAGGAGATCCAATCAGTCCATCCTAAAGGAAATCAGTCCTGAATGTTGATTAGAAGGACTGATGCTGAAGCTGAAGCTCCAATAATTTGGCCACCTGATTCGAAGAGTGGACTCATTGGAAAAGACCCTGATGCTGGGAAAGATTGAAGGCAAGAGGAGAAGGGGACAACCAGAAGATGAGATGGTTGAATGGCATCACCAACTCGATGGACATGAGTTTGAGCAAGGTCCAGAAGTTGGTGATGCACAGGAAAGCCTGGCATGCTGCTGTCCATGGGATCACAAAGAGTCAGACATGACTGAGCAACTGAACTGAACTGATAATATTATGGGCTTCCTTGGTCACTCAGATGGTAAAGAATCTGCCTGCAGTGCCAGAGACCAGGTTCATTCCCTGGGTTGGGAAGATTCCCTGGAGAAGAGAATGGCAAATGACTCCATTATTCTTGCTTGGAGAATTCCATGGACAGAGGAGCCTGGTGAGCTACAGCACATGGAGTCACAAAGAGTCAGACACAACAGAGTAAGTCACACACACACATCATATTAAGCTAAGAACATGAGCTTGACCATCAGGACACATGGATTCTAAAATAGTATCATCTAGATTGCAATCCTCATCAATTCACTTAATTTGTCTACCGCTCAACTTAACGTAAAATGAAAGATTTGCATGAGATGTATCCTAAGGCTGATTCTATGAAATTAGGTAACCTCTGACCTTGACAAGCTTAAAATTAGTTGAGGATATAGAGCACATCCACAGGAAAATAGATTAATAAGCATACAAGCAATTTAAAAACAAACACTAAAAACGGAAGAAATATTTAAAAGATCAGTTTCTGGTTCAGTTAATTGGAAAGATTTCTTCTACACTGACGAGTAGAAGAAATGTGAGTTTAGGAATTAAATGAGAGAAGGGTGTATGGGAAGAATATTTTTTTCTTTTCTGTTCATCATAAAATAACTGATTATCAAGAATATCAGAGCATTTCTACTTGCAGCTATGTAATGGTCATTCCATATATACACCTATTTTGTGTGATGGCTTGAAATCTTCCCAGAATTACTAGAGTGTATGAATTTTATAATTACTTCTAATTGTATCAAGTGGGTGATAATGGGGGAGGTTTTTGAAAGGATTATCAGAAACTATACATAATTACTGGTTGTGTCACTGTAGGAAACCGCATTTAAAGTATCACTGAGGTTACAATCATCAACATGCGTGTGTGTGTGCTAAGTCGCTTCAGTCACGTCTGACTTTGTAACCCTGTGGACTATAGCCCACCAGGCTCCTCTGTCCATGGGATTCTCCAGCCAAGAACACTGGAGTGAGTTGCCATGCCCTCCTCCAGGCATGGCAAATTACAAAACATTTTATTACAAAAATTATTACAAATTATTACAAAACATTACCAGATTTGGGAAAGGTTTCCAGAAGAGAGCAGTCAATTAGTCAAGCAACACACTTACTGAGTACCTGACAAATTATTGATGTTAGGTGTTGCTGAATGAACAGAAACCAAAAAAAAAAAAAAAGAAGAAAACAGAAATACTGTTGATGAAGGAGGCTGTGGTGAATACAGTGGTGGTAGAGTAATCAGCCTGCTGCTGCTGCTGCTGCTGCTGCTGCGTCACTTCAGTCGTGTCCAACTCTGTGTGATCCCATAGATGGAAGCCCACCAGGCTCCCCTGTCCCTGGGATTCTCCAGGCAAGAACACTGGAGTGGGTTGCCATTTCCTTCTCCAATGTGTGAAAGTGAAAAGTGAAAGTGAAGTCGCTCAGTCGTGTCCGACCCTTAGTGACCCCACGGACTGCAGCCTACCAGGCTCCTCCATCCATGGGATTTTCTAGGCAAGAGTACTGGAGTGACTTGCCATTGCCTTCTCCGAATCAGCCTGCAGTAAGTTTTATTTGATGGAGAGTGCCTCAGCTTTAGAGAGGAAGAAGGATCTCAAGGTGGAAAGAACGTGGGAGACATACTATGATGTTAGAATCTAATCTCAATTTAGTCACTTAGGTGCAACCTTGGGCGAGTAATTTTTCTCAGTTTTTTTCTCCTGTAAAATGGGGTGTGGAGAAGGCAATGGCACCCCACTCTAGTACTCTTGCCTGGAAAATCCCATGGACGGAGGAGCCTGGTAGGCTGCAGTCCATGGGGTTGCTAAGAGTCGGACACGACTGAGCGACTTCACTTTTACTTTTCACTTTCACACATTGGAGAAGGAAATGGCAGCCCACTCCAGTGTTCTTGCCTGGAGAATCCCAGGGATGGGGGAGCCTGGTGGGCTGCCCTCTATGGGGTCGCACAGAGTCGGACACAACTGAAGCGACTTAGCAGCAGCAGCAGCAAAATGGGGTGTAATGCTGATACATGCCTTCCTTCAGGGGGCTGCAGTGAGAAAACGTGAAGAAATGATTTGTAAATTGTAAGAAGTAAACATATTCTTTATTTACATCCAGTAAGTCCTTGACCAAGCTGTGTGGTATATTCTTTACCATGTCTTCTCTTCACCATTTACCCTCAACAGGGCACCTGATTTTTCCCGCATGTGTCAGCAAGGTTTCCCTTCCTGTTCTCTCCCCAAATGAACTATGAGCTTTTTAGTAGCATACCTTCTGTTTGCTTTCCATCCACAAGAAACGATGATTGGCATACCATGACCATTCAGTAAATTGTGTGTGCATACATGCTCAGTCACTTTGGTCATGTCTAACTTTTTGCGACCCTATGGACTATAGCCCACCAGGCTCCTCAGTCCATGGGATTCTCCAGGCAAGAATACTAGAGTGGGTTGTCATGCCCTCCTCCAGGGGATCTTCCCCACCCAGGGGTCGAACTGATGTCTTCTACAACTCCTGAATTGCAGGCAGATTCTTTACCTGCTGGGCCACTAGGGAAGCCCCCATGAAATTACTTAATACTTAAGTTTTACATAGGAACAATTATTTGAGCTCTTTAAGATATTCTCACGTGTCATTCACATGCAACTGTCAGATTCATCTTGCTAGACATATTTCTGATGATGGCATGTCACTTCAAAAGTTGCCAAGTGTCTTATTTTCCACTCAATAATGTGTTTTTTTAAAATATACTTTTAAAAATTGAAGTATAGTGAATCTACTATGTTGCATTAGTTTCTGGTGTATTGTGAAGTGATTCAGTTACACACACATATATGTGTGTATATATATTCTTTTCCATTATGGTTTATTATAAGATATTGAATATAGTTCCTGTGCTATTCAGTAAGACCTTGTTGCTTATTTATTTTATATACAGTGGTTTGTATTTATCTACTAATCCCAGACTCCTAATTTATTCCTCCCCCACCACTTTCCCTTTGGTAACCATAAGTTTGTTTTTTTTTTTTATTGAAGCATAGTTGATTTACATCCACTCTGGTTTTTTTTTTTAGATTCTTTGCTCATGGAGGCCATTACAGAGTACTGAGTAGAGTTCCCTGTGCTATACAGCAGCTATTATTAGTTATCTATTTTATATATAGTAGTGTGTATATGTCAATCCCAATTGCCCTGTTTATCCGTTCCCCCCTTATCCCCTGGTAACCATAAGTTTGTTCTCTATGTCTGTGAGTTTGTTTCTGTTTTGTTAATAAGTTCATTTGTGTCATAGTTTAGATTCCACATATTGCTGTGGTTGTTCAGTCATTAAGTCATGTCCGACTCTTTGTGACCCCATGGACTGCGGCACGCCAGACTTTCCAGTCCTTCACTATCAACCGGAGTTTGCTGAAACTCATATCCATTAAGTCAATGATGCCATCCAACCATCACATCCTCTGTCACCCCCGTCTGCCCTCAGTCTTTCTCAGCATCAGGATCTTTCCCAATGAGTCCAGTCTTCACATCAGGTGGCCAAAGTATTGGAGCTTCAACTTCAGTCAGTCCTTCCAGTGAATATTCAAGGATGATTTCCTTTAGGATTGACTGGTTTGATCTCCTTGCTGTCCAAGGGACTCTCAGGAGTCCTCTCCAGCACTACAGTTCGAAAGAATCAATTCCTTGGCATTCAGACTTCTTTATGGGTCAACTCTGACGTCTATATGTGACGAACGGAAAAACCATAGCTTTGACTCTATGGATCTTTGTCGACAAAGTTATGTCTCTGCTTTTTAATACGGTGTTTTAGGTTTGTCATAGCTTTTCTTTCACGAAGCAGGCATCTCTTAACTTCATGACTGCAGTCACCTCTTAACTTCATGACTGCAGTCACCATCCACAGTGATTTTGGAGCCTGAGAAATAAAAGGTGTCACTGTTTCCATTTTTTTCCCCATCTATTTGCCATGTAGTGATGGGACTAGGTGCCATGATCTCAGTTTTTTGAATGTTGAGTTTTAAACCAGCTTTTCACTTTCCTCTTTCACTTTTATCAAGAGGCTCTTTAGTTCCTCTTCGCTTTCTGCCATTAGGGTATATCATCAGCAGATCTGAGATTATTGATATTTCTCCTGGAAATCTTGATTCCAGCTTATGAATCATCCAGCCCAGCATTTCTCATGATGTACTCTGCATATAAGTTAAATAAGCAGGGTGACAATATACAGCTTTGATGTACTCCTTTCCCAATTTTGAACCAGTGTGTTGTTCCATGTCCAGTTCTAACTGTTGCTGCTTGATCTGCATACAGGTTTCTCAGGAGGCAGGTCAAGTGGTCCGGTATTCCTATCTCTTTGAGAATTTTCCACAGTTTGTTGTGATCCATACAGTCAAAGGCTTTAGCGTAGTAAATGAAACAAAAGTAAAAGGTTTTCTGGAATTCTCTTGCTTTTTCTGTGATCAAATGGATGTTTGCAATTTGATCTCTGTTCTTCTCCTTTTCTAAATCCAGCTTGTACATCTGAAATTTCTCTGTTCACATACTGTTGAAGCCTAGCTTGAAGGATTTTGAGCTTTACCTTGCTAGCATATGAAATGAGCTCAATTGTGTGATAGTTTGATCATTCTTTGGCATAGCCTTTCTTTGGGACTGGAATGAAAACGGACTTTTTCCAGTCCTGTGGCCACTGCTGAGTTTCCCAAATTTGCTGGTATATTGAGTGCAGTACTTTAACAGCTTCATCTTTTAGAATTTGAAATAGCACAGCTGGAATTCTATTAGCTCCACTACCTTTGTTCATAGTAATACTTCCTAAGGCCCACTCGACTTCACACTCCAGAACGTCTGGCTCTAGGTGAGTGACCACACCATTGGGGTTATCTGGGTTATTAAGACCTTTTTTGTACGGTTCTTCTGTGTATTCTTGCCACCTCTTGTTAACATCTTTTGCTTCTATTAGGTCCATACCGTTTCTGTCCTTTATTGTGCCCATCTTTGCATGAAATGTTCCCTTGGCATCTCTAATTTGTTGAAGAGATCTCTAGTCTTTCCCATTCTATTTTTTCCCTCTATTTCTCTGCATTGTTCACTTAGGAAAGTTTCTTATCTCTCCTTGCTATTCTTGGGAATTCTGCATTCAGATGAATATATCTTTCCTTTCTCCTTTTTCTTTCTCTTTTCTCTCAGCTATTTGTAAGGCCTCCTCAGACAACTATTTTGCCTTGTTCCATTTCTTTTTCTTGGGGATAGTTTTGGTCACCACCTCCTGTACAATGTTATGAACTTCCATCCAGAGTTCTTCAGGCACTCTATCAGATCTAATCCCTTGAATCTATTTGTCACTTCAACTGTATAATCATAAGGGATTTGATTTAGGTCATACCTGAATGGCCTACTGGTCTTCTGTACTTTCTTCAATGTAAGTCTGAATTTTGCAATAAGGAGCTCATGATCTGAGCCACAGTTAGCTCCAGGTCTTGTTTTTTCTGATTGTATAGAGTTTCTCCATCTTCGGCTACAAAGAATATAATCCATCTGATTTCGGTATTGACCGTCTGGTGATGTCCATGTGTAGAGTTGTCTCTTGTGTTGTTGGAAGTAGGTTTTTGCTATGACCAGTGAGTTCTTTTGGCAAAACTCCATTAGCCTTTGCCCTGCTTCCTTTGTACTCCAAGGCCTAACTTGCCTGTTACTCCGGGTATCTCTTGACTTCCTACTTTTGCATTCCAGATTCCACATATGATTGATTATATGGTATTTGTATTTCTCTTTCTGACTTCCTTCACTTGGTATGATAATCTCTAGGTCCATCTATGTTGCCGTAGATGGCACTATTTCATTCTCTTTTATGTTTGAATAATATTCCATTGTATACATGTACCACATCTGGTTTATCCGTTTATATGTCAATGGACATATAGTTTGCTTCCATATTTTGGCTATTGTAAATGATTCTGCTATGAACATTGGTGTACATGCATCTTTTTGAATTAGAGGTTTCTCTGGATGCCCAGGAGTGGTATTGCTGGGGCAACTCTATTTTTAATTTTTTGAGGGTCCTCCATACTGTTTTCCATAATTGCTACACCAATTTCCATTACCTTTAACAGTGTAGGGAGTTCCCTGTTCCCCACATCCTCTCTAGCATTTGTTATTTGTAGACTTTCAAGTGACAACCATTCTGACCAGTGTGAGTTATACCTCATTGTAGTTTTGATTTGCATTTCTCAATAATTAGTGATGTTGAGCATCTTTTTATGTGCCTATTGGCCATGTGTATGTCTTCATTGCAGCAATGACATACATTTCATTTATTGATTGGGTTGTTTGGTTTCTTGTTATTGTGTTGTATGCCCTGTTTGTATGTTTTGGAAATTAAGCCCTTGTCAGTTGCGTAATTTGCAAATATTTTCTCCCAGTGTGCATTGAATATATTTTTTTATTGAGATATAATTGACTTGTAACATTGTGTTAGTTTTAGGTGTACTACATAATGATTATGGGGCTTCCCTGGTGGCTCAGAGGTTAAAGCGTCTGCCTCCAATGAGGGAGACCCGGGTTCGATCCCTGGGTCGGGAAGATCCCCTGGAGAAGGAAACGGTAACCCACTCCAGTATTCTTGCCTGGAGAATCCCATGGACAGAGAAGCCTGGTAGGCTACAGTCCACGGGGTCGCAAAGAGTCGGACACGACTGAGCGACGGAACGGAACATAATGATTAAAGTAATAATTCCTATCTAAACTTTAAGGTCTTGCTACTCAATCTGTGGTCTCTAGATGGATAGCATTGACAATACCTGGGAGCTTGTTAGGAATACAGAGCCTGCAGCCCTATCCCAGACCTACTGAATCAGCAACTAAACTTCATAAAATTCCTAGCCAGTTTATATACACAGCTTTAACTACATCTTCATCTTTTTCCAAACCTGAAGATTCAGAAGTAACTAATAAATTGACAGACATCCAATAAAATTTGAAAACATAAGTAATTTTTTGATGTTGCCCAAATGTTTCACGGGAGAATACTTAAATTATATGTAATACTATAAATTATATTCATCGTTTATCTGAAATTCAATTTTTTACTGAGCTTTCGCATATTTAATCAGGAATTCCCTATTCAGAAGGGTAGGATCTATGTTAACGTAACTGTGTATTACGTTCATTTAACGAAGAGACAACAAATTTCTTCAAAACTGAGGTTTCTTTGGGTTTTACTTAACATTGTACATCTCCAGAGACCGCAGTACCCGCCATCCACCCCCGCCCCCGCCCCAATGCGCGCGCTTGCGCTCACACACACACACACACACACACACACACACACACACACACAATAAAGGACCAACAGTTATTTCTTTAATGACTATATCCGAACACCTTCCAATTATGTACTGGGTTGTAAGTGCATATTTAAACGTCGAATATTTTTGTCGTCACTAAAAAAAAAGTGTTTAAAAGCTATTTGTGCACTTGTTCACATTTTAGCTGGCAGAGATCAGGACTTGATGGGAACATAATCAAGGGCTCAAAATGTACTCGTCGCAGACTGGGTCCATATGGTCAACAGTGGGGAAAGAATTCTAAACTCAGGATGCTGACAAGCCCCCAGCAGACGGCGGCAGGCAACGCCTCCCCACTCCTGGCCGCGGAGACACCCGCGCACGCGCACAGCCGTCCTTCGGGCCCGTGGGCCTGGTGGCGGGAGGCGGGGCTCCCAGGGCGCGTGCGCGGGCGGCCTGGGCCGTGAGCCCCTCCCTTGGCGGGGGCGCGCAGCGAGGAGGACCGCACGGAAAGGGGGAAGTCAGGTGCCCGCCACCGCCGCCGCCGCTGCCGCTACCGCGGTTTGTCGCCAGAAGAAAAATGGCGGATCTGGAGGAGCAGTTGTCTGATGAAGAGAAGGTAAGAGCCTCGGGGGCGGCGGAGCTAGTCGTTCGGGGAGCCAGTAGAGCCCCGCTGTATCGGCCCGGAGTCTGGCCGCCGGAGAAGGGCATTGGTCGGTGCCCTCGGCTGCCCTTCCTTCGCTTCTCCTCGCGGCGCCCGAGTGCCTGCCCCTGTCAGTCACCCGAGGCCGCGCGGGGGCAGGTCTCCGCCGGGCCTGCTCGCTCCGCTCCTTGTAGGGTGTGTGCTCCGAAAATAGGAAGCGCGAGCTGGGCGGCGGCGCTTGCCGCGACGGGCGGGGGCGGGGGCGGGGGGCGCGGAGGGCGGCGGCCGCCGGGGACCCTCTCCTGGCCCCTTGGCCGCGGGGCCCTGTGTCCGGGTCGGGAGCTGCAGAAGGGTCTGGGTCCCGGCCTGGAAGCGGCCCAAGGACAGTACGCAGCCCGAAGGCCTGGCCGGGGTGAGGGCTAAGGGGGAAAAATCGCTTAGGAAGCAGACCTTCACTTCTCTCTTCCACTCCCTCCTCCCACTAGCAAAATGCTTCCTTTTCTAGGTTCTCTGGTTCTTTTTTTCCCCTTTACCCGTGGAAGTCTTTTTTTTTTTTTCTTTTCTTTTCTTTTTCGTCTTCAGCTGTAGGCTCTGCAGTTCCCATGTTCCCCTGGAGGCAATGAAGTTGCTCACAAAATGACGCCCCCCTCCCCCAGTTGTTTGCTACCCGTGTTGGCAGCAGCCCTCCTGGGGGCCGATTTGGTGGCGCCCCATTGTACTGCTGCTAGACTTCTTCGGAAAACGGGAGATTGTGCAACTCCTTTTACTGTATCTTAGATGCTGTGACAGCATTGGAACCAGATGAACTACTTAAGTTCTCAGGCATTTGAGGAAATCTGATCATTGAACTGGTTCTCTCGAGGTTTTATTTGGTCCCTGTGAGGTCCCACTCCCCAGTCTGTGTTTTGAGGGACAGGAGTACTCTACTAATTTTGAGTATTTCCTGGGAAAATCCTTAATGTTTCTCAAACTCAGAAGTAACTGACATAACTTTGAATAAGATAGTTACAGTTTTCGAAGTGTCCACTCTTAATTTAGTAGGACTCATTTTCTTAAGCTTCAAAGCAGTACTGTCATATATGAAACACACACACATACTGGTGTTTAAAAAATCCTGGTGTAAGCCTAAGGATATTTTCGGTTGGAACGTTCTGCTCCAAGTGTTTTTATATCCTGTGTTCTTGTACCGAAATGTCATGTTCTGTCTTCCTCCCGTTGTAAAGATGTAGCAGTCAGCCTCATCTTTAGTTTCGGAAAAAAAGTTGTTTTTTTTAACCTCTCTGCTCTTTGGTGAAAGTGATAATAAAACTACAAAGTGGGGAGAGCAACAAGGTTCTCCATAATTCACAAGCCTGTTAGGCAGATCCTTATGTACATAAAAGTTGCTGCGTTCACATGTGCAATATTGGTAAATAACCATAAATTGGTCACTGAAAATGTAAGCAGGTGTGCATACACGTTTAATATTAAGTAGTGCTGAAAAGTTTTTTGCAAAGGAATTGTCATGTTTTTCGTTCTGCTGTTGGTAAGTGATAATTAGTAGCTCAAGTGACTAGAAATCTAGCCGAGGAGAGAGTACTCAGTGTGGGAATTAATATAGACCTGTCATGTGTTGTAAACGCCTAAAATAGCGAAGTTTTTTTCAAAATGAGATGACACGATTTCTTATTATCCGGCGCTAAATTCCATAAAGTTGCGGGAATGAGATGGGGGTAGTCTTATTCTTTATGCTTCCCCAACACCATGTTTTAAGAGTAAATGAATGAAAACTCATTTGAAGGAATTTCATGGGTTTGTTTTTACTTAGAGTTTTGTAAAACTATTCTGAAGATATTTTACCGATAAATTTCTGATTACTTTTTTTCGTGATTTAGGAAAAATATTAACCGTGGGATTAAATTCAAGTAACTGGTTAAGTGAAATTCTAACAGTCTTGTTACTTTGTTTAAATGTTCTTTTTAATCTGTTGGAGAAGGACCTTTCACATAGAATCTGAAATAGATTTAAAGGTGATTTTTTTAAACTATATTTGAATTATTTTACTTTTTTTGCCACCTTGTTTGTAATTTTCAAGAATAAGTTTTTAATACTTCAGTGCTCTTGGAATTTCCATTACTGATTGCAGATATAAGGAAGGGCAACTGTTAAGACATGCAGTACCATGCTTTGTATATGCCTAACTCAGAAAATACTTTTAAGTTTGAACTAGGTTTTATTACTACTATTTCACAAAATAATTAAAATAAGTTTTGAAAAGCTGTACGTTATTCACAGGAGACTTAAGTAGGTAGTACAAACGCGGTATTTAAACCTTAGTTTGTCTGAATCAAAAGTTGATGCTCTTGTGACATTAGGCTTCCTTAACAATTGACCATAGAATCTGGACTTATAAGTTTGTTTTTAGTTTGACAGCTTAATTTGAAAAAGGAGAAACAGTAGTTCTGTTTGGTTTTAATAGAAATTGTAAATAACTAAATGTTAAATAGTGTTGGGTTTTAATTGGTGTTTTGATCATTTTAGAACAGTTTATTTTTCTTTGACATATTTAAAAGTTTTATGCCACTAGTATAGTTTCATATATACCTTGTGGTAGGAAGCATTTTAGAAATTAATCTAGAGTAATATCTTTGCTTTTTCAATCATGTACAGTTTTTTCTTGAGGATGCTATGAAATTAATGACTTTTTCTCCTTTGGCCACTAGGTTAATACGGAAGAAAATTACTTGAAGAAGCACAGTGAAGTTCTTTAAAGTTATTTGCTGTGGTGTGTGCTATAGACCTTTTTACATAGTTAAAGAAGCCCTAGGCAGGAACAGTTCCATGTTTCCATTCCTTGGTCAGCTGCATTGTACAGAAAAGCATTCTTTGTGATTGGAATTATGTGAAATTGTGGTATAAGGCTCAAATGAAAAGAACTACTTCCAAACTGCTCTCTAAATGAGAAATCCTGAAAGTCACTCCAGGCTTTGGAAGACACCTTAGTTATTGACTGGAAAGGATCTGTGGCCCCTAACCTCTCTACCTTCCCCCAGTGAGTAGAGCGATCCACTGTCATAGCTTCAACTTTTGTAACTTTCTAGATGTGTCTCAGGTACATAAGCTCAGCCCTGCTTCTCTCCTTAGCCCTGGTCACACATTTTTATCTGCTGGTCCTACTCACAGTAGAAATGCTCACAGTTACAGAGATGCTCAGATGGAACCTGTCTAAAAATAAATTTATAAACTCCCCTCTCTCTTCCCTTACCCAAAGAGGGCAGATACCCATCTCTTCCTGCTCATTTTTCTCTTTATGATTGTCTCATTGTTCAAGTCCCAGGTTTTTAACTTCAGGTTGAACTTTTTTCCTTCTTTTGCTCTCTGAACCTAACAATCAGTTTTCAAACCTTGTCTTTTCCATCAGAATATGTTTTATTCTAATTATTTCTTGCTTGAAAAAATTAATTCACTTATATTAATATTTTATTTATAACCTCAGTTGACCAGACCATTAACAATTTATGAACTACTGTTGTTTAGTAACAAATTTTTATTGTATGAACAAAATGCAAATTGATTGTTCTGTGACTACACAGTTGAAGAAATCTGAGGGAAGAAAAAGAGAAGAATGTCTCATGTCTGTTTTATTTGCCACTGCTGGACTTCTGTTATAAACTTTCTAGACAGCTCCCTCTATCTTTCTGCCATTTTTCAACTCCCCAACTTTTAGTTGCTGTATTCCTTCATTGCTTTTCCAAGGAGGCCCAACTCTTGAAAATGGTGTTCGTGCCCTTGTATTCCATTCTAACCTAAATAGTTCTGACATTTCAAATATATGTTGTTATTTAATCATGCTGTGACATGCTAATCCACATGTAGCACCTGTTCATTGCTCAGTAGCCTCTGTTTCCTCTAAAATGTGGGAATATAATAGAAGGTATATTCTCCATTAACTTTCTGTAAGTGTGACTGATGTCTTGCATGTAAACACAATATATTTCAGTTCTTTTTCTCTGCTCCTGACTTACCTGCTTTGAGAATTGGTACTGCTCCCCAATTCCTCCCCTTTTTTGAAAAATGAAAATATTACTCATCCTTCAAGATTTAGTTCAGCTCAGTTGACTAGTTTTCTTTCTCCTGAAAGCTGTTTTCTCTTTCTTCTGAACCCTGTAACACGTCATTAGTATTAAATATAGTTTTGCATAGTTATTTGTTTACTTGGTTTTTCCCCTTATATTCTATTGGAATTCCTTAGTGCAGAAATAATGCCATCTTTAGCATATGTACAATATATGTGATGAGTGCAGGGGTTCAGTGAGCGAATGAACAAAGGAGTCACGAGTTCACAGAATTAAGGAAAAAAACATTATTATGAAAAGTAGCAGCATATAAAGTCAGGTTTTAGAGGGAAAATCTAGTATGCCCACATTTTTCATTTCTAAATATTGTTATAGATTTTAAAGATTCATATAGTTAAATGAAATTCCTGGTGCTCTTTGAGGTACAGGTGGTGATATTGGCTACAGTTTAAATCATTTACACATGCTAAATATTAATATGCAGTTTGTATATTTCTCCCTCATACACAATCATAATCAATCATAATTTGGCTTCAGAAGTTTTGTTTGTATGTAAAAACAAGGTAAGCTGCTAGTATATCTCATCATGCTGGACTCAGTCTCTCAGTCATCTCTGACTCTTTGTGACCTCATGGACTGTGGCCCGCCAGGCTGCTCTGTCCATGGTATTCTCCAGGCAAGAAAACGAGTGGGTTGCCATGCCCTTCTCCGGGGAATCTACCCCACCCAAGGGTCCAACCTGCATCTCCTGTGTTGCAAGTGAATTCTTTACTGCTAATACATCGGGGAAGCCACATATTTTGTCATAATTCATGTAAAGTCAGTATTCTTATTAACTAAAAAAGTAAATCAGCCAATAAGCTATTAATGTAGAAATTATACATTCTTAATTCCATTTTGTAGGTGAATGAATCCTGTTATTGCACCAATAAAATGTAAAAATTCCTACAGCAAGCAGAAACTTGATAGTTGCTATAACATTCGTGGAGTTTTTCAGACTTTGCACATAAAGCAAATTTGTAGTACTTCTCCGTACATTGGGGAATCATTCCTACATATATGTAGAGGTAGGAGAGTCATATACGTAGAGGGTAGTCATATTAGAGTAGTCATGTACATAGAGCATTGCGTTTTATAAGGATTTTTGAAAAAATTGTAATGTTACTTGTTTACTTTGTGGCCGCACTGTGTGGCATATAGGATCTTAGTTCCTCAAGCGAGGATTGAATCCAAGCCCTTGCAGTGGAAGCATGGGGTTTTAACAGCTGGACCACTGGGGAAGTCGCGCGTTGAGTTTTGGTGTAAGAACACAGTACATAAAAACACTTGGAGACTACCGAGTAGATTTTAAGGTTGAAAAGTATGATGGGAAAATTTGGCTTGTGGTTCTATGTTCTGACCTAAAAGCTTAATTGCCTGAAGCAGTAATTTATTGCAAGAGACTCACATATATCAAAGAAAATAGGGGTTTCATAGAACCACTTACAGTTGTCAAAAAAAGAATTTCATAAGTTTTATTTTGAAAGATAGAGCTACAGTTTTCATATACTTTCTTTTAAGACACATGTTCTACTGTGAACCTGTGTATGAGAACTTTTCGTGCTCCTTTTAGTTCACAGATGTTGTACAATGTTTCTACTGAGAGTGAATGGAAACACTCATTTATCAAATATAGTAATACCATATTTCATTGGTTTCACAACTCATCATTTTCCATATTTTAAAATCTCTGAAATCAGGTTGCATTGTACAATCATGGTTTGTGAGACTGGTAGCATTTTTCCTTTTTTAGTGATCCATGAAATTATGCATCTTACATTGATTGTGAATTAGTGAAGCAGGGATATAATGCTGTAAGAAACACTGAAATCTAAACATGAAGGCATTGGTGGTGGAGGCTTTGCTTGGCCTCACCCATTCTCTGTATATCTAGTGTGGGTCAGCAGCAGAAGAGCCATGATCAGTGAAGTCATGTAGTTTCAGGCTCTTGGAGAATTTTGATCTAAATGTAGGCTTTCTGATATGGTTCCTACACACAATGGAATATTATTTAGCCATGAGAAAGGAGGATAGCCTACTATCGTGACAACAGGGATGGATGTTGAGCACCTTGTGCTAAGTGAGATAAGTGTAGATAAAGACAAGGACTGTACATTATCACTCATGTGGAATCTAAAAAAAGTCAAACCTGTTAAAACAGTAAAAAGTGGTTATCAGGGAATGTAGGGTGGGGGAGTAAGATAAGGGTACAAACTTATGAGTAGTAAATAAACCATAGTGACTTGATCCTTAATATAATGAATATAGACACCGTTGTACTAAAATAATGTGAATGAATATTTCTTCAGTGGAAGTCAAGGTACAGTATATAAATATATCCAAGTAACAAGCTGTACAGCCTAAATCTACAAAATAGAGCATGTGAAATTTACCCCTCCCCTCAAAAAAAAGTCTTAAACTTTTTTTTAACCACTGTCCCCATAGCAGTGGGAAAGAAATGCAGTGAATACCATACTGGCTTTTAAAGGTCTCTTCCCCCTCTCCTGTCCCCTCTTCTCTTAAGAGACTCACTGCATTTCTGCTCAGATTTCCATTTTCTGAAGCAAGTTATATCTATAAACCTGATTTCAGAGGGAGCAGGGAAGAAGAGGAGAGATGCAGTATTTGTGAATAAATGAAACCATAGATTAAGTCTTATATTCACTGAAGGCTGGTGATGTGGTTTCCTGTTTGGTAGACACAGTGTAAGACTACAGATAGATTCAGCGGTGAATCAGACGTATATACCATACATACTACACAGAGTCAGAAAGCAGTCAGTTCTTGGAAATTCAGAAGATGGAAGTTATTTCTGCCTTGGAAGATGGTAGGCATCAGTTAGGATACAAGTTCATGCCAGAGAGCTCAACATAGGAAGAAAAACGGAAAAGTGGGATTGAGCAGGAAGTATGACTTATATCTTATGTACATTTTTAAGTAAGAGATGAAAAGACGAGCTGTGCTGTTAAACAGCATGGATTTTCTCAACCTCAGCACTATTCACTTTTGGGCCAGCTAACTCTTTGTTATGGGACTGTCCTGTGCATTTTAGGATGTTTGGGCATCCTTGGCCCGTGTGGTCACAAATGTTTCCTGTAGTATGAAATCGCCCCTGTTTGAGAACCATGGGTCTTGACAGATTGGAGCTAGCTATTGAGACCAGTTGGGAAACTGACTTAAGTGTTAGGATGTGATTTAAAGTTGTTTTCACAAGGCACAGAGGGAAAAAAAGAAAATGATTGCTAACATCTCAGGGTTGGAATCAACATGACATAGTGAGTGTGGAGAAAGGGAAGAATCAGTGCTAACTGTGAACATTAAAATTTGGTTGATTGAGAAGCGGAACTACCACTAACAGCTAAAGAAAACAGGAGAGAAGATGCACCGCTTGGGGGAGTAGTAGTGAATTTTGTTTGGGATCTACTGAGTTTGAGGTGCTAGCAGAATGTCTCTGTAAACATACCTAGCAGCTATGGAAATGTAGGAGTGGAGTTTGGACAGGAGATCAAGCCCAGAGATTTTATGTAGATTTGGAGATCCTCATTTTGTGGGTTCAAGAGAGATGAGAGTAAACCTTTTAGAACAAGTTCTGACATAGCAGAGGAGAGGACAGAAAGCATGTACTTTTGGATACTTTCATGTTAAGTCATAAAGAGGAGAGAAGCTAGAAGGTGAGGAGTGACCTTTGAAGTAGCACAGGGTAGGTGCTCATCTCACAGAACCTGAGGGGAATTTCTAGAAGGAGTAGTGCAGTATTGCAAAGGGATTAAAAAGGAATACAGGATTGAGAAGAGCCTTTGGCTTTAAGAGAAAGGGATGAGACACAAACAGTATCTATTATGTCCCAGTATCTACTGTGTTAATTACTGAATTGCTTGTCAGAGCAACCGTGTTATTATCTCTACCTTGCCTATGGTAAAGCTGGTGCAGATGAGGTGGACTGTTTTAAGTGGTAGGCGTGAGATCATCAGTGACCTTTAAGAAAGCAGTTTAATAGCATTCTTGTCTTGTCTACGTTGTACTTCAATGACCAGACTCAAAGACATCCCTCCTCTTTGCATACCCTGGCCTATCTCTGTTCCCTTAGCACTTCGTACATACCTTTGTTGTAACATTTGCCAATGTTAATAAGTGTCCTGATATTCTTATTTGCTATGTTCTTCAGGTGCAGGCCTTGTGTCTTATGCATCTTGGTAGTGGCAGTAAAGTGTATGGCATATATTAGATCAGTGATGTCAACTCTGGCTGCACATTAGAATCATCTGGAGAATTTATAAACGAAGATGAATGCACAGACTTCACTCATGAGTGAGACCTGAGCATCTGTATTTTTTTTCAAAAAGAGCTTCCCAGATGATTTGAAGATGTCACCAGGATTGAATTTCACTGTATTAGGTGCTCAGCAAATGTTGACTAAAGGATGAGAAGTGGAGACAGTAAGTATAAATTACTCTTTTTTCCTCCTATGTTTGTCTTTTGATTAATTTTTAAGCTTTTAAAAATTGACATATAATTTATAATATTTTATTAGTTTGGGGTATGCCATGTAGCGATACAGTATTTTTGTCACCATGATAAGTCTTGTCACCACACACAGTTATTACAATATTATTCACTATATTTCCTATGCTGCATATTATATCCATGTAACTCACTTATTTTACAACTGGAAGTTTGTACATCTTTAATCTCCTTCTCCATTTAATTGTATATCATTTTTGAAAAATATTCAGTAGAGAAACCCAAGAGGAAGAAGAAAGAATAGATAGTACTTCATTTTTTCGGCTATTTCATTTTAGGGATACTTTTTTTTTTTAAGATAGAAAAGATTTAGGAGTGTTTGTGGGCTGAGGAATGATTCAAAGGAGAGAAAAATTGAAGATATAAGATAAATAATAGTTTGTATAACTTTCTCAGTTCATGATAATACCTACTTTGGATTCACAGGTTTCTTAATATTTTAAATAAGTGGTAAAAACATGGTAAAAGAACTGGATGTTGAATTCAGTGGATGACCTAGTTGTAGATTAAGTAATATAGGCCCTCTTTTTAATAACCATTCAAAATGATTAATTATAAACAAAAAGAACACAAAAGGAAAATTTATCAAAACAAATTACCTCTTATGTATAAATGAGTCTATAACACAGACATGCAATTGATGATCACTTGATCATGAACTATTTAAATAATAGAGTTTTTTAGAAACTATGTTTTTCTACTTTTACTTTTAACTCTCAAAAAGGCATAGGAGGTTTTTAGAGAGTTATGGGATATAATGTCAAGTAATTCTTATAGTTGAAGTAGAAAAATTCATAATAGCTTTTTAAAATTTTACTGCTGGTCTCTAAGGCAGTGACCCTTTTGGGGATCACATTCCTTGAGAATTAGGAGAAACCTATGATTCTTTTCTTCAGAAGACTGAATGCCTCAAATTTTGCATATACAGCCCCTTACAGGTCAGTGGGTACAATATCTGGCAGCCAGCCACAGTCACTTGGGGAGATTTTCAGAAATAAGATCTCTAGGTCTCAGTCCTCTGGAGATTGATTCAGTGGGTCTGGAATGGAACGTTAGAGCTCTTTTGCTTGGTCATGTCCAACTCTTTGCCATTCCGTGGACTTTGTCTCACCAGGCTCCTCTGGAATTTTCCGGGCAAGAATACTGGAGCTAGTTTCCATTTCCTTCTCCAGGGAATCTTCCCAACCCAGGGATTCAGCCCTCATCTCTTACAGTCTCCTGCATTGGCAGGCGGATTCTTGACCACTGTGCTACCTGGGAATGGAACATGGAAATCTGTATTTTTTCAGAAACTTTGCCAGCAACTCTACTAGGCATCTAGATTTGGGAAATCTCCACCCTAGTGTCTCTTGGCTTGATCAAAGAGGAAATGGGTATGTGGGGAAATGTCCAACATACAGAACTTAGAGGGGTTGATGTAGGGTTCTCAGATAAAATACAGGGTGCCTAGTTAAGTTGAATTTAAGGTAATTTTTTGTATAAGTATTTCCTATCCAGTTTACTTTGGAGCTCCTATAGAGTCTGCACTCTAGAGGCTGTTTGCCTCTAAATTTAATGGTTCTAGATAGCTATTTTTTGTGGTGCGCATATGCTTTCGTGCACGTGCACTGTCTGCTTTTTATAATTTTTATCTCCTTTTTCTCAATTACTTAAATCTTTTTAAAATTTTTGTCAGCTTAATATATCTGTTTTAGAAACAGATATAAATGGAAGACTCCATTTCTTACTTAAGAATTAATGTTTTCCTCAGATAGTCAAAAGTCTCCTGGATTTTGCCTTTGTAAAGATTTTGCCAATTCACAGTGCCCAGCAGAAGCATCAGAAAAATCTGGAGAACTCATAGACACAAGTTAACATCAATTTTGCCAACAGCTTTTATAAATTGTACCAATAGTTGATTGACAACCCGTGGTAAATTCCCCACTCTATTGTACTTTCCTGTTCTAGCTGGTAATCACAGAGTTGGAGTAGCGCTGCCAGATGCTCACCTCTTCCAGTAATAGATGTATCTTAAAGAGGCGGTGTAGGCCTAGGGGATCTAATCACTTCTGTCCATGGCTGCAGCTGCTGCTAAGTCGCATCTGACTCTGTGCGACCCCATAGACAGCAGCCCACCAGGCTCCGCTGTCCCTGGTATTCTCCAGGCAAGAACACTGGAGTGGGTTGCCATTTCCTTCTCCAGTGCGTGAAGGTGAAAAGTGAAAGTGAAGTTGCTCAGTCTTGTCCAACTCTTCGCAACCCCATGGACTGAAGCCCGGTCTGCAGCCTACCAGGCTCCTCTGTCCATGGACTTTTCCAGGCAAGAGTACTGGAGTGGGTTGCCATTGCCTTCTCCTCTATCCATGACATTTCACCATGAAGCTTGGCTTCATTTGAGAAGGGTGCTTCCTATACACTAATAGACTGACAGAGTCAAGGACTGCAAAGCAGAAAGCTACGTACGGAGTTTATCAGCCCACTTAACCTTTCTTCTCCTTCCCTGAGAATTTTTTCAGGCTTATTCAGCAGTATAGATAAGATGGTAGGTTTTAAGAGTATAGTCCTAAAACTTTAGTCCAGGTAACACTCAATGTGTTGTACTGTACTCATTGTACTATACTCAGTGTGTTCTTAGAGATCACCCAAGACAGCAAGTCAGTATTCTGTTGATATTTGTCTAGATCATTAATCTCTATGCCGTACTGTTGCCAAGGGTTTTGATCACAGCTTCCTGTACCAAATGTGCTTATTGTCCATTTGTATCTGTTGCAGCATTGAAAGTACCAAGGAATTAGTAATTCCTTTAGAAAAATAAGCCATCCTTGCTCCATGGGTTTATCCAGAAGTAGTCCTCTTTCTCGATGTTGTGACTGATCTCTTTCCATCACTGTGGCACTTTGGCTTCTACACATACTGGTCCAACATAATGTGCAGGTGCCACATAATTCATCAGTATTACTTGTTTCGCTCATCACATAGTCTCTCAGTCAAATTGAAAAATGTTCAGAGAAACTGATTTCTGACTGTAGGCTCAAGTTGTGGAATGCACTGCACAATATGAGGGGCTTTAGCTCCTCTCTCTTGCCTGTAGCACATGAGGAACGATTAGTGCAGGCAGCTTCCCAACATTGACATAGCACTTCTTCCACTGTGAGACCCCTCTGGTCCTAGGTGACTGTCTGCTGACATTCACAAAAAGAAAGCAAGGGGTGGTGGAGAGTAGGAGACAATTTCCTATAAGATTTATCAGAATGAACAGTATTTTTACTCAGTGGAAAAGATAGCATTCCCTCCTTTCTAGGGAAAGGCTTTGGTAAATTCTAAGAATAGTGGAATCTGCTTTATTTGATATTGAAAGATGAATATCCTTACCTTTCCCTTGTCTGAATGATTCAATACTTTACAACCAAACTCTGTCCATTTTCTTCAGATATTTGTGAGGATTATGGTCTGAAGAAGTTTGAGCAGATGGTACAGTGTTCATTTTTGAGGAAATTCATTTTACTTTCAGGCCTTCTAATTTGCTCTGTTGAAGACAATTACTCACTGTTTGTTTATTTATTTATCTTGGACTGTGCTGGGTCTGCATTGCTGCATGGGCTTTTCTCTAGTGGCAAGTGGAGGCTACTCGCTAGTTGCAGTGTGCAGGATCCTCATTTTGGTGGCTTCTCTTGCTGCGCAGCATGGGCTCTAGGGTGCCCTGGCTTCAGTAGTTGTGGAGCACAGGCTTTAGTTGCCCCATGGCACGTGTGATCTTCCCAGACCAGGGATAGAACCCATGTTACCTTCATTGGCAGGAGGATTCTTTACCATCAAGCCACCAGGGAAGCCTTATTTCTCATTATTTAATAAACTAACCTTATCTTCTTATTTCTGAACTAGCAAATAGTTTTCTGTAGGTCAAGGAGTAGAGAAGATTGGACGAGGTTGCCTAAAATTGTGAAGTGAAGTCGCTCAGTCGTGTCCAACTCTTTGCGACCCCATGGACTGTAGCCCACCAGCTCCTTGGTCCATACTGGTGTGCTTTGCCACTTCCTTCTCCAGGGGATCTTCCCGACCCAGGGATTGAACCCAGGTCTCCCGCATTGTAGGCAGACGCTTTACTGTCTGAGCTACCAGAGCCTGTAATTCATCTTGAACTCCGCTGGCCACATACACAAGACTTTTCCCAGTTACTCAGTCACCCAGTAGGGTTACAGTAATTCCGGAGATTTTGAAATGTTTAATCTACATCATCCAATAATGAAAAATTCTGATCTTTATTTTTATCTGAGAAGCCATGCAGCCATGAAATTGAAAGACTCTTGCTCCTCGGAAGAAAAGCTATGACCAACCTAGACAGCATATTAAAAAGCAGAGCCATTACTTTGCCAGCAAAGGTCTGTCTAGTCAAAGATATGCTTTTTCCAGTAGTCATGTATGAATGTGAGAGTTGGACTATAAGGAAAGCTCAGGGCCAAAGAATTGATGCTTTTGAATTGTGCTGTTTTAGAAGACTCTTGAAAGTCCCTTGGTCTGCAAGGAGATCAAACCATTCCATCCTAAAGGAGATCACTCCTGAGTGTTCATTGGAAGGACTGATGTTGAAGCTGAAACTCCAGTACTTTGGCCACCTCATGCGAAGAACTGACTCATTGGAAAAGACCCTGATGCTGGGAAGGATTGAAGGCAGGAGGAGAAGGGGACAACAGAGGATGCTGGTTGGATGGCATCACCGACTCAATGGACATGAGTTTGAGTAAACTCCGGGAGTTGGTGATGGACAGGGAAGGCCTGGCATGCTGCAGTCCATGGGGTTGCAAGAGTTGGACATGACTGAGCAACTGAACTGAACTGAGAAGTTTATTGATGTAAGCTTGTAGTTATTCTTAAATAGAAATGCATGTCCTAGGAATTTCGGAGCTCTTCTTTCAAGAGATTTGATTTGTATTATTTTTTATTCCTATAAAAGAACTTTGTTTTCTGCAGCCATTGTCAGCCTGCTTTTAATATTGTAAGTATAACTGTCAAAAACCCTTCCTTCAGATCCATGAAGGATGGAAAACTAGATGAGCATGGTTGTGAATTTATGTCTCAAATAAAAATAGAGAAGCTATATGAAGAATCTCATGCCCTTCTAATGTTGGAAGTGTATGTCAGCTTATTTGCTTGTTTAAAATATTGGGTTGGCCAAAAAGTTCATTTGGGTTTTTCCTTATGACGTTATGGAAAAACCTGAATAAACTTTTGGGCTAGTCCAATATATTTTAAATGACTGAATTCCTTGCTTCTCAGTTCCCAATTAACATCTGAAATTCAAGCTTCCTAGAGAAGTGAGATTCTGTTTATCAGCCTCATCTTGACTCCTTTGATGAGGGAGGGGTTCCTGCTATTAGGCCTATAGGGATGGCTGAACATATAACCCCTGACGTTGGAGAGATGAGATTGGTAGCAGTCTATTAATACATATACTCAACAGCCCAGGAGATGGGGACATAGTTGAGGGAACAGAGTGAATAAGCAGAGGCCATGGAGGCAAACTTTGCAGTATCAAGAGGCTAGAGTGATCCCTGGTTCCAGCAGGAGGGTGTGATTCACTAATTTGAATAATTCTGCAGGCTGGCAGGGAACTGAAGCCCACTACTTAGTGATAAGCAGGAACTGTGTCTGTTCTCTGTGATAGAGGGTCGTCTGGCTAGAAACCTTATCTGCAGGAGCAGATTGAGCATGGGAACTTGGGGTCAGGCTATTCAAGGTCCTCCCATTTTTCTCCTAATGTCACAGCACACATAAAACTGGGCTTTAATTTTAGCCTTTATACTGCAGTTCTCAGTAGTAGTGCTAATGCTTTATCAAAAGTATATGCTAATGATTGCTGTACTAAATAAGTCAAGATGTTTTAAAAGCATAATTTGATCTTTGAGTTTTTCTTTGTATGTGACCTTTTCTTCTGATAATTTGCAAGGTTTAAGATATTCTGCTGCTGTGTACAATTTAATCATAGTAGATAAAAGGTGACCAAAACATATATGCAGTGATGTGGAGGCATGAGAGACGAGAGTTCTCATCTGAAAGAGAGAATGAAGTAGTGAGACTTCAATACTGTGTATATGTGGGATGTTGTAGGAGCTAGGAAGTAGCATTAAAAGGTAACAGCTGTTAATTGAGTGCATACTTTGTGCCAAGTGCTTTTCTAAATGCATTATCTCACTGCAAGTGAGGGAACTGAGTTTAATATGTTTTTGGTCATGTAAGTAAGAGTCAGTGGAGCTGTAGTCTGCGTACATACAGTCTTATTTAGGGTTTATGCTGTTAACAGTACATTTTACAGCCTTCAGATTTAGAAAGGCCTTATATGTCGTGCTGAAGACTTTAGACTTTACCTTGTTGGCAATGGGCAACCATTAGATGATTTAAACAGGAAAAAAAGTGATAGGAATTTTCATTGAAAAATACCAATCTGGTGGCAGAGTGGAAAATGACTTTTGGAGGCAGGGCAGTTGGAACAATCCAGAAAGTGACTGGGTCCGAATGAAATGGAATCAAAGAAAAGAAGATGAGATTTGAGAGAGACAGAGAGACACTCAATCGTGTGGCTGATTGTGGGAGAAAAGGAAAAGTGTGGCATGGTATCTGAGTGGTGCCAATAAGTTTTATGAAGAACAGAGGGAGTAGCTTTGGGTGAGACAAGTCTGAGATATCTTTGAGGCACTTAGTGGAGATTTCTAATAACTGAGTCGTATTTAGAAAAGTGGATCTTGATCTTGAAAGAGCTTGTAATAGGTATATAGGTTTTACAGCTCTTATGTGTGATAATCGAAGTAGTGGAAGTAGAAGAGAGTGTCCAGATATTTGGGGTGTTTCTTCTGATCCATCATAGGGAGATTATCCTGTTTTGGGAGGCAGCTCCTAAAAGCCTTAGACTTCCTCTGAAGAATTCATTCAGATCCCAGTTCTGAATCTCTGGTTTTTTTTTGTTTTGTTTTTTTTATGAATTAAAGGTAGTACCAGTTTTCTCAGAAGGTAACTGTAGATATTTAATTTTCTCTTACAGACACAAGGGTTTTAAAAGGTTAAGAAATAATGATGTATGCCATCTCCCTTAATTTGCCTATGAGAAATGGAGATTTACAGAAGTTAAATCAAAACCTGGGTGCAGACAAAAATCATTTGTCTTAGCTTAGATGAAAACCCGCGGGTTAACTGTACATTGCTGTCACAGAACTAGGAGCTAGCTTTTTCTTCCTGTTGCGCTGCTTTTTGAGGTGAGCAGAGTAGAAAGGGGAGGGATGAATTCCAGGGGAAGAGAAAGAATGTTGGTGTGTGAAAGTGAATGTATTGCAGAAAACGGAAATGCATGGGCATAAGCCACCGTTGTACCACTTTGGGGACAGAGAAGCATTTCACATGCAATGTGAAAACGCCTGTATTGCAGAGCTAATTTTAAGAATATTGAACTATACTAATGCAAATGTAATTACTCTCTGCACCGCTAATACTAATATTATTATTTATTCACCCAAGTTTACGTGGCTAATGAGTAGTAGAAATGAAAATCCAACTCATTCAGTCTGACTCCAAAGATCATATGCTGTACTACTTCTTGTATTAGTGTAAGTTTTTATGGTTTTGAATGTATGTTATTTGAAAATTAACTGTCCACATTACAGAACTGCATTAGCAATAACTCACAGAATGCTCATTTGACTGAAATACTACATTCCCTCACCATCCTAAACAAATGAAAGTTTATTCTTGCTTATAGATTTATTCCTCATGTAGTAACTACCAATGTAGTGTTGCCTGCTGATATTTTTAAATATTGAGACATTCTCGAGGAAGTTACATTTTTGCAGTTACTACCTGAATGCTGACTACTAAATTTATCAGACACTTTTCAGAAAGACCTTTGGAATTTATTAAAAATTATGATGTGTTTTTCATATCCCAGATGGGGAAAAAAAAAAGAAGTAACGCACATTGAAAAAAATAGTAATCAAAAGAGTTACTTTTCTTCTTTCTTTTATTTATTTGGTCCAGTGGGGAAGAGAAGTCCATTTAAAAAAACAGCAGTAGGATTGTTTATTTATCCTTACGACAGTGTAATAAAAAATGAATCTCCATCCCACACTATATACAAAAGTCAATCTCAGGTGAATTAATGGCCTAAATGTAAAGAGCAAAACTTTAATGTTAACAAAAAATATTAGAGGAAATCCCTGCAATTTTAGAGAAGGAATTCCCCCCCCCCCCCACTTTCTAAATACTTCACTATGTTTAGGGCTGTGCAGTGATCAAAATCAAGAAATTTCATATTGATACAGCATTAAACTGTCTCATCGGCAGACCCTATTCAGATATCACCAATCCCTGGTCCAGGATCTGGTCCAGGATCTAATCCAGGATCATGTTGAATTTTGTTGTAGTGTCCCTCTGGTCTTTAATCTGTAACAGTTTCTCAGCATTTTTTGTCCTTCGTGAACTTACCACGTTGGAAGAGTGCAAAATAGTTACTTTGTGGACTCTACCTTGATTTCAGTTTATTTAATGTTTCCTCATGATTAGATCTGCCAATGAATTTTTGGCAGGAACATAACAGAAGTGATAGTGTGTCCTCTGCATCTTACTGGGAGGCACAGAATATCAGTTTTTAGTCTTAAGATAACTTAAATCATTTGGTAAAGGTGGTGTGTAGCAAGTTTCTTCAATGCAAAGTTACTGTTTATCCCTTCCTAGTTAAGTATTGTGTAGGAAGATTTGCTCACATTTTATAAATTATCCTTTTAGACTGTTACCAACTAATTTTAGCATCTGTGGATGATAGTTGCCTGCAGCAATTATTGTTGTTGGTCACCCCAGGTGATTTTCTAATTCAGTCATTACTTCTGCATTTATTAATTGAAATTCTGCTATAATGAAGAGCTTCCCTCCATTTGTTTATCCATTTCTTAACGTCAGTATGGACACAAGAATTCTTACTTTATTTGGTGGGTTTCTGTCATGATTGGTTGCTTGAATTGTAGCCCATAAGAAAAGCAAACTACAAAAAAGTTTAATAGTACTTTTGTGTTTAACAGTTGATGGGCAGAAATTGTTTTTTTCTCGTCAGGAAGCAACAGTTAGAACTGGACATGGAACAACAGACTGGTTCCAAATAGGAAAAGGAGTACGTCAAGGTTGTATATTGTCACCCTGCTTATTTAACTTATATGCAGAGTACATCATGAGGAACGCTGGGCTGAAAGAAGCACAAGTTGGAATCAAGATTGCTGGGAGAAATATCAGTAACCTCAGATATGCAGATGACACCACTCTTATGGCAGAAAGTGAAGAGGAACTAAAAAGCCTCTTGATGAAAGTGAAAGAGGAGAGTGAAAAGGTTGGTTTGAAGCTCAGCATTCAGAAAACAAAGATCATGGCATCTGGTCCCATCACTTCATGGGAAATAGATGGAAAAACAGTGGAAACAGTGTCAGACTTTATTTTTTGGGGCTCCAAAATCACTGCAGATGCTGATTGCAGCCATGAAGTTAAAAGACGCTTACTCCTTGGAAGGAAAGTTATGACCAACCTTGATAGCATATTAAAAAGCAGAGACATTACTTTGCCAACCAAGGTCCGTCTAGTCAAGGCAATGGTTTTTCCCGTGGTCATGTATGGATGTGAGAGTTGGACTGTGAAGAAAGCTGATCGCCGAAGAATTGATGCTTTTGAACTGTGGTGCTGGAGAAGACTCTTGAGAGTCCCTTGGACTGCAAGGAGATCCAACCAGTCCATTCTAAAGGAGATCAATCCTGGATGTTCATTGGAAGGACTGATGCTAAAGCTGAAACTCCAATACTTTGGCCACCTCATGCGACAAGTTGACTCACTGGAAAAGACTCTGATGCTGGGAGGTATTGGGGGTGGGAGGAGAAGGGGACGACAGAGACTGAGATGGCTGGATGGCATCACCGACTCAATGGAGGTGTGTTTGAGTGAACTCTGGGAGTTGGTGATGGACAGGGAGGCCTGGCGTGCTGTGATTCATGGGGTCGCAAAGAGTCGGGCACGACTGAGCGACTGAACTGAACTCAATGTGTACTAACATTTTGGGTGCTGTTTTGAATATACTACTCTGTCTTGTGCTTACCCTGGTGGCTCACTGGTAAAAAATCTGCCTGCCAATGCAGGAGACACGGTTTCGATCTCTCTGTCAGGAAGATTCCCTGTAGAAGGAAATGACAGCTCACTCCAGTATTCTTGTCTGGGAAGTCTCATGGACAGAGAAGCCTGGGGTGCTACAGTCCTTGACTTCACAGAGTCGGACATGACTTAGCAACTAAACAACAATAAGTAGCGTTTTAGTATTTGCTTTTTTTCCAAGAAGCACAAGAGTGGAACATACCATTTATGTTATGTTTATATTTTTGTATATTTTATACAAAATAATGTTTGGATCCTAGAGAAAGCAAATAAAAATATAGTTCTTCTAGCTTTTAGCTCTGTATTAACTTTTTAAAACTGTTCTCGATGTGATTGTTATGAGGTATACCTGTCAGCTGCCAGTCACTAACGTCGATAAGAGAGAATCTCCCATCCAGCCAAACCTTCCCAACAAAACCAAGGCATTCTCCCTTCCCAACCTAGAATTACAGTTTAAAAATATAGTAAAAGTACTAACTCTTTCCTGAATCCTACTCCAGTTTAGGACTTGAACCAGAGATCAAATTGCTAACATCTGATGGATCATCAAAAAAGCAAGAGAGTTCCAGAAAAACATCTACTTCTGCTTTATTGACCACACCAAAGCCTTTGACTGTGTAGATCACAACAAACTGAAAATTTCTAAATATATGGGAATACCAGACTACCTGACCTGCCTCCTGAGAAATCTGTATGCAGGGCAAGAAGCAACAGTTAGAATTGGACATGGAAAAACAGTCTGGTTCCAAATCAGGAAAGAATATGTCAGGGCTGTATAATGTCACCCTGTTTATTTAACTTATATGCAGAGTACGTCATGAGAAATGCTGGGCTGGATGAAGCACAAGCTGGAATCAAGATTGCCAAAAGAAATATCAATAATCTCAGATATGCAAATGATACCACCTTTATGGCAGAAAGCGAAGAAGAACTAAAGAGCCTCTTGAAAGTAAAAGAGGAGAGTGAAAAAGTTGGCTTAAAACTCAACATTCCGAAAACTAAGATCATGGCATCTGGTCCCATCACTTCAGGGCAAATAGATGGGAAAACAATGGAAACAGTGAGAGACTTTATTTTTGGGGACTCAAAATCACCGCTGATGGTGACTGCAGCCATGAAATTAAAAGACGCTTGTTCCTTGAAAGAAAAACTGTGACCAACCTAGACAACATATTAAAAAACAGAGATGTTACTTTGCCAACAAAAGTTTGACTAAAGCTGTGGTTTTCCAGCAGTCATGTATGGATGTGAAAGTTGGACCATAAAGAATGCCAAGGGCCAAAGAATTGACGCTTTTGAACTGTGGTATTGGAGGAGACTCTTGAGAGTCCCTTGGACTGCAAGGAGATCCAACCAGTCCATCCTAAAGGAAATCAGTCCTGAATGTTCATTGGAAGGACTGATGCTGAAGCTGAAGCTCCTGAAGCTCCAGTACTTTGGCCACCTGATGCAAAGTACTGACTCATTGGAAAAGACCCTGATGCTGGAAAGATGGAGGAGAAGGGGACAACAGAGGATGAGATGGTTGGATGGCATATCGCACTTGATGGACATGAATTTGAGCAAGGTCCGGGAGTTGGTGATGGACAGGGAAGCCTCGTGCTGCCATCCGTGGGGTCGCAAAGAGTTGGACACGACTAAATGACTGAACTGAACTGACTTTGAATAATATCATGTGGAAGAAGGTGATGGTTAATGTAGGAAATTTTGCTGTGGGCCTTGGAGTATATCAGGGCTTGTCCAGAAAAACTGTAATACTCACAGGTGTGGATTGAGTACAGCTCCATGTGTGTTAGAGAGACTTTGAGGAAGTTTGTGTTTGATTATTTTCAGACTTTAATTCTGCTCTTGAGACCTCTTCTTGTTAACTTGTGTGACTTTCTTTTCTTTCTTGGATTTGGAAGTGGGCTAGAATAAATAATTTTTTTGGTGATGGACAGGGAGGCCTGGAGTGCTGTGATTCATGGGGTCACAAAGAGTCGGACACGACTGAGCGACTGAACTGAACTGAATGTCTTTCTTGGATAAATGTCTATTTAGGTTTTCTGCCCATTTTTTTATTCAGTTGTGTTGTTGTTGAGTTGTATAAGATGTCTGTATATATTTTGGAAATGAAGCCCTTATTGGTCACATCATTTGCAAATATTTTTTCCCAAATAGGATGTGTTTTTTCATTTTATTTATGGTTTTCTTTGCTGTGCAAAAGCATAAAAGTTTGATTGGGTCCCATTTTTTATTTTTGCTTTTATTTCTCTTGTCTTGGGAGACTGATCCAGGAAAATGTTGGTAAGATTTAGGTTAGAGAATGTTTTGCCTATGTTCTCTTCTAGGAGTTTTATGATATCATGTCTTATATTTAAATATTTAAGCCATTTTGTGTTTTGATGTGAGCCAGTGTTCTAACTTCATTGATTTACATGTGGCTTTACTAACATCATTTGCTGAAGAGACTGTCTTTTCTCCATTGTATATTCTTGCCTCCTTTGTCAAAGATTAATTGACTGAGGTATATGGGTTTATTTTTGGGCTTTGTATTCTATTCCATTATGATCCATATATGACTGTAGCTTCAGTTCAGTTCAGTCGCTCAGTCGTGTCCGACTCTTTGTGACCCCATGAATCACAGCACGCCAGGCCTCCCTGTCCATCACCAACTCCCGGAGTTCACTCAAACTCAAGTCCATCGAGTCGGTGATGCCATCCAGCCATCTCACTCTCTGTCGTCCCCTTCTCCTCCTACCCCCAATCCCTCCCAGCATCAGAGTCTTTTCCAGTGAGTCAACTTGTCGCATGAGGTGGCCAAAGTATTGGAGTTTCAGCTTTAGCATCAGTCCTTCCAATGAACACCCAGGACTGATCTCCTTTAGAATGGACTGGTTGGATCTCCTTGCAGTCCAAGGGACTCTCAAGAGTCTTCTCCAGCACCACAGTTCAAAAGCATCAATTCTTTGGCGATCAGCTTTCTTCACAGTCCAACTCTCACATCCATACATGACCACGGGAAAAACCATTGCCTTGACTAGACGGACCTTGGTTGGCAAAGTAATGTCTGCTTTTTAATATGCTGTCTAGGTTGGTCATAACTTTCCTTCCAAGGAGTAAGCGTCTTTAAATTTCATGGCTGCAATCAGCATCTGCAGTGATTTTGGAGCCCCAAAAAATAAAGTCTGACACTGTTTCCACTGTTTCCCCATCTATTTCCCATGAAGTGATGGGACCAGATGCTATTATCTTAGTTTTCTGAATGTTGAGCTTCAAGCCAACTTTTTCACTCTCCTCTTTCACTTTCATCAAGAGGCTTTTGAGTTCCTCTTCACTTTCTGCCATAAGGGTGGTGTCATCTGCATATCTGAGGTTATTGATATTTTTCCCAGCAATCTTGATTCCAGCTTGTGCTTCTTCCAGCCCAGCGTTCCTCATTAGGTGATGTGAACTTTCCAACTTTGTTCTTTTTCAAAATTGTTTTGGCTATTCTATTTCATTTGCCATTACTACTTTGTGTTTACTACTGAAAGTGAAAGCTGCTCAGTGGTGTCCAACTCTTTGCAACCCCATGGACTGTACAGTCTATGGAATTCTCCAGGCCAGAATACTGGAGTGGGTACCCTTTCCCTTCTCCAGGGGATCTTCCCAACCCAGGGGTCAAACCCAGGTCTCCCACATTGCAGACAGATTCTTTACCAGCTGGGCCACAAGCCTCATTTACTACTGAGGGTGTGAATAATATTTATTCCCTCTAATTTTCTAGCCAAAATCTTTGTTTTTTTTTTAATACTTTGGTGGTGTTTATGGTTGTTCTGGGCATCAGAGTGATTTCTTGATCTTGCTTGCATTTAAGGGAGGGAGTATTAATACATAGCCAAAATAACCTGCACTCATTGGATTCTTAAAACAGAAAAATAGTAGTATAGGAAGCATCGGTGTTAGAATCAGCTTGTTGATACGTATCAAAGAAATTCTTCTTGGATTTTGATTGGGCATTCATTGAATCTATAGAATAGTTTGGGGAAAATTGTTATTTTACAATAAGGAGACTTCCAAGCCATGAACCCAGCATATCTCTTTATTTAGAGCTTCTTTGATTTCTTTGATTAGTTTTGTGTAGTTCTCAGAATATTAGTCTTGCATGTATTTTGTTAGATTTTTACCTAAGTTATAGGTTCTTGCTAGCTCCTCTTGCTTATTAGTCTTGTCCAGCTCTTTTCAGCCCCATGGACTGTAGATTGCCAGGCTCCTCTGTCCATGGAATTTTCCAGGCAAGAATACTGAAGTGGGTTTTACATTTCCTACTCCAAGAAAGTTTTTTAGGTTATTGAGTATTTTTCTTTATTTGTTTAAGACTCCTTGGGATTTTTCATTGGAAAGAATCATGTTTGAAAGTAAAAAGTTTTATTTATGAAATTGCCTTTCATTCCTTTTTCTTAAATTATTGTACTAAGATCTCAGTATGATGTTAAATAGGAGGGATGAGAACAGACATTCTTGTCTTGTTCCTGATTTTAGTGGGGAGCTTTCAGTCTTTGAACACTAAGGATGATGTTAACGATAGACTTTTTTGAAAATATCTTTTATCAGATTAAAGACAGTGTCTTTTTAGTTTGCTAATAATTTTTATCGTTATTGGTTGTTGAATGTTATTAAATAATTTTCTGCTTCTATTGAGGTAGTTGTGGCTTTTCATCTTAAATAAGTTGATATCATGAATTACTATCATTTATTTTCAAATGTTGAAACAGCCCTACATTTCCAGGGTAAACTCTACTTGGTTGTGATGTGTTATCCTTTCTATATATAATTGGATTAAATTTGCTAATATTTTATTGAGAGGATTTTTGCATCTACCTTCAGGAGGATTTTGGTCTTTGAGTTGTGTTTCTTATAGTATTTTAGTCTTTGGTATAAGATAATGCTGTTCTTTTTTAAAAAGTTGGAAGTTGTTTTCCCTTCTGTTTTCTGAAATAATTAATATAGAATTGATATTTCTTCCTTAAATACCTGTTAGAAGAAAACCTGAAGTTTTTATTTGTTGAAATCCTTTTAACAATAAATTTGATTTCTTTACTAGATCTAGGACTGTTTCCTTTTCCATTATTTTTAGTTTCCACATCAGAGCAGTGACAAGTGGACAATATGAAATAAGGCTTTGTTTTTGCCAAGTGTGATCCCTTAATTCAGTGACTACTTGAGTATGTATTTTAAAAATCACCTGGAAAGCTTCTCTCAATAGCGTTTTCTGGGCCTCATTTCCAGAATCTAATTCAGTTGGTTGGGTCGGGCTCATGAATGTACGTATCTGACAAGATCACTGATCAGCTTAGTTGAAGGTTATTGTATAGTGGTTGGGAAATTATTATAATTACTTATAATTTCTTCACTAAATGATAATACTGGTCTTGCTATCTAACCTTTCAATGTATATATATATGTGTGTGTGTGTTAATTAGTATTAATCTCTGTAATATAGCCCTTATTCTCTTGAAATATGTCTATCAGTATAGCTGTTGATGGAACTTACCTGGTAGCTCAGACGGAAAAGAATCTGCCTGCAATGCGGGAGACCTGGGTTCAGTCCCCTGGAGAAGGGAGTGGCAACCCACTCCAGTATTCTTGCCTGGAGAATTCCACAGACAAGAGGAACCTAGCAGGCTATATAGTCCAGGGGTTCACAAAGAGTCAGACACAACCAAGTGACTAACGGTTTCAAATTTCAGTTTCATACCTATTGATATTTGTCTCTCACTTATTTTTGAGCTAAAATTTCCCAAGATTCAGTCAGGTGTCATGTTCAAAACATTTTTAATTTATGCTTTCTTCCTCTCTACATTTTTCTTTTTACTAATTTGTGACTTTATAGATAAGCACATCTGTGACTGTATAGACACATACATATATTTTTGTTGTTGTACCTAAATGTTTCTTAATTCTTCATACATATAAATATTCTTGATGGGTCATATTTTTCCATTTTAGTTGAAAAGAAAAATTTGCTTATAAGAAAATCTTTCTATGTAGGCAGCTTTGAATCCTTAAGTGCATTAGTTATATGTATATTTTATCTGCATTCAGCTTATGCATTGTGATTATATTAAATAATTAAAAGAGTAATAACTTTAGGGTGTTTGAATGAAAAAAAAGTCAGTCTTTAAAATCTTAGGCCATTTTCAATAGAATTTTGAAGCAGTATAATTCCGCATGGTTCTTAGGTTGTTTTAGCAGAGGTCTATGCTATGGAACATTTATATCTTCATTTCTGTTTCAGGTGCGTATAGCAGCCAAGTTCATCATTCATGCTCCTCCTGGAGAATTTAATGAAGTGTTTAATGGTGAGTGTTTAATTCATAACAGTAAGGCTTGATGTATCCAGGACTCATTCTTTAAAGAATAAATTATATTGCTAGTAACTAAGCTAAAGAGAATGGGTAGAAAAATCTGTATTTTCTGAATTGCAATGAAAATTTTTGTCAATCTGCATTATGTAAGGTCTACAATATATTTATGACATACGATTATTGTACCTGATAAATTTTAATCCTCTAAAAAAAATAACATTAAATCATTTAAAAAGACAAGAAAATTTTAATTTTAACTATTCTTTGGAATTGTGAGATGCATTTTTTGTATTTCTTTTAAAGAAAAGCTTAATAAGAACAGCCAAGAAATGGAGAAACACTGTTTCACTATGCCTGTTTCACCTGCTTAGAAAATGACATCACATGTAAAAAAATTTGTTGTTTAAGTTATAGCTCATAAATCAGTTAACAGTATGCCTTTCTTTAAACCTCACACTATATGGCAAACAGTTTTATAATTGTTCACCCATAGATGAGAAATTTAAATATAACATAGTCACCTGGTTGCTGTAAAAACTCTAAAATACTTCCTTTTTAATGGTAAAAACAATGTGGTTCAAACATTGAAACAATCATGCAGAAAATGGCTTGTAGTGATCTTTATACAAAACTTTTTAAAAACAGTTTTGAGAATAAGCTACCATAAGTACTTTTAAAAATGTGTTACTTCTACTTCATATATATTTGGCCTTTGCTGCTGCTGCTGCTAAGTCGCTTCAGTCGTGTCCGACTCTGTGCGACCCCATAGACGACAGCCGACCAGGCTCTGCCGTCCCTGGGATTCTCCAGGCAAGAACACTGGAGTGGGTTTTACTATGTCTTAAATGGGTATTCAGTTTCATTTTTTAAACATTGTACTCCAGAGTAAGCTATTTTAACCTGTTTTTTAAGAAGTTTAATCATTCATTTTCATAGTATAAGATATAATGGAATCTTACCTCAGAAAAGATTAGTTTTGAAAGTCAAAAAATGAGGCAAAAATTGTTGCTGTTGTAGCAGTCAATCAGTTGTGTTCAGCTCTTTGCATCCCCATGGACTACAGCACGCCAGGCTTCCATTTTCCTTCACCATCTCCTGGAGATTGCTCAAACTCATGTCCATTGAGTTGGTGATGCCATCCAACCAACTTGTGCTCTGTCATCCCCTTCTCCTCCTGCCCTCAATCTTTCCTAGCATCAAGGTCTTTTCTAGTGAGTCAGGTCTTCACATCAGTGGTCAAAGTATTGGAGCTTCAACTTCAGCATCAGTCCCTCTAATGAATATTCAGGATTGATTTCCTTTAGGATTGACTGCTTTGATATCCTTGCAGTCCTCGGGACTCTGAAGAGTCTTCTCAAACACCACAATTCGAAAGCATCAACACCACCTTCTTTATGGTGTAACTCTCACATCCATTCATGTCTGCTGGAAAAACCATAGCTTTGACTATATAGACCTTTGTCAGCAAAGTGGTGTCTCTGCTTTTTAATATGCTGTATTATGTTTTTCATAGGTTTTCTTCCATGAAACCAGGCGTCTTTTAATTTCATGGCTGCAGTCACCATCTGTGGTGATTTTGGAGCCCAAGAAAATAAAGTCTGTCACTGTTTCCATTGTTTGCCCATCTATTTGCCATGAAGTGATGGGACCAGATGCCATGATCTTCATTTTTTGAATGTTGAGTTTTAAGTCAGCTTTTTCAGTCTCCTCTTTCACCTTCATCAAGAGGCTCTTTAGTTCCTCTTTGCTTTCTGCCATAAGGGTAGTGTCATTTGCATATCTGAGGTTATTGATACTTCTCTTGGCAGGCTTGATTCCAGCTTGTGCTTCATCCAAGCCGGCCTTTCACATGATGTACTCTGCAAACAGGGTGACAATATATAGCCGTTATATACTCCTTTCCCAATTTTGAACCAGTCCATTATTCATGTCCGGTTCTAACTGTTGCTTCTTGTCCCGCATACAGGCTTCACATGATCTGGTACTCCCATATCTTTAAGAATTTTTCAGTTTGTTGTGATCCACACAGTCAAAGGCGTTAGCTTAGTCAGTGAAACAGAAGTAGATTGATGTTTCTCTGGAATTCCCTTGCTTTTTCTGTGATCCAGCAGATGTTGACAATTTGTTCTCTGGTTCCTCTGCTTTTTCTAAATCCAGCTCATATATCTGGAAGTTCTCAGTTCACGTCCTGTTGAACTCTAGCTTGGAGGATTTTGAGCATGACCTTGCTGGCATGCGAAATGAGTGCAATTGTGTGGTAGTTAGAACATTTTTTGGCATTGCCCTTCTTTGAGATTGGAATGAAAACTGACCTTTTCCAGTCTTGTGGCCACTGCTGATTTTTCCAAATTTGCTGACGTATTGAATGCAGCCTTTTAACAGCATCATCTTTTAGAATTTGAAATAGCTCAGCTATTTCAAATCCTAAAATAACCTAGGAAAATCCCCTAAATTATCCACAAACTGTATTAATGTATGATTTAGTACACAGAGTTACATATGGCAATTGTTACACATTTAAAAATTTAACCACTGAGCTACACTCAGGAAGAATGGTAGTCTATATTGTGAAAAATCTGAAAGTTAAAATATTCTCCCTTTCAAGATAACTATAAAATCTGAAGCAATAAGTTGGGAAGTTGGGGAGAATTCAGAAATACTTCTGTTTCCTGTAGGGCTTAAATTCTGTTTAATATTTAGCCTTTTTAATCTAAATACACGTTAATGTGTTTGATGTTTGGGACATTAAAGAAGACAGAGTCTCTTCTCCCTTGGGTCAAAATTGGCATTTAACTTATATTGATAATGGGGAAATTGCACTAAAGTCAGTGGCTCCTAACTCCTGTACAATTTACAGAGCCAAGAATATAATTCTGAGAGAAGTTTTTCACTTACTGTTTTGAGTTAAACACCTTACAAATGTATTCATCAGAAAGACCCTTGAAGAATATATGAGTCCTAGAAATAGCTTTTGTAAGTCTCACTGGAAATTAGTGTTGAGTTGATACATTCTGTGTTGAGGTCCAGTAGATTTGGGCATTCAGGATAAGCCATTCAGTAGGCCTGGGCTGGGGCTGTGGACTGGAAGTGGGGGATATAAGATATTACGTAGGTTTTAACTGAAGGAGTATATTAGTGTTAAAAAGGAATTAAATATTTGAAGCAAAAAAAATCTCATATGCATTTGATTATGCTATTTTTTGTTGGTAACATTAACATCAGAATAATTCATAGAAACCACAAAGGTTAGGAATGCAGAGTCATAATCTTGTCAAATTAGTGCTTCCCAAATGCTGTTCCCCAGATTGACTGTGTTAGAATCGTTAGAACATAGATTTTTGGTCTTAGTTTTCAGGAACTGATGTGTTATCTGGGCAGGAGCTCTGAAATATATACTGTTCTTTGTTTTTTTTTAGATTCCCACTCATCACCCATTGTTCTAATGTGTGGTCTGACTTGAAACCACATCCCTTAAAAGTAGTTTTTACTTTATTTAAATTCTTCTCTGTTTCTTTCATTGTATTCTACATATGATAAAAGTTTGAACTTTTTTTTTTCCAGAGTAAAGATAACAGGATCAATAGATTCTGCTTTTAAATTATTTTCCCATTTAAATGGGAGAAGAGACACTACTGTGCAATACTGAAGATACAGGAATCATATGTGTCAAGTAGAATTGCCAGTTTACTTTGTGAGATAGGAATACCTATAATTGTAAATATCTTTGTTTTAGTTTTTCAGGCAGAAGCTTCCATTGTTTAAAATCAGTTAATTTAGAAATTAAATTGGAGTTACATTAATGGTTAGTCAAGGAGATTTTTTTTTTAAATTGTGACCTACTGCTGAAAAGAGGTATGTGAATAGGCAATATTTTTTCCTTTGGAATAACTTTATATTTGTATTGATTCATAGTCATTCTAACATTTCTAAAGTGCAGAAGAGAATCTAGAATCACAGAATTCTACCCTCTCTTCTCCACTGTTTGAATAAAATACTTAAAAGATTTCTCAGTTTATACTCATGTATATAACATTACATAAGTGTAGTACTATACATGATGAGTTTTCTCCTTCCTGTTTATTATATATTTATTTCCGTGTTGATAAATGCATTATATCTACTAGAAGCCCAGTTTTACACTATTTATAAGAACTATTGTCTGTGTTATATTTAACCAATTTCTTAAGTTATTTGTGTTATTTTCATTTAATGAAAAAATTAGGATACTTTGTTACATGTATATTTTATGATAGCAATTATGTACAATAGTCAAGTGTGTAGGGAAAATAATGAAAGAAAATACACCAAGACTAGAGTAGAATTTTGTTTGGTTTCTGGTGAAATTTTGTGATTTTTTTTTCACAGCTAAAAGTTGTAGTTTTAGTTTTGTTTTAATGATTAATAGATACATGTCTGCATGCTGCTGCTGCTAAGTCTCTTCAGTCGTGTGCAACTCTGTGCAACCCCATAGACGGAAGCCCACCAGGCTCCTCTGTCCCTGGGATTCTCCAGGCAAGAACACTGGAGTGGGTTGCCATTTCTTAGGACAAAGTTGAGAATCAACAACCAAAATGAGATTACTCAATCAAGTGAAGTAGTTATCCATATCCAACTAAACACATTCATCTGTTGTTGAACATGAGATGTCTGAGAAACAAAATGCCCATATCTGTACTGTGTTCACAAGCTGTTTCTTGTTTTAATCACTTTTTCCATAAAGCAAATTCATTTGCTCATGATAGTATTACCACACTAAGAGGCATAGTCCTCAATCTTTTGCAGATGTGTTCACATCATCTTTTTGGTGTAGCTTATCTTCACTTTATTCTTTGGAGACACAAGAAAGTTACACGTTATAGGTGGTTACAGTCTCAGTCTGCCTGCATTTGAAATAACACATTTTTATTTCATTCCATCTCCTGTTTCCTTTCCAAAATCTTTTCTTTTCTTATTAATACCATGATGTGTTTCTGTGGTTATTTTGGTCATCACAGTAATATTTTGATCTTTTGTACATATTTTGGGGGGCGGGTCGGAGGCTAATACATGACTAAAATAACCTAAATTCAGTCCATAGAAATTTCAAATATAGGAAAATAGTAATACTGAAAACATAATGTTTGTTTTGCAGATGTTCGGTTACTACTTAATAATGATAATCTTCTCAGGGAAGGAGCAGCCCAGTAAGTATTATGTATTATATTAACATAATTAAAGTGACATGGGAAAAACTTTTAAAGGGGTTTTTAGGTACTAATCCATGAAACAGATACATGTACATCAAATTCATATATATGTACTAGATTCGAAGAGAAATATTTTGACCACAGAGGGATATAGAGACACAACTATAACATGAAACTCTGTATTCATTGTATGTGGCTTATATACTTACTATTAATACTTACACTTAATACTACATTTTGACATTTGCACAGTTAGATCAAAGTATTTTAGAAACTTTGAGTTTTGAAATTGTGATGCTTTCAATTTTATGCAAACTTAACTTTCTATTAAATGCTTGGTCCTGATAGATATTTGAGAAGGACCAACTACTGTATAGCACAGGGATCTATAGTCAATATCTTGTCATAACCTGTAGTGGAAGAGAATCTGAAAAAGAATGTATATGTTTGTATTACTGAATCACTTTGCTGTACACCTGAAATATTACAGATCAACTGTACTTCAATTTAAAAACTAGATTTTTGCAGGTTAGGAACTTATTTGTCCGTAAATACCTAACATAGTATCTAACAAATGCTTACTTAATAAGTATTTACTAGATTTGTGAGTGATTCAAAGACTCACTAAGCAGTTCTAAATCTTAGTATGTCATTTTTGGACCAATGACCACAATCATGACTTGCCACAACTATCTTAAGATTTCAGAGAAATAATTTGTTTTCTTTCCCTCTCCCACCTCCTTGAATAAGGCCTGTGGACCCATATTTTAACTGACTTCTTTACTCATTTGAAAATGATGAAATTAAACTTTAAGGTGCCTTACAAAGAGTGTTCAGTATCCATACAGCCTCCTACTTTCACCTTAGAATACTACCAGAATGTGAAATCTTGACTAATGGGGAAAATTTGCTCTAATTCTTTTTTTGTAATGTTTGAAGGCTTTATCAAATAAATTTGTTTTTTAGAGTTAATTCTAATGAAGGTGGAGTTTCAACAGACTTTTAGACATTTCTGATTTAAATTCCTATTATCTTTTCCCCATTTTTAAAATTGAAGTATAGTTGATATACAGTATTACATATGTTATAGGTGTACAGCATAATGAGTCACAGCTTTCTAAAACTATATTCAATGAGTGATTACTACAAAATGCTGACTATATTCCCTGTTGTACAATACATCCTTGTAGCTTATTTATTTTATACATAATAGTTTGTGCCTTTTAATCCCCTACCGTTTTCTTGCCTTACCCCCTTTTCCTCTCCCCACTGATAACCACTAGTTTGTTCTCCATATCTGTGAGTCTCTTTCTTTTTTGTTATATTTACTAGTTTGTCCTGCTGCTGCTGCTGCTAAGTCACTTCAGTCGTGTCCGACTCTGTGTGACCCCATAGACGGCAGCCCATCAGGCTCCCCCGTCCCTGGGATTCTCCAGGCAAGAACACTGGAGTGGGTTGCCATTTCCTTCTCCAATGTGTGAAAGTGAAAAGGGAAAGTGAAGTCGCTCAGTCATGTCTGACTCGTAGCGACCGCATGGACTACAGCCTACCAGGCTCCTCCGTCCATGGGATTTTCTAGGCAAGAGTACTGGAGTGGCTTGCCATTGCCTTCTCCGACTAGTTTGTCCTATTTTTAGATTATACGTATAAGCGATACCATACAATACTTGTCTTCCTTTGACTTATTTCACTTAGCATAAATGCTCTCCATGTCCACCAGTGTTGTTGCAAATGGCAACAATTCATTATTTTTTATGGCTGAGTAGTATCCCATAGTACATATTTACTACTTCTTTATCCATTCATCTGTTGGTGGACACTTAGGTTGCTTCCATATCTTGGCAATTGTAAATAATTCTGCTATGAGCATTGAGGTGCAGGTATCCTTTTGAAGTAGTTTTTTTGTTTTCTTCCAATATAAACCAAGGAGTGGAATTGCTGGGTCATAAAGCATTTCTGTTTTTAGTTTTTTGGGAAAGTTCCATATTGTTTTTCATGGTGGTTACACCAATTTACATTCCCACTAACAGTGTAGGGGGGTTCCCTTTCCTCCACAACCTTTCCAGCATTTGTTATTTATGTTCTTTTGAATACTAGCCATTCTGACAGGTATGAAGTGATATCTCACTGTGGTTTTGATTCACATTTCCCTAATGATTAGTAATGTTGAACATTTTTTCATATGCCTGTTGATCATCTGTATGTCCTCTTTGGAAGAAGGTCTAGTCAGTTCTTCTGCCTATTTTTTAATCAGATGGTTTGTGTTTTTGATTGTGATTTGTATCAACTTTTTATATATTCTGGATATTAATTCTTTATCAGTTATATATCATTTGCAAATATTTTTTCCTGTTCATTATTTTGTCTTTTTGTTTTGTTGATGGTTTCCTGTGTTGTGCAAAAGGTTTTAAGTTTAATTAGCTTCCTTTTATTTACTTTGCTTTAGGATATGAATCTAATAAAACTAGTTGTGATTTATATCTAAGAGTGTTGTCTATGTTTTCCTCTAGGCGTTTTATGATTTCCAGTCTTACAGTTGGGGCTTTAGAGTTTATTTTCATATACGGTATTAGAGAATGTTCAGATTTTATTGTTTTCCATGTTGCTGTCCAGTTTTCCCGCACCACTTACTGAAGAGAATGTCTTTTCTCCATTGAATTTCTTGCTTTCTTTGTCATAGAGTAATTGAACATAAGTATGTGGATTTATTTCCGGGTTCTCTACTCTGTTCCATTGATCTGTATGTCTGTTTTTGTGTCAGCACCATACTGTTTTGATTACTGTAGCTTTGAATTAGATTGGCCCAAAGGTTCATTTGTGTTTTTCCTTAACATCTTACGGAAAAACCCAAACAAACCTTTTGACCAACCCGGTAGTATAACTCTGAAATAGGAAAGCATGATTCTTCCAGCTCTGTTCTTCATTCTCAAGTTTGTACAAGCTGTTAGGGATCTTTTATGCCCTGTTATTTTTATTTATTTATTTTTTTTTTACAAACTTTTAACACACTTTAATTTTGGGCCAAACAAGGCAGCATTTGGACAGTTAGGAAAGGCACCTCATTGAAAATAATACATCACAGTGTTGTAGAGTGATCCCAGTCATAGGATTTGAGGATGGAAAGGAATGTTGCTTAGGACACTTGCTCATTCATTAAAAAGAGTCCTTTCACATGATGTGGATGGAGGAAGGCAAGAGTGCAGGACTGTGGCGTATGCTGGGTGGCTGCCGAGGGCTCACCCATGAGGGCAGGTGGGCTCAGTGGTGAGTATGGAAGGGAAGGACACCAGCCTGCCCCATGATTCAGTAAGCCTGATTTTTTGAGACCCCTGCCCCCAGGAACACACTCCATGTCTCTTTCACGTATGGAGATGACGTTTCGATTTCATGGTATGGGTGACCAGGATTAGTAATCAACTTCCGCCCTTTTCCAAGCTACGGGACAGATAGGACAGTGTGATTTCCTGCATTCCTGGGCTGGCATGAGGTTCTGATAAAAACCGAGGTCTCAGGGCACTGAGACCTGTCCAGTTGTCACCAGTCCAAAGTAAATGAAAATATGATTCCTTAGAAATAATACTGCATCTCCTTGTTTCTATTTATACCCTCCAATCAAGTTTTTTTTTAAATTAATTTTTCCTTTTGCTTATACTTTTAAGAGTCCTACTCCACGTAAAAGAAATTGCTTCACCACAACACAACTCCTCTCCCCCTCTTGGGCCCTCACTGCTTCTCCCTCCCCATCCTTACCCTGACCGCCCCTCCTTCTGCCCAGCACCTAAGAGCAGGGATCATGCTGTGGGGTGATGAGTAGTGGTGCAGTCTCACCTGGCCTTCTGTTACTAGGATGTGGCTTTGAAGAAGGCTGCTAGGATGCTTGCAAACACGACGTCAGGGGTCTGGGATGCATCGATGGCGGAGTGGATCCCCCATTTACTGTAGTACTCCACCAGCAGGGTGGTTTGAGTGTGTAGCCCTCCAGGCGGATTTTCAAGGCCTTCTCATTATCATCTGATCAGCAGATCAAGGATTCCCCAGTGATATCATCTTTCATAGGTTCCTTTTGGGGGTTGAACTCCTTGTGGTAGGAGCAGCCACTCTGGGGGTGAATCAGTCTTCCTGTGATTCTCCAGATGAGCAGAGAGTCTGGGATGCTGAATTCAATCACGAAATCAAGCTTCTCTTTCCTCTTCTCCATGAGGTCATCAAGCATTTCTGCCTGCCTCACGGTCCGAAGGAAGCCATCTAGAAGAAAACCATTTTTGCATGGAGGGGTCTCCAAATTCTTTTCAATGTGCTCCACGACCATTTCATCACTCACCAGCTTCCCGGCATCCATAGTCGCCTTCAGCTTCTTTCCCAGCTCTGAGCCAGAAGCCACCATGGCCTTCAGCCTGTCTATCAGTAGCCAAATGGCAGACACAGAAGTTTTCAGCCAATTTGGGTGCCTGGGTACCCTTGCCGGCTCTGGGCGGCCCGGATGCCTTTAGGAGACTCTGGGACTGGTTTGGCCGCAGGCATATTGGAAGCCATGGCTGCCAAAATCTCTCACTGCTCAACCTACCCGCACCGCCCTGTTATCTTTTAATAGCAGTGTTTATATATTATTTTTTATTGTGGGAAAAATATACCTAATATAAAGTTGAACTTTTTAATGTTTTTTAAGCACACAGTTCTTTGGCATTAAGTACATACATGTTTTGTATAACCATCACCACCATCCATTTCCAGAACTTTTCTTTAATTTTCCCAAACTGAAACTCTACAATTTCCCATTCTCCCTTCCTCTTAACCCCTTGGAATTATATTCTATTTTCTGTATAAATTTGACTTCCCCAGGTACTTCTTATAACTGGAATCATACAGTATTTGTCCTTTTGTAACTGGTTTATTCTAGTTAACAGAATGTCTTCAAAGTTCTCCTGTGTTGGAGAATGTTAGAATTTCCTTCCTTTTTAACACTTGGGGTGTGTGTATGTGTTGTGGATAAAAAATGGATAAACATTTTGTTTTTCCATTCACCTGTCAGTGGACATTTGGGTTGCTTCCACCCCTGTTAATGATTGATGTGCTTAATAGAAATCAGTTCACTTGGTATCTTTGACTTCAGTTATTAGTTTCTGAATGAATGGCCTCCTATTCCTAAGTTTTTTAAACCTTTTAAATTATATATCCAAGTAAAATTTATTTCCTTTCTTATAGCATATAGCATGTTGACAAAAGTCTTACAAAAGTAAAGGAAATATACATTGTTCATGACCTTTTAACAACAGTAATTTTCAGAGTGATTGTTTCCTCTTGAGTTCTCTGTGGTAAATAAATGTGGATTGCTTCACGTAGGTGCAAAAATTAGTGATTTTTTTTTTTAAGTTAAGGAAATAAGAAACTTGATTTGTTGAAAGAAGCTTTTTCCTATGCAGTATAAAGTTTAATGAAGGTCACAAAAATATTCATAATTATATAAGTGGTATGAAATAGTCATACATTTGAATAAAGTATGATGAAAGCATTGAAATTTTATTTATTCAAAGGAGTATTTATCTGATGCTTGTTACTTTTAAATAAATTGAATTTCCTTGGAATGTAAGCTATATTTCTCTTTTGTTATAAACCAAATTTCAGGGACAGTCCTGGTCCATGTTTTAAGAGGTATATACATTAACTGCCTGATATTCTAATCTTTTAAGATTGGTCTTTGAGGAAATCAGTACCTAGTGATAAAAACAAGATGTTTATAAGTATGACTTCAAAAAACATCAAAATTTTGAGTAGAAATGTCAGTTTTTCTTGCATGTGGTTTTAGTTGCAATAAATAATTGCTAGCTAGATGAATAAGGAGAGAAAGTATTGATTCTTTTTGTTGACTTCAGTTGTAATTTCTCAAATTGAGAAATTTCTCAAAGCTCTTATTCAAATTCATTTTGCAGATTTCTGAGGTTATCTGTAAAGTACAGAAATACACCTTAAATCATTGATTGACTTTAGAACTATATTACTCCGATTTATACTGTCCTCTCTATGAAATAATTTTCAAACAAACATCGTGTTACCACCACCTCATTGTTCCCTTGATTCTGAATTACTTTTGAAGTATCTCCAAACCTGGTTTCATCCTCAAAAGTTAATGTATCACCTCTCCTTGAGACTGTCCAGAGCTATAGAACGTAAGTTTGGAAAGCATTATAAAAACATTTAGAATGTAGTCAGCGGTGTTTCATCAGAGTTAAGTGCATAACCATAGTCCTGTTGCTGCTTCAATTTCAGTTTTTGATATTGAATTTCTTTAATATCAAGCAGTCTCTTTCTCTGTACTTCTTTTCCACCTTCTGTCTTTTTCCTATTGCTTTAACTCTTTTAATTTTTTTTTTCAATTTAGTTTTGAGAAATTCCTGTCTTTTTGTAAGGGGAAAAAAACATGGGTTTTCTTAAAAAGTGGTTTTAATTGGACATCTTTGTTAAAAGGCATAAATTCAGTATATTTCATAGTAAAATTAGGCATACTGAAGACTTGGTACTCCTAAATCTGGAAAACTTTGAAATATCCAGAAATAGCCTTTTATCTAACGGATGTATGAATACCAGACTTTACTGTGATGATGAGACAAATAAACCTCTTAGGGATTTCCCAGTGGGGAGTCAGACATGTTCAGCTTCTAGCCAACTGAAGAAAGTTTAGAGGCATATTGGAGCCCAATATCAAAGACCTTTGGAGCCCAAAGGAAGAAATTTAAAATTTCTATTTAGACATGATTTTTGAGCTGAGTTTAAATAATGAACAGAATTTGAATAATAGATAAGAGAAATTAGTGGAAATACATGGTGAAAAGTAAAAGATGTAAGTGACTCATAGTAAAGGGCATAAAAATATCTTAAGTACAGGAACAGGTGACTTAGAAATGGGTGATTGGGCTGTCAGGGCAGAGAAATGATTGGTTTCACTGTGTCTAACAGAGTGCTTAACACCTAAATATTTGCATGGATGAAGAGGTAGGTAAATGGATGATGAATGGGTAAATGGAGTGTTTTCTGAACTAGAAGGAACTTTGGAAGTTGTCCAGTTCAAACCCCTCTTTTTGTGGATGTGATAAGTGAGGCCTATACTAGCTAAATACTGAAAGCTGGATGTCATTCATCAGTTTTTATAAAGCCATGTCTATATAATATATACCTAATATAAGATCAATAGTGGAGAATTACAGTTTTATTTCACTTGTCATGTGCAGTGCAGGAGACTTTTACTGACAAGTGAATTGTTTGTGAGTTTTTTAAGAGCATAAATATGTAATTTTAAATAACTGACCTTTTTCTTCTTTAGTGCATTTGCACAGTATAACTTGGACCAGTTTACCCCGGTTAAAATTGAAGGTTATGAAGATCAGGTATGTACATTTCATATAAACACAGGATCTGCTATTCTTTATTTCACTTATAATGGTTAATGTATCCTGCAAGAATTGTGTATGTTTAAAAAACATTTTTTTAAGTGTTTATTTTAACCATAGCCAATTAGGAGCAAAATAATTGAAAATATAGTTTCTTTCGTTGAGACCAATCATTCTATTAGCAAAAAGTTCCTTCTAGAAATACTCAAATGTAATTATTTTAAGCTTTTATAAGATAATTGCTTTAAATATACCTTATTGTTTTTTATAGGGAAAAAAATCAATTCTTTGTTAATCCAAAATCTAGAATATATATTAGTAAGATTTATGTCATAATTTGGTTACTCTGGAATTCTGCAGTTGTTCATGTAACTTAGCATTTAGTAATTATAAAATCTTTTCTTTCCAAAGTGCAAGTTGAAATTGCTAAGCAAAGAAAAGCACTAGCATTCTTATTTTTTATTTTTTGGTTTAAAGTTACTAATAATTGAACAGTAGTTGTATTCATATTATGCTTACATGAGGTACAATTTATATATGAAGAAAGAACTCATAGATAAAACACAACAGAAAGTAGTAACAGTCTCAGTGGCTAATTAAAGCTTGGATTTAGCATTATGTAATATGTGGTCCCCTAGTTATCTAGTTACAGGGGAAAAAGAGAGACTAAACAGAAGATGACTTATAACTGAAGGGAAAAAGTAAATCTGGATAGGTAGATAGGAAGACAAATAGATTTATGCATGTGTGTAAATACACACGTGTATATATAGAGGCTTATAGTGGGTTTCATTTTATAAAGCTGTTAATTTTTTTTTCCCCTTGGGAGATTTTGGGTTTGCTTTTTCTTTTAACTATTATAAACAATACTGTGCTGAACCTCTGAGCACACGGACCATCGTTTTGTTGAGGTAAATCCCTAAAAGATTTTCTAGATCCAGGGAGTGCATCTTTTTAAAATGTTGGGTAGCTCCCAGATTCATTTTATGAACCTATCATATTTTTAATACTTAAACCTAATAAATATAAAACAAAGCACACTACACTAATCTTTCATATGACTGTAGATTTCAGAACTTTAAATATTGACAAATAGAATCCAGAAGTGTAGCAGAAGAATGATATGCCAAGACGAAATGGAATTTATTATGGAAAGTAGGAGTGGTTCCAAGACAGTATATGGCTCTATCAATTAGCCAACAAGTCTTATGATATATCAAAGGACAGTGAAAAGGGGTTTGAAAAATCCAGCAGCTAATCCTCATTACAAAAACCCTATGTAAAACAGAGGTAGAAGAGAACCTCTTAAATATAATAGACTAACAAAAAACAGTAGTAAATTACAAACACTAATGTGATTTTAGTTAAAATAGAAAGCTATCTAGATATGTCAACTTGTCGCCATCATTATGTATCATAAATGGGAGGGTTGCAAATAAGACAAGAGAATGAGAACTCTTAAAGCTTTTGAAGCAGAGAGAACTCTTAGGTGACATGATTTTTATATTTAGAAGTAGTGAGAAACTCCCATAAATTAACCTCCCAACTAAAAGAACCTATTAGACTTAAAAGAATTTTGTGAGATGGCTGAATTTAAGGTAAGTATACAAAATGCATTAACTTTCCTCTATTGTGGCAAGTAGGGACTTTACACGGGAAATAATTGGAGGGGGAGAGGTTTCATTTTAAATAGTGGTATAATACTGAACATGGGGCTGCACTGGTGGCTCAGCAGTAAGGAATCTGCCTACCAATTCAGGAGACATGGGTTTGATCCCTGGGTTGGGAAGATCCCCTGGAGAAGGAAATAACCCACTCCAGTATTCTTGACTGAGGAGACCCATGGATAGAGAGGCCTTGTGGGCTACAGTCCATGGGGTTGCAAAGAGTCAGACATGACTAAGTGACCAAACAACAAATATTGAACATAAACCTTAACAGGAAGTGCATGGGATTGTCAAGAAAGTGATGGATATCTTCTTGAAAAACATAAAATAGTTTCTGAGCAAATGGAAGAGCATAGTGAATTCCATTTTAAAGTAGAAGGTTAAATTATATAAAAACTAAAATATGAATTTAATGTGATTTGATTAGAATCCTGATAGTTTTTTTAATTGGTCAAAATTTTCATAAAATTTATATGAAAATCATGCTTGAAAAAACACTTAGAAAAATGTTTTTTAAAAGTGGTGAGAGACCATCGTATTGCTTAATAGCAGATGCTTTACAGCCAGTGTAAAGTCATATCAGAGTGGTATTGTGCAGACAAATAAATAGATCAGGAGAGCAGCGATTCAAGTTCAGAATTATATGAATATTTTTATACATGACAAGGTTATAATTTGGACAGGTATATAATAAAGGGTATTGGTACAACTGATTTCTATCAACTATGTATACCATGTAGTTAAGCCAGTCCTCTGTCACATACAATGTATAGAAATGAACATCAAGTGGATTAAAAATTTGTAAAATGACTAGAATTTTCAGAGGAAAGCATCTACATGTGTAGTTTAAGGGCAAGGGAAACCATCTTAAGACTGAAACCCAGAAACTGTAAAAGAAAAGATGGGCATTTTGCTGCATTATTTTAACTGTAGAATAAAACAAATAACTGTAAATAAAGGAACCCTACAAGTTAATAAGGAAATATCACTCAGATGAAAAATCTTAAAAGGTATTTACTCACAAAAGAAAAATTTCTCCACAAACTTGGAGATATTTAGACTCAGCCAGAGAAATATAATTAAAGTAATGATATATATTTTATGCTTATCAGACTGAAAACAAGAACTCTGTGCTTGTTGATGGTGAGAATATGAAGGGAAACATCTCATTTATTGTTCTTAGAAATGTAGATTATCACAGACATTTTCAGAAAGCAATCTAATTATGTGTTAAAAATTAAAAATACACAAACTTTACCTGCTGTTCTCACTGCTGAGAATCTAAGAGAAATAGAAGCATCCAATGGAAATAGAAACATTAGCATGTTAGAATATATATACAATAATACTTCAACATTTTTAATGTGCTTGATCCTCCCTACAAAAAAACAACCTGGAAATAAAGAGATGGTCCAACATAGTGGAATGGTATAATAAATTATGTTGTATCCGAATCAAGGGATAGTATGCAACCATTTAAAAGAATGGTGAGTGGTTTACCAGTTGACTTTGAAAGATTTCTATAAGGCATTGATGTTGAAAAGAACTGCATGCAGAAAAGTATGTGTGCATTTTCATTCCATTTTCATAGAACAGTGACCAAATAAAACCCCTCGATGTGTGTATGTGTATGTATTTATCTGTATCTGTAGAATAACATGACTGGAAAAAAATTAAAAGGGTACCTCCTATGTTTGCATGTTTACTTCAGAGGGATGGGGGAGTCCTGATATAGGTATGGAGTCAAATATTGGGAGAGTTGCATGGAAAAGAAAGTGAAATTTTTAAAAACAAAGCATAAAATATCAATTTATGCATATATAAAGAAATATATACATAAATGAAGAAATTACTTTTTTTTGAAATTCAGAAGTCAATTGAAAACAACTGTCAATGATTAGCTTACTAAAAACAAGCAGCAGGCACTTAACAGTAGGTGAAATTGTGGCCCCAGGAGTAATGTAGGAGCCACTGAAGAGGATTCTAACTGGATTAAAATCATTCCTTTGTAGCCTCATTAAAGGTTATTACCAGTTCCTTAGTTTTGAGGAACTGTAAAAATAGTAACCTGTTCATAGGTCTCCAAAACCAAACCAAACCTGACTCCAGCAGGATATTCAGTTCAGTTCAGTCGCTCAGTCATGTCCGACTCTCCGCGACCCCATGAATCACAGCACGCCAGGCCTCCCTGTCCATCACCAACTCCTGGAGTACACTCAAACTCCTGTCCACAGAGTTGGTGATGCCATCCAGCCATCTCATTCTCTGTCATCCCCGTCTCCTCCTGCCCCCAATCCCTCCCAGCATCAGAGTCTTTTCCAGTGAGTCAGCTCGTCGCATGAGGTGGCCAAAGTATTGGAGTTTCATCTTTAGCATCAGTCCCTCCAATGAACATCCAGGATTGATCTCCTTTAGAATGGACTGGTTGGATCTCCTTGCAGTATAAGGGATTCTCAAGAGTCTTCTCCAACACCACAGTTCAAAAGCATCGATTCTTCGGCGATCAGCCTTCTTCACAGTCCAACTCTCACATCCATACATGACCACGGGAAAAACCATAGCCTTGACTAGACGGACTTTGGTTGGCAAAGTAATGTCACTGCTTTTTAATATACTATCAAGGTTGGTCATAACTTTCCTTCCAAGGAACAAGCGTCTAGAAGATGAATTTTTCCCCCAACTGGGTAGCTGGATGTTATACTGGGAGAAAATGAGATCCACTGATGTAAACTGAATAAGACCACCCTCACTATCTTTATAGTCTAATCATTTGAAGTATTTTAGTTATGCCATATGGTTGATCAATTGCTTGGAGTAGAATTATTTTATAGTTTTAAAGAAAAAGCTTAAGGAATGTATATTAGTATGACAGTATTTAAGTACTACTTAAAAAAAATTTTTTTATTTTTTTTTTCAAAATTCTTTGCATCATCAAAGGTACTGATAACAGAACATGGTGACCTGGGAAATGGAAAGTTTTTGGATCCAAAAAACAGAATCTCTTTCAAATTTGATCACTTAAGAAAGGAAGCAACCGATCCAAGACCATATGAAGCAGAAAATGCAATTGAATCATGGAGAACTTCAGTAGAAACTGCCCTACGAGCTTATGTAAAAGAACATTATCCGAATGGAGTCTGCACTGTGAGTCATCCAATGTGCACTTTTTTCTTTTGTCCTATGTAAATATGACAAAGGTTTTTATAATATCTTGAAATTTATAGTAACTTACAGAATAGACATTTAGTAACGATATTTCTTTTTTTGCAGTAAATACTTCTGAGAATGTTCACCAGTTTTTTCAAGAAACTTTAAATAGTAAATCTGTTGTAATCATTAAAAAATGGAAAAATGAATTAAATCCAAGTAGTAATTCTCAAACGTTGGTTAGAGGAACATGATATGATGAGATTCTTTTTTTTTTTTTTTGGTAATTAATTTATTTTTTATTGGAGGCAAATTATTTTACAATATTATATTGGTTGGTTTTGCCATACATTGACATGAATTCGCCCCGGTTTACATAAGTTCCCCCTCCTGAACTCCCCTCCCACCTCCCTCCTCCCTTTATCCTCCCTCTGGGTCATCCCCGCATGCCAGCCCCGAGCATCCTATAACATGCATTGACCCTGAACTAGTGATTCGGTTCACATATGACAACATACGTGTTTCAATGCCATTCTCCCAAATCATCCCACCCTCACCCTCTCCCACAGAGTCCCAAAGACTGTTCTATACATCTGTGTCTCTTTTGCTGTCTTGTATACAGGGTTATCATTTGCATCTTTCTAAATTCCATATATATGCGTTAGTATACTGTATTGGTGTTTTTCTTTCTGGATATGATGAGATTCTTTAATCTCATGTTCATGACTATCTCCATCAGTTTACAGCAAACTTCTTTTCATTAAATTACAAGATCTTAAATAAAATTATTGGAAGTGAAATCTTTTCCTTGTGTGTTTTATAACCAAATTTCTTTTATTTTTAATGTGGTTTTTTAATAGATTTAACCTACTTTTTATTTTCAGGATAAAATATGATAGAAAATAGGAATACTTTTTTTTTCTTTCATAAAATTGTACCTAGTATGCTTTTTAGGAGAAGGCAATGGCAAGCCACTCCAGTACTCTTGCCTAGAAAATCCCATGGATGGAGGAGCCTGGTAGGCTGCAGTCCATGGGGTCGCTAAGGGTCGGACACGACTGAGCGACTTCACTTTCACTTTTCACTTTCACACATTGGAGAAGGAAATGGCAACCCACTCCAGTGTTCTTGCCTGGAGAATCCCAGGGAAGGGGGAGCCCAGTGGGCTTCCGTCTGTGGGGTCACACAGAGTCGGACACGACTGAAGTGACTTAGCAGTATGCTTTTTAGTCCCCTACATTTGCGCTTCCATGATCTCCATAACCAGTGATCTTCTGAAATGCAAATCGTATTATGAAAATCCGCTTAAAATTCTTCAAAGATTTTGCATTGCACTTCGGAAAGAGTCCAGACTTCTGGACATGGCTTTCAAGGCCTTGTGAACCTGGCCTCTGACTACCAATCTAAGAAGACTGTACATCTTGGTTTATACCTTCTGTCCCAACTTTGTTATTATTACCAATAGCCACCCCATTTCACTCTTAGAAGATGCCTGGTTAGGACAGAAATTCATATGGTTCCCTTAAGTATCTAACTCTAAGTAATTATTTGAAAAGTATAGCACCATGACCTGAAGTACCATACAGATTATTTCAGTTATAAGTGTGTTGACTAGGATTCTTTTGGAAGAATAACTCAAGGATAAGGTGGTATGGTTGAGTTAGAGTCCTCACTTGTCCCCAGGGGATTGAAAGACACAAATTATTCATTACTTTTAAAACAGTTGGCAAGAGATGAAATATTGAAACATCATCAACCCATTACAGGCATTCTCTTAGTGAACTTTCTCAGGTATGAGTAAATTAACTTTCTCACTTTTGTCTCAGTACTTTTTTATTTTAAATGTCTAGAGAAATGACAGCCCCTGAGATTGTGAAATGTTTTTGAACATATGAGAGTACAGTTAGTTTTTTCCCAATAAGTTGTACTTCATCAATTGTGAGCTATTTTATGATTCACTAAGAATCTGTGACCACCTCATGCGACGAGTTGACTCACTAGAAAAGACTGATGCTGGGAAGGAGTGGGGGCAGGAGGAGAAGGGGATGACAGAGAATGAGATGGCTGGATGGCATCACCGACTCGATGGACATGAGTTTGAGTGAACTCTGGGAGTTGGTGATGGACAGGGAGGCCTGGCATGCTGTGATTCATGGGGTCACAGAGTCGGACATGACTGAGCGACTGAACTGAACTGAAGAATCTGTGATTCGATGTATAAGTACTTGTTTTCCTAGCTACTATGTTGGAGTGATGACCTACTTTGTATTCTTTTATATGTTCTTGCCACAATTCTATACAGTTTTCAATATTTTATAGATGTTTAAAGTTGGACATTCTGTGGCCCTAAATTCACTCTTGTGTTTATTTTCTTTACCAATAAGGTATATGGTAAAAAAATAGATGGACAGCAAACCATTATTGCATGCATAGAAAGCCATCAGTTTCAAGCAAAAAACTTTTGGTAAGTTAAATTTTGTTTTGGGAAATTATGACATTGCTTATATTCTTTGTAGTTCTTGCTTTATTGATTGGACCTATACCTTGTTTTTGTATGATTGACTAAGAACAGTACAGTATAAAACTTCAGCCTTTTGATATGAGAGAAATACCTGTTCTATAATCCACCCAATCATTTAAAGGTAGCAGTAAATCTGTTGACATTCAGTGAAAAAAAGGTAGGAGAAGGAGGGGTGTTTTTTAGACTAGCAAGCAGCATTCTAAGGGAACATGTGTGCCTATGAGCAGACCAGTTGGCAGGCCCATATGTTCATTCTGAGAAGGGGTTGTTCCTGAATGAGACTTAACATGGGGGAGGAAGACAAAAATACTTAATAAAGTGAAGGATGATCATTTTTGTGTGTGAACTTTAATGACTCTGAAGTAGATGTTTTCATATGGATTGCTTTATGTCTGGTTGGCCAATATGAGGAAATAATGACATGTTTTGTGCAGTGAGGCAGATTACAATCATGCTTATAATTTTTGTACAAATCATTTGATTATGCCTTGTAAAAGTCCAGCTCTCCAAAATACTGGTTTTCCCTACTCATCTTGAAAGTGAAAGTGAAGTTACTCAGTCATTTCCGACTCTTCGTGACTCCATGGACTGTAGCCTACCAGGCACCTCCGTCCATGGGATTTCCCAGGCAAGAATACTGGAGTGGGTTGCCATTTCCTTCAGAGGATCTTCCCTACCCAGGGATCGAACTCGGGTCTCCCACATTATAGGCAGACGCTTTACCGTCTGGGCCACCAGGAAGTCCTATTCGTATTAGACCTTTATTAATCAAGTTGTTGGGCCTTTTTATTCTTAGACAATCCTGTTTCTGGGATCTCTCCTATTATAAAATTCTGTGCCTCTCCAAGACTTTGTAAGTTCAGAATTGAATGAAATCTTTACTTTTATCCCCATTTTTTGATAATACATGCTAAGCCCTTCAGAGTAAGTATTGTTATATTTAACTGAAGTATTTTAGTCTTTGACTTGTTAGCCGTGTTGGTTGGTAGTGTGTTAAGGGTACAGTAGCATGTATCAGTAACCCCTGTGGACCAGTATTATCTATGGTCCAAGATTGCTCTACTGCTTAACCATCACAGAAGTAAATGTAAGGTTACAGGAACATTTGGAGGTAAGCAGATCCGTTATCACTGAAGGAAAATCAATTCAGTTCGTAGACATAGGCCTTCTTGACCTTGACAAGCGGAAGTTTCCTAAAAGTTCTGTTGTGTTAACTTACTTGTATGGCCTTAATATAAATGTATTTTGTCCATTTTAGGCCTAAAAACTTGTCACATTGATTTACCAGTATCTTAAGAAATAAATCTTCACAAAATTGTTATTAATTTATGCTGTGTGTGCCAGGATACTTATAATGAAATCAACCTTGTTGAGATTTGGATTCTACTCAGTTTTCATTTAAAATATATTGAGAGATGTTATAGTAAAGTTACTAGTTTATAAATATAGTAAATCTACTAGTTTTCAGAAATACAGTTTGTGTCAGCATATATAAAATGAAAATGATGTCCTTAAATTTTCTAGTCTGTTTCACTTCACATATCTAAATTTTTTTCTAAACTACTGTGAACATCATATTATTGAAGCTAAAATCACTTCCACTTTTTGGAAAAGATAATTTTATATGACATTCCAAAGTACTAGACATTACATATTGCAATATCCTCACTAAAATCTAAATATTTTGGTACAATGAAATTACTCCAGTTCACCTCAGATACAGATAGGATAAAAATCAGAAGATTCTAGTCATGGACATTTCTTACATTTTACTAGAGACATTCTTTTCTTGGTCTCTACTGTTTTGCTAACGTGCAGCAGTATTGGGGTCTTAATAAATGGTTGTTGAATAAATTCACATTTGTAATTAAAGCATTAATAGAAGAGAAGGAAAGAATATAATCAAAGGCTAAGAAATCTTGACTGTTTACTCTGTTGATGAAAGGGTACTGTCTACACAGTGCAATATACTGTTACTGTATAGTAATGCCTTTAGAAGGATCTTTTGAAACAGCTCTCAAAGTGGTACCATTGCTTGCTTTGGAATTCCTTTTTATTTTTCTTTTCACAATCAGTGGTGCTATGTGCATATTGCCATTATAAATCAGAATTGTGTATGCTTAGACGTCACTAGTTGTTGATACACTAATACCTAGATAAAAGGAATAACCTCTTTTGGAATTGTGAAATAAAAATGAATAGATCTAAGTTCTGTTTCTAAAATGACTGAATTGAGTCACTCAAAATCAGAACATGTTACAAAGTTGTCTTTTATTTTGTAGAACATATGCTTTGTTCTAATTGTAGTACTTCTCAAATAAGTGTTGCTTTTAGGTTTGAGAGTACTATCATACTGTAGGTTTCGGTGATTGGTTAGATTGCAAGACTATTGAAGGGAACCCAGAAATAATTCTGTAGCAAAGCCAGTATAGTGACCCATTAACTCTGTGACTATTTACATATTGTTTAAAAAAACAAAACTGATAAGTTTACATATCAGGATACGTCTTTAGCATGCAAAGAGCAAATAGAAGTTGAAAGCAAAGAAGTTGCTATGAAAAAGCTGTCAGGAAAAAATAAAATCCGTTATCTGAGAGACAAAAATAAATAACATGCTTGTTGCTTGTTTGTAATGTCGCAGTTTCCTACCATTAATCTGTACCAATTTTTATACCAAAAATCATTTTGAAATCTAGGAGGAGGATGTTGTACTTTTTATGTGGAAACTAAATCTAAAATTAGAAAAGAAAAAAAATCTGATGCTTATAACCCTTCTCTTTCCAAATAGCAAAATCTCCCTAAGAATGTTGAACGGCCATCCATTCTTTAAAAAGTATGGTACTTAGTATTATTCAGTGGATGGTAAACTTGTGAAAGCCCTTGATAATCTGAATATTTATTCAGTTTTTTCTTAATTAAGGCATAAGTGAGAAAATTGATGTAGTTTTGAACTGTATTTTAAGCCTTAGAATTCTGAAATTGCATCCATTATGTAGATCCTTATCAGTCAAGTGAAGATTAAATTAAATGTAGCTCATAACTAAACTTAACCTCTTGATTCTTTTGAATATTTCAGTGATTAAAAAAATGAATATACATCATCCATCCCCCACACTCTGTCATTATGTAGCGTAAATTTAAGTCTGGAATTTAAATAATTTAAAATTTATTCAAATTATTTTCCCTACCTTATTTACAGCTGCTGTTTTTATTTTTAAGGAATGGTCGTTGGAGGTCAGAGTGGAAGTTTACAATCACTCCTTCAACCACTCAGGTGGTTGGCATCTTGAAAATTCAGGTATGAACTATATTAGTTCACTGATGTCTAGATGATTCTGAGCAGAGAAACAACTAATTCGTATGTTTATATTTTCATAGTACTGAGTAGCTATTTCTTTCCCAGATCTTTGTTGAGAGGTAATGGGGAAAAAAAGTAGTGCTGATTTTATCTTTTAAATAACCTTGCAGTTCATTCCCTAGTCATCAAAAATCTGCAGGGGTAGTTGACAGAGTCTAAAAACATAGCTAAAATTAGATGCTATCATTTGGTCTGCTCTTCATGCAATTTGTTCATCCAAGCATCTTCTGGATTGAGCTGTGCTGTTCTTTTAAATTAGGGTGGAGTTGAATGAAGTATAATATTAATATATGTGTGTGTGTAGATGTATAAATATATATATTAATGCTTGTACATGTTACATTTATCTTAAGTATCTTCTGTACTCATATTTTGCTTATGTGAAACCCACTAGAACTGATTCAGTGTAAGCTAAATGTTTATGTAGAAGAAATCTGATAACTAAGAAGATTTGAATATGAATATTATTAAATAAGTTACAGAGAAATACTACTGGTCTCTTCTTGGTTCACTTATTTATTTGGTAACATTTATTATATCACGAAACTATCATGAAAGATATTGTGCTAAGAGCCATAAAGGAATAAAGTTGGATCAAACACACTGCTCTGTCATTTGACTTCAGAATATATTATTTCTAGTCTTATATCCTATTACTTTTATGTCTTGATGTGACTGTCCTTTAAGAGCTAGAGAATAAGTTATGAACATGGATTCTGAAACCAGATTGCCTGAGTTTGAATCCCAGCTCTATCAGTTGAGTAACATCAGGAAGTCATTTAAGCTTTTATTTCCTCATCAGCTAAGAAAAAAATAGGAAGAAAAATAGCATTAATGGAATAGCTCACACAGTTGTTTGAAAATGAGTTAATATGGGCAAAATGGTTAGAACAGAGCCAGACATAAAGTGTTAATGAATGTTACCTGTTACTGTTGACATTATTTTGTCCTTCAGTCAGACCTCAGTAGCTCTCACCTGCATAATATCTGAGATGGTGCCCCTGTTGGGCTAAAGCTTGGTAAGAATAAGGATTGTCTGGTTCTATCTTCAGCACTTAACATGATGCCTAGCATATAATGTTTACATTATTTTGTTGATTTGCTGGAGCCTTTGTCATCTCCTAATCCATTTTAGAACTTCCCTGGTGGCTCAGATGGTAAGGAATCTGCCTGCAATGCAGGAGACCTGGGTTCAATCACTGGATTGGAAAGATCGCCTGGAGAAGGGAATGGCAACCCACTCCAGTATCCTTGCCTGGAGAATACCGTGGACGGAGGAGCTTGGCGGGCTGTAGTCCATGGGGTCACAGAGTCAGACACGACTGAAAAATTAATGCACACAATCTATTTTTTTACATTGCCATCAGAAAGATGATTTTTTTAAATTTAAATCTGGATATGTTATTTGCCACTTGAAACCATTTTAGTGGTACATTCACCTATTAGATATTCCAGACAATACTGCATAGCATACAAGGCCTACTGTTGACTTGTCCCCTAACTGTGTATTCTGTCAGCCACTCCTCTTCCTCCTCAAGCTCACACATGCCAGTCCTAGGTACCTGTAGACCTTTCTAAAGTATACTCTTCTCTAAGCTTAGTTGCTTCATCTTCCCTAGTCCGTTATACTCATTTAACTAAACCCAAGAACAATGTCACCTCTTTTCTGAAGTCCTTTTTTTAAGTTTCAGAGAGAATTTGGAGTATTGCTAATGTATTTTGTACGTACCTCTTACTGTGTTGTGTTGAAATACGAGGTCAGGAATTGTCTTTTAAAAAGCTTTATGTTTCTGTAACCTCCTGTAGTAGCAGTCGTCTATATTTAATTAATGTTTATTGAATAAATTCATGTCTTTGGACTTGAGGAGTTAAATGCTGCTGCTGCTGCTGGTAAGTCGCTTCAGTTGTGTCCGACTCTGTGTCACCCCATAGACGGCAGCCCACCAGGCTCCCCTGTCCCTGGGATTCTCCAGGCAGTAACACTGGAGTGGGTTGCCATTTCTTTCTCCAATGCATGAAAGTGAAAAGTGAAAGTGAAGTTGCTCAGACGTGTCCAACTCTTAGCAACCCCAAGGACTGCAGCCTACGCTCCTCCGTCCATGGGATTTTCCAGGCAAGAGTACTGGAGTGGGGTGCCAGTGCCTTAGTGGAAATACACAGAAGATAACTGGTGTTGGGAGATAACACTGTGAGTTCAATTTTGGAAATCTTGCGTTTAGATACTGGTAGAGCATCTGTGAGGTAAAGATGTCCCGCAGTCCAGTCAGTGGAGGGCTTGCCTGAGTAACTGAAGGACTTGCTGCCTAGTTCCTCACTAGCCTGAAGGCGGGAAGACGCTCACTGAAGTTTAAAAGGTCAGGAGCTCAGCAGAGAAGACTGGGTTAGAGCCGAAATCGGTAGTCATCTGCGTTGGTGTGATTGTTGAAGCCATGCGGATCTTGATAACTCCTGAAATGTGGTCTCTGTAATTTTTTTTTCTAATAGGTTCATTATTATGAAGATGGTAATGTTCAACTAGTGAGTCATAAAGATATACAAGATTCCCTAACAGTGTCTGTAAGTAATTAATTCCAAAATAAAAGTTAATTCTATCAAACCATAACAGTTTTGGAATTAACATTTAAAGTAGTATTTCTGCTTCAAATTTAAGTGTTTTCAGATAGAGGAAAGATGGTAAGTACTTGGAAATTGGTACCTAACTTTTTTTTAAGCAGCTTTGTTTAAAGAAATATATTTCACCATTCAGTTCACCCATTTAAAGTATAAAATTTATTTATTTGTCGTATGTTAACAGGGTTGTATAACAGTCACCACAATCTTATTTACAACATTTTCATCCTCCAAAAACCCAGTGTACCCATTAATAGTCGTTCCTATTCCCTCCTACCAGGCCTTCCCCCAAGCTCCTCTCAACCCTAAGCCACAGTGAATCTACTTTCTGACTCTAGATTTTCCTATTCTGGACATTTTATATAAATGGAATCCTACAATATGTTTTTTTGCGAGTATTTCTGTCCTTTTTATTGCCAAATAATAACCCATATACCATTATATATTTATCAGTTGATGGACATGTATCTTATTTTTCACTTTTTGTGCTGTGAACCTTCACGTACCATTTTTTGTGTAGAAATTGTTTTAATTTCTCTTCAGTGTATGCAGGGTGGTGGCTTTAGGTTGGTCAAGCCTTCTGAAGAACTGCGAGACTGCTTCCAAAGTGGCTGAACTGTTTTACTTCCTATCAGTTGTAGTTTCTCCACGTCCTCACCAAAACTTGTCTACCTGTTTTATTATAGCCATCCTCGTTAGTATTGATCGTACCTTATTATGATTTTTACTTATATTTTCCTGATGGATAATGGTATTGGGCCTATTTTTGTGTATTTCTTGGTCGTTTGAATAGCTTCTTTGGAAAAATGTCTTTTCGGATATTTTGTCTATTTTTTGATTAGCTATTTGTATTTTTTGTTGTTGTAATTGTTGCTTATGTATCCTGATACAAGTCGTGTGTCAGATATATGATTTACAGATACAAATTTTGTCTGTCTTTTCACTTTCTTGGTAGTATCATTTGCAGAACAGAAGTAACTGGTTTTGACGTGGTTCGGTTTTTTTTTTCTTTTGTTACTTGTGCTTTTGGAATATTAATAGAAACCATCACCTAACCCAGGATCATGAAGATTTTGATGTGGTTCGGTTTTTTTTTTTCTTTTGTTACTTGTGCTTTTGGAATATTAATAGAAACTATCACCTGACCCAGGATCATGAAGATTTACTCCAGTGTTTTCTTCTAAGATATTCTGGTTTTAGCTCTTAAACTAAGGTCTGTGATCCTGTACTTAACTTTTAAGCCCTTTTGTATTTTTTTTCTCCTCTATTTGGATTATGATTTAATGGAGTTTTTCTAAAGTTCAGCTTTCAAATTCTAGAAATTTTGAACTTTTGTTTTTCTTGCAAAGTTCTTTCACACATTCTTTTCATTGCAGATACAACTATGTCTTTGTGGAATTTTTTTCTCCCAAGGGTATTAATAATATAATACATTAATAATAACATTTCTGATAAACATTTGTGTTGTATACCTAAAACCATTAGTATATTATAAACATCAACTACTGATACTCAAAAATTTACAAATTTTTTTAAGTTTAATTTTAAGAAAGCATTTAATATTAAGAAACATGTGAGACTGTATTAGGCCAGATTCTACCTGAAAAGAAATGAAAACTGTGGGATTGGGGGTTTTCTTTCTTTTTTCTTTGTTTTTGTTTCTTTCAGTTTTTCATTAGCACTCAGGTGATTTCTGATTTCTTGCTAAATAGTATTCTTTCAAAATTTGCCAGGAAAGATAATTACTGATGTCTGATTTTCTATAAGGCAGTCTCAATATAGTTCTGTGTCATGAGTATATATGTAAAGTTACTTTTGTAGCAAGGTACTTCGTACTGTCTTCTTTGAGTAATTTGACATTGAGTAAAAATTCTTCCTGAGAGAGATTTGTCTGCAAAATTATAGACTGGAGTTGTGCAAGATCTGGTTGTAATAATTAAGCTTGACTAGTATGCCAGTTTGTGCTGCTTATTTTAGGAATTACCTTTTCACTTCATCTTAGAGGATTTTCATTTGTTGTTTAATTGTTTTTGGATAGAAAAAAAATGTCCCCATTATATATGTGTAAATATATAAATAATATATATAAAGAAGATATTAGATAATTTTGTTAACATTTATTTATAAAAAAAAGTCTCACTTTCCATTAGCATTTACTATTAGGAAAAATGCAAGGACACATTATATTGAAATGTTTAAAAAAATTTCCAGAAAATATTTAAACACTAGAAATTCACCTTAAACTTTAAAATATGGTTTTTCTAATTGGTAATATTTTTAAAATGTATCATTATGGTGGTGAATATTGTTCAGTGAGTATTTGGCATATAGTCATTAATTAGAAATCTGTGACTAACTTATCTGTAACGATTATCTATTGACATATTTGTAAGTATTGAATTTTTCATCAGCAAAAAAATGTATTACTAAGATTTCACTTTCTTTAACCAGGGAACACTAAACACACTCATTCTATAGACTTAAAAGGTTTTTGCCTTGTTCCCCTGGAATTTAGAATAGTTGATCTTACAGTATTTTCCCTTTGTCATAATTTCCACCTGTGTTATTTAAATTATAACAAATCATTAACTGGACATCCATTGACATAGCTATTTAAAAGTAATAGTAATGTAGTTTTAAGTTGCTATTTTATTTTCTTTCGATTTTGTTTTTCATTCAGAATGAGGTGCAAACAGCAAAAGAATTTATAAAGATTGTAGAGGCTGCAGAAAATGAATACCAGGTATGAGTTTCAAAAATATTATATAATCTCTGTTTGTTTATAAATATTGGCACTGAAATTTTAATTTCAGTCATAAACTTGAACTTTTTCATCATTTCACTTTAATAAGATAGTCTTTTTTCATTTTAAATCAAGGGCAGACTTGTGAAAATGTAGCAAAAACTCAGTTTTAGCCAACTGTAATTTCTGAATACTGGTCAAGGTAGACCAAGATTTTACATGACTATTTTGTTTCTGACTAGAAATTCTAATATAGGAGGTGTTTCCCAGAACAGTTAGATTATATGTGATCTGCTTAGATCATAGTTCATTTTATACTCTGCTTTTTATAATACATTCTTTATCAGCTTCTAAACTGCATTCTTGAATTTAAACATTTATGTATTGGACATGTTTCCACTCCTTGCAAATAGTAATTTGTGAAATTGTTCTGAGAGAAATAGTAAAATAGATCCAAAACGAGAACACACAGAAAATAAATCTAATTTATAATTTCATTTTATTAAATCTAATTATTCAAAATGATTATAAGCTTTTTCTTTTAGCTGCTTTTAAATAGCTTTTAAAACCATTTTGGGATTTTTACTTGACTTCTTAAAAACAATGAAACAGGCTGCTTAAATAAAAGTGTTCCCTAAAATATCTATGTGTTTTATACATTGTTCTATTCTTTTTCTTTCTTTAAACTTTTAACTGCTGTTTTCCCTAGACTGCCATCAGTGAGAATTACCAGACGATGTCAGACACTACTTTCAAAGCCTTACGTCGGCAGTTGCCAGTTACACGCACCAAGATTGATTGGAACAAGATCCTTAGTTACAAGATTGGAAAAGAGATGCAGAATGCATAAGATGAACATTGCATGATCGGATCATTTTAGTGTCTTTGCGTTAAAAAAAAAATCATTGCAAAAGTATTCAAAATTGTCAAGCTCTACCCAGTCAGAAGGCTGTTGCCATTTAAAATCACTGTAATTAATTAGTTTGGTTAGAGCACAAAGCTTAGCTAATCAACCTTTTTTTTTTTAATTTCTTTTATTCAGAGAAGATTGAAAATCAGTTTAGTTTAAATGTCTTTTACTTTCTGTTATGTCTTTCTTTCTTACAATGAAGACATGATTCCTCTAGTTTAATGTCAAAAGTTTTTGAAGTGTTTAAAAAATGTTTTACTTACCGTAACCCTAAAGTTGTTGTCTTTTGGTCTATGAAGTGGGTAACCGTTGCTCTTTGCCCAGTCCTTTTTAATGGGGTCAATAATGGACATTCTAGTATAAGGTGGTTGATGGATTTAGTCATATATGCTGCTAAAGAAATTGTCTGCCTTTCCCCCCTCACCTCTTTCATTTATGTAAGATTGAGATTAGAGGGAAAGCATTTTCTATATCAATTGTGTTTAAACCTTTCAAGAAGGTTATTTAGCTAGCTTAGTGTTTAACTGAACTTTTTTTAAACAAGGCCACGGTCTAATGCTGTTTTGAGATTCTGAATTAAATGAAAATTCTTATTTCAGAAATGCATTTAATGCTTTTTTTTTCTTGTGACAGTTATGCAAATTAGCTTGGATTCCATATGTCCCTGAGTTATTTTTATCATAAAGCCACAAATGTATTATAAGGCAAATTGTAATATATATAATCCTAAACTCATGACCATGTCTCAGTTTATTTTTTTCTTGGAGTAAAAAGTACTGAAATTCAATGTGACATTAAAATGAAAATTTTCCTATTTATTTGAGTATAAAAATCACTTACCTGTGAATCATATACTATTTTAAAATACGTTCTTTGGATGTTTGTGATTCTTTCTGGTTGTAAATTAGAGAAGCTGGGAATACATATGGTGTGCAGTGAAGTCTGAAGTTTTCCACCGTCCTCTGCATCATAAGCATGTTTGTAATATTTTAAAAAATACATTTACTGATGCTACAGGAACTCCAAGCCTGTGGTGAATGTTAGTATTTACTATAGGGAGGGTGGATTTGTGGTTTCATTCAGTTGAGTTATTGCTTATTATACTCCAGTGGAATCCTTTCCTCACATATTCCTGTGGATGTCTGGGCCTGGAAATGTTTTTTTTTTTTAAAAAAAAAAAAAACCCACTTTTATTATGTACAATAAAATATATCATTAGCTTGAATTGTATAGATTTTAAAAATTCTCTCAATGAAACATGTTGTTTAATTTCTTTTTTAAAAAATCTCAGTTGGGCTTTGAAAGCATTGAGAGTACAAACATACATAAAATTATGACACTTTTGGTTAGATTATTTTTTCTAGCTTTAAAATACAAGTTTTCTCATATTGAGGTTCCAGAAGAAAATGAATTAATAGTGTTAATTATCTATTCCCTTTTTTAAAACACATTTTCAAAAGTCTAATAATGATTCTGAACTAAGCATTAGGTGAGTCTTTAATTGATTAGCTTAATTACATCAACTGGGCTATTATGGGTTTGTCATGCTCTGAAGGTTAATTATTTTGACTCTGTTTTATGGCCTAGAATGCTATGTTAAAAATATATGTAATTGTTTCTGAGGTGATGTGCATGTAAAAGGTCATATTTATCAAAATAGAGTGCAGTCTGAAATAATAGTTGTGTGATAGACTTAGTCTTTCATAGTCTAAGATTTGCATTTTATTAAAGTAGAAAAAGACTAGAAACACAGTATCGTAAAACTCAGGGTTGTCTTTTTAGTAGGAGTCATAACTGAGTGACTGAACTGAACTGAATGTCTGCTTTGTTGAATAGGCCAAAGTGTGGAGGTAAAGGCAAAACTAGAACAATTATGCAGTCATGTGGTGGATGGAGAAAGCTGGCTTGGCCTAAGGTGGTAGCTGTAGACTGTGAAGTGAAGTGAAGTAGCTCAGTCGTGTCTGACTCTTTGCGACCCCATGGACTGTAGCCTACGAGGCTTGTCCCTCCATGAGATTTTCCAGGCAAGAATACTGGAGTGGGTTGCCATTTCCTTCTCCAGGGGATCTTCCCAACCCAGGGATCAAACCCAGGTCTCCTGCATTGCAGGCAGACGCTTTAACCTCTGAGCCAGAGGTACTGATTTCTGGATATATGTTAAAGATAAAACCTTTTGGATTTGCCAGGATTGGTTGTAGAATGTGAGATAAAGGGAGATGGAAAGGACACTCGGGGTTTGAGAAACTACAGATTTGGGGCCGGGGAGGGCTGGGAGCTGGGAGCTTGGTTTTCAAGGGGGAAGTACCTTGTAGCAGTTAGATACTAGAGGTAGGAGGTAGACAAATGCTCTAGACCAGAGGAATAGGAGAGCTGACAGACCTGGGAAACATAGTTGATAGCTGGGCAAAATGGAAGACTACTCAAGGTTAGTGACCGTTAATTTATAAGAAGACTACAAGTAAAGCAGTGTTTTATCTTCGGCCATGTAAAGCAACATGAGTGCAGGCCTAGAGTAGGTGAATTGGATTTAACAGAGGTTGCCACAGGAGTCTTACTGACCCAATGCAGAGGGTCCGTAATGTAGTGATAGCCTGGGAACTTTAGCTAGGTAAACGAGGAAGTCCAGACATGAGAGGAGGAGAAGGAAAATGTGGCACCATCAGTGGACTGTAAGTCAGTTTAGAAAGAACAGTCTGGAAATGTAGGAAGTGGAAGTTAGCATGATGTGCTTAAAGTTGAGAATTTGAGGAGTTACAGTTAATCTGTTAGGACAAGTATGATCGATCTGTCACTGAGGTGAGACGAGAGGAATTCAGGAGCCCTGAAGTCCCTGCTTGCTGGGGATATTACAGCCAAGAATTACAGTAGAATTAGGTGTTATGACGTGAGTGCTGTTTTCTCAGACTATCTGGATGTACATTTATAATACATTTGATAGATAACTATAAGCTGTTTCCTCATTTGGGATTTTGGAAACTAAAATGGGGACAAAAACATTCAAAGTTATCCTGGAAGTTCTGGTTCATTATAAATGTTCTTGGAAAGTGAAATTTTTAGGATAATAATTATGGACAATTATAGATATTTATGGGTTTCCCAGGTGGCTCAGCAGGTAAAGAAACTGCTTGTAAAGCAGGAGTCAACAGGAGAGGTAGTTTCAATCCAGAGTGGGGAAGATCCCCTGGAGAAGGGCATGGCAACCCAATCCTGTATTCTTGCATGAAGAATCCCATGGACAGAGGAGCCTGGTGGGCTACAGTCTGTAGCATCACAAAGAGTTGGACACAACTGAAGCGACTGGGCACTCATGCACATAGATAATTGTATAGCATTTCCTTGGCCCTTCCTGTGATTAAAATCATTTTTGACTTTTAATCACACCAGAAGGCTTGGGGATAATCCAAGATCCTTTGAAAAGAACTTCCATACTGATCATCAGTTTATATCTTTGCCAGGTATTGGTTATAAAATATAAAGATGTACCTTGCCAAACACAGGAGTTTGGTAATGCATGTGTGCTCCTAAATTTCCTAAGAATCTGTATTTCTATTCACTTCTCTACAGATTATTTAAAAGCAGAATCACAATGTCCGTGTTGTTTGTCAATTGTGTTTTGGAACAGCTTAACCAAACTTAAAATTTTTAAAGGCAAGGCTTTTTGTATAAGGATCTTTTTTGACTTTCTGCATATTTTGCAAAAGCTTTATTTTAGGATTGGCTAGTAGTGCTAGCTGTTAGAGAATATGCAAAATATTCACCAATTAAAATAGCCAGTTAAGCTTCTAAAAGGCCTTACTGGTGTTAGAAATTAATATCAGTCACTCCTTACCCACTCCAGTATTCTTGGGCTTCCCTTGTGGTTCAGCTGATAAAGAATCCACCTGCAATGCAGGAGACCTGAGTTTGATCCCTGGGTTGGGAAGATCCCCTGGAGAAGGGAACGGCTACCCATTCCAGTATTCTGGCCTGGAGAATTCCATGGACTGTATAGTCCATGGGGTTGCAAAGAATTGGACATGACTGAGCGATTTTCACTTTCAAGATTAATCATACTGTGTTCAGAGGACTGTTCTAGGCAGTGCAGAGTCAGGAGAATATGGAACTCTTCCGTAAAGGAGTCTACAAGGTAGTCATGGGACTATAGCCATGTTTTCTAACTTTTTCACATCATAACCAGAATGGAAAATGGTGGTATTTTTAAGGCATTCTGGGAGAAGTGGATGAGACTGCTTGCCAGCTGTCCTAAGGGTTGTGGGGATCAGAATCTTTGTACACTTTGAGCCTATGTAGGAATATGTGTGAAATACTTGAAGATTGTTTACAAGATAAACTTCAAGCCTAACTTACCAAGGGTAGCTTTTAAAGGGATGTCAGGCCAAGGAAGTTGTCCTAGGAAGGATGAGTTGAAACTACTTCAGCACAATATTTTGGTTAAGTGTGCATGTGACTGGTAGGCAGGAAATCCTCTTGTATCTCATCGAATTATCAAAATACAGATAACAGCATATCAGTCTCACTGGTATATTTTGGGTCAAATAGCGTTACCCAGTTGAAAATGAAATCTAACTTTTTATAAAAAATAAATTTCACAATACAAAATGAAGACAGCATAAAGGATAAAATTTTTAATGTGTTCTTATAAAATTAGAGCATGACTAGTAAGATACTAAAGCATTTTTGTCTCTAGTTTTGGTATAAGAAAATTGTACTAGTTTAATGTTAATTGTAATATGTAGCATTAAAAACATGAATTTTCTTTTTTTTTTTTTTCCTTTCTGTAGTGTGACTATTGGAGAACTTTTTTTTTTTTGGTCCCAAAAAATGTCAAACCAGCCATTCGTTCTAATAACAGATATTCACTACATGAACTTAAAGCTAGCTAATTAATAGAAGCCTGTTAAGGAAACAAAGTTGGTTGGTATGTTTGAGGAGATGATTTCTTCAGGAAATTTATAAAATGCTCAGTTGTTAAACCAAACAAATATTCAAGGAATTCTCTAACTAGAAGATACCCTGGAAGCCTTACTGACTCAACAGTAAATCACTGCCTTCCTCAGTGGCTTCAAGTTTTGTGCTGCTAACTTAGCCAAATCTGAACCCTGATGCAGGTCTCTTCCAAATTTCTACCTGAGAATGAGGCCTTGCCCCTTGTTTTCGCAAAGAATGTTGAAGAGAAATACGAAGGAACTACAGATCTCTTAGAGACAGTTGACACTGAGACTTCAGTTCTTTTAGAATGCACAAGAAAATAATAGATCAGTATTCAGGACACGAAGTATCTCAAATGAGGAAAATGAAAAATTAAGGGGAGAAAAGGAAAAGAATCTGGCTTATGTGCACCAATTTCCCTTTTGGGGGGCCTTTATGAAGGAGAAAGAAAAGATAACAGAGACTTGCTTTGGCAAAATCTTATGCCAGTGTAAATATCCAGTAACAGAGAATGATTATAGATGCTGTGGATTGTTAACACTGAGATAGCATACAGCTTTTTAAAACTTACTAGCCAGAATTTCATATGCAACAAAATAAATACTGAGAGGAAAAAAGCAAGTTCCAAAAGGTAAGTACAGATTTGAGTGTAAATTGAAAACTCTAAAACATATATGTGTGTATGTGTTATGTATACAGTAAAAAGCTAAATCAGGATAGTATATGTGTGGAGAGGAACATAGGAGAATGGAGTTGGGAAACAGTAGAGAGAGGTTGAGTTGTTAGCTGTAAGATTTATTTCCCAAAACGGAGTGATAGGTATACACGTCCTCATTACAGCATGACATGGGTTTGGTTTTGGGGTTTTTTTGTCTGATACATTTTTCTAATTTAAAATACTATACAACTTACATTGACACATTTGAAACTTTAGGAAATGACTCAGTTTAAAGGTAATAAAATGGCAAAGGTCATAACCATGGAATCAATTGTATAGGAAGTTTATTAATACCTCTTTTAAAAGTCATTGAATCCATATTGTTTTATAGTGAATTTTATCAAGCTTTCTATATTCAGATTATTTCTGTGTTTTAGAAGTAGATGGAACTCTTATTTTATGAGCCTGGCATACCTTTAAATAAAAAAGCACCAGAAACATTGATGAAACTTCCTTGTTTCCCTGTAAAGTTAAAAGCAAAATTCTTTAAGACAATAATAAAAGCATACTACATTATGACCAAGTAGGTAGATGGCATCACCGACTCTGTGGACATGAGTTTGAGTGTACTCCGGAAGTTGGTGATGGACAGGGAGGCCTGGCGTGCTGTGATTCATGGGGTCGCGGAGAGTCGGACACGACTGAGCGACTGAACTGAACTGAACTGAACTGAGGACTTATCACTGGAATGCAGTGTTTCTTGATAGCAAATTTAGTAATGTAGCTCTCTACATTAGTATATTAAAGCAGATGACACACATAATTCTTTCAGTAAAACAAAAATTTTTAAACCCAGTCCTGATTTTAAAGACAGCATTTTGAATCATTGAGGTAAAGATGAATTTTATTGGAACAATGGGATGGAAAGCTGGAAAAAAAGTTGAGTTATATCCACACCCCAACAAGTTATACCAAGTTAAAACTGGGTCAAAGATTTATTGATAAATTGTCATTAAAGTTCTTGAATAAATCATGGTAACCAATTTTTAACTAGGAATAACAGAGTATTAGAAGACAGATAAAACCTTCAGAATCCCCATAATCAATGTATTTGATTTTATTTAAAAAAAAAGATTTTTCTGTAAACTTGAAATGCTTTAAGCAAAGTCAAAAGACAAACTACCCACAGGAGAAACAATATCTGCAATTTATTTGACAGATGGTTACTTTTCCTAATGTCTAATGAGTATATGCAACACAATAATTAAAAGAGTCCAGTAGAATTGAAACCATTTACCTCAGATTGGGACTCTAACCCACATGTCTGGAACTTGTACCCAGCCAAAACCCAGTCTCAGACTTAAACCCATGTGGCTGGGACTCAAACCCAGCCAAAACCCTGCTTGGGTCTTGAACCTACGTGGCTAGGACTCAAACCCAGCCAAAACCCAGCTTGGAACTTGAACCCAGCCAAAACCCACAGTACCTGGTTTCAGGACCTAATGAAGCTCACATTCTTGATTTCTCATCGCAGAAAGAGTTCAGTGAGAAGACAGAGTGATAGGTTAGAAGTGGATTTATTCAGCTACAGGGAGAAGCACACCCCACAGAGTGTGGGCCATTGCAGAGGGTGAACGTGGTGGTGGTAAAATTCGGCATAGTTTTTACAGGCCGGGTAAGGTCATATGCTCAGGAGTTGGAGGACTGTTCCAGCTGTTTTGGGGAAGGGGCAGAGATTTCCTGGATTTGGGCCACCGCCCATTCCTTGGTCTGAACAGTGCCTTGGCCCCTCTGGGTGTGTCATTTCACTTGCTAATTCAGAATCAAGGTGTAGTCTTGTCTGCCACCTTGGTCCCATTTGATTCTAATCAGTTTATGTTGCATCCTTGGGCTATATCATTCTTTCAAAAGTTGTGCCCTGTCCCTTTCCCTCCTGTTACAGAATGTTGAAAAGCAGATCCTCTGAAGTCAGTCCCTGACAGAGACCCTTAGCAGTCTTGGTCAGCTTAATTGGAATTTACTGAGAAAGATGGTAGCTTCCTTAAGCCACTGCTGTTTGAGACATTTTTAAAAGTCACTTGTGTTTCTCATTGTACACAGAATTTGTTACCAGAAGTGGGATCCTAAGACATGGCATTGGTTAGAGGCAGCGTACGTCAACAGGGTTCTACTGATGTTTGAATACAGTGCACTGTGCACACTGTACTCTATCGTGCATTTTTCACCTCTGCCTGCAGGCACCAAGTGCCAGTGACATCTTCTAATCTTAGTCAAAAATGGCTCCCTAGAAGAAGGAGGTGGTTCCCCTGGCTAGGGGGATTCTGTAGGGCACAGATACTGCAAACTAGAAAGCTGATGACCCTTGTTAGACCATGACAAAATATTGAAATTCTTGCCTGTGAATACCTTGGAAGGTAGAATGACTTGGCTTTAATAATAGGCAAGGTGACAGAGAAGTTATGAATGGTGACCTGTGCCCTCAGTTGAAGATAGCTCCTCTATAAGCTGGATTGAAAGAAGGAAGAGGTTAAGAGCTGTACTTACTTAATCTCTCCTTCATCTTCTGAGATGTTAGTAGAGCCAAGCCCAGTTGAATTTTTTGCAACATTCAATCTTGCAAGAATTGCCATGTACTAATTACTGAAGCAACAGTCAGAACTGTACATGGAACAACAGACTGGTTCCAAATAGGAAAAGGAGTACGTCAAGGTTGTATATTGTCACCTTGCTTATTTAACTTATATGCAGAGCACATCATGAGGAACGTTGGGCTGGAAGAAGCACAAGCTGGAATCAAGATTGCTGGGAGAAATATCAGTAACCTCAGATATGCAGATGACACTACCCTTATGGCAGAAAGTGAAGAGGAACTCAAAAGCCTCTTGATGAAAGTGAAAGAGGAGAGTGAAAAGGTTGGCTTGAAGCTCAACATTCAGAAAACAAAGATCATGGCGTCTGGTCCCATCACTTCATGGGAAATAGATGGAGAAACAGTGGAAACAGTGTCAGACTTTATTTTGGGGGGCTCCAAAATCACTGCAGATGCTGATTGCAGCCATGAAATTAAAAGATGCTTACTCCTTGAAAGTTATGACCAACCTAGATAGCAAATTAAAAAGCAGAGACATTGCTTTGCCAACCAAGGTCCATCTAGTCAAGGCTATGGTTTTTCCCGTGGTCATGTATGGATGTGAGAGTTGGACTATGAAGAAAGCTGATCCCGAAGAATTGATGCTTTTGAACTGTGGTGTTGGAGAAGACTCTTGAGAGTCCCTTGGACTGCAAGGAGATCCAACCAGTCCATTCTAAAGGAGATCAATCCTGGCTGTTCATTGGAAGGACCGATGCTAAAGCTGAAACTGCAATACTTTGGCCACCTCATGCGACGAGTTGACTCACTGGAAAAGACTCTGATGCTGGGTTGGGGGCGGGAGGAGAAGAGGACAACCGAGAATGAGATGGCTGGATGGCATCACCGACTCTGTGGACATAAGTTTGAGTGAACTCCGGGAGTTGGTGATGGACAGAGAAGCCTGGTGTGCTGTGATTGATGGGGTCGCGGAGAGTCGGACACGACTGAGCGACTGAACTTGACTGAATTACTGACCCCAAAATGTTGCCAAGTCCACTGAATCTGATTGTCAGGATCATTCATTCTCTCACTTGTAATTTACAGATTGTAGTCCAAAGTGATGACATCAACCAGATAAGGTTGAAGGCAGATAAAAAAATTAAGGTTTTTTATTGCCTTCTGCCCAAGCTTATTGTTTGAGAAGGTGTTTGGTTTTCTATTGCTGTGTAACAGATTATCACAAGTTCAGTTCAGTTCAGTCGCTCAGTTGTGTCCGACTCTCCACGACCCCATGAATCACAGCACGCCAGGCCTCCCTGTCCATCACCAACTCCCGGAGTTCACTCAAACTCATGTCCACAGAGTCAGTGATGCCATCCAGCCACCTTATTCTCTGTCATCCCCTTCTCCTCCTGCCCCCAACCTTTCCCAGCATCAGAGTCTTTTCCAGTGAGTCAACTTGTCGCATGAGGTGGCCAAAGTATTGCAGTTTCAGCTTTAGCATCAGTCCCTCCAATGAACACCCAGAATTGATTTCCTCTAGAATGGACTGGTTGGATCTTGCAGTACAAGGGACTCTCAAGAGTCTTCTCCAGCACCACAGTTCAAAAGCATCAATTCTTTGGCGATCAGCCTTCTTCATAGTCCAACTCTCACAATCCATAGTATCTGATACACAGTGACAATAAGTGACTGCCATTTTGTTCCATATTTGAATTGCGATTATTTGGTTCTGGTACATCAATTTTACAGTGGGAGTGTTTGGGCAGATAACATCTTTATGGTTTGCTGGACAGTGAGGAGATACATTTGTTTCTGATAAGGAGAACTGTAGACCCAGATGTCTTGGACTTTTACCTCACTGCAGTAATGGGATGGTTATTTGGGGAGTCTCCCTTGGGGAGTGATGAATATACTGTTCAGTTCAGTTCAGTTCAGTCGCTCAGTCATGTCCGACTCTCCACGACCCCATCAATCACAGCACACCAGGCCTCTCTGTCCATCACCAACTCCCGGAGTTCACTCAAACTCATGTCCACAGAGTCGGTGATGCCATCCAGCCATCTCATTCTATGTCATCCCCTTCTCTTCCCGCCCCCAACCTTTCCCAGCATCAGAGTCTTTTCCAGTGAGTCAACTCGTCGCATGAGATGTCCAAAGTATTGCAGTTTAAGCTTTAAAAAGCTTGTGTTTGCATTGGTTGAAGGGATAATCTGTAGCAGAAAAAGCTAGTTGTTCCCTAATCATTTTAGTGGCTCAGCTGCTCTTGCAAGATAAAGACTACTTTTCTCAGCTTTCCTAAGAGCTGTGTGCCTAAATGCTGGCTACCTGGAAAAACAAGTGTTAAACTTTTTGTAGGGTAACTTTTGGGAACTTCCCTAGCGGTCTGAACCTGTATGCTCCCTACATGTTTCCCTTTTCCTGTTGTTGAAACTTCACTGCCTCCATTTTGGGCCATCAGGTTAAAATAGATCCAGGCACACATGGACCCGATTTGCTTGAAAGGGAAAACACTTTGGGTTTTCTGAGCTTAACGTTTGAGTGGGATGTTGCTGAAATTTTCACCAGGAGTGGTTATGCTCGCAGTTCCCAAGGGAAACCAGTAGGTGTCACTGTTCCCATTTCAGGCAAAGGAAAAAGCTATTGACAGAAATTAGGCCACCATGTGCTTGACCACGTGGAGTCAGGGACTTGTCATGACTTGGCTGTTACTCAGTGGAAGAACACTGCTTGTTCTAGGAAAGAAATATTTCAGTTAGCATCTGAGGCAAGGGCATTTATGATGTGGAAATGTTTAGCAATAAATAAGAGTTTTGCCCACTAATGCTTCAAGGCAGAGTACAGCATTTCCTAACTGATTTTAAAGTTAAGGACTGCTTTGAAAATGAAGGAAACTCAGATACCTTTCTCAGAAAAGTGCATGTGTGTCTTCACATTCATACTTCTTTCTCTCTCTCGTGGCTCTCTTTCAGCATATATATACACTTCATACTATACAATTTAAAGGAGTTCATGGTCCTGGTAAACTAGTATTTCCTGATCTGAGTACTATTCCAACATATTTTGTAGGAAAAGTATTTTGTAAAACTCCACTATTGGAGTTAAATTATTATTTGGGAGGGGGTTAAATTATTTTTAATTTATTTAAGTTAAAATTATTTTAAATCGTAATTCATTCATTTAACAAAATTTTCTTCAACTCCTCCTAGTGCCCAACACTGTTTAGGTATTTGCCAGTGTGGCGGTCAATTAAACAGTGAAGTCCTTATTAGTGGAGAGATGGGCACTAAACAAGTGAATAAGAAAGTACCAGTTAGTGATAAGTATGTAAAGAAAACAAAACGTATCTTAGTAAGTTCACTTCTACTCCCAGTATCATCACCCTCACAGAAACCATCTAGACTGTGGGAGCAGTCTATGGGTTTTTGCTTCTCTTATTTCTCATTGATCTTCTTCAACATTGTGGCAAATACTTCTGGGTACTTACTCAGTTGCCTTTCTCTTTCCCCTTTTTCCTTCTTCTGTCCCTCTGTACCCTCTTTTCTTTCTTCCTTCCTCCCTTCTTCCCTTATTTTTTCCCTCTCCCCCCCCCTTTTTTTTTTTAAATTAATAGACCTCAGAGTATGTTGAGGGTGGCAATATGCCTTGTTAACATACGTATTTGCCTAGCTTCCTTTGCAATCAGGGATGGACAAATGATGAGACGTGAAGAGAAGTAGCTGGACAGGGCTTCAGGAAAAGTTCTTTAAAGGAAATAATTCTTCTGATTCCCTCTCTTTGGCCTTTTGCCCTCTGCCCTTCTCCCTGAAATGTGGACCTGTTTCCTGGAGATGCTGCCACTGTCTTGCAGTGATGGGAGTAAAAGCTACACTCTGTACTGGAAACACAGCAGACCTGCAGAAGGAACAGGACTTTGATGACTTCCTGGAGCAGCTTCATAAGCCCTAGACTCTGAACTGCGTGCTGTGTGAGAAAAAGAATCCCCCTGTTCGGTTAAACCACTTTGTTAGATTGTCTGTTATATCAGCTGAACAGTCTTAATGAGAACAAACCTAAATCCCTAGCTACTAGAATGGGACCACCATAGAGGGTTCTCAGTAGTCATTTGTAGAATGAGTGAGTCAAATGTACATGCAGCACTAAAACCTCACGCAGTAGAGAGCTGTAAGGTAGTAACGGGATGACGCCAGTCTGCAGGCCCCTTCATATCCTTGTGAACAGCTCTCCTGAAGCCGCATCAACACAGTGTGGATGCTGCCCCAGGAATTACGCAGTAGAGGGCACTGACCAGATCACCCCACATGAACATAAATCAGCTTTTCATGATTGTCATATAAATGAATAGACTTCATTTAAAAGCTCTTGCAAAGTTCTTTAAAAACCTCCAAGAATATCCCAGTCTGAGAGCAAATGTCCAAAAGGTCACTGTAGCCCTGAGATCAGTCACAAAGAGGAGGTCACATAACCCATGAAAGGTGGGTGCCCCTTTATAGCATATTTTATTGGTAGCTATGATCAGTGATCAGTGCAAAGAAACAGAGGAAAACAATAGAATGGGAAAGACTGGAGATCTCTTCAAGAAAATTACAGATACCAAGGGAAGATTCATGCAAAGATGGGCACAATAAAGGACACAATAAAGAAATGGTATGGACCTAACAGAAGCAGAAGATGTTAAGAAGAGGACGCAAGAACACATGAAAGAACTATACAAAACAGATCTTCATGACCCAGATAATCACAATGGTGTAATCACTCACCTAGAGCCAGACATCCTGGAATGCCAAGTCAAGTGGGCCTTAGGAATCATCACTGCGAACAAAGCTAGTGGAGGTGATGGAATTCCAGTTGAGCTATTTCAAATCTTGAAAGATGATGCTGTGAAAGTGCTGCACTCAATATGCTAGCACATTTGGAAAACTCAGCAGTGGCCACAGGACTGGAAAAGGTCAGTTTTCATCCAATCCCAAAGAAAGGCAGTGCCAAAGAATGCTCAAACTACTGTACAGTTGCACTCATCTCACATGCTAGCAAAGTAATGCTCAAAATTCTGCAAGGTAGGCTTCAACAGTACATGAACCATGAACTTCCAGATGTTCAAGCTGGATTTAGAAAAGACGTAGGAACCAGAGATCAAATTGCCAACATCTGCTGGATCATGGAAAAAGCAAGAGAGTTCCAGAAAAGCATCTATTTCTGCTTTATTGACTATACCAAAGTCTTTGACTGTGTGGATCACAACAAACTGTGGAAAATTCTGAAAGAGATGGGAATACCAGACCACCTGACCGGCCTCCTGAGAAATCTGTATGCAGGTCAAGAAGCAACAGTTAGAACCAGACATGAAACAGACTGGTTCCAAATTGGGAAAGGAGTATGTACAGGCTGTATATTGTCACCCTGATTATTTAACTTATATGCAGAGTACATCATGAGAAATGCTGGGCTGGATGAAGCACAAGCTGTAATCAAGATTGCTGGGAGAAATATCAATAACCTCAGATATGCAGATGACACCACTTTATGGCAGAAAGCGAAGAAGAACCAAAGAGACTCTTGATGAAAGTGAAAGAGAAGAGTGAAAAAGCGGCTTAAAGCTCAACATTCCGAAAACTAAGATCATGGCATCTGGTCCCATCACTTCATGGCAAATAGATGGGGAGACAATGGAAACAGTAACAGATTCATGTTTTTTGGGCTTCAAAACCCCTGCAGTTGGTGAGTGCAGCCATGAAATTAAAAGATACCTGCTCCTTGGAAGGAAAGTTATGACCAACCTAGACAGCATATTAAAAAGCAGAGACATTACTTTGGAACAAAGGTCAGTCTAGTCAAAGCTTTGGTTTTTCCAGTAGTCATGTATGGATGTGAGAGTTGGACTATAAAGAAAGCTGAGCACCGAAGAATTGATGCTTTTGAACTGTTGTGTTGGAGAAGACTCTTGAGAGTCCCTTGGACTGCAAGGATATCCAATCAGTCCATCCTAAAGGAAATAAGTCCTGAATATTCATTGGAAGGACTGATGTTAAAGCTGAAACTCCAATACTTTGGCCACCTGATGCGAAGAACTGACTCATTGGAAAAGACCCTGATGCTGAGAAAGATTGAAAGCGGAAGGAGAAGGGGACGACAGAGGATGAGATCGTTGGATTTCATCACCCACTCAATGGATGTGAGTTTGAGCATGTTCTGGGAGTTGGTGATGGACAGGGAGGCCTGGCATGCTGCAGCCTATGGGATCGGAAAGAGTTGGATATGACTGAGTGACTGAACTGAACTGATTGGTAGCCATGAGCATGATTTGCTGTCTTCTAGTTTTGTAATTTCAAGAGACAGAAGAAAGAAAAAAAGCATGCCCACATGTGCCTGCCCTTACTAAATGTCTTCAGTTCAGTTCAGTCGCTCAGTCGTGTCCGACTCTTTGCAACCCCGTGAACTGCAGCATGCCAGGCCTCCCTGTCCATCACCAACTCCTGGAGTTTACTCAAACCCATGTCCATTGAGTTGGTGATACCATCCAACCATCTCATCCTCTGTTGTCCCCTTCTCCTCCTGCCCTCAATCTCACAGCCTCAGGGTCTTTTCAAATGAGTCAGCTCTTCTCATGAGGTGGCCAAAGTATTGGAGTTTCAGCTTCAACATCAGTTCTTCCAATGAACACCCAGGAATCATCTCCTTTAGAATGGACTGGTTGGATCTCCTTGCAGTCCAAGGGACTCTCAAGAGTCTTCTCCAACACCACAGTTCAAAAGCATCAATTCTTCGGTGCTCAGATTTCTTTATAGTCCAACTCTCACATTGATACATGACCACTGGGAAAACCATAGCCTTGACTAGATGGACCTTTGTTGGCAAAGTAATGTCTCTGCTTTTTAATATGCTGTCTAGGTTGACTCACTGGAAAAGAGTCTGATGCTAGGAAGAATTGGGGGTGGGAGGAGACGAGGACGACAGAGAATGAGATAGCTGGATGGCATCACCGACTCGATGGACATGAGTTTGAGTGAACTCCGGGAGTTGGTGATGGACAGGGAGGCCTGGCGTGCTGTGATTCATGGGGTCGCAAAGAGTCGGACATGACTGAGCGACTGAACTGAAACTGAACTGAGGTTGGCCATAACTTTTCTTCCAAGGAGTAAGCGTCTAAATGTCTTAGCAACTTGGAATTTCTTAGTCAGCACAGTTTAGTGCACAGGATAGAACTATACTCTTCTTTCAGTCATAGCTACCTGACAATTAGCACAGTCTATTTATTCACTCATAAAGCCCTATTCATCTGCAGTAAAACATAAAGCTATTTTTGAATTCTAAATATAGACCTACAAGTATACAGTTTATTTTTATTAGATATTCTTTAAAAGCAATTCTTTCCACCTCCTCAGGGCACCTATGAATATTTGCAAGGAATAGTACTCAAGTCACTCACAAGGTATATCATTACCTTATGGAATTAAGCAAAATAAAACTATTAAGGTGTATGGAAAGAGATTATTGTCTGTTTCTTCCCACTCCTACAGGATGTAATTTCTAGGATGCAAGCTCCAGAAGGGCAGAGATCTTTGTTTTGTTCACCAATGTATCCCACGCACCTACAACATTGACCAGCATTCAATGACCCCTTCATGATGAATGAACAAACTGGACGGAAGGCAGCATAACTGCATACTGTGGAGACAACAGTCTATAACGGACTGTTGTTTGAAATGTAATAGACTATTTCATCCACAGAACTGAATATATCTTATGATAACTTTCAAAATATGCAGAATTATTCCTGGAAACATTTTCACAAAACTGCACATACTGTATAGCTCAGTTTCATGCCATACTTAGCCCTTTGCTGAATTGCCCCTGTATTTCTACCTGTATGCCCTTTCTACAAGTCAACCCAAACCTTCAGGCCTGATGCAAAGGCTATTCCCTCCAAAAAAGCCTGCAAACTAATCTCTCTCCTTTTTTGAATTCTTATAGCATTTGATTTGTACTTGTCTTAAAAGATTCATCCTATTATAATATTTTTGGGAAGATTTTAATGAACTATGACTCTATTTACCATCAGACCTGAAGCAACAAAAACAAAAGGGACAAAACATATGATATAACAATTTTCAAGATCTAAGAACTCAAGGCAATAATGGACAGTGATCCCTCAATGGTTGAAAAACAAATGACCCCAGTCTGTGAACTTTTCTTCAGAAAGTTCCCAGGTCACCAGTGCAGAGCCTGGCAGACCTCCTGAATTGAGGTGACATTGCTGAGAGTTTGGGGAGACCAGGATAGCTAAATGTCACAGGGAATAGTGCTAGAGAGGAGAGAGCTACACAAAAAGAAAACCCTGGAGATCTGCAGAGGGGTCCCTGCAAATATTTAGCCGAGTACTGTTCAGTGCATGTGTGGGGAGCGGAGAACCCTAAACTAAGCATTAGAGAAGCCAGTACCCAGTGCTGACATGAGGCTGCAATACTGCCTATTCCCCTCAGCCAAATTGGAGGACCTCAGAACTTCCAGAACATTGGCTAGACTACTCACCAGAGTCCTTCTTCAGTACTGGGATATAACTAGCTCTCAACTAAGCACAGCTCTGGTCCCACTGAACAAATGTTAGAATCATGACCCTAAAGGGTCAAGTTGTTTTTAAATAGCTTAACTGTATCCCAGAACAAACCTTAAGAACACAGTAAAAGTAAGTTCACAACGTCTGGCATCCAGTGAAAACTTACGAGGCATGCAAAGAAGCAGGAAAAATGACCCATAGTGAGGATTAAAATCAATCATTAAGACATCAGAGACTGACTCTTATATTAGAGGAGCAGACAAGGACTTTAAAACAGTTGTTTTAACTGTACTCCATATGAAAAGGCAAATTAAAGACACAGAAGATTTGATAAACAGTGGACTCAAACTTTTAGGGATGGAAACTGTATTGTCTAGAATGAAAAATACACTGAATTTGCACTCAGTGGACTCGAAGGCATAGCAATAGAAAATACCCAAAATGGAACTAAAGTGAGAAAAAGTAACAGAGCCTCAGTGAGCTATGGAATAACTTCAAGTGGCCAAAAGAGAGAAGAGAGGGAGAACAATAGCAATATTTGAGGAAGTAATGGCCAAACATATTCCAAATTTGATGAAAACTGTAAACCTGTAGATACAAAAACCTCAATGAACCCTAAACCTAAGAAACATGAAGAAAATGACACCAGAGCACATTGTAACCAAGTTACTTAAAACCAGCGAGAAAGAGAAAATTTTAAAAGCAGCCAAAGAAAAGACAGTGTTAAGTATGGTAAAAACAAAGTTAAGGATGACATTCGGTTTCTCATTAAAAGCAGTGCAGTGAGAAGTCAGTAGAGAAACATCTTTAAAATACCGAAAGAAAAGCTTATCAACCTGTGATTCTATATCCAATGCAAACATCTTTCAGAAATGAAGAAAAAATAATAATTTTTTTCAGATGTAAAAAGTCAAAGCAATTTATCACAAGCCAGCATACACTACAAGAAATGTTAAAGGACTTTCTTCAGGCAGAAGGAAAATGATACCAGTTGAAAATGTATATCTATACAAAGGGATGAATAGCACTGGAAGTGGAGGCCAGATGGATCAACACACAAGGATTTGAGGGTTTTGTCCTATTATTTAAATCTCTTTAAAAGATAGCTGACTATTTAGGCAAAAATGATGTAGTGTGGTGGGTTTATCATGACAAATTTGTAACATATACGAAGTGAAATATGTCAGTAGCATGAATACAGAAGAAAAATATGTACTATTCTAAGATTCCTATATTTTATAAATGTCTTTGTACCAGTAGTATCTTTCCTGTTAGAGTATGATCCCTTCATCTTTCAGTTCAGTTCAGTTCAGTTCAGTCGCTCAGTCCTGTCCGACTCTTTGCAACCCCATGAATCGCAGCATGCCAGGCCTACCTGTCCATCACCACCTACCGGAGTTCACTCAAACTCATGTCCATTGAGTCGGTGATGCCATCCAGCCATCTCATTCTCTGTCGTCCCCTTCTCCTCCTACCCCCAATCCCTCCCAGCATCAGAGTCTTTTCCAGTGAGTCAACTCGTCGCATGAGGTGGCCAAAGTATTGGAGTTTCAGCTTTAGCACAAGTCCTTCCAATGAACACCCAGGACTGATCTCCTCTAGAATGGACTGGTTGGATCTCCTTGCAGTCCAAGGGACTCTCAAGTGTCTTCTCCAGCACCACAGTTCAAAAGCATCAATTCTTCGGCGATGAGCTTTCTTTATAGTCCAACTCTCACATCCATACATAACCATTGGAAAAACCATATCCTTGACTAGACAGACCTTGGTTGGCAAAGTAATGTCTCTGCTTTTTAATATGCTATCTAGGTTGGTCATAACTTTACTTCCAAGGAGTAAGCGTCTTTTAATTTCATGGCTGCAATCAGCATCTGCAGTGATTTTGGAGCCCCAAAAAATAAAGTCTGACACTGTTTCCACTGTTTTTCCATCTATTTCCCATGAAGTGATGGGACCAGATGCCATGATCTTTGTTTTCTGAATGTTGAGCTTCGAGCCAACCTTTTCACTCTCCTCTTTCACCTTCATCAAGAGGCTTTTGAGTTCCTCTTCACTTTCTGCCATAAGGGTGGTATCATCTGCATATCAGATATCATATGTCATCTGCATATTGATATTTCTCCCGGCAATCTTGATTCCAGCTTGTGCTTCTTCCAGCCCAGCATTCCTCACGATGTACTCTGCAATAAGTTAAATAAGCAGAGTAACAATATACAACCTTGACGTACTCCTTTTCCTATTTGGAACCAGTCTGTTGTTCCATGGCCAGTTCTAACTGTTGCTTCCTGACCTGCATACAGGTTTCTCAAGAGGCAGGTCAGGTGGTCTGGGATTCCCATCTCTTTCAGAATGTTCCACAGTTTATTGTGATCGACACAGTCAAAGGCTTTGGCATAGTCAATGAAGCAGAAATAGATGTTTTCCTGGAACTCTCTTGCTTTTTCCATGATCCAGTGGATGTTGGCAATTTGATCTCTGGTGCCTCTGCCTTTTCTAAAACCTGCTTGAACATCTGGAAGTTCACGGTTCACATATTGCTGAAGCCTGGCTTGGAGAATTTTGAGCATGACTTTACTAGCCTGTGAGATGAGTGAAATTGTGTAGTAGTTTGAGCATTCTTTGGCATTGCCTTTCTTTGGGATTGGACTGAAGACTGACCTTTTCCAGTCCTGTGGCCACTGCTGAGTTTTCCAAATTTGCTGGCATATTGAGTGCATCACTTTCACAGCATCATCTTTCAGGATTTGAAATAGCTCAACTGGAATTCCATCAGCTCCACTAGCTTTGTTCATAGTGATGCTTTCTAAGGCCCACTTGACTTCACATTCCAAGATCTGGCTCTAGGTGAGTGATCACACCATCATGATTATCTGGGTCATGAAGATCTTTTTTTGTACAGTTCTTCCATGTATTCTTGCCACCTCTTCTTAATATCTTCTGCTTCTGTTAGGTCCATACCATTTCTGTCCTTTATCAAGCCCATCTTTGCATTAAATGTTCCCTTGGAATCTCTAATTTTCTTGAAGAGATCTCTTGGTTTTCCTATTCTGTTGTTTTCATCTGTTTCTTTGCAGTGATCGCTGAGGAAGGCTTTCTTATCTCTCCTTGCTATTCTTTGGAACTCTGCATTCAGATGCTTATATCTTTCCTTTTCTCCTTTGCTTTTCGCTTCTCTTCTTTTCACAGCTATTTGTAAGGCCTCCTCACACAGCCATTTTGCTTTTTTGCATTTTTTTTCCATGGGGATGGTCTTGGTCCCTGTCTCCTGTACAATGTCATGAACCTCTGTCCATAGTTCATCAGGCACTCTGTCTATCAGATCTGGTCCCTTAAATCTATTTCTCACTTCCACTGTATAATCATAAGGGATTTGATTTAGGTCATATCTGAATGGTCTAGTGTTTTTCCCTACTTTCTTCAATTTAAGTCTGAATTTGGCAATAAGGAGTTCATGATCTGAGCCACAGTCAGCTCCTGGTCTTGTTTTTGCTAACTGTATAGAGCTTCTCCATCTTTGGCTTCAAAGAATATAATCAATCTGATTTCGGTGTTGACCATCTGGTGATGTCCATGTGTAGAGTCTTCTCTTGTGTTGTTGGAAGAGGGTGTTTGCTATGAACTTTATCTTTGGATCTTAATTATTTGTCTTTCAAGATTATGTGGTATAAAATAAGCTACCACACAGTGAATTGTCCTTTGCAGAGGAGATTCCTCAATTTCTGTTTGTCTTCTAGGTGAGTGAATGGCAGGGAGAAGAGCTGACTACGTGAAAGATGGGGCTTTCCTGGTCTGAGGAGAGTTACTGGGAAAGCTATTTTCAATAAGCCCCTCTTCGAGCCAGTGAACCCACTTGTTTGCTTATCTGGGTCTGCTACTTTCCCTTAGGCTAATGGGGTCATGTCGGACACGACTGAGCGACTTCACTTTCACTTTTCACTTTCACACATTGGAGAAGGAAATGGCAACCCACTCCAGTGTTCTTGCCTGGAGAATCCCAGGGACGGCGGAGCCTGGTCGGCTGCCGTCTATGGCGTCGCACAGAGTCGGACACGACTGAAGCGACTTAGCAATAGCAGCAGCAGCAAACTGCATTACCAGTGGTCCTGGCAAACCCAAAATCTAAAACTGTGAAAATAGGAAAAATAGCAGAAAGAAGTCATTAAAGAAAAAAAAATTAGCTAACTCCTAAGGACCCATATAACCAGCTCCTCAGGAAGGAAGAGGAAACTAACACTTAACCCACATCCAGAGGCCACACAGAGGAACTCACTTAATCCTATGAGTGATGCATTGTTCCAACTTGACTGATGAAATAATGGGGATTCAGAAAAGTAAAGTATCTTGTCCAATATTACATAAAGGATAGAGTTTTACCTCCTTAAATAATCCTTGTACCTTTTAGATAAGATGAAAAACCAAAGGCAATATTTTAAAGTGGAGTTTTCTAAATTTTGTCTATTATGTGTAATTACTTCAAATGGCTTATATATTCCTTTATGTGTAATTACTTCAAATGGCTTATATATTCCTTTATAAAGTGAAATATAAGATATTTAGAAATGTTTAGGAATTCTCTAATTTTATACATACACACTTTTTTTTAGCAACTTAATAATATCACAAAGAGAGTTACCATATTCAAGAAAGGCAAAATATTTTTTGAAAGCAGATTTTCTCTTAAAAGGAAAACTCGAAGGAAATTTCAGGATTAATGGAATGAAAATGATTAAACAGTAAATAGCATTACATCATATTTCTCTGTTAATTTGAAATGCTCTATGATTGCTAACGACTTGAAGAGCTTTTTAAAGGACCAATGTGAAAAAAAAATCTAAATTGGGTCTTGGTTAGAATAACCTAATTTCTTTTGTAGCCATAAGGCGAAACCAAGGATAATAGCTCTTTTTATTCATCTTTTTTTTAAGTGAAATATAGTTGTTTTACAATGTTGTATTAATTTCTGCTATATAGCAGAGTGATCAGTTATATATATATATACGCATATGTGTGTGTATATACATTATTTTTAATATTCTTTTCTATTATGGTTTATCATAGGATATTGAATATACTTTCCTGTGCTAAACAGTAGCATCTTGTTGTTTAAATAGCTCTTAATTATTGTAAACAGATTTCACACCTTCAGACTGTTGTTCACGATTCACAAAGGGAGAACAGGAGTCTGCAGGGTGAATGTAATGGAGGTTGGATGGTGGCTGCCCCCTCCCCCCGCCAAAAGATGTGTCCACGTCAAATTCCTAGAATCTGTGGGTATTAACTTATTTGGAAAAATAGTCTTTGCAGGTAAATTAAGATAAAGATCTCGAACTACGGATATCCTCTTGGGTTAACTGAGTATATCCTAAACCCAGTAACACATAAGCTTATAGGACAAAGGCAAAGGGGATTTAGCACAGACGAAACAGAAGACAGAGAAGAAGGTAATGAAAAGATGGGGACAGATGGAGTTATACTGCCACAGACCATCGAGAGCTAACGGGAGCTGGAAAAGGCAAGAAAGGATTCTCCCCTAGAGCCTTCAGAAAGAGCAGAGCCCTACTGATGCCTGATTTCAGGCTTCTGGCCACGAGAACTGTGAGAGGGCAATACTGTGTTGGTTTAAACCCACAAAGTTTGTGGTCATTTGTTGCAGCAACCTTAGAAAATTAATACACATAGGGTGTAGTTTAACCAGTAAAACTTGTTTCTGTGGAAGGTTGCTTCTCAGAGGGAGTTTTGTTGACTCTTTCCTGGCCAGTGAATAAATGCAAGCTCTTGAGAGTAAAATGTGATTTCCAAGGGATGAGGTGTCATTCTGAAGATGCAGAGTTAAGTACTGCCTGCAGTGCACAGTGACTTAAGTTTGCAAATTTGGGGATTTATCTAATGGACTGATGGAAACTGTTGTTCTCTGAGCATTAAATTATTTTCTGTTACAGTTTATGAGAAATTTAGGATGGAAACGTGTTCTTCTTATCAAGTCCACAGTCATATTTCCCCAGTTTTCCCCCACAATGTCTGTTACATAACTTTGAGTAAATAAATGGAAATGAAAGTCTAATTACGATGAAGTTTAGGGAACTATCTGACCAGTAATACTCCTTATGCCTCAGATAAGATTTATTTGAATCACAGGGCAGAACTCAGCATGTATGTTGTACAATCATTTTAAACCATGCTATATAGTTAAAGCTATGGTCGTTTAGGATTTCATACAGTCAGGATGAGTGGAGTTTTTATGAACTGCTTTTGAAGGGAAACTGGGCAGCACATATCAACAACATGTTCTTAACTTTGACAACTGAATCCACCTCTGCATATCTATCCCAGTAAAATAACTCTAAATTAAAAAATTAAAAGTTATAAATACAGTGATATTCATCATGGAATTACTCAAAATAGCAAAATATGAGTAAGTTTAGTCATGGAATGGTTTAAAGATTCTTTGTCATATGGAATATTATGCAATCATTAAAAATATGCTTTTGAAGACTAATAACATGTAGAAATCTTTTAATAATAATATGGAAGAGTAGTCTGCAACAATAAACTTAGAAGCTCATTAGAATAATGTAAACAGTATGCATGGAAAAACTAACTGAAGGAAGTATGCTAGAAAGTTTACTAACAGAAGGTGTATAGGGTCATGCTTCTTCATCACTTTTGTCTAATTTTCTTTATTTCTGAATGTTACTTGATTGTTCTGGCTCAAGTTGACGAAAGCCAGTTTGAGCATGTGCCCTGGATGTTTTTGTTGTTGATAACAATTGCTGTGAATAGTCACATGTAAGCCATAGGTCTTCCCCCTTCATTTCCTTATAGCTTCAACATTCTAGCAACCAGGTAGTATCTTAAGATGAAAGAAGGAAGTTAATTTTTTTTTTTAACTGTTGGCCAAAGTTTGGAAACCATTTCTCTAAACCTACATATTCATGTACTAAATTTCATGTTGCTTCTACTTTATCATGATTCAGATCCAAATATAGCTGCTGCATATCTGTATTTGGAGTTTCATTTACTTCAGGTTTATCCATCTATTTCTTGGAATTCAGGTGTCTTGTGAACTAGACTAAAATGACAATCTTAATTTGCAGAGGAGAGAATAGACAGTTTCTCAAATTTAAGTGTCTTTCCAGTGTATTTTTATTAAACCTTTGCCTATTGCTGTTATTTGTTTTCCAGTCCTAGTAAACAATAAAACAGATGAAAAAAAAGTTAGCCAAAAGAAACAGTAAGGTAAAGATGTTTTTTGGGTTGACTGCTTGTTTTTTTAATGTATACATGCTCTTAGCTATGATTTTTTTCATTGCAAATGTATAATATACACATATATTTATTTATTCTTACTTTGTATGCTGGAATTAAACTTATCAGCATATAATAAGGTTCTTTAAGGCACTAGATTCCCAAGATATGCTGTTGCCTGAAGACATTGAGAAGCATCATTTTATTTCACAACTTTGATGTCTGGTATCTTTTAATAGCACTTGGAAGAGTAACTTTTTCAGTTGACATAAAATTTATTTACATGTAAATGAATCAGTAGGAGAGCAGATTTTGAGAAAAGACAAGAGAAGAAAATGAAGGCACTAGGCAGCTGAGGAAGAGAGAAGGCCTGCTAGGAGGTGTGGAAAATAAACATCCTTCTACCTCCCGGTTTGCCTGGGGTAGGCCCTGCATCTTAGAATCTTATGACTTGAAAGAAAACTCAGAGGTCATTTCGCCCAGCTGTGACTGAGGGGGTTCCCAGGACATAGGACTTTCAGTTTTAAAACTGGGAAAGTCCCAGCAAACCTCGTGCAACCTCCCACCTTCTGCAAGGATACCTTCCTACATGACAAACAAAAGCTACCATTGTTCCCACTTTACAGATGAGGTTGCTGTCAGCCAAAATGTGGTGGTCTCAGTGATGGGAAGCCAGCTAACTGGTCTGTTGGAGGCTTCCTCCTCAAACAGGAGTATTTTCCCATCATTTACATGCCTTGCTGTTTTCTTATATGAAAATCACACAGCACTTAAATTTTTAAAGTCTAGAAAACCAATTTGAGAAGTCAAAAATCAAATAACCTTAGCCCCTCACTCTTCAGCTCAATATACATAATCATTTCAATTCAATTTAGCATTCAAGGTCTGTGTTAGACTCTGGAGGGTATCTGATAAAAGAAGAAAGACTGATGAATAAGTCTATAAAGAATACTTGGTTAAATGAATCTAAACATGATAGCCCAAGATAGAGCCTCTGTTGGAATAAAAGTGTAATATGTGTATATGAGAAATCCAAATGCAGATAATTAAATCTAGGTCATTATCAAGTTATTTCCTACAGTGTGTCAATCAGTCACACTTGACAAGTTAATTCAGATTGGTTTAATTATTTGTACATCTTTACTTCAAAGGGTGAATGACAAACTTTGATCAAAGAGAAAAAATTATACTATAAAAATAATATTATAAAGATAATTTTGAAGGGGAGGAAAAACTCAAGGGAAGCCACAGTTTCAATTATAACCCATATTCATTAACTGTCATTATTAACAAGGAGATAAATCCTGTTATAATTAAATGTGTATAAGGTGCTAAATTTAGCAACTGTGCAATAGCATTGTAACTCAGAATAAAAGGGAAGCCTGGAATAAAAGGGAAGCCTGGAATAATGTTTTCAAGACAAAGAAGAGAGCTTAGAATTAATATTAGAAATACAATTAATTTCTCTGGAGCAGGCAAGTGCATTACTTAATACCAGCCTGAAATGTGCTTTTAGATAAAGATAGTCTGAATTTTCTTTCTCCTCTTTTTAGATTAGGTTTCTACACAGGCCAAATGCACCAGATGATTGTGAAATTTTCACTTTAATTTGCATGCCTTAGTTTCACATTAGAAATGAGAACAAAATGCAATGTAACTGACAAATTGTAAGGGAATACCTCTTGGTTAAAGAATGGAATTGATTATCAAAAATTAAAGAATAAATGCTCTGTGTCAGTAAAAATAAATTTAAGCTAATTCCATGACTATCATATTTTTCTTAATTCTACCAGTAATTCTATAACATTAGTTTAACCCAGTTTCTAGATTTTTCTGAATGCAATAGGTTGTTTAACTGAAGAGTCAGTTGCTTTGGAGGTTTATGCATGAACTTGAAATCTGAAGTCAAAATCACAAAGTAACATGCCGTGCACTTAGCCAGTAAATAGCATATTGTTTTTGTACTTCTCTTGAAATTACTTTACATGATGGCTGTCACTAGTTCTGGGTATTTTTGAAAACCTGTAACTTTTAGCAAAGAGATATGTAGATATGACTCTGGTTCCTGAAATTCTAGCCAGTCAGGGGCCAAAAATATTCAGTTTCAAATAATAAAAGTAATAAAATTGGGATAACCAATGATATTTTACATATAAAAAATTCAGACAATGGATTTTTATTTTGATTAAAAGTGTTATTTTTTTTAAAAAAAACCTTCTTGAGTTTGAATATCAAGATTAAAAAGAAAATATATTGCTATCATTTCTGCACTATTTAAAGTGCAACTGAAAAACCAGCCCATCTTATAGTATCTTCCCAAGAGTAAAGATATTGAGTAGCATTGTAAAGAATAGAGTATTAAGATAAATAAGAACTAGGAGTATAATGTACAACATGATAATTATAATTAACACTGCTGTTTATTAGATACAAAAGTTGTTAAGAAAATAAATCCTAAGAATTATCATCACACACAATTTTTTTTCCATTTCTTTAATTTTATATCTATATGAAATGATGGATGTTCACTATACTTTATGATAGCATTTCAAGATGTGTGTAAGTTAAATCTTTATGCTATACACCTTAAATTTATATAGCACTTTTATATCAGTTATATCTCAATTAAAACTGGAATAAAAGTAAAACAGTAAAAATAGTCACAGACTAAATAGAGTAGGTAATGTTACCTCTTATGATTGGTTAGTCTAGGAAACAAAGGATCAGACAACTTCAGAGGATTCCTTAATGTATGTTTCTATCTCATTTTTCTTGACTATATCTGACCTCTATTATCTCTCAGAATTTTTTTTGAATCTCAGTTATCTTTTTCTGGTCTCCTCTCCTGATTATATTTCAACAGTGTAAAGGAGTAAGCTCCAGGAGATGGTGAGGGACAAGGAAGCCTGGCGTGCTGCAGTGCGTGAGAGTGACAACTGAGCACCAACAAAGACTGTAGTGGTTCTCTACTTCTTTCCAAAGGAATTTTATTTTCTGTTTTTCTTTGAAAACATGGGGCCATTCTCCACTGGCTAGAGCAGATTTTTAAGTTGAAGATAGGAATAGACTGTCTTCAGATTCTTTATCGATGCTTTTGAACTGTAGTGTTGGAGAAGACTCTTGAGAGTCCCTTATACTGCAAGGAGATCCAACCAGTCCATTCTAAGGGAGATCAATCCTGGATGTTCATTGGAGGGACTGATGCTAAAGCTGAAACTGCAATACTTTGGCCACCTCATGCGACGAGTTGACTCACTGGAAAAGACTCTGATGCTGGGAAAGGTTGGGGGCAGGAGGAGAAGGGGACGACGGAGAATGAGATGGCTGGATGGCATCACCGACTCTGTGGACATGAGTTTGAGTGTACTCAGGGAGTTGGTGCCTGGCGTGCTGTGATTCATGGGGTCGCAGAGAGTCGGACACGACTGAGCGACTGAACTGAACTGAACTGAACTGAGGTTCTTTATATAAGACTCTGTTCTATTTTGTATTCTTGTTATCAGAATTATTCTGTATATCAACAAAACTCATCTTATTAAAAGAGCTTCCCTGATAGCTCAGCTGGTAAAGAATCTACCCGCAATGCAGGAGACCCAGTTCCATTCCTGGGTTGAAAAGATTTGCTGGAGAAGGGATAGGCTACCCACTCCTGTGTTCTTGGGTTTCCCTTGTGACTCAGCTGGTAAAGAATCCACCTGCAATATGGGAGACCTGGGTTTGATCCCTGGGTCAGGAAGATTCCCTGGAGAAGGGAAAGGCTAACCGCTCTAGTATTCTGGCCTGGAGAATTCCATGGACTACAGTGTATGGGTCACAAAGAGTCGGACACGATCGAGCAACTTTCACTTTCACTCTCTTATTAAAATAAGCTTGATTTTTAGAATAAATCAGGAAGGTTAAGGAATGTCACTGAGTATTGACATGTCTGTAAAAGGTTTTACATCAGTCAGTTCAATTCAGTCATTCAGTCATGTCCAACTCTTTGTGACCCCATAGACTGCAGCATGCTAGGCTTCCCTGTATATCACCACTGAAAGATGAACTCCCCAGGTCTATAGGTGCCCAATACACTACTGGAGATCAGTGGAGAAATAACTCCTGAAAGAAAGAAGAGATGAGCCAAAGCAAAAAGAACACCCAGTTGTGGATGTGACTGGTGATGGAAGTAAAGTTCGATGCTGTAAACAGCAATGTTGCATAGGAATCTGGAATGATAGGTCCGTGAATCAAGGCAAATTGGGAGTCATCAAATAGGAGGTTTTGCATAGAAACTAATATATCTTATTTTTAAGGAATCAGGGAGCAATTGTAATTCATCACATAATATCTAGGTCTAGTCATTGTGAACTTTTCACTGTAAGATAATCATGTGTGTGTATAAATTTTATGGAAGTGCATCCTTCCTTAAATATGCAGTATTACATCTTGGGGAGAGCTGAAGAATTCTTTTTCAACTGTACAAGGATTTTTGAAATTTTATCTCTTCAGTACTCTATGAGAAATTATGTTGTCTTAAAAGGTAGAAATGACAAATTCCCTCTAAATCTGTATGTCTGTTTGACTGTCTCTCAAAACTAAACTAAGTTGAATTTGCTTTACTCAGTTCTAGGTAAATAGCTAAGTAAGAATAACCACTTAGGATGATATTCATGAACATAGAATATTGACTAATTCATAAATTCAACCAATGAACATGGGTGAGATTTTTTTGTTTATTTTAAACACCTGCCCCCGCCAAATCAGAAGTTATTTCTTGCATTTAAACCTCAGATAAACTTTGAAAATCATTTACAAAGATATATTAAACTTATAACAAAGCATAAAATTATGACAGCCAACATTTGCATATATATTTCCAAACACCACTTACAAAACAATATAAGAAGCAACAGAGAAGTAATTTTTTTAAAAAAACTTTTTTTATTGTTATAACCAATTATCAAACAATCTTGTGATAGTTTCAGGTGAACTGGGAAGGGACACAGTCATACATACGTTTGTATCCATTCTCCTCCAAAACTCCCCTCCTGTCCAGGCAGCCATAAATCATTGAGCAGAGTCCCATGTGCTATACAGTAAGTCCTTGTCAGCTATCCAGTTTAGACATAGCAGTGTGTACATGTCCATCCCAAACTCCCCAACTATCTCTTTCCCCAATCCCCCCACCTGCCCCACCAAAACCATAAGTTGATTCTCCAAGTCTGTGAGTCACTGCTTTGTAAGTTCATTTGTATCATTTCTTTTTAGATACCACATATAAGCAATATCATACAATATTTCCCCTTCTAACAGAGAAGTAATTTTAAGTTCTTTCTTAACTTGGTTTCTTGGTTTCCTTTCCTTGGTTTCTTACTCAATTCAGATAGTTTCAGTTCAGTTCAGTTCTGTTGCTTAGTCGTGTCCGACTTTGCGACCCCATGAATCACAGCACACCAGGCCTCCCTGTCCATCACCAACTCCCGGAGTTCACTCAAACTCATGTCCATCGAGTCGGTGATGCCATCCAGCCATCACATTCTCTGTCGTCCCCTTCTTCTCCTGCCCCCAATCCCTCCCAGCATCAGAGTCTTTCCCAGTGAGTCAACTCGTTGCATGAGGTGGCCAAAGTGTTGGAGTTTCAGCTTTAGCATCAGTCCTTCCAATGAACACCCAGGACTGATCTCCTTTAAAATGGACTGGTTGGATCTCCTTGCAGTCCAAGGAACTCTCAAGAGTCTTCTCCAGCACCACAGTTCAAAAGCATCAATTCTTCGGTGCTCAGCTTTCTTCACAGTCCAACTCTCACATCCATACATGACCATGGGAAAAACCATAGCCTTGACTAGACGGACCTTTGTTTGCAAAGTAATGTCTCTGCTTTTTAATATGCTATCTAGGTTGGTCATAACTTTCCTTCCAAGGAGTAAGCGTCTTTTAATTTCATGGCTGCAATCAGCATCCACAGTGATTTTGGAACCCAAAAAAATAAAGTCTGACACTGTTTCCACTGTTTCTTCATCTGTTTTCCATGAAGTGATGGGATCAGATGCCATGATCAAAATATATAAACCAATTTAAAGGAATTTAGTAATATGTTGCTGCTGCTGCTGCTGCTAAGTCGCTTCAGTCATGTCTGACTCTCTGAGACCCCACAGACGGCATCCCATCAGGCTCCGTCCCTGGGATTCTCCAGGCAAGAACACTGGAGTGGGTTGCCATTTCCTCCAATGCATGAAAGTGAAAAGTGAAAGTGAAGTTGCTCAGTGGTGTCCGACTCTTCGCGACCCCATGGACTGCAGCCTAGCAGGCTCCTCCATCCTTGGGATTTTCCAGGCAAGAGTACTGGAGTGGGTTGCCACTGCCTTCTCTGACTAATATGTTGTTATAGCATAATTCCCATAAATTGTCATTTAAATTCTATTATATAACCCACAGGTGGTTACACCTTCAGAAACAAACTTCCAAGGAAGCTCACCATATGGTGGAAGACCAAGTCTTAACTCTCATCCCTGAAGTAAATCCAAGTATAATATTCTTTGTAAGTTATGGAATTTCTTTTGATGTAATTGATTTTTTATTCCTTCATACAATATTCTATAAATATTAATATTTATTGAGCAGGTACTGTGTGCCAGATACAGCACTATTTGTACTAAGAGGTAGAGAGGTCTAAAATAAAACAACAAATTCAGTTCAGTTCAGTTCAGTCGCTCAGTCGTGTCCGACTCTCCGCGACCCCATGATTCACAGCACGCCAGGCCTCCCTGTCCATCACCAACTCCCGGAGTTCACTCAAACTCATGTCCACAGAGTCGGTGATGCCATACTTAACTCTAAAGGCCTCAGTTTGCAGAGAGGAAGGATATCAACTAGGCTTTGTGCTAAGCATTTCTGGTAGGCATCTCATTGGGACATATGCAACAGGGGGCTTCGCAGGTGGCTCAGTGGTCAAGAATCCTTTTGCCAAGCAGGAGATGTGGGTTCGATCCCTGGGTGAGGAAGATCCCTTGGAGAAGGAAATGGCAACCCATTCCAGTACTCTTGCCTGGGAAATCCCATGGACAGAGGAGAGGAACCTGGTAGGCTACAGTCCATGGGGTTGCAAAGAGTTGGATACAACTTAGCAACTACAGGACAACAAATGTAACAGATACAAGTATAACCCTCTGTGCAGGTGAAGAAAGTGACTAGGGGAAAGTTACTAACTTGTGAAGAGCACCCTATTATTCGCAGAACCAGGAGTAAAGCCTGTCATTGCAGGGCTTTAAGCCTGTGCATTTAGAGCCCACCATAAGCTTTGTGGTGCTGCAAACTCAGGGAAGAGAGAACTCTAGGGTGGGGAGGGAGCTGGTGTCACACAGGAGGTAATATTTTAAGTGCATCTCTAAGTTGTGGCAAAGAGAGAAGCTTGCGGTGGGAAGGATAGCATAAATAAGTATGCTCACAAATAAGTATGCTACAGGCAGGTCCTATGGAGCAGCTGCAAAGAGAATAGCATGTTTTTCCAAGATGCTGGTGGTAAGAAGTGTTTAGTGTGGGATATGAGGCTAAATAGGTTGATAGGAGTGATCTACAAAAGGCCTTGTGGACTATCTACAGTTTATCCTCTAGGACTGGAGCGGAAGGAGCCTCAGGTTTGTGATTCAGAGGTAACTGTTAAAGAAATGTGAAAGAAGGTGGATTCAGGGGGTGGTGAGGGCAGGTGGTGGTGGTGGTTCTGGTGGTGGGGAAACTGGAGTCAAGGAGCCCAACTGACTTGTTCTCTGTGAGAGATGATCAGACTGGAGAAACTAAAAGCTATTGAAGAGGAAGAGAGAAAAATGACACATCTGACAAATACCTTGAAGTATGGATGCCCCCAGTTGAATGTGAAGAGGAAAGGAGGTGAGGGAGGCGGAGGAGTCTAGATGATGTGATCCTCAGATTCCTGAATTAGTGAGCTGGGAGGGTGACACCCATTCCCTGATGGAACTTTAGAAGAGCAGTTGATGGTGAGGAAGTAATTAGTGCACTTTTGGATATGATGAATTGGGGTGACTGTGTGCCAGCCCACTGAGGAATGCTCAGCCAACTAAGGGACATATCTGGGGTGTCACTATTTCATGAACAATCCCACTCAATAGCCACCCTTCACTGTTTATTCTTTCCCTGCCTATCCTATCAGTAACCAAGTTATGTCAACTCTACCTCCTTGGTATGTAAATTTCCATTTACATAAATCTTGGTCATTTGGATTAGTGTGTGCAATGCCAAATAACTGTGAACACCTTAGCATTTCTACAAGGCCCTTCACATTCAGACACTCTCCAGCTTTATCCATTTTGACACTGCTCTGTGTAAAGCCTGCATTCTAGCCATACTGAAGCAGCTGCAGTTCCCAAGAGATCTTGTTCTCAGTCAATTCTGCATCCAACCATAAAGACACGTCTCCAACTCCAATCCCCATCTCTGGCTGCACACCAGGGAGAGGCAATGAGTAAGACAGACTGACCCTCCAGGAGTGCCTAGCAGAGAGTCAAAAAACTGGTTCAACTGAGTCATGTTTATGTCCATTCCTTGAGGTTCACTAACAGCAAAAAGCCAGACTCCAGGATATTCACTTAAATTAAATAATCCTATTGCAGGGAATCTGGTGGGTTACTTAATCATCACATAAAATAGATGTTTCATGCTCTCATGTTGTTTTATTCTACTGGGAATCCAGGCACCATTGTTAGATAAAAAATTGTTTTGTAAATGTTGCTGCTGCTGCCAAATTACTTCAGTCGTGTCTGACTCAGTGCGACCCCATAGATGGCAGCCCACCAGGCTCCCCCATCCCTGGGATTCTCCAGGCAAGAACAATGGAGTGGGTTGCCATTTCCTTCTCCAATGCATGAAAGTGAAAAGTGAAAGAGAAGTCACTCAGTCGTGTCCTACTCTTAGCGACCCCATGGACTGTAGCCCACCAGGCTCCTCCATCCATGGGATTTTCCAGGCAAGAGTACTGGAGTGGGGTGCCATTGCCTTCTCCGAAATGATGAAATAAATATCTATAAAAAGGTACGGGTGTATCATTTTCTCTTATCCTTTCCAGTATCTCACTGCTTTAGTAGATCAAATGTATCGGAGATACCAGTAGGTGGAAGTGAGGCTTGGAATTAGTGAAAATGTAAAAGTAGTTCTATTATGTAAGCCATAATATGTAAAATACATGCAAAAAGTTAAAGAAGCTTGTTTCATTATGGAGGAAATGACAAGTAAGCAAGACAAAATTTATAATAAAATCTGCTGAATGCTCAGAATTCCAAAAATGTCTTGGCTGTGGATTACCTGCAACTGCATCATTACCATCTGATACATAGAAAGTGAAGTTATTTATGGACAGAAAAAGAAGAAAATTTTATTTGGTGAAGACAACGTTGTACTCCGTACAGAAAAAAAAAAAAGTTTATAATTATTGTTTAAAGTTGCCAATTCAGAGTAAGCCAAAATTACCCAGAGAACTGTTTATATTAAAAACAGGTTGAGAGTTTTTTGAAAGGTCATCGCCCCCAAACTGGAAGATAAACACTCTTCTTGTGAAGATTTCTTTCAAAACCCCCGGTATGGCTTTAGGGAAGGCAAAACAAACGTAAATAGCGTGCAAACCAAATCTCGTTTAACAGAATGATTTATTTTCAGGCCTATTAATCGGTGACAGGACTACATCTATTTTTTTTCTGACTGCTCCGGGTTTATTCATCCCTCTGAATCTAAATTCTGAAAGGAAGGAGTAGAGCGTTGGTTTTCAGACCTCGGGCGCTACCATTCATCATGCTGCAAATGAACTCTGGCTGCAGCTGAAGGTAAATTGCTCAACCACTGGGTGCCTCAGTTTCCCTTATCCATATAATGGGGGTTGTTGAAGGATTAGGTGAGATTGCACAAACACAATAGGAAGCCCTCAACATAAGTCAGTTACCACGAACATGTCAAGGGTTTCCCTCAGTACGCCACTTGGCTTTTCTTTCTAAATATTAGCATAATATAAATGGCATCAGAACGTGAGGGGCAGGAGCCACGTGATCCTTCCACGAAAGCCACTCGCAGGGGCCTTCAGAGAGTTAGCAATAAAGCTGGGAGAGAAAGGCCAGCGCGCCCGCGGCCCGCGCGCGAGTTCCCGCCGCGCCCGCGTCCCGGGCGGCCTCCGGGGGCGCCGGGCCGCGGCGGCGGCGGCGCGAGCGGCGCCTCCGGGCCGGTGAATCATCCCGGCAGACACCGAGAGCCGCGGCAGCAGAGAGCAGCGCCGAAAAATGGCTGAAGCGGGCACGGGCTTTCTGGAGCAGCTCAAGTCCTGCATAGTTTGGTCTTGGACTTATCTCTGGACCGTATGGTTCTTCATCGTCCTCTTCCTGGTCTACATCCTGCGGGTGCCCTTGAAAATCAACGACAACTTGAGCACAGGTAAGGCCCGGGCAGCCGGGCCCGCGGCGCTCGCCCTTCCCCCGCCCCGGAAAGTTAGTGCAACTCGCGCGGGGCCGCGGCTGGCGGGGGCGGCGGGGCGCGCGCTCGGGGACGCGCCGGCGCCCGCGCCCCGGACGCCCGCGGCCGGCGGGCGAGGACTCGGCGCCCCGGCCTGCGCGGCCGGGCGGCGGGGTCGACGGGACGTGCGAGGGCGGCGGGCGGCCTGGCCGGCCCCGCGGCCCAGTGACCCTGCGGAGGAGGCGCCGCGCCGGGAGGTTGCCGCTCCTCCGCCTGCGGTGCGTGTCGGCGGGCGGCTGAGGCGACGGAGTCCCCGCCGACGCGCCTCGGCTGTCTGCGCGTGGACGCCGTGGGCTCCGCAGAGTTGGACTCAGTCCTTCCTCGCACGCTGCCGGCCGCCTGTGCCGAACGTCCGAAGTGTAGTCGGACGAGGCGTCCCTCCCGACACCCGCGCGACTCCGCCGGTCGCGGGCGCCCCCGTGAGGGTGCTACCATCGGCGAAGCCCCGCGAAGGGGCCGACCCCGCACCTGGGGCCGGGACTGCGGAGATTTGAGCCCCCCACCCACGCCCAGAGTTGCGAGTTGCGGGGGTAGCGGCGTCACTCATAGAGGGGAGAGAGATTCTCGAAGGTGCCATCAGGGCTGTAGATGACGTGTCAGGTTACCGGAGGGAATGGCACAGGGACAAAAGGAGAGACAGGAAATCTGGAATTTATGATGATTTTTAATGGTCTCAGCCCTTCTCTCTCTGCTTGTCCCCGTTTGCATAAGGCTTTGGTAACTAGTCGTGTTCAGGATCTTAGATAAAGCTCTACATGCTAAGAAGGGAGCCCCGCAGGTCTTGTATCCACGGTCGTAAGTGCCGAAGGTAATTAGAACAGGATCTTAAACCTGCAACCAGCCAACTGAATCGTTAAAAAAACAACCACAAAGAAAACACACACCAGCAGTAACACCCCAGAGACAAATCAAGAACACAAAGTACATTTTGCAGGAAGGGCTATAGTTCTTGAAGTCTGGAAATACTTGTGGGAATCGTTAGGAAACTCTCTTCTTTTTTTAAAGTTAGTAATTTGGGAAATCCTTTCAGTCTTAACTGAATATATATGCATTCTGCTTAGCGTGTGATTTACATAATCAGAGAGTCAGAGTCTTGAAATGCATTTTCCTGTTAGCTACACTAAAATAGTTTTAGTTGTTAGCTACACTAAAATAATTTTTAGAACACGAGGTAATGTACACATTTTGTTAGGTACTTGTGCTTTTAAGTGGAAATCTTGATTACTTTAACTTGAACTCATGTTCATATTAATATTTGTTTTGTAATATCCCTTGGGATGTTATTCCTGGGATGCAGATGAATTCTGCATCTTAGAATCATCTTGGAGCTGTTCAGCCCTTGGATTAAGTTATCCTAGTGATAATGGCTTTCTGGCTTTTCATCTATTATGAGTAGCTGCTTATCACAATACTGTCTCCTTGCTTGTGGCAAATATATCTCTAAGATAACTTCCAGTCCCAAAGTTTTGTTATTTTAAGAAGTTGCTTGAATATATATGGCAATGAAATCTTATATTTGTTGGTAAGTGGTTTGATTTTTTTCTCCCAAAGAATTCATTTTGAGGCTTAAAAAATGTGAACCTTTCTCATTTAATGCACATTTAAATGTTTTGTTTCAGAACACACATTTGTTCACTTACTCAGTCTGTCCAACTCTTTGCAACCCCATGGACTGCAGCGCGCCAGGCTTCCCTGTCCATCTCCAACTCCTGGAGCCTGCTTAAACTCATCTGTCAAGTCTGTGATGCTATCCAACCATCTCATCCTCTGTCGTCCCCTTGTCCTCCTGCCTTCAGTCTTCCCAAGCATCAGGGTCTTTGTAATACTTTGTAATACACATTTGTAATACTACATTTTCTTTGTTGTTGTTCAGTCACTAAGTTGAGACCCCATAGACTTTAGCATGCCAGGCTCCTCTGTCCTCCACTATCTCCCAGAGTTCACTCAAATCATGTCCATTGAGTTGGTGATGCTATCTAATCATCTCATCTTCTACTGCCCCTTCTTCCTTTGCCTTTTTCTTAAAGTAGTTTGTATTTGTTACAAAGTAGTTTGTGAGTGTATTTGTGTGCATGTGCCCATAAGTGCTGCAAACCAATGTTTTATACACAACAGGCAAGGAGCAAAAGTGGGAAAATGCAAAAATTTTAAGGAATAAAATTGTTAGGTCCTCTCCCAACAACTTTAAATCTTTTTCTCAAACTGCTTTGTTAATTTGTATTAGCATTGGCTTATAAGAGATAGAGAAAATATGAAGATGAAAAGGCCATCTGAGCTGAATCTCATTAGACACATGATGGAACCTGAGACCGTTTATCCCAGTGATGCTGGACTTCTGTTTTCATTGTAGTTTTATGTAGTTTTAGTGATAAAGGAAGGTAAAAGAGAAGCACACAGAGACTTATCTCTCTCTGCTACTTCTGTGAGAAGGTGAAGGGAGAAGTCCCCTCCTATGTGGAACTTGTCCTCCCAGGGAGATCTAAATGGATTCTAAAAGGACTCATTTTGCTGTTCTAGGCCCTGTGGTGTTTGTTTTCCTTGTGATGATGAAGGTACGTGTCCCTGAAGAGGCAGCAGAAGCTAAAGCTGCTTTTAGGAAGCTGTGGGTGGCCCAGGCCTCCTTCCTTAGGCAAGCTGACACCGTTGGTTGATTTGTAGATGTTGAAAAATCCTAGGATCTGTGGGATAAATTCCACTTGATCATGGTGTGTGATCCTTTTAATGTATTGTTGGATTCAGTTTGTTAGTATTTTGTTCAGGATTTTTGTGTGTATATTCATCTGTGATATTGGCCTGTAATTTCCTTTTTTTGTGATATCTTTGTATGGTTTTGGTGTCAGGGTGATGTTGGCCTCATAGAATGAGTTTGGAAGTGTTCCTTACTCTGCAGTTTTTTTGGAAGAGTTTGATGAAAACAGGTGTTAACTCTTCTCTAAATGTTTGATTGAATTAACCTGTGAAGTCATGTGGTCCTGACTTTTGTTTGCTTGGAGTTTTTAAATTTAAATCATATAATGAAAAATGAATTCTAGGAAAGACAAAGGAGAAAACAAACATATTAGGAACACAGTGGTTAGCTTTGAAATTCATTTGTGATGTTCTGCCTTGAGTTGGATAGAAGAATGTTAAAGTAGTTTTATGATTTATTGAAAGTATAATGAACTTTTAATAAGATTTTTGAAAACCCCAAATTATATTGTTGCTTGTCAGTTTTCAAGTGAATTAATTTTCCTAAAGCAATGCTTTTCCAAAAGGGCAGAACATTAATTGTAGTTAGGAGCAGTCATGCAGGATGTTATTTGAGAAAAAGCAGTAGCATAGATTCATGTTTAAAAAATAGCACTGTAACTTGCTTTTTATTGTGGTGTTGATAGCACATTCTCATCTTCCCTATGTTCTGAGGTTTTTAGATGCTGAATTTGAAACACTTTGCCCCTTTCTTAAATGTATACCTTTTGACATTTTTGTACTAAGAAGCTTAAGTGATTTTCCAGCTCTTTTTCTGTTTCCTGGAAAACAAGTTTTCAAAGATCTTTTAAATCCTATTGTATTCTTTTTGGAAAGCAAATATAATAGTCTAACATGCGACGAGTTGACTCACTGGAAAAGACTGATGCTGGGAAAGGTTGGGGGCGGGAGGAGAAGGGGACGACAGAGAATGAGATGGCTGGATGGCATCACCGACTCTGTGGACATGAGTTTGAGTGAACTCCGGGAGTTGGTGATGGACAGGGAGGCCTGACGTGCTGTGGTTCATGGGGTCGCAGAGAGTCGGACACGACTGAGCGACTGAACTGAACTGAACTGAACCTAAGTTTGATTGTTTTTGTTATAGAACTCTTTTTTTGGTGTTAATTAAGATGATAAATACAGATGCAAAACTCTTACATTCCTAAGTGGAAATATGTATAACTTTAGTTGCAGTTCAGATTTACATATTTTCATATTGGAAATAGTTGCTGTAAACTTAATTAACGCTCTGGATTTCTTGTCATGAGGGCCTTGTTGTATTTAACTTAGGTTTTTTGCCCCTGATGTACCTATTGTCTAAAATGTTTTTTTCCACCTGTAAATCCCATCCATGTTTCAAGGACTAGCTTGAATGGTGCCTTCTGATTCTCTCAACTGAATGTGATATTTCCTCCAGTTTTCACTGTACATTATTTGAGAGGCATGTTGACAGTTTTTACCTTGCATTAATTGTGGTTGTGTATGTTTCATATATTTTGTTGGCCAAATATTTCTTTCAGGTTTTTCCATAAGGTACCCAAACAAACTTTTTGGCCAATCCAGTATGTTTCAGTGTTTGTGTATATGTGTCTCTCTTTCTGTATACATACTCGACCACTAGACTCTGGTTCTTCACTTTCTGCTATACTTCCTTGCACATAGTGGTTCCTTACCATTCATCGCATGAATCAGTCTCCAAGTTGTGGTGTACTCAGTGAGTTGGGATTAGAACAATGAAATTGATCAAACGCATTACTGGCTATGTGCCTTATTTAAATTTTCAGCTTTAGATAGAAGTCAGAAACTGTCACAAAAATTTAAGAAATTCCATGGTGAGTCATACGTATCTAATCCATGGTGGTCCAATTTATGAACACATAAAAGGACAATTTTATGGTTGTCAGCTTTGAGTTGAGGATAGATCCCAGACATCTTAGTTGCCTTTACTTACTTTTGGAGACTTTTCTCTCCACTGTAATGAAGCAATTTGAATGACGCTTTTCTTTTTCTTTTTCTAACCCTGAGTTTCTGTACATGTTTAATGATAGCTTTATATTCCTTAAGATCCTTTCTAGCTCCAGAATTCTGCTTCAGTGCCTTGGGATAAATTTCATTGAGTGCAGAGTCTATAACCAAGCAAATACATGGACTTGAAAGAAAGAGTTAGTCATTCAGTCGTGTCCAACTCTTTTTGATCCATGGACTGTAGCCTGCCAGTCTCCTCTGTCCATGGGATTCTCCAGGCAAGAATACTGGAGTGGGTAGCCATGCCCTTCTGCAGGGGATCTTCCCAACCTAGGGATTGAACCTGGGTCTCCCTTATTGCTGGAGAAAGCAATGGCAACCCACCCCAGTACTCTTGCCTGGAAAATCCCATGGATGGAGGAGTCTGGTAGGCTGCAGTCCGTGGGGTTGCTAAGAGTTGGACATGACTGAGTGACTTCACTTTCACTTTTCACTTTCATGCATTGGAAAAGGAAATGGCAACCCACTCCAGTGTTCTTGCCTGGAGAATCCCAGGGATGGGGGAGCCTGGTGGGCTGCCATCTATGGGGTAGCACAGGGTCAGACATGACTGAAGCAACTTAGCAGCAGCAGCAGCTCCTGTATTGCAGGCAGATTCTTTACCATTTGAGCTACCAGGGAATTCTAATTCTTAGTAGATACAAGTCCAGATTTTATGTGGCTTCCTTCAGTGACTTTCCATTTCACTTAAAATCAAAATATGTTATCCTGGCCTACAAAATCTGATGACATGACCCCTTCCTACCCCTCCTGTGTAAACTTTGCCACTTTCTTGAGGTCACTGTCTTCCAGATGGTTGTGATATTTTCTCATTCTTAAACCTGCTTTGCTTGTTCTTGCCTTGTAGCCTTCTTTTGCACTAGCTGTGTCCTCAACCTGGAATGTTTTCCTACTTGATTTTTATGCAAGTCATGTTTATACCATTCACATCTCTGCTTAAATTCACTTTTGAGAGGTTTTCCCTGATTATCCAATCCACAATGACCAGTCACTATAAATGTCACTGGATTTGGATTCTCTGTATATCACTTAGTCCTGTTTGCAATAGTTCTTATTTGTTATTGCATTCTCATAGTTTTCCTCCATGTGATTGTAAACTCTGTGAGAATAAGGACCTCATTTGTTGTTATGATTTGTCTGCCTTCTTGTGGGTCCTCAGGATCTTGAACAGTGAGTTTTTGGACCTAACATATACTTAGTATGTATTTGCTGAATGGATGAAAATCAATGGCAATTAGTTGTGGTGACTCAGAAGTAACACTGTCCTTTAGGAAATGATTTTGGAATATATGTGGTAATTTCTTATAAGATTTAGAATTGTGTTTACTGACTCTAAGTTATAAAGATTACCTTGAAGTATTTACTGAAGTTCCAACATTTTAATTCATTTTGATCCATTTTCTTAGGGGCAGAGTTTAAATAAGGTTATTCTGGTCCATATTGTAAAGTATTGCTGTGATGTGCAGCATACAGAACTTCCTTGACCAGGCATCAAACCTGTGCCCACTGCAGTGGGAGCGCAGAGTCTTAACTGCTGGACCACCTGTGAAGTCCTATTGGAAAGTAAATTTGTACAAAGAATGTTAAGAGTCCAAAAATTGACGGCTTTGGAAGCCAATTTTTGTAACATAACTTGAAACTTAAAACAAAGGAATTTGCTGAGCTAAGTGCCTCAGATTATCTATAAGGATGGAACTTGGGGTTCTACATGGAAAAAATACTTGTCTGTATGGAAGGGTAGAATAATAGAAGAATTATTTGATTGGGACACTCTTAAGAACAATATTTTCAGGCATTATGAAACTTCATAGAAACATAATTTGAAGTGATTAGAAATAATTAAGCATAATTAATTTAGTTCATATATTAACCATAGAAAGAATGTGAAGTCAAGTGGGCCTTAGAGAGCATCACTACGAACAAAGCTAGTGGAGGTGATGAAATTCCAGTTGAGCTATTTCAAATCCTGAAAGATGATGCTGTGAAAGTGCTGCACTCAATATACCAGCAAATTTGGAAAACTCAGCAGTGGCCACAGGACTGGAAAAGGTCAGTCTTCATTCCAATCCCAAAGAAAGGCAATGCCAAAGAATGCTCAAACTACCGCACAACTGTACTCATCTCACAGGCTAGTAAAGTCATGCTCAAAATTCTCCAAGCCAGGCTTCAGCAATATGTGAACCGTGAACTTCCAGATGTTCAAGCAGGTTTTAAAAAAGGCAGAGGAACCTGAGATCAAATTGCCAACATCCGCTGGATCATGGAGAAAGCAAGAGACTTCCAGAAAAACATCTATTCCTGCTTCATTGACTATGCCAAAGCCTTTGACTGTGTGGATCTCAATAAACTGTGGAACATTCTGAAAGAGATGGGAATCCCAGACCACCTGACCTGCCTCTTGAGAAACCTGTATGCAGGTCAGGAAGCAACAGTTAGAACTGGCCATGGAACAACAGACTGGTTCCAAATAGGAAAAGGAGTACGTCAAGGTTGTATATTGTCACCCTGCTTATTTAACTTCTATGCAGAGTACATCATGAGGAATGCTGGGCTGGAATAAGCACAAGCTGGAATCAAGATTGCCAGGAGAAATATCAATAACCTCAGATATGCAGATGACACCACCCTTATGGCAGAAAGTGAAGAGGAACTCAAAAGCCTCTTGATGAAAGTGAAAGAGGAGAGGGAAAAGGTTGGCTTGAAGCTCAATATTCAGAAAACAAAGATCATGGCATCTGGTCCCATCACTTCATGGGAAATAGATGGGGAAACAGTGGAAACAGTGTCAGACTTTATTTTTTTGGGCTCCAAAATCACTGCGGATGCTGATTGCAGCCATGAAATTAAAAGACGCTTCCTCCTTGGAAGGAAAGTTATGACCAACCTAGACAGCATATTAAAAAGCAGAGACATTACTTTGCCAACCAAGGTCCGTCTAGTCAAGGCTATGGTTTTTCCCGTGGTCATGTATGGATGTGAGAGTTGGACTGTGAAGAAAGCTGATCGCCGAAGAATTGATGCTTTTGAACTGTGGTGCTGGAGAAGACTGCAAGGAGATCCAACCAGTCCATTCTAAAGGAGATCAATCTTGGGTGTTCATTAGAAGGACTGATGCTAAAGCTGAAACTGCAATACTTTGGCCACCTCATGCGACGAGCTGACTCACTGGAAAAGACTCTGATGCTGGGAGGGATTGGGGGTGGGAGGAGATGGGGACGACAGAGAATGAGATGGCTGGATGGCATCACCGACTCGATGGACAGGAGTTTGAGTGAACTCCGGGAGTTGGTGATGGACAGGGAGGCCTGGCGTGCTGTGATTCATTGGGTCGCAAAGAGTCGGACACAACTGAGTGACTGAACTGAACCATAGAAAATATTTCTAAGTTTATATGATAGCCAGAGTAAACATAGTGTTAGCATTACAGAAATTTGCCTTATTGCCAATTTTAGTGAAATACTTTTTTCTCCATGAAGTATTGTATATCTGAAAGAGAGATATCAGCTCTGATAAGATGAAAGGAATTTTGGATTTAGAAGATTTGAGTTCAAATTCCAGGTTGCCAATTGTTGGGAAACTTGGACAAATTACTTTGTAAGACTCTTTCCTCACTTGTAATATGAGAACAGAATAGAGAATAATCTCTATTTCATAGTTTTATTTTGAACTCTAAATGAGATCTTTAGCATTGAGCCTTGGGCATAGCACATAAAAATATTAGCAGACATAAACCTGTTCTCAGTCCATTTCATTGATTCTGAACTGTGTTCATTCATTGGTTAATTCATTCATCCACTAGTTTGTTTATTTATTCACTTTGAGCAGCAGATGCCTGTGAAATTGAAGTTATGTTATTCTTATTAATTATTATTTGGACACACAGTCTCATGTCATTTATACTAGCTTTTGCAGTTATTTTCTGTGCTGAACAATGAAAATCCTCTAATATACTGCCTTATTCACTTGTGCTTCTACATATATTTTGTTCCCTATGATTAAGAATGCTGCATGGTAGAAGTCACATCTTAAAAATAGGATTGAAAATCTGCTGGGTGAAACTAGGAAGGAGTTAGGAACTAACCTTTATTGAGTCCTTACATGAGCCAGGCTCTATGCTGCTTGCTTTGTTATGGGTTTTATGTTCCCTGGGCTTGACAACGAGTCTGGCTATATATATCCCATATAAATAGCTATATAGTTGATATTCTTTTTGTACATGTGAAATGAAAAATGTTCAAACAGAACAAGTATTGCTATAATACGAGTTGTCTCCTTAAGGGAAGCAACACAGATAAACCCATTAAAAAATGTGTTTTGATGGGAAAGCCCCTTTATGAATGAGGATGAGAACTTGGTAGAAACTTTTGAAAGGGCCTGTTTCTGGAGTATACTCAGGAGAGCTTGAGAAAGGGAATTATGAGTTTTTCATCTTTATATTTCCATCATATGGTCATTGTTCACGCTGATACATGGAAAGATGAATGCATGAATGATTGTGGGTGTTTTTAAGGCTTTCCAAGATTGATGGCACCAGTGGTCCTTTTTTTAGTTCATTTTACCACCTAAAGTTTTCTTTATCTTGGTTCACGGGCGTATTGCTAATACTCAGCACTCAAGACTGGATTTGTTATTTGGCTCACAGATGAAACTCAGAGATAGAAGTATTCTTATGAGGTAACTGCATGAAGGAAATGGCAGCCCACTCCAGTGTTCTTGCCTGGAGAGTCCCAGGGACGGGGGAGCCGGGTGGGCTTCCGTCTATGGGGTCACATAGAGTCGGACACGACTGAAGTGACTCAGCAGCAGCAGCAGCAACTGCATCAAGGGTTTGAAGACACAGGAGGGAAATGAGTGTTCTTGTGTATTCAGAAAAGGGGAATGCCTGAAGTGGAAGTAATGGAAAAATTCAGAGCAGCAGTCCACTAAAGGAAAGAAGGGTTAGTGTGGTATAAGTTTGGTTAGGATAGCTTGGTGATTGTCTAGATGTGGGGCTGGAATGGGATTGACAAAAAGTGTGTACCTAGCCAAATGTCACGTTAAGTTGTGTTTATTCTTTTTAAATACACTGTAAGTGGCACAACCCTGGGCATTCTATGAATGTTTGTGTGGCTTAGATAGCTGCATTTGGCTTTCCAGCTTGGTGCAGAATGGGAAGGCAACTTCATATGAGATGGTAAAATGAATGAGAAAGTGCTCTGTAGACTGTGAACTACTATAGTCCAAGGCGTTAGTAGTAGGTTGTTTCTTTAGAAGTTTCTATTCTCTAGGCTTTGTCTCTCACAGTGAAATGACAGGTTAAGATATATAGTGGGATCTCTTTTTATCCTGGATATTCTTTCTAGAGAATAATAAGTTAGACATTTTTCCAAAGAGGAAATGCAGATGGCCAACAGGCACATGAAAAGATGCTCAACATCACTAATCATCAGGAAAATGGAAGTGAAAGCCACAATAAGGTATCATCTCACACCTGCCAGGATGGCTATCATCAAAAAGAACATAAAAAATGTTGGTGAGGACATGGAGAAACGGTAACCCTCCTGCATTGTTGGTGGGAATGTAAGTTGGTGCAGCCCTTGTGGAAAACAGTATGGAGGCTTCTCAAAGAATGAAAAATAGAACCACCATGTGACCCAGCAGTTCCACTCCTGGGTCTGTCCATGTGCACCCGTGGCTGATTCATGTCAGTATATGGCAGAAACTACCACAATATTGTAAAGTAATTAACCTCCAATTCAAATAATAAAAATTTAAAAAAGATAATGTACCCCAATGTTCATAGGAGCATTATTTACAATTGCTAAGTTATGGAAGCAACCTAAGTGTCCATCAACAGATGAATGGATAAAGAGAAGCTGTATATATATACAATATAGTACTACTCCGCCATACAGAGAATGAAATTTTGCCATTTGCAACAGCATGGGTGGACTTGGAAGGTAATATGCTAAGTGAAATAAGTCAGAAAAGAAATATACTGTATTATATCACTTATATGTGGAATGTAAAAAAATACAGCAAACTAGTGATTTTAATAAAGAAGCAGGCTCATACAGAGAACAAACTAGTGGTTACCAGAGGGAGGGGGGAAGGGCAATATAAGGGTGGGAGAGTGGGAGGCACAAGTTTTTGGGTGTTAGGTAGGTGCAAGGATGTATCACTTAACAGTGGGGATGTAGCCAATATTTTGTAATGTAAATGGAAAGTAACCTGTTAAAATTGTATTATAAATAAATTATTTAAAATATAAATGGAAAGAATGCCAAAGAATTGCACTAAGCAGAATAATGAATTATTATTGTATTGTTTATAGCCACACTATTGAATATCTGTTTGTTGTTAATTGTATTTGAGATGTCATTGTAAAGTTATCTATAAAGCGTTTTGAGTTTCCTGGTAGAAAGGGAATATATAATAAAATTCATTTTTTGTTACAGTGGAGCAGGGCAGTTACTCATGCATTATTGTTAGTAGTCATTCACCTATGGCAAGCTTTCCTGAACTATCTGCTGTGCTAAAATAAGAAGCTGACAGGGTCATCTAGCTCTAGCAGTATGTCATATTAGCTGTGGCTGGGGCCAGAGAGTCATTGTTTAATTGTAGTTACTAAATCTCTCAGCAAAATAAAGCAAAATTTATCTGTGGGAATATTTGTTTTTTCCTCTAAATTTTGAGAATTTGAAGGTGTTCTAGTAACAAATATACTTCATGTGGAACCCTAAGTTGGTTCCGTAAGTTGACTTCCAAATCTAATAAGGGATCTTGGTTAAGTGTTAGTCTTACTGAAATTTTGAGGAAGCCTATAGATAACTTTAAAGGAATCTTTAGGTCAGTGAGTAAGGCTTTTTTTTCTTTTTAATAAGAAAGCTTAATTTAAAATAGTAAAAACAATTGACAAACTCTGAGGCAGAAAAATCCTTAAAAAAAAAGAAATGGCTTTTTAAAAAATAAGCAATTTGAATCTGAATCTACATATGATCTAGAACTGGGCTTTTATTTCAAAGTCAGCTATAATACCATTCTAAAATGCTGTTTCATTTTGTTTTTTAGTTGCTAAGTTGTGTGCGTCTCTTTTGTGACCTCATGAACTGTAGCGCATCTAACTTCTGTCTGTGGGGTTTCCCAGGCAGGAATGCTGCAGTGGCTGCCACTCCTTCTCCGGTCATTCCATCGGCAGCAGATAATGGGAGAACGCTTACAGTTCTTCCCTATGTTAAGCTTTTCCAGTTTCTCGTCTCCTTCTCTTGGAGATAAGAGAATGAAATTTACTTCCTTACCAAACTGATCTTTTCATTTATTTGATGGGTGCTGTTTAATGGGCATTATTAGTAGAACCTAAAAAATAATGCTCTTGGGGTGTTTTGCAATTTATTACACCCACTTGACTCAATTGGTGACATACACTTAAATTTCCTGTAGTGTCACATAGTAAGAACTGGTGCGATCTAGTTTGTACTTTCCCCCTGGACATTGCTGTAAGGGAAAGAGAAATACTGTCTTCTATCATTGACTTATTTTATTTAAAATAAAGCAAATTATACTTTTCTCAGTTCAGACTCAGAGTACTTGACATTATGGTTTAGAGAAAATCCATAGCTCTTTAGCAAAACCATAGCTCTTTGGCTCTTTTAGCAAAGAGAATGTTTTTTATTGCACCTTTACATTTGGGAGATGAAGTATGAGAGGTTAAACTACAGTTTTTAAATATTAGAGACTTGCTTCTCAGTTGTTTTTTCTCCACACTGAAAGTTGTATTTGCATTATCATTCAGTAAAAGCCTGAACTGTAAAGAAAAAATCTATTGCAAATCTAATCAATTGAAGAAAGTCATTATCTTAAGAATAATTCATTTGCTTTCTTTTACATAATTTGAACAATCAGTTTTTTCAAGGGAAAGTACGTTAATGAGGACAACATAGTATCAATTAAGTCTGAGCAAATATATGCAGATATAAATTAGTTTTAGCTATAAGTTCAGTTCAGTCGCTCAGTCGTGTCCGACTCTTTGTGACCCCATGAATCACAGCCTGCCAGGCCTCCCTGTCCATCACCAACTCCCGGAATTCACTCAAACTCATGTCCATCGAGTCGGTGATGCCATCCAGCCATCTCATTCTCTGTCGTCCCCTTCTCCTCCCGCCCCCAATCCTTCCCAGCATCAGAGTCTTTTCCAGTGAGTCAACTCATTGCATGAGGTGGCCAAAGTATTGGAGTTTCAGCTTTAGCATCAGTCCTTCCAATGAACACCCAGGATTGATGTCCAAAAAGTATTCCTAAAAATGGTTTTTACACCAACAGTTAAAAAAATTTTTTTTATTGCTTACTTACAGAAAATGCAGCAATTTCTGGTAGATTTTAATTAAAGGAACTATAATTCTTTAAAATAATTACTTATAGTTTTAACCTTGAGAATATATGTGATGGAGAAGAGTAATTCAAATATTTTAAAAATAAAGGAACATGTTACTCTTCAGGCTGATGAGGATCGAAATTCAAAGCTTGTGTGAAAACCGATCAACTTCTAAGAAAAAAATAAAGATTTGTTTAGTCCAAAGAGAAAATGTAAATGATATTAATAATATTAGTGAGTACAGTGATTGCAGGCTGGGACTAGCTGGGGGATGGAGTTGTAGTCGTGGTCACAAGCAAGGACTTTTCTCTACCATGTCTTGAGCATTATGACCATCTACTGTCTCATGTCTAGCTCACTTTCTAGTGAACAAACATGAGCTAGAAGTAAAATATAAAATGCTTTTTAATGTATATAATTCTGTTTGTAACACCTGCAAAAACCAAAGAAGGTATAAAAATATTTAGACATTAAGACAGTATTTTATTAATACATTACCTGCCTTTGTTATAATCATTTATTATTTGGATGCAATGTTATATTTCATTAAAAATATGCTATTGATATGTGAATGCTCTTGATACTTGGCTTACAGAAATCTCTTTTTAACACTGACTAGTCCCAGGGATGGCGGAGCCTGGTGAGCTGCCGTCTATGGGGTCGCAGAGTCAGACACGACTGAAGCGACTTAGCAGCAGCACAGCAGCAGTGGCAGCTAGACTGTTTTAGTTCTTTCAAGTTGCTTTTGTTTTAAATAGTTGAGTTATAGTTCACATGCACTCCTAGGCAGGAAGTCCATTTGTCTTTGTGAAATGACATTATTTCCACTTTGGATTTTAGATGAAAACTGCAGTCTCCCAATCTTGGCACATTGCTTTCACCTCTTTCCTTAGAGGCACCAGAGAAGTAACAATTGTTTGCAACACAACGTTGTGTGCCCACATTTAACCTGTCCTAGTTTTCTTACCTCAGGATGCAGCAGATTATCCAAAATGAGATGGTAAAGTTCTCAAATTAATGAGAAATTAATGTAGCATATATTACTATTAGAAATAGGATGAGTCTTGGTAAATCAAGCCACCTATGATGTGATAAAGTGTTGCAAAATATCAAGGGATTCACTTTGCTACTTATAGGTTAGCTTGCTCCTGATTACAAAGTAACTCAAATCTAAATGTTTCAGGTTATACTTGCCTACAAATGTCAGACTGAGGATATGTTAGAATGAATAAGTAGTAACAATTTTGAGCCCACAGGGTCCACCAGGGCCCCTGTGCCCCTCATGGCTGCTGTTAATGCCCACTCCTGCCCACGAGTGTTGTTACCTGGTGTTCAGGACTACTGTCCCTTCTTCCTTCTCCCTGGTACCCATTGTTGAGGACATTAAAGAGTGGCCTTGATCAGGCAGGCTGTGTGTATGTATATATACAGTAGTTTGCATTTGCTAATCCCCAACTCCCAATGCACCCCTTCCCCACTCCCCACTTCCTGATGGTTTGTTCTCTATGTCTGGGAGTCTGTTTCATTTTCATAGATAAGTCCATTTGTGACATATCATTTTTAACCGAAGTCTGTACTTCACATACTTAAATTTCCTTAGTTTTTACCAAATGTTCCTTTACTGTGTTCCAGGATCCCATCCAGTATACCACACTACAGTGTTGTCATGTCTCCTTAGACTCTTTGGCTATGACAGCGTTTCATGCTTTTGTTTTGATAATCTTGATAGTTTTGAGAGGCATTGGTTAGGAATTTTGTAGGCTGTCCCCCAACTGGGATATGTCAAGTATGTGTCTCATGATTTTTCTGGGATCATGGATTTGCGGAGGGAGAACCACAGAAGTGAAGTGCCACTTTCTTCACATATCAAGGATACATGCTATTAATTTATCACTGTTGATGTTAACCTTTCTCACCTGGCTGAGGTGGTTCAGTGTTTCTTGAGTTCTGCACTGTGAAGTGACTCCCTTCTCTCCTTCAAATCCCATACTCTTAAAACAGAAGTCACTTTGCCCAGCCCATACTTCTACAGTGAAGAGTTTTGCTTTCCCTTGTGAAAATAAACGGAGACCACCTAAAAGAGAACAAGTAAAAGCTATTTGTTCAGGGCTTTCCAGTTGGCGCTCATGGTAAAGAACCTGCCTGCCAATAGAGGAGACATGAGAGACACAGGTTTGATCCCTGGGTCAGGAAGATCCCCTAGAGGAGAGCATGGCAACCCACTCCAGGATTCTTGCCTGGAGAATCCCATAGACAGAAGAGCCTGATGGGCGACAGTCTTTGGGGTGGCAAAGAGTTGGAGATGACTGAAGTAACTTAGCACATAGGCTATGTATTGCAAATTACTCCTTTGAAGATGTGACAAGTATTACAGAATATGCTGATGTTGTGAGTTTGAATAAACGGTTTTACGGGGCATTTCTCTGGGAAGATGGCTTATTGTCACTGCTCCATCTGAGACAGTGCTTACAGATGGGCTCCATTCAGGTGAGATGGGTGGGGAGGAAGAAAGGTACCCACAGACTTTCTGCCCGGTATATCTAATCCCGTTTATGCCAGATCAGACAGATTAGTTCCAGGATGGTGGTGTTTTTAGAGAACACCACCAACAATAACAAAAATGAGTGGAAAAGAATTTCATTCTACACTGTCATTCTTAGTGGAGATGCAGTTCATAATCCCAGCACATTTCTGGCATCCCCTTTGGCTGCTCTTCCTCATATTTCACCCGCTCCTTTGTTCTCTCCTGTTCCTAGTCAGTCAGGCCTTTTGCCCTCCTTACTCTCTTCAGCCTCAGTATTTTATTGCAGAGATCGACTCTTCAATAAGCCTTTTCTCTCCTTCTCCCCTCTCAGGTCCCATCTTACTCTTAGGTCTAGTGCTTCTGTGCCCCTTTTTACTCTGCATCACAGAAAGCCTGGGGACTGTGGACGAGGAGAGACTTTGGATTGTGAGGCTGGTGGAGTGAGTAGTTGAGTAGAGTATTGGATTGGATTCTCTTTGGCAGGCTGTGGACAGCAGGAGGACACCTATGCACAGGCCACTGTTAGTGCCTTTGTACTGTCACACAAGGAAGGGAAGGCTGGTTTGGAGCTCTGGAATGTCCAGTTCTTCCTGTTGCCCTGTTTAGAAAGAACACGGAAAGGAGGCAAGGCCTTCAAAGAGACAGCCATTGAGGCACTCCTGGTTTCTCTGGGACTGAAAAGTCTTGGTATTGCCAAACCAGGTCTGTTCTACAACAGTATATGGACTATGTTTCTTCTTTCCTGCAGGAATAGCACATTCCTTTTTTTTTTTTTTGACTGCACCATACAACATTGGGATCTTAATTCCCTGACTAGGAATTGAACTTGTGCTCCCTGTGGTAGAAGCACTGGACCACTAGGGAAATCCCCAGCATAGCACATTCTTATGTGACCTGATACTCAAATGTTCAGTTCTTTTCCGTGCAATTCTTTCACTTTTCAGTGTGATTTTTAGAAATCCCATGGCTTTGTTTTGGTTCATCCCTAACCCAGTCCCCCCTTCCCCCACCCATATCCTACTCTTTAAATAGCTTTGGACAGTTGTCATCACTGCAGCAAAATCGGGGCCAATGTGCCTGCCTAGCTTGGTCCTAGAGGGCTGATTTTAATCTGGGGTGTAGCTGACTGGGGCACTAAATCCTGAATGGTAATGAGATCTTAATCTCGAGGCCACAATTTCAGCCCACAATGGGCTGGCGGTGCCAGAATTCTCTTTGACAGGCTAGTGGTTGGTGACTTGCTACATTCTTCAGCATCACTTATGTTAGGTAAGCCGGGAAAGGTTAATTTTTGGTGCCAAGGGCTTAGCTGAGTCATTTCTTGGCCTCTTCTGGCCATCCTCACATCCTTTGGTAAGATAGGTATGCTTCCCGGCCACTGGCCATCTTTAAAGAGAAGAACAGTAGGTCAGGAAGGCTGGGCCACTGTATGTGGAACAACACATTTTTTGCCCGGGAGGGGAAAGGCTGCTCCCTGATCTGTAGGTGTGAACTTTTCTGATGTCTTCAGATCTGCTTTTTCTTGGAGGCTCAGCTTCCGCAGGGGCTAGTGAGAATGAATCCCCATTCTGATGTCTTAGAATCCAACATTTTCAAAGGCATCAGAGGAGACCCGAGATAGACCAATTAGCCAGACTAGATCCTAGACTAGAATGTTGTGTAGGATTTTGAGTGGGGGAAGTTAAATACTTTGATATATATTATGTGCATAATTATTGCTGGCAAAGATAAGGGCCCTGTCTTTTTATGTATTTGTTGATTTGTGGCTGTGCTGGGTCTTTGTTGCTGTGTGGGCTTTTCTCTAGTTGCAGTGAGTGGGGGCTACTCTGCAGTTGCATTGCACAGCCCTCTCACTGGGGTAGCTTCTCTTGCTGTGGAGCATGGGCTCCAGGGCATTTGCACTTCAGTAGTTGTGGTTCCTGGGCTCTAGAACATAGGCTCAGTAGTTGTGGTGCACAGGCTTAGTTTCGCCAAGGCCTGTGGGATCTTCCTGAACCAGGGATCAAACTGGTGTCTCCTGCATTGACAGGCAGAGCCAATGCCACTGAGCCCCAAGGGAAACCCCAAGGTTACTATCTTAATGAAGGTCTCAGCAGGAAACATATCATATACTTAAATTGTTAATTGAGAAGAATTTAATAAATTTGTGGGCAGGAAAATAATAAAGGAAAATTTATCAATAATGAGAGATAGTGCACTACTTTGGAGCTGGCAGCAGCCGGGAGCCACTGCCATCTGCAGGTCTGCAGGAAGTAGAAGATATTGGAGCCTGGAGAGATGGCTGTACAGAAGGCTGAGGTCTCTCTAGAGAGCAGGGGCCACTCTGTGACTCTGAGGTGAAGCTGTATATTGGGAGCCAGGAAAGAATGTCCTCCCCTCTTCCCTGCCCACCCTCTTAATCCCTTTTGGGGTCTCCCATTAGATGAATCAACTAGAAGGCAGAGGGTAGGGTAGAGAAGGTGGGAAGTGGGAGATGGGCAGATGGAAAATGTCTGACAGAAGGTACTTTGCTCTATCTCCTTGGACCATTTTTTAAAAAGGGTTTCTTTTTCCTCACAAGAGGCATTTCTCAAGATTCTATTTTTAGTCATCTCTTCTTATGCTGTCCCCTTCAGTAATTTCCTGTACGTGAAACTCAAATGTCTTATTTCTTTTCAGACCCTGTCTCAGCTTCTAGGTTTGCATTTTCAGTGGCCTGTTGGATATTTTCACTGAGATACAGATCACTAGTTTTGTTCTCTTCCTCACTACAGAGCTCAGTTTCTCTTTCTCACTTTCAAGACTCATAATTATCTTTATCTATTAATATTCTTTCCTTTACATGTGTTTAGTTGACAAATGCTGTCAAATTTTAGTGCCTCATGAATGCTCTTCAGTTCCTACTTCTGTCTTTATTTCAGCCTTTATAATCTTATTACGATAATCTCCCAACTGATCTTCCTGCCTCTAATCTCTCCTAATCTATCCTGCATACTGGGATTTTGCTTTCAAATCCTTTAATGTCTTTCTGTTGTCTAGTAAATAGAATGGAGACACCTAAACCTAATATTCTAGGACTTCTTCCATGAACCCCAGTGAACCTTTCTGGTTAGATACTCACTACTATCCTTCATATTACATGCTCCACTCAAAATATGTTTCATGTATCATCATCATTTTCATTATGCTCATTTATTAATTACTTAAAAAATTCCTCACTTTTTTTTCATCATGAAGACCAGATGACACCTGTAAGTTTACCTAATTCTAAATAGTTCCCCAAATCACCAATTCTAAGTGCCCCCTAAAACCTATATATCCCATTGGCTGTTTAACCTCCTTGCCCTGTGTTTCCTGAGGACCTTGATCCTTCCTTTCAGAGTCTCACTGCTGCTTGTGGTACATCCAGGCCTGTCAGCGCCTAAACTCTGGGGCCTTCGGTCCTCTCCCCCACAGTGCATATTCTTCTAGAAGCTGAGCCCTTCTATTTGGTGTTGTTCACAAGGCACAACTGACAGTCAGTATGATTCACTAGCACTCCTGGTTCACTTTTTTTAAATTAAAATTTTTATTTTAAAAAAGTCTCAAATTTACAGAGAAGTTGAAAGTCAGTACAGTTTTTTTTTTTCTTCCACAGTCACCAGAGAGGACATTGCTGATGTGATTCCTTACTTTCCTTAGTATTCCCTACAAACAAGGGAAACCATAGCAAATCCATCAAAATAGATTCTGCTAACTAATCAATTTAATTAGAAATTGGCACAGTACTGCTGTCTAGTTCTCAGGCCCTATTTGAGTCTCACCAGTGGTTCCAATAATGTTTATAGCAAAACGATAGTTTGCAATTGCATTTTAATTGCTGTGTCTCTTTCGGCTTCTTTAGTCTTGAACAGTTCCTCAGTTTTTTCTTGACTATTGGGACCTGGATCGTTTTGATGAATACATGCTGGTTATTTGGTAGAATGTGCTTCAATCTGGGTTTGCCCAGATTGATTAAATTCAAGTGATGTATGTACCTTGACCAGAAGTTCACAGTGGCAATACTGTGTTTTTTCACTTTGTTCTGTCTGGTAGCTCATGATTTTTATTTGCCCTCTTACCGATGGTGCTCATTTTGGTAATCTGAATCCTTGTGTCTGCAAGGATTTGCTGCTGCTGCTAAGTCGCGCCAGTCATCTCCGACTCTTAGTGACCCCATGGACTGTAGTCTACCAGGCTCCTCCGTCCATGGGATTCTCCAGGCAAGAGTACTGGAGTGGGTTGCCATTGCCTTCTCCGCAAGGATTTGCTGCTGTAAGGTTATTCTTACTTCTTCTGTAGTTAGTATTTTGTGGAGAAGAGCTTTGAAAATATATAAATTCTTCCTCAGACTTTCAGTGTGTGCATTTAGTTCCTTATGACAGTATAGACTCCTGGTTCCCTGTGTTTTTCAGTGGGTTATAATTTGTTATTATCACTATTATTATTTTGATACTCAAACTGGGAGCCCCTTCAAGCTGTTCTGTATCCTTTTGACATGTCCCTGTCATTCCTTGAGAACTTGATTACTTTCTAAGATGTTCCAGTCTCAACTTGTACTTTACCTGCTCTAGCCTTGGAATCAGCAGTTTTTCTAAGAATCCTCTTTTCCTTTTAGTGGAGAAAAGTGTTTAGAAGCCAAGATCTGGGCCCAACATGTGCTTATTGTTGCTATGGTTTTACTGCTCCCAGTCCTCTCAGATGGTGGAGCAGGGGAATATATGTATATATGCATACATAGAGACAGGCACATTTGCATGTGTATTTCTTTATATCTGTTTATTCCGTATCTCTCTTGAAATATCAAGTTCACATTGATACCTCTTTCTCATCCCTACAGGATTCATTCCAGTTTTCTTTTTGTATTTGTTTCTTCACTGACAGTGAGGAACTGGAGCCCCAGTATCCTCAATATACTTACTGTTTGCTCAGTATATCTGTATGTACTTGCATCTCTTAACATTCCTCCTCACCTTCCTCTGACTCTGACATACTTACTTCTGAAACTACATGCTGAACAGTCCTCCCAGGCCCAGGTCGCTTGATTGGATTTTAACTCCCAATCCCTCTACATTCCTCCCCACCCTGCCCAGGACAGTGTGTTCCTTTCACTGTTCAGCTCTGACCCCATATTTGGGCCACTCCCTATTGTGCCTGCTCTTACTCTGCTTGGGCTCTGACACGCTGAGCGGAGGTGCTACCATGTATGGATGCTCTCCTCACTCTGCTCCGGGCCACCCATCATTGTGTGTTGCCACCCCAGCAGAGAGGCCTACCTTGCTTTGCACCTGCTATGAGTTTTGCTGTTATTTTTCAGTGGCTCAGTTGTGTCCAACTCCTTGCAACCCCATGGACTGCAGGACACCAGGCTTCCCTGTCCTTCACTATCTCCTGGAGTTTATTCAAACTCTTGTCCGTTGAGTTGATGATGCATCCAGCCATCTCATCCTCTGTCACTCCTTTCTCCTCCTGCCTTAGTCTTTCTCAGCATCAGGTTCTGTTCCCGTGAGTCGGCTCTTCCCATCAGGCAGCTGAAGTACTGCAGCTTCAGTTTCAGCATCAGTCCTTCCAATGACTATTCAGGGTTGATTTCCTTTAGGATTTGATTGACTGGTTTGATCTCTTTGCTGTCCAAGGGACTCTCAAGAGTCTTATTCAGCACCAAAGTTCAAAAGCTTCAGTTCTTCGGTGCTCAGCCTTCTTTATGGTCCAGCTTTCACATCCATACATGACTACTGGAAAAACTATAGCTTGGAGTATATGAATCTTTGTTGACAAAAGTGATGTCTCTGCTTTTTAATATGATGTCTAGGTTTGTCATAGCTTTTCTTCCCAGGAGCAAATGTCTTTTAATTTTGTGGCTACAGTCACCATCTGCAGTGATTTTGCGGCCCAAGAAAATATAATCTGCCACTGTTTCCTGTGAGTTTAGGATGAAATTATTTAGGAAGAGAAAGAGAAGAGGTACAATCATCTTTAACATTATTTACCCCCCCTTTCATTTTTATTTTTCAAGCAATTCAAATAATCTGTTAATTATGGCAGACCTGGCATTTCAGTAGGCCTGGTTCCAAAGTTTTATCCTCTTCTCTCAAACACCATCATCTATTTTTTCTATCTTTTCAATTTTTAAAATGTTATTGATCTAAATCTGTGAAGATGTAAGGCCCTGGAGAACTGAACTTTGTTGCAAAGGGTATGTCTGCTGGAAAGCAGAAGTTTGAATTCAAACCCTAGTTTGTACATATTCGTGTGTGTGAAAGAGAAAGGGGAGAAGGGAGAGGAGAGAAGAGAGAAGAAAGAGAGAGAAGAACGTTTTGAAAGTTGTGATGAATAACATATGAAAGCCTCTCTTGTGAAGGATCCAGTTTTTATGCAAGAAAAATGAAATTCTGAGAAACTCCTCCTTTTCGCCCCAAACCAGGTTATGGATTAAGTAGCCTCTTCAACTGTGCCAAAAGGACCCACTGGTCTGTCACTTTCTCTTCTAGACTATGATTTTTTCAGGGTCAGGACTGTAGGCTCTTTGAGAGCAGGTTTTATCTGCCTAGAAACTTTTGTGTCCCCAGGGCTGTGGTCTGCTGCGTGGGAGGCATTCTGTTAATATTAGTTTGTAACACTGGTTTTACTTAGGCCTGACACCAAAGTCCATGAACTTTCCACTACACTTCACTGTGTTCAGGACTAAGATGGGTTTTGTCCTCTTTGAGATAGCAGTCTGATTAATCTCAAAGACTGAGGGATTACCTGTCATCCCATAGCATGTCTGTCTTTTCTGTGTTGGAGTCAGTTACATGTGGCCTAAACTAGTGCTCAGTGAATTTGTATACACTTCATCTATTGTGTTGCTTTAATTTTCCTCCCAAGGATCCAGTTATAGTTAGAGGAGCAGTGGATGGGAAGGTGACTTCATCACTTCTGTCTGTAGGACTTAAGAAGTTCTTTAATATATGAGGTTCAGCTTCCTCATTTGCACAGGGGAGACTTTAATAACTTCCTTACTGGGCTGTTGTGGGGGTTAAATGAGATGTAACAAATGTAAATATGCCCAACACATCGCAGAGTGGGGGCTCAACGCAGATGTTGGTTCGCTTCCTTCCACTTCAGATTGAAGAAGGTCATTCAAGAGTGTTAAAATGGCTGAACCTGGACTGTCTGAATGACCATTTAGTTTTTTATCTTTGTTCTTTAAACTGGTACTACTCTTGTTTAAGAGCCACATGGTTATTAAACATTTTAACAAAACTGGGTCCTAAACAACGAATATCTAAGATTTAGATTTTGGGTAGTAATTTCATTTAGATCTGTGTATGCATAGTCAGTTGTGTCCATCTTTTTGTGACCTCTTGGACTGTAGCCTGCCAGGCTCCTCTGTCCATGAATTTTCCAAGCAAGAATACTGGGTGGGTTGTCATTTCATCCTCCAGGGAATTTTCTCTACCCAGGGATCGAAGCTGCATCTCCTGCATTGGCAGGCAGATTCTTAAGCACTGTGCCACCTGGGAAGCTCTCTTTAGATCTACCATCAATGATCTCTTTATCTGGAGTAATTCTTTTTGCCACTAGATGGTGCTTGTCCATACATTTGTGAGGCTTTACTATATAAAGTTATTTTATTTGGGGGAAAAAACATCTTGTTACTTTTGAGACTTGTGTATGTGATATTGATACTCATGTTCAACCTGTTGATTAAATATTTTAGAGTTAAACTAGAGGTTGGGGCAAAAATTACTGAGAACTTAAAAGTTCCTTTGCTGTTGCTGCTGCTGCTAAGTTGCTTTAGTCATGTCCGACTCTCTGCGACCCCATAGATGGCAGCCCACCAGGCTCCGCCATCCCTGGGATTCTCCAGGCAAGAACACTGGAGTGGGTTGCCATTTCCTTCTCCATAAAAGTTCCTTTAGTTTATTCTATTTGTTTATATAATTCCCGAATTTAAACATACGACATTTATTAAATAACGAGATGAGAGGAATTAGGTGAGTAAATGTATTCTTATTTTTGAGATGTACATAAACTTTGACCTAGGCTAATTCATGAATTAGTTATAAATATCAAAGTAATAAGTACTTTGTAGGCTTACGTATAATTCTCTTGATTTTTCAGTATGATCAAAAAGACTGAGGAAACAGTTCATCCTCAGATGTATTAGTAGCAGATAATTAGCAACATATTCAGCTCAGAATACTTGTCCTTTGAAGGTTGGTGATTGTTTTACAAATGTGAAGCATTTTCTGTATTGCTTTGTGATAAAATTCAACATTTATCAAGCCTGCCTCTCATGGGGATATAGAAATGGGAAGATCCGTGCCTCTTTCCTCTCATGAAGTCATGAATAATTAATTATGTTTGGCCGAGGTTAGCTGCTTTAATAGAGATTGTGTGGGATCAGAGGCAGGGATTATCAGAATTTGTGGTATAGGACATTTTTAGATGAACCGCAGGGGGAATCCTGTTAGAGATTTCCTATTCATTGTGTTTTCCATGGATAGCTGGACATAACCAGTTTGGGAATCAATATTTACATCAGTGAAAGATAATTTTAACTTTTAGAATTTCTCAGATAACGTAGAGAACAGTTCTGGGCATGTGTGGTTAGAGTCTGTTATAATTGAAAGTGGGATAACTTTGCTTTTTCATCGTACCTGTACACAGAGTGGAGCAGAGAGGACAGAGTTTGGTGACAGATTGGGAGTTGGTGGTGGTAAAGCCAAGTCAGTGAACTGAGAGCTGGTGGCTATACTCAGAAAGGGGTTTTAGTTGCAAGCAGCAGAAGCAGCCTGACCAATTTAAGGGAAAGTGAAAATGTTCATAATCTAATGAAAAGCTGAGGAATTAGATTTCAGAAAGGACAAAATAGAGCACATCTCCAGGGATCTACGTATCAGGAACTAATGGATAGTTATCTTATATGCCACTGTTGAATGAATGAACATCAGCTACTTCAGTTTTTTGTTTTTGTTTCTAAAAAATACTGCTAAATATCAGATTGCTTGGAGAGATTATCCATGTAGCCATCCCACTCGGCACCAAATTAAATGGGGAAGGCTAGTTTGAGTGGAAGAAGGAGCAGGTTTGGGGGGAAGACTTGTTTGGGATATGTTAACTTGGAAATATTCAGACATTCAAATGGGAACTATAAGGTAGGGAGTTGGATATTTGAGTCTGAATATAGAGGTTTCGGACACAGTTTATAGGTAGTATTTAAAACCATGACGTTAGATAATATTGTTGAAAGAATGAGTATAGAGAAGAGAAAAAGCTCTAGACTGATTCCTGGAGCTTTTCAATTCTCAGAGATTGGAAAGAAAATGAGGAACCAGCAAGGGTGATCAAGAAGAAAGTTTAAGGTCTTCTCTTGCAGCTGGGTCTTTTACTGAGAATTCACGTGCATGTTTTCATCCACTGAGCCCTTTTGAATAGTCCACATTCCCTCATCTCTAAATTCCTAGCCACCAATGTTTAGTATTACTCCTTTCAAGTCCTTGATCATCCAGCAGGACATTAGCCAGTGTCCAGAAATTTATGTAGATTCTGAGCCTCAGCCTTCTCTTCTTACAGATGTGTTATTTGAAGTTCTGCCTGCCCAAAGCATCTCTCTTCTTCCTTATCCTCAAAGGACTATCACTCCAAAGGTCTGTAAATTGTGAATGAGTGCTAGTGGGTTATGTAGAGCTGTCTAAATGGGCTTAGTGTTTTTCATCTGTATGCATCTTAGTGGTTCTGGGGAAGTCCCCCTGAAGCCAGGACATGACTGAAGGAAGGAAACCATGGGCAGAAGTGCCTCACTGGGACCATGCATTCTCCTCAGACCTTTGGGCTTGCTGTAGCATCACTGGCCTGGCTGCTCAAGACTGTAGCAAGAAAACTGCTCCAACTTGGATTTTCTATGCCTTGTCTCACATTCTTGTTCCTGAAAACTGGCCCCTGCTTTGGTTCTTGACTCTACACCACCCCCTTGAATTTTGTATGTATTATTTCCCATAAGATTGCTCTTGGCACTCAATCCTGCAGATTCATTACTGACCTTACTAGTTACTCAGACAGACCTCACAGGAAGCCTGTCACCCAGGGGCTTCTCTTGTTCCCACATCTGGAGTCAGTTTCCATCTAGTATTGGGACTCACCCATCATGACCACACTCCTCTTTTCTTATTTTCCAAAATTCCAGAGCTAGTCCTCTTACTAAACATTATCCCTTTGCTGCTTTAGGAGTACTGGCTATTTAGCCCTTGTTCTGACCTTAAAAATTCAAAGTGCTTGAGGCATTTTTATAATTCTTTAAAAGGATTCCTAAGTACTTTCCTGAATCAGCTCATTTCTTAACTTCATTGCTTACTTTGATAAATCTAATAGAGTGTTTATTTGGGTATATTTGGGGTGATGTTGGTGGGAAGATTAGATTGCAAGTTTGCCGACTGGAATAAAATTGAGTATTTATTGATATTTTAAAAAATAATATTGAAGAATATTTTCTCTTATACTTTAATTAAATTGGTTTGTTTGAGGCCCATATTTTAGCTATTCACAGCAATTAAATTTTTACTATGTTTTTTCTCAGTCTTTCAGCATATTTCCATGTACAGATTTCATGGTTAAATTTATTTTAATTTTTTTTGTAAAGCAACTTGATCCCTCTGGACAAATGTATTTATTCTAATACTATTATCAGTGCTAGAGGGCAGACTTTAAAAAATGAGAATTTTCAGTTTTTGTCTTTTGGTTATTTTAAAGGATTTTTGGTATACTTTATAGATCAAATTTTTTCCTCTCATACACTGTTAGAATCCAATGATCATTTTACTCACTAGTCTCAATTATTTGAATAGCTATTATCACAGAGATTTTTAAAACCAAGAAATGAAGAAATTTGTTTTTATTGTCTATTTCTTCATTTGCCTTTTAAAAAGAAGTGATTTTGTTGTTTTTATCACTGTTTTTTTCTGTTAGAAATTCTCTTCACACATCTGGTAATATGTGACTGATAGAAAGCTGTGTGTGTGTGTGTGTGTGTGAGTGATGTTTTCAGGAGTGGGGAAATTGGTGATTGTTTAACGTTGACTTCACTGTAAAGGTCAATCAGTGAGTGAAATGAGTAATTTCTCCTTTTACTTTCTTTTATCTCCAGTTCGGACAACTTTCTTTCTGGTCTGGGTTTTTAACTTTGACTTTTGATTAGCATGCTAGCAGTGTTTGTGCTTAAGAATCCCTTTTTTCTAAGGAGTCAGACTTGTTTTGTCCTGTTGTGTTCACATATGGGGAAACAGCCTTTTAAAAAAATTATAATTATCCAGGTTGTTATTATTGCACTAAAATAAGGAAGGAAGGTAGAAAATAGGTGGACAGTTTTCTGTGTCACATAAATTGCAGTTTATAAGCACAGGTTGAACTATGTGTTCTAGGTACAGTCCCTTAGATGGCTGCATGGTTCACACCCTCCCTTTCTGAGGTTTCTATTCAAATATCACCTTTTCAGTTCAGTCTTCCTTGACTCTTGAAAATGGTAAATCCCTTACTTTACCTGTCTACATGCCCATTCTACTTTCTGCCTCTATGAATTTGACTACTTGAAGAATGTAATATTAAGGGAATCATACAATATTTGTCCCTTCGTGACTGGTTTATTTCACTTAGCATACTGTCTTCAAGGTTCTAAATTATCTTTTGAAGCAAACAGATATGAGGATGTTCAGCAATCCCACTCCTGGTCATATACCCAGAAAAAATGAAAACCCTAGCTTGAAAAGATACATACACCCCAATGTTTATAAAAGCACTATTTGCAATAGCCAAGATATAGAAGCAGCTTAAGTGTTCATCAACAGATGAATAGATAAAGATGTTGTGTGTATACACACACACACACACACACACACACACACACACACAATGGACTATTACTCAGCCATAAAAAAGAATGAAATATTGTCATTTGCAACAACACAGCTAGAACTCGAGAATATTATATTAAGTGAGATAAGTCACATAGAGAAAGACAAATACTATATGATATCACTTATACGTGGAATTAATACAGATGAACTTATTTACAAAACAGAAACAGACTCACAGCCTTAGAAAACAAGTTTATGGTTACCAAAGGGGAAAGGAAGGGAGGGATAAATTAGGAGTGTGGGATTAACAGATACATCCTACTATATATAAAATAGATAAAGAACAGGGATTTACTGTATAGCACAGGAAACTATATTCAGTCTGTAATAAACTATAATGGAAAAGAATGTGTAAAAGAATATATATAACTGAATGATTTTGCTATACACCTGAAACTAATAATATACTTAGTTGAAACTAATACTTCAGTTGATAAAAGAAGGATGTTTTGCACTTGATTAATAAATATACTTAACTTTCTAGAAGTTAATACTTCTTTCCAAAAGTTTGAAGGAAGCTTAAACATATAATTGCCAAAAAATATAATGTCTAATTGATCAGTGATTTTTGTACATAATAAGTAATAGAATCATTGACTAAAGGAAGTAACTATAATAAAGATATTCTGATTTGTATAGTAGAATTTCCTAAACGAGAAGATATATTTACTTCCAAACAAGGAGAAACCGGTGGACACAGTGTTTTTAGATTAGGAGAAAATCCTTGGTGATATTTTTATACCAAAAACTATTAAACACAAATTCATTAAGGCACTAGAAGGAGTACTTTGACATGAAGGAAATCTGATTTAGTGACCATCATAAAAAAGAGAAATAAATATATAGTTCTTGAGCATGAAGTGCTAACAATAGTTGTATAAAGAAACTGATGCTGGAAATATATGTGATATCTTTTCTCCTTTTAGATAAATAATTGTAGATAGCATAATGTACCGGTCATCTTCTGTTTTCTCCTTCACAGTCATTTTTTTACCCTTACCTTCTATCCTAGGAGGTGATTAATGTAGACTTTTCTAGTCAGATGTTTGGTTTCTGGTTGGGTTTGCTGCTGCTGCTGCTAAGTCACTTCAGTCGTGTCCAACTCTGTGTGACCCCATAGACGGCAGCCCACCAGGCTCCCCCGTCCCTGGGATTCTCCAGGCAGGAACACTGGAGTGGGCTGCCATTTCCTTCTCCAATGTGTGAAAGTGAAAAGTGAAAGGGAAGTCTCTCAGTCATGTCTGACTTGTAGCGACCCCATGGACTACAGCCTACCAGGCTCCTCCCTCCATGGGATTTTCTAGGCAAGAGTACTGGAGTGGCTTACCTTTGCCTTCTCCATTGGTTGGGTTTAGTCAGTGGGAAAAAGCCTGGTAGGGAACTGGATGACCTAGGGAGAGTGAGTTAACTGGCTGTGCCCCTCTGTGAAAGTTGCATTACCTCTATATGAATTTCACTGTCTATATGGTTTTCGTTTTCCTGGTTTTGGTAGTTTCTTCTTGGCTCTTTCCATCTTGTTGATGGTAATGGTTCTAGAGAATGGCACTATTCCTTATGATAATTCAATGCCCTTTCCACATCATTGGAAATAGTTCTTTATCAATCTCTGCCATTGGGGGCAGGAGGAGAAGGGGATGACAGAGAATGAGATGGCTGGATGGCATCACCGACTCGATGGATATGAGTTTGAGTGAACTCTGGGAGTTGGTGATGGACAGGGAGGCCTGGCATGCTGTGATTCATGGGGTCGCAAAGAGTCGGACACGACTGAGCGACTGAACTGAACTGAACTGAAAGTATTCTGATCTTGGTGTGGTATCTTCTTCCTACCAGGGCCCTGCCTAATATACATAATGGAATTTAGTGGGTAGTTGGAAGAGAGGAAAGAACCACCAGCCCAGGAGACCTGGATATTAGCCCTGGTCCTGCCTTGACTTGTGAGAAACTATCATCTCTTTTGGGCTTGCCTGGTGGCTAAGATGATAAAGAATCTGCCTGCAATGTGGGAGACCTGTGTACAATCCCTGGGTCAGGAAGATCCCCTGGAGAAGGGAATGGCAACCCACTCCAATATTCTTGCCTGGAGAATTCCATCGACAGAGAAGCCTGGCAGGCTACAGTCCATGGGGTCGCAAAGAGTGGGGCACGACTGAGCGACTACACTACTACTACTATAATCTCATTTACCTTTTGACAGGTTAGGAGTAGTAATGTGCTGTGTAGGTTTGTCATGACTTTCCTTCCAAGGAGCAAGCATCTTTTAATTTCATGTCTGCTGCTACCACCTTCAGTGATTTTGGAGCCCAAGAAAATAAAATCTATCAGTGCTTCCACTTTTTCCCCTTCTATTTGCCATGAAGTGCTGGGACCAGAGGCCATGCTCTTAGTTTTTTGAATGTTGAGTTTCAAGCCAGCTTTTTCATTCTCCTCTTTCACCCTCAGCAAGAGGCTCTTTTTCCTCTTCACTTTTACCTGTTTGCCAAGCAATCTGCTGCATAAAGTCTCAGAGCCTGTCAGTTTGTAGAGGATCAGGGATGGAAATCAGGCATGCCATTGCTACACTGCCTTCCAAATTACTTTGAAGTGTCCCCTCTTCTGCCTTTTAATGGTGGCGGTATTAATAAACTTCAGTACACCGGAAGTTTTGGAAAACTTGTTTATAGAATTGCAATAGAATTACTGCCCTAATCTTAGAGTTTCCAATAGTGGAGAGGTAGAAAAATATATTTACAGTCTTACCACATGCTTTTTCAGGAATTTGCATACTAAACATTCTGTATAGTTGTAGTGTAGCCTCCCAGGCTCCTCCTTGGACATAATGCCAAGTGTGGTAAGTGTGCGAACCACAAACCCTGTGAGCAAGAGCACCCAGGGACAGATAGCAGAGAAGATGAACCACCTTTGAATTTGGAAGGGAAAAATAGGAGCAAATCTATGCCTCTGTGGTTCCAAAGGGCTACACAGAGCCTTGTGGAGGGCATACTAGCCACCAGACAGTTGTGTTAATAAAACAAAGTTGTGCCCCTTAGTAGATGATAATTTGGAAAAGAAAGATTAGATGCCTTCCTAGTATTATTCCACTGATTAGTGTCATCTCATAGAACAATTTGTTTGTGAATATTTTAAGAAAGCTGAACCATTCCGTAGCTACTAATCAACTTGGTCTAATATTGAAGTTTCTGTTTTTAATGTTGCCCATGTCTAGAATTTTGTTCCAAAGGCTTAACTGTTAAAAAGAGTTTGAATTTGAACTATGATTACATAAGTGTTTTCTATCACTGCCACTGAAGAATTCTATGCCTTTGCTGTGAATTCCCTTCAGAATGGCAATGAGATACCCTCTCATATGCTTAGGAAGCTTCAGAGCAGTGCTTCCCAATAGAACTTTCTGTGACAGTGGAGACGATCTAAAATAAAGCTTCTGTTGAACATATGTGACTGGTATTACTGAGGAACTGAATTTTAAATTTAAATAGGTGGGAGGAGAAGGGGACGACCGAGAATGAGATGGCTGGATGGCATCACCGACTTGATGGACATGAGTTTGAGTGAACTCCAGGAGTTGGTGATGGACAGGGAGGCCTGGCGTGCTGTGATTCATGGGGTCTCAAAGAGTCGGACACGACTGAGCGACTGAACTGAACTGAACTGAACTGAGTCATAGTTAGCTAGTGGCTACTATGTTGGATAGGAGGGCTTCAGAGGTAACTTTAATATTAGTATTTTCATAAGTGACCAAGAAACAAAGTGACCTTTGGGACTTTTTCAAGCTGCATGTTAAACATTCTTTTAGGGCTTAGTTCTCTATCCAATATCATTTTCATTTGTATTTCCATTTAGTTCTGTAGCCTATCAAAATAATAAAGTTATTAAGAAAAGCTTATTCTGAGCTTTGTGCAACTTCAAATTTAAGATGGTAGGGAAATACAGTATTAAGGTTGGGAGGGCAGTGCTATCCCACTAGCAGCCATGTAGAAATGTGTGTGTGGGCTTTGTGTTGTCACAGTGACTGGTCAAGGCTGGCCTTTAATGCCTGGGGCCAGGGATGTTAACTGTAGTGTTATCCTGCTTAAAATACCCATAGTGCCCTCACTGAGAAGTACTGTTGGATCTTTTTGATGGTAAGAGTTATATTACAATTGAGAAATCCTAGTGTCCAAAGGCTTATCTCTTCTCTGAAAAATTCAGATAATTTTTCTCTTAAAAATTTGGAAGACATTCTCTAAAGTTTCTGGCTATGAGATTTTTTTCTCTTCTGTAGCCTATTGTGTAGGTGTTGTGAATCTAGGAGTTCTTTTCAGCACCAACCAATTAATAGAACATTTAGATGTTGATGTTGGAAAACACTGAAGAACCTTTTTGTCACTTGCTTAGCGCAGAAGCAGTGAAACTGGAACCTTATCCAGTGTGCATAAAAATCCACAGGGCGGATTGAAAAAACTGCTCTGCTGCAAATGAATGGAAGCAACAGGAGGTCTGGTCAGTGTCAACTGAGTCCTCACCCAAACAGCGCACCCCACTCTGCTTTAAAAGACCTGTCAGTCACACTACTTGTAGTAGTATGTGGAGACATGCATGTATTTACAGAATATATTTCCAGATTTAAAGGCCACTTTCTTCCTGTAAGAACAAAGTAGAAAACTTCCAATGCTAAGTGCAGTTGAATGGTTTTACTGCTGTTTTCTGTTATGGTCCCTGGAGCTCAGGTGTCTGTTTTCCTGGGAAGGAACCTTTCACTTGATAGCTGGAAAGAGAGGCTTTTAATATCAGTGTGAGTTACAGAAAGGACTAGTGGTTAGTAAAGGTGATAAAATTGAAGGGATCAGGAAATGATGCCTTCAGAAGCAATCCATGTAGGCTATTAACAGAGCCTACGCTGATTGCAGCCATGAAATTAAAAGACGCTTGCTCCTTGGAAGGAAAGTTATGACCAACCTAGATAGTATATTAAAAAGCAGAGACATTACTTTGCCAACCAAGGTCCGTCTAGTCAAGGCTATAGTTTTTCCTGTGGTCATGTATGGATGTGAGAGTTGGACTGTGAAGAAAGCTGATTGCCGAAGAATCGATGCTTTTGAACTGTGGTGTTGGAGAAGACTCTTGAGAGTCCCTTATACTGCAAGGAGATCCAACCAGTCCATTCTAAAGGAGATCAATCCTGGATGTTCATTAGAGGGACTGATGCTAAAGCTGAAACTGCAATACTTTGGCCACCTCATGCGGCGAGTTGACTCACTGGAAAAGACTCTGATGCTGGGAAAGGTTGGGGGCGGGAGGAGAAGGGGACGGCGGAGAATGAGATGGCTGGATGGCATCACCGACTCTGTGGACATGAGTTTGAGTGTACTCCGGGAGTTGGTGATGGACAGGGAGGCCTGGCGTGCTGTGATTCATGGGGTCGCGGAGAGTCGGACACGACTGAGCGACTGAACTGAACTGAACTGAACAAACCTTCAAGACTGTTTCTGGGGCAAGCTTGGGAAAAGGTGTGTCATATATAACTGTCATAGTAGCCAGAGACCATTTCTGATACATTCTTGTTTCTTGTGTTACATTGCTTTTTCCCCCCATTTCTTGTAACTATGGGTGGTAGATTCATAACTATATTACTGTCAGTTTGGGGGGTATATTGACTTTTCCTTATTTTTCCCCTCAGTGCCATAGAAATGGCAGAATCCTTGTCTTATTCTAGCAGAACATAATCTGATTTAATCATGCTTAAAGGCAAAATATCGGAGAAGGCAATGGCACCCCACTCCAGTACTCTTGCCTGGAAAATCCCATGGATGGAGAAGCCTGGTGGGCTGCAGTTCATGGGGTCACACAGAGTCAGACATGACTGAAGCGACTTAGCAGCAGCAGCAAAGGCAAAATATAATTAAAAACATATGGAAACCTGAAAAGATGTCATGTTTTATAAACATACTTTCTTAAATATTGAAGTTGCACTAAGTAATTTTTGCTGAAGGTCAACAAGAAAGAATATTTTTGGGAGGAGATTTCAAAGTTCTAATGCAATATTGTTGTTTTTATACAGTATTTGGTTATGCTTACAAGCTTCTTAATTACCTTCAGTTGATAAGCATTATTAATGCAGCCTATTTCAAACTGATTAGGTACATAGAATTTCTGCTATTTTCCTAAGGGTTGCAGTCTGTGTGTGTGTGTGTGTGTTAAAGGTAGAATCCCTTCAATGAAAAAATTATGCAAATCAATAATAACAAAATCCTACTCTTTTTTCTACAATGGCAGATTAATTTACTGAATTAGTTTTTTTAGAATGTGCTTTTAAAAATGTTTCTTTGGAAGGGGTTCTAAATGGGTTGGCTATCACTCATAAATTGCTGCTGTATTGATTCAAGACACATGGAGAGTGTCTTTGCAGGGTGACTACAATCTTTAGAGACCTCACTTTCATTTTCAGTGGTTTTTGCAAATTTAAGGTGAGGGTCTCTCAAAATGATATACATCATTATGTATTTGTCTGTTTTTAAAATTGAGAAAATTGACTTTTATGGTATCCTATTTTAAATAATGTTTAGGTTCTTTGTTCTCAAACTTTCTTAACATTCATGTGGATGAATGTTGAATAGTATGCATCGTATTTCTTTGACAGAATAGCGTGATTCGGGTGGAAAATGGTTATATTGGATATATAGTAAGAAAATTATTTAATTAAGGAGAGAAAAACCCAGTGTCCTGAAAATAATCTCTTGGACAGTGATAATCAGAGATCTAGGGAGATAGTTAAAGGATTATTTGACCTTGTTTTTGTATTATCCATTTGGCTCAGAATTTTACCATTTTGTCATGTTGTCCATGTTCCCTGAAGAGAAACGATGAAATATTCAACTTATTGAATCTCTTAATTCAGAAATATGTTGAAAAGAAATGAACAGTGTATAGACATTCTTAAAACTCTGGTAAGAGTTAGAGCTTTTGATTGGGCCTTTTTTATGCCCTTTAAAAGAGTCTATTATGATTTTATAGCAAGATGGAGACGATGACTGTGATAATATATGACAGCTTCTATCATAGTGTTTCAATGTCTCTGATACACATACTAAAGAACTCAATAAATGTAAGTTGTTGTCTTGTTTTTTCTTTCTTTTGTTGAAATGTAAAACAATCATATTTTTGGACAATATTATATAATTTCTAAAGTTATATTTTTTGTCACAATTCAGACAAATACATTTGTATTCTGCCAAAAAAAGGGAAAAAAGCCTCAGTCCTCAGACATTAACTCAAAATTCAAAAGTAGCATGCCTCCTTAGTAGTTCAGTTCAGTTCAGTTGCTCAGTCGTGTCCGACTCTCGGTGACCCCATGAATCACAGCACGCCAGGCCTCCCTGTCCATCACCAACTCCCGGAGTTCACTCAAACTCATGTCCACAGAGTTGGTGATGCCATCCAGCCATCTCATTCTCTGTCGTCCCCTTCTCCTCCCGCCCCAAACCTTTCCCAGCATCAGAGTCTTTTCCAGTGAGTCAACTCGTCGCATGAGGTGGCCAAAGTATTGGAGTTTCAGCTTTAGCATCAGTCCTTCCAATGAACACCCAGGATTGATCTCCTTTAGAATGGATGCTTCCCCCTAATTCTTTGAGTGGGTTTGGAGGACTGTGTAACCAAGTCCTGCTCTGTGCTCAGGGAGAAAAATGTAGAAGTAATAATTGCACTGTCTCCCAAATGACCTAAATAATCTATTCACCTTTAAGAAATCTGTCTTTGAATAGGCATTGATTCTAGTTGATGAGTATCTGAAAATAGACTTTTGATTATAGAAATAAAACATTTTTCTTTTTTATGCATTTGGAGAAGGAAATGGCAACCCACTCCAGTGTTCTTGCCTGGAGAATCCCAGGGACGGGGGAGCCTGGTGGGCTGCCGTCTATGGGGTCGCACAGAGTCGGACACGACTGAAGCGACTTAGCAGCAGTAGCAGCAGCGTGCTTATGTTTATGTCTGGTATTAAAAACTGTCTATGAGCCTGTATTTTTATCTTGTAATGCTTTAGCAATAAGTGCTTTACAGTAACTTAAAAAGAGTACTTGATTTTTAGAAATGTGTAAGTTAGTATAAATAATTAAAAATATGACATTTTTCATGAACTATTTTGAATAGAAGAAAACATTTATGATACTTTATATTTCTATGAAGACACAATTTAAGTATAATTAGGAATATTTTAGGTAAGTAGTTGTGGGAACCTAATATATTTTTGGGCTTCCTTGGTGGCTCAGAGGTTAAAGCATCTGCCTCCAATGCTGGAGACCCGGGTTCGATCCCTGGGTCGGGAAGATCACCTGGAGAAGGAAACGGTAACCCACTCCAGTATTCTTGCCTGGAGAATCCCATGGACGGAGAAGCCTGGTAGGCTACAGTCCACGGGGTCGCAAAGAGTCGGACACGACTGAGCGACGGAACGGAATATATTTTTAATTTCCTCAGATATTTTTGAAACATGGCTATGTTTAAGTGTTTTGCTATGGTATAATGCCTGGAATTCAATGACACTTGTATTTTGTTCATTGTTATACCATCTATCCTCAGTATATATATTTTTTAAAGAAACATACACACATTCCTAGAGTCTAGATTCTCAATGAAATGCCACCACACAGTTCTGCTGAATCTAATTTCAGTGAAGCAGTAGGTGTTTGTTGATACACTATAATATTGACAAAATAGCTTGAACTTTCTCCCATTTTGTTTGATCACTATTATTCATTATGATGGCAGATGTTTATGTTAGTAATTTTTATTCTATAAATATAAAATGTAATATTATTTTAACGTTGTACAGAATGGAAAATCTAAAATCTGTTGATTCTAAGTCTAGTCTCAGTTTTCCATCTACTTTACCTTCAGTTATCTCCTGTGGTGATGAGTCATACATAGTCCTTGGTTCTCCTCTTTGTCTCTGCATTGGCTGTTATCATTAATATAAAAACATTTCCAGTTTTCATGATTAGTTATGTGTATCAAATTTTTGTGAAATGCTATAGAACATTACTGATAGATCCCATAAGATTCAGTTCGTTCTTTGCATATTATATTTCCTGCCTAAGTGCTGATGGGCTGTGGAAACAGTGACTAACATGAAGCACTGTTTTAAGATACAGTATGCTGAATTCCCAGACATAAATTTAAAAATAAATTATATTCATGAAAAGTATGTAAGGCATGTTTCTGCTAAAAAAAAGGTCCTGGGGAAAAAATCTGAGTTGAATCAAGGAGATGGAGTACCAAGTAAAGAATGATTCAAAGGACAGATAGATAGATATATATTTTTAATCTTTAGGCATTTAACATATTCAAAAAGCTGGTGTATGAACAAATGCATAGATCATAAATAGAAATGTTTCAGACATGTTTCCCAGGTGGCACTAGTGGTAAAGAACTCACCTGCCAATGTAGGAGACATAAGAGATGCAAATTTGATCCCTGGGTCCAGAAAATCCCTTGGAGGAGAGGGACTCCAGTACTCTTGCCTGGAGAATCCCCATAGGCAGAGCCTGATGGACTCATAGGGTCGCAAACAGTCAGACACGACTGAAGCAACTTAGCATGCAAGCATACACGATTAATTTAATTAGTAATAATAAATAAAGGACTTTCTTGGTGATGCAGTGGTTCAAAAACTCTGCTTTCCCAATGCAGGGGACACAGGTTTAATCCCTAGTCAGGTAACTAAGATCTTGCATGCTGCACAGCCTGGCCATTAAAAAAAAAGAAAAAAGAATACTAATTCCTGACATTTTACCATTTATAGAATGGTCTCACATATGAAATATGGATAATAGATTGCTGAGAGGCACATACACTTCATATCTGAGAAAATTTGAGGTACATTGTTGCCTAAAAAGTAGAATTCAAAATTGGATCTTGCTCTAATTCCAAGTAATTTTTCCAACTCATGTCTTTTTCATAGTTGATTTATATCAGAGTTGATGCTATTTATAGCAGCATCCAATAAAATAAGGACAGTGCCTTTTTAAAGGACAGTGTCCATATTTGGGCTTCTCTAGTGGCTCAGAGGGTAAAGAATCCATCTGCAATGCAGGAGACCTGGGTTCAATCCCTGGGTTGGGAAGATCCCCTGGAGGAGGGCATGGCAACCCACTCCAGTATTCTTGCCTGTAGAATTCCCATGGACAGAGGAGCCTTGGGTTGTAAAGAGTTGGACGTGACTGAGCAACTAAGCACAGCACAGTCCATATTTTATGGATTGCAGCCATGAAATTAAAAGACACTTACTCCTTGGAAGAAAAGTTATGACCAACCTAGATAGTATATTAAAAAGCAGAGACATTACTTTGCCAACCAAGGTCCGTCTAGTCAAGGCTATGGTTTTTCCCGTGGTCATGTATGAATGTGAGAGTTGGACTGTGAAGAAAGCTGATCGCCGAAGAATTGATGCTTTTGAACTGTGGTGTTGGAGAAGACTCTTGAGAGTCCCTTGGACTGCAAGGAGATCCAACCAGTCCATTCTAAAGGAGATCAATCCTGGGTGTTCATTGGAAGGACTGATGCTAAAACTGAAACTGCAATACTTTGGCCACCTCATGCGACGAGTTGACTCACTGGAAAAGACTCTGATGCTGGGAAAAGTTGGGGGCTGGAGGAGAAGGGGACGACCGAGAATGAGATGGCTGGATGGCATCACCAACTCGATGGACATGAGTTTGAGTGAACTCCGGGAGTTGGTGATGGACAGGGAGGCCTGGCGTGCTGTGATTCATGGGGTCGCGGAGAGTCGGACACGACTGAGCAACTGAACTGAACTGAACTGAACTGAAAGTTTTCAAAGGAGAAAAGTTGTTACAAGTCTGTCATCCTTTTATTTACATCTTTTAAAGTTTCAGAGTGGACTCATTCCTTTCCTATTTTTTTGTCCTTGTTTTAGGGATGCTGCCACCAGTTGGTAGCAGTGTAATATAATTATATATTCTGAATGCTGTGTAAATTTACTGAGATTCAAGGAGTTGCTGTTTATTCAAGTTTGTCCACTTATTCACTCAAGTGGACATTGAGCATTGCTAGGCACAGGAGTTAAGAATGAAATTTTTATTCTTTATATGCTGTTTCATTCAAATTTAAAATTTAAACAAATTTTGAATAAATTCCATTTAAAGTATTTCCCTCCAAATTTAATAATACAAATATATTTATTTTCACCAATCCTTTATCATCCTTTTAGTCAGCCATTCTGATTTTAATTATATGTATAGTTCCTGCATTTAATCTTAATGTATTTCAACTAGATGAATATAGTTTCATGTGCTTATATATATTTTTTTTCAGATTATTTTCCCTTATAGGTTATTACAAAACATTGAATATAGCTCCCTGTGCTATCCAGTAGATTCTTTTGTTTATTTTATATATGATAGTATATCTGTTACTCCCAAACTCCTAATTTATCCCTTTCACCCTTTTCCCTTTGGTAACCATAAGTTTGTTATCTATGTCTGTTTTGTAAATAAATTCACTTGTATCATTTTTTAGGATTCCACATATAAGTAATATCATATAATGTTTACCTTTTTCTGTCTGACTTCACTTAATCTGATAATCTCTAGGTCCATCCATGTTGCTGCAATGGCATTATTTCATCCCTTTTTATGGCTGAGTAATAGTCATATAGATAGATAGATCTCACATCTTCTTTATTTATTCATCTGCTGATGGGCATTTAGGTTGCTTCCACATCTTGGCTATCGTGTATAGTGTATTGTAAACATGGGGGTACATGTATCTTTTCAAATTATAGTTTTCTCCAGATATATGCCCAGAAGTGGGATTGCTGGATCATATGGTAACTCTATTTTAAGTTTTTTAAGGAACCTCTGTGTTGTTCTCCACAGTAACTGCACCAGGTTACATTCCCACCAAGAGTGTAGGAGAGTTCCTTTCTCTCCACACCCTCTCCAGAATTTATTTTTTGTAGACTTTTAATGATGACCATTATGACTGGTATAAGGTGATACCTCATTATAGTTTTGGTTTGCCTTTCTGTAATAATTGATATTGAGCATCTTTTCATGTGCCTGTTCACCATCTGTATGTCTTCTTTGGAGAAATGTATGTTTAGGACTTCTGCTCATTTTTTCATTGGGTTATTTCTTTTGCTACTGAGCTATATAAGATGTTTGTAGATTTAAAAAATTAAACCCTTGTCAGTTGCATCATTTGCATATATTTTCTCCCGTTCTGTAGGTTTTCTTCATTTTGTTCATGATTTCCTGGGCTATGCAAAAACTTTTAAGTTTAATTAAGTCCCATTCATATATTTTTGGTTTTGTTTCCATAATTCTGCTGCTGCTGCTAAGTTGCTTCAGTCATGTCCGACTCTGTGTGACCCCATAGACGGCAGCCCATCAGGCTCCGCCATCCCTGGGATTCTCCAGGCAAGAACACTGGAGTGGGCTGCCATTTCCTTCTCCAGTGTATGAAAGTGAAAAGTGAAAGTGAAGTAGCTCAGTCGTATCTGACTCTTTGCGACCCCATGGACTGCAGCCTACCAGGCTCCTCCATCCATGGGATTTTCCAGGCAAGAGTACTGGAGTGGCTTGCCATTGCCTTCTCCATAATTCTAGGAGACAGATAAAAAAAAATCTTGCTGTGATTTATGTCAAAGAGTGTTCTGCTTATGTTTTATTCTAGGAGTTTTAGAATAACCATTCTTACATTTAGGTCTGTAATTAATTTTGAGTTTATTTTTGTATATGGTATTAAAGAGTGTTTTACTTTCATTCTTTTACACATAGCTTTCCAGTTTTCCTAGCACCACTTATTGAAGAGACTGTCTTTTCTCCATTGTATATTCTTGCCTCCTTTGTTATTTATTAATTGGTCATAAGTGCATGGGTTTATATCTAAGCTTTCTATCTTGTTCCATTGATCTATGTGTCTGTTTTGTGTATGTGTTTGTGCTGGTACTATACTGTTTTGATTGCTGTAGCTTTGAGTATAATCTGAAGTCAGAGAGTGTGGTTTCTCCAGCTCTGTTCTTTATCAAGATTATTTTGGCTGTTTGGAGTGTTTTGTGTTTTTGTGTTTCTATGGTTGGGCTTCCCTGGTGGCTGAGAGGTTAAAGGGTCTGCCTGCAATGCAGGAGATCTGGGTTTGATACCTGGGTGAGGGAGATCCCCTGGAGAAGGAAATGGCAACCCACTCCAGTATTCTTGCCTGGAGAATCCCATGGATGGAGGATGTGTTTCTATACAAGTTGAAAATTTTTTTGTTCTACTTTGTGAAAATTGCCACTGATAGTTTAATAAGGATTGTTTTGAATCTATAGATTGCCTTGGATAGTATGGTCATTTTAACATATTGGTTCTACCAGTACAAGATATACATGGTATATCTTTCCATCTGCTTGTGTCATCTTAAGTTTCTTTCCTCAGCATCTTACAGTTTTCTGAGATCTCTTGCCTTCTTGCTTAAGTTTATTTCTAGATACTTTATTCTTTTTGATGCCATGGTGAATGAGATTGTGCCCTTAAATTCTCTTTCTGATAATCGTTAGCATATGGAAACATAGCAGATTTCTGTGTATTAGTTTTGTATCCTGCAGCTTTCCCAAATTCATTGATAAGCTCTAGTAGTTTTCTTGTGGCATCTTTAGGGTTTTCTTATATGTAGTATCATGTCATATGCAAACAGTGAGTTTTACTTCTTCCTTTCCAATTGGGATTCCTTTTATTTCTTTTTCTGATTGTGCTGGTTAGGACTTCCAATACTATGTTGAATTAAAGTCCTGAGAATGGAATCCTTGTCTTGTTCCTGATCTTAGAGGAAATGCTTTCAGCTTTTCACCATTGAGTGTGTTAGCTGTGGCTTTGTCCTGTATGGCCTTTATTATTTGAGGTATGTTCCCTCTTTGCCCACTTTTTGGAGTTTTTTAAGTCATAAATAGATGTTGAATTTTATCAAAAGCTTTTTCTGCCCCTATTCAGAAGATCATTTGTTTTTTATTCTTCAGTTTGTTAATATGGTGTATCACATTGTTAAACCATATCAAATCAATCACGTTGATTGATTCGTGGATATTGAAAAATCCTTATATCTGTGGGATAAATGTGATAAACTTGATCATGATGTATGATCCATTTACTGTATTGTTGGATTCAGTTTGCTAGTATATTGTTGAGGATTTTTACCTCTGTGTTCATCAGTGATATTGGCCTGTAATTTTTTTTTATCTTGTAATAACTATAATGGACGAGAATCTGAAAAAGAATATATGTATGTTAAAAACCAAATCACTTTGGTGTACACCTGAAGTTCCCAAAACATTGTAAATCAACTATACTTCAATTAAAAAAAGACTTTTAATTTTAATTAGGTCCCATTTGTTTGTTTTTGCTTTTATTTCCAATATTCTGGGAGGTGGGTCATAGAGGATTCTGCTGTGGTTTATGTTGGAGAGTGTTTTGCCTATGTTTTCCTCTAGGAGTTTAATAGTTTCTGGTCTTATGTTTAGATCTTTAATCCATTTTGAGTTTATTTTTGTGTATGGTGTTAGAAATTCTAGTTTCATTCTTTTACAAGTGGTTGACCAGTTTTCCCAGCACTACTTGTTAAAGAGATTGTCTTTTCTCCATTGAATATTGCCTCCTTTGTCAAAGATAAGGTGTCCGTAGGTGCGTGGAAAAAGTATGGAATGCTTCACGAATTTGCATGTCATCCTTGTGCAGGGGCAATGCTAATCTTCGCTGTATTGTTCCAGTTTTAGTATATGTGCTTCTGCACAACAAAGGAAACTATAAGCTAGGTGAAAAGACAGGCTTCAGAATGAGAAAAAATAATAGCAAACGAAGCAATGGACAAAGAATTAATCTCAAAAATATACAAGCAACTCCTGCAGCTCAATTCCAGAAAAATAAAAGACCCAATCAAAAAGTGGGCCAAAGAACTAAACAGACATTTCTCCAAAGAAGACATACAGATGGCTAACAAACACATGAAAAGATGCTCAACGTGCTCATTATCAGAGAAATAAATGCAAATCAAAACCACAATGAGATACCATTTCACACCAGTCAGAATGGCTGCTATCCAAAAGTCTACAAGTAATAAATGCTGGAGAGGGTGTGGAGAAAAGGGAACCCTCTTACACTGTTGGTGGGAATGCAAACTAGTACAGCCACTATGGAGAACATTGTGGAGATTCCTTAAAAAACTGGACATAGAACTGCCATATGACCCAGCAATCCCACTGCTGGGCATACACACCGAGGAAACCAGAATCAAAAGAGTCATGTGTACCCCAGTGTTTGTTGCAGCACTGTTTATAATACCCAGGACATGGAAGTAATCTAGATGTCCATCAGCATATAAATGGATAAGAAAGCTGTGGTACATATACACAATGGAATATTACTCAGCCATTAAAAAGAATACATTTGAATCAGTTCTAATAAGTGGATGAAACTGGAGCCTATTATACAGAGTGAAGTAAGCCAGAAGGAAAAATACCAATACAGTATACTAACGCATATATATGGAATTTAGAAAGAAGGTAACAATAACCCTGTATGCGAGACAGCAAAAGAGACACAGATGTATTGAACAGTCTTTTGGACTCTGTGGGAGAGGGCGAAGGCGGGATGATATGGGAGAATGGTATTGAAACATGTATAGTGTCATATGTGAAATGAATCGCCAGTCCAGGTTCGATCCATGATACAGAATGCTCAGGACTGGTGCACTGGGATGACCCAGAGAGGGATGGGATGGGGAGGGAGGTGGGAGGGGGGTTCAGGATGGGGAACACATGTACACTCATGGTTGATTCAAGTCAATGTACGGCAAAACCAATACAATATTGTAAAGTAAAATAAATTAATTTTAAAAAATTCAAAACAAATAAAGAAAAAGACTAATTGGACCTTTAACTGGTAGATTTTTACAGTTTTCAGGCTTTTAGGCTTACTTTACATATAAAAATGAAAATGATTTTTTCCCCCCTGGATTGAATGTTTTCCATGAACTCATTCTACTTTTGCAGCAGTGACAAATCATATAAAGTAGAAAGTGAAAATCTTCAGTAGTTATACTGCCAAAGGAATCCATCGTATGTGTTTTTTTTTCATTGTAGGCTTTTTTAAAATGTCTTAAATTTTATTTTATTTAAAAATTTACTGAAAATTTTAAATTGTGGAAAAATTTACATGATGTTAAATTTACCTTCTTGACTAGTTTTTAAGTGTACAGTTCAGTGGTGTGAAGTACATTCACATTATTATGTAACCAATCTTCAGAACTTTTTCTTATCTGACTGAAGTGCTATGTCCATTGCAATTCTTCTCTCCCCTCCTACCAGCCTCTGCAATGACCCTTCTACTTTATCTATGACTTTATCTACTATAGATATCCCTTGTAAGTGGAATGATGCAATAGTATGTCTTTCCATGACTGACTTATTTCACTTGTTAGATAATGTCCTCAAGATTCATCCATATTGTAGCATGTGTCAGAATTTCCTTCCTTTTTCTCACTGTATGCTTTAAAAAAAAAACAAAAAACCAAAGTATTAGCATATTATTCCTATTTTTTAAGCCTAACAACATACTGCAGGTATCTTCTCAAGAACATCAGTATTTATATACCATTGTGTATGTATCATTTCCATTGCTACCAAGAACGGTGTTCCTGTTCCACTGATAGGGAAAATAAGACTTGGAGGTGAGTGAGTACCTTTCAGTTTACAAGTAGCAATGGCAGGGACTAAATTCACTTTTGCTTGATTCTAGAGGCAGTTGAAGCATGGTTTGTATAGATAAAGGATGTGATTATTGTAGAAAAATGAAGCAGTTTTAAAGACAAATTTCTGTGGTAGCTAAAGGACCTGATGTGTGCTTTTGTTAATGGAACGTGGATTTTATAGTTGCAGCAGACACAAATATGTGTCTCTGGAAGCATCTTCCAAGTATTATACTGCGTTACATTTTCTCTTAAATCACTTATATCTGTGTTAAGAATGGGTACTTCTAAGGAGGCAGCAACTATGCTAATCAGAAGTGTATTTTCAGTGACCTTTCGAAAAGCCAGAAATAAAAGAGCAGAGAGAAAATTATCTGCTTCTTGTCTGTAGGATAATGAAAAGTGAAAATTGCTGAAACTCTCAGTGAGTTACACCAGATATTATAGTTAATGTACATCAGATATCATAATTATGTAATTACATAATTAATGTAAATAATGTAGCTCTAAAAATTTTAGAGCTAGAAAAGTACCCAAATAATTTAAACCTACTTGTTAATTTCATAAAAATGAGGTGCTGTTGTGAAATAGCTACCCAAAGTAGTTGAATTTGCACTTAGTCTTGAAATCTAAGTTTCTTATTTCTCAAGAATTCTCTTTCAGCTACTGTTGGTGAATTTTTCCATGCCAAACTAGCTGTTATTTGTATTTTATATTCTGAGTGTACTTTGTACAAAGTTTCCTGACTTATAGTATAATTGAGGTGATTTGGAGATCTTAATGATTTCCATTTTTATATAATTTTTGAGGGCTATAGACGAACGTGGGTTGGAAATGTTCTTGTTACACTGTGAAAGTAGTTCACTTCTTACAAGTTAATTCAGCATTTATCACTAATTCTAACTTGCTGGACAGTGAACATGTAGTGTGGACTGTCAAGACTAGGTGTCGCTTATATCATTAAAGTGCAGGGAATTGGAATAGAAGTTTTCTTGAATTTCCCACCCTGATCCATCAAGCTGTTGTTGACGAAATCCATTACCTTTGTGAATTTTGTTAATGACAGAGACCTAACTGAAAATCAGTTCTTTCAAAGCAAGGTCAAATTTACGATAGTAAAAATTATAGAACAGGGCTGGCAGACTATAGTCCGAGGGCCACCTATTTCTTCAAGCTAACAGTATTTTAAAAAAATATTTTAAGTGGTTAAAAAACAAAAGAAGAAAAATATTTCATGATACATAAAAATTATAAAAAATTTAGTTCCAGTCTGTAAATAAAGTTTTATTGGAACACACTACATATACCCGTTTGTTTATGTGTTGTTTATGATTACTTCTGCACTAAAATGGCAGAATTGAGTAGCTGTGAGAGACTGGACAGTCCCATGGAATCTAAAATATTTACTGTTTGGTTCTTTGTAGAAAGAGTGCTGGCCCCTGTTAAAACATCAAGGTTAGTTTATGTTTTGGAGTACATTTGGAAATTTGTGACTTTCTTTGCTTACCAAATACTACAGCTGAATACTGCTACATTTCTTGAAGGATTCTCCACTGTTTTTTTTTTGTCTCTGGGACAACCCACAATAATCCATTCATGACTATTTTTCATGACTTCCTTTGCTTATTTTCCAGTGGTTCCTTTTGCCAGCCAGGTGAACAGACTGAAACCACACAGGTCTGTGGTTTTGCTAAAAAAGTTTTCTACAGAAGGATGTGTTTGGCTTGGGTACCTCTCTGTTTGTTGTAGAAATCTGGATTTGCTTGTGATCTTTCCACTAGAGCTTTGATTCAAGCATATATAAAATGACCCTCACTTTCAAAGTATAAAATGAACAAATGCATTTATTCTTAGATCCATATTAATGGGAAGAAGATCTTACTCTTTCATGTTTTACCAGCCATTTTTTTTTTCACCCTGCATTTCCTACCCCCCTTAACAGGCATTTTATTAATGTTAGTTATGTTTCTCATGACTCTTAACTCTATGTCAGGTTAGTTGATGGATTTCTCACTGGTTAACTTTAAACATTTAAACTGATGTCTCTTTTTACAATACTGTTCTGACAGAATAAAAACATCAATGGCATTCCACCTCTTATAAAAGTTATTTTCCTCCTCTCTCCAGCTGTGGTTACTTGATATCACTTTTTTTGGAGCTCATGAAAGCAGAGAGTGACCCTCCTACTTCATAAGAGGTCTGAGTTTTGCAGCTACTGAGAGCTTTGGATCCTGCCACCGTTGACCTTATTCTTTTCAAATATAGCAGAGAAGTTGTCTATCTGGAAATAATCCCTATCTCAGGGTTTGGAGTTGGGTAAAGTAGATGTTCTGTCAGGTTTCACCTTGCCTTTGGTCATAATTGTGCTTTTGTGGTTGGTGAGGATGATTGTTAACTTTCTTGAAGAATACATAGCACTAGTCTTGGTCCACGGTATTGAGTTGAACAGTTCCTGTCCTGTTTTGTGGAGTCTTCTCATATATGGAAGGGATCATGCGATAATCATGCAGACCTGTAAGCAATGAAGGATGACAACATGAAAAGGAAATACTGAGGCTGATGCAGGCTGGAGTGTGCTGGTAGGAAGCATGGATAAGCAGTGACTTCTTAGGTAACCTTTGTTCTCCCTTAGAGTAAATGGAAATTGGAATGAGGCATACCATTAAGGCATTTTCACTTAAGTGACTTGTTGGTGAGGAGGATGAGAATAGAGACAGGAGGGAAAACCCTTTCTTTTCATTTCTGGAATAACAGAGTGAGCATTAATAATCCAGCCCTGGGCATGGGGTTTTAAAATGTGTGATAAAGTGAGTTATTCTATCGGTTGGAAATATGATGTAAGATATTATGGTACAATTATGGTAAATGGTATTTAGGTTTAAGAGGAAAGTGTAAAGTGGGAGCTCTGTTCATTCTCTTTCTCTAAGGAGGCGAAGGACTATGGGCTCACATAGAAGGAACTACTCCAGATAGGAAAGCCATGACGAGGAAAACGAGGAGATCTGTGTTTCAACCCTGAGCTGTTATCTGTAGAAAACTTGCTATCCCTGTTCAGTCTGTCTCAGTCGTGTTTTGGAAGGTGGGGGTCACGTTCAGAAGCTTTATTGCTGGTACCCAGACCTTGTTATTCTAAGAGGTATGATCCACCAGACCATGAACTCACCCATAAGGAGGGCCTCCAACCAGTTGTTTCTATTGTGTTTCGGGAATGTTTCTATTTGTCTGCTTACCCCGATGCTGAGTTACTAGGGCTTGTCTAGAGAGGAATAGCGTCTGAACGTTTGGAGAATTTAGACAGTCAATGTAAATGCACTAGATTTCGACAATACCTGCTGGGTTGCTGGTTTCCCACCCTTGAGTTGGGGCTATTCCCAACATCCTAGCACGATGGAGGAGAGGGTGATGTGGGCTGGAGGAAAAGGAAGAGCTCCCTGCTGGGAGTCACTTCAGTTTTCTCATCCAGCTATAATTGGCTTAAAGTAGAATCCTGTATCGTTAGAGTTGCACAGCGTTTTAGGAATCATTCAGTTCAACCTCCTCATTTTACCTATAAGGAAATAGGTGACACACATCTATAAGTATTCCAGAACTTTTCCAAACCAGAGAGGTAATGAGTAGCAGTGTTGATTCAACAGGTCTGGTTCAGTAATTTTACTTCTTCCAGCTTGGACCATGAAGGGACAGATTATAGCCCAAATCTGGGATGGGGTTTGGGGATGCAGTGTGGGCAACTCCTGAGTCAGGCAGTTGCACTTAGGACATTTGTTCCTTGGCTGTAGACTGGGAACAGATGACTTGCAAAGAACCTGTGACTCCCGTGACTTGTAAGTATGTTTTGGGGAGGACTGTGATGTAATTGTTTCTGTGTCTGAGGGGTGCATCTAGGCATACTAGTGAGTCTTCTGTGCTGAGGGTGAGATGAGGCTAGAGAAGACTCTTGGGGAGGAAGGCAGGGGGATCTAGCTGAAGGTGCTGTCCTCCTGAGTAAGCTTTGAAGTTACAGTCAGAGGAAACTGCTCAGCCTCTTTGGAGGCCAGATAAGTTGTATCTTCTGTGACATTTGGAAACTGAAAAGTAGAGAGGGGAAGGAGGGACTTAGTGGTTGCTGGGAGAGTGGGGTAGTACACAGTACAAATCCTTTTACGGTTATAACTTTATGCACTTGAGTACTTATTTCTGCTTAACTGGCTAGTGCAACTCTCATTTTAAGCTATCACAATGACTTTAGACATTATCCCTTTCATTCTGTTTATCTGTTTAATTTTTCTGTGTATTGGGATTGAACAGACTATAAAAAGAGTTTTTGTAAACTCTGAACTAAAATATTTGGCAAACTGCAGGACTGGTTTTATTGGAAAGAATGAACCTAGTTTTTGGAAATTATCTTTCTTGTTCTGCTTCCATTTATTGATCATTATCTGTGGAGGTGGTATGTGTAGTGGTTAAGCACAAGAAATCTAAGTGAGGCTACTTGGCTTGAATCCCAGCTTTGTTATGTATGGTGTGTGACCTCAGTCAAGTTACATACCCTCCACACCCCAGTTTCCTCACCTATAACATGAGGATAATACCTCACAGGGTTATCGTATGCGTTAAGTAAGTTATTAATGCGTGATTTAGAACAATGCTGGGACCACATTAAGTGCTGTTTACATACTAGCTGTTGCCACAAACCAGATGTTGATCTAGGCCCTTTGTCACTTAGTTGCAATCAGAGAGATTTAAAAACTTGCTTAAGGTCTTCCAGTTAAGGAATGACTTAAACCTTGTCTGTCTGGCACAAAGCCTGGCTCCTAACCACTCTGCTGGCTTTCTGAGGTGTGGTGAATCACTTAACTGTGGACTGTAGGTTTTAGAGCCATCTGTCCGTCTGTCTGTCTGCTACTTTCTCATCTGGATTTTTCATTATGTTCTTATTTGTGAATAAAATGCGTTTCCTTAAAATATCTGTGATTTAAGAGTTATAAAATAAAAAGGGTAAAAATAAAACAATTATTCTTAAAATAATGGTGTTCAAGTCCATGCTGACAGTACTAAGTTGTGAAACGCTTAAAACATCATTTCATGTGACATCTGATAATGGCTATCAGTATTTCCACATACTTGTAAGTTGTATGGAAATTAAGACAGATATTATTAGGAATTTTTAGCTTACAATTTTAAAACAATCATAATGTTTTAGCCATTTGCACATTTTAATTACCAGGAAAAAAGTATATCAAATTTTTATGGCTCATGGAAAGCTCCCGTCAGTACCCTAGATTGAGATAAAGAGAATTAAAGCCCCAGAAGTAAGACAGGGCTGCTTAGCAACCGTGACAGGTGAAGTTGATGGGAATTAACAGCTTTTGACTGTTAGCAGAATGGTGGTGTAGTGGGATCCGCTAATGGTAATGAAGCATCACCTAGATGGTTGAATGTAATGATGCTTTCTCATTCATTTCATAGAATTATAGATGATGTTGGGCTCAAAATGTTTAGATTTCTGTCCTATTTATACTTCTGATGTTATATTGAAAATTAGAATCATATTGTTTAGTATTGTCAACTTTGTAATTATCTTATGGAGAAACCTATTCCATGGAAAGAAAAGTAGCAAAATATCCCACTACTCCAATAAGACCACTCAAAACATCAATATGGGAGAGTATTACTGTATTTATAAACTGGAAATTATCCAACCATTCAGGTTGCTGGGAAAAAAAGACAGCTGATAAAAAATTTTTAAAAAATTTGTATCTTGTCTCTGGGCAAGGTCTAAAGAATTGTTGTGTCAAGATGAAGTAACCATTCTTAAGGTTTCTTTAGCCAGGACATATTCAAGATGAAAACAATTGGTAATGAAGGAAAAGATGGCTCAGTGCGTGTGGCAATGTGACATAAAAGATTACATCAGATACAATCTGTTACAGGGATGACCATATGTCCTTTTCATCTAATGTCTGTTTCAGGACTCAGACAAATGAGTTAAAGGTTTTAGATATGCTTTAAAGGATTGTTCTTTTATCACCTGTATTAGGTTTGTTTACAAATCAAATGTGTTTCAAATAGATCACATGTGCATACTATCAAAGGAATGAACATAATGACCAAAGACTATTTTTCCTAAAAATTTGCTTGCTGACTCCTTTCAGGTTATACTGCTTGGTAATGTTGAGTCCTAGGATGAAGTATATTTATGTTGAGTTCTTTTCCCTCAGAGAAAGAAGAAAATTTATTTTTTCCCTAGTTTTAAACTAATAATACAGGAATGAAATGGGAAGAGATTATACTTCTTTTCTAAGAAAGACTTTTCTAAGGATGACTTTAAAAAAACAGGCAAAGGAGAGCAGAGCCATGACCGTTGCAACTTGAATAGAGATAAGCAGAAGTGTGTGTGTGCTCGATGTCACATGGCAGGAGGCTGTCCCCAGAGCGGTTTGCCTGTCCAGGGAGCTGTTTCATTTTGAGTCTGATAGAGTTTTACTTTGGAAAATACCCAGTCCCTGCCTACTGCTTCTCTATGGATTATACAGGTAAAATTAAATTTAAAATATTTTCCAGCCATGTAGAATTACTTAAAATATACTATTTTGAATTATTTTAAAATTACATTGGTTGTGTTTGTAAATGAAGGTATGTTAAAAATTATTATGCATGAGTTTACTCCTGTTGTATGTATTACTTTGTTGTATACAAATCATGATTAATTTAACATACATATATACTTAAGGGAATTTGTCAGACATATGCTTGTTGTTTCTTGTATTTTAGTTTGAGCCATACTCAAACAGACTTAAAATAAATGGCAACTCATATTTAACTCACATTTCGACCCTCTGGTCAAGAAGCTTTAGAGTACCAACATCTGAGTTCAGACTGTGCCACAGAGAGAATAAAATATACACACAGTCTCCAGAGACTGTGGAACATTTTTGACATTGTGGTGGTGGTTTTGTACATGTGTGTGGCCCCATCTTTTAGATGGAGTTGACATAGTGAAGTGAATTGGAGAATTTCAGTTTTTATCCTAAATTTCTAAGTGTAACTAGCCTCTTCTTTTTTAAAACTGGTAACCTTGTTCTTAGTTTCTAGTTTCACTGAGTGGTAAGTTGGTACAAGAGTAAAGTTAAGGTTAAGTTAACCATGGGTGGTAGTTCTTGATGAGTAAGTAAGGGAATCCCTTAGATTGGATGGGGTGAAAGTGGGGTTAAAAGGTGAGGTGGCGATAGGAGATAAGGGCATGGATCTTTGCTCAAAATTTGTGCAACTAGTTCAAAATTATATTTCCCTAAATTTGAACTTTTGGGTTATGGTGACACTTTTCTGACATATTCCTTATAAACTAAGCAACAAAAACTTTAGAAAATTTTTCTACCAGGGCAGAGACCTATTTTCTGTACCCCGAATAATGACAAATCCTGGTGTGTATTTAAATTAAGCACTTACATGTTCTTTGTAAATGATCCCTTTTGCTTTATGGATAGATCTTTGACAAGATAGCTAATTATGTTGAAAATCAAATTATTGTGAAATTGTTAATAAAATGCAAATTTTAGGCACTTGCGATGTAAAGGACTTTTGTGGTGAATATTTTTTGAAGCTAAAACATTTAGAAGTAATTAATTATTCCAAATACCCAGATACATTTTTTTCTATAAATCCATATTTCCTATTTTAAAGTTCTTTAAAGCAAATACAATAATAGTAACTCTTCTCTCTCTCTGGATTTTGGAATTCTTTTCCTTTTTGACTTTAGTGTACCAGAATTTTGTGCCAGGACTCTGAAATAGAATCTACTTAGTTGTTAGAAGGCTTACATATATGTTAGTAGGCTCTATGTCTGTTTCTTTGTTGAAGCAGGAAGGAATACACTTTATAGACATAAAGAAATAAAATTTCTGAAGTCCTACCAGGGAGCTTCACTATACATATATTTTTAATTATAAATTTGTACAGTTTTTTCCCCAAAGGACAGAATCACTGATTTTTAAAATTTTTCTGTAGTTTATATATTGCCATTAAAACACTTCTCTGTTGTTTTTAAGTAATAACCCATACATGGTATTTTTTTTCATAGATGGTATTTTAAAAGACACACCACTTTAACATGCTAAATAAACATCAAGAGGAATACTAAGAAAATAAAATTTTAATGTGAGCAAAGGATACAGCTCTAGAGGATCTCCAGATATGACACTTTTAAAATTGCTGCATATACTCAAGAGAAAATGAGGTTTAAATTCTTACCAAAAAAATAGAGATAATTAAATTAATTAAATTAGTTGTCTGATGTGGTGGGAAGATATTTTGAGTGTTGTCTTCTATAGTGATTTTAAAAAATATTTCCATATTTGCAAAAATAAGTATACTTGGTATATTAAACTTTGATGAGAACAACATGTGTTTTCAGCTCATGGGAGAGTGAATTCTTTTGCATTCGAAAATAGAATTTATTTTGCTGTCAGCACAGTTCAGCACAACCACTTTTGTATTAATACTAATGACAGCATCACAGCACTAGAGGGGTTATCTTCCAATAGAAAATTGAGTCTTGATTATTTAAGGATAGATTTATTTTGTTTTTCTAGAAAGTTCTTTTCCCTGTGTAGTTTCCATGTTAGCCATGTGGTTTCCTCTCAGTTTTTCAGGTCTCTGTTGAAAAGTCATCTTTTTAGGATGACATTACTTGACAGTTTTACCTAAAATAACCCTCCCAATCAATCACTCCTCATCCTTTAATTCCTCTTATCTTTCTGTATAACATATACTGCCACTGAATACAATACATATTTGTTTGTCTGCCTCACCCTCTGGAATATAAGCTCCATAGAGGAAGGAGTTTGTTAATGGCTGTACCCTTAGAGTACAAGAACAGTAGGCTTTCAGGAAATAGTTGAGTCAATTTATGAATCAGGTTTCTTCTAAAAATTACTGTTGACTTACTTTAATATTATACTATTGTTTTTCTCACAACATTCTAGTTTAACAATAATTATTTTGACCACTAAATTATTTTGAATGTTGATCTCTTCTTTCATTACTAATTTTATCCTGAAATTAACAGTACTCACTTTACTAATAGAAGGACAGGGTGGGAGGCAGGCAAGGTCACAGGCAGGCATAATTGTACATAATTGATAATCCAAAGATCACTTTGGTTTTAGAGTATATTATGTGATTTTATGAAGGAGTGTGGAGGACATTAGTCAGTTTTATTCTTCCTTCATTTCCTTTCTTTACATTTTCCTTAGGTAGCATATTAAAATTTGTCTTCGTTCTCTGAGCTCATGCTAGCTGCCCAGAGGAGAGAATGGGAGCAAACTAAAATTTCAAAATCTGTATTTTCAAAGATAGGTCTTCAGCCATACGGATCCCAACCTTCCAGAGGTGTTTAGAAATACCTCTGACATCTGAAGGTTATAGAGACCTTAACAGGAATTAGAGGCTGTCATATGTGTCCAGTTTTGAGGCAAGTGAGACCTAATATTTTTTAACATACTGATCCTGCTATGCTGTGCTTAGTTGCTCAGTCGTGTCCAACTCTTTTCGACCCCATGGACTGTAGCCCACCAGGCTCCTCTGCCCATGGGGATTCTCCAAGCAACAATACTGGAGTGGGTTGCCATGCCCACCTCTAGGGGATCTTCCCAACCCAGGTATTGAATCCAGGTCTCCCACATTGGAGGCAGATTCTTTACCAACTGAGCCCTAGGGAAGCCTGATCCTGCTATAGTTATCTAAAAAGTAGATGTTTTGAAAAATAATGCAGCCTTTAACTTACTGTTAGAAGTCTGTGCTAAGAAATAAATATAGGCACTCAGAAAATGTATTTACATATGCATATAGACATCTTCACATATGAGCTGAAGAGAGGAGCTCCATCAATAAATTGGCAAGAAGTTGTTGTATATATTAGACTATGGAAAGTACATTTGTCACTCAGTATCTGCAGGGGATGGTTTCAGACTACCCCCAGCCCCAAATCTGTAGATGCTCAAATACCTTATATAAAAATTGTGTAGTGTTTGCATATAACCTACACACATCCCCTCTGCATATTTTGAATCATCTCAAGGTTACTTATAATACCTAATATGAGATAAATGCTATGTAAGTTGTAAGTACAATGTAAATGCAATGCAAATGCTAAGTCAAAAATAGCATTTTTGACACAACTGTAATATTTTTTCCTGAATATTTTGATCCATTGTTGGTTGAATCCACAGATGTGGAACTGGTTGATACGGAGGAATAACTATATCTGTTATCCACGGATCCTTTGCTTATTCTACTTTTCCTTTTGCCTTTCTTGTGGCCACATCCACCCCCTTTTGTGTGACTATTCATGTGCAACATCTGGTATACAATTTAAAACAGATCTCATGTAAGATAATATTCTGGTTTAAGCCCTTTTGAAGTGTATTGCCCTTTCCTACTTCCTACAGCTATATATATCAGCACCATTATTGATACAGGCATACCTAGTCTTCTTGAGCTTCCTTTTATTGCTCTTCGCAGAAATTGCATCTTTTTACAAATTGAAAGTTTTGGGGAACCCTGCACCAAGCAAGTCTGTCAGCACCATTTTTTCCAACAGATTTGGAAAAAATCTCTCTATCTCACATTTTGGTAATTCTCACAAACTTTTCATTTTTCATTTTCACAAACTTTCATCTCACAAATTTTTCAAACTTTTTCATTGTGACATTTGTTATGATGGTGACCTGTGATTAGTGATCTTTGATGTTATTACTGCAACTCACTGAAGGCTCAGGTGACGGTCAGCATTTTTTCGCAGTTAAAGTATTTTAAAGTGGACATTTTTTTAGACATAATGCTGTGGCACACTTAATAGACTATACAGTTTTAACATAACTTTTATATACACTGGAACACTGGAGAGTTGTGTGACTTGCTTTACTGTGTTGGTCTGGAACGGAGCCTACAGTATCTTTGAGGTAAAACTGTGTTCTCCACTGGTTGTTCACCTGGACTGCTTATTTTGGAAGGGATGCATTTTTCTTAATTTTTTTCAATTTTCTCTCATTTTTAATGTTTTTGGTGACCCTTTTCTTTTAAGAACTTTCTTCTCCATATTTTCTATTGATTTCTATTTTCCTTTTATTTTAGTTGAATTCTTAAAATATTAATTTTGGTTTTTTTTTTTTTTTCAAGAGACAGTACAGGTGAGTAGTTAAGAGCATATGTGTTGAAACCAGAGTGCCTGGGTTTGAATCCCAGCTTATCATTTAGTAACCTGCATGACCACCATCTATCAAATGTGGATAATAATGGTATCTACCTTGTAGGATTGTTACAAAGATTAAGTAAGCTGGTATATGTGAAGTTTCCAAAATAATACCTGGCACAGAGTAAACATTCAGTAAAAGTTGGTTATTATTATCTTTTGTGTGTTTGTTTGGTCACTTCAGATGTGTCTGACTCTTTGTGACCCTATGGACTGTAACCTGCCAGGCTCCTCTGTCCATGGGATCCTCTAGGCAAGAATACTGACGAGTGGGTTGCAATGCCCTCCTCCAGGGGATCTTCCCATCTCAGGGATCAAATCCACATCTTCAGCATCTCCTGCATTGCAAGAGAATTCTTTACCACTGAGCTACCAGGGAAGCCCTTATTATTATCTTAGTTAATGTTAATGTGTTAGTCACTCAGTTGTGTCTGACTCTTTGTGACCCCATGGATTGTAGCCCACCAGGCTCCTCTGTCCATGGAATTCTCCAGACAAGAATACTGGAGTGGATTGCCTTGCCCTTCTTCAGGGGGTCTTCCTGACTCAGGGATTGAACCCAGGGCTCCAGCATTGCAGACAGATTCTTTACCATCTGAGCCACCAGGAAAGCCCCATTATTATCTTACCTACAATAAAACATTTGTTCTTATGTAGCATCATTGCAATTTCTCCATAATGGTTTAGCATTTTCGGTAAGATGAAGGTCAAATTACCTTTATGCACATCCATATGATGGACTATTATGTAACCATTTAAAGATGAGGTGGATGTACATATACTGACTAGAAGAACTATTAATGATATTTTTAGATGGTAATTTGCAATTCCACAACCATATAAGAATTTAGTGTTTAAAAGCTGTGTTATATGAAGACATGTCTATAAACTTTAGAAAGTATTAGAAAAAGTATATACCTTAGATGAATGAGTGGAAAAGAAACTTGAGCTTTTGAACTTCTTGTTTTTTATAACTTTGACAATGGGATTATTGAAAAACACCCACACTTTTCTGTGCATCTCAATATTTTTAAAATATTGAAACAAACTTTCTTTGCTTGTGTTGGACAGATATTCTAATAAAAGTCCATGCACTTATAGCTTGTAGAAAAAAATAGATTTCTAAGAGTAAAGGTAATGCAGGTAAAGAGTCAAGAGACAAAATAATAATATCTTCTTTGTCTTGGTGGATGAAAAAGAAATATGATTGTTGATCATATATGCCTACTCGCACACAGGTGTACACAGGTGTGTGTACACAGCATTAACATTACTGAGTTACCCTGGAAAAATGATAGGAATTCTCATAAGGCAAAATAAAGAAAAAGCAAAAAAAAATAGGATAGGAAAAATCTGTGTACATACACATATTCCTAGAGTAGTGGTTTTCACATTTGAGTAATAGTTGTAAAATAGCTAATAATGTATTCATTAACATTTGAGTGTTCACTGGGTGTCAAACAGTGTTTTAAGCCCTTGTAGTGTTGACTTCCCTGGTGGTTCAGATGGTAAAGCATCTGTCTACAATTCTGGAGACCCAGGTTTGATCCCTGGGTCAGGAAGATCCTCTGCAGAAGGAAACGGCAACCCACTCCAGTACTATTGCCTGGAAAATCCCGTGGACAGAGGATCCTGGTAGGCTACAGTCCATGGGGTCACAAAGAGTCGGACAGGACTGAGCGACTCCACTTTCCACAGTGTTGTTTTACTGTTACATTTGCTTGTGAATTTATATGCCAGGATATGTGTGGAATAGTGTACATATTTTCACATACTTGTGATTGAGTGTACAACCCCTGATCTGTCAGTCTACCCAAGCCTACTGAAAAAGCAATGAACTCTGGAGTTATTTTAAAAGGTAGGTTATTTTTCTCATTTCTCATATTTTTAATTCCCTTGAAAAGTTCTACTTGCTGCATAAAATCAAGAACCCTGATTTGCATATCTTTGTGGTTGGTTGCTATAAAGCCAATATTTAAATTTCTTTGAGGTCTCTTAGTGCCTGGTATATCAGGATGGAGATCTTGTCAGGAGGGTGAATATATATGTGAATATGTATGTGGCTCTTGGTCTTGGGTATTTTGTGACAAAGGAATTCCCCTTTGAATTGCCTGCTCCCCTGAAGCCCCTGGAGCCTCTGGCTCAAGCAGCGCAGTCGGTCTGTGCAGTGTCTCTGACGTCACCAGTGTATGCATAAGCCCTGCTATTGTCTTACTGCTATAACTGGGCTGGGGATTGCAGTATCCGCTGTTGCTGCTGTTCCCAGTCTTGCCCCCGCTGCTACCTAGTCCTGCCTCCCTGCATCCCAGAAGAGCCACGTCGGCCTGCCTTTCCCTATTGGATTTTCAAAAGCAGCTCTTCGGTTTTTGGTGCTGTAGGAGACCTTGCTTTTCAGTCACACGGGAGAACACTGAAGCTTGTAAGAGGAGAATCTGGCAGCTGGACACAGCTTGGACTGCATTGTCTGTCTTCATGACCTCTGCTGTGTAGCAGCTCATCTCTCCACTCTCACACGTACACTCTCCTCGGTTTTTTTCTTCCTTCCTTCTTTCCTCCATTCTTCTAATTTTTTAAAAGCAGCCTCTGGAGCCAGCCATGTTTGGCACTGAATCTTCATGTAAGTAAATGGATCTCACTTTGCTATTTAGAAATCTGCTTGCTGTCATGGTTTCATTGGCTTGGAGTTCATATCACTTTGCCGTGGGTCATTACCAGCCTTTTTATTTTGACTCTAATTACAAATAAATTGGTCTCAGGAAAAGGACTTCCCCTTCACTGGGTTATTCATCCTTAAGGCCAGGGATGTCAGTGTGGTCAAAATCAGGCCTCCAAGAGGGAGGGAGGAAGTCAGGAATCTAGGCAGCCTCCCCAGAACGTGTTAATTGGTGGGATCAAGTCTGTCACTGATCTATTGTTGAGGTTCTATAATGGTCCCTAAACCCTAAAATAGATACTGTGAGGATCTGAGATGATAGTGTTTATTAAGAAAGAAAAAATGGCTTACATTTTTTAATCTAAAAGGAGAAAGAAGTGTCGTTATATCTTCTTCCCATATTTTTACAGAAACATAGGGACAGACATTATATGTAGATATAAAGAATAAAAATTAAACTTTTTTTTTAATTGATGTTTTTTAAACACAACAGCTTAAATTTTGATATGCTGGCTAGCGCCACAGTCCAGCAGCAGCATATCTGTCTTAAAACTTATACAATGAAATTGCTTTGGTGCAGAGCAGGCCCCGCACAAGGGGCTGGGCTGGATGGCACTTGTGGACAGCTAAAATGGGTATTTGAAAAATGATGACCATCCTAAGTAACTTGGATTATTTAATGTTGGATGTAGAATAGTATAACTTGTCAATGCAGTTATACAGGCTCTGCAGAATATTTTGTCATTATCCATAAGCAAAGGTGACAGTTCAGAATTTATCAAGAGACTCAACCTGCTGACCTAGGACTTTAAACATTGGCAAGACACTGGCTTTGTGGGGAGAGAGGGTTAGGGCAGGGATTTAAGAAACACATTTCTTATGAATATATAATTCAGTCTCTCCTTTCTGATTTTGGTTAATCAGTGTGATTATTTATGCATAGTTGATGATTATTCCAGAATAGCAGTATTTCAAGAGAGCTAATACTCCTCAGGTCTTTTGTTTCTTGATTGGCTATTTTAAAGAGTGGATTATTTTTGTTGTTTTACCTAGAAGTGTCACATTTCTGAAATTACCACAATGCCTTATCAAGGTCAAGATAGAATAACAATGAGATGTGATGTCCCATTCAGCATGTGATAGTTTTATTTTTTTAATAATTTAAAAATTTTTTTGAGTTCATTTAAAATGATACATTTGGAATTATTGTCACCCAGGATTAGAAACAGATTATTTAGTGGCAGAGACCTTCCAGTTTCGTTTCAGTCATTGAATTTTGTCAAAGTAGGAACCTAGGTAGAGTAGATAGAAGTATTTACATCCTAAAGGAAAATTAATCTTATTACTTTGTTTAGCTGAAAATGGAAGTTGAAACTCAGTGTGGGAACCTTTGGGTTCTTGACATAGGGACTCTAACATTGTCTGGCCAGGTTTACCTAGCAGACAGCCTTTCTTGATCGTTAAACCTCATCTTTTCATAATGTCACCCATGTGCTATGATCTATGTTTGAAAACTGCTGGTTGCTTTTGGTCTCCATAACTACCAAATTACTGTACAGATAGAATGCCATTCAGAAGACAGAACATCATCCTGTAGGTTTTTTTTGTTTTTTTTTTTACTTTACTGAGTATTAAGTTTTGTTTCCTGCTTGTCACTAGAAGACCATAGATAGATTTTACTACCAGTGGCTGCAAAATATTCAGAATGAACTGCCTTCTTTAGACAAGGAGATTCCTTAAATGTGTACTCAGACTTGAGACAAGTATATTTTCTTTGTGTTTTGAGGCATAGCTTTTCTAGGCCTTTAATTTCCATCTTTTGGAGGCTGTTTTATAGACTGAGACTATATTAAGAATATTCAGAAAAATAGTCACATTAGAAGTTCTAATTAGTTCAGAAGGGCTCTTCCAAACCACCTGGCATATTTTTACTAAATTTTTACAGCAAATACTTGTTTAGCTATCTATTTTGTGTACAGTGCTATGCTAGATCCTGGACAGGTTCTTTTTTTTTTTTCCTAACATATTCTGATTTCATAATTCTTATCCTTAATTTCTGGTTGCAGTAACTTACTTGTATTGGATGCTTTTACTTTTAAATTGAGGTATGGTTCACATACAATAAAATGTATAAAGCAAAGTGTAGAACACATTGGATTTTTGCCTGTTTATACCTTGGAACTGCTACCCAGTTTGAGATACAGAACATTGCTTTTACTCCAGAAAGTTCTTTTGTGATGACCCTTCCCAGTCAATATTGCTTGTCCCAATATTACTTCTGTTCCTCACCAAAAGGTGATCACTATTCTGAATTTTGTTGATATTGTCACCTGTACATGGTTCTTTAAAATTTTCTTTCTCTACTTTTAACTCTTTGCCTATAAGAGAAAGAAATGTCAATAGCAATTTCCATGCCTTCATTTTCAAGTACTGGATTGATTAAGTTGACTTCATGTTTCAGGTTAGGAATTTGAGGTAACCTAGGAATCACATTATAACATGTTTAGTCTCATTGAAATTGTATTATTTAATGTAAATGCCCCAAAAGCAACCCCCCTTCCCCCCACACACACATTTTAAGAGCCTTAAAAATGACAAAAAACTTATCTGGAAGAGTAAAAAGTTTATCAGAGTTAAAACTTACATAGTTATGGCAACAGTATTAATAAATGCTCTGTCTAACCTCACTTCAGTGAATATCTTCTTGATTCACTTTACAGAAGAACTCCAACAGTGTTGGAGTCTCATTTTTTCTAACTTAGTATATCTGAATCTCCCATGGTTGTATAAATTGGACACTATTTTCAGCCTACTTTGAAATGAAAGTGTTCTATGTTATGTGTAAATTAATCATTAGTACAAAGCAGGAAGTATAGCTTCTGTAATCTGTTACCATCTTGATGTATTTCACTGAGCTTTTCCTTTACTGAAATTTCCCATGTCTAAAAATGGGAGTAGTAGGTCTGTCGTTTATCTGCTTTGAGGAAATGCAATTTTAGTCTGGTCAAAGTAATTTAGGCTTAGGATGTAAGTACTAAAAAGAAAGCTTTGTGAGGGGAGTGGTCATTTAAATGCATATGTTGAGTGCTTGATATAATGATGCTGCTAAGTCACTTCAGTCGTGTCCGACTCTTCGCGACCTCATGGACTGCAGCCTACCAGCCTCCTCTGTCCATGGGATTTTCCAGGGAAGAGTAGTGGAGTGGGTTGCTATTAAAATCAATGGAAATCCACAAAAGTTAAAATTTCTTTTCCTCTTAAAATTTTGTAAATAGAGAAAAAGTTCATCTTTTCTTTTTGTGGACTAAGGGACACTGACTTTGTACTGCTGCCATTTGGTTACATCCTTCATCATAAAGCCAGTTATTCTCCAAAGAGTAAGTACTTCGAATACATGAACATTTATTCAATTAGTGTTTTTCTAGCTCAGTACTCCTCTGTCTCCCCTCCCATGTTTAACTTTTTTAGTCCTCAAGGGTACCATTAAAGATGTGCGTGGTGGGAATTGTGCTCTTTTCTAATAAGTTAATGTGTCTTTAAAAGCACCTACCTTATTAGTCCAGTGAAGAGAGCAACATCCTACCTTTTCAGAAACAGTATACCCTTGGGGGCAAATAGTATCATTTAATCCCTTCCTCTGAACATTTTGTTGTAGTTGTACCATATTAGAAAGAACATCTACTGTATCTTGAAAGGGAAAGAGAAATTAACCAAATCCCAGCAGAGCAGTAGTATTTTGTGAGTATAGTGGTGATGGGGATATGGTGGACCTGTGTCAGATTGTCAGTTCTCTTTTGCTGTGGTATGCCTGTCTTGCAAATCTTCTTTGCCATTTTCTGCATGCCCACCTCCCCTTCAGTAGGCAGCTAGATGCTAGAAAGGATTTGGGGTATATGTGTTGCCCCATATGATTTTCTTTGATGCACACCAAAAGGGCAGCTGTTGCTTTTTATTTTCATTACTGATGAATGCATTAATTTGGAACTGACAGCTTCTCAGTTTTAATAGTGAGTATGGTATATGCTTCTAAGAACAATGCAATTATCTCAAATTTTGAGCCATTATGTGAGAGATAGTAAAATGAATATACTCTAGCAATATTAGATCACCAAGAAACTGTGTAATTAAACAGACAACTCTTTTATAGGAGAATAAATGAGTCACATTCCCTTTTTATGTATTTCAGGGCCATTCTTGACAACCAGTCATACGTGAGATTAAACTTGGGTCTATTGTTTTGGTGTAATTTCTGTGAATCAGTTGAGATGTTAACAGCAACTATGGTCTTTCAAAAATGGCTGTTCACAACTGGACTGTTCTGCAGTATAAGCCCTAGTTCTTGTTAAATAATTGTATGACACTGGTGTTTTTGCTGTTAGTATGGTTGACATTTTAGTACTATATCCCTCCCTTTATTAGTTTTTGTCATATGAAGCTAGGTAATTCAGAAAGAGTCATTTTCCTTTTCAAATCTTTAATCCAGCTGTTAGTATTTAGCTGTATTGAATTTTAGATGATTTCATCTTACTTAAAATGCACATACTTAAATATACACACAAAAACTTTCCTCTAATTCTATACTTAGAACATTAAATAAAAGAAAAAAATTACATGACTTTAGATAAATAGAAACCATAGATGGCTAAAGTCACAATAAAGAAAAATAATTATGAATCACTAGAATTTACACTGGGACATGGTCATACAGGAGCCTGGGAAGTAAAGCTCTTATAATACTTTTGACTTGTCTTACTAGATTATTGTCTTTTCTTCTGACAATGTTAAGTCTGATGTGAAATTTCCTTTTGCGTTTCTTGCCTGTTAATAATTGGAGTCGTAATTTTTAGAATCAAGGGAATATTTTAAATGAAATAAAGATAGGAATTTGTTTTTTTTTCCCCCTGGATATTTATATACTGATTCTGCTAGTATAGGAATGGAATGAAAATACCCAGTGGTTATTTTAAAATGTTCAGAGAACTTATTTTCACTTGAGTACTGGTTTCCTTAATTGTTAGTCTGGTTTGTTCAGCAGAAATTACATGTGAGTTTTCAGTGATCTGTTGTTTTCATTGTCACAATGGACCAGATTCATATCCTGTATAAACTGTGGGGAGTCTATGGGGAAAAATTACCATATATGGAAACTTCCCTCATAGAATCCCCATGGAGTTACACAGGATGTGAATAGAATTGTTATGGATTCTGGGTTGAATCCATATCAGTTACACTGATAATGTGTATTTTTAACGTTAACAGTAGTTACCACATTAAATTATGTTCAAATACTATTACATGTTCAATACAAGACCATATGGAACATAAGAAAATAAATTATATGGTCATTTTTACATTTTTGAAGCATATTTATATCCCACTATTTTTTCCCTAATAAGTGTAAAACATTCATTAACATGCTTATTAGTGTGTCTTTAATTAGAAAATGCCAGTTTTGAATTATTTAAAAGTCCTGTAATGTCACATTTGCTGTGTGAGTAGTAAATTGTAATATTTTCTGTGTAGAGATTTTGCTTTTATTAGTAATGGATTCAGTTTATTGTGAACTGAGGGACCAAGATGTATGTTTAATGCATGTTGTAGAAATGGCAGCAACCATGTGCCTGTTGCAGTGACTTAAGTGCCGAGACTTGGTGCTCGATTGCCTGGATGCAAATCATGGATGTACCACATTCTACCAGGGTTTGGCTATCTACCATCTAAGGTCTCTGGGCCTAAAGAGTGACTTATCTGACAAACTCTTGAATGTTAGGAGAATCTGCCTTTTTGGGTCAGGACATCCGCACCAGGGTAGGGCTTATTAAGAGTCACTGTGGAGATTAGACTCTGGCAGTGGGAAAGACTGGCTGAAGAAAGGGAAAGGTCACTTTGTAAGACTGGGTGGAAGTTCCATCACGAGGATCTTTGAAGGGACTGAGTAGGAGATCTGAAGGGAAGAGACTACATGGAACTGATGAAATAGGTCAGGGTTGACAAATGTCCAGTGTTTTTCACTACTAGTCACCGCTGCGGTAGCTATCACTAATTGGTTACAGCACTTTTGTAGGATGGCTTTAAGCCACTAAGAATTGAAATGTGTTCCTCTTAAAACACTTGTCTGTGCAAGTATTTTCCACATTAGTGTGAAAAATAATCACAAGAATAAATGTTTAAATAAACTTGAAAACAGTTATAGAGTTAAGAAGAAAGATTAAGAATCTTAAGTGTTCCAGTAGTATCCCTTTTGGTTTAAAATAAACATACTATTCTGTGTCACATTATGACTCTCTGGAATATCAAATAATTCAGAGCCACTTCTCTCTTAAATGAAATTTACACCAGCTGAAGACATATCTCCAGAGTGTAGCAGCATACCTAACATATAGTAAGCACTCATTCTTTGAAATTTGAATCCACTGTAGCTTAAGGGAATATTGAAAATATGATGTATTGGCTTAATAGGGGATTGATATTCACTTTAGTTAAGTTTTTCAGGTTAAGGAGTTTATCACACATAACTGGCACATATTGGAAATATTGTCAGTGAACAACTCTTACCTGTCACCCCTCAGGCAGAAGTAGGCGACAGTATGGACTTCTATTACTAAGCCCAGATGTGTCAGCAGTAAATTGCCATTTACTGATACTTGACTCTATACTGACCTAATGACTACATTTCACCTAAGTTCATGTATCAATTTAATATCAAGTAAAAATAAAGGGGAATTATAATCATCAATTCATTTACAGCATGAAAATCGAGAATTGTTTCTTTGCCAGTCCTGGTATAATATTAGAAATTAGAAAAATTATTTTCTACTTCTTTGTGGGAATTTCAGAATAAGATTCAGGCATATTAGCATATTTGGGGGGACAGTGAGTCTGATTGGAATGCATACAGATTGGGAAACCACAGTGGCTCCATTAGAGTATTATTTACCACATCCTTCATCCGTGGCTACTTCTAGAACACCTTGGTTTAGTGGAGGCTTTAGTAGGGTTTGGCCTGGTGATATGCATGGATAGTCCAAACATGGGCTTGACTCAGAAGTCTAGAATTTCTTACCTGAAACTTTCCTAGATTTGTTTTAATATAATATTTTTTCAATTCTATATTGCCATACAACAAACTACCCCAAAACGTTGTAACTTAAAATAAGCATTTATTAATCTATTCAGTTCTATTCTATTCAAGTCTATTTAGCTTGACTGATTGATTGGAGCTGCGGTGGTTCTCATGTAGAGTCTCTGATGTGGTTGCAGTCAGATGTCTCTTGGCTGCAGTTATCTAAAGGCTCATCTGAGCTTTAGAATAGCTCTCTCACAAGGATATCAGTTGAGGCTGGCTGTTGACCTGGGGCTCAGCTACGCTTGTAGGCAGTAATACCTATATTTGGCTTCTTGATGAGGTTCAAGCTTCTCATATCATGATGCTAGGTTCTCAGAGAAAGCTTCCTTTAGCAGAGTATCCAAGAGACCTAGGAGGAAGCTAAAAGGTTTCTTATGACCTGATCTTGGAAGTCTTAGAAGTCACTTCCACTATATTATATTGGCTGAACAAGTCACTAAAATGAGCCCAGATTCAAAAGGAAGAGAATTAGACTCTTCTTGGTGAGGAAGTGGCAAGAGTGCATTGTAGAAGAGCAAGTAGAATGAAAAATATTTTAGTGGTAATCTTGCAAAATATGCTGTGTCATAAGTAGTTTCCGAACTCTACTTCATGAAATTGGTACTGGGAGGATTTGTGTTAAACAAGGAGTCTGCAGACTTTTCCTGTAGAGCCAGATAGTGAATTTTTAAAGTTTGTGAACCATTCAGTCTCTTTTGCAACTACTGAACTCTACCACTGTAGCACAAAAGCAGCCATAGACAAATAAGTGTGGCTGTGTTCCAATATAACTTTATTCTGGATGTGGAAATTTGAATTTTTATATAATTTTCACATACCAAAAATATTCCTTTTTTCCAACTCCTGAAAAATGTAAAAAAGAAAACATTCTTAAGTCAAGAACTGTACAAAACCAGGTGGTGGGCAAGCTCTGGCCCATGGGTCTTAATATTGCTGACCCTTGCTTTTAATATTTGATTTGAATTTCATTTTTAATTGCTAAAAAACCTGAAAGAACAACAGATACATTCACATATTACAGATAAGTGATTTTGATATATTGGGGACTGCTGATAAATGAACTCAGGTTCTTATTGGTTGAATTTATTATTAAATATTATAATTCAAGCCTATAAATGTACATCTGTTTAACATTGGACTCTGGCATAATACTTTGTTTGAAAGAAGGTTGTGTTAAAGTGAGTGAAAGAAAAAAAATAAAACAAAATGATAGGACATTTGAAGGCTTAATTTCTATTCTGTTCTCAAGAGTAACACTAAGAAAGAAAGACTGTGGAGAACTTCCGTTTGATTTAATTTCACAAATATTTATGGAGTGTAGAGGAATTGCCTATGATAAGCGATAAGAGGAAAAAAGCTTTCAAGAAATTTAAAGTTCAACTGGAGATGGTGGAGTGAGACAGTGAGAAGAGAACTGAGAGGGCTATAATATTAAAACTATGTTTCTCTTTCAGTTAAATCAGTGTAAATTGGATTATTTTTGACACAGGTACCCATAAATCAAACTAAAAATTGGATGTCATTGGAATTGGCATTGTATAATATAAAGAATTTGACAAGAGAAACCAACTTTTTCTCGAAATAATTTTATTGGAGAACAATATGCATATGATAAAATGGATCCGTTTAAAAAAATTGATCCATTTAAAATGTACAGTTTGATGAATTTTGACAAATGTATACCTATGTGTAACCATCATTATCAGTGTAATCAAGATACAGAACATATCCATCACCTCCCAGTTACCTTGTGCCACTTTAGTTAATCTCCATGTTTCCAGACTTTCACATAGATGAGGTCATACAGTATATTTTATTCTTGTGTATAACTTCTTTCATTTAGCATAATGTTTTCAGTCATGTTGTTATGGCTGTTTGTACTTCATCTCTTTTTATTACCAAGTAGTAGAAAAAACGGAGAAGGCAATGGCAAGCCACTCCAGTACTCTTGCCTAGAAAATCCCATGGATGGAGGAGCCTGGTAGGCTGCAGTCCCTGGGGTCGCTACAGGTCAGACATGACTGAGCGACTTCACTTGCACACATTGGAGAAGGAAATGGCAGCCCACTCCAGTGTTCTTGCCTGGAGAATCCCAGGGACGGGGGAGCCTGGTGGGGTCGCACAGAGTCGGACACGACTGAAGTGACTTAGCAGCAGCAGCAGCAGCAGTAGAAAAAATGTATAACTGGCTCAGCCATTTGCCTGATGATACTGAACTGTTTCCTGTTTTTGGTTCTTATGAACAAAGCTGATGTAATTACTCATGTATAATTCTCTGTGTTGACATATGTTTTTACTTTTCTTGGTTAGGAACGTAGAAATGCAATTGTTTACAAATTGCCAAGCTGTTTTTCAGAATGGTTATACTTTTTTGCATTCCCAACAGCAGTGTGTGGGAGTTCAGTTGCTTTATATCTTGGTAATACTTAATATTGTCAGTCTTTTAAATTTTAGCTCATTCAGTGAGTGTGTAGTGATATATTATGAATTTAACTTGCATTTCCCTCATCAGTAAAAATGTTGAACATTTTTTCATGTGCTTGTTGACCATTGATGTATATTCATTGATGAAATGTCTGTTCAGATATTGATACTTTGCTTTATAATTGGATATATTTTTTTAAAATCACAGCATTCAAGAAAGTTGTGCAATCCATTTTTTAAAATTTAGTTAAATAATTAATTGATCTATTTATTTTTGGCTGTGCTGGGTCTTCGTTGCTGCACAGGCTCTTTCTCTAGTTGTGGCATTGGGAGCTGTTCTGGGCTTCTCACTGCGGTGTCTTGTCTTGTTGCAGAGCACAGGCTCTAGGGCACGAGGGCTTCAGAAGTTGTGCATGTGGTCTCAGTAGCTGTGGCTCCCACACTGTAGAACGGAGGCTTGGTAGTTGTGGCACACAGGCTTAGTTACTCTGTAACGTGTGGGATCTTCCTGGATTAGGGACAGACCCTGTGTCTACTGCACTGGCAAGCATATTCTTATCCACTGAGTACCAGGGAAGCTCTATAATTGAGTTTTGAGAGTTCTTCATATATTTTGATATGATCTTTTTAAAGATATATATCTTGACAGTATTTTCTTATAGTCTGTAGCTTTTTGTTTTCCTTATTGATGTGAAGTTTTTAATTTTGATAACATACAGTTTCTCAATTTCTTGTGTCCTATATAAAATTTTTTGCTTACCCTAAAGTCATAAAAATTTTTCCCCTGTATTTTCTCCCAAATGTTTTATATGTTGTGCTTCTATATATTCTGTGATCCATTTTCAGTAAATTTCTGTGTATAGTGTGAGGTAATGCTATTTACTTTTTTTCCCCCCACCAAAATTCAGTTGTTCCAGCACTATTTCTTGAATAGACAGTCCTTTTCCCATTGAATTGGCAACTTTATAAAAAATCAACTGACCCTGTATTTCTATCCTATTTTATTCCAGAGATCTCTGTGTTTGTCCTTAGGCCATGGTATTATAGTTTTGATTGCTACAGCTTTATCATTCCTTTTGAAATCAAGTAATGTAAGCCCTCCAGGTCTGTTCTTTTCCAAATTTTTTTGGCTATACTTGATTGTTTCATCCCACAGAAATTTTAAAATTTGCTTGTCAATTTCTACAGAAAGACCTCCTGGCATTTTGATTGAGAGTGTATAATCTAAAAGCAGTTTGGGGGGAGTTGATTAACAAGATAACAAGTTTTAGTTCTTCAATTCATGAACATGGTATGTCTGCCCTTTCATTTAAGTCTTTGTAAACTTTTCTCAACAATGATAAAATGAGTTATGAAATTACAAGGGTTAGGTTTGTCTTTTTTTCCCCACTTATAAAAGAATACTTATTTGGAATAGAGTAACAATCTCGAAGATATGTTTCTCGGGAAAGCATCTTAAAATGTAAGTTGATGGTATTAGTAAAATTTCATTAATTCAAATTTGAAGGACATGCTTGGGTTTGTGAAAAGTCTTAAGTAGCCTGAAAAATGAGACTGTATTAAACAACTGTTGCCATGTAGAAGTATTTTGGGAGATATGTTTTAACAAATAGATAAGCAGAGTTGTATGTTTATGTAAAATGCTATTTTTACAGCCCTTAAAGCATTTGCTCTCTCACCAAGATGAACTACTTTCTTCCTTTTGTTAGTTATCTTAGGAAATCACTTTCTTATAATTAGAAGTGGCTTTACTCCCATTTTTACCTAAAAAATTCATTTTTGTTTAATTAGAAGGATCTGAACTTATAAATTTTTATATTTAGAAATAGAATCCCTCTTCTTATGAAATTGCTCCTATAATCCTGTTAAGTTACCATCCTTTTTAGGAGTCTATTAAATCTATGGATCCCTATGATTTCAAGAGAATTGAAGCCTAAAAATACATTCAGGATGGCATATCACCTTTAAACATTAAACTGAATTCAAATTGATTTTATTAAGAATGTTTCCTAATTATTTGATGTTAGTTGTGGTAAGTCTTCAAACTTCATGAAGCCAGATTTGGTAGAGATTGAATTGACCTGACATAGCATATTATGTATATACATTATAAATATGAATCTATAAACATTTATCTAATGCCTAAAGCAACTAACATTAAACTCCACCCTTGTTTTAAGCAGTTTATAAAACAGTGGTCCTGTGGGATGGGGGTTACAAGGGGGCTCAAGAGGGAGGACATATATGTATACATATCACAAGATGGTCAATACAGAAACCAGATTGATTATATTCTTTGCAGTCAAAGATGGATAAACTCTATATAGTTAGCAAAAACAAGACCTGGAGCTGACTGTGGCTCATATCATGAGCTCCTTATTGCAAAATTCAGGCTTAAATTGAAGAAAGTAAGGAGAATCACTAGACCTTTCAGGTATGACCTAAATCAAATCCCTTGTTTATACAGTAGAGGTGACAAATAAATTCAAGGGATTAGGTCTGGTAGACATACTGCCTGAAGAACTATGGACAGAGGTTCATAACACTGTACAGGAGGAGGTGACCAAAGTCATCCCAAAGGGAAAAAACATGCAAGAAAGCAAAATGATTGCCTGAAAGGTCTTACACATAGCTGAGAAAAGAAGTGAAAGGCAAAAGAGAAAGGAAAAGATATACCCAACTGAATGCAGCATTCCAGAGGATAGTAGGGAGAGATAAAAAAGCTTTAAAGTGAACAATGCAGAGAAATAGAGGAAAACAATAGGATGGGAAAGACTAGCGATCTATTCAAGAAAGCTGAAAATACCAATGGAACATTTTGTGCAAAGATGGGTGCAATAAAGGACAGAAACAGCAAGGACCTAACAGAAACAGAAGAGATTAAGGATAGGTGGTAAAAATACACAGAATTACGCAAAAATGGTCTTAATGACCTGGATAACAATGATGGTATGATACTTACCTAGAACCTGACATCCTTGAGTGTGAAGGCAAATGGGCCTTAGGAAGCATTACTATGAACAAAGCCAGTAGAGGTTTTCCAGTTGAGCTATTTCAAATCCTAAAAGATGATGTTGTTAAAGTGCTACACTCAATATGTCAGAATATTTGGAAAACTCAGCAGTGGCCACAGGACTGGAAACAGTTTTCTTTCCAATCCCAAAGAAGGGCAATGCCAAAGAATGTTTAAGCTACCACACAATTGCACTCATTTCACATGCTAGTAAGGTAATGCTCAAAATTCCTCAAGCTAGTCTTCAACAGTATGTGAACCGAGAACTTCCACGTACACAAGCTGGATTTAGAAGAGGCAGAGGAACCAGAAATCAAATTGCCAACATCCATTGGATCATAGAAAAAGTAAAGGAATTCCAGAAAAACATCTGCTTCATTGACTAAGCTAAAACCTTTGACTGTGAGGATCACAACTATGGCAAATTCTTAAAGAGCCACCTTACCTGCCTCCTGAGAAACCTGTATGCGGGTGAAGAAGCAACAGTTAACCATGGAGCAGTAGACTGGTTCAAAATTGGGAAAGGAGTACGTCAGGCTGTATATTGTCACCATGCTTATTTAACTTACATGCAGAGTACAGCATGTGAAATGCCAGGCTGGATGACTCATAAGCTAGAATTAAGATTGCCAGGAGAAATATCAACAACCTCAGATATGCAGATGATACCATTTTAATAGCAGAAAGCAAAGAGGAACTAAAGAGCCTCTTGATGAGGGTGATAGAGGAGAGTGTAAAAGGTGGCTCTAAATTCAGCATTCAAAAAACTAAGATCATGGCATCTGGTCTCATTACTTCATGGCAAATAGGTGGGGATAAAGGGAAACAGTAGCAGATTTTATTTTCTTGAGCTCCAATATCATTGCGGGTGGTGACTGCAACCACAACATTTAAAGACACTTGCTCCTTGGGAGAAAAGCTACGACAAACCTAGATAGCGTGTTAAAAAGCAGAGATGTCTTTTGCAAACAAAAGTCCATCTAGTCAAAGCTGTGGTTTTTCCAGTAGTCTTGTATGGATCTGAGAATTAGACCATAAAGAAGGCTGAATGCCAAAGAACTGATGCTTTTGAATTGTGGTGCTGGAGAACTCTTGAGAGTCCTATGGACAGCAAGGAGATCAAACCAGTTGATCCTAAAAGAAATCACCTGAATATTCATTGGAAATACTGATGCTGAAACTGAAGCTCCAGTATTTTGGCCACCAGATGCCAAGAGCTGACTCATTTTAAAAGACCCTGATGCTGGGAAGGGTTGAGGGCAGGAGGAGAAGGGGATGACAGAGGATGCGGTGGTTGGATGGCATCACCAAATCAATGGAAATGCGTTTGAGCTAACTGTGAGAGATAGTGAAGGACAGGGAAGCCTGGCGTGCTGCAGTCTGTGGGGTTGTAAAGAGTCAGACGACTTAGCGACTGAACAACAGTAGCTGATTCACATTGTTGTACATTGGAAACTAACAGAACATTGCACAGCAATTATACTCCAATTAAAAAATAAATAACCCAACAGTCATGTAATAACCCCTTGTTAACTAGTGTAGTCTTTTGAAAACTATGGGGATAAATATATTTAATGAATTATGAATTCATCTGTACTGACTTTCTCACCCTTTCTCTGAATTAGTTCCAGATAGAGAGAAGGCAATGGCAAGCCACTCCAGTACTCTTGCCTAGAAAATCCCATGGATGGAGGAGCCTGGTAGGCTGCAGTCCGTGGGGTTGCTAAGGGTCGGACACGACTGAGCGACTGCACTTTCACACATTGGAGAAGGAAATGGCAACCCACTCCAGTGTTCTTGCCTGGAGAATCCCAGGGATGGGGGAGCCTGGTGGGCTTCCGTCTATGGGGTCACACAGAGTCAGACACGACTGAAGTGACTTAGCAGCAGCAGCAGCAGCAACCCTACTTCGTAAATTATTTTTGGTGTAAGTGTACAGCATAGTGCTTCAGAACCTGGGATTTGAGATATATAGATAAGGGTGCCTATTTTACTCTGTTGCTATAGGTATCATTTCAGCCTTAGTTTGTTCATCTGTAAAATGGGTATAATAGGAAACCTCATGAGATTGTTATAATGCGTAATGAAATAGGTCAGTAGGGGGGAAAAACCCTTAATAGCACATAAGCAATCGGTAGTTTAATTATTTTTAAAGTTTTTCATACCAGAATTATGAAATTGTAGGTATTTTTCATACCTGAATACCTATGTGTGTGTGTGTGTGTGTGTATATACATATATATATATATATATATATATATATATATATATATATAAGTTATGAGATAGAGCCCTGGAAAAGGAAATGGCAACCCACCTCAGTACTCTTGCCTGGAAAATTCCATGGACTGAGGAGCCTGGTAGACTATAGTCCATGGGGTTGCAAAGAGTCAGACGTGACTGAGCGACTTCACTTCACTTTATGAGATAGAGTATAATTGAGGATAAAATGGTAGCATCAGATGCATTAAGTTGAAAAAAATGAGAAAAAATAACTTGAAAAGAAAAAGTTATTATTTGGCCCCTGTCATCTGGCAGCCTGCATTCTCAGGGAACAAGATAAATTTATATATATATGTATATACACACACATACTTTATTTTCTCATGGACTTCTGTAATAGTCACCTTAACTTGTCTTCTTAGCTCCACTTCTACCATGCTAGGTGAATTTTTTGACTCTTAAAATAAATTGACATTTAACTAACATACTATAAAATACACAGATATTAAGTCTTCTATTCAATGAGTTTTTGACAATTTTACATGAACCTATAAGCACCACCAGGCTTCAACAGTACGTGAACTGTGAACTTCCACATGTTCAAGCTGGATTTAGAAAATGCAGAGGAACCAGAGATCATATTCCCAACATCTGTTGGATCATCAAAAAAGTGAGAGAATTCTAGAAAAACATCTACTTCTGCTTTATTGACTATGCCAAAGCCTTTGACTGTGTGGATCACCACTAACTTGGAAAATTCTTCGAGAGATGAAGACCCCCTGACCTGCCTCCTGAGAAATCTGTATGCAGGTCAAGAAGCAACAGTTAGAACTGGACATGGAACAACAGACTGACTTCAAATCGAGAAAGGAGTATGTCAAGGTTGTATATTGTCACCCTGCTTATTTAACTTATATGCAGAGTACATCAAGAGAAATGCTGGACTGGATGAAGCACAAGCTGGAATCAAGATTGCTGGGAGAAATATCAATAACCTCAGATACACAGATGACACCATGCTTATGGCAGAAAGTGAAGAAGAACTAAAGAGTCTCTTGATGAAAGTGAAAGAGGAGAGTGAAAAAACTTGGCTTAAAACTCAATATTCAGAAAACTGAGATCATGGCCTCTGGTCCCATCACTTCATGGGAAATAGATGGGGAAATAATCCCATCCCCACTGTTCCAAGTAGGGAGGGGAAACAGTGACAGATTTTATTTTTGGGGGGCTCCAAAATCACTGCAGATGGTGACTGCAGCCATGAAATTAAAAGACGCTTGTTCCTTGGAAGAAAAGTTATGACCACCCTAGACAGCGTTTTAAAAAGCAGAGACATTACTTTGCTAACAAAGGTCCATCTAGTCAAAGCTATGCTTTTTCCAATAGCCATGTATAGATATGAGAATTGAACCATAAAGAAAGCTGAGCACCGAAGAATTGATGCTTTTGAACTGTGGTGCTGGAGAAGACTCTTGAGAGTCCCTTGGACTGCAAGAAGATCCAACCAGTCCATCCTAAAGGAAATCAACCCTGAATATTCATTGGAAGGACTGATGCTGAAGCTGAAACTCTAATACTTTGGCCACCTGATGCAAAGAACTGACCCACTGGACAAGACCCTGATGCTGGGAAAGATTGAAGGCAGGAGGAGAAGGGGATGACAGAAATTGAGATGGTTGGATGGCATCACCGACTCAATGGACATGAGTTTGAGTAAGCTCCAGGATTTGGTGATGGATAGGGAGGCCTGGTGTCCTGCAGTTCATGGGGTCGCAAAGAGTCGGACATGACTGATCAACTGAACTGAACTGATAAGCACCACCCAAATAAGATACAGAGCATTTCTCATTACCTCAGAAAGTTTTCTTGTGCCTTTTCCAAATGGTTTCCGTCTTCACTAGGCAGTCATTTTCTGATTTTTATAATTTAAGATTAGTTTTGCCTTGGACTTAGTATATGTGGAATTACACAGTTTGTATTCCCTTGTGTCAGCTAGCTTGATCATTTTTTCCAGGGCCCAACACCTGTTCAAAACACTCTCAATGATTCTTCTTTGCTTTTTGAACTAAATATAAACTTTTTGCCTGGGTGTCCAAGCTAGCCACCATATGGTTGCCACCTTCCTCTCCTGGCTTAACTCCCACTACTACTCTGCATTTATTATTTGCTTTTTCCTAAGTGCCTTTTCTCATGCAAGACCTTCTATTTGACTCTTACTTCTGTTTCCAGCTATTCAAATCTTAATCATTTGAATGGATTCTTTGAAGTTCATATCAGGTACCAGTTACTCCATGAATTTTTCTGGTTCTCCTAATGTGATGGTTCTCAAGTACTTTTTTCTCTCTTTTAAATCCTCATCCCAAGATCATCATAGGAACCTCTTTTGCACACAGAACAATTATTCTTAACTTTTCAAACATCATTCTACCCCTGTCCCTTGCCCCCTCTAATCACTGCTCCCTACAAAATGCATCCCACATTTTTTGAATACCCTGTTGCACTTTTTAATGAAAGATGCATGATTCCTGGTTTCCATTCTCTGGAATCTGACTGTGGGGGTTGAAATTCTCATTCTGCCAAATGTATGGCCCTGGGTGGATTAACTAATTTCTCTGCATCTAGTTTCTTCCTCTATAAAATGGACATATGTATTGTATACTATGTCATGGGCTCTTGTGAATTTTTAAATGTCATTAAATGCTTATTAGTAAAGACTTGAAAAGTGATACCTATTATTGCTAGGTATTATCATATTGGAGTCTTTTATGTTATTGCTTCATACTGCCAGTTGCATTACATTTTCCCTGTGACTTGGGTGTATTCATCTTAGTGGCTACCAAACTAAATAATAGTAACTTGCCCATTTAATAGTTTTTTGTATAAAAGTCTATGATGTGTTGGGAGATTTATTTATTTATTTGCCTATAAGAACTTAAGGATCTAGTCTCCACTCCTCCTCTTTTATCTCTCTCTCTTTTTTAATAATCTAATTTTATTTCTTTTTTTAAAAAATTTTTTGGTCATGTCACGTAGCATGTGGGATCTTAGTTCTTGGATCAGGGATTGAACCCAAGCCGCCCTGCATTGGAAGTGTGGAATCTTCACCACTGGACTGCCAGGGAAGTCCCTGGGAGATTTATTTAAAGACAGAACAATGGTGGTTCTGGATTTTATGCTTACTTTGCCAAATAGCTGTACTTAGTTCATCTCATTTTTCAGCGTCTTGCTTATTAAACACAATAATATCAGTGTCCTTCTCTTTGTTAAGGCAAATATGAATGAAATTCATGCCTTTGTAGTGGTACCGTATGTTGTCTTATCTCAACCTTGATATTTAAGGACAATCTTTAAATACAAATATTTATTCCCTACTATTTCTAGTTTATATGTTTGTGATTTTTTTAGATTTTCTTAAAGTCGTGCATGTTTGTAATTCTTTCTTTTAAAGTTTCATGATACTTTGATATGAATGCTACACATGCTTTGCATTGCTTACCTCCATTTAAATGGGTTAATGGCATTCAGTAAACTCTTCTTGATTCTTAATTAGAATGGACATAATTATCACTATTTAAGGAGGACTAGTAGGAAAATTAAAACCTGTAAGTTTACTTTGGGGTTTATTTTATTGAGTTTTATATTAGCACGTATCAAAGATGTTCTTGTTTGTTTGCATAAAGGGGAGCAGACAGCAGCATTACTCCTCTCTGCAGAATTTGTGCATATTATGAAAGACTTTTACTGTGGTGTTGCAGTATGCCTTGCTTCCCTTCAAGCTTTCATAAAGCAAATACAATCTGTGCTTACATTTGATTTCATGCAGAGTTGGTTTTTTTATATATAAATAACCAGGTCCCTGAGTTCTTGGGTCTTCAGATGCTCGGTATTCACCAGTTGCCACCTGACTATCATTCATTTGTTTTTAATATTAAATTGACCTTTTCCAGACTCTCTCGTTGAGGAAGTTGGAGTCTGCATAACACCAGCTGTGTGTGGTATCAGAATGGAACAATAACTCAGGGATACAGAGTATGCCTCGCCTGGGTTTCCTGAAATTGTGCCTTGATTCCTTTTGTCAGTAGAATATTTCAAATGAATGAAAGCAGCATTTTCTATTTTTAGTTTTTGGGAGGAGGGATACACTTCTTTACAAAGCAAATGCTTGGCCTGAAAATTCAAATTTTATTTAGTATGTCTAATTTGCTTAAAGTAATATATACAGTAATACATACATACAGGAGAGATTTTAGCTGTCTTTACTGTTATGGTTATCAGACCCTTTCTCTTCACATTAACTTGATCATTTAAAGTTATTTTTTAGACTTTAATAAAGAAAATATCTCCATTCTAGCTTCTGCTGCCAGCATGAGAGCAGTTTTTTTTTTTTTCATGAATATTTTCAGGACTTTTTTCTGACATTTTTAAGTAGATAAAAGTGGATTGTGTTTATGGAGTTAATATTTCCTTTCCTTTGGCATTAAATATACTATTATTTGTAACTTCCAAAAATTAGGATTAGTCTAGTTTTTTTTTTATTCTTTTCTTTGCCTGAGTAAGTTCTTCGTAGAACAGTTCTCAAAGAATTTGTTAGTTCAGAATCTAATATGAATCAATAAATATTTTCTGATAGCTAATTTGAACAACCAGATGATTGGGAATTCTTGAGAAGCATACAAAGAACTATATAGCTTCATGTGTGTTTTATAAATCATTCTGGTGATTTCTTAGGACATTGGCATTAAAAGCCAGAGGTACTAATTTTTCTTTGTCTGACCTCAACTGCATTTGTGGAGGTCCCAGGCTGACAAGTAAAATAGTTGCTTGCTGTTTAGTAAATCTCTCTGGGAATTGTTTATGGTGGTTTGGGAGGCTCATTCCATGCATTAAAACTTGACTTTCCTGCATTTTATGTGAACTCCTTACTCCTGAAGTGTTAAAATTTCTTGCTTTCTCTCTCGTGCCACTGAGCCACCTCCTTACTAGAGGCCTACTAGAGACATTATCAATGATTGGATGTCAGGCAATGTGATGTAACGTATTTTGTTTTATCACTTCTTTTGTGTTGCTGCTGCTACTGCTAAGTCACTTCAGTCATGTCTGACTCTGTGTGACCCCATAGACGGAAGCCCACCAGGCTCCCCCGTCCCCGGGACTCTCCAGGCAAGAACACTGGAGTGGGTTGCCATTTCCCTCGAACACGGAGTGGGTTGCCATTTCCCTCGAACACTGGAGTGGGTTGCCATTTCCCTCTCCAATGTGTGAAAGTGAAAAGTGAAAGTGAAGTCGCTCAGTCATGTCCGACCCCCAGGGACCCCAGGGACTGCAGCCCACCAGGCTTCTCTATCCATGGGATTTTCTAGGCAATAGTACTGAAGTGGCTTGCCATTGCCTTCTCCGTTAGGGCTCTCCAAAACATCATGTCTGGAATAAGGGACAATATGGCATGTGTCATGAATCAGTAGAACCTGGAGAGGAAATTCCTCATTGAACTGACTCGACTTCTATTTAATTTTTTGCTTTTGAAAATTAGTAGTAGAAACAAAGCTAAATACCAGCTGTGTGAGGTTTTATACTCTTAGTTTCCTTACCAGTCTCTATGAAAATGAGACATGATCATTTAAGCTGCATTTTCAAAGAACCCTATTGAAAAGAAAAAGGAAGTGGGGACAGAGCATTTAGGTAGCAATTATATCTTTTCCTGGGGCAACCGTATATCATATTCATACACTGCTGTGTTTGGCTGCCTGTTTTGTATTTTGAAAAAGTAGTTGCATAATAATAAAATGTTCTGCATGTAGTGGAAAGACCACGATTGCTTGAATCTCCCAATCCAATCTTCATTTTAAAATCCTGTCCTAGGGTTGGCATTAGACTTGGTAACAGTGTCAGACTTTTTTATTTTTTCATGCCATTTTTCTAGCACTTCAGTCTAGAAAGGTCAGCAGGTGACTTCATAATAACCAGATTTAAAAGCTGTTGGTTGGACCCAGCATTCTGGCTCTAGAAACGCTGGCAATACAAGTAAAGCGAACAGCTCTGCCCAGAACAGCTGCCATGGAAGCCACAGGGGCAACCAGTGCAATTGCCTGCGCCGTGTTTTGTGAGGCAGCCTTCCCCTTAAACACTGGTACTTTATGCTGGTGATTAGAATTTGGCATTTGGGAGCAAGGTCCTGTGACCTTCTGTTTTGTGTGAATATGCACAGCATTGCGTTTTTATGTTACACCCTTAATATACAGTCCAAACACAAAAGCTTCCTGAGGAGAGCCAATTTAAGACCGAAGAGGAAAAGATTTTATGATGCTATTTAAACTGAACAAGGCTATCAAATGTAATGGATTAGAATGAAGTGGAAAACAAACAAGCCTGTGGTAACACAGATCCAAAAAGGTTGAACCTAGCCTCTGACCATCACCTCTTGCATTGATTAGGCCTGATTTATCAATAGACAGTTTCTTTCAGTCAAGATAATTGAAGTGCTTTGATCTTTTAAAATTCTGCTGTTGCAGATGGAGGGAATATTTTATTCAGTTTTCATGAAACTATTAAAATTATCTGTTATCATATTCAGCATACTGTGGTGCGCTTAATTAAAGTTTTTTTTAATTGTTCATGTTCTCTAAGGGTTTTTACCACTAGCTCATACTTCTGAAATGTATGAGGGTGGGATCAAATGAGATTTGTTTTGATTACACAACAAATAGCATAACCTTGAATTTTGTTTTTAGATAGAGATGAAATCCAATATATGACATTATAGTTTAGCTCATTGCTTCCCAACATTTAAACTATCTAGACAGTGGTAAATGGATGTTTTGAGAAATAGTTTACTGTATTAGTCTTCTGGAGAACATTAGTGTTAGTCTATAGAGGGGCTTCCCTAGTGGCTCAGATGGTAAAGAATCCACCTGCAATGCAGGAGACCCGGGTTTGATCCCTGAGTCAGGAAGATCCGCTGAAGAAGGGAACGGCTACCCACTCCAGTTTTCTTGCTTGGAAAATTCCATGGACAAAAGAGCCTGGAGGGCTGTAGTCCATGGGGTTGCAAAGAGTCGGACATGACTGAGTGACTGAACTGAACTGAACTGAACTGAAGCTGAGACTAACACAATAGTGTGCTTAGGAACAGGGCTTCCTTGGTGGCTCAGATGGTAAAGAATTGGCATACAATGCGGGAGATCTGGGTTTGATCCCTTGGTTGGGATGATCCTCTGGAGGAGGGCATGGCAACCCACTCCAGTATTTTTGCCTGGAGAATCCCCATGGACAGAGGTGCCTGGGAGGCGATTGTCCATGGGGTCACAGAGTTGGACATTACTGAGTGACAAAGGAGAGTGACCCTAGGCGCATTCAAATAGTTGTTTCAGATGTTTGTGCTCAGCATGTGGAGATGTTGAAGGGAGTTTTTGAAATAAAAACTCTTAAGTGCCTATTGTTTTTTAAGGGGGACAATTGAGGAAGGAGGAGGCTAGATTTTCTATTACAACTTAAATGAAAAGTACCTGATAGATGTTAAGTGCTAAAAGGGTAGTCTAACTTATATGCAGAGTACATCATGAGGAACGCTGGGCTGGAAGAAGCACAAGCTGGAATCAAGATTGCTGGGAGAAATATCAATAACCTCAGATATGCAGATGACACCACCCTTATGGCAGAAAGTGAAGAGACTTTCATCAAAAGTCTCTTGATGAAAGTGAAAGAGGAGAGTGAAAAGGTTGGCTTGAAGCTCAACATTCAGAAAACAAAGATCATGGCATCTGGTCCCATCACTTCATGGGAAATAGATGGAAAAACAGTGGAAACAGTGTCAGACTTTATTTTTTTGGACTCCAAAATCACTGCAGATGCTGATTGCAGCCATGAAATTAAAAGACGCTTACTCCTTGGAAGGAAAGTTATGACCAACTTAGATAGTATATTAAAAAGCAGAGACATGACTTTGCCAACCATGGTCCGTCTAGTCAAGGCTATGGTTTTTCCCGTGGTCATGTATGCATGTGAGAGTTGGACTGTGAAGAAAGCTGATCGCCGAAGAATTGATGCTTTTGAACTGTGGTGCTGGAGAAGACTCTTGAGAGTCCCTTTTACTGCAAGGAGATCCAACCAGTCCATTCTAAAGGAGATCAATCCTGGATGTTCGTTGGAGGGACTGATGCTGAAGCTGAAACTCCAATACTTTGGCCACCTCATGCGACGGGTTGACTCACTGGAAAAGACTCTGATGCTGGGAAAGGTTGGGGGTGGGAGGAGAAGGGGACGGCAGAGAATGAGATGGCTGGATGGCATCACCGACTCTGTGGACATGGGTTTGAGTGAGCTCCGGGAGTTGGTGATGGACAGTGAGGCCTGGCGTGCTGTGATTCATGGGGTTGCAGAGAGTCGGACACGACTGAGAGACTGAACTGAACTGAACTGAATATGACAACTTTTGAAAGAGCTACTTCTAGGTAGATCTAATGTGATAACTGTTCTGTAATTTGCCTGGAGTCCTCTTCATTGCCAGTGATCAGTCCTAAACTCATGGGGAAGGAGTCCCAGTTTACTAAGGAGACCACAGTGAGTGGCCAGAGTTGGGCAGTTCCTACTGCTAAAAAAGGCTTGTTCACTTTGGTTCCTGCATTGACCAATGATTAGTCCTTCTTATAAATAAGATTTTCCCCAGTGAGTATTGATTGATACCTAATGACATTTTTATTTCTCAAGGCTAGGGTGAGAGCTATTTTAAAAACACAAAACGATTTAAATCTTTTTAGTATACATCTGATGCTAAGTCATGTCAGTCATGTCTGACTCTGTGCGACCCCATAGACGGCAGCCCACCAGGCTCCTCTGTCCCTGGGATTCTCCAGGCAAGAACACTGGAATGGGTTTCCATTTCCTTCTCTAATGCATGAAAGTGAAAAGTGAAAGTCTAAAATAACATATTATTTCCTTAGCACACCAAAGTTCATTTTCATTGTGGATATCTTAAATAATGCAAACAATGAGAAAAGGGAGAGAGATGAAAAAGAAGGCCCTGAGCTCTGCAGCACGGAGGACTTGGGATTGAATCTTGGTTCTACCCTTTACTGGGCAAGTGATCTTTGGTAATCTTATAACAGAGAACAATACCCAGCCCATGCTGAAAGGTTAATGAGATAGTAAATGCAAATAGCTTAAAAGAGTGCTCCACGTGTAGTAAGTGTTGAATATGTACTTATACAAGTATGCTGCTGCTAAGTCACTTCAGTCGTGTCCTACTCTGTGCGACCCCATAGACTCCACCAGGCTCCACTGTCCCTGGGATTCTCCAGGCAAGAATACTGGAGTGGGTTGTTCTCCAGTGCATGAAAGTGACAAGTGAACGTGAAGTCACTTAGTCGTGTCGGACTCTTAGTGAACCCATGGACAGCAGCCTACCAGGCTCCTCCATCCATGGGATTTTCCAGGCAAGAGTACTGGAGTGGGTTGCCATTGCCTTCTCCATATATAAGTATAAATACAAATAAATATGTATTGAGTACTTATAGATTGGTGTACTGAGAATTTTACATTATAGATAAATCTATATAAAGGTGATATGTGTAAATTCTAGTGAACATCTTCAGCTCTGTCTTTAAAGCAGAATGTCCTGCTCAGTAAATGGAAGGTTTTATGATTATCAATAAAATCCCCAAAATCGTCTCCCTTGGTGATGATTTCTCTTAATTTCCTTTAACATAAAATAGTCAATGAGTGATATATCTATAAACTTTCTAGATACTTCTTCGCACCTACTTTTTAAAATTTAACACTAGTTTATAAATATGTTGTCACAATGCCAACTTTATCAGCCATTCATTTTTACATTTATTTATTAAATTTTTATTGGAGTATAGTTAATTTACAATGTTGTGTTAGTTTCAGGTGTCTAGCAAACTGAATCAATAGTTATATGTATACATATATCCAATCTTTTTTAGATTCTAGCCATAGATTATTGTGTTAAAGGTTGAAACATTTTTAAACTAATCCTTCCTTTACTATTGTTACTGTGCTTTTTTAAAAATCTTATCTCCTATAAATATGTGGTAAGCATCCTTATGGTTAAATCTTGGCACATAGTGATTTTTTTTCTAGGATAAATTCCTAGAAGTAAAATTGGAGGACAAAAGGCATACAAGAGTTTCAAACACTTACAGATTACTCTGGGAATTTGTTTTCCTTTTGGTATATATTTTAAAATATTTTCATGTAAAATCAAAAGTTATAAGGTTATGGAATATTTACTTCCTTTTGTATAAGAAAAAGCTTTTAATCTTATTTTTAAAAATTTATGATTTTTGTGTAAAAGAAAAGTGGATGCAATGAATTGCTTCTCCCTGTGCAGGTCCCTGGGGGGTCGTTGGGGTCCTTGGTTAGGGGGTGATAGACCATGTTGTCTATCCTGGCTTGTCATCCTATAAATGCCCTGTAAATTCCCTGGAAAGTCCCAAGGGAAATAATCTACCTTGGGACCTAGACAGCCCAAGAAGCTTCATTAGTTATGGGCTTGTTCAGGAAAACAGTTCATTTTAAGAAACTCAGACACTATCAGTTGGTAAGAATGTATTAGTATTTACACTATGCACAGTAAACTCCCTCTCTGGGCAACACACTTGGAGCAAGTTGCTTCATAATAAGTCTCTAGAAGTGGTCATAGGTAAACTTTATTTTAAAGGTTGGAGTCTTAATCTGCTGATCTGGTTCATTTCTTTACCAATGGGTGTTTGGATCTATCTGTTTGTCACTACAGACTGTTGACAGGTGCCAGTTTCTTTTGGGAAGCCATCACTGGTATGAAAATTTTCCTGATATATTTAGACTTCCATATTTACATTTATTATATGGGCTGCCATCTATGGGGTCACACAGAGTCGGACGCGACTGAAGCGACTTGGGAGCATGCAGTAATATCATTGCAAAAATGTCTACAGTTAACTCTGAATTAATCTAGTGTCTTGAGCAGTATTTTTCTTATTTTATTTTGTAAAACTTAGTTCATAGAATTATATACACACAGATGCACACACATCATCAAATCTTACTATTCACTTTTTTTTTTTTTTCCTTTTCTCCTTTCTCTACTATGTTCTCCACCCTTTTTTTCTGCATTGAGTTCGGGTTACTTTCAGTAAAAGATACCTTCTGAAAATTCAAGGCTTTCTCTAGGAAAATCTGTAAGGACCGCATCTACTTTGTGGTATGAAGGCTCTGAATATGAGCAAGAAAGCCTGGTTGATGTCTGTGCATGTGTACTAGCTAATTTCTATTTAAAGGGCTTAGAGATGTTTGATTCTGAAATCCAGGATTGAATTTTTACCGCATATTCATTTTTTCTTCATGAAAAAATGTAATTTTGGTAGGTAAGTGAGCAGGTTGGTTATTCATTGCAAATTCTGCTATTGCTGGAGCGTTCTACTTTTCTCCTCCAGTGAAGCCTAGAGATGTTTATGTGCCGAGGAATCATGGTGCGGTAACCAGCGAGAGCTGTGAGACAGTTGTGCAGATACTTTTAAAGAATTGATGTTAGCAAAGGGTGAAGCTCTGAAAAAGGAGTTGTTACTGGGAGAATTAATGCTTGATTAACACTTGGTGCTAACTGGAATGTTTCCCTGTTTTCCATACATTTTCCTCTCTGTTATTTCTCTTGCATTATTAATACATATCCATATATGTATTCTTTTAATAAGATCATTTTTCTTACACATATATTCCCCTTCTGTCTGCACACCTATGTTCCTGTTTTCTTAAAAGAGCTGTATAGGCTATTTCAGCAAAGCATATTTTGTTTTAAAGAAAGATAGGACTTTAAAGTCCCTTTCCCTAAACTGCATGTTCATACTTGTGGTGAGCAGAATGATGGCCTCCAAAGAAGTCTCCATCATAATCCCTGGAACCTGTGGCTCTATTATATTAAATGGTGATGGAAAATTAGTGTGTCATTTGGAATTAAGGTTTTGAGAGTCCCTTGGACTGCAAGGAGATCCAACTAGTCCATTCTAAAGGAGATCAATCCTGGGTGTTCATTGGAAGGACTGATGCTAAAGCTGAAACTCCAATACTTTGGCCACCTCATGCGACGAGTTGACTCACTGGAAAAGACTCTGATGCTGGGAATGATTGGGGGGCGGGAGGAGAAGGGGATGACAGAGGATGAGATGGCTGGATAGCATCACCGACTCGATGGACATGAGTTTGAGTGAACTCCGGGAGTTGGTGATGGACAGGGAGGCCTGGTGTGCTGTGATTCATGGGGTCGCAAAGAGTCGGACACGACTGAGCGACTGAATTGAACTGAACTGAATGAGCTGATTATAAAATACAGATATTACCCTGAATTATCTAACTTTTCCCAGTATGCTCACAAAAATCCTTTAATGTAGAAGAGGAGGTAAAAGAATAGGCCAGAGTAATGTGCTGTGGTTCATGGGGTCGCTAAGAGTCGGACACGACTGAGCGACTGAACTGAACTGAATGTGATGTGAAAACTCAACCTGCTGTTGCTAGCTTTGAAGTTGGAGAAAGAGGACCATGAGTCCAGGAATGTGGGTGGCCATATGTAAATTTCCAAAAAAAAAATACTCTTGTGTAACAAATGCACGCATATTTTTCCTTCCTTTTATTTTGTACAAACTGGACTTTTTTTAATCTATGCTTTTATATTCCTTGAGTTATTGCTTTTTAAATCAGGTGTTGAAAAGATATGTGGTCTTCTCTGGTGGCTCAGTCAGTAAAGAATCTGCCTGCAATGCGGGGGACCTGGTTTCAATCCCTGAGTTGGGAAGATCCCCTGGAGAAGAGCATGGCAACCCACTCTTGTATTCTTGCCTGGAGAATCCCCATGGACAGAGGTGCCTGGCTAGAGACTATTGTTTAGATCAGTTCAGTTCAGTTCAGTCGCTCAGTCGTATCCGACTCTTTGCGACCCCATGAATCACAGCACGCCAGGCCTCCCTGTCCATCACCAACTCCCGGAGTACACTCAAACTCATGTCCATCGAGTCAGTGTTGCCATCCAGCCATTTTTTAAAAAAACAGCTCTATAGTTTTCCCTTATATGACCGAATAATAGTTTATTTAAATAGTCCTCTATTGATGGACTATTAGGATATTTTCAGTTTTGGTTGTTACATGTTGTCTTAAACTTTTGAGGTTTCTATAACAGAATACTATAGTGTAGGTGGCTTAGGGACAACAGAAATTTATTTCTCACGGTTCTGAAGGTTGGGAAGTCCAGGTGCTGAGATCAAGGTGCTAGCACGGTTGGGTTCCGGTCAGGGCCTGCTTCCTGGTTCATAGATGCCATCTTCTTCTTATGTCCTCATAGTGCAGAAGAGCAGAGGAGCTCTTTGGGATCTCCTTGGAGTTGAAATTCATCCTGTGAATTTGGGGTCACATTCAGTCAATGGCATAAGTCTTTGTGAACACACACAGTATATTTTCAACATAAATTCCTAAAGTGGAATGGATGAATAAGTTTATGAATTTACAATTTTGATGGTTATTGCCAATTTAACTCTCCACGAAGGCCATCCATGGTCTACTCTGTTTATAGCCTCTCTCTGGGCTATAGTGTACCTTGCCTTTTTTAGTCGTGGTGAAGTGGAAAGTGCAAAACACTAAGAGGCAGAGATCAGACTCTCACTCTTTTATTCCCTATTAAACACAATGTCAAACACTTTCCTGATTTCCGGCTTCAGTTCTGCAGATGATCTGGGTCTTAAAGCCGGTTTGGTTCCATTGGTAGTGAGGAGAACGGGACGGCAGTTGGAGTGCCCATGTCCTACAGCCTAGTTCCTGTGGGATGACTGTGCAACTCTAGCAGGGGAAGGATTGGAGTCACATGTCCAACCTTATCTTTTCTCTTATTTGGGATACTGATGGATGTAGACATATAGTATTTAGCTAGTGTGCGTGATTCCTGAGGTAGTTCTGTTTTGGAAATATGCAGCCTGTCTCTAGAAGGGGAACAAGGCCTTGGCATATTAATTTTTCAAGACAAGATGTTTGCCTCATAAGCTGAAAAAATCACGTAGCCCTTGAAGGGGCCATGACAGTGGGATATAGGGCATTTTCCTCCAGGAGTCTTCCATAAAACTTCATAAAAAATGATGTATAAACATACCTGCTCACCCCACTTTAATCAACTTAAAGTTTGTCTGAACAGACTTTAAAAAATGACAATTCTACCACTTCCTAGCTCTGTGATGTTAGGATGATCACAGTTTTCTCACTTATAAAATGAGGATAACAGTACATTGGAAGCACGATCATTTTGCAGCTATTACTGCTACTCTTTGTCAACCTGATGAGTGAAAATAATATCTCATTTAACTGTTTCTTTAATTGTGAATGAGTTTGAACATTGTTAAATGACACCACCCTTATGGCAGAAAGTGAAGAAGAACTAAAGAGCCTCTTGGTGAAAGTTAAAGAGGAGAGTGAAAAAGTTGGCTAAAAGCTCAACATTCAGAAAACTAAGATCATGGCATCCGGTCCCATCACTTCCTGGCAAATAGATGCGGAAACAGTGGCTGACTTTATTTTTCTGGGCTCCAAAATCACTACAGATGGTGATTACAGCCATGAAATTAAAAGACACTTACTCCTTGAAAGGAAAGTTATGACCAACCTACACAGCATATTAAAAAGCAGAGACATTACTTTGCCAACAAAAGTCTGTCTGGTCAAGGCTACGGTTTTTCCAGTGGTCATGTATGGATGTGAGAGTTAGACTATAAAGAAAGCTGAGCACTGAGGAATTGATGCTTTTGAACTGTGGTGCTGGAGAAGACTCTTGAGAGTCCCTTGGACTGCAAGGAGATCCAACCAGTGCATCATAAAGGAGATCAGTCCTGGGTGTTCATTGGAAGGACTGATGTTGAAGCTGAAACTCCAATCCTTTGGCCACCCGATGGGAAGAGCTTACTTGTTTGAAAAGACCAGGAGGAGAAGAGGATGACAGAGGATGAGATGGTTGGATGCTATCACCGACTCAATGGACATGGGTTTGGGTGGACTCTGGGAGTTGGTGATGGACAGGGAGGCCTGGTGTGCTGCGGTTCATGGGGTTGCAAAGAGTCGGACACGACTGAGCGACTGAACTGAACTGAATAGCTTATTTTATGTTAAATAGGTTAACTGCTTTTCTGCCATCTATGTTTCAAGTGACTTTTTTCAGTTTGTCCTTTGTCTTTTGTCTTTATTCATGGTATTCTTCTCTCCTGCAGATATTTCAAATATTTGTGAAGTCAGTTTATATATGTGTGTGGGCGTATCTTTTTCTTTGTGTCTTGCCTGCAAAGACCTTCCTTTCTATAAGGTTCTTTTAAAAATTATTAAAACCTCCCATATTTCCTTCTAGAACTTTTACACTTTTTTTACTTTAGAATCTTTGTTCCACCAAGAGTTTTTTTTCTCTTTTTTTAGGAAACTTATGAAATTAAATATTAGAATGAGATTTGGCATAATCTTTGTGTTAAACATATAGTATATTTTAACAGAGTGGTACTGCTCAGTATATATTTTTCCATTAATGATGATAATTAATGAATAATTCTTTTTTACTTTTGAAGGTTTCAGTATAATTATATAGGGGTGGGGTAAGTAGTGTTTTAGACCATAATTACAACACAAGGCAAATCACCTTTTTGTTTTTAAGTTATAGTAATCAATAAAGAATTAGACATTCAACAATGAGTTGTTAAAACATCATAAATCGCGCTACCATAATCTATCTTCAGAACACCTTCTGTTATCTAAGTCTACTTTGTCATGTCTGATTATAGCAGTTTGGAAGTCAGAGCGTTAGTCACTCTGTAGTGCCCAGCTCTTTGCCACCCCATGGACTGTAGCCAGCCCTGCTCCTCTGTCCATGAGATTCTTCAGACGAGAATACTGCAGTGAGTTGCCATTCCCTTCTCCTCTTTCACCTTCATCAAGAAGCTCTTTAGTTCCTCTTTGCTTTTTGCTATTAAAGTGGTACCATCTGTGTATCTGGGGAAGTCATGAGTTTGAGACGAATTAACTTTTTACGACAAGAAATATTTTTACTTCTATATTACTTCTGTTGTAACTGCCTCATGTTCCCAGGTCAACAGGACTCAGAGGAGGTCAGGGAGTTTCTTGTATTTAATTGCCTTTCATCTACGAAGATTTGTTATGAGTGGGATCTAAAAGGGAGCCTTACCTCATCTCCCAAGATGAGGAAGTGATTGTCTACACCATCATAATACATAAACATTGTTATTTATTGAATTCCCTCAGAATATTCCATAAATATTATTTCAGTTTTCAGATTTTAATATTAGTGGTATTATTTTTAAGTCCAAACTTGCAAAATAACACCACCACATCCCTGTGAGATAGCAAATATTATTCCCATTCACAGTTGAAAGAGATTCCAATTGAGTATTAGCATCTGCTTTGCCTGAGGATGAAGGTACCAGTCTGTGTTTAACTTTCTAGCCTGTTTTCCTTAATTACATTTACATTTCTCATGGTCTGCATTTCTCAGGGTCAAAAAAGTTTTGAGAGGATCATAGAAAACAATACATTCTTAGCAGCTCTGAGGAAAGCAGTTTAAAATGTTATACCTCTGGGCTACCCTGCTTGTTGTCATTATTTAGTTTTCACCCTATGTTGTTCTTTGATTTTGCACGACCCTGGGATGGATACTTAATGCTTGCTTTTTCCATTTCCTTCTCTCTCAGATGTCTTTTCACCTTGGCTTCATAAAGAAAAGAAAAGGGATTGTTACAGTTTTGATTAAGGTATCTCGTTGTTGTTGTTTAGTCGCTAAATTGTGTCCGACCTTTTTGCAACTTCATGGACTGTAGCCCACCAGGCTTCTCTGTCCATGAAATTTCCCAAGTAAGAATACTGGAGTGGGTTGCTACTCCCCTCTCCAGGGGATCTTCCTGATCAGGGATCGAACCCACATCTTCTGCATTGCAGTCAGATTCTTTACTGCTGATCTACCAGGGAAGCCCACATATCTGATAGAAAGTTTCATTTTAGGGGGAGAGGGAGAAGGAAATGGCAACCCGCTCCAGTATTCTTGCCTGGAGAATCTCGTGGACAGAGGAGCCTGGTGGGCTACAGACCATGGGGTCACAAAGAGTCGGACACTTAGCACATAAAGCATGAGGGAGGTGGGAGGAGAACAAGGGAAAGAAGAATTATCTTTCTAACAAAACAAATTGGATAACATCATTCATTTGCTTAAAAATCTGATAAGCCAGTACCATTTGACAGCTTGACATATACCAGGCACCATTCAGGAGCTTTGTGTTCTTAATCCATTTAATTCCTCCGTTCCGTTCCGTTCTGTCGCTCAGTCGTGTCCGACTCTTTGCGACCCCGTGGACTGTAGCCTACCAGGCTTCTCCGTCCATGGGATTCTCCAGGCAAGAATACTGGAGTGGGTTACCATTTCCTTCTCCAGGGGATCTTCCCGACCCAGGGATCGAACCGGGGTCTCCCGCATTGGAGGCAGACGCTTTAACCTCTGAGCCACCAGGGAAGCCCCATTTAATTGGGTACCTTTTATCATCCCATTTCACACAGGAAGAAATGAATTCAGAGAAGTTTTAAAGAAAGTTTCCATGGTCACACAGTGTGAGAACCAAGAATCAAGAAAGAACTCTGTGACTGTAAAGTTAGTGTTTGTTTATTCATCTATTTCTTATATTTCTAAATACCATTCATGTTCAGACATCTCTCAAATTTTTTATTTCTAGATTTCTTGATCTAGTCTGAACTGCTTTAGTCTAGACCTTTAGTCTAGTCTTGAGCTTTTCTCTGAACTCTAGACCTGTTCATCCAGTGGCCTGATTCAGCATCTCTGCTTGAGCGGCCCATAAATACATCAAACTCCTGATTTCTAGCACTTCATCCACCTACTGCTCATCCATTTATTTCCTTCTCAGATCCTGACTGCTCCATCCTTCTACTTGCTCAGGGCAGAAATTCCTAAAGTCATCCATAACCCCTTTATTTTTTATACTCCACATGTACTCTGTTAAGAAGTCTGGTTGACTTTATCCTCAAAATTGCAGACACCATTTCTGCCTGGATTACTCAAAGGTCTCCTGGCTGGTGACCCTGCTTTCACTCTTGATTCCCAAGCATATTCTAAACACATCAGTAGAGAGAGACTTTTCAGTCAAACTTCTTTTCTGCTCAAACCCTCCTGAAGCTTTCCTTCACCCTCAGAGTTAAAACCCTACGGGATCTGGCCTTGGTAGCACTCTGATCTGATCTCCTCTTAGGTTCCCTTTGCTGACCTGCCCTAGCCACACAGGCCTTCTTGCTGTCCGCTGAACCACCAGGCTTCTGTAGGGTTTCTGCACTTCGTGTTCCTTCTTCCTGGAATGACCTCCCCTCAGATATCTGCAGGGCTCACACCCATTTCCTCCAGTCTTCTCAGTGAGGCTGATGAAACAAAATTTATATTTTAAAGCAAGTCAAGAAAAACTGAACATAAACTTCTCTCTGTGTGTTTGTTCAGGCCTCCATAGGTACAGTGTGTAGCTGTGTTACACATTAACCAGCGATCCTCAAAGATGGGAATGCTGGCTTGAAAGTTAAGAGCTATTTTTTCTCTTTCTTCTGACCCTACAGTGTCAGAACTTCTGTGACAGTAACTTTAAAAAAAAATAACTTTCTTTCCCAACTCTTTTGGGAGTCCTGGTGACTTGCTGCTTGCTTTGCATGTTTACCCGGACTATGTATCCTTGGTGAACTTTATATAAAATATCCGTGTGTCATATTGATGTACGATCTTACATCTGAAAAACATATATGAGTGTGCCTTTGACTTCTGACAGGTAGAATAATTCTCAGAGCTCTCTGAGAATCTACTTCCTGCATTATAATCCTCAGTTTGGTTCAAATAAAATTCCCTTTTTCTTCCACTGTACTTATAACCTCCTGAAAAGATTATAAAATTTACTTGTTAATGTGTATTATCTATTTCCCCTACCTGCTCTTTCAATTGAAAGATCCATATATGACAGGTTTTTTTCTTTTTTTTTTTTCGGTTTGCTTGGTTCATTTTGTATGCCTAGCAATTATCTCAAGGCCTGGTACATTGTTGCTGCTGCTGCTGCTTGGTTCATTTTGTACGCCTAGCAATTATCTCAAGGCCTGGTACATTGTTAGTAATCAATAAAATGTGTGGAATAAATTTATTCACAAATGTGTCCAGCTCAGTGCTAACAGTGAGAAATACAGAGGACTTCCCTGGCTCTCAAACTTTTAATTAATCCATCCTTTTAGGATTTTTGTGTGTGTGCTAAGTCGCTTCACTTGTGTCTGACTGTTTGTGACCCTATGGACTGTAGCCCACCAGGCAGGCTCCTCTGTCCTTGGGACTCTCCAGGCAAGAATACTGGAGTGGGTTGTCATGCCCTCCTCCAGGGAATCCTCCTGACCCAGGGATCAAACCCATGTCTCTTATATCGCCTGCATTGGCAGGCGGGTTCTTTACCACTAGCGACACCTGGGAAGCCCAGAAAGAGTCAGACTCATGTCTGTCTGTCTCTTATTTTCCTGTGCTGCTCACAGCCTCCCGGACAGCTTCCCGTCACCTGTGAGGTGAGCCCCGTTCCCCAAGCATGGCCTATAGGACCCTGTCAGTCTGCACTCAGCCTCTGTGGCCAGTCTTTGTTTTCCTTCTCTTCTGGGTCACTGACAACTCCAGCTTCTGTTTAAAAACTTGCTCTTTACCTAATAGGCCACATGCTGTAGTGTCACACCTCTGCAAAATGTTTTTCACTAACTGAAATGCTGCTTCTTCCCATTTCTGCTTGGAGAATCTATGCTTGTCCTTGGAATCTCAGCTCTTGTGTTACTTCCTCTGTGAAGCCTTTTTTTCTCCTTTTAAAGCTTCACTTGGGGAGGCAGTTGGTCACTGCACCCTGTTTCCCAGAATGCCACCTATCACGTGGCTTACTTACTTACACTTTCACTGTGTTCTCTTTAGTCTCCAGGAACGGGGCTTTCTTCTCTTCTTCTTTGCTTTGCCAATACCTAGTCCAGAGCCTATTCACAGAATATACAGTACACTAAGAAAACGTTTCTTCCATCACTTAATGATGATATGAGTTATAATGGATAATGCAGACATCTAAGGATTTTGAATATAAAAACAGAAAACTGTCAGTTGTAATCTGAGAAAGTCTAGAAGACATCTCATAAATGCTCTGTGGATGGAGCGTTCGTCTATTCACTGCCCTAGAGTAGGGTTCAGCACCTAGCCCTGCCGCTTGTGTCAGGCTTAACCTCACTGAATTCCTCATCTCTCTAAACCTCCACCTAGTCTATGAAGTGGAGACTAATATTGGTGCCTACCTATAGTGTTGGTGGGAAGATTTAATTGCAATGAATATAAAGGGACTGCCATATATTCAGTATTAAATACATAAATAAAATGGCAGTAAAGCCTTCTGGAGGAGTTAATATTTGTACAGCATGATTTTAGATTTAAATTGCATTAAATAGATTGAGCAAAAGGCTAAACCAAAGACGTCGGTCATTTACCCAAAAAAACCCACTTTTTTTGTTACTTTGTGTGTTCATCCTTCAGAATTATTTCTGACACTCATCTTTTTTTTCTGTATAGAGACCTCATTTGAGGTGACAAAGTGAATATTTTAAACGTTTAAGTGAAGAGAATTTAGAAACGGCTATTATAAACAGTTGTAACCTGAGAGTTGTATGTTTCATCAGAACCATTTACAGCATGTGACAGTCCTAGTGTTGTTTATAAGATGGGTTAGGGAGAGGTTTTACCAAGTAGAGCATTTGATTGCAAGAATGGAATCTCTCCCAGAATGTATGGTGGTCCCAGTGATATGGTGTCCAGATGACAGAACTTTGTTTAGAAAGTATTCTATTAGAAATTTAAAACCATGCAAATGTGCATGTTCAGCTGCAATATGATTTTACATTGACTAATGTCTGGTACTTTATACTCTCTGTGCATTGTCAGAAAACTTCCTAGGCTGGCAGTAATTAAAGGATTTGGATTAAATAGATGTAATGCAAAGTCTGACATCTGAGGGTATGTTAGCCAGCTCAATACCAGGTGTTTGGAGGCTAGGGATGTTTTTTATGGTTATACATCTCCATGGCAAATTTTTATTCTAGAAATTGGTGTGAGAGAATACGCTGAGAAAATAAATGAAGATACAAAAAATGATTTAAGAAATCAGCTTTGGAAGTCAGGAATTTATTTTCCCTGTCCCACTCTAATGTAGTTGCAGAGATACCACCAGTACAGATGAAACAAAGTATTCTTTAATTCATTAAAACATACTGTGTTTAGCTGCTAGAGATCCAACAAGGCAGAGATAGCCCTTCCCTCATTTATCAGTCCAGTTCAGTTCAGTCGCTCAGTCGTGTCCGACTCTGTGACCCCATGGACTGCAGCACGCCAGGCTTTGCTGTCCATCACCAACTCCCGGAGCTTGCTTAAACTCATGTCCATTGAATCAGTGATGCCATCCAACCATGTCCTCCTCTTTTGTCCTCTTCTCCTCCTGCTTTCAATCTTTCCCAGCATCAGGATCTTTTCAAATGAGTCAGTTCTTCGCATTAGGTGGCCAAAGTATTGGAGTTTCAGCTTCAACATCAGTCCTTCCAATGAATATTCAGGACTGATTTCCTTTAGGATGGGCTGGTTGGATCTCCTTGTAGTCCAAGGGACTCAAGAGTCTTCTCCAACACCACAGTTCAAAAGCATCAATTCTTCGGTGCTCAGCTTTCTTTTATGGTTCAATTCTCATATCCGTACATGGCTATTGGAAAAAGCATAGCTTTGACTAGATGGACCTTTGTTAGCAAAGTAATGCTTTTTAATATGCTGTCTAGTTTGTCATAGCTTTTCTTCCAAGGAGCAAGCGTCTTTTAATTGCATGGCTGCAGTCACCGTCCCCATTGATCTTGGAACCCAAGAAAATAAAGTCTGACACTGTTTCCACTGTTTCCCCATCTATTTGCCATGAAGTGATGGGACCGGATACTGTGATCTTGGTTTTCTGAATGTTGAACTTTTAAGCCAACTTTTTCACTCTCCTCTTTTCAGTTTCATCAAGAGGCTCTTTAGTTCTTCTTGTCTTTCTGCCATAAGGGTTTTGTCACCTGCATATCTGAGGTAATTGATATGTCTCCTGGCAATCTTGATTCCAGCTTGTGCTTCGTCCAGCCCGGCATTTCGCTTGATGTACCCTGCTTATGAGTTAAATAAGCAGGTGACAATGTACAACCTTGAAGTACTCCTTTCCTGTTGTACAACTAGTCTGTTGTTCCAAGACTAGTTCTAACTATTGCTTCTTGACCTGTATGAAGCTTTTAGTTTGATGAATAAAGCAGACAATAAATATTTGCCAAAGTGCCAAGATAATCAGGTTATTGCTACAGATAAGGAGGTCAGAGAAAGCTTTTCTCTTGACTTGAGAGGTGTGGTGCAGGATTCCAGGAAGTTAGCCTTGTGAAGAGTTGCCTTTCAGGCACAGGGGCTCAATGCGTACAAAGGCTCTGACAGGGCAGAGAACCTGAGTCTTGCTGGTGCAGTAATGGGGCCAGTGGAGCAGGAGTGAAAGTTGGAGGCCGATTAGGAGGCTGTTATGTAAAATAAGAAGCTGTGGTGGCCTGGATCAGGTGGTCATAGCGGTGACAGAGAGAGAAGATGGTGTGTACAGGATGTATCTGAAGGATGGAACTGATGGGGTTTGTTGAATTGGGTGTGGTGAGGTTAGATGGAGAAATCAAGGATGACTCCCAAGTTACTCACTAGAAGAACTGAATGGATGGGAGTGCCATTAACCAACACAGAAAATTATCTGAAAGAAATAGAGAAGGACACACAACAAAGGCAAAAGGAAATATGAAGGTTGGCAGCTCTTAGTAGAGTCTAGCCACCCACATGTTTTTATTCCCATTCTCTTGCTCTTTACCAAAATAAAAGCTTTTCATCTGCTGTAGACTCTTTGAACACAGTGTAACCTGTGTGTCATCAATAATTTATGCAGTGTTCTCAAGTAAACGCACTAGTGTCCAAGGCCTTGTGATTCTGATCTGGTTTCTCAGAATATTTCACAGGGCAGATATGAAAGGGAAGGTTTAAAAACAAGAAAATGCCATCATTTATTAGTATGGCGCAATTTAAAGGGCTATAATTAAGTTTTACCTACGGTAGCTTATCTTTTCATAGGTGCGTCTAAAGGTTATTATTCTTCCAGGACCTTTTGTACTAACACCTGCACTCTGTTTAAAGGGACCCGAACAGCTTGATTGGTATGTTGTGCTTTCAGTTGATTTTTTTCCCATGTAAATCACCAGAAAGACTTTTGGAGGTAAACTTTCTAACCTTCCACCTGACATTGGATATAATATAGTTACATTGCCAGGGAAAGTAATTATTCTTATCTGTTCTTATTCTTTTAATAATAAATAACTTTTCCTGTTATAAATAAAGTATCTTCAGTGAAGGTAATTTAGAAAGTATAGTAAGTTATACAGTCATTTATAATTTTGATACCAAGAGGGTTTTCCAGTTTTTTAAAAAAAATTTAATTGGTATGATGCTTCATATTTTGTGCAGTTTTGTATCATCCATTTTTTTTTCCCCACCTAACATTCTATTGTGACTTTCTTTATCTTATTAACTATTACTGAAAGACAACATCTTAAATGGCTGTGTACCATTCCATAGCATGGAGCTATCATTTTCCTCTTGTTGAGTATTTAGATTATTTGCTGTTCTTTGTAGAGAACTTTAAAATGAAGAGAAAAAGTCAGACAATTTTTACAGAACACAGAGTTTTAACGAAAGAAGCAATCTTCTATTCAAAGAAAAAGTAATTTGTAAAACTGTAAACTTCTCCATGCAGCTTTAGAAGAATGCTTGGGGCATCTGACCAATAGCAGTAAAAAGCCCTAATCTCCTAGGCTCTCCTCTTTCAGTGCTTTCCTGTGTCCTGGAGGTGCCAGAGATAAACAGGGACTCCCTTTGCCAAGCTCCTCAGCATCGTTTCTCACCGAAATCTTTGCCCTGGTCCTTTAGAATCTCTATTTCCATTTGTAGCTGGCACCTCTGAATCTTGCCTGGTAGCACTGTGGGAAGTAGGGAGGTAGAGGCACAGCCCTCTTAGGACAGTTTTGGGCTCCTAGATTTGCATGGCTCCATCCTCAGCCCTGTCCTCCCCTGGGGCAGTCCCTCAAGTCTCAGCAGGGTGCCTCCTTCTAGTTATCCACAAGGGAAGCCCATAGCTAGTATAGATTATAGCTAGTATAGATTATTATATATTGTATTTTAAAACCTATGCACGTACCCATTTAGGTATGAATTGCATCTGTTAAAACTATAAAATGAGACAAAAGAAGCCAGTCAGTGAAAAAGAGGCGTTGCTTGGTAATGTTGTTTCTCTCTGCTGACCTTTTCCATTACTGGAGTTGTCAGTCAGGCTAGATCCTCAAGTGCCATAGTGCAAGGCTATCAGTCCTTCAGGGATCAGAAACCCCACTGTCAACAACTGGTGTCACATGTAACGTGCACATGCCTCATGTTAAAGGTGGTGACGGGTAGAGCTGGACTTGAAGTCTGCCTGCTGCTGCTGCTAAATTGCATCAGTAGTGTCTGACTCTGTGCGACCCCATAGATGGCAGCCCACTAGGCCCCCCTGTCCCTGGGATTCTCCAGGCAAGAACACTGGAGTGGGGTGCCATTGCCTTCTCCAGAAGTCTGCCTAGAAGGTGGCAATAATTTTTGCATTTCCCTCCTCTTCTTAAGGGCTTCCCTGGTGGCTCAGAGGTAAAGAACCTGCCTGCCAATGCAGGAGACTCAGGTTTGATCCCTGGGTCAGAAAGATCCCCTGGAGAAGGAAATAGCAACCCACTCCAAAATTCTTGCTTGGAGAATCCCATGGACAGAGGAGCCTGGCGGGCTACAGTCTATGGGGTTGCAAAGAGTCAGACACGACTTAGCTACTAAACAACAGCAAATCTCTTCTTAAAAAGACATAGTGCTTCCCCAGAGGCTCAGTGGTAGAGAATTTGCCAGACAGTTCAGGAGAGGCAGGAGATGAGAGTTCAATCCCTGAGGCAGGAAGATCCCTTGGAGGAGGAAATTGCAACCCACTCCAGTATTCTTGCCTGGAGAATTCCATAGACAGAGGAGCCTGTTGGGCTACAGTCCATGGGGTTGTAAAACAGTCGGACATGACTTAGAGACTAAACAACAATGAGCTAGAATATAAAAGAGTTTTGCCTTTGTCTGGTCATTCCTTTGTCACACTTAGTCTGTACTATAAATGTGCTGTGCTTGAGGGCAGGGTAACATGTTGTGCTTTCTTTTTGTTTGATAATTTGGCAGATAAATCTTCATGGGTGAGGCACAAGATGGTTTAGCTTGCTAAGCTCTGTGTGATCATTTTTGCAACACACTAATTGTTTAAACAAAATAACAGTATTTCTGATGGACATAGTTGCTATGGAATTCTCTACTGGATGTATCAGGGAAGGACAGCAGAGAAATAAATGCAGATTTTAGCAGTACATCCATCTCATATTCCTTTGCAGAGATGAAGAAATATGGGCTAGTTAAAAGGAAAAGCAATTGGATTAGGAAGGTCTTATATTTAATGATGATGTGGTATAAGGAGCCCTAGACACAATTCACGTTGGTCATGTGTTAACACCTCTTATTAGTCATATGAATATGGGATTTATAATCAGGTCTTTATAATATGCACCAACCACTACTCTGTGCTTAACCTACCTACCTCCCATTTTGCTTAGTGGGGTAGTGGGGTTTTATTTATCTGATAAAATATTTATATATCTGATAATTGATGTTCATATTTTAGTAAATTCCAAGTACCTTCCTGGTGCTCTTCTTTCTTTTTGTCCAAATTGTTAGTAGGACTTTTTGTTCCAGCATAACAATCTAGGTGAGATGGGAATATTGATTTGTGCCAGATGAAAAAGAGTTTCAGTGCATTTCTGAAGAGTATATTGCTTGCTCAGACTTGTGAGAGTTATGCAAGATTAAATAGGATAAAAATAGAAGAACGTGTAAATTGGAAATAGCTTTGAGCATGCAAGGGAGTCTTTTACAGTAATGTCACTTGGGCAGATTCTGGTGGTATACTGCAGGGTCCTAACTTTAATCTCGCCCATTTCAACACTGTATCAGTATCTGGAGTGAAGAAAATGGATACGGCTTATCAGCAGCTTGTGGATGATCTAAAGCTATAGATTTAGTTTTCATTGATTCCTTATGTTTTATTTTTTTCTAATGATTTGAAAGGTAAGCTTAAAATCCAGTGATTGTAAATTGTGGCCAGTTTAAACCTTTTTATAAATATGCTTAGAGCTGTATTTCACTATTTATCTCATTATACTTATATATTCATTATTTTTTCAATTGAGGTATGATTGACATATAACATTGTATTAGTTCTAGATGTATAGCATAATGATTTGGTTTATTTCCAAATTCATTCATTCTTAGTATATCTGAAAGTGCCTTTCTTTTGCCATAGGGGTGATGGAAAGCTGGTGTAGGACAAAACTAAAGCAAGAATGTTAAATTCGTTAGACCAGGGACAGTTTCTTCTACTTCTTTGTTTTTCATATAGTTCTCAACATTATATTTTGTATATAATTGATATTCTTTCCATAATGTTGATTTGATGTGATTTTTTAAAAAAAATAAGTACTAAGCCTTAGGGAGTTGTAAGATATTGTTTACATGTTTTGAGTTAGGGCTCCTCCTAATAGACTGTTTGAGTTTTGTACTAACACATCTATGCTTGATTATTTGGCATCAGATGCCTAAACATAGCAAATAATAGCCCAATTGAAGACCTCTGACATCCACTAGTTATTATGTTATTTCAGACCCATAGTAAATCAATTTGAATATAGTATATGGAACTTCTTTATTGGGACTTATTTTTCCTTTTAACAGAATGCTTTTGAAAAGAAGTGTGTAGTAGAAGAGTCGAGAGATCTGACCTTTGTCACTATGTCATATGTGATGTCACTATGTCATATGCGAACGTGACCTGTCACTTCTTGGGATCAAGTATTTGTGCTTGAGGGTAAAGTTCAGTTCAGTACAGTTCAGTCATTTAGTCGTGTCCGACTCTTTGCGACCCCATGAACCACAGCACACCAGGCCTCCCTGTCCATCACCAACTCCCGGAGTTCACTCAAACTCATGTCCATCGAGTCAGTGATGCCATCCAGCCATCTCATTCTCTGCCGTCCCCGTCTCCTCCTACCCCCAATCCCTCCTAGCATCAGACTCTTTTCCAGTGAGTGAACTCGTCACATGAGGTGGCCAAAGTATTGGAGTTTCAGCTTTAGCATCAGTCCTTCCAATGAACAGCCAGGATTGATCTCCTTTAGAATGGACTGGTTGGATCTCCTTGCAGTCCAAGGGACTCTCAAGAGTCTTCTCCAGCACCACAGTTCAAAAGCATCAATTCTTCGGCGATCAGCTTTCTTCACAGTCAGTCCAACTCTCACATCCATACATGACCACGGGAAAAACCATAGCCTTGACTAGATGGACCTTGGTTGGCAAAGCAATGTCTCTGCTTTTTAATATACTATCGAGGTTGGTCATCACTTTCCTTTCAAGGAGTAAGCGTCTTTTAATTTCATGGCTGCAATCAGCATCCGAAGTGATTCTGGAGCCCCCAAAAATAAAGTCTGACACTGTTTCCACTGTTTCCCCATCTATTTCCCATGAAGTGATGGGACCAGATGCCATGATCTTCGTTTTCTGAATGTTGAGCTTCAAGCCAAACTTTTCACTCTCCTCTTTCACTTTCATGAAGAGGCCTTTGAGTTCCTCTTCACTTTCTGCCATAAGGGTAGTGTCATCTGCATATCTGAGGTTATTGATATTTCTGCCAGCAATCTTGATTCCAGCTTTTTCTTCCAGCCCAGCGTTCCTCATGATGTACTCTGCATATAAGTTAAATAAGCAGGGTGACAATATACAGCCTTGATGTACTCCTTTTCCTATTTGGAACCAGTCTGTTGTTCCATGTCCAGTTCTAACTGTTGCTTCCTGACCTGCATACAGGTTTCTCAAGAGGCAGGTCAGGTGGTCTGGGATTCCCATCTCTTTCAGAATGTTCCACAGTTTATTGTGATCCACACAGTCAAAGGCTTTGGCATAGTCAATGAAGCAGGAATAGATGTTTTTCTGGAACTCTCTTGCTTTCTCCATGATCCAGTGGATGTTGGCAATTTGATCTCTGGTACCTTTGCCTTTTCTAAAACCTGCTTGAACATCTGGAAGTTCACGATTCACATATTGCTGTAGCCTAGCTTGGAGAATTTTGAGCATGACTTTACTAGCCTGTGAGATGAGTACAATTGTGCGGTAGTTTGAGCATTCTTTGGCATTCCCTTTCTTTGGGATTGGAATGAAGACTGACCTTTTCCAGTCCTGTGGCCATTGCTGAGTTTTCCAAATTTGCTGGTATATTGAGTGCAGCACTTTCACAGCATCATCTTTCAGGATTTGAAATAGCTCGACTGGAATTCCATCACCTCCACTAGCTTTGTTTGTAGTGATGCTCTCTAAGGCCCACTTGACTTCACATTCCAAGATGTCTGGTTCCAGGTGAGTGATCATGCCATCATGATTGTCTTCGTCTTGAAGACCTTTTTTGTACAGTTCTTCTGTACCACCTTCTTTTGCCACCTCTTCTTAATATCTTCTGCTTCTGTTAGGTCCATACCATTTCTGTCCTTTATCGAGCCCATCTTTGCATGAAATTTTCCTTGATATCTTTAATTTTCTTGAAAAGATCTCTTGTTTTTCCTATTCTGTTGTTTTCCTCTAATTCTTTGCACTGATCGCTGAAGAAGGCTTTCTTATCTCTCCTTGCTATTCTTTGGAACTCTGCAAGTAAGAGGGTTAAAAATTAAGATCCCTTCGGACTCTTTTTCAAGTCCTGTTACCATCTGTGGAGTGTGGCAGCTACAGTAATCCTATCAAAGTAGGATGTTTTGCAGAACCCCAGTTGGTTTGAGGCAGTGCCTCTGACTCCTCTGACTTAGGGTGACAGCTGTTTCTTGTGTGTGGGCCACAGATTCTTGGATTTATGTAAGCCGTCATTGGAAAGCACGCTCATTTTTCAGGAGTTTTTATTTGGAAATTCTTTATAAATTGTATTTGTGAGTGTCAGGAGTATCAGGAATGTTGCCTAACTTGTGAGTGAGTGACTGGAAACACATCTGCTTTTGCTTTTTGAGAATAGACTATTCTTTAACTTGGGTTATCTATCTAAATAAGACAGACAAATCCATAACACATTTTCTTTTTGCAGAAGAGCAATTATTTCCCATTAACTTGCATGGTGGAATTTTGTTTTTATTTCCCACTAAAACATAAACTTTCTTTAGCTTTATCTGTTTAGAAATTAATGATAAGTTTGCATAAAAAAGTTAATGTGGAAAATGTAAAATGTCTTCTACTCAATACCATTTACTGTACATCTTTCCTTTGGTTATTAATGCAAAACTCTTTTTCATGAAGGAGCATTGTACTTCTTTATTCAAAGGCTAAATTTCCTTTGATTTCATGGTTCAATGTGGTGAAATTGAGTATCAGAACCAAGTGTCAAAAAAGAGAAATTCTCTTGAATTATAAATCCTGTATTCATAGCTATCCTGTGTCTTATGAGAAATTACAATCTAGAGAAGTTTTAACTCAGCGTTTATAATTGTTGGCCATACTTACACAAATACTATATGATGATATCAAAGAAACAGGAAATACTGTTTCTGCTCTTGAGTTGAAATTATTTTAAAGGGAAATGAGAAGAAATGTTTTAAGTTAAGAAATGTTTCTTACATGTCTAACACGCTGCTGCTGTTGCTAAGTTGCTTCTGTTGTGTCTGACTCTGTGCAACCCCATAGATGGCAACCCACCAGGCTAGAATAACACAAATCATGGCAACGTTGTATATGCATGTGTGTGTGATATTTCTGGCACATATAGGTGTATATATGAAATTCCTGCTAATTTGAAATGTATATATCTAGATTTATTCTAGAATTGAGAATAATGTTATTTCTCAGATACTTCATTTCATAAATGTAGTGCTTCCGTCAAATGTACTTTGAAGTATAGAACTACTTTTTTTTTTTAAGTTGGGTGTATAGTTGCGTTACAATTCTCTATTGGTTTCTGCTGTATAATGAAGTGAAACAGTTATATGTATACATATATCCCGGCTATCCCACCCATCTGTGTCACCACAGAGCACCAATATTAGATCAAATTCTTAGGTATTGAATAATTATTAGTTATATTTTAATTTATTTCTGACCTTGAGTCTTAGGCTTCTACCAGTTTATAGGATTTGATGCTTAAATATTAAAATTAAATATTACCGTCATCCCTGGTGGATCAGATGGTAAAGCGTCTGCCTACAATGCGGGAGACCTGGGTTCGATCCCTGGGTTAGGAAGATCCCCTGGAGAAGGAAATGGCAACCCACTCTAGTACTCTTGCCTGGAAAGTCCCATGGATGGAGGAGCCTGGTAGGCTACAGTCCATGGGGTTGCAAAGAGTTGGACATGACTGAGCGACTTCACTATGCTCTGTAAAATTAAGTTTTGAAATTCCATATTCATTTGATCAGTATAACTAGTCAAGGCATATGCATTAGCATCTTTTGCTGTGAGGGCCTGGGGTGTAACCAAGCCCCATAGATAGGAAAGGAAGGGTCTGCCAAACATGAATGGTGGGTAAATCTAGACACTGGCTGGTCAGCGAAGAAGAGTTTGTGCATCACAAAGGTCAAAATGGGTCTAAAAGCTATGGAATCAGTTGAAGCAGAATATGTAGACAAGGCAAGCAGAGTATCAGGTAATTCATGACTGTAACACCATGTACAAAGGGAAAGGTTTCTAATTACAGTGCTGAATTAATTTTCCTTAGCCTCTTTCACAATTCCAGCTGAGTGGAAAACCTTGTCTCTTTCTAGGTGTTTTGCAGCTAGAACAGATGGTGGGCCTTCAAGTATGTTTTGAACTAAGTAAGGTCTGGGGCATAGAAATAGAATCACAGAGACCTTGATATATACAACAGTCTCAAGAAATAAGCATGAAGCTTCTTCACTCTGAGAGCAACAGAAAGCAAGTATTAGAAAGCCAAAGCATTCTTTCTATGTACACGCAGCATTTTAATTTATAAATCCAGTCCCTGACCTTTTAAAACTATGTATATAATATAATTTTAGTCAAAATCAGTCTGAGATTTTGGGGAGAACTTGAAAGAATGATCTAATGGAAAAATAAATAAGGGAGCTTTCCAGGGAACTTTCCAAATAGAAGAGCAATGAGTAATAATGGTAAAAAAGTGTAAACACAGATCTATGGAACAATACTTGAGTCTAGAAATAGATTCAGCAATATATAAACAATATAATGAAATTTGTTCCAAAAAAAGAGAAAGATTAAAGTTGTGTTGGGGAGCTGAGTAGCAGTTTTTTTTAAATTATTTGCATCAACTTATTTAACTATATACCAATGTAAAATTGAAATAAATTAGTGAACTTAATGAAAAAATTGATGAAATTAGTGAAAAAATGTTATAGAAAACAAAAAATAATGTGAAAGAGAATATATATAATGGAACTGTGAAAGGATATATCTTTGGGGGCTTAAAGAAATAGAGAAACAAAGAAAAATATAGATTTGAAAACTATTTTAAATGTATATTCGATAACAGTTTTTAGAACAAGGGGAAAAATAGACATGTACCTATATGACTTATAGGAATATGTATAAAGCACAGTCATCCCTTGAAATCTATAGGGTATTGGTTCTAGGACTCCTGCAGATACCAAAATCTATGGATGTTCAAGTTCCTTGTATAAAATGGTATAGTATTTACATTTAACTTATGTACATCTTCCCATATACTGTAAATAATCTGTAGGCTCCTGTATACCGTAAACAATCTGCCAGGCTCCTCTGTGTATGGAATTCTCCAGGCATGAATACCAGACTGAATAGCCATTCCCTTCTCCAGGGGATCTTTCCGACCCAGGAATTGAACCCAGGCTTCCCGGATCTCAGGCAGATTCAATACCATGTGAGCCACCAGAGAAGTTCCTAGTTTACTTAATACAATGTTATAAATACAGTGTCAATACTCAGCAATTTCAAGTTTTGCTTTTTGGAACTTTCTGAAGTCTTTCTTCTAAGTGTGTTTAATTGTGGTTGGTTGAATCCACAGATGGGGAACCTGAGGATAGGAAGGGTTGTGTGTATAAAGCATTGGTTTGTTTTTATCCCTCAAACATCAAGACTTTTACAGATGAATGGGCAAAACAGATAATTCACAGAAAGGGAAATAAAAGTAGTAAAGTGAACAAGAAAAAATGTTCTTCATAATTCTGTATCAAAGACTTTGTGCAAATTTATAAACCATAGATGACACTTTTAAATTATTGAGGTAATTCCCCCCTTCCATCACAAAAAGAACATCTCATATTGGCAAATTTGCAGCAAAATTTGTATGTTTTTATTTTAAAAAGAAACCAGGAACTGTTCATTGCTGATAAAGTCATTGGCACAGTTCCTCCTGGGAATAATAATAATAAAAAGAAAGGTAAACCACAGAAAAGTAGAGAAATTGCTAAAACCCTCTGGGCTAGTAATTCTGTCCCTAGCAATCCATCCCAAGTAATATGTGTTCACATCATGATCAAACTGTATTGTTTCCTGCAGTGGCAAATAATTGGAAGTAACCTCAACGTTCATCAGAAGAGAAATGCTATGTTAGTGATGTTATGTCACTAACATATTATATCATCATGACATAATCTCATCAAATCATTACAATGAAAAGTATGAAGTGAACTTAAGGTGTCATGTCAAATGGCATAGAACCTATAATATGATTTCAACAATAATAAATGTGTGTGAAAGCTAGTAGGTAGTAATGAAAGTAATTCCAATAAAATGATAGTTTACAAGATATTTAAAAATAATTAACATAGTGTTTAGTGTAATATTGCTTTTCCTATAAATAAGTAGAAAAAGAAAATCTTAATTCCGCGCTTGTGACAGACATAGAGTTTCAGATCTCTGAGGTGAGTGGGCATTAGGAAATGAGATAGATCAAATATTTGGCCTTTTTCTTATAGTTCTTGTCATGCAATTCAGCTCTAAAGACTCCTTCACTAGCAGGAGAAGCAAAAGGGCAGGTTTCACAAGTTTCAAGCCCATTAGCCCAGCCTTTTCACTGTCCAGCTTGCTGAAATTTATTTGAACATTTTACAGCTTTTATGTATGTGTGGAGGGGGTGAGAGGAGGGAAGGTAGAAATAACCTATGATGATTTTTACAGGTAATTTGAAGCAAATAATTTATGTAAAATAATTAGATAACCAAAGAACAGATTATATAAATGATCTAAATCCCAGATTAATTGATAAGAAAAAGTCAGATGTAAATGCTCTACTTTCCAGAGAACATTAGTCAGGAAGTTTGAATTTTACTTCTCTACATCAGAGAGGAAGAATATAAGCTGAAATAGTACTGTAAATGGCAGGTCTGAATCCATAGGTATAGCAAAGATGGAGGCTTGCATATGAGTGGGTACTGGAGAGTGACGTTGACGTTGAAAGGAAGCGTGTAGCCATCACGATGACAGGAAAAGAGAATAAACAATAGTTACACTAGTTGTCACTTGGAGAATTAATATACAGGACAAAGCTTAAGATTCCAAGCCCATTTTTCAGATTGTGTTTGTAGTTTGTCTTCTGTTCTAAAGGATACCTTGTTTGCCACTGGTTTAATGGAGTATTAGTCATTTGGGGCTGCCATAACAAAATACCATAGACTGGGTGGTTTAAACAACAGAAATTTCTCAGAGTCTGGAGGGTGAGAATTCCAAGATCAAAGTGCTAGTGTTTCCTGTCTCTGGTGAACTCTCTCTCTTCCTGGCTTGTAGACAACTACTTTTTTGGCATATCTTTGCATGAGGCGCGCACACACACCCAAAGAGAAAGCGCTCTGTTGTCTCTTCTTATTAGGGTACTGATAGCATCATGAAGGTTCTACTCTCATGACCTCATTAAACCTGATTGTCTCCAAATCCCCAACTCCAAATACTGTCACATTGGAGGTTAGAGTTTCAACATAGAAATTTAGGGGGACACAGTTTTGTCCATAGCGAATGGTACTCTTGCCAAGAGGACCCTATATTTTTTTTTAACCTTAAAGTAGAAGGCTCATTGCACGTGTACTGCCATGGAGATTAGACTCATTATTGATTAATTAAAAGTGATAGCTTTTAATTTTGTACTCATTGTGATATGAAATTCAATCACACTTTCATAGTAGTCCTTGGAATTTATTTAAAAGAGTTAGTCTCCTGTTAGAATGCTAAGCAGCAATAGATCAGTTCACTTGTTTATTTTTTTACCTTTTCTAACATGTTTTAAATATGCTAAATTTTCTAAGATGTAATTAATCTGTGAGATTGCCTCAAAAGATGTAATTCCACTAGTTTATGATTAAATCAAATTTGCATACTTTGAAGGAAAAAAAGTGAATGTTTATGTACTCTATACATCAAACATTGGATAGACTTCAGCATGAGAGATAAAGAAAGAAATCATACATCCTGAGCTTGGCCAACAACCTTGTGACCAACCTAGTGTATCTATTTTGTGCCAAAATAATGGGTTAGTCCTGTCACTTCAGGTAGTATTATTGGTGCCTCAGTCCTCCACTTAAATAATCAGATAGAGTGGAGCAAAAACTCCGAACTTTCAGTTTTTTCATCTCTCAAAAGGCAGAAAATAAATCCCTTATTTTTGACTTTTGCTGATTCTTTCGGCAAGACCGGGAGCTGACTGTGGCTCAGACCATGAACTCCTTATTGGCAAATTCAGACTTAAATTGAAGAAAGTAAGGAAAACCATTAGACCATTCAGGTATGACCTAAATCAAATCCTTTACAATTATATAGTAGAAGTGAGAAATAGATTTAAGGGACTAGATCTGATAGAAAGAGTACCTGATAAACTATGGGGGGAGGTTTGTGACACTGTACAAGAGACAGGGACCAAGACCATCCCCAAGAAAAAGAAATGCAAAAGCCAAAATGGCTGTCTGAGGAGGTCTTCCAAATAGCTGTGAAAAGAAGAGAAGTGAAAACAAAGGAGAAAAGGAAAGATATAAGCGTCTGAATGCAGAGCTCCAAAGAATAGCAAGGAGAGATAAGAAAGCCTTCCTCAGTGATAAGTGCAAAGAAATAGAGGAAAACAATAGAATGGGAAAGACTAGAGATCTCTTCAAGAAAATTAGAGATACCAAGGGAACATTTCATGCAAAGATGGGCTCAATAAAGGACAGAAAACGTATAGACTTAACAGAAGCAGAAGATATTAAGAAGAGGTGGCAAGAATACACAGAAGAACTGTACAAAAAAAGATCTTCATGACCCAGATGATCATGATGGTGTGATCACTCACCTAGAGCCAGACATCCTGGAATGTGAAGTCAAGTGGGCCTTAGAAAGCATCACTACGAACAAAGCTAGTGGAGGTGATGGAATTCCAGTTGAGCTATTTCAAATCCTGAAAGATGATGCTGTGAAAGTGCTGCACTCAATATGCCAGCAAATATGGAAAACACAGCAGTGGCCACAGGATTGGAAAAGGTCAGTCTTCATTCCAATCCCAAAGAAAGGCAATGCCAAAGAATGCTCAAAATACCGCACAATTGCACTCATTTCACATGGTAGTAAAGTAATGCTTAAAATTCTCCAAGCCAGGCTTCAGCAACTTCCAGATGTTCAAGTTGGTTCAGAAAAGACAGAGGAACCAGAGATCAAATTGCCAACATCTGCTGGATCATCAAAAAAGCAAGAGAGTTCCAGAGAAACATCTATTTCTGCTTTATTGACTATGCCAAAGCCTATGACTGTGTGGATCACAACAAACTGTGGAAAATTCTGAAAGAGATGGAAATACTAGACCCCCTGACCTGCCTCCTGAGAAATCTGTATGCAGGTCAAGAAGCAACAGTTAGAACTGGACATGGAACAACAGACTGGTTCCAAATAGGAAAAGGAGTACGTCAAGGATGTATATTGTCACCCTGCTTATTTAACTTATATGCAGAGTACATCATGAGAAACGCTGGACTGGATGAAGCACAAGCTGGAATCAAGATTGCCGGGAGAAATATCAATAACCTCAGATATGCAGATGATACCACCCTTATGGCAGAAAATGAAGAACTAAAAAGCCTCTTGATGAAAGTGAAAGAGGAGAGTGAAAAGGTTGGCTTGAAGCTCAACATTCAGAAAACTAAGATCATGGCATCTGGTCCCATCGCTTCATGGCTAGTAGATGGGGAAACAGTGTCAGACTTTATTTTTTTGGGCTCCAAAATCACTGCAGATGCTGATTGCAGCCATGAAATTAAAAGACGCTTACTCCTTGGAAGGAAAGTCATGACCAACCTAGATAGCATATTAAAAAGCAGAGACGTTACTTTGCCAACCAAGGTCCGTCTAGTCAAGGCTATGGTTTTTCCCGTGGTCATGTATGGATGTGAGAGTTGGACTGTGAAGAAAGCTGATTGCCGAAGAATTGATGCTTTTGAACTGTGGTGCTGGAGAAGACTCTTGAGAGTCCCTTGGACTGCAAGGAGATCCAACCAGTCCATTCTAAAGGAGATCAGTCCTGGGTGTTCATTGGAAGGGCTGAATTTGAAGCTGAAACTCCAATACTTTGGCCACCTGATGTGAAGAATTAACTCGTTAGTAAAGACCCTGATGCTGGGAAAGATTGAGGGCGGGAGAAGAAGGGGATGACAGAGGATGAGATGGTTGGATGGCATCACTGACTCGATGGACCTGAGTTTGAGAAGCTCCGGGAGTTTGGTGATAGACAGGGAGGCCTGGCGTGCTGCAGTCCATGGGGTCACAAAGAGTCGGACACAACTGAGTGACTAAACTGAACTGTTTTTGACGTGCTGATTCTCTCATTCATGTATATTTAACAATAGTTTGAAGCAGATTTTTTTTTAGCATACTGTGATAGGGGCATTGTCCTGTACATGGAAAAATATCTCCCTCAGAATTCAAAGTAACTGAAAATAGAATCTTGTGTTTGGTTTTTAGTTGTTTGCTTTCTTTTTTTAGTTCACTCAGTTCTCTTTTGAGGCTCTAGGCAGAATTAAATTAGAAAGAAAATCTGAGCGGTAAAGTTCTTTTTATAATATGACTGATGATTTTATGTAAATGATGAAATACAGTTCCAGTTCTTTTTTTTTGCCTTAAACCAGGACAAAGATCAAATGTTTTCAGAATGATAAAATATTTGTTTCTATTCATTTTGTTTCCTTCAGTTGAGGGATAGTGGAGAAAGATTTTTATGCTTACATTTGAATAATTTTGTCTACTGCTTTCTTGGTTTCTTCTCTTTTTCTATAGGAGCATAGTTTGTTTGCTTCTAGGAAAGAGGCTGGATTTTAAAGAACATAGAAACTCAGAAAATACTAGTAGACACTGTTATCCTCACAGTGTCCCCTTTACCCAGCTGACATAATTTTATGCAAATGTGTGCAATTTATAGCTGTTTCCAACAGGCATTGTTTATATTAATCTATATCAGTGTCTGTGTAGAGGATTTGAAGTTCAGTAATTTTCAGAACTTTGAATCTCTATTCTTGGAAATCATTAGATTTCCTACTATTCATTCAATAATTAATACAGCTGTGACAACATAATATGGCATTTATTTAAAGATGGTTTTTGTTTTGTTACTTTTGGCTTTTTAATATGGTATTTTATTAAGACATAAAAATCTTTTTTTCCTGTTTAAGATAAAAGTTTATGGGACAACATATATGAGAAAGTTTTTCTTTTTTTCTCTTTTTCATTATCTGATTAAACATATTGGTAAATAAACACATAACCCTTTGCTTTTGCTTTAATTAATGCTTTCTTGGAAGACTTTTAGGAAGAAATGTGATATAATTGTAAGTGAGCAAAAATATTAATGAACTGTCAAGGTAATTAAAAAACTACTTCCCTATATGCTTCTATCAGGGGCTTCCAGAAAAGTCTCAGAAGAATTTACTTTCTTTTTTTTACAGTTGTTTAATTAACTTGAGAAAAATCCCAGGTGTACCCTTACTACAAGTATACTTCAGAGAAAGTGGTGACTCTAATGTGTACAGAGGTGTCTTTACCAGCAGGAAGACCAAAGTGTTGTGTTTTAAAGGTAAAATTTGGGTATAATTTATTTCAGCAGAAGTTTAAGCATGTAAACAGGATAATTGTATTATTTACTTTGGTGCATATCTCTTAAAATCAATCATTATATTAGTTGCTTCAGGCTGCAGTCCATGGGGTGGCGAAGAGTCAGACACGACTGAGCGACTTCACTTTCACTTTTCACTTTCATGCATTGGAGAAGGAAATGGCAGCCCACTTCAGTGTTCTTGTCTGGAGAATCCCAGGGACGGGGGAGCCTGGTGGGCTGCCATCTATGGGGTCGCACAGAGTCGGACACGAGAAGTGACTTAGCAGCAGCAGCAGCAAACCTGTTTTATAGAAAATGTTCACTGCTTTTCTCTATGTTCATGCATTCTTTGGCCTGGACTTCTTTAGGCAAGAGTTTTCTTTATAGAACTTTCACTCCCCAGGCTGTTTCTTTGGGAAAGGACTTTTATCTGCAACAACTGTATGGATTTACCAGCAAGTAAGTGGTGATGGACAGGGAGGCCTGGCGTGCTGTGATTCCTGGGGTCGCAAAGAGTCGGACACGACTGAGCGACTGAACTGAACTGAACTGACTGAAGTGCTGTGGAACAAATAGATGGATTCCTTCTGTCTTCTCTACAAGCCCAAGTATTTTGGAGAAGGTTAGCAGGTACTCATTGAAACAAAACAAAATGAAAAACAACTTGACCTTAAAGAGAAACAAATAACTAATCACAATCTGTACTTTGTTTTTGTTTTGGGTGTATCTCTTAAGCTGACTAACACTTATCATTGCCTGATACTCTGCAGCACTTTCATATGTAAGTCAATTAAGTCTTAGAGTACTTTAAGTCTACCTGTGAGGTAGAACTGTTATTCTGATTATTCTGATAAGCCACAAAATTAAAAGACACTTGCTCCTTGGCACAAAAGCTATGACAAACCTAGACAGCATATTAAAAAGCAGAGACATTACTTTGCCCACAAAGGTCTGTCTAGTCCAGGCTATGATTTTTCCAATAGTCGTGTATGGATGTGAGAGTTGAAACATAAAGAAAGCTGAGTGCAGAAGAATTGATACTTTTGAACTGTGGTGTTGGAGAAGAGTCTTGAAAGTCCCTTGAACTACAAGGAGATCAAACCAGTCAATCCTAAAGGAAATCAGTCCTGAATATTCATTGGAAGGACTGATGCTGAAGCTGAAACTTCATTACTTTGGCCACTCCTGATTCGAAGAACTGACTTTGTTAGAAAAAAACCCTGATGATGGGAAGATTGAAGGCCAGAGAAGAAGGGGATAACAGAGGATAAGATGGATGGATGGCATCACTGACTTGATGAACATGAGTTTGAGTAAGCTCTGGGAGTTGATGATGGACAGGAAAGCCTGGTGTGCTGCAGTCCATGGGATTGCAGAGAGTCAGACACAACTGAATGACTGAACTGAACTGAACTGAAAGAATTGAGGAGGAAGTCTGCCAAGATTGTATCGCTGTTTGGCAGTGGAACTTGGAATTTGATGGCTTTTGGTTCAAGTCTGGTATGGAAGCAGAAGATATTAAGAAGAGGTGGCAAAAATACACAGAAGAACTGTACAAAAAAGATCTTCACGATGAAGATAATCACGATGGCGTGATCACTCACCTGGAGCCAGACATCTTGGAATGTGAAGTCAAGTGGGCCTTAGAGAGCATCACTATGAACAAAGCTAGTGGTGGTGATGGAATTCCAATTGAGCTATTTCAAATCCTGAAAGATGATGCTGTGAAAGTGCTGCACTCAATATGCCAGCAAATTTGGAAAACTCAGCAATGGCCACAGGACTGGAAAAGGTCAGTCTTCATTCCAATCCCAAAGAAAGGGAATGCCAAAGAATGCTCAAACTATCGCACAGTTGCACTCATCTCACACGCTAGTAAAGTCATGCTCAAAATTCTCCAAGCAGGCTTTAGCAGTATGTGAACTGTGAACTTCCAGATGTTCAAGCAGGTTTTAGAAAAGGCAGAGGCACTAGAGATCAAATTGCCAATATCCGCTGGATCGTGGAGAAAGCAAGAAAGTTCCAGAAAGTGGCAGAAAGTGAAGAGGAACTCAAAAACCTCTTGATGAAAGTGAAAGAGGAGAGTGAAAAGTTTGGCTTGAAGCTCAACATTCAGAAAACGAAGATCATGGCATCTGGTCCCATCACTTCATGGGAAATAGATGGGGAAACAGTGGAAACAGTGTCAGACTTTATTTTTTTGGGCTCCAAAATCACTGCAGATGCTGATTGCAGCCATGAAATTAAAAGACGCTTACTCCTTGGAAGGAAAGTCATGACCAACCTAGATAGCATATTAAAAAGCAGAGACATTACTTTGCCAACCAAGGTCCGTCTAGTCAAGGCTATGGTTTTTCCCATGGTCATGTATGGGTGTGAGAGTTGGACTGTGAAGAAGGCTGATCGCCGAAGAATTGATGCTTTTGAACTGTGGTGCTGGAGAAGACTCTTGAGAGTCCCTTGGACTGCAGGGAGATCCAACCAGTCCATTCTAGAGGAGCTCAATCCTGGTTGTTCATTGGAAGGACTGATGCTAAATTGAAACTCCAATACTTTGGCCACCTCATGCGATGAGTTGACTCACTGGAAAAGAGTCTGATGCTTGGAGGGATTGGGGTTAGGAGGAGACAGGGACGACAGAGAATGAGATGGCTGGATGGCATCACCGACTCGATGGAGATGTGTTTGAGTGAACTCCAGGAGTTGGCGATGGACAGGGAGGCCTGGCGTGCTGTGATTCATGGGATCGCAAAGAGTCAGATACGACTGAGCAACTCAACTGAACTGAACTGAACTGATGGTGTGCTTTCTTCTACATTGTGTTCACTTTTCCTTTGGTGTTCTGTTCAGTGCCGGCTGCATGGGTAGCACTGAATGGAAGGGATTCTGATGCAGATCCGTGTTTCATTTCTGTATGTCTCATTCCGGCCAAGACTATTAGGATCTCTACCATGGTGAAATCCAGGTCACCTTATCTCTTCCCTGGAGAATACCAGTAGTCTTCTTCCCCTCATAGCAGCCAGGGATCTTTGGAAATGTAATTTGGATCATGTCATACTTCTGCTTGAAAGCCTTCACTGATATTCCATTGTACATAGAATAAAATCCAAAATATTATTTTTGTCTATAAGACCTAGCTCATTCTGGCTTCTGCTTATCTCTCCCTCACTTAAGTATCAGCTGATCACACATAGTTCTTGGAAGACCTCAAGCTCTTCCTTGCCTCAGGACCTTTGTACTTGTATTTTCCTTTGTCTGTTTTTCTTTAAGTCTTTCTGCCTTTAGCGGATTCTTCACGTTTTAGCCCAAATTTCATTTTCTGAAGTGATACCTTCTACAGCTTCCCAACCTAAGCCCTCTTGTTTTATTTATATTCCTTCTGTCTCCAGTATTTATGCTTTGCTTTTATAGTTACTTAATAATTACTAACATTCAGGAAGTCCTTCCAATTTGCCAGCCACTGGGCACTTGCCTTTTACCCGATTTATAGATGAGGAAGTAAGATACTTTCCCAGATTACAGTAAATTGTGAACCAGGGTTTAAACCCAGCCTTCCTCCACAAGACTGTAAGCTCTGGGATGGCAGGAACCATGTCTTGTTTTATTATTTTCCCAGTGCCTGGCATATAATAGGCTCTCAGCAAACACCTGTTGAGCAGACAAACCTGTGGAAATGACTTGTTTATTTTTTTAATGATGCTTTGTGCTGTGCTTAGTCACTAAGTTGTGTCCAACTGTTTGCGACCCTATTAACTGTAGCTGGCCAGGCTCCTGGGTCCATGGGGATTCTCCAGGCAAGAATACTGAAGTGGGTTGCCATGCCCTCCTCCAGGGGTTCTTCCCCACCCAGGGATTGAACCCAGGTATCCTGCATTGTAGGTGGATTCTTTACCATCTGAGTCACAGGGAGGTCCCTTAGTGTAGTTACAGTAAAATGTATCCTTTTAAAGTATGCAATTCAGTGGTTTTTAGTATATCTAGAATTGTACAACCACCATCACCATCTGATTTTAGAATGTTTTCTTCACCTCTGAAAGAACCTCTGTGTTTCCCTGTCCCTCACTCCCTGGGAACCATTAATCTGCCTTATGTCTCTGGGGTTTCTTATTTTGGAAACTTCATATAAGTAGACTCATGCAACATAACGGTCTTTTGTGACTGGCTTCTTTCATTTTGCATAATGTTTTCAAGGTCCATCTGTGGGGTGGCATATTTCAGTGCTCTGTTCCTTTCTGATGTTGAGTATTGATCTTTTATATGGAGATACCACATTTTCTTTATCCATTCACCATTGGATGGGGATGTGGGTTGCTTCTGGTTTCTGGCTTTAAAAATAATACTGCTGTGGACATTTATGTACAGATTTTTACAAGGACATATCTTTTCAGTTCCTATGGGTGTATGTCTAGGAGTGGAACTGCTAGGTCTTGTGGTAAGTCTGAGTTTAACATTTTGAAGAATTGCCAAACTGTTTTCCAGAGTGGAACAATGTGACTAAGGCCTCTCAAAGAAAACCAGAGCTGGACAATAGTTAAAGCAGTAAAAACAGGGACTGTTGCAGTAGGGAGAAAGAGATCTCAGTATAGAACTGGGATCAATTCTGATCACAATGGCGAAAAGTGGGGGTTTATTGTCAAGGAACAGGGTGGAGGTGGGGATTGGTGGGTAGAAAATTACTAAGAGGGTAGGGCAGTTCTTTGCTAAACTGCTGTAAAAGGATTCTAAAAGAATTCTTGCTGAAGACTGACCAGAGTGATCAGTTATTGTTTTGGGGGATGGGGGAGGTGAGAAATTTGGTTAAATATTAAGGGTGATCAGATATCAAGGGTGGGAGATTCTGGCTAAACCTTTTTAATAAGATTCTTGCTTAAAGTTGGGCGAAGCAAAGACAGACATGCCAGTCTAAGAGTCAAAGCCTAGTTGGGAGAAAGATTCAGAGGAGCCTGTTTAAAGGTTAGGTTGGTCAAAGAGATACTCTTTGTCAGACTCATAATAGATGATTCAGTATTACCCTTCAGGAGCTTTTCTTCAACTGTATTAGCAAGGAGGCTTCTAATCGATTCTCTTAAATTTCCTTCAATTCTATCCAGTAACATTTCATTTAGCAACCAACAGATATTTATTGACATGATGTTGGCTGAGCTGGGATACAGTTTTTGGAGTATTTTCTTGAAGCTGGTAAAGCTGCTTTATTTTCTGTTTCATTCTTACAAATTAATGGTTTTGTTTTGTCTTTATAAACATTTAAGAGGTCTGATAGCTTAGGCCTCTTTGGAAGTCTCATTTATGCTGTAAAGAGGGAAAGGCAACATCATATATTATCATGAGTTTCACAGTTTAAGACACTGGTCTCGTTTAAGTAAGTTGCTATTCCTTCCCCCAGTACACTTTTTAAGTATGAATATCTTTTTTTCCTTCTTTTTCTTTTTAAATGATCTTTTCCTTTTATAAAACACATTTTCTTTCTCTGCCTCTGAGTGGGTGGTATCTCCAATCCAGTACTAAATTGTTTTTATTAATACTATTATTTTATCCCACTTATTGAAATATTGTTAGAGTAGGTTGTTTATAAATCAACCAGCAACTGCTGGAATAATTTTAACTATCACACAAAGTGTTTCATCCTATGGTTTTCCTACTTTACTACTGCCCATCTGTAGTATGTCACGTGTCATCAATTAATGCAAATTCAAATTTATTTTGAGAATTTAGCAATGCTCCTGAAAATAATTGGCTGTCTTGGGGAGCTGAGAATCTAGCACTGTTACTCACACAGTTGAAAAAATGAAGGCTTCCTCTGAGGGACTCAAGCAGAGCTTCCTAACCTTCACCGAGGTTAGCTGCTGCCTCTTCTGTGCAGTTAGTAACTAATGTGTGCCAGCTCCCATTGTAATGATTATAATTGCTTGGGTTACATTAATATTCATGGCACATGCCTCTCACCTTACGTGGTACTCATTCCCTGTGTCTTTGACTAATGTACCCTTTTGCATTTCATCTTAGCATGGGGAACCATGATTTTAGAGGATGTAAAGCAGAGAGCAGCTAGGGGGAAGAATGAATACCCAGCACCCAGTGCCAGGATGAACATACTGATGCAGATATTCTGAGAAGGGCTCTTTTGAGACAGTTTATAAGTAAAGGCCATGGGCTGCAGCCTACTAGGCTCCCCTGTCCATGCAATTTTCTAGGCAAGAGTACTGGAGTGGCTTGCCATTGCCTTCTCCGATAAGTAAAGGCCAAGTGGAACCAAAGCTGACCTTGCCCTGGCACATGATGCTAGTCAAGGAGTCACTTAGCTTCATTCTGTTTTATTTCGCTCTTGGGTTGCCAGCTGCTTCAAGCCAGCTGTTTAGGCACAGTTAAAGTAAAGGCCAGAAATCATCATTATGATATTTGAAAATATGCCAGTAATTTCTAAAGCTTAGAAAGTTAGCAGTAGCATATGAATGAATGCTAAAAACTTAGAGATCTAAAAGGAAAATAGTTTATCCTTTTTATCTCTACAGAATTATTTTTGAGGGCTGGAGGAGAGGGGGAAATGGAAAGTTGTGGTTTAATGGGTATAAAGTTTCAGTTTTGCAAGATGAAAAGTTCTGGAGATTGCACAACAATGTACATATACTTAACATTATTGAACATATCCTTAAAAATGATTAAGATGATAAATTTTTGTTATGCATATCTTACCACAATTGGAAAAAAAAAGATATTTTTAGGACTCCATTCTTTAATAAAGATAAATTGTGTATTATACTGCTCTTCTGGAGAATTACAGGTATTCAGCATATGGAAGCTTTTGTGACATCCTGCACAAAATTCTGCTTTAACCCAGCGTTTCTCAAATTGCCTCTTTCCCAATTAAACTAACATCTCTTAATAGTCTATGGAACTTATATTTGAAGAAGTTCCACTTGGGAAGAGGTAATTTGAGGTCTTTTCCAGCTCAAAAATGTTATCATTCTTTAAAGAAACCATATGATAATATGGACTACGTGAAAATAAGCCCTGGAAAACAAAGATTAATTCTGGGCTTCTCATCGTTTTCTGTATCGTGATGAGCACAGAATGTAATGATATTTGAATGGTACATGTGGGTAAACAGACAAGGTGGCTCTAGGCTAGGAGCTCTGTAATCCAGTCAGCACACCAGTTGGGTGATAATCTGGCAATAAAATCTTTAAAAAGTTATCGTTGAACAAGCTACATGAAATATCATGCTCTTCAGATGTCAGGTTAGCCTGTGAAAGAGGCATTAGAGGCAGAACATACTATACTCTCTGTTCCATTTACTTTTCATTGGCAACAATTTTCTGCTTTAGGTAAATCAGAAACTCCTGATGGTCTGCATGGTGTGGTTATTACTGGTCATTAGACCTAACTGGAAATCTCCAGTGGATATGTGAGAGTGAGGGGTGAGGGTTTTCTAGCAGGTTAATACCTTTCCACAGTTTGTTCAATATGCCTAAGTGATTAATTCAGCAACCTCTTATTTTTAAAGTGAGAGCATATTACTAATGGCATTAGCAGAGCAGTTCCCACTTAATGGGAAACATTTTGTTTTCAGTTTCGCATTTCCTAGTGAAATAATTATTTGGGCAGTGATGTGGATTTGATGTGCTGGAGAATAGTATATTCATATTAATGCATTTTTGTAAGAAATATAGTATAGATCAGTGAGGCCTTTCCCACTTAAAGCCTTTGAAGTCATCCTTGTCTCTCACGCTTCACACTATTCCCCTCAGTGGTATCATTCTGCAATATTATATCTTTTAAATAGCTTGCTTAAAGATCCTAGCCTGAAGGAAAACCCAAGAAAATAGATTATATTTGAAAGTGCCTATATTACTATTTAGTTAGTGTTTCTGTTTAGCTTAGCTAGTAATGAAGATTAGTCACCATAGGTATTTTGATTGTGGAAATGCCAAATTCTCTCTTACTGCCTTTTTTTGCCATAAAACAACTCTTACTATTGCCTTTATTCACTCTTGATTGTTTTCTCTAGGAATCCTATTGGAGAAAGTTCAAGTTTTAAAACTAAATATAAAATTACATCCTTGCTTAGCGGCAAGGATCCATTGAGAAATCCCATTGACAACCTCTGCTGGGCTTTTAAAGCAGAAGTTTAATTACCATCTATTGATTGAGCTTGATTTGTCACTTCTTGGCATCTGGCTAAGCAGAACTATTCTTTCTAGCTGAGCAAGGAAGGTGGACAGGTGCCAAAATGGGGAAAGAGATGCAGCCACTGCAACTGGCCAGCTTCAGGTGTGGATGAAGGAAGTGAAGTGTGTCAGATCAAGAGACCGAAGAGGTGCTCGGGCAGTGAGTGCACAGGGTAGGCCACTGTGAAAGGGAGTTTGAGACAAAGCAAATGGGAGCACAGTAACTCAAAATTTCAGGCTTACGGTTCTCAGAAGTCCAGGCAGACTATGCTAGAAACCCCCCACCAGGGAGCATTGAGACTGAGCCTCAGTCTTTGAAGAATAGGACTGAAAAGGAGTGGGGTTTTAAGGAGGTTACTGGAATAAGACCCAGAAAAAGAGCATAAGAAACTCAGTAAATGAAAATCAGAGAAATCAATAGGATATTTAACCACACCCTGAAACCTGCCTGCAATGCTGGAGACCCAGGTTTGATCCCTGGGTCAGGAAGATCCCCTGGAAAACGGAAAGGTTACCCACTCTAGTATTCTTGCCTGGAGAATTCCATGGACAGGAGAGCCTGGTGGGCTACAGTTCATGGTGTCACAAAAAGTTGGACCAGACTGAGTGATTAATACACACACACACACACACACACACACACCTGTGCTGTGCAGCACTTCCTTGTTGCTTATCTATTTTATACGTAGTAGTGTGTATCTGTTAATCCCATACTCCTAATTAATCCCTCCCTGCCTTTCCCCTTTGGTAACTGTAAGTTTGTTTTCTGTGTTTCTATTTCTGTGAGCCTACTTCTGTCTTGTAAATAGATTCACATATATTACTTTTTAGATGCCATATATGTGATATCATATAATATTTGTATTTTTCTATCTGACTTCACTTAGTAGGGTATTCTCTAGGTCTGTCTGTATTGCTGCAAATGGCAATATTTGTCTTTTTTATGGCTGAGTATACACACACATACACACACACACACACACACACACAGCACAGCACATCTTTATCCATTCATCCACTGATGGACATTTAAGTTCCTTCCATATCTCTGATCTTGTAAATAGTGCTGCTATGAACATTGGATGCACATATCTTTTCAAGCTAGTTTTCATCTCTCCTGGATCTGTGCCCAAGAGTGGGATAGCTGGATCATATGTTATCTCTATTTTCAGTTTTTGAAGGAACCTCCATACTGTTTTCTGTAGTGGCTAGACAAATTTACATTTCCATCAACAGTATAGGAAAGTTCCCTTTTTCCCACATCTTCTTCAGCATTCATTATTTATAGACTTTTTAATGATGGTCATTCTGACCAGTGTGAGGTGATAAGTCATTGTGATTTTGATTTGCCTTTCTCTTATAATTAGTAATGTTAGGCATCTTTTCATGTGCCTGTTGGCCATTTGTGTGTCTTCTTTGGAGAAATGTCTGTTTAGGTCTTCTACTCATTTTTGATTGGATTTTTTTCTAAATATTAAGCTATGTGAGCTGTTGTTGTATTTTGGATATTAACCCCTTGTCAGTCACATCATTTACAAATATTTTCTCCCATGCCATAGATTGTCTTTTTGTTTTGTTGTTGGTTTCCTTTGTGTGCAGAAGTTTTTAAGTTTGATTAGATCCCATTTTTTAATCTTTTCTGTTATTTCTATTGTCTTGGGACACAGACCTAAGAAACCATTGGTACAATCTTGTCAGAATGTTTTGCTTATGTTCTTTTTTAGAAGTTTTATGATGTCATGTCTTGTCTTGTTAAGGTTGTTAAGTCATTTTGAGTTTATTTTTGTCTTTGGTGTGAGGGAGTGTTCTAACTTCATTGGTTTACATTTAGCTGTCTGGCTTTCCCAATGCCACTTGCTAAAGAGATAAGTCTTTTCTCCGTTGTATATTTTTGCCTCCTTTGTCAAAGATTAATTAACCATGGATGTGCAGGTTTATTTCTGGGCTCTCTGTTCTGTTCTATTGATGTATCTGTTTTTGTGTCAGTGCCGTGCTACTTTGATTATTATAGCTTTGTAGTATTATCTGGATTCTGGGAGGGTTATATCTCCATCTTTGTCCTTTTTCCTCAGGATTGCTTTGGCTATTCTGAATCTTCTATGGTTTGGTTCCATATATGTTTCAGGATTCTTTATTCTAGTTATGTGAAAAATGTCAAGGGTAATTTAACTCAACATTCAAAAACTAAGATCATGGTATCTGGTCCCATCACTTCATGGCAATTAGATGGGGAAACAATGGAAACAGTGAAAGACTTTATTTTCTTGGTTTCCAAGATCAATGGGGATGGTGACTGCAGCCATGAAATTAAAAGATTCTTGCTCCTTGGAAGAAAAGCTATGACAAATGTAGACAGCATATTATTAAGCTTTGCTGACATTACTTAGCCAACAAAGGTCTGTATAATCAAACCTATGGTTTTCCCAGTAGTCATGTATGGATGTGAGAGTTGGACTATAAAGAAGGCTGAACGCCGAAGAATTGATGCTTTTGAACTATATTGTTGGAAAAGATTCCCTTGGACTGCAAGGGGATCAAATCAGTCAATCCTAAAGGAAATCAACCCTGAATATTCATTAGAATGACTGATGCTGAAGCTGAAACTCCAATACTTTGGCTACCTGATTTGAAGAGCCGATTTGCTGGAAAAGACCCTGATGCTGGGAAAGAAAGAAGGCAGGAGGAGAAGGGGACAACAGAGGATAAGATGGTTGGATGGCATCAACGATTCAATGGACGTGAGATTGAGCAAGCTCTGGGAGATGTTGAAGGACAGGGAAGCCTGGCATGCTGCAGTCCATGGTGTTGCAAAGAGTCAGATACAACTGAGTGACTGAACAACAATTTAACAAGGATGGTTTTAAATCTGTAGATTGCTTTGGATAGTTTGGCCATTTTAAGAATATTTATTCTCCCATCCAAGTACTATCCAGGCTCGATCCTGCTTAGCTTCTTCAGTTCAGTTTAGTCGCTCAGTCGTGTCCGACTCTTTGCGACCCCATGAATCACAGTACACCAGGCCTCCCTGTCTATCACCAACTCCCGGAGTTCACTCAGACTCATGTCCATCGGGTCGGTGATGCCATCCAGCCATCTCATTCTCTGTCGTCCCCGTCTCCTCCTACCCCCAATCCCTCCTATCATCAGACTCTTTTCCAGTGAGTCAACTCATCGCATGAGGTGGCCAAAGTATTGGGAGTTTAAGCTTTAGCATCAGTCCTTCCAATGAACACCCAGGATTGATCTCCTTTAAAATGGACTGGTTGGATCTCCTTGCAGTCCAAGGGACTCTCAAGAGTCTTCTCCAGCACCACAGTTCAAAGGCATCAATTCTTCGGTGATCAGCTTTCTTCACAGTCCAACTCTCACATCCATACATGACCACGGGAAAAACCATAGCCTTGACTAGACGGACCTTGGTTGGCAAAGTAATGTCTCTGCTTTTTAATATGCTATCTAGGTTGGTCATAACTTTCCTTCCAAGGAGCAAGCGTCTTTTAATTTCATGGCTGCAATCAGCATCTGCAGTGATTTTGGAGCCCAAAAAAATAAAGTCTGACACTGTTTCCACTGTTTCCCCATCTATTTCCCATGAAGTGATGGGACCAGATGCCATGATCTTCATTTTCTGAATGTTGAGTTTCAAGTCAAACTTTTCACTCTCCTCTTTCACTTTCATCAAGAGGCTTTTGAGTTCCTCTTCACTTTCTGCCATAAGGGTGGTGTCATCTGCATATCTGAGGTTATTGATATTTCTCCCGGCAATCTTGATTCCAGCTTGTGCTTCTTCCAGCCCAGCATTCCTCATGATGCTTCTTACATCAGACAAAATCAGACTCGTTCAGGGTGGTGTGACCATAGATTAGAATATTGCTTCTTCCAATTCAAGAGCATGGGATATCTTTCCATTTCTTTGAATCAACTTCAGTTTCCTTTATCACTGTTAGATAGTTTTCAGCATATAGGTCTTTCATCTCTTTGGTTAGGTTTATTCCTAAGTATTTTTATTTTTTGATGCAGTTTTAAATGAGATTTTTAAAACTTTCTCTTTCTGATATTTCACTTAGTGTAAAGAAATGCAACAAATATAGGTATATTAATTTTGTATCCTGTTACCTTTCTGAATTCATTTATTCTAATAGTTTTGTGTGGAGTCTTTAGGGTTTTCCTTATAGAGTAGCATGTCATCTGCATCCTGTTCTCTTCCAGTTTGAGTACCTCTTATTTCTATTTCTTATCTTATCGCTGTGGCTGGGATTTTTCAGTACTGTGTTGAATAAAAGGAATAAGGTAATAGAAGGATTGATGTGTAGATATCCTTGTCTTGTTCCAGAATTTTGGGGAAGGCTTTCAGCTTTTCACAGTTGAGTATTATGTTGGCTGTGGGTTTGTCGTAAATGGCTTGTATTATGTTGAATATTTCAGTATTTTAAATGAATGAGATAGTGCTGGATGTTCTGAAATGGAAAACTAAGTGAAAATACAAGTTATATTATATAACATGTATTTTGAGGGCAAAATGTACGATCCTAGCAAAAAGAACCTTGGGACATGGTAAGGCAGAGCTCTGTTTAGATGAATGATAGAAAAACCTTATGCATACTTTATGGGGATAGATAAGTTGTTTGATTTTTGTTTTCATCTTTCTACCCACCTGAGAATGTCCAAATTATTGAATAAAACTGCCTAAAGCAGCAAAACTTCACTGGTCCTTATGAAGACAGGGAATATATTATGGAGGGAGTGGGTAGTGTGTTAGTGTTTAGGGCACAAAATCCAGATCTAGACTACCTGGGCTTAAATTTTGATTCTACCAGTGATTACTTGTATGACTTTGAGTGAGTCATTTAACTTAGCTGTGCCCATTTCCCCATCTGTAAAGTGGAAACAGTGGTAGTACTTTATAGGGAACTGATGAGGATTCAGTTCAGTTCAGTCGCTCAGTCGTGTCCGACTCTTCGCGACCCCATGAATCACAGCACACCAGGCCTCCCTGTCCATCACCAACTCCTGGAGTTCATTCAAACTCATGTTAAGTGAGCTAATATTTGTAAAATTTATAGAACAGTGTCTGGCACATAATAAGCTCTATACAAATGTCTGTTAAGCAAATTAAAAAAAAACATACTTTCTCAGCTTTCAGAAATTAGTCAGAAGCTAACTTCAGACTTAATTTTCTATCATGTAGGTATCTTTCCTTTAGGATATTAAATTTCTTAAAATGCATTGTTTCAAAGCACTGTGGGGAAAATATAGTTAAAATTTTTGTCAGCAGATTACTGGATTGGAATTTTTACCTTAATCCTTCTGAAATTAAGAAAAAAATCACACTAGTTACTTTAGTTTTTCTATGCATTTACACGCTAGTGGTTTTATAAGTAGATATTGTTACGTGTTTCTTATATACAATTAATCTAATATCTAGTTCAGATGGCTGGTCTTTGTTCCCTCATGAGTAGTGCTTTGACAGTTAGGAAAAGTACCACACCGAAACTGTTTCCTTATATGCACAGTGAGCTAGTCTGACAGAAGATAATGCAGCTGGTATACTGTGGATAGCCAGGCCTGACTGTTAACATGGGAAAGAGAAGCCATTAGTTACACTGAGACTTCAAATAATGAGGTAGAGTAATGGGCTTTTGCTTTAATAAGGCTTTGAGAGATTAACCCCCTTAAACCTTTGTAATGCTGTCCAGTAAAGTTAAGGAAACCAACACTAGGTAATAAATAATGGTGTTCTAGACTCGACCTTTCCAAATTTGGAAATCTGGCTCTTCCTAAGACAATGAGCTGTACTTAACTGACATGTTTGTTTCCAGTGAGTAGTGAGGCTGTGGTGAATAATGCTCTGTTTGCATTTGTATTTTTTGGTACAGTTGTACAACTTGATAGAATTACTTGAAATTAATCAATATTACAGCTTAACTATGAAGCTGATGTAACAATCTGGGTTATTAATGATTTTAACTATAGTTCACTCTTCCTAGCTTAATTCCTAGAAAATGGACATTTGAAAAGTATCCCTTGGTGAAGGTGATGCCAGTGGTATGCTGATATAGGTTAGAATAATTCTTATCCCTTCCTGAGGATTTTTATGAAGAAAAATGATGGCAATAATTACTGTAAAATGTATTGCAAATTTATTCAAATATTTTCTATCCTTTAATATTTATAACGACTAGTATTCTTTATGCTGCTTAGTTATGTAAACATCTATTGTTTAAAAGTTTGTGATTTATAATTTTGATTATATATCATAAGCCCATTGAACTCATCATGGTGACAATTTTTACTTTACTCCATGGCATAAATCCTACTCACAGAAATAACAGAGTGGAGGTGAGTGGAGATAGATTGGAGTGGAAGTTAGGTAATGTAGAGACTGTGTTTCTTTGCTCCCAAATTAAGACATCTGGACTATGGGGAGACTGAGAAGTTGAGCCTTTCCATGCAGCCCATTGCTGTCCCTGTCCTCTCCCCTGGACATCAGGAAGAAGTCAGGGAAGGAAAGATGCATTTCTGTGCTTCCCTCTATTGTGTGCTGTTGTGTGCTGTCTGCCGCACCCAGGCCTGGCTGGTGGGGTGAGACCTGAGCCAGTGTGAAAAGAGATCTGGAGCAGGACATTCCTTCTCTCATCTCCCAGGTCTTTTGTAGAGTTTTCTAGAACAGTTGCTCTATGAATTGCAGGGGATTCCTATAACCGATTCCTCCTTATCATCCTTCGAAATACTGAGGGAATTTCAGAAGATCCCATTTAAAAAATGAATTATTATACCAAGATGCAGAAACTATCTGGATAAATTTGTGGTAAAACTGAAAGTAGATTTTTCACTTCCAGATTATCAATTCAGGATTTAGCTAATCCAGTATGTGTGTATGTCTGTGAATACATAGCATATACATAAAACTCCTTTTGTTGTTGTTATTCAGTCACTCAGTGCTGTCCAACTATTTGCGACCCCATGGACTGCAGCATGCCAGGTTTCCCTGTCCTTCACCATCTCCCGGAGCTTGCTCAGACTCAGGTCCATTGACTTGGTGATGCCATCCAACCATCTCATCCTCTGTCATCCCCTTCTCCTGCCTTCAGTCTTTCCCAGCATCAGGGTCTTTTCTAATGAGTAAGCTCTTTGCATCAGGTAGCCAAAGTATTAGAGTTTCAGCTTCAGCATCAGTCCTTTCAATGAATATTCAGGACTGATTTCCTATAGGATTGACTGGTTTGATCTCCTTGCAGTACAAGGGACTCTCAAGAGTCTTCTCCAACACCACACTTCAAAAGCATCAATTCTTCGGTGCTCAGCTTTCTTTATAGTCCAACTCTCACATCTATACATGACTACTGGAAAAACCATAGCTTTGACTAGACGGACCTTTGTTGGCGAAGTAATGTCTCTGCTTTTTAATATGCTGTCTGGGTTTGTCATAGCTTTTCTTCTAAAGAACAAGTGTCTTTTAATTTCCTGGCTGCAGTCATCATCTGCAGTGATTTTGAAACCCAAGAAAATAAAGTCTGTCACTGTTTCCATTGTTTCCCCATCTATTTGCCATGAAGTGATGGGACCCAAAAAGAAGTATTTCGTTTTGGATATTCTGAGTCATTTATAAATATATCCTTATTATTTCCTATAGCATCATTGGAGAAGAGTAGAAGTATAAAATATACATGTATGACTAGGTATGGCTAGCACACCAATTTATTTAAGATTCTAAAGGACTTCTTTAGGGCCAGAGTCACATTTCGGGATCTAACAACTCTGCTTTTGTACTGTTGCAGATGTGTATTAAATGGGTATTATAAGGTAAGCCATAATGGCTCTAGATTAGATTTTCATGGAAGTTAACAATTTAGAGAACATATAGTAATAATAATAATAATAATTGTTATTATTATAGATAGCATTTAGCATTGCTGCATTTTAAGTAAATTTGAAAAAAATACGTGTTACAAAACTTGGATTTTTGTCAGATTCTAGTCAGTGAAAGGTATTGGTTCCTCGGAACTCTTTATTAGTGAATTAGCCTTTTGTGATATGACTTGCAAAGTTTGTGGTTTGTAGCTTAAATCTTGTGGTAGGTTTGCTAGTAGAGAATTGTCATTTGTCCTTGAGTTGAAAAGGACTTTATAGTCGAAATACCTCAATTTATAGATGAGAAAAATTCCCTCAAACGGTAAGCTGTTTTGGCTCAAGAGAGAACAAACCTGATCCCATATTTTCTAGGAGGAGGTGTTCCATTTTGCAAGGAAGGCTTGAAGGACAGAAGGAAGAACTCTTAGTTGCAGCCATGGTTATGTAACAGTTTTATACAATGTTGACACAGACTCCAAAGCATAGTTTGTAGTTCTTTAGTGTTGAGAAGGTGCAACTGGTGTACAATGCTTTGTCACTAAGTCATGTCACACTCCTTGTGGCCCCATGGGCTGTGGTCAGCCAGGTTCCTCTGTCCAGGGATTCTCCAGACAAGAATAATGGAGAGGGTAGCCATTCCTTTCTCCAGCAGATCTTCCTGACCCAGGAATTGAATCTGGTCTCCTGCATTGCAGGGTAATTCTTTACCTGCTGAGTTACCAAGGGAGTCTGCAACTGAGTGTTTCAACAATTTAATAGTAGGATAGAAAAGACAGGGATTTCAAAAAACAAAATCATTTTTTTATAATCTTAGTTTTAGAAACATTGCTGATTAGATGTTATGTTTTATTTTTCTTATTACAAGTATTTTATTAAATTAAAAAGATGTGTATAATTTTTAAAGGTTGCTTTCAATTTTCAGTCATTACAAAGTGTTGGCTCTATTCTCTGTGTTGTGTAATACATCCTTGAGCCTATCTTAGCGCCACTGTTGTTATTGTTGTTGTTTCATTACTAAATCATCTCTGACTCTTTTGACTTTGTATCTGTTGTGTCTCCCACCCCTATTCTTCCCCCTGTCCCCACCACTGGTAACCACTGGTTTGTTTCCTGTATCTCTGAGTCTGCTTCTTTTTTGTTATATTTACTAGTTTGTTGTATTTTTTTAGATTCCACATATAAGTGATATCATTTAGTATTTGTCTTTCTCTGTCTGACTTATTTCACTTAGTGTAGTGCCTTCCAAGTCCATCCTCTAATTTTGCAAATTTTGGCAAAATTTTTTTCGTTTTATGGCTGAGTAGTATTCCTGTGTGTGTGTATGTGTGTACGCCACTTCTTGATCCATTCATTCATCTGTTGATGGGCACTTAGGTTGCTTCCATATCATGACTATTATAAATAGTGCTGCTATGAACATGGGTATGTGTTTCAAGTTAGAATTTTCATCTTTTCCAGATCTATGCCCAGGAGTGTCATTGCTGAATCATATGGTAACTCTAGTTTTAGATTTTAGAGAACCCCCGCCCCCATACTGTTTTCCATGGTGGCTGCACCAATTTACATTCCCACCAATAGTGTAGAGAGGGTTCCCTTTTCTCCACATCCTTGCCAACATATTATTAATGTACTTTTTGATGCTAGTCATTCTGACGGGTGTGAGGTGGTATCTCACTGTGGTTTTAATTTGCATTTCCCCGAAGATTAGTGATTTTGAGGAGCTTTTCATGTGCCTATCGGCCATCTGCATTTCCTCCTTGGAAAAAAATGTCTATTCAGTTCTTCTGCCCATTTTTCCTGATTAGATGTATTAATTAATCCAGCCATCTGGGGACACAAATTAATTGTACTTACTGGGTTATAAGTATTGTGGATGCAGGTTATCTTGTTACTTTTATTCTTTCTTAATGGCATTATTGTGCAATTATCAGCTTATTACCATGTAGTAACTCACATTATTTAAACAGCACTGCTTAAACCCTGGGATGAAGCATAGAAATTCATGCCCAGCTGGAGAAATCTGAATGCCAGCTACATGGCTGCAAGATAGATGCTCTGCATCAGGGTCTTTCCTACTATTGTAAAGTTTGATAAAGAATAAACAAAAAATGTCGTGGCTGTATGAATGCCTTTATGGGTGATAAAGTTTAAATTAGCATATGCAGGACATTTTGAGACAGTTAATGTCTATTCTTAGTTAATTGGTTGGAGTGAATTCTCTCTTATTGTTTCATTTGCTGTATAATTAGCTTTAGCTCAGCAATTAAGTCATGTCACCAGCCCACTGTGACACTGAAGGATGGCAATAGTGCTTGGGTGGGTGGCACTGCTCGGTGCAGACTGTGCATGTTAAATGAATTGCTGGCTTCCTAAATGGCTCTCCTTCTCTGGCTTAGGAACAGTCTTTCATGTTCTTGAATAAATCTGTGTGCTGTTCACATTCAATTATAAATATACTGAAATAATTCCATATAAGATTTTGTGACTGTAGCACTGTAATCATTAAAAGTTGCTCAGTGTTCATCTTTATAGAACTGGAATTCAAATACATATAAACTTTTCCTATATAGTTCTCTTTGAAAACTTAATAAAAGTAGGAGCATTATGTTGTTGTTGCTCTTAATCTATCAACTTATCTTGAAATATCTTCTTTTAAACTAAAATAAATAGACATGTTCTTTAAAAAATCCCATTAAATAAGAAAATATCTTATTTGTCAAAATTAAAAAGTAGCATGTATTGATTGTGTTAAAAGCACACATTTGAGTGATTATTGGAATAATACATGCATATGTAAAAAATGTAAAACTATAGATAATGTAAAAAGTATAAAATGAAAGTTCCCATAATCTCACTCTCCAAAGATAACTACTGTACCATATGTTTTTTAGTTTTATGTCATGCTTTGAAAATTTCTTTTTCCCCTGATTAAATAAAGAACACATGTAGTAGGAAATTTCAAGTCTATTCAGTTCAGTTCAGTCGCTCAGTCTATAGTGAAGGAAGAAAAAAAATCACACATAATTTCATCACTCAGATTTGAGCAACACTGGAATGTTTGCTTTCTATTCTTCAGCGTTTCTTTGTGTGCTCAGAAACTGTACTTATGTACCTACAAGATAGTAGATATATAATCTATGAATTTTTTTACAAAAAGTGTCAAACTATACAAATTTATATAATATGATTTTTAAACTAAAATGTAGTGATCTTTTTTCCTAATGTAATTTTGTAGCATGATTTTTCATGGCTGTGTGCTATTCTGTCACAGTAATATGTAATATTTAGCCATTTCTTTTGTTGGCTATTTAGTGGTTTTGATTTTGCTTTTATAATTAATATTACAAATTTGTTTTCCTGAATACCCTTGAAGATAAATATGTGCAGAAACCCATGATTATTTCCTTAGGATAAACTCATAGGTGTATAGTGATTTAAAAAATAACAAAAATGTGCTCAATTCACATTACAAGCTCCAGGATTGACAAGGGTAACCAAGATCTCTTCACATTTTTAGAATGATTTTAGCAAGTAAATTTGCAAATTCCAAATTTTAGGCTTTTAGTTTATGTAGATAATCTTTTAGGTTCAAACATTCTGGGTTTAGGTATTCACATCCTGTATTTGTATAACCACTCCATGTGTTCAAGGGAAGCCTATTGTGTGTGTTTTAATATTTGTATTTGTGTTTATATAACTGAATTTTACATTTCTTGAATGTAATTATGACTATCACATCAAATTCCAAATCCAAAGTGAAAACAGTCAAACATAGGTTTTCTGGATCAGTGATAAGTATAACAAGATTTCTTGGAGAGAAAGTATATGGTGATTTTCCAGGATGCTCTAAACTTCTTTTCTTGTTTTAGCAGATTTTACTCTAGGAGCAGAAAATAAATTATGAGTTTTTTTGTTTGTTTGTTTCAAGATAAAAATAATTATCATAACTTTAAAAATGTAAAAGAGTACTTCCTCAAGTGGTGACTCAATCAATATACGTTTCTATCAATATATGATTAGAATAACACTAATTTATTCATATAATAACTGTAATAATTACTATGTAGAGATTAAGTGCCCAACTCAGCCCTCAGAGCTTCTTGCCACTCTTATTAATCTTCACTAAGGCCAGAATAATGATGTATATATGGCAGCCTTGAGTGCTTTGGTTTGGAATGTTTCTCAAATTATTCATCTTTTTGGTGTTTTGGATGCAGGAAATGTTTGGGCATCTGTCTACAGTTTGTTAGACTTTCAGTGAATTAAAATTTCTTTTAGACTATGGCATTTTCATAGAAACTGTTTCAAGTGTGATTGTGCATAACCTGTAGCAAAAGTTTTAATAATTTTATCTATCTTCTTACTGCTATAGTTTATTTAAGACTTTTATATTTTACATGAACATTCAGTACTTTATACTCTCAAGTAGGTTTTGTTTAGCTTAATTGTACTATTTTAGAATTTGTGGTTTGCCAGAGGGAAGTGAGGAATTCAGATGTAATAGGAGTGATAATATAATAATGTGACTATAAATTAATGAGTTTCATTTCTAGGTGGCTATATTTATCCAAGGGATTGGTGTTGTCTAAAATGGTAAGTATGAAGAGAGAACTAAAATTATTTTTGAAATATTTTCAGACTTGATATATCAGGGTTCTACTAGTAAAACAGAACCAGTGGGAGATTCCTCTGTTTGTGTGTGTGTGTGTGTGTGTATGTATACACACTTATGCAGGGGTGGGAGTGAGGAGAGAGAAAGGGAGAAGCAGGGAGCTGGCTTACATGATTATAGGCTGTCTAGGTGAGTCTGAACTCCTCAGGACAGGCTGGAAATGCTATCCACTGGCAGAATTTCTTCTTTGTCAAGGGAGACTTCAGTTCTACCTGCTGATTGAATCAAGTCCATCTAGATTATCTAGGACAGTCTTCTTAAAGTTAACTGATTGTGTACTTTAATCACATCTACAAAATATCTTCATATCAATACTTAGATTAGTGTTTGATTAAATGACTGGAGATTGTAGCCTAGACAAGTTAACACAGCAAAATAATATTTGATATCTGAATCAGTGCACAGGTCATATAAAAGAACCAGCTTCATAGTTCATCTATGAGCTGGTAATCATAGTTTGTGTACCAGTTTAACTAGCTAACTCAGGCACTAGTTTGGGCCATACAAAATTTTACATGTTACCAAACTAAAAAGCCTCTTGATGAAAGTGAAAGAGGAGAGTAAAAAGGTTGGCTTGAAGCTCAACATTCAGAAAACGAAGATCATGGCATCTGGTCCCATCACTTCATGGGAAATAGATGGAAAAACAGTGGAAACAATGTCAGACTTTATTTTTTTGGGCTCCAAAATCACTGCAGATGCTGATTGCAGCCATGAAATTAAAAGACGCTTGGTGATGGACAGGGAGGCCTGGCGTGCTGTGATTCATGGGGTCACGGAGAGTCGGATACGACTGAGCGACTGAACTGAACTGAACTGAACTCCTTGGAAGGAAAGTTATGACCAACCTAGACAGCATATTAAAAAGCAGAGACATTACTTTGCCAACCAAGGTCCGTCTAGTCAAGGCTATGGTTTTTCCTGTGGTCATGTATATATGTGAGAGTTGGACTGTGAAGAAGGCTGATCGCCGAAGAATTGATGCTTTTGAACTGTGGTGCTGGAGAAGACTCTTGAGAGTCCCTTGGACTGCAAGGAGATCCAACCAGTCCATTCTAAAGGAGATCAATCCTGGGTGTTCATTGGAAGGACTGATGCTAAAGCTGAAACTGCAATACTTTGGCCACCTCATGCGATGAGTTGACTCACTGGAAAAGACTCTGATGCTAGGAAAGGTTGGGGGCGGGAGAAGGGGACAACAGAGAATGAGATGGCTGGATGGCATCACCTACTCTGTGGACATGAGTTTGAGTGAACTCCGGGAGTTGGTGATGGACAGGGAGGCCTGGCGTGCTGTGATTCATGGGGTCGCGGAGAGTCGGACACGACTGAGCGACTGAACTGATCTGAACTGAAAGATAAAATCTACCTTCAAAGTACTAACATCTACCAGAGTTGAGATTGTTGAAAAAACATACATCAGGCTACAATTACAATTTTTAAAAAGTTTGGAGGAATGGCAGCATTGTTGGAACACTGATAACTCCTCAGCAGGATGTAAAGGGGCAAATGGTTACTTAAATTTATGCTTCTCAAACTGGGGTTCATGACTCCACTTCATTTTCTTCTGCTATTAAGGCATGCATCAATAGAAAATGCCAGAGAAGCACTTTTTATTTAATGTAGGCCAGGGGTCAGCAAACTGTTTCTGCCAAGGGCCAAAAGTGCAAATTTTCAGCTTTGCAGGTCGTAGAGTCTGTCACAAATGTTCAGCTCTGCTAGTGTAGCATGAAAGCAGCCAGAGGCCATATGTAAACTAATGAGCACAGATGGAAAGAAATGATCTGACCAGAGACTTTGGGTGAGGGCTGCTGTGCAGTCCCTCCAGTAGAAGATGCCAGTAGAACAGTGATGAAGTACTCAGCCTTCAGAGCCAGTTGTGCCTGAATTTATGTCTTGGGTATGTCACTTTCTAGCTGTGTGACTTTGGATGAGCAAGTCAAGTAATTGTTATGTGTAAAATTGGGTAGAATAATAAGACCCTACGAAATTGTGAAAATCAACAACTGGGAGTCTTGTGAAGATCCCATAAATATTTTCTGTTAGATGTCAAGTTTCAGAGCTAATGAAAAGTTTTAGCCATTTAAAAATTATTATAAAAGTCTTTATAAATGTTCCACAGCTGGGACATGCTCTATTTTCAAAAATCTGTTGAGAATAAAGATAAATTTTATGTTTTTAGTTTGATCAAATGTATTAGGAGTGAATCAGTTTTAGACTGTCATTTTTTTTCTGCTTCCTGGTTTTATTATAGAACATAAATACCTGTTCTCTATCATTTGGGTATGTCCATCTTTGTAATGTTTGAGTCGGCAGTAGTTGTTATTCCTAAGAAAGAGGAAATAAGAGACAAGTATGTAGCAATTATGTACAAGAAAAAGAAGGGGAAAAGCACCAAAAAGGAAAAACAAAGGAGTACTTCAAGTCAGTAATGCTCTGTGGCAAGAAGAGACAGCGTTTCTCTCTCATACTAAAATGAGGTTGACAGTTTAAGGTATTTCTAACCCAGTACTTTGCAAGTGGGATTTTTTTCCCCCTGTTTCCTTTCAGCAGTTAGGTCCCTTGCTTCCCTGTTTTGAGAAATTATTTGATTTTTTTCTGCAGCTGTTGACTTGTTTCATGTTATACTCCCATCATTTTTAGATCTGGTTTTGACTGTGTTGCTCCCCAAAGAATTAAAAACTAGAGAAAATACACATGAAAAAAATTTTGCTTAGCTAGTAATCAAAGAAATAACTCCCTACCTCTCCTTTTCTTCCTTTCTGCCTTCCTTCCTTTCTTCCTTCGTCTCTTACTCTCTTTATCTTTTTCTTTCTCTGTGTCTTCCCTCCATCTCTCCCTCCCTCCTTTCCTCTCTACTAATTTGGGAACACATAATGCTTAATTTGATGAGACAGATGCTCACAAACACTGCTGGAATGGAAAGCACCACAATCATTTTGGAAAGTAATTTGACAACTTGAATTGAGACTTTAAAATGCTTGTCACCTTTAGGTCATTAATACTACTTCTAGGAATCCATTCTAAGGAAATCATTAGAGATGCCTATCAAAACAATAGTCACTTTCATTTTAATTGCATTGGTAACATCAAAAACTTAAGAAACAACCTAAATTTCCATTGACAAAGCAGTTTATATAAATTATTAAAAAATACTTTAGGAGGAAGTACTCTTACACAGCTATTAAAATCATGTTTTCAAAAAAATGTTTAATGAGATTGGAAAAAGTTTACACTGTAATTTTAAATGAAGGAGAATGAATGGTGCCTAATAAAGAATCAGAGATAGGAGCCAGATCTACCAATGTTCATGTTTATGTCCTGACTGTGGGATGGTGCTGCCTATTTCTCTGTGAAATATCTGATTCTGGATTTTTATCTTGACCTATAGTAATTTAGGCTTCCCTCATAGCTCAGTTGGTAAAGTATCTATCTGCAATGCAGGAGACCCCTGTTCAATTCCTAGGTTGGGAAGATCCTCTGGAGAAGGAAATGGCAACCCACTCTAGTATTCTTGCCTTGGAGAATCCCTTGGACAGAGGAGCCTGGCAGGCTACAGTCTATGGGGTTGCAAGAGTCTGACATGACTGAGCAACTAAGCACGGAACATAGTAATTTATTTATTTATTTTTTTTAAAATTAATTCATTTATTTTAATTGGAGGCTAATTACAATATTGTAGTGGTTTTTGCCATACATTGACATGAATCAGCCATGGGTGTATATGTGTCCCCCATCCTGAAACCCCCTCCCAAGAACATAGTAATTTAAATGAGCAATACACAGAATTAAACAGAATGCAGAACAGATGCATCAGAACTTGCAGATGTCATCTTTCACTGTCTTGTCTTGACAGAGAGTCAAAGTCATTTAACATGAGGTTTGTGTAGTAATGAATGTCTCAGTAATCAGCCACTTTCACTCTCACCCTCAACTCAGGATGTCACCTCAGGGCCTGCATGCCCCTGAGGCTAAGGTTTGGGGCAGTCCTTTGCTTTCAAGTCCTAGCGGGCTCCGTGAGCCCAGTCTCTGGGTCTGGCTCTGGAGCAAGTGCCACAGTGCCATTTCAAAAGAGACAGTAACTTTGGAAACCTCAAACAGCAAATCTGAAACTTGGGCATTTCTGTTTTACCTCCCCAAATATGGTATCAGCTACCCCAAAGAAAGGTATGTGCCCAGGAGGAAAGAGCACAAGCTTTGGGGTCTGACAGAGTAATGTTCAAATCGTTCATAGCTGCATGTCCTTGGACGAGAATGGGGGTAATGATGTACTTTGCGGATCTGTGTTGGGGATCAAGTGATTAAAGATCTAAAATGTTTAAAATGTTTAACCTAAAACAGTGCCTGACACATAGTAGCCCTAGTACATCTCCTGAGTAAATATTAGTCAATCTTTCTCTCTACACTTTGTTGAACTATTTTAAAATATGACCTGATAAGACACTTTTTTGTCCTCATAATGATGGTGTTAGACATCTTGCAGATAGTGATGTGATTTATACTAAGAGTGGCATTTTTGCAAATTACTTACTGTACTTGCTTACTGAGTAGTTATGTTAAATGTTGCTTTGTGCTTTAGTCTCTACATCTGTCAGTTTGCATGATTTTATGTTAGCAATTATTCTGAAGAAAAACTTGGCCTGTGCAGGTTATCATTAGCAGTGCATGCTGGTTTTTCTTTTCTTTCTCTCTCTCTCTCTCTTTTTTTTTGCAGGGGGAAGATTAATTTTTTGTTTGTTTGTTTTTCACAATGTTTTGGAAAAATAACCTTGAAAATTAATCATTTTCTTTGGTAATTTAAAAAAAATGAAAATGTATTTTATTTTGGCTGTGCTGGGTATTTATTGGGCTTCCCAGGTGGCTCAATGGGAAAGAATTCATTTACAATGCAGGAGACGTGGGTTCAGTCCCTGGGTCAGAAAGATCCCCTGGAGGAAGAAATGGCAACCCACCCCAGTATTCTTGCCTGGAGAATCCCATGGACAGAGGAGCCTAGTGGGCTATAGTCCATGGGGTCACAAAGAGTCAGACTCGACTGAGTGACTGAGCTCAGGTATTCATTGCTGTGCGGACTTTTCTCTAGTTGTGGAGAGAGGAGGCTATTTTCTAGATGTGGTGCACGGGTTTCTCACTGGGGAGGCTTCTCTTGTCATAGAACACAGGCTGAGTTTCAGTAGTTGTGACTCCCGGTCTCTAGAGCAAAGGTTCAATAGCTGTGGCCCATGGGCTTAGTTGCTCCTTGGCATGTGGGATCTTCCTGGATCAGGGATTGAAACTGTGTCTCCTGCATTGGCAGGTGGATTCTTTACCACTGAGCCATCAGGGAAGCCCCCCTTTTTTTTTCTTTTTAAATGTGGTTATTTTATTCTAATGTGTGCTTGGCTTCTGAGTGGTAATACCCATTTATAGTACAGCTGGCCAGTGGTGCTTTCTAGTTTGTGGCACAGGATTTCTTGGTATAAGATTCACTGACTCCTTCAGACTCAGGACAGTGACCTCATTAATCCTGGGTTTTAACCACTACTGATTCACCTGTAGGTAAAATGCTGGATCCTAAGGAATGAGGCATTCAGTTCAGTTCAGTTCAGTCGCTCAGTCGTGTCCCACTCTTTGCGACCCCATGAATCACAGCACGCCAGGCCTCCCTGTCCATCACCAACTCCCGGAGTTCACTCAAACTCATGTCCATCGAGTCGGTGATGCCATCCAGCCATCTCATTCTCTGTCGTCCCCGTCTCCTCCCACCCCTAATCCCTCCTAGCATCAGAATCTTTTCCAGTGAGTCAACTCGTTGCATGAGGTGGCCAAAGTATTGGAGTTTCAGCTTTAGCATTAGACAATACTAATTAAAACATGCAAATTTCTTTCTTTCTTTCTTTTTATATTATAGATGAATGGGTCACTCACAGTGAAGGATGACAATGTCTGAAAACTATCTGAGATAGTTAAGAATAGATTTGAAAGGGAAAAAAGGCCATGTAACAGGCACTAGGAGCATTTGCATTGGGGACGGCATAGGGCATCTGGAATTTAGATACATCTTTAAAAATATATTAAGAAAAAAAACTGACTTACTAGTATTTGAAAATGACAATGTTCCAGTTTCTATTGACTGTCACCTGTAGACGTTGATTTAAGCTGGATTCGTTTGAGCCTTAGTGCTTAGAATTTGCTGCCAGCCCTGGACCTGGGGAGATAATTTTAAGTGTCCTCTGGAATAATAGCTAGTCATCTGATGCAAATACAAAGCTGAAACTAGTTACTGGAATTGAAAATAATGAATCCAAAGGTTTATTTTGGACCTTTGGAGCTGTTGAATACCAAAATATTGGTCTGTCTCGTGGTTTCCCCTGTGGCTTCTTTACTCTGTGGATTATATGTCCTCACTGAGAAGGAAATAGCCTAACTTCGCTTCCAGCAGATCTTCTGTTGTGCGGCAGCTGTTCAATCAAAAGAGAAGTAGATTAGTCATTGATTTGTGGAGCATATAGTAAAAAGAAACACCTAACTTAATTTTACTACTCTGTGGCCTATAGTTGCTTCTCTGGCCCAAACTGTGATCTTCATGTGAGCAAACTCTTGAGTTAGCAGAGGGTTTCAAAATGGAGCATGGAAATTATTAGAAAGTACAAAAGTCAGAATAAATTCAATAGAAAATAATTTATTTCTGTCTTGTCATTTAATCCCAACTGATAAAACAGGAATGCACATAAGTGTAATTGTTAGGTTCAGAATCATGTCAGTTAAAGTACTTCACACTGTTTTAATTATTCTTTCAGATGTATGTAAAAAGAAAAATCTGAGAGAAAGTAGACACATTTCTAATGATTAACTATATATCTTTAAAAGCTTGGTATAAGAATGAACCAGTATTGGATTTCTTAGGGGGGCTAATATCACTGCAGTAGAATAAAGTTTTGAGTTTTATTCCTTCCTTGTTTACTTATTAACTCCTAGGGGGCTATTTCTGTTTTCTGTACTTATGTCACACTTAATGATAAATGCTCTTCTTTCCTTTCCTGCCAGACTTCGTGTTGAAGTAGCCTGTGCCTGCTGCTGTAATTTACTTACCACTCACTCACTGTCTTTAATCACTTGCCATTTGACTTTGGCTCCATTTTGCCAACACTCTCTAAACTCTTACTCTTTGTGTCACATTGTTAAGAGCGAACTCCCATTGAATTTATCTCTGCAACATCTGATATGCCCAACTGCCCACCCTCATGGTATTACAGGAGCTCTCTTCTGAAATAATTCCTGAAGCTCTACATTTTACACACTGCTTCATCACTACCAGACACACCTGTCTTGTTCACATCTTTGTTCATGAATGGTGAGTGTGTTCTCGCTGTCTTCTGTGTGAAGTCTGATTTTCTCGGCTTGGCATTTGAGTTAACATTCACCCACTGCTTCTCATCTACCTCGTACTCCAACCCAGTTCCTTTGGGTGTGTTGTCATGTCTGTCTGGAGTCCTACACTATCTTTTTTTCATCTCCAACCTCATGCTCTAAACTTATTCTTCTTTCAAGGCCCAGAAAGAAGGCCATCTGATTCATTAAGTTTCTCTCATCCTTCTAGAGGAAAGTGATATTTTATTCCTCTAAGTTTTGTCTGCACCTCTCTTCTGATATGTTTTATATTCTATCCTGTGTTATTTGTGTAGGCATCTTATTTTCCTTTCTCTAGTTCAGTTTTATTATTTTTTAATTTCACGACCCCAGTGTCTAGTTCAGTGTCTTGTACTTTTTATAAGCCAAGTACATTTTGGTTAAATGTACTGGCTAATAAGTAATAGAGAATTTGCTGAAAGATGTTTTAGACTGCATTTCCCTTACTCTTGCTAATGTTCTTCTTACCTTTCTTAGTTATTTCAGTGCATCTTAGATTTATCAATTATCTATTCAGACTACTGGGTTGCCACAAATATTTTGAACACTTTTAGGTAGTATCTCTATTCTAGTCCTTTAGGTAATGAATTTTGTAGGTAATGAATCTACTTAAACCATTAGGGCTTCTTTTTTTAAAAATAACTTCTAGTAAAGTAAGGGTGAGAAGCTGATGACCACATTCTTATCAAGATGATGGAAAAGTCCAAACACATTTTGCATGACTGGTTCTGTAAGGAGCCTTTTGGAGTCGTCCATTGTGAACACAGGGATTTCCCTGGTGGCTCAGATGGTAAAGTGTCTGCCTACAATGTGGGAGACCCGGGTTTGATCCCTGGGTCAGGAAGATCCTCTGGAGAAGGAAGTGGCAACCCACTCCAGTGCTCTTGCCTAGAAAAATCCCGTGAACGGAGGAGCCTGGTAGGCTACAGTCCATCGGGTCGCAAAGAGTCGGACACGACTGAGCGACTCCACTGTTATTGTGAACACAAGAACCACCGAGAGTGTTCTTCTATTTACAATACTGATGTCAGCCAGCCCATGATGTGTGTGTTACAGCTCACTGCAGTGACGCTGGACCTTTCTAGAGCTCAGCCATCCAGTCATTTCAACTCCTCAGCTACCAAGCTTTATATATGTGTGTATATATATATATACACACATTTTTAAGCTAGTGTATATAGCACATACAATGAGCATCAAAGAATTACCAAGGGAGATCACAGGTTTTATTTTACATAGTTTCAATGCACATCCTTTGGCTTTGCTTAACAATCTTATCAAAGGAACATTTATTAATGCATATTCTATCTCCTACCCTACAGGCCATGGGGTCGCAAAGAATCGGACATGACTGACGCGACTTAGCACGCACACATACACCCTAGCCCAAGGCTGATTTAGGAGTACCAACTTTCTATTTCAAGAGTATTACTCAGATTAAGAATTGCCTGTTAATTTGTTTCCACGTCTGTTTCTTCCACAAAATGCAGAGCTCCTTGAGGATAAGAACTATGTATTATATATCTTTGTATCCCCAGCATTGTACAGTGTTTGACATATATTGCATGCTCAGTCATGTCCAACTCTTAGTGACCCAATGGACTGTAGCCTGCCAAGCTCCTCTGTCCATGGGATTTTCCAGGCAAGAATACTGGAGTGGGTTGCCATTTTCTCCTCCAGGGGATCTTCCTGACCCAGGGACCAAACCATGTCTTCTGTGTCTTCTGCATTGACAGGTGTATTCTTTACCACTGCAACACTTGGGAAGCCCCTTGACATACATTAAATATCAGTATTTATTGAATGACCAAAGTTGATTACCTGCCTTTGAAGGAACCGTAGATTTTTAAGTAGCTTATTAAAAAGGAGAGAAAACAGTTTGAAGCAGGCACACAGTGACAACAAATAATAGTATGCCAGGTGACAAAAATATTATGAAAAAGATTGAAAAAACACGCATTAGTCTGGGATCACTTCATTTAGGAGGGCAAGAACATAGGGCACTGAAAGGGCTTCTAAAAACATTGTTGAATGCTGCTGCTGCTAAGTCACATCAGTCGTGTCCGACTCTGTGCAACCCCATAGATGGCAGCCCACCAGGCTCCTCCGTCCCTGGGATTCTCCAGGCAAAAACACTGAAGTGGGTTGCCATTTCCTTCTCCAAGGCATGAAACTGAAAAGTGAATTCGCTCAGTCGTGTCTGACTCTTAGCGACCCCATGGACTGTAGCCCACCAGGCTCCTCCGTCCATGGGAGTTTCCAGGCAAGAGTACTGGAGTGGGTCAGCACAGTACTATAGTTAATGTTCATTTTGATGACTTACAGCTATCAAGTAAAGATTGAAATATTTTCTGAATATTTTGTTTAAAGATTCAGTTAAGTATATGATACATTTTGGAAAGATTTCCTTATAAAACTGCTTTGAAAAAGAAAACCTCTGATTTTTAGTAGGGTAGGTCCTTAACTAGGGCTTTCATGGTAACTCAGATGGTAAAGAATCTGTCTGCAATGCAAGAGACCCAGGTTCGCTCCTTGAGTCTGGAAAATCCAAGGAAGATCCCCTGGAGAAGGGAATGGCTACCCACTCCAGTACTTTTGCCTGCAGAAACCCATGAACAGAGGAGCCTGGCAGGCTACAGTCTATGGGGTTGCAAAGAGACCCACAACTGAGCAACTAATACATTCATTTTCACTTTATCCCAAATAATTCATTAGTGAGGGTTCTAGATAGCCAAGGCCTTACTGTGTGAGGATAGTGTAAGTATGTCTGCACTTTCTTGATTTAGCAGTGAGCAGTGGTCATTCAATCTCCCTAATAAGCATCTCACAATGTACAGCTACTCTAGGGACAGAAACACACACATACACACACACACTCCCAGAAGAACAGGTCCCAGCCACTAAAGAATTTCAATTTTTCTAGACTTGGGAATTTTTTTTTTTTTAAATCAGAAGTCCTGAGGAATGGTTGTTAATGACTTTATCACCTACCACTCTTCCCTTATGCTGTCCTGCAGTGTTTATCAAATGTTGAGTATCCCTGTGGACCAGGTTCTGTGCTGGGTGCTGGAGGATGGAGACACAGTGACTGCTTGGAGGTGAGAGGAGGCCTGGCCTGGAGGACCATGTCTCCATAAGGCTTCTGTCTCGTTGCAGAAGTTTCTCCCGTTGAGGCAATTATGTCTTTTTTTCTTCCTATGTCAAACAGTTTATGAGAAATAAGAAGAGTCATAAATCTTCGACTCTAAATCTAAGCGTGTTTTAAATAGCTAAAAATGTAAAAGACTTATACAAGCCTCTCTCGTGTTCTTAACTATAGTCGCTCATCATGAGCCTGCTTGTAAATAAAAGGGAAGAGGTAATCTGAGATTTTGCTTCTCTAGGTCCTTTGGGTTACCAAGGTTTATATGTGACTGGGTTTTGGACAGTCCTTCGTTGTTGACAAATGGACTCCCTCCAGCAAGGGACAAGGAGCCATGAAGATTGAGCGTTGTTTCAATGTAGTTTCTCCATCACAACTGAGGAAAGAATGTGCTCAGCTCCACTCCTCAGTAGAGCCAGACGCCTGATAAAGCAGAAACAGTATACCTGTAAAGTTGCCAACGCAACGTCAAGGGTAGAGGGAAGAGTTGACAGAATGATTTATGAGGGTTTCTTGCAATAAGAACATGTCTAAAAATATACTTGCATGTCTTTCTCCTCTCAAGGATAAATGTAACAGAATTTATCCAGGGAATTGTGATACATAAAAGCCTGAGACCTTGTCACAGCCTTCGGAGACCAGGGTGAAGGGCAAGGAGAGGGGAAGCAGAAACAACAAATGAGAAAGCATGCTCCTGGAGTGCTTTTAATCTTCTGTTGAACTGACATGGTTTTACAAATGTAAAACGGATTTTTTTTTTGCATGCAAATATGCAAATATTACATGCAAATATTGTAAATTTAATATGTGACCTTTAAAAAAAATTTACTGGGGTAAAATGAAGATACTTGGTTTCCAGATTTAAAAAAATTTCCTCTGAGCTTCTACTTTAATATCAGTAGATCTACAAAGACAGCCACAGATTAGCATGTGGAATAGCTTGCTCTCATGGAAGCAGAGTTTGAAGTTGCATTTTATTTATGAACAGTTGAGAAAGAAGCTCTTGGAGCAGATAGAGTTGGCTTAACACCCTTTCTGGGCTCACCACAGTTAGCCAGAGTTATTGGATATCCACATGGATTTCTTTGCCTTCTATAATGGCTGCCTTCAGACTCACCCTCAAGTTTACTTCTGTCTCATGCAGTGAGAATCCAGTTCAAAGGACCCTTCTGTTAACTGACTCTCTGTTTTGTAGGACATCCGTGTTTCGCATAAAGACAAATCACACTGCAGGTGATCTGTTTCTTGGGCTGTGGTCTGTACCACAGTGCTTGGCATGCAGGAGTTGCTCAGTAAATGCTAGATGACTACTATTCCTACTGTTACTTATACGTTCAGCTCAGTCTCCTCTGCTTTCTATGCCATAGTAATAGAAGATGCCTAGTCACAAAAGGAAGAATAATATAAAAAACAACAATATTATTATTTGATGACATCTACTGTGTTAGACAATTTATCTAAACTATCACATTGAGTTCTCACAACCCTGTAGGACACATAGTATTCTTATGTTGTAGATAATGAAACAGCTCCAGAATCATAGATTTTCAAGTTGTATTGAAATAAGTTTTACTTATATTTATTTTCTAAGAAAAGTAAGAATTCAGAGTTCCCTATTTCTTCAGTATTCTTTTATCTACTCCCTGCATAAAGTCACTGGAGAGAAGTCCTTGATAAATGATTTTGGAGAATACCAAAGAGCAGTAAACACCTTTAATTTTGAGACGTACAGTCTGAACTCATTTTCATTTGTCTCGTCTGAGAAGAGCCCATGCAGCCACAAGTAATCTCACCTGGGTAACCCTTGATTCATCCTGCAAGTCTCAGATGGGGTGCTTCCATTTGGCAGACATTTCTCTTCTCTCCTAATCCCTTTGAGTGCGGTGTGTCCTCCGAACTCCCTCACGTGTTCTTTTAGTGGTTTACTTACCTCTCTCATCCCTTGAGTGTAAGCCCCTTAGAGGGACTCTGCCTCTTGCTCTATCCCCAGCACCCTGCCCAGGGTGACACTCGGCAAGTATGAACTGGTTGTGAGGGGGTGAGGAAAGGCCTGTTTCAGTCTGAGCCTCAGAGCAGCTCTGGGAGGGTGTCCGAATTTCCCAGGGCCACCACTGCTGCTGGTTTCAGTTCAGAGACCAAGTCTCCTATCCCCTCTCTCTTTCCCAGGCATAAAACTTTTACACAAAATCTCTCTTTTTTCTTTTCCAATACAGCTTAAATAGATTTAGTTTCTTTAACCTTTCTTCCTAGGGACTTTAGTCCTAATCTTTTCAGTGATTGCTGATTGTCATAACTCTCTAATTCTTTATACTTCACATGCCCTATTTTAGCAAGTCATTAAATGGAACACGGGACAAAGCAGACCCATGTTTTTGGGTGCTGTAGACTTTATCACACTACATATTCAGTTCTGTCTAGTCAGTACCTCCTAGTCTTTGATGCTGCCTTAACCTGTTCATTCAAGGGCTTGTATAAAGTAGAATATATCTTGAGGAGTCAAACACTCTTTAAGTGTTAGGTGTTCAGTGTATTCTCCAGGAGTGTAATTTGGGAATTGTTTGTGCTCTGAAAAATATGCGGGAAGACTCTTGCTGTCACAAGGGCCAGAAACAGGGCTGGCTCCTCACAGACAGGGCCTCACAGGGCCATCCCACGTGACTCCTGAGTAAGCCCTCTGGTATTCTGTTCCCAGCTCACAGGGGTGATTCTTGACTTTCCACAGTTGACATGTTGCATTATCTTCTTACCGCCTCTCTTCTGTGATCCAGAGCGGTCCCTGAGTTTTCAGTTCATTTACCCACCCCTCCTCCCTAGTTTCTTCTCACCTGTACTTAATTCCAGATTGTGCCAAGTTTTGACTTCCCTGGTGGCTCAGACGGTAGAGTCTGCCTGCATTGCCGGAGACGGTTTGATCCTTGGGTTGGGAAGATCCCCTGGAGAAGGGCAAGGCAATCCACTCTGGTATTCTTGCCTGGAGAATCCTCATGGATAGAGGAACCTGGTGGGGTACATCCATGGGGTCACTAAGAGTCAGACACGACTAAAGTTCAGCATCTTAAGAACGCCTGAAGAAACAGTCCCAGAGGCCAGTCACCCTTGAATAATTGATGCAATATTCTTTGAGCAGTGATCTGTTAGTGTGTCCAGCAAGGTCAGATGAAAAGCCTTCTGACTTACTAAGTTTTTAATTTTATGAATTGATTCTTACCAAAGCTAGATTAGTCTTTACCATTTGTTTTGCCTGAGTCTCAGCCTATGTCTATCAGTTCAGTTCAGTTCAGTCGCTCAGTCGTGTCCAACTCTTTGCGACCCCATGAATCACAGCACGCCAGGCCTCCCTGTCCATCACCAACTCCTGGAGTTCACACAAACTCATGTCCATTGAGTCGGTGATGCCATCCAGCCATCTCATTTTCTGTCGTCCCTGTCTCCTCCCACCCCCAATCCCTCCTAGCATCAGACTCTTTTCCAGTGAGTCAACTCGTCGCATGAAGTGGCCAAAGTATTGGAGTTTCAGCTTTAGCATCAGTCCTTCCAATGAACACCCAGGATCGATCTCCTTTAGAATGGACTGGTTGTCAGGAAATACCCAGTTTATGTTTCAAACTATACTCCCCAAAGTTTTCTAATTTTTAGGTATTTCAGCAGGCCCTCCCTCATATTTTCAAAAATAATTTCCAGTGACTCTGATGAAAGTAGGCAAGGTATTCCTAGGTTTAAGACAGTCTGGTTTGCAATGTGCGGCTCTCATTTAACAGAGGAATATTTAACTAGATGCTTCCCTTCAGGGTGGCATCCAGCCTCCTCCCGCCACACCTCCACCCTACTGCCCCGAGAATAGCAGTAAAATCATCCATCTTTTAGTATCTCTCCTTTAGAACTTCCTCTCCCTTTCAAATGCAAGACCGTTGTTTTCCTTTCGCTGTTTTGTTCCTGCAGGCTTTTCAGCTTTATCCTCCTGTGCACCCTTGATAACATGAGCCTGAGCTCTGGGGGCTGGATAACTGTGGTTAGGGCTTTGCCCACCTACCAGCTATGAAATAAGATGAATAATAATATTGCTGTCACAGAGATGAAGTGAGCATTGAGTTCTCCAGTCTGTGAAATTGCTATTGTAAACTTTAAATACATAGATAGATTCAAATGGCAAGTACTAATTGTTGATATTTGTGCCCAGAATTGCCAGATGCCATGTCTTAATGATGTTACCCAGAATATCTAGTAAGACCGTAAATTAGTAGGTTATTAGATGAACACCTTCCACTCTCTATAAATGCTTCTATCTGTACTCTCATTCTCTGTTTCTTTTAGTGCCCACCGTTCTCTCTCCCACTCCCAGCTCTGGTACACATAGCTGGATGTAGTAGAGAAGCATGGGTTAATTGTTTCTGATGGTTGCTGTATAATTTTAAGTAAAACTGAATGTATAGAATGTTTATTTTTCTCTCTTTTAAAAACTCACATAATTTTTTCACTTGTCAATTGGTTCTTCAGTCTTTTATCTCTAGTGGATCAGTAATTTTTCAGTAGCCAATCTTTTTCTCTCCATTGCTTCATGCTTTTAGCTGGACTACCAAAGCACTTCACAATTCAGGCAGTGCCTTCCCTTTTTCTTTTAGAAATAGATTTCGTTGAATTCTATGTCCCCAGAAACTTACTGAAAAGTGTATGGAACAGATATGAATGTTCATAATTACAGAATAACAAAGTGAATGGTCTATTTTGGTGTCTTAAAAAAAAAAAAAGAAATGTTGAATCGTTCGTAGTGTGCGGAGGGGAATTTTAGGCACCTCAGAATCAGACTGTCAGTTACAAGCTGTAGGTTTGTTACTAGAATTGTTTGCTCTATTCTTTTTTTTTTTAATATTTTTAGAAATCTCCCTCCTTCTATATAGGCTGTTATGTGGAAGTGGCAAACCAGTTTTGTTTTTTCTTTTTTTTTTTTAATTTTATTTATTGATTTATTTTTGGCTATACTGTGTCTTTGATTCTCTGCGGGTTTTTCCCTAGTTGCAGCAAACGGGGGCTACTCTCTAGCTGCAGTACTCAGGCTTCTCTACGCTGTGGCTTCTCTTGTTACAGAGAAGGGCTCCAGAGCGTGGGCTCCAGTAGGCCAAGTACAGGACCACATTTCAACTGCACCTCTTCTTGCCTTACAGCTCTAGGCTGATCCCTCCTTCTTTGCCTTCCTCTACCTCCCTGAAAGAGTCCACTTAGTCATGCTGTGACTTTTGATTGAGCACTTTGTTAGTCCAGATTTGTGATGGCAAATGATAGACCACGAGTCCCTCAAACCGGTTTGATTAAAGTGGGTGTGGGGGGAGGAGGGTTTGCTGAGACCAGGCCCATTGTCAGGAAAGACAGAATCAGTGCATCCTTCTACATCTCTGCCTTTGGGAAGGTCCATAAACATCTGGGAAGGCTGTGCTCTTTCCTCAGGACCTCAAAGCAGGCCCTGTCCTTCACTCACATGGCACTCCTTTCCTCCTTCTGCCCACTTTGGTGTGGTTAACTCCTGCTTACTCTCCTGGACATCTTCCTGACCCCCCAGACCGAGATGCATACCTTTTAGGTGTTTTCATAAAATGCTGTGCACAGGACCCTTCTATGCACTTATCAGAACCGTCTGGTGATTGTTTGTTTACTTGTCTGTTCCCAGCTAGACTTTGGCCTTCTAGACGGCGGGAGCTATGTCTGATTCATGCTTCCATTCTTTGTCCACAGTCTCATTCATAGCAGAGAGAAGCGTTTGTTGAATGAGTGAACATGGGATCTCTGTTCATGTTGGTAACTGCTTTCTGGGCTGAGCTTGGGACAAATGCCAAAGCCTTTTCCCCTAATTACATAGAAGTCCTACTTAAAATGTTCTTCATTGAAACAAGACTGGAAATGGTCCCCTTCCACAAACACTTCAGTTAAGAAATGTGAATATGCAAGCAAAAAACCATTTAGGTCAATTGTTGTTTGGTTTGCAAAGTTTTGTGCAATTTCTAGATATAAATGACTTAAAATATACTTATAAAATGTGTAAGTGACCTTACTTAATTGGCAAGCAAATCTGCTGTAGTGTTGATTTGAACAGTGGCAGGAGCTAGTCTTACCATTGTACTTTCATTTTTGTTGATTTAGTTTTCATCTTTTCTCCATTGAATCCAATTACTTTGATGAGCAGACTAACAACCTTATAAGTTAGTTGAAAAAAGTGTACTAATATATGCTAACATTTCTTTTTCAGGAGTGATCATAGTATTAAAATCTTTAATATAGTTAATTTTTGCTTGTTTTAAGGTTAAACTACCATTTGTTGGCTCATCAAAAATTCTGATATGTGGGACCCACACATCAGATATGTTTTATATTAGGGCACCTTCCATTCCTCTTAACAGTTTAGTAACCAGCTTTGATTCGATTCTTCAGTGGCTATAAATTCATGAAAATTGTTCACAACGATAATTTTCAGAACTGCTCTTTCTTCTTGTATGTAGTTGTTTTCTTTTAGGATATATAACTTGAACCTAGTATTCTGAGCCTGTGTGATGCTGAAGCATTTTAATGGCACTTGGCTATGATTCTAATAACTCTTGTCATCAGAAACAAATGATTTCACCAGAAAGAAAAATGAGAGTTGGTTTTACTGATGATATACTCATGCATTCCCTGTTCTTCTCCCTCTTTCTTGTTTTTCAGTGAGCATGTTTTTGAACACATTAACACCGAAGTTCTACGTGGCCCTAACAGGAACTTCCTCACTAATATCAGGGCTTATTTTGGTAAGTGGTGGAATTCTTCCTATTTAAAAAAAAACTCTGCAAGAGTACACAGCAGCAGCTTACAGTGATTGCATGTATGTGTATGTTGGGTGGGAGACCTGATAGAAACCTTGCACTGTCCAGATTATGTTTTTAAAATATATTTGAGAAGAAGTTTTTTAAAATTGTATGCTACTTTTGTTGAACGGAAAAACAAAGTGTAGGCAAAATGGAAAATAAAGGAAGATGTAATTCTGTGTCAAATTCTAATATCTGAGATACTCTGTACCAAGTGTGACTCAGTTAAACAAAAATGTTTTTCCTTCATTACTGTTTTCGAAATGGATTATTGGACATAATCAAGATCAGGAGAAATATAGCTCAGTTTCTTTAAATGTATTGACATAGATGTGGCAGTTCTAAGCTTTTCCTCCCTTCAACTCCTTTTCTTCTAAAATTTACATATATTTCAATATTGCTTCCTTGAAAAAAGATCCCAAATAGGCAAAAAGCAATATGATAATCATTTTCATTATCACGTTGGCTCCATTGCCTTATGCTCTAAAACAAATAGTGAAGTGTAATAAGTTATAATACTTACAGTAGTTTTCTTTAAGTGACCTTAAAGGGAGCCATCTAAACTAGTGGAATCACTCTAATATAGTTAAATTTATGTTAAGAATCTTTGAGGAGAAAGAGGTTTTAGAATCCCCCCCCCCTTTGTACATAATGCTGTGATTACTATTAATTATAGAGACATGGGCAAGAAAAAATACAATGAGGTAGCTACTAGTATTGTTTTCATTTTACTAATTCATAAGCTGGATAGGAAGTAACCTGCCTTAGGTCACACAGCTGACAAATGGTGGAGCAGGGTTTCAACCCAGTCTGGCTTGTACCAGAGCCTATACTTTCATCACTGATTTTATTACCTCTCTGGTTAAGTAGGTATCTCAGACGTTAAAGAATCTGCCTGCAATGCAGGAGACCTGGGTTCGATCCCTGGGTCAGGAAGATCCCCCGGAGAAGGGAATAGCTACCCACTCCAGTGTTCTTGCCTGGGAAATCCCATGGACAGAGGAGCCTGGCAGACAACAGTCCATGGGGTTGCAAAGAGTCAGACACGACTGAGTGGCTTTCACTTTCACTGGTTAAGTTCTCAGCTGTTTTTCTAGCTTCTGAACAAATGGCAGGTCTGAATTTTATTCTAGTAGTACTCAGTGTGGGTTCACTAGCCTATAAATTAATTACCAGAATGCACGTTGTTTCCTTTCACTCTGGTGTGTGTGTGTACTTAGTTCAGTCATGTTTGACTCTTTGTGACCCCCTGACTATAGTCCACCAAGCTCCTCTGTGCATGGGATTCTCCAGGCAAGAATACTGGAGTGAGTTGTCATTTCCTTCTCCAGAGGTTCACTCTGGTGAGCTAAGTCCAACAGTCATTTTCTCTTCTCACTTAGGGATGGTGACATTCCATCTACCATCTACCTGCTTCTCTCCTCTGAATAAAGGGATTTCTTTGGACCATGACCACCTTTGCAGACCTAGGCTGGTGACGCTTTCTCCCTGTGTGTAAATTGCAGTTGCTGATGCCTGATGATCACTGCTGTGTTTTATGATATAATTGCTTTGTTGCTTTCTTTGGAAGTAGAGGGTTCTTCTGACTGACAAAACTTTGTGCAAAGGAAATCCTCAGATGTGGGAAGATTTTGAAAGGCCTTCTCAAAAATGCTTGGTTTATACTGAGGTCAAAGTCACTACCATGTGTGGGAATAACTGTCATTTGCTTTAGGCTCCTGTGTTAGAGATTGTTGACATTGGAGCTGTCGGCTCTTGGGGACGCAGCTTTGCTAGCCCTTGAACTGCACCGTTGGCTGAGGGTTTCTCTTCAGCTGCTGTACCTTTCTGTCAAGTGTGTTTCAGGGAGAGGTAGCGTTGGGATAAAGGATCAGGTGCTTTGCGAAATAGTTGTGTGCATAGAATTGCATAGCAGTTTCCTGGCACCAGAGAGACAATTACCTAACTTCTCTTTCCTGAGCAATGTCAAGGGAGCCAGGTGGTGAACACAGAAGCTGCAGGGCTGCCCCTGAGGAAATTTCTTGTTTGGAGACCTCAGGATTCCTATGCTGGAGGCTGAAGTTATCATGCAGTGTGATGTCTTAGGCAAAGAGAGCTAAACACAAACAAACAAACGAACAAAATCCCTGCTATTTTTACCCTGTGAAGGAAAAATCAATTAACTGAACAACATACATAGAAATAAAATGTGTTTGGCAAGTGTTGCTGTCTCTTACACTAATGTGTTTAAAAATAAATGAGGACTTAGCAGCATGTATTTCAGTAGATGTCACTGCTATCTCTTAATTTTATAGGTTGAAAGCCAGCAGTGAGTTTGTTACACCACCTACTTCTCACTCTTCCCTTACAGTTCCCAGGCCCATACCCAATCCAGGCACCTCTATCCTTGCTCAACTTCATGCTGCCCCTCTACCACTTGTCACAGTAGTTCTCATCTCAGTCCAGTTCCAGCCACAGGAACTGCACCTGTTATCACAGTCCAAACCCACCAATTTAGTCTTTCATCTGCTCTAGGAAGGACAGGCCCAGTCTGCTTGACGTGGCCTCTGTGGGTGATGTTTATTTCTATGGAAAACATTTATGGGTTTTATTTTTGCTTTTGAGAATGGTAAGGTAGATATGTGGAGAAAATGCTCCCTTAATTTCTAAAAATGTTGGTAGAATAGAGAAAATACTGCCATACTGACATTTATAATAGACCCCTGTATCCCCATTAATGTGTTAGACATGCTCCTATGCCTGAGGGTTATGCATATATATTCAATAGAGGGATATGGGAAAAGGCAGCCAGAGCATAATTTTTAAAAATGAGAATCAAGAATAAAAAAGAAAATTAAAATAGTAAATAAAAGAGTGAATTCAGGGATCCAGTGTAAAAAGATAGTTTTCAGGAAAGTGAAAGAAAAGATACTAATTAGATAGGAATCAGTTGTAAATAAAGGCCCTTTTGTTGTGTTTTCCATTCTATGCCAGGTACTGTTTTAAGCACTTTGAATATATTATTTCATTTAATTCTAAGTCAATTCTAATATTAACTTTATTGAAATTCTAAGTGGTTGATATAGCCAATGCCTCTATGCCATTGAGTATTTTTGTTGTTGTTCAGTCACTCATCCATGTCCGATTCTGCAACACCATGGACTGCAGTATGCCAGGCTTCCCTGTCCTTCACCATCTCCTGGAGTTTGCTCAGACTCATGTCCATTGAGTTGGTGATACCATCCAGCCATCTCATCCTCTGTCATCCCCTTCTCTTCCTGCCTTCCCAGCTGTTTTCCCAGCATCAGGGTCTTTTCCAGTACGTCAACTCTTTGCATCAGATGGCACAAGTAATGCAGTTTCAGCTTCAGCATCAGTCCTTTCAATGAATATTCAGGGTTGATTTCCTGTAGGATTGACTGGTTTGATCTTCTTGTAGTCCAAGGGGCTCTCAAGAGTCTTCTCCAGCACCACAGTTAAAAAGCATCAATTCTTTGGCACTCAGTCATTTTTATTGTCCAGCTCTCACATCCATACATGACTATTGGAAAAACCATAGCTTTGACTGTACAAACCTTTGTAGGCAAAGTGATGTCTCTGCTTTTTAATGTGCTATCTACATATGTCATAGCTTTTCTTCCAAGGAGCAAGTGTCTTTTAATTTCATGACTGCAGTCAGCATCCACAAGTGATGTTGGAGCCCAAGAAAATTAAGTCTGTCATTGTTTCCATTGTTTCCCCATCAATTTGCCATGAAGTCCGTTCTAAAGGAGTTCAGTCCTGAGTGTTCATTGGAAGGTCTGATGCTAAAACTGAAACTCCAATACTTTGGCCACTTCATGCGAAGAGTTGACTCCCTGGAAAAGACTCTGATGCTGGGAGGGATTGGGGCCAGGAGGAGAAGGGGATGACAGAGAGTGAGATGGCTGGATGGCATCACCGACTCAATGGACATGAGTTTGAGTGAACTCCGGTAGTTAGTGATGGACAGGGAGGCCTGGCGTGCTGTGATTCATGGGGTTGCAAAGAGTTGGACACGACTGAGCGACTGAACTGAGCTGAACTGAACTGATGGGACCGGATGCCATGATCTTCATTTTTTGAATGTTGAGTTTTAAGCCAGCTTGCTGAGTATAACCCGACACAAAATTTACGTAGTCTTGCCAAAGATACATGATGGGATTTGAATTTGGATCTGTCTGACCATGCCCTTTGTCCCCTCCTGTTTAAAAGTAAATGAGTGGGACTAGCAGATTGTTATGGCTCCTTTCAACTCTTTTTCATTCATCTAAAATCTTGACCTCCACTTGACTTGAAAATAATGCAGTTGCAGGGCTAGAGAAAGGAACCCTCAGAAGTCATCCAGTTTAAGTCAGTAAAAACCTAAGGAATAGGCACCCAGAAAACCTATGACTTGTCAGGTCACCTTGCTAGGTAAGAGTATAAGGAAGATTAAAGTTTAAATTTTCACTGCTTTGTCCCAGCATCATTGTGCATCTCATAAATGTGTTAACCAGGAAGATGGGTTGCAGCAGTGTCTAGTGGGTGATGTGTTCCTTTTAACAGACCTACAGAAGTGGACCACATAGATAAGAAAGCAAAAAGAAGAAAAGGAAAAGAAAAAAGAAGAGAAAAGAAAGAGGGAGACAGAGAGACTATAAACGTCTCTAGAGGAAACTTTTTCCAATCAGTTGTGGCTTAGGTCAGATTTGGTTAGTCTAGAACATAAAGCATCACTTAACCACAATTTATAATTTCACTTATGACATTTATGGTCTTGTCCTCTCTGTGATGGAAGCGTCACATAGGCTGAAAATATATCTGTGTAATGTCTTGCTAATTCTTAAATATTTGTTGAATGCACATAGATTCAGTGAACAGATGAATTCACTGGCTGTGTCTGGGAATTATCTGGGAGCTTGTTTATAGTGATGGATTCTGAATACAACTCCAGACTAACCAAGTCAGAATCCCTGAAAGAAAGCTGACCCCCAGGATTAGTTGACAGAGCTTTGGGCATCATGGCAGAGGCTCACATCTCCCAGTTGGCAGTGGTCGCTAGGTACTTAACCCCAGGACAGTGATCCTCCTGTCCAGGTCATAGTCATTAATGCTATAATGCAGACACTGAGGTGGGGATGGATCACCGGCTGTTGACCTTGAAGGGAACCTCAGTTCTCTTTTTTCTTTTCTTGAAGCCTTGACTATAGGTGGCTAGGAATGGAGGTTGAAGGACATGAAGACAAGTTCTTTACACATCCCCGTCAACTGGTTAGGGGAACAGATGGCTGGTGGGGCAATTGGCTGAGGTCAAGGAAGCAGGAGACCAAGTCCTGTACCATAGCTCTTCAGTACTTCTAAACAAAATAGGAAGGAGCCAGGAGTGTTTAAAAAAAAGAAAGAAAGAAAATTGTCATGAGGAATTGGGAGGGACTTTGAAAGAGTCATTGGTACAGAGAAAAGGATCTACTTGAGAATTCTAGCAGGAAACTTCTAAAAAGGTTTCGGATATTACTATAACCTGTGCCAACTGCCTTGGTTTATCTTCTTTAAGCCTAGAAGATCGCTTCTTGCCAAAAATCTGTTTACCACCAGATGTATTTCTGAAGACTTAGAGCAGGTGTCAGTTTAGCATTCTATTTGAGAGTAGACTGCCAGAGTTTCATATTTCCTCTTCAGTCTCTACCATAGCTGTATCTATCCTGTGATATCATCGTCTACTTTAATCCTTGGGAAACACACAGCCAATTTCAGGCTGTGACATCTTTGTGTTTCCCATGGATTTAATGGAATTGGTGTGGAATCATTATGGTGCTTCTCTGTGGAAATCTTGAAGCATTTTTGAGTAAGATAGGAAAGTCCCAATAAGTGAAGAGAAAGAAGTGTTATATTTGCAAAACATGCAATTCAAGAAGGGGAGTTCTTAATGGATAGGAAGAATCTAGGCATTTTTAGGAAAGATTCAGCTTTTAGGTCTGCAAGACAGATGAAAGGGCCTTATTTGTTTACTCTTTGCCAGACTTTTGTTCCTTCCCTGCAGGTGAAAATGAGGTGTTTATGCATCTTAGGCCAGCTGCAAACCTGAATCTCCACTCCCAGCCTGCAGCTGCAGGGCTCCTCGATCTGATAGTAATGGAGAAGGGTAGTAAGTAAGTGTTAGTCACTCAGTCGTGCCCGACTCTTTCTGACCCCGTGGACTTCAGCCCACCAGGCTCCTGGGTCCATGAGATTTTCCAGGCAAGGATACTGGAGTGGGTTGCCATTTTCTTCTCCCCGGTATCTTCCCAACCCAGGGATTGAACCTGGGTCTCCTGTACTGCAGCCAGATTCTTTACCGACTGAGCTACAAGGGAAGCCCAGTGGAGAAGGTTACAAGGCCTAGAAAACTGTGTTCCTGACAAACGAGTCTTTGTTTTAAGTGTGATCTGGGTCCTGAGTATAGCAATGGCCCTTCGGTCCTGCAAGGTAAAGATCCAAACCATTGCTTTGATCCTCACATTCCCAATTCCACCCCCACTTCCCTTATTCTCAGATGATAACCCTTATCTGCATCTCCACTAAGATAACTGTCACCTACTTTTCATCCATTTGTTGCCTTCTTACCTGTGAAACAGCTCATCTCACACCCTATTTCCCGAATAGAATGTATTTGTCTGTGCACTCATGCTTCCCATTCATCCTGTCTTAGAGGAAGAGATGGTAAGTTACCTTTCTGAGGCAGGGTAAATGTTCTTCCTGGGCTCTTGGTCGGAGAAGGCAATGGCAAGCCACTCCAGTACTCTTGCCTAGAAAATCCCATGGATGGAGGAGCCTGGTAGGCTGCAGTCCGTGGGGTCGCTAAGGGTCGGACACGACTGAGCGACTTCACTTTCACTTTTCACTTTCACGCATTGGAGAAGGAAATGGCAACCCACTCCAGTGTTCTTGCTTGGAGAATCCCAGGGACGGGGGAGCCTGGTGGGCTTCCATCTATGGGGTCACACAGAGTTGGACACGACTGAAGTGACTTAGCAGCAGCAGCAGCAGCAGCAGCAGGGCTCTTGGTGTCCTGCCTTTTGGTCATTTGTACTCTTTTGCACTTCAATTTCTCTTGTTCCACTTGATTCTTTCCTTTTCAACAAATATATATAGATCTCTCTTTTTTATAACTAACAAAATGAACACAAAACCTCTCATTGGTCCTGCTCTTTATTTAGACGGTATCCCATAAGTCACCAGACCAACCCTTATCATCCGTCCATTCAACCTTTCAGCCATCTCTCCATTCAGTTTTCAACCATCCATCCATCCATCCAACATTAACTGAATGACTTCATTTTACACATTATATTACTGAGCCCCAGAGAATCAAGAGTACCAACTAAGACACACAATTTGGCTGTCTTGCGATATATTAGGGCCTTTACCTTTCAGCAGGATGGTTGGGTCTTATTGACTTCCCAAATGACAAATCTAATTGGTGCTTTTTAGTTCTCATCTTACTTGATCTGTATAATTCTTGGTGTAGACAGATTGCATTTCAAAAGAGTATGAAATGTGTAAATTTATATTTTAATTTTATGGTTATTTGTCAGGTTTAAAAACTGTTTTGTTCCACAATGGCAATTCCATTAAGCTACTAGCATGTCTAAGGGCTAATTTTAAAATCTAAATTTGTTTATGAGAGCTTTGATGTTTACATTGTAGGTTATGCACCAGGGAGAATAATTCAAAGTGACTCCAAATATGTGCGTGTTAAATAACACCATCTGCCCATTTGGATCTGTGCAGCTTTTTAAAAATACTGTGAGGTTCTGGCCCAAGCCTGCCGTGTTTCAGGATATGGGACAGATCATTGGTGCTAAGACCCCAGATTAGAGGTTTTGGTTTGAAGTTTAAGAAGGCTTTAAGTCCTGTCCCACTTCCTTTTAGTAGCTGTTTGTTTAATTCATGTTGGAGTACTTGTCCTGTCCCATGATATTGTAGATACCAGTATAAGGGTCTGTATTGGGTAAGAAGCCACATCTACAGCTCTAATAGGACAGACTTGAGAAGATCCTCCTTTGCCTTCCAAACAGTTGCATGAATAACCCAGACTTCACTAAAGTCTGTTATTTTTGCATTAGAAATACTGGGTGGAAGGTCTGTCTCCTATTAGAATGCAAATACTCCATTAATATGAAGCATTTATACCTTGGGATGTTTTATCCAGTCCCATTTGATAGACTTCTGGATTACGTTTGATAGCTAAGAAAGCAAAGAGACAGTAGAATAGGAGGGCATTTGGAAGTGAAGATTTGAAAAGGAAAATGACAGGTAAAATCTGTTAAAATGAGCAAGAGATTTATAAAAAGATGTCTTGTTTTAGGGCGCTAGTAAGATTAGTGGCACAAGAACTGAGGTTTCAGGTTAAATAGCTACTGAGTTAGCTTTGTGACTCTGGACTACCTTAACATGTAGCCCTCATGCATTCTAAATGAAACTGTTCATGGGCCTTGAGGGCTCCTTTTATTGCTGGGGTTCTCTGATTTGGCTGGATAAACTGAGAAATCCTTAAGAGTCCCAAAGTGGGGTTTTGTGTGTGTGTGTGATGGGAGCAACCTGTGAGAGGCAATGTGGGCCTGTGGCATGGATTGGTAGTGTCAGGGGCCCTATCTGTGCTCTGTGACCCTGGAGCACAGCCTATGCTTGTTATGGAGCGTTTAGTGCTGTGCTACTGAATGAATGAAGGCCTGGCAGGTGCCCAAGCAGCATAATATAAAAAGCCGAGTCTTAGGGCAAAGAAAGCTCTTTCCCACAAGTGATTGAGAGCCATTGCCAGTTCTGTGACCATTGTTCTGGGTCCTTTGGAGCCTTCCTTCTCTTCAATAAAGGCAAACCCAAAATCTTTTTTTTTTTTTGGGTGGTCAGGACCAAATGGTAAGCAGCCTCCTTTTTCACAGTGATTACCAGGGCTTTCAGCCAACCATTTAGTAACAGACAATATGCTGTATTAGCCTAAACAGTAGAGTAACAAGAGGAGTGCGTCATAGCAGTATGTGAGCTGTGCTGCCTATGGGAGGTATGCACAGCATCAGTGTGATAAATGACAGCTTTGCTGTTACTTTTGAGAACCAGCTATACAGCAAGCACTGAACTAAGTTTTTTACATGGGGTTTGAATCTGGGTGATTTACATGAGTGTGAAATTAAGGACACTCAAGGATAAATAACAAATGTGATTTATACTTTATAGTTGAAGAAACTGATATTAAAATAGATAAAATAACTCACTTGAGGTTACAAACTCCATTCTGGATCTATGGTTCATAAATTTACCATTCTTGAATGCTGTTCTTTCTTCAAACAACATCTCTTATTCCTCCTGTTCCTACATTATAGACTAGTCCTATCCCTTCTTAGCTTTTACATCATATTCTCCCTGTCTGCCCAGTCAGATTACTTAAATGTCTTAACATGTGAAAATTCATAGAGTCAGAAGGGGTAACTCCTTGGCATTAAATCAAGTTCTCCTGTTATAGGATTGCAAGCATTTGGTTTGATTGATAGTTCCTTCTGGTCATTTGTAGATGTTCTTTCTGTCTTTTAAAGGAATTTTTGGTAGAACAAAATAGAGAAATACCAATTTTTAAATTATAGCCCAAAGTTTATTACAAAGAACTTAACTTTTCCCTTCTTTCATGCGTTAAAAACATTAAGTCCTCTGTTTTGGGAGGCCAGTCTAGCTAAAGGTTTGTCACTTTTGTTGATCTTTTCAAAGAACAAACTTTTGGCTTCATTGATTATATAGTACTTGTTTTTTTGCATTCATTCATTATTTATCAAATCCTCGATATACAGTCATGAACAAAACATGTTTTCTACTCTCTCAAAACTCTTACTCTAGTGGGACATTTAAACAAACAAATTAAACAAATGTCATAAATGCTGCCAAGAAGAAAAGCAGGGTGCTTTGAGAGAGGCAAGAGAAGCTGACTGTAGATCTGGTGACTAGGAAAGAGCTCTGAGAAGGTGACATTTAGACTGAAATGAAAGGATGAGAGGCATCATCTTGTTTTTATGAAATAAGTAAGGATAAAGGTAATTAATTTTATATAGTTCCACATTCTATATTATAAAAGTATAGTTCTTAGGAGACTCTGGGATATAGTTGATTCTTAAATTTCTTCTCTGTAATGATTTGTGACTGCTTACAGAGCAGATTCAAAATCAGACAGGGAGGCCAGGAAAAGATGTGGGGAGAGCAGCTTCAGACAGTGGTGGAAAGTGTTCCAGGGGAGGTGGGGCAGGTGGGAGGGATTCGGGGAGGTCGCTTGCTTTCTCCTTGCTTCAGTTCAGTTCAGTTCAGTTCAGTCGCTCAGTCGTGTCCGACTCTCTGCGACCCCATGAATCACAGCACGCCAGGCCTCCCTGTCCATCACCAACTCCTGGAGTACACTCAAACTCATGTCCACAGAGTCGGTGATGCCATCCAGCCATCTCATCTCCGTCGTCCCCTTCTCCTCCCGCCCCCAACCTTTCCCAGCATCAGAGTCTTTTCCAGTGAGTCAACTCGCCGCATGAGGTGGCCAAAGTATTGCAGCTTCAGCTTCAGCATCAGTCCCTCCAATGAACACCCAGGATTGATCTCCTTTAGAATGGACTGGTTGGATCTCCCTGCAGTATAAGGGACTCTCAAGAGTCTTCTCCAACACCACAGTTCAAAAGCATCGATTCTTCGGCGATCAGCTTTCTTCACAGTCCAACTCTCACATCCATACATGACCACGGGAAAAACCATTGCCTTGACTAGACGGACCTTGGTTGGCAAAGTAATGTCTCTGCTTTTTAATATACTATCAAGGTTGGTCATAACTTTCCTTCCAAGGAGCAAGCGTCTTTTAATTTCATGGCTGCAATCAGTATCTGCAGTGATTTTGGAGCCCCAAAAAATAAAGTCTGACACTGTTTCCACTGTTTTTCCATCTATTTCCCATGAAGTGATGGGACCAGATGCCATGATCTTTGTTTTCTGAATGTTGAGCTTCAAGCCAACCTTTTCACTCTCCTCTTTCACTTTCATCAAGAGGCTTTTGAGTTCCTCTTCACTTTCTGCCATAACGGTGGTGTCATCTGCATATCTGAGGTTATTGATATTTCTCCCGGCAATCTTGATTCCAGCTTGTGCTTCTTCCAGCCAGTGTTCCTCATGATGTACTCTGCATATAAGTTAAATAAGCAGGGTGACAATATACAGCCTTGACGTACACCTTTTCCTATTTGGAACCAGTCTGTTGTTCCATGTCCAGTTCTAACTGTTGCTTCCTGACCTGCATACAGGTTTCTCAAGACTCCTGATTTCAGTCTAGTCATGTGAGCATCATTGCCTCTTTCCTCTTTTAATGAAAGTTGTTTCTTTTCTTCTTTGCAAACAGCACATTATTGGTAGGCTTGTGAGCTAGGAAATGTTAATGGTGTACAACAGATACTAGTGTTTATAAAGCACATCTCAGCTGGCAGACATTACTGAATCTTTCAGCAATTGGGTGCCAGAGGACCATGAAATGGGATAACTATTACTTTTCCTGTAAAGCTGGATTTCTCTAAGGAGATGCTGGGTTTTTTGTTTTTAATGAAATTTTGCTGTCTTAAAAATCTTATGCAGGTATGGCTTTATCAGAATATAAAATGCAAAATATTGGAATATTTAATAAGCCATGCTTTTGAAACTAACTTCTTTGTCTTTATTTCTGGAATTGCTTTTCAGCTGTGGTGATTTTTATTATCAATATTATATAAATTTGGAGGAAAGTAATAATGAGCAGCTCTTAACAATGTTCTTTTACCATGACTGGGTATATAAATTTTCCTTAAGAGCCAGTATTAAGTGGATAAAACAACACTGAGAAGTTAAAATGTAAATGGAATTTACTTTTGTTAAATTTCTTAATTTTTAGAATTAAACAATTTTTTCGGAATATGTTTAAACCAGTATTTAAGGTGGGTGTAATTAGTAGATACAACGTATTTTATGAGTATGTACAAAATTATTGCTGGTAACAGGACCTTAATCATGCTTACTATTTTCCTATTCTAGATATTTGAATGGTGGTATTTTCGCAAGTATGGAACATCATTCATTGAACAAGTCTCAGTAAGCCACTTGCGCCCCCTTCTGGGAGGGGTTGACAACAATTCCTCCAACAATTCTAATTCCAGTAACGGGGACTCAGATTCCAACAGGCAAAGTGTCTCAGGTATGGAAAGTCTTTCAGTTTGCAATATTTACTTACATTTTAATATAATATTTTACTACATTATTATGACTATAAGACAGTAAGAATGTTGTTGTTTAAGGATTAGACTTCAAAGAAAAATACAATTTATTTTCCCAAGGAGTTGACAGCTTTTGCAGAGAAGTTGAGTGTAAGCATCCAAGGTAAAGGAAATATGTATCTTGTTTAATTTGACTTTTTCTTCCCTGGTAGCTCAGTTGGCTGCAATGCAGGGGACCTGGGTTCGATCCCTGGGTTGGGCAGATTTCCCTGGAGAAGGAAATGGCAACACACTGCTGTATTCTTGCCTGGAGAGAATCCCATGAACAGAGGAGTCTGGTGGGCTACAGTCCATGGGGTTTTAGAGTCAGACACAACTAAAGCAACTGAGCACACATGCACTCAAGCTGCTTCTGTATTGCCAGTCTTAAATTCTGTCACCATCCTTTCCCCGTCCTTTTCATTTTTTGAACATGCCATGCTTTCTCACAGCCCTCTGCCCGGAAGTCTGTTTGCCCTCTCTCTGTGCTTGCCTGTCTTTCACATGTGCCTGCACTTGGTCGCTTCCGACTCTTTGTGACCCCGTGGACTGTAGCCCACCAGGCTCCTCTGTCCATGGGATTCTCCAGGCAAGAATACTGGGGTGGGTTGCCATTTCCTCCTCCAGGGGATCTTCCTGATCCAGGGATTGAACCCACGTCTCCTGCATTGGTAGGCAGATTCTTTACCACTGAGCCACACAACCCAACTCAAATGCTGCCTCCAGGGAAACCCTCTCTTAGAGGCTGTGCACTATCTCTCCACCTTTGTTGACTCATAATATTTTTACTTTTAGCAACGTTTACTAAATTATAATGAAATGTTTAACCTTACTGCGTAATCATAGTATCTCTAGCATTTCGAATAGTCTCTACTTTATCATTGAAACTCAGTAGATGAAAGAATGAGGACATACAAGGCCTGTAATTTCTCCCCTCATAAAAGAAGAGGGATGAATATAATTTCCTAGATTGGTCTCTTTATCAATTCAGTAAACATTTCCCAAATCTCTAATGTGAACCTGGCCTGGTTCGTATGAATATTAAGGTCTAAAAATATTACGAGAGTCCTTGCCTCCATCGAACTCTTGTGTCTGTTGAAGGAAACAGAGTGTTCAGTGCTATGATTATATGAGGGAAACATGCAACACTATGGAGTACAAAGGAGGGGGTCCCAATCCGAACTTGGGGAAGAAGTTTGCTTCTTGAAGGAGATGGTACCAGTTCTGAGGCTTGAAGGGTGAAGAAGAGACAAAAGAACTAAGTTAGATCTTTTTTTCTTTCCTCCCTAAAATAACTCAGTCCGTATTTCATAACTGTCTAGTTAGGTGATAGGCATCAATGAGCGTTGTGTATATGTGTGTGTGTGTGTGTGTGTGTGTGGAGAAGGAGATGGCAACCCACTCCAATATTCTTGCCTGGAAAATCCCATGAACAGAGGAACCTGGTGGGCTACAGTTCTGGGGGTTGGAACTAAACAACAACTATTTGTATATATGTATGTGGGCTTCCCAGGTGGCTCTGTGGTAAAGACCCTGCCTGCCAATGCTAGAAATGCAAGAGGCTCGAGTTCGATCCCTGAGATGGGAAGATCCCCTGGAGGAGGGCATGGCAACCCACTCCACTATTCTTGCCAGGGAAATCTCATGGACAGAGGAGCCCAGTGACCTATAGTTTATGAGATCACAAAGAGTCAGACATGAATGAGCAAATGAGCACACAGCACATATGCACGCACCCACACACACACACACGTACGTATATATATAATATATATATATATTATATCTGATGTTGATTCAGTGCTCTTTTATTAATAATATACCCTTTGCCAGCCCGCCATGGTAATGGGCACCTTTGGGTACACATTTATTTCATTCTAAAGGGCACATGTGTGAGAGATGGTACCACTGAGGTAACAAAATTGTCTGGGACTTTATAAACTCATCCATTTTGTGAAAAAAACAGAAAGAGATCTGAGCAAAGTAAAATACCATGTTGACCAACTATTCTTACATGAGTGGTATATTATTCTAATGAGGAATCTTGATCCTGCAGGCATTGTCACATAAGCATTTGTGGATAATCATCATCACTTTGCATCTGTTGGAAGACCCTGCAGGTTAAATGTACTGTGTCTGACCCAAGTTACTGTAGTCTTCGGATGACACAGAACATTGTAGAAAATTAATAGATTGAACACAGAAAGCAGCCTCATTTAAGGACGTTTTTATTGTGAATGTGTTTTTATTTTCATTAAAATTCTTTCTACCCAATTTAAATCTCTTGACATCATTCCTTAATGTGACGAAGAGTTTATGCTCTCCTTATTGTCACTGTTACTTTGCTCTATCTCTCTGTGGGTGGCTTGAACAAGCCTTATGCATTAATACATCTTGATGCTACTCTTAGTGCTTGTATAGCAGCTTTTTAAGGGAAAATTACAGTCCTTTATAAAAATACATTCTACAATAATGGTCATGGAATTCCCAGTTTTAATTGTACTGAGTTTTTACCTCACTAAGATTGAGCTTTTGAGTATTATTATTAATTCTCTTCCTCTAGTATTGGCTGAATGCCTACTACAAAAGAGTCTGATGCTGGGAGGGATTGGAGGTGTGAGGAGACGGGGACGACAGAGAATGAGATGGCTGGATGGCATCACCGACTCGATGGACATGAGTTTGAGTGAACTCCGGGAGTTGGTGATGGACAGGGAGGCCTGGCGTGCTGTGATTCATGGGGTCGCAAAGAGTCGGACACGACTGAGCGACTGAACTGAACTGAATGCATTCAATATTTCTATTCATCTCCTATGACAGATATAGCATTTACGATCTGATTTCATAACAGTATTCAAATAATTACATTTAGGAAAACAGAAATTACTTTGTCCTAGTGTGTTTAGGGCTCCCTCAGCCCACTTCTCCTAGACATTTGGGTTTCTACTATTTCACTAACTCAGCTCAACACACATGTATATTGGTATGGAAATGCCAGATAACGTGGGACTAATACCAGTTCTCACTTCCTCTTTTCTTGTGATGATATTTATTTTTGTATAAGAAAAATGCTATTATATGAAAGTATGTTGTTTCTCTATATCTTTACCCTTAATCATTGTCTACTTCAGTGTCTGGTTTAAGCTAAGCATAAAGGAAAAAGAAGATCCAAAGCTGAGAGTAATTAATATATTTTATTAAAATGGGGGAATTTGTTTCAAAATTTATAGTGCCTTAATAATAATAAAATTACTATTGCTTTAATAAAAGAATCATCATAAGACATTTCTTGGCTGAATATTACATGAAATAAACGTGGCTAATCAAGTCCCATGAACATTGGCAAAGGCAGTTAAATAGTATTCCTTATTTGAAAAAATCATTGAAAAAGCTAAAACAGAGAATGATATTTATATAAGCATTGGACTATATGAAAACTCATAGTATAGCTCTTTCCTTAAAGAATCATTTGTTTGATTAAAAGCTGAAAGACCTGGCCTACCTAAGTATAATTTGCAGTGGAGAAATGGGAAGTGATTGTTATAGGACAGACTGTTGCTATGCTGTTAAACATTTGGATCTGTGTAAATTGGCTGAAGTGCAAATCCTCTCAAAATTTGCAGTGATCTTTGTTTATGGACCAGAGCAGAAATGTATAATTAATAATACAGCTTCTTAATCTAGCCAAATTTCTGATTTTTGGCTTAGGTTAACATTTGTGAACATGTCACTTGTCTCAATTTATTTGGGCGCTAAATGGCTATTTTTGTCACAAATACACAATTTCTGATAAACCCTGCTGATGTATTTTCCACATCACCATGTTTCCTGTTGCCGTTTTTTTTTTTTAAATTCATTACATCTAATAACACAATTAATAACCTGTGATCAGAATTATACAAAGGAAAGCTGAATATATTTATTCCTACTCTTTCATGATTTTATTCTTTTGAATAAATTCAGATGGTTTACTTTCATCCTTTCTCCAAATAACCTAGCTGCACAAAACTACCCAACTAAGTCTCTAAGTGAGCACTGTCTCATGGAAATATAATGCTAACTACGAGTGTAATTTTAGCATTTTTAATAATCATATGAAAATAATAAAAATATATAAGTGAAATGTGTATTTTCTTTAACCAGATATGTCTAAATATTTTCATTTTATCATGCAATCAATATAAATATTATTAATGGCATCCAGTGTGTATTTACACTTACTCTTGCTGCCATTGCTTTATTCAGCTTAACTTATGAACTGATGATGCATAGGGATTTGAAATGTGTCCACCTTCTCCCTATCTTAAGGGAAGGGATTCTCAGGATCTAAGAACATTCTGATTTGGGTTTATGGGAATATCTGTTTGATAATTTGCCCTGTTCTCAAATAAGATGCCACAAAGACAAAGGTTTGCAGTGTTCACCTTCTTCAAGATATTTGCAAAAGTTCAGGGTGCTCCATCACATAAGAATTATCCTTGCCAAAGTCAAGTTTAAATTCTCTGAGACACGTTAATAGCCTCTTGCATAGAACTGGATCTTTAGACAAACTCTGGTTATAGTCATTTGGCATACTGTTGTAAGTCATCTCATTTTAATCTCACTTTATTTGAGATAAATATATATCATATCTTTTTTGACCCTATGGACTGTAACCCGCCAGGCTCCTCTGTCCATGGGATTCTCCAGACAAGAACACTGGGTTGGGTTGCCATTTCCTTCTTCAGGGAGTTTTCCCGACCCAGGGATTGAACCTGTGCCTCTTGTGTTAACAGGTGGATTCTTTACCACTAAGCCACTAGGGAAGCCCATATCATATCTATTTTTATATAAAACTTTACTAAGAATTTCACCTGGAATTCTCAATTAAGGTTCATTATAGCACTAGAGGCAGTTTAAGCACTGGTTTAATACAGGTAACAAATTAAAGAAAAGCAATGGAGATGAAGAAACTCATAGATTATGAATATATATCCTAAGACCAGGCCTTTCAGAGTGCATTTCAAATATATCTGTTAGCAAAATTTCAAGTTGCTATATGTCCAGGGCCTTTAGAATTGCTATTTAATAGCCTTAATCAGTTGAAGAAGGAAATGGCAACCCACTCCAGTGTTCTTGCCTGGAGAATCCCAGGGACGGGGGAGCCTGGTGGGCTTCTATCTATGGGGTCGCACAGAGTCGGACATGACTGAAGTGACTTAGCAGCAGCAGCAGCAGCCTTAATCAGGGGAAACTCAGTTTATACTTGCTAAAATCTATTTAAGGGTTGAAAATTATTCTCTTAGGCGATGCTTATTACATCTTTTAAAGTTTTTTGCAATTAAAAATGTGTGTTTTAGGATAGATTAGCTCTCCAGTTGACTGGTGAAAATTCCTCAAAAACACGTTTGGCCCCTGGTGAATATTTAATTAATAAATATTTTACGGTCTTCATATTATTTGATAGAATTGATTGACTTAGATCAGAAATGACCAACTAATGAGAAATGTATGAGAGACACAGAGGTTAGCCATTTTAGCAATATTCTTGAAGAAAGTTGTACACTGTCTTGAATAAAGCAGGTCAATAAAAATGATCTCAAAACTCATAATTATTTGCACCTTTTCTCATTCCGTAACAGAATTTGAAAGGGTAATATATTTGTTGAATTGATTCATGTCAATGTATGGTAAAACCAATACAATAATGTAAAGTAATTAGCCTCCAATTAAACTAAATAAAAAAAGCTACCTATATATTATTAATACTTTTTGCCTTTACTTCTAGTAATCTTTTCAAAATAATTGTTTCAGAAAGTTTTGAAAACAGTTAAAGCTTAATTATTTAAGAAAATGGATATTTTGTTACTCAATGATTGCTTAAGATGGACTTGTATTCACTGAGTATTCATTTCTGATATAGCAAAGCTAATAAATAAATGCAGAATCACATGTTAGAAATTGACTAACTTGAGGTTAATCTTGATTGTCATAATATATCTGATGGAACATTATTTAGAGCCCTTCTTTGTTGTACTTTGAAACTAAAATATTTTAAAGTATTATTTTCAAGTGCATAATATTTCCCTAGAGGAGATCCAAAACTGTTTCTCTAGTAGAAAATGTAATTGATGAAGTCACAGGATTTTTAAAATATGATGTTGCAGGGTAACAGGTCTGTTGTATATTGTAGGTAATTGTTAGGCAGGCTGGATACCAGGCCTTAATCTCACTTACTTTTCCTTGGGGAAATTATGTAGCTTTTCTATGCTTTACCCTTTACTTATATAAAAAGGGCCTACTCTGTGACCCTCACTAGCTTATGTAAGGAATGTAGAAGACTTGAGTTTTAAGCTTTTTTATAGAAAGGCTCAATGAAAATCAAGCTTGTAGCTATGACAAAGTTGCTATTGCTGCTATTTGTACTATGATGGTATTACTGTCATCATTACATTTTGGATCCAGGGATGAAGTGGTAAATTTTAGAATAGTACATCTTCCTAGACTATAAATTAGTTATATATTTGGAAGTCCTAGGAGTGGGGATTCTATGTCTATATTTTTGATTTTAGGAGAAAAAAGTTCCCAGAGTTAAAAAAATTGGATATAGAAAAATATTTTCTTCCATATGATGATTAAAAGCCCTATGACTTTAGAGTCTTTTGGTTTTTCCAAGAATTAAGTTCTCTTTTTACTTGAGGACTGATCAAGGCAAAGTCTATATTCCTCTCAGTATATTTACTCCTTTTATAAGAACTTCTTCATATGGATACCAGGTAGTAGTTCGATATCTTTTTCTTTTTCTACCAATGTATAAGTGTGTCTAGGTCATAAAATGTATCTTTTGTGGCAGGGGGTGGGGGTGGGGGGGTGTTGGGGGTGGGGCGGGGACCTAGGACTTCCTACAAGGACTAAGGCATAATAGCCCTTCTATTCATGCTTAAACCAGTGCTTAGTCCAGTGAGTAACTGGGGCGGAGAGCTCATTCTGGGGGAATATGAAAAGACAGGAAATAAGTACCCACTGAGATGGAAAGTTGTGGTAGGAAATGGTGAGAGGAAAGACTGAAAAAAAGATTTGAGCGTGATTTTACCTGTCCTTGAAAGTAGTAGGCATTATTTTATATGTTCTTTATCTCTCACACAGAAATTTATTATCGTACTGTGGATGAATGGAATCTTTTCTCCAGATTTTGAGAACTGAACAAGTGCTTTTCTAATATTTAGTGCTTTTCTTTCTCTTGAATTGCATTCTAGCTTGCTTGGTGAGGTCTGAACATTTCAGTCAGCAGTTGTAGGTGGAGACTTCTCTGTGAGTTTGTACAGATGGAACCAGAGAGGGCATGGTTAAGTATATCAGAGACATATTTTTAACTATTAATGATGTTAGCAAGCCTTGATGAGTCCCAGTCAACCTTTAGTGCTTCTGAAGAGCACTAAAATTGTTGATATTGATGGATAATGAAAAATACCTTTTGGAGGTAAAATTTTAATTCAGACGTAAATAAATTTGTTTCCCAAAGATACAAGTAAGATAAGAAAGTAGGTCTCGTAAAGAAAAACTTTTATCCGCTGAAGACCTGAGTTTAACTTCTTGACTTAAATCTTCATGTTATGATAATTTTGGCATTTACACCCTTTGTTTATATCATGAAACCATCAGAAATTTATGGGGTATATTCCCTAGAATGATTCCAGACAGAGTATTTGTAGTAAAGATAAAATCATGAAACATAGCAGCAAAGAAGAAATGAATGTAGCTATAAGCTAATTTGAAGTGAAATTTTACATGTGTTCACATTAGACCCCTAGATTGCTTATTTCTTCAAAGAAAATTGTGCCGTCTCTGCACCCTCAACTTGAAGGATACAGCTCATGAAGACATTTCTTACGTATTTCTTCATCACGTTTGTCCTCATTCAGAACATTTAACATTTGTTACAGTTGCTCAGATACTCATTTCTAAGTTTTAGAAGTAGCTGAAGAAACTGGGTACAGACTATATGTATGACACTAATAGTAACAATTTTTTTTTTAAGATCAGTACTCTTGAAGTCATAAAAACAATATTTCAAAATGTTTGCAGCACCCCCTGCTGGCTGTATCTTGGCACTTCCTAAATAAAGATGGCATCTTTAAATACTGCTAAGTAAAACTTTAATCATACACACCTTTTCTCTTTGGGGTTATTTTTATTTACAAATAATTTCATTTGCATCAAATGTATAATAGAGTTAAAATTTTAATGAAAGATAATTTTCTTTATAATTTGTCAACTGATATTTGAATAGCACTTATCCTTCCAGGCAATATCATGTCTTTGATGGAGACAAAATTTTTGCCATAACTATTTTACTGATGTTTCATATGAAATTTGTTAGGGGAGAGGCTTCTACAAATGTCTCTATTTATTGTAAATAATGTTAGAAATGACCATCATTGAATACAGATTTGTATGTCTGTTTATTATATGTTAAATACAAATCTTGTAACATTCATGAAACTTTCAGAAGATTTAAGAAGAGCATTTGGAATCTTAAAAGACATCATCTTAGGAGGGATTGGGAGGGGTGTGGACCTCAGAGCTGTAGAAACCATAAGTACTGAGATCATGGTTGTTTGGCTCACCATTTGTTTCAAGCCATAATTTGAAGTACATTAGTGACCCCACTAAGGAGCTTCATGTCTGGAAAAAAAGTATTTACTTAAAAGGAGTATAATTTTCTAATTAGTGTCATATGAAATGACAGCCATCAAATTTCAGTTTCTCAAGAATAAAATTCAATAATGCTAAACTAACTGAGCAAAGTTCATTTCTTAAATGGCAAGTTAAGCTAAGTGACAAAAAATTTATGACCGTTGTTTCCAAACATAAAGTAAATTTCAGGTGGGATCTTGCCCTAATTTAAAGATAAATTTATTTTTTTTTAAATAAGGACATGACTTCCTGTTATGTGTACACCTTTCATTCACTATTTTTAAAAAATGTATTGAGGTTCCACATGGTGTTCCTGAAGTGCTTTATGTTTTCCTCCGTTTTCACGCTGTGTTTTAACCCATGGCTTATGCATTTGTTTCACCCACTGGGTGCTCAGTTAATGTATTCATATAGTGGTCGGATGGATAGGTGAATGGATGGATGGATGGATGGTGAATGTTACAGGACTGAGGGTAGAGTCTTAATGAATCATTCATGGCCTTTAATGTTCTTTCAATTTATGCAATAATTGCTCACTTTTGTGTGTCTTTGTCTCTGGGTGTGTTTTTTTGGCTGACAGCACACATGGATTTTTAAATACTGTTAACTGATTTTATTTTCTAATAAAAAATTATTCATCCAAAGAAATATTAATAGCATTCTGAATCAGTAGAAAGTCTTAATCATAGACTGTTTTAAAAGAATTGCACCTTGTTAGTCACACATTTACTATAACTGTCTTAAAAAGCTAATGGTTTACTTTTCTAAATTAAAGTCCTATGGTTCTGCCTGTGGTTCTTGTATAAAAAAATGTATAATCTATTATGATATTAGTATGATGATTAATTACCTGTTTTTGCATAAGTAAAGCATGGTAAAGTATTTGAAAACAATTTTTTTCCTAACATTTCTCCCTACAGTGATGGTAGCTTTAGTATTAATTTTCTTGCCACTCCTTTCCAGCAGTATAAAAGCAACCTGGTGAATTATCACAAAATCAGTATTAGCATAGGCCCTAATTAAGAGCCTGAGGTTCTTTGCACATGGTACTCTGGAGCTTAAATTTAGCTTGTTACATAGGTAGACATTGTAAGATATATTTTAGAGTTACAGAAAGTAGTTTTGCCTCTACCTATCATTTAGAAATAAATTTATAGAATGTATTTGGATCTCTTGAAGTGACTATGGAAGTTATGAACTAGCTGATTTTGGCATGTGCCTTGATTTAACAAATGAGGAAACTTCAGTCCAGAGAGATTAAGTGAAACTTTCCGAAGTCCTGGTTCCTGAGCTACATTTCCTGATTAACTACCCAGAGTTTTTCCACATTGCTTCCCATGTAGAAGATAGAGAATAAAATTATCTTATCAAATGGCCAGGAAGGGTGTTTTGCTGAATTAATTAGCTTGTAGTGTCTCTGAACTTATGTGTAACATTTTCACATTCTCTTTGTTGCAGAATGCAAAGTATGGCGAAATCCACTTAATTTATTTAGGGGTGCTGAATATAATCGGTAAGCATTTTGACAGCTTGGAAAATTAATGGATCTAGTTCAGAGAGCAAAGACAGCAGTAGATGTTTTTGCAGGTTCATTTAGGGGTCATTTAGCCGTCTGTTTAGTGCTTCCATTTTTTGATGCTCAAATATTTTGATTTTTCTGTTTTATAAATATTTTAGCTTTGACCTTAGGATAACATACAAACCTGTTGTTTTTAGAGATTTTTCTATTACAGTTATTTTTTCATTATATATTTTAAAGACAAAATATTTTGTAGCTTACCTGGAACATGGTTATAAAGATGCCCCAGAAGTAATGTTAGAATTCAATTTTGTAGAGTAAGTAGGCAAATCAGAATTTTCATAGCTTTGGGGAAATCTCTATGCATAATACTAATTAGGGAAGGTTTTCATTATCTAGTTGTACTAAGATTTTAAGACAAAAATATAGCAGAATTTTAAAACTTTTTTTCTGTTTTTTTCTCTTTTTCTAGCATGATTATTTTGTTTTTAATTTATTGGCAGTAATACTTAGTTAATAGGTTATAGTTCAACACCTATGCAGCTTAATATTTTGTAGGTCTTGCTTTCCTCTCTCAGAAGTGTCTGATCATCTTACTTCTCTTTTACAGGTACACTTGGGTGACTGGACGAGAGCCTCTGACTTATTATGACATGAATCTCTCTGCCCAGGACCACCAGACCTTCTTTACCTGTGACACGGACCATCTGCGTCCTGCAGATGCAAGTATGGAAAATCCTTTAGATAGTTACTGAGTGGGAGGGCTTTTGGTTTGTTTTAGAGATCAAGGTAACTACTTTTAGAATGTCTGCTTTACAAAAACCCTGATGAATAAAATATTAAATTGGAGATTGACCAGTAAGGCCCAGAAAGTTGCTACTTAAATAAAGCTTTATTGCCATGAAGTGTTATTGTAGACATGAGTCCCCTCATTATAATTGAAAATGTTATTTTTAAAACATATACCAAAGTTGGATTTACTTACTTTAAATTTACTTTCTATATTAAGAAATACAGATCTTACATGAAGCTAACTAAATCCTTGGTTGAGACAGAATGAAAGGTCATGTCTCCCAGATTAAGAAATCCTAATTAGGTCTCTATACTTATAGACTATGGGTTAGTATATAAGATATTAGGTCTAGTTTTATGATCCTAAGAAAGATTTTATATCAGCTGTTGAAGGACAATGGAATAGCAAATTAGAATGTATTTGTGTGACTTTAGAGTTTTGGGCTAACCCACTTGGTAACTGAACTCTTCTTTTGTAATTAAAAAAAAAAAACTATTAATTTAGCTCTCGTACTGAATCTACCTGATCATATATTGACTTCTTCTCTCTTTTTCTAAAATAGTAATGCAGAAAGCCTGGAGAGAGAGAAACCCCCAAGCTAGGATTTCTGCTGCCCATGAAGCCTTAGAGATAAATGAGTAAGTGGGGGGAAATCTTGCTTTGCTGAATGTTTTCAGTTGCCATTCATGGGATACTTACACTAAACTCTATATTTGAACTTGAGGATTATTCTGGGGGCATTAATTTATTTAAAAAAAAATTTAAAGGACATCCATGTGAAAGTAGTTTTAGTCATTTTAGAGGAAAATTTAGTGGCTTTGCTGTGGTCCTAAATTAAATCATTTAAGGGCTAGCCGTGGAATACTGTGTGGACATAAAATAAATACAGTGCTTTCATACCTAACACATTATGACAGGGACATTTTTCCAGACATACAATGCTCATTTATGCCATCAGATTTTCTCGGTAGAACTTCTGCTGGGGGGGGGGGGGAAACATAGTAAAAACACAGAGTGAAGAAATTACACTTTAAAAATATTTCAAGATCAAGACAAGGAGGAAATGATGTCCTTAGTGTTGTTAAACATTCTGTGGGTCACCAAGGAAGGCTGGAAACTCTCGTCTGGAGATCTCAGAAAATGAGAGATTCTTAAAACTGGAGTCATAAAAGCTCAGGGTTGGCAGAGGCCTTAAAGGTCATGTAACTCAAACACCCATCTGGTGCTTGAATCACCTCAGCACTCTCCCTGCCAAGTGGTCATTGTTAAACTATTTTATGATTTTTCTGAAGAAGGTTACAGAATCTTCAGAGGTCTTAGTGAAAAGGTTCACTTGAGAGTTGGAAATCCTGCCAGTATAACCTGTTGATCTATTTGGTTTCTGATTCTGTCATGCAACATATTTATTTTCCAGTTTCTTGTCATCTACAAATTTGATATGCCTACGTTCTATGTGTCATCCATGTTTCTGATAAAAGTGGCAGTCCAGGGAAAGAACCCTGTGATACTACATATAGAAACCACCCTCTAGAGTCATGTTTTCATGAATCATTCTTTGGGTTTTATTGTACAACCAATTACTAAGCCACCTACTTACACCGTGATTCAGCCTATATTTCTGCGTTTTGAGATACTAGTTGTAGCTATGGATCTTTAATGTGCAGTAAATCCATTAGAGTACATTAGGTTAACACAGCCTGATTTATTTATTCTTAGTGAATTTAAACTGGCTTCCAGCATTCACTACTTTCTTTTTAAAATGCCTAGAAACTATCCGTTTATTAATCCTTTAGAATATCTTTCCAAATCAGAACCAAATCATTCTGTAGTTTGGGAAGTCTGCCTTCTTCCCCTTTTTGAACATTTTTACTACATTTGTCATTTCATCTTCTAGTACCTCTCCATTGTTTGTGATTCCTTTAATATGCAAAGAGCAATTCCATGGGCTGCCTACAAGATCTGTTGGCTTTCTGGGATTTGCCCATCCCAGTATAGTAATTTATTTAGCATAGATCAGTTATGTGCTATCTTACATCTTTTTAATTCATTTTAGAATTTAATTTCTTCTCCCTTTGTCAGACTGACAGTCATTCTTCCTGATGGAGAAACCAGGAAGAAAACAGGAGTTAGAGAGTTTTGTTTTCTCTTTATTATCTGTTGCTACTAACTATAAACTTTCCTTGTTTTTGACGTTGTTGTGTTGTTTGTCTTTTTTGCTTATTTATATTGTCATGATTCTGGAGAAGTTGGGGTGGTTACAGGGCCTTAAACGTAATATGAAAACAGGGAATAGATGGTTGTCTTTAGCATTTTTCGTTTTGCCTTTATTTTGTTTTGCGAGCTTCAGCTAATGTGAAGTTGTAGCTCTCCTGACGTTCTTATAAGCTCATTTCACTCTCTTATAGCCCTTCATCACATCCCCTCTTTCCATCTTTTTTTACATGTCCTTTAAAAATATGATCTTGTGAGCGACCTCTGTGCAGCCATAGTGGTTACTTGTCACCCCTCTTTTCTTCCTGAGAGGATCATTTGGGATTGCAGTTATGATTAGACATTTGGAAGCTGCCAACCTTCTTAAACCATTTGCCTTCTGCTTCTCATGCCATTGAATCATGCCTCTTTCCTTTGAATTTTTTGAAGTCCACCTTACCTTCTTTTACTATCCTAAACTCTGAAATGACATAGTAACTCTCTGAATGTTCCTATCAATTTTCATTTCACCAACTATTTTTTTCTTCTTGGTCAGAATTAGGTCCAGAGTTGAAGTTCCCCTAATTGCTTCCTCTACCATCTGGGAGATAAAATTGTTACCAAAGTAAGTCAAGAACCTGTTAAGTGCCCTCCTTCTAACCAAATGAGACGTCTTCTAGCAGACATCTGGATGGTTGACACCCCCATCGCCATACTTTCTTGCTTCTGTTTGTGTATTGTGTTGTGACAAGGACACACCATCTCTATCTTCCATTGAGCTGAGCAGTCTGTTCTGTCCCCACCAACCATTAGCACTTCTGCTCTTTCCTTCTCCTTCACTCATGAACTCTTAGCATGTTTCTACCCCAGACTCATGAGTCTCCACATAGATGTGTGTTTTCTTGGCCAGTAGTGCTACTCTGCCTCTCCTCCTAGAGTGCCATTCGCAATATAAATAAACAAAACAAGCAAGCTAGCCCCAACCTGTCTTGAGTTCCCAGCCCACCAACTATAATCTTATAGCTAATTCCTCTGATACTGTGTCTACCACTCAGTATTATAATCTCAATTTTCACTTTATAACCCTGGACCCATATTTATGTGTCAGCACCTAAAGCGTGAAGTATTGCTTCCTGATTGCCCAACCCACTTATTTTCTCCAGTGAATTATTGGGCAGTTTCCGCATCATAATTGTTCTCTCCAAGTCATATCTGCTGCCTTCCACAGTAATTGGTTTTACAACTTTTTTCTTCCTGGGCATTTTTCCTCCCTACCTCACCACATTCAGTTTAAAGCCCTATTGATCAATCCTGCCTGAAATTAGAGGGATTGGCTAAAGAATTAAGAGACCCGTCCTCAAGGCTGAGATTAATGAGTAACCCCAAATCTCATATTAGTCATGAATTCAGCCTCCGTTTCCTAGCTGGCTATTGTAGTTTATGAATAGTAGAAGTAACATTTGGTTTCCCTTTCTGTTTTTCTCTCTTGTGGTCTGATGGAGGCTCTGGTAAATAGGGAAATGACCACGAGAGGCAGTGGAGAAAGCCAAGTGATATTACAGATCAGGACCTGTGTGGTCTGCTCTGGCCTCACCATTTCCTTATCACGTTCCTTTTCTTTGGCAGTTGAGTTGTTCTTCTACGATTTGGAAGGTTTAAATTTTCAAGAGTTCCCCTTGTTCATTAGTTGACTATTTATCCTTTCTGACTTTCTACGTTAGAGGTTGTTGAAAGGATTAAATGAGATGATATATGTTAAGTGCCTGGTACAGTCCTTAATATATACTAAGCATCAGGTGGTAGCTATTATTGTTAAAGGTATGAAATTTAACTCTTGCTTGCTACTGAGGCTGAATCAAATTTTGAGCTCTTCTGAAATAACCTCTACCTGTAGGTTCTTCTTGGCTTCTTCTCTGACATAGGAAGCCAGTGCTAACTGTAATGAGATGCTGAAGCACTGTTTGTGAAACAACTTACTTGGTTTAATGAATTTCTCATTCTGAATAAATCCTAAGACTAAAGAGAATCTGGGTGTAGTAAATAGAAGTAGACTTTCTGGTATTTCTAACTTTGAGTGTCAGAAGGAGACGTTTAACAACAGCTATTACCATTGCCATCATTAGTTGACATTGTTGAGCGTGTACCACATGCTGGCTACTACTGTACTGAGCACTTTTCATGCATCACCTTACTTAACCTTCACAACAATGCTGTGAACAAGTAGATTCCATGTTGTTCTCCATCAGGGAGGCAGAGTAATAACTTGCCTAAAGTGACACACTAATAAGGTGCAGAGTCCATATGTAAGGCCCATGCTCCTAACACTACTCATCCTCCCTTTCAAGCTAAAACACAGACATTTCTTTTGTACCATTATTTTATGTCAACAACTGCAAACAGGGGTGCATGAACCAGTTGGCCACTCTGCATGTTTTGGCGTAACTCCTGCCCTTCTGCATGCACTCCTACAGCTATTACAATGTCCCTGGATTTGTAATTGATGGCGGCTATTATCTGCATGGACAGGTGTGCAACTGCTTATATTCTCTTGGCTGAAGAAGAAGCAACAACCATTGCTGAAGCAGAGAAGCTGTTTAAGCAGGCCCTGAAAGCTGGAGATGGCTGTTACCGGCGTTCTCAGCAGCTGCAGCATCATGGATCTCAGTATGAAGCCCAACACAGTAAGATTTCCTCCAGGTTGATGTGTTGGGGGATCAGAATTGTAACATGATTAATCAGAGCAAATTTTCAGGCCAGTTCAAAATACAATGATTCTCCGAGTTTAGAATAAATGTATTTTTTGGCCTTTCTTTGTTTTTATTAATTTTTCTTCTCCATAAGAGCACAGTACATAATTAAATTATAACTTCATTATTGTTCATGTTTTCTTTCCGCCCCATAGATTTTTAACTCTAGAAATAAATGATAATAACCATTAATGGTGAACCTTTTTTCTCCTCATAATTCTTACACAATTCTATATACCAGTTGCTTCTCTGCCCCATAATTTTAAGTCTTAGTTGGCAAACAGGACTAAAATTAGTGTTGATGCTATCGGAGGTTTCTCTCATGGGTCTTCTACAGCATGGATTGAAATAGGACAGCTAAGAATTTAACAGCGATTGGTGATTGTCAGTATTTAGCTATTGTTTAGGAAGCACTGTTGCTGGTTTCTAGGGAGGAAAAACCCTAAATTCCTAATTATTTATCTTTTTTATATTTAAAGTGATGACTTCCTATATTTAACACAACTCTTTAACATGAGACCTTTCATTTTAGTACACTAAACTGAGAGTCAGTGATGTTTGGGGGGAATGGTGTAAAAACAATATAACAAAGTCATTTCTGGAATTCCTTGAGCTCCTTAACTTGTCAGTTTGTTGGTTGTTTAAGAAGAAATTTAGTGATCCTTGTGAGAGAGAATGTTTTCATTGTCTAACCAAACTTGGAAGTGTTTCTTTAAAATGATATTTCTCTTAACTCATTTCTCCCTCCTGCATCTTAGTAGGAGTGTATCTCCTTCATATTTGGGATTGTAAAATTAAGTTTTATTGTTAAGCCTGAATTTGGTGCAGAAACTGAGTGCATTAGTCCCTATGACTAAGGTACAGTGAGATCTTTGCATTGTGGCCCGTGTACATATAATTGTGTCCACGTAACCCCTCAATGCACAGGTTTTTATTTTTATTCTGTAGTAGTGTATATGTTGTGGCTCAGATGGTAAAGAATCTGCCTGCAACGTGGGAGACCTGGGTTCAATTCCTGGGTTGAGAAGATCCCCTGGAGGAGGGCATGGCAACCCACTTCAGTATTCTTGCCTGGAGAATCCCCACGGACACAGGAGCCTGGTGGGCAACAGTCCATGGGGTTGCAAAGAGTTGGACATGACTGAGCAACTAAGCACAGTTTATATGTTAATCAAATCTCTAATCATCATGTCTCTCTTGCTTTTTTTTAAAATATGTATAACACAGTGAATTTTATAGACATATATAGTAAATGTCTGTTTTGTGAACTAAATGAGGATTAATACGTGAAGTTACATCTGTAATATAACTTGAGAAATTTTCTTTATTTCTTTTCCTCTGTAAATGAATCCTTTCAACCTGTTGCCCAAATCTATCCAAAAATATAATCACATCTTTAAAATAATTGGTAGGTATCTGGCAAATTTTCAACACACATCTTGTTCTCATTGTTTGAAACTTGAAATGTTAGGACTTTGGTCTTAACATCTTTTAATAGCTGCGTATTATAGATATACTTAATCTATAACAGGTGTGTCATATTTTTCTAAAACATGGTAATTTTATTGAGGATTAAGTACTTGCATGTTCTCACTGGTCTGGAAACATATCCAAAAAGACACATAATTAAATAAAGAGATTAAGATGAAAAGTTGTTAATGTGCTTTTTAAGAGCCATTTTGGTGACTATTATTACAACTATTTAGCTTGTCAATACTTTCTCTAACACCAGGGTAGTTTTTCATTTTGCTGCATAGTCTGTTGTCATATCTGGAATGTGTTATGTTGCCATCTGAAATTGACTGCTTTGGGGACCTGGAGATGATTATGATGTCACTAGTGTTAGGGAAAGAATAATATAAAACAGAAGTTCAAGATGAGGCTTCTCTAGACTTATTGTCAAGAAGGAAAGAAATAATAGTTCATCAGGATGCAACCTGAGATTCACCTCTTTGCATCTTCGCCAAAGGCATGCACACTAGAAGAATGTGGAATTTTTGCTTGTAAACCGCATGCAATGTGGATATGTCCATTTTTCCAGCACTTTGTGGCAGATGATTTTATTTATCGAATATTCAACATCCTAACTCAAAAGCATGGATTAATAATCAGTCACATGCTTTGACCTTGGAAGGCTAAGTACTTTGACTTCACTCTGTATACCTTCTGCTATTAGCAAAGTTGTCAGTGCTCCTCCAGTAAGGAAAAGTCAAAGGAGCAGACTGTTCTCTCTGAGGTTTTCCTTCAAGGGCATGGAAAATACGACTCTGTATTTCTGTATTTTTATTTTTTCTTGCTGCTCAGCTGAAAGCTCTTTTTTTTTTTTAAAAAAAAAAGTTTTCATGTTTTATGTCTCCCTCTTCAGGACGAGACACCAATGTCTTGGTCTACATCAAAAGAAGACTAGCCATGTGTGCCAGAAGACTCGGGAGGACCAGAGAAGCAGTGAAAATGATGAGAGATGTGAGTGTGAAGTAGCGTTTGGGAGCAGTAGCAATGCACCTGACCTAGAGAAGAAGGAGCTCACCGAGTGAGACCATAGCAGATAGTACCACTGATGGTGTGGTGCTCCCATGGGGCCTGGGGTTCTCTTCTAACTCACAACTTAGTCAGTGAGTGATCTTGGACAAGTTACTCAACTTATTTGTGCCCTATTTCCTCATCCATAAAATGGGAATAACAATAACTTTAGCAATAGCAACACACTAATAATAATGATTACTACTTAGGATTGTGGTGAAGATTAAATGAGATAATACATGCAAAACTTTTAATAGAATGACTAGTCTGTTAAAGAAATATCCTTGTTATTAGACCTTTGGGGCTGTAGCCGGAAGCCAAGAATGAGATCAGCCATTTTAGCTAACTGACATTTTTTTTAGTTGTTAGGACGATTTGAATAAACTATGGCTCAAATTGCTACTCTCAAATTTAATAACATTATGATCTAATCTTATTAGAGTCATTTCAAGCATTTTCCTAGGTTCTTGAATCAAGACATTTTATTAATAGTAGTCAACATAACAAGAGAGGAAATAGGTGAGAGGTTTAAAACAAAAGAAAACCAAAGGAGGTTATTATTATGTAACTTTAAATAAAAAAAAGTAGTTTTAAGGGAAACCAGTGGAGGAACTTTTACTTCCACTTTTTCTTTTTTTATAGTCTGAAATGCTTTTCATAAAGGAACGGACACTAGTGGGGATTGTATTTATAAACCATTTTCTTTTGAAAAACAGTCTCAGAAAGCCTTAGTCAACATTTCATTCCTTTACTGTCCTACTTAATTAGGAGGCATAGGTAAACTGCCCATTATAAAAGTAAAGGAAACACGGGGTAAGATAAAAGTGGTGTCTTGTGCAGATCTCAGCTTTTGGGTTGAGAACAGCACTGTGTAAACCCAGTGAGCTCTTTCTCAGTTTGTCTCTGGACCAGTATTATTCACGTAAATTCTCAGTTACTCTTTGGCAGTGGGAGTCTGCACTTCAGGATCACCCCTGGTTGTTTCTGCAAGTTACAGCATAATGGGATGACACAAGTGAGACCCATGCTTCTGGCTTGGGTTCTGGCTACTCTACTAAACAGCAGTATAGCCACCAGACCTGAACAGAGGAACAGAGGAGGGAAATTCCAAAATAACTCAACTTGACTGAAGGTGATAGATGTTTCTTAGGCAAAGCCACTACAAAGGGAACCTCCCAGCATTAAATTCTTTTTGTTGAAGGAAGAATTGAAAGAATGTTTGTTATATAGTATAAGTGCTAAATTTTAGAAAAGGTGATTTCTGTAGAGACATGACTTGCTCTCAAAGCTTTTTCACTTGCAGAAATTCCAGCCTTTAATAGAGTGAAGAAACGCTGCCAGTCCCTGAAAGAACTGAGAATTTTATGAAGGATAGAGTATTTCTCTGTGTGAAAGTGGCCCAGCTACATTAAACTGGCCCTGGCACATTTAGCCTTTAACAAGGTGTTTTATATTTATTGCCTTTTCTTAACCTTAATTAGCCTGGGACAAGCATGCATGGAGGAATAGATTCTGGTAATTTTCTTTATTATATGCTTAAGCAACTTCATAGGAAAAACAAACTCAGATGATTTTAATTCCAGTTTTTTTCCAATCAGCCTCATTCTGATTGTTATAATTTTTAGTATATACATATAAAATTTCACATGATTAAAACCAATACATCTATACTGTGGTTTAATTTTTGCTTAACATTATTTTATATTTGCAATTCCATTTATTGACATAGTCTACAAATAGATCTTGGGTGGGTGTGGGGTGGGGTGGGTAAATCTGGGATCCAATAAAATAAATACTGGGCAGAGAGTAAGAAAACCTGCAAGTGAATCTCAGCTTCGCTCTTCATTAACTTTGTGACTCAGGGCAGCTTTCTCCCCTTTCATGGGCTTTTCATTTGTCTTCTGTAAATCAGGGATAATGATTCTTATCTAAAAGCATCATCGAGGGAGTGATGAAGTGACATAATGTGAAAACACCTAACGTATAATAGATATGATTCCCTTTTTTGCCCTTTTTCTCCATTAAATAATTATGTCTTAAATTTGCTGAACTGTTCCTCTGATGAGCATTTTGAGATATTTCTGATTTCCTTTCCTTGAATGAATCAATTAGTCTTTATCTTTTCATATGTGTATAAATAAATATATATACACACACATACATGTGTATATCTATGTTTATATGTATATGTTTCTTGGGTTACTTTTCTTAAAAAAAATCTGTCATATTATTAGAACACCAGTGCATGTTGTCTTTTGACTGGGTTTCTGGAATATCCAGTAGATACTGGCCCCAGTGTTGTAACAGTCCTGTGAAGGACTCTGTCAGACATGGTAGAAATGTGTTTTGAAGAGAAATATCCAAAATGCTCTTTCCTTCAGAAGCTCCTGGAACCCTCAGCAGAGGAGGGGAGATTGAGGCCCCTCTCTGTTGAAGCTGCAGCTGGCCCCAGCCCTGCAGGAGACAGTTGGTCGGTCCTGACTCTTCTCAGGTCATGGGTCATGCATAGACAGGGACTTCACTGAGGGGGTACTCCTTTAACAGCGTGTGCAGGAGCCATCTTGCTGGAAAGCTTCCTTTGATAAAACAGCACACTGGATTCCAGGCACCCTGCTGATAAAGCCTTAGGGCAGAAGGACCTAATTTTTCATTAAGACACAGCCATCCTACCCCATATGCATTAGTTGAAACTTTCCTAGAGCAGATTTTAAAGTGGAAACAGAAATGGTAGAGTGAAAATGCTTTCCATGTAGAAAGCAGACTCTTTAAAACATTTCTCTGGAAATCTCTTAAGAAAGGGAAAACTGTTAAAAACTGTTAATTAGTGATTTACTCTGAAAGAGAGTGAATGTATTTCTGGGAAAGCTAACTGTCGATGGTTGTGGATCAAAATATTGATCTCCAAGTGAACTATTGATGAGAAAAGAAAACATAGGCTTGTTAATATCAAGATTCATGGTTTCTTTTTTAAAAGGAAGACATTAATTATTTTTAACTCTCAGGATGTTTTCTCAAAAAACCCACTTTAATTAGCTTCCTTTTGCAGTTAAGAATACAAGAGCACCTTCCTTATTGAAGAGTTTTTGGCAGCAAGCAGAGCTAAGAGAGCCTGGTGGCTTTTGAACTTCACTATAAGGTCTTATTTAATATTCAAAATGAAAAGAGTTGTATTTTCTGCTTTCTTTCTTTTTTTTTTTGTCCATTCAGATTTTTATTTATTTATTTTTTTTATTTTTTTTCTAAAAAAGAATTTTATTAAAAAAGCACAAATGCAAAGAAATGAACAGAGGAAAATCCATGCGTCGAACCTGGACTGGTCACTTATGATAATATACATGCTACAATTCCATTCTCTCCAATCATTCCACCTTCACCCTCTCCCACAGAGTCCTAAAGACTGTTCTAAATGCCTATGTCTCTTTTGCAGTCTCTTATACAGGGTTCAGGTTACCATTTTTCTAAATTCCATATATATGCGGTATTGATGTTAATATACGGTATTGATGTTCTTCTTTCTGGCTTACTTCACTCTGTATAATTGGCTCCAATTTCATCCACCTCATTAAAACTGATTCAAATGCATTCTTTTTGATGGCTGAGAAATACTCCATTGTGTATATGTACCAAAGCTTTCTTATCCATTCATCTGCAGATGGACATCTAGGTTGCTTCCATGTCCTGGCTATTATAAACAGTGCTGCAATGAACATTGGAGTACATGTGTCTCTTTCAATTCTGGTTTCCTCGGTGTGTATGCCCAGGAGTGCGATCGCTGGATCATATGGCAGTTCTATTTCCAGTTTTCTGAGGAATCTCCACACTGTTCTCCATAGTGGCTGTACTAGTTTGCATTCCCACCAACAGTGTAAGAGGGTTCCCTTCTCTCCACACCCTCTCCAGCACTTATTGCATGTAAACTTTTGGATAGCAGCCATTCTGACTGGTGTGAAATGGTATCTCATTGTGGTTTTGATTTGCATTTCTCTGATGATGAGGGATGTTGAGCATTTTTTCATGTGTTTGTTAGCCATCTTTATGTCTTCTTTGGAGAAATGTCTGTTTAGTTCTTTGGCCCATTTTTTGATTGGGTCACTTAGTTTTCTGGAATTAAGCTGCAGGAGCTGCTTGTATAATTTGGAGATTAATCCTTTATCAGTTGCTTCATTTGCTATTATTGTCTCCCATTCTGAAGGCTGTCTTCTCACCTTGCTTAGAGTTTCCTTTGCTGTGCAGAAGCTTTTGATTTTAATTAGGTCCCATTTGTTTATTTTTGCTTTTATTTCCAATATTCTGGGAGGTGGGTCTTGGAGGATCCTGCTGTGATTTATGTCGGAGAGTGTTTTGCCTACGTTCTCCTCTAGGAGTTTTATAGTTTCTGGTCTTACATTTAGATCTTTAATCCATTTTGAGTTTATTTTGGTGTATGGTGTTAGGAAGTATTCTAGTTTCATTCTTTTACAAGTGGCTGACCAGTTTTCCCAGCACCACTTGTTAAAGAGACTGTCTTTTCTCCATTTTATATTCTTGCCTCCTTTGTCGAAGATAAGGTGTCCATAGGAGCGTGGGTTTATCTCTGGGCTTTCTATTTTGTTCCATTTATCTATATTTCTGTCTTTATGCCAGTACCATACTGTCTTGATGACTGTGGCTTTGTAATAGAGCCTGAAGTCCGGCAGGTTAATTCCCCCAGTTCCATTCTTCTTCCTCAAGATTGCTTTGGCTATTCGAGGTTTTTGGTATTTCCATACAAATTGTGAGATTATTTGTTCTAGTTCTGTGAAAAATATTGTTGGTAGCTTGATAGGGATTGCATTGAATGTATAAATTACTTTGGGTAGTATACTCATTTTTACAATATTTATTCTTCCAATCCATGAACACGGTATATTTCTCCATCTATTCATGTCCTCTTTGATTACTTTCACTAGTGTTTTATAGTTTTCTATGTACAAGTCTTTTGTTTCCTTAGGTAGATATATTCCTAAGTATTTAATTGTTTTCATTGCAACAGTGAATGGAATAGTTTCCTTAATTTCTCTTTCTATTTTCTCATTATTAGTGTATAGGAATGCAAGGGATTTCTGTGTGTTGATTTTATATCCTGCAACTTTGCTGTAATCATTGATTAGCTCTAGTAGTTTTCTGGTAGAGTCTTTAGGGTTTTCTGTGTAGAGGATCATGTCATCAGCGAACAGTGAAAGCTTTACTTCTTCTTTTCCAATTTGTATTCCTTTTATGTGTTTTTCTGCTCTGATTGCTGTGGCCAAAACTTCCAGAACTATGTTGAATAGTAGTGGTGAGAGTGGGCACCCTTGTCTTGTTCCTGACTTTAGGGGAAATGCTTTCAGTTTTTCACCATTGAGGATAATGTTTGCTGTGGGTTTGTCATATATAGCTTTTATTATGTTGAGGTATGTCCCTTCAATTCCCACTTTCTGGAGAGTTTTTATCAAAAATGGATGTTGAATTTTGTCGAAGGCTTTCTCTGCATCTATTGAGATAATCATATGATTTTTATTTTTCAGTTTGTTAATGTGGTGTATTACGTTGATTGATTTGCGTATATTGAAGAATCCTTGCATTCCTGGGATAAAGCCCACTTGGTCATGATGTATGATCTTCTTAATGTGTTGTTGGATTCTGATTGCTAGAATTTTGTTAAGGATTTTTGCATCTATGTTCATCAGTGATATTGGCCTATAGTTTTCTTTTTTTGTGGGGTCTTTACCAGGTTTTGGGATTAGGGTGATGGTGGCCTCATAGAATGAGTTTGGAAGTTTCCCTTCCCCAGCAATTTTCTGGAAGAGTTTGAGTAGAATAGGTGTTAGCTCTTCTCTAAATTTTTGGTAGAATTCAGCTGTGAAGCCGTCTGGACCTGGGCTTTTGTTTGCTGGGAGATTTTTGATTACAGTTTCAATTTCCGTGCTTGTGATGGGTTTGTTCAGATTTTCTATTTCTTCCTGGTTCAGTTTTGGAAAGTTGTACTTTTCTAGGAATTTGTCCATTTCTTCCAGGTTATTCATTTTATTGCCATATAATTGCTGATAGTATTCTCTAATAATCCTTTGTATTTCTGTGTTGTCAGTTGTGATCTCTCCATTTTCATTTCTAATTTTATTGATTTGGTTCTTCTCCCTTTGTTTCTTGATGAGTCTGGCTAGTGGTTTGTCAATTTTATTCACCTTCTCAAAGAACCAGCTTTTGGCTTTGTTGATTTTTGCTATGTTCTCTTTTGTTTCTTTTGCATTTATCTCTGCCCTAATTTTTATGATTTCTTTCCTTCTACTGACCCTGGGGTTCTTCATTTCTTCCTTTTCTAGTTGCTTTAGATGTAGAGTTAGGTTATTTAGTTGACTTTTTTCTTGTTTCTTGAGGTATGCCTGTATTGTTATGAACTTCCCCCTTAGCACTGCTTTTACAGTGTCCCAGAAGTTTTGGGTTGTTGTGTTTTCATTTTCATTCATTTCTATGCATATTTTGATGTCTCTTTTGATTTCTTCTATGATTAGTTCATTATTCAGCAGCGTGTTGTTCAGTCTCCATATGTTGGCACTTTTAACAGTTATTCTCCTGTAATTGAGATCTAATCTTACTGCATTGTGGTCAGAAAAGATGCTTGGAATGATTTCAATTTTTTTGAATTTACCAAGGCTAGATTTATGTCCCAGGATGTGATCTATCCTGGAAAAGGTTCCTTGTGCGCTTGAGAAAAAGGTGAAATTCATTGTTTTGGGGTGAAATATCCTATAGATATCTATTAGGTCTAACTCTTCTATTATATCATTTAAAGATTGTGTTTCCTTGTTAATTTTCTGTTTAGTTGATCTATCCATAGATGTAAGTGGGGTGTTAAAATCTCCCACTATTATTGTGTTATTGTTAATTTCCCCTTTCATACTTGTTAGTAATTGTCTTACATATTGCGGTGCTCCTATGTTAGGTGCATAAATATTTATAATTGTTATATCTTCTTCTTGGATTGATCCTTTGATCATTATGTAGTTTCCTTCTTTGTCTCGTTTCACAGCCTTTGTTTTAAAGTCTATTTTATCTGATATGAGTATTGCTACTCCTGCTTTCTTTTGGTGTCTATTTGCATGGACTATCTTTTTCCAACCCTTCACTTTCAGTCTGTATGCGTCCCTCGTTTTGAGGTGGGTCTCTTGTAGACAACATATATGGGGGTTTTGTTTTTGTATCCATTCAGCCAGCCTTTGTCTTTTGGTTGGGGCAACCCATTTACGTTTAAGGTAATTATTGATAAGTATGATCCCGTAGCCATTTTCTTTATTGCTTTGGGTTCAAGTTTATACACTCTTTCTGTGATTCCTGTCTATAGAAGATCCTTTAGCATTTGTTGGAGAGCTGGTTTGGTGATGCTGAATTCCCTCAGCTTTTGCTTGTCTGTAAAGCTTTTGATTTCTCCTTCATATTTGAATGAGATCCTTGCTGGGTATAGTAATCTGGGCTGTAGGTTATTTTCTTTCATCACTTTAAGTATATCTTGCCACTCCCTTCTGGCCTGAAGAGTCTCTGTTGAAAGATCAGCTGTTATCCTTATGGGAATCCCCTTGAGTGTTATTTGCTGCTTTTCCCTTGCTGCTTTTCGTATTTGTTCTTTGTGTTTGATCTTTGTTAATTTGATTAATATGTGTCTTGGAGTATTTCGCCTTGGGTTTATCCTGTTGGGGACTCTCTGGATTTCTTGGACTTGGGTGATTATTTCTTTCCCTATTTTAGGGAAGTTTTCAACTATTATCTCCTCAAGTATTCTCTCATGGTCTTTCTTTTTGTCTTCTTCTTCTGGGACTCCTATGATTCGAATGTTGGAGCGTTTAACATTGTCCCAGAGGTCTCTAATATTGTCCTCATTTCTTTTAATTCGTTTTTCTTTTTTCCTCTCTGTTTCATTTATTTCTACAATTCTATCTTCTAGTTCGCTTATCCTGTCTTCTGCCTCTGTTATTCTACTGTTTGTTCCCTCCAGAGTGTTTCTGATCTCATCTATTGCATTATTCATTGTATATTGACTCTTTTTTATTTCCTCTAAGTCCTTATTAAATCTTTCTTCCATCTTCTCAATCCTTTTCTCCAGGTTATTTATCTGTAACTCCATTTTACTTTCAAGATTTTGAATCATTTTCACCATCAAAGAAAAGTCTGTTTGTTTTCATTTAAAAGAATTTTGTCTCTTGTTAACATCTGATATATAACACAATTTATTTTCTCTTTTTAGCTTTTACCAATGAGCTAACCTCAGGTTTTTCCTCTCTCCTTCCCTGGTCCTGTTTGAGTTGACTGGAAATAGAATTCATGAGGCTGACTGGTCTGGCCCCTAAGCCATGCTCCATCTGGCCCCTAGTATGGATGGGATTGTGTGCCCTGATAAGAGTACCTTCTTAAAGCTCATCTTGCCGCAGGCCACTGAGTCTAGGGTAGGGTTTCCCAGCCTTGGCACGATCGACATTCGGGGCCACCTGTCTTTGTTGTGTGCATCCTGTGCACCATAGGATGGTCAGCAGCATCCCTGGCCTCTGCCCACTAGATGCAGTAGTTGCCCTCTCGCTTGTTGTTTCCCCATCTTTAGACATTTGTCCCCCATTAAGAACCGCTGATGTGGAGAATCCGGAAGTGAGTAGATGTGTTTTGGGGCAGACCTCAAATTTTTATTTACTCTGCTTATCTGTAGTCTGAGTTTCCCCTGTGGTAGGTACAAGCCTCTAAAGCATCCCTGGGATTAATCAGGTTAATTAATTAATTAACCTTTGACTGACCTGGGACTGTGCTAATTTGGGGAGATGAGTCTTAGATGGGACTCACTGAATAGGGATCTGGGGAGTGAAGAGTAAGTGAACTTAAAGATTTTGGTGGGGACCTAGTTGGAGGGGTAAGAGAGAAGCGAAATAAAGGTTAATGTGGGGTAGTGTCTTCCTCGGTCCTTCCTTGGTCTAGGCCATCAGCTTCCCCTCTTCCCTAAAATGGATAGCTCCTTTGGAAGCTGACCACGGGCTCTCATACTTACCACCTGTTTCTCCTCCTCTCGGTGCTTTTCTACAGACCGCTGCGGTTTTATCCCTGGCTCTTGTTTCGTCCTGTCTCTGCTGCTGTACCTCTTCCGCTATCCTGGCCTCTCATTTGACACAGGTCATCACAAGCTCATTAAAACATTTTATTTCTTTTAGGAAACCATGCTTCTCAGTCCTCATGAAGTTGCAGTCTTCCTGGCTAGTTTCTCCTCATCTTCCTAACTTCCCAAATTTGAAGTATTTCCTGGCCTGTTCTAAGCCTTCTATTTGATTTCCATCTACAACTCTGGAAAATGACATTTAGACTCGGAGGTTTGAATACTGATGAACATATCTGCAGTGTTTATTATGTTCTAGGTATTATTTTAAGTGCTTTACAAATATAAATCACTTAATGCTCATAACAGCCCTTGATGTAGTCGCTTGTTCAAGGTTGCATAGCTAATGTATAGTTCTGAGAAGGTGATCTTCCAATCACCTGCATCAGTAATAGCCAGGGTGCTAGTTGAGTACCTACTTCATAGGATTGGTGTAAGAATTAAATGGAATAATTCCTGCAAGGCACTTGGCACAGGACTTCACAAAGAATAAGTACTCAGTTAGTGTTGCTATTCTTACCATTACTGTCTAAGATATACTGTTAAGTGATAAGGAAAGGTGTAATAATAGATATAGTTTGATTCCTTTTTTTTTTCCAATTAAAAATAGATGCTAATATCAACCCATAGTTCTCAAGCTTTTTGGTCTCAGAATCCTTTTAAAATTACTAAGGACCTCAAGACTTTTATTTGTGTGGGTTTATCTGTTGATGTTTATCGTTTCTGAAGCTAAAACTTATTTATGTTCTCAAAGAGCCTGTTTCCAAGTAAGGTCACTTTCATAGGAACCATGGGTTAGGACTTCAATATAGCTTTTAGAGTATGCAATTCAATTCATAGCACCAGGTTACATACAAAAGCAAAGCTCTCTGTCAATACTTTCATTCTTTCAAAATTTCACCACCTATATCACCTATATCACATCAATCCTGAATGTTCATTGGAGGGACTGATGCTAAAGATGAAACTGCAATACTTTGGCCACCTCATGCGACGAGTTGACTCACTGGAAAAGACTCTGATGCTGGGAAAGGTTGGGGGCGGGAGGAGAAGGGGACGACCGAGAATGAGATGGCTGGATGGCATCACCAACTCTGTGGACATGAGTTTGAGTGAACTCCGGGAGTTGGTGATGGACAGGGAGGCCTGGCATGCTGTGATTCATGGGGTCGCGGAGAGTTGGACACGACTGAGTGACTGAACTGAACTGATATCACCTTTAGCTAAAGACATGTTTTTTTATGCTTTTGACCATGTTAAACCTTTTCTCAGTCTAGCCGATAGGGTTATAACTGCTAAACATTCTTCTTTTGTTCTTAGTCAGGGTTCTTTATAAAAATTAGTGAGAGGAAGCTACAGTTACCTCATCCCTGGGTTGTATCCTTCCTATATTTTCAGCCTCATTTCTACAATTTCCAGCTGAGAACTGGAAGGTTTTCAGTTTTTTTCATGTAAGACACATACTAAGTATTACTATGCACCAGCCACTTTGCTAAGAAGTTTACATATACCATCTCATTTAATTCATATACCATGGGTGTCCTATTAAATTGGAAGAATAATTTTTACTCACTGTAACAAGTCCAGAAATAAGGATGTTATTTTCTCTCCTCCACTCCTGCTATGCTGTCTCACTGAGGTAACACACTCATGAGTCAGTGTACATCTTTTCACCCCCTTTTCTTTGTGCCTGTAAATTCGTATCTGATCATATAAGGATTTTGAACAGAGTTGATTTGTATCTTAACCAAGTTTCCATAGAAGAATTAAGCCTTCTTGGGGGTGTTCAGTTTCTGAGCTTCTTCCCTCAGGGGTCTCCTCTGCAAGTTTTGAGGTAATACAGTACCATTTCCCCTGACCTCTTCTTTCACAAGTATTTTATCCCTGTACTTTACTGTTCTCAATTTTTATCTCAAATCACTTATTGAGATGATCCCTTCATTAAGGAGAAATCAGGGCCAATGAACAGAGAGACAGGTGTTTGGAGCCAAATTTTAATAACATACAAAAGGAATAAGTGAAGTTCATTAGATTTTGAGCTTCTTGAGTGCTGGTGTGGTATTTCGTTTTCTCAAGTGTCCCTCCCAGCACACTGTACAGTGTCTTGTAGACAGACAGTGAAGAAGATATTTGAGTCTGTGAATTGGAGCTGTAGCATACAAATTCCCAGTTAGCACTTTGCACCTGTGACTTTTCTTTCCCATCCTTTATTAAGATACCTCTTTGCTAATGGTTTAATTCTACCTTCCTTGGAAGTGGTAATGTTTATTTTTAAACTAATGTTCTATTTAGAAAATTATTGAAGATGTTCATTATATATAATCCCTTTTAGGTCATTAGAGATATCCTAGGGTGTAAGCAATTGACCTTTGGGGATTAATTTAATAGTATTAATAGCAAGAGGGTTCCTTTTAAATGATTTATGAAGAGAAGCACTTCTGGTGAAAGCACACTTTAGAAAATATAAACCTCTGGGACTAACCAGACTCTTTGGAACATTAAAGACTTTTGATTTGTGTTTTTGTTTACTTATGGTCATGAAGAAAAATCTTCATGAAATTAAAGATTAAAAAAAAAAAACCTGGTATGCCCTTCTCAAATTGTTTTAAAAAATTAGAGAATATTCTGTAACAGAAATTCTGTTTTATTGCACAGGTAAAAAGATCTTTTCAGGAGAAAAATTTTAAATGAATGTTTTACCAGTTAATCTCTATTCCTTTTTCATCTCTTTTTCCTTATTCTTAAATGCTCTAATTTTATAAGGAATAAAACTATAGCATTTAAGGTCACATGATTTCCACTTATGAGTATACCTTTTTTTCTTGAAATTTATCTTGGATTATTATGAATAACTTGATTGATGAATTTATTTAGAAGATGTTGATTGTTGAGAGAAGTCAAGTACCATTATGTGGACAGGAGGCATAGGAGTAGCATTTTAATAAGTTTAGGCAACGAAGTATCACTTGAGCACAGTTCCATTCAAGCTTTTACAACAACCACATATATCATTGAACTAAAGACAAAGTGTGCAGCAAAATATGTTAATTCATAGTAAGTGTTCCTGAAGTGTTTGTTGTCATGTTTTCTAGATTCTATCTTTGCTATACTTGCAAATAAACAAAAAGTGAATTTTGAAAGCAAATGCTAAACATAGTAACGCAATGATTTTCAGAGTTTATATGACTTTGAAAACTTTATATGACCTTTGCTTTTTTGTCAATATTGGTTTTTCTGGATTTGCCTGATTTATTGAGTTAACTTATTTAATAAATTATTAGAATTAGTGATTATATAGGAAGGAAAGTTATTTAACTAATAAGAGCAAATAATAGATTTATTGGTTATTACCTTGTTGCATCAGTAGTGATGAAGCAGTTTCATCAGTATTACACTCTCTATTCACAGTGAAGAGCTGGTGGCAGATAATCCCTGAGGCAGATGAGAGTGTTATATTTATTTACACATGTCATATACATGAAAGTTTTACTTGTAGCATAATAAATATATGACTGATAAGCTATCTATCAGTATCAGGGTTTTTCATATAAGTGACCCACATTTTTCCATGTGGAGAGTAGAATCCACTGTTTAGCTGAGCCTTCAGTAAATATGCAGTGTGAGAAAAAGAGAGAAGTCAAGGATGCTTCCAAGGATTTTCCCATGGAAGAAGAGGAGTTCCTGTTTGCTAAGATGTGGGAACCTGCAGGTTTGGTGGCGGGGGTGGCGGGGAGGTTAGGAGTTCAGTTTTGGACACGCTGTATTTGAGAGAGCACATTACTCATTTTTATCATAATGGCATCTTGATCTTTTTGTGAATCATAACAAATCTTCTCTTTGCTGAGGTGAGGAAACCATAATATAGAGGAAAAATAATGGGACCTCTGGGTTTGACGGAAGAATCTGCCTGCAATGCGGGAGACCTGGGTTCAATCCCTGGGTTGGGAAGATCCCCTGGAGAAGGGAAAGGCTACCCACTCCAGTATTCTGGCCTAGAGAATTCCATGGATTGTATAGTCCATGGAGTCACAAAGAATCAGACATGACTGAGCAACTTTCACTTCACTTCTAAAATATAGCTGATGAGTAACTCCCATTGTCATACCTTTCATTTAAGAAATCCCAGGAAAGTAAAACCTAATTGATTTAGAGAGACCAGTACCATTACAGTCTTGCAAAATATGTAATGCAGTATGTGTTTAATTTATATCTTTATAGATTTTCTAATCAGTTTTACTCAACATTGTTTTTCAGGCCTATCTATTTTTACTTCTAATACTTCTGGTATATGTTTGCAAGTTCTAACTTCTGCATTGTGTTCTCTCTTAAACTCTTACTCTATTTTACTTATCCTTTCCCCAGTGAAGGCCCCCACATGGCCTCCAGTTTCCCATTATCACAGCAGTGCTGCAGTGAACATCCTTATAGACATGTGAGAAGCCTTCACTGGGTGTGTAGCCAGGAGTGGATTGTTGGATGTTACCCTTATGAATATTGATTTTAGCATGTCCTGCCAGTACACTTCCCAGAATGGCTGCCTGTGATTGTTTAAATTCTCATCAGCAATACATGACTACGCCCATTTATCTCAGTACTAGGCTGTTTTAAGCACTATATATATGTTATATATATTTCAAATTCATTGCATATAACTTTTTATAATGTTATTTCATAATTAAAAAATATTTTGTCTGTAGTTTTCCCCCCTTTTCATTTTGTGTTCTCTTTGTCTTTTTTAACTTTTATTTTTGCTTATTAGTCTTGACAGAGTTGTGTCTTTTTTATAAAAGTTTTCAAAAGAACTAGGATTTGGTTCTATTTATTTTCTCAACTTTTTGTCTTTATTCCAGTTTTTCTGGTCATACTTGTTACTTTTCTGTTTCTCCTGCTTCTCTTCCTCCCCTCCCCCATTCCGTTTGTTGGCTATTTACTAGTTTATGTTAAACACTTAGCTCCTTTTGATTCTACGTAAGTATCTCTTTATTTCTTTATAATTTCATCTTTTTCTGCATAGTATTTTTTTTAGCCCCTTGTCATTGATTCATAATCTTCTTTATATTGTCTTTAGAGAACTTAAATCATATGATTTTGCAAATCTGTATCTGAGCGTATTTTGTTTGCTTGCTGTATCAGTTTCTGAGAGGTATGTAATTGATTATTCATTTCTAATTTTTTATGTACCTCCTTTTTTCCATGTTTGATTAATTGTTGCTCTATATACATTGAGGCTATATTGTTAAATACATTTATGTTGATAATTATCTTGTCTTACTGATTATTGAGTGTATGATGCCCCTCTTTGTCCCTTTTACTTTTCTGCCTTGATTTTCTTTTTAACTTGGGTTAAGATGGACTGCTCTGGCTTATTTGGATTTGGATTTGCCTAAGCCAGACATCTTTGAATGTGAAGTCCAGTGGGCCTTAGAAAGCATCACTATGAACAAAGCTAGTGGAGGTGATGGAATTCCAGTTGAGCTATTTCAAATCCTGAAAGATGATGCTGTGAAAGTGCTGCACTCAATATGCCAGCACATTTGGAAAACTCAGCAGTGGCCACAGGACTGGAAAAGGTCAGTCTTCATTCCAATCCCAAAGAAAGGCAATGCCAAAGAATGCTCAAACTACCGCACAGTTGCACTCATCTCACACGCTAGTAAAGTCATGCTCAAAATTCTCCAAGCCAGGCTTCAGCAATATGTGAACTGTGAACTCCCGGATGTTCAAGCAGGTTTTAGAAAAGGCAGAGGCACCAGAGATCAAATCGCCAACATCTGCTGGATCATGGAGAAAGCAAGAGAGTTCCAGAAAAACATCTATTTCTGCTTCATTGACTATGCCAAAGCCTTTGACTGTATGGATCACAATAAACTGTGGAAAATTCTGAAAGAGATGAGAATCCCAGACCACCTGACCTGCCTCTTGAGAAACCTGTATGCAGGTCAGGAAGCAACAGTTAGAACTGGCCATGGAACAACAGACTGGTTCCAGATAGGAAAAGGAGTACGTCAGGGCTGTATATGGTCACCCTGCTTATTTAACTTGTATGCATAGTACATTGTGAGGAACGCTGGGCTGGAAGAAGCACAAGCTGGAATCAAGATTGCTGGGAGAAATATCAATAACCTCAGAAATGCAGATGACACCACCCTTATGGCAGAAAGCGAAGAGGAAGTCAAAAGCCTCTTGATGAAAGTGAAAGAGGAGAGTGAAAAGGTTGGCTTGAAGCTCAACATTCAGAAAACGAAGGTCATGGCATCTGGTCCCATCACTTCATGGGAAATAGATGGGGAAACAGTGTCAGACTTTATTTTTGGGGGCTCCAAAATCACTGCAGATGCTGATTGCAGCCATGAAATTAAAAGACGCTTACTCCTTGGAAGGAAAGTTATGACCAACCTAGATAATATATTAAAAAGCAGAGACATTACTTTGCCAACAAAGGTCTGTCTATCAAGGCTATGGTTTTTCCCGTGGTCATGTATGGATGTGAGAGTTGGACTGTGAAGAAAGCTGATTGCCGAAGAATGGATGCTTTTGAACTGTGGTGCTGGAGAAGACTCTTGAGAGTCCCTTGGACTGCAAGGAGATCCAACCAGTCCATTCTAAAGGAGATCAATCCTGGGTGTTCATTGGAAGGACTGATGCTAAAGCTGAAACTGCAATACTTTGGCCACCTCATGCGACGAGTTGACTCACTGGAAAAGACTCTGATGCTGGGAAGGATTGGGGGAGGGAGCAGAAGGGGACGACAGAGAATGAGGTGGCTGGATGGCATCACTGACTCGATGGACATGAGTTTGAGTGAACTCTGGGAGTTGGTGATGGACAGGGAGGCCTGGCGTGCTGTGATTCATGGGGTCGCAAGGAGTCAGACACGGCTGAGTGACTGAACTGGACTGAATACATGTATTTACATATTTTATAATCAAGTTTTCTGTAACTTTTTGATAGACAATTTGTAGCTGTAAAATGTTTTGCTGAATATCATCTTTGTTCGTATGTTTTTTCCCATTTGTGTTTATCATCATTATTATTCTGTTTAGAGTTATTTTTGCTGACATATTCTGTATATCATACTTTGCCTGTTTATTTCTTCTCTTCCATTGAATAGGTCTAGTGGTTCAATATTTTAAAATTCTGTTCTATTCTTGTTGTTCAGTTGCTAAGTCGTGTCCGACTCTGCAATTCTATGGACTGCAGCACGCCAGGCTTCTTTCTCTGTCCTTCACTATCTCCCGAAGTTTGCTCAAACTCATGTCCATTGAGTCAATGATGCCATCCGACCATCTCATCCTCTGTCAGCCCTTTCTCCTCCTGACCTCATGCTTTCCCAAAATCAGGGTCTTTTCCAATATGTCAACTCTTTGCATCAGGTGGCCAAAGTATTGGAGCGTCAATTTCAGCATCAGTCTTTCCAATGAATATTCAAGATTGATTTCCTTTAGGATTGACTGATTTGATCTCCTTGCAGTCCAAGGGACTTTCAAGAGTCTTCTCCAGCACCACAGTTTGAAAGCATCAACTCTTCATCACTCAGCCTTCCTTATGGTCCATTTCTCACATCCATATATGACTACAGGGAAAACCATAGCTTTGACTATATTATTCTTGTGGTCCCGACTAACTAAAGATCCATGCTTATATTTATGTTTCTTGATCAGCTGTTAAGTTTATCATTGCCTATATCATTTTCCCAAATGATAATTATCTTAGCCTGTACTTGTACCTTCTCTCATTCACACCTCAACCAGGGACTTTTGTAAACAGTTTTTCCTTCTGTGAGATGTACAGGGAGAACTGATGTCTGAGTCTCTGCTCTTTTGGCCAGGCTGCTTCTGTCACCAGGAATGAGTGAAGCTGTTGACTTCTAGGGTGAACAGAGAGATGATTATTGAAAAAAGACATTTTGGCTGACCTGGGCCAGGAGGAACAGAAACCATAAAGCATGTGATGACCAGGGAGGCCAATGATTTGGGTCTTTTGTATTCCCTTTTTAAATAATCAATACATAAGCATTGAATATATCGCCTTCCTGGTCAGTTGTCTGTCCTGCTTGCTAAGAGCAGATACTCCCATAGCCTTCTGCCTCTCCATGGGCTTAGAGACATTGCCTTTGTGACTCAGGAGTTCACTGGTACACAAGGCTGCTTTCTGAGGTATGAGTCTCTCCATATAGAAGCTAGGATGAGCCATTTAAAACATAGTCATTCTTTGGCTTAAAACCTTCTCCTGGTCTCTCATCTTATTCTTAACTTAAACTCTGTGAGTGGCTTAGAAGACTCAACATTATCTAGCCCTCCTTTCTGCTCTGTGTTCACTGTGCTCCAGCCACACCAACCTTCTTCCTGTTTGCTGAATGCGCCAGACTCACTGCCTCTTCAGGATCTTCACTTGCTGGAAGCCTTCCCTGGAACTCTCCTCTTCCAGTCTCATGACTGGCTCCCTTGCTGCTTCAGCTTCTACTTAAACATTTCCTTCGCAATCCCACCTTCTCTGTCCTCCCTCTCTGACTACTGTATTTTAAACTGCCTCTGCCTGCTCAAAAGCCTCTTGATGAAAGTGAAAGAGGAGAGTGAAAAGGTTGGCTTGAAGCTCAACATTCAGAAAACAAAGATCATGGCATCTGGTCCCATCACTTCATGGGAAATAGATGGAAAGACAGTGGAAACAGTGTCAGACTTTATATTTTTGGGCTCCAAAATCACTGCGGATGCTGATTGCAGCCATGAAATTAAAAGACGCTTGCTCCTTGGAAGGAAAGTTATGACCAACCTTGATAGTATATTAAAAAGCAGAGACATTACTTTGCCAACCAAGGTCCGTCTAGTCAAGGCAATGGTTTTTCCCGTGGTCATGTATGGATGTGAGAGTTGGACTGTGAAGAAAGCTGATCGCCGAAGAATCGATGCTTTTGAACTGTGGTGTTGGAGAAGACTCTTGAGAGTTCCTTATACTGCAAGGAGATCCAACCAGTCCATTCTAAAGGAGATCAATCCTGGATGTTCATTGGAGGGACTGATGCTAAAGCTGAAACTGCAATACTTTGGCCACCTCATGCGACGAGTTGACTCACTGGAAAAGACTCTGATGCTGGGAAAGGTTGGGGGTGGGAGGAGAAGGGGATGACAGAGAATGAGATGGCTGGATGGCATCACCGACTCTGTGGACATGAGTTTGAGTGTACTCCGGGAGTTGGTGATGGACAGGGAGGCCTGGCGTGCTGTGATTCATGGGGTCGCGGAGAGTCGGACACCACTGAGCGACTGAACTGAACTGAACTGCCTGCTTTGCCAGCCTTTCCTAAAACCTTTCTTGGCTTCATTCATTCTCTTTAGAATGTGCACCACCTGATAGTCTCTCCATATATTTATCTGCCTATTTACTATCCCCCCTTCACCAAAATGTCATTTTCAGGAAGGAAGGTTTTTTTTTTTTATGTTTACTACTATACCCCAGGAGAGCAATGTCTGGCACGTAGAGCCTCTCAATAACCAGTTGAAAAATGAGCCACTGAATGGAACGGATGTGGAATGAAAGAAATTGTATAATTAGGAAAATCTAGGAGTCCTCAGGTTTTCAGCATGAGTGGCTTCTTGATGGTCATAGCATTTATAGAAAGGAAGACAAATAGGAGAGGAACGGAGTTTCAGGGGAAAGCAGGGATTCTGTTTTGGCCGCATTAAATTTGAAATGGTCTTTTTACCACCAGGTAGGGATATCAGGAGAAGGCAATGCAAGCCACTCCAGTACTATTGCCTAGAAAATCCCATGGATGGAGGAGCCTGGTAGGCTGCAGTCCGTGGGGTCGCTAAGGGTCGGACACGACTGAGTGACTTCACTTTCACTTTTAACTTTCACACATTGGAGAAGGAAATGGCAACCCACTCCAGTGTTCTTGCCTGGAGAATCCCAGGGACGGGGGAGCCTGGTGGGCTTCCGTCTATGGGGTCACACAGAGTCGGACACGACTAAAGTGACTTAGCAGCAGCAGCAGGGATATCAGGAGGGCAACTGGGTATGTGTCTGGAACTCGGGGGTGAGGAATTTGGGAGTTATCATCATATATGTAGGAGTTAAAACCCTGGCATTGTGTGAAATCATGTGTGCAGAGATGAACAAAGGTTCATCTCTATATGAAATCATGTAGACAGAGAAGAAAGAAGGTTAAGAAGTGAGCTCTGTGGTCTCCAGCGTTGACAGGTTGGGTCGAGGAGAAGCATCCAGTGGCTTCTGAGAAAGAGCACTTGGAAATGAATGAGATCAGTAGATTCTGGTCGAAGAGTTGCATAGATGGGACTGGATGTCAGTCTGGAGTTTGGCTATGACCTTGGGTTATTTAACTACAGGAGAGGGACAGTCTTTTCCTTACAGATGGTAAAACAGTTGAGGATCTTGAATACTAGGTGGGATGTTTACATGGACTGTAATCATCTATATGGAGGGTAGGACTATTGAGGTTAAGAATAAGAGTTGGAGACAGGTGTCAGAATCTTCAGTGTATGAGGGTCTATCACCTGGCAGAAAACCCAGTCTGATGGTGGCAGGTGCTAGTGCTTTATGGCGTGCACTTCAGAGGAGTGGGAAATGGGCCCCAGGGCTGAGCAGTAGCAATAGATGTGCTTTGGGGAACTAGAAGAAGCCAGCCCTGCATCCTGCTGGTAGACACAAGCTTTGTCTGGGAAATTGACAGAAGCCGTGAACTAAGGCTCATGTTCTGTAAATGGCTAATGGATGTGTTGGAAAATTTGTATGTAATGGACTTGGGTTTCAGGAGGGTAGAGTGGAAAGACTTGGGGAGGAAGAAGAACACTGGAAGGCCAAGGGATTACAGAGTGGTGTGTGGATGACTGTCAAGGTTGGAGTACTGATCTTCTGCCTGTTGCTATAAAAGCATCTCTCATAACTGTAAACTTTCAGCATGACCCTGTTGTGAAATGCCTGTCAGGATGAGTATTTGTTCACTGTGCCTGAGATAAGCAGATGAGTTAATCTTCTGACTAGAGTTATTTACCATTACCTGTGTAGATGTGGAAGGGTGTCTGCCAAACACAGTTATTGTGGTTTTGACATAAAAAGTCCTTTCTGGTAGTAACTGTTGGCCAGTATGTTTAGCTGCTCCTTGAGGCCACTCCTGGAACAGGAGAGCCACGTCATGTCATCACAGATGGAAGGATGTTTATCATCTTACTTCCTGTTACCAGGCTTGTGTCCTACCCATTTGAAATAGGCATCAAATTGTTCAGGTTTGTTCATGATTTCAGGGCTAGGGCACGGCCCTATTTGAAGCAGTTTAAGATGATTCAGAAAACAAAGATCATGGCATCTGGTCCCATCACTTCATGGGAAATAGATGGAAAAACAGTGGAAACAGTGTCAGACTTTATTTTTTTGGGCTCCAAAATCACTGCAGATGCTGATTGCAGCCATGAAATTAAAAGACGCTTGCTCCTTGGAAGGAAAGTTATGACCAACCTTGATAGTATTTTAAAAAGCAGAGACGTTACTTTGCCAACCAAGGTCCGTCTAGTCAAGGCAATGGTTTTTCCCGTGGTCATGTATGGATGTGAGAGTTGGACTGTGAAGAAAGCTGATCGCCGAAGAATCGATGCTTTTGAACTGTGGTGTTGGAGAAGACTCTTGAGAGTCCCTTATACTGCAAGGAGATCCAACCAGTCCATTCTAGAGGAGATCAATCCTGGATGTTCATTGGAGGGACTGATGTTAAAGCTGAAACTGCAATACTTTGGCCACCTCATGCGACGAGTTGACTCACTGGAAAAGACTCTGATGCTGGGAAAGGTTGGGGGCGGGAGGAGAAGGGGACGACAGAGAATGAGATGGCTGGATGGCATCGCCGACTCTGTGGACATGAGTTTGAGTGTACTCCGGGAGTTGGTGATGGACAGGGAGGCCTGGTGTGCTGTGATTCATGGGGTCGCGGAGAGTCGGACACGACTGAGAGACTGAACTGAACTGAACTGAAGATGATAAAGAAAATGTTTTACTCAATGTGTTCCCTCTCAGTTTTGAAGATCAATATAAATTATTATTTCCCCAAGACAGGATGAGACTGACTTCTCTGCCCTCTTCTGCAGCTTCACCTTCAGGGTTCCTGAAACTGCAGTTTACCCTAGAGTTTAAAGTAAGGAGACATTTTAGATGTATATTGACAAAATATTATAACATATATGAAACAGTGGAACTATCAAGATCCTTGCTTTTGGAAAGGAATGTTAGATGTCTTGCATGTGTGTGCATGCGTGTGTGTGTGTGCATGTGTGTGCTCAGTCATGTACGACTCTGCAATCCCATGGACTGTAGACTGCCAGGCTCCTCTGTCCATGGAATTTTCCAGTCAAGAATACTGGCGTGGATTGCCATCTCCTCCTCCAGGGGATCTTCCCAACCCAGGGACCACACTTGCATCTCTCTTGTGTCTCTTGCGTCTCCTCCATTGGCAGGCAGATTCTTTACCTACTGGGCCACCAGAGCGAGGTGAAAAACAAGAATGTCACTAAGGAAGGTAGAGGTTGAGGAGGAGATTCATTGAAGATTCATAAATTATGACCAGGGCTGCTTTTGTTTTATCTTTAACCAATTGAATAACAAATGGAAGAGGAAGTTTTATATTGAAAATATTTTTATTAGGATCTGTATAAATCCAAAGCTTGTCTCGTTCACTAGAAATTTTTAAGGAAAATTTCTTTCTCTGTAATGAACTGAGCATAATTCTGACAAGAAAAGTAGTTAGATAACCTTCCATCCCTCTGAATTTTTTGTGAGGGACAGGGTGGGGGTGGTCATACCAAGCTGTCATTGGATGATTCACCATCATCCCCACAACTTCCACTTCCCTTTCTGGTTCTTGGTGATGAATGTTTTTACATCATCTCAGTTCAGTGAAGAACTAGTTAACTAGTGGTTTAACTAACTGTGAATATCATGAATTGGTCATATAACTTTGCAATAGATGCAAGTTAGTATTTTCTTTTAGATTCACTCTGAAAATGACATTTTCTTATTAATGTATGTTTACACCTCTCAGGACTGCATTTTATAGAGGTCTGTGTAACTGGAATTCTCAGGGGCCTCTGAGGACACTAGTAAACAATTGTTTTGCTTTCATGGCCCTCAGAGTCAGTAAAAATCAATGACAAAATAATAGGCATGCAACACAGAGTGTATTTTCTATTTTCTGTTTATGTCCTTACTTGAAACTGTAATTAAGCAATGTCAAACTTGCAACCGTAAGAAAATAGTATCTGCTGTTTGAATATAATACAGGCCAAGCTCTATAAACTTTAATTAGGCCAAGCTTGCATTGACCTCAGTAGGAATCTGGCTAAGAATCTCTTTTAATTACCTCTGCCTTAAAATATGTAAGAATTTTCACATTGCTTTTCTCACTCAAAGAACAATACGTGGATAGCTAAACTAATAAAATGTTTAAATAGATACAAATCAAACTTGAAAAGTTTAAACTGTTGTTTTCATCCTGTAAGTCAGCTGAGAAAAAGCATACAGATTGTAGTTCTAAATTACGTCCATAGAGTATTTCAAATCCAGTAAATTAACTCTCCTTTTTTTTTTCCTACTTGAGCTCATAAATGTTAACCTTAGAAGTGTCTCAAATTCTTTCATTGAAATAAAGTTGAACTGACAATAGCCAGATGATGTAAAATTGAAACTGAAATTCTATCCTTGGCCCATCCCGTGTTCTTCCCCCTAGGTATTAGAGGAGTCATAGGAGGGTTAATGTTTTCAGTGTACATGAACTGTAATATTTGGGCAAAACAGGGCATATAAATTTCTTACTGCCAGGAGAAAGCAATCACCAATGCAGGGAAGATAGCTGACAATAAATAAACAAAACTATACTAGATAGGAGTTTAAACATTTATTTAGAATGACTTAGCTTATAGAAAACAGGCCTTTGTAGTTATCATATGCCTTCATTTGAGTTTCTTAGTAGGAAGGCTAATTATGTCACCAAGCTATTTTTTGCACATTATTTTAAAATAAATAAATAAATCAAGATACGTTATATTGTGCAGTTAAACTCCAAAAGGAAACTGTCATACACAGCAAAACAAATAGCTCACTTTTCAAGCCCTGGATTTTGTCTGGGTGCGCTGTGAACTAGTACACATATTATCCTTATCTTGCAGATAAGAAAAATCAGCTCACCTGGTGCCAAGAAACTCCACTGTCCCTGTATAGGAACCCAGGTCTATCTGATTCCAAAGACTGTGGTGATCTTGACTTTTGTAATGTACCACCTCCCCTACCTTGAGTCCTTTTCAGCAGCCCCACTACCATGTCCAGTGCCTTCTCCTTTACTTTGAAAACAATGTGTCATAGGAATCTTTGTGTTTCTGGAGAAGAAGCAGGAAGGAATTTTATGACAGAAGAGTTTTCTTGTTAGGTGGTCTCATCTAAGTCTAACCCCAACTCCAACCCCAGTCCCAGGACTAAGGGGATAGGGAGGGAAGGAACTTACAGTCATCTTAACTCTGAAGCGTCCTTCAAGGTAAAGCAATAATTCATATAGTTCTTCACACCACATCTGTCCATGGCACTACTCTCTGGAACTCAGATGGAGGAGAATTGGGTCTCTAAGATGTGGTTCATCTGAGATTAGCTATCATTATCTTGTCATTATTATCAGAGTCAAGTGCAGTACATTAAAATCTATTAGCTCAAATTATTATTTTTTTGGTTTGTTTTCTGAAGAAATTCTCTAAATGTTGTTTAATCAGACAATGACCTTTTCTTAGATGCTAGCAATGTTTTAAGGAGCTATAGTCAAACCCCTAACAGGGGGAAGTAATTTGCTTCAAAAGGCAATTAGAAAATAGGAAAACAAATTAAAGTCTAAATGAGGAGTATGAAACTCTTGAGGAATTACAAGTGAAAAGTACATCTAATGAGCTTCCTATGTTTGAAGAAGCAATTTTATATATAAAAGTTTAATATATTGAAAAATAACCTCACTACTCAGAATTACAGTTAATAATAAATAGTAGTAAGTTAAAAATTAAAACTTTTATCATAAAACAATATAAAGCTATAGGCCCCCATGTGACTACTGTTCACAACCATCCATCTCTCCTTAGGTACCAGGAACTTTGTTTTTTCAGATAGTTTTCATATGTTTATATATAATATACCCATAAACAATATGGAGAATCATTTTGTGTGCATTAAAAGTTTTAATTGTTTTACTCTACAGGCTGTTTCCTAGAGTATTTCTAGAGAACTCAAAACTGTTTGATGTTTGTCTACATTAAGATATATTCAGTTCAGTTCAGTTCAGTTGCTCAGTCGTGTCCGACTCTCTGCGACCCCATGAATCACAGCACGCCAGGCCTCCCTGTCCATCACCAACTCCCGGAGTTCACCCAAACTCATGTCCACAGAGTCGGTGATGCCATCCAGCCATCTCATTCTCTGTCGTCCCCTTCTCCTCCCGCCCCCAACCTTTCCCAGCATCAGAATCTTTTCCAGTGAGTCAACTCGTCACATGAGGTGGCCAAAGTATTGCAGTTTCAGCTTTAGCATCAGTCCCTCCAATGAACACCCAGGATTGATCTCCTCATGAGTATGCCTCATTTGATCTATCCATTCAGCATGTTTATACAGTGCTCCTTCTCCTGTGTGAATATCCCAGTATGTAAATCCTCAGAAATGTGTGTGAATGGTCTCTAGGAAACCGAGCTGGAAGAGGAAGTGTTGGGTTGTAGAATAGGCCTTTTTCCATTTTACTGAGGTCTGTCAAACCATCTGTGTGTAAGAGATGTTCTATTTTTCATATGTAATGTCACTATGATACTCATTTTATGAAGACCTTTTGTTTTTTGAAACTTATTCCTGTTAACCAGAGGTTGGCAGTTTAAGGCCTGTGGCCAAATCTGATCTGCCTGTTTCTGTAAGTTGTTTTATTGAAACCTAGCCTCACTCGTTCATTTATGTACTGTCCACGGCAGCTCTCATGCTGTAATGTCAGAGTGAGCAGTCACAGCAGAGACCATATGGCTCACAAAGCCCAAAGTATTTACTGTCTGGCTCTTTACAGAAAAAGGTTTGGTGACGCCTGAAATTGTAGTATTACCTACTGTCACTCTGTTTGTTGTTTTGCTTTTTAAATTATCTAGTATTCAGCTACGTAAATAAATATCATAATTTCAGAATATGACAGCAGCAGTGGAAAATAGTTGAGTGAGCTAGTGACAATAGATAGATGGTAGAGAGAGTCTGGGAAGATGCCATTTGAACTGAGACCCAGGAGATAAGAAAACCGAGGCTGAGAGAGTAATATGTACAAAGTCACACAGGTAGTAAGTGGTATAAGTTGGATTTAAGCTCAGGAATAACTCCAAATATAGAGGGCTCTTTCCTCTGTAATATAGCCATCTTCATATATTCATGCAAACACAATACCAAGCAAATAGGTAAGTGTTATAACAAAGAAGCATCAGCAAAATTGTTTAGTTCTCCTAGACTTGGCAGGCCAGAGACACGGTTTTGATGTACTAAAAGTTGGAATCAGTACTGATGACTGGGTTTGAATCGTAGTCCCCGCACTGACTTGGCTGAGTCACTTAAATTTTCAGCCTTCATTGTTGTTTGGAGGGGTGAGGGCGGGCGGGAGCTGTCTGTAAACTGAGGAGGGTGTTTGGATGATCTCCATGGGCTCTTCTGGCTCTCACTTTCTATGATGCTGTGACTTTAGGAGGTGGCATTTGATCTAGGCTTTAGAGGGTGGGGTGATTTTGACAGGCTGCCTTGTAAATGAAGAGAAAAGGTATTCCAGGTGGTATGAAGAGTCTGAATAAAAACACAGTGGCTAGTAACTGTAGAAAGAATTCTAGGGATGGTTATAATGGTCTGATCTGACAAGGCTAGAGTTTAATTCTGAGAAGACAGGGGAGGCAAGAGTCTGGCACTGAGCTGAGGGAGAGCCTGAAAGTTATGCTTTGGAGCTGGGACATTTTCCCTTGGAATTAGAGGATTTAAAATGTCCTCCACCTTGAGCATCCCTGCCCAGTGATCAGCCTCTCTCTCGCTATGAAATTTCAGTGATGGAGACTTCTATAGACCATCTGTTCATTTTCTGACAACTCTAAGAAAATTCTTCCTTACCTCGAGTCAAAGCATACAAGTTCTAGCTATACCTTTTATAAGATGAAGTTTATGCACAGTCATTGGAAGATTTTAAATGGTAGAGGAACATACATACATATATATATATGAAAATATGCTTATACATATTCTTTTCTGGGCTCTTTCATTATAGGTTATTATAAGATATTAAATATAGTTCCCTAGACTATCCAGTAGGTCCTTGTTGTATTATCTATTTTATAGTAGGTCCTTGTTGTATATCTTTCATGTATAGCAGTGTGTATCTGTTGGTCCCAAACTCTTAATTTATCCCTCCTCCCTCCTTTCCCCTTTGGTTAACCACATGAGTCTGTTTTGTAAATAAGTTCATTTGTACCATTTTTTATGTTCCACTTGATATCATATGAAATTTGTCTTTCTCTATTTGACTTGTTTTTCTTAGTATGTTAATCTCTAGGTCTGTCCATGTTTCTGCAAAGGACATTATTTCATTTTTATTTTATGGCTGAGTAACGTTCCATTGTATATATGTACCACATCTTCTTTATCCACTCATCTTATGACGGACACTTCAGTTGTTTCCATGTCTTGGCCATTGTAAATAGTGCTGCTATGAACATGGAAAGTGAAGTGAAAGTGTTGATTGCTCAATTATGTCCGACTCTTTGCAACGCCCTGGACTGTAGCCACCAGGCTCCTTGGTCCATGGAATTCTGCAGGGAAGAATACTGGTTGCCGTTCCCTTCTCCAGGAGATCTTCCTGACCCAGGGATCAAACCCACGTCTCCTACATTTCAGGCAGATGCTTTACCATCTGAGTCACCAGGATGTGAACATGGGGGTGCATGCATTTTTTTAAATTACCATTTTCATCTTTTCCAGATCAATGCCCAAGAATGAGATTGCTGGATCTTATTGGTAACCCTGTTTTTAGTTTTTGAAGGAACCTCCATACTAGTCTCCATAGTGGCTGTGCCAATTTACATTATCACTAATGATGTAGGAGGGTTTCCTTTTCTCTATACCTTCTCCAGCATTTATTATTTGTAGACGTTTTGATGATGGTCATTCTGACTGGTGTGAGGTGATATCTCATTGTAGTTTTGATTAGCATTTCTCTCATAATAACAGTGTTGAGCATTTTTTCATGTGCTTGTTAGGCATCTGTATGTCTTCTTTGGAGAAATGTCTATTTAGGTCTTCTGCTCATATTTTGTTTGGGTTGTTTATTTTTTTGATAATGAGCTGTATGAGCTCATTGTGTAACTTAGAAATTACGACCTTGTCAGTTGCGCCATTTGCAAATATTTTTTCTCCCATTCCATATGTTGTCTTTTTGTTCTGTTGATGAGTTCCTTTGCTGTTCAGAAGCTTCTATGTTCAAGATCCCATTTTAAAATTTTTGCTTTTATTTCTATTGCCTTGGGATACTGACCTAAGAAGACATTGCTACAATTTATGTCAGAGAAGATTCTGTCCATAGTTTCTTTTAGGAGTTTTTTGCGTCATGTCCTATATTTAAATCTTTAAGCCACTTTGAGTTTATTTTTGTATATGATGTGAGGGAGTGTCCTTACTTCATTAATTTACATGTGGCTCTCCAACTTTCCCAACACCACTTGCTAAAGAGATTGTCTTTTCCCCATTGTATATTTTTGCCTCCTTTGTCAAAGATTAATTGATCACAGGTAGGTAGATTTATTTCTGGGCTCTTTTTTGTGTTCTGCTGATCCATATATCTGCTTGTGTGCCAGTACCATGCTATTTTGGTTATTGTAGCCTTGTAGTATTGTCTGAGGTCTGGGAGGGTTAGACCTTCAGGTTTGTTCTTTCTCAGATTGCCTTAGCAGTTCTGAGTCTTTTGTGGTTCCATATAAATATTAGGATTTTTGTTCTTTTTCTCTGAAGAATCTCATGGGTAATGATAAGGATTGCATTAAAACCGTAGATTGCTTTGGTAATATGCCCATTTTAATAATATAAATGTTTTAATCTGAGAGCATGGGATTTTTTTCCATTTCTTTGAGTCATCTTTAATTTCCTTTATCAATGTTTTATAGTTTTCAGAGAAGTCAATATTCTCAAAAAGAGTTTTTCCACCCCCATCTAAAGAATGTACATATATTCCTTTGAAAAATATTACAACTTATGGTAAACATGAAGGAAGCAATAAAAATCACCTTTAATCTCATTAACCAGAAAATAACTACTAGTAAAACATTTTGGTGTATTTCTAACTAAGTATGTCTCTGTGCATAGATACAAAAGAAAAGCTTGATATTATTGTCAGCTTTTGTTCCTATCTTGCTTTTTCTAATGTAATGTCACATGTCTACATTTCCCAGGCCATGACATTTATAATTATTTGATAATTTAACTACTAATGACTATATATTATAGTCCCAAAGATGACTATATCTTATTTTATGTAAATGTCTCACAATAGATATATTTTTAAGTTGCTTGCATTTTTCATCACTGTAAATAATGTAAAAAACAGTCTTATTTGTAAATTTGTATTCACATCTGCCTGTTTCCACACCAGTGGTTGCCTTTTAAGTAGAGTTGTGATGAACTCAAGTGTGTTTATTTGAAAAACTATTATGAAAGTAATGTGAAGAGTGGGTTGGAAAAAGATGATTCCAGAAGCAGGCAGAGGAAAGATGCTGTTTGAGCAATTTAGGCCAACTATAAGAGCATAAACTAAATTATTGGTAGCAAGGTCAGAGAAAAGAGGAAGTGGTAATGTTTCTTAAAGTGTTTGTTTGTTTTATGTTTGTTTTTTTGCTTGACAGAATTTTCTTTGAACTTGATGAAGTTCAGTTCAGTTCAGTTCAGTCGCTCAGTCGTGTCCGACTCTCCGCGACCCCATGAATCACAGCACGCCAGGCCTCCCTGTCCATCACCAACTCCCAGAGTTCACTCACACTCATGCCCACAGAGTCAGTGATGCCATCCAGGCATCTCATTCTCTGTTGTCCCCTTCTCCTCCCGCCCCCAACCTTTCCCAGCATCAGAGTCTTTTCCAGTGAGTCAACTCATCGCAAGAGGTGGCCAAAGTATTGCAGTTTCAGCTTTAGCATCAGTCCTTCCAATGAACACCCAGGATCGATCTCCCTTAGAATGGACTGGTTGGATCTCCTTGCGGTACAAGGGACTCTCAAGAGTCTTCTTCAACACCACAGTTCAAAAGCATCAATTCTTCGGCGATCAGCTTTCTTCACAGTCCAACTCTCACATCCATACATGACCATGGGAAAAACCATAGCCTTGACTAGACAGACCTTGTTTGGCAAAGTAATGTCTCTGCTTTTTAATATACTATCAAGGTTGGTCATAACTTTCCTTCCAAGGAGTAAGCGTCTTTTAATTTCATGGCTGCAGTCAGCATCTGCAGTGATTTTGGAGCCCCAAATAATAAAGTCTGACACTGTTTCCACTGTTTCCCCATCTATTTCCCATGAAGTGATGGGACCAGAGGCCATGATCTTAGTTTTCTGAATGTTGAGCTTCAAGCCAACCTTTTCACTCTCCTCTTTCACTTTCATCAAGAGGCTTTTGAATTCCTCTTCACTTTCTGCCATAAGGGTGGTGTCATCTGCATATCTGAGGTTATTGATATTTCTCCCAGCAATCTTGATTCCAGCTTGTGCTTCTTCCAGCCCAGCGTTCCTCATGATGTACTCTGCATATAAGTTAAATAAGCAAGGTGACAATATACAGCCTTGACGCACTCCTTTTCCTATTTGGAACCAGTCTGTTGTTCCATGTACAGTTCTGACTGTTGCTTCCTGACCTGCATACAGGTTTCTCAAGAGGCAGGTCAGGTGGTCTGGGATTCCCATCTCTTTCAGAATGTTCCACAGCTGCCAGCATTTTTTTTACATTTTAATTCAGGGATTTAAAGACCGATGGGAATCCCAGACCACCTGACCTGCCTCTTGAGAAACCTGTATGCAGGTCAGGAAGCAACAGTCAGAACTGTACATGGAACAACAGACTGGTTCCAAATAGGAAAAGGAGTATGTCAAGGCTGTATATTGTCACCCTGCTTATTTAACTTATATGCAGAGTACATCATGAGGAACGCTGGGGTGAAAGAAGCACAAACTGGAATCAAGATTGCTGGGAGAAATATCAATAACCTCAGATATGCAGATGACACCACCCTTATGGCAGAAAGTGAAGAGGAACTCAAAAGCCTCTTGATAAAAGTGAAAGAGGAGAGTGAAAAGGTTGGCTTGAAGCTCAACATTCAGAAAACAAAGATCATGGCCTCTGATCCCATCACTTCATGGGAAATAGATGGGGAAACAGTGGAAACAGTGTCAGACTTTATTATTTGGGGCTCCAAAATCACTGCAGATGCTGATTTGCAGCCATGAAATTAAAAGACGCTTACTCCTTGGAAGGAAAGTTATGACCAACCTTGATAGTATATTAAAGAGCAGAGACATTACTTTGTCAACCAGGGTCCGTCTAGTCAAGGCTATGGTTTTTCCCGTGGTCATGTATGGATGTGAGAGTTGGACTGTGAAGAAGGCTGATCGCCGAAGAATTTATGCTTTTGAACTGTGGTGTTGGAGAAGACTGTTGAGAGTCCCTTGGACTGCAAGGAGATCCAACCGGTCCATTCTAGAGATCAGTCCTGGGTGTTCATTGGAGGGACTGATGCTAAAGCTGAAACTGCAATACTTTGGCCACCTTATGCGACGAGTTGACTCACTGGAAAAGACTCTGATGCTGGGAAAGGTTGGGGGCAGGAGGAGAAGGGGACGACAGAGAATGAGATGGCTGGATGGCATCACCAACTCTATGGACATGAGTTTGGGTGAACTCTGGGAGTTGGTGATGGACAGGGAAGCCTGGCATGCTGTAATTCATGGAGTCACAGAGAGTCGGACACGACTGAGCGACTGAACTGAACTGAACTGAACTGAAGGAGGTGGCTATAGCGGGCATGCCATAGAGATTCTTAATGCAGGGCTTAATGGTTCTTTTCCAAAATAGGAAATACCAAGGGGACGGACAGGTTTGAAGGGTTGGCTTTGGAAGGAGGAATTTATGAGCCTAGTATTAGATGGATTGGGTAAAACTGTCAGGGAGAGAGCTTATAAATTGATATAATGGCTTAGGAGAGAGGTCAGAGCAGAATATGAGGCTGTGGGAGCGATCCCCACAAAAGTGGTGGTGTTGAGACCCCGGACATGAAAGTGTCCTAGAGATCAGTGTGTTTATGCAAAGAATACTTGGGACATACCCAGGCAGACAGCTTGCTCCTAAGTAGCAGAAAAGGGGGAAACTAGAGAAGGAACTATAAGATGAGTATGAAGAAAACCAGAAGAAAATGATATGGAGGAAGCCAAGAGAGACAAGAGTTTCAAGAAGTCATCAAACTGTCAAATGTTGCAGAGGTCAAGCAAGAAAAGGACTGGAGGGTGTCCACAGGAGCAATTTAAGTCACCTGGAAATGTGGGATGAGCAGATTCAGAGAAATTGTGGGGCTGGAAGCCAGATTGTAGCTTACGGTGAGGAGTGAGGGGAATGGAGGGAGTAGAATACTCATGGTTCTTCTTTAAGAAAGCCTGTTGTGAAAGGCTGGAGAAGGTCAGGTGATAACTGGAGTGAGATGGGGCAGTGGAAGTTTCATTGCTTCTTCTTGTTTATATTCAGGAAGCAAAACTACATTTCTATTTGCTATTTGCTATTTGCTGTGTTTAAAATTCTTTTATTGGTGATTTGTTTTTTGGACATGGTATGTTCTGTCCAAGCATCCAGTGAAAGCATTGCTGCCCAAACTCCTAGCATCTTCGAGTTTTATTTAAACAAGCACAGACCTGCATGTTTGCTCATAGTTTCATTGGATCTTTTAAATGTATTTATTTATATTAATTGAAGAATAGTTACTTTACAATATTGTGATCGCCTCTGCCATACATCAGCATGAATCAGCCATAGGCATGTGTTAGATTTTAATTAGATTCCCCTTTCAGTTTTTAAGCTTCAGCATACTAGTATTTGGAATTGCACTTTTTAAATTACAGAATATGGCTTGAGTCCTTGAAGTTTGACCTCTACCTAAAGAATTGATCGAAAATGGTTAATGTTTAAATGTTGCAGTTTAGAGAATGTCTTTATTGTATTGCCAAATGCTGAATGATAGAGAGATTTAATTCTAACAAGCACTAATTAGAAAGAGAAAAAAAATTAAAAAGTGATGTGAACCAGAATCAGAATAAACCAGACAAGGAATACTTTTATTGGTTGCAGAACATCAACAATGTGTGATATAGTCTCATTCACTTCCTTTACTAGCAGTGGAAATACTGCAGGCTGTCTCTAGGGCGTTTAGACAGGCTTATTGAAGACATAATCATTTTGATAGGTGTTATTTGTTGGTAATATGATGCCTTGAAGCTGCAGTAAATTATTTGTTTTTAGAGATATGCTACATGGTTCTTGGATTTTTTAAAAACAAAACAATATGGCAAAGATTTCTAACTTGGGATAAGTGAATAGTCAATGCAGTGTCTCCACTGGTTTCTTGTTTAATAAAAAATTTGTCTATTTTGAGGGGTATTATTTCTCTCAGCACAATTGCTTTAAATGTGTTGACATCAGAAAAAGAAGTATTACTTCTTTAGAGGTCACTGTGTTAAAATAGAAAATACTTATCCATTTAGTAAATTAAATAGAGGGTATATATGTATACGGGCTTCCCTGGTGGCTCAGGCAGTAAAGAATCTGCCTGCAATGCAGGAGACCTCGGTTGGATCCCTGGGATGGGAAGATCCCCTGGAGGAAGGTATGGCAACCCACTCCAGTATTCTTGCCTGGAAAATCCCCATGGACAGAGGAGCCTGGAGGGCTATAGTCCATGGGCTCACAAAGAGTAGGACATGACTGAGAGACTGAGCACACACACATATATGAATACATCATTACATACTTACACATGTATATGTGTGAGTGTGTGACTTTGCTTTGTAAAGAACCTGGTTGTCTTAAAGGTGAGATTTACTGTTCCTGAGGATAAGATTTCACTCTGAAATTCTTGGTCATGTCCTTTCTTCTTTCTCTTTGTTTTTCAATGAAATTCATTATCATATCTTTTAACTCCCTTTGGACCTCTCTTCCTCCTGATGGTGTCTAGAACCTGAGCCTTTCCTTTAATCATTCCTTCACCATTCTAGCCTGTTCTCTTGCTCCTTGACTTTTCATTGAATCTAATTCAGTTTTCCCAGGCTCAGCCTTATCATTTGACATCTTTGCCACTGTCCCTGGGCTGCTGAGCCGTGTCAGCTGAAACTTGACAACAGTGCCAATTGTAGACTCTCTAAATCTGTGGTCTCCAGTCTGTTTGGGTCCCAAGACAGCCTCTGTAATCCTTGATTGTTCCACACTTTTACCGCCAGCTTCCCACTTCCTCCCTGTCACCTGTTCCCTCAGTCTCGAAAAATAATCTTGACTCCTGTTTTATTGAGACCAACAGGCAGAAACTCCTTAACATCTTCTTTTACTACCATTCTCTGTCACTACCTGCAAATTTTCTCAACACATATCACCTTCTAGTTATTTTCCTTTTTGTCTTTAACTTGGCTATCAGGCTGCTCAAAAGAGCAATGCCTTTTGCTTCTCCTTCTACCCTCTGGCTTCCATCCAGAACAGCTAACTGTTAACACCTAGGAGATAGTTTTCCACCTTCACCTTATTTGGCCTTAAAGACATTTTAACATTCAGTACTGCCTCTAAGCATCTTTCTCAGTGTTCATAAAACTCCTCGTTTTTGGATTTTCTCCCACCTTCAGTTCAGTTCAGTCGCTCAGTCGTGTCCAACTCTTTGCGACCTCATGAATCGCAGCACATCAGGCCTCCTTGTCCATCACCAGCTCCTGGAGTTTACCCAGACTCATGTCCATCGAGTCGGTGATGCCATCCAACCATCTCATCCTCTGTCATCCCCTTCTCCTCCTGCCCCCAATCCCTCCCAGCATCAGGGTCTTTTCCAATGAGTCAACTCTTCACATGAGGTGGCCAAAATATTGGAGTTTCAGCTTCAGCATCAGGATTCTAAAGGATTGAGCTCCTTTAGAATGGACTGGTTGGATCTCCTTGCAGTCCAAGGGACTCAGATTCTCACAAATTCAAAGTTGCTGTTCCCAAAATAGCACAAAAAAATTTAAGCGTTTAATGGTTTAGAACATAATAATTGATGTGAATGCTTGTAATTTAGTATTAATTGTACTTCTAAAAATTATACTATACTTTTATATATAGTATATAAATAACTCAGTATTAGTTATACCTTATAAAATAAGAAACATATTAATTTTCCCTTGGTTTCTTCTTTCCTAGTTAATGAAGGAGTTCCCTCTCCTGAGCATGTTCAACATCCATGAAAACCTTTTAGAGGCTCTCCTGGAACTACAAGCATATGCTGATGTTCAGGCAGTCTTAGCAAAGTATGATGGTAAGTCCTTGGGAACTTTTATCTACTTGAGTATCCCTCTTTTCTTGATGTATTTCAATGATTAGAAGAGAAGGATCATTTCAAATAGCACAGCACTTTGATAACTATTGTCTTAGAGAATTTCCACCTGATTTCCATGGTCAGGAATCACTCAGAACCTCTGCAGGCAGCACATGCCCTGTAGGAACAGCGCTGACCCCTCACTGGTTGACTGTGACCACTACCTGTTCGTCATGTAGATCTGTGAAGCAATAGAACAGCTGGGTTTTGTTGTTGTTTAGCTGCTAAGTCGTGTTTGAGTCTTTGCAACCTCATGGACTGTAGCCCGCCAGACTCCTCTATTCATGGTATTTCTCAGGCAGGAATACTGACGTGAGTTGTCATTTCTTTCACCAAAAACAACTGGTAGCTTCTGCTGCAAAACTTGTGACAGTTCAGTAATGTTTGAAGATGAAATCATGGCCCTTCACCCCAGGTCTTCTCTTCTTTAGCAGAATAACTCCCATTTCTTCACACGAGAGCCTTTGCAGTCCCTTTGACATTCTAACTTACTCACCCATGAGCTTATTTTATTTTGCCTTTTCTTACTCAACCAGGAAAATAAGCTGATACCACCTAGATATTTGAAAAATCTTCTCAATTGCCATTGTCTTTGAATTTACTATTTGATTATACACAATTTTCTACATAATTAGCTGCTAGAATCTCTGCAGAATTTCATACCATTCTGCCATGTTCCATTTATTTTCTCCCCAAAAGAAATATATTTGCTTATAAAATGGATGTTAGGAAGTGATTGTGTATGTTACATGATTTTTTTTTTTTACTCTATAAAATGTTCTTTATTAAGTAAGCATTTTTAGTGCATTTAAATAATTATTGATATGTACACACTGCTATATTTAAAATAAAATGCCCTTTTGTGAAAAAAGAAAGAATTATTCAGATCAAAATTTCTAGCAATTCAAACATATAGAGCAAACTATACTATTTGAGTCTTATTTTTGATATATAGTTCCTCAAAAGGTATCTCTGAAATAGGTTAGAGGTGTTACCTCCTGCAGCTGGAGGAACTGAGGCATCATGAGATTGTTTTCATTTTGTTTTATTGTTAATTCTTGCTCAGACTGATGGAAACTAAAAGCCCTCAGCCAGTGATGGCACCGCTTGGCCTGTGCAAACATGAGCACCCTGTGTAAGAAAATATATGCTACCTAGTATGGAACTGATTTTAGAAAGAGAGCAAAATGTGGCACACTTTACAGTAAACAAAATAAAGACTGTTTGGCCTTCATGTCAGCTCACTTTTGTTCTCTATTTGTATGCTGGAATCCCACTGTTGGGCTGACCTTGGGAGTCTAAGCCAGGAGACTACCTTAGAGGCAGAATACACTGAGGGCCTTTTGGTACCTAAGAAACCCAGCACATGGGTTCAGGTGGCCACGCGCCTTCCACGTACTACCTCAAAGCCAGCTGTGTCATGGCAAGGCTTCAGTGTTCTCATCCCTAGAGTAAGTCTGCACTCAGCCTGCTACATCAAGGCGTGAGAAAAGGTTTAGCCAATAGAGCCTTTGGGATCTCAGGTCTCTCCTAAGGCTCCTTTCATGAAGATCTCAGTTCATTACAGAAATCATCAGCTTTGTGTTACAAGACTGATTGTAAAATAAAGCAATGAACTCATGTGGAGCTTTCTGTCGTCTGTCTCTATCCCATTGCAGTCTCCATGCCACAACAACCGAAAGCTGATTTATTAGATTCTGATAACATATGTTCACATTATTTGTTACAAGAGCCTGTCCCACCCTCCACTAAAACTTGGCTCTCACTTTGCTAAATTCCTTTGTTGCAAATGGACAAACTCACTATACCAAAGCCCTGTGTTGAGCTTTGTTTATGTTTGTACCTGGCAACAGAGATGATGTTCTTTCTCATTATTCATGGAAAAAGAGCCTCATTAGTGGCAGGACACATACTGTTGCTGAGATGCCTCGTTAGGGGTTTGGAGTTCAGCAGTGGTCAATAGGCTGCAGATGACCTAACCCCAGCTGAATCCTGGAGGGTGTTTTGGCTCAGATTTGTCTCAGGCCCGTGTCATTTACAGTAGAAATATAATGAAGTGGTTGCTGAAGTTACTGTTCTCGAGGAATGAGCTGCAGCCACACCAGACTATTAAAAACATGCCTCTTCTTCTTCTCCCCGGACCAGAAAATGGGCTCTTTCCGGCTCATCCCTGCAGCTTTTCCTGGAGACCCAAAGGACCTCGACCCAGTTCTTATCCAATTTTATTGCTCTGTATGAGGAAGTGGAAGCTTCAGAGGGCTTGGAGTACAGACAGCAATTGGGGCGCCCTGTTCTTCACCCTGGTTCTGATGTCATCATTGTAATCTGTGAGATGCTGGAGACAGCACTTTGAACCCAAGCCTCCCCATCCCTCACCATTGAGCCACACCCAGAGCAGCAGGATTAGATGTTATCTTTGCAAATCGGAATGCTCTGGTTGGGTAGCTGTTTCTTGGATGTTTTATGGGTACAGCAATCCTTCTTTATTACATTTGCTAGGTGGCTGAATTTTTTTAAGAAGTATGAGGGGAAGTGACACAATGGGATTGGTGCTGCTTCTCTGACCTTTGCAAAAAGGATTTAGAAATATGGCAAAGCACAGGGGAAAAAAACACAGCATGTTCTGAGGAAAGCAGGAAGACGGCATATGTTCCCTTTGCCTCATTCTTATTCTTCTTCACTTCTATTTTTTTTTGCTTTGACTTTTTAAAATGACATTTACAAAGTTCCTTTATAGGGAAACCCTTTGGCAAGCCTGGATTCCAAGTAGGGATTACCAGTTAACTGGTCACCCCTCCTTGTAAACTACAATCTAATTTGTACTTTTCCCTTCAGATAGCCTTTGATCTTGTGTTATTCCAGCCATTAGTCTGAAATGCTGTCTTGCCATCCTCAGGAGTTTTCATGGTCTTCTAGTTTCAATCTATTAACCAACATTATGGGTGAGCAATTTTTATCCAGGTGGTTGGTGTTGGTTTTGGAGGGTCCTTCATACAATGACTGAAAAAACAGCAGCAACTAACACTGAGTTCTTATGATGTGTCACGGTGAGACATGATCCTAAGCTTGGCGTGGATGGACTCATTTATTCTCGCCACAGCATATGAGGTAAATACTATTATTAGTCCATTTTACAGCTGTGGTAACTGGTACAGAAAGGAGTTAAGTAACGTGTTCAAGTGAACAGCCTAAGATGTCACAGCAAAGCCATGGAAATATTATGTTGTGAGGGCAAAGACAGAAACTTAGAAAAGCCTTTGTTTGATACGATGTGAATTCTGCGAGGAAGGGAAAGCAAGAATAAACTGAGATTATCTGACCCCAAACACATGCTCGTAATCATCATCCCACTTCCACTGTCTCTGCTGTTGGCAGTATTTTTAATTGTTTCTATTAACACTCTTCTTGTTGTTATCATTGGTTCCAGTTTATTGAGAACCTACCGCGTGTCAAGCGTATTATACACATTACCTATAACCCTTACAATGCCCTTGCAAGAAGGTAGTTATTCTGTTTTAGCAGATGCAAAGCTGAGGCTTGTGAATTTAAGTAACTTTCAAAACCACATTCCTTGAAAACTGCAAAATTGCAGAACTGAGATGCAAATTCAGGTCTAGCTGGCTTTAAGAGTCCATGTGTTTTTCATAAACGTAAGCCTCGTTGAAGTGACTTTCTTTTTCTCTCTCCTCTTATAAAGAATGAATTAGGCAGTCTGGAGCCATGGTGCAGAATTTCAGTGATGCCAAATTGTCTTTTAAGATTTTTAAAAAATTATTCCTTAAGAACTGGGCATATCTGTATTTGTCTATCTTTCTGAAACCATCTCTAATCACCTTGTTCCTGATTTCATTAGTCACAAAAGGTATTTGATGTATGGTGTTCATTTAATTTTTGATTTATCTTTTTTTTTTCAGTCATACATTAGCTATAAAGACAATGTTTTTAAGATCATGAGGTCATCAAAACCTTCTATTCGAAGCCATTGAGAATGTTGTTACAAGCTTTGTATTGCCTTTCAAAGATGTTTATAGGCCACCTAGCTTGAAAGCTTAAGTCTCAAGATTAGGGTGGGAATGAGGAAAATAATTCATGCATTTCTTATTCATTATCATTTGCGCATTTGAATTTTAGAAGAATCTCACAAAGCAAGTGAATATGAATATGAGTGCTTCCTTTGTGAACGTTTCCTTTGGGAGTACCTAGCTCTGTTTCTAGTTAGTAACTCCTGAGGATACCCAAGACAGTCCTGGTGGTAGGGCAGAGGACTAGCCCTGGTGCCAGCCTGCTGAGATCAAGCCCAACTCTGCCTTCCACTGGCTGAGTGAACTTAGTTCAGTTCAGTCTCTCAGCTGTGTCTGACTCTTTGTGACCCCATGTACTGCAGCAAGCCAGGCTTCCCTGTCCATTACCAACTCCTGGAGCTTGCTCAAACTCATGTCCATTGAGTCAGTGATGCCATCCAATCATCTTGTCCTCTGCTATCCCCTTCTCCTGCCTTCAATCTTTCCCAGCATCAGGGTCTTTTCCAATGAGTCTGCCCTTTGTATCAGGTGGCTAAAGTATTGGAACTTAAGCTTCAGCATCAGTCCTTCCAATGAATGTTCAAGGTTGATCTCCTTTAGGATTGACTGGTTTGATCTCCCTGTAGTCCCAGGGACTCTCAAGTCTCCTCCAACTTCACAGTTGAAAAGCATCAATTTTTAGGCACTCAACTTACTTTATGGTCCAACTCTCACATCTCATGGATGTGAGAGTGAACTTAAGCAAATCACTTAACCTTCTAAACTTCCATTTCTTTCTCTGGAAATGGAATCAAGACTTAGAAAGCCTAAGCAACTTGCCCAGGATCACACAGCTGGTAATTTGTTGTGAGGATTAAAGCAGTTAATCAGTGGTGGCTCAGTAGTAAAGAATCCACCTGCAGGAGATGCTGGTTCGATCCTTGGGTTGGGAAGAACCCCTGGAGAAGGAAATGGCAATCCACTCCAGTATTCTTACTTGGGAAATCCCATGAACAGAGGAGCCAGGTGGGCTACAGTCCGTGGAGTCACACAAGAGTCAAACATGACTTAGCAACTAAACAACAGTGTTTAGAAAATTGTGGGGCACACAATAAGAATTCAGTAACTATTAACCATTATAAAGAGACAAGATGACCACTCCTGAACTTCACCACTGTTCTCAACCCATTTTGTTCAAATGGAAAACCATATGTAAAATGTCGATTAAAATGAGAGCAAATAGCCCTGTCTTATGTCCCTCTAAAAACTGTTATGGCCTCTTGTTAAAATTAATTATACATCTAATAGGACATTTGAACTGACTCATTGGAAAAGACCTTGTTGCTGGGAAAGATTGAAGGCAGGAGGAGAAGGGGACGATAGAGGATGAGATGGCTGGGTGGCATCACTGACTCAATGGACATGAATTTGAGTGAACTCTGGGAGTTGGTGATGGACAGGGAAGTCTGGTGTGTTGCAGTCTATGAAGTCACAAAGAGTAGGACATGACTGAGTGACTGAACAATAAAATAGGACATGTGTGTAGATATTTAATAAGAATGGAAACAGTTTTATCTCTAAAACAATTCTTAAACATTTGGAAAACGGAAAAATAAAAATTGCTCAAGATTTTCACTCATGAGATAAAGACAGATTGTTTCAGTCTTGGGGCAATTTGTACCAGTGGAAATACAAATTCAAGCTCTTCTGGATGCAGTAATGCATTAGGGCATCTAGTGATTGCCCTAAATTTGGGGTCAGAAGCTTCCCTGTGAAGGACAGCTGGTCTTTTTATATAGTAACAAATGTTATATAAATGCAAGAGCTATATCAAGACCATTTTTACTGGTACCATCAAGCCCATCTTAAATCTGCATTCTTATTTACTATCTGGTAATGTGCAGAAGAGTTTCCCTGGTGGTTCAGACGGTAAAGCGTCTGCCTACAATGCAGAAGACCTGGGTTCAATCCCTGGGTCGGGAAGATCTCCTGGAGAAGGAAATGGCAACCCACTCCAGTATTCTTGCCTGGAAAATCCCATGGATGGTGGATCCTGGTAGGCTGCAGTCCATGGTGTTGCAAAGAGTCAGACACAACTGAGCAACTTCACTTCACAATGTGCTGAAGGAATAATTTTAAGTATAGGACATGTTTGTAACATTGGGGGAATACTTTCATCTCAGTAGATTGAAAGAAGAAATTCTAAAGAAAACATGAGGGAATCACTCTATGCTGAGACCCTTCAGAGAGTAAACTTTCTGCTGATCATTGTTTTACGGAGTCAGCATGTAGTTATAGATAAAAATTTTGTACACTTTGTTCATTGCCCAGGGCCTTATAGCTAGAATAAGTTACTCAGTGATCATCGCCGTTCCTCTGAAGTGGTCACTGGATACCTTGTCTTTTGGCTAGGCTGTTTTTCACTTATGTTTGGGGAATAAGTGGGATTTGAGATTCCAAAAGGACCATTGAATAGAATTTTTATTGAGGCTATTATCATCAGACTGTCAGATTAGGCTGTCCAGACCTCCAAAATGGTGCTTTTCAGTCAAGTGTATCTATAGATGTGAGTTTTGATACCACAGGCACAAGCAGCTCCAGAAATGTATCCACTGCAAAATTAGGTTGCATTCAAGAAAGAGGATTTGAAGTGCTGTCAGTCCCAAGTGACAGACTTTAAGCCTAGTCCAGCTCCCTTCCTTGGCCTGGTTCTTATGGAAAAGATCAAGGATGCCAGGCAAATGTTGAAGAGAATTTTTGTGTAAAAGATGGGCAAATAATCACATTGCTGCTTCAAAAAAGAAAATAATTATCCGCCCTGACACCGTGGACTATGGCTTCAGGCTGGTAAGCATAAGTCACTGAGAAGTGATGGCTCTGTATAGCTTTGCACTGAGTGCCCTGCTGACTGGGAAACCAAGAAGTAGGTCTGTCATGAGGACTGGGCCTTTGAAGTTACAAAGTGGTTGCCTTTCATGCTATATGTGCAATTAACAGGACTTCTCACAGATGCTATTTCAGAGTAAAGACTGTATTTGTGAAAAGTTTCTACGATTTCTGATGATGGAAGACATTTTATGAATGCATACATCTATAATTCACAGAGTTGGCATAGGAACAAACCCTTTAACTTTATGCTGGCTTTAGTAATCCTTATGGCCCAGTTATCATAATTTACCAAGGTAACATTTCTCTTTAGCTGGCCATCACCATCACATAAACTTCCATATTTGGTTCTAGGGCACCAGCCATAGAAGTGCCTTCTGACACAGACCCTCTGGGATAATCCAGTCCAGAAGTTGCAAATAACATCTGGTGTTTGCTTTGTAGCATAAATATTTCTTCATGTAGTTGAATCCGTGTTGCCTGCCACTCCCTTTACTCTAAATTACTAAGATCAGTAGTGTTTCCTGATTGAATCATTGACTTCCCAGGTGGCACACCTTTTTGAGGTTCTTTTTAGTTTATATCAGTCCTTTTTATTTCTTCAGTGAAGCTTTCTCCTTTGGTTGAAAGGGACAACCTTAGATTGACTTTTTGAAGGTGGGACCAAACAACTTCATACTGTCTAGAATCCCCCGTAAAATCTAAGAACACAATTATGCATATATGTTGTTGTTTTCTTTGCATCATATCATGAACAGGAGTAAACAGAGAAATCTTATTGAAGACAGTCACATGGAAGATAGAATTACATCATGGTACAGTAATAATACATTATGGTCCACTAACAGGAAGGAGTGAGAGTTGGACTGTGAAGAAAGCTGATCACCAAAGAATTGATGCTTTTGAAGTGTGGTGCTGGAGAAGACTCTTGAGAGTCCCTTGGACTGCAAGGAGATCCAATCAGTCCATCCTAAAGGAGATCAGTCCTGGTTGTTCATTGGAAGGACTGATGTTGAAGCTGAAACTCCAATACTTTGGCCACCTCATGCAAAGAGTTGACTCACTGGAAAAGACCCTGATGCTGGGAGGGAATGGGGGCAGGAGGAGAAGGAGACAACAGAGAATGAGATGGCTGGATGGCATCACCGACTCGATGGACATGAGTTTGAGTGAACTCCAGGAGTTGGTGATGGACAGGGAGGCCTGGCGTGCTGTGATTCATGGGGTTGCAAAGAGTCAGACATGACTAAGCGACTGAACTGAACGGAACAGGAAGGAGAAATGGCCTGTATTTTCATTAGTTTGTTTTTCACTTTTGTTTGTTCAGTTGGTCTGTTCATGGCTCCAGAAGAATCTGTCAAGGCTACATAAACTTCAAGTATATCAACTTGTTGTCTGACTAAGAAAAGTGATACTTGATGTTCTGTAATCTTAGCTGGTTACAGGGAGTAATTAGGTTAATTTTTCCAAATTAATTCAGCAATCTTTATGCTGAAGATACTTTTAGGTGCTTCCAGATTTGAGGGTGAATATGATTTATTCTGTGTTGCCAAGAAGCTTTCAGTCTTTTGGAGAAAGGTTAGAAACAAAAAAGCAACCCATAATGAATCAAGGTAGGGTGAATCTATGCTCAGTGAATCAGTTTGAAACATGCTGGAGGAAGTACTGAGAAAGAAACTCTTTGAGAGCAAGCCCTGTGTCCTCTTCTTGGACACTGATGTACTACAGTAGATGATCAGAGTGTCTGTGGTGAATGATTGACTTGTTAGATGGAGCTGCATTGTGAAATAGTGCTTACTTGTGAGGTGCTTTGGAACTTACTTATCTACTGGCTTCTACCCTTGAAAACATTGTTTTAGAGGTTTCAGTGTGAAATTGACCCTCAACTGACCAATTTCATACATAGGAAGAGTAATGATACTTTTTCATGTCAATGTATGGCAAAACCAACCAATACAGTATTGTAAAATAATTAGCCTCCAATAAAAAAAAATTTTAAAGGAAAAAAAAATAAAATTACATCTTGATTGTTATTAACATTATACATGAACAAAGGGGAATTAGGCAAAAAGATCATCACTGGAAAAATTCTATCCTATCTAAGGTTTTGCCCCATGGGTTTTCTGAGACATCAAAATGACAACTTTACTCATAATCACATAACTTTGTCCCAAGATTATTTCATTGAATTTCAAGTTTGTTAGTATGAGCCATTCATGACTTTTGAAAACTTAAGAGTCATCCTCCCTGAGATGACCTTTCTTTCTCTTTTTTTTTTTTTTTATCAGTAGCACCATCCTCATAAAGGGTGCTTGGGAGCCAGAAGAGGTGTGGTTTGCTTTCTTTGTTTCTGGACAAAAATTTCACTTTTGTTTAACCTTGCTTTAGCTTTTACTCTTGCTTTCTTACTGCCCCACTTTCCCAATACTGCTTTGTCAAATAGACATCTAGATTTAGAGCACAATCCAACGTCATGCATTCTGCTGGAATGCTGTGCGTGCGTGTGTGCTCTGTTGTATCTGACTCTTCCACCCCCAAGGACTGTAGCCAGCCAGGCTCCTCTGTTCATGGAATTGTAAACAAAGATAAATGAAGTATACATGTTGAGAAATAACACGTTTCTGACTCCCTTTAAAGCACACATCAATACAGATGACTTTTGGCTCCTGGAAGCTAAATTAGAAGTAAATGTTTGTATGTTGAAGGAAGGTGATATAAAGTGATTTAATATGTTACTATGTTAATTTAGGATTTTATTCCACAAACACTGACCACCAACTATGTTTCAAACATTGTTTTGTATTGTGGGTAGGAAGTGATGAAGAAACACAGCTTTAACCCCTAAAGCACACCATGTGAATAGGAGAGGGAAATGAGAATGGACAGTTGATGTGAAGTGTAAAGACTGACAGAGTTTAACCCAAGATGGAAGGGACACCTCACCCAAGGTGATGAGAGAAACCACCCCTGTGGAGGTGTGATCTGTGGTGAACCAAACAGTGAAGGTGCTGGAGGCAAAGAAAACACATCCAAACACATTTGGGGCAGGACTGACCCAGCTTGTATGGAGAATGTTGTTTCCCACAGAGCAGAGGGCTGGAGGGGGACTGCAGCAGAAGATGTACTGGTGAGTTAAGCAGGAGCAAGACCTCAAAGTGCTTTGATTCTAGTTTGGATTTTATTTTAAAGACTATGGAGAGACCTTGAAGGCAATTTCAGCAGAGGAAAGGCTTCAGTCTGCCTGCAAAGTGAAGAGAGTGGCACAGTGAATTCACACTCGGCCTAGCTTTGACTTGAGGTGGGTTGGGAGGTGAACACAGTGTGAAAGCCCTGAGATCTGGAGGAGTAGGATGCCAAACTCCTGTGGTGGAACTTTCAGACTTTGCAAAGAAGCAGAATTCTATCCTTCAGGGACACATTTGCTAGGTTCTCCAATCAAGAAGTGTGAAAGAGTTTATTAATTAATAGAGTTTGGTTTTTCATCCTTAAACTACAAATGGAAATCCCAGTGCAGAAAGTTTTATTTCATGGATAATCAAAACTTTTATTTTAAACTATAAGCACTTAATTTCATTTGCTCACTGGTGATCTTTCTTAACTCCAAGAAGTCAAGACCTATATAGACCAGAAAAACCCTTAGATAAGCTGTTTTTCGAGGGGAATGTAACTAAGATGTCACATTAAGAGTCTGCCAGGATTCGTGTATCCTACCTACTTTCATCAATACCTACATACTTCTGCTGAGTGAGCAGTGACACAAGGAGGAAAAAAGTGAAATGTGAGGAAGAGGTGGAAGGTCTTTAGGTGGATCTTGCTTCCTGACACTTTAATTACAACTAACGTAGACAAAGTCTGAGAGTAATTAATACCTTGGATTTAATTCTTATCAAAAAGAAAGAACTTTCAGTTCAGTTCAGTCGTTCAGTCATTTTTGCAACCCCATAGACTGCAGCATGCCAGGCTTCCCTGTTTATCACCAACTCCCGGAGCCTACTCAAACTCATGTCCATTGAGTCAATGATGCCATCCAGACATCTCATCCTCTGCCGTTCCCTTCTCCTTCTGCCTTCAATCTTTCCCAGCATCAGTCAGTTCAGTTCAGTCACTCAGTCGTGTCCGACCCTTTGGGACCCCATGAATCACAGCACGCCAGGCCTCCCTGTCCATCACCAACCCCCAGAGTTCACTCAAACTCATGTCCATCAAGTCGGTGATATCATCCAGCCATCTCATTCTCTGTTGTCCCCGTTTCCTCCCACCCCCAATCCCTCCCAGCATCAGACTCTTTTCCAGTGAGTCAACTCGTTGCATGAGGTGGCCCAAAGTATTGGAGTTTCAGCTTCAGCATCAGTCCTTCCAATGAACACCCAGGATTGACCTCCTTTAGAATGGACTGGTTGGATCTCCTTGCAGTCCAAGGGACTCTCAAGAGTCTTCTCCAGCACAACAGTTCAAAAGCATCAATGCTTCGGCAAACAGCTTTCATCACAGTCCAACTCTCACATCCATACATGACCACGGGAAAAACCATAGCCTTGACTAGATGGACCTTTGTTGGCAAAGTAATGTCTCTGCTTTTTAACATGCTATCTAGGTTGGTCATCACTTTCCTTCCAAGGAGTAAGCGTCTTTTAATTTCCTGGCTGCAATCAGCATCTGCAGTGATTTTGGAGCCCAAAAAAATAAAGTCTGACACTGTTTCCACTGTTTCCCCATCTATTTCCCATGAAGTGATGGGACCAGATGCTATGATCTTTGTTTTCTGAATGTTGAGCTTCAAGCCAACCTTTTCACTCTCCTCTTTCACTTTCATCAAGAGGCCTTTGAGTTCCTCTTCACTTTCTGCCATAAGGGTGGTGTCATCTGCATATCTGAGATTATTGATATTTCTCCTGGCAATCTTGATTCCAGCTTGTGCTTCTTCCAGCCCAGCATTCCTCATGATGTACTCTGCATATAAGTTAAATAAACAGGGTGACAATATACAACCTTTTCGTACTCCCTTTCCTATTTGGAACCAGTCTGTTGTTCCATGTCCAGTTCTAACTGTTGCTTCCTGAACTGCATACAGACTTCTCAAGAAGTATATCAGAAGGTCTGGTATTCCCATCTCTTGAAGAATTTTCCAGAGTTTGTTGTGATCCACACAAAGGCATTGGCATAGTCAATAAAGAAGATGTTTTTCTGGAACTCTTGCTTTTTCTGTGATCCAACAGATGTTGGCAATTTGATCTCTGGTTCCTCTGCCATTTCTAAATCCAGCTTGAACATCTGGAATTTCATGGTTCAGGTACTATTGAAGCCTAACTTGGAGAATTTTGAGCATTACTTTGCTAGTGTGTGAGATGAGTGCAGTTGTGCGGTAGTTTGAGCATTCTTTGGCATTGCCTTTCCTAGGGATTTGAATGAACACTGACCTTTTCCAGTCCTGTGGCCACTGCTGAGTTTTCCAAATTTGCTGGCATATTGAGTGAAGCACATTCACAACATCATCTTTTAGGATTTGAAATAGCTCAACTGAAATTCCATCACCTCCACTAGCTTTGTTTGTAGTGATGCTTCCTAAGGCCCACTTGACTTTGCATTCCAGGATGTCTGGCTCTAGTTGAGTGATCATACCATTGTGATTATCTGGATCGTGAAGATCTTTTTTGCATAGCTCGTCTCTGTATTCCTGCCACCTCTTCTTAATATCTTCTGCTTCTGTTAGGTCCATACCATTTCTGTCCTTTATTGAGCCCATCTTTGCATGAAATGTTCCCTTGGTACCTCTAATTTTCTTGAAGAGATCTCTGGTCTTTCCCATTCTATTGTTTTCCTCTATTTCTTTGCATTGATCTCTGAGTAAGGCTTTCTTATCTCTTCTTGCTGTTCTTTGGAAACCTGCATTCAAATGGGTGTATCTTTCCTTTTCTTCTTTGCCTTTCACTTCTCTTCTCAGTTCAGTTCAGTTGAGTTGCTCAGTCGTGTCTGACTGGTTGCGACCCCATGAACTGCAGCACGGCAGGCCTCCCTGTCCATCACCACCTCCCACTGTTTCCCCATCTATTTCCCATGAAGTGATGGGACCGGATGCCATGATATTAGTTTTCTAAATGTTGAGCTTAAGCCAACTTTTTCACTCTCCTCTTTCACTTTCATCAAGAGGCTATTCTATTCACAGCTGTTTGTAAGGCCTCCTCAGACAACCATTTTGCCTTTTTTGCATTTCTTTTTCTTGGGGATGGTCCTGATCCCTGCTTCCTGTACAATGTCATAAACCTCCATCCATAGTTCATCAGGCACTCTGTCTATTAGATCTAATCCCTTGAATCTATTTGTCACTTCCACTGTATAATCATAAGGGATTTGATTTAGGTCATACTATAATTGTCTAGTGGTTTTGCCTACTTTCTTCAATTTAAGTCTGAATTTGGCAATAAGGAGTTCATAATCTGAGCCACAGTCAGCTCCCGGTCTTGTTTTAGCTGACTGTATAGAGCTTCTCCATCTTTGGCTGCAAAGAATATAATCAATCTGGTTTTGGTGTTGATCATCTGGTGAGGTCCATGTGTAGACTCTTCTCTTGTGTGTTGAAAGAGGGTGTTTGCTCTGACCACTGAGTTCTCTTGGCAAAACTCTATTAGCCTTTTCCCTGCTTCATTCTGTACTCCAAGGCGAAATTTGCCTGTTACTCCAGGTGTCTCTTGACTTCCAACTTTTGCATTCCAGTCCCCTATAATGAAAATGACATCTTTTTGGGGTGTTAGTTCTAGAAGGTCTTGTAGGTCTTCATAGAACCATTCAACTTCAGCTTATTCAGTATTACTGGTCAGGGCATAGACTTGGATTTCTGTGATATTGAACAGTTTGCCTTGGAAACAAACAGAGATCATGCTGTTGTTTTTGAGATTGCATTAAAGTACTGCATTTCAGACTCTTTTGTTGACTCTGGTAGCAACTCCATTTCTTCTAAGGGATTCTTGCTCACAGTAGTAGATATAATGGTCATCTGAGTTAAATTCACCGATTCCAGTCCATTTTAGTTCACTGATTCCTAAAATATCAATGTTCACTCTTGCCATCTCCTGTTTGACCACTCCCAATTTGCCTTGATTCATGGACCTGACATTCCAGGTTTCTATGCAGTATTGCTGTTTACAGCATCGGACCTTGCTTCTATCACCAGTCACATCCACACTGGGTGTTGTTTTTGCTTTGGCTCCATCTTTTCATTCTTTCTGGAGTTATTTCTCCACTGATCTCCAGTAGCATATTGGGCACCTACCGACCTGGGGAGTTCATCTTTCTGTGCCCTATCTTTTTGCCTTTTCATATTGTTCATGGAGTTCTCAAGGCAAGAATACGGAAATGGTTTGCCATTTCCTTCTCCAGTTCACCACGTTTTGTAAGAACTCTCCTCCATGACCTGTCAGTCTTGGGTGACCCTACACGGCATGGCTCATAATTTCATTGAGTTAGACAAGGCTGAGGTCCATGTGATCAGATTGGTTAGTTTTCTGTGACTGTGGTTTTCAGTCTGTATGTATTCTGATGGAGAAGGATAAGGGGCTTATGGAAACTTCCTGAATGGAGAGACTGACTGAGGGGGAGACTGGATCTTGTTCTGATGGATGGGGCCATGCTCAGTAAGTCTTTCATCCAGTTTTCTGTTGATGGTGGGCCTGTATTCCCTCCCTGTTATTCACCTGGGGCTAAACTATGGTGGAGGTAATGAAGATAATGGTGACCTCCTTCAAAAGGTCCCATGCTGGCACTGCTGCTCTCAGTGCCCCCAACCTGCAGCTGGAGCCACCACCGACCCATGCCTCTGCTGGTGACTCCTGGACACTCACAGGCAAGTCTGGGTCAGTCTCTTGTGGGGTCACTGCTCCTTTCTTCTGGGTCCTGGTGCACACAAGGTTCTGTTTGTGCACTCTAAGAATCTATTTCCCCATTCCTGTGTAAGTTCTGACAGCTATATGATGGGGTTGATGGCGACCTCCTCCAAGAGGGCTTATGCCATTGCCAAGTCTGCTGCACCCAGGCATACCCAAGTCTGCTGCACCCTGAGCCCCTGCTCCTGTGGCAGTCCACTGCTGACCTGTACCTCCACAGGAGACACTCAAACACAGTTCCGTCCCAGTCTCTGTGGGGTCTTTGGGTCCTGGTGTGCACAAGGTTTGTTTGAGCCCTCTGAATGTCTCTGGCAGGTATGATTGATCCTAAATGTGATTTTGCCCCTCCTACCATCTTGCTGGGGCATCTCCTGTGCCCTTGAACATGGGGTATCTCCTTAAAGTCTCTTCAGTGTTGCACAGTTTTACCTGTCATAACTATTAATAAATAGTTGCACACAGATTATTGTAGACCACTGCAAATACAGGGTGATCTCTAGAATATCATTTCTGGACTCTCTCCTTGGTATTGCTGTGGTCCGTATGTTTTTACGTCAGACCTTGCTGACAGCATAGCACAGTTAACAAGCATGTGCTCTGGGGGAAGCTCATATTTGTTCTAGGTGTGTCGTGTTGTCATATTTCTTAACTGTTCTATGCCTCACTTTCCCCATCTGTAAATCAGGGCTAGCAGTAGGTCCTATGTCATATGACCTACGGGTCTGAGGATTAATGTGTGTACGTGATTAACATCAGTGTCTGGGACTTAATAAGCCCTCAATAAATGTTAGCTAGCGGTAATTGGCTCAGAGGTTAAAGCGTCTGCCTCCAATGCGGGAGACCTGGGTTCGATCCCTGGGTCGGGAAGATCCCCTGGAGAAGGAAACAGTAACCCACTCCAGTATTCTTGCCTGGAGAATCCCATGGATGGAGAAGCCTGGTAGGCTACAGTCCACGGGGTCGCAAAGAGTCGGACACGACTGAGCGACAGAACGGAACGGAGCGGTAATTTTGATGATGATTATGATCATATAGGAAGGAAGTATACTTATGATGTATATGGAGCAAAGCTGTAGGTGATAGGTTGAGTTCCAACTATGAGTGATAGGCTGGAATGATATGCTTAAACCATTACTATTTAATAGTTTAGATTTTATCTTAAGGTTTAAAATTTAATGGAGTCATATACGGAAATCCTGCTTGTAGATTCAGAAATTCTCCTGGCTGAAGTAATAGAGAAAAGACCTGGCTTTGGGTGAAACTGGTTTGAATAGAATGTGGAGTGAAGGTTTGTTGACCACATAGTCTTAGGAACAAAGTGCTTCAGCTGCTCAACTTCAGGGCCTTCCTTGCTGGTACTCAGATGGGGCAGTGGCCATGGGCTGTCAGGCTGCATGTTTCCCTGGCTCTGTACTGGTCAGGTTTCAGGATCCAGAGGATTATTTACAGTTGTAAATCTCATATTTTGAAATCACCTGTGGCTCCGTAATAAAAATAAGTGAGAAGTTCTGAATACTGTGTCTTCAGTTAAAGGGCTAGAAGTATTTATTCTGGAAAAGATTAGGTTTAGAGTAGGTAATTTAACCATCTTAATAGCTGAAAGGTCAACTTGAGAAATAATCAGATTCTGTTTATTAAACTAAGAAGGAATTTTTAGATAAGGATGCATACAGGCAATGGAGGGGCCAAAGTGATGAAAGGCAAGGGAGCGAAGATAGCTTCAGGATCATAGGTTTGGCTTTTTTTTTTTTTCACGTTTTTTAAATTGAGATATAAATTATGTGCCATAACATGCACAAGTCTTAAACATAGAGCTGGATGACTTTTCAGTTATGTATGAGTGAGTGAGTGAAGTTGCTCAGTTGTGTCCGACTCTGTGACCCCATGGACTGTAACCTGCCAGGCTCCTCCATCCATGGGATTTTCCAGGCAAGAATACTGGAGTGGGTAGCCATTTTCTTCTCCAGGGGATCTTCCTGACTCAGGGATCAAACCTGGGTCTCCCACTCTGCAGGCAGACTCTTTACCATCTGAGCCACCAGTTATGTATACATCTCTGTGATCACCACCCAAGATCATAGAATTTTCCATCATCTCAGAAAGTTGCCCCTCCAACCCAGCTGTAACCATTTTTCTGACTTCTCTCACCATATATTAGTTTTGAAAACTTCATACAACCTCTTCGGAGTACTATCTACCAATCATTTATCTGTCTTCTGACTAAATTCCATTTCCAGTTATATATCCAAGAAAAATGAGTTTTTTTTTTAATTAAGAAAAAACATACACAAGAATGATAACAACAGCTTTCTATATAATAGTGAAAAACTGGAAAACAATCCAAATAGCCATGAGCAAGAGAATAAACATATTGTGGTGTATTCACACAATGAAATACTACTCAGCAGTAAAAAGGGATGAGATACTGATGTACGCTACAATGTGGATGAACCTCAGAGATATAATTTGGGATGAAAGAAGCCTGACACGAAAGTGCATACACTATGATTCTAATTCTGTGGAGTTCAAGACTGTAGCTTTTAATTAAAGTCTTTCATTTCTGTTTGATTTTACATGCCTAAGATGCTTAGAGAAAGTTCTTCCCTTTTCATGAAAGGATCTGTATGAAGCACAAGATGGCAGAGAAGTGGAAGGAAAATTAACGCCAGCAGTTCAGCTTTGCTTAAGTGAGAAACATCAGCATTCCTTCTTTCTATAATGAGTAATGGAAATATGTGATGTCTCATTATTTCCTTTCATTTCCTCCTTGGATTCTAATCCTTAAAGAGACTTTCTGGCAATAGTGGTAGCTACACACCACTTAAAAAGACAGAAAAGCACTGCATAGTTAGAGTCTCTTCATACAAATTGGACTTAGAATAATTTTGAGTCTCTTCCTCAAAATTTCTGAATAAATTATAAGATGTATAGGAAAGTATCTTATTTGGTGTTTTTTCCTGCTTTAAACTTCTGATACTACCATGTTCATCACTACTGTTAGTCACTCTGTTCCCCTTATCATTATATTCATTTTCCTGATTGCAAAAGCATAAAATGATAGTAGGCAGACAAATTTATGGAGATAGAGAACAGATTAGTGGTCACTGGGGGACAGGTATGGGTGAGAAGGGTACAAATAAAGAGCCAGCATAAGAAAATTCCTTTGGGAACGTTGTATGTTTTGATAGTAGTGGTGGTTACATGAATCTAACCTTGGGATGAAATTGCATAGGACCACAAACTCATAGGAATGCATGTTAAAAATGGTGAAAACTGTAAGGTCTGTAATTGACTTAATAGTACTGTACCAGTGTCAGTCTCTTGGGTTTTTATATCGTTATACAGTTTTGTGAGTTGTTACCATTTAAGGGAAGCTGAGGGAAGCTTCACAGAACTCTGTGTACTATATTCACAACTCCCTATGACACTATAATTATTTCAAAATAATAGTTTTCAAAATCATAATAGGCAGCAACCAGCAGGTCTCAGTCTTTTATTTTCCCTACAAAATGAAAAAGGCAGTGCTTATGGGGCAAGCAGCCCATAGTAATTAGCTTCCTTCTAAAGATAGTGTATATGGTTTTTCTTAAAAACTGTGCCAAAACGTGCAGTTCCTGCCTCTGATTTAGATGTTAGGCAGTTATTAGATTAAAATATGGTTAACAGCTGCACACTGCAAAAGAATACACTAACTTTTTTAAAGGCATGTAAATACATTTTCTAGATCTGCAGGGCTGGCAGTACTTTGTGTAAGTTCTGCCTTTGTCTGTTTATGCTGTCTGTGTCTGGCTCTACCAATGTATTTGCCCATGAACTTGCTTCAAACAGTTAGTAAAAGGAATCCTTCTATTTAGCATCATCATTATCTTTTAAAAATTCACTTATTATATGTACATCACAGGAAACTTTGGAAATGCAGATAAACAGTAGAAAATTGTCTATAATCCCAGCACCCAGAAATAAAACTTAATATTTCGTATGTATAATTCCAGCCTTTTTAATCTCTCTGTATATAAATGCTTTTCTTAAAATATGTGAAATCATAATTTTTGTAAACTTGTTTTACTTATTGATGTGTACACAATAATGCAAAACTTTCCCAGCTCATTAAGTATTTATCTACCATACAACTTAATGACTGCCCAGAATTGCACCTTGTGGATGGTGTAGCACCTTAGCCTTTCTCCTATGATTGGACATTTAGGCTGTTTGCAGTTTTCTACCATTAGAAACAATGTTGTGATCAACATCCTTAAGGTTAAATCTTCATGCACAATCATGATGACGTCCCTTAAGATAAAGTCTTAGATGTAGAATTTCTGGGTAGGCAAAATGTTAAAGCATTTGATTTATATTGTCAGAAATAAGTGTCATTTACAAAAATATGTTGTAAAAGAAAGCCTTATTTGAACAAGATGCTTTACCTGAAGGGATATTTAGGATCAGTTTCTTTATAATGATTCATCCCTCTTTAGATTGCCATTACCAAGTAGATGTCTTGCTTTGACAGAATTAAAGAAAAATATTGAAACTATATAAGTAAGTTATGCAAGAGTTGCTTGCTAGTTTTTCATTTTTGTTTAACAGTGAAAGCAAAATAGTTTACTAAAGAGATAACAAATGAAATACGCTTGCCACTAGTAGAGAATTGTGGTATTTATATTTTTTCTTCCCCCATTTGATACTGACTAAAATATATTTTTCTTTATTAAGTATTATGATCATGCACATATACTACCAACATCTTCACATACAATGAAGGAATAAGGGTAAACATTTTTTAAATGGGGATAATATACCATAGTAGTTGTAATGTTGCAGACTTGTGAATGTCTTGGCTATAGGAGTGAAAGGGTTAAAGATTGCCTTTGATTAGGTATCTCTAATATTGTGCTGGAACACCTCAGTCATATATATGCTTTTGCATTTCCAACTAGGTGAATGTGTTCTTTTGCTTCAGAACAACCTGATCCTTCTCCCTGCGAAGCTAAATCCTTAGCAACAGGTTTTCTTTAGTTTTTCAAGTGAGGTTCCCTCTTGTGCTGCCACCTTCAAATAATTTTGACCATTATTTTCAGTTTCAGCTCCTTTCTAGGACTAATCCTTTGTTCCTGTTTCATAGAAAGGTGCTAGATTGACACAGAAGGAACACAGATCACTCCAGGATGGGTGAAAACAGGGCTTGCGTGTGCTAAGTCGCTCAGTCATGTCCAGCTCTTTGTGACCCTATGAAATGTAGGTTCCTCTGTCCATGGGATTCTCCAGGCAAGAATACTGGAGTGAGTTTCCATGCCCTCTTCTAGGGGATCTTCCCAACTGACCCAGGGATTGAACCCACTTCTCTTATGTCTTGTGCATTAGCAGGAGTGTTCTTCATGAGGGAAACTATGGGGCTTCCCTCATAGCTTAGTTGGTAAAGAATCTACCTGCAATGCAGGAGACGCTGGTTTGATTCCTGGGTCTGGAAGATCCGTTGGAGAAGGGATAGGCTACCCACTCCAGTATTCTTGGGCTTCCCTTGTGGCTCAGCTGGTAAAGAATCCACCTGCAATGTGGGAGACCTGGATTCGATCCCTGGGTTGAGAAGATTCGCTGGAGAAGGGAAAGGCTACCCACTCCAGTATTCTGGCCTGGAGAATTCCATGGACTGTACAGTCCATGGGGTCACAAAGAGTCAGACATGACTGAGCAACTTTCACTTCACTCTTTACCACTAGTGCCACCTGGGAAGCCTGAAAACCGGGCTTGGATAATGTTCAAATGAAAGGTCTGAACTTAAAAAAAGAAAAAAAGATTTAAACTTTTAAGTAGAATGTGTATTATCTGAAATTTTTTTTATTATCTTCTAATAGCAATCAATGAGTGGACCCTAGCAGACAAGACGATTGATGCCTGGACTAATTTCCCGTACTGTTGTTATTCAGTTGCTAAGTCCTGTCTGACTTTTTGCGACCCCAGGGACTGGAGCATGCCAGGATCCTCTGTCCTTCACTACTGGGAAGTGGTTATATGTTTAGATATTGGGAAAACAACAAGACAAATCCATGAGTGTCTGACCTTTTTTTTTTTTTCCTTAGTCACAAGCACATTTTATACTGTGCTTACAGTGCTGAAGTTTTGTTTAAATATAACTTATGAGATCAGGATTGCAGAGACATCTGACCCTTTCAATTCTGTATTGGTATTTTCTCTGATTATTTGTATTTTATCAACGTCATTGAAATTTCCTTCAAAGAGAAATTCCTCATGAAGAAGTTGGTGTTAAATATTGGTTATTGAATGAGAGATTGTTTTTCTTTTATAAAATTATTTACTCCTGCTGCTGTCTTTTGTCTAGTTTTGGACTTTCCTTTTCATTCCTACTATAATGTCATTCTTCTAAAGTTGAAAACAGCCCTACAAGAAACTTGAAGAGAATTCCAAGTGTTGAGAGTTCTTCTAACCTAGAGTGAATTTTGTAGCACCTTAGAATGGCATATTCTTACCTGGTCTGAATTAAGAAAGTATTTCTATGTCATAGTAGTATAAATTACTATGAGTGTTAAAGAAATACAGTTCTGGTACGAAATAAGATCATAATTTAAATACAAATCTGCCCCCATCAAGGGACTGCCCTCTTTGAGTTTATCTACTCTTAGTTGCACTCTGCTTTATTCCCGGTAAATTGAATCTGGTACCCATCCTCACCTCTCCATCTGAAATTATCTATACAAACCAAAAGGACCTGTTTTTCTGGCAACAGATTAGGCTTCATAATTTGAAAGGGGCTTTGTCATGGGTTTTTAATGAACAAAAATTGTATAGTTTTATAAAAATTTCATATGTATATATAAATGTATATAGCTTTATAAAGATTTTCCTTCTCACAGTTAACAAAAAACTGAATATAAATTTCTTGAAGCTTAACGCAAAGGAAATCTGGTTTAAATTTAAACCAGATTTAAATTTTTAAAGAATATTTTTTAAAATAAATTGATTTATCACTAAAATACTTATATTTTTTAAAAATTCAGGTAATATTTTTTTCTTCACTTTAGTATTTCATATACCTCTTGAGAAATTTTATAAGTAACAAAGAGTTCCTATTTGCCTTTCTTGATATCAAGGCTATTCATGTAATATTTATTTTATGTATTTATAGCTATTCTCTGCTTAAATTAAACGTATGAAAATATGTTTTAAAACAGAAGATGATTGCCAAACAGTGTGGTGGCTTTAAACATGAATTACTTACAGAAAAATGAATTACCTTGTTTGTCATATACCACCCAGATTCATAAGAAACAGCTGTGTACTGCATACACTGACATATTCTTAACTTATGCTTTATTAAGCTTATATGATTAAAATGCTAGTGTATTTAAACTTATTGCTCTTTGTTTCTACAAACGTATAATAGCTCCTACTTTTCTTTTCTCTCTGACAGATATAAGCTTACCAAAGTCGGCAACAATATGCTACACAGCTGCCTTGCTCAAAGCAAGAGCTGTCTCTGACAAGTAAGTGGATAGTGACCTGGTGGTACTAGGTGTCGGTCTGGACTAAATGAGACGCGTTGTGTCTGAGGGTTTCTCTGGAAGTTTTCCTTAGTCTATGAGACCCCTGCTTATGAGCATGCATTTTCCAAAACCTGCTGATCTTTCCTTTCACTACTAGAAGGAGGGAATGCATATCCCCAGGAGTTGTAATGGTGAATAGGTCCCTAAAGAGGGATTTGTATGAAATTCCATGCCTCTGAGGTGACTTTTTTTCCTTTTTTCTTTTTTTTGCCAGACCACAGATACCAAAAGGTCTGCTTGAGACTTACGCAAAAATGCCTTCTTTGATTCACTTTTTTTTTTTTTTTTGCGTATTCCTCTTCCTCCAGCAGTCTAGGATGGGGTAGTGGTCATAACATAGATGTGATATAGTAAAAGGGGATGGTCATCCCCCATTCTTTATCTCAGCAATTCCAAACTGACTCCCCACCCAGGGTTCATTTACCTTGAGTCACCATCTCAGTGGGACCTTGGCCCTTTTTATTCAGGCAGGTGACAATGGCATAGAGAATTTCCATAAACCAGGTGACTGGCAGGTGAAAGAGAACAGATGGCTTAACTGGTTTTGAGTTCATAAACGTTTACATGTCCCACTCCACTCCCTCTGGAGCATTGAAAAGCAGATACCAGGAAAAGAACACAGCCTCTGCTGTGTCAGACAGGTTTGCTGTTCAGTGTGTGTGCACTTCAAGACCGAAGTAATTTTCTTTCATTCTTTTTTATCCTGTAGATCGCCAGTACCTACTGCAACATCTTTTCTCCCTACACAGCGACTCCAGCTTGGGAGGGCAGGGCCAGGGTTGTCACAGCTTCCCCTGTGGTGTCTGCCTGCCAAGCACAGCTCTGGAGTTAGCCCTGGGTGTGAGGTGAGAAAGAGATTGCATGGTCTGGTTTTTTTCATTCACTCGGGCAGGTGTCTTGCCCGCAGTTTGGGCATGCACACGCCCCCTGCCGGAATGGCCTCCAGCAGGCTCGCCTGCTGCTGAAGCTGCAAGACTTAACCCTCCATCACAGCACTGACATGGGGTTGGGAGCCTCCTTTAAAATTCTCCCCAGTTCTGTTTTTAACCAAGTGCGCTCTTCTGTAACCTAGTTTTCTCTTTTTCCTACACTGTCTGCCCTTGTCAGTCCTCCCCCCTCCCCTGACCTAAGCAGGTACCTCCTAGAAAACTTAGATTAGCTATTTAGACAGAGAGAATTGACAGCTGAATTGAATTCCTTCCGCGATTAGACACAAGCACGCTTTCTGCTTCTGCTGGGGTTTTTGTTGGCCTCTGTCTGAAGGGTCTCTCAGAGGTCTGATGCAGTGGAGGTTTGGAGAGCTCATGCCTTTGGCTCGCTGTGGTTTTTCTGGGCCCTTGATGTGTGGATGCCTTTCCGGGTTAATGCCCAAGCAGTGGTCCCAACTGGATGGTGTTTGTCTTTCTGCTTTTCAGATTCTCTCCTGAGGCTGCTTCTCGGCGGGGGCTGAGCACAGCAGAGATGAATGCAGTAGAGGCCATTCATAGAGCTGTGGAATTCAATCCTCACGTGCCAAAAGTGAGTCTGTGGAATCCCCGTAGGAGCTTGTTATGAGAGCAGAGAGTATGTGGTGACCACAATGTCATGTCTCGAATACACCCAGTTCTAAAAAGACTGAATTGCAACCAGTGAATTTTGGTTGAGGCCCTGCATAGGCTATGCTTATTAGCCTCATTTTTAAGCAAAAGCTACATTCAAGAGGCTTTGGGGCACATTCTTGGACTTCTTATAATAAAGGTAAATTGATAGATCTAGCTTAGGCAGGCCAGGTCAGGAAGACTGAAATTGGCTAAATATGGAGATCCCCAAGGATGTTGATGTATTTGATAGGAACTGTACATCAGTTATGGTCTTACTTAGAACCAACTTGAGAAATGAACCTTTCTGTGAATAGCAGTGGTAAAAAAAATTACTAGTATGAAATTCTGTGTCTCCATAAGTGAAGTGAAGTGAAGTAAAAGTCATGCAGTTGTGTCAGACTCTTTGCGACCCCATGGACTATGTGGTCCATGGAATTCTCCAGGTCAGAGTACTAGAGTGATAGCTTTTCCCTTCTCCAGGGGATCTTCCCAACCCAGGGGTCAAACCCAATTCTCCCGCATTGCAGGCAGATTCTCTACCAGCTGAGCCACAAGGGAAGCCCAAGAGTACTGGAGTGGGTAGCCTAACCCTTCTCAAAGCAGATCTTCCCGACCCAGGAATCGAACCAGGGTCTCTTGCATTACAGGAAGAGTCTTTACCAACTGAGCTATCAGGAAAGCCCATAAGTAAATGATAATTAATCAGTATTGGCCAGCAAATAATGAGGAAAACCTCACAGTATGGAGTAGTTTTCTTTTGACTTGTGAGTGCTATTTTAATAGGAAATATTTGTCTTATTAACCACAAGACTGATCAATTTATAAATATGCAGTATTTCCTGTGTATTTTTTATCAATTTGATTTTAAGGGAGTCAAATCATGGCAGAGGATATTTCTAAAATCTTTTATTCAGAAGGAGAGTGTGTGTTCATGAGTTACCTGTCTTTGAGTACCCGCTCCATGATAGGTTTATTGCTAAGGGCCATTTCTGTTTCTGGATATTATAAAGAACATTTTGACCTCTAGGAAACCTCCTGTAGTTCACATCAGGTACAAGGCAATTTTCTTGGCAGAATGTCTGATGAAAATTTCCGTTGGTGAAAAGTGACAAAATAAGGCTGTTTTCTTGTTTTGTTGCAGTACTGTAGCCAAAGGGTGATTTGGGGTGTGTGTATGTGTGCCTGTGTGATGACTTAGGGAGCCACCTACTTTACTTTGTTGCTCTCCAGAGTGACAGAGATAGGTGATCTCTATCATACCTAAGGTTTTACTCAGATCGTGGTCATCTTTTCACCAAACAGGAAACTGAAGAGGGGTGCAGAGTGCCACATTTGCAGAAGGACATATTTATCCACCGTAGTTGCAGTGGATAATGAGCAGCGTAGTATTTGTAGACTTAGGTATTATGTATAGGGTGGTATAAAATATATATCTATTTAGTATCTTTTCAGATAAGTTAAAAATGTATTATCAAATTTAATTAAAATGTAAAATGAATCATGAAAATGTTATCCTGAATTACAGTAAACTTAGGTCATCGATTAATATTTATTGAATGCCATTCTCTAACTACATAGCTATTTTATGAGTACACTTAATAAGTCTCTTTTACAAACAGTATTGGGCAATTGAGTCCTAGATTCTGAGACAAAAACTTGGGTTCCAGTTCTGGCTCTGTCATTTACTAGCCATGGGATCTTGAGTTTAGCATCCCTGAACTCAAAGTTTTCCCTTGTCTTCCAAGTGAAGATAAAAATATAAGCCTCTCCTATGTTCTGTGATAAAGATCAAGTGAGATAATACATTTGAAGTTCTTTGAAAATACTTGAGTGCACCATATGTTTGTAAATCATTAAAATTATTGATATTTGGCTTGTTGGCAACTCTTCAAGTATGGGACCTGAGTCTTAACTTTTTCGGTTATACCAGCCTAAGCCTTGTAATCCTGAGACACAGACTAGAAAACTGCAGCAATCCTTGGAACAATGCTTGTTGATTGGACATTTTAACTGAAGCTGTCATTTATTCTAGATAATGGTCTTAAATGGTTGAGCCTCCAAAAGAGTAGTAAGAGCCCTAAGAAATAGTTTAAAGCTGCCATGGAAGAATTTGACTCAGTCAACTAGTATTCTAGTTGCAAAATAGAAGTCTTATAAAAGTGGAAATAATTAGAACAAGTTGAGAATATTTGATTTCACTCTAGCTTCCAGTCATTAAACCAATAGGGCGTGGGAATAAACTGATTTTCCACCACTTTGCTTTATTGATGATTGTGCTGAGGAGAAAACTTGTTTCCAGATCCTCATTATTGACATTTCTATGGGGAAAAAGCCCCATGAATCACTGACCTTATATGTGCAGAGTTAATCACAAACCTCTGGTACATGTGTACATATGCAGACTGCTAGTAATATCTTTTATACATGTTCTGTTTATTGGGACTGCTTCCTAATACTTTAGTAGACATGCACACACAAATATGCATGCATGCACGTGTGTGTGTGTGTGTGTGTGTGTGTATGGGTGCCTTTTCAGGCAGAGAATAGCCTTAATTCTAATGAGACATCAATGGAGGATATAAACACAAGATTCTTTTAGTAAGAAGGGACTTTAAATGTCATATGGGACACCTCCAAGATTTTAAGCTTAAATCTCTCATAATGATACTATGAAAGTTATGTTTATTATTATTGTCTGTTAATGTTTACTGTGTGGCAAGCACAGTGCGAACTGAACCACATATGCCATCTTATTTATTTTTCATAACAACACTGTGATACTGTTATCCCTGCTACATAGAAAAGAGCACTACAGGTTTGGAGGGGTTAAGTAATCTGCTGTTGGTTACACCGTAAGTAAATGACGGAGCCTGAAATGATTCTGGGTTATCCAGCTCTTAAACATTTCCCTCCACTGTCCCCCAGATCCCGCCAGGTGGCAGACCAGCCTTTAGGCACAAACCTTCAAATGATGGCAGCCACATCCCTTCCCAAGGCACTTGATTCCTGTGGACAATCCAGATTTCTTCAGGGTGTTTCGTGTTGTACTTACTTCCATAGTTTCTTTTCCTCTTTCACAAGAAGTTTTCAGTGGCCTACCGCTGGAATTTTCAGTATATACATGCTGTTTTACCCAATTATAGCCTGCTTGGAAGGAGAAAAAATACCAACTATGATAACTGTGAATTGCCTTCCATAAATTTATAGTTTAGTTCCAACCTCAGTAAGAATAGTTAATATTTCAACGTCCAATGATAAATATTAGTTACTTACCCCAGGAGGGTTATTCCTAGGAACTCTCTTCACCTGCAAATGTGAAGAATAGAGAGTACTGTTCCTAACCACACCACAGGACTGAGAAATAAATAACAATAGTGCAAAGTTGTGGATTTTTGTCCTGAAGGAGAGCCTCACAGTTGTTTGATTCCAAACATGATTTCTAAAGCTTTAGATTGCAGCAGAGTATAAGGAGGAGCCACCCCATAGACTCAAACTGCCATCAAATTGTGTTACTCCCTTCCCGAGGAAGTGCAGCTGTGTCTCCAGCCCTGCAGAAGGTATCAACTCCTTGGATAGTTCTTCAGGCAGCTTATGATCTAATCCAACTTGTCTTTTCATTTTTCCCTAGTTCCTTCCAACAGGCCATCCTCCTCACCCTTCACCCCCACCATTACAAGTCACCACTGTGAAGCATGTCCCTCCCCCTCCCAGAATCATTCTTCCCCTCTGGTCTCTCACTGCAGCGCACTGATTATGTGCCTACTGGTCACCCCTTTTGAGTTTGATGAGGGGTCTTAGGATCTTAATCATGCTGGTGATTTTCAAGACCTGGGTACACAGTTCAAAAAGACACAGCTTTAAATCATTAGAGGACTTTCCCATTCAATGTGCTTAAAATAGGAGTTTTGAATTTAAAGAGAGTTTCTCCATTTTTTAAAGAAAATTTCACTCATGTAGTTGTTCTGTCGCTCAGTCGTGTCCAACTTTGCAACCCCATGGACTGCAGCATGCCAGGCTTCACTGTCCTTCACCATGTAATACTGGACCAATGAAGGGATAGCTCGGTTCTATATCTTGTATTGTTACATTGTATTGCTATCTATTATTTAATGGATTTTTAGCTTCAGTTTTTTTTCTTCTGCTTTCCCTACAGATGTGCTTTCCCACCTGCCCTGCTCTTGCTCAGCCTGACAAGAAGGGGTACATTTCTATCAGTGATCCATTACTTTATACTGATCTAAGTTAATGAGTGCTTGTGTGCTCTTAGTATGCCACACCTCCATCTCAAGGCTCTCCCTGTGAAGAGACACATTTTGGTTTGGAGGATGTTGCATTCACTCCTTCAGGGTACTAAAGATAAATTTCACTTTGACAAATGTCCAAAAAATGACTAAATATTGGTTTGTTACAAGCTGCATTAGGTATGGTTTTTCCCTTCATAGTGGTATTGTTTTTATATATATTTGAGAAAAGAGTAAAGAAATCGTTCATAATCCCTTCATATCTAATGGTGGTGGTGGTTTAGTCACTAAGTCGTGTCTGATTCTTGTGACCCCATGGGCCTGTAGCCCGCCAGGCTCTTCTCTGTCCATGGGATTCTCCAGGCAAGAATACTAAAGTGGGTTGACATTTCTTTCTCCAGGGGATCTTCCCAACCCAAGGATTGAACCCGGGTCTCCTGCATTGTAGGTAGATTCTTTACCAGCTGAGCCACCAGGGAAGCCCCCATATCTAGAAGGAGTAAATATATCCCTAATTCCCAACCATATACTCCAACTGAACAGTCCCATGTTAATTTTTAAAAATATGAATATGCTGTGTGATTGTGATTCCTAAGTATTAAAAAAATGCATAGAAAAAAGGCAGGAAGAAAATAGTCTTAAATATAATCTTATGGCTGGGAATCAAGGTATGTTTACTCCTTCTTGGGGAGGATCATCAGATTTTCAGAGTTCTTTGACCTTAAAATGGTTATCCTTTAGCTTCACAGTAAAGTCCAAGTCTTTAGCCATGTGCTTTCAAAATTTTTTAAATATTTTCTGGATGTTTTACTTCCTTTTTTGTTATAAAAAGTATATAACATAAAATTTACCCTCAACGAATTTTTAAGTGTAAGCATAGTGTTGTTAACTATAAGCCCATTGTAGTACTGCATATCTCTAGAATCTTTTCTTCTTCGTGACTGGAACTATATGCCAACTGAACAGCAACTCAGCATTTTTCCTTCCTCCCAGGTCCTGGTAACAACCATTCTACTTTCTGCTTCTATGCATTTTACTACGTTAGCTGCCTCATACAGGTGGAATCATGCATTATTTGTCCTTCTGTGACTAGTTTATCTGACTTTGCATGATGTCCTCCAAGTTCATGAATTTTGTTGCATAAAGCAGAGTTTCCTACCTTTTTAAGACTGAACAATATCCCAGTATGGTGTGTGTGTGTGTGTGTATTTATATGTAAACACCACATTTTCTTTATTTATGCATTCACTGATGGAAAATTAGATTGTTTCTACTTCATTACTATTGTGAATAATGCTGCATTGAATATGGGAGTGCAAATATTTCTTCATTTCTGTTTTCAGTTCTTTTAGATGAATCCCCAGAAGTGTGATTGTTGGATCATATTTTTAATTTTTTGAGAGGTTTTCATATTGGCTGTCTCATTTTACATCCCGCCCCCCAACTGTGCACAGGAATTCTAGTTTCTTCACTTCCATGCTAACACTTGTCATATTCAATTTTTTGATACTGGCCAATCTAATATGTGTGAGGTGGTATCTCATTGTGGTTTTGATTTGCATTTTCCTGATGGTCTGTGATGTTACCTTTTCATGTACCTGTTGATCATTGTATGTCTTCTTTGAAGAAATGGATATTCAAGTCATTTGCTGCTGCTGCTGCTGCTAAGTCGCTTCAGTCGTGTCTGACTCTGTGCGACCCCATACACAGCAGCCCACCAGGCTCCCCCATCCCTGGGATTCTCCAGGCAAGGACACTGGAGTGGGTTGCCATTTTCTTCTCCAGTGCATGAAAGTGAAAAGTGAAAGTGGAGTCGTTCAGTCGTGTCTGACTCTCGGCAACCCCACGGACTGCAGCCTACCAGGCTCCTCCGTTCATGGTATTCTCCAGGCAAGAGTATTGGAGTGGGTTGCCATTGCCTTCTCTGTTGCTGACTCTTAAATCAGGTCATTTTCACTGAGTTGACGTTCCATTATTTATTTGGATATTAACTTCTTTTCAGATATGGTTTACAAATATTTCTCCCATTTCATAGGTTGCCTCTTCTGTTGTTTCCTTGACTATGCAAGACCTTTTCATTTTAATGTAGTCCCACTTGTTTACTTTACTTTTGTTGCCAGTGCTTTTGGTATCGTACCCAACCCATCATTGCCAAGACCCTGTGTTAGGAAGTTTTTCCTGTGTGTTTATGTTCTAATGCATTTTGAGTTGATTTTTGCCTATGGTGTAAAATACAGGTGCAATTTTATTATTTTGCATGTGGATATCCAGGTTTTCCAGCACCATTTGTTGAAGAGAATGATTTGTTTTTTGTGTTCTCTAATTGTAGGCAACAGTTTGAGGTCATCTCAACTAGTAAACGTCTTTGGGCATAAAGAATTTTTTTGGTCTTTAAGATTATTAAATTTATCTTAGGATAAATTTACATAATAAGAATGACTGAATAACATATAGAAGCATTCAGGGTTCTTAATATTTATTGCTGAATTGCTTACCAAAAAAACTATAGCAGTTTACACTTGCATCAGCTGTTGACTTACTTTTCCATTTTATCACACTCTCACCAGCATGGAGCAGTTTGTCTAAAACCAAAAAAAAAAAAACCAGAAGGAAAATAGAAATTATGATTTTTATTAAGTACAGACAGATGTAATTCTGTTCTTTTAGTTTGTATTTCTTTGCCACTGCTAGTAACGTGGAACATTGTCAGCCATGTATGTTTTTTCTTTGAATTGTCAGGCCCAGTATGTGGAGTTCCTGTTATTACTGGGAAAACGTTAATTACAATTATGATGCAAGGGGTATGAACATAAGTAGGCAGACTCATCAAGTATTACTGAAGAAGTTGAAAAGTATTTGAAACAAGAACTCCCACTTCCTCTCCACAAGACCAGAGGGAAGTATGGGAGGGAAGAGTTAATTGGCTTTCTGCCAGGTTTCTTGTTTTGATAAAATGGGGATAAGAATAAAGGCTTCATAAGGCTGATGAAAAGTAAGTGGAATTACACTGCGTAACTTGTTCAGAACATAGTAGGTGTGCAGTACGTGCTGGCCCTTTCATCGCCTCTTCCCTGTACCTTCAGCTGTTTCTGCACTTGCATGCTGGCCAAGTCCAGGCTGTTTAGAAACGCACTTTAATGAGACACGACTGAAGTGACTTAGCAGCAGCAGCAGACTGCCTTAGTCTGAAGAAGTATAGCCAGAGAGAGTAACAGTGGCGCGACAGTGCCCTGACCTGGAGTGCCCGCAGGCTCTCCTCAGCCTCCAGACCTGGAAGAGGCTCTAGCAGGTTCCGGCTGCAGCTGTTGTCTTCATGAATTTCTAGTTTGTAACTGCTGGCTAAGTCCTTCACTTGTGACTGATTAAGAGTTACCCATTTCCGACCTCTGCCTTGTACCCTTATTCTAGCACAGTCATTCCTACTTGCCACCACCAAAAATTCCCAAACCAAACACCAACAAACTAATTAATAATGATTTATTATTTTTAAAGCAATAAAGTTTTTTCCCTCCTATTGCAATCTTATGTGAAACCTCAGTGAACAAAGTAATTAAAAGTAGAATCACTCTGGTTGAAACTGGGATGAGAAGGCTGGTAGCCCTGTAACCCCAAGGCACCTCTTCATACAGTTTAAAAAAATAACAGAAGCCTGGGAGCCATCCCCATCACCACAAGACAGTCCCAAACTCGTGAGGTCCCACCCGTAGAACAGGAGACCCCACATCCATTCTGAGCCCTGGGGGGTTGGAGTACTTGGGTGCTGTGGGTGGAGCTGTTGAGGGAGAAAAATCAAGAAAAATCACCAGGACCGAAGGGGGAAAAATTGTTTCCTCTTCATCTTGCCCAAAATCCCAGTACTGCTAAATCTCAGGCTTATCTTCCTGGCCCCCCACCACAGCCAAGGGGCCTGCAGGGGGTGCATAGGCATCCTGAGGGTGCTGGCAGAAAGGGGCTCGCCACACTCCTGACCCTCAGTCAGCAACAGGGCAACCTGGGCGCCTGCCACAGAACTTTGAGGTGAGGGTCTAGTTTTTAAATGATAAAAGGAGCATGGAAGGAAAGGCGTAAGAAAATGTAGAGGGAAGAATGAAGAATGTTATGACAGAAATGCACTCCCATTAAAAATTTTGCATTTTTTTTTAAAAGAAAAGTTGGTCTCATGTTAATCTAAAATTTCATGGGGATTTCTAGAGGTTTGTGGGGAAAAGCATCCTGGTAAATGTATATGCTAATGGTGTATCCATGGGACCTTGTTATAGTGATGGAAATTCTGTTTCTTGCAAACACTAATGTAATTCTCCCTTTATATCTTAGTAAAGCTGATTGACAGAGTATAAAATTGCTTTTTAATCAAATTTAGGAAACAAAATGTGTTGTGGGTTTTAGCATTTAAAAGTGCTTGAAGCGTGAAAGCAGAAACTCAGAATACCCTGGCAGATTGTCTATGATATTGTATGTCAATGGTACATTTCAGAAATATTATTATTTCAATATAAGTTTCTATGACTTGAGTCATATTTTGTTCCAAAGCTTTTTTGGATTAGAGAGAGGAGAATGTATTGTGGAAATAGGACCCAGGGAAAAATGAACACAAACCAGTTTTTAGCCACATTTCTCAAAAACAGAAAGTTTCTAAGAGGTCTCTCTCTTTACAAAAAAGCAGTGTGGCTGCTTCCACAGAGGATACTCCCACCCAGAACCCCCTCTTCCCCCAGGTCATCCTGTCTGATGTTTCCTCAACCTTTGGTCCCGCTGACCACTTTCTATATCGAGGTCATCTTGGCTCTCTGCCACCTTCTCCCTGTGCCACTGCTGCCTCTCCGGGCTCTCCTCCTGCAGCACTTCCTCCCTGCCCTCCCTCAGGTTGGTCCTCAGTTCTCTCCTTTCCTTCTGGAAGCCCTCCTGGGAGACCTCGTGTACTCCCGTTTCTTCTGCCTCTCTGCTCCCCGCACACCCAGACCAGCTTGCCTTCACTCCTCCCTTCAGGCCGTCACTCCAGAGGTGTTTTGTAGGCATGTCAACTGTTTTTGTTATCTTCCCACCACTAAGCCTCTTCCTCCTTTGGTGTCTTTATCTTAACTAATGATCTCCCATTACGGTAGTTTCCTAAACTAGAAATATCTCAATCACCTTGAGTCCTTCTCTTATCCTCAGATTCAACCAGGTGGCAAGTCCAGGGGAAGTCCCCCTCTTCAGTCTCATTGGCCCTCACTTGGACAGGAGCTTTTTAAGACTTTGCTAACCTTAGTCTGTTCCCTATCTGGTGCTGCTACACATGACTTGCTCATTTCTTTATGTAGAAACTTTGGTACAAACTATACCAGCTCTCTTCCCAATGCCTACTGCAGGGGTTTTCAGACTCTGTCTAGGAGCTATTAGAGTCTTCAGTTCTTCTTGGGTGCTTCCCTTAAGATCCTCCACAGCTTTGTTTTACATCAACTTCACATTCTGTGTTACATTTCTTTTTTTCTTCAAAACAGAATTTTCAGGGTCTCATAGTTTGAAAACCACAGAATAACTCAGAGGAAAGGTTGTACTCTGGAGCAAATCACGCAAGGCCTTTTACATCCACATTTCCTGCTTCATTCCCTGGAGTGTAGCATGAAACCTGAGTTCCAGGATAGGTTCCATCACATGCAAATTGTGCAACCCTGGACAAGCTATTTAACTTCCCAAAGTGTCCTTTTTTTTTTCATCTGTAAAATAGGAATAATAATATCAGCTCCCTCACATAGTTGTAAGGAGTACCTGAGATAAGTATGCTTGACATGTGTTAGTGCTTCATCAGAGTTGGCCATTCCCGTCAGGTTAGTACTCACGCCCTTCAAGACTGCAAACCCATTATACCCTGTGATGCTTTGGCCCAGCCTTACAGTGGCTTCCACTTCCCCTCATCTTTACAGTTAAACTCTTGTTTATTTAATAAGACTGACTCATATTTTCCTCTTTCTGTGGAGCTGTCCCAGAGACAATGTTCCTCATTTGCTTCCTTAGTACTAAGTATATTCCTCTTACTAAGACAGTCATCATGTTGAATTTTATTGTTTCTTTGTCTGTACATGTGCGCACACATGCATGTTCACACACACACACACACACACACACACACACATACTCTCTCTCTCACACTCACACTCCTAAAAAGATTAAAGGTCACCAAGGTAGGGACCTTGCTGATCATGTCCATGCACTTGAGGTGACTTGTGGATGTGCCCATATCTGTGCCCCTGGGGTAAACTATGGGTCCTCCCACATGTGTAATTGGAGAACACTGTGGCCACTGCTATGGGCTTCCAAGGTGGCAGAGAGCCCGCTTGCCAGTGCAAGAGCTGCAGGAGATCCAGGTTCCATCCCTGGGTCAGAAAGATCCACTGGAGGAGGAAATGGCAACCCACTCCAGTGTTCCTGGTCTGGAGAATCCCATGGACAGAGGAACCTGGTGGGCTACAGTCCATAGGGTCGCAAAGAGTCAGATATGACTGGGCACGTATGCATAACATGTGGCCACTGCTGCATCTGTGCCCTTGGGGGACAGCACTCCCATAATTCTTCTTGGGATCTACTGTGGACATACTGTATTTTATGAATGAAGCAAAGTTGCTAATGAATAGATAAGTGAACCAGCAGGAAGCCGTGAGCTTGAGAAGCGGACCCGTGGGCGGTACCACAGCTCACCAGGCTGCATTTGGCACTTCAGCTTTGCTTTGTGCTTGTCTTCATACTGGTCAGTTGATGACCCCTCGCAGCCAGTTCTCTTTAGCTGAACTGCTATTACTATAAAATTGCTGAAATGTTTTACTGAGAAACAGATTTGATTATCTGTGGAACATATATCCATAGGAAACAACTTCCATCCACAGTAATTTAAATACTTCATTTGTTTGTTGGTTAGCAAAAAATAGCTTCTATTTAGCGAATACTCATGTGCCCAGAACTGTGTGAATGCTTTACAAATATTATCCTATGTAGTATACAGAAGTTAAAGCAGCAAGAGGGTATTTTTATTATTTTGTTTTAACAGATGAGCAAACTGAGTTTGAAAAAATTACGTAACTTGTCCGAGGTCCCTTAGCAGAATAGTGGAGACAAGATTCAAGCAGCAGTTTAAGGGAGCAGGGAGCAGATGAGCAGTGGGACTGGACAGAGGACTGTGCGCCTGAGGCCCCACTGCAGCCTGGTCAGAGCAAGCCGTGTCCCCTTCAGGCGTCTCTGTTCTATCCCAGCATGTGTCTCACTGACTCCAGGGAGTGGACATCACTGAAACGCAGAATAAGCAGCATGGCTTCCCAGTAGCACTAGTTTATTCTCTGAGCCCTTTCCTGATGTTTCTAACACATCATTTCTAAGCTTAAAGCCTCTTTCAGAGCCAGTTGCACCAAAGCCTTGAAGACATGAAAAATTGTTCTCCCTAGTTATCTTGTTTGTGTGATTTGCTTTTTATGTTTCTGATGCAAGTCTAGAAAATAGTTTTGTTTTTATATACACACACACACGTATACATATGTATGTAGAAAGAGATAAAATATTATAATGCTTATTACAGAAAACTTGGAAAGCATAGAAAAAGTGGAAAAATCTCCATAAGATCAAGTATTTTCTGCCATTAACATTCGACCTGTGACCTTCCAGTGCTTTTAATTACTACATGTACATTTGTGTTACCAAAATCACAATCTGTATGGTGCATTTGATCTGTTCTTTCTTCATTTAGTGATATATCATGAACATTTCCTCATGCTAATAAATACTCTTCCACTACCTGATTTTGGATGGGGAACATGATAGGCTTCATCTAAATGTACTGTAGTCTAATTAATTTGTTCTTTCTCATTTTCTTTATTCCCATGTTTTTGCCGGTTATTTTCATAGGACTTCTGCTGTTACTGGTGTTGAAAATCCAAAAAGGGAGTATGGACTGTTTGGCATTAATATCTGTGTAAAGGATAACTTTGGAATCATGTTCACTCTAATTATTATAGAATTTTAAGACCTTAACAGAAGAGATCTGAGCAGTCACCTGGGGTAGCCTATGACAGGGCACCTCCCTCCTACACCTTTCTCGACAGGTGAGCCAGCCTCTGCTCACAGACCTCCATAAGCAGACACCGCTCAGCTCCTCTTCATCTGTGCTAATGTGTTATGTTCCTATCTTGAGCTTAGGAACCAGATTCTGACACAAATAGATTTTGAAAAGTTGCTTCCGAAATCTTTAGAAGCATGTGCTTCAAGTGCAATGTGATTTGAGAATCTGGGAAGGAAGTCAGAGACAGGATGGCAGGCAAGATAGCACAGAATGCTGGCTTAGCTAATCGAAGCCAAGGAACTGCTGCAGACAGGCAGGGAGTGTTCTCTGACTTGCAAGCTACAGTTATTCTAATTGATTTCTGCATAGTTGTGGATAGGGATCTGCCCTCTTCCATTTATTTTTCTCTCGACAAGTAAGATGTGAAATGTTGTTCCATGCCTTTCTAATTTAAATGTTGCACATGTTGAGAACTAATCTTGCCAACCATTTTAAACCAGGCCAGAAACATAACACACTGTTGTTATTAGCCTTCGTTATTTGGTTAGAGCCAACATTTTGTTTGAAACCATGCTGCAGTATAAATCTCCTTTATAGACAAAACCTGTTTACGCCATAAAGTGGATGCAATAGGAAGGCAGCTGAGTTTTCTTGGTGAGCTGCACTGCTTTGTCTCATGAGGCTGATAAGGCCAAGGATGCTCATTTTGAGAGACTTCTTGGGAAATGAGATTCATGTTCTTTGGGATCTTATGCCTGAGCTGAGACATATAACTAATCTAAGGTGGTATGTGAAAAGTGCACATACACAGAGATCAGAGGGAGCTTAGAGGAGAAACAGAGCATTACCTCACAGCCCATACTGGGGGCTGTGGACAATGTCCTTGAAGCCATATGCGCCACATTCAGTCAACAGGCTGAGTAAACCAGCTATCTCATACACATGTGTACTACTGCTTTCCAGATATTATGAAGACACCCTGGTGGCCAGTAATAGTTTTAAATGAATTCTTATATTATTACTATTTATTGTAACTTTTTGCCTTATTGTGTATTTTTGATCAGTAGATTTGACACACAAATCTGTGTGTCAGATGAAAAATGAAGTTTTTTCATGTTATAAATGGTTTCAATTACTTGAAGATTAGAAACTTCCATTCTTTGAATCAATGCTGTCCACTAGGACTTCCTGTGATCAGGGAAATGTCTCTGCCTTGTCCAGTAGTGTAGTCATTAACTCCATACAGCACTTGAGGACTTGAAGTATGGCTAGTGGGAACTGAGGAACTGAATTTTTAATTTAAGTTAATTTTAATTGATAAATAGATACACATTAAATAGAGGATACCATGTTGGACAACACAGATCTAATGTATCCCTTTGTAGATAATTTTCTAAAAGTCCTCCCTCCTTCCCCAAGTTCCTTCTGCCACACCCCTTCCTGGTTTGTTTAGGCTTCTACCCACTTGTGGGTGTCTACCAGGCCCACTTCTTCTTAGGTGCTCCTATTCCTGAAGGTTCTTTAGCCCAAGAGAAGGGTTCTATCACAGATGCTTAATGATATGATTTTGAAAGCCTTTCCTAATCATAGAAATGAAAAGGAATGGTAAGTTACACTTTTCTTTCAACCACCATCCAGTCCTTAGGAACTTGAGGTTTCTATTTTCCTGGGATACATGAGATAGTGGTTTTCATATTTAGTTTGTTTCAAAGGTCATATAACATTATCCTTCTTTAAAAGTTGACTATTTGGTAGGCCGTAAATAATTATTCAGTTCAGTTCAGTTGCTCAGTCATGTCTGACTTTTTGCGACCCCATGAATCGCAGCACGCCAGGCCTCTCTGTCCATCACCAACTCCTGGAGTTCACCGAACTCATGAGCATCAAGTCAGTGATGCCATCCAGCCATCTCATCCTCTGTCATCCCCTTCTCCTCCTGCCCCCAATCCGTCTCAGCATCAGGGTTATTAGAAACTCAGAAATCAAAATCTTATTCTAGGGCACTCATTAAGCAAGAAATTTTCTCTTTCCTTTGCTCTCTTGATGATGATTGAGAGTGACCAAAAGGTCTTCCTTCTCTAACTCTGAAAAAAATCAACACAGGTCAGAGCATTTTATAAGTCATGACTCTTGGGGCCTTCTAAGATCATGATGGGCAGTGGCAGCACATGGTGTAACTTCTGTTAAGGTAAAATCACAAGATGATAGCCAAATATCTCTGAATATAAAATTCACCTTTGTATTTATATTATGATTGATATTTATTATAGATATAGTGCTAGTACGATTAGTAGGTAATTCAAAATCATTATCTTTCCCAAAAGATTTGTGTTGTGCAGTGTTTTAAAGCAAGATGAAGGAAGAAAGCAATAACATGTAGAATTCAAAAAGGCATATGAACTCACGCCCAAGGAGCTCTCATCAAACTAATGACCACCTTTCATGGACCAGCCTGGGAAGAGGTATTTCTCTGGAGGAGGGCCTTCAAACCCACTCGCTCCACAAGGGTGAAGGTGCAGGCTGCTCTCTGCTGCCCTCGGGGTGAGCCTTCTCACTTCCTGCTCTTCCTGCTTTGAGGCTCAGAGTTCTCTTCAGATATCAGACCCAGAGCAAGGGAAGTTTCATTTGCTGAACCCAGAGGCCAGAATGTGTCCACCCGGCTCCTGCTGGGCAGTGTGCCCTGACTCTGAACGTGCCTAGAGGCAAGGAAGCTTAAGGCCACTGCACCCCCGTGCCCAGTGTGTACACCGAGATGAGAGGGAAACGTTGATGAGTGTCTCGTAACCTCCATTCTGTGTCTTTGGATTCTTCCACTCTTCACCCTCTCTCATAAATTTCCTCCAACACATGAATCCAGACAGTTGTTTCTGACATTAAAGTTGTGTTGGACATCTCTTCTCATAGCCCCTCCATTCGCTCTGGTGGTGCCGTTTTCATGAGACACGTACCTCCATGGTCTGCTAATCTCCTTTTGGTAGGAGATACCTGGGTTGTTGCGACTGTGGTTGGCAGTTGGGTGTGTGTCTGTGTGCTGGGGACAGAGCCAAAGGGGAGGTGGTGAGGGAGTGGAGCATGGGGAAGGCCAGCCAGCAAGGACCAGTGAGCTTTTGCAAATATAAAATACCAGCCTGAATTTGCTTCCCTTTCTATTCTGTAGTAAACACAAAGGAATACAGACGGAAACTCAGTCTTCTGTGAGCCCCCAGGAAAAATATCCATCCTCTCCCTGTGCTCTTGAGGCCCCTGAAGTGTTTGAAAGGAGCCAAAGGAAAAGCACGCTTTGGGGTCCTTTCTGCTCCCTTCCTCTGGGCCTTCCTGTGCCCAGGCTGCCACCTGTTCTCCAACATCTGAGGAGCTACAGGTGACCCTTTCCACAGGACCCTGGCCTTCTCCTTGATAGATCTGTGTAGAAAAACTAATGGGCAGTGCTCATCATCCCCGTCTCTCTACTGCAGTTGGTTTAGGCATATCACTTCTTAACCTTCATGTGTTTGTTTCATGTATTTTCCTTCTGGCTACAAAATTATACCAAATGATCGTATCTTCTAAATTTTCCTTTTTCTGCTTGAATCTATATGTATATATTTATTTGATTAAAATATCTTACCCTGAAAGTCTCTGATCTTTACTGTAGGAAACTAGGACAAGGCTAATTAACTGTCAGCAAACTTTGGATTGCTGGATGTTTCCATAATTGCCCTCAAATGTGGTAATGAGGTTGCAGGTTTGAGGAAACACGAACAGTGGCTTTGGGGAAATTAACCTCTCCATTTTCAATACTGAATTCCAAATTACTGTGTATTAATGCATCTGTCTCCTGCCTTTTGTTAAATTTCAGTACCTACTAGAAATGAAAAGCTTAATCCTGCCCCCAGAACACATCCTGAAGCGAGGGGACAGTGAAGCAATAGCATATGCCTTCTTCCATCTGGCGCACTGGAAGAGGGTAGAAGGAGCTCTGAATCTTCTCCATTGTACATGGGAAGGCAGTAAGTAATTTTCTTTCTTTGAAACTTTTTTTTTAAAAGCACGAAAACATGCTAAAGCTGTTTTTGCCCTGAGCATTTGTGACGTATGATGAAAGTTTACCTATCTGTAGCTCTGCTCTGTGATATTCCATCACAGAGATGTGGTTAATTACTCGGGCTCTCTGGTTTCCCAGTGGTGGTGGGTGTTATTTTGGTGATGCTGCCTCTGCACCTCAAAAAGGCAAGTTTACACAGCAGAGGGGGTTGAATCTGGACGGTTCCAGCAGTTGTGCTGTGCTTAGTTGCTCAGTCGTGTCCGACTCTTTGCAACCTGCCAGGCTCCTCTGTCCATAGGACTTCTCCAGGCAAGAATACTGGACTGGGTTGCCATGCCCTCCTCCAGGGGATCTTCCCAACCCAGAGATCAGAGGAGCACTCTACTCCTGGAAACCCTCCTTGGAGACCCAGACAGCACCTCGGCATCATGGGAGTCTTTGGCATGGAGCCAGGGCCCTTGCTGGGCTCTGATGACCACTTCCAGGTGGCCTTTCTGGGAGGATTGGCTGAAGAGCCACAGTTATCCTCCAGGAGAGCTCGGTTGGCCAAACAAAAAGGAGCAGGAGTTATGCTTCAGGACAATTGGACCCTAGTATGGTGGCAGGGGTAGCCTTGTGTGTTGAGGAATAAATGCCTGTTAGATGGATGTGGCGATACATTGATCTGAGCAGCTACTGGCACCATCATTCTGTGTGAGAAGAAGCGGCTATAATGGTGGGTGAGACATGCTCCCAGCCCCAGAGAAGCATCTCATCCAATTGGAAGGAGTAACCAGCAGCATTAGCAGCTGCTCAGTGATTTTTCAGATGGGAGAGACCTATGAGGTGGAGCAGTCATGGGTAACCTTATGGGTCATATGAGATTTGAACCAAGCCTTGAAGAACTAGGATAGTTTTATAAGCAAGGACACTGTGAACAGTGCTAAGTGTGTGAGGGGAAGCTGTTGGGGAGAATGAAAAGGACTCAAGATTGTGGATTATTGAACAACATGTGTATTGACACTGTTATCATAAATTTAAGCAAAACAAGCATAACATGTAGCACGGGTTTCCCCCCACACTCATGGGGAAAAGAAATTTTAGAGTCTTCTGATAATTTTTCCTTAGTTCATCCTACTCTGATCAGCCTCACAAGCAAATGTCTTTTTAATCCCTTTCACTGTTTATTTTTGCTCCTTCCATTTTCATTTTGCCAATCTTCTACTCTTCCCTTTTCCTGCCCTTCCCTAACCCAGCAGGAATCTAAACTGGTACAGGAAAGGGGTGGGGAGCAGCCAAATGAGATGGAGTAAAAGTAACTTGACAGAGATAGGACTCAAGTTGATTGAAAGTTTTTTGTTTAGTTGTTTTGAAAATACTTCTTCAGAGAATTGTAGTGGGTCTAGTTAAATCATTTACTGTTTATAACTTGAGTGGTGACTTGGTGGATATCTCTACACTCACTGTTAGTGTAATAACCTACTCCAAGTGTCCTGGTCCTGGTATTTGGATGTGTTAAGACGGCAGACTCTTGCTCAGGGTGTGTGTGGACACGTGTACAATTCTCTCTGGCTTGGGCTTATTGTTGCATTTATGGTGTCCTATACAGATGAGACAAAAGAAATTTTTATTTAAACATGAGAAAGAGATAAAGCCCAGCAAGATTGAACATGAGAGGCCTTACCTAGTATTAGTCATAGTAAAATTAAATGGACAAATTGGCTTACCAAGTAAGAACATATGTATAGATTCAGTTCAGTTCAGTCGCTCAGTTGTGTCTGCCTCTTTGCGACCCCATGGACTGCAGCATTCCAGGCCTCCCTGCCCATTACCAACTCCTGGAGCTTACTCAAACTCATGTCCTTTGAGTTGGTAATACCATCCAACCATGTCATCCTCTGTCATCAACTTCTCTTCCCACCTTCAATCTTTCCCAGCATCAGGGTCTTTTCAGATGAGTCAGTTCTTCAGGTGGCCAGAGCATTGGAGTTTCAGCTTCAAAATCAGTCCTTCCAATGATTATTCAGTACTGATTTCCTTTAGGATGGACTGGTTGGATCACCTTGCAGTCCAAGGTGCTCTCAAGAGTCTCCTCCAACACCCAGTTCAAAAGCATCAATTCTTCAGCTCTCAGCTTTTTTTATGGTCCAACTCTCACATCCATACATGACTACTGGAAAAACCAAAGCTTTGACTAGACAGACCTTTGTTGGCAAAGTAATGTCTCTGCTTTTTAATATACTGTCTAGGTTGGTCATAATTTTTCTCCCAAGGAGCAAGTGCCTTTTAATTCATGGCTGCAGTCACCATCTGCAGTGAATTTGGAGCCCCCAAAAATAAAATCTGACACTGCTTCCACTGTTTCCCCATCTATTTCCCATGAAGTGATGGGACCAGATGCCATGATCTTAGTTTTCTGAATGTTGAGCTTCAAGCCAACTTTTTCACTCTCCTCTTTTACTTTCATCAAGAGGCTTAGTTCCTCTTTGCTTTCTGCCATAAGGGTGGTGGTATCTGCATATCTGACGTTATTGATATTTCTCCCCGCAATCTTGATTCCAGCTTGTGCTTCATCCAGCCTGGCATTTCTGATGATGTACGCTGCATATAAGTTAAATAAGCAGGGTGACATCATACAGCCTTGACGTACTCCTTTCTCGATTTGGAACCAGTCTGTTGTTCCATGTCCAGTTCTCACTGTTGCTTCTTGACCTTCAATGTATAGATTGGTATCTTGGGCATATAGTAATAGAAGCTTATTGATTGATTGGATCTGATTGATAAGATAGTTAGTCCTATAGAAAAGGTCAGAAGAGGCATGGAGCAAGAAGTGAGAAAGACACAGTGTTAGGAATGGCGTAACTATAAAAATAAAAAATAATGAAAAAATTCTGTTTGGAAGTTAGTTACCCATATTACCAGATAAAAATGGGGAGATGCTTTGGAAACACTGGGAAGGACGGTGACATTGTGAGAGATGTGAAATGACACAGTGATCCCTGCATCAAGCAGTGAGGTACCATTGGGGTGGTGTAATTACCTCAAATTAGATGGGTGGAACACTTTATTAGAATAAAAAGAAATGGTGAGTTTTTAGACATAAAACAGTATGGCAGAGTAGTCAGGGACCTATATGAAAGGCAAACTCTGCGTTTAATCCTTATAGATAATTGAGAACCAAGCCAGGAAATTACACAGCTGGTCAGTTTTCAAAAAGAGAGTCATACCATTCAGTTTTAGAAAAGAGAACAATGAGAGTGCTTGCCAGGTGCTGACTACCTTAGTTAGTAGTTAATTGAGGACCTTAGTAGAGGATCCCAAGAACCTTGAAAAGTGTTTGTGTAACCGTGTAATTCACAGAGGGTTTGCATTTCCATCATTTCATGGACTCCTGATGAAGTTCTGAGGCAGGCAGAACAAAGGTGGCCATCTTCGATGTTCAAGAGAGAAGCAGGTTCATTGAAGCAAGCAACCTATTGAACGTCCTGCAGGCACTGATGTTAGAATCAGGTTTACTGTGTCTTCACTGCTCTTTTCTGTAAGACCAGCTATTTAGGCCTTACGTGGGTAGATTAAGGAGAAGAGGAGCAGCCATCTCTGAAACATTTGTTTAGAAGCCCTCAATTTATACCACTACTTACTTAAGGCTGGGGTATTTCTATGCCCTTTCTAATGTTTTGAAAGCTAATCATTCTATATAAAATTATATTTTGTTATTAAATATTGACTTAAACATTTAAAATATAGAATGAGCCCAATTTTATATAAAAAGTATATTCTATGTATGAAAAAAGGTAAAAGAGGTTAGAGATAAATAGTACTCAGTTGATTGAAAGTTTTTTTGTTTGTTTGATTTGAAAATGCTTCTTCAGAGAATTGTAGCGGGTCTAGTTAAATCATTTACTGTTTATAACTTGAGGGGTGGTGACTTGGTGGATATCTCTACACTCAGTGTAATAACCTACTCCAAGTGTCCTGGTCCTGGTATTTGGATGTGTTAAGACAGCAGACTCTTGCTCAGGGTGTGCAAGAGTATATATACCTTTATACTATATATATATATATATATATACCAATATACCTTTAAGTAGATTTTTAAGTGATTTTTTTCTTCATATTTGTATTTTTCAAACTTTCTACAATAACCATATAAATTTTCTTTAAGCATAAGTACTTATGTGTATATTTGTACATGTATGTATATGTATATGCATGTATTTATAAAATAATCTTTCATTACAAGCAGTTTTTTGTTTGTTTAAAAAATACAAAGCTATAAATCTGTCTTGAAATTTAGGAGAAAGAATTACCACTCCAACTTCAGGCAGTTGTGTGCGATTGTTTGCCAAGACTTCTAGATCTGTGTCCATTCTAAGTTAAGTGGAGGCATCAAAGCTCTGGATTTTAAATCAAAAGACTTGGATTAGAATTCTGGCTCAGCTACCCATTTACTGATATTAACGTACCCATTTTTTGAAAACTGTGAAGTGCTGATGATATTGAATGCCACCGCCCTATTCCAGGTGAGCTTGGGTGAGCTTGGTGAGCTCAGGGCAGTTGCTGTGGGGGCTGCTACAGTACGGGAACCACTCCTTTTCTCTTTCTGGAGGTCAGTGGGGCTCCCCTAGACTGCCCGTGCCCAAGCTCAGGAGGCTGCACTTCCTCCAGTTCACCACTGGGTGGCGCCTTTTGACATCTCCAGTCTCAGTCTAGGTTTTCACCTTTAAATCATTTTTTTCTTCATTCTGAAATTTAAGACCGTTCCCCAACTCCCTTCCCGTTCCTCTTTTTCACTAGAAAGGGAATTCAGGGAAGAAGGTAACTACCTAATTTCACTATGTTTCATGTTAAAAGTGACTATTCTTTCAAAAATTCACTTTATCTTTTAGAAAAAGAATTAAAAGCCTTACTTATATCAAAAGTGTTGGTTAGGGGTAGGGATGAGGTATAGTTTTCTTTGCTTTTTAATGAGTTTATTATGTTGGAGCATTAGTCATCTTGTGAAATTAAGTGAGTCTCCCACCAATCAGGCTGAAATTACTAACATTTTTGATAAAACCCCAAAGTCCAGCTGATGCATGGCAGAGATTGTTTGGGTTTGAAACATATGGTGGTTTGAAAAAAAAAAAACCTGAATCCTCAACCACAAATGCATCAGCATTTCAAAGGTTTGTAAAATGTTTGATTCATCACTGTCCCAGCCCCTGAAATTACACAATGTGTTTCTCAAAGTCAAGATAATCAAGAAAGGGGAAAAGTTTTAATTTATTTAAGATTTAAAAACATGTTCCTAAGTTCATTACACAACTGCCACATTATCTGAATTATATTTATTTTAAGCACTGTAGGTTCTGGTTATCTTCACAAATATGTACACACATGATTGCAAGTATATGTTGAATATAAAAAACGTACATGAAAGAGGAAGCTCGTTTGAACTCTGTCTTTAGTTACAATGGTATTGCATCTTATAGTGCCCTGTTTTAAATGGCACATCTTCTAATTTACCTGTATTAAATTCGGATGTGGCCTTATCTCCCTCCTACCTTGATATTTTCAAGGCTCTGATTTGGCTATATTTATTTTATAAAGTGAGGTAGTCTGCTGACCACAACTGGAGATTTAATTTTCAGGTTCCGTGTATCAGAAGACTAGAATACCATAGGGTAAATCACTTAGCTTTTCTTTGTTTACATTTTCTTCCTCACTTGATCTTTATTTTCTTTTTGGAGATTTTTTTTCCCCAAAAAAATTCACTAAATAATGTATAAGATTTGAAGGTGGTGTTTCTTAGGGGGATTAAGGCAAATCTTTCCTTTGAGAGGAGAAAATGGCCCATTGTTGAAGCAAAGGATGAGATTCTGATTCTAATTTATTCTCTTTGAACCCAATGGTAAATGCTACTGGCTGTAAGATGTGATCCTTGGGGCATTTCCTCTAATCAAACCTTTCCTCCAAAAGCCTGGCACCTTTGGGACTCCTAAAGAGAAATCTCCCACCCTTCAGCCCATGGATCCAAGGCTAAATTTTATAATTTGGGAGAAAACAATGGCAGCTGAAGTCCCTGGCCATAGCCAACTTATACTAGTTGCCAGAATCCAGATATTGTACAATGCTTCCCCACCTACTGCCCAGTAGAACCAGCTTGCTCCTTTCACTTATTCAGTTTTGAGCAACTGACCATAATTTGGATCCACTGGGGCTTTTAAAGGGAAAATTCTGTCTCTTCCCTCAGATCAGTTCAGTTCAGTCGCTCAGTCGTGTCCGACTCTTTGCGACCCCGTGAATCACAGCACGCCAGGCCTCCCTGTCCATCACCAACTCCCGGAGTTCACTCAAACTCATGTCCATCGAGTCGGTGATGCCATCCAGCCATCTCATTCTCTGTCGTCCCCTTCTCCTCCCGCCCCCTGTACATTAATTTATTCATTCCTTTATTCAGTGAACATTTATAGGCATTCTTTTGGGGACATCAAGATAAGTGAGACTCTGAAATGCTTTGGGAGAAACAATGTGTGTGTGTGTACACGTACACTCACACACACGTGCACATGTTTGTGTATATAGTGTGGGTAGGAGCAGAGCTATCAGGAAGCAGGAACAGGGTATTCGAGTGTTATAGGTCACTAACGAGTCAGTGACTCTGCTCCAAAACTCTAGAATTTTTCTTTGAAATTGGAATAGAACATCTTGTAATCTAAAAGGAAAGTGGTTTTCCAAGGCCATATAACTAGATAGTGAAAAAATGTAGATCAGAATCCAGAGTTTTGAATTTTCTTTGTTGTTGTCCCCAAAGCCTCACAAAAGACAGAGAGCCTTCATGGCCATTGCCTATGTTACAGTCAGTAGAACGTAAAATGTGGGTTTTGATGATAATTTTCTATTCTATCATTTGTACTTCTAATTGTTCACAAATAAACAGCATTTGTACTTATAAGCTAGAGTATGACTTGATAGAGCAAGTAGGAGCTTGGGGTTGGTGGAAAGGGAAGGTAAAGCAAAAACTAATTTTCACTGAGCAGTCAGGCACTATGTGTAGACACCTTGAGCTCTGCCGTCATGCATAGTCCCTTTAACAGCCTCTTGAGGTCCTTGGTGTTCTCATTTTTATGGACACATAAAATGACCCACTGGACAAAGAATAATGACCATCTGAAGTCATACAGTTGTCAGCCTGGTCCAGTTTGGCTCGTCGTGAGCTGTCACCTCCACTGCTACCCCATTCAGTTCAGTTCAGTCACTCAGTCGTGTCCGACTCTTTGAGACCCCATGAATCACGGCATGCCGGGCCTCCCTGTCCATCACCAGTGTACCCTGTCATAGGGGAACTTTCACACTTATTTTCATGATTATTGTCTCATCTGTTTTCCACCCTGGGAAGTCAGCTCCATCAGTCCAGAAACAGTGCATGCTTAACTCACATTCCTGTCTCTGCTATACAAGGAAGACACATTTTGACCATGTAGAGCTGGGATTCAAACTCAGTTCTTAGTATTGCAAACAATCTGTGTAAAGTTCTCTGAGATCCTCTTTGAAAATTCAACATAGGCAAAGTATCGAACATTGCCTTCTATCCTTGCCTATATTGTGGATAGGATGAAAAGTCATTAGAATTCAGGTGGGAAAATCAAGAGTTAACTTGTTCATGTATCCATCCTTGTGTCCATTCTTTGGTTCTCTTGATTCTTTATCCAGAATTGGTCAAGTCTCTGATGGATACAACACTGATATAGGCTTGAAACCTGTCTAGAAAATGTGTCTGGGTGAGGCCAGAAGGCAGTAGTGTAATGTATCACACGTTATTGTGGAGGGCCTGCTGTGTTCACTAAGTGGTTTCATTTTGCCTCTCCCACAGAGGCACAGTAGAAACCAAGGTAGGGGAGGAGATGGTACAAAAGGAAAATGCAGAAGTGCCACTGGTTCCATGTGCTAACACTGAATATTCCAGAGTGTTTGTTTTTTTTCTGACCGACCTAGACAGCATATTAAAAAGCAGAGACATTACTTTGACAACAAGGTTCGTCTAGTCAAGGCTGTGGCTTTTCCAGTGGTCATGTATGGATGTGAGAGTTGGACTGTGAAGAAAGCTGATCACCGAAGAATTGATGCTTTTGAACTGTGGTGCTGGAGAAGACTCTTGAGAGTCCCTTGGACTGCAAGGAGACCCAACCAGTCCATCCTAGAGGAGATCAATCCTGGGTGTTCATTGGAAGGACTGATGTTGAAGCTGAAACTGCAATACTTTGGCCACCTCATGCGACGAGTTGACTCACTGGAAAAGACTGATGCTGGGAGGGATTGGGGGCAGGAGGAGAAGGGGATGACAGAGAATGAGATGGCTGGATGGCATCACCGACTCGATGGACATGAGTTTGAGTGAACTCCGGGAGTTGGTGATGGAGAGGGAGGCCTGGCGTGCTGTGATTCATGGGGTTGCGGAGAGTCGGACACGACTGAGCGACTGAACTGAACTGAACCAAATGCATGTACATTTTCGTATATTTCTTCTGAAATGTATGGTTTTGTTTTTTTTTGGATGGAAATATTTTAGGAGGTTTTTAGTCACTCATGAAGTAGATCAAATTCATAAAACAGTTCCAATGACCTTTTCTTTCATTCTGACTTGCCCTGCTAAATCAGTGTGTTACTACTTGCACTTGCAAACGTTCTGGCTATTCACCTAAAGCCACAAGGTCCTTGTGGACCAGTTACACATATTTGCAGTGAAAGGACCAGGAGGCAGGGGTGCGGCTGGCACGACTCACGTGGCGCCTCTTCCCGCTCTTTCTAGACCTCCAGTGCTTATCTCACACTTTTCTGGACCCCACCCAGCAGGGTGGATAAAGGATAGAATTGCAAACAGAAATTGTGTTTGCTTTTGTTTAGTGAAGCCAAAAGTCTTAACATTATTTTATGAACTCGATGTAAATGACAACTGACATGAGAAAGAGAAGTTTTAAGGGCACATAAGCATCCTTACTATCACGGGGCTTGGGGGCAGAGGATGGTACAGGAAGAGTGTGTGTATATTCTTTGTTGAATCATATATGGTCAGTGTCTTCACCCTCTCCGGAAAGACCAGAACTAATTAGAAGGAAAAGAGTAACTTGATGCCCCAAATTTGTATGCGTGCCAAATACTGGAGTAAAAAGCATTTGGTATCTGATTGAAAAGACACCAACCAACCATTTGATTTCTATGGTTGAACACTCTCAAGATCTCGTACTCCTATATTTCATTTAAAAAATTGCTCCCTGAAGTGCAAACTGACTTCAGTTTTGAATAAAATTTAGCATTCAAATTTATAGCCACTTTGAAAACTGAGGGTTTATTTATATCATATGAACCTAGACAGATTCTTAATTACTGGAGCCCTAGTGCACATGAAAATCTGGATTTAAAAAAAAAAAAAAAACCTTCCACATAGGTTTTTCTACATTTTTGGGATGCTTTCATAGCAGCCATCGTTTATGGGAAATGGTATTAAAATCCTGCCATATTGCAGTTTAAATGCCCCGCTTCCCAGAAGAGAGTTTAGTGGATCCTATAAAGCACTAAGTGAGCTTTTCTTTTTTTCGGTCTTGTAATTTTTTTCCTTCTCTTGAAAGCCTAGTTCTACTGAGAGAAAAGATGGTTCCTTCAAGTAATCTTTGTGTGTTAACTAAATTTTGCAGGGAACGCCTCTCTTGCTTGTTGTAATGGGCAAAATTCATATTGGTTTGCATGAAAGAGAAGGTCTGATTGAACTAGGGTGAGCCTTTCATTTTAAGAAGAGTTAAAGACTGGGGTGTTTTTAATGTTTTAATCTCTGTTTAAGAGGTTTCTGTTACAAGAGAAAAATTGATAACATTTTTACCTCAGCCAACTGCCAGCAAACTGGCTCTGCTCTAATCCCACGTTTGCAGTGATTTATATTCTCCGTGGCAATGCGCTGTAACCTCAGAGTGATAGCACTGTGGTGCAGATTGACTGCATTCCAAATGCTGGGATCACATACATAATGTTTTTACTTTTAAATAATATTCAGACACCAGAATAAATACCATATGTGCACTGATGCTGGTTACAATGGAACCTTGTCATGTCTCGTGAGGGAGAACATTCTTTGTTTCTGATTTCTGTTTGAAATAAGTATGCAAAAGACAAATATGTACATTGACAGCATTTTGAGAAGACTTTGGTAATTACACAGCTGAGGACATAGCTAGGAGTCCTTGAAATGCAGCATTTAAGGCTGAAAAGTTTGCTGTGTTGCCACCATCCTTCTTTGACACACATGAAGGCAAGGGTTGTAATTCGACATTCCCAGTGTAGGGTCTAGTTTTTTAATATTTTATATCTACGGCATGCTGTAGTTGCCGGACATCTGTGGAAGAAAAATTACCTCCTCGAGTACTGTTCATAGGAACAGTGAGACTAACGTGCTGATGACATTGTAACAGTGAGAGAAATGCATGTGAAAACGGGAAGAGATGGATTGACTGGAAACTCATAATTCAGTGTGAGACCTAATGTCATCTGATGCCCCAAAAGCAGGGCTTACGTGGCCTGACATCCTCAAAATACAGATACTCAATCTCTGCAGATCCATTTTTTCCCCCACATGATGTTGAAGATTTAAAAGTTTCATAAAGTTTAGAAATACCTCCCAAGTCATGCACTTTTAGATTCTTGTTTTTATCCATCTTGGTTGGAATTCTAATCCACCTAGACATATTTTTAAAATAGACATGCTAGAATGCCTTTCATATTTGTGCATCTGTGACATGCTCCCACAAGTCAGTCCATGTTGCTTCTTGGGGAAGCATTTCAATCCAGGTTTGTGTTATTACTATCAGTTGAGCTATACTGAATTAGTGCTCACGACACTTTCATAATGTTTTGTAGCTGAGGAAACCCTGGGCATTGGAATTGATGGCTTTGCCTACTCCTCTGCACCCCCATCCCCACCCAGTGTTGTGAGGTTTGTCCAGATATATAGTGTGAGGTTAATGTGTGAGTCATTTGTCATAACACGCCGCATCTCTGACAGTTTCTCTGGCGCATGCCTCAGCATTTGGGTAAGTCTCGCATCCTTTCTGAAAGTTACTTGTAGAAATGTTCACCATTATAAAAATGCTCAAAGTGCTCTTCGTGAAGCTGAGATGTTATGAGACAAGTATTGTGCCTCTAACATATTGTCTCTCCTTTTCAGCTTTTCGGATGATCCCTTATCCCTTGGAAAAGGGGCATCTGTTTTATCCCTACCCCATCTGTACAGAGACAGCAGATCGTGAGCTGCTTCCATGTAAGTTTCCCCTCCGTATTCCTCTCCTGGGCTGGTGAGGGTGGTGTGCCGACAATGGAGATAGAAAGAGGTGGGAATGATGAATGTTTATGATGTTCCTTGTCTTCTATTACTCTTCTCCCAAACCCTGTCCTCATTTGATAGCATAAGCATTAAAGTGAGTTATGTGTGTAGGCTTGGCTTCCTGCTCCTCCACATCTTCCCAGATTCATCAAAGGGAAAGACCCCTGGTGACTGAAGTTTAGATGAAGAGGCATCATATCCTGGCTGGTCTGAGCACAGAGACCCTAGTTTGAGGCCGATGCCCCTCTCTGGGCTGATCCACTGTGCAGGGCTTGGCCTGGGCTCTCCCGCTGGTCAGAGGCAGTCTGCACACACTGGAGTCTAAAGGAGAAGCAGAGGAGCTGCAAAAGCGTTTGGGCAGGGAGGGCAGGGCAGCATGAGGATGCTGGCATTGACACTGGAGGCAGACCCACGGGCCAGGTGGGCATGCTCTCTGCAGTGAGGCAGTGCTGTGGCGGCGCGATTTCCCGCGAGCGTCTCTCGGATGGCATTCAGTGAGCTGGTGGGATGTGTGCAGGGCACATGTGCAGCCTCAGCTCTGTCCACAGCAGGCAGAGGGCAAACCCTCCCCTTGAGGGCCTTACCAGCTGGCAGTCGGAGGGCCCGTACCACACGTGAAAAGTATGATTTGGTTTACTGTAATCCAACATTGTTTTGACAATTCCAGCTAAATAGTTATTATCAAATTATACTGCGTATAAGGAATCGTGTCCAGGCCCTTCATGTGGCCCTGCCTTAGGACATACTTTTCTCCCTCAGATAATAAGCTCCAAATTTTGACTATTCTCTCTTTCCTGTCCTCTCTCCTGCCACTCCCACCCTGCACCAGCCCCAGTTCTATCACATCTCATAGCTCTAACATAGTTAGATGCTTTGCCCAGAGGACCAGCTGAACTTTGGAGCCCTGGGTGCTTGCAAACTGTCCAGTGGCCACATTTTCTGAGATGGTTGTAAATCTTCAAAATGGTGGGGTCGGGGTGCAAAACGCGCTGCCGTCTGAGGATGAAGGAGCAGGGGCAGCTGTCTGCTGTCTGCGCTGTGCGGCGAGTTCGCGCGGGCGCTGGAGGCCTTAGTGGTGTGGTGATCCTCACCATCTGCACTTATTGTGGAAAGGGGTTTGGGTGCCTCACTCTGCTTTAGATTTGGTTTCAGAAGCAGGCTCTGTGATGGGCCCACGCTTTTTCCTTCAGCTCTTTCCTTTCAGATCCTTATTAGCACTTCTGATTTCTGGTAAGAAAGGCAGTTTTCTAAAAAGTACATTGTTTTAAAATGTTTTAATTGAGTTCAAACACGTTTCCATGGGGGATCGATTCACTATTAGCACAAGATTGTAGTTCTTAAAAGACAGTGTTTAGGAATAATCTTTGCGGTCCTAGAGTAGAAAATTATGACTCACGTTGATTTAATTGAATGCAGTGGTTCGTCTGATTTCCCTTCACAATCATTGAGTGCTGAGGGTGAGGATGAGAGGCAGATGGGTGGTTTCACATGTTGGCTGCGTAACATGTTACCTGCCTTGGGCTTACTGAGGGAGATGGAGACCCTTGGTCCTCTGGTTGGAATGGCAGTGTTGTTCACACACAGCCACACAGCTTCCTTCCACAGGGCCAGCCTTGGGTACTTTTCTCTCTGTGCAGGTCACTTGAAATTTAAAAGTTATGAAAAGCTCTAAAATCTCCCATCATTGATAGATGGATGGTCCTTGCCAAATGTTTCTCCCTCAGGGTAGTATCCTCCACTGATATAGTTAGATTGTACCAGGAAAAAATACAAGCTACATTAATATCTGGGCTTCCCAGTTGGTGCTAGAGGTAAGAACTTACCTGCTAATACAGGAGATGCAGGTTTGATCCCTGGGTTGGGAAGATCCCCTGGAGGAGGGAACGGCTACCCACTCCCGTATTCTTGCCTGGAGAATCTCATGGACAGAGGAGCCTGGCAAGCTACAGTCCATGGTCACAAAGAGTCAGACATGACTGAGTGACTTAGCATACACACATACACACTAGTATCTCCCTATGACAATGATTTAAAAATTACAGGACAATGACAACTTAGAGAGCAGAGTTTTTATTTCAGGATACTTGACTTTGGATTTTACAGGTTTTGTTCAGTGAACATGTGTTTTATAATTTGAATAAAGTTTTGTTTGTGTTTCCTTTTGAGAAAGGAATACTGTGTATTAGGCGTAGATAGTGTCACTGTCCCTGCCCATGAATGTGTGACGTCCCCATGTTAGCCCCATCATGCCCTGGATAGAGTCCTGAAGGGTAAATATGGACTTGGGAGAAGCACTAGGCCCCAGAGGCTGGCGGAGATGTTGGCGCTCATTCCTGCGAGGGCCCTACGTTTTTCCTTTCCAAAAGGCTTCAGCCAAAGCTCTGAAGAGGCCGTCCCACCTAGAGAAGTTCCCTGAGCGTGCATTTCACTGCAGCCCTAACACTTCCCTTTTGTTCTTCTCCACAGCTTTCCATGAAGTCTCAGTTTACCCCAAAAAGGAGCTTCCCTTCTTTATTCTCTTTACTGCTGGATTGTGTTCCTTCACAGCCATGCTGGCCCTCCTGACACATCAGTTCCCGGAACTCATGGGGGTCTTTGCAAAAGCTGTGAGTATTTGCCAAGAGGGAGGCCTCAGGCAGGGGGCAGGAAAAGTCATGAAAAGCAGCATAAGAGAAATGAGGGAGGGTCCTGTAAAAGTGGATGTGCTTGTACTGATCCTTTGCTCACTGATACTGAATTTTCAGTATCATCAGTGGAATCAAAATGAGAAAGTGTAGCTTGTTTATTATTGCATGCCTTGCCTCATTTCACATACAAAAAAATTCTCAGCAGTTCCCCCAAAAATGCGTGAGTTCTAAAAGAATTACATGAAGAATTAAGGAAATCCTAACAAATGAAAAATATTTGGGAGGTTATTCAGTTTTATATAAATTGAATGACATTATTTCTAATCTTTAGATATTGTAGGTCTTTCCTTCAAGAAGGATAGAATTTACATTTTCAAAGCTGATTTAAATTTTAAAAGTTGTAATGTCGACAAATTAAATTGTTTGGGGAATGAACTGAGAGGGTGTGAAGGGTGTATAGTATTAGTAAGTATAGAAATATAATGTTTAGAAGTATCGGAATCCATTAAGACTCTTTAAAGAAGGTTATGGTATACATATAGCTGATTCACTTTGCTTACAACAGAAACTAACCCAACATTGTAAAGCAACTATACTCCAATAAAAATTTTTAAAAAGAGATGCACTGAGACTGTAATATATCCACCAAATTTCAAACCTAGTCTTGGAAAAGAATATACAATATCTCATTAGTTATTATACTGGATTTATGTTAAAATGGTAATTTTTAGATATATTGAGTTAAATAAAATGACTATTTAAAATTTTTTTCTTAAAAAAAAAAAAAAAGATGGTTATGGAGAAGAGCTTTCGTAGGAAAAGTCATCTGCATTGACAACCAAGAACCATTGTTTCCTTGAAGAAAACTGACTATTTCCACCTGCACACACAGTGAGGATAAGATTACTAATTTTGCCACAGAGGAGTTTCAAACAGAAGGAGTCAGAAAAAGAATGCCAGTTGTTTCCCTGGAACTCCATTCTGATTTCGAGGCAAGTGGAGTCAGAAAGGATGATTTCTAACTTGGCTGGGTTGATTTAATCCCTTTCCAGATGATTGACATTTTCTGCTCGGCAGAGCTCAGGGACTGGAATTGTGGGAGTATTTTCATGCGTGTTGAAGATGAACTGGAAATCCCACCGGCACCTCAGTCTCAGCATTTCCAAAACTGAACTCATCACCCTCCTCCCCCCACCACCAAAACTGCTCCTCCTCCCGTATCCCTGACCTCCGCCAGTGGCTCTGACATCCACCCAGTCACTCAAGCCAGAGACTCGGCAGCCCTCCGACTCTTCCTTCTCTCACCCTTTACATCCCATCTGTCTCTGTTTCCACAGTCTGTTGGCTCTAACCTCCTGAGCCGCTCGGCGGTCAGTAGATGGAACCACCTCTTCGTATCTTCCTTCTTCCCCATGACTCTCTCTTAGTTTAGGTCTCTGTGACTTCTTGCAAGAGTCTTAACTGGTCTCCTTTTTTCCAGGCGTCTTCTCTGCCAGTATTTCCTTTGTACTGACCCAAGAATGATCTGTTTTAGAAAATCTGAGCATGTCACTTCTGTGCTTGAATTTCCCCAATGGTTTCCCACCAACATCAGGATAAAGTCACAGATCTTTAGCATGGCACACAAGGTCCTTTGTGATCTGGCCCTTGCTTGCCTCTTCAGCCTAGTCTCTCTCAACTCTTGCCCAGGCCCTGCTCTTGGGCCACAGTGAATTTCTCACCATTCCCAGATGCAACAGGCTCTTGTGCACCCCAGTGCTTTTGCACGTGCTGTTTGCACTGTGTGGAATGCCCTTCCCCACTACCACCAGCACTTGTCCAGTCTACTAATGCCTCTTTATTCTTTCATACTCGGCTTCCTTTCTAAGTTCCTCCTAAGCTGAGTTGGACACCTTTCCTCCCTGATCCCACCCATGAATACCTATATTATTACATTTATTGTACTGTATTATAATTGTTAAAATCTTGTCTGACCCCCTTTTAGAATGTGAGCTCCTTGTGAGCAGAACTGTCTTCCTCATCTCTGTATCCCCATAGCTTTGCCTTGCACATAGTAGGTTTTCAATAAATGATTATTAAATGAATCAATGGTAGTGGTTTCTGCAGAAAGAATCAGTGTAAAAACTCAGATACAGCTTAGCATTTCTTCTTTTATAATTATAACCATAGATGCTAAGAGTTGAAAGGGACCTTAAACAAATTGCTTTCCACAGTAGCTTGATGGAGATCACCTAGATGCATCTTGAATACTTTTAGCCATGGGCACTCACCTTTTCAACATGGAAGCCCGTTCCATTATTGGATCACTCAGAACTCTTCCTTTTATTGGTCAAGTCTTCCCTCCTTTAATTTCTACTTATGTTCCTATTCTACTCTCCGAAACTATAGTGAACAACTCTGCTTCCTCTTTGAAATTCTTGAGGCAGTTACTACATTCATGGCCACCTCTTATTTCTAGCTTAATACCTTCTCTTTTCTTCAGGAAGAATATCTTAAAGTTCCTTAACATGATATGATTCCTGAACCCAGTATCATCCAAGCTTCCACTGTGGATGCTCCCTAGTTTATGAGCCTATGCTATTCATTATTTTCTTCTATCCCAAGCCAACCCCTGAATTAAAATAGCTGCCAAAAGTTTGGGTAGATTAGAGTATGATGTAGTAAAATTTAAAATAAGAGTATATTTACAACATTAGACAGTGTCATTGGCCCGGTATTTTTCCTTAAACTAATGTACAGCTCTTGGTGGGAGTTTGGAATCAGGACAGTGATTCTTAGCCTCTGGTGCGCGCAGAATTCACCTGGCCCCACTACTAGGAGTTCAGAGTGTTGAGTGTTAGTGCCCAGGAATCTGTGTTTTTAACAAGCTCCCTCCCCGCCTACCACTCATTATGAAGATGGATGGGTTGAGGACTGTTCCTTCAGAGAATGCTGGCCTCACGAAAGCCAGCCTTCTAGAAGCCATCTGTGGATGCCTGGTGCAGTGTCAGAGCCATTGAGGTGACTGCTTTCTAGGAACCAGTGGTTTTACCCTGGCTGCACCTTCAAATTGTCTGGGAAGCTTAAAATTTACTGATATCTGATCTTCCAACCCAGGGGACTCTGACTTAATTGGCCTGGAGTGCAGCCTGGGTGTCTGAGTTTTCGGATGCTCCCCCTTGGTGATTTGGGTGTGCAGCCTGGGCTGAGAACCACCATATTATATGCAGTGACTGCCAGAAGCTGAGTTAACCAGGGAGAGGGCTAGAGGGGATGGCGGACACTACACAGACCACAACAGCGCGTTCCCTAGGTTAGGCGAAGATGTGTTCATTGCAGACTAAACCAAGGGCCACTCTCCTCATCTAATGTTTCCATAGTTTTATTCTGAGCCAGAGACCAAATGATTAAATAAAATATAAATTTGCCTTTATGGTCCTCTTATTTTATATGCTACCAAGGTATCATAATTTGGTCAGCTACTCACAGTTTTCAAATGTAGTTCAGATAAATTTGCTTTTAAACCTCTGCCTGGAGGATCACATTCATCTCCCCCTTCATTAAGGTTTAGCAGTTTCCAAAACGTCTGGAGAGACCTTGTGGGGAAGCAAGATGGATAGCCTGAAGGAGACAAGCCCCGTCTTCCCCCCCGCCCCCCGCCACCGAGTCTTCGCCACATTTTCACTCTTGTCACTTCATCAGGCCCCTCGTGAAGACCCCCCACAGGTTATCACAGCCGCCCTATAGGCTGCCTGCAACCATTTGCAGCTTGTGAAAATGATTTTCTCAGCCCTTGCCTGAGATAATGTCCCTGGGATAATGACTCTTAGTAGATGGAGAGAGATTGCACCGCCACCCGCCAGGCTGCGTGCAGCTTGGGAACTCTCCAGTGTGTTTACATGTTGATATGTAGCCGGTAAGGAAGCCCGTAGCCAAGTGTGAGCCACTGGAAAATAGTAAAATGAGAGGCTTCAACTGGCTCTCCCTGCCTAATCTAATCTACCTCAATGACTTAGAACTAACTCTTCCTAGAATGTTTGGTTACCAAGATAAGGTTGCTCATATAAATAAGTGATCGTTCCAAACCCAGCCTCTCGCAGAATGTGGGAAGGTCAGTGTGCTGACCTCTTCTGTTTGAAGGGCTCTGTCTTTACTCCTCTGGTCTCTCTCCTTCCCTGAGATCCAGCCCCCTGACTTCTGACTCTCATCTTCAACTTATAGGCCTTGACCTCTTTGAAGTCTGATATTGATTACAGTGAAATGTCAATTGTCTGATTGCAATAGGGCACCTGGAACTTATTCAGATAAGCAGAGGCGTTTCAAATGTTAATGAAGCATGTTGGGAGCCATGACCTTCTTCTAAATAATGGTGTTTGGGGAAAAGGAGGATCAGGCGATTGAAGTGTCACTCTCTCTTTTATTATTAGTTCAGTTGCTTTTTCTCACCACAAGACACTGATTAAATTATGGTGGGTTTTGGACCATGTATCTCTGCCCTCAGGACAGGAGTTTTGGACATTGAGATAGATGAGCTGTTGCAGGGTTGCCTGGTGTTGCTCATTCAGACTTAACTTTTCAGGCAATAACATTTCCCAAGTCCCTCAGTGAAACTGTTGTTTCTCCACGTGCATTGGTTGAGTTTTGGATCAGAAAGTGTTGACTGATTTTCAAACTTGCAAAGAAATATAAATGAGCATCCCAAGGAAGTAAGGCATGTTCTACCAAACTTTTTTTTTTTTCTGGTAATACCTCCTGATGAAAGCCACTGACCTTTGTCTAGCTACTAAGTGAAAAGAGCTTATTGGTTTTAGGCACCTTATTACATTGCTGCTGCTTCCTTGTGGGTGAGGGATGGGGAAGAGGACTAAGGAGGAAGGTGACCTAGTAACAAAGGGTGCACATCCCAACTGGGTGAATGCGAGAGAACTAGGGTCTCTAGTAAACAATTCAAAGGATTCTTTTCTCAATTCTCCCAAGGATAGAACATCCTGGATACAAGGAGAACAGTAAATGATCGCATACATGGGAGGCACCAGGACTTGCTTCTCTTGTGGAACCTGGTTGGGAAGCGCAGGCAGGGTGCATTGCATCTTGTGGCACAGTGTGGAAGGAGGGGTGTTTGCAGACCTCAAGCTGAGCAAGGCTTGCCACTGAGTTTCCAGAGGCCTCCCTTTAATCCAAGTCAGGTCAGTGCCCAAAGCAAAGCAGATAAACAGGCGGGCCTTTATTTTGAACCAGCCTTGTAACGGCATCTTCATTTGTTCTGCTGCCCATGCCATGGCTCCCTGTGTCCCCCTCCGCCCCCAGTTAGTGTAGAAAGTCACCCAGAACTCAGACTTTGAGTGGTGCCGTTCATCTCACCACTCTGGCTCGTGTTAATGCGTCAGTCATCCCTTCCCACCTCAGTTACAAGTTTGGTGGTTATAAATCTGTTTTTGGTCAGGTTTTCAGGATATGACAACTTTACCGGCAAAATCACCTTGTTCATCGGGCCCCATCTTCCATCACTTGTCAGGATGCCTGGGTCATCCAGACCAGTTTAGCACCTAGCTCCTCTTCATGGAACTATTCAGTTCAGTTCAATTCAGTCACTCAGTCATGTCCGACACATACAGGCAAATATATGTTATGGAGCCTTGACAATATCTGATTACAAAGAAATGCTATGTATGCATATTTTAAATTGTGCAGTGTTACTATGTTGGACTGATAGAATTAGGAGACTTGTTCCATATTACACCCTCAGAACTGGGATTTTACAGTCTCTTTCAGAGGCATTGTGGGCAGTAATTGCTTGTTCCAGGGTCTAGAATCTTCCACAACTGCATCCAGCTCTGAACTGAGAAGTGCAGGCCATCCAGTTAATAGGGTGAGCAACCCACGTGGTACTGTGCGCCCAGCCAAGGATAGTTTCAGAAAGTCAGGCATTGCCGTGTGTTAGCACCTACTGGAGTACAAAGCCATCCTTTCTTCACTCAAGAACTATTGAGGCTGCCTTATTCTTGTGTTTTTTTTTTTTTTGAGATGTATACTAATTTATGTTCACGTAAGCATAGGTGGAAATTAGTTATTTTTGAAGGAGAAAAATGCAGAAATAGATAATCATATATATATATATAGTTTTTCAGTTTGTTTTCCCTTCTAGGTTATTATGAAATAGTGAGTATAGTTCCCTGTGCTCTGCAGTAGTCCTTATTGGTTATCCCTTTTATACAGAGCAGTGTGTAGTGGTAATCTGAAACTCCTAATTTATCCTCCCCCTTTCCCTTTGGTAACCATAAGTTTGTTTTCTATGTCTGTGGGGCTACTTCTGCTTTGAATATAAGTTCATTTATAGCACTTGTTTTTAAGATTCTGCATATAAGCGATATCATATGATATTTGTCTTCCTCTGGCTTACTTCACTTAATATGATAATTGCTAGGTCTATCCATGTTGTTGCAGATGACATTATTTCATTCTTTTTGTGGCTCCATTTGGAGAAGGAAATGGCAACCCACTCCAGTGTTCTTGCCTGGAGAATCCCAGGGACGGGGAAGCCTGGTGGGCTGCCGTCTATGGGGTCACACAGAGTCGGACACGACTGAAGCGACTTAGCAGCAGCAGCAGCAATATTCCATTGTGTAACTATTCCAGTTCTTCTTTATCCACTCATCTGTCAATGAAAATTTAGGTTGATTCCAGGTCTTGGCTATTGGAAGTAGTGTTACAATGAACATTGAGATGCACATAGCTTTTCAAATTATGGTTTTCTCTGAATACATGCCTAGGAACGGGATTGCAGGATCGTATGGTACCTCTATTTTTAGATTTTTAAGAAATTTCTATACTGCTCTTCTGGAAAAGGTAATAATAATAATAATAATAATAATTCCTGCTGGCTTAGATGGTAAAGAATCTGCCTGCAATGCCTGAGACCCAGGTTTGATCCCTGGGTCAGGAAGATCCCCTGGAAAAGGGAATGGCTACCAACTCCAGTATTCTTGCCTAGAGAATCCCATGGACAGAGGAGTCTGGCAGGGTGCAGTCCAGCAATCACACAGAGTCGGGCACAACTCAAGCAACTTAGCACGCACACACACATATTCCTCTCCATAGCTGCTGTACCAATTGACTTTCCCAGCAACCGTGTAAAAGGGTCCTATCTCTCCATACCCTCTCTGGCATTTATTATTTGTAGGCTTTTTGATGATAGCCATTCTGACTGGTTTAAAGTGATACCTCGTAAGAGCTGTGGTTTGCATTTCTCTAATAATTAGTGATGTTGAGCATCTTTTCATGTGCCTTTTGGCCATTTTTATGCCTTCTTTGGAGAAACATCTATTTAGGTCTTTTGCCCTCTTTTTTTTTGAGCTCTATGCACTGTTGTTTATTTTGGTGATTAATTCTTGTTGGCTGCATCATTTGCCAATGTTTTCTCCCATTCTGTAGGTTGTATTTTTGTTCTGTTTATGGTTTCCTTTGCTGTGCAAAAGCTTTTAGTTTGATCAGGTCCCATTTTATTATTTTTATTTTCATTAATTACTGTAGGAGACAGATCCAAAAGGATATTGATGGGATGTATGTCAAAGAGTATTCCACCTTTGTTTTCCTCAAGGATTTTTATAGCATCTGTTTTTACATTTAGGTCTTTAATCCATTTTGAGTTTGTTTTTTGTGTATGATGTTAGCGTGTTCTAATTTCATTCATTTACATGTAATTGTTCAGTTTTCCCAGCACCATTTATTGAAGACACTGTCTTTTCTCCATTGTATGTTCTTTTTTAAAAAAATTTATTTGTTTTAATTGGTGGCTAATTGCTTTACAATATTGTAGTGGTTTTTGCCATACATTGACATGAATCAGCCATGGGTGTACATGTGTTCCCCATCCTGAACCCCCCCCCACCTCCCTCCCCATCCCATCCCTCAGGATTGTCCCAGTGCACCAGCCCTGAGTGCCCTGTCTCATGCATTGAACCTGGACCGGCGATCTATTTCACATATGTCAATGCACATGTTTCAGTGTTATTCTCTCAAATCATCCCACCCTTGCCTTCTCCCACAGAGTCCAAAAGACTGTTCTTTACATCTGTGTCTCTTTTGCTGTCTCGTATACAGGGTCATCGTTACCATCTTTCTAAATTCCATATATATGCGTTAGTATACTGTATTGATGTTTTTCTTTCTGACTTACTTCACTCTGTATAATAGGCTCCAGTTTCATCCACCTCTTTAGAACTTATTCAAATGCATTCTTTTAAAAAGCTGAGTAATATTCCATTGTGTATATGTACCACAGCTTTCTTATCCATTCGTCTGCAGGTGGACATCTAGGTTGCTTCCATGTCCTAGCTATTATAAACAGTGCTGCGATGAACACTGGAGTACATGTGTCTCTTTCAATTCTGGTTTCCTCGGTGTGTGTGCCCAGCAGTGGGATTGCTGGGTCATATGGCAGTTCTGTTTCCAGCTTTTGAAGGAATCTCCACACTGTTCTCCATAGTGGCTGTACTGGTTTGCATTCCCACCAGCAGTGTGAGAGTGTTCCCTTTTCTCCACACCCTCTCCAGAGGCCGCCTTATTCTTAAGTGCAAGTCCAAACTGACACTGAAGTCCCTCCCCAGAGCTCTTCCATTCGCTTCTGAGCGCTCTTCCTCTATTCCTTCCAGCAAAACTGAACTGTTTATCATCTTCTGGTCTTCCTAGCTGCTTTGCTTTCCCATTTCTGTTCCAGCTGTTTGTTGAGCCTGGAGCCCCCCAACCCGATCCACTGCCCCACCCCCACCCCCGCCTTGCTCACATTTCTGTCCTTACTATTCTTACCCCATCTCTGTTTTTTTCATACCCCAGCCATCCACTGGGGACTATTTCAATCGCCTCATTTTCAGCTTATCCTGTTCCTTTCAGCAGAATGGATTCTCTCCCTTTCTTGACCTTCCTGGTGCTTTGCTTGTGCATCTGTCTTCTGCTGCATTATGGTCTACCTGGTACTGTTACTTTGCTGAGTGCAGTTCTTAGTAGCTCCCTTTCCCCTCCCCCTAGGCATTGACCTTCCTGACAGTGGGACTTTTGTCCTAGACACTTCTATATCTCACCCAGTACTTAAGTGCCTTACTGAGTAAATATATTCAATTATTGTAAAATAGGCAACAGAGAAGGATTTTGAATCTTATACTCTCAAGTTTTCAGTACACAAATCTCACCCTTGGTGATCCTGCCATAATGTGGTACAAGCCTTCCCAGTTTGTATTCTACTGGTTCTTTTTTGAAAAAAGAAGAAAAGATTCTGAGGTCAAGTAAATTTGGGAAACTTGCCTACCATACTTCTTTCTGAGGACCTGCAATCCATAGAACATGTGACCAGTGGAGGAGCCTGTTCTAACTGGAGTAAATGCATATCTACCAGCTTGGCCTCAGAACCGTGCTTTCTGCTCTGTGCGTGGACTTGTGTCCTACATTGCAGTTCTGTGGGCAATTCTCGGTGGTGTAGACTGTGCTATACTCTTTACAGGGGACTGGGACAAAGGACTCCACAGTATGAGGGCCAGATATTGAACCCTTGTGAGACGATACCTTGGTTCTGAACAGAGAGCAAGGAATCCATCCAGATACCCATTCTGTACCTGGCTGGGTTTAGGCACTTCCTCTGCCAGCTGCTGATGGCTTGTGGAAAGAGGCTGATTCTTCATGAGAATATAATAAGAACAGACTTGAGATCATGTTAAATGAGTCTTAGATGAGGCACCTGGCTTTTTAAAAGGCGCTTCTCAAGAACATTATTCTCTACATGAAAGGCAGAAAGGAATTCAGTAACCAGATGAAAGAGATTTTGAAGTTCTCCTCAGAGGAGCACCTTTTCCACAAGGATGTGTGGTCCATGGACTGACCGGCCTGCTACCTTCACCCAGGCCCCCATGATGCTCACTGCTGAGCGGCTGTTTCAGAAAGGAGCATGGGCTGCAGGTGTTCAGGAGATCATAGGATCCCAAAGCAGCTCACAGCCATCCCGCAGATTGGACTTTTTGTTGTTGTTTCCTTTTTCCACTTAAAGCTCTATAACTAGACAAGCATGCGGAGAAGTTGTCGCCATGTTTTAGCTCTTCTGCTCACTCACCACCTGTCCTCTGTCCCTTTTGATGACACTGGTCATCTCCATGGGCAGCCTCATATCCTGAAGACTAGTTGGAAGGCCTCAGCACTGGGGGCAGCTGTCCAAGGAGTGAGGGGCCTGTCAGCCAACATTTCTTCCCTTTGTCCATCAGAACTCGGGCTGGGGGTGGCAGGGTTGGGGTGGGAGATGGAAACTGGAATGCAGGTTTGTTCATCAATCAGTATTTCCTACAAACATAAATGTGTAATCATAGTGTTTGGGGATTTTTTCTGATGCAGAGACTTAATACACAAGCATGGATTGGAGAGGTTTGTTTTATAGTCTTAAACAAAATCTCTCCTGAGGGACTTCCCTGGTGGTTCAGTGGTTAAGAATCTGTCTTACAATGCAGGGGATGTGGGTTCAGTCCCTAGTCATGGAACGAAAATCCCATATGCCATGGAGCAACTAAGCCCACGTGCCACAACTAAGAGCCGATGTAGTCAAAGAAAAAAAAAAAGATCTCTCCTGACCTGTGTGCTCTTCTCGTTTGTTCACAGTTCCTCAGCACTTTGTTTGCCCCCTTAAACTTTGTCATGGAAAAAGTGGAGAGCATCCTGCCATCCAGTCTGTGGCACCAGCTGACTCGGATCTAGGGGAGCCCACCCGTCCTTCCACTCACCTCGCCCAGCAGGCTGCCACCGTCTCTTTGTGCCAACTCCTCGTGGACCGCAAGAAAGCATGACTTTGAAAAAGGGAAGCCATTCCAGGATTTTAAAACCTTCATGAACTGTCTGTTCCATATTAAAAGCTGTTTTTGTTGTACAAAATTCACTGATGTTCAGTTCTATTATATTTTTCCTTCAGAAAAGAAAAAAAGTCAAAAATAAACTTTTGTGTATTGCAGCAACCAGTTGTGTGTCCCAACCCTAAAATTGTTGGTATCCAAATAAATCTATAGGTTACATTTAATTTACTAAGGTCCCCAAATCTGCTGAATACCACACGATGGTGTTCTGAACTGAGAGGACTCATTTCAGCAGGCCATTGGCACCCCTTGGCTTGGAAAATAGACTCTCTTTGGCTAAAAAGTGCCATCTTTTCAGCTCCAAACTGTGTGCCCTCATAGGCCAAATACACAAAAGAAACTTCCAGCATGAATGACAGGAGGCATGAATGAAAAGTATGTGCCATCACAGGTTGTTCTGGTTCAGAGACTCTACTCACAGAATAGAGCTCAGCACTGTGGTTCCAGGAATCATTTTGGTTTGGCTTTCTGAAATTTGTTGTGAGAAGAAAACTTCTGATGAGAAGATGCTAACCCAATAGTCTATTGTAGAACCTGCCCACTTTTCAACATTGCCATTTTTAAAATGTTTTCTCATAAGGGTAATTCCTGTTTTTATCATCTTTGCATTCTTGATGTGTGCATGTGAGCGTTCTTTGAGTGTTTTCGTGATCTAAACCAAAGTGGTTATTTGTCTTCACCATCTTTGAAAGCCTTCTCCATGAGTCACACCTGCCGAGCATGCATCTGGCTTTACTTAAGCAAAAAAGAAAAATAAATAACCTTGACTCCTCTTCTGAAGTGATAAGTACCTCTATTCAGAATCTCGATCTAGTGCTTTATAAAAAGGACTGTCCTTTACATGGTTTGTTTTCCCTTTTGTTTAGAATCCTAAATCTTTCCCCATGAGCGTTACAGTAGGCAGAGTTGGGGAAAGCACCACAACACAGCCCCCTTGGTATTTGGACTTCCTGCAACCTCCTGGTCTTCATCCAAGAGCAGAGTCAAGAGGCAGGTAATGTTTAGGTGCACAGGCCTTTTCATGCTTCGGGCAAACTTTTTTCTCTACCTTCTTTGTGCAAAGCCACAGCAGGCATATGTAGTTGGCTCTTGCCCTTACTTGGAAGAAACTTAACCCTATATCCACACCAATAGCACTGCTCTTGGGGGCAGGGTTGTGTCTGCTTGGTTCGCCTCTTTGCCTCTTCTTCCCCCAGCACAACTCTTGACCTGGAGTGATGCTCAAATGATCTGTTGGACAAATCAATGTAATATATGATAGGTACAGATAAACTTTTATTCATTTTCAGAGTAATGAGATTGGTTCCAGCAGAGAAGGACCAGGGAAGCCCTAGAATTATAACTTGGCGCTGAAAGAAAAAGTAGTAATTATTTCATGCAGTTATTTAGCAGATGAGGAAACCAAGGTTGAAAGAGATTTCAACCTGTTCAAGTTGAGACTAGATTGCGATACGCCTTAAGTGAAAGGTTCAAGAGGCTGTAGGTGATGGTAAGTGGAAATGGCCCAACACGAGTTGTTGTTAGTTGAGGGAAATACAGCAAAGAAATGTAACACACAAGGATTTAAAAGCACCTTGTGAATTTAATAATTAGGACTCTAGAGCAGTTCCATAGAGAGGGGAGGCCAAAGTTAGACTTCGACGGGTCAGGGGAGTGAATGGGAGAGGTGAAGGTGGAGAAGAGATGGTGACAGAATGAAGACTGCAGAGGGATAAGAGGATTGTTGGAGGAATGAGTCCACGGCTCAGGAGAGGAGCTAACCCTGTGGGCTAATCCCTGTCTTCTGCCTCTCTCTTCAGTACTCTGCTCAGCTCTCAGGGCAACCATGACTCACCCTCACCATTCTGACCTCCCTGGGCCTGGACACCAGGAAGGCTGCTGTATTCCCAGCACCTGCCTTACATTGCTGCCGCTGAGGACAAGCATTCAGGCCTTTCTAAGGGTTATATGCAAATCTGTGGAGAGACAAAACCAGAGCAACCAGTATGTCAGAGAAATTTTTAAGATGATTGATTTTACACAGTTCTTACATTTCTTGCCTAAGCTCCACTTTTCCTGACGTCATAAGATGGCAACTGGAATTCAGGTTGCATTTTTGCCTTCTGCTTTTGTTTCTGTTTAAGGCGACATCAAAATCCATCCCGACGGCCTTTCCTCTATAAGACACTTCCTCCCAGCAGGACAGTAAGTGTCCCATGAACTCAACTTATATATGTTTTTTGGAATACAAGTGCACACACTCTAAATATTAGCAGATTGGATCTTGCAATATATACAAGATACAATGTGACCAAATGGAAAGGTTGAACTTTTTTTTATCAGTATTTAAGTATCAATATCATTCTGTCTTTATAAAAGAATTGGGGAGCTTTCCATATTTTTATATAGCGCAGAATAATTAAACACCAACATTGCCTGTTTTTACCGATTAGATAAAACTCAGACATGAAACATCTAATTTTAGTTCTTTGTTAATGGTAGATCTTTGATCACCTTTTTACTATCTGTAATGGTGATTGGTCTATGCAAATATTCTACTTTTTATGTTTGCCTAATTTCATGTTTGCTAGGAAATTAATGCTTTCTCTAGGCATCAGATGTATTATCATGAAGTTACCCAGGTATATCTTTTATTGTATATTTAATCTCTCCTGTATTTGTGGTCATTTCACTTTTCTCATTCCTAACTTTGTGTATTTTTTCTCTTTCTCTCTTTTTCCACTCTTTAATCATCTTCTCAAAGTTTATCTTAAAGTTTTGGATCTGTTGATGCATTCTTACTTTTTATCTTGTACTTTATTATTTCTTCCTGATTTTCCTAATTCCCTTAGATGAGTACTTGGTGCATTTTTATATTATTTTAGGAAGGAGGTATTTAAGGCTATGACTTTTCCTCTAAATGTAGCTCTCTTGTTCCATAGATTTTGCTATTAAGCATTCTTCACTCTTTGCTAGAATTTTGTGTTTTGGTTTTTTTATCCAAGAGGGGTCACTTTGGGGGCATTTTCTTTAGTAATTAGTTCTCTATTACTGCCTTGAAGGGATTTATTTTTAATATTGCTTTGAAATATCTAATGAAAATATCAAAGATGTTCAACTACTGCCCCCAAATACAGTAGACCCTGACACCTCATATCCATGGACTACTTCTAAGTAAACCTTTGATCCCTGTTTCCAACATGCTTTTAAAAATTACATCTTGCTTCAGTGTAAACCTTCAGGGTGGCATTAAAATGTCTAAATGATGCTTATGTCTCTTCCACTGTTTCTGTTATTCTTATTCTCCCCGCCTCATGGCCATGCTCTTCACCAAGCAAAACCAGGTTCCCATCACATATTTGTCTTCTGCTTTGCTGTTATGATAACTCAGGCTGTATCAGGAACTGAAATGTAAAAGAAGGTGGTGGGGGCTAGACAAGGGCTTGAAGGAACTCGTCTTGAAGTTCTGGCTTTTGAGGGTCAAGAATGGCTGAGATCAAACGGGCATTGGCTGGAATGAGAACATCCAGGCAGAGGTGAATTAGCTCTCTATCAGGAATGCCTGGAGTGCTCAGGGAATGAAGACCTGCAGGTCTTCATCTTCATACTTCTGTCTCCTTCAGAGTAACAACTGTGAGTCTCCAGCAGGAGCAAAGGGCAGAACGGAAGCAGGTTTTCTTCCCCTCTTTCTCCAGCTTGTCTCTTGTTTTGACCAGTTCAAGTCCATTTCATAGTACCTTGGATCCTCAGCCTTGAATCATGTGTGTGACCAATCTTAGGAAGAAAATCTCTGGAATTGAACTCAACTGACAGTCATCATTAGGCAAGCAAACTTCAAGTGGGTCTCTTTTTGTCCAGGGGAGGGGCAGTAGGTTTTGATTTTAGAGAATATGTAATATGTTCCTGAAGTCTGGTGGCTCTTAGCTTCTGTGCATATGGCTGTTGGACCTGATGCGCCTCCCCCCAGTAGCTCTCCACTCGAGCTTTGCTGCCCCCTTTCTGAATCTGGGTACGGTTCACAGGCCCATCGGCCACCCCTTGGTGCCTCTCATTCTCTCCCTCAGGTTACCCAGACACTCTCTTCAGTGGCAGCATGTCCTTCCAAAGTCAAGGCACTTTCAGCTGCTTTTCTGATAGTTTTCTGGTGCACAGTACTACAAAATCTGGACTCCTGCTTGAAACAACAGAAGGGAGGATGCTGGGAGAAAATATGAATTAGCATCGGAATAATAATCTTCCCCATAAATCAGAGATAACCTCCTTCACATCCAGTATGAATTAGTTTCATTTGCTCTCTCATTCCTGTAAGTGTATTGAAATGTGAAGTAAAAGTGAAAGTGTTAGTCACTCAGTCATGTCCGACCCTTGCAAGTCCATGGACTATAGCCTGCCAGGCTCCTCTGTCCATGGAATTCTCCAGGCAAGAATGCTAGAGTGGGTTGACATTCCCTTCTCCAGGGGATCTTCCCAACTCAGGGGTTGAACCCAGGTCTCCTGCACTGAAGGAAGATTCTCTACCATCTGAACTACCAGGAAAGCCCATACTGAAATGTAATGAAGACCTACTGTGTACCAGGGGTAGAATCATGCTCTCCCCACTGCACTTTGAACTGCAGCTTTGATCACCCTGCATTATTTGTACATTTACTTGCCTGTCTCATGCAAAGGAAACTTAAGTTTTACATTATACACAAACTTGGGATCTGGAACTGGCGATTCTGTATTCTAGAATATAAAAGCTCAATAAATATTGGAAGGAAGGTAGGACAGACAAGGTAGAGGAGAGAATGATGCTAAATCAGAAGTGAGTACCCTTTTATAGAAGTCCAGGGAAAAGATTATTAAAATGCATTTATCCTGTTCTTGGGATAGCAGCTTAATGAGGAGCTTTTGTGAAAACTTTGCCCACTTATCATTATCTTTGGGACACATTACTTCTTACTCTGTGTTCCCCAAATAATCATTGTTTGTTTTTATGGTGCGTCAGATACCATGTCAAGGCAGGTCCTCTTTGGGTCCTCCAAACCATGTGTGGAGTGGATGCAGGTGTCCTGCCACTGAGCAGCTGCTGAGTCAAGGAGCTGGGTTTGAGCCGCAGCACTGGGGGTCACTGGTCTTGATGCTATGTGGCCACAGGGTACTTGCTTTCCTGCCTCTAATTGCCCACCCATCTGGTCTTTCCAGCTAGAGGCAGAGTACTCATCCCCTGCCTTTAGGCTAGGGGGACACTGCCTGTCAAACACCCCAGAAAGAGGCAGAGCCTGAACAGGTCTCTAAAGACAAAGTGGATTTCATGTTATTCTTCACTTTTCAGCCATGTGTGTTGTCATGGGAGGCAGCGAACAAAAGTTTCTAGGTAGATGATATGAGTACAGACCTACAGTGGATTTTGAGAAGCATTAGTTGGGTGAAATGCTCTCAGTGATAATGGGACAGTTAACCATTCTCTTGGAAATTCACTGTCATAAGCCCTGAGAATTCTCGTGATGAAGAAATCCATTTAACCCAGCACTTCTTCTCCTGCTCATCAAATCATAGATCACCCTCCTCTTTCATGAAGAAGACTTATAAACATCTCACAATATTCATTTTGGAAAACACAGGACAAGACCAGTGCTGAATCAGAAGGAGGATCCCACCGACAAGGCGTGTGCCCCTCAGGTGGGACGTGGTCATACATCTTGAGCAGGTGGGACCTGCCTGACAGAATTGAGGGGAACTCAGGGTGTGTGCAGCCTCGAGCCCCTGCTGTGCTTCCTAACTGGCATCAGGGGCTCCGTGTCCCCTCCTGAGTCTCCTTGGTGCTGGCCATAGGCCCCCAGGAGGGTCCTGGAGCCTTTAAACTGGCTCTGGATATCAACACAACTGAAAAAAGGGGAGAGATTAAGGACTGGGTTAGGTGTCGTAATTCAAGGGTTCTGTTTTCTCTCCAGTTATCTGAGAAAAACCCAGTGAGAGGGCCTGTTAAGAATTGGTTTTTTGGCCATGGTGACCGGTCAGTAACTGTCACTCTTGTGGTTCCCACCAAGTGCGATTTTTCAGCAACCCCACGGCCTATAGGTCTTATATCTAACAAATTATATTTTACGTTATTTGTTTTAAAAGCTGGTTAGTGACAACTAACATTGTCCCTCTGCAATTAGAATCTGATGTCAGAGTGAGAAAAATCCCTTGCTCACTGGGAACTCCCATGTCACTCATTCTGAATTAATGGTATTTATTCTCCCTCATTTTTTTTATTCCTAAAAAATGGCTCCCCTGGTTACAGTGTTATGTTAAGCATATTACATGTGACTCCAAAATCAGTTCATATATTACAGCTCAGTACGCCCCTTGGGTATACACTTCTGAATAGCTCTCACTCCACAGTTACAGGTCTGGATTAAACATGGTCTGCAGTAGTGGAGCCTGAGAGCGTTGTCTGTTCATTCCTGGCTCCTTGTTTTTCCTGGAAGTTTTCTTCTCCTCAGGGAAGATGTGCTTTCCAGTAGGAAAAGTATACCTGGGGAAGGTGGAAAGTATTTTTATCTAGAGTTTTCTAGAGAGGAGATTAGAAAGTGGTGGCTGTTTGGGACAGAGAGCTTGTGGCCTTCTGGATAGTTTGGAGCATGAGTGGTTGCACTGATTAAGGGAGGCAGGAGATGGTTGTGGAAGAATCCATCAAGACCATTGACAAAAATCCACAATATCTTTCCTTCTGCAACATAACATCAAAATGAGCTTTTGTTCTCTACAGTCATCAAGGCTTTGTCTTCTGTCGCAACCATGCTCTTAAGCGTCTGTATTGTAGTGTCGTTTATAGACATTTACACTTTGGGGGATTTCATAGGATGTAATGTTTAATTGGGCTTCCCTGGTGGCTCAGAGGTTGAAGCGTCTGCCTCCAATGCGGGAGACCCGGGTTCGATCCCTGGGTTGGGAAGATCCCCTGGAGAAGAAAACAGTAACCCACTCCAGTATTCTTGCCTGGAGAATCCCATGGACGGAGAAGCCTGGTAGGCTACAGTCCACGGGGTCGCAAAGAGTCAGACACGACTGAGCGACGGAACGGACGGACGGAATCTTTAATCACGTCAATAAATCCACAATGACAACACAAAGTTCTAGTGAGCCACCAGCTTCTTTCTTTGCTCCATTCACTCCTTTCTTCAGCATATGTGATGCATTGAGTTCCACCAATGAACAACAACAGAAAAATCCATTGTGCTCATGCTGGTGAGCTTGTGACCACAATGAGGGCCACAGTCCTCTGGGCCATCCATCTCTCTGGCTGAAAGTTCTCACATGGCACCTGATGCCAGGCGACACCTGTAAGCTTTCTCTGGGGTGTAGCTTTTCTGAGTAATAAACAAACACGGTGGAACAGCCAGCATGTCGTATCCAAAGGGGCTTAGGAGACTACTCTCACTGGGCCCCAAAGCCTCTCAAAAGGTGAACAAGTCAAGAGCCACTTTTCTCCTGTGAACTTTGCCAGCTCTGATTTCCCCACATGCTTTCTTTCAAACTATCTTAGCCACTGCCTAGCACAGTGTGATGAGCGCCAGGCACCTCTCTTCTTCAAGATAAGAGGAATCTTTACAGGCAGAGTGACTGCCTCGGGTCCAGGGCATGAGAGCCTCTGGAGGCCACTGCCATCTCCGTCAGCTGCAAAGGCGAAGGCCTGAGACCCTTGAGAAATGAGAATCAGATTGTGTCCAAAATACATCTCAACCTCTTGGGGCTGTCTGTACCCATATAAGGAGCTGGTCAAGAACTGTTTATCAGAAAGGTTCTTGAGGGCAAAGAGAACCTATGGGGCACTTCAATTAGCTGAGCAGGCCCTGGCTCAGCTCTGATGTGCCTGCAGCTGTCACCGGGAGGGGTATCAATGGCATTGCTACTGAAGTCTCATACACAAGGCCTACAGAAAGCCCCTTTCCCTCTCCTCAACTCCTCTGAACATTTTTGCCCATATTTGCACAGGGCCTTGGACTCCAGAAAAATGTTAGAGTGTAAAAATAGCCAAGCTATAGGTAAGTAGGTGTTTTAATCGCCTACTTTAATCAAAATGTCAGATGAGACTGTCCAATGATCACTGGTCATCACAGCCACAGAAATGCCTTAAAGGATCATTCAGTTAATCCACCTGCTTTCCCAACATGATCCAAATAAAAACAGAGAATATGAGTCATGACAGCTGCCCCAGGGCCTCATTTCTCTGTCTTGCTCCACTGTGATTATATCCACTGACAGCCTCCCACCCAAGCATCTACAGCAACACAAACAAGCTCCATTTGGCTCTCGGAAACATCTTTATATATGTGGACTTTCAGGACTTCTGTATATTTGCCTTCAAAAATATCTTTAGATGTGTTTTAGCTCAGAAGGTCTCACTAGACACTTGAAAAGCACATTGGATTTTCCAAAATTAGGAGCTCTCATATCCCACAGTCAGCTTTCCACCACAGTGAGGACTGATCTACGCTTTGAGATATTAGTTTCAGTTTTAACTTTCCAGGATGCTTTCTTCATCTCTCTTATGAAATATCTGAATCCTGATTTGATTTTCCCTGTCGGATATAGGAGCCTTTTTGAAAAAATTTCCTTTTATGACTGCACTCAGAACTTCATATTTAATGTCTCTGTCTGTCCTCCTGTCAGATTATTAACTTATTCACCTTTGCATTCTCAGTGTTAAGCACAGTATGTGTATTGCTGCTGAACAGTAAATGCTGAGCAGAGAAAAGAGGCAGAAGTGGGGCAGGGGTTGGAATCCTAGTTGTGTTTTCTTCCCAAGCTGTCTCATGTGAGAACTTAAGATCTCAGGGTTCAGGGCTGGGGTACTGGCACCCCCTTGTACAATGTAAATTGATAGTTGGAATTGAAATATTCTGTCAAGTGTGTTCAGAACCCATTTATAAGAGTCATCTGTAGAGTATCACTCTCTCCACGTGTTAGTAAAGGGCAAGACCAGCCTAAAGAAAGGTGTGAGGCTGGGACTCCTGAGAAACCCCAGATCCTCTTCTTGATCCCCACAGCTCATCCACAGTCTACTATAAACCATAGACTTCTGGAGCTGGAAGACATATAAGGAGTTGGAAGGCTAAACTGAACTATTCAAACTAGAAATTATGAAAGCAATCTCATTTACTACAATAAAATATTTAGGAATAAACTTAATGAAGGAGATTATAAAGCTGTGACTGCCAACTATAAAACATTAATAAAAAAAGCTAAAGAAGATACAAATAAAGAGAAAGACACCCATATTCATGAATTGAAAGATTTAATATTGTTAAACTGTGCATACTACCCAAAGTGATCTGCAGTTTCCGTGCATCCCTAACAAAATCCCAATCACATTTTTACAAAAAGAGAAAAAACAATAAAATTCATATGGAATTACAAAGGACCCCAACTAGCCAAAATATTCTTGAGCGAGAATAGAGCTAGAGATATCACACATCCTAATATCAAAGCATATGACAAATATACAGTAATTAAAATACTGTCATAAAGACAGACATATAGACCAATTGAACTGAATAAAGAGCCTAGAAATCAACCCATGCATATACACTCCACTGACCATCTACAAGTGTGCCAAGAATAGACACTGGGGAAAGGAGAGTATCTTCAACAAATGATGCTGGGAAAACTGGACAGCTAATGCAAAATAATTAGATTGAACCCTTATCTTACACCGTACACAATTGTCAACTCAAGGTGGATTAAAGACTTAAAAGTAAAACTTGAAACCACAAAATTCCTAGAAGAAAACACAGGGTAAAATTTCATGATGTTGGTCTTAGCAATGATTTCTTGGATACGATACCAAAAGCATAAGCAACAAAAACAAAAATAGACTAGTAGGACTATACAAATGGAAAAGCTTCTGCTCTGCAAAGGAAACAATCAACAAAGTGAAAATACAACCTCTGAAATAGGAGAAAATATCTGGAAACCACATAACCAATAATGGGGTTAATATCTGAAATACATAAGAAACTCATGCAGTCAACAGCAAAAAATCTTAATAACTTGACTTAAAAATGGACCAAGGACTCGGACAGACGTTTCTTTAAAGAAGATATGCAACTGGCCAACAAGTATATGGAAGGATGTTCAGCATCACTAATCATCACGTAAATGTAATTTAAAACCAATGAAATAAAAACATAAAAATCCCACAACATTATATCAACCTGTTAGGATGGCTATTACCAAAAACAAACAAAAGTTACTGAATGTGGGAGAGAATACAGAGAAACTGAAACCCATGTACAGTGTTGATGGGGATGTAGAATGGTACAGCTGCTATAGAAGACAATACACAGAGGTTCCTCAAAATAATTCTTTTAAAGTACTACTATATGATCCAGTGATCCCACTTCTGAATGTTTATCCAAAAGAATTGAAATCAGGAGCTTGAAGAGATAGCCACACTCCCGTGTTCATCATAGCATTGTACCCAAGAGGTGGAAATAACCTACATTGTCCATCAATGAATAAATGAATAAAGAAAATGTGGTAAGATGTACAATGGCATCAGCCATAAACAAGAAAGAAATTGTGTCCTTTGTGACAAAGTGAATGAACCTTGAGGACATCATGCTAAGTGAAATAAGCTGGTCATAGCCTGATTCTATTGTATTAATATGAAATAGCTAAAGTACTCAAACTCATGGAAGCAGAAAGTAGAATGGTGAGTGCCAGGGCATGGTGGAGGGAGAAATGGGGAGTTGCCGTTCAGTGGGTATAGCGTTTAGTCATGCGAGATAGATAAATTCTAGAGATCTGTTGAACAGCATTGTGCTTGTAATTAACAATACTATTGTTGTTCAATCGCTAAGTTGTATCTGACTCTTTGCAACCCCATGGACGCCAGGCCTCCCTGTCCTCCACTATCTGCTGGAGTCTGCTCAAGTTCATGTCCATTAAGTCTGTGATGCTGTCTAACCATCTCATAACAATACTGTACTGTATACCAGAAACTTTTTCAAGAGGGGAAAGTTCATGTTATCTGTTCTTCCTACAGTGAAAAAAACCAGTCCAGAAGGGTGTGTAGAATACTTCCTCATCCTTCTCAAAAATTTATCCTCTCATGGTTCTGGAGGTCAGGAGTTTGAAATTCAGGTGTTGGCAGAGCCGTGCTCCCTCCAGAAACTTCAGGGGAGAATCCTTCCTTGTCTTTTCCTGTTCCCGGAGCCTCCAGGCTTCCCTTGACTTGTGACTGCTTCACTCTACCCTGGGCCTCTGTCTTCTCATGGTAGTCCCCTCTGTGTATCTCTCCCTGTGTGTCTCTTGTAAGGACACTTGCTGTTGGATTTAGGGCCCACCAGGCTAATCCAGAATGCTCCTATCCCATGTCACTTACCTTCAGTTCAGTTCAGTTCAGTTGCTCAGTCGTGTCCGACTCTGCGACCCCATGAATCACAGCACGCCAGGCCTCCCTGTCCATCACCAACTCCCGGAGTACACTCAAACTCATGTCCACAGAGTCGGTATGCCATCCAGCCATCTCATTCTCTGTCGTCCCCTTCTCCTCCCGCTCCCAACCTTTCCCAGCATCAGAGTCTTTTCCAGGGAGTCAACTCGTCGCATGAGGTGGCCAAAGTATTGCAGTTTCAGCTTTAGCATCAGTCCCTCCAATGAACATCCAGGATTGATCTCCTCTAGAATGGACTGGTTGGATCTCCTTGCAGTCCAAGGGACTCTCAAGAGTCTTCTCCAGCACCACAGTTCAAAAGCATCCGTTCTTTGGCGATCAGCTTTCTTCACAGTCCAAATCTCACATCCATACATGACCACGGGAAAAACCATAGCCTTGACTAGGTGGACCTTTGTTGGCAAAGTAATGTCTCTGCTTTTTAACATGCTATCTAGGTTGGTCATCACTTTCCTTCCAAGGAGTAAGCGTCTTTTAATTTCCTGGCTGCAATCAGCATCTGCAGTGATTTTGGAGCCCCCAAAAATAAAGTCTGACACTGTTACCACTGTTTCCCCATCTATTTCCCATGAAGTGATGGGACCAGATGCCATGATCTTCGTTTTCTGAATGTTGAGCTTCAAGCCAAACTTTTCACTCTCCTCTTTCACCCTCATCAAGAGGCCTTTGAGTTCCTCTTCATTTTCTGCCATAAGGGTGGTGTCATCTGCATATCTGAGGTTATTGATATTTCTCCCAGCAATCTTGATTCCAGCTTGTGCTTCTTCCAGCCCAGCATTCCTCATGATGTACTCTGCATATAAGTTAAATAAGCAGGGTGACAATATACAACCTTGACGTACTCCTTTTCCTATTTGGAACCAGTCTGTTGTTCCATGTCCAGTTCTAACTGTTGCTTCCTGACCTGCATACAGGTTTCTCAAGAGGCAGGTCAGGTGGTCTGGTATTCCCATCTCTTTCAGAATGTTCCACAGTTTATTGTGATCACTTACCTTAATCACATCTAAATAAGGTCACATTTACAGGTTCTCTGGGATGTGAGTATCCTTTGTTGGGGGGCCCTACCACTCCATTACATACTCAAACAAAGGTGAATTTTTTAAGCATAGAGACTGATATATTTTATACTTTATTTTAAAAAAAAAATTTGAAGCCAATAAAAATTAACAGAAAAGTTGGCAGTGTTGTCCAAAGGCCTTCCTTTGAGATTTAGTTGCTGATATGCTGCCCCATCACCCCCAAAGACTTCAGTGTGCATTTCCCATAAACAAGGATGTTCCTCTATGTAACCACAGTGTGACTGTCAAAACCAGGAAAGCGACACTGACATAGAACAACTTCACTTCTCCACGTCAACCATCCCATCTAAGTTCCTCCAGTTGTCCTAATACTGGCTTCATAGCCAAAGGACCTGCTTCAGAACCAAACGTGGCATTTAGCTATCCCATCACTTCACTTCTCTTCACCTGAAACAGATCCTGTCTTTTTTTGAGCTTCAAATCCTTAACAGTTCTGGAGATTGAAGGTCAGTTACTTTGTAGAATATTCTTCAATTTGGGCTGATATATCCTCATGATTAGATTGAGAGATATGTCTTTCTCAGGACCACCCCCAAAGTAATGCTGTGTTCTTCTCATTGCATCCTACTGATTACCTATGTTTTCAATTTGTATGATCACTGGCAATGAAAATTTTGATCATTTGGTTAAGGTGTATCTCCCAGGCCTCTCCCCTTATAATTAGTATTTTGTGAAAAGGATTTTTTTACTTTGTGTAAATTTCCTATTCCCAACTTTCAATTTATTAGTGTATTTATTTGTATCTGAAAGGTTTTAATCTGTTAGAATTATTGTTTATTTTGATCCTCAAATTGTGTTGTGTTTAGCTAGAAGGAGCCATTTAGTCTGGTTCTGTGTCTTTGTGACATGTCCCCATCATTCTGTGATCACTTCCTTGCTTTCTGGCACAAGATAAGATATTCTAAGCTTAGTTTGTAATTTCTTTGCCCTAAAAGGAGCTCTGGGTCCTTTCAGTGGAAAAAAAGCGTTTCGAGAAACGTGTTTGCTCTGTGCGTTTTCCAGACTGTTGTTGTGACAGTTTCTCTCTGTTGCTTTTCTCTTCATTCCTTCCACATGCCGTGTTTTTACCACCAGTGTGCCTTCCCCTCCCTTCCTCCCCAGCTCTGCCCCCACATAGGCCATTCTGTTTCTCTGTTGATACTTGGGAGCTCTAACTCTGTGAAACCAGCAGCCATGTGATAACAACCCTGTACCCTGGGAAAGGCTGGTGTGTTGTTGGCAGGCATGCTGGGCAACCAACTGGCCCTGGTTGGAGAAACTTGGCTTGAGGACTTCATGGCAGGTAGCTCAATGAGCTTCAATACCTGATACGTGTGAGGCGTTCCCAGGCACAAGTGAGGATCAGGCCCAGGGGCTGACCTGCCATTTTACACTGTGAGAACAACTGGTTTCTTATTTTATCTTAGTTCAGCTTTTCCTGGGATTGATTCCCCTGACTCTTTGAAGTTTGAATGTTGTTGCCTGTTCTTCCCTTGCTAGCATCCTTGGAGAAGGAAAAACTGAAAGGTCTAACTAACCCAACCATCCTTGCTTCTGCTTAGCTAGAGAATTTTCACCCAGACTATGCCATGGGGTGGGGCCAGTTGGTTTCCTCAAGATGGTGAACGGAGCCTGGGGGCTACCATGGGCTAGCAGTCCACACGGTGCTCACACACAGCTGACCCGGTCCTTCCAGCTTATGTCCCAACTCCTACCTCCTGGATTGGCCAGGACAACCCAAGATGTAGCCCCCAACATCTGGATACTTTATCCTTCTCCTCAGCCTCTCTGTCCTCTCTGACCTGCCCTTAGGTCTTTTTCGCTGAAGCCCTCCCTAGCATGTCTTCCCATACCCTCTCCATCCCTGGAGTCAGCGAAGTCTCGGCTTTCCCCCAAATTTACCATCCGTCACTCCAGCCTCTCTTGAAAGTGAAAGTCACTCAGTTGTGTCCAATCTGTGACCCCATGGACTGTAGCCTGCTAGGCTCCTCTGTCCATGGAATTCTCCAGGCGAGAATACTGGAGTGGGTTGCTATTCCCATCTCCAGGGGATCTTCCTAACCCAGGAATCAAACTCAAGTCTCCTCCATTGCAAGAGGATTCTTTACCATCTGAGTCACCAGGGAAGCCCAAGAATACTGGAGTGGGTAGCTTATCCCTCTCCACCAGATCTTCCTGACCCAGGAATCGAACTGGAGTCTTCTGCATTGCAGGTAGATTCAAACCCTGTCAAACTTCCCAGGAGGGGACACTGACCTCTGGGCCACCAACCCAGAGGTGAGCAAGAGGGCCTTGACATACTTGCTGAGAGGGCTCAGTTTCTTTCCTTCACTGAACTAGGGAAGAGGATAGACAGTTGTGGTAAGCATGATGTGGGATGAAGAGTTGGAGTCGATTGTCATGCTAGACTGTGAAATTTAAACAAGTGAAGGAAGAGGCTAAGAGAGAGGAAAAGAAAGCTGAGTTTCAGAGAGGCTGTTAGCATGAATGATACGGGGAGAGTAGCTACTTTGGTTCCCAACATCTTTCTAGAAACAAACATTATTTCATTCAAAGCCCAACTGCACTTTGCTTCATGTCCAGGAATTCTCTCAGATCTGTATAATCTTACAATAAGTGTCTCATTTTGAGTGAATTTTTATTTGTTGCCACCAAAAGAGCCTTTCTTGAATATTCTTGGTGAAGGTTTTGCCTTCAAGATCTATCCAGTGGAGACAGAGGGGTCAAGTCGAGATGTATCTATAATATCAACCCTGAGAGAAGGATTCTACCCCTCTTACCTCACAGTGCCGTTGGTCATCCTTCCTTTTAGGTCCATGTCGAGACAAGGATGTACTGTCTTCTTTCCTGTCATCCACTGATATCTGGACACTTTGGTGGTTTAGTCACTAAGTCATGTCTGACTCTCGTGACCCCATGAACTATGGCTCACCAGGCTCCTCTGTCCATGGGATTCTCCAGGTAAGAGTACTGGAGTGGGTTGCCATTTCCTTCTCCAGGGGATCTTCCCAACCCAGGGATCATGTGGGTCTCCTGCATTGCAGGCAGATTCTCTATCAACTGAGCCACCAGGGAAGCCCCTGGACACTGTTCCATGTTCCCTAATAAATGTAGATAGAAATTTCCCCTCCCCTTCCTTTCCTTGCCATCATCTTGGGCAACTTCCATGTCTACATGGACGATTCATGCAACAGGTCAGCTCTGCAATTCCTCGCCCTATCCATTCCAAAAATAATGAAAACAATACATAAAAAGTGATTAGTATTTTATAGGCTAGGAAATATTTTTCCAGTCATAATCTCACTTTGTTTTGGTTTTTGAACTGCACTCCCAAAGCCAAATCATCGACTCATCCTTTTATAACTGGCTCATTTCCAAAACCTGGATGTCTTGATTTTCCTTCCATGAAGACAATTTCTTAGGCTCTTATTTTTTCCCTTTAGTTTCTCCCAGTAAGCCTGCCCTTAGGATTCATCAAGACCCTCTGTCTTTTTCCTTACCTAATCTCATAGGCTCCCAGCTCCCTTGGGGTTTCCTTCCCAGTTCAGCCAGCCCCACGCTTGGCCATGACAACCTGTGTGGATGTCGAGCCACAGCTTCCCTCATTCTCTCATCCCCACTGCGCTCACCTTGTGCATCTTGGCTCATCACAACACTTGCTCTTGTGGCTCAAGCTCTCTTCATGCAAACGTATACTCTCTCCCTCTCCCTTTTCCCTCCTCCCTCCCTCCTCCCCAGTCTCTTTCATTTTCTCTCTCATCCCAGGTGGGCCCCCAATACCATTTAATAATATTGCATTAATTCTTCGTGAACTCCTGACCTCTGTTTTCTTTTCCCCAGTCTAGATTCTCCTTCTCACCCAGCCTCTGACTCTCCCCCAGGACAGCCCACATCAGGTTTTCTCTCTTCCTCTGCTGTCTCTGTTTCAGGTCACCTTTTCATTGATCTGAACAAATAGTCGAGTATTTTTATAGAAACCAACCATTCTTCAATCTTGCTTCTCCCTGAAGCTGTCATTCAGTATCTTCCCACCCCTTCTTGAGATTCATACTCAGGGCTTTGTCCCTGGTTTCCCTTCACATCTTCTATCTTCAACCCTCAAAACTTTGCTCTGTCAGAATCTGCTCTTTCAAAAGGGAAACAGTGACAGCCTAATTCCCAGTTCCAATGTGATCATAGAGCCCCAGGAACTCTCCTCCTTTGACCTTTAAGACACTTCTCCAGATTCTCCTTGAGGCTCTCTGATCTGTTTTCCTTTCCACTCTATAAATACATGCCTCTCCCCAAGGTCTCTTCTTGTCCTGGAGGGCCTTCTTGCTTCACTTCTGGGCCATCTTATTCCTTTGCATAGCTTCACCCATGCGCTGCCCACTCTCTCCACCCACCGCTGCTCCACCCCATCTCTTCTGAGCTCCTGACCTGCATTTCCAAATACCAGTAAGACCTCTAACTTCAAACCTGGCATGTCTCAAACAGTACTTACCATCTTTACCCTAAAAATCCCCCATCTTGTGTAAATGACACCACCAACCACTCACACATGTGGAAACCCTCGCAGGTGAATTCCCACAGTTAACCAATAGCTCATCCTGCCAGGTGGCCAAACAGTTTTGGGTCCGTTCTGCAATGGTGGGCCTATACCTGTGCCTTCAATCAGTTGCTATTACCCTTGCCTGATTTGGCTGCCTCCAAACTTCTGTCTTCTCAAGCTTGAAACACAGGTTGTATCTGTGCGTGTGTGTGTGTATTCAGTCACTAAGTCATGTCCAACTCTTTGTGACTTCATGGACTGCAGTACGCCAGGCTTCCCTGTCCTTGACTGTCTCCCAGAGTTTTCTTAGATTCATGTCCATTGAGTTGGTGATGCCATATAACCATCTCATCCTCTGCCAACCTCTTCTCCTTTTGTCCTCAGTCTTTCCCAACATCTGGGTCTTTTCCAGTGAGTTGCTTTTCGCATCAGGTGGCCAGAGTATGGGAGCTTCAGCATCAGTTCTTCCAATGAATAGTAGGTTATATCAGACCATTTCCACCTCAGAGATAGCACTGATTCCTCCTTGTATGCAAAGAAAAGTTCAGACTCCCTGGAAGGGCGTTCAAGGCTTTCCCCACACCCTCTGTGCCCTCAATCCCTGTCACAACATTGTTTGCTAATAGGCTATTCTCCAGCACAAAATAAATTTTTAAAAAAAATAATAAATAAAATAAACTGAAATTATAAAAAGGGGAAAGTGAATGCAGCATGAGTGACCCAGTGAGGATTTTTTTTTGACAATTTCTGATAACAGTGTGTAGCTGTGACAGCCTGCCACGGGAACACCCTCAAGGACTCGGGGGGATGTGACTGATTGTTGCGATGGTCCACACCTACTATGTATGCTTCCCCTGCAGAGTCTCGGCTTCTCTTCCCATGAAGATAGGCTCTGCCTGGGCATCAGTCTGTAAAGGCAAAACGTGTCACCATGCGGCTAGTTGCTAGAGTGATGAGGAAGAGGAGAGGAGGGAGGGTAGCATGGAGGCAGGCATCTCTCACCAAAGAAAGGCAACTGAGGACCAATTTGGGAAAATTAACTTTGGCCTGTGCTTCCTAACTTCTTCATATTATTTTGGGAAATTTCACTGGAAAATAATTTGGAGCTCATATTGACCAGATAATTAATTTCTTTTTCTGCTTGTTTTTGCTTTTGAGTTTGTGCCAACCTTAGAACTTAGGGATGAAGTGTCAGTGGACCAGAAAAGCACATGGAGACAAGATTGAGTGCAAACATGTATTAAACACACTATGTGCTTAATGCTGGGGGGAGTACCGAATGGCCTAGCACAGTCATTTCCAAACAATGCTGCACGTTGGAATCACTGGGCAACTTAACAAATAAATCAATACATCCCAAAGCCTGTGTTACACTCCACATCAATTCAATAGAATGTCTGGGTGGATCAGTAATTTTTAAAGATTCTCCAAGGTGATTTCCATGTGCAGTGAAGATTGGGAACAACTGGTCTGGGGAAAAGAAACTGAGCTTTGGAGTAAACCGGACCCACATTCACTTTCTGGTTCTTTCCCTCACCAGCTGTGTGACCTTAAAAATAAATGTAACCTCTCTGAAAATTCTGAAAGAGATGGGAATACCAGATCTCACCTGTCCTGCCTCTTAAGAAATCTGTATCCAGGTCAGGAAGCAACAGTTAGAACTGGACATGGAACAACAGACTGGTTCCAAATAGGTAAAGGAGTACATCAAGGCTGTATATTGTCACCCTACTTATTTAACTTATATGCAGAGTACATCATGAGGAACGCTGGGCTGGATGAAGCACCAGCTGGAATCAAGATTGCTGGGAGAAATATCAATAACCTCAGATATGCAGTTAACACTACCCTTATGGCAGAAAGTGAAGAAGAAGTGAAGAGCCTCTTGATGAAAGTGAAAGAGCAGAGTGTAAAGGTTGGCTTAAAGCTCAACATTCAAAAAACTAAGATCATGGCATCCAGTCCCATCACTTCATGGCAAATAGATGGAGAAACAGTGGCAGTCTTTATTTTGGGGGGCTCCAAAATCATTGCAGATGATGAACACAGTCATGAAATAAAAAGACACTTACTCCTTTGAAGAAAAGGTATGACCAACCTAGACAGCATATTAAAAAGCAGAGACATTACTTTGCCAACAAAGGTCCAACTAGTCAAGGCTATGGTTTTTCTAGTAGTCATATATGTATTTGAGAATTGGACTATAAAGACAGCCGAGCACCTAAGAGTTGATGCTTTTAAATTGTGGTGTTGGAGAAGACTCTTGAGAGTCCCTTGGACTGCAAGGAAATCCAGCCAGTCCATCCTAAAGGAAATCAGTCCTGAATGTTCATTGGAAGGACTGATGCTGAAGCTGAAACTCCAGTACTTTGGCCACCTGATGCGAAGAGCTGACTCATTTGAAAAGACCCTGATGCTGGGAAGATTGAAGGCAGGAGGAGAAGGGGATGACAGAGGTTGGATGGCATCACCGACTCAATGGACATGAGTTTGGGTGGCCTCCGGGAGTTGGTGATGGGCAGGGAGGCCTGGCATGCTGCAGTCCATAGGGTTGCAAAGAGTCGGACACGACTGAGTGACTGAACTGAACTGAACCTCTCTGAACCTCAGTTTTCCTTCTTGGCAAAGAGAGATTCCCACATCACTTTGAAGAGTTGTGGTAAATATCAAATGAGGTGAAAGAATAAAGCACATATGTTACACAGTAAAGGATTGTCAGTAAAGAACTTGTAGCAGAAATAAAAATAACCAGTCATTATTCAAGACAGAGTCAACTAAGTGCTAACAGTAATGCATGAAAGAAGACAAGAGAAGCAAATGCCAATTCTGCCCAGAAGCTTCACAGAAAAGATGGCCATTGAGTTGAATAGAGTTCCCTGTGCTATACAGTAGGTCCTTGTCAGGTATCAATTTTAAACACAGTAGTGTGTACATGTCCATCCCAAAGTCCCTAACTATCCCTTCCATCCATCCTTCACCCTGGCAACCACGTTTGTTCTCCAAGTCTGTGGGTCTCTTTCTGTTTTGTAAGTTCATTTGTATCATTTCTCTTTAGATTCCACATATAAAAGGTGTCATACATTATTTCCCCTTCTCTGTCTGACTTATTTCACTCAGTATGACAGTCTCTAGGTCCATCCATGTTGCTGAAAATGGCATTATTCCATTCTTTTTAATGGATGAGTAATATTCCATTATATACATATACCACATCTTCTTTATCCATTTGTCTGTCAATGGACGTTTAGGTTGCTTCAATAACTTGGCTATTGTAAGCAACATTACAATATTGTAAAAAACAAAGTGAACATTGGGGTACATGTATCCTTTAGGATTATGTTTTTCTCCAGGTATATGCCTAGGAGTGGTATTGCAGGGTCAGATGGTGACTCTATTTTTAGTTTTTTTAAGGAACCTCCATACTGTCCTCCATAGTGGCTGTATCAATTTACATTTCCACCAAGAGTGTAGGAGGGTGGTGATGGTTTAGTTGCTAAGTCATGTCTGATTCTTGCGACCCCATGGACTGTAGCCAGCCAGGTTCCTCTGTCCATGGGATTCTTCAGGCAAGAATACTGGAATGGGTTGCCATTTCCTTCTCCAAGGGATCTTCCCAACCCAGGAATCAAACCCGGGTCTCCTCCATTGCAGGCAGATTCTATACCAACTCTAGGAGGGTACTTGAAGTTATTTTAGTATAGCCAAATTTATGGAAGAAAATTTGAAAACTAGACTACCTCTTTAAAATGTTTATACCATTTAAGACTATTTATAACTTTTAGTATTAAGTTCCATCGGTTAGGAACCATCACATGATAAAACTGTGCTGTGAATTTACATTAATTTTCTAATGAGTGGGATCTGCATTCTTATAAAATTCTATTAAAGCTTCTGTTTTGCTGCATCTAAGGAACAGACAACTCAGAAGACCTTTCAGCATATGTAAAGGCCATAACACTACTCTTCTCAGATGGTATTAGGTTCAGATGTTGGTCACTGCTAGCTATTATCTAGAAAATATGAGAGGTATGGACATTCTTTCTATATGCTCAAAATCCTGGCTTAATTATATAATTTATTCACCAAACTTTATTTGAAGTCCTCCTAAGGTGTCCACATACACACACACACACACAGTGTCTAAATACAGAGCCAAATAGTATTTGTTGTCCAGTGACTCACACAGGAGTGTTGTTTTATAAGGATGCCTAAAGCTAAGTTAAATGGTCTCTGTTAAATGATGTGCTTGAGAAGTAATGAGATGCTGCAGGGCCTCCAGTGATTGAGTGTGAAGTGAACAGTCCAGGCGGGCGGCTCCTTGTGGAAGGCACATGAGAGAGTCAGGTGGTGGCTGCGCCTTTCATTTTGAACCCCAGCTTCTTTGACTGCAAGACAGGAAGGTCATACCAGAAATTTATTTCCAGGGTCATCCCAGTTCTCATCTGTAGCGAGTCTGGGGGTCTGTAAGAGTTCATGGGATGGGCTGGCCATGCAGCTTCTGGCAGTGAGGTGTGTATATTCAACTGGGAAGAGGGGAAGTGTCAGGAAGGCTATCAGCCACACCAGTCAGGAAACACACACCACCCCAGTTGTATTAACAGGCAATTTAATAGAGAGAATTCCTAAGTGGGTTCTGGAGAACATAAGGGAAATTCTGAGGTATTACAGAGACAGGAAGTGCAGGAAGCAGCTAGGGGTAGAGGAACAAAGGGAAAAGGTTGGGATCACTAGAAACTTGGAGAAGAGGCCCTGGAGCTGAAGCAGGGCTCCTGCCCAGATGGGACTAGTGTCGCTCAGGGTCACAGCGAGGCTGGTTCTGGAGTGTGGGAAAACCTGCAAACTGGAAATAGCTGCTGCTTCAGGAAGAACTGCTGGAGTAACACCCAAGGGAACATCCCACGGAAAGGAGCAGTCTCCCTCTCAGCGCCTCCTTCTGGAAGAGCCTAGCAGGGAGCAGCCTGTAAAGCAGAAATGTAGTTTGCAGCCTCAGCCTTGTGCCCCAGCCAGGAGGGTTGGCTTGGAGCTGAGAAATGACTGTCTAGTAACCAGTCCTAGAGGGGCAGCTCAAGCCAGGGATGTAGTTGACACAGGTAGTAATCACGTCTACCGTGTCCAAGCATCCACTTTCTATCGTTTCACCCTGCTCGGTCATAAATCCTCTCAGGCCTCTTATGACACGATCAGCACTGTCATTCACCTGTGACCAAGGAAGAATTGAAGTCAGAGAGGTTAAGTAACGCCCCTGCATGTGAGGGGCAGAATGGGGATCTGGACATGGGTGATCGCAAAGCTCTTCCCTTCACAGGCTCCAGTGTTTGCTGAAAAGATGCTTGCTGGATACGTTTGGAAAGGTGAGTTCAGGCTCATTTGTGGAGGGGTAGGGGATTTGGGCCTTTTAGGCAATGGAACCAATGAAAAATTTGGAAAATGGCAGTAAAACGGTGGCCACATGTTTTATTTGGTCAGAGTCTACAAGATGGGTTGGCGAGAGAGGAGTCTGGTGCCAGGAGCCTCATCATGAATTAACTGTGCTGATTTTGGTTTGGGTGGCAGCAATGAGAAAGGAAGGAGAAAGGAGAAATTTTTTGGAAGAAAGAGTGAACAAGAATGGCTGAACATAGATACTGTATGAAAAGTAGGACTCAAAATTCTTAAGTTGGGGGATCTAGAAAACTAACAAGAGTGACACTGCTTTCAGAAATAGAAATTCTGTGAATTCTGGAATTTTTTCTTTTAGAATATGACCTTTGCCTGCCTCACTCCTTCTAGTCCTCCAACACCTCCATGACAGTATGGAGAGCAGAAGAGTCTGGTGTTCTGCTGTCTCACCCTGGTTATCATCAATAAAGTTACTAATTTAGATTAGCAGTAACTATGTACTATGTAGTCAGGGAAAATGTGAGATTAGAGATGAAGAATTGGATTCTACTCTCAATCTGTTATTATTTGCTACATATTTTACTTTATCAGAGTTATTTCACAGTGTGACTAGAAGCGTTTATTGGGATAATGGATAGCCCTGGTTCTCTGACTTCAGTATTCATCATAATCACCTGAGGAGCTTTTAAGAAATACCAACACCTAGACTTATTTTCAGAGTGTCTGATTTTATTCATCTTGGACCTGATATTATTTTTTTGCTGAGGCTAAAACCTGTTTGAGGTGGGGCCCCAAGAGGCGGAGGTTTAGGAGGTGAGGTGGAGGGCGTGGCCAGGACCTGGTACTGTGTTTCTTTTTTTTTGTATCATCATCTTTGGTTATCTACTATCTGAGTGCTCCCTCATGTGCCTTCTTTGTTGACCCCAGAGTGTTTACTAATGCAAACCTCAGGCTCAAGTGTTTTCCCACCAGAAAACTCACCTGGAACTGGTAAGGAGGGTGGTGCGCACCTTGCAAGAAGAGTCCAGAGAGGAAAAGATCTCTGCTTGCCAGTAGAGACACAGCTCAGTAGGCATTTTGGATTTTCATAGCCTCAACCAATGAAAACTTATTTAAATTTCCCACTGGACTTAGATGAGAGCAAGAACCTGTCACTCTTTCTAATGTTATGTGGGTACAATGGGGCTCTCTGAGAGAATAGGTATTATGTACTAATGCCATTCTTAGAAGGGCAGCATGGTCCATTTAAGTGATCCAAACTGAGTAGAGCTCCAGTTTGGACTGCAGTGTAATCTAAACTAACCTTGAAATTCCCTTCTAAGTGTATGAAGATGGTAGACCTCTGCTCACACGGTTCAACATAGCTTCTCTAGTGTGGAAACAGACTGCTGCCTCTTTCCTGAGCCCTTAAAGGGTGGTTGCTGTGTGTTTTAAAAAGGGCCATTTGTACCTGAAAACTGTGAGTTGTCACAGTAGGAGTCTTGGCCTGTTCTGGCTTTCTGCACCTTACCTGAAAGCAGAGAGCACAGATTTACTTTTTGTTGCTATTGTTGTTTCACTGTTATTTATATTTTTAATTTTTATTTTACATTGGAGTATAGTTGATTTACAATGTTGTGTTAGTTTTAGGAGTACAGCAAAGTGATTTAGTTATATACGTACATATATCTATTCTTCTTCAGATTCTTTTCCCATATATGTCATTACAGATTATTGAGTGGTGTTCCCTGTGCTATACAGTAGGTCCTTGTTGATTGTCTGTTTTATGTATATTAATAGTAGTTTGAGATTACCAGATTGGCTTTTTAAGCTCGTGTATCTGAGTACTCTGACTACTGTGTATAGAACTGTAGACGCGAATCAGTGTGGAGCAGAATTTCATTATGAGAGGAAGCTTTTGTGTACCCACTCTCAGTTAAGCTAATGCAAAGGTACTAGACTCTGCTCACCCTAGAGGGAGGATGTAACAGAATCCTTTAAAAATTCCCGTGGCTTATCAGTTTGCAAAAAGAGCCCTAGAGGCTTCTGGTAGGTGAGGAATGCCGGACCCCATGCTCTTCTTTCTGAGAGCTGAAATTAGAGAAATCTGTTTCTAAGAGTGTGGCATCTGCTGGCATGAGAAAACTTCAAGAGCCCAAAGGGGAATTCCTTATGAGGTGACGCAGGCTCAAAGAAGGGTTCCAGCAAAACACGTAGACAAGCCTGAAGAACCTCGGGACCGATACACCATTGTCTTTGAGGGCAATGACGGACCATGTGGGTGAAAGTGAAGAGAGTGATCCCTTGAAACCCAAGTGTGAACTTTGGGTTCTACCAGGATCTGGTCCAGCAAGAGTGTTACCTGATCCTTGAGCTAGAGTCCTTTCAACTTTCCAGGATTAGTGAAGTGACAGCACCTTACCTGAAAAAGTCGCAGAAACAATGATGCCAAGGCCAAAGAGACTTACCAGTTATGCTCCTTTAAAAGTACTGACCCATATGGGCTTAGTGAGTCTGCAGAATTCGTGGACAACTTGAAATGGGAACTCCAAGAGAAAGAGTCTGAATTTCTGCTAATTAGGATACGTAGATGAATAAGCGATAAACTGGGGGGAAATATGTAAAGCTAGGTAGGAGGGTTATAAGAGAAACACTAGCTTTCAAGCTCCAGTTATTCATCTGTGATGAGAAGAGGGATAAAGAGTATGGGGGAACACGATTCTCAGTTACATGCTAATATTGTGTCTCAAGACAACCAGCTCTCAGGGACCATTAGGCATTTGGGATCTTTTTGATCATCTACCGGAAATGAATGTGAGTGTGAATTTCTGCCGCTTTCATGAGTAGATCATTGTATTTATAAACCTAAAGATTTACTTGAAGACACCTCCTGAGCCACACAATGAATAGGAAACTATAGAAATTACTGTATAAAAATCAGAGCTTTGTTGAATTTAAGAAGCATTTAGAAAGTATTTAATGGGTACTTAATGATTTTCTGTTCCTATACTTCAGTCCAGTTGCTCAGCTGTGTCTGACTCTTGTGACCCCAGGGGCTGCAGCATGCCAGGCTTCCCTGTCCATGCTCAAACTCATGTCCATTGAGTCGGTGATGCCATCCAACCATCTCATCTCTGATGTCTGCTTCTCCTCCTGCTTTTAATCTTTCCCAGCATCAGGGTCTTTTCCAGTGAGTCAGTTCTTTGGATCAGGTGGCCAAATGGAGCTTCAGCTTCAGCATCAGTCCTTCCAATGAATATTCGGGGTTGATTTCCTCTAGGATTGACTGATTTGATCTCCTTGCAGTCCAATGGACTCTCAAGAGTTTTCTCCACCACAGTTCAAAAGCATCAATTCTTTGGCACTCAGCTTTCTTTATGGTCCAACTCTTTCACTTGCACTTCACTTTTGCTTTGTCAGTAATGTCTCTACTTTTTAATATGCTGTCTAGGTTGATCATAGCTTTTCTTCCAAGGAACAAGCGTCTTTTAATTTCATGGCTGCAGTTACCATCCACAGTGATTTTGAAATCCAAGAAAATAAAGTCTGTCTCTGTTTCCATTGTCCCCCCTTCGATTTGCCATGAAGTGATGGGACTGGATGCCATGATCTTAGTTTTCTGAATGTTGAGTTTCAAGCCACCTTTTTCACTCTCCTCTTTCACTTTCATTGAGAGGCTCTTTAGTTCCTCTTCACTTTCTGCCATAATGGTGGTGTCATTTGCATATCTGAGAATATTGATATATCTCCCTGGAATCTTGATTTGAGCTTGTGCTTCATCCAGTCTGGCATTTTACATGATATACTCTGCATATAAATTCAATAAGCAAGGTATCAGTATACAGCCTTGATGTACTCCTTTCCCAGTTTGGAACCAGTCCATTGTTCCATTTCTGGTCCTAACAGTTAGGGCCTGCCTCTGTGATTAACTGAGTATACAAACCTATTGAAACCTGTAACTTTTCTGTCATTTCTATAGCTGTCCTTTTCTGCTAAGTTTTTTTTTTCCTTGACAATAATAAAAATCTCTTACAATAACTAACTGTTGTTGGAACTCCCATAACATCTTAGTTTTGTGGCTTGGCTGAATATTGGCCTCTACTATTATAAGAACCAGAGCTTCTACCTCCCAGGTTTCCTTCCTTTGTGGTTCTAGAATTTGAAGGTCTATTGTGTAACTGTCAAAGTCATTGTAGCTTTCATCAGCACCAAAACTGCTTCCATTATTACCAAATCCACTGTTACCAACATGGCTGCTGGCAAAGCTATCATAACACTGAAGTTTCCTCCATGACCAAAATTGCCATTCCCTTGAAAACAACCTCTTCAACCACTGCTAAAATCTTCCAAACCATTTTGCATTGGATGATGAACTGTCCATCTCTTGCTTACCCAAGGCTGTCCTTATTTCACAGTTCAGTTCAGTTCAGTTCAGTTCAGTTGCTCAGTCGTGACCAACTCTTTGCGACCCCATGAATCACAGCACACCAGGCCTCCCTGTCCATCACCAACTCCCGGAGTTCACTCAAACTCATGTCCATCAAGTTGGTGATGCCATCCAGCCATCTCATTCTCTGTCGTCCCCTTCTCCTCTCGCCCCCAATCCTTCCCAGCATCAGAGTCTTTTCCAGGGAGTCAACACGTCGCATGAGGTGGCCAAAGTATTGGAGTTTCAGCTTTAACATCTGTCCTTCCAATGAACACCCAGGATCTATCTCCTTTAGAATGGACTGGTTGGATCTCCTTGCAGTCCAAGGGACTCTTAAGAGTCTTCTTCAACACCACAGTTCAAAAGCATCAATTCTTCGGCGATCAGCTTTCTTCACAGTCCAATTCTCACATCCATACATGACCACTGGAAAAACCATAGCCTTGACTAGACGGACCTTTGTTGCAGCTGTTCAAAAGATTGCATTTCTGAATGATAGCCTTATCCATGGAGTTGTGGTCACTGAAGGTTGCAGACACAAAGGCTGTCTTTTTTCTCATTTCCCTAGTAATGATTTCAATCATTTCATTCTCCCTATACTGCTCAGATTAATCTCTTACATGATGTTCTTCAGTCTTGTCTTCGTTGCTACTGACAAAGGTCTTTTTCATAGCTAACTGGGCACCTAATCTTTGAAAACCTTCTCTGAAAACCTTCTTTGGTTCACAGCTCTTACATCCACCTGTGTGGCCTAGAATTCATGATGCATCTGCTTGCACCACAGTGACATATGTCAGAACTCAAAGCTTGTGGAGTGCTTGGTGTCTGGATCTTCCATTACCACCCAATCTGTGGGTGTTCCCCATGGCTCCTGAGTCTCTCACTGTCTTTTTTTTCTTTTTCTTTTTTGAAGTTCATACCTTTAACCAAGAGTTTATGTGGCTCTTTGGGACTCAATTAGACATTATGGCAGTAGAAGGAAGACTGTAACAATGCCCTCTCAGCTGTGGCCACAGGTAGAAAATCACTTCGTTTTTAATATCAGTGGTGATATTTTAGTTTCTAGATGTTTTTAAAATTCTTTTCAATTCTCTTTTAGCTTTTTCTTTTTCCTTTAAGTATTATGTGCCTTATTAATGTCTATTATTCATTTTGAATTTTCTTTTATCATCTCTACACAGATTTGTTTTATAGTCTGTGTATGATAATTTTATTATCTGACATTCTTTAGTATCTGAGTCCATGGTTTATTTCTTCTGTGACTCTCAATCTTGGAGGCTTATTCTGTGGAGTGTTTTGTAATTTAGATTTTAAACTCAAGTTTGGGGAAGTTTTACCTGGGAGAATCCTCTGCAAGCCTGGTGGAAAATGTGACCTGCTGAGAGGTTTTGTTCTTGCATCTCTAGGCACCTCAATCTAGAATTTTTTTAAGGTTAATTTCTTGGGTAGGCAATTCCTAGAATAAGTTGTATAAATTCTAACTTCAAAATAAGATGAGGAGAGGTGGGTAATCATAATTAATTGATTAATTTATCTTTCCCTTCACAAATCTTAGTACTTAGCAAACAGGTTCCCAGTTGATTCCCTGTGCTAGCGGTCAGATTGTCCTTTATTGACCGTATAGCCCTTTGAAAGTTCTGACTTTTATGTAGGGAAGGATTAGATATTGTGCCCTAATTTTCATTCCTCACTTCAAGAAGGCCCCACACCTGTTTCCTGCACTTGACATGACCAATATTATAAAGAGGGAGATCAGAGAACTTCCACTGAGGCACCAAAACTTGAGTTTTCAGCTTCCTCTTTACTTTAGGCCTTTGGAACTTTCCTGTATGTGAGGGTGGGTGTGGGGAGAATTCACTCACACATTTCAGAGGATGTTTATTTTACCTTACACTGAATTTCTAGACATTTTGTAGCAAGAGGCTTCTTTGGGGGCTATTTCATCTGCCATATTAGTAATATTTGAAAGATAAATCTGATTTATTTTACCTACCTTTTCAATGCTGTTTCTCTAACACTGAGGAAAATACCATTTGGTAGATGGTAAATTGTGCCAGATATTTGTTGAATAAATAATTGTTGAATTAAGGAATAAAGCTCAATAGTATTCATGCATTTTAAAGGAAAAGTCCCTAAGATAGTTTCTTCATCCCCAGGCAGCATTGGTAAGGGTGAGAATTTAGGCCCCATTCTAGGACAATGAGAGGAAATGACATTTAGGAGTGAGTTGTTACCCTCACAATTGTCTATATAATCTACCTAGGGATCTTATTCTGCGATAGTTGTATAAGGAAAAATGCTTACATGTTCAAGAAATATGAAAATTGCTTTTGGACATCATCTCACTCTATTTATTGCTCCAAAAGAATGAATCACATTCTAGGCAGGATTACTTTCCCTAGATTTTATTTACTTATTTATTTTAAGGACCACCTTCTCCATGATCTCACATTTCTTAGCAGTTTTCTCACAAATTAAAATGCATATCTAGGGACAAGTTTTTTTCATCATGAATAAACATGAGTGTAAATCTATTCCATACACTTTAAAGTAATAAAAATTCTCCACCCTCTCCTCTCCCCTAATCCATTGTTTAAGATTCCATTTAGACAAAGATTCTCTCTTACTCCCCTACACTCCTCAGTTATTCATGTAAAGACTTATTCTTGATTCCCTTACATTCTGAAGAGAACTTCTTTTGCTAATTTAGCCACCATCGGAAGTAATCCCAACCACAAGGCTAGACTGAGTAAATTGTAGATTAGAAGTGAATTAGATGTCAGTTCCATTAATGTGTATTACCCCAGCACTGCTGGACTGTTTCTAGACCAGAAGGTAGAGAAGAGATCATCTGTTGTTTCTAGAACATTATCTAATACTCTAGGTTATACAAATCTTCCCAGTTTGCTTTATGGAGAGAAAGACCACCCATTCTTCTTGTTAAACAAGGTAAAAATGTCATTATTGCTACTAGATGCTAATATTATATTTATAAACACTTTATATCTTTAAAATATTTTAAAATACAGTCTTACATTAGAATACAATTCTGAAATTTTTTTCTTGAGTACTGTTGCTCAGAAAATTTTAACCATCTCCCTATTTTAGGATGATAAGGCAAGACTATTATGAAAAATATTTTTAAAATTATTGACATGTTAATCCAACCTGAGTTGGATTAGATAGGAATTAGCATTAGATAGGAATTTGATGAAAACTCTTGAATAAATCATAATCCATTTCATGTTTGAATTGATACATAATATTTTTGAACCCTCTTCATTTGTGGAGTCAATCTTCCCCTGACAGAGTAAATAGACTTCTTATGACCAGAAATCTTATATTTTCTAGAAGACTCTCAAGAGCATTGTATTTTAAATATAAATACCTTGTTAGATGTATAACTAATAGTCACTTTCTAGAAGAGCTTTTATACATGTGACTCTACAGATGATTTGCATCTGGTCTGTACAGATGTTCAAGCTGGTTTTAGAAAAGGCAGAGGAACCAGAGATCAAATTGCCAACATCCACTGGATCATGGAAAAAGCAAGAGAGTTCCAGAAAAACATCTATTTCTGCTTTACTGACTATGCCAAAGCCTTTGACTGTGTGGGTAACAACAAACTGTGGTAAATTCTGAAAGAGATGGCAATACCAGACCACCTGACCTGCCTCTTGAGAAATCTGTATGCAGGTCAGGAAGCAACAGTTAGAACTGGACATGGAACAACAGACTGGTTTCAAATTGAGAAAGGAGTACATCAAGGCTGTATATTGTCACCCTGCTTATTTAACTTATATGTAGAATACATCATGAGAAACACTGGGCTGGATGAAGCACAAGCTGGAATCAAGATTGCCAGGAGAAATAGCAATAACCTCAGATATGCAGATGACACCACCCTTATGGCAGAAAGTGAAGAGGAATTCAAAAGCCTCTTGATGAAAGTGAAAGAGGAGAGTGAAAAGGTTGGCTTGAAGCTCAGCGTTCAGAAAACTAAGATCATGGCATCTGGTCCCATCACTTCATGGGAAATAGATGGGGAAACAGTGGAAACAGTATCAGACTATTTTTTGGGGCTCCAAAATCACTGCAGATGCTGATTGCAGCCATGAAATTAAAAGACACTTACTCCTTGGAAGGAAAGTTATGACCAACCTAGATAGCATATTAAAAAGCAGAGACATTACTTTGCCAACCAAGGTATCTAGTCAAGGCTATGGTTTTTCCAGTGGTCATGTATGGATGTGAGAGTTGGACTGTGAAGAAAGCTGATTGCCGAAGAATTGATGCTTTTGAACTGTGGTGCTGGAGAAGACTCTTGAGAGTCCCTTGGACTGCAAGGAGATCCAACGAGTCCATTCTAAAGGAGATCAGTCCTGGGTGTTCATTGGAAGGACTGATGCTAAAGCTGAAACTCCAATACTTTGGCCACCTCATGCGAAGAGCTGACTCACTGGAAAAGAGTCTGAATCTGGGAGGGATTGGGGGCAGGAGGAGAAGGGGACGACAGAGAATGAGATGGCTGGATGGCATCACCGACTCGATGGAGGTGAGTTTGAGTGAACTCCGGGATTTGGTGATGGACAGGGAGGCCTGGTGTGCTGTGATCCATGGGGTCGCGAAGAGTCGGACATGACTGAGTGGCTGAACTGAACTGAACTCTACATAAATGAAACAGAAATCCTCTGGCAGTCCACATGTCCACTGAAAAATATGTCATGGAACCAACTAAGTAGTTTTCAGTAGCCCATTGGACAGAATACTTCTTGAGTTTTTTTTTTTTTAATTGGTGGATAATTGCTACACAATATTATGTTGGTTTCTGCCATACAACAACTGTTTACAAGGAAAATTGGAGATGCAGACATAGAGAACAGACTTGTGGACACAGCAGGGGAAGGAGAAGGTAGGATAAAGTGAGAAAGTAGCATTAACATATATATACTAGCTCCTTGAGTTTTAATTAAGGAACTGGCATACTAGAGAGATCACTGGAGTGAGACTTGCAAATGAATTTTGGGTCCAGGTTCTCTCTCTCATAAACCTTTTTATGATCTTGAGCAGATTACTAAGTCTCTTTGAAATTTACCTAAAATAAAAAAGAGGATAATCATATCTATATCTAAGGGTGGTTCAAAGAACCAAATCCAACCACGCATGTGAAAGAGCTTGTAAAGTAAGAAGTGAAATATACATGTCCGTGTAGCCCCCAGAAGCCTCTGGGCACATGCGTGTCTCTTAGTCATTGCTGTGTTTCCAGTATGCAGCATAGTGGTTGACTCACCGGAGATGCTCAGCACAGACTGATGGAATGAATAATAGCTGTTCTTCCCTGAAGATGATTCAGTGTCCTGCTTACATCACAGTTCAAAACTGTGACATTTCTTTTGTTTTCCCATGAATAAAGTGAGGAGTTGGGAATAAATTATGTGCATCGTTTCTTCCAACTGTGGCATTCTGTGATTCCGTGAATTTTAGGAGGATCTAGGAGGATCCGTACTGCTCTGCTGAAATCCTATATCCATTTGACAGAGAAACATAATTTTCAGAAACTGGTTAATTCTATATCTACAGTATTCAAACCAGAGGGATCATTGATTCCCTCAGAAAAATCAGTCAGCTCAGAAAAACTTTGATAAATGAAAATCACCAGTGAATGATGGGTTAATAGCTAGACGACATATTCAGATTCATTTGTCTGTATAGACAGTCTACTGAGTAATCCTTACTCCAGTTACTAAACACTGTAGAGGAGGAAAATTTCTCATCTGTGAATCATGAGTCTAATAAAATCTCTAAGGGCTGGTGTAAATACTTTAAAAAACACGAGTGCTTATTATTTCATGAGAGTTGTTGAGAAGATAAGGCATTGTTTATAGTTACGGCAATATATAAGAAAATTAAATCTCTACTCCTTTCTTCTTCTAGCTGTCCTCTTAGGCTGGGAATATTTGTCTTGATTAAGCACAATTCAACAATACGACTTAGAGTTCAAGGCCTTTCATGATGTCTTCATTACCATTGGAGAAAAATGTTCAAGGGGCAGATGCCAAAGTTTATGTGGGTGGGTAGACTTTGGAGACTACAATTCAAATTTCGTTTTTTGTGTTTCCTGATATTGGTTTGGCTGGTGTGCAACCTCCACCTGTAACATGAAGCCCCTAAACATTTACAGATGGGTTTGCCAAACTCCCCAGCCTCTGCCCAAGTAACCAGTATGAGCAAGCCAGCCAGTGGATACTGGATGCATCTTCATCACTGAAGCATTTGAATTGAGTTTATAGGCAGTAATGTGATTCCTCTCATGCATAGAACTTAGGAAAGCCTATGATGCTATTAAGATAGGATCGTGTGAACTGCCTGGGGAAATCCAGAGCCTGTGATTCAATTACAGGGGCTTTCACAGGGTTAGTCAGTACTTGGAAATTACAAAATCAAGTTGAGTCCAAAAATAGTCTAAATGGTAGATTGATAGTGTTGGTCAGATTTTACCCGTGTTGTATTATCTGAAACTGGATCATAGCGTGAAGGAACAGACGAAGAGCTCTTTTGTTCATCTGAGAGGTTCTCATCTGCTCTTTACTCCTTTGTGTAGCCTATATGTAAATCCAGTTTGACCCATGAAAACTTGTCAAGTAAAAGAAAACAGGCTTTCCATGTCCTTCCTGTAGCCAACTGTCATCCTATCCAAGTTCTCCAGTCAGCTGGGATCATGCTTCATGTTGTCTATAACCAGTATCTTTCTTCTTCCACTCTGCCCCACCTCATGTCCAGCACGTGTTGGCCCTTTCCCACCTTCGTTGGCAAATGTTGGAGAGCTTTCTGAATGCATTCACTTCACTAAAATATCATCCACGCAAGGCTAGGGTACTTGTAATAAGGACAACTGTGTGTTTTATAATAGGTTCTATGTGTTTGTGAACAACCTGCAGCTGATACCCACCCTGGCCTTTCACTGAAATTTTTCACTATCTCTTGACTTTAAATTCAGACTTCCTTCATCTTGCCATGCCCCTTGTTGGACATTACCCCCCTCTGTCCTGAGAAGCTCAAAATTACTCAGCTATTTTAGGAAGAGCTAGAACATTCTCACTCCTCCATCTTCCAGGTCATATTTTGGGGCTTTTTATTCCTGTGTTGTGAAACTGAGGAAAAATTCTGCTTCCAGCTTCTAAAACCACATTATTGTTTCCCCTTGCTGACCTTTTATCCTAGCCTTTGATTCCTGTCAACAGAAACCCAGGAGCCCTGTGCTTCCCACCCTCCCAGGACACAGCAACATAGGTCTAAGTGACCCACAGGTCCCAGCCTGGCTCATTCTGTCTCTGTGTTGGGAAGTGCTGTGACTATGCTACTGCTGCTGCTAAGTCGCTTCAGTCGTGTTCGACTCTGTGTGACCCCATAGATGGCAGCCCACCAGGCTCCCCCGTCCCTGGGACTCTCCAAGCAAGAACATAGGAGTGGGTTGCCATTTCCTTCTCCAACGTATGAAAGTGAAAAGTGAAAGTGAAGTCGCTCAGTCGCATCCGACTCTCCGCGACCCCATGAATCACAGCACACCAGGCCTCCCTGTCCATCACCAACTCCCGGAGTTCACTAAAACTCATGTCCACAGAGTCGGTGATGCCATCCAGCCATCTGATTCTCTGTCGTCCCCTTCTCCTCCCGCCCCCAACCTTTCCCAGCATCAGAGTCTTTTCCAGTGAGTCAACTCGTCATATGAGGTTTCAGCTTTAGCATCAGCCCTTCCAATGAACACTAAGGATTGATCTCCTCTAGAATGGACTGGTTGGATCTCCTTGCAGTACAAGGGACTCTCAAGAGTCTTCTCCAACACCACAGTTCAAAAACATCAATTCTTCAGCGATCAGCTTTCTTCACAGTCCAACTCTCACATCCATACATGACCACAGGAAAAACCATAGCCTTGACTAGACAGACCTTTGTTGCCTAAGTAATGTCTCTGCTTTTTAATACACTATCAAGGCTGGTCATAACTTTCCTTCCAAGGAGTAAGCGTCTTTTAATTTCCTGGCTGCAATCAGCATCTGCAGTGATTTTGGAGCCCAAAAAAATGAAGTCTGACACTGTCTCCACTGTTTTTCCATTCTATTTCCCATGAAGTGATGGGACCAGATGCCATGATCTTTGTTTTCTGAATGTTGAGCTTCAAGCCAACCTTTTCACTCTCCTCTTTCACTTTCATCAAGAGGTTTTTTAGTTCCTCTTCACTTCCTGCCATAAGGGTAATGTCATCTGCATCTCTGAGGTTATTGATATTTCTCCCAGCAATCTTGATTCCAGCTTGTGCTTCTTCCAGCCCAGCGTTCCTCATGATGTACTCTGCATATAAGTTAAATAAGCAAGGTGACAACATACAGCCTTGACGTACTCCTTTTCCTATTTGGAACCAGTCTTTTGTTCCATGTACAGTTCTGACTGTTGCTTCCTGAGTGACTATCTCCCTTCCCAGCTGGTCTGTTGTATTAATACTGAGCATTAATCCCATTAAGCTAAGACTCCCAAGGAGATGTTCTACATGACAAAGGCAGGAATATGTGTGACTTCATTTTAATAAGAGGACTTAATGCTAGATCCTTGGTTCTCAACTGGGAACTGTTTCACTGTCACCTCTCACTCCCCCCACCCCCGAGGGCATCCGACAGTGTTTAGAGACCCTGCCAGTTTTCACAGGGGGGAGCAGGGGAGTTGCTCCTGGCATCCAGAGATTAGAAACCGGGGTTGCTTCTAAAGATCCTACAATGTACAGGACAGTCCTCTTGTACAAAGGCTTAGATAAAAGGGGAATTTCATTGACAGTGTCTGGGCAAAAAATATTTGGGGGAAATGCCCTTTGAAAAACACACACAGACACATGTTTTGTGTTGCCACATCTTCTTCAGATCATTCAAGTGTGGGAGTTTCTAGAAGGAATGATGGAACTCTAGAGGGACCAGGCAAAGCCCAACTAAGGGGCTGCTCACCTTGGGGTGCTTGAAGTACACTCAGTACCTTGCTTAGGTCACCCCAAAACATAGTTCATCAGGGAACAGAAAATGCGGGGAGGGGTGGATTTCCCTTGCTGTGGGAGAGTTTATTTCCATTTTCTGAGCTTTTGCTGCTTGTATGTTAAGTGGCACACACAATCCGGATGCACAGATTTCAGTGAAGTCGTTAGAGATCTTATATGTTTTTAAATAAGCTGAGGGGAAAAAAAACACAACATGTTAGCCAAGAGCAAGCAGTGATACAGAAAACAACACCAGAGAGAAGTTGATGGGGTGGGGTCTAGCTGCTGTGGAGAGACCTGATAAATGCTCCCAAAGCATGCTGCTATTGAGAGGTGGGGAACACTTAGATGACAGCCCCAGGAGAACACAGGTGAACATCTGGAACAATTTCTTAATCTAGAATATGTCTTACCTGTGAACTCACAAGCTAGTTATCATAGTAAGGTATGCCTTCCCTGAAAATCTTTACAGATTGAAAGACACCTGTTAATCAAGTTGTTAAGTGTGATCCCAAGAAAAGACAAGGCAATAATTTCCATAACTTCTTTTCACCAGAGGGTTTGGCAAGACTATCACGAGTTTAGAATAACAAAGTCAACACCGAAAATTCACTTTAATATGTTTTGATTTCACAGAAAATGTAGACTTGTAAATAACAATAGTTCTTTGTAACAGTCTGCCTGACACTTTTATTAGCTTTTGGATGTGGGAGGTTTGGTTAAACAAGAATCTATGTGAATATCAGGGGAAAAAAAAACTAGATCTGGAACAATGATGATTTAGAAAAATAATAATCATGTTGGGCTTTGCAAGCCACCTGTCACCTTGCTGATCCCCAGAAAAATGTAAAGAATATTCTCACGGATGAGTGAAAGTTTTCTCTGCCTAGGTAAGGAGGAGGTTAGAATCAGCACGCCTTAGTTGTCAGCTTACACCAGCGGACCGCTTTGCAGAAGGTCAGCGCAGACCTGACCTGACAAGAGCAATTTACCGGCTTTGGAACTGGGAGGTCTATTTGTTGACAGTGCAACTCTTGCTCTTAAGATAAGGAAACTCAGGTTGAAGTACAGTAAATAGACAAAAGAATGGTTCTGGTCCATTGGATACCTCTCTCAGCCTTTATTTTGAGAGTGGGCAAGAGAGGAGATGAATGTTCTTTAGCTGAGCAAGACATCAGCCCTGGGCCAGCCTTTAATAAATGCGAAGTAATAACAATATCCTGGGCTGAAAATACCATCAAGCCCAAGCACGTGTATAGTCATGTTGCCTGTCTCAGAAAGAGAGAGGCCTGCTGTAGGTCTTATAGAGTCAATGTAAGATTCTTTAATAAGTTAATAAGACCAAGAAATGCTGTTAGATTTTTCTGACTTTAAAGCTACCTTCTTTGAAAAAGAAATATGCTATCGGATGTTTTCAAGCTTTGTAATGACTCCTATAAAAAGGCAAGTGGTTGTGACAGTTGAAAACATCTCTTGAAATTAACACTGGCAGCTTGGAGCAGAGCTGGACACCAGGTATGGACGGCTGAGCGATGACCTGAGGCTCAGGGCCTCCAGATGCCTTAGAAGTCAGTGCTGGGAGGGGACAGGGACGCAGCAGCAGCAGGAGGCTGGAGGTTACCCTCCAGAGCTGAAAAAGCCACACTCCACCATTGCCAAACTCAGCTGTCTCTTGGCAATAGGTACCTGGCTCTTTCCCTCTCACTTCTTCTCCCATGATCAGGTCATGTGCAGATTAAATTGCCATTTTTGGTGGGTCTTCTGGGATGCTGTGTCCAATCTAGTGACACCCATTGTAAGGCAGAGCAGATAGGCAGTGTTCTACACCTGTACATCTCTCCTCCCATCCTGAAGCAACTGTGGTCCAGTAACAGGTCAGGGTCCCCATCCCCGAGGGGCACAGAGCCAGAGCCAAGTGTGATCATGGCTCCAGGGGTGCTTGTGCTTGAATTTAAGCCATTTAAGGGGATAAAGTTGTCTCTCCTTTTCTTTTCTTTTTAATATTTATTTATTTAGCCACTCTGGGTCTTAGGTCGTGGCACATGGGATCTTTGTTTCGGCACGTGGGATCTTTAGTTGTGGCCTGTGAACTCTTCACTTGTGACATGTAGGATCCAGGTCCGTGACCAGAGTTCGAACCTGGGCCCCCTACACTGGGAGCACAGAGTCTTAGCCCCTGGGCCACAGGGAAGTCCCTAACTGGTCTCTTAAGGCAAGGTGTTAATGCTTTCAGAGTGACTGTCCAGGACGCTGTAACTAGAATGCACCTTGACAAAGGGTGTTCACAGAATACAAAGAGCAACTGGCACCACAAAGCAAATGAAAAGACATGATCTTGGGCTTAGAAAACTTCCATTTCTAATCAGATTTTTTTATTGAAGGGGAATTCATAAGGGGATTTGACCTGAATGGAGTCTCTCATTGTTTTATTTTGGGTAATCCGTGCCATATATTCCCTTAAAAGTCTGGATAATCAAGAGTTTAGTATCTTTTAGAGTCATGAAACATTGATCCTTTACCAAGTTCTAGAAAAAGTCAGTTTGAAATTAACTTCACCTTTTAAAAAATTTGGAGAATTTCCCCCAAAGAATGGAGATTTTCTCTTTCATAAGTAAAAGCCGGTAAAAATATTTCACTCTCTTATTTTGCCCTCCACAGTGGTTTAATCTGCTGCTGCTTGAGAAGGTTGCCATAGTCTCTCTTACAAATTAGGACAATTTATGCAGCAAGAGGCAATTTATGAGCAAGGGAACATGGACATGTCTTGTCCCCTTGTTCCTTATCATGAAGGACACATTTCATCATAAAAACAAAGATCTAAACATGCCATGGAAAATAAGCAATAAATATCCCCTCAAGATGTTAAAATTGCTTAGAATCTACCAAGTTAATTTGGAGACAAACTCATTTCACTTAAGATATAAAGTGCCTAACTTTCTTGATGACTTTGAGTGTGTTTCTGTTTGTAGGAGCATCAGGGTAATGACTGGTATTTCTGTGGATCCCTTTACATCTTTTGGTCTCAGTTTTTCCAGATACAGGCTGAGGGGAACTAAAATGTCTTCCAAAATCCTTTCCATGTATAACTATATCCATAGATTTATGACTTCACAATTTATCCAGCAGGAAGAGAGGTGCTGATGGTTTGGGGGCCCCTGAGAAAGACTCTGTATCTTCCCACATAAGCATCAGTGTAACAAGACTGAGTCCCACTGCCCGGCCTCCCACGAGACCCTCAGGCCCATATTGGACCCCGAGCAGCCACCATGACACTCCACTCCTTCCCTCTGAATCCATAGAATAGAAGAAGGAATAGCCACTTTGGAAAAATTAGACAGTAAAGCATCTGCCTACAATGTGGTAGACCTGGGTTCAATCCCTGGGTTGGGAAAATCCTCTGCAGAAGGAAATGGCAACCCACTCCAGTACTCTTGCCTGGAAAATCCCATGGACAGAGGTAGGCTACAGTTCACGGGATCACAAAGAGTCAGACATGACTGAGCAACTTCACTCTTTTTTTAGGATTTGGCAGTGAGGGCAAAGAGATGAATCCTGTCATTTTTGAGAAGGGTGACTGCAGCCATGAAATTAAAAGACGCTTACTCCTTGGAAGGAAAGTTATGACCAACCTAGACAGCATAGGTCTAGTCTAGGCAAGGCTATGGTTTTTTCAGTGGTCATGTATGGATATGAGAGTTGGACTATAAAGAAATCTGAGTGCCGAAGAATCGATGCTTTTGAACTGTGGTGTTGGAGAAGACTCTTGAGAGTCCCTTGGACTTCAAGGAGATCCAATCAGACCATCCTAAAGGAGATCAGTCCTGGGTATTCATTGGAAGGACTGATGTTGAAGCTGACTCATTTTGGCCACCTGATGCGCAGAGCTGACTCATTTGAAAGGACCCTGATGCTGGGAAAGATTGAAGGCAGGAGGAGAAGGGGACGACAGAGGATGAAATGGTTGGATGGCATCACCAACTCAATGGACATGAGTTTGGGTGGATTCTGGGAGCTGGTGATGGACAGGGAGGCCTGGCGTGCTGTGATTCATGGGGTCACAAAAAGTCGGACACAACTGAGCGACTGAACTGAAACTGAAGGGGCAGATATCACTATGAGAAAGCACTCCATAAGGTTGATATCTATAAGCCTTGGTCTAAATGTCCTGCTCTAAAGCAAGGATCGAGAACACGAAAGCCAAAATATCCAAGGATGAGCAGCATCGGTGATTTGACACAAGATGCCTGAAGGGAATCATCCTGTTAGTTAGTGTAGCTATGTGAAGAGATCACATTTAGATCTAGAACCTAACTGGACAGGGCAGAAGGAGTACCTTCATGTATTTCACCTTTCTTTCATCTGATACATTAAGTAGGGCAGGCAGCCTCTCCATTTCCCCTGGATGTCAATTTTTGGTTTAGGGCAGAAGCCGGCCACAGTTTGCTTATTGATGTTTCCATAATTACAGCTGGGTCCCTAAACTATAGTCTCCAAGTTACAATTTGTTTGTAATATAATACACTAGAGTTACCAACTTCATAAGCAAAGTTATGTGTCATTTGCTTTAGGTTAGGGTATCTTGTCGTTGTATAAGCATCAAATAACACAATTAAATATGACAGGTCTTTAACTGTGTGCTTGAAGGGAGATGAGTACTAACTGATGCTGCCTTGTGTATGTGGCCAACTATTAGGCATCTGCTTATGGTAGAGGCTGTCTGGGCATGACTTTGCTTTGGAAACCTTTCTGTCAGCATTTTGGTTCCCTGGTCATGTCATTTCAAAAGTGTTCATTCTCAAAGCCATTTCAGGTACAAAATTCCATAAGCCACAGGCATCACACCAAGTAGAAATTTTACTCCCCACTTTCCCTCTTATCTGTACAGACACTTTTTCTAACCTTCCACTCTCTACGCTACTTTCCTCCATCTTCACCAAGTAGTTACAGAATACTGCCAGATCATCAGTCTCCTTTTTAATTCTCTTCAAATCTCATTCCCTAAAAAGTTCTTTATATTGAGCGGCCAATAATGCAAAGCAGTCACTTTCTGAGGCTTTTGATATTGCACAGATTCCAAACTGTACCAACGGACAACAGACCCACCTTATCACATCAGATTTTAATATGGCAACAAATGATTGGAAATACATGCATTTGAAACCTGAAGTTTATTGGAAGCCATTTTTCTCCAGCCAATTACCAATTACCCCAGAGGTAGCAGGCTGTGAAAATCACTTCATCAGGCAAAAGCCTTGCTTGGTCTTTTCAAGAATTAAAGTTAAATCAGTAGGGATTGATCCTGCTTTCTTTACTTTACCCTCCAGAGAGAAGTATAGAATTTCTTAACTGTGAACATTTGTTGAAAAACACAGAGGAAGCTCATTTGAGACACTTTTTCTCTCTGGCCATCTGCTCTAGAAAGAAGAAATGTCTAGGAGGGTGGAAACAGTGACCTGGCCCCTCTGCTCCTCTTACAACCTGCTGTGACCAGGAAGAGAAATGTCCCAGGATGCCAGAAGTCAGAGAAAATAGGGCAGACTTAGTGTGCAGTGTGTGGCCCCAGTCCTGGGCCCCTGGGAGGGGGAAGGGGCTTCTGTGCCTCAGGAAGTATCTCCCAGAAAGAACCCAAAGGCCCAGCGTCCTTGCAGATCCGATGGAGTCCTTGCGGGAGGGCAGGTGGATGGTAGCCTCCGCTGGGGTCATGTAGGAGCCGCCCAGGCGGGGCTCTTTGGGGCCTTGCACGTGTGCACATCCAGGGCCTCCACGCAGTCCTGGCAGCGCACGGCACAGCACCAGTGAAACTTACACTCGCACTTGGTCTTCCGGGTAACGTGGGAGGTGTCGTAGCCTCTGCCACAGCACATGACTTCGCAGCTGTCCATGCCCCGGGAAGTCAGGTTGCACACACGGCCTGCTGTACCCAGGGAGCCTGGAAGACAAGTCAGGGCGTATTACTGAATTGGGGTGGGTGGAATACAGCATGCTTCTGAAGGAAGGGTTCTGAGATCATCTTCTAGGACTGGGCCCTGATGCCACCTCACCACAGCCCAGGGCTGGACCACACAGCACGCACGTGTCAGCCTTGGGGGCAATGGCAGTGAGGGCCACATCCAGGAAGGATGGACATGAAGCCCTGGGGCTATCCTGGGCATCCTGACTCCAGCATTCCCACTGTAAGTTGGATGAACTTTTCTTCTTACCCTTACCCAGCCTTGGACTGAGGGGTCACTGAATGGCCAAGGCCAGATCAGAATGAAAGAAGAACCTGTCCTGATTCTCCTTCTCCTGACCTTCAACTGCACTAAGGAAGCAGTGGCCAAAGTTAACTGTCTTGGAATCTGTCAGGGTATGGAACCTTTGCAAGGGAGGAGACTCTGCCTCCCTGGACCTGATTACACTTTCTTATAAGAAAGATTAGAGAGCTCTGCTTGCTGAAGGGGATGTGTGGGCACCATCTGTTCAAGGCCTTGAGGAGGGAGCCATGCTCAGCCTGGTTTATCTTGTGTGCTTTGGTCTAGGGGGCCATTGGATGTGTGTGAGATGCCTGATTGAAGACAGGATTCTAGGTCTTTGATAAACAAAACTGGTATAAAAAGCCTGTTAGAAATGACTAGTGGACATTGTCTTAGTTATTTAGGATGATGCTTGCTACATGGCAATTCATATTTACGTATTTGTTTCTCCAAGAATCTCAAAGATAGGAAGCCTCTTAATTGTTCTTTTCCTGGGGAAGCACTCAGAATTCTTTTACAAGAGTGTTATCAGACAGCAGAACCACGTGTAGTGGATGGTTTTAGGGCCTGCTCAGCTTATAGTGATCCTTTGTGCACAGAGCAGGGCGCCCGGCAGCAATAGAAGAACACAAGTCTTCTCTGTTAGCAGCAGGTGACTGGGCCAGGGGTGGGCACTGACTTGACCTGGGCCACTCAGGTAGATTTCCCTGAGGATCTGTGCTTCTGATGGGGACAGTACAAACTCCAAGTATAAACTCAGTAGCCGTTGGCAGCTTGTACCATGATGTGGTCTGTGGATGAGAAGACGTCACATAAACGAGATAGACGTCCAGAGACAGCGAGGACAAGACCTGGAATGAGAATGCTGCCCAGATGCTGGACTGTTTTCTGGACATTTCTCTCTGAGGTCTGGCTGCATTCCAACCTTTGGATTCCTAGACACCCTGTATCCTTACAATAAATTTCCCCTTTTAGCTTAAACCACTCAAGTTTCCATTACTTGTGATTGACAAGCCTAAATAATCTACAAACCTAGAGAAGCTAAACTCTTTACTGAAAAACTAAAAAAAAAAAAAAAAAAAAAAAACTTTTATCAGGATGAAAAAGACAGTGACTTCATTTTCTGTTCCTCCATTATTTAACTAGGAATTTCTCCCTCTTTATAACTCCTCCGGTGCCTCGTGACTCTGTTTATCACATTCCGCCCTGTGTTCCAATTATCTATATAAATGTCATGTTGCCCTGCTGTCAAGAATGACCAGGGAAGCAGCCAGGTTCAAGCAGGGCGTGGGGTCAAGAAGGAGAGTAGGAGGGGCAGGACTTGCTCTGCGTGATCAGGCCACTGACCGCAGGAAGACAGGCAGGGGAATTTCATAAGGACAGGAAGGATGGCAAAGGGCTGGGGTCAGGGTGGCGGGTAGGTCAGCCAGGGATGGCTTGGAGCCTACATCATGCTGAAGAAGCAAAGCGTTAGAAGAGACAGCAGGGGGCCCAGATTCGGGGCAACCATCAGGACAGTACTCAGAATTACTGTGCAGAAAGGACTCACTGCCAAATGCTGCCTCTTAACAGCATACCCATTTATTTAATTCAGTAAATATTTAGTGAATGCAAATGTGTAAGACATTGTGTGGCTACTTGGGGTTTTGGTGGTGATGATGAGGAAATAAAATAATTAGGATTTTAGTTCAGTTCTGATTCTCAGGAAACTCATAATACAAGGAAGAGATAAATATGTAAAAAGGTATTTCCACTAGTTCAAGATAACTGCTCCATTTGCTGAAGACTTTCTATAGCCAACAGTAGGGTTTTGTGAAAATAGCACCATAATGCTCAAGGCAATAGAGTGAGGTTATTTAGGGCTTTGACAGATCAGGGTTCAAATCCTAGCTTTACCATGTATGACTGTGTGACCTTGGGTAAATTAAGTAAGATAAATTACTTAATCTCATTAAGCTCCAGTTTCCTCCCATGCAAAATTGGGATAAAAACAGTTCCTTCCTTGGGGGCTGTGGTGAGGATGGAATGAGATTATGCCTGGAGGTGCCTGGCATAGTAAGTGCTCAATAAATATTAACCTTTCATTCACTTGGGCTCACATGGTAAAGAAATTCCCTGCAATGCAGGAGACTTGGGTTCAATCCCTGGGTTGGGAAGATCCCCTGGAGAAGGGAATGCCTACTCATTCCAGTATTCTTGCCTGGAGAATCCCATAGACAGAGAAGCCTGGCAGGCTACAGTCCACGGGGTCACAAAGAGTAAGACACAGCTGAGTGACTAACACTTCACTTCATTCATTCACATAACAAGTGTTTAACAAAAGTGCCTACTATGTGCTAGGCCTAGTTCTGGGAGCTTGAGCTGTGTCAATGAACAAAACAAAGATCCGGCCTGCTTTGAGGAGTTTATGTTCTAGGGAGAGTGCACAAAACATATTATCATAATGATATTTATTAATATTAATAGTAGCAAACAGGATCAGAAAAGGAGCTGTTAATGGTTTTATAGAGGAGGTGGCATTAGATATAAGACACGAAGGATGAATAGAAGGCTGAAGGGAGAATGGGGTGACAGGCCTTTCTGGCAGGAGAGAACCTCCCAGTAGAAACTTGGAGGTCAAGTGCACAAGAGACTGTGTAGATTCAACGTGACCGAGGCAGAGGCTGCGTGTTAGGCAACAAGCACGGAAAGGGAGGTTGGAGCAACAGGTCAGAGAGTCTTCCTGCTTTGCTGCAATTAGGACTTTATTCCATGGTGGGCAGTGAGCCAGTCCAGATTTTTATTCAGAGAAAAATATGTCAAAATGATAAATCTGGAAGAGTGGCTTGGGGCAGGGTGGTATCTTGACTCTTTGGATTAGTCCAGGCAAGAGATAATGAGTGGAGGCAGAAGACAAACGCATGAGGTGTTAAAGAGGAAGGATCACTAGGTCTGTGACTCACTGGATTAAAGGATGAGTTGTAGGGGGGTGATAATGTGTCAAGTAGGAAAAGACTGAAAACTGTTCATTTGGTTCAACAATAAGGGAGGTAACTAGTGCCCTTTAATGAGAGCAGCCTCAGTGGGACAATATGGGTGGATGCAGTGGTCTGAAGAGTGAACAGGAGGAAAGGCCAGGTGGTGACTAAGAGCAGGCAGTTGTTGAGAAGCTTGATGATGAAGGGAATGAAAGAGCATAGCTGAAAGGAGTGATGTGGCCGGGACTTCCCTGGTGGACCAGTGGCTAAGACTCTGTGCTCCCAATGCAGGGGGCCTGGGAACTAGATCCCACATGCTGCAACTAAGAGCTTGTGTGCCACAACTAAAGATTCCACATGGCACAACTAAGCCCCAGTGCAGCCAAAGAGTACATTTAAAAAAAGAAAAATAGTAATAAAAAAAGAAGTGATGAGGCTGAAGATGGAACTTCAAAGTGATTTCAGGCCATTAAGTTGATTGGTAGTTTGTTGCGTAACAGGATATATCTGATGCACTGTGTGTAGGTGTTCGTTATATAAAGTACAAAAATGGGGAAAAGTATGCTATTAGAAGTCAGGGTAGTGATGTCTTTTGGTGGGATGAAGTGAAAAGAGGCGCAAAGGAGACTTCCAGAATACTATTCTCTTCAAGTTCCTGGTCTGGGCACATGTTATTAATACCCGGAGGTGCTTCTTTGAGAATTCACTGAGCTGTACACGTGGGATGCAGGCATTTTGCTGTATGAGAAAAAGAAGAGAAGGGGGAAGAGGAGACAGAGGGAGCAGCAGCTGAGGCCACATGTGCAGAGACTTGGAAATGTGTGAGGAGCAGGAAAGTGTTCACTTCGGTGAGAAGGTAGCGATCAAATGGGGCAGTGGCAGGAGATGAGACGGTCAGGTGGGCAGAAGCTGCCTGGGAAAGACCTTGTGTCTCAGGTTCATGTTAGCCAAGGGCAGTGGGGTGCTCCCTAAAAGGGTGACGTGATCTGATTTGCATTTCAGAAGAACCACTAGGGGTGAATGGTTTGCAGGGGGCCAGGGTGAAGGCCAGCAGGCAAGTTAGAAACCAATGAAACTCTGGGCAGGACACGACATGGCTTGGATGGAGACAGTGGTGGTGGGACTGGGAGAGGCTAACAGACTCTAGAGACGCTGAGGAGGCGCATCTCAGGATGTGCTGGCTGACTGGACCAACGGGTAAGAGGACAAGACTGAGAAGTGCTTCCGGGCTTCTGACGGGAGTGCTTGGGTACATGGGGACATTCTCGGAGGTGGGGGACACCTGGGATGGGCAGGACTTGAGGAAAGATAATGGGCTTAGTTCGCAGCATGTCGAGTCGGCTGTGAATGTGGGCCATCCAGGTAGGAATGGTCACTGAAAATCCTCTTTGGGACTCAGGAGAGAGGTCAGGATGGAGACACGGATTAGGACATCTTTTGCGGAATGGCAACTGAAGCCTGGGGTGTGGATGAGACCCCTAGCAGGTGTGAAAAGTGTTCTCACCTGCCATCTCAGAGGAGACTCAGAATTTTTATCTTTTCTGTGTTTTGTTCATAAGCCCTGAACAGTGATAAGCATTCCTCACTTCTGCTGATATGCTGTTATCAGAATATAAATCCATTACAATGCAGTTCTAATTCTTTACCCACTTTGGGGTTGTGGAGCACAGAGGCCAGGACAGGGAGACAAAATGTCCCCTTCCTGAATCAGGCTGTGGCCTTTTACTGACATCACACGCGGTGGTTGTCCCCTGGTGGCTTGCGAGCATAAGGAGGTCTACACTGGTGGTCTAGCTCAGCCTTGAGTCATGGCCCTGGTGGGTTTTGTCCCCCAAATGCAGCAACTGGACTAGACTCCATCTGGACAGACAGCTACTCAGTGAAGGAATCTCCACATCATCCAGACTCTGAGAGGAGCAGACAGAGTGATGGCCACTGGCCAGAGCTTAACTCGGAAGTGGTTTCAGAAAGAGAGACAGGGACTCTGGCACTGAGTAGTCTCAGCAGTTCAGTGTTCAGCTACAGAACGCTGGAAAACACTGTGACTCTGAACAGAAGGTTGAGAGTCACTGATGTGAGAGTGCTGTGAGGTTGCAGCCTGGAGCGGTCACAGCCCTTCTGGGGGATGAGCAGCACCAGGACGGGCCGGCTGAGAGGAACGCTGAGGCTGCCTAGCAATAGACTGCCAGCCGGTTCTGCTTTGGGCTTTGGATCTCATTAGATCTAAAGACAGACTGTAGGGAGGAAGGGAAGTTCTGACACTTGCTGTAATTTGGGCAGAAGATATGATTGGAGGACATCTCCAACTCAATGGACATAAGTTTGAGCAAACTTCTGGAGACAGTGAAGGACAGGGAAACCTGGAGTGCTGCAGTCCATGGGGTCACAAAGTCAGACATGACTTAGTGACTGAATAGCAACAGAGCTATTTCATGAAAACCCTGAAGACAGCATTTGCCAGAGTGCAGAAGCTATATAAAACTTATTGGTATTGTTTTCCTGTATCAAAATTAGAATAAGGACTTAGTATTATTGACAGCAGTAGGCCTCTATTGTCTTTGGGACCTTCCATTACCCTTTCGAGACAGAAAACATCACCGTCACCATCCTTCAAAAGAATCAAGACTATGCATTTGTGCATGTGTGTGTGGGTGGGAGGGGGAGAGAGTGAACTCATGTGTATGAAAAGGAGTCCCTGAGTTTTATGTGACTTTTGCCAACTTATTAAATCATGAATCACTCATTACATGATCTGATGACCCCCGCCTGGGCCACAGATAAAACCAGCTACACTACCAGATTTAAGCCCAAAAGGTCCAGTTTTTATATTTTCAAAGCCAGGTAGAGCTGAAATCCATCCTTTCTTTTCTCCTCTCTTTTACCCTTCTTCTTTCTTTTTTTTCCCCCCTTTACATTTTTTTCTTATCCTCTTTCTCTTCTTTTTGTTCATAATTGGGGCCAATATTTATGGAGCGCTTATATAGGCCAGGACCTGTGATAAGCCTTTGCCTGCATTATCTCATTTAATACTCATAAGCACTTATAAAGTAGGTACTATTATCATCACTGTTTTGGAAATGAGGAAAGAGAAGGTCAGGCAGGTTAAGTGATCACACGGCAAGCAGGTGGCGGGGTCAGAATTTGGAGAAGGCATATCCGAGCCCAGAGATGGAGGTCTTGACCTTGTGACTGGGCCTCGTGTCCCATCGGAAAATAGGAAATAGGCCCCAGAAAGCTGGCGCATGTGTAATAGTATGTGATCAGTGCTTCTACCTATTTTCTGCTCTCTCCCTTCATTATTTTATCAACTGAAGAACTTGAAAAGGTCCTGACATGTAGCTCTTTTGGAGGGGAACTTTTCCTCCAGCACATGATATGTCATTGATAATTAAGACATATAAGTTATGTAAGAAAGTAAACAAGGCTGGTTAGCATGGTACTTATAGCTTATACTGCATTCTTCCTTTATAATATTCCTGTTGAATTCCTGTCACCTTTTTGAGGAATTAGACAGACTGATTACTTTGTAATAGCAGGGTATACATCTCTAAAACATGTGTGCGCTCAAGGTGGTTCTAATGTTTGTCACTGATGTGACTGAGACTCTGGGAGGAGCGTCTCTACGCTGAATTCTCTGGTTTAGAAAAGGCTGTATCATCAATTGGGCTTCCCCGGTGGGTCAATGGCAAAGAATCCACCTGCGATACAGGAGACGCAGGAGACACGGGTTCGATCTCTGGGTCCAGAAGATCCCCTGGGGGAGCGCATGACAACCCACTCCAGTATTCTTGCCTGGAGAGTCCCACAGACAAAGGAGCCTGGCGGGCTACACTCCAAAGAGTCAGACATGACTGAAGTGACTGCGCACGAGACAGCACACAGAGCATCAACTTGCTTCTCACTAAAAATGAAACGGCACCACTTGATCACTCACCTACCTCTTCTCAGACTTCATTCTGAGATTCTCTGTGCCATTGCCAAATGCCAAATTGGTCACATATTTGCATCATACAATGTCTACAACAGCCTGTGTGACTGGCTCTAAAAATCCTTCAAAGGAGAAATTTTAGAAATATTTTTGAGTAATGGCCCTAATATCAGCCTCCCAAATTGATATGCTAAAAGGATAAACATATATTTAGATGCTTCAGATTTTATATGCTTATTTAAAATATTATTTACATTGCTTTATAGCATTATTTCTTACTACACTTTGATTTACTCAGTTCACTGAACAGAAGTGCCAAGTTGGAAACTCTTTTCCCTGACTTCCCTTTGCTTTAGGTTTGTGAAATATGCCCAGATGTGTGGCCTGCTGGGTACAGACCCCAGTGCCCAGAGTGGTGCAGACTCAGGCCCGGTAGACCCACTATGCCGAAGTCAGACCATCTGCCTGGAGTCAGTGCCCGGGAGAGCCAGGCTGTCTGCAACCATGGGAAGTGCAGGTTCCAGCCAGATCGACCTTTCTCCTCCCACAGGTGTTGTCCTCATCCTGACCCACACAAGAGCTCAAAAACCCGTGATGGAAAAGGATAAAGAATTGGAGCTTCCAAATTGCTTAAGTTTGGGACCACATAACACACCTTAGGTGGAGCAAGGCTGAGGGAACATTACAGAATTAAGCATGCCATCCCCAGAGCTATAAAATTAATAATGGAGTCAGGGTTCCCAGCGCAGAAACACTTCTGTCTCCACTGACATGCATCTTCCTGACAGCAGAGGAGGATGGGGGGGCTTGTGCTAATAGTTCCCAGACCCACACCTCAGGGACCTGGAGGAAGGGCGCTCTATCTCTCTCTCTGGATGGGTCTGTATCTCTGGAAATTCCTGCCCTCCAGGCTGACAGAAGCCCATATGTTGACCATTAGGGCATAAAGCAAGATTCACTTAAGCCCGTCATCCAATAGGCTGTTTCTCCTCTGGCTGACTTACATGTTGTCATTCACAACACAGATTTATTGAGGGAAGAAAAGAATGTTAAAGAGCACATGTTAGAGGCTGCACATTCATCTGCTTGGAAGGCTTCCCCCTTCCTTGCATCAAGGATCGTAAAGCTACAACCGGGACAATGTCTCTCCACTTATCTCAAGGCATTTTATTCAGCATTCTTATAATCACTAAGAAAGGTTTGACTGCACAGGAAAGAGCATCCCATTAAATTAGCGAATCCTATCCTGGAATTGTTGAGTCAGGCTCTTCAAGGTTTTCTTTATCTGGCACTAACTAGCCTAAGCCAAGTTTATTTCCCATCACCCTCCACCCGCACCCTCATCAAGCTGACTCCTCACTGTCCTACTGAAGTGACTTTCTGATGTCACAGTCATGTAGACTTTAGAGTTACCCTCACCTGCTGTATGAGACATTCCCCTCACTCCTTTAGACTGAAAGTCTTCCCACCCTTCAAGATTCAGGGCCTACTTCAGCACCTTTCATCAAGCACTCTCTGTCCACTCCAAGCCCACCTGGACCATCTTCCTAGGTCCTGTAATGTTAGCACATCAGGCTGTAGGGCTCATGCACTGTTTTGAAATGTTTGGTGATTTCTCATACATCTTGTTCCCTAAGGACAGCATTAGGTCTCATATTACTCAGGTGGTAAACACATACTTCCTGATTTACTAAGTACTAAAATCAATTTCTTACAAATTAATATCAACCTTCCCTTGCCAAACAGGGGCATACTTCTCCAGGAAGGGCTCACCCAGGGGCACTGTGGTGAGGACAGAGGAGCTGAGAGCCTGGTTTTTATTTGAAATATCTCACTTGATATATAAAGAGACCATATACAAGAAATGTGGCACATTTTTAAATGATAGAAATTAAAAATGACAGGAGAGTCTGTGGCATCAGATTCAGGTTCTATTATTGCAAACTTCAAGTAAGATTAATTAATAACCCATTCATTTGTACATCGGGTCATAGGAACATTAGGAATTTCTAAGTGAGATACATATCTTAAGAGACTCAGAGAAATGAATTTGTCCAAGACTACCCAATTAGTCATCAGTAGAAATAATCATAGGCAGCATCCATCTCCTAATCTATAATGCAGGGCTCTTTATTATATGAAATTTGCAAATTCATAGGCATATGAAATCTGCAAATTTTAAGAAGAGATTTACCACAGTAGCACAAAATAAGTTTCATGGGGAAAGCTTAAAAGAAGTATGCAAATACATTATTTTAAAATACTTTAACATTCTTTTATTTGTAACACATTAATATAGTAATTAGAAATAATCACACAATAATATAGTAATTTGAAATAATTTTTTTCTATTTCCAAAAAAGTAAAGGATATCTATTTGATAAATTCTTTGTTGTTAGTAGTTAAGTTATGTCAAAGACTTAGAAATAAGAAAATTAAATTTTCTTTTTTTTTAAAATAAGAAAATCTTTTTAAAAAAACTTCACAAATTCAATCTAATAGTCAGCGTCAAATCAGGGTACTTTTTAGTGTATCCTAAACATATAGTAATTCTAGCAAGCCTGTATTCTAAAAGGAAATACAGATTTACAGATCATATCTATACTATAAAATAGCATTGGCTGTAAAAGGTATTTTCGTATGTTAACAATGAAATCTGATGAACTAGCTTGTAATCCCACTGATAACAGTAAATGAAAAAGACCCCTCAAAGAGTAAAAGAACTGAGTATTTGGTGGCAGCTAAAAGTAACATATAGAGTCTGTTGCTGCATTTATATAAGACTTTTTATCTCATCCAAGGAAATGGGTAGCCAGAAGCATTTTAGCCTCTGTAAATACCCCACTAACGCACTTGAATATGAGGAAAAATTCCATTAAAAACTTTTGCTTAAATGGGAATTTTCATAGGCTGTGTGTTATAAAACAATCAGTGATGAATGAAGACATGCTGAAAAAAGAAACCAAATTATCTTTAAGCTGGACACAGCACCAACAAAAGTATCCAGCTAATATGATGAACATATTTTATGTTGTTTATAACTTGCCATTCAGTTCAGTTGAACACATGTTTATGTACTAGGTGCCAGGGATTCAGTGGTGAACACACAGATATATTAATAGTTCATGCCATCATGGAGTCAGAATCCAGTGGGACAGAAAGGTAGTGAACAAATATTTAAACAAATAAAAACTTCTGGCACATTCTAGGAATGAAAGAAGAAGGCTTTCTGTGATAGATCCTTTGTACATTTTAAGAGGACATGGTGATGGACCAGATGTGGAAGTGAGAAAGCAGTGTAACAAATGATGTGTGGGTTTATGGCTTGACCGATGGAACGGGCAGTCATGCCATTTTCTGAGAAGGGGAAACCTGGGGAAAACATGTTTGGGGAATGGGACAAATCTAGAGCTCTATTTCTAACAGAAGTAGGTTGATAAAAACATGAGCATGCTGGAGCTGTTAAGCAGGGGGTTGAATTCAGAACGAGGAGAGAGGAGAGGACACAGATACGATCTGAGATAGCAGTTAGAACCACATCAATGGAGGAGGCCACCCGGGGGAAAATGCAGAAGAACCAGTGAGAAGAGACTAGATCTGGCCCTGAAGATCCTCAAGGTTTAGAAGTAGACAAGGAGACACTAACAACTGAAATTGAGAAAGACCAATTTCAGGTCAGGAGGAAAATCAGGAGACTGGTGTTACAGAGGTCAAGGAAATAGTGTTATAAGAAGGAGGGATAGGCTATCTGCATTATATGCCACCAAGAATCTGAGGGTCCACCAAATAGTATTGATATAAATTATATAAGATAATCAATAATTACCGTGAAAATGGTGACTTAAAAACCTCACAATATATTTTCGTATCATTCTTGCCTATTCTAGCTGTCTTAGCACTTTTTTAGATATCATGAAATTTCTACAATAAAGCTTAACATAGAAAGGGATAAAAAACTTATTCTTTAATTTTCAAAGTGACAAAGGTAAGGTAAGACCTCATAATAGAGCAATGGAGTGAGAACTGAAACCTAAGAAAATCACATTTTGGCCCAGGTAGGGTTTCCTACGGAGAAGGCAATGGCAAGCCACTCCAGTACTCTTGCCTAGAAAATCCCATGGACGGAGGAGCCTGGTAGGCTGCAGTCCATGGGGTCGCTAAGGGTCGGACACGACTGAGCGGCTTCACTTTCACTTTTCACTTCCACACATTGGAGAAGGAAATGGCAACCCACTCCAGTGTTCTTGCCTGGAGAATCCCAGGGACGGGGGAGCCTGGTGGGCTTCTGTCTATGGGGTCACACAGAGTCGAACACGACTGAAGTGACTTAAGCAGCAGCAGCAGCAGGGTTTCCTAGCCCCTAGCCTGTGTCCCCTGCCTGCCACCCACCTGGGTCATCCACAAGGACTGGGAGGCCTATGAAGCCATGAGGGCAAAGACCAATTCTGACTACCTCATTTTTGCATTCCTGGGGCTTATCGTAGTGTCTGGCATATAGAAGGGGCTTAATAAATATTTGTTCCATGAAGAGATGAGGAACCTCAGATATCCTGGTGGGAATTGTACATTTCGGATCAAAAAAGGTCCACCCACTGCTATTGGCTGACATGGTGTTCTCTTGTTTTTTTCTCAGGTCATAATCACAGCATTCAGAGGTTCTGCAAGCTAGTCACACCACAGGGTAGGTCTAGAACACCAGTCTGTGTAAGCCTTGGTTGGGGTTGTATTCCCATAGGTATTGAGCTGTTTGCTAATATGATTTATGTGGGAAGAACCACAATACCCAAGAGGTCACATCGTTCACAGCCTGCAGCTGTCAGGCAGGTAAAGCTGTCCTCTGATTTCTGAGGGAATGCATTTCACTTTGCAGAAAGTCCTACATCAGTACCTGTTTTTACTAACCAGAAGAAATCCCAAGAGAATTTTTGCTTTACCAAAAAAGGCGAAAAGTGAAAGTAGCACTGAGCCTTTGTTTTTGGAGCAAGTGGGTACAGAGGCAGCACCCACCCAGAACAACAAGAGTGGCCCTATTCAGCTCCTTCCCCGGGACCTACACTCAGCATCTCAGTGTCAAGGCGCCATCACCTGGAACTGAGTTTGTGAATGTCCATGCTTTATCTCCATGGATTCTGTGCATCTGTTAGCAAGGTGTGTCCTAAGGTAATCACTTTTTCACTTTTTGCCATTTCAGCTTATGAAAGTTTTTATAGGAAGGTTCTTCTTCTAGACAGCAAGGGGAACATATCTCAGGGTTTCAGTAGCAAGTTAAACAACTGGTGAACTCCATTTGCTTTCTGAACTTGACAGGAGGATTGCTTGTTTTCTACAGCGGGAGAGGAGACCTCGTGGTGACCTCTGGCCCAGGTCAGGGTTTTTACAGAATAACCAGGGCAAGTGGCCTGTGATTAGGTGCAGGCCTTCTCTGGAGAGACAGCAGCATTCCTTAGCCAGAGATGCACCTATCTCTAACTTAAGGGCTTCTTTGATTTACAGATGCCAGGGGCAATAACCAGAGGAGATAACCACACAACCACCCATCCCCAAAAGCCCAGTTCCTAGATCTGGCCTCCAGTTCGGCCTGCAAAATGTCACATGCACAGCATCACACAGCTGTACCCACTCTCCGAATCTCTAGAAAGTATTTATAGTTGAACATCAGAGCACTCAGCTTCTTCAATGGAAGACTGAGGGGTAGAAAATGTCTTTTGTCATTATTGTTGCCATAATAAAATCTTCCTTTACAGGTTTTCGAGCTTACCATTTCTTAGGAGCAACAGAAGACATTAACAGCCTCCAAATCTGAAAGGGCTTGTAATTGAATGGGGCTTCTAGGCAACCTAAGCTGAGGGAGGTTGAAGTTTCCCCACCTCCCACCCCCTGCTTTGCGGGCACCTCATTCCATTATGTTCTGTGTCCTCATGCTGTCTTTTTATTATACAGCCCCCCACTCGCTGCTGTCAAGTTTCAGGAAGTAAGGTAAGAAAAGTATAGACTTTTGTTATGATTTTATTTATTTTGTTTTGTTTACCACTTACAGGCCACAAAATCTTGGACAAGTTAACTTTTCAGAGGCCAGTTTCCTTCTCTATAAATAGAGGTAACTGCTGTGAAGATTTAGAGAAAATGCACACAAGGCTTGCAGCCTAAGGCCTGATTCTTAGTAGCAGTTCACCCAAAGTTCCCATTACCTTTCCAACCTAAGGTTTGGGTCTGTCTTCACCCAGGAATACCCTAGGGTCTTGACTTACCCTTCTGTAATTCTCACCAAAATCCACTAGTCCTGATACCATTGTTTCAGGCCTTCACTAAAGGGCTGACTTGATGATCTCCGTCAAGCTAATTCCAAGGGAAGCTTTGATGGATGAGATCATTTCGGAGTGCTCTTCCCAGTAAAAGAGGGTCCCAAAAAATGCCTTAATGTGAAAGAACACCCTCTTATACTGTGTAAGTCAGGGCAGGGATATTTTTGAGTGACATTTATTTAGAGCTTTTCAAATAGAAAAACTTCTTTTTCCTTTGTAAGAGATCAGATATTTAACAATAACAAAAATCTCTCAGGTAAGATTTCTTCGTACCTGATACTTATAGAAAATAAGGGAATTGTGGATTCCCTGAAAAGTGAAGCGACAATGTTAGTTACTCAGTTGTGTCCAACTCTTTGCAACTTTATGGACTGTAGCCAGCCAGGCTTCTCTGTCCATGGAATTCTCCAGGTCCAAATACTAGAGTGGGTAACCATACCCTTCTCCAGGGGATCTTCCCGACTAAGGGATCAAACCTGGGTCTCCCTCATTGCAGGCACATTCTTTACCATCTTGGCTACCAGGGAAATCCTATGGATTTTTCAAACTTTGATGTGCTTGAGTGTGAAAAGCATACAGAATCTCATGAAAAAACCCCTGAGATTCTGATCCAACAGGTCTCTGAAGAAGTCCTCACTTTGGAAAATAGTGGATGAGACCTACAGACTTTACCCACTTGACAAATTGAAACTACAAAACAAGCCAGCTCACTTCAGTCAGATTATGAGTGGATTTGAATGGGAAGAAGCCACTAACTAGCATAAGTAAAGTCTGCCAATTCCAAATATCTACGACTTGACAATATTCAATCTTCTCACCACCATTGCTTTTCTAAGTGCTGACAAAGGGAAGTTGCCCAATCAGTTGAATATTAAATATACATGATATTTTTTTTTAAAGTAAGATAAAATGACCACAACACAGCAGAGTGGGTAGTTTGTGATGAAATCAAGGGAAAAGTTAGTGTCAATTTTAATAGAGAAAGTGAATACATATATATATATATATACACACACACACACACAAATATATTTGATTTAAATTTTACTGAAAACTTCTGACTTATTTTAGAGCCTGGATAACTCTTATGGTAACCCATTTCTAAGGACAGGGAAGCTGGTTTGTGTAGTCCATGGGGTCTCAAAGAGTCAGACACGACTTAGCAATTGAATAACAGCAACTCATTTTGAACATGTTCCATTTACCATAAAGCAGGTCTGATGTCATGCAATCATACAGAGAGACTCTCTCAGTGATGTCCTGACTCGTTAACTGTGAGTGCTTCTTAAAATGTTTACCAGAGAATGTTAGCATTGACCCAAATGAAGGCGGAGAGCCCAGAGAAGGAATGCCACTGAGTTAGATTCAGGAATCTCCCCTTCTCACAGTTCTCAAACTCTGTCATATTTCACTGCCTGCACAATCAAAAGTTGGGAGCCACTCCAGGAAGATTCAGAACTACACACTTTGACCGACTTTTCAGAGCACATACCACAGAAGTCTCTAGTAGAAAGTAGCCTGGAGAAAGTCTCATCTCTACACAGACCAGGGCAAGGCCCTCAGCAGTTGTTCACGTTAAAGGAGGCTGTCACAGGGAAAATCTGCATCTCATATATGTGTTATTTGTCCAGATATGAACAATGAAAAAATACCGTTAGCAATCCAAAATTTCTCCACATAATATCAAACACCCTAAATCATATCTTCACTAAAACAGTCATCTGACGGTCAACAGAACTAAAAAAAATAGTGCAAGTTTTCACAGATGACTTTGGCATTTTTCTAGGCTTAGCTAAAATAAAAAGGCCTTAAGTATAGTTCAATTTATGAATAATCTAGGAATCTTAGTGGAAATATGATCTAAAACAATGGAACTGGCTACTTAAAAAAATAACAAGGTGGTTCCTGGTAAATCAATACCAACCCAGAACTAAATTCACATCTTTTTAAGTCAGAGAAGCTAAAATAAGCCTAAAATACAGGGGAAATAAATTAAGAGAGTGAATAAATTATATAACCTCCCTCAGAAAGTCTGGACCTGCAGCAGTAGGCCATGTGGCTGGTGCATTTGGAGGCAGGGTGAAATAGTTACAAGGATGGAAGGACTTGGATTCAAGTCCCTGCTCTGCCTCTTACCCATTAGAGTCCTTGGGAAAAATCCGTAACCTGCCTGAGCCTCAGTTTGCTCTCCCATGAAGTGGGATAATAGCATCCCACCTTACTCAATGAGAGAATATGGATCAAGCCCTAATATGTGGTGGGTACTGCAAATGTGTTTGCTGTTTTAGGATCAAGAAACAGAATCATGTTCTAATATATGGGAGTATAAAAAGCAAAGTGTGCAAGAATAACTTAGTATCCTGAAGAGGCAGCAGGGATTGAATTCAGAATCTCCCCATTGTGAAGAGAAAGTAAGGTCTTTCTATCTATATGTAGCAGTTAAATGGTCATCATGCATAACTGCTTCACTGTGCAAACTGCTTCAATTCAAAAACCAGAAAAGATGTCCAGGGGAAGCAGGTCCTCTTATGTTTGAAGTGAGGTTCATGCTTCACCCGTCCTTTCACATACATGCCCTGGGAGAAAGACAGGAGCAAGTTGTAATGTCTGGGTTAGGAGTGCAGGCCATGGGGTCAGACAACTGGACATTCATCCTCTCCAAAACCAGCCAGATCTTGAGCTGGTTACTCACTTTCTCATCTGTACAATAGGGACAGTGATATCCAGGGTGCTTAACTGATCTTAAAAATATAAGAGGTGAATTTGGTTCCTGGTTGATGTTGATCAACCAGGAGCCGCCCTCTTCTTAATCATTTTTGCCTTTTTTCTTCAATAATCAGTTCCAGTGCACTGATGTCATAGGGCGGCTCTAAGGATTAAATAAGACCATGTGTGCAATGGCCTTAGAGCAGTACCTGGCACACAGGAGTCAGTACATCGTTCCTAAAGTGATCCTGATGTCATCAGCCCCATGCTTGTCTGAGTAGTCTGAAGTTAAGCAGCTAGTTAACAGCAGAAAGGAACCCAGACCTCTGGGACCCTCCTGTACCAAAACACAGGTTTCTTGGGGATTGGGTGGAAACTTTGGCCTGACAGGTAGGATGACTTGTTAGAGGTCGCAAAGCACGTGAGGAATGCAGCAGGGCACAGCATCTGGCCCTTTCGCTCAGCAGTTATTAATCCAGGGGCTGCATGTCCAAACGTGCTCCGGGGCTACAAAGAACCAGCTCATCAAACCATGAAGGCAATTCAACCACTCGGGGACAAAGAAGAGGCGCTGGACTTTTTGTGACATCCCCTGATAATCCTCCTCAGACCTGTGATAGGAGCTGCTGACGTCCGCTCTGTTTTACTGTTTCCTTTGCAATTACTTTGGAATGAAAAACAAATTCAGAATTTGAATTCGAGGATGTTTTTCCTAGTAATGAATTCCCTTGCTTTCTACTAAGTCTGAGAAGTTGGCTTGAGATAAGTTGGCTGTGGGCTCCCCATCACCTCCTCTCCACTGAGACATAGTGCTCATTCTTAGTCTATATCAAAGTCTTTGCATGGATCGTGCTAAGCCCGGAGTTCAGGGCTGACCAGGAGGGGCAAGAGGTGGAGAAAAGCACATGTGTAAAGCCCACAGGTGGCAACTGCTGTACTGAGGCTGATGGAGCTGCCCTCTGTGAGTTCAGGACAGGGAAGGTACCGTTAGCAAGGGAAGGGTGTGGCTTTAATAAACGAAGTGCCTTTTACGCAGCCCTCGTCTACTGCTCTCTGACAGCTGAGCCAGTGGGGATGAATTCCTGCTTTCAAGTATTTGGCAACTTCAGAGCATTTTGGAAAGAGCGAGGGAGTGTGAAGTATGGAGGATTTCAGAACAGGCTAACTCCAAAGCCTTGGGACCCTCTTCCATAATCACAAAGGTGGGACTTAAAGGGGCAGAAACACTGCAAAGCTGTCCTCCCCTGAACGTCAAATCACAGGGAAGATGCTGGGCTTCTATACATAGTGGACATGAACCCACCAATTAGAGTTCTGCCCAGGCTGAAGACTTTTGCTAATCTGCACATTTTGACTTTTTGCCACGTACATTCTTGTTGGGTTCCCATTTATCCAGAATCTGAAACATTATCAGTGAATTTCTCCAGTTGCTTAGGAGAGCTTTCTGGGCACTCAAAATATGAATGCTAAAGAACCTGAGCTTTGAACCTGAAGACAGCAGGCTGTACTTAGAGGACTGGCAGGTGGAAAAGACAGTACTGTACTGAAATTGAGGAGTGCTGATTCTCGGAAGAATTAGGTACTTGGAATAAAGTGTTTTGAACTTACCTGCATCTCGGTCCCTGATACAGTAGTCTGGAGAATTCTCAAAATACACGAGGTCATTTTTCGTTGGCTTTTTAAACCTCTTGTTAGCCACAGTGAAACCAGTGCCATCCTGGTTCATGACAACTTGGATGGCCCCATTGTACTTCCTCCAGAGATAATTGCCCGTTTTCCTGAAGTCAGCCATGGCCAGCCAGCAGGTCCTCAGGGTACAGGAACCGCTCACGCCATGACACTTGCACTCCTGTTTCAAGAACCTCTTTACAGCCTGTGGGAAAGGACGGGTGAGTTCAGTGGAGGCAGATTCAAATATATACACACGCTGCCACTTTTCTTACCTCCAAGCAATCAGGAAGTGACCATAAACCATCATGGTAGAAAATACGAAAAAGAAGGTATATATATATATGTATAACTGCATCACTTTGCTGTGCAGTGGAAATTAACACAACATAGTAAATTAACTACACTGCAATGAAATAATTTTTTTTTTTTAAAGGCAGGAGTGGGGAAAGGAAAAGAGAAGTAACTGCAGACCCAGGATCCTGGGACTCAGGACTGGGAAATGTTGCAGTCACTTGCTGGTCACTCTGGGCACACGACCCTGACTGTGGCAGGTAGGGAGGGGCAACACCTGACTGTGAACCTGCTTCCCTATGGGCATGAAAAAAAGCCTCACTAATTTGAATTTACTGGGGTGTGGGGCCAATTGGAAGAATGAGGGAATGAATTAGAGTATTTTCTAAATAAATAAGTTTTACTGTGTTGAAAATGTATGCTATTACGCAAATGAACACATAATTGCTAAGCCCGTTTTCTGTCGATAAGCCGATAACAGTGATTATTCCGATTTATGAGGTGTTTTCCGTGGTCCAGGCATTGTGCCGATGCTTCTGCTCTCTGTCTCGACGACCTTGATCTTCACAAGCCTGGGTCACAGGATTCACTTGCAGATGACTGAGGAGCAAGACTTACAGAGTTGTAAGAGCACTTGTCCAAGGTTACACAGCTGGTAAGGACAGAGTCGGGGTACACTGGAAAGTCAGTCGGTGACCCTGAGGGTGACATTAAATTTGGGGGATTATCACTCAGCTCTCGCTGAGTTATTCTGAATAACTCAGCGAGAGCTGAGCTTGCTCTGTTCTTTTGGAGAGAGGAAATAGAGGCAAGCGGGATGAGTAGGGTCTCCCTCATCAGCTCCCCAGAGCACTGTGACACTCATTTCTGAGTGCGAGAGGCTATGGGAGAGACCGACCTTGGAGACCTCACCAAGTCTGAGCCTTTGGTCCACAGCTCAGGCACAGGGCAGAGGACGAGAAACCTGCCTTCTGAGGGTGCCTCCATCCTCTCCATTTGCGTGTCTAAGACAAGGGGTGTTGCGGATGGGAGGCATAGGCAGAAGGGGAGTGAAACCCCTTGGTGACATTATCTGAGGTGGTACTAGGAACAAAATTCTTAGGGTAATGCATTGATGGGCTTCCTTGGTGGCTCAGAGGTTAAAGTGTCTGCATCCAATGTGGGAGACCTGGGTTCGATCCCTGGGTCGGGAAGATCCCCTGGAGAAGGAGATGGTAACCCACTCAAGTATTCTTGCCTGGAGAATCCCATGGACGGAGAAGCCTCGTAGGCTACAGTCCACGGGGTCGCAAAGAGTCAGACATGACTGAGCGACTGAACAGGACAGAACAGGACAGAACAGAACAGAATGCATTGATAGCCCTGTTTCTAGGAACTTGGAGCTGATGGTTGGAACTCTGCCCACTCTCTGAGGTTCTTATTTAGGGTGAGTGGGGATATGGGGTTGGCTCCAGCACAAAACTGGGGTAGAGCTCCCCACAGCACCCCAGCTTACCCCCACACCCCGCCTCACAGAAACCAGTGTTCCAGTCCGCCTGTCCCTCCCCAGGGCCTCACCCCAGGTAACTCTACCCAGGTTTTGCCTCTTCCGTAGACTCAGTTTCCATCCAAAGCTATGGTAGAACCAAGCATGCAATGTTCATCATTCCAGAAGATCAGTCCCACAAAAGCAATCTAGAAGGAGCCGAGACAGCATGGGGGCTCCGCAGTTATGCACCCCCTTCTTGGCTCAGGCCGTAGCACCACACCTTTCCCGCTTTGTCCCACCTGAGGACTGTGCCCTGTTCCATTTGAAGTCTGTCCTATTCAGCATAAGCCAGCTTTGGAGGGAAGGACACAGAAGGAAGGAGAAATGTCCTGAGTTTGGTCCTCCAGGTCACAGGGTGCTGGGCATTCGTTAAAGGATGTTTCAGAATGGACCCCTATTCTGGAACTACACTTCCCTTGTGCCCCCCACTCTGCCCCCTGTCTTTATATGACAGGTGTTTGGTATGAGACTCATTAGGTGACCTGGACAGCAGGCCTCTGCCAGAGAAACACCGCTAGGAGGGCCATCTTGACTCTACCTCCTCTGCCCCACTTGGGTCACCTGTCCAGGAGCTTTCTGTTCGAAGATCTTGATTTAGCCACACAGAGCTCACTCCTTGCCAAGAGTTTGGGAAGTAACTATGAATGCTTATTCGTCAAAGCTTCTTCCTTTAAAAGCTGACTTATTTACTCACAAGTAATACTTCTGTCTTTGAAAATAATGGGATATATTACTCTCCTTTGTAATGTTAATACTAGGTTTCCAGGTTACAAAGTTAGAACTTGGTATTTTTATATGATTAACTGAAGGGTTTGCATATTAATTTAAAATACACTTTATGAGTTCTTATAAGCACATGCAGGAGTGGTACTTCCTGTTGATCATCACTGTCATTCACTGTTGAGTGGCTGAGGCCACTTCTCTCTTCCTTCTAACTTCTGTTCAGGTGTTGGGTAGCCACGTGCTTCAGAACTGGCCTGGACTCTTTCTGACCCAGAACAACCCAAATCATTAATACTAATCGCACTGTTCTGCCACTTATTTTTTTTTGCATAGAGTATGTAGTGATACAATTTGGGCCAATATGATGTTACAAATAATCTGTTGGGAGGCTTGTAGGAAAGGTTCCTTCACTCTTTAAAAGAGATGAATGTCCTTTTCTCTGTCTTTGGATGCAGTTTTCTGCAGCTGCCTCCTTGGGACATGAAGCAGCCAATGCAGAACAAGCAACAGGCTGTAGACAGCAGCCTGGAAAGACAGGAGGAACTCGCTTACAGAGGGTGTTGCTGAACTGCTTGAATGAACCCACTGTGGCCCTGCCCTCCTTCCAGACTTCTCGTGATCCAAGATACTAAGTTTTCCTCATCTTTTAGTGTCCCTGGGGTCTGTTACTTATAAGTGAAAGTATTTCCACTGGAACCATGATCAATCCTTGATTGCGGTTTAATCACAGACTCTGACAATTAACCAAGGGGGAAGTGAGACACCCTCTCTGGTACTGGGTTTGCTGGCATCTCCAGGTCCCATCCCTAACATGTAGTCCAAGCAGTGCTCAGTCACACTTGGGGGCTACCTCTGCCTCTTCTGTAGACTGAGTTTGCAGACTTGACATTCAAATCTTTAACCTTGAAGAGGGAAACTCCCACTCCATCAGAGAGGCAGAAGGCAGGGGATCTAAGCGTAGGTGGCCTGATTTAGAAAGTAGCTGATGTAAGAGTAAGAAACTCACAATAATGTTTCCTAGTTTAGAAGAATTCCAATATTCAAATGGTATAACATTATAATAATAAATACGGCACTATGTGCCAGGCTCCACACATTGTCTTATGTAATTACCATGATTAGGCAAAGTAGATTATTATTCCCATTCTACAGTTATGGAAACCAGGGCTCAGTAAGGAAAGTCAAATCCCCAGAGTCACCCTGCGAGACAGAGGCAGACTATTAAAAAAATGTGAATCAGATATGTCTCACCCACAGATCCGTGCTCTTTCTACAAACACATTTTAAATATTCCTGTAAATTGTGTTTTTCTCAAATTTTGAATTGTGCATACTCTGCTTCCCTCTATTCTTTTGACTAAATCAAGAATTAAATGGATAATGTTATAGACCTATTAAAGCAAAAAAGATGTAAGGAGGGAAATAGGAATTACATTGCATCTTCCAAACTAATTGTCATAAAAAAAAATCTATGAAATAGTTCATTCATAGGAGAAGTACAAAGTAGTAATAGCAAGATAAAAAGATGTTCAACTTCACTAGGAGTCAGACAAAGCAAACTCCAATAGTGTAACACTTTTTTTTTTCTTTTGCCTAGCAGGTTAGCAAATAATAATAATAATAAATCAATGATTTTATAATATTTGGTGTTGGTAAAAGCATGGAAAGGAGATGCTTTAAGAAACTGTTGGTGATAGATTAAATCAATATGTCATGTAAAATAGAGAGTATTTTGCAATACTTGTCAAAATTTTAAATGTATCCTTTGACTTTGGTGATACTCTGAAAATATTTGCACAAGTTTTGAAGGATACAGACCCATATGGATGTTCACTGCAGCATAATTAGCAATAGCAAAATATCAGGAAAAACCAAGATGATGTCAGCAAGACAATGGTATGTGCTTAATAAAGGAATATGATGTGGCTTTTGATTAATAATATCATTCTTACAGGCATAAAAGGAAATCAAGTGAAAAGCAAACTGCAGAACAATGTAAGTGGTATGATGCACTTTTAAAAGGCCTGAATATGTGTGCATACACAGAGAGGGAAGGGAAGAATGTTCATTTATAATCTGGATGCTATCTGAGGGGCTGCATAATCCGAAAGAGGGAAAAACAATCAAACTGCTCCTCAAATTAAAAGAAAACAAACCAACCAAGAATCTGGGGATTATTCTCTGGCAACTAGAGAGAGCAGAGCAGAGCAGAGCAGAGCAGTGGTCTCTTCCCGGTTACACATTAGAATCCACCTGGAAACTGTCTCCATCACAGAGACCCCGACCTCTCCTGGAGCGGAATACACCATAACCTGGGCAGGGGGTGGGGCCCACCTTGAGGGCACTTCCGGTCCAGGTGCTTCTAATACACAGCCAGGCCGAGAGCCACGTCCCAACCTGGGAAGGTGGCGGGGTAGAAAGGAAGTCCGCGCCACGGCCAGAACAGGTAAGACATTCACGTGCAGAGCCAGTGAATTTTAGAAACTGGGATATCTGAGGACTGAATAAGAAGTTGTGTCATATCCTATGTCTCCAAAATGTCCTGACCTCCGGGGAAAATTTCCCGCCAACAGCCCTTTGCGTTAGCGTCGCTTTGGGACAGGCTGCGGCGCAGGGCCCTGCCACAAGGATGCTTCTCCGGGGTCTCCGGGGGCACGAGCAGAGGGGCTGGGGGCTTCCCACGCAGGCAGCTGTGGAGCTGCAGCAGACTTTTTATTTGCACTGTGAAGAAATGAGTGACCGAAGCAGGGGACCTGGGGACATCCAGGCACTGCCAGACAGTCTGGGCCTTTTTGTGTTTGTTTTTGTATATTACTTTTGAATTTTAAAGTTAAGTAAGTGCACATGGGGTTTCCCAGGTGGCTCGGTGGTAAAGAATCCACCTGCCAAGCAGGAGAGTCAGGTTTAACCCCTGGCTGGGGAAGATACCCTGGAGAAGAAAATGGCAACCCAATGGTTGTCCTGGGAAATCCCATGCACAGAGGAGCCTGGCAGGCTGCAGTCAATGGGCTTACAAAGAGTTGGACACAACTGAGCGACTAAACAGCAGGAGCAGCAACAGCATGTACACATGATTTTAAAAAAAATTGGAGTCCAGAAAAGAGAATAAAAAGCAGTAACTCTACTGTACCCGCTCCACCTCTCCCCTCCCCTCTGCTTGGCACAGCCCCAGAGCGGTCATTTTTAATACATTGTGCCCTTGTGGTGGTTCATTACCTGCCTGTAGAACAAGGTCTGTACTAGTTTTCCTCCAGCTTTGTGAAAAACAGAATCCCATCCTCAATGGATTTTATGGACATCCACCAGAAAATTCTCTTAATAACCAAACAAACCTGAATGCCAGTGAATGGAGCCCTCTGGAGAGGGGTGCCACGCACAGCTGGCACAACTGAGTGACATTTCTGCCAGTCACTTTACCTTCCAGTCAATGTTGGCTAGTCGCTGATAGACTTCCTCTTATGGGAGAGGGTGAAAACTTGATTCATACCGCACTACTTTTACCCGCCCCCCACTCCCCACATGGTTCTGTCATGGTTGGTTCTGATGATTTCTCCAACTTCAAGGAGAATCCTTACTCCTCTTCCAGTTCCAGAAGTCACCAGTGCGCTCTCTTATGAGATGAGGATATTTGCAGCTCCCTCCGTTCTCCTCCCCTTCTACTTCCCACTCTCCATCAGTATGGTCTGTCCTTTTGTGGTGACGAAGATTAGAGCGTTAATGTTCTGTGACCATAGTTAAGTCTCTCATGGTATGTCTAAACATCAAATCTAAAAACTGAAAACAATATTTGTTTTCAACAATATTTGGCTAAGTTTTATCTGACTCTTTGCAACCCCATGGACTACAGCTCTCCAGGCTTCCCTGTCCTTCACTGTCTCCCACAATTTGCTCAAACTCATGTCCATTGAGTGGATGATGCCATCCAACCATCTCATCCTCTGTCGTCCCCTTCCCCTCCTGCCTTCAGTCTTTCCCAGCATCAGGGTCTTTTCCAATGAGTCATTTCTTCACCAAAGTTTTGGAGCTTCAGCATCAGTCCTTCCAATGAATATTCAGGGTTGATTTCCTTTAGGAATGATTAGTTTGATCTCCTTAGTTAACTGCACAACCAAGGACGGTGCCAGAACTGCATTTTATAATCTCTGATCCAATTGCACAATGTCTGGGCTGAAGTATGTTGCTAGAGTGAAGTTTGGCATTTTCTTACTTTACTTGTTACTAAGTGTACTTACTGTAACCTAACGTCTTCCACTCTCACGCTCATTCCACCTGTTCCATCACTTCCCCTCCTTTCCTGGGGTGGGGGAGTTGTGGCCCTGAATCTTCTTAGTCTCACCTGGACACAGCTGGGATCATGCCCTCCTAGAGGAATACACTGCATTGTCAGATGCCATGTTTTCTCTCTTTCTTTTGGTTCATTCCTTCTCTTTTCTGCAGCCCCTTTTTGAGTAACTCCTTCAAGGTGCCTGGAGGATGCATTTTCTGAATCTTGTGTACTATGAAGTCTTTATTTAGTCTTCACACTCGACTAATAGCTTGGCTGGTGATAAAATTCTGGGTTGAAAATAATTTCCCCTCAAAATTGAAGGTATTGCTCCAAGGTTTTTGGCTTCTAGTGTTACAGATGGGAAATCTGATGTGCAGCTGATTCTCTGCAAACTGATTCTTATTTTCATTTCACTTCCCCCCCCACCGCACCCCCTACATGAAAGGCTCTAGAAACTTGCTCTTATCCTTGGTGTTCTGAAATATCACAAGGATGTATTTAGAAGTTTTTAAAAATTTAGTCCTGTTCAGGCCCTTTCAATCTGAAAACTTCAGCGCTAAGATGTTCTCTTAATATTCCACCCCCTCAACATGCCACAATTTTTCAGTCTCTTTATGGCTTTCTAATTAGTCAACTTGCTGAACCTTCTGAATCAATCCTCCATGTCTCTTATATTTTCTCTTTTATAGTTTTAATACTTTCCTCCTGGCTTCTTGAGGAAGAAATTCCATTAGAGTAATACTCCTGGCTCTCTCTATCCCCTTACTAATTTCTCCCCAGGGGAGGACAACAGACTTTTCCAACTGGTGAGTTTAGAGGAAGGAGCAAGGCTTGTGTGTCTGGGTTCCTTCTCTTTGGGCATCTGCCAGCATGTGGAGAAGATGAGTTATGATCAGCTCCTGCCCTCCAGCAAGGGGTTCCCTGCAGAGCCTGGGTACGCAGCCTGGGACAGGGTGAGTAAGTCTGCCCAGCTCTGGAGTGGAATCGAAGCTTCAAAGCTGCATTCTCCAGGGCTGCCTTTCTTTTTATTTTTCCATCCTGCAGCAGCTGCTGTTACTCCTAACATCTACCTCGCGTGTCCACTTTTCAGCTGGTTTCAAACTCAAGTGGGAAAGAAGGGTGATGTTATGACTCTATTTGTCCTTTGGGCTTTTTGTTTTACTTTCTGGGAGATTTCTTTGATTTTCTCTTCCAAGTTCTCTCTTGTTTTCTAATTGTCACTTTTTGAAAGCATCCATTCTTATTGTTCATGGATATAAATACCTTCTTGGATCTTCTTGGTTTTTAAAAATTTCTCTTCTCATCCCTGACTTACAGCTTTTTTGTTTTGTTTTTTCTTTTATGCTTCTGAATTTAATCAAGTATATAGTAATTCTTGGACATTCTCTTTGTATTTAAGAGTGAAGTCATAAAATGATATTTAGGAATCTGGTTATATGGTAGGGCTTGTGGACCTGAGGCTTGGTTTCTAGTGACTAGGTAGGACACTGTTTGTTTGGGGGACTGTAACTCCAAAAAGCCTAGAAGATTTGATGCTAGACTTCCAGGAGTTCTGCTAGGTGTAAAGGGGAGGAGATGGGGTTCTTTATGCCACCAGTGGGTTTTTCAGTTAATCCCAATTTTCAGGCCTGTGCTTCTCTCCAGTGCTCGTTTGTATCTGAAATTTTCTCAGGGCATCTTGGTTTCCATGTTCCTCATCTGCTTTTTCCCCCCCATCCTCATCTACTTTTATTCTGCTAGACTGAGGCTTCTCCATCCTGCTTTATCAGTTACAATTTCTTCATTCCCTTTCCACTTTCCAGAAATTTGTTGAGTTTTCTCATTTCTTTGACCATTCTCTTTATTGTTGGTTTAAGCCACGTTTATTCTATTACTATGATTTTAATGAGATCTGAGGGAGAAAGAAGTGAAAAAGTATATGTTCTATCCACAGCCTTGCGTCTGATTGCACTTTGAAATGTTCTGGAAAGAGACAAGGATTGTGAGGGGAGGAAATGTTCTCACTTGATGATACACACTCCTGCTCTTCTCAGTTTGTTACTTTTGCTTGTGTGAGTATTGCTTTTATAACAGAAGGAACACGATACAGAATCGATTACAGGGACTCGCTGTCTGTCTGCAGTGTGTGATACTGAAGACTTCTCTCAGAAACGTAGGCCACACCCCATGGCACATTCAGGTCCCGTTTCCTATTTGGTCTTGAGTCTTTTCTAAAGGGTTTCTTCTACCACCTCTTTCTCTGATTCTTGACATGGGCCACTGTCAAAGTTCCATTTTCTGCCTCCTTAGGCTCCTCTTTTGGCAATCTCGTGGCCCTTACAGCTTTTTATATACCCACAGCCCATCAGCCCCCTCTGTCGCCATTCGTTTAGTCCCATCACTGTTTGCTCTGTGGCATCTCATCACTGAACCTCATTTGACATGACAACTTTTAAAAAGACGAATAAATATGACTGCTGAGGACAGCATTACTCTTGGCATTTAGCCTTGTAGAAACCATTTTAGCTTAATATATAACTTTTCCCAATACAAAATCTTCAATAAGCTCATCATTCCATTATTGCTAAAATTCTACGTAGTAGATTGTGGATGGCCCTTAAATCTTTGACTCTCCGCATTTTAAGCCTTCAGGTCTACAGAAGTTATGTTCTACTCTTAGAATTTAAGAAATTTATAAAAATTAGTATTCTCTACCGCAGAAACAGAAGTCTGAATGGTTCTTTAAAAACAGGTATAGAAGAAGGAACTACATGCATTGTGCAACATAGAATAATTCTATTTTATATTTATCTGTCCCAATTAAAGGTCAGAGCATAATAACGAGGCATAACATTCATTAGGTTCTTGGCATATGTTAAGCTATGCTAAGTGCTTGATTTAAGCACTTCTGTTTAATCCACATAAGCATATAAGGCATATACTGTTTTCATCCCCATTTTACAGATGAGGCTATTGAGATATCTAGATGCTGAGGACCTTGTCATAGGTCTTACAGGCAATATGGTTGAGGCAGGATGCACCCCAAGCCTGTCTGATACCAGATTGACACCTGAAATCACTCTGCCAGCCGTTCGAAGTCCTGAGGGGTTCATTTACTCTGGTTTCAGTGGTGGGTTCTGCAAAAGTTTTTACATTTAGTGTTTTCGCATTAAATTAGTCCACAAAGAATTGTTTTGACAGTTTTAAAGAAAAACTTCTCCCAAGGAGAGTGAAATTTTAGTCTCTTAACTCAGCCTTTTTGAAGACAGAACTCAAGCAATTCTGGGGTGTCTTTATAAGACTTCTTTGTAGATCATGAGAGTTGTCTTTTTTCTAAGTGCCTGAATTTTGCTAAGTTTATGACCCTTGTGTCATGCCGTATTGATTCTCTCCCTATCAGATAAAGGGCAGTCCACCTCATACCATGTGAAATCTGTGCAAACTTAACTACTGACCTTGCCTTAGAAAGCCTACTTAGGATTTATTTTAGTTTGATATATGCTGTATGTTTCAACTGAATTATTTAGTTTAACTTGAGCATTTGAAGAAGTGTTAGCACGTCACTTTTTAGTTGGGTGTTTGCCACAAAACCACCATATTTCTGGTCCTATATCAATTTTCCTGAGGGAAACACACATTAAAATCATATTATTTAATTTTCAGATACTGGCTGAAAGCCAAGTACATTTATTAACAATTAAATCCTTTTGACAGGTCCACATCTCTGAGAGTGAAAACCAGACCAACATATCTTTCGAACATACATGCTCTGGAACTAGGAAGACTAGGAATATTTATTAGCAAACTGTGCAGTTGATTTGCTTATGCAATCATTTATTAAATAAGACATTGTGATTTCTTGAGCACTGTCATTTTTTAAAAACAGTGCCTGTGGGTGGGCTTAACTGGGAAATATAAGGTGTGGAATTTATATTTGTGGAATTCAAGAACATTATCGTTGACTAACCATATATATAATAGTCCTTACTGATTAATGAAGCTAGTCTAAAAGAATATTTTATATGAATAATAGAACTTTACCTGGAACTGTAACAATTTTGTTAAGAGTTATTCTTTGCTTCAGGGCTTTAATTTTGGTTAGTTTTTGATTCATACACAATAAAAGATCAACAATATCAAGAACATACTATTTGGGGTCCAATAAGACAGAGATGAGGCAGGGAGAACTGATCTAATTTTTCAAAATTTTTTAATTTTATGAATGGAGAAAACCAATCAGAAAATAAGTCTGTGCTAAGTGAAAGTTGGGCTTCATGAAGATGCTCAACATGAAGGGAAGATGAGGATATATAGGAGGTTGAAGCAGTTTGGCTCTAATTCACTTCAGTTTTATCACTTTCTTTCTACTGACATTACTTATTTTAGAAAGGGATTTCTTTTTCATCATGCCCAGTTCTCTTGGTTCAGAACCATTTTTTATCTTCGGTGGCATCATAGGATCTATTCTTGGATGGCTTTATTAGGTCCATGATTTACTTGCCTGTAAAGCTGTGCTTACATCTTGTACAGTATCCATTTGTGTTGACTTTGGAGGCATTTCCTGTAGTCAGAACTGGGAAGTATCTGTTTTGTGCCGCGCCCCAGTGGGGTAAGCTCAGGGGCAGGCCCAGTGCTCCGCAGCACTGACCTTGCTTGGTGCTGACCTGGGCAGGGCAGAGAACTAAAACTTTGGATCTCCCCCCTCCAAACTTCTAACATATAAAATACAGGCTATCAAAATATATAAATAAAAATTACAGGAGGCTAGGTTAAGTTTGCACAGAAGGCAGTGGCACCCCACTCTAGTACTCTTTCCTGGAAAATCCCATGGATGGAGGAGCCTGGTAGGCTGTAGTTCATGGAGTCGCTGAGTCGGATATAACTGAGAGACTTCACTTTCACTTTTCACTTTCATGCATTGGAGAAGGAAATGGCAACCCACTCCACTGTTCTTGCCTGGAGAATCCCAGGGACGGCGGAGCCTGGGGGCTGCCAGCTATGGGGTCGCATAGAGTCAGACACAACTGAAGCGACTTAGCAGCAGCAGCAGCAGCAGGTTAAGTTTGAATTTCAGCTAGGGAATAAATTCAATTCTGGTAGGAATTAGGAAACAAGTTGAACTTATTCCCTAACTGAAATTAGTCTCTTCATATGCGAAATATGGATAATAATGATACCTATCTTCTAGGCTTGCTTAAAACCTGGTGCACATGTATATATATTTTATGTAGCAACCCTTGTTAGGTCCAAGATTGTGCTCAAGTTTTAGAACCAGTGTTCTAATTTCAGAGTCCCAGCCTCCATGTTGCCTTAGTCAACATGATGTCAATAGCTGAGAACCCCTAATCAGCTAATAACTGTAAGTCCGTCCATGAGCGTGCTCAGTTGTGTCCCACTCTCTGTGACACCATGGATTGTAGCCTGCCAGGCTCCTCTGGCAGAATCCATGGGATTCTTCAGGGAAGACTACTCTAGTGGGTTGCCATTTCCTTCTCCAGGGGATCTTCCCAACCTAAGGACTGAACCCGTGTCTCCTGTATCCCCTGCATTGCAGGCAGATTGCAGGTAAATTCTTCACTCCCTGAGCTATAAGAGAAATGCCAATAACAATGTAAACATTATATTAAAAATATAAATAGCAATAGCAACATCAGTTGCCATGTGCTAATTTTTAATTACTACTCATCAGGAAGCTTACTATTTGTATCAGTCTTTATATGTATAGGTAAGGCTGAAAATAAAATTCAGGGAGGTAAAAATTTCTCATAAATTTCCTAGTGAGTCCATTTTTTAAAGCTGTTCATTCAAACCAGAAGGTTTGAATTTTGAAATCTATCATTCTTTTAAAGTGGACTCTAGAGAAATTAACAATGCATAGAAATAGAACTTAAGTATTTAACATCTCCCCCAGTGCCTTGCTCAGTACCTTCCTGTTCAGTACCATCTTGTTCAGTACTTTCCTGTTGCTTCACAGTGGCATCTGAATATCTCAGCATGGCATTTGAGGCTCTCCACAGCTGGCCAAGACTCGGATTTGAAGCCTCAGGGCGCATTAATTCTCAGTCATGAGCTCCCCTGGGACGCTTGTCATTCCTCACTTTTGATGTTTTTATCCGCTTTCATATCTTTCTGTGACTTGGAGGCCCTTCATCCTGGAAAGCGTTTGCCCTATCTCAGTCATGGGAGACCTTTATCACCAACTTCCAGTTCTTTTATGACATAGCCTTTCTCTCAATTGACTGGCTCTGTTGGGTGATTTTTCTACTATACCATATAGTACAGGGCTTCCTTGCAATTGTATTTCACTTGTCTCCCTGACTCAGATTTGGTTTCTTGTAGTCAGAACTCTGTTTTGTTCTTTTCTCCATATGACATAGTACCAGAAACAGTGCTTTCCCCAAATTTAACCCAACAGCACATACTTGCTGTACCTTGAGTTGAAATTTTGGGAATCCCACCAAATAAGGCTGAATTGCTTTAGGAATGCTCATGGTGACTAGAAGTTATGTTTTTGGCATTTAAAACAAAGTTTTCCCTTTTATTAAAAATAATAATACATATTCACTTTAGAAGACTTGTGAAATTAAAGACAACACACAAAGGGGAACAATCATCAGTAAACTACCTTCCAAGGGCAGCAGCTGCTGCTGTTTTTTGTTTTTAATTGTTTTAAATACAGAAATACTGTGTGTTTATCTTTCTCAAGGGACTACATGGAAAGGTAGATAAAGACAAAGGGTGAAAGCAGAGGGTTGAACCCCTGAGCCCAGCACTTCACGATTGTGTGCCCCTGTGTGTTAGTCGCTTGATCCCTCTGAGACCCAGTTTCCTTATTTGAAATAGTATTAAAAAATAGTATTAAAAATACTATTTTTTATTCCTATAGGGGTTTTTAGAAATCAAATTACAAAGGATTTTGATGGTCTTTGGTACACTAGGGAATACTATTGTTTATGCCTATTTTTTATTAGTATGTCAGACTGTATTTGAAGATGAGTCTCTGGGTACTTGCAGAGATCAGATTAAATCCTAAATACCAGCTCAAACTGGATTTGTGCCTGATTCTGTACCCCAAATTACAGATAACCTTCACATCACTAAGGGAGGAAGAAGGGGGGCTAACTTTTACTAAACACCTACTATGTGCCAAGTTCTCTTCTGTTCACTTCCCTTGTCTTCCCATAGCATTCTGTAATCCCTTTTACATCTGTGAGAGCTGAATTCAGTGATCTAAGGCACTGGTATTGCAGGGTTAAAATGAAGGTAGGTCTTGCTTCACATCCTATGTTCCATCTTCACTATGGTAAGAAATACTTTTGTGGGAAAATATCTTTATGGTATTCCTCTCTTATTATGGAAATGTCCAGTGATTGAAGGGCAGTATTTGATTGGGTACATGGACTATTTTGAGATAGATTCTCTCAGGAAACATAAAAGAAGTTGGGATTACTTCATGTAGAAAGAGTGGATTAATTTAAAAGCCATTTTCTGGATCCTGAGAGGAAACAAGTGGTGGATATCAACCAAGTACCTTTTGCTTGTCATCTACCTTAACCTGTCTTCCAATGCAGTTTACAAGCTTTCATAGCATGGCTTCTTTAGATCTAAAAAGAACTGCTGAGAGAAGCTATGGAATGTCTTTTCCCATAAAATGTTTGTTTTGAACAAGGTAGATTTATCTTTTCAAGACTTATTAATAGCCCTATTTGGAGGTAAAAAACTAGACTCAAGAGGAGATTCAGGAAAACATCATTACAAATTCTGTTGAAGCTGTGATGAAAATAAAATGATATCACAGCACAGAAGATCTAAAATGATATTACAGTATGGAGACACATGAGGGTGCTCTAACCAGCTGCTATAATAAAGGAATTAAACTGCTCAAATATTAGGGGAAAGTTAAGGCCTGTTGTGATGGCAGTGTTGAATGCTCATGTGTAGCATCGGCTAAACAGAACAATCTTGGAATAGATGGCTTTTCTTTTAAAATGTATTGGCCCTACTCCTCCCCCACCCCCATTTTAAAAAGTAGAAAATGTTCATATTGAACAATTTGGGAAATACTGAAAAGCAAAGAAGAATAAAACGAATCAGTGTTGTTGTCAGCTTTGGAGGCTGGGGTTTACTAGAGCCAGGCCAGTTGGAGGCTTAGCTCAGGAGGTTTGCCTTCAAACACAGCCCAGCCTGTTCTCATTTTGATTCCACAGACCTTCTGCTGGTAAGAAGGGGGAGCAGAGGCTGGGGGTCTAATGACCGCAAGAAGAGAATTAGAGACGCATGTTTATCTCAATACATTTACTCTCATTAAAGTTCATATTCACTGACATCATGCATCTCCTTGAAAAAGTCTGCCCACCCACCATTAATTAAAGCCACATTTTAAAAAGTCAGTGTGTGCACTTTATTCCAATCAAAAGTAGCCTCCTAAGTTTTGCAGAGTAGGCAGGAGAATATCTGAGGCCTGACAGCTGTTCACCTCTACCCAGTGAGGAATCATGTGATTTACATTAAAAGTCATATTGATTCAGAGCCTACAGTATAAGAGCTGAGATCTGTTGTCTTGAAGAATGGAAACATTCAATATCTAATGACCTACTAAGCAAAATTAACATTTATTTTGATGAGTCAAAGTTATTTTGGATGCAGTGTATAACTGTATGCTCTTATCTGTACAGATAGTCTGAGAGATCTGTATATTGTGCTTGAATAATTGAGCAGCATTCTCCTATCAAAGACACCACACTTTATAACCTATACATGTGGCATCAATGTCAAAACAAAGGTCAATGTAAATTTTTCCTTATCTGAGCCATTGCATAAACAGTAATTACCAATAGTTGTAGGATTGCACAACCGTAGTCTATATTCTTGGCAGTAGTCACTGTATGTTCATAAACTCATGAAAATAAAGAATGTTGATTTTCGAAGTTCAAGAAGGTACTATTTGTAAACAGTTCAGGTCTCACTCATCTTATTCCATGTGCTAAGCAAGACTTCTTTCCTTCCAACTTCCTTTAAATGAGATCTGTTCCCTCTGTGAGCCTAGTAAAAGGGTTTTCATCCAAACAGATCTGCATTCTTTTCTATTCTTTTTCCTATTAAAGCCCCCTGGGGACTTTTCAATTTTATGCTGATCTTTCTTTACACATTAATATCAAGAACATTTTTATTTTGTGTTGATAAAAGACAAATTATGGTTATCTCTTCTCATTGGCAATTAGGTTATTTTAGAGTGGTTCTGACTGTTTGATTAGCCTAACTGGTTTATGCTTTTTTTTACACAAAGGCCTACCACGCAGCATTCAGCTTCTCTAGTTATTCTGGGCACGCCACCATATCCCCAAACATGGCTCATCAATGGATTGATCATTGACATTAAAATGGTTTAATCCTAGGCCAAACCACCCTGGGGCTGGGAGGTAAAACCTGAATTCTAGTCCTGACATTTCTTCTGATTCTGCAGGTGACCTTGAACTCTGGAGGGTCTGTTTCCTCATCTAACAAATAGGGGTTAGGGAATGAATACTGACCAGATACCCAAAAAGTTAGGCAGGACTAGAGGTTAAGGGGCCAAAGTGCCTCTTAGGTGCATGTCTTCCCCTGGTTCATTTACTCATCCAGTACCAGAAAACCCAAGGTGGGGCTTTCAAGAGTGAAACTGGGATCTGGTTCTCCCTGAATCTAGAAGAAGCGAACAAGCCATGCTTGGTGAGCTGCTTTCATGATAAATTTGAGAGAAGATATTCTTGGTCTTGACACCCCTTAGATACAAGCATTCACTGTCCCATCAGTATGTGGGAATCAGCCCTGGCCTCAGCCACAGATGGTGTCTTGTGACTACATGGTACAGTATCCAGAGAGACCACAGACACTTGACTATACACACTGCCAAAAGCAGTGGGTAGACTCTTTCACCTCTGCTGTGGTAGGGAAGGTGGAGTGCAGGGGGGATATTTCAGCCCAGTCGGTGGTATTCTTTAGAGCAAACACTCTGGGCTGGGGGACAATGGGAAGCTGTGATGGTAAGCACTTTTGTAACTCTCGGAAAGTTTAAGATAAGCTTGGCTTAAGTGATTTATAAGACCATGCAGTCTACACAGTGAGCACTGTCGCAGTCCATACCTTCCTGCCAGCTCGGTTGTTGTGAAGATTCATCAGGGCTCTGGCATCCTTGCCTTTCCTTTCCTTGGCGTCCACAAATGCTCTGGCAAACTTGATCCCATAGTCAATGTTATCACTGCAGCCACCCCAGTCAAAAATGCCCTTGTTGTCCTTGGCGGTTCCCTTCTTCTTCGGGTCACAGGAACAGGATTTTAATTCTCCTTGGCTACAGGCCCTGGTGATGGCAAATACAACTCCAGCTGAAGAGATGGCGTAAACAAACGCAGATTCCCGGCTACCTGTAACAAAAATGCTGTTCTTAGAAGGTAGTCTGGAATGGCTCGTCGTGAATAACTTTCACATGATGGCTGTTTAATCCTTGTTCTGCCTCTGACGAAGTATTCTTGAAGAATTCTTTCCTAGAGCCAAGGCTCGCTCTTGAATATGAATCACTGCACTTACTACAAGCCTTTGTCAATTTGGATAACTGTGTAACAACTATCCTTAAAGTAAATAGAGTATAAAAGAAAATGCACCAGGAGCCTGCCCTGCACACGTTAGTCTTATACATGTGCTTTCTTTAACCTAGAATCTCATGTGTCCCAGAAGAGAGGAGACAAATGTATCTAGGCCTTCGTTTCCTCTTCTACACCATACAGTCTGAATTTTACAATTCTGTCATTCCATAACATATTTTGGTATTCATGCCACTACAGCTCTCCTGGAAAAAAACCTTCCAGGCATTATTGAGGACACTGGTATGCATGTAAATGATTATTACTGAAATGCTGAATTAAAAGTAATCTAGGGGCTGAGGTGGGAAGATGGTTCATGGCAGTAACCATCCCCTCTTGGTATCAACTTGCACAAGTAAGAGAGAGAGCTTTGGAGGCAATATTCAATATCCTTGAGTTACACGCTGTGTCTAACTATTAAGGTGAATTTACTTTCTTCTGGAACACCTGCGCTAATCACTGGTATTGGGTGAAAGACAGTGAAAAGCTTTTCTTTGGTTTTTCTGGAAGGAAACAAATTTACCGCTTATAATTAGACCTGGGCAAGAACCCTTTGGGGTGCTTTTTTAGAATTGTTCTTTATTAGAGCACAGGCTACTTTCACTTACAGACTGAAAGGTACATATTTCAGTGCAATAACTACATTAAATTATTTTAATAATCTGTAGTAACTCATAACACGGTGTTGTGGTGTAGTGACAGATATAAGGCTCTTTAGGGTCTGTGTGCACCTCATTTTTCAAGTGGAGCTGTATTTCATTGTTATTAGCATGCCTTTTTATTAATGGTTGCTGCAGCAAATATATTAACAATCAAAATAGAAGCTGAACAAGCTAATGCCAATGCAAGGCAGCAAATGGAGAGCCATTTGGTGATTCAATATGTCAAAACGAGTGTGACTTTTTGAACCACACAGCTGGGAGAACAAACCACCTTTTCGCATCGAAGCCCTGCTTGTTTCCGTTTGTCATTCAATGCTAAAATTTATTATTCATCCCTTGCAATATTTGCTCTGCTAGTCTCATTATTAAAAATCAGGAAAACGTATCTACACCATATTAAATGGCACTTACCTCAGCCTTCAAAAAAAATCTCCCCTGAAACCTCTAATCATCAAACAAACCAAGAAAAGGAATCAATCATGCCTTGAAGTTGAGTAGAATCAATTATATGAATATTTGCCATAGGTAGCAAGTAGTGCTCTCCGGAGAGAAATGTGATGGTTGTGGGAGCTGTTTTAGAATTCCAGATTATATTATAAGGATCACAGATGATTTTCTAAGTGAAATTGAGATGTTCTGTAAAAAATGATGACTAATAGATGGAGATGTGGCTTAATCTCTGGTAGTAGTTTTCAATTGTATTTATCAAAACAATTTTTATCTTACCCATTTTTACTGTTTAAGAAAATACCTTGTCCATAGTCATCCCATTGGTCTGCTAAAACCTGGTTTTGAATTTGGAGTTCAGTGCCCACAAATAGAGGTATCACATGGGGGGAAATTTTCAAATGCCAGGCTTCAGCAGTATGTAAACCGTGAACTCCCAGATGTTCAAGCAGGTTTTAGAAAAGGCAGAGGCACCAGAGATCAAATTGCCAACATCCGCTGGATCATGGAGAAAGCAAGAGAGTTTCAGAAAAACATGTATTTCTGCTTCATTGACTATGCCAAAGCCTTTGACTGTGTGGATCACAATAAACTGTGGAACATTCTGAAAGAGATGGGAATCCCAGACCACCTGACCTGCCTCTTGAGAAACCTGTATGCAGGTCAGGAAGCAACAGTTAGAACTGGACATGGAACAACAGACTGGTTCCAAATAGGAAAAGGTGTACGTCAAGGTTGTATATTGTCACCTTGCTTATTTAACTTATATGCAGAGTACATCATGAGGAACGCTGGGCTGGAAGAAGCACAAGCTGGAATCAAGATTGCTGGGAGAAATATCAATAACCTCAGATATGCAGATGACACCACCCTTATGGCAGAAAGTGAAGAGGAACTCAAAAGCCTCTTGATGAAAGTGAAAGAGGAGAGTGAAAAGGTTGGCTCGAAGCTCAACATTCAGAAAACAAAGATCATGGCATCTGGTCCCATCACTTCATGGGAAATAGATGGAAAAACAGTGGAAACAGTGTCAGACTTTATATTTTTGGGCTCCAAAATCACTGCGGATGCTGATTGCAGCCATGAAATTAAAAGACGCTTGCTCCTTGGGAGGAAAGTTATGACCAACCTTGATAGTATATTAAAAAGCAGAGACATTACTTTGCCAACCAAGGTCCGTCTAGTCAAGGCTATGGTTTTTCCCGTGGTCATGTATGGATGTGAGAGTTGGACTGTGAAGAAAGCTGATCGCCGAAGAATCGATGCTTTTGAACTGTGGTGTTGAAGACTCTTGAGAGTACCTTATACTGCAAGGAGATCCAACCAGTCCATTCTAGAGGAGATCAATCCTGGGTGTTCATTGGAGGGACTGATGCTAAAGCTGAAACTGCAATACTTTGGCCACCTCATGCGACGAGTTGACTCACTGGAAAAGACTCTGATGCTGGGAAAGGTTGGGGGCTGGAGGAGAAGGGGACGACAGAGAATGAGATGGCTGGATGGCATCACCGACTCTGTGGACATGAGCTTGAGTGTACTCCGGGAGTTGGTGATGGACAGGGAGGCCTGGCGTGCTGTGATTCATGGGGTCGCGGAGAGGCGGACACGACTGAGCGACTGAACTGAACTGAACTGAATCTATTATGCACTAATCTTACTTTTTAAGGAGAAAGAAGAGAAACTTTAGGAGGTAGTCTTTTAGGGGAAAGCTAGGGAAGATGCAGATGATAGAATGTCAGTGACCAGACAGTATTCTGCAAGTTGGTAGAGGAATGAATTGCTTACTCATAGACTGCATCCTGGCTTAACTTGCAAACAAGTACATTGACTTATTGGCTGAAAGAAAAAAAATCACTCAAAATTTGCTACATTTCAGAAATAATTTCCAAAGCAAAACCATCACCTTTCTGAATATGTCATTTATTATTCAAACTCATTACTAAATAGTTAGATATTTATTTAAATTAAAAAATAGCACATGGAATGACTTTTCATTTTACCTCCAGATGTTTTGGTATCATGTAGATACAGCCTTAAGATGTTTTCAGTTAAGTGTCTTAGATGAATCACTTAAATGCTATGTGCAAAATAGTAGCACATTTCAAGAGTTGGCTTTGTAGCAAAATAAATTTTGATCTTAGGCCTCTTAGAAAAACTGATTCTGCTTAAAGCCATTGCAGTATTAAACAAAATCCAAATCTGAATGGTGATATTTAGACTTCCTATTATGTTACAATTGAGTTGCTCTAATTTTTGGTTTGAGATAAGTCAAGCAGTGTTTACTCAGTGTATAGGCTAGTATAGGTGACTGGGAGGGCAAAACATTAGAAGCTAGGCTTTCTGGAAGGCTATGGATTGTGCAGCTCATTTTTAAAATGCTTGCTTTTTTTTCTTTTAAAGCAAGGATGCTACCTAATGACCTTTTTCTGTTTAAGGCTTACTCTAGAATTCTGGAGGTATATGCAAATTCTTGTAGGATTATTTTTAAATTTCCTAGTTCTGTCTTTACATTTCTCTGCCCATGTCTGGGGACAGCCAGCTCAATGAGCAAGTTACAAAAGTTCCTCAAAATTGTTCTGGTCTTACTCTTGTTCTCTGAAGCAAAAGAGGCAAATGTTCTCCATTTCTCTGTGCCCACAGGGTATGTTAGTAACTTTTATGTTCTCCTCATATATGGTACTGCCCTTTGTCTTTCCTATTCATCTATGAGAATATTTAGGTTTCTGAAGGAGAGTTCTTTACAACTCTAAGATGTGAGTTTTCCTCCAAGCAATTAATTGTAAAACTCTTTGGATAGCTTCATTGGAATTTCGTGATTATTTCCAGGATAAGCTACCTTAGGCCAAATTCAGCCTTCCCATAACCAACACAAAATCATCACTGACAGTCACAGGAGTTTACATAAATGTCCAGGAAGAAATCTGGCCTTCTGTGAAGATTGGAAAGAAATTGTGTAGCGTGAGCGCTCTAAGTTTTGAGTGCTTTGGCAGAGCATTTAGCTTCATATGAAAGAAATCTGAAGGAAATACAGTTATAATCTCTAATTTACCTGAAGCCTTAGATTGAGTCAAACTTGTTACACTTTCTCTACTTATTACCTTTTCCCTCTCAGCCATGGTACAGCTCTGAAGAAACAAATATTGCCGATATTAAGTTAAAGTATTTTATGAATGAATCTCCAGCTTTGGGAGATATACTGTCTTTAGGATCAGTGGTCAAACTTGCTTCCTTTAATTTGTGATCTAAAGGGTTTTTTTTCATTATGGAGACATCTTAATGGATTTTCATAGACAGACTCTGTAGGTGATCATTTTATAAATGAGAGGTACTCTTAATTTGTAATCATTAGAAATGGTTGTGAGAACTTTGAAAAGGAACACTCCTAATACATCTTAAATACCGAGAGCCTGTACATAATATATGTAAAGATTTCTTGTGCCAGATATTTGCAAACTCTCTTTGACAAGGTCCAGCACTTTGATTGATTCACTGGAGAACTAATCTAGGTGAAGTCTTAAAATTCCATGTAGCTGAAATTTATTATTATCATCCTTTCAAAAATTTTGCGATGTCATATCGAAACTCCAAAAGGAATGCAGAAGAATATAGTTCTCAAACTAGAGAATAAAATTGCAGAATAACGCAGTAAATTAACTTTAGGGACACACTAAGTGAGAGCACTACGCCCTTGGGGGATTTTGAGAGACATTCAGTTATGCGTTTGGCCTCATAAAACCCTAGGGCTATGATGATTACATGATAGAAACACCCTCTGTTAAGCATTACCAAGTGCACAGCCCCAACGATTTTCTTAGGAAGAGGGTAGGGGAGGGCGGTGGGCAAAAACAAGAGGAAACCTTCCTGTTTCTGCGATTCACACATAGACTGTTGTGTATTCAGTCAGATTTCCCAGTAGCAAACTGGATGTGCTGCTGCTTGAAGAAGCTGCTAAGGCCAGGTTAAGGGATGGGTTTTTTTAAAAAATAGGATTTGATTTTCGGTTAATTTTCTCTGCTTGTATACAAGCTAGTGAGCTACTTTCCACGTTTAGAACATTTAAGTTTATTATGTAATTAGATAATTTTCAATGTGCTTTCTAAAGAAAGTAAAGAAACCACAGGCGTACCCCATTTTATTGCACTTTATTGCACTTCACAGATACTGTGATTTTTTTTTCTTACAAACTGAAGCTTTATGGCAACCCTGCATTGTCAGATGACAGCATTTTTTGAATAAAGTATTTTAAAATTAAGGTAGGTACGTTGCTTTTACAATAGTTAATAGACATGTATACATAATGTAATATACATATATATAATTTAAACATAACTTTTATATGCATTGGGAAACCAAAAAAATTCATGTGACTTGCTTTACTGTAGTGACTAGTGATCCGGAACCAAACCTTCAATATCTTGAAGGTCTACCTTGATGTATTCATGGTTCTCACCCTACCTTCCATAAATATCCTTCTGCCTGAAACGTACTTGGAGAATAGGTACTCACTGTAAGTTTATCCATTCATTCATTCAACCATTCAACGAATAAGTGCTGCCTACAACATATGAGATACAAGCAAGGTGCAGAGAAGGCAGAATGAGTTCCTGCCTTACAGGATTTACAGTTTACTGGAAAAAAAAAAAAGTTTAGAAACAGAGTGACCCAAGACTGAGTAGCTGAATGGGAGGTCAAAGGTGACAAGCAGAGTTTTCTCTCTGCTTCTCAATCACACTGATTTGTTATTGTAACAATGACCATTTATGGCCAATAAAAGATGTGGGCATTCTTTCCCAATCTTCTGCTAAATCCTTCTGGAAGGGTCAGGTCCCAGAAAGAAGAGTTTAAAAGTCAAGAGTGCTCTGTGGCTGCTGCTTCCTTTTCTCCTAGAGACAAATTCTGAACCTGGAGGGATAGGCAGGGTTATGACGGGACATGGATGGACAGAGCCAAGGGACACTGCATCCTGACCCGTGACTAGCCTCCTCCAAAACTTTAGACAGGCTTCTTGATTTCTCGAGCCCACATCTGTAAAATAGGGCCAACGACACCCAATAGAACCAGCTTTTTGACTGAACAGAATGCAAGACAAGACGGGCAGGGGCTGTGAAGACCAAATAAGGGTGTGTGTATGTGAGGGCAGAGCCCATGAGCTGTGTGATGGCGAGAGACTTACTTCGGAGCAGGACCCTGCCGAAGAGGCTGTGATCCCTGTCCAGGGTGTTGCAGTTCCAGCGGTGCTGGCGGAACTGGTGCTGGCACTCCATCGTCCACTCAGTCACGCCCAGGCCAATGGCACGCATCACATCCGGGTGTCGGTGGCACAGCTGCCGTTGGTGGCTCACCAGGCCTGGCACATTGTCACACATCACCCTGGAGGAGCCACTCGTAGCTCTCATGTACCTAGGAAGGACCAACGTTGGGGAGAGTACTGAACAGCAAGGCCTGGCAGGGTGTTTCCCCGGAGTGGGAAAAGTTCAAAACAGCATTTCAAATATGAATTCTTTATCCTTTAGGGGATATTAGAAAGAAAAATTTGTTTTGTTTTTTTTAAACTTAAGTTCACTGGAGAAGTGGCACAGCAGGTATGGTGAGTGATCTGGTAGAAGCCACCCCAAAACTAAGTGCTGACTGTTTCTTGGCCATGAAGCCAAGGCCACCAGATGAGGCTCTGAGCAGAGTGGGAGAGGCGAGGTCTGCAGTCCAGGAATGGGGTGAGAGGGGAAGGGCCAACAGGTTTTTGGAAGACATTTTTCTCAAGAAGGCTCTGATCTCAATACACAGTGTGTCCAGATTTGGCTTTGGAGGAAGTAGACCTTTAGAAGCTCCTCAGTGCCATTTTGTTGATCTGATGTTTAAGTGTCTTAAAGAAACTGTCTGTCTAATCAGCACCTACTGGGATCTGATACTACACTCTTTGCACGGACATGCCATTCTTTTCCTACTAAAGAATCCTTTAAATATTTCCATTTTCCAGCTCTTTTTGGCTTTTATAGAGAACCCTTGGAAAAAAATCTTTCTATTGTTATTAAGGATACTAAATGTTTGGAAGAATCAAACACTGTTATAGCTTCATAAAGTACTTTTGAAAAGAAACTTTAACAAAAAATTACATCATCATCTCTACCCAGATGTTCTCTATTAGTTGTGAAATGTTTAGAAAGGTACCTTTTATATAACCCAAGCTGCCATAGGTGTCTTTTGAAGCGATCAAACAAGGAGAATGTCTTTTTCTTGTATTTTCATTATTTTATATGATCATAAAATCGTTACAGCTGTGACTCCCCAAAAATATATTTAAGTGACAGCTGAGAGACAATGTGACAAAAAGCCTGGGCAGTAAATAATGTTTATACACCCATGGAAACAGAAATAGTCATTTTATTGAAAAATGGTCACTCTGATAAATCAATCTTTGATCCTGTGTCAGCAATGTCAAGGCTAAACGCCTTTCTGTTCAAAGCAGCTTAGGATGGAATTGAACCCCTCTTCCTATCAACCCTTTGCCTTGCTTCTTTGGAGAGCTCATGTCTTCCTAAAGTTTCCTGCTCTAGTCTTTCATTTGGCCAAGATGCCTTACTTTTGCCAGATTCTTTAAAAAAAAAAAAAAAATCACTTCATAACAGGTAACCGATCTTTCTAAATCGAGTTTTAAGTATCTGTTCTGACGTTTTTAGGTGCAAAAACGTTAGAGAGTTCTCAACTCTCTCTTCTCAAGATCAAAAGGAGATGGAGAAGAGTCTGTGGGTGGGGAGAGCCTCTCCCCTTGTAACATTTAAGGGTGATAACCTGTTAGGTTTCAAAGTTCCTTCACTCTGCAAAATAGAAGATCACTGTTTAAAGGGACAGCAGCTAAGTTATCCTTTGAGGTGACTGGTTTCGAACAGGGTAACGTCTTAGAGTTCCCGACCTCTGGAGTTTTCTATTAAGGCGGTGGTCTCTACCTGGGGGCAGCAAAATGTTCTTCCGCCCCACTGAGATGAAGCACTACGAATGTGGAAGGACGAGAAATAATGCAAAATCACACGCGTTGGGTTCTACGGCTCGCGCCTGCCTGAATTAGCCCGTCGGTTTACCTTGAGGGTTTTGCGGGGTGGGAGCAGAGGGAGACGATTGTAGTTTTGGAGGTGAGTTTACACGCGCGCGCGTGCGCACGCATACACAGACGTCTGTGCTAGTGAAGCTAGAGACCCGGCTAGCGCTTGTCTAAAAGATCCCGATTTTGCTGTCACTCAGCTGGATCCAAATAAACCAAACGTCCGAGCTCTTGTTTGAGGGGCTACGTGTGTGTAGTGGGTGGGGGTAGTGGTGGAAGGATTGGAGTTGTCAAAGCCCGAACGGCCTTCCGAGGAAAAGCGAAGGGGTGATAGGACAGGGCAGCAGCTGGGATCGGGTCGGAATCCGTGACTGCCACGGCCGCGAGGAAGCGCCACCGGGAAGGATCTATGTGACCAGTGAGGTCTCCATTCCCATCTCCAAAATCCCTCGGTGCCCGTGCGCGTAGACTTACCACCATGAAGAGCTGACCTCAGGGCTGAGCCAGGTAAAGAGCAGAGGGAGCCAGAGCCAGATTCCGACGAGACAGGCGTTCATATTAAACCCCTTGCGTCCGCATCAGGTCAGACTCCGTGTGCGGGCGCCATGCGTGCCCGGAGCAGAAGCGCTCAGCGCTGGGAGCGCCTCGTCACGGCCGCCGCCGGCGCCTCGCCGCGCCCCCGCCCCCCGTTCGCGTCTGCGGCGAGTGGCGAGACTCGCTGATAAAGTTTCAAGCGACCAGTGGGGCGAGCGATAAAGGCCAGCGCGGGCCGCCTCGCCCACAGCCAATTCCCCAGGCGCGGCGAGCGCGGGCTGCTGGAGAGCTCTGCGCGCCTCCCGCGCGTCCCGGTCCCTTCGGCTCCCTGCCCGCCCAGGCGCAGCCGAGGGAGGGGGCGCTGCGCCGGGCAGGGTGGCGGAGGCGGCGGGGGGTGGGGGAAGCGGTGTTTTATATAAGGGTGGATGAAATGATGGCCAGAGAGGTCTGTGGGTGAAGTGAGGTGGGGAGGAAGAAACACCTCTGCGTGGCCTCGAGCACCCACGGAGGCAGCCACCTTTCGGGAAGCTCCGGGTCAAAGAGCATCAGTGGGTCCCCAGCTGCGGGGCCAAGCGCTCTGGATAGGCGAGGCTACAGAAGTCCCGCAGCGTGCCATGTGGGGAAACGAGGGAGAGGGTGCGGAGATAGCTGTGTACAGGAGGCAGAAATCACAGCTGATTTTCAACTCGTTCCTCCGCTTCTCTCCCTAACACCGAAAGGAAGAGCAAACACTTGTAAATTTGTAGCTAAGCAGGGCAAGGTTGGGGAGGGAGGGGCCAGGCCTCAAGAAAAGGAGGACCTGTGGCCTTGATTCCTCCGTGCTGGGCTTATATACAGAGCTCGCAGGGAGGGGAGCCAGGAAGGTCCCTGACCCTCCGGACCTCACCCAGGCGTACTCAGCCATAGCGTCTGGGGAAGATGCGGCTTTTACGCACACCCAGCTCCTCCCTGGCGCAAAAGACCATGCAGGGAGGAAGCGAGGCAGCGGGAGCCGGCCGAGGGTCCGCGCCCCGGCCCTGGTCGCGCCTCTTGCAGCCTGGGCGCTCAGCTTTTGCGCCTTGCGGAGGTAAAGGGGCCATCGGTCCTGATCTGGGCCCCCGGAGGGCCAAGAGAAAGAGGCTTGAGCCCGCGGGTGGAGCATCTTGAGCAGCAACTGGCTTGTAGCCCCGCCGTTTATCACCGGAAAGGAAGGAAGACCAGGAACTCGCGGTGGCCGTGAACTGTTCCATTGCTCTTTTCCTGGGGCGGGGGGGACCCGCCGCCCGCCCGCCCGCGGAGCATGCCTTGGGGAATGTGTGTGTGTGTTGGGGGTTGGGTGGGCGCTGTATTGTTCACAGAGAATGGAGGGGTTGCGGTCCAGATAGGAAGGACAGGCTCTCCCCACACCCTACTCCTAGAGCCGAGACTGGCCGGAGCATCAGCTCTCGCTCGGCGCAAACGAGGTGAGAAGCTGGACGGGTCGAATCTCAGAAAAGCCAAAAACCTGAAAGATGCTGTCATCGCCACCCCTTCCCCCCCCCGCCCCCCAACCGCTGGTCCCTGGCAGGTCCAGCCCCTCCCAGGCTGACCCAGATACATCCCCGTTTGGGTCCGGAAAGGGAGGGGAGGGAAACAAGCACCGCGCCACCCACGACTCGGGAAGAGCAGGGCTCCGTGCCAGGGCCGCTCCATATCGCTGGGCCGCGACCCAGGGGAAGTTCTGATCGGTCTGTGCCTGGAGGGAGGGAGGGGCAGGGGAGGAGCGGGTTGTGTTTCTGCTCACAGTGCGTGCTCGTGTGTGTCTATGTGCGGGGTGGCGGTTAAAGGGAGAAGAGGAGTGATATGATAGGCACCAAACAGCAAGAAATATCTCATTTACGTCTGTGCTTATACTAATAAACCTTTTTCCTGGGTGAGGCAGAAGAGTAAGCTAAAATTTACTTCCATTCTCTTTTGTCCACAGTCCCTGCACTTCTATCAGCGACTAGTGAATACTGTAGAGGTGTGGGTATGTAAACTGGGAAAGGCAGGCAGTCATATGCTTTTCTCCTGGACAGTGAGACCTGAAACTACCTAAAACACTCAAGTTCCACCCATCTCAGCGCATCTCCCAGTAGAGGGGAGTTAGAAATACATGGAGTGTGACTATCAGCTTAGAGGCCTTTCCTCCCCACCCAGGGAGTTATGGAATGGCCAGGAGATCTGCCCTTCAGTTGTAGATGAGGCCAATGGAATGACCTAAACCTGAAACACCTCCTGGAATGAGATCAGGACCATCCCCAAAACTAATGAAATCCACTCCAAAGGACTTTATCCTGGGGCAGGAGAAGTACCTCATGACTTGCAGAGAAGAAATCAGCCTTGGTGAATGGCGAAGGCTAAAAAAGTTCAAGAAAAGCTAAATCCGGATGTGAGAAAGGTAGACACGTCTTCCTGTCCTATCTAGAAGCAGTCTCGACCAGGTGACTTGTCCCTTCCAGGTCTGTGATTCTGTCTCTAATATTCTCCACCCCTATTCACTTATAATCAACTGCTGCTGCTGCTGCTGCTAAGTTGCTTCAGTCGTATCCGATTCTGTGTGACCCCATAGACGGCAGCCCACCAGGCTCCCCCGTCCCTGGGATTCTCCAGGCAAGAACACTGGAGTGGGTTGCCATTTCCTCCTCCAATGCATGAAAGTGAAAAGTGAAAGTGAAGTCACTCAGTCGTGTCTCTTAGCGACCCCATGGACTGTAGCCCACCAGGCTCCTCCATCCATGGGATTTTCCAGGCAAGAGTACTGGAGTGGGGTGCAACTAGCCCTGTACAAATTCTCTTCCTGCCCAGCAGGTCTGACTTTCCTCCTACCTCATCTGTACTGAGATGGAGTACTCACTACTAGAAGCTGGGAAATGCTCAAGAAAATTAGGAGGAAAGAAAGTTATTACAAACTTCACCTCTCTTCCAATAAAAACTACCATTCTAAGGAGGAATTAAGTAAATTGCACATGATTTCCACCTTGCTATAGCAGATGATGAGTTAGGAAAGACAGAGTTCAGAGTGCCTTTAGATCTGTGCATTTAATATCTCATTTTTCATTTCTCATTGATTGTAAAATTCATTTACTGTATACAGAACCCAATTCTCTTTCTGGATATTAATGTTACTTTGCTTGTAACTTTAGTATAGCATTGTAGCCAAATGAGTCAGTCTATTTTCTTAGTTAGATCCATTGTTTGTCTAATCTCCCAGGGCAGAGAGAAAACTAATTTACTAGCAAGCCATCTCCACCCTTTAAAAATGGACAGTTACTTCTTTAACCAAATAGTCATTTGTGTTTCAGTCTGAACTGGCTTCTTCCTAAGGCAGTGACCCCGATTTAGCTACTCACTAACCAGTGATTCAAAAGTCTAGTATTTCCAACTTAGAATCAATGATCTTAAAAGAACATTGTGTATTAACAGAACAGATCAAGGAGGGGAAAGAAAAACTGTATCTTTTTTGCTTTCTAAATCTAGTATTATTATTATATATATAATGATACAGATAATATATCAAATAAAAACAGAATATATGTCATTAAACTTTTTTGCTTGCTAAATCTGTCCATCTAAGAGAATCATATGCATAACAAATTTATTAATAAATTTTATTAGTAAAGAATTTAGGAGTGACTAAAAGGGAAAGGGAGCAAGCCCTTAAGGGCAATGAAAACACTTCAGATTTCAAACTTAACCTTTGTTTTTATGTATATGATTCTCTTAGATGGATACACTTAACAGGAAAAAAAAAGTTTTAATGATATATATCCCATGTTTTTATTTGATATACTATCTGCATTCATAGGACTTCCCTGGTGGCTTAGATGGTAAAGAATCCACCTGCAGTGCAGGAGATCTGGGTTTGATCCCTTGGTCAGGAAGATCCCCTGGAGAAAGGAATGGCTGCCCACTCCAGTATTCTTGCCTGGAGAAATCCATGGACAGAGGAGCATGGTGAGCTCCAGACCATGGGGTCACAAAGAGTTGGACAGGACAGAGCGACTAACTCTTTCACTTTTACCTATTCTTTGTCCGAAATTGCTTTTATGAAAATTTCTAATATCAATCATTTAAATATCAATGTGCATTTAAGTTAATGGGCACCAAAGACTTGCTATTACTTACCTATTACTTAGTAATAGGTACCTGACTTGTTCTCCTACTGAAAAAAACCTATAAGACCTGGACAAAATGATAAGGCAGATCTTTTCAAGCACTGGGTAATAGGCAGCACACAGCTATGATCTTTGACAGAAGGAAAACACATGACGTGTGCTCCATTACTATCCCATAACTATCCTGATTTTTCTGCTGAAGGACACTTTTGGGGGAGGAGGGGTGGTGCAAGTAAAGCAGTAGTCTTAGTTAAGAAGGGAGGGTTTAGAGGTCTGGGCTGTTGATGTACCTGAAATGGGCAGGGTAGAATATCTGAAATATCTGAATATAGGTATCTAGAGATATCTGAATATATGTAGCTGTGAAAAAGAGGGCCCAAGAAGTCCATATGGAAATTAACCCCGAATCCTTGGCCAAGAGCTGAGCTGAATATAGCTGTGACAAGATGCTGCAAGGCCTAGCAGAAATTGCTTGCTGCATGTCATGCAGTGTTGAAAGGTATTGGGTTCCAGCTCAGTGAGGTAGAGAGGACTTACTAAACACTTCCTTGAGATGCTAGAAAGACCATCCTTTAAGGGTCGTACCTTAGTTAAAAAGTATGTTTTAGAACAAAATTCAAAATTTTGTTTCCCTGTATTACAAACAGTACAAAGAATATAAGTCAGACAGGCCAAGGGGAATTTACAAGGATAGCACCAACACCCACTGAAGGAAGACAACAGTGATCTTACAATGTCAACACAATAAAAAAATAATAGGCAAGTGAAAAACCAGAAAAAATGTGATCCATACTTAAGAAAAACTAGTCAAAAGAAAATCCCTTTGAGATAGCCCAGTTGTACAAACTGAGAGGAAAGAAATTTTAGAGTAACTCTTAAAGCTATGTTCAAGTATTGAAAGTCAGAATGAATATCTAAATGGAGAATCTCAGTAGAGGAATGGAAGCCATTAGAAGTAAATGAAAATCTAGAACAAAAAAGTACAGTATTTGAAGTGAAAAATTCACCGAATGGACATAACAGTGGAATGGAACCGACAGGACAAAGGGACAGTAAACCGAAAGGTTGTTGTTCAGTTGCTAAGTCATGTCCCACTCCTATGCTACCACATGGACTGTAGCCCACCAGGCTCTTCTATCCATGGGATTTTTCCAGTTAAGAATACTGCTGCTGCTGCTGCTGCTAAGTCGCTTCAGTCGTGTCCGACTCTGTGCGACCCCATAGACGGCAGCCCACCAGGCTCCCCCGTCCCTGGGATTCTCCAGGCAAGAACACTGGAGTGGGTTGCCATTTCCTTCTCCAATGCATGAAAGTGAAAAGAATACTGCTAGAAGTTACCTAATCTGAAAAACAGAAAGAAAAGACATTGGAAATTAAAGAAATAAAACATCAAACATCTGTGGAATAAGACCAAGCGGTCTAAATACTTGGGCAAGTGGAGTTACAGAAAGAAAGGAGAGAAAAAATATGTGACAAAAATATTTGAAGATATGTTACACCAGATTTGTCTAGTATCATAAAACACATCAATTTACAGACCCCAAAACACCAAGCAACATAAGTATTCAAAGCAGATCACGCTTTTGTACATCATGATCAAATAATTTAAATTCAAAAAAGGAGGACAAAAATCTCTAAAGCAGCCAGAGGGGAAAGATGCTTTAAATATAGAGGAACGAGAATATGTGTCATAAACTGACTTTTTACTAACAATAATGGAAGCCAGAAGACAGTTCAGCAACATCTTTAAAATGCTGAAAACAAAAAATGGTTCACATTGAGTTCTATAATCAGTGAAAATATCCTTCAAAATTGAAAGAGGAGGTCTTCTTTTGTTCTTTCCCTTACCTTGGGAAGAGACTACAGTTCATGAGCAAGGGCAAAACTGAAACAGAGCAGTCCCAATGAAGTCTAAAACCAGCTTTGACAGGATCAAACTGAGTCATGGGTTCTCTATTTCTAAGCCAAAAGAAAATGCAACCCTCCTTGGAGGAACATAATTTCATTCTGGGTCTCTATAAATTTTTATCGATTATATTAATCTAAAAGTTGCTGCTGCTGCTGCTGCTGCGTCACTTCAGTCGTGTCCGATTCTGTGTGACCCCATAGACGGAAGCCCACCAGGCTCCCCCGTCCCTGGGATTCTCCAGGCAAGAACACTGGAGTGGGTTGCCATTTCCTTCTCCAATGTGTGAAAGTGGAAAGTGAAAAGTGAAAGTGAAGTCGCTCAGTCGTGTCCGACCCTTAGCGACCCCACGGACTGCAGCCTACCAGGCTCCTCCATCCATGGGATTTTCTAGGCAATAGTACTGGAGTGGCTTGCCATTGCCTTCTCCGAATCTAAAAGTTACAAACAGCAAAATAAAAACCCCATAAGCAAATCAACAGAAAATAGAGATAGACCCACAAATAATTTAGTTTTATCTGGGGACTGCAAAATAACTAAAATTTAAAAGTTCAAAAAATAACAGATAATTTTAACAGAGAGCTGGAACCCATATTAGAAGACTTAAATGAAAATCCTAGAACTGAGGGCAGGGGGGAAGTTAAGACTGAAATTGAGAATGGATGGGTTGAAGAACTATCTAGAACCAGCAGAACAGTGGACTGGTAAACAAGAAGAGAAATGAATAAAAAGTATTCAGGTTAATGCACACAGAGAGAGAGAGAGTTAAAAGGGTATAATAATACAGAACATAAGATATAGCATAAGAATGTCTAACCTAGTTGTAATTAGAGATCTAGAAGAAGAAGAGAGAGAGAATAGGACTAAGAAAATATTTCCAAATAAGAATTGTCCAAATTGCTGAAAGAAATCAGGCCACATATTCAAGAAATCTATAAACTTCAAGCAGAATAAAGACAGGGAAAACCATATTTAAGCAAATCACACAAATGACTGACAAAGACCGGAGGAAATATTAAAGCTGCATCAAAAGACAGACACAATAGCTTCATGAGAGAAATCCTAAGATATGACTGGCTTTTCAACAGAACCTACTGAAATCAACAGAAATCAGAAGATGGTAGAATGATATCGTAAAAAGGAAAGATGAAGGACTGCCAAACCGGATTTCTATAATCATTGTAAATATCCTTCAAAAATGAAGACAAAGATGTTTTCAAACAAAAGCTAAGAAAATAAGTATTAAGTCTGTTCTTTAGGCTGAAGGAAAATTATACCAGATGGTATTATGAAATTGCAGAAAAGAATGAACACCTGGGAAGGGTAAGTCTGTGGGAAAATATAAAATAATATTGACTGTTGAAACAACTACAATATCTTACAAGGTTTAAACCATGTAGAAGGAAAATACATAACATTAGCACAAAACACAGGAAGGGACTCTGATTCCAGGTAAGATGGAATAAGTACAATCTGCTCTGTTTCTCCGACTGAGTACTGCTAGACAACGTGGAAGGAATGCAGAGAGAAGCTATTTGAGGACTCTGAAAAGTGAATGGTAGCAGTGAAGCATTCACTTTGAAAAGTGAATGGATTAAGAAACACTGACATTTTAAGTTGACTAAGTGATGATATCTTTTTGTATCTCCTCTGGTATCACGCAGCCTGGACCCAAAGCATCCAAAAGCTGGAGTAGGGCAGAGAGATCTACAGGGACAATCTCTGGAATTTTGATTCAAGGCGCCTAAAAGGAACTCCTAACATACTCAGAGAGAGTGGGGGAAATCCCATTTTCCCCCAGCCCCCAGTATCTCTCATACCTCATGCCCTAGCAAGTTGATGTTGGCAGTAATGGCATTAGCAGCAGCAAGGACCCACATGTGCCTAAAACTCTTAAGAGATGGGAAAATTCCTCTCCACACTGAGAAGAACTTGGTACCAGAAGGTAGGACAAAATTTCATGGCTTTTCTCCCCTTTTTCTTTCTCTCCTGCTGTGTGGCTCCAGAAGGGTATAGTCAGAGGAAGTATATGACAGAGTGAAATAGGTAAAACCACACTTCCTGGACAGAGGACCCAAAAGTAACTAGAAAATCACATACAGAATGAAGAGCTTGGGAAAGTAATCCCACAAAGTTATATGTAAACGCCTATGCTTACCTCCCAGGGTATGCACATGTGGATCTGACTCTAAAAATCATACTTTGAGAAAAGAACAATGGGTTCTACCTCCGTCAGGTCCCAGATAAACCACTGGGTTTTACACATGGGAGAACAGGCATGAAAATAGCACTACAAAACTTTGAAAACTGAAATGTTAATAACACCAGAGCAAGAACCCAAAGAAAGGTAAGGTGGTCAGAATTTTTGGCCTGAACCCAACTAGCTTGATTATGTGCTACAACAGGAATATCAACATTCTTCATAGGATTTAAATAAGACCGAGAGTCTCAACATTATATTCAAAATGTCCAGGATGCTAAAAAATTACTTGACATACAAAGAATCTGTAACATTCCAACTTGACTAGAAAAGACAATGGACAGACACTGTTTCATAGGTGACACAGATGTTGAAGATATCATAGACTTTTGAAGGAGCTATGATGAAAATGCTCCAAGAAGTAAACATGAATACTTTGGAAACAAAGGGACAATAGGAAACATCAGGAAAGAAACAGAAAATGGAAAAAGGAACCACACAGAAGCTTTAAAACTGAAAAAATATGTACTGTCTTCCACAGTGAGACAGTGAAATGTCTCACTGAATAAGGGCAGTAGCAATATTGGGATGGCAGAAAAATGTGAGTGAACTTGAAGCCATATCAGTAGAGATTATCTAGTCCTAACAGAAGGAAAAAAAAAAAAAGAGTGAAAAGAAATGAACAAAACTTCAGGAATCTCTGAAACAATTCCAAAAGGTATAATGTGTCATGGGTTCAAGAAAGAAATGAGAAACAGTCCATTGCAACAAAAAATATTTGCAGAACTAATGGCTAAAAATTTCATAAATTTGGTCAAAGGCATAAACCTTGAGATTCAAAAACCCTAAACAGGACAAACCCAAAGAAATCCATGCCATGACACATAATAACAAAGCTACCAAAACCTAAAGAGGAAGACAAAATCTTGTATGACAATAGAGACAAGTGATACATTACTTATGAGGAACAAAGGAAAATGATGATATGAATGACTGTAGATTTCTCATGAAAAATTGTGAAAGCAGAAGGGAATAAACAGTCTTCTTTAAAGCTCTGAGAGAAAAGAGCTCAGTCCAGAATTCTATATCCAGTGAAAATATATTCATGAATGAAAATGAAATAAAGATACTCTCAGATGAAGGAAAACAGAAAATTGTCAGCAGACTTGTTTTTAAAAGAAATGGCCAAAGGAAATTTTTAAGTTAAAGGGAAAATGATCCAAGAAGGAAATCTGGAAAATCTGGTATGAAAAAAAAGGCAAAGAAATGGTAAATAGATGGATATATATTATAAACTTCTGCTTCTCTCTAGTTCTTTAAAATATGTTTGATGGTTGAAGGCAAAAATAATAACATCATGTGATAGTGGTTTCATTGAAATTATGATAGGGATTGCATTGAATCTATTGATTGCTTTGGGTTTGTGTTGTGTTCAGTTGCTCAGCTAAATCGGATTCTTTGTGACTCCATGGACTGTAGTCCTCCAGGCTCCTCTGTCCATGAATTTCTTCAGGCAAGAAAACTGGAGTGGGTTGCCATTTCCTTCTCTAGAGGATCTTCCTGACCCAGGGACTGAAGCCACTCTATGTGTTTACTGCGTTGCAGGTGTATTCCTTACCACTGAGCCACCAGGGAAGTCTGTTTTGGGTAGTATAGGCACTGTAACGTAGTCATAATGCCTATTTATTTATGCCTTCTTCTAATTCATTCATCAGTGTTTTACAGCTTTCAGTGTATGTGTATCTCATCTCCTTGGCTAAATTTATTCCTAGGTATTTTATTCTCATGCAATTTAAAATGTAACTGTTTTCTTATTTTTCCCTTTTTGATAGTTCATTATTAGTATATAGAAATGCAACTAACTTTTGTATATTGATTTTATATCCTTCAAGTGCATGGAATTCATTTATTAGTTATAATAGTTCTTTTGATAGAGTTTTTAAGCTTTTTTTTATATATGTCATCTGCAAATAAATGCAAATTTCATCTTCCTTTTCAATTTGGATGGCATTCTTTTCTTTTCTTCTTGACTGTTACTCTGGCTAGCACTTCCATTGTTGAATAAAAGTGGTGAGAGTGGGAATCTTTGTCTTTTTCCTGATCTTGGAAGAAAAAGTTTCTTTTTTTTAAAGAAGTCATTGAGTAAAGTGTTTGCTGTATGCTTATAATATATGGCCTTTCTTGTGTTAAGGTATTATACATTGCTTCTAAACCCACTTGGTTGAGTATTTTTATGAGGGATGGATGTCAAATTTTGTCAAGTGCTTTTCCTGTGTCTGTTGAGATGATCATATGATTTTATCCTTCATTTTGTTAATGTGGTATATCCCACATTGGTTTGTAGGCACTGATTGACCCGTCACTGCATGCCTGGAATAAATCCTACTTGATTATGGTATAAGTTTATGGTAATAATATGGTTAATCATGTGTTGTTGAATTTGGTTAGCTAGTATTTTGTTGAGGATTTTTGCCTCTGTGTTTATCAAGAATATTGGACTATAATTTCTTTTCTTGTCATGTTCTTGTCTAGTTTTAGACATTAGGTATCAGAGTAATACTGGTCTTATAAAATGAGTTTCGAAGTGTCCTCTCTTCTATCTTTTGTGAAAAGTTTGAGAGGGATTGTTATTAATTCTATTTAAAATGTTTCACAGAATTGACCAGTTAAGCCATCTTTTCCTGACTTTTGTTTGTTGGGAAATTTTTTTTATTACTAATTCCATTTCCTTCCTAGTAATAGATCTTTTATGTTTCTTCATGGTTTAGCCTTGATATGTTGTATGCTTTTAGGAATTTATACATTTCTTCTAAGTTGTTCAATGTTTTGGTATATGTGTGCTAAGTTGCTTCAGTCATCTCCAACTCTTTATGACCCCATGGATGGTAGCCTGCTGGGTTTCTCTGTTCATGGGGATTCTCCAGGCAAGAATACTGGATTGGGTAGCCATTCCCTTCTCCAGGGGATCCTGACCCAGGGATTGAACCCGTGTCTCCTACAGCTCCTGCATTATAGGTGGATTCTTTACCACTGAGCCATTTTAGTGTATAATTCTTCATAGTAGTCTTTTACGATTTTTTGTATTTCTGTGGTATAAATTATGTTGTCTCCTCTTTCATTTCTGATTTTGTTTGAGTTCTCTCTTTTATTTTTGGTGAGTCCAGCTGAAGGCTTGTCAATCTTGTTTATCTTTTCAAAAAACCATTTCTTAGATTCATTGATCTTTTCTTGTTGTTCAGTCGCTCAGTCATGTCCACCTCTTTGTGACCCCATGGTCTGCAGCACACCAGGCGTCTCACCATCTCCCAAGGTTTGCCAAAGTTTATGTCCATTGCCTTGGTGATCTTTTCTATTATCTTTTAAATCTTTAATTCATTTCCACTTTGATCTTTGTTATTTCCTTCTGCTAACTTTGGGTTTAATTTGTTCTATTTCTAGTTTCTTGAGGTATAAAATTATATTATTTGAGATCTTTCTTGTTTCTTAATGTAGCCATTTATCATCATCATGAATTTCCCTCTCAGAACTGCTTTTGTTGCATCCCATAAGTTTTGATATATTTCCATTTTCATTTGTCTCAAAATGTACACAGCTAGGTTGCTTCCACATTTTGGCTATTGTAACTAATGCTGCTATGAACATTGAATGTTTTACAATTGAATGAATTACATGAATCTTTTCAAATTAGTGTTTTTGTTTTCTTCAGATGTGTATGCAAGACTAGAATTCCTGAATCACATGGTAGTTCTATTTTTTAGTTTTTTGAGAAACACCCATATTTCCTTTCCACAATGGCTGTACCAATTTACATTTCTACCAACAGGGACCTAGGGCTCCTTTTCCTCCCCATACTCACCAACATTTATTACTTGTTGTATTTCGATTATAGTCATTCTGACAGGTGTTAGAGGACACCTCATTTGGTTTTATTTGTATTTTTATGATGTAGTGATGTGAAGCTTCTTCCTATGTGTCTGTTGGCCATCCAGCTGTAGGGTCCTGGGGTCTAAGGTCTGATGCCTGTGCATGGGTGAGTGGGGCCAGGTCCTGGGCCCCTGATGGCCAGGGCCATATCCAGAGTCGGCTGTGAGCTCAGGCTATGGTAGGGCAGCCTATCTGCTGATAGATGAGCCTGTGTCCTCACCCAGTTAATTGTTTGGCCTGAGATACCCTAGCACTGGTGCCTACAGGCTGGTGATGTGGGGCAGGACTGGGTCCTAGGGTTAATAAGTTAGAGGAAGGATTCCAAGTTTGCCAGCACCAGTGTCCATGTAGTGGAATGAGCCCCCAGAATGGCTGCTGCCACTGTCTGTGTCCCCAAGGTGAGCTTCAGTGGCCTACTGTCTCTTTGGAAAACTCTCTCAGTCATCAGGTTTCACCAAGCTCCTTTCAAATTAGTGCTTCTGCCCTGGGTCCCAGAGCATGTTAGATACTGTGTGCACTGTTTAAGAGTGGAGTCTCTATTTCCCACAGCCCCCGTGGGTCTCCTGGAAGTAAGTCCCACTGGCCTTCAAAGCCAGGCATTCTGGGGGCTTGTCTTCCCAGTATGGGCTCTCCAATCTGAGGATCCCAATATGGGCTGGTTACTCTCACTCCTTGGGGAGAACCTATGCAACTGTAATGATTCTCTAGATAATGTGCCACCCACCTGGGAGTATAGGTCTTAACTGCACTGTGGTCCTGAGACTCCTACCCATTTCTTTGCGGTTCTTTCTTTTTCTCTTTAGTTGCATAAGGTCTTTTCTGGGCGTGCTGGTCTTGCTCACTGATGGTAGTTACGCAGACTTGTGATTTTGGTGTGCCCGTGAGACGTGAGCCTCAGGGTCTTTCTACTCTGTTGTCTTGACTGTGTCCCTCTTTGGGGCTTGTAAGAATCTCTCATCTTTTAACTTTTGACAGTTTAGTTATAATGTGTCTTGATGTGTCTTTTTGGATTCCTTTCATTTGAAACTTTCTTAGGCTTCCTTGATCTTGGTGTCTGTTTCCTTCCCTAGGTTAGGCAAATTTTCAGTAAATATTTCGTCAAAAAAACATCCTGCTCCTTTCTCTCTCATTTCTCCTTCTCGGTTTCCTATAATGTGAACATTGGTCCTCTTGATGTTGTCCCACAAGTCCTTTAAGCTGTCTCCACTCTCTTTCATTCTTTTTTTCCCTTTATGTTCCTCTCACTGGATGAATAAGAAGCCTGTCCCTCAGGCTGAAGGTTTTAAAATAAACAAATAAGCCTCTTTTCATGAAGGAATGGGTGTTTCAGTCTGCTGCCTCTGCTCTATGCTCTGAGAAGAAGCCAGTGAGTCTGTGTGAGCCTGTTAAGAACTGTCTCTCCATTCACTATAGTCTTGTAGATCTCATGGATGCAAGCCTGTTGGCTTTCAAAGCTAGATGTTTTGAGGGCCCATCTTCAGTGTAGTAAGGTAAAACAGAACATGTAACATAGGAGATACCATTGTGGCTCTCTGAAAAATACACTTCCACACTCCTCTCTGGCAGAAATAGTTCACATTATTTTGCATGCACAAAACCTTCACTCTCTCCCATTCTTGTCATATTGATATACAGTATTGGTTTGAAGTCTAAGACCTTGTTATCTAAATTAGTTGTAGTACAGATAAGTCTCTTCAGGTAGTCATTCTAAAAATGTATATGAAAATGCAGCAAGCTTAGAACAGTCTAATAATTTTGAAAAAGAACCAAGTTGGGCTGTGGGCTCTCAAACTTACTTAATAAAAACTATCTATAATAATTAGGGTCAAGTGCTAATTGCAAGAATAGTCAAGTAGAAACAAATTAAAAATAACAGAGTCCCTAAATGGGGTTCTACATACAGAGTCAACTTGTTTTTCAGCAAAAGTGCAAAGCAATTTAATGGGAAAGAAAGCTTCTTTCAAAATTCGGCACTAGAGCAAATGGATAGCTGAATGAGCAAAACTGATCTTTAACCCTACCTCCTATAATACCAAAAATAAGTATTTTTTTAACATGGATCATATTTATGACATGGATCATAAATATTGATATGAAAACTAAACTACTAAACAATCAAGCTTCAAGAATAAAACACAGGACAACACCTTAAAGACCTTTGTATGAGCAGATATTTCTTAAACAGAACATTAAAAGCAGTGTGAGGGAAAAGAGAAACATGTTGAACTTAATTAAGAACTTCTGTTCATCAAAATACACCATTAAGAAAGTTTGAAAAGCAAACCTCAGGCCAAGAGAAGATATTTGCAATACGTATATAAAGGACTTTTCTCCTGAATATTGTAAGAATTCCTGACAGTCAAAAAGAAAAAGGTAGACAATCCAATTATAAAATGGGCAAAAACCTTGGATAGGTTTGGATTTCACAAAGAACATACTCAAATGTCTAACAAATATAAGAACAAGAGCAAGTAAAACAAAAGGAGAATGATCAGAGTTAAAGTTTTCTGGGTTATAATTTTAAGAGAAAGGCAGAGTTACTGGTTCCCCTTAGACTTTCCATCTGTTATGTTAAAAATTTAAGGATAATCACTAAAAAGAATATATAATTTACAATATGGTTGAAAAAAGAGGAGGACTTAAAAAACTCCATAGGGAATTCCCTGGTGGTCCAGTGGTTAGGAGTCTGTGCTTTCACTGCCAAGGGCCTGAGTTCAATCCCTGGTCAAGGAACTAAGATCCCACAAGCCCTGCAGTGCAGCCAAAATAAACAAAAAACGAACAACAACAAAAAACACTAATTTCATAAATCAGTGAGAAGTAGGAAAGGAGAAAAGCTTAATAAAAGCCAAAGGGATGGTGGAAATAAATATAAATGCACCAATAATCACAAAAAATGTAAATTAACTGAACTTTCCATTTCTTTTTAAGGATGGGATTGGCAAATTTATTTCCTTTTAGGACACAGGAAAAAATGAAATAATAGTAAAGGACATATCAGGAAAATAATAGTTTCTTAAAAAGTGTACCTTTACTAGTATCAGAAAAAAATAGATTTTAAGGCAGAAACATTAGTTAGGGATAAAAAAAGTTGATCATATGATGATAAAAGATAAAATCCACCTGTAAGACAACAATAATTTTAAGTTTAATTCACCTAACATTACAGTCTCAAATCTTCATAGCAAATGTGATCAGAAATACTAGGTTAAATTTAAAATCTTAGTGAGAGATTTTCAACCCATTGCTGTAATTAACTGACTATATCATTTTTTTTTTTTTTTTTTTGCCATGTAACACATAATTTGAGAAGGCAATGGCAAGCCACTCCAGTACTCTTGCCTAGAAAATCCCATGGATGGAGGAGCCTGGTAGGCTGCAGTCCGTGGGGTCGCTAAGGGTCGGACTCGACTGAGAGACTTCACTTTCACTTTTCACACATTGGAGAAGGAAATGGCAACCCACTCCAGTGTTCTTGCCTGGAGAATCCCAGGGACGGGGGAGCCTGGTGGGCTTCCATCTGTGGGGTCACACAGAGTCGGACACGACTGAAGTGACTTAGCAGCAGCAGCAGCAGCAACACATAATTTAAAACAACCAAAATTTTGATGCTTTAAATAATAGCCATGTATTAGCTATTTTGTGAGGCAGAAATGTAAACAGGTTTGAGCTGGGCACTTTTTCTACTGAGCTCAAATGCGGCCACACGTTTGCTGGCCTCACTGTCATGTCGGTGAGTTTGCTAGAGTGAAGGATAATGGGGCCATGGTTATTTCATATTAAGCTATCCTGAACTTGTGGATGTGATGGAAGATCAGAAAAGTAATGAGTGGAAAGCCTAAGGCACACCTAAAGCAAACCCTGAAGCCTTTGTTTCCATCCTTTTTGCTAATGTCCCATTGGCTAAAAAAATCAAATGGCCAATGTGGATACTGAGGGTTATGAAAGAGACTCTACATGCTGTCCCATTGCAATGGGATAAATACAGGGAAGAAATACTAGGAAGTATTAGAAATAGTCCCCAAATTAAAAAAAAACATCCATTTTGACCGACTGAACTGAACTGAATCCCTGGGACTGAGGTTCTAAAATGTTCTAAGGTAAAGAAATAAGTATAAGAAATAGAAAGAGGTCTAAATTTCATTATTTGCAAATCTATATATAGAAAACCTGAAGCAATCAGTGGACAAAATTATTAAGATGAATAAGACAGTTCAGAATCTTGATTTGGATTTAAGATCAAGCACAGAAGTAATTATGTTTCTCAGCCAGCAATAAACAAATTAAAATGGAGTAGTAAATTACTGTTGTGCTACTAGATATTAAGATATATTATAAAGTCTTGGTACTTAAAACAGTGTGATATTGGCAGCAAATAGATGCATGGAATAAAACATAAAACTCAGATCCATAAGTCATTAGAAGTTAGGCATAGAAATAAGTACCATTTCAAATCAAGGAGGAAAAGATTATTTTAAAATGGTGATGTGAAAATTGGCTCACTATAAGGAAAGAAATGTTCTGGATTTCTATTTCACACTGCGCACAAAAATAATTTTCAGCTCTGTTAAGGTCCAAAACATAAAAATTAAAACTTTAAAACACAAAAAATATAGGTAAGATTATTTAAATGTTTGGGCAACAAAGAACATCATAAACAAAAGATAAGCAGTAGATAGAAATCCAGTACATGTTACAGATAAATGCCTGATATTTCAAATATTTAAAGGAGTAAAAGCCAATAAGAAACAGTTCAGTAGAAAGATAAGCAAATGATAGTAGAAAACAATTTATAGGGAGAAAATGGCCTATAAATCTGAGAAATGCTCAGTTACTCTAGTAATCAGAGCACAAAATAAAAAATAATCAATTTTATTGAATCCATCAGGAAGGAGAAAACTTAAGGACATTAATATTAAGTACTGGTATGGCTGTGTGGTAAAGAACACTCATGCATGGCTGGTAGGTCTGTAAATTAATATAGACTCCTTGAAGAGTGCAGAACAGCAGTGATGCAGTCAGGCTCTCACCTGGAAACAGATGGCATGATAATTCCAGGAGATTTGATTTGCAAAGAGACTATTTTTGAAAGTGTGAGCAGAGAAGCTGTTACCACCCCCCAGACCAGAATGGATGTGGAAGGAAGTAAAGTTTCCAGGAACCCAGGAGTGAATCTTGAGATTGTTTGAGACAAAGCCTTCAGTTGAGGGGCCCAGGTAGTAGTCTCACAGGAAGTATTGCCAGGTGAATAAATATCTACACCTTACTCTCCTTCAGATATTCTGCCACTGGATAAATTCCATTAGGGGTTGAAGGGTCCTTTGATGTATTTCATAGATTCAGCTTCCCAGGGTGGAGTGCGGTGGAGAGAGGATCTCAAGGGGGCAAACAGAAATATCCAGCAACATCAATAGTTAATGAAATAGAAATTGAAGATTTTTGTGCCTGACAACTAGCTATTCCACTGTTAAATGCAGTTAAAGAAACTTCGACATATTTACACAAGGACACATGTACAAGTATATACAATAAGATGCTGTTGAGAAGAGTTAAATCCAAAATAAGTCAAAATTTCATCAGTGGGGGAACAAGTAGGTAAAGTGTGGGATGGAATATTATATAATGGATTATTATAGAGCAGTTAAAAGGATTTCACTACATCTTTTTAACATGGATGTATCTGAAAACAGTGTTTATGGAAAAAGTAAATTGGGGAATGAGGTACCATAGGTATAACCCTGTATCAGTTGGGATGCCTTTGACACCATTAGTAGAAAACCCCAAAAGATGGGTTAATTTTTCTCATAATGTAGAGGTCAACAATTCAGAGCTGGTGCAGCTGCTCCAGGATCTATACTAGGAGGGTTCTTGTACTGTTCTTAGTATGGGACTCCATCTATGGCTTTCAGGTATTTGGGAACAGCCTCATATACATGATTAAAATGAAATCATTTCACAATGTTTATCAATTCAGTTGGCCCAGACTTTACCATGTCTCTAGCATTCATTTCCAAGTAGACATAAAGTAGGTAAATATTTTAAAAATCAAGTGAAGATAATAAACAGTTGAAAAAATGTGTCCCTCTCAGGTGGATAAACTGGTGGCCATCATGATCTGTAAACCATTTCTGGGAGAAGAGGTCCTCTTTGTGGCTTGAAGTGAATGTGTATTAGGGTGTCATTATCAAGCTGACAGTCTGACCAGGACTGAATTACGTATCTCCTCAGTTTTCATCTATGGATGATAAGAATGCAAACTCTAGCTCTCACCATCATCACAAGAGGGTTTAAAAAACTTGGCTTTATAGACAAATGGTTTCTGCTTTTGAGCATAGTACCACCTGTTAAAAGGGAAGAGGGGAAATGGAATCTTAAATAATTTATCTGCTTGGTTTATTAAATATTGTCTTGTGGATTGTGAATGTACATGTGTTACCTTAGACAATTTAAGTATTTTTAATTATATGTCACAAAAATCTGGTCCTGGCAATTATAAAGATCTGATTTTTGGTACAAGTCACTTGCAGTGAATGCTTTATGATAAATTTTAACAGAAATTATACTGGCTACCATTTACTTGATGTATGCTATATACCATGCATTGTAGAAAACTCTTTATATTGCCTTACTTCAGTAGTCCATATAACAACCTTACAGGTTTAGTTAAATATGTCTATTAAAATACAGGTTTTTTAAAATTAGCCAAATGACTGGCATATAGTAAAACCCAATTAAAGCAATTATTTTTAATCTGATTATTACTGTTATTCTTATGTTATGGATGAAGAACCAGAGAGTTGGAGATTTTTGGTAGTGTTCTAAAAGCTGTACAGGTAGTAAGAGGCAGAGCTGAAACTGCAACTCACTGTTTAGCCACAAGTCTGCATTAACTATAAAACTCTACAGTCACTTGTATGTTACTCCATTTAACATTTCAACAACAACTCTAGTTCAGAATGAGCTTTAATTTTCAGATTAGGAAACCAAGTTCTGGAGAAGAAGTTATTAACAATGATCATACATTTCATGATTTATGCAAGGCTCTGCTGGTCAGTTGACAGAATTGGGTTCCCTGGAAAGCAAACACTGAAGTGAATGAAGATTAGCGTACGGGACATTTATTAGGGAGAGCTCTGGAGAGGAAAACCTGTGCAAGGGAAGGGAAGGAAGCAGGACTCGGGAGAAGATGGACTGTGATAGTCTTTAAAAATATTTATTTAGCTGTGCTATGTCTTGGTTGTTGCATGTGGGATCTAGCTCCCTGACCAGGAACTGAAACCAGGCCCCTGCTTTAGGGGCACAGAGTCTTAGCCACTGGACACCAGGCAAGTCCCTGTGATGTAGTGTTGATGAAGGCCTCAGCCAACCCCACCAGGAGCTCTGAAAGTGGGATGGTCCTTCGGAGTTAATCTTGATTTGGGATGAGGGTCCTTGAAACTGGGGCTTTTAAAGCCCTGTGTTGATTAGTCATTGCTGGGAGTAGGACCTGCTTTTGGGAAGGCATCTTTCATTAGCAGAGAAAACTTCTAAAGAGGCCTTTCTGCTAGCTGCATTCCCAGCAGCTGTGGGAATAAGTTCTTTATTCTCAAAGAGCAATCTCGGAGTTACCTCACGGCATATACTTCAGGAAACTAAACCTTATTAACAACAAAATACATAATTTTTTTCATTCTATGATGCTATTCCTATTTTATCTAGAAACTGACTGAACTTTCACGCTAACTCTAATCTTTCATTTCTACATTTTAAGTCCAATTTTCATTCACCACAGCTAACCCCAGTGTTAATGTAATATTGCCACTAACATGACAATTGTAGTTCTACCACCAACTATAGTTAATTGTTATATTACCAGTAACTGGATAGTTAATAGTACTACTACCAAATATTCTAGGTGTCTGATTTTAATACTTTACATTGAGGGCACAGGAAATTGTATATATGCAACTCCAAAATATGGTTTAGTACAATGAATCTTGAATTCATGATAAGTAGAAACTTACTTTATTAAGACTGTTATTTTAATATTTACTTATTTGGCTGTGCTAGGTCTCAGTTGAGGCACACGGGATCTTTAGCTGTGGCATGTGAACTCTTGAATTGTGGCATGTGGGATCTAGTTCCTGCTCAGGGACTGAACCTGGGCCCCTTGCATTGGGAGCATGGAGTTTAGCCACTTAACGGTAGGGAAGTCCTGCTTACTTTAAATATAGTCTAAATCTCTTCTAAAAGATTTCATGCACTGGCACTTAACCAATTTTCCCTTTGTTGCTGGTTTTTTTTTTTTTTTTAGGAAGGCACTGATTGAGGTTGAGTGAGCCCTTCTCCCATAAGTGAATCTATCACTACATTCTCAACTGTGGAAATTAAAAACAAAATGCTCAACCACACCCTTTCCATGAAACAGTTTTACAAAGTGGCTTTTTTTTTTTTTTTAAGCTTATGTCTTTAAGACAGTAACCTCATTGTCTCTCTTAATAGCAAAAGTATTTGAGTTTTCTGATCTCATGTAAAACATGTAATATATGGGTATATTACTGTCTTATACATACTAAGCACTCAGTAATTGTTTAATGAATTGAAATGTAATTACTAGTAATTTCCCCAAAATTTATTATAAAATATTGGCAATAACCAAGTGTTAAGATCAGTTCTCTTATCAGATCTCTGGATGTGAAATCAAAAGCAAAACCATTTATGAGGGGTTCAGTGTGTCTAGGAAGCACTGATTCTCTTACATAAAGCCCCTATGATTCTATTCTAATTTCAGAACTCCAAACTGGCCCTATTAACAAGGAGGCGTTGTTCTGATTCATTTAGTCTTTAGAACCTATTTTACAGATGAGGAAACCAAGACTGAGAATGTACAAGGTAATGCAACAGGGCTAAGAACCTAGGCTACCTTCTGCTTTACCTCATTGTCAACCGAAAAGTGAAGGCTTGAGAGGAAAGAGGCAGCATGTAACAGTAGGCAGACTTCAAAAGAAAAGAAAAGAAAGATGGATAAAGTGTTACAAAGATTCCAGGAAGGAAGAACATTCATGGAAACAATTATGAAAGATCAGTTGTGAAGGGAAAGGTGAATAATACTGCCTTCTAGAGATAAGTCCAGAGATGGTGACACTTCCAAAAATGGCATTTATATTTACTCTCTCCCCAAAATTGTTATGCAGTATTAAAAATTTGTTCACTTTGTTTAGACGATTGATAGGATAATCTGAATTTATAGGTAGAGAAATATAATAGAACATTGCTCAAATAGTTTAGAATTACTTTCTTTAATAACTAACAAATGTGTCACATAAGTCCAGTATAACATTTTTATTGGCACTTGAAATAAATGTATTACTCACTAGTAGATGAGCCAAAAAGAAAATCCCCACCCTATTTCCACCCCCACAGAGCTACAAATGATTATTTATTAAACAGTGACAGAGTGACTTGGAGTGCAAATCACAAGTCATTGTGGTTATCTGTGTTCTTAAAGATTAAATTTTGGATAATGTTAGGATAAATAAAAAAGGTTGTCAGTGTAAAAAGTCACATTAAAAAACAAACTCAATTTCAATTCTGGTGTTTGAAATTGTAGCTGGCTTCATTAGACTTTTATATATCCTGTTTCCTATATTTAATGCATATAATTAATTTAGGTATTAGCTTAAATACCTTCCACAGGAAAGTTTTCAAAATTCAGAGTGTAGCCTTGCTTTACCCATCATTTATCTGCTCGTAATGTTTCCTGGTCAAACCAAGGTGGTCTCTCTCTTTTGCTTCTTTTTAGGTGCTCTTAGAGTTTTAAGCATCCTGTGATACTAACCTGGAGGGAGGTAAAGCTTACATGAAAGTATTCAGCTAATGTTTCTGGCTTAAAAATATTCTTTCATACTATTCTGGGCCAAGCACTATGTTAAAGGACGTAGCAGATACCCTAGAAATACCAGTGTAGGAGTTTCACTGCCAGGATAGAAGTGTAAAGACCAGCATGGACATACTCTCCAAAGAAGCAAAGCTAGAGAAAGCTGTAAACACACTTTACTAAAAATTCTTGCAAAGAGTCCTCAGGGCTCAGAACAAATGAAAACATATTTATTCAAAGAAACCTACAACTCAGTATGAACACTGACCTATTTTCTCCCTTACTACCTGCCTCCTGGCAACCCAGAGTCAGGTCAACTTGGCAAAAGGTCCACCCTGAGTAGATGTGGTCAACAAGATGGAGCTCCCTCTCCCCTCAGTTCCCACAGAAGGGTTACTATATCTCATCTCATCTCAAGGGCAATCCTCCAGCTTTTCTCAGGCCTTCCAACTCTAAGCTTAAGATGCTATATTCTGATGAGTGCGGCTGAAAGGTAGAGGGCTGTCTCCTTTCATTGAGCTCATGGGATGAGGGCTTTACCCCAGGAATGGCAAGGCCAGACACTAAAGCCCCATCTTCCTTATGCCAGCTCACTCATAGGACTGGAAGAACAGAACTCTAAGAAACAAACCCAAAAGACGAGAGGCTACTGCCCCACCCAGCATTCAGAGGAGTGGCTCAGAGATTTTGTCCAGGGAAAGAAGCAGTCCATAAGAAAGGAGTTTCACTCTTCTCCCCAAAGGAACTGACTTCATTTGAAAGAGAATGTGGAGAAAATCAAGCCCAATGGCACTCTTGAAGAAAACATTTCCTCTTAATTAGGAGCAACAAGCTAAATTGTAGGCCAACTAGTTCACCACAGAACCAGGGAGAGACAGCTGAGAAGGACTGTGCCCTGGTCAGAATATGCCTCAAAAGATGGCCTCAAAAATTATCCCATCCAAATTTAATTCTATCAGACTGCTGAGCGATGCATTCTCCAGGGCATGTCAAAAATGATCAAGCAATCAACCAGTAATTGGTGGAACCTAAGGGCTGGGTGTCCTGGCAGAGGGCATGACAACCTACTCCAGTATTCTTGCCTGGAGAATCATCATGGACAGAAGAGCCTGGAGGGTTATAGTCCATGGGGTTGCAGAGTGGAACACGACTGAGCGACTCGGCACAGCACAGCAAAGCATGGGCTGGGTGTAATACCAAATGAGGCAGCCAGCCTATTAAGAGATATTAGAAAAAGAGACAGTCAAAAAGAGCCCTGCTAAAACCACTGCCATACGAGGGTGAGTGTGTACATGCCTAAGACTACACTCTCTGGAAAGTGACATCAGGGGCTCCACACTTTGGGGGAAGCAGGTTTCAGTAAAATAGACCAGCCAAGTCACTAAACAAAAAAACAAAGAGCAACAACAGCAGTTCCTTCTGGGGAGGGAGAGAGGAATCCCTTTCCAGGATAGCCAGTTTTTAACAAAAAATTATGAGACTTGTAAAAGAAATGGGCAAGTGTGACCCATACATAGGAAAAAAGAGTAGGCAACAGAAACTGTGAGAGGGACCAGATGTTATTTTTAATAAATACTTTCAAAGATGCCACTATAAATATGTTTAAAGAACTAAAGGAAGGTATGAAGAAAATGTTTCATCATATGTCAATAAAGAGGCAGAAATCATAAAAAAAAGAACCAAATGGAAATTATGAAATTAAAAAGCACAATAATTGCAATAAAAAATTATAGTAACTAAACAGTCGACTTGAACTAGAAAAAGAATCAGAGAAGATAAATGGATGAACATTATGCAACCTGAAGAAGAGACAGAAAAAAGAATGAAGAAAAACAGAAAAAAATGTTGGATACTTTCGGATCCACCAATACAGGTGTAGTGGGACTACCAGAAACTGAGAAGAAAGAAAAAGAAATAGCAAAAACATTCAAAGAAATCATGGCTGAAAATTTCCCAGATTTGATGAAAAACATTACACATCAAAGAAGCTCAATGAACTCCCCCCAAGTAGTATAAATACAGAAACTCAAACATATACATATCATAGTAAGAATGCTAAAAGACAAAGAGGAAATCTTGAAAACTTGTACAAGGAAGCCCCCAAAGTTCAAAAGCTGACTTATAATTTTAAAAAACCATGAAAGCTAGAAAGCAGTGAGACAGCACATTCAAAGTTCTAAAAGAAAAAATCCCTGTCAGCCTGGAATCTTATATCTAGAAAAACTTTCTTTTAAAAATAAAGGCAAAACAAAGACTACAAGGTAAACAAAACTTAAAAGAGAATTGCTAGCAATCCACCTTATAAGAAATACTAAATAAAGTTCTTCAGAGTGGAAACAAGTAAACCCAAATGGGAATCTAAATCTTTAAGAAAAAACAAAAAGCAGTAGTAAAGGTAATTATATAATTATAAAAGACAATATCCTTCTTCTTTCTTTTATGATTTAAAAAGCAGTTGTTTGAAGAAATATACACATGACTGTACCACTGGGTTTGTAACTTATAGAAATGTATTATATATGAAAATAATAGCACAAAGGAGGTAGGTGCAAAGAGTTGTACTGGAGTAAGGAAGTAACACCAGATGGTAACTTGAACCCATAGGGACAAATGAAAAGAACCAGAAGTAAGAAAGTTAATGACACATTCTATAACTATAAACTTGACGGTCTTCTTTTCTGTTTCTTTAGTAGACACAGAATTACATAAAGCAATAATTGAACACTGTATTGTTGGGTTCATAATATATATAGATGTAATATGCGTAACAATAACAGTATAAAAATGGAAGACAATGAAATAGAGCTCTACAGGAATGTTTCCGCATCTCACTGAAATTCAGTTAGTGTAAATCAGAAGCAGATTCTTGTAGCTTAAAATATATATGGTAAGTCCTAGAAAAACTGAAAAAATAACTCAAAAATTGAAAAATCATTAGATTTTTTTATATGAGACATACAAAAAATTAAAATGACAGATATTTCTAATATTCTAATAATAAACCAGTAACACTGAATGTGAGTAGATTAAATGATTCAATCAAAAGACAGATTGTTAGACTGGATATTATTATTATTTTTAATTTATATTTGTAACTGTGTGACATTAGGCTGAGGTTGGCAATCGATAGCTTGGTGGGCTAACTCCAGGAAATCACCTGTATTTGTAAAGTTTTATTGCAGCACAGCCACATCTATTAATTCATGTATTGTCTACAATGAGCTACAGCGGCGGTGTTAAAAACTTGTGACATAGACCATATGGCTTGCAAAAGCTAAAATATTTAGTATCTGGTCCTTTACAAAAGGAGTTTGCTGACATAACTAAAGGAAACCCAGTGTGGAAGTTCTTCTTTAACTGATTGTTTCCCAGGACATTAAGAAGCAAAGCCATTATTTAAGAATGAGATCAACAGAAAGAGGTCTTAGAAGTTTGACTGAGAAGTAAAAAGGTTAGTGAATATACCAGGGACATGGAATAGAACTGCTGGAGGGCGCTAAGCATGGCACTGGAGGAGAGTGGCAAGTAAGCATACATTTTTTGTGTGTGTGAAAGATACCTGCATTCTAACCAGTGGTTATAATGAATTATCTGAGCTTCAAAGTTGATTCCAAAGGTACAGGAACATTTTCTGATCCCAACTAATTACAAATTAATAAAAAATAAAGTTTTACTACTTTCAAGTACATAGAATTAAAATTAGGTTTGCACGACTTCTGTCTATGCAGAAGGGTTTAGGGAGGTTCGCCACTGAGTCTGTTCTATAAAAGGAAGACAAATTATTATTACTGAGCTATCTTATAAAAGAATGAATATTCCAGAAGTTATACCCTGCCTCCCTCATAGTAAAGCACTGTAATTAAGTCAAATAATCATAGAGTAAGAAGGGACATACACGCTAGATAAAATAACTAGTTTAAACCAGGAGAAAAAGTTTATTTTACCCAGGAAGAAACAATTTAATCACAACAAATGCTGCCTTACTTATTCTCAATCTGTAATCTGAAAATTATACCCTATTTGTCAAGGGAATGAAAATACTCAGAAAATGCAGATACAATGGAGTTTACAGTACTTCTTTTCCCTGAATAACTAACTATATTTGGCATGTACTGGGACAGATTATTATTAGCACCGCTACTATTAAAACATCAGTATTTTAAGGAATTGTGCAATATATCCTTTTTGAAAGCAAATATTTTATCAATTTTCATTTTCATAGTTTGTTTTACTATTTAAGAGATGCATACAGTTTGGTTTGGTTAGCGAAAAAATTTAGCAACCCATCGAGCCAACTGATGGTCTTGAAAGATGAACTGATATGAAAGACTACTATAAATAAACAATCAGGTAGTATGTCGTTGCTTTCTTAGTTTTTTTTTTAAAGAAACTAAAACTAACATTTATTAAACACCTCTGTTTGCCTGAGCACTGGGCTAGTAGTGAAACATGATCTATGTTAAAAGAAGTACCTATTATCCTATCCATTCTCTACTTTAGTTCTACGACTTGAAGCCTTAAATTTAAATGAGGGATATTAGAAAAAACTGTCTTGCTGTGGCACTTAGGTTAAAATGTCAGACACCAATTCCTTCCAAAAATGTATGGTTGAATAATTCTCAGAAAAAAAGAATGACTCAAACCTTGCTGCTTTGGTATAACCAAGAGCTACTAGTGCTACTAATAATATTCCTCATGCTATTCTTCTTTTCCACAATTTTCTTCTTTGATGTTTACCTTTCAAGAATTGTGTATCAACTGCATCTAAGTATGGTACTAAATAAAGCGAGATTTAACTACTATATTGCCTGTTAAATTAGGCCTGCCTTTTCTTTACTTTTATAATCTGAATATCTTTATTTTGAAAAAAAAACTCATAAAGAAATCATGCATTACTTCTTTAGATTGGTATGAGAAATTATATGCCAAATGCCATTCACTTTCATACCATCCCCAAGAATGTTACACGCAGTATATGTCATATGTTCCCAAAAGTACACTATATAAAAAAGTCTAATGTGCTTTGGGCTTTCCACACAAATTTTCTGCTTTTTAAAATTTATATTTAATATATTTTTCCTGTTTTTAATAAATGATTAAAAATTTTCACATTTTATCTATACTCTGCATTCTCTAAAATATTCTCAAATTACTAATTTCTACATAATGATATATAACTAAAAAAACTAAATAAGAAAGTCCTTACTATATAATAATGGAAAGGGAAGACACGGACTAAAAGAAAGCTACTGTTATGAACACTTTACAAATTCTGTAGATTCACTGTGACAAATGAACATACTTTTTTAAATTGTCAAAGAATATTAGATAAAACTTTTATTTTGAATGTGATTTACAGTCATAGGATAGGATCAAACTTAAAAATCACTTATAATTTACTGCTTGATCAAAATTAACATAAAAATACAACAAATTATATTTTCAAGTCAAACTGACAAACCACTTTTTAAAGAAAAACATTCTGCTCTATACTATCATAATTCTTCCTATGGAGTACTGGCAAAAAGTGTAGTTACAGTGTGTCACAAATAGTTAAAAGCAACATTTTTAGGTAATTTGAATAAGGAACACATACGTTATTCAAAACAAATATTAGGGTTATTTTCTCTGAAAAGTTAGCTTGCAGATGAAAAGAAGAAATCCAAATCCGCATACTGTAATAACCGTCCTCTTCAAAATCCTACTACTATTCCATGTAGATACTTCTTCCATTGATGGTATATGAGTTGGATCATTTTCTCGTTCACTTTGTAACTAATGTTTAGTATGGAAAAAAGAAGAGTTAATGTACAGTACACTGAAAATAAAAATATCTTTGATTTAAAAAGTAAAATAAAAATATCTTTGATTTTTAAAAGTATCAAAATATCCATGTTAATTCACTTGATTTAGATGTAACCTAAATGCAAGATTCCCGTGGAAGATTTAAAGTCTTAAAAAATAGTCTTTTCTTCAACCAGGATCCGATTATAGTAGATTATTAGTTTTATATTAAAAATAAATGCTTCTACAGATGACTACATTTTAAAATCACATTTTTATGTCAAGAGATAAATTTCCTTTAATGTCAAAGTTTCTGTTTCTACCTTTAAGGAATGACAATCATTTTTTTTCCTTCCGTATTAAATATCACCTGATTTCTTAGGAAAAAAAGCAAACCATTCTTATAGAATACCTATAATACATGAAATTCACCAAAAACTAGAAGATTCGATGCTAATGCTAGAAGTATAACCTTTTATTTAAATATAGTTGCAGGAACAAATGTTAACAAACATTTCAGTGGTTCTTTTAGCGCTTTCCAGCAATGAAATTACATGACTCAGTCAGCTTCTACACCTCCATATTAGAACTTTCTTGCTAAAGAAGTCCCCTCAACTTGTGTGTGTGTGTGTGTGTGTGTGTGTGTGTGTGGTGGGTGGGGTGCGGAGAAGATAGTTTAGTTGTTGGGGGAGAGAACAAGCAGAAACCAGAAGATCCTTGAAAGATAAAAAGAATCAGGCACATTTATAGAGTGATATTTACTGGAAACATCCTGTGCTGGAGTGATGACATAAATACTTTGAACCTTAGAAAAAATAACTACTTCTCAAATCTACAGTGTAAATATTTAATTAAAGAACCCTGCAAAATTAATTTTAAATTTATAGTAGAAGATGGACTTCAATGCCAATCTCATTAATACTGTATTCTTGGCCTAGCTTCCAAATGGCTTCATTCAGCAACAGATTCCTTTTTGACACTGATGCTCCATTTACTGACTCCTGAGACAGTCATTCCTTTTATTAACCAATTACTTAGAATGACCCTTTCTGACAAGAGCCTGTCCGCGTCTTGGTTTGAAAGAGAATGATGTGGTGTGAGAGTCTGGCCTTGACCTCTCCCACCCTCTCTCTGTTACCTCCATATACTTATCTATGATAGCTCATATGTTTCTTTTTTAAAAAAATCCTTTGTTATTATTGGTAAACTCTTAAAATATTGTAAGTTTAACAGGCATGATAGCATACTCCCAAACCTGGAAGTCCTCATAGTTTTTTAAATAAAATCTTATTTTGGTGATTATTGCTTGTTTAAGACTAATTCAAAAAAAAAAAAAAAAAACCAATGCACTAGCTTGCTGCAGAATTAAGACTTTCCTGCCCAAAGAATTATATCTATTGTTATTATGAACCAATAAATATGTTTTCAAGGCTAGTCCTTATATAGAAATGTATAGATTCAAGGTAGGAAAGACCAAAGAAAAAAGACCTTTCACTTAGCTAAAGAAAGCTGAAAAATTTCTCTATAGGTATACATTATTAAAATAAATATTATTGTACCTGACTCAACTGTTTCTGTTTTAGAATCAGAGTTAAACTTGAAAGCAGTAACTTTTTCACCCCTTTAGGAAAAATCTGATCTCTCTAATTCCATCTTACTCCTCTATCTACTCTCCCTCCAAATGTTTTTAGTTCATCTTGGAGAAAATAATTACCAATCCTGAGACAAAGATGTCTTAGGGAATATCTTACACTAAACATGAAAAGTTCATGCTTTGCAGAAAGTTCTACATAAATCCTTCCAAATTTCCCTTGGACCCCATGAAAAACACCATGCTAATAAGTAAAATCAATACCATTTCCCTTCAATTTTTCTGGATGATGGATAAAGATGAATGGTGCTATAATTTTCATGTTGTCATCAAGTTCAGAAAGTATAAAATCATATTTTTGCATGAGAAGGTTTATCTGGGGAGTGGAGTGGCTTAAAGAAACACAAAAGCAGAAGTAGAGAGCATAATTTGGCAGCCCCCTCCAGTGCTCTTGCCTGGAGAATCCCAGGGACGGGGGAGCCTGGCGGGCTGCCGTCAGTGGGGTCGCACAGAGTCGGACACGACTGAAGCGACTTAGCAGCAGCAGCAGCACAGTTGCCTGACATACAACAGGCATTCAAGTTTGCTGAATGAATAAATGTCAGAGATAACACCACTAAGATGTCTTTCTCTGGGAAGGAGTTATTGTCTACAAAAACTTTGAACTATATTGTTCATTTGCCCTATTTTACATGTTTTTATTCTCCTATAATTTTGCAGAATTTGCTTCAATTTTCTGCTCAGTTTTTAACAAGACTCCTTTTGACTGAAAATATGTTAATAGCTAGAATGACAAATTACCTGGAATATGTATAAAGTTATTTTGAGGAAAATAACCTTTTTGATAAAATATTAATGAAAATATTAAACGATTATGGGATGAAACTATGAAAATTTAATGCATAATCTGATGTTCACATCAGATATTTCACAAAAACTTTTTAGATACCAAATATATTTATTAGACTTGGAGAACTCAAAGTGAGTTCTTTAGTAAAGTGAAAGTGTTTTCTTTTATTATCTACCTTCAACAGAGTTCTCTATTTTACCAGCTTAGATTTTGTTATACTCAGTTTTCTTAAACAGGGGGAAAATCACCTGTCCTTAAACCAAGATATATACTTCTATATGAGTACAGAAACAAGAACCAAAAAAAGCCCACACTCTTTTAAAAAGTTAAATTTAAAAGATACTGGGTTGGCAAAAAATCCGTGTGGGTTTTTCAGTTACATCATATGGAAAAACCTTGAACGAGTTTTTTGGCCAACCCAATATTATAAAAAGTCTAGAAAATAGAAGGAATATTTCATCTACAACCCTACCTCATTAACAGAGTGAATAAACATTTAATTTTTGGTAATTTTTTATATTTACACATAAATAAAAATTAGAAATACAACATTTTGTCTTTAACAAGTTGATATTTGCTTTTCATTATATTTTTCAACTGGCTGCATACCATTATGACAAATGGCCATATCATAATTTATTAAATCATTTTCTTAGTATACTATACTTCCAGCACAAACAATTTTGGAATCATTCGACTAGTATTATTGAAAGATAAAAACATTTCTATAGTCCTTGCCACATCCTGCTAAACTGTTCTTGAAAGCTGTTTTAACATCAGTCTTACATGAAAATATTAGTTTGGTGAACTATAACCAGTAATGAGTAGGGTAATACATTCCCTGCTAATTTATAGGATGAAAATGATATATCATTATTATTTCAGTATGCATTTCATTAATGACCAACAAAGTGTCTTTCCTAGGTAAATTTCTTTCTTTGGAAATGGTCCTTTTCCCATCTGTCTAATGAAACTTAAGTTGCTCTTGTCAGAATTGCTTCATTGTCTAACATGTGCTTAGTCGCTCAGTGGTGTCTGACTCTTTGCAACCCCATGGACAGTAGCCTGCCAGGCTCCTCTGTCCATGGGGATTCTCCAGGAAAGAATACTGGAGTGGGTTGCTCTCTTCCAAGGGATCTTCCCAACCCAGGGATCAAACCTAGGTCTCCCACACTGTAGGCATTTTTTACCATTTGAGCCATCAGTGAAGCCCTCACTGTCTAACATATTGTGCTGTAAATAATTTTTCCCCTTTTAAATTTTAAATAGATACCTTCTGAATTAAGTCTTTCAGTTTGCAGACCTCTTCACGCAAATCTTCAACATTACTAACCAGTTCTTCACAAACTGAAGTAAAATTCCGGGGAGAAGCCCATTCTAGTACTATCTGTTAATATTTTCAAAAGTTACATTTTAACAATGGGAAATAACTTTTCACAACTTCATATCTACAAAATTTATACAATAATATGAAACGTTAAATTATATAACTGAGAAGCATTTTTTTTATCAGGGTAAATCCTGACACCAAAAGAACTGAGTAATTTTATACAAATAATTGAATCAGTTTCCTGAATGCATTTATTAAATACATGTACATGTAACTATGGAAACTAATATTAGTAATAATATTTATGGTGAATAAATAAAGTCATGAAGATTTGAAGAATGACATGATTTCCATATCAGTATTATACAAAAATCATTGTAAAACAAATGCATTAAATATTTTTCACTACATACAAATAGCTAAAACTAAATCACATGAAAACAAAAAAACAAGTTTGCTTTAACAGGTCACTTACACTTTCTCTATTTAAAATTTCTTTCATTAAAAAATCCTTATATTGATATGATTTTTAATAATACTCAACATACTTTTATTTCAACTTTCACTTGGGTCTCCTGTCACTTTATATTTTAAACAATTAAATTCCCTTTAAGAACAAATGGTGAGTTTAGTACACAAATCAATTTACTTTATGGTCTGATTTTTTTTCTTGAGGGCTAGAACATTAATTTTTCAATTACTTCATATAAAAAGTAATATTAAATAAATTGACTTATTTAGATCTTATGTGATTTTGTAGAAGATACAGTTTTAGTAGATCATTATTATTTACTGAATTATCATTAACTTATCTGTAATGTTATTTGCATTTATATTTTTCTTCACTTAATAATTTTTGTAGAATACCTTGTGAGAATTTACAGGCAACTCGGTAATAATGTTCTGTACAGCTGTTATTAAATGGCCACACTGTTTGTTTAATTTCAGAAGAAAGTTGAGGAACTCATCACCACTAAAGAGAGGAAATAAACAAATAGGAATCACTGATATGAGCAATTTACTCCATTTTACTTAGCTAGTTATTCACTGTTAAGTCATAACATTTATTATATTCTTTAAAACATATCTGTAGAATAGTAAATTTGTATTAGCAGATGAAATAGACATTAAGCATACAAAGGAAACCAAGTGTCCAATCTTGAAGATCTCAACATTCAGGATGAGAGGCAGACCTACTATTATAACCTAATTATTCACAGGGACATTTGAAGACGAACATAAAAGTCCCAGTATTTGAGTGTCTATTATGTGAAGGCACTGCATTTGATTTTACACTTATTATTTTTTAAATTTCTTCCAACAGCTCCTGTAAGGTATATGTTATTAACAGTAGTCTACAGTTGAGATACCTAAAATTCAAGAGATAATGAACCTAGCATAAGTTGGAATGAGGCATCTTCCCTGGTAGCTCAATATGTGGGTTTGACCCTTGGGTCAGGAAGATCAGAGCCCTGGAGAAGGAAATGGTAACCCACTCCAATACTCTTGCCTGAGAAATCCTGTGTACACAGGAGACCAGAGGGGCTACAGTCCACAGGGTTGCAACAACAGTATGACTGGGAATAGGGATTTAGTAATGTTTCAGAGAGTTCATACTTGAACTGAGTCTGGAGCTTAAAAATAAGCTTGTCAAGTACATAGGAAGAGAAGAGATTCTGGATGGAGAGAATAGCAGGTGTGGAAGTATGGGGTTAGGAGGTCTCCAAAGTATTAAAAAGCAGAGACATTACTTTGCCAACAAAGGTCTGTCTAGTCAAGACTATGGTTTTTCCAGTGGTCATGTATGGATGTGAGAGTTGGACTGTGAAGAAAGCTGATCGCCGAAGAATTGATGCTTTTGAACTGTGGTGCTGGAGAAGACTCTTGAGAGTCCCTTGGACTGCAAGGAGATCCAACCAGTCCATTCTAAAGGAGATCAATCCTGGGTGTTCATTGGAAGGACTGATGCTAAAGCTGAAACTGCAATACTTTGGCCACCTCATGCGACGAGCTGACTCACTGGAAAAGACTCTGATGCTGGAAAGGACTGGGGGTGGGAGGAGAAGGGGATGACAGAGAATGAGATGGCTGGATGGCATCACCGACTTGATGGACATGAGTTTGAGTGAACTCCGGGAGTTGGTGATGGACAGGGAGGCCTGGCGTGCTGTGATTCATGGGGTCACAAAGAGTAGGACATGACTGAGCGACTGAACTGAAAGTATAACTAAAGCACAATCATGTGAAAGTCATAAAAAAAGAGGTTATATGGCATCATTTATGTAAGGAACTTTTGTGACATGCTAAGGAATGGAATATTATTTTCTGGATGATGTACAGTTTCTAAGGGACTTTAAATAGGGAAGTAGAAAATCAGACTTTTGTATGAGAGTTTATTTGGGGTATGGTGTGGATTAAAAGGAAAACAAAAGGGGAAGTACAGAGAATAATTAGGAGATAGTTTAAGAAATGTTCAGGAGAATAAACTGAAAAACTTGGTGATGGACTGCATGTAAAAGGAAAGGAAAGGTCTAGGGTGATTCTAACTTCCTTTGTTTCAGTGGAAACTGGCACTACCAAGCAGGGAAGTGAATTTGGGGGTGGGTAGTAAAGAAATAACGGAGAAGGCAATGGCAAGCCACTCCAGTACTCTTGCCTAGAAAATTGCATGGACAGAGGAGCCTGGTGGGCTGCAGTCCATGGGGTCGCTACTAGTCGGACACGACTGAGTGACTTCACTTTCACTTTTCACTTTCACACATTGGAGAAGGAAATGGCAACCCACTCCAGTGTTCTTGCCTGGAGAATCCCAGGGACGGCGGAGCCTGGTCGGCTGCCGTCTATGGGGTCGCACAGAGTCGGACACGACTGAAGTGACTTAGCAGCAGCAGCAGTAAAGAAATAAGTGGGGTAAAGAGAAAACAATATAGCATAATAATTAAGAATATAGACTAGCATCAGGAAACCCTGAGTTTGAATACAACTTCCACAGCTTTATGATCTTGGGCAAACCTAATCTTCAGCCAAATATTGCCATATCTCTAGAACTGAAATAACAGGACACTCAGGAGGACTGAAAAGTGAAAGTCGCTCAGTTGTGTCCAACTCTTTGCAACTCTATAGTCCATGGAATTCTCCAGTCCAGAATACTGGAATGGGTCATCTATTCCTTCTCCAGGGGATCTTCCCAATCCAGGAACTGCATTGCAGGTGGATTCTTTTCTAGCTGACCACCAGGGAAGAAGGACTTAGGAGATACTATATGAAAAGCACATAGTATTTAATCTAGTACATAGATGGCATTCAAATAAACTTAATAATGTTGATGATAGCAATGATATGAGTCATGTAGGTGCAGTGATCAGTAAGTAGTAGAAAATGTCAGTCTTGTAGGTACTTATCCTGGAGTCCACAGACTAACTCATGAGGCTACAAAGAATTCAAGGATCTGGTGAACTTATATGGGGAAAAATTACATCTTTATTTTCACTAACCTTTAAAAGAATTTCAGTATTACCTTCAACAGTGAATATAGGCACAAACAACAGAAGTATTAGAAGTGTCTATAATTTGCTAACCAATAGAAATCAAAACACTGATGATGGAGAAGGCCACCAAGAAAAAAGTGACATATTGTGAAGATGGATGAATTGATATGGGTATAAGAAAAAAAGCTATCAAAGTAAAAGTAGCCTGAGAAAAAGAAAATCAGGAGTAATTTATGTTATGAAAGGTAAAGAATGGAATAGATTCAAGATGGAGGGGAAAAGTCAAGCATGTTAAATAATCAGGATTAATCAACTAATTCTGACAATGAAGAGACACTGATGATTAGTTTCAAAGACAGAAGCCAGCTTATTGTGAAACCTACAAAGAAACTAACACAAGCTAATAGAAAGGATATCAAAGAAAAAGAAAAAATGAAAATTTAAATGGATAATAAATGTGGAATTATAATAAAAATAAGACATTATGTTCCAATGGAATGACAAAATTTAGGAAGATGATTAATATCAAAAGTTGAAAAATTTGTAAGATGACCTTTCTGGAGTGTTACTTAGTGGTATCTATTATAATAAAAACACACAAATTCTAATACAATAGGACCACAGTTCAAATAAGCAAACACTATTATAAACAAAATTACATAGTCTTAATGAATCAAAGGCAAATATATACCTTTCTTGTGATGTACAATTTTCAGGGCTACTGAATATGGATAGGCAAGTTACAAAAAACACAACTTTTAAGCCTTTTATCATCACTGTGTGAATGGATGCCCAGCCCCCACCCTAGAGCTGTACAACCTACATACCTTTACATGGAATACCTGATAATTTTGTACTTAAAAGAATTCCAGATAAGCAGATATGGCATAGGTATGGTAGACTATATTATTTGATCAAATTGTTATGTATCTTTCTACTGAGTCAGATACTACCAGGCCTCTCTCTGCCAGAGGATTACATTTCATGTCCCAAAGACATGAGGCTTGGCCAATGACTTGCTTTGGCAAATAAAATATGACTGGAAGTGACTGTGTCATTTTTGAACAGATGCTCTAAGAGCCACTGACTGGTTCTGCCACCTCTCTTTTCTCTTTGCCACAAGACTGGCATATCTGAGGTGGGGCTGTTTCTCCAGCCTATTTGCAGAATAATAAGGCAGAGATTCACTGCAGCTGATCCATGATATAGATGGATCATATTTCTGATCAAGAAATAAATTTTGTTACTATAAGTCAATTTAGATTTAGAAGTTATTTGTTACTGCAGCACAAAAAGTGTAAGTTGACTGAACCAGTAGGCCACATTAAAAAATTTTGAAGTTAAGGATGAGGACAAAATTTATACTTTATACATTTTATTTTGTATTTGGGTATAGTCGATTAACAAACAATGTTGTGATAGTTTCAGATGAACAGTGAAGGGAATCAGCCATACATAAAACTTGTATCCATTTTCTCCCAAAATACAGGTACTCCAAATGGAAGAACCATGTGCTCACTGTAGACTATTTAGAAAAATTAAAATAACCAATACTTTAATCACACAAATATAATGACTGGTATTATTTTCTTCCAGAATATTATAAGGCAACTAAGTATTTCTCATATGCATACATACAACTGGCATTATAACTCACACTCCATTTTATATTTGCCTTTTCTATTACTATGAGTATTTTTCCGTGACATTAAGTCTCAAAATAATTTAAGCGTCAGAATAAAATTATTATATTGATGTAATGTAATCAAACCATCCACTTAAAGTTAAATATTTGGAGTTTCCAAGTTTAGAATAGTTATAAATCATGGATGTGAACAATGTATTTTTATGTGAAAATTTGCATCTATACAGTTCTTTTTTGAAGGAGAAATCATTTTCTAAGTAGGCATAATTTTGAGATGCCTTTGATACATTCAAGTAGATATCAGGCTTGGAGAAAAGGTTTGGGCAGAAACTGCTGAGAATGTCAAGACATGGGTGAAACTTAGTTATTTCTGTTCAAAAAATATCTCAAAGTAGTAATGAAATGGTGCTCAGTATTTTTAAATTGCATTCTCTAATTCTGAAAACATATTAAGGCTAACTGTAGAAGACAGTAAAAGTACTCTGCATGTGTACTCTTGTAACAGACTATTTTATAAAATTGAACACATAGAAGAAAAGTATTTTAAAACATATCAGTAGCTAAATTGTTGAAGTCACATTACCAGAAGATTATAATCAATCAGTTCAACTTTTCCTGCTGTTAGTTTTCTTATGACTTGATGACTAATTTCTTCTTTAAAGAATGACTTTGAACAAATGGAAAGTAAAACCTTTTCCATAACAGCATGTAAACAAAGTCTATGATTTAATAACAAGGTCAAATTCCTGAAATATATGTCTGCTAGTTTTATTTTTTAAAAAATTTAGCAGTTAATATGTGAACCATTCAGGATTCTTTACATTCTTTAAATCTATTAAGCCTCACAGTGAAAATTCAAAGAGGCAACTCTGACATCCTATAAATAAATTATATTAAATTTTTAATTTGCAATTCAGTCATGTAGAACTTAGAATATTCCTTCATAGAAGCAATACATTAAAAAAGACAATGAACAAAAACATTCAAGGTTTTCTGATTTAAGTCATCATCACAACTGAAATCCTTTACAATGTACTTACATATTCAAGAGTTGTGGTTATTTTGAAACAGTGATGAGACATAATTTTGAATATAGATCATCTTTTTATAAGGAGGTATAGTTAAAGAAAGGTAAATAATTTTACAATAACATTTTTAAAGAAATATGGATCATCTAAATTATTCCCTAGAAGACTTCTCTGAATTCTAAAATGGTATGGAAACTTACTATTCCTGTGTTTGTTTCTCATAGTTGTAATGTTAGTTTTAGGCAGGCTATCCTAGTGATGCTACTACTGCACTTTTATGTGTTATATTTTATAGCCTGTAACTTGGATGAACCTCAGGGAAATTAGGCTGATAGAAAAAAAGACAAAAATGGGAAAAATACTCCAGGTTCGATGCATGAGGCAGGGTGTGCAGGGCTGTGCACTGGGATGACCCTGAGGGATGGGATGGGAAGGGAGGTGGGAGGGAGGGTCAGGATGGGGAACACGTGTACACCCATGGCTGATTCATGTGAATGTATGGCAAAGACCACCACAATATTGTAAAGTAATTAGCCTCCAATTAAAATAAAAATTTAAAAAAATGGAAAAATACTGTATGACTCTATTTACATTTATGTAATGTTCGTGATATAACATCTTTATAAAGATGGATAACAAATTATTGATTGCGAGGAGTTTTAGGGATGGGGGAGAGGTGGTGGGAGTTATGAAGGGGCAGTATGAGGTAGCCTTGTGGTGATGGTATATCTATACTGATTGCAGCAGTGGTTATGTGAAGCTACACACATGATAAAATTGCATAGAGACACACACACACACACAAATGAGCACAAGTATAACTAGTGAAACACAAATAAGCTATGTAAATTATATCAGTGTCAGTGTTCTGGTTTTGTTAGTGTACTATAGTTAGGCAAGATAGTAAGACCAGGTAAGAATGGGTGAAGAAGGGTGCGTAGAACACTCCTATACTTCTCTGCAATTTATTGTGAATCTATAATTAATTCAAATAAAAAGTTAAAAAAAATCATTTAATATTGTACAATATGTTTAAAAAATCAAACACGATTATTTTCAAGATAATTTTAATTACTAATATTACTAATAATCAGTGCTTGACAAGTTTATAATATTAAAAAGGAACTTTATATAGATAACATAATTTCATAAATCATTAAGGCTGAAAATAGAGCTGAGCTACATGAGAAACACTTTTTTATTGCCATAAGCAAAAATATTACCTTTAAATTTTCAACTTGACACTAAAATGATTTAAAGAGAGTTAAGAGCTACACTATGAAAAACGCAAGATCTTTTAAATAGCTTGTTTAACAAAATGTAATGAAAAAATAAAACAAAAATATTTCTATGTGAATTAAGAAAATGCACTGTTTTGCTTCTTGGCATTGGTAAAACCTACCTTGTAAAGTACTCTCTATCTCAGAATACAGTATATAGCAAATTGAACTACCCATATCTCTAGAAAAATGATGGTATCAAGTAAAATAACTACTCAGACATTATAAAAATTCAACTAAAAAGGAAAGGTGGTTCTAAACCGTATTAATGTAAACCAATGTTAACTTTACCTGATTTCCATCTTTGCCACTTCAGGTAATTCTCCAAATTTTATCTCTTCTACTTCCAGTTCTTTAAGGGCAGCCATAATTTTCTGCTGATCTCTACTGGTAATTCCATTCTAAGCAGAAATGATTTCAAGGTGCAGTAAGGTAGTCATGAAGAAGTGAAGTGAAAGTTGCTCAGTTGAGTCCGACTCTTTGTGACCCCATAGACTATACAGTCCATGGAATTCTCCAGGCCAGTATACTGGAGTGGGTAGCCTTTCCCTTCTCCAGGGGATCTTCCCAACCCAGGGATCAAACCCAGGTCTCCAGCATTGCAGGCGGATTCTTTAGCCAGCTGAGCCACAAGGAAGCCCCAAGGTAGTCATACTTGTATAAAATTTGAAATTACTGAACAAGATCTACCTGATTAATTCTCGTCTTGAAAAACAATGCATATTGAAAAAAATCACACTGAAAAATATACAAATTTGCTTGTAATTGGACTGACAAAGTTACATCAGTAAAATATTTAGATACATAGTGAGTACAGTAAATTTTTTATTTTACATAACAATGTGATGGATTCTAAAAACAAATGACTAGATTTTAATATACAATATAATCTTTCCAGAAAATCATAGTAAAACAATTTTCCCTACAAAATATTATCAGTAATTAAGTGAGAATTAAGTCTTCTTTTTGCCTGTGTTCTACCTTTAGTATTAACTAAATTTTCTATACTGGATTTATCTATGTAGTATGGTTTGATTTTCAGTGATGCTAAAGATTTCAAGTTTCCAATGTGTAATAGTTGATGTCAAAATAACTGATCATTTGAGAACCTAGCAAAAGACAGTATTTGAACAATACATTTTTATACCCACATGTATAAAAAACCACCTCTTATTTCTGAGTAATCTGTTTTATATGGTTTTATAAATCTATTTCATATTTAGAAACATAGCACCAGTTTTAGTTGAGATGTCATAACTAATATGAAGGAAAAAAATACCAACTTTAAGTTTTCAAATATTGAGGCAGCTTAATACTGTAATAGAAAATTTTAGATATGGTTATCCAAAGCATATCTAATGAGGAACCTAGAAAAAGATAACTCACAGTCTATAGCTGTAAGATTTTTAAAATAGAAAATGAAAGGATCCAAAATATTAAAACTATGAAAGATAATGTCTGGGGTTTTTGAAATTGATACTAACCTTTGCAAGCTCATCTTTCCTCATGGTCAAAAGATGTCTTAAAGTTATTTCCCTTTCCTGTAGAAAAAAGGAAAAAATGCCACCTTCAATATAAGTGAAATAGTTGAAGGGGAAGTAGGCAAGTATACACATAAGTTAGTCAGTTATATGCTACCCTGCCAAATAACTTTCAGCTTTCTAGAGGATACAGCATATGCAGATGTACAGCTGTATTCCTGGGTAGATGGCAGTAAGTGTAATAATATGTACAATGACTGAAAAAGCATACATAAAAGTAGTTTTCCAGAGTAAAAAAACTGTTACAACTTTTACCTGCTTACATAAAAAATAGCTCTATAAAATTTGATAGAAATTATGTTTTATGAGTAGTCAAAATTTTTAACTGTATAAGATTTAACAATCAATAACATTTAGTTTATTAAATAATTCTCAAATAGGAAGTTTCAACACTGTAGAGTGAAACCCAATTCTAAACAACAAACAACCTAATCGAATGTGCACATTCCTAGGGAGAGCCTATCTAAAACAGTGCTTTATTGCTACATCATCAGTTTAATGGCTGAGAACTGTTATCGATGCAAACACCATAATGCATGCTTAAAATACCAACAACAGTGCTTGTCATACGATCTAATATAATATCTAGGACACTCCTACACTAGGTATTACCATTCTTACAGAAATAAAAGAGATTAAAGCAACACATTTCAGTTAATAATCATTACAGCAAGAATCCTATATCAGGTTTGTTTAGTTTAAAATCTTGCTGCTCCTAATATTCTATACAGGACGACCGGCAATTGCAAAAACACGCTAAAGGCATATGTGTACATGGAATTCTGCAAAGCTATGAGAAGTGGGTAAGATCCTGATTCTAATTTCTGTAAATTTTTATAATACATTTTCAAAATGCTTCCAAGTTTAAAATGGGATGTACTATAAGTTATGGAGAAAAGTGCATCTGTCACTCTTTCATAACCATGCTTATGAATTAATGTTATGTTAATCAATAAATAAACATGCATACACAGTTCATTGTAGTTCATACAAAATCTTACCTTCAATAAATCTGTCATATGTTCAAGTCCAAGACCATGTAAAAATATTTCCAGATCTCCAAATGCTGTATATGAACTACACATATTTAGAGCAATGTCAATTTCAGAACAGACTATAAGTGTACAAATAATAAATATATATTTTAGTGCACAAAAGAGGATAAGAATGATTGAGTCTATGTAGAATATACAAGTATACCTTGTTTTATTGTGCTTTTATTGCTTTACTTGCAAACATTTGTTTTTTATAAACTGAAGGTTTGTGGCAACCCTCTCAATCAAGTCTATTGGTGCCATTTCTTCAATGGCATTTGCTCATTTTGTGTATCTGTCACACTTTTGTACTACATGAAGTATTTCAAACTTTATCATTATTATTATGTTTGTTATGGTGATCTTTGATATTGCTGTTACAGCTTGCTGAAGGCTCAGATGATGGTTAACATTTTTTAGAAATAAAGCATTTTAAATTAATATGTGTACATTGTTTTTGTGGGGCGCTGGTAGCTCAGATAGTAAAGAATCTCCCAGCAATGTGGGAAACCTGGGTTAAACCCCTGGGTAGGAAGGTCCCCTGGAGAAGGGAATGGCTACCCACTCCAGTATTTCTGGAGAATGCCATGGACCAAGGAGCCTAGCAGGCTATGGTCCACAGGGTCACAAAGGCTCAGACACCACTGAGTGATGAACACTTTCACTTTTTTAACATTGTTTTTGTAGACAGAATGCTGTTGCACACTTTAATAGACTACATGCGTGTGTGCTAAGTCGCTTCAGTCATGTCCAACTCTTTGCAACCCTATGGACTGTAGCCTGCCAGGCTCCCCGTCCATGGAACTCTCCAGGCAAGAATACTAGAGTGGGATGCTGTGCTGTGCCCTCCTCCAGGGGATCTTCCCAATCCAGGGACTGAACCCGTATCTCTTAGGTCTCCTGCTTTGGCAGGTGGATTCTTTACCACTAGTGCCACCTGGGCTACAGTATAGTGTAAATATGACTTGAAAATTTGTGTAACTCACTTTATTATGATATTTGCTTTATTGTGGTAGTTTGGAACCATACACCAATATATCTGAAATATGCCTGTATCTGTAAATTTGATCTATGCTATACAAAGGAATAAGAAATGTTTCTTGAAAGAAGATTTAAGTAAACAGAGAAAATGGTGATAGTAAAATGAAACTCATCTTTCCTAAGAAGGAAAATATTTGCCAATATTTATACAATGAACCCTGGAACAACACAGTTTGGACTGCGCAGGTCCACTTATACATGGATTTTTTTCAATAGTAAATACAGTCATGGATGTGAATTCACGGATGTGGAACTGCAGATATGGAGGAACCTTGGATACAGTCATTCTAAGGGGGACAGTCAGCATCCCCAACCCCCAGAATGTTCACGGGGAAACTGTATTCCTTATAAGAGCTCTGGACATGAAAATCTCTTTAATTGCAGGAAGTAAAAATTTACTAACAATTTAAAAATGTAGGTAAGTAGAGAATAATGTTGTGGCCATGTATTGAACAACTGTGTTCAGGGTGGGGGGAGAATGTATTTTTATTTTTAGCTTATAAAATCAGAAATCTGCTGTAAAGAATTAGAAAGCAAAGTGCAATCTAGTTTGAACATTAACAAAACTATAACCTTAGAACCTTTTAGAAATAAAGTGTACTGTTCATATTTTATTTAAAGTAAAAAATAATTCTCTTTATATATATGTTAATACATATATATAAAACTTTTCTAAAATTCTGGAGAACCAAACACTTAAAACTCATACATTTCCAAGTAGTATTTTAAAATACTCATAAAAGTTTAAAATATTGTACATTTTAAATGCCATCACTTTACTATAAGTAACAAAAACACACAATTTTTACTCATTTACAGGTATTGAAAAAAAACATGCTGTTACCTAAATATGTGATTTTTTTCTTTATCAGAATCTGTTCTCAATAGTTTACAAATGGACTCTTCTTTAGTGAGCTGGTGAAGCTTTCCTTCCAAAGGATTTAAAGTCAAGGAAAGAAAATTGAAGATCTGAAAAAGTTATAATAAGAATTAAAGCAAGATAGTAATTAATAATATTTTCAACAAAATATAAAACAAAACTAAAAATTCCATTTTAAGTAAGTCAGAAAGACTAAGTACTCAGGTAGTATTTTAAATACATTATTAAACAGAGAGAAAGTAAGAAGCATGACTAAGGTACATAAACCTCAACTGTACACCTTAAAGACATGTGAAATTCCTTAGTTTTTGAAAACTTCTTAGTTCTAACTTTTTAGTAAGTTAAGGTTAAGTCATATAATCAGTCAAGATACAAAATCAAATCTCACTTCAGGACACAATTTATGACTCAAAATAATCTTTGATATTCATAGATTTCTTAGTATGTCAAATTCAGTATCATCCACCCTAATTTTAATAATGCAGTATATTAATAAAAAGTTTTCAAATTTTCAAAGCTTAGGAGAAAAACTGTAAATTTCTTTTTAAAGTCTCACAGGGCTTCAGTGATTAGCACTTACACCAGAATAATATGGGAAATGTAGATATGAACTATAAAATGATAGGCATGTTTATAGGCTGCTTAAAAATAGAGGAAGTCATTTTACATGCAATAAAAGTGACATGGTCTGATTACTGTATGGTGGAAACTTTGGAATGTCATAAGCTTCCAAAATCAGAAACTCAGTTTTAGAAGATCTTGAACTATATAACTTAGATTTAGAATTGTACTATATTTTATCCTTGCTTAGAAATTATTGGCTGAAAGCTTTCATATTTAGACCAAAACTTTATATCAATAAAATTATTTAATGTATGTCAAATATTTAATATTCACTTTACTATCTGAATGACAGTAAATCATATACCTACATATGTTATTACTTGACTATATACCTTGTCAAATGTATAGGAGTAAATGTAGTTCAAAGGATTTAATTTTTAAATTGTCTAATATGTGTTAATTAAAATTTAAAAACAATAGTTTACGTGTGCAAATTTTAAAATTTTACTAGCTACGTCAATACACTTATTTTTGAAAATCAGTTGGAAGTGTTTAAATAGTCTGTTACAACTTTATTTCTAGGGCCAGATAAGACTTTATTATCCCTTTATATAGCTTTTAAATCACTACATTATAAATGCCTCTTATTTAGTAAAAAGATAAATACTCTAGTAAACTAAAGTTTTCATTACCTGGCTGGGAGAAAATTACATACTGAAACATTTAATAATAGATAAATTATTATTATAGTAGTGAGTTCTAACAAAATCATATAAAAGTTTTACAAACACTAATGTAAACTAAGAAAAATTAGCTAAATAACAGGATACCTCTAGATGTTTATTTCTTTTTGCAATTTCACTTGGTGTCTTTCCATCTTTGGTTTGTATCATTTTATTAGCTCCAAGTTCAAGCAACTTCAAAACTACATTTTTATGACCCTGACGTGCTGCCCATGTTAAAGCCTGTAAGTGGGGGGGGGGGGGAAGTTTGTTTAAAAAGAGGGAGTATATATAACACAGAAGAAAACTTCTCAACAGTATTTATGGCACAATAAAAAAGTGAACATGGTTAATTAATGGAATGATGCAATCTTATCATTTCACAATATAATGTAAACATATTTCCAATGTTGTAATTGCAAAGCAGACCGCCAGTGTTCACTGATTTTGTAAAACCAAATAATGTCTTACTCAGTCAAGTGAAGTTACAGAGTAAAACAATTTATCTGCCAATCAGAGAACTGTTTTCTATAAAAAGGAATTCTATTTGTAGTCTAATAGAATCCAGGCTTTGCTGTGTGTTACAGTTTCTTTTGTCAAGGGTGCTGACCAACAGAGGCAGATAATTTCTTTTTTCTCATTGAAACTGTTGCTTTTCTTTACAGAACAGCAATTACATCCCAGCCCTTTTGTAATTTTTACTTCTTAAGACCTTTCTGTGAACTACTGATAGTAAGATATCAATGTCCTAGAGATAAAAAGGAGCACTGTAGAGTCGGTTCTCACAGTATAGCCATTCTCATCCTGGGTATTAACTTCTGCTCCATGGGCAACAAGGAGAGCAACAACCTGAGGGTGGCCATCACGTGCAGCATACATGATTGGTGTCATAAGTCTCCTGAGGAGGAGGAAGAAAAGAAACAACTGTGTCAATGCTGCCCTTAACAGTTCTTCAAAGGCTGAACTTAACCATCAGTACTGTTCTGAGAGCAAAGAAATGGGAAAGCTTTTCACAAATCAGGGGGAAAAAAAATCTAAAAATCCAATTTACCAGCAAATAAAATATGAAGATTACACTCTTAAAAGTATTGAATGCTTACACAGCACCCTCTAGTGAAGAAATGTGTCTTTAAAAAAATCACTAAATGAGCCCATAGTTCTTAATATGAGGCTTCATTAATTTACCTATTCGCATATCAAAATATCAGAGTACCTCTCTATGCTGATGCTGGGAAAATAGTGCTGAATGACACAAACAAGTCCACCCCGACCCCATGTTCTCAAAATGGCTCACTTTAAATGCTTATTACACTTGAAAAACTGTATTTTATTTAGTAAAAATGTAAGTTTAAATCTTACTTCTTAATGTGTTCTATTATAATTCTACTTTAGGACTGAGAGAATTTTACCCTGAGGCTTACTTTAATAAAGACATCAGTCCAGCAGTTTTGCCAGACTCTGAGACTATGTTCTGGGACAGCACAGTGGTTTCCCGGTAGTGGATCATTTCCCCAAATTAGAGATTCAACCCCTCGACTCCTAGAAGTCACTCAGCTTCTGAACCTAATTACAAAGGATACCAGAAAGGTTCTATTAGTTCTACTTGGGTTGAACTTGGTATCATAGTCTGTTTTAAAGGAGATCTAGGATTCTGGGCTCAATCTTCCTGAGTCACCACAAATATCTTATCTATATACAAAGACCTTCACAAAAGAACCATAAATTAAATAATTTCACAATTCTTGGTTTTGATCTCATTGAGGAAGTCTGTCTTGATTACTCATATTACATATACTACATATAAACAATATTTCTCTGTAAGATTTGTTGACATAAGGTATATCCTGAATCTGGTCACTTCACACCAATGTCTTTACAAGAAAGTTTCACCCACTTATCTGTTCCTTCTATTTCCTAGTATGTTAAATTTTCATTTTTTTATTAGAATTACATGCTAAGGTAGTTTGTCAAGCACTGCCTCCTCTACCTTGAATTTCTCCTACATAGTGGCTTTATTAGACAATCTTTACAAAGTGAAGTATGAATTTCTGGATAGCTTAAGCAAATAGGGAAAATATATACAGTAGAATGAGCTTGTTTGAGTAAACTGGTTATTCAAATTCTTTCCTAAGTCTAAATCAGACCGCTTGATGCTTCTCTTCCCACCCTCCTGACAACAGCTCAAATCTGCTCCTTCCAAGGTTCCCTATTCCCCAGAGCTTCCATTAACCAAATAACTCAGCCTAAAACTAAGCATCATTCATGACTTTTCTCCAGCACTCCATATACAAGTCATCAGAAGGTCCTGTTCCCTATTTTCCTATCATATTTTGAATCTAATCATGTCTCATCAACTTGTTAGCCACTGTAAGCAGTCCATGCTATCACTGTATTTCTCTGATTTGTATTTTTGCAGTAGCCTCTTAACTGCTCTCCATGCTTCTATTCTGGCCACTTATTCTTTTTGGAGATGCCAAGTTCTTCCCCTTTCAGAGACTGTGCAAGTGCTGTTCCTTCCACCTTTCCCTTGACCTTCATACTGTACACTCCTTCATCTCTTCCAGGGAAGATAACATGAAAGTCTGAGTGTCCTATCTGCTTGAAACTTATTACTGAAATTTTCTGAATCTGTACTGAAATTGTATTGAAAATTGAGGTTCTTTTAAATATCAACTTTTCTTAGAATCTTGGAAACCAGCAGGGATATAATTTTCACTCTGTAAATTCACAGAGACATAAAATGTCTTTTATAAATGCTTATGTCATCCTAGATAATAAAACTACTACACTAGTCTCATTTCAGTTCAGTTCAGTCGCTCAGTCGTGTCCGACTCTCTGCGACCCCATGAATCACAGCACGCCAGGCCTCCCTGTCCATCACCAACTCCCGTAGTACACTCAAACCCATGTCCAGAGAGTCGGTGATGCCATCCAGCCATCTCATTCTCCGTCGTCCCCTTCTCCTCCCGCCCCCAACCTTTCCCAGCATCAGAGTCTTTTCCAGTGAGTCAACCCGTCGCATGAGGTGGCCAAAGTATTGGAGTTTCAGCTTTAGCATCAGTCCCTCCAACGAACATCCAGGATTGATCTCCTTTAGAATGGACTGGTTGGATCTCCTTGCAGTATAAGGGACTCTCAAGAGTCTTCTCCAGCACCACAGTTCAAAAGCATCGATTCTTCGGCGATCAGCCTTCTTCACAGTCCAACTCTCACATCCATACATGACCACTGTTAAAACCATAGCCTTGACTAGACGGACCTTGGTTGGCAAAGTAATGTCTCTGCTTTTTAATATACTATCAAGGTTGGTCATAACTTTCCTTCCAAGGAGTAAGCGTCTTTTAATTTCATGGCTGCAATCAGCATCTGCAGTGATTTTGGAGCCCAAAAAAATAAAGTTTGACACTGTTTCCACTGTTTTTCCATCTATTTCCCATGAAGTGATGGGACCAGATGCCATGATCTTTGTTTTCTGAATGTTGAGCTTCAAGCCAACCTTTTCATTCTCCTCTTTTACTTTCATCAGGAGGCTTTTGAGTTCTTCTTCACTTTCTGCCATAAGGGTAGTGTCATCTGCATATCTGAGGTTATTGATATTTCTCCCGGCAATCTTGATTCCAGCTTGTGCTTCTTCCAGCCCAGCGTTCCTCATGATGTACTCTGCATATAAGTTAAATAAGCAAGGTGACAATATACAACCTTGACGTACACCTTTTCCTATTTGGAACCAGTCTGTTGTTCCATGTCCAGTTCCAACTGTTGCTTCCTGACCTGCATACAGGTTTCTCAAGAGGCAGGTCAGGTGGTCTGGGATTCCCATCTCTTTCAGAATGTTCCACAGTTTATTGTGATCCACACTAGACTAGTATAGCTTGCAGACTAAGATGCTTCAGATCATAACTGAATATGTATTATAATAAAACTTCATTGATTTCTAAGTTGAATTTACTGAATGGGATAGCAAACTCCTATAATGAAGTCTAGATTATCTAGGTGTATTTGTTGTTCAGTCGCTAAGTCATGTCCAACCCTTTACGACCCCACAAACTGCAGCACGCCAGGCTTCTCTGTCCATCACTATCTCCCAGAGTTTGCTCAAACTCATGTCCATTGAGTCAATGATGCCATCCAATCATCTCATCCTCTGTTGCCCCCTTCTCCTCTTGCCCTCAGTTTTCCCCAGCATCATTGGTCTTTTCCAATGAGTCAGCTCTTCCCATCATGTGGCCAAAGTACTGGAGCGTCAGCTTCAATATTCAATATTTCAGTGTGTTACTTAGCTTCTGAAAGTTATTAGAGTTACTGATACTATCAATAATGTTGCATGACCATTTTGAGAGGGGACAGAACAATTCTAACAGTGGTTTTATATCTGCAGAAACTTCTAACATCTATTGTTTCCTGGCTGTCATAGATTAATGAAATCTAAGTTAAGTCTTCAATCTTACAAACTCTTATGAACTTATAAATGGTCTTATTATAAACTCTTCAGGGAAGTTATAAAACTTTTAACTGGTTTAATCAAATGACATGATAACTATTTGTGCTACTGATTACTTTCAATATTAATTTCCATCTTATTTATTTCCTGAGATTTAATATAAAGAATTCTTTACTTCCCCTTCTGTTTTGTTCTGCCTCCTCCTTCTAATACATAACTGCTTTGGCAAAGGTCAGCAGTTACTTGGACTCCTTTTATTTTTCTAGCATTTAAAGGTATGTATTTCAAGAGGCTGCTGTCCTCAATATTCTTCCCTTTTCACTACCTACACAACATACCTGTATGGTCTCACCTACTTTCATGTTAATGCACTATTGTTAATGCACTGGTGGCTGCTGAATCTGTTTCTCTGGCCCAGGCTTTGCTCTTGTGCTCCAGGTCATATCTGTCATTTCCACCTGGGTATCCCAACAAAATTCAAAATCAACATATACCTAAATCTGAAGTCACCATTCTTCCCTCCCACACACAGTACCCTCTGTTATTACCTATCTCCATGAACAGCATCACAGGTCAAGCATGACCCAACCCAGAAGCCTGAATGAATTTATCTATGACTCCTCATGTCCTCATAGCTAATCCAGCTTTCCTGTCAGTTTTACCTCCTTCCCATCATTTGTACCTGTACTTTACACTCGCCTCCTCCCTTGTCTTCAAGTCCTCACCACTTCTTACATGGATTACTGCATGCAACAGAATCACAACTGGCCTCCTTGTCTCCAATCTTTCCTCTACATTTGTAAACCTCATCAAATAAATTCAGTTTTAAGTTTTCAGGGTTACACCTATGAGGATCTTCATAAGTCCCCTGTCTACCTCTCTACCTTTCAGTACCTGTCATCCTATTCCATCCCAATAAAAGACTTCAGTTGTTCTGCAGGCATGAATTTGTCTCTCTCCTCTGCCTATTTCCAGAGCACTTCTGGTCAAAATGTCCTTTTGCTTTTCAACAAATGTATTCATAATCTACCTCTGGGGTTAATCTTAGAAGCCAGCATGCCCCCCCCCCATTTTTTGATGATCTGCCTCATCTTAGATAGCAACCCCACTGTCCTCCATGTTCTCACAGCACTCTGTGCTTAATCAGGTCACCTTTCATGTCAAAGTATTTGTTCAACTCATCTGTTTTCTCAACCAGATTATCAGTTCTTTGAGGATAATGATCCTGAAAGTGTGAAAGCGGAAGGCACTCAGTTTTGTCCGACTCGTGGTGACCCCATGGACTATACAGTCCATTGACTTCTCCAGGCCAGAATACTGGAGTGGGTAGCCTTTCCCTTCTCCAGGGGATCTTCCCAATCCAGGGATTGAACTCAGGTCTCCCGCATTGCGGGCGGATTCCTTACCTGCTGAGCCACAAGGGAAACCCATGATGATCCTGATTTGTCTCTATATCCACCACCCCGCAAACCATGCAGTATCTAGTATAATGGTCTTTCTCTGTTGTATGTCATGTGTATGTTTAATACAGGCAGAGTTTTCTTCTTAACTATTACATCATCTCATGTCTACTGATTGTGTTAGTAAGCTCATCTATATCTTTACTCAATTTACATATATTAGATTTGTGTAATGAGATAAATACTGAAATTTCCTTCTATCATTGTATTTTGATCTACTTCTTGAATTTTAATAGGTTTCCATTTATGGATTTAGCAGTCATGTAGTATAGTGTGTACAGGTCTGTGTTTGTTATATTTTCATTGATTTTTTTTTACTGTAGTACAAAATTTATTCTGTTCATTGTATATAATATTAGTAATATCTGGTATTGATAATCCTGATTTCCATGGGTTTACGTCCACCTGTAATGGGATATTTCATACCCATTTTCTTCTAATTTTCTTGTAATAGCATTTAGCTGTCTTTTTTTTTAAGCCAATATTCAGTTGAAAAATTCAGTCCATCCTCATTTAGCATAATTACTGATACAACTGACAATACTCCTCTTCTGTTTTGTTGGTGCAACAAAACCACCATTCACTACATTTCTCCCCTTTAAAATCTGATTCTGCTTTTCCTTTTTTTTAAAATGCCATTAAACATTACCCTAGTAAAACACTCTCTTATAGGTAAGCAAGATGAGACTTGCTTCTCCTAGTAAGATTATGGTTTCCTCATCCACCAGGACACATTCTCCCTACTTGCATTCAAACAGAATAAAGCCTCCTGAATACTCTCTGTTCCCATTCTTCTCCTGGGTATCCCCAACTCACTGCAAACTCTTACAATCTGTTGGCATAGTCTAGTAATTATTAGAATTTGGCTTGCATTTTGTCTTGCCATTTCCAGAATCTTTATTTAGCACTCACAATTCACATTCCCAGTCTAAATTAATTATCTATTAAATATACATTTATCAGTATTCATCCCTTTTCAATGCTTTCTCTTTATCATCCACCTTCATGAGGTCTCTGGTTCTTTTTGGTTTGGCTAGTCTTTTTTCAGACATTTTCCTCAGCTAGGGTGCTTAGGTAATTTATTTTCTGAGTTCCTGCATATCTTTGACAATCTTTTTTTTCCACCCCGAGAGGCACAGCTTGGTTGAGAATAAGATCTTTAGGCTGCATACCTTCATCTAAGTGAAATGCAATTTCATTCTTTTCGAGTTTCAGCTGTACTCTTAAGAAGTCTGATGCCACTCTAATCTTTCTACTTTCCATTGTTAAAAACTTAACTCTTTCTGCCTGGAAACATAAAAATTTCCTCTTTGTTTTTACAGTTTACACATTCGAATCAGAATTTATGCCTAGGAGTGTCTTCTTTTTTATTTTTCCTCTTCCATCAGTCCAAACTAAAGCTTGAGAACTGTTCCAAAATGTAGGGTTTTTTGTTTGTTCTTTTGTTTTGATATGCATTTATGATAGTTTTTCAGCTTAAGAACAATTTCTTTTTACTAGAATGTGTTTTATTATTACCACTCTTCCATGTTCCTTTTTCTTTCCTGTACTTTGAATTGAAATGCCACAATTTTTAAGTTTCAAGAGATCTTTCTTCATGCTGCATTTAGATCTCCTTGTGTGCTCATAATTTTTAATTCAGGTTTTTGCCTTTTTCTGTCAGCAGTTTTATTGTACTAGGCAAGTATTTTAATTGTCAGTCTTTTCACTAGCTGCTGGGAAATTTCTTTGTTTGTTTTGTATTGGCTCTTTAGGCTCAGATCTAGCAGTTGTAGTATTTTTAATGGCAGAAATCCTTATAGATATTGAAAATCAAAGAAGTTTCTTATGCAGTGGGTCTATAGTTTAAGGTTGTTAGCGCCCTCCAGAAGTACCTAGAATCTCTCTCTGCTTTCCTATCTTCCAGAATGTTCCCAACCTCTGGGATAACTAAGCTCACTTGTTTAAGTGACTAAGAGATAGCTTAGCCCACTTGTTTAGCTCCAAGTCTTTAATAAGAGTCCAGAAACCTAAGACATTCATGCAGGATCAGCTCTCCTCCAGGTCCCAGATGTCCTAACATCAAACTTTTGTGGGGTCAGCTGCTCTCCATCTAAGCTTACACATGATAACTTCCTACCCTTGGGGAATGGAGCTTGTATGTTTTGCAGGGATAGGAACACAAGCCTGAGTCTTCATCAGCACCCAGCTCCCTTAAGGTCTTATCAGCCCAAGGCTTGGGAAAGGCACAGCTTGGAGTTGAGAACAAAGAGGAAGAGAATGATGTTCTGGTAGCCAAGTTTCCAGATATCCTGTGTCGTGTTTCTAAAGACCATTGCCAGTCCAACATATATTCATCCACATTTTCATCTAGTAATTTTATTAAGCACTTGTGTGACTTTGTATTTTTTAATTTTTAAATATTTTGAGGCATATGAAATTACTCTGGCATGAGATTGGAGCCCTGAATTTTTTTTTTTTTGGCCGTACCACATGGGATCTTAGTTCCCCAACCAAGTATTGAACCAGTGTCCCTTGCACTGTAAGTGTGGGGTCTTAACCACTGGACCACCAAAGAAATCCTCTTGCATTTTTTTTATTCTTCTCCTACCCCACCCCTTGGCAACCACCAATCTATTCTCTACATTTGTGATTCTTGTTTCTGTTTCACAGATAGGTTCATTTGTGTCATACTTCAGATTCCACACAGAAGTGATAACATATGGTATTTGTTTTTCTGACGTATTTCACTTAAAATGATAATCTCTAGTTGCATTCATATGACTACAAATAGCATTATTTCATTCCTTTTTATGGCTGAGTAGAATTCCATTGTATATACGCACCACATCTTCTTTATCCGTTCATCTGTTAATGGACCTTTATGTTGTTTCCATGTTTTGGCTATTGTGAATAGTGCTGCTATGAACATAGGGGTGCATGTATCTTTTTGGACTAGAGTTTTGTTTGGATATATGCCCAGGAGTGGAATTGCTGAATCACACATCAATTCTATTTTTAATTTTCTGAGGAACCTCCATACTGTTTTCCACAGTGGCTGTCCCAACTTACATTCCCACCAACAGTGTAGGAGGGAATGTAAGTTTTCCCCACATCCTCTCTGGCATTTGTTATTTGCAGACTTTTTAATGATGGCCATTCTGACCAGCGTGAGGTGGTAGCTCAGTGTAATCCTGACTTGCATTTCTCTAATAATTAGCACTGCTGAGCATCTTTTCCTGTACCTATAGGCAATCTATGTTTCTTGTTTGGAGAAATGTTTCTTTAGGTCTTCTGCTCATTTTCCAATTACACTGGTTTTTTTGCTTTTGTTTTGTTGTTGTTGAGTTATATGAGTTGTTTGTATATTTTTGGAAATTAAGTCCTTGTCAGTCTTGGATCATTTTTTCTTCCATTCTGTAGGTTGTCTTTTCATTTTTGTTTATGGTTTCCTTTGCTGTAAAAAAGCTTGTGTGATTGATTAGGTCCCATTTATTTATTTTTGTTTTTATTTCCATTGTCTTGGGAGACTGACCTAAGAAAACATCAGTATGAGTTATACTTACCAGAGAATGTTTTGTTATCATATGATCTGTTATGGAAGTTTTATGGTGTCATGTCTTAACTCTTTAAGCCATTTTGAGTTTAGTCTGTGTATGGTGTGAGGGTGTGTTCTAACTTCACTGATTCGCATGCAGGCGTCCAACTTTCCCAACACCACTGCTGAAAAGACTATCTTTTCCCCCATTGCATAGTCTTGCCTCCTTTACTGAAAATTAACTGACCAAAGGTATGTGAGTTTATTTCTGGGTTCTCTATTCCGTTCCACTAATCATATGTCTATTTTTGTGTCAGTACCATAAAGTCGATTACTACAGCTTTGGAGTATTGTCTGAAGTCTGAGATGGTTACTTCTCCTGCTTTGTTCTTCTTCTTCAGCATTGCTTCAGTAATTCTGAGTTTGTAATTATTCCATATGAATTTTAGGATTATTTGTTCTAGTTACGTGAAAAATGTCATGGGTGATTTGATAGGGATCATGTTAAATTTGTAGACTGCTTTGGGCAGTATGGCCATTTTAACAATATTAATTCTTCCAATTCAAGAACATGGGATATGTTTCCATTTCTTTGAATCATCTATAGTTTCCTTTATTAATGTTTTATAGTTCTAAGTATATTAGTCTTTCATCTCATTGGTCAGGTTTATTCCTAAGTATTTTATTTTGGGAGATATGATTTTAAAACATATATATATATATATATATATACACACATTCTCTTTCTGATATTTCATCACTGGTATAGAGAAATGCAACCAATTTCTGTGTGTTAATCTTGTATCCTGTTACCTTGCTGAATTAATTTATCAGTTCTGGTAGTTTTTGTGTGAGTCTTTAGAATTTTCTCTATATAATTATCATATCATCTGCATATAATACAATTTTATCTCTTCCCTTCCAATTTGGATACCTTTTATTTCTTGTCTAATTTCTGTGACTAGAACTTCCAATACTATGTTGAATAGAAGAGGTGAGAACAGGCATCTTTGTCTTGTCCCAGATTTTAGTGGGAAGGCTTTCAGTTTTTCACCATGAGTATGATTATATTGGCTATGGGGAAACCAGCATTTTTTACTCCATCAAATAGCTGTCTAAATCCCCAGCACCAAAATGATGATCCACTTTCTCCCCACTAGTCTGAATGCCACATTAATCATTTAATAATTTCATGTATTTGTGGATTTCATCCCAGATTTTTTCTGTTTTACTTTTAGAGATCAGCAATTGAGAGTTTTCCATTAATAACACACATTTATTGTGATTTAAAAATACAAGGCAAATTACATACTACTCTTTTTAAAATGACATACTGATTTTTTAAAAATTACTTTACACATATGTACTTTTCCCTTAGAATACTACAGATAATTACTGATAAAGAGTTGGGTATCTTTCCAGATCTCAGCAAACAAAAAGAACAAATTATATATACATAAATGTGTGCAGGAAAAAAAGACATTTTAAAATATAAATAATATCATGTTGTTTATGTAGTATTTTGACTTGCCAGTGATTTTAAAACTCTTAAGTTCCCTTTGAGTATTGCTTTGTATGACTCACACAGGTTTTGATATCAATGTGATGTAATTGTTCATTTATCACTTTTCTTTAAAGTCCTTCTTAATCTAGAAGTTATTAAAATATGTAATTTAAATACCTGCTTTTATGCATTGAGGAGGCTTTTGGTTGTTAAATTCTAAGTTCATTACATTTTGATTAGTGAATGTGTTCTACATAACTTTTTAAAAGGGAATTTATTAAGGCTTCCTATATGGCCTAGGACACTACTATAAAAATAATCCATCCGTATTTGAAAATAATCTATATAAATTATGTTGGAGTCAGAATTCTAGATAAATATGAATTATACATGCTTGTTAAATGTTATCTGAATCTCCTATATGTTTACTTTTTGTCTTAATACATTTATACTAAAGACTCAAATATAATTATTTTTATATAATATATAAAATATATATATTTTAGATTTTATATTTAAATATATAATAGATTTAAAATATAATAGATTTTCTATTTCCTTTCCAGTTCTATAATTTTCATTTCATATATTTTAAATCCATTTATATTAAAACTGTTCTTATTAAATATTTTGCTTTTATCAAAATGAACACTTCCTCTTTGTTCCTGTAAATAATTTATTATCCCAGAGAGTTTCTGGGTTTTTTTGGTCTTGGTATCCACCAGGTATAGACACTTTCTAAATGAATATTTTTTTATCAGTTTATTTCCAACCTTTATGTATTATTGTATTTTAGTTGTGATTTCATTGGCTTTTGGTTTTAGCCATGGGCTTCCCTGGTCGCTCAGCTGGGAAAGAATCTGCCTGCAATGAAGAAGACCCTGGCTTGATCTCTGGGTTGGAAAGATTCCTGGAGAAGGGAATGGCTACCCACTCCAGTATTCTTGCCTAGAGAATTCCATGGATAGAGGAGCCTGGCGGGCTACAGTCCATAGGGTTGCAAAGAGTCAGACATGACTAAACACAGCACAACAACCCAATACAGCCAATTATCTTTGTTGAAGAGTCGGACACAACTGAGTGACTTTCACTTCACTTTAGCCGTATGTTGAGTTAATATTATATTTTAATCAGTGAGCTTTACCAACTAGTCTTCTTTTATATTAATACAGTTAAACTTATTTCTGACATTGTATTTTTGCACTTTTTATTTATCATGTTTCCATGATAAATATATGCATTTAAGTCTCCTTTTAAGTCTTGTCGGACTGAATCAAGTTCTGTATGTTCTATCTACCCTCTAGCGCCACTGCTGCCCCTTGATCTGAAAGCTTTTAACAATCCTTTTCTTCTAGTACAACAGTCCCTCCTTATCCACAGGGGATATGCTCCAAAACCCCCAGACGATACCCGAACAGTGGACAGTACCAAACCCTACATATTCTATGTTTTTTCTATACGAACGGGAGGGTGGCATACACAGTGTGGATACGCAGGACAAGGGGACGATTCATGTCCTGGGTGGGACAGCGAGATGTTTAATAACATTACACAGAATGGCATGCAACTTAAAACTTATGAATTATTTATTTCTGCAATCTTCCATTTAACATTTCAGACTGTAGTTGACTACAGGTAAGTGAAACTACACAAAGCAAACAGCAGATAAGGGGGGAACTACTGTGCTTATTACTTTTAAATCCTTTCACCTTTTTCCTAACATCCTTCACCTTAGCATTTAACAACTAAAGTGAATAACTTTGGTCTCATCTGAAGGGAGAAGTTTATTTTTATTTTGCTTCATTCTTTTCTCAGCCACCCACATTCCAAATTTGTTATCATGAAAATTTAGTATACCACATACACTTTTTCTCTCTCTTTTTTGTGGTCAATAGTTATTTAGATTTACTAATTTTAAATATGTATTTACTAATTTCTTTGTTCAACATAGTATCTTATATCTCACTACCTCCGAGTTTATTTTCCTTTTTGTAATTAACTTTCAAGATTTATTTTTAAGATCCAATTGAACACAATTCTTGACTCGTAGCACTTTTCTTTGAAATATGTGGGAGGTATTTTAGTTTATCAAATGACTGGAATCACCTATTGGCATTTAATGAATGAGGGCAAGGGTTACTAAATATCCTGTAATACACAGTATAAAGTGAAGTGAAGTTGCTCAGTCGTGTTGTCAGTTGTACCTTTGCTTAAGATGATAACTTTAAGTAGATAAGAAAATGTCTTTATTGTTGCCTTCACTCTTGAATAACAGAATGGCTAAACATAGAATTATAGTTCAGTTTATTCCTCAGACCATTTGTCTTCTCCCATATATAGTTCTTATTAAGAATTCTAATGTCAGATGGCCATTTCTTGATAGGAATTGTGTTAGTGAATTGTCTTTTCTATAGATAACATTTAGAAATTTTGCCTTTATTCTTGATATTTTAAAGTTTATTATGATGTGTCTCTGTGTGTGTGCTCAGTTGTGTCCAACTCTTTGTGAGCCCACGAACTGTAGCCTGCCAGACTCCTCTGTCCAAGGGATTTCCCAGGCACGAATACTGGAGTGGATTGCCATGCCCTCTTCCAAGGGATCTTCCCAATCCAGGGATCAAAGCCATGTCTCTTCCATCTCCTGCATTGGTAGGCAAGTTCTTTACTACCACACCATCTGGGAAGCCGTGATGTGTCTGTATATTTTAAGTTAAAATATAAGTTATATATCTTCATCATTATGTGTATAAATTTTAGTTTGCACTTGGTAGATCTTTCAATCCTAAGGATTTGTGTGTTCAGTTTGGGAACATTCTTGGCCATGACTACTTCAAATATAGTTTAGCTTCCATTTCCTCCTTCTGGAACTCTTATTAGGGCAGATGTTGTAACTTCTGGTGAGGTTCTCCATGTCTCTTACCTTTTCCTTTGTAACTTTTTGTGTTGTATAATGCTGGAGATTTCCTCACATCTATCTTACAGTCACTCATTAGCTCTTCAGCTGAGTGTATCTGCTATTCTTCACACATATTTAGGTTAATATTCAGTAACAGTTTGTTTTTCGTAATTCACTCTATTTGTTTCATAATTCCTGTTTGTTACTTTGTGGAAGAAAATCCCTCTTTTATTCCTCAGAGGAATATAATCCTTTTTAGATTCTTTTGTTTTTTCCACCGTATCTAAGTGAACCTTTTGTTAAGATTTGTTGCCCTTGTTTTGCGATGCTTACATTCTCTAGGTTTTGATGCTCTGTGGTTACAATCTTCTCCAACTTCTGCGTGGCACAGTGGTAAAGAATCTGTGTGCGAACACAGGAGATGCAAGAGACACCAACTGAGCAGATGCAAGAGATGCAGGTTGATCTCTGGATCAGGAAGATTCCCTGGAGTAGGAAATAGCAACCCACTCCAGTATATGTGCCTGGAAAATTCCACGGACAGAGGAGCCTGGTGGGCTATAGTCATAGGGTCAAACATGACTTAGCAACTGAGCACACCCATCTTTTGGCCTAAAAAGACCCCTTCAGCATGGAAATCTCAAGCCAACAACCCTGGCCTGAACTATCAGTAATGCAGTTCTTAGGGATTACCAGAGAGGGTTCCCATTTGTTTCTTTAGGGAGTGACTCCTTTTCCATTCCAGAGATAACTCCCTTTCTTGTTTCAAACAGAAGTTTATTAAAACTTTAAGTATGTCTGAAGTTTGCTGTGGAAGGGCAAAACTTTAACATATGTTCAGTTTAACATCTTGAAGTCATAAAATTAGTTTTCAGAAAATTCCTGTTCTTTTATTGGCCATGTTTTTCTTTCAGAATTTTTAGAATCATTTCATCAAGTTAAAACAATTCCCCTGGAACTCTGAATAAGATGTTTAATTTTACAAACTAATTTAGATTAAAAAAAAGCCTTTTTTAATGCTGAATCACCCAGCCAAGGAAATGACAGGGCTGTTTATTCAATCTCTTTTTCTTTTAGTCAGTATAAACTTCTCTTCATTTGGATCCTTCACATTTTTTTTACATTTACCTTTAGATATTTTTTTTTTTTTTGCTTATGAGACTTGGATCTATTCACCAATTCTTCTAAAGCTGGCTCTTATTTACAAATTGGAAGCTGACTGAATTTTGCATATTAGGGTAAAAGAAAACTATCTGACTTTATGATTACTATTTCAAACAGTTTCTGAGTTCATGCTTGGGTTTACCAAGTATATATTCATATAATCTAAACTATAAATGTGTCTCCTCTTTCCTAATAAAAAAGACCTTCATAGTTTGATCAAAGGTAAGATAGTTCAATGGCTTAGAACAGTAGCTGGCAATTTTTTCCTGTAAAGGGTATGACAGTAAATTATTTTAGGCTTAATAGGGCATATAGGGCTGTGTCAAAACCACTCAACTGCTACTGCAGCGCAAAGGTGGTCACAGACAATACATAAAGGAATGAGCATGGCTCTGTTCCAATCACACTTTAAAGGATTGCAGTGTAGAGTAGTGTAGAATATAAGAAGTATATCTAAAAGTAAAGTCGATCAGCCAAAGTTAAAATCTAGTCTTCAGTATTTATTGGCAAGTATCTTAAACTGTCACTATCTCAGTTTCTACAACTTTACATAGTATAAAAAATAGTTTCTATATTTGTGGCACCTATTTGTGATAATATCATAATCTGTGGTAATGAAATAATAATGTTCAATAATCAGAATGGTACTAGGCATAAAATAAATGCTCTGTCATTACTAGCTATTTCTGACTCACTGGAAAAGACTCTGATGCTGGGAAAGGTTGGGGGAGGGAGGAGAAGGGGACGACAGAGAATGAGATGGCTGGATGGCATCACCGACTCTGTGGACATGAGTTTGAGTGAACTCTGGGAGTTGGTGATGGACAGGGAGGCCTGGAATGCTGTGATTCATGGGGTCGTGGAGAGTCGGATACGACTGAGCGACTGAACTATTATTTGTATCTCATTTTCTTCTCTTACATGGCTAAATTACATTATAGTTCCCAAAACACTGTAAGACTAAAAGCTTATAATAAGCGTCCTTGAAGAACTATTTATCTAATCAAATTTTACTAAGGTTACAAAAATCAGAATAAGATTTTAAGTTTTATAAAAACACCATTCTGGCATCTATTATAATGATTACCTCCTTTTTAAAAAGCTCCTGACATATTTATAGAATTTATTTCCCTAATATTGAGATATTTTCCTATGAAATAGAAATTATGACATGAATCCCACTTAATCATTATATATTATTTATTTATTGTGCAGATAACATTCACCTTGCTGATACTTTATTAAGGAATTTTTGTATTTATAATCATAAATGAGATTGATTTATAAAGTCTGTTGAAGTGGTAATTTTTACTAGATTTCAAAATTAGAATTATGTTTGTTTTATTAAAACAACAGAAAGGCTTCTCTCTCTTTTTATACTCTGGAAGTATTCAAGTTGTATTAGTGTAATATATTCCTTGGAAGTTTAAGAAATAACCTGTTAAACTCTCTGAGTCCAGAACATATTTTGGAAGTTAGCTTTATGACAGTTCTTCTCAAAAGACAGATAAAAATCACAGCATAAAATTAAAAATACCAGAAACAGATAAATAAAAAAACAAACTAGAAATAGCACCTTCAACACATGTAATAAACTAAAAGATTCAATATACAAAAAGGTCTTATAAATCAATAAGACACATGTGGATCATCAAATAGAAAAATGGTCAACAAAGGTCAGACACAATTAATAGAAAAAGAAATACCTATAAATCACTAACAAAAATGTGGAAGACTAATCAATTATTATTGAAAAGAAAATGAAGTATTATTTACAAATCATACTGGAAAATTTAGAATATCAAAATATCCAGCAATATCATTATGTGAGTTCTTTCAAATACTATGTGAGGTAGTATAACGTGATTCCATTTGTCAGAAGACAATTTGGCAGTGTCTACCACAATTCTACATATACATGTATCTTTTAGTCAGAAATTCCATTTTAGGAATATATTCTATAGAAAACCTACCCAACTTGACAGAGCTGTTCACTGTAGCATTTTTATTATATTAAAAACCTGAAAATAACCCAAATGTTCTTCAATATAATATCAGGTTAACTAATGGGGTCGCAAAGAGTAGGACATGACTGAGCGACTGAACTGAACTTAAGGATATCACATCCATATAGTAAAATATAATGCAGTCATTATAAAGAGAACTTTATCTATACATACTGGCAGGTACAGTGTCATGAAACACTGTTTAAATAAGTCAGTTGAAATATAGTACATAGGATAAAATCCCATTTAAAAACAAAGGAAAACAAAAGAAAAATGCTTACACATGGAAGAAGTTCTGTAAGAATATATAACAACCAACTACATTATAGGGAAAACAGAAGACTTTTCACCTAAGTTAAACATTGTTTTAAAAATGTAATAGGAATCTTTAATGACAAGAATTTTAAGTAAAAATAAAATATGAAAACTATCTGGAGGTATACTGGAACTAATCTTCAAATTCAGGCAAAATTACTTGCTAATTTTAATTCTTTGGTAAGAGCAAATCTTTTAGCTGGACCTCCTGGCCCCAATCCATCTCAACTGCTGACAGAATAACCTTTATAAAATACTAACATGTTCAGTCTTAAAGTTGTTCAACAGCTTTCAGGATGAAATTCATATATTTCAGCATGGATCACACAGGTTACAGGTTCTATCTAGCCACTGCTAAATTCTGATTCATTTTCTACTCTTATATCATCTGCTTACATAACTTAAAATTGCCCAAATAAATTATGCTCTCACGTTCTTCTCTGTCTATACATGCACCGTCCTCTACAGTGAATATTCCATTCTACCATCTTCAGCGGGCCAAATCCCACTCATTCTTCAAATCTCAGTTCAAAAGATAAATCTTCAGAGAGCTTTTACTTGTCTTCTACATCTCAGTTAAATTCTAATTTCTATTCTCAGAAACACTCTTATCATCTCTAATCTTGTATTCTAATATCTTCTATTATATTATCAAATACAGTAGAGTCAGGGACTGAGTCTTTTATCTTGTATCTCCTAGTACTTAGCACATATTGCTTAACAAAACCTAGATGAATTTACTAGTGATACTGTTTGTTTTTTAATTCAACTACTAAATGTCCTCAGAACTGTTAGTAGTCAAGAGTTGGTTAAAAAGAATAAAAATTATGCAGAAATTTTTTAGTGGATGATAAAGCCTTTTATACATCTTTCTAGTTATTTCTTTTCAATAAAACCTCCACTAGAGGGCATACAAAGAAAAGCAGAACCAAATGCTCAAGTCTGACAACACGAAAAAAATACCTTCTTAGTGGTATCTTTATTACTTCTCTGTACCAAGGGAAAAACAGCTAGTTCATCTTCCTGTCACATTTTTACTGTACAGGTCAGTGTTATCTACTACTTTTAGTCCCAGCTTTTGGCTGGGAGATTAATGAAATAACTATGATAAAGGAGATTTTGAAAATCATAAAAGTCTCTCAGTCGAACATTCATTTCCAATTATTACAGTAGTTTTATGACATCACCGTTTCCACTCACCAAGGCTAAAAAGCTGATAATCAAATACAAAGTAGGTCTGAAGGCACTGTAGTAGACTGAGGCAGCTAAAGCGTGAAAAGTCAGGATCCGGGAAAGAAAAGCAGCATCTACTGAGTGGAGTCCTACATTCTCTGACAGGTTTTCCCCTGTGACATCTGCCAATTCCTGGGTGGCGTAAGTAGGCCTTGTTTTAGCTAGAGACAGTCTGGAATAAAGGGAATAGCAGAAAAGTGGCCCTGCAGAGAAGGGATCTTTTGCTGGGCTTTTACCTTCAAGGCATTTTGATATTCTTGAACTACACAAAATATGTGTAGGGAGGGAGAAAGGCAAACCACAAATGAGCCGCTAAAGGTGAAAAACTGAGAAGGGCTTTTAGAGAAGTCGCTCAGTCGTGTCTGACTCTTTGCGACCCCACAGCCTATCAGGCTCCTCTGTCCATGGGATTTTCCAGGCAAGAGTATTGGAGTAGGTTGCCATTTCCTTCTCCAGGGGATATTCCGGACCCAGGGATTGAATCCAGGTCTCCTGCATTGCATGCAGATGGTTTACCGTCTGAGCCACAGCACTCCTAAAGTTAAGGTGACAAAATACGGCATTCATGACCCTCAAAGGGAGAGGGTGATCAAGTAAACCCCTAAATTTGAGTTAAGACCACTGAAGGAGTATAGGGGAAATAGACTAAACCCAATACCCAGACGTGAACCAATGTAGAACCCTGATCTAATCAGGGATTAACTGCCAATCAGGAAAAAAACTAAGTATTTTCTAGAAACAGACAGATCTATACAAATGTTCATACATTATTCAATCAAAAATAATTAGGCATATTAACAGACAACCAAGTGACCAAAAGAAAGAAATGATAAAAACAGACGCACAGAAATTTTGAGAAACACACTTTAAAAATTATTGTGATTAATAAGCTTCAGAAATAGAAGATAGGTGAAAAATTTAATTAGAAACCCGAATTTCAGGGAAAAAATAGAGGAAAGCAGAAGTTTTGGATGGAAAATAGGATTAGTGAAATACATGGGTTTAATAGAAGATGAGCTACAGGAGAAGAGGATTAGTCACCGAGAAACTAGGCCAGGAGAAAATACCCAGGAAACTACTGTAATAAATGGAGAGGAAAAAGACGGAAAGGAAAAGAGACATACAGGATACGGGTATAATGGTCTAAATCCCGGAAAGAGAGGAGCGGGAGCATGAAACAAAAGCAGTTTCTTAATACTAAAAATATGATGAAATATACCAAGCAACAGATTCAAGTTCTATGAACCTCAAGCTAGACAAATTCAAAGGAAAGCAAACCTAGGGATATCATACACAGCAAAGGTGCCCAAAACAAGCGACAAATAGAAAATCTTAAAATCTACCATAGGATAAAGTCAACGCATTAAAAGCATCAATAAGAATAACAGCTAGCTGGCTTTTCAACAGAAACAATGGAGGCCAGAAGACAACTATAATAGCTTTAAAATACCAAAAGGAAATTAACTCCTACCCTAGGAATCTATGCTCAATGAAAAATAACTTTCCAAATTAAAGTGAAATAAAAAGGTTTTCAAACAAAAAGGCTTTGTCACCAGAAAATCAACTAAAGAAGGTTTTCAGAAGAAAATGACCCCTGATTGAAACATGAAAATATAGGGATGACATGAAGAGCATCAGAAAAGATGATTACAGCAGTAAATCTAAATAAAAGTAGATAATAATGACAACATAGTTGAAAACAATAAAATGATGATAATAATATATTGTGAGGCTTAAAAATACAGATAGATTTGGAATACATGACAAAGCACAAAGGGGTGGGATGGGCAAATGAAGTTAAACTACTAAAGATTACTGCCATCATCCAGGAACTGGCAAAAGTACTCATTTATAATAGATTCTAAGAAGTAGAGAATACATGTTATAATCTCTAGAGTAGCCATTCAAAGAATAACAGCAGAATAAGTGATAGCAAGATATGAAACTGCAATAAATAAAAAGATTAATCTAAAAACAATCTTGGAAAAAAGAGCACAATTTAAATGGAACAGATATATCAGTACGTACCTTAAATGTGAATGAACTAAATATTAAAAGTAAATTATTATTAAGCAATCTGGATTTAAAACGAACTATACTGCTTACTTTATATAAAAATACATAGAAAGGCTGAAATCAAAACAGTGGAAGAAGATACATTATACACACACTAACTAAAAGAAAGTTGACATACCACACTAGCATTAGGGCATTAGATATTATAATAATGAAGAATTCCTAAACATACAGAGAAGTACACTTCACAAGAGTAAAAATGTTAACGCATCAGGAATATGATGGCCTTAAAAACATAAAAGCAAAACTTCAACAAAATATAAATCACAATAACTGGTAGAGCAAGAAAGCAAAAATATCAGTAGTCATTCAGAAGATCTGAGCAATGAAACTAATAACTGTTGCCTGATGGACAGGGAGGCCTGGCATGCTGTGATTCATGGGGTTGCGGAGAGTCGGACACGACTGAGCTACTGAACTGAACTGAATTAATACACATAGACCATTTATATCCAACTATTACCAAATTACATTCTTTGCTAATATACACGAAACATTTGCAAAAACTGCCATAGGCTAGGCCATAAAGAAAGTCTCAACAAATTTCAAAGATCTGAAACTATATAGAATATGTTCTCTGACAACTGTGGAATTTGGCTAGAAATCAATTTAAAATATTAAAAAAAACAACTAGGAGAATTAAAAAAGTGGATATGTGAAATATTTCTCAGCAATAAAAACACATGAACTATTGTTCAGTTCAGTCCAGTTACTCAGTCATGTCCGACTCTTTGTGACCCCATGAATCGCAGCACGCCAGGCCTCCCTGTCCATCACCAACTCCTGGAGTTTACCCAAACTCATGTCCATTGAGTCAGTGATGCCATCCATCCATCTCATCCTCTGTCGTCTCCTTCTCCTCCTGCCCCCAATCCCTCCCAGCATCAGGGTCTTTTCAAATGAGTCACCTCTTCACATCAGGTGGCCAAAGTATTAGAGTTTCAGCTTCAGCATCAGTCCTTCCAATGAACACCCAGGACTGATCTCCTTTAGGATGGACTGGTTGGATCTCCTTGCAGTCCAAGGGACTCTCAAAAGTCTTCTCCAACACCACAGTTCAAAAGCATCAATTCTTCGGCGATTAGCTTTCTTCACAGTCCAACTCTCACATCCATACATGACCACTGGAAAAACCATAGCCTTGACTAAATGGACCTTTGTTGGCAAAGTAATGTCTCTGCTTTTTAATAGACTATCTAGGTTGGTCATAACTTTCCTTCCAAGGAGTCTTTTAATTTTATGGCTGCAATCACCATCTGCAGTGAATTTGAAGCCCCCCAAAAATAAATTTTAACATGGATGTATCTAAAAACTGTTAAGCTGAGTTAAAGAATTCAGACACAAATGCAAAATAAAAAAAATTTCTAAAAAGAATCCAGATATTAAGAATTTATAATGTATGAAGTACTAACCAAAAACACTAAACCAGCGTAAAGAAGAAAAAACAAGAGTGGGTGCCTCTAGGATTCAGGTGTCTCAGAAAGCACTTTAAGGAACTTCCTAGGTTAATGGAAAAATATTCACCACTTGAAAGGGATGTGAGCTACACTGGTATATACATTCATCATAATTCAAATTTACACTTAAGATTTGTGTATTTCACTTTGTAAATCAGATCTCAATTAAAAATCAAATTAAAATTATGTCAAAGTTTACTATATGGTGTGTGCAGATGGATGGATGGATGAATGATTATATGTATATACATGTGGATAGGTAATTTAATATTATATATATATATATATAATTTAACATGGGAAGGAAATATGCACACAAATTATAAGACTGGTTGCCTCTGGGAAAGAAAGGAGGAGTGAGTATGATTGGGGAGGATACAAAGGGGCCTTTGTTGTGTTGTTCAGTCACTAGGTCATGTCCAACTCTTTGAAACACCATGGACAGCAGTACACCAGGCTCCTCTGTTCTCCACCAACTCCCAGAGTTTGCTCAAATTCATGTCCATTGAGTTGGTGATGCTATCTAACCATTTAGTCCTCTGCCATTCCATTCTCCTTTTGCCTTCCGTCTTACCCAGCATCAGGGTCTTTTCCTATGAGTCAGCTCTTTGTATCAGGTGGCCAAAGTACTGAAGCTTCAGTTTGAACAAGTCCTTCCAATAAATATTCAGGGATGGTTTCCTTTCAGATTGACTGGTTTGATCTCCTTTCTTCCAAGGAACTCTCAAGAGTCTTCTCCAGCACCACAATTTGAAAGCATCAATTCTTCGGCACTCAGTCTTCTTTATGGTCCAGTTCTCCTATCCAGACACGACTACTGAAAAAAACCATAGCTTTGACTACACAGACATCTGTCGGCAAAGTGATGTCACTGCTTTCTAATATTCAGTCTACGTTTGTCATAGTTTTCTTTCCAAGGAGCAAGCATCTTTTATTTTCCTGGCTGCAATCACTGCCTGCAGTGACTTTAAAAGAAAATAAAATTTGTCACTACTTCCAATTCTTCCTCTTCTATTTGCCATAAAGTGACGAGACCAGATACCATGATCTTAACTTTTTAAATATTAAGTTTCAAGTCAGTATTTTCGCTCTCCTCTTTCACCCTCATCAAGAGGGTCATCTGTTTCTCTTCACTTTCTGCCATGACAGTAGTATCATCTGCATATCTGAGGTTGATATTTCTCTCAGCAATCTTGATTCCAGCTTGTGTTTCATCCAGCCTGGCATTTTGCATGACGTACTCTGCACAGAAGGTAAATAAGCGGGGTGATAATATACAGCCTTGTCGTACTCCTTTCCAAAATCTGAATGTCAGTTGTTCCAGGTCTGTTCTGACTGTTGCTTCCTGACCCACACAGGTTTCTCAGGAGACAAGTAAAACGGTCTGTTACTCTCATCTCTCTAAGAACTTTCCACAGTTTGTTGTGATCCACAGAATCACAAGCTTTAGTGTTAATGAAGCAGAAGTAGATATTTTTCTGGAACTCCTTTGCTTTCTCCATGATCCAAAGTATACTGGCAATTTGATTTCTGGTTCCTCTGCCTTTTCAAAACCCAGCTTGTACATGTGGAAGTTCTCAGTTCACATACTACTGAAGCCTGGCTTGAAGGATTCTGAGCATAGCATTGCTAACATGAAGTGAGCTCAGTTGTAGGGTAGTTTGAACATTCTTTGGCATTGCCCTTCTTTGGGACTGGAAAGGAAACACCTTTTTCAGTCTTGTGGCTACTGCTGAGTTTTCCAAATTTGGTGACATTTTAAGTATAGCACTTTAACAGCATCATCTTCTAGGATTTGAAATAGCTCAGGGGGAATTCCATCACCTCCACTAGCTTTCTTTGTAGTAATGCTTCCTAAGGCCCACTTGACTTGGAACTCCAGGATGTCTGGTTCTAGGTGAGTGACCACATCATCACGGTTATCTGGGTCATGAAGATCTTTCTTGAATAGTTCTTCTGTGTATTCTTGCCACCTCTTCTTAATATCTTCTGCTTCTGTTTGGTCCTTATTGTTTCTGTCCTTTATTGTGCTCATCTTTATATGAAATGTTCCCTTGATAGCTCTAATTTTTTTAAAGAGAACTCTAGTAGTTCCCTTTCTGTTGTTTTCCTCTATTTCTTTGCATTATTCACTTAAAAGGGTTTCTTATCTCTCCTTGCTATTCTCTAGAACTCTGCATTCAGATGGGTATATCTTTCCTTTTCTCCTTTGCCTTTCACTTCTCTTCTTTTCTCAGCTATTTGGAAGGCCTCCTCAGACAACCACTTTGCCTTCTTGCATTTATTTTTCTTTTGTAAAGTTTTGGTCACTGCCTCCTATACAGTGTTATGAACCCCTGTCCATAGGTCTTTAGACACTGTCTACCAGACCCAATTCCTTGAATCTATTTGTCACTTCCACTGTATAATCATAAGGGATTTGATTTAGGCCATACCTGAATGAGCTAGTGGTTTTCCCTACGTTCTTCAATTTAAGCCTAAATTTTACAATGATCTGAGTCACAGTCAGCTCCAGGTCTTGTTTTTGCTTACTGAATAGAGCTTCTCCATCTTCAGCTACAAATAACATAATCAATCTGATTTCAGTATTGACCATCTGGTGATGTCCACATGTAGAGTCATCTCTTGGGTTGTTGGAAAAGGGTGTTTGTTGAGACCAGTGTGTTCTCTTGACAAAATTCTGTTAACTTTCTCCCTGCTTCATTTTGCACTCCAAGGACAAACTTGCCTGTTACTCTCTTGACTTCCTACTTTTTCATTACAATCCCCTATGATGAAAAGGACATCTTTTTTTTTGGTGCTAGTTCTAGAAGGTGGAGTCATCACAAAAACTGGGCAATTTGAGCTTTTTTGGCATCAATGGTTAGAGGACAGATTGAGATTACTGTGATGCTGAATGCCTTGTCTTGGAAACAAACTGAGATTCAATCAATCTATATTATTTTACTTAAAACATACTTAAAATTAGAATCACTGGGCAAAACATGGCTTTTCAGAGACTGTATGAGTTATAGTTTTGATATATATAAGTTTTATATTATTTTTCTTAATTTTTAATGTCTTCTATTAGCTTTAATAAGTACTAATGGATATTAAAAATGAATATCTTCAAAGATTAAGATCCAGTAAATTCTTGACTAAATAAAGGTCCTAATAATTGTACAGTTCCACAGAGACACGTGAAGAACAGATATTAAGCTTTCCTGGCACAAATGGATTTACTTCTGTGTATTGTGGATTTACTGCTATAACACTGGAATGTGGGAAGACTTTCCACATGAAAATAAAATTATAGCACTGTTCTTCCCATTAATATGTCATCTATATGTGTGTACAAGGTATAATGAAAAATATATTAATTCTTTATATCCTATGCTTCACTTGCATCAGCAATCATCCTTCTAACATTCTTTAGCACAGACTATTAACATATAAAATCTATGTTAATCTATTCTGGTGAGAAAATGCTGAAATAGAGTATATTTAAATAAAAAATTTTACTTTTCAAAAGTTATGAAATATGAGAGTAAATTTTAAATGTTATTTTTACACTGTTCACTTTTCCTAGGACTTCTAATATCACTGGATATTCCTGAATACAAAAGTTCAAACTAAGACTACTAAAATAGGTACAAGTTACTATATTTCATTAGATCTAAGACATCATCAATATTAGGATACATACCAATTTCAGAGATGCTAATACGTGAAAAAAAGTATCATAAAACATGAACTATCGTTGGTTTTTATTTCAAATTAATTTTGTGAAAATATATCTGGTGACATAAGTATAATCATTACTAAGGTTCAAAAAGAGACTTCTGAAGAAGATGGATTAGAATTTCTAATTACAAAGCATCTGAAATAATTATATTCACTACTTAGGTAATCTTTCTGAGGCATGTGAGGCAAACTCCAGATTAATTTAATTCATTTTTTTAACAGAACAGAGTTAAAAGACTTACTTAAAATCAGTACTATACTTGACACCCCATTTAGACAGTATCCTGTATCTCTTCTCTCTCTCTTGGTTAGCTACCAAAAAGGTAGTTTATATTTATTATTTCCACATCCCCCATTCTCATTTATTGTCTTCCCTGAGCTTCCCTGGTGGCTCAGATGGTAAAGCGTCTGCCTGCAATGCGGGAGATCTGGGTTCAATCAGTCCATGGGGTCACAAAGAGTCGGACATGATTGAGCAACTTCTCTTTCTTTACTTCAGGAAGACTCCAGATTTTTTTTTTTCCACATCAAAATAATCATTTTAATGTTTTATCATAACAGATAGGAACACATGCATTTATGTATATTTTATTAAAATAATAAATGTTTTTTAAAAAATAGTACCTACACTTATTTGTTTTAAAATCAATCAAAATGAACATCTTAGAAATCATGGTGCTTATAACACAACACAAGAAGTATTCCCAATTTAGGTAAATGCAACTTTTGGTAAGGGGCTTCCTGGATGACTAAGCAGTAAAGAATCCTCCTGTAATGTAGGAGACCTGGATTTGATCCCTGGGTGGAGAAGATACCCTGGAACAGGAAATGGCAACCCACTCCAGTATTCTTGCCTGGGAAATCCCATGGACAGAGCAGCCTGGTGGGCTATAGTCCACGGGGTCACAGAAGAGTTGAACACGACTTAGGGACTAAATATTTGGTAAGCATCAGAACTATCAAATGGCAGCATGTTAATTAAGTCCTTTCATATTCATTCTGTTCTGTTCTGTTCAGTCGCTCAGTCGTGTCCGACTCTTTGCGACCCCGTGGACTGTAGCCTACCAGGCTTCTCCATCCATGGGATTCTCCAGGCAAGAATACTGGAGTGGGTTACCATTTCCTGTTTTAATTCTCATAGTCATCTTGCTAATTAGCTAGCTATCATCTCAATGACAGAGGAAACTGAGCCTCAAAGATTTCCAAACAACTTAATAGTCATATTATCTTGGACAAATCATTGAGGCAGTATTTGGACCAAGATTTTCAGGCTCTAAGTCATGCTTCAAACTTTCTGCAGTATAAATGGATTAATATATTAATTACTTCACAAATGATATGTTTAGTTGTTTTATAAATATATAAATGACCATTCTATATCAAATACACTAATTCAATAAAAAACTTGATAAACATGAAAGAATTATGAAGGAAATAAAAAATACCATAGTAGTCAGGCAGCTTACAATAAAAAGAAGACTTTCATATATTAAATGATGTAAGAATGAAGAGAACAACACATGACATGTATAAAAATGTGCTAAACAAGATAATCACCTACCCAAAATCATAGCCTATGAACAAAAAGCACTCTTGTGGGCTGTAATAAAATAGGGAAGTTAACAAACTATTAATCTGGCCCTTGACAGCAAAATGTGAACGCACCATGAGGGGAGGAGAGGATATTCCAAATTGAAAAACATAGAGGCAGAAATGATTAGGTATCTGAAGAATATCACTGAAATTGTATAAATGAAATAAAAGTCAGATATTAGGGAGATCAAACTATTGAGAGTTTAGGATTTCACCTAACAGACAAAAGGAAGTGTGTTCCACAGGTAACAGCATATAGGACTGACTAAAGCACAGAAATAGTGCATCAGAAATACCAATTAGGAGGCTACTTAAGTTGCCCCTGGGCTTCCCAGGTAGCTCAGGGGTAAAGAATCTGCCTGCCAGTTCAGGAAACACCGGTTCAGTCTCTGGGCTGGGAAGATCCCCTTGAGAAGGAAACGGCAACCCACTCCAGTATGCTTGCCTGGAAAATCCCATGGACAGAGGAGCCTGGCGGGCTATAGTCTATGCAAACTCACAGAAGTTGGACATAACTTAGTGACTAAACAACAACAAAGTTGCCCCTAAAGTGGGAAAACGGAAATAAATCTAAGAAACATTACAGAGAAAGAATAAATTATATATAAAAGTAAATGAAAAAGTTTGAAATAAATATCTATTTTTCTTGGTATAAATTTATGTTCAATAGTAACTATTGCTTTAAGCATACAGTAAATAGAAAATACAATCACCACAGCCATGAAGAAAATACATTTAGAATAACATGGTAAGTCATCAGGGCTGCCCACCCAATACTGCTGATTCTTTTGTGAACACAGTAAGATTGAACTTCCTTACTCCCTTGAAATTAGATATGACTATGTGACCATAATTAAATAGATAAAATGACATGGGTTTCTTCCAGGTGGGAGCTTTAACAGCCAGCATGCAATTTACCATCCATGCTAGACATAAATAACACAAAGTCAAGACAAAATTTGAAAGGTTTCTGTCCTAGATTTTTTTTTAGCCTTGGTTTCTGTGCATGTGTCTTGAGAGATGAGTGTCAAGGGCTTTCATTACCTAGCTTTCCTCACCTTTATCCTCTCCATTCTGTGCTTTCAAAAAGACCAAGCAGATTTACACATATATGAATAGCAATATCAATCCCATACCTTATATATGCAAGGAACACTAATATATTTGTCACTGTTTGCATGTGAAACTGATAACAAAAATCAGGTACTAAATGCAGATAAAGAAAAGACAGGTAAATAAAAAAAAAAGTACAGGATGTTAACAGGCAATCTATAAAAAAAGAAAAATGAAAAAATCATAAAATAATAATTTTGGTAATGTTTTCTAAATAAGCTATTAACAATTTTTTTTTCTGAAAATATTTTTGTGAGTAGTTTATGCTTTCAGAGCAAAAATATGTCACATCATTACTTACAATTAGAAAACAAGTTAATATTGTAATCTAAAATTACACCTCAATCTACCAAACTGCTCCAGTGACATTTACAACCAAATTTATATTGAGATAAAGAAAGCAACATTTTTCCCAGAGTATTTTCTCTACTGGCAATAACATTCAACAAGTTAACAATCACACAAATGATTACGTCAAAACCTTGGACATTGGTTCATGTGTGCAGTCTTATCAATGGTAATAAAACATCTATTGAAACGAAAATGCCACATCATTTTACAAAACACTTATCTCATGACTAAGCACTGTGAAAATAAAAAACTCCTCTGCCAGAAAAGTTGCCTTCTGAATGTAAAGGTAATATATCTTCTTTTTTTTTTATTTCTAATATAAGGAAATATTTTAGCAAACTAGGAGGAAAATACAATTTTTAAAAACAGAAATGTTAATTATATACATTTTTAAAGGCTTATTATTACTCAAACAATAAAAATATCAATTGCAAATTTAAGGCTAGACTGAAGAGTGTTTAAAATTTCTTATGTGTCCCATACAGACCTTTAGGACTTTGATAATTTATATCATCTGTTACTGCATTATAGATATAAAAAAAATAAGGAATAATAAAGTCCATACTATAGCACAGCTGCCAAGTTCCAATTAATTTACTTGCAGGCCACCTTGTTTTCAGAGCTAAAAGTGATTATGCTGCTGAATTAAAGTGATAATATTTTCTGTTCACATACTTTCCTTTGCAATCTGTGGACTTTTCAAGTAAAAATATTCAAGTACCTACAATAATTTAGGGAAAGAGGAAAAAATATCCCAAAATACAAGTCAATTTAAGATGTATTTTGCAACAATTAGAAAAGACATGTTGTTTAAACTGGTTGTGCTGAAAAAATCCTCAACCTACACAAGATGAGGAATATAAATACATTCCAATGATGGATCCTAATCACATCAAACTTGTAAATTTCCTTACCAAACCTCTGCTGCAATCAAAGGCTCAAACATTTGATTGCCAACTTTCTGTTCTATAAAAATAATGGATACCATCTACCACTGAGCAGTAAGGATTACATTAGACAACAAATTTAAGAGCAAATGACCCAGTGAATGCTACATAGGAAACAATGAATAAATGTTTCATTTAAAAACAAAATAAAAAAGCCTAACCCAGAAACGAATTCTAAAACCCCAAATAAATAAATCATTAAATTATCACATTTGCTAGACAGAGTATACTCGGAGAAGGCAATGGTAACCCACTCTAGTACTCTTGCCTGGAAAATCCCATGGATGGAGAAGCCTGGTAGGCTGCAGTCCATGGGGTCGCTAAGAGTTGGACACGACTGAGCGACTTCACTTTCACGCATTGGAGAAGGAAATGGCGCCCCACTCCAGTGTTCTTGCCTGGAGAATCCCAGGGATGGGGGAGCCTGGTGGGCTGCCATAGTATACTAAGTATTGTGTGGCAAGATCCAAGAGAAATATAAAATATAATTTGTATTAATTTAAAAATGGATTTCATGTTATCAGGTATTTTTTCCATAGTCCTACAGGATAGAAAATAAATTGAATTTTTTAAACTAAGAAAAACTAATAAAAGATCAAGGTAGATCTATATGTACTCACACTTAGCTGATTATTAAATAATAAATCAATACTATTTTCAAAAAGATTTGATAAAGGAAGATACATAAATAAAGAACAATTAAAAAATCAAGAAGATGCTGATTTCTGTTTCCAGTAATTGCAAGCTAAATTTGGATCAAAACTGAGAAGGCTTTAAAAACAGCTAGATTTTTTTTTACTTTCTTAAAGACTGAAGAACTAATATGATATCAAAAAACTACTGAACCAAACCTATATGGCAAAAACATAGAGGTAAATAAACTCAGCATTCACAGTTAGCTTTTGCCTTGAATGCATTTGCCAGTTCATAAGCACTGGTTCATTGGAAGGACTGATGCTAAAGCTGAAACTCCAATACTTTGGCCACCTCATGCGACGAGTTGAATCACTGGAAAAGACTCTGATGCTGGGAAGGATTGGGGGTGGGAGGAGAAGGGGACAACAGAGAATGAGATGGCTGGATGGCATCACTGACTTGATAGACATGAGTCTGGGTGAACTCCGGGAGTTGGTGATGGACAGGGAGGCCTGGTGTGCTGTGATTCATGCGGTTGCAAAGAGTCAGACACAACTGAGTGACTGAACTGAACTGAACTGAACTGAAGCACTGGTCATAGCAAACATCCTCTTCCAGCAACACAAGAGAAGACTCTACACATGGACATCACCAGACAGTCAACACCGAAATCATATTGATTATATTCTTTGCAGCCAAAGATGGAGAAGCTCTATACAGTCAGCATAAACAAGACCGGGAGCTGACTGCAGCTCAGATCATGAACTCCTTATTGCCAATTTCAGATTTAAATTGAAGAAAGTAGGGAAAACTACTACACCATTCAGGTATGACCTAAATCAAATCCCTTACAACTATACAGTGGAAGTGAGAAATAGATTCAAGGGATTAGATGTGATAGAGTGCCTGAAGAACTATGGACAGAGGTTCGTGACATTGTACAGGAGATAGGAATCAAGACCATTCCCCAAAAAAAGAAATGCAAAAAAGCAAAATGGCTGTGTGAGGAGGCCTTACAAATAGCTGTGAAAAGAAGAGAAGCGAAAAGCAAAGGAGAAAAGGAAAGATACACCCATTTGAATGCAGAGTTCAGAAGAATACCAAGGAGAGATAAGAAAGCCTTCGTCGGTGATCAGTGCAAAGAAATAGAGGAAAACAACAGAATGGGAAAGACTAGAGATCTCTTCAAGAAAATGAGAATACCAAGGGAACATATGCAGATGACACCACCCTTATGGCAGAAAATGAAGAAGAACTAAAGAGCCTCTTGATGAAAGTGAAAGAGGAGAGTGAACAAGTTGACTTAAAGCTCAACATTCAGAAAACTAAGATCATGGCATCTGGTCCTATCACTTCATGGAAAATAGATGGGGAAACTGTGGAAACAGTGGCTGACTTTTTTTTTTGGGGGGCTCCAAAATCACTGCAGAGGATGACTGCAGGCATGAAATTAGAAGACGCTTACTCCTTGGAAGGAAAGTTATGACCAACTTAGAATGTTAAAAAGCAGAGACATTACTTTGTCAATAAGGTCTGTCTAGTCAAGGCTATGGTTTTTCCAGTAGTCATGTATGGATGTGAGAGTTGGACTGTGAAGAAAGCTGAGCGCTGAAGAATTGATGCTTCTGAACTGTGGTGTTGGAGAAGACTCTTGAGAGTCCCTTGGCCTGCAAGGAGATCCAACCAGTCCATCCTAAAGGAGATCAGTCCTGGGTGTTCATTGGAAGGACTGATGTTGAAGCTGAAACTCCAATACTTTGGCCACCTGATGTGAGGAGCTGACTCATTGGAAAAGACCCTGGTGCTGGGAAAGACTGAAGGTAGGAGGAGAAGGGGATGACGGGATGTGATGGTTGGATGGCATCATCGACTCAAAAGACATGAGTTTGGGTAAGCTCTGGGAGTTGGTGATGACAGGGCGGGCCTGGTGTGCTGCAGTCCATGGGGTCAACAAAGAGTTGGACACAACTGAGCGACTGAACTGAAGGGAACATTTCATGCAAAGATGGGCTCAATAAAGGCCAGAAATGGTATGGACCTAACAGAAGCAGAAGATATTAAGAAGAGGTGACAAGAATACACAGAAGAACTATACAAAAAAGATCTTCACAATCTAGATAATCACAGTGGTGTGATCACTCACCCAGAGCCAGACATCTTGGAATGTGAAGTCAAATGGGCTTTAGGAAGCATCACCACGAACAAAGCTAGTGGAGGTGATAGAATTCCAGTTGAGCAAATTCAAATCTTAAAAGATGATGCTGTGATAGTGCTGCACTCAATATTCCAGCAAATTTGGAACACTCAGCAGAGGCCACAGGACTGGAAAAGGTCAGGTTTCATTCCAATTCCAAAGAAAGGCAATGCCAAAGAATGCTCAAACTACCACACAATTGCATTCCTCTCACATGCTAGTAAGTAATGCTCAAAATTCTCCAAGCCAGGCTTCAACAACACACGAACCGTGAACTTCCAGATGTTCAAGATGGTTTTAGAAAAGGCAGAGGAACCAGAGATCAAATTGCCAACATATGTTGGATGATTGAAAAAGCAAGAGAGTTCCAGAAAAACATCTATTTCTGCTTTACTGAATATGCCAAAGCCTTTGACTGTGTGGATCACAATAAACTGTGGAACATTCTGAAAGAGATGGGAATACCAGACCAGCTGACCTGCCACTTAAGAAACCTATAGGCAGGTCAGGAAGCAACAGTTAGAACTGGACATGGAACAACAGACTGGTTCCAAATAGGAAAAGGAGTACGTCAAGGTTGTATATTGTCACCCTGCTTATTTAACTTCTATGTAGAATACATCATGAGGAACGCTGCGCTGGATAAAGCACCAGCTGGAATCAAGAATGCCAAGAGAAATATCAATAACCTCAGATATGCAGATGACAGACACAACCCTTATGGCAGAAAGTGAAGAGTAACTAAAAAGCCTCTTGATGAAAGTGAAAGAAGAGAGTGAAAAAGTTGGCTTAAAGCTCAACATTCAGAAAACTAAGATCATGGCATCTGGTCCCATCACTTCATGGCAAATAGATGGGGAAACAGTGGAGACAGTGACAGACTTTATTTTGGGGGGCTCAAAAATCACTGCAGATGGTGACTGCAGGCATGAAATTATGACCCTTACTCTTTGGGAGGAAAGTTATGACCAACCTAGACATAATATTAAAAAGCAGAGACATTACTTTGCCAACAAAAGTCCATCTATTCAAAGCTATGGTTTTTCCAGTAGTCATGAATGGATGTGAGAGTTGGACTATAAAGAAAGCTGAGCGCCGAAGAATTGACACTTTTGAACTGTGGTGTTGGAGAAGACTCTTGAGAGTCCCTTGGACTGCAAGGAGATCCAACCAGTCCTTCCTAAAGGAAATTAGTCCTGAATATTCATTGGAAGGACTGATGTTGAAGGTGAAACTCCAATACTTTGGCTACCTGATGTGAACAGCTGACCGTCTGAAAAGACCCTAATGTTTTGAAAGATTGGAGGCAGAAGAAGGGGATGACAGAGGATGAGATGGTTGGATGGGATCACCGACTCAATGGACATGAGTTTGAGCAAACTCTGGGAGTTGGTGATGGACAGGGAGGCCTGGCGTGCTGCAGTCCATGGGTTCACAAAGAGTCGGACACGACTGAGGACTGAACTGAACTGAACTGAGAACCCAATGGGAAATTGAGCTGTGGCTTCGGCTCTTCACACTTTATGATGAACACAATTCAAAGCACTGGGCCTAAACAAAATTGAAAATTTATTAAACCATGTTCAAGACACATCAAGCTGGGCCTCTAAGTATATTTAGGGTAAGGGTGAACCAGAAATAAACAAGGTGTTTAGGTTTAGGTTTAAGTTACATCATCAAAATAGTCCAGGGAGCTTTAACTCCTGAACTTAGATTACATGAGTCCTAGATTGATAAGTGCCCCAGGCACCTTTAGAAAAATATCCTCTCTGATGGATTATCCTAGGTCTTATATTATTCCAACAAGTTTTAAAATCTAACGACTAGCACCTAGTCATGAGTGAGAAACATAAGAAACTACTGTAAACAGAGACAAACCCACAAAGATCTCAGATACTGTAACTGTTATATCTAGACTATATGTTTACCATATTAAAGTTTTATTTGGAGCTTGAAAATATTTTCAGCGAACAAGAAGTTATAAATTTCTTTATAATACTTCTAACTTCCTTATAATGCTGTCAATTTTAAAAAGAATCAAATGGAATTTCCAGAAATAAAAAAGTAACTGAAATTATGAACCAAATTGAGGAGTTTAACAATAAATTAGACGGAATTGAAATGAGATTCAGTGAACTAGAAGGCAGATTAGATGCTATTATCCAGAATGTTGCACAGTGAAACAAGATGATGGAAAATAAAGACAGGCCTTGAGGATACAGTGAGAAAGGTCTAACAGATATACAATCAGAGATCCAAAAATAAAAAAGAACAGGGCACAGGTAATACCTAAAGTGACAATGGATGAGACTTCTTCAGAACTTAGGCACCAACCCCAAATTTAGAAGTTTTCATAATAATGCTTGAAATGGCAGATGGAGATGCCTTAATGATACATACCTACCACATTAAATTGATGTTTTTTTCATTAGTCATTTTCAAGAAGAAACAGAGAAACATTAGAAGAAACTATGAAATTTTGCCAAAATACATGGACACCTAGAAATCAACTGTATTAGCAGATTTGAAAGTCTACACACAAAGTTTGGGAACAATATAAAACTTCAAAGCAGATAAAAGTTGCTCTTTTAAATAATAGTTATCTAATAAATTTGAATATTATTAAATGTTTACCATAGTAATGAACCAAAATGGCTAAGGAAGTAAAATGTTGAAAATTATATAAGAGCAATTAGTGATACTGATGTGCAGCATACATACCCAAATCAAACAACAAACACCAATACGCATTCAGCAGGTAGAACAAAGAAGCAGACAGGCACAGCTATCTAAGGAACGGACAAAATGCTCATCTCTATTTAGCTTAACTCAGAACTCAAGTCAGAAAAGCAGGCATTGCTCAAAAAGACTCCAAGTTCGGGTGCCTCGGGCAAATGTTTAGTAAAAACAAACACTAACCTGTACACATAAAAAATGGTTAAAACAGCAAATTTCATGTTATAAATGTTTTACCACAATTTTTAAATTAAAAAAAGGTGGGGGATGAGTAGGACTTAATAACTTTACGGAAATTTTAGAGGAAAAGACACAGGAATCTGGAGCGAGTTCAAGAAGGGAGTGACATGACGAACACTGTGGAAGAGAAGCTAAGGGATGGCTACAGGTGCTTGGACCGAATACCAAGAGCTACTAGGGATACAGAATCAGGCATTACGTTGTCAGCACTCATGCTGCCTTAGCACAGAGCAAGCCATAATATGCTGTTAATTCTGCCTATTGAAGCATTCTAACAATCCCACAATCTTTTAAATACACTATTCTGTATTTTCTTTCAATTTCCAAGCGAATTAACTTTCTGCCTGATTGGGTCAGTCTTTTTGTTAGGCCAAGAAGACTTCGTCGTACTCTGATTAGTATAGAATCTCTATACAATGGAATACTACTACTCAGCAATAAAAAGTAACAAATTTTAGACACACACAACTTGGATGAATCTTTAAAACATTATCCTGAGTGAAAAAATTCTGTATAATTATATTTATGTAACATTTTAGAATAACAAAAAATAGTTTATAGTGGTAGAAGTAAGTTCTACAGCACTGGGGAGGGGCATGAGAGAACTTTCTGGGATGACAAAAATATTCTGTGCTGAGATGTGAGTTATATGAACACACATTTTTCAGAACTGATCCAACTGCACACTGAAAATCTGAATTTTTTCACATTTATGTAAATTACACACAATAAAAAAACTTTATTACACAATTTCCTCAGTACCATTCAGCAAGACCTCTAATTAAGTTTAAGACAAAATGACAGAAAGTAGGTGAAAGAAAGTAATTTGGCAAATGGCTAAGATTAAAATAACATCAATATATATAGGATGAGTGCTCATCTTCTGCAAGAACACCAAAGTTGCAACTAGCTGCTGAACAACCATGGACAGGCGACTGTTGGAACCCACCAAACAAAAGATACCCCACAACCAAGGGCAAAGGAGAAGCCACAACAAGATGGCCGGAGGGATGCAACTGCATTGAAAATCACACCTCATATCTGCCGGAGACCCTTGGAGGGCACAAGCAAAACCCTGTGTGCACCAGGGCAGCGGAAACAGAACAGTGGCCCCACAAGAGACTGAGCCAGACCCATCTGTGAGTGTTTGAGGGTCTGCTGTGGAGACCTGAATCAGCAGTGGCGTGCCATGCGGACAGAGGCTGTGGCAACAGCAGTCCTGGGAGGCATGGCGTATAGCCTCTTGGAGGAGATCGCCATTAACCCCACTAGAGAGCTGCCAAATGGGCAACTCACAAACTGGAGAACAAAGTTCTCACACTGCTGCAAAAGTTCTAGACCCCACAACAGACTTCCCAACCTGGGGATCCATCAAAGGGACTGAGTATCCCCAGGGAATCTGACTTTGAAGGTCAGCAGGATTTGATTACAGAACTTCCAAAGGACTGGGGAAACAGACTCTTGGGGGGCACAAACAAAATGTTGTGTAACGTATCCAGGAGAGTTCATCCACATTCACACCAAGACTCAGGAGAAAGGAGCAGTGACCCCACAAGAAGACTAAGCCAGACTTGTCTGCATGTGCTTAGGAGTCTCTGGCACAGGTGTGGGTTGACAGTGGCCTACTGTAGGGTCAGTATACTGACTACAGTAGTCCGAGGAGGCCTGGCATGCTGGCAAAAGTCCTCTTGAAGGAGGTTGCCATTATCGCCATTACCCCTACCATAGTTTGGCCTCAACTACAGGGAAGGAATACAGCCCTACACCCATCAGCAGAAAATTGGATTAAAGAGTCACTGAGCATAGCTCTGCCCACCAGAACAAGACCCAGTTTTCCCCACAGTCAGTCCCTCCCATTAGGAAGCTTGCAGAAGCCTCTTATCCTCATCCATCAGAGGGCAGAGAGAATGAAAACCACAATCACAAAAATCAAACCAAATGATCACATGGACCACAACCTTGCCCAACTCAATGAAACTATGAGCCATGTTGTTTAGGGCCACCCAAGACGGACGGATCATGATGGGAGAGTTCTGACAAAATGTGGTCCACTGGAGAAGGCAATGACAAACCACTTCAGCCTTCTTGCCTTGAGAACCCCATGAACAGTACAAAAAGGCAAAAAAACATGACATTGAAAGATGAGCTCCCCAGGTTGGAAGGTGTCTAATATGCTACTGGAGAAGAGCAGAGAAATAGCTTCAGAAGGAATGAAGAGATTGAGCCAAAGTGGAAACAACGCCCAGCTGTGGATGTGTCTGATGGCGAAAGTCTGATGCTATAAAGAACACTACACAGGAACCTGGAATGTTAGGTCCATGAATCAAGATAAACTGGAAGTGGTCAAACAGGAGATGGAAAGAGTGAACACAGACCTTTTAGGAATCAGTGAACTGGAATGGGCAAATTTAATTCAGATGACCATTATATCTACTACTGTGGACACGAATCCCAGAGAAGAAATGGAGTAGCCCTCGCAGTCAACAGAAGAGTTTGAAATGCAGTACATGGGGGCAAGCTCAAAAACAACAGAATGATCTTGGTTTGTTTCCAAGGCAAACCGTTCAACATCACAGTAATTCAAGTCTATGCCCCAACCACTAATGCTGAAAGAGCTAAAGTTGAATGGTCCTATGACGACTTACAGGACCTTCTAGAATTAACACCAAAAAAAAACAAAAAAGAAGATGTCCTTTTCATCATCTGGAATGCAAAAGCAGGATGTCAAGAGATACCTAGAGAAACAAGGCAAGTTTGGCCTTGAGTACAAAATGAAGCAGGGAAAAGCCTAACAGAGTTTTAGCAAGAGAACCCCCTGGTCATAGCAAATACCCTCTTCCAACATCACAAGAGATGACTGTACATGTGGACATCACCAGTTGTCAATACAAAAATCAGACTGATTATATTCCTTGTAGCTGAAAATGGAGAAGCTCTATGCAGTCAGCAAAAACAAGACTGGGAGCTGACTGTGGCTCAGATCATGAACTTTTTATTGCAAAATTCAGACTTAAATTGAAGAAAGTAGGGAAAACCACTACAGCATTCAGGTATGACCTAAATCAAATCCCTTATGATTATACAGTAGAAGTAATAAATAGATTCAAGGAATTAGATATGATAGACAGAGTGCCTGAAGAACTATGGACAGAGGTTCGTGGCATTGTACAGGAGGCAGTGGTCAAAATCATCCCCAAGAAAAATAAATACAAAAAGACAAAATGGTTGTCTGAGGAGGCCTTACAAATAGCTGAGAAAAGAGGAGAAGCTAAAAGCAAAGGAGAAAAGAAAAGATATACCAATCTGATTGCAGAGTTCCAGGCAACAGCAAGGAGAGATAAGAAACCCTTTTAAGTGAACAATGCAAAGAAATAGAGGAAAACAATAGAATGGGAAAGACTAGAGATCTCTTCAAGAAAATTCGAGATACAAAGGGAATATTTCATGTAAAGATGGACACAGTAAAGGAAAGAAACACTAAGGACCTAACAGAAGCAAAAGATATTAAGAGGTGACAAGAATAGACAGAACTACACAAAAAAGATCTTAATGACCTGGATAACCATGATGGTAGCGTGGTTATCACTCACCTAGAGCCAGACATCCTGGAGTGTGAAGTCATGTGGGCCTTAGGAAACATCACTATGAACAAAGAGAGTGGAGGTGATGGAATTCTAGCTGAGCTGTTTCAAATTATAAAAGATGATGCTGTTAAAGTGCTCCACTCAATATGCCAGCAAATTTGGAAAACGCTGCCATGGTCACAGGACTGGAAAAGGTCGGTTTTAATTCCAGTCCCAAAGAAGGGCAATGCCAAAGAATGTTCAAACTATTGTACAACTGAGCTCATTTCAAATGCTAGCAAAGTAATACTCAAAATCCTTCAAGCTAGGCTTCAACAGTATGTAAATGAAGAACTTCCCAATATACAAGCTGGATTTAGAAAGGACAGAGGAACCAGAGATCAAATTACAAACATCTGCTGGATCACAGAAAAAGCTAGAGAATTCCAGAAAAGCATCTACTCTGCTTCATTGAAAATGCTAAAGCCTTTGACTGTGTAGATCACAAAAAACTGGAGGAGTCTTATAGAAGTGAGAATACCAGACCACCTGACCTGCCTCCTGAGAAATCTGTATGCAGGTCAAGAAGCAACAGTTAGAACCGGACATGGAACAACAGACTGGTTCCAAATTGGGAACGGAGTACATCAAGGCTGTATATTGTCACCCTGCTTTATTTAACTTATATGCAGAATATATTATGTGAAATGCCAGGCTGGATGAAATACCAGCTGGAATCAAGAATGCCGGGAGAAATATCAATCACCTCAGATATGCAGATGACACCACCCTTATGGCAGAAAGTGAAGAGGAACTAAAGAGTCTCTTGATGAAGGTGAGAGAGGAGAGTGAAAAAGCTGGCTTAAAACTCAACATTCAGAAAACTAAGATTATGGCACCTGGTCCCATCACTTCATGGCAAACAGATGGAGAAACAGTGGGAACAGAGGCTGACTTTATTTTCTTGGGCCGCAAAATCACTGTTAACGGTGACTAGTCATGAAATTAAAAACTTGCTTGATCCTTGGAAGAAAAGCAATGACAAACCTACATAGCATATTAAAAAGCAGAGACATTACTTCCTGACAAAGGTCCGTATAGTCAAAGCTATGGTTTTTCTAGTAGTCATGTATGGATGTGAGAGCTGGACAATAAAGAAGGCTGAGCACTGAAGAATTGATGCCTTCGAACTGTGGTGCTAGGGCAGACTTGACAGTCCCTTGAACTGCAAGGAGATTAAACCAGTCAATCCTAAAGGAAATCAACCCTGACTATTCATTGGAATGACTGAGGCTGAAGCTGAAGCTCCAATACTTTGACCACCTGATGTGCAGAGCTGACTCTGATACTGGGAATGACTGAAGGCAGGAGGAGAAGGGCGAAACAGAGGATACGATTCTTGGATAGCATCACTGGCTCAATGGATATGAGTCTGAGCAAACTCCAGGAGATGGTGAAAGATACGGAAGCCTGGCATGCTGCAGTTCATGGGGCTGCAAACCAACAGGACTGAGTGAACAACAAAGGAAACTCAATAGTTTTGTCTTAATGTTTATTCTTCTCTTCACCTTCAGTGCAAATAGAACCAAGTGGTACATTTGACTAGTGAATCACTTCCATTTTAAGGTCTAGAATTATCTTCCTGTCTGTAATACAGGTAAAATTCTATTTTTCTTTTTTTCATATTATATACAGACCGAGACTCTGTCATTTTCATTATATCCACAGAATACAGAAGGGCTTCCATGCTACTTTACACACTGAAACAGACTTCTGTTGATAAGTGTTTATAGAGAGAATGCTAAGAGGCTCTACTATTATAGCTCAATTATCATATTCTTTTGAGTGTGTAATTCAAAGGAAAGTGATATGGTTAATAATTGTCTTTCTTCCTCTCACATCAACTTCTTAGGACAGTCTTCTAAAATTAATTTATGACTACTTTTGATGATATACCTGTCCTTTGATACACTTATACAATTGGAATCATGACCTTATGACCTATTTTCATTCATCAGTTATATGGCCAAGTAAACACACACTGGTTATGATTTTTAAAAACTCATGCTGCCAAATGTTTAACAAAGAAAAGACTAATAATCAAAGAAAAGTACACCTTCATCATTTTTGAACAAACAGTAAGATTCTTACCTACAAGCAACATTTGGATCAGCATTTCTTGAAAGTAGTAGCTCTATACACTTCAAGATCTTTTCCTCTGAGCCACGAGCAGAACATGCAGTAATCAAAACAGTTTGCTTATCTATAATAAAAGGAAAAGTGAGGAAAACCCCACACACATCAGAAATTGTAACTAGCTGACTTCTTTTATCATTCAAAACATTCTAAATATTTATTGCATTCTTAAACTTCTGTAACTTATTCCCAAATCTCTTGTTCTTAACAGGTAATTTTGTATTCCTTCACCTAAAAATCAGATGAGGGATGAACAATTTCCAAAGTATATATACAACTCATTTACTAATTTCCTTTCCCTATTCTCATTTCTTCAAGAGGACAGGAAAGTGGTTCAGAGAATGGGCTCTGCAGATTTACTGCCTGGAACTGAACAGTTTTTGGTTGATTAAAATTTGCCTTCAACACATGGATAAAAAACAATGATTGATATTCTCTGATTTCACTTCTTTGCTTCTCACTCATTTAACAATTCACTGAGATCTGGCTTACGCCCAAACCCTCCTACTGAAGATGTCCTAATTGCTATACCTATTGGTTTCTTTTTAGTCCTTGCCTACTTGATCTCTCTCAGATCATCCCATTTCCTAAAACTCTTCTTCCCTTGGCTCCTATGCCATCAGTGAAGATCAGGGTTAATTAAAAGACAAAAACAAAAAATAATTCTCAAGTAAGAACTGGGGAACTTAAACTAATCATGCCAGCCATGATTTATATTTGTGGTTCATTATTGACCAAATATAGAAATCTAGATTCTGGTCCCAGTTCTGTCACTGATAAACTATGACTCCAGTGATATCTTAGTTTCTTAGTAGATTTAACCTACATTTGAGAAGCTAATGTCTGCCCTCTACCTGAGTGGGCCTGAGAGATACATAAAATAATTTATGTGGACATGCTGGGTAAAATATGTTTTATGACTGTAAGGTATTCTCTGTTAACAAAAAGCAAAGAAAGAAAACTACTGATCAATTTTTTGGGCAGAACATTTTACACTTTCAAAAATTTAATTATAGCTTTCATTAAGTGATATTTTAAATGATACAATAAAAAGAAAAACCTACCACAGCAACAGACTAAACATAAAACTATTGCTAAGACATGAAATTATATAAAATATATAAATGAGAAAACAGAATAGAAATGATCTTACAAATATCAAATGCAGTACAAAGTTAATATGAAAATTCTCACATGAAAACTGTATCTGAATTAAAAAGTAAGTCTATTATAAACACGTACAAATAGTTATTCAATATAATAAATAGGATTTGTATACACACTCTTATTCAGAGCAATAATGAGTAGAAATTATTTAATAACAAAAAAAGAAATGGATTCAATAATTATCTTTGAAACAATTTTTAAGTGATATAATTCAGAATTGAGTTGTAAATTCAATAGACTGATTTTCAAGCAATTCCACTAAGCTATTCTACTAAGCAATTCCACCAAGTTATCAGTTTTTCAATGTTTTCTTTCACTGTGTTTTACTGTAAAAATAAACAAAACTCTCTAACACAGATTTTAAAGGTACATATTAATAACACAACCAGTTATAGTGATAATATAAATGGAATCTACCTCTTTCAAAAGAAGGTATTTCAAAACATCTGTGGTTTCTAATTTGGTTTTCTGTTTATGTAACTAACAGGAAGATATTTTTTAAAAACTCCTTTAAGTTTTTTTCACTTTGAATAATAGTTGCTTGGGGATCAAGAAAATCATAGTAAAAATAATCAGTTACCTCAAACATTTTACCCTTATTATGATTTTTTAAGAGCCAAGTTTTTATTTTGAAGCGAATATATGAAAATAGAGCATGGAAAAAGTATATATCACTACCCCAAAGAGAATACAATTTGGTTTCTAAACAGAGAAGTATACAAAGTAAATGTTCACATATTTTAATTATTTAAAACATCTTACCCTTATCAAAGCTTGCATTAGCACCTCTGTCCAGAAGGACCCGAACCAGCTCTACATTGGAAACACTAGCAGCATACATAAGGGAAGTCCACCCATACTGAAAGCTGGTATCTACGCTGATGCCTATAAATACAAAAACAAGCTTTTAAAAGCCTCCTTCACCAAAACAAACAAACAAATCCATGTCACATTAATATGTTAAAAGTACTGCACACAGTGACATACACCATGTACTTCACAATGGAAGGGAATTTCTTGGTAATAACGGCTTAAGAAATATAGAAAATAATTATATGTGAACTATAATAAAATAGCTAACTTTACTTTTACTATAGTTCACTTCCATGTCACTATATTTCAAGAAACTGGATCTGTCAAATATACTTTTCATATATCTGTTGTTCAGCTGTTCAGTGGTTTCTGACTCTTTGCAACCCCGCAGACTGTAGCCTGCCAGGCTCCTCTGTCCATGGGATTTTCCAGGAAAGAATATAGAGTGGGTTGCCATTTCCTTCTGCAAGGGATCTTCCTGACCCAGAGACTGAACCCAAGTCTCTCACATCTCCTGCATTAGTGGGTGGATTCTTTACCACTGAGCTACCAGGGAATCTTTTTTTATACAATATGTTATCTATATTAGGACAGGTTTTTACATGCTACCTTTTCCTTTCTAGGGCAGTTTGGAAGTTTCACAGATGTAAAATGTCTTTTTAGTTAGAATATTATCACACGTCTCTATGGTGGCAAATATCAAAAATACTCCTTGTTAAAACTCTTCTAACTTCCTTCTGAATGCAAAATTTAACCATGGGTTACTGGCCAAACATGAGGCTAAAAAGGTAGGTTAGGGTTTGATTATGAAAGCTCTGTTAAGAAATGTAGACTGCACTTTGTGATCCAGAGATTTACACTATTACAATTGTATTATAAGAAGACAATTTAGGTACCACTGCTGAGAGTGGGATAGGAAGAAGGGAGACCTGGTAATGAGGCTACAAGTCCAAGCAAAAGTCAGAGCAAGGGCAGTTGAGAAAGAGAAGGAATACAAAAGGATAGTTCAAAGGCAGGGTTCAGTTCAGTTCAGTCGCTCAGTCGTGTCTGACTCTTTGCGACCCCATGAATCACAGCACACCAGGCCTCCCTGTCCATCACCAACTCCTGGAGTTCACTCAAACTCATGTCCATCGAGTCCGTGATGCCATCCAGCCATCTCATTCTCTGTCGTCCCCTTCTCCTCCCGTCCCCAATCCTTCCCAGCATCAGTCTTTTCCAGTGAGTCAACTCGTCGCATGAAGTGGCCAAAGTATTGGAGTTTCAGCTTTAGCATCAGTCCTTCCAATGAACACCCAGGATTGATCTCCTTTAGAATGGACTGGTTGGATCTCCTTGCAGTCCAAGGGACTCTCAAGAGTCTTCTCCAGCACCACAGTTCAAAAGCATCAATTCTTCGGCGCTCAGCTTTCTTCACAGTCCAACTCTCACATCCATACATAACCACGGGAAAAACCATAGCCTTGACTAGACGGACTTTTGTTGGCAAAGTAATGTCTCTGTTTTTTAATATGCTATCGAGGTTGGTCATAACTTTCCTTCCAAGGAGTAAGTGTCTTTTAATTTCATGGTTGCAGTCAGCATCCGCAGTGATTTTGGAGCCCCCAAAAATAAAGTCTGACACTGTTTCCACTGTTAGTGGAATGTAAAATTACTTTGAGGAAGAGGAGTGTTAAAAAAGAATAAATAGAAAATATCAGATTCTTTGCTTAAAACTTTTGAGGAAGGGGTACGTTTTTTCAGCTGGAATTGCTGAGAGGATGGAACATGAGTCTAGTACTATAAGAAGCCTTCTGTCCATCTAACTGGAGAACCTATCATAAGTGGAAACAACACAGAGAGAAGCAGAGCTAAGAGGTGGAAAGACTCTTGAGAAGACCTAAGAACAGAATTTAAACCATGAAGCAGAACTTTTCACAGATCAAGCCCTGAGTCTTTGGAGTAGGAGCACTGACTCCAAGACCCTAGACTACCAGAGAACTAACTCTATGGAGTATCAAATAGTTAGAACTCACATAAAGGATTTCCCTGGTGGCTCAGATGGTAAAGTGTCTGCCTACAATGTGGGAGACCCAGGTTCGATCCCTGGGTCGGGAAGATCCCCTGGAGAAGGAAATGGCAACCCACTCCAGTACTCTTGCCTGGAGAATCCCATGGATGGAGGATCCTGGTGGGCTACAGTCCGTGGGGTCGCAAAGAGTCAGACATGACTGAGCGACTTCACTTTTCACATAAAGGAAAGAAACCATTTGAATACAACAGCTGGCATCACCCAACCACCCTGTGTAAGACACTTCATCGGAACAACAAACAAAACAAAACAAAAATACAAACCCAATCATCAGCAAACAGGATTACCACCTAATTCAGCCATGGCCATCAGAGGATAAACAAACAAATAAACAAAAAAACTCAGCACAAATCTCATCCTATACAAGCTTACACAAACCACTGGACTGACCTTAGAAGGGCAGAAACCAAAAGGAAGAAGAATTCAGTCTTGAAGCCTGGGAAAAGGAGACCTCAAACACAATAAGTTAAAAAAAAATAATGAAAAGACAGAGAAATACTACACAAAAGAAGGAACAAACTAGAAACACATTAAGTCCAAATAAATGAAGAAAATAGGCAAACTATCTGAAAAAGAATTCAGAATAATGACAGTAAAGATGATCAAAAATCTTGAAAACATAACGGAGAAAATGCAAGAATCAATTAACAAAGACCCAGAAGAATTAAGGAATAAACATACAGAGACAAACACCACAATTATTGAAATTAAAAGTACTCTAAAAGGAATGACTAGAATACCTGAAGCAGAAGAACGAATCAGTGAGCTGGAAGATAAAATGGTAGAAATAACTTCTGAAGAGCAGAATAAAGTAAAAACAATGAAAAGAAGTGAGGATAGGTTCAGAGACCTATGGGACAATATCAAATTCACCAACATTTGAATTATGGGGGCCCCAGAAGAAGAGAAAAAGAAAGGGTATGAGAAAATTTTTGAAGAGATTATAGTTGAAAATTTCCCCAACATGGAAAAGGAAATAATCAAGTTCAAGAGGCACAAAGTCCCATACAGGATAAACCCAAGGAGAAACACACCAAGTCACATACTAATCAAATTAACAGAGACTAAATACAAAGAAAGAATATTAAAAGCAGCAAGGGAAAAGCAAAAAGTAACATACAAGGGAAACCCCATACATTTAACAGCTGATCTTTCAGCAGAAACTCTGTAGGCCAGAAGAGAATGGCAGGATACATTTTAAGTACTGAGAGGGAAAAATCTATAACCAAGATAACTGTACCCAGCAAGGATCTCATTAAAAATTAATTGAGAAATAAAAAGCTTTTCAGACAAACAAAACTTAAGAGAATTCAGTACCATCAAACCAGTTTTACAACAAATGTTCAGTTCAGTTCAGTTCAGTTCAGTCGCTCAGTCGTGTCCGACTCTCCGCGACCCCATGAATCACAGCACGCCAGGCCTCCCTATCCATCACCAACTCCCTGAGTTCACTCAAACTCTTGTCCACAGAGTTGGTGATACCATCCAGCCATCTCATTCTCGGTCGTCCCCTTCTCCTCCCGCCCCCAACCTTTCCCAGCATCAGAGTCTTTTCCAGTGAGTCAACTCTTTGCATGAGGTGGCCAAAGTATTACAGTTTCAGCTTTAGCGTCAGTCCTTCCAATGAACACCCAGGGTCAATCTCCCTTAGAATGGACTGGTTGGATCTCCTTGCAGTCCAAGGGGCTCTCAAGAGTCTTCTCCAGCACCACAGTTCAAAAGCATCAATTCTTCGGCGATCAGCTTTCTTCACAGTCCAACTCTCACATCCATACATGACCACGGGAAAGACCATAGCCTTGACTAGACGGACCTTTGTTGGCAAAGTAATGTCTCTGCTTTTTAATATATTATCAAGGTTGGTCATAACTTTCCTTCCAAGGAGTAAGCGTCTTTTAATTTCACGGCTGCAATCAGCATCTGCAGTGATTTTGGAGCCCAAAAAAATAAAGTCTGACACTGTTTCCACTGTTTTTCCATCTATTTCCCATGTTAAAGGGACTTATATAGTCAAGAAAAACAAGAGAGGAAAAAGATCTACAAAATCAACCAACCCCAAACAATTATAGAAAATGGCAATAGGAACATACTATCAATAATTACTTTAAATGTAAATGGATTAAATGCTCCAACCAAAAGACAAGAGACTGGCTGAATGGATACAAAAACAAGACTCATATATATGCTGTCTACAAGAAACCCACTTCAGACCTCAAGACACCAATAGAATGAAAGTGAGAGAACAGAAAAATATATTCCATGCAAATGGGAAGCAAAAGCAAGCTGGAGTAGCAATCCTCATATCAGAAAAAACAGATCTTAAAATAAAGAATATTACAAGACATAAGGGAGGACATTGCCTAATGATCAAGGGATCGATCCAAGAGGAAGACATAACAATTGTAAGTACCTATGCACCTGGCGTGCTGTGATTCATGGGGTCGCAAAGAGTCGGATACGACTGAGTGACTGAACTGGACTGGATGCACCCATCATAGGAGCACCTCAATACATAAGACAAACACTAACAGACATAAAAGGAGAAACTGACAGGAACACAATAATAGTAGGAGACTTTAACACCCCACTCACACCAATGGACAGATAATCAAAACAGAAAATTAATAAGGAAATGCAAGTCTTAAATGATACATTAGATGAGCTGGATCTCATTTGATATCTCAGAACATTCTATCCAAAAGCAGAAGAATACACCTTCTTCTCAAGTGCACATGGAACATTCTCCAGGATAGACCACATCTTGGGTCACAAATCAAACCTCAGTAAATTTATGAAAACTGAAATCATATCAAGCATCATCTCCAACCACAACGCTATGACACTAGATATTAATTACAAGAAAAAATTGTAAGAAACACAAACACACAGAGGTTAAACAACACATTTCTAAACAACCAACAGGTTACTGAAGAAATCAAAAGGGAAATAAAAAAATTTCTAGAAACAAATAACAATGAAAACACGACAACTCAAAACCTATGGGATGCAGCAAAAGTAGTTCTAAGAAAGAAGTTTATAGTAATACAATCCTACCTCAAGAAACAAAATTAACATCAAAAAGACAACCTAACTTTGCTCCTAAAACAACTGGAAAAAGAAGAACAAAAAAAAACCCTCAAAATGAGTAGAAAGAAATAAATCGTAAAGATCTGAGAAGAAATAAATGAAAAAGAAATGAAAGAAACAATAGTAAAGATTAATAAAACTAAAAGCTGGTTGAGAAGATAAACCAAATTGACAAACCCTTAGCCAGACTAATCATGAAAAAAAGAAAGAAGAGTCAAATAAACAAAATTAGAAATGAAAAAGGAGAGGTTACAACAGACAATGCAGATGTACAAAGGATTATAAGAGGGTATTATGAACAAGTATAATGCAATAAAATGCATAACCTGAAAGAAATGGACAGATTCTTAGAAAACTTCAATCTTCCAAGGCTGAACCAGAAGAAATAGAAATTATGAACACCCAATTACAAGCACTGAAATTGAAGTGTGATAAAAAATCTTCCAAAAATCAAAAGCCCAGGACCATCTGGCGTCACAAGAGAATTCTACCAACACTTCATTTCAGTTCAGTCACTCGTCGTGTCCAACTCTTTGCAACCCCATGAATCACAGCACGCCAGGCCTCCCTGTCCATCACCAAATCCCGGAGTTCACTTCAAACTCATGTCCATCAAGTCAGTGATGCCATCCAGCCATCTCATTCTCTGTCATCCCCGTCTCCTCCCACCCCCAATCCCTCCCAGCATCAGAGTCTTTTCCAGTGAGTCAACTCTTCGCATGAAGTGGCCAAAGTATTGGAGTTTCAGCTTTAGCATCAGTCCTTCCAATGAACACCCAGGATTGATCTCCTTTAGAATGGACTGGTTGGATCTCCTTGCAGTCCAAGGGACTCTCAAGAGTCTTCTCCAGCACCACAGTTCAAAAGCATCAATTCTTCGGCGCTCAGTTTTCTTCACAGTCCCACTCTCATGTCCAAACATGACCACAGGAAAAACCGTAGCCTTGACTAGACGGACCTTGGTTGGCAAAGTAATGTCTCTGCTTTTTAATATGCTATCTAGGTTGGTCATGACTTTCCTTCCAAGGAGTAAGCATCTTTTAATTTCATGGCTGCAATCAGCATCTGCAGTGATTCTGGAGCCCAAAAAAATAAAGTCTGACACTGTTTCCACTGTTTCTCCATCTATTTCCCATGAAGTGATGGGACCAGATGCCATGATCTTCGTTTTCTGAATGTTGAGCTTCAAGCCAAACTTTTCACTCTCCTCTTTCACTTTCATCAAGAGGCTTTTGAGTTCCTCTTTCCTTTCTGCCATAAGGGTGGTGTCATCTGCATATCTGAGGTTACTGATATTTCTCCTGGCAATCTTGATTCCAGCTTCTGTTTCTTCCAGCCCAGCGTTCCTCATGATGTAATCTGCATATAAGTTAAACAAGCAGGGTGGCAATATACAACCTTGACATACTCCTTTTCCTATCTGGAACCAGTCTGTTGTTCCATGACCAGTTCTAACTGTTGCTTCCTGACCTGCATACAGGTTTCTCAAGAGGCAGGTCAGGTAGTCTGGTATTCCCATCTCTTTCAGAATGTTCCACAGTCTATTGTGATCCACACAGTCAAAGGCTTTGGCATAGTCAATGAAGCAGAAATAGATGTTTTTCTGGAACTCTCTTGCTTTCTCCATGATCCAGCAGATGTTGGCAATTTGATCTCTGGTTCCTCTGCCTTTTCTAAAACCTGCTTGAAACATCTGGAAGTTCATGGTTCACATATTGCTGAAGCCTGGCTTGGAGAATGTTGAGCATGACTTTACTAGCGTGTGAGATGAGTGCAGTTGTGCGGTAGTTTGAGCATTCTTTGGCATTGCCTTTCTTTGGGATTGGAATGAAGACTGACCTTTTTCCAGTCCTGTGGCCACTGCTGAGTTTTCCAATTTGCTGGCATATTGAGGTCAGCACTTTCACAGCATCATCTTTCAGGATTTGAAATAACTCAATTGGAATTCCATCACCTCCACTAGCTTTGTTCGTAGTGATGCTCTCTAAGGCTCACTTGACTTCACATTCCAAGATGTTTGGCTCCAGGTGAGTGACCATGTTATCGTGATTATCTTTGTTGTGAAGATCTTTTTTGTAAAGTTCTTTTGTGTATTCTTGCCACCTCTTCTTAATATCTTCTGCTTCTGTTAGGTCCATACCATTTCTGTCCTTTATCGAGCCCATCTTTGCATGAAGTGTTCCCTTGATATCTTTAATTTTCTTGAAAAGATCTCTTGTTTTTCCTATTCTGTTGTTTTCCTCTATTTTACTCAGCCATTAAAAGGAACACATTTGAGTCACTTCTAATGAAGTGGATGAACCTAGAACCTATTATACAGAGTGAAGTAAGTCAGAAAGAGATAAATATCATATTCTAACACATATATACAGAATCTAGAAAAATGGTACTGAAGAATTTATTTACAGGGTACCAATGGAGAAACAGTCATAGAGGATAGACTTATGGGCATGGGGAGAGGGAAGGAGAGGGTGAGATGTATGAAAACAGTAACATGGACACTTATATTACCATATGCAAAATAGATAGCTAACGAGAATTAGGTGAATGGCTCAGGAGACTCAAACAGGGACTCTGTGTCAACCTAGAGGGGTGGGGTGAAAAGAGATGGGAGGGGGGGTTCAAAAGGGAAAGGATATATGTATACCTATGGCTGATTCATGTTGAGGTTTGACAAAAAACAACAAAATTCTATAATTCTATGCAATTATCTTCAATTAAAAAAATAAATTAATTAAAAACACATTAAATCCTTGGATATAGTCATAATATGACAGTTAATGCCTTAATGAAGTATTAAAATTGCATCAGGAATACTGTTTATTAAAAATAAACAATGACATAAAAAAAGAAAATAACTATCAAGTTTGCTTTGGACAAATGAATGAAACAATGAGCTAGAGTAAGAAGCACAGATGAGGTATCAGGCCTGAGAAGTAGGATAAAGTTTTATAGAGGCACCATCCAGAGTGAGACAGGAAGAGATGGATGATTACTGTTGAGAAAGGATGAGAGAGAGCCAGTTGCCCTTAAAACCCTCAAATCAATCATTAATGGTACAAATCCGTGAAGTCATCTAATTTTCCCCAATAGCACTGATCGGTTTAGTCACATAAAAAATTGGTGAACTAATCTAGGTTTGGATCTAAGACTGGGGAGGAGCATAGAAGATATGACACAAAGACAAAGTTAAAATGAGGCAGTGAACATAACCCATTAAATTTATGTAAAGCCTTTGCTATATGAAGAGATCAATATTTAAATAGTGAACTCTCTCTTGAACCTAAGACGTATCTGCTAATTTTAAGAAAAGAAAGAAAATAGAACATCCTTCTATTTCAAAGAAGGTAAACTTGCATATGAAAAACCACTGAATACAGCCTTCCCTTAATACCTTATATTTGACAGGTTTTATAGTCTTGCTATAAAGTGTTTCATCTGCAAAAGGTCACATCACTGAAGGAAAGCACACTTGTTAGGGAGGACTCACTTTATTTCTGTGAAGACTCAGTATTTTTCTGTAGGAACACTAAGGTGCTGAAAGATTATTTGTCAAATTCCCAGTTGTCTAACTTTAATTGATATAAGGTACATGATAATTCCTTGGAGAAAACATCAGGAAACTGTCTAAGTATTCTATAAACAATATACTGCTGTCCCAACTTGTCTTCTCTAACAAATTTTTCTCTTTAAACTGCTGCAACTGAAAGCATATGAATAAGATCAGAGAAAAGACCATGTTGTTTTCTCTTTATTCTTTCCTTGTTGACATTACTGCTCAAACTGTGGCATTTTAATATAAAAATTCTTAATAATCATCACCTCTAAACTCAAAAAAGCAAATTAAACACACGATGTTCTAAGCATAAATGCAAAAAGATAAGTTTAAAAGAATCGATACAAGATATTTTTATATAGCTCAAAAAAAAACCATTCAAAATAACACTATATTGTTTGTGGATATATACACAAATGGTAAAAGTATAAAGACATGCATAGGAATAAAAAATACCAACTATAGGTGAATGCTAATCTCCAGGAGGAAAAAGGTAAGTCTCCATACATTTTTGAGTGTCCAAAATACTTAATAATTTAAAGAGAACTGAAAATGTTAGTGTATAGCAGAAAAGCAAAAACCAGAGGTGTCTTTGGACTACTAAAAATGGCTGACTCAAAAAGAGCTTTCATTTTTTTTATTAAGATTTCCAACTAGTACAGAAATATGTATGACTTTGGCAAAAAATTAAAAATGTTTTTTAAAGTTTTAAATGATGACCTCTGGGAGGAAATCAGGAGATACTAAAACAGGAGTTACACATTAAAGTGAGACTTCAGGGATAGTGGGGGTGAAAGTGGGGACAAAGGTGTTTTTCTACTTATACCCATTTGTTATTGGTTTTTTAGAAGGAACTTAAAATTTTTTGTCATTAAAGACAAATTTTAAAAGGTTGACAAAATACTTTACCAGAAGGCTCTTTTCAAGTCCTTTCCAGAGACTCCATCACTTCACTGTATCTAGTCTCACTACACCCAAGACAAGCTCTCTTTTCTAAAAGAAATCTCTGCCTATTCCATCCCATCCAACATTATGCATACTCCTGCATATGTTCATATCCTAGCATTAGACCTCTTTCAGTCATTCAAATTTTATTTCTTTACCTATGAACTCAAGTTCCATTGTCCATAGTCACACAATCCTTACTTGTTACAACAGTTAATATTTATATAATGCCTGTATATTCTAAGACTTGTATATATTCTCTCATTTTAATCTCTCCTCCCCCCTACCCCACCAAAAAATAAAAACCCTTTGATACAATGCATCTTGCTTTTGAAAATGGGGACACTGAAGCTTAGAAGGTTTCCTAACTTGGTCAAGATTACAGAGCCAAGTGGCAGGCTAGTAATCAAACCTAGAACTCTACAGTTTCCCAAATGATTCACTTTCCATTAAACCATGCATCTCTAGCATAGAAGAAAAACATTTTGCTATATACAATTTTGTGTGGGAATGTTTGTATTTACAAGCAGACAGTGGATGCTTATTACTCCTTTGATTAATTTCAGTCAATATCAACAATTCACACTTCCATGTCAAGGTAATTAAAAAAAAATACTTAGCAAACAGGAAAACGTCATGGGACCCAAGACATAATTATGATGTTTTTATAGAGAAACAGATGCTCTGGAAGTTAAAATGAGTTTCCCAAAGAAGCACACTGAACAGGTGATAGGCGGGAAAAGGTATCCAGATAGATTGCTACTTTGTTCTCATTCACACACTGACATAACCAACACAGGCAAAGACTTTAACTAAAATGTACATAACTGGGAACAACTCTTGAGAAACAGACAATCAAAATTATAGACAGATAACCTTGAGAAAAGTGAGTCAAGATTATTAAAGCGGGGTACGATTAGTCAGAATAGACCTTTCAAAGGAAGTGGAAGAACTGACGGAAGGTAATCAGAAGTAGCATTCCAAATTTGTATCAGAGGGAAAAATAAGGCAGAGAGAACTGAGTCAAAAGATATGCAGGGCACTTGATATGACTAACATTCACTGTGCTTCCATTATAAAACCAACTCAAATCTTTTAAAACACGGAATGCCTGTGAACTGAAACAACTGTGCGAAGTTTGAAACCATCCCTTGACTCTCACCAGAATCTAGGAGCTCCTCGACCAATGAAATATTGCCTGTGGTCAAAGCCTTCTTAAATGTTTCCTGCCTTTCTTCAACAGGTAACGGTCGTTTTAATTTCTAAGAACGCAGAAAATTAAAAAAATTCTTGTTATACATATTTTCATTCCCACTGCATTGGGAAACAATAATGATTGGTTTTAGGTACATCATTTTAGGGGCGGGAGGGTGGAGGCAAAATACAAAATTTGTCTCTAATTCATAACTAAAAAGGGATCTTTAAAGGGAATAGGTAATGAGGGGTTCAAACCCAGAAGAGCCATATTGACAACCTAAAAAGGCGTATTTGATGGAAAACACAGTAGGGAAATGAGAGGGAAACTGCGAGTTTGTCTGGAGTCCAAAAGCCTGTATTCACGGTGGAAAAAAAATTTAGGGAAACACAGGCAAGGAAGTAAGAGGTTTCATGGCCAGGGAAGGCCGATCCAGGTGTGGCCAAGACAAGGCCTCCTTTGCTACCTGAGCTTTCCGGTCGAGATACCCAATCTCCCAGCCGTCATCGTCACTCTCGCTACTCTCGCCTCCACCGGCCACTGCTAGACCGCGTAGGGGGCCCGCCGCCATACCAGCCGGCCCTCTCCGCACGGCACTGCCGGGATGCCTGCCCACCGGCTCCATCTGCGTCTGCGCACTGAGGAGTGCGTAGGCCTGCGCGGGAAAGGCTGTGCGGGCAGGCGCGACGCGCCCGCGCTGGGGCCTTGGACCCTCCAGCGCAGGCGCGCGAGCGCGCGCAGCGACCCCCGACCCCGTTCTGCCAGTCATAAAACCCTCGCGAGAGGAAAACGCCAGCGTGAAGGGCTGGGCAGACCTGACCTTGTGGCCAGTGCTGCCAATACTTTTCGGGGAGCGGGGGTCTTACCCTTCTTTGTTTTTAGGGTATTTGCCTGATGAGGTTCTTACAGTTTAAAGAATGCCCCACTTGAGGCAGGAGCAGAATGGGGTTTCAATGTCACGAAAAGTAGGCTTTTGCTCTCATTCCCTTCACCTGTTCCCACCACCGCCCCCCTCGCCAAATCCACTGTCAAATATGCGTCCCTTGGCCAGTGCTGTTGGCCAGAATATTTCCTCAAGGAGCATCACCCGCACATTCAAGTAGCGAGCAGATAAATGGTAGCCGACAAAGGAATCAGGAGAATTCTTCCTTTGAGTTTCTTGTGATCGCGGATATCATAAATTTAGAAACTTCAGGACATCAGAATACTTTCACAGATAAGTGATATAGAACTCTGAAAGGAAATGATCAAGAAAGGGGAAAGTCAGGAGAGTGGATCTGACGAGAAAAAGAAATTATTTAAACTTTCAGAAAGTAAGCAGTACAAACAACTGCAGGTGAAAGCAGCCCAAACTCACTTTTCTGCATCTACTCTAATTTCTAGGTGAAATATTCCTAACACAGTGATTATCTTTGCCAAAATAGACCTATCAATGAATAGGGCACATGCATGTACCCAAAGAAAATTTTAGAAGAATGTAGCCATGCACCAAGGCTTCCCTGGAATCTGCCTGTAAAGAGGGATACCTGGGTTCGATCCCTTCAGGGTTGGGAAGATCCCCTGAAGGAGGGCATGGCAAGACACTCCAGTATTGGATTGGGAGAACCTCCATGGACAAAGGAGCCTGAGGGGCTACAGTCCCTGGGGTCACAAACTGTCTGACAAGAGTGAGCAACTAAGCACAGCACAGCCATGCACCATTCTTAGGAAGTGTTACATGCATATTTTTTGTTAAGGAGTCTTTGGTGAAAGATTTTGAAATTATTTATTTCAGAGATTTTCAGAGGTATTTTAAAGTAGTGTGGTTATTTGGGGACAAGATCAGTCTTTCTAAATGAATTCATTCCATAATGTTCCCGATCATTGAGCACAGTCAGGCATAACTAAGATTGGGGAGACAACATCAAAGACAGACTAAGCTGCTTCATGGGACTCATATTTTATGAAGAAAGTAAGCAAGTAAACAAGCAGGACGGTTGTAGATTGTAAATGAGTTAAAGAAATAAGTGCTCAGTTTCTGAAATCAAGTTACTTGGTTTCCCAGCCAAGTCACTTACTGCCAGGAGCTGCGAGCTCCTGGGCAATTACTTAGCATCTTTCTTCTTCTGTCAGTTCTCTTATCTGTAAAATGGGGATTATGATAGTACTCATCATATAGGGTTGTTTGGAGAATTAAATAAAGTAATGAGCTTGGAATAGAGTCAGGCTCAATGTGAGAGATTAATAAATCTTAACTACTATTGTTTTTATTGTTCTAGATGGAGTAGTTGACCAGAGCAGAGTCATAAATGACAAGTCATAAGAATTGAGAGAGCAGAGCTTTCTTGGTGGAGGAGATGACTAGTACAAAGTTGCTAAGGCAGGAAAAGCTGGGACCCAGGCTTAGACTCGGAGAAGGCGATGGCAAGCCACTCTAGTACTCTTGCCTAGAATATCGCATGGAGAGAGGAGCCTGGTGGGCTGCAGTCCATGGGGTTGCTACTAGTCAGACACGACTGAGTGACTTCACTTTCACACATTGGAGAAGGAAATGGCAACCCACTCCAGTGTTCTTGCCTGGAGAATCCCAGGGACAGCGAGCCTGGTCAGCTGCTGTCTCTGGGGTCACACAGAGTCGGACACGACTGAAGCGACTTAGCAGCAGCAGCAGCAGCAGGCTTAGACTAGGATGGGGCAGCTGAAGGCTCTAGGAAGCAAAATTTAAGACACTTACTCTCAGGGGTCTGTAAGTTCTTCTGTTTTACACTCGAGGTGTCTCACTCACTTTCCTTTTTCATTGCCTTTGGACCAGAAAGCCCTGAGGCTGGAAATTCTTTGAAAGAAGGGGTATGTGATGAGAGGACCTTGTTGGCCTTAAGCAAGAATTTTTTAGATTTTACTCTAACAGCAATTAAACACTGAAATATTTAAATTGATAAAAGACATGTTCTGGTTTGTGTTAAAAGATATGTTCTGATGTGTGTGTGTGTGTGTGTGTGTTTCTATATAAAGATACTCAAACTGTTGTAAAGGAGGTTTTTGGTGCCATTGACTAAGATGGGAGAAGATCAAAGGATCAACTTGACCTGAGCATCCCAAAATTAACATATTTATTGAGTCAAAATAAATACTCATTGTAGCTATCAGGTTGGTAGTTGGGTCTTTAGCGGTGGAGCTCAAAAGAAAGGCTGGTCTTAGAGATATAAATTTTGAGTCATCTACACATAATTGATTTTTAAAATGAGAATTTATCTGACAAGATTGTTTTGTAAATATAAATGCTATAGACTAAATGTTTGTGTCCCCCAGGACCACCTGCTTCCCAAAATTCATATGTTGAAACCTGATCCCCAAAATTATGCTCTTTGGAGGTGGGGGCCTTTGGGAGGTGATTAGGTCATGAGGGCAGAGCCGGCACACATGGGATTTGTGCCTTTATGAAAGAGACCCCAGAGAACGCACTTGCCCCTTCCGTCACATGAGGACACAGCAAGAAGATTCTTTATGAACCAGGGAGTGAGTTCTCACTAGACACCAACTGGCAGTAGCTTGGTCTTGGACTTCCCAGCCTCCAGAACTGTGAGAACTAAATTTCTGTTGTATTAAACCACCCTGTCTATGGTACTCTATTATAGCAGCCTGAACAGACTATAACAATAGATAAAATTAATCTAAAACTTACATGGAAAGGCAAAGGAACCAGATAGCTCAAACAATTCTGAGAAAAAAGTATAGAGTAAGAGTAATTCTACTTGGTTTTAAGACTTATCGTGTAACTAACATAATCAGGCTTGTGTCGTATTGGAGAAGGAATAGAACAAAACAGAGAACCTAGAAATAGGCCCATGTAAGTAAGACCAAAACAGTTGGTCTTACTTGCATGGTGTAACAAACTTACACCTTTGTTTTTTGACAAAGGTGTAAGAGCAATTCAATGGAGGAAGGATTGTCTTCAACAAATGATGCTGGATCAACTGAATATTCATGTTAAAAAAAAAACTAGACCTAATATTGAAAACCTCATGTCTTTTCAAAAATTAACACAATAGGGCTTCCCTGGTGGCTAAGTGGTAAAGAATCCACCTGCCAGTGTGGAGACGCAGGTTCGATCCCTGATCCAGGATGATCCGAAATGCCACGGAGGAACTAAGCCCGTTCACCACAACTATTGAGCCTGTGCTCTGGAGTTCAGGAGCCACAACTACTGAGTCCTCTTGCTGCAACTACAGGCTTTAGGGCCTGTGCTCTGCAACAAGATAAGCCACTTCAATGAGAAGCCTGTGGACAGCAACGAGAGAATAGTCCGGGCAGCAACAAAGACCAAGAACAGCCGAAAATAAATAAATAAAATTATTTAAAAATATATCATCTAAAAAATTAACTCAAAATAGATCATTCAGTTCAGTCGCTCAGTCATGTCCGACTCTTTGTGACCCTATGAATCACAGCACGCCAGGCCTCCCTGTCCATCACCAACTACCAGACTTCACTCAAACTCATGTCCATCGAGTTGGTGATGCCATCCAGCCATCTCATTCTCTGTCATCCCCTTCTCCTCCTGCCCCCAATCCCTCCCAGCATCAGTCTTTTCCAGTGAGTCAGTTCTTCAACTGCTGAATGGATAAACAAACTGTGGTATATCCACACTATATATGTTAGGACAACCTAACATATGTTAGGTTGAGAACAACATGGTTCTCAGGACAACCATGACAAATTTCTACAAATTGAGTGGTTTATAACAACAGAAATTTATTCTCTGACCATTCTGGAGGCTAAAGTCTGGAATCAAAATGTCAGCAGTACCAACTCCCTGAGAAGTCTGTGTGGAAATCCTTCCCTGTCTTCTCATAACTTCTGGTGGTTGCTAGCAATTCTTGGCATTCCTTGGCTTGTGGTAAATACATCAGTTTAATCTCTGCCTTTGTATTTACAAGGTATTCTCTTCTGTGCGTCCGTGTCTCTAAATGTGTCTGTCTCTAAATTCCCTTCTTCTTCTAAGGACATCAATTGTATTGGATTAGGGCTCAACCAAATTCACTGTGACCTCACCTTAAAACTGATTATATTTTCAAAGACATCATTTCCAAACATGTTCACATTAACGGGTTTTGGGTGGACATGAATTGGAGGGGGCACAATTTATCGTGATTTAGCATATATATCACTTAGCATAATGTTTTCATGATACACATTGTAACATATATCTGTACTTCATTCCTTTTTATGCTGAATAAGCTGTGGTATTGATTTAAGAAGTTTTTAGGAGGTGCCAGGACCCATTATAAGACTGCTGTAACTGAGTTGGAGAAGTGGCAGGAAAGATGGAGTAAAGAGGATACATTCAAAATTCATTGTGAATTAGAATCAGTAGGATTTTGTGACTGTATATGAAGGACAGAGGAGTCAAAGATACCGTGACAAGAGCTTTAGAAGAGGAAAACATTTTGAGGGAACAGAGATAAGTTTTGTTTTGCATGAAGTCTGAAATGTCTGAGGATCATCCATGTCCAGATAAGGTGGAAAGCTCCCAGAGAGTCCTGAGCTATCATTTCAGCTTTTTAAAACCATCTTCCTAAGAGGTGATAATGACTATATTAAAGGAATGATATTGCCATTCTTGCCAAAAAGTGAGGTGGATCCGGTTGCTTGCTGCTGAAAAGACAATAAACAGGCCAGGTTGGTGGAAAGGAGGGTTTACTTTATTTTAGATGCCAGCAACTGGTGGGGGTGGGGGGAAGGGCACGTCTGTGAAAGGCTGACTCCCCCCGCCCCCGCCCCAAGCTGGCAACCAGTGGAGCAAGAGTCTTTACAGACAGAAGGAGGGGGCTACATGCAGAAATAGCAGTCATCTCTAACAGTCATCTTCAAATTGGTCATAGATGGTCTGACCAGTGTCATCTTGATTGTTTTAGGTACTGTTAATCTTCCGTTCCAGGGTCGGTTTGTTTCATTTCTTTGAGGCCAGTTCTCAGAATTGTGGCTGCTCATGTCCTGGGTATAGTCTGGTTAACATGTAGTTAACTTCTCCACCTGAGGTTTCAGTATCTATAAGATAGCTTACAGGATATGGCTCAGAATATTGTCTATAGCCCTCAAGAAGGAACTTAAGGTCGTTGACTTGGCTTAATGACAATATTATTAGTTTTTAGTTGCATTTGACTGTTTTCCTTTGTTTCCACATTTTTCGTTTCTCTGATTAAACTTATTCTTTGACTAAAGTTTTCCAAGAACAAAAGATAGGCAGAGGATGTGGGGTTGGGGGTGGGGGCAGGGACCATAGAGTCCTGCTCCATTTTACCATGGAAAATGGATGGGCTGACGAGATCAGTTGGCCAATAATACATCCCTGTGGAATGACTGTTCTTTTAGAAAGCCACCAAAAAAAGGAAGCAATCAAGAGGCCTGAGAAATAGTGATCAAAGAAGCAGGAGACTTGGAAGGGATCAATGTCTCAAAAATCTTGCACTGAATTATAACCTAAGATAATATTAATAGTAACAGCAATAATAATGAAACTAAATTCATTTTATAGTACTTCCTATATGCCAGTCACTCTTCTCAGGACTTTACCTATATGAAGACACTTAATACTTATACAACCCTATTGAGGTAAATCTGATCTCAATTTTTCAGAAGAGGAAATGGAGACACAGAAAGTAAAGTCACCTGCTCAAAGTCACCTACCTGGGCAGGGCTGGAATTCAAATGCTGGAAACAGCTCTGAAATTCATGCTTTTAGTTGTTACTTTCTAACACTTATGGAGAAGTTTCCTGTGCCCTGACACTTTTCTAAGTACCTTACATCCATTAATTTCATGTACGCCTCACTATAACTTTTTGAGGTAAGTACTATTGTCTCCATTTTACAGGTGAGGAAACTGAAATACAGAAAGATGAGGTAAACAGTCCAAGATTATACAAGCACTCGATGGGTGGTCAGAATTCACAGCAGACTCTCTGGCTCTGGAATGGGGCTCAGCTTTAACGCAGGGAAGTGTGACACCCACAAAAGCACTCTCTCCCTAGAGGGATACTTGTTTCCCCCCTGTGTTTCACACTGTCACCCCCTTTCTAAAGCACTCTGTTGCAAAGCAGATTTCATCTTCCGATTAGTAAACCAGACTCAGAATAAACCTCGATTCATTTTTACAGGTTAATCACAAGCTTCACTTCATTCCTGTCCAGATAAGAAATGGGTCATTTGATTTTGTCTGAAAAGATTTGGGAATTCCCCCAGGGTGACTTCCTGGAGTGGGTCAGAAAGCCACCTACCTTCTTTATTAATGACCACAGTGTTCTGCTTGGTTCACTGATGACAGGAGACTGGTAAAACAAAGAAGGCAGGAAACCAGCAGCATCCGATAAATAAATATTACTCAAATTTAGGCTCCCCTTAGTTCCTGGGTGGGTTTTTTTTGTTTGTTTTGCTTTGCTTTGTTTTAACTTTTAAGCCTTGGTTCAGACGTTAGTGATGATTAACTAATATAGTTTATTTTACCAGTACCTTTGATGATGCTATATTTGTGGGGAGCTTGTTTTAAATTTAATGTTATCACATCGTTATAATTCTTGCTTATCTTCTATAGTATAATATTGGGTTGGCAAAAAAGTTCCTTTGGCTTTTAAGTAAAAATAAAAGACACATTTTTCATTTTCACCAAGAATTTTATTGAACAACATAGTCATCATTTTGTTCCACTACCTTCTGGCATTTTCCAGGAAACTTCATAATTCCATCTTCCCAAAACTTTTCATCTTTTTGAGCAAAGAGCTGTGCCAGATTTCTTTTATGGTATTCCAGGGTATTGAAATTTTTTCCTTTAAGAGAATTTTGTAAAGATCGAAATGAACAGATATCCGAAAGTGCAATGCCTGGTGAATACAGCCGATGAATCAGAACTTCCCAGCCAAGCTGTAACTGTTTTTACCTGGTCATCAAAGAAAAATGCAGTCTTGCATTATTCTGATGGAAGATAATGCATTTTTTGTGACTTATTCTGGACACTTTTCATCGAGTGCTGCTTTCAGTTGGTCAGATTGGGAACACTACTTACTAGAATTAATCATTTGGTTCTCCAGAAGGAGCTCATAATAAAGGATTTCTTTCCAATCCCATCATATACACAACATATCTTTGGATAAATACTGGCCTAGTAGTGGTTAGTTATCTTTAACTTCATTCAAAACAGTTTTTTAGATTGTATTGTGACAGCCATCATTTCAGCATGCATTAAAAAACTTATCAGAACTGATGAATTTTACATAGCCATTTTAATATTGAAGATGGAAGAAAAAAGTAACATTTTTGGCATGTTACACTTTATTATTTCAAGAAAGGAAAAGCACAGCTGAAACACAAAGAAAAATTTATGCAGTTTTTGGAGAAGATGCTGTGACTGATGGAATGTGTCCAAAGTGGTGTTTTTCCTTTCTTGAAATAATAAAGCATAATATGCTGAAGATGTTGCCTTTTTCTTCCATCTTTGATATCAAAATGGCTATGTAAAAATTCATCAGTTTTGATGTTTTTTTTAATGCACACTGATATGACAACTGTCACAATACAATCTAAATAAACTGTTTTGAATGAAGTTAAAGACAATGGAAAAGGTCAGTCTTCATTCCAATCCCAAAGAAAGGCAATGCCAAAGAATGCTCAAACTACCGCACAATTGCACTCATCTCACACGCTAGTAAAGTCATGCTCAAAATTCTCCAAGCCAGGCTTCAGCAGTATGTGAACCATGAGCTTCCAGATGTTCAAGCAGGTTTTAGAAAAGGCAGAGGCACCAGAGATCAAATTGCCAACATCTGCTGGATCATGGAGAAAGCAAGAGAGTTCCAGAAAAACATCTATTTCTGCTTCATTGACTATGCCAAAGCCTTTGATTGTGTGGATCACAATAAACTGTGGAACATTCTGAAAGAGATGGGAATCCCAGACCACCTGACCTGCCTCTTGAGAAACCTGTATGCAGGTCAGGAAGCAACAGTTAGAACTGGACATGGAACAACAGACTGGTTCCAAATAGGAAAAAGAGTATGTCAAGGTTGTATATTGTCACCCTGCTTATTTAATTTATATGCAGAGTACATCATGAGGAACGCTGGGCTGGAAGAAGCACAAGCTGGAATCAAGATTGCCAGGAGAAATATCAATAACCTCAGATATGCAGATGACACCACCCTTATGGCAGAAAGTGAAGAGGAACCCAAAAGCCTCTTGATGAAAGTGAAAGAGGAGAGTAAAAAGGTTGGCTTGAAGCTCAACATTCAGAAAACAAAGATCATGGCATCTGGTCCCATCACTTCATGGGAAATAGATGGGGAAACAGTGGAAACAGTGTCAGACTTTATTTTTTGGGGCTCCAAAATCACTGAGGATGCTGATTGCAGCCATGAAATTAAAAGACACTCCTTGGAAGGAAAGTTATGACCAACCTAGATAGCATATTAAAAAGCAGAGACATTACTTTGCCAACAAAGGTCCGTCTCGTCAAGGCTATGGTTTTTCCCGTGGTCATGTATGGATGTGAGAGTTGGACTGTGAAGAAAGCTGATCGCCGAAGAATTGATGCTTTTGAACTGTGGTGCTGGAGAAGGCTCTTGAGAGTCCCTTGGACTGCAAGGAGATCCAACCAGTCCATTCTAAAGGAGATCAGTCCTGCGTGTTCATTGGAAGGACTGATGTTGAAGCTGAAACTCCAATACTTTGGCCACCTCATGCGACAAGTTGACTCACTGGAAAAGACCCTGTTTCTGGGAAAGATTGAGGGCAGAAGAAGAAGGGGACGACAGAGGATGAGATAGCTGGATGGCATCACCGACTCGATGGACATGAGTTTGAGTGAACTCCGGGAGTTGGTGATGGACAGAGAGGCCTGGTGTGCTGTGGTTCATGGGTTTGCAAAGAGTTGGACACGATTGAGCAACTGAACTGAACTGAATACTTTCTAGACACGGAGGATGTAAGAAAGGCAAGATTCTTGACCTCAGAGTGTTTATAGTCTAGTAAGAAAAAGAAACAAATACATAATTATGTATCAGGTAATAATTAATTCTATAAGGAAAATTTAACTAGGGGAAAGGAAGAGACATTAGTGGAGGTAAATGGGAATTTAAAATAGGGATTTCAAAGAAGGCCTCTCTGAAGTGTTATTCATAGTGTTATAAGGAGTTACAAGGATTTGACTTCCCATTTTCAAAGGTCATTCTGGCTAAAGGGGGAAAAGACTGTATGTAGGGGAGAAAGCAGCAGCAGCAGCAGGGGAGAAAGAGGAGAATCAGAAGCTCCAATCAAGAATCTCCCGCAATAGTCTGGTTTCTCTGCGTATTAGTGTCCTCTGGAGATGATTCTAGCCAGTCCCAGTGTAAACCAATTACATAAAAATTCCTGGGAGTTGATATTTCTCAAGGCTCCTATGGTGATTTTAACATGTAGCCAGGGTTACATAAGGTTGTACAAGAAAGATGCCAGGCTAGCTCTAGGGCACTTATTGTCCTGTGAAAGTGAAGTTTGCTCAGTCGTGTCCGACTGTTTGCGACCTCATGGACTATATAGTCCATGGAATTCTCCAGGCCAGAATACTGGAGTGGGTAGCCTTTTCCTTCTCCAGGGGATCTTCCTGACTCAGGGATCGAACCCAGGTCTTCCGCATTGCAGACGGATTCTTTACCAGCTGAGCCACAAGGGAAGCCCATTATTGTCCAGTGGGAGAGTATAAAAATCCATAATGATGAGGTTAAACTGTTAATACAGGAATGGATTCTTATTTGGATTTGTTTTCTTCCTTAAGGAATATGATTAGATGAGAGAACTAAACCAATCCTTAAACAAAGAGTTAAAAATCATCAGGAAATGATGGAAATGGGTATTTGTTAAAAGAAGCATTAGCCAATATAATACAAGGAAGTAATGGTTAATGAAAATGTTTGTGTCATGTTTATTTCTTCAAATATTCTATTACATAACTTAGATTTGAAAATGATTGTAGAGGATAGGTCAAGAGGGGTTATCTCTGGAGGTGGCTAGATGCCAGAGGCAAGGTATATATGTGTTTTGTGGAGATAGCAGATGAGAACTGCTAATATGACATTCAAGTTTAAGCCTGAAATATTAGGTAAATGGTGGCTAAATTTACTCCAGTGAAGGAAAATGTGTGGAAAAGCAGGGCTGTATCTGTATATGTGGAGGTATATATATCAAGGAGTATTGAAATCAAGAGTACTGGTTTACTTTTCATAATGTAGGGAGTGTCAATAAACTCTAAAATGGAATGTTCTGTAGAATTGGATACACATTCACAACTGAATGGTTCCCTGGAATAATTTTCTTTGACTTGATATCTGTTTTTTGTTTGCATTAACTAAGAAATTTACTCAATAATTTACTTAGCTTATAAAGTAAGTTTTAGAACCTGTAGATTTTTAATTGCTTTTATAATTTCATTTTTTCTTCCTACATTTTTAGTGTATATCTATAAAGCTACTGCATTTCAGATAGGCACGGTAGAAGAAAGTGTCGTAAGAGTTGCTAACCCTTACTCAAAAAGAACATTATATTTGTATACTACTGGGAAATAGTAGAAGCTCATAAATGCCTGAGTATTTTTATGTTAAAAAATGTTACAAACAATAGAAGTTCTAAAGCAATGGATGAAAAGGTAGCAAATGGTGAAGTTCCAGAGCATCTTTTCCAAAAATTTTAAGTTAATAACATATTAATGAACAGCAAGAAGAGTTTAACAGATATAATGTGCTCTTGAAACAAAGTAGATAGCAAAAAAATGGCCATTTAGACAGATTAATTGCTATAAGATGATTAAATTTATCATGTGTTTAAAATACAGTGAATTTAAAATAGTATTTAAATAATATTACAACTCTATATTGAAATTATAAGACAAGGTACATAAACCACACAAATACATATCACACATTCAGTTCAGTCGCTCAGTCATGTCTGACTCTTTGTGACCCCATGAACCACAGCATTCCAGGCTTCCCTGTCCATCACCAACTCCCAGAGTTTACCCAAACTCATGTCCATTGAGTCGGTGATGCCATCCAACCACCTCATCCTCTCCTCATGCAGCCATCATCTCCTTCTCCTCCCACTTTCAATCTTTCCCAACATCAGGGTCTTTTCAAAGGAGTCAGCTCTTTGCATCAGGTGGCCAAAATGTTGGAGTTTCAGCTTCAACATCAGTCCTTCCAATGAACACCCAGGAGTGATTTCCTTTAGGATGGACTGGTTGGATATCCTTGTAGTCCAAGGGACTCTCAAGAGTCTGCTCCAACACCACAGTTCAAAAGCATCAATTCTTCGGTGCTCAGCTTTCTTTACAGTCCAACTCTCACATTCATACATGACTACTGGAAAAACCATAGCATTAATGAATATCAAATTGATGACATACAACAGATGATCAACTGGAAAATAATACAGTTAAAATTTATTAAGCATTATTCGTGGCTAAGAACTATTCTAAGCATTCCACATGTTTATACATGTGGATACATACTGTGTATTAGTTAGGAATAGTTTTAGCTTCAAGTAACAATATTCAATATCAGTCAGTTAAAAATTTACAGTTCATTTTTTCATAATAACAGGATTCTGGCAAATGGCATTGAATCAGTGATAAAATGGTTTCTAACAGCATCCCATTCCCTTGACCTTGTTTTCATATTTGTAAGATGTCTCTCCCAGCAGTGTGTTTGTGTTAAAGGCAAGAAAAAGGACAGAAAGGGTGGTCTCAGCTACATCTGTCTCCTTTCATCAAGGAAGGCAAAGTTTTCCTAGAAGTTCCAACAGATTCGTGCTTTTGTCTCCTTGCTCCCACATTGCAGGCAGATTCTTTACCTTCTGAATCACTGGGAAGACCAGTGGTAAAGAACCCACCGGCCAGTGCAAGAGATGCGGGTTTGATCCTTTGGTTGGGAAGATCCCCTGGAGTAGGAAATGGCAATGAGCTCCAGTATTCTTGCCTGGAGGATCCCACAGACAGAGGAGCCTGGTAGGCTGCAGTCTGTGGGGTCCCAAAGTGTCAGACATGCCTGAGCAACTGATCACATATATACATTTATATTCTTATGACTATAAATACATGTATACACTATATACATTTATATTCTTATGAATATGGGAAGCCCAGATGGCACAGCAGTAAAGAATCTGCCTGCCAGTTCTAGAGACACAAGAGACACGGGTTCAATCCCTGGGTCAGGAGGATCCCCTGGAGTAGGAAATGGCAACCCACTGGAGTATTCTTGCCTGTAAAATTCCATGGACAGTGAAAGCCTGGCAGGTCCTTGGGGTTGCAAAGAGTCAGACATGACTGATTACTACCCACACACACTTATGTATATATCACTAATTCTTTATCCATTTATCTGTTAATGGTCACTTAGGTTGCTTCCATATCTTTGCTATTATAAATAATGCCGCTGTGAACATTGGGGCACGTGTATATTTTTAATTAATGATTTATTTTCTTCAGATATTATACCTAGGAGTAGACTTGCCAGATCGTATGGTAGTTCTGTTTTCAGTGTTTTGAGGAACCTCCATACCGATTTCACAGTGACAGCAACACTTTACATTCCCACCAAGAGTGTACTAGGGTTCCATTTTTCCCACATCCTCTTTACCATTTGTTATTTACTTTAAAAATTTTTTTATTTATTTAATGCTTGTCTGTGCTGGGTATTTGTTGCTGCACAAGAGCTTTCTCTGGTTGTGGCGAACGGGAGCTACTCCTCATCACAGTATATGGGCTTCTCGTTGCGGTGGCTTATCTTGTAGGGCGGAGGCTCTAGGTGCACGGGCTTCAGCAGTTGAAGCATGGGGGCTCAGTGGATGTGGCACATGGGCTTAGTTGCTCCACAGCATTTGGAATCCTTCCCGACCAGAGATTTAACCAGTGTCCCCTGCATTGGCAGGCAGACTCTTATCCACTGTTCCACCAGGGAAGTTCTTATTTGTAGACTTCTTGATGATAGCCATTTTGACAGATGTAAAAGTGAGAAAGCGTTAGTCACTCAGTCGGATTCAACTCTTTGTGACCCCATGGACTGTAGCCCACCAGGCTCCTCTGTCCACGTAATTCTCCAGGCAAGAATACTGGAATGAGTTGCTATTCCCTTCTCCAGGGAATTTTCCTGACCCAGGGATGGAATCCAGGTCTCCTGCATTGCAGGAAGACTCTTTGCCAACTGGGCCACCAGACAGATGCAAGGTGATATTACGGCTTTGATTTGCATTTCTCTGATGATTCGTGTTGTGCCTGTTGGCTGTCTGTATATCTTCTTTGGAAAAATGTCTGTTCAATTCTCCTACCCATTTTTAAATTGGGTTCTTCATTTCATAATATTGAGTTGTGTAAGCTGTTTATATATTTTGGATATTAACATGTCATATCATTTGCAAATATTTTCTCTGATGCAGTAAGTTGTCCTTTTGCTTTGTTGGTGGTTTCCTTTGCTGTGCAAAAGCTTTTTAGATTTAATTAGGTTTCATTTGTTTATTTTTGTTTAAATAGCCTTTTCTTTAGGACACAGATCCAAAAACTATTGCTGTAATTTATGTCAAAGAGTATTCTGCATAGGTTGTCTTCTAGGAGTTTTATGGTTTCAGCACTATGTTTCATAAGCAAACAGTACTGAGAAGATTATTTTCTTTTAATAGACTTTTTGTTTTTGTATTATCATATTAAATAGCTTTCCTATCAATTTAATTCTAGAAGATGGATAAAACAGTTTTTATGAACTTGAGGAAAATGATCTTTTGCACATATCTGTTTTATTAAAAAAATTTGATGTTTTTATTTATAAATATACAATAATTTAAGCTAATTATAGCCTGCATGTATTTGGCTTAAAACTATGAAATTGTCACATTAAATAAACCAGTAATATAGATGGAAATTTTTTAGCTTGCAAGAACATTTTCAGAAACTTGCCTCTCATAATTTGTTATTTGGAGAACAAACAGATCTTAAAATGGGCTATTTAAATGGTATTTACTATGTTTTGGAAGAGAGAAGCAGCTTTCTCCCTGCTCTGACCTGACTTTAGGGCCACTGCTTATCTTAAGTTCTTACATGATCCAGATTGACCAGACCTATCTGAACTTTTAGTATGCAATGAATAGATTTTCAGAAGTTTCATAGATTTATGCTGAATTTATGCAAGATAAATGGAAGGAAAGAAATAACACAAAGAGAGAAACGTATTTAAGGTAGAAATGGAATTACCATTGAGCACCCACCTACCTATCTACCTATCTCTATGTGAGACCTTTTTCATGCTATTTTATTTGAGTCTGAAAGTCACCCTGAGAATTATGTGTCAGCCTTGTTTTTCCGCTGGTAAAGAATCTGCCTGCAATGCAGGAGACCTGGGTTTGATCTCTGGGTTGGGAAGATCCCCTGGAGAAGGGAACGGCTACCCACTCCAGTATTCTGGCCTGGAGAATTCCATGGACTACAGTCCATGAGGTTGCAAAGAGTCGGACATGACTGAGCGACTTTCAGTTCACTTTTGCTTGTTTTTCAGTTAAGAAAACTGAAGCTCAGAAAGTTTAATTACCTTGACAAGAATCACTAAGCCTGAACTTAGATTTGAACCCGAGTCTCTTTTATTCCAGAGCTGTCCTGGAATATTGCTTGACACCAAAAGAGGCTTTGGAAAACACAAAGAAGGAATATTTACTATTATGTTGTAAATATTTTTGGAAAGTGTTAATCACTCAGTGATCCTGTCTGACTCTTTGCGACCCCATGGACTGTAGCCCTTCAGGCTGCTCTGTCTGTGGAAGTCTCCAGGCAAGAATACTGGAGTGGTTTGCCATGCCTTCTCCAGGGGATCTTCCCCATCCAGGGATCGAACCCAAGTTTCCTGCATTGCAGGCAGGTTCTTTACCATCTGAGTCGCCAGGGAAGCCCTTTATTATAAATGTATTTACTACACTTTAAAAATTCATTCTGGACTACAGTCATTTCATCAAATTCTCCAGTTTTAGTTAGCAAAGGTGGCTGTTATTGCTGATTGAAGGTACAAATAAAAGCCCTCTTTCACTCACTTACCTTTTAATGGGAGTGGACTCAAAAATCAGATTGCAGGATCCAGTCAATAGAATGGTGAAGAATGCAAGAGAAAAAGACACTTGAACCAGAAGAGCACAGAGGTGAAGCGATGGTAGAGTCATGAGTTGGGAAGGCTAAGGAGGAAAATGTCCTAGTCGTAGGAAAATCTCAAGGTCACAGACTTGAGAAGGAGTTAGCACTAGGGGAGGAGAGAGGGTGGTGAGTTTAATCCAGTAGCCAAAAAGCTAGTGCAGACAAGAGATGATACTCAACAACAGAACATGGTGGTGGTGGCTTTTTCTAATCTGGCAGGTATGTCCCCACAAAAGAGACAATCAGCAACAACCCTGTAAATTGTCCCTCCACTTTGAATCCCCTGCTGTACTTGTTACTTTTTCTTCTTACCTGGTGACCTCTTTTCATATCACTCCCTTCCTTGCTTATTCCTCTTGTGTTTTTCCTTAGACACACTAGTCTCTCCTGACTTAACGTTCTTTGCTATAGTTGTTTCTTCCGTCTGAAATGTTCTCCTAAGATATCTACTAAACTAATACTTTCACTTCCTTTATATCTTTGCTCAAAATTTAACCCTCTCCCTAAGGCTTATCATGACCAACCTCTATTTTTTAAAATTGAGATATGATTGACATACAACTTTGTGTTAGTTTTAGATGTATAACATATGGTTATATTAGATATTATCATTTCATAACATATTAAGAAATGATTACCATAGTAAGTTCAGTTCACATCCCTCACCACCCATGCACAGTTACATTTGTCTTCTTATGATAGGAACTTTAAAGATCTGCTCTCTTAGCAACTTTCAAATATATAGCACAGTATTATTAACTGTATCCCATGTTGTCCATTACATGATCGCCCTGTTTAATACTCCTACTCCTTCACCCTCTGACATGCCTTATCCTACTCCAAATTTGTTTTCCATAGCAGTTACCACCTCCTAACATACTACAGTATATGTTATTTGCTTACTTATTATGTTTATTCACTGCTAGACTATAAACTCCAATAGCATGCGTCTGTGTTTTATTTCCCATGATGTAGCTTAAGACCCTAGAATATTGCTCCAGGCAAGCCTACTATGGCTGATGCCAATCACAGGTATTTTCTCTGACCCTGTATCTGTAAGCTAGTCAAACATGTCCTACATCAATAAATATGACAGAGCAGTGGCCCCTTGGGATCTAGTGCTATTCTTCTTTGGTTAACTCTTACCATCACCACACTTGCTACTGTAGGATTGGAGTCTTGTGCCAGGTTCCCCCTCCATCCTGTGCCTCTTATGTCCTGAATAACAAGTTTGGTCAGCTATGGCATAGGTTCAACCACTTTTCCTTCCTGTTCTATTTCCTTTCTGTTGAATGTTGCAACTTCTGCTGACTATTCTGTGTCTACCAAGCCAGGCAGTTGCTCTCATGAGAATCAGATCACTCACCCCACAACTTCAGCTTTTTCACTGACCATTACCACTGAGTCACTGGAGACTTGGTGATTACACAGACATCTGTGAAAACAGGCAAGAATAACTTCACTGTGTAATGCTCTGTTGGAAGGGCACCCAAAAATATTTTCCTACATGTAGAGCTTCAGTTCAGTTCAGTCACTCAGTCGTGTCCAACTCTTTGCAACCCCATGAATCACAGTACGCTAGGCCTCCCTGTCCATCACCAACTCCTGGAGTTCACTCAAACTCATGTCCATTGAGTCAGTGATGCCATCCAGCCATCTCATTCTCTGTCATCCCCGTCTCCTCCCACCCCCAATCCTTCCTAGCATCAGTCTTTTCCAGTGAGTCAACTCTTCGCATGAAGTGGCCAAAGTATTGGAGTTTCAGCTTCACCATCAGTCCTTCCAATGAACACCCAGGATTGATCTCCTTTAGAATGGACTGGCTGGATCTCCTTGCAGTCCAAGGGACTCTCAAGAGTCTTCTCCAGCACCACAGTTCAAAAGCATCAATTCTTCGGCCATCAGCTTTCTTCACAGTCCAACTCTCACATCCATACATGACCAAGGGAAAAACCATAGCCTTGACTAGACGGACCTTGGTTGGCAAAGTAATGTCTCTGCTCTTCAATATGCTATCTAGGTTGGTCATAACTTTCCTTCCAAGGAGTAAGCGTCTTTTAATTTCCTGGCTGCAATCAGCATCTGTAGTGATTTTGGAGCCCCCCAAAATAAAGTCTGACACTGTTTCCACTGTTTCCCCATCTATTTCCCAAGAAGTGATGGGACCAGATGCCATGATCTTTGTTTTCTGAATGTTGAGCTTCAAGCCCAGCTTTTCACTCTCCTCTTTCACTTTCCTCAAGAGGCTTTTGAGTTCCTCTTCACTCTCTGCCATAAGGGTGGTGTCATCTGCATATCTGAGGTTATTGATATTTCTCCCAGCAATCTTGCCAAGTATAATATCCATTTGAAAGAAACTGTGCTGTTCTTTCAATCACTCTGGTCTTCTAGCTGTTTAGCATTTTTAAAAGCATTTATTTATTGAGCACTTTGATCAATACCATTGCTCAGAGGTTAAAGTGTCTGCCTGCACTGTGGGCAGGGACAGAAAAGCCTGGCGGGCTACAGTCCATGGGGTCACAAAGAGTTGGACATGACTGAGTGACTTCACTTTACTTTACTTTATCCCAAGTATAAATACATTTATATACATATACATTTAAAAAATTTTCCAAACAACCTTGAGAGAGAAGTGTCATTCTCCCCAATTTTGTAGATAAAGAACCCAAGGTCAGAGAGCCCAAACAGTTTCCAAGCATTGTATAGTGGTGGTTTAGTTGTTAAGTCATGTCCAACTCTTTGCGACCCCATGGACTGTAGCCTGCCAGGCTCCCCTGAGAATCCTCCATTGGATTCTCCAGGCAAGGTTACTGGGATGGGTTGCCATTTCTTTCTCCAGGGGATCTTCCCAACCCAGGGCGCAAAGCCAAGTCTCCTGCATTACAGGCAGGTTCTCGACTGACTGAGCTCTCTGTGGTGGGACTCAAAACCTGACCAGTTGGACCCTGCAGTAGATGTTGATGCTGCAGCTGGATCCACTTTACTCTGCTGGCCACCGCATTATCAGTTGATATGACTGTGGGCTGCTAACTCAGCAAGTTACTCTCCTGGAGACTGATTCCTCATATCCCTCCCAGTAGCTCTTGACCAACGACTAGATTATCAGGGTTACAAAGGACTGACCTCTTGCTTCAAGGTGAGGATAATTCTATGGTGCAATTTGTGCTCCAGAACTTTCCTATGGGGTCTCACTGAATCTCGTCTATATCTGAGCCCCTTTCTTGCTTCCCCTGATCTAGCCTATCCTTCACTTTTGAGAGTACATACCAATAAATTCATGTAAGGCCCTTGTAGGAACCTAAGACCGCTAATCCCATTTTCTAATCACCACAATACACTGCCTTTTTTTTTTCTTTTTGATACCAGGAGAGTTTAATCAGTTCTCTTTTTCCTTTAATTCTCTCCCATAAGGTTCATGTAAGATGTAAGGGATAGGACACTAGATTGAATCCCTGTGATGAAAGACTCTTGTGATCAGGTGCAGTTACTCTTACACTATGTTCTTTTTACTGAGAGTATTTTAAAGCTGAACACAGATAAATTTTTGTGCTCTCTCATGTGAGCTGCTAGCCCAAGGATGTCCAGTAGAAATTTTAGAATGTAATACTCTGGCTAAAATTCAGTTCAGTTCAGTTCAGTCGCTCAGTAGTGTCCAACTCTTTGCGACCCCATGAATCACAGCACGCCAGGGCTCCCTGTCCATCACCAACTCCCGGTGTTCACTCAAACTCATGTCCATTGAGTCGGTGATGCCATCCAGCCATCTCATTCTCTGTCGTCCCCTTCTCCTCCTGCCCCCAATCCCTCCGGGTGTAATATTTTGTGTGTTTTCTGTTAATGGAATCTACATCACTAAAAGCAAAATTGGAATATTTTCTGATATCATAAAACTAGATTTTGTGGAAGAGCATATATTTTTTTTCTATCCCAAAGTGTTACAAGTTTTTGCCTCTAATTTTTTAGGTACCTCTTGAGTACTAGTAGTAATATATAGTTTTTGTGGAGCAGATTACATGCACATCCAGGATTTTAAAATGTATATATAATAATAAGGATATATTATATTTGACTAAAAATAGGAAATAATAACAAGATTAAGAAATAAAATAATTTAGTTAGGTGGTACTCATGAAGGAATTCTTTTTTCCTAATCTACTAATATTAGCTGACTATGGAGTAGGAAATGGCTACCAGCTCCAGGATTCTTTCCTGGAAAATCCCACAGACAGAGGAGCCTGGCAGGCTAGCAAAGAGTCGGGCATGACAGAGTGACTGAGCACACATGAGCTGACTAAGTGTATATCTTATCATTACAAATAACTTCTGTGTAATCGATCCATACAAAGCATTCCAGTGGAGGTCCTTTTTGATTACAAATTGCTTACTTTTACTTCAAGGTCAGGAAAGCTGGTAGAATTTGTAATGAATGGTATAATTGTTGAACATTTAACCAAACACAATCTATTTGCAGATGAACAGTATGATTTACGTAATGGGAAGTCATGCCAGCCAATCAAGTTGAGTTCACTGGAATGACAAAGAGTTATCAGAAAAAAGAGGAACAAACAGATATAACTTATTAACATTAGGAAAAATAACTTTGGCAAAGTCTTCATTCTCCTTGCTATGCCCCCCTAGTCCACATACAGACACAGACACACACACCAGAAACTGTTTCTTAAGACATACACTATCGGGTTGCTAAAGGGTTGGAGGAAAAGCTTTATTTAGAAACTGATTTAGAGACCAGTAATAAAGTGTCCTTTTCCAGTGAGTCAACTCGTCGCATGAGGTGGCCAAAGTATTGGAGTTTCAGCTTTAGCATCAGTCCTTCCAATGAGCACCCAGGATTGATCTCCTTTAGAATGGACTGGTTGGATCTCCTTGCAGTACAAGGGACTCTCAAGAGTCTTCTCCAGCACCACAGTTCAAAAGCATCAATTCTTCGATGATCAGCCTTCATCACAGTCCAACTCTCACATCCAGAGTTTGGGTGAACTCCGGGAGTTGGTGATGGACAGGGAGGCCTGGAGTGCTGTGATTCATGGGGTCACGGAGAGTCGGACACAACTGATTGACTGAACTGAACTGAATAAAGTGTCCTCAGTTCAGTTCAGTTCAGTCGCTCAGTCATGTCCGACTATCCGCGACCCCACGGTTACTTATTCAAAAAGAAAAGTTTAGTAGTTGACTCTCTGCATAAGTGCTGATGTTAATTTAAGAATTTTATAGATGAGGTTCTTAAATTAAATGTCTAAGTTCATAATCACATAATAAATGCTTTATAGATGCAGAAAAAAATTAAAGAGATTTTAAAAGTCTGGAATGATGGGAAGGAGGACAGAAAGAAGAGAGCTAAACTTCAGTTGTTCAATCACCCAGTCGTGTCTGACTCTCTGCAACCCCATGGTATAAGATAATGTCTAAACCTGGAAAGAATCCAAATGATCAGTGTAGGGACATGATCTTATGAGGGTCACTGTGGACCTTCCTTAGAGATTCTGGGAAGCTAAAAATGATGGCTTATTAAAAATTTTTAATTATTTTATTCTGGTAAAACACACATATAAAATGTACCATTTAAATTATTTTAATGGTGTAATTCAGTGCCACTAAGTACATTCACAGTGTTATGCAATCATCCTCATTATCCACATCCACAAATTTTTATTATCCCGGATAGAAACTCTGTGTCCATTAAACGGTAACTCCCAATTCTCTCTCGCCCAGCCCCTGCTAACCTGTATTCTACAGTACTTTCTGTTTCTAGGAATTTGCCTATTCCAGACACCTCCTGTAATGGAATCATACAATATTTATCATTTTGTGTCTAACTTATTTCACTTAGCATAATGTTTTCAAGGGTCATCCAAGTTAGAGCATGTATCAGAGTCGTTCTTTTAACAATTGAATAATATTCCATTGTGTGTACTTTGGAGTATAAAGAAAGCTGAGCACCCAAGAATTGATGCTTTTGAACTATGGTGTTGAAGAAGACTTTTGAGAGTACCTTGGACTGCAAGGAGACCCAACTAGTCCATCCTAAAAGAAAGCAATCCTGAGTGTTCATTGGAAGGACCCTTGTTGAAGCTGAACCTCCAATACTTCAGCCACCTGATGTGAAGAGCTGACTCATTGGAGAAGACCCTGATGCTGGGAAAGATTGAGGGCAGGAGGAGAAGAGGACGACGGAGGATGAGATGGTTGGATGGCATCACCAAGTCAATGGAGATGAGTTCGGGTAAACTCCGGGAGTTGATGATGGACAGGGAGGCCTAGCGTGAGGCAGTCCATGGGGTCGCAAAGAGTCATACACGACTGAGCGGCTGAACTGAACTGAACTGCATGTACTTTTTTTCGAAAGGAAAGAGTATGTTATCAGTCATGCACTATGTTTAATTTTATGCACAATATCCCATTTAATCCTCAACAACAAACAAATAAGTAGATAATATTATTATCTCCAGAACACTGGGGCCTAGAAAGTTTAAATAACATGGTTCAGAATACCGTAGAAATGGGATTTGGATTAGGTTCATCTATCTCTAGGGTTTTATCGCTTAAGCAAACAGTAGTATATTCTATCTTATAATATTTATCTATTTTTGATACTGAACTTCAAGGAATACATACAGCTATAGAATTTTTAGAGAATATATTGGAGAATGCATTTTAGAATAAGCAAAGACTTGAAGGACATCTACTGCCATGTTAACAGTTAGCAGAAAAATTTTTTCTTCTGGATAGAGGTAGATAGAAAGGGAAAAGGACCAGAGTTAAACTTTGGAGCCTCTTCTTAGGATAAATAGAATTTTATTTGACAAATCTTGGAATATTAGAGGTATAGATTTTTGCTTAAAAACTCTCCAAATGGAAATTTAAAGCAAAGGGAATTAGTATACTATTGTAAAAGTGGAGGTCATAGAGACTGAAAATATAAATAGTTGCAAGTATGAATTTGCAAAGATTTGTGGATTTTATTAGGGAAAAAGTAATGATATTATACAAGTCCAACCCTAATTTATTTAAGCTAGTGGCATTAAGGGCAACTATTCTGTTCTACATTAGATACTATAACCACTTTCTTATTAAAACCTGATGGATTGGCTTAAAGGTTATCTATTACTGTGTATGTTTCCAGAGAACTATACGTCAGTCTGTATTGCGACACTTCCAGTAACAGGGAGAAATTACAATCTCTTTTCATCATTGGGCTGGTCAGATATACAATTTTATGTTGATAGCTTTCCATCCTAAAGGTCTTATTTCTTTCATGGCACTATGCAGAGGCAAACCTAATGTTTTCATCCCTATGATAACCCTTCAAATATTTGAAGACAATGTCATGTTTCCTACCCTTTCCTTCTCTGCTTAATATGATTAGCAGTTAGGACTTGATAGGCCAAAGTGCTTGGAGAAGTAAACCTGGCTTTTGCCCAAAAGACTGGTGTATTTCTAAGGGGCTACAAAAGTACTCAACAAAAAGGAGAAGATTAATAATTGGACTTCATTAAACTTAGGCACTTCATTCATTTGATGATATCATTAAGAGAGTGAAAAATAAACTAACTGAAGGGAAGAGGATATTTGCAGTATGTTATATGAGATGTAGGACTTATATCCAGATACATGAAGAACTCCTAAAAATCAACCAGGAGAGAGAACACATATCTAGTGGAAAAGATGAGCAGATGAACAAGTGTGCATTCAAGCAAATGCATTCAGTTGGTCAATAAACATATAAAAGTGGACTCAAAATAATAAATAATCAAAACCATGATAAGATGCCACTATTCACCAAAATGGCTAAAACTAAAGAAGGAAAAACACCTGGTTATGCCAAGTGTTGTCTTAAATCTGGGAAAACTGGAACTCCCATGTGATATTGGTAGAGCATAAATTATCAATTGATGCTAATTGCCAACATTCTCTGGATCATTGAAAAAGCAAGAGAGTTCCAGAAAAACATCTGCTTTATTGACTATGCCAATGCCTTTGACTGTGTGGATCACAATAAACTGTGGAAAATTCTGAAAGAGACAGGAATACCAGACCACCTGACCTGCCTCTTGAGAAACCTGTATGTAGGTCAGGAAGCAACAGTTAGAACTGAACATGGGTATTGAAGACCCATGAAGAACTGAAGATGAGTCTTGCGAGAGTTTGACTGTTACTCTGAACTTGATCCAGAATGGCTACTCTGATCTATGTTGATAAGGGAAATGGAGAACCAGGCATCCATGTGGCTCCCAAGGACGGGCTGATGCTGGGGTCTGTGCCTTCAATCAAAGCTTTAGATGGGAGATCTCAGATTTCAACACCACGTGTTGGCAAAATATCTGATGCTCGACCAGCTTTACCAAAACCTGCCAGAAAGGCTTTGGGAACTGTCAACAGATCTACAGGAAAATCAGTTAAGACGAATGGACCACTCAAACAGAAACAGACAACTTTCTCTACCAAAAAGATTACTGAGAAGACTGTTAAAGCAAAAAGTTCGGTTCCGGCCTCAGATGACACCTATCCAGAAATAGAAAAATTCTTTCCCTTCAATCTATTAGATTTTGAGAGTTTTGACCTGCCTGAGGAGCACCAGATTGCACACCTCCCCTTGAATGGAGTGCCTCTCATGATCCCTGATGAGGAGAGGGAGCTTGAGCAGCTGTTACACGTGGGCCCCCCTTCGCCTCTGAAGATGTCTCCTCCACTGTGGGAGTCTAATGTGTTGCAGTCTCCCTCAAGCATTCTGTCGACTCTGGATGTTGAATTTCCACCTGTTTGCCGTGACTTAGATATTTAAATTTCTTAGCACTTTATCGTTTGGATATGTATTAATAGTTTGTATTAATAAAGCAATTCTTTGTTTAACAGACTCTACCTAAAAAAAAAAAAAAAAAACTGAACGTGGAACAACAGACTGGCTCCAAATAGGAAAAGGAGTACATCAAGGCTGTATATTGTTACCCTGCTTGTTTAATTTATATGCAGAGTACATCATGAGAAATGCTGGGCCTGAGGAAGCACAAGCTGAAATCAAGATTGCCGGGAGAAATATCAATAACCTCAGATATGCAGATGACACCACCTTTATGGCAGAAAGTGAAGAGGAACTAAAGAGCCTCTTGATGAAAGTGAAAGAGGAGAGTGAAAAAGTTGGTCTGAAGCTCAACATTCAGAAAACGAAGATCATGGCATCTGGTCCCATCACCTCATGGCAAATAGATGGGGAAACAGTGAGAGACTTTATTTTTTGGGCTCCAAAATCACTGCAGATGGTGACTGCAGCCATGAAATTAAAAGACGCTTACTCCTTGGAAGGAAAGCTATGACCAACCTAGACAGCATATTAAAAAGCAGAGATGTTACTTTATCAACAAAGGTCCATCTAGTCAAAGCTATGGTTTTTCCAGTAGTCATGTATGGATGTGAGAGTTGGACTATAAAGAAAGCTGAGCGCCAAAGAATTGATGGTTTCGAACTATGGTGTTGGAGAAGACCCTTGAGAGTCCCTTGGACTGCAAGGAGATCCAGCCAGTCCATCTTAAAGGAGATCAGTCCTGAAGCTGAAACTCCAATACTTTGGCCACCTGGTGCAAAGAGCTGACTCATTTGAAAAGACCCTGATACTGGGAAAGATTGATGGCAGGAGGAAAAGGGGATGACGGAGGATGAGATGGTTGGATGGCATCACCAACTCAATAGACATGGGTTTGGATAGACTCTGGGAGTTGGTGATAGACAGGGAGGCCTGGCATGCTGTGGTTCATGGGGTCGCAAAGAGTAGGACACGACTGAGTGACTGAACTGAACTGAACTTGGAAAACAATGGCAATTTCTACTAAAGTTGAGTACACATAAAACTCATGACCCAGATTTTATACTCCTGGATATTCCTAAAAGGACAAAAACTGAAATCTCCAAATGTTCATTAAGAATAGAATGGATAAATTTATCAAGTATATACACATGATGGAATACTATATAGCAATGAAAACGAGTGCACTACTTTTCTACATGAAGATATGGGTGAATCCCACAAATATAATTTGAGAGAAAGAAACCTGACTCAAAAGAGAACATACTATAGAATTCTCCTTATGTGAAGTTCAAAACAGGCAAAACAAATCTATGATGACAGACATTAGAACAGGTGTTTCTTTGGGGAGTATGAAAGATTGAGAAATGACAGGAAGGATTGTTTTGTTTTGCTGGTGTATTCTATTTCTTGATCTTGTAATAATTATTAGGTATTCACTTTGTAAAAAAATTTATCAAACTGTACATATTCAGTTGTGCACTTCTCTGTGTGTATATTAAATTTCAAAAAAGTTAACTCTAAAAGGAAAAAATAATGATCATAACTAGATCTAAAATAAATGCTGGAGAGGGTGTGGAGAGAAGGGGACCCTCTTACACTGTTGGTGGGAATGCAACTAGTACAACCACTATGGAGAACAGTGTGCAGATTCCTTAAAAAACTGGAAATAGAACTGCCATGCTGCTGCTGCTGCTAAGTCACTTCAGTCATGTCCGACTCTGTGTGACCCCATAGACAGAAGCCCACCAGGCTCCCCCATCCCTGGGATTCTCCAGGCAAGAACACTGGAGTGGGTTGCCATTTCCTTCTCCAATGTGTGAAAGTGGAAAGTGAAAGTGAAGTCGCTCAGTCGCGTCCGACCCTTAGCGACCCCACGGACTGCAGCCCACCAGGCTCCTCCATCCATGGGATTTTCCAGGCAAGAGTACTGGAGTGGCTTGCCATTGCCTTCTCCGAGAACTGCCATACTACCCAGCAATTGCACTCCTGGGCACACACACTGAGGAAACCAGAATTGAAAGAGATACATGTACTCCAGTGTTCATCACAGCACTGTTATAATAGCCAGGACATGGAAGCAACCTAGATGTCCATCTGCAGACGAATGGATAAGAAAGCTGTGGTACATATACACAATGGAGTATTACTCAGCATTTAACAAGAATACATTTGAATCAGTTCTAATGAGGTGGATGAAACTGGAGCCTATTATACATAGTGAAGTAAGCCAGAAAGAAAAATACCAATACAGTATACTAATGCATATATATGGAATTTAGAAAGATGATAACGATAACCCTGTATACGAGACAGCAAAAGAGACACAGATGTGTAGAACATTCCTTTGGACTCTGGGAGAGGGTGAGGGTGGGATGATTTGGGAGAATGGCATAGAAACATGTATATTATCGTATGTGAAACAAATCCCCAGTCCAGGTTCAATTCATGATACAGGATGCTTGGGGCTGGTGAACTGGGATGACCCAGAGGGATGGGATGGGGAGGGAGGTGGGAGGGGGGTTCAAGATAGGGAACACATGTACACTTGGGGCAGATTCATGTCAATGTATGGCAAAACCAATACATTTATGTAAAGTAATTAGCCTCCAATTAAAATAAATAAATTAAAAAAAATAAAAATTTCAATTACCTAAAACACATGGCTATCATATTGTACAATCAATGAGTCTGAATTTTCATGATTAGCACGAGTAAAGAGTTGGAACTTTCTGCTACATACTACAGACTACATACTACAATTTAATTTTGTATTGAGAAAGTTGGAAAATATAAAGAAACTGTCATTTCATGATTTTCCTTCCCCAATAAAAGCAGCTCTCTCTCTCTACTCTCTTCTTCATCTTCCTCTTTTTTTTTTTGGTAAACAATAGCTGGGAAATAAAGGAGTCATCACAAACCCAACTTTGCATTATTATTCTGGGGTTTTATGAAATATGTGATGAGTTTAATATAGATCTGGCACACCGTAAGCACTCAAGAAAAACACGTTAACTTTTGGGGGGAAACTTGCATCACACTGAAGACTTATTTTGACTTCACTAATATCTAAAACGTGCATGTCTCTTTTACAAATGATACCACTGTAAATTTCATGTTTTTGTAACTTGTGTACCAATGTAGTAATTTCTGTTTTACTGTGGTAAAATCGGTTCAGTGTCCAGTCTGTTGAGATCTTTATAGAATGGAATTTACTATTCTTCATTTTCAACATAATGGGTATGTTTTTCAGGAAGGACTAGAGAAGAGCCTTGCAGAGCGCCCTCATTAACCTCTGTCCTGGCTCACAGTGATTCAGTTGTCAGACCTTTCTGGACATGGTCATTCAAACAATTATGAGTGCTGCTAATGAAACTCACCCAGTCCATGTTTAATTTGTCAGTAAGGATATAAGGATGTAAGTGACATAAAGTATCACTCATTCTGACATGTTTATGTATTTATATTCTTATTTAAATGTGGTCATTTATCTGAATTATGTTAAATAGTTCTATTTTTTAAAATTCCAATCTTAGCTCATATATGTGTGGTGAGATAATACGATGGCAAATTAATCTTATGGAAAATTGTATAACTCTGTATTTCTTGGGCTTCTCTGGTGGCCCAGTGGTAAAGAATCCACTTGCCAATGCAGGAGACACAGGTTTGATCCTTGGGTTGGGAAGATCACCTAGAGAAGGAAAGGGCAACTCACTCCCGTATTCTTGCCTGGGAAATTCCATGGATAGAAAAGCCTGGTAGGCTACAGTCCATGGGGTCGCAAAGAGTCAGACACAACATAGTGACTAAACAGCAACAACATACATTTTTTTGTTTAAAAATGTATATTTCAGTATGTTTTGTGAGGCTTCTTTACTATACTTTTCTCTTTTTTTGCCAGCAGAGGGCAGGAGAGGAAGAGAGAAGAAAATAGATTCCTTTTCCTGATCTTGATTCAAACTATTTAAACACTTTTCTGAAATATTTACAAAGAAGTTCTTTTTTTTTTTATTATTATTCTATTTTGAAAGTGATTTAAGTATAGCTTTTACTTTTTACAGGTATATTTAGCTTAATGAATTTCAAATGAAATTAGTACTTTGAATTTTTATGCTTATTAATCAGTGATTATATTGAAAAATGTGAATTATTTGTATTTTGAGGTTATATGTCTAAAGTGCTTTTTCTTATTTTGGGTAATACTGATTAGTTAGCTCTCTTTTATATTGATTTTCTAATTCAGTTATGGATATGCTTATGTGTCTATTTTACATATGTATCCTAATACAATTATTTGGTCACACTTCAATATGCAGGGTTGTTAAGCATAGTTTGCAGTTTTATTAATCAACGTTATGACCAACCTTGATAGTATATTAAAAAGCAGAGACATTACTTTGCCAACCAAGGTCCGTCTAGTCAAGGCAATGGTTTTTCCCGTGGTCATGTATGGATGTGAGAGTTGGACTGTGAAGAAAGCTGATCGCCGAAGAATCGATGCTTTTGAACTGTGGTGTTGGAGAAGACTCTTGAGAGTCCCTTATACTGCAAGGAGATCCAACCAGTCCATTCTAAAGGAGATCGATCCTGGGTGTTCATTGGAAGGACTGATGCTAAAGCTGAAACTCCAATACTTTGGCCACCTCATGCGACGAGTTGACTCACTGGAAAAGACTCTGATGCTGGGAAAGGTTGGGGGCAGGAGGAGAAGGGGACGATGGAGAATGAGATGGCTGGATGGCATCACCGACTCTGTGGACATGAGTTTGAGTGTACTCCGGGAGTTGGTGATGGACAGGGAGGCCTGGCGTGCTGTGATTCATGGGGTCGCGGAGAGTCAGACACGACTGAGCGACTGAACTGAACTGACTGAACTGAATGTGTCTTTTAAAACAAAATTGAAGGAAACTCAAGTGCAGTGCTATAGAGCTTTTCTTTTTCTTTTTTTCTTGTAGTAGTGTCCCTCATGGGAATGTTTGAATATAGGTTTTGTAGGTATGTTAAGATGTTTTCTCTTGCAACTTTAAATTTGTTTAACCAATAATAAAGCATCCTTTTCAAAACATTAGATGATACGATAAACTATGTAACTTAACAGCTCAGGACAACTTCCATATAACCTTTGTTAAATCAAAAGTCAAGTGCAACTTGGATTTTTGCCGTCTCTTCTTGAATAACACCATTGTTCTGAAAGTACAGGAGCAAGGAGAAACTGAATAAGTTCTGCCATTAAGAAGAGAAATCTCCATGCTTCCTATTTCAAGTGCTAGGAACTCCTTCTTTCCTCTTCTGTGAACCTCATATGTAAGAATCTTTATTTATTTATTTTTTTCAAAAACTGTCAGGTAAAGTTATATATAGTGCTTAGAACACTACAGGCACATAGTGAGTGCTTTGTAAGTGTTAGCATAATTACAAAGTCATAGATTTACTCTAAATTTAGCCTGGGGGATCATGTATAGCTGAAAAAAAATGGATTCTTCAATAAAAGGGAAAGCTAGAACCATAGTCTCATTATCAGAAGGGATAATTTTATTCTTCATTTATTCAATAAAAAAAAACTTTGACTTGAGTGATGCTTATCATTAACTTTATCGAGCAAATGGGAGCAGTAATGTCTGTCACTTAGTTGTCTTGGACTAAATGCTTCCTGGTGTTGTGAATTGGCATTGAATTTCCTAACTATGTGTAATAAATATATAATAGGATAAGATCTAGTTCTTTTAAAGGAACCAAGCTAGATGAGGAATAAAAGTCTTTTGATGAGAAATCCCCCTCGTCTTAATAAGGAGTGTTTCAAATCACTGAACAAAAGAGAACTTCTGATCACCCTTGAACCTGAGCTTATAGTTTAGATATGGGGAAAATAAACAAGAAAGGGTCTTCAGGACTGAGGGAAAAGGAAATTCTTCTGGTAAGGCAAAGAGCAATGAATCTTTGGCTCAGGGTTGCGTGACAACCTCCTCACTGATTTCCCGTACTCTCTCTTCCTGCTCCATTAGGCCACTGTGTAAATTTATTCCAGTTTTATCTTCCTAAAAGGCAACATGATGTTACTTCCTTGCTCAAAACCCTATACTCACATTCTTTTGCCAACGAGAATGGGAGTGGACTCCTTATCCTGCCATTTGCGACTCTGAACTACATGGCCCCAGTCTGACATTCCACGTACACTTCCTCTTCTGCTTTTTACACACCAACCAAGTGGTGATGTTCTAAACATCTCTCCATTCATGTCTTTCTCACTCATCTCTGACTGTCACTACCTCCTTGTCTTCCAAGATCCATCTTCAGTGGCACTTCCTCTTAAAGATACTCTAATTCTTAGCTGGAAAGAATCTTTGGTGCCTTTGAATCTCATGGCTTTTGGCATCTCTACAATGGCCCCTAATAGGTAACGTTTGTATTTGATTCTTTTTTTCTGCTGACAGTAAGCTTGTTGAGGGTAAGAACTATTCTCAGAGAATAGCATGGTGCCTTACAGCTCGAAGAACCTGTCAGATATTCAGGGAGGCTAGCGCCATTTGCATTTTTGAGGCACTCAGTATATTAAAAATGGAAGAAATGCCAGGGTTACAAAATTGTGGTGTGTTTAAAATGTTACATTGATAAATGGATCTAACTAAAACATATGCCTGTCCACAGTAATCCCCAAAGTAATTGTGCTGTTCATGAAATTTTTGAAACAGTTAATTCACACTATACTTCAGTTGTAGAGAAGGAAATGGCAACCCACACCTGGAGAATCCCATGGAAGAAGAGTCTGGCCTGGAGAATCCCATGGAAGAGGAGTCTGGCAGGATACAGTCCATGGGGTCACAAGAGTCGGACACAAGTTAGTGACTAAACCACCACCATACTTCAGTTGATGTGGTCTAGTAACTGAATGTGAGTTTAACCTTGTAGTGACTGTCTTCTTTCAGTCCGTCAGGGTATCTCTGGGACTGCACCATCTGAGGCCTGGGCCAAAGGACCCTCTGACTCTGTGTGAGGGGCCCTGATATATATTTACTGAAATGAGTTAAATTTGATTATATGATATTGCATTATTTCCTATTTTTAATTTGATTAGAATATTATTCAGAAATAAATTGAAAGCTAATACTAATTGCTAACTTAATGCCTGTAATTTAACTTTAAGTTGTTTTATACTTGTTAGATCAAAGAACTAGACATTGGGAGGGAGAAAAAGTACTCATTCTTACTGATTGAGTGACTCAGTGAATATTTTACTGTGCTTTTAGGCACAAAGAGAACTGTGTCTCCAACTCTCTTGATTTAGCATCAAAAATCAACATGATGAGAATTAGCATAATTTATTACTTGAAACTAGGCTAGGGATGGAAAATAATGATTCCAAAAATATTTGGAATTCACTGCCATGTGAGTTAAAGTTGATATCAGTAGTAAATCATTCTCTACTATTATTAGACAATATAGCTTAAATTTGCTCAGTTAGAAATATCCCCACTCTGAGGTGCATAAATGTTGATACATGAACCTTTCTCTGTAATTCTCCTTCTAATACATTGCATAGAAATCAGGCATACCTGGGAGCATGGACTCAAAATTATCGTTGTTTTTTGAAGTGTATACATTTAGATATTCTTTTCTAATATAATCTCATTTTCCAAGACTAATTAGTAGAATGATGTGTTTCAAGCCCTCTTTGTGAAATTAATATGAACCCAACCTTTTCTAGAAAATTATTGTATAATGAAAAAGAAAAGAAGAAATGCCAAGGACCCAGTTGCTTGTGTAGTAAGAAAGAAAATTCAGTAGTAAGAAAGAAAATTTGGTTCTTTAAGCATTAGGTGTCATTTTATCGTACTCCCATGTATTTGATTTATTTGATATATACCCTGGTGGCTCAGCAGTAAAGAATCTACCTGCAATGTAAGAGACCTCGGTTTGAGACCTGGGTTGAGAAGAGCTCCTGGAGAAGGGAATGGCTACCCCCTCCAGTGTTCTTGCCTGGAGAATTCCATGAACAGAAGAAGCAGACTGCTGGGCTACAGTCCATGGATTTGCAAGCAGTTAGATATGACTGAGTGATTAACACTTTCATTTCCATAAATATCAGGGACCAAGGAGTGGTGAAGTTAGAATTAATTATTTTATATTAAATGAAGAGATTCTGATATGTCCTCAAGAATCATTCCTAAGAGAGAGAGAATTAAATATATGAAAACTTGAAAGATAAACTTATTTGTCAAGTTTATTGATTAATTTATTTTAAATATATTAACTTACACTTATTTAAACTTGATTATGCAGTAAAAAACATTTAAAAATCTATAATAACACTAAATGTTTTTTAATGACTAGAAGTAAATTGCAATATGAGTATAACCCTTGCCCATACATCTCTCACATTATCATTTTTTTACCTATAAATCTTAAAATTTACCAAAAGTTAAAAGCATTTTGATTACCTATGACTTATAGCCATTCCCTATGACTTGTTTTTAAGCATAGCACATGAAGACATTTAAAATAATTACCAATATAACTTAAACTTAGGAAAAATAGTAATATGCAATGTTATCCATGTAGAATTTTATGGGAAAAAAATACAGATAGTTTTTTAAAGACCAAGGAAAAATATCAGGAGGACAGTTTGCACATATAAAGATATGTCTGAGGATAGCTCTCATAATGACCTAATGACCAGCACTTTCCAGTTGAACAGGAATATGGCCAACAGGTACCTGTTGAACATGGCCAACAGGTATCTGAAAACCCACATTTATTTGTGTGCAAAACTCTCAATTATGAGGTTGTGAAACACATGGTGTAGTCCCAACTTTATCAAAAGATCCAACAAGAATTTAGAATTTGTCTCTTAAAAAAAAAAACAAACCTGTATTTCTGTGCAATGTTACAAAACAAAACCCAGTTATGTATCCTTATTTACAGACACATACAGAATGTCTTTGTTTACAGTCCTTAGTTATTCCACAACCACATGGAATTCCATGTTCAAGGGCAACAAAACTTTCATTACTCTACAAACATATAATTTAATCTTAACCCTTTCTGCCAACAACAGACTCTGAGCAGCTACAGGTTTGAGCTCTGGCCTAATTGTTGAATGAAGAGATGTCCTATCAACTGGGCTTATTCTGAGTGTGGGAAGTATAAGAAGAGAGTATTGCCTCATAATTCTTTCCCTCCTTACCCTTTGCTCTGTAAGGTGCAAAGGGTACCTTTGATACGTGATACTCAGGGGAACAGCCAGCATCTCCCCTTCCAAATGCCAAAAATCTCTGTGATGTTAAGAAACTAGTTGAATTTTCCAGTACAAATTATTTTGCTGATATTACACAGTAAAAACTTATTTTTTTAAATTAATGAAGGTCTCTTGTTAAAAAACATATTGGGAATTAATTCAACAATGTCCTATTCCCAATGATTTTAGTTCACTGAATGACATTTTACCCCAGAACAGTGTAGTCAGAGAGTAGTCTTGGGATGAAATCCAGGACTACTTCTACTAGATAAAAGGTTATAGGTATATTAAGTATTTTTTTGAATCATATTTTCCTTGAGAGTAAAATTCTATGATAATAATCATCTCATAATGATATTAAGAAAATTAAATAGTGGGGGGTACATTAGGAACTCAATACCAATTCAGTTCAGTTCAGTTCAGTCACTCAGTCGTGTCCAACTCTCCGCGACCCCATGAATCACAGCACGCCAGGCCTCCCTGTCCATCACCAACTCCCGGAGTTCACTCAAACTCATGTCCACAGAGTTGGTGATGCCATCCAGCCATCTCATTCTCTGTCGTCCCCTTCTTCTCCCGCCCCCAACCCTTCCCAGCATCAGAGTCTTTTCCAGTGAGTCAACTCGTCGCATGAGGTGGCCAAAGTATTGCAGTTTCAGCTTTAGCCTCAGTCCTTCCAATGAACACCCAGGACCGATCTCCCTTAGAATGGACTGGTTGGATCTCCTTGTGGTACAAGGGACTCTCAAGAGTCTTCTCCAACACCACAGTTCAAAAGCATCAATTCTTCGGCGATCAGCCTTCTTCACAGTCCAACTCTCACATCCATACATGACCACGGGAAAAACCATAGCCTTGACTAGACGGACCTTTGTTGGCAAAGTAATGTCTCTGCTTTTTAACATATTAGCAGGGTTGTTCAAAACTTTCTTTCCAAGAAGTAAGCGTCTTCTAATTTCATGGCTGCAATCAGCATCCACAGTGATCTTGGACCCCAAGAAAATAAAGTCTGACACTGTTTCCACTGTTTCCCCATCTATTTCCCATGAAGTGATGGGACCAGATGCCATGATCTTTGTTTTCTGAATGTTGAGCTTCAAGCCAACCTTTTCACTCTCCTCTTTCACTTTCATCAAGAGGCTTTTGAGTTCCTCTTCACTCTCTGCCATAAGGGTAGTGTCATCTGCATATCTGAGATTATTGATATTTCTCCCAGCAATCTTGATTCCAGCTTGTGCTTCTTCCAGCCCAGCGTTCCTCATGATGTACTCTGCATATAAGTTAAATAAGCAAGGTGACAATATACAGCCTTGACGCACTCCCTTTCCTATTTGGAACCAGTCTGTTGTTCCATGTCCAGTTCTAACTGTTGCTTCCTGACCTGCATACAGGTTTCTCAAGAGGCAGGTCAGGTGGTCTGGGATTCCCATCTCTTTCAGAATGTTCCACAGTTTATTGTAATCCACACAGTCAAAGGCTTTGGCATAGTCAGTGAAGCAGAAATAAATGTTTTTCTGGAACTCTCTTGCTTTCTCCATGATCCAGCGGATGTTGGCAATTTGATCTCTGGTGCCTCTGCCTTTTCTAAAACCTGCTTGAACATCTGGGAGTTCACGGTTCACATATTGCTGAAGCCTGGCTTGGAGAATTTTGAGCATGACTTTACTAGCGTGTGAGATGAGTGCAATTGTGCGGTAGTTTGAGCATTCTTTGGCATTGCCTTTCTTTGGGATTGGAATGAAGACTGACCTTTTCCAGTCCTGCTGAGTTTTCCAAATTTGCTGGCATATTGAGTGCAGCACTTTCACAGCATCATCTTTCAAGATTTGAAATAGCTCAACTGGAATTCCATCACCTCCACTAGCTTTGCTCCTAGTGATGCTTTCTAAGGCCCACTGGACTTCACATTCCAAGATGTCTGGCTCTAGGTCAGTGATCACTTTATCGTGACTATCTTGGTCATGAAGATCTTTTTTGTACAGTTCTTCTGTGTATTCTTGCCACCTCTTCTTAATATCTTCTGCTCTTGTTAGGTCCATACCATTCCTGTCCTTTATCGAGCCCATCTTTGCATGAAATGTTCCCTTGGAATCTCTAATTTTCTTGAAGAGATCTCTTGTTTTTCCTATTCTGTTGTTTTCCTCTATTTCTTTCATTGATCACTGAGGAAGGCTTTCTTATCTCTCCTTGCTATTCTTTGGAACTCTGCATTCAAATGCTTATATCTTTCCTTTTCTCCTTTGCTTTTCACTTCTCTTCTTTTCACAGCTATTTGTAAGGCCTCCTCAGACAGCCATTTTGCTTTTTGCATTTCTTTTCCATGGGGATGGTCTTGGTCCCTGTCTCCTTTACAATGTCACGAACCTACGTCCAGAGTTTATCAGGCACTCTATCTATCAGATCTAGTCCCTTAAATCTATTTCTCACTTCCACTGTATAATCATAAGGGATTTGATTGAGGTCATATCTGAATGGTCTAGTGTTTTTCCCTACTTTCTTCAATTTAAGTCTGAATTTGGCAATAAGGAGTTCATGATCTGAGCCACAGTCAGCTCCTGGTCTTGTTTTTGCTAACTGTGTACAGCTTCTCCATCTTTGGCTGCAAAGAATATAATCAATCTGATTTCGGTGTTGACCATCTGGTGATGTCCATGTGTAGAGTCTTCTCTTGTGTTGTTGGAAGAGGGTGTTTGTTATGACCAGTGCGTTCTCTTGACAAAACTCTATTAGCCTTTGCTTCATTCCGTGCTCCAAGGCCAAATTTGCCTGTTACTCCAGGTGTTTCTTGACTTCCTACTTTTGCATTCCAGTCCCCTATAATGAAAAGGACATCTTTTTTGGGTGTTAGTTCTAAAAGGTCTTATAGGTCTTCATAGAACTGTTCAACTTCGGCTTCCTCAGCGTTACTGGTTGGGGCGTAGGCCTGGATTACTGTAATATTGAATGGTTTGCCTTGGAAACAAACAGAAATCATTCTGTCATTTTTAAGATTGTATCCAAGTACTGCATTTAGACTCTTTTGTTGACCCTGATGGCTACTCCATTTCTTCTAAGGGATTCCTGCCCACAGTAGTAGATATAATGGTCATCTGAGTTAAATTCACCCATTCCAGTCCATTTTAATTCACTGATTCCTAGAATCTCTATGTTCACTCTTGCCATCTCCTGTTTGACCACTTCCAATTTGCCTTGATTCATGGACCTAACATTCCAGGTTCCTATGCAATATTGCTCTTTACAGCATTGGACCTTGCTTCTATCATCAGTCACATACACAACTGGGTATTGGTTTTGCTTTTGCTCCATCCCTTTATTCCTTCTAGAGTTACTCTTCCACTGATCTCCAGTAGCATACTGGGCACCTACTGACCTGGGGAATTCCTCATTTAGTATCCTATCATTTTGCCTTTTGATACTGTTCATGGGGTTCTCAAGGCAAGTATACTGAAGTGGTTTGCCATTCCTTTCTCCAGTGGACCGCATTCGGCTGTGGTCCATGTGATCAGATCAACTAGTTTTCTGTGATTATGATTTCAGTGTGTCTGCCCTCTGATGCCCCCTCCCAATAGAGGGCAGACACACTGAAATCAATACCAATAAATTTCCTGCATTTCATTTATCCTGGATACATTGTTCATTTAATTCAGATTGGAAAGTGAGACAAGATCAAGTGAGGAATAAAGATGCATGTTTTATGCCTCAATGTCTTAAAACAGTAGTTGTTCCACAAAGAAAAATATTTTATTTTCAAAGCATGCTTTACTACACATTTTCCAAAATACTTTTTTTTTTTTAGTGAAATGTGACAACTCTGTTAATTCACAGCAATCTTACACAATAACTATAGAAGAATGAGAGATCAGAGCAGGTGAAGAGATGGAATCACACAGATGGGATATAAGTATTTCAGTATTTTCTTAAAGAAAATAAACAATAGAACGTTAAAGTTGAATCCAGTATTTTTCTAGAATCCCAATGTTTTTTACACAATACAATGGGAGTAGAAATTTATCACCACTCTGTAGCCAAATCACTTTTATTTTCAAGTCACGCAAACTTCATAGTTAGTAGTTAATACTACCTTGAAACTTTGGCATGAATGATGACCCATTTTCTTAATAATTTCTTAGTAATAGCAACAGATTACTGAATAATTGCAGGCCAGTTTGATGGCTCTGAGTTGACAAAAGGACATGAAGACTATTTTTCTTGTGAGTTTTTTGGACTCAAGAAATTTATCAGTATTTTTGAAATTAGTTTTTAAGACATATTCATTGACTATTATTTTTTACATGATTTATTTCCCACTGGGAGTAGAAAGTTTTTTAAGGTGATTGAGTAACACAATTTCAAGCCAATTGCATAGTTCATGCTCTAAGTCCTAGATCCTATGCTCACCCTTGCAAGAGAAATAATTAATAAAAATAAGTATAAAAGTATCAGTTTTGAAAGTGCTAAATAAATATGAGATAAAATGACCTGACTGGGCTTGAGATATTATTATTAAATATCAAAGATTATTAAAAGTCTTAAATTGTTAGTAATTTGGGGTTTCATGGAAAATGTACCAAAAATCAATCATTTTTTCATTATTTTTAAAATAAAATTTTATTTTAAAGTAGTTTTCAGTTCAGTTCAGTTCAGTCGCTCAGTCGTGTCCAACTCTTTGCCACCCCATGAATCACAGCACGCCAGGCCTCCCTGTCCATCACCAACTCCCGGAGTTCACCCAAACTCATGTCCATAGAGTCGGTGATGCCATCCAGCCATCTCATTCTCTGTCGTCCCTGTCTCCTCCCACCCCCAATCCCTCCTAGCATCAGAGTCTTTTCCAGTGAGTCAACTCGTCGCATGAGGTGGCCAAAGTATTGGAGTTTCAGCTTTAGCATCAGTCCTTCCAATGAACACCCAGGACTGATCTCCTTTAGGTTTATAGAAATATTGTGAAGATACTATGGAGAGATTCCATACATTACACACTCAGTTTTCCCTACTATTAACATTGTATATTCATAGGGTACATTTGTCATAATTAATGAACCAATATTGATACATTATTAAGTGAAGTCCCTTCCCTAGTCAGAATTCTCCAGTTTTGACTGAATGGTCTTTTTCACTTCTGAGATCTCATCCAGGTTAACACACTATATTTAGTCCTGGTGCTTTATTAGGCTTCTCTTGACTGTAACAACTCAGATTTTCCTTATTTTTGGTGACCTTGACAGGTTGGGATTTGTCTGATTTTTTTTTTTTCATAGTAAGGCTAGGGTTATGAGTTTTAGGGAGAAGGCCACAGAGGTAGAGTGCCATCTTCATCATATTATATCAAGGGTACATACTATCATCATGATCTGTCATTGTTGATATTGACCTTGATCACCTGGCTGAAATAGTAGTTCTCAGGTTCTTTCTCTACAAAGTTACTCTTTTCTGCCCTCAATACGAAGTCATCATACACAGCCCACACTTGAGTGGGGAGTTGAGCTCTGCCTCCTTAAAAGTGAAATATCTGCATAAATTATGTGAAATTCTTCTGTGAAGGAAATTGTCTATTCTCTACCATTAATTTATTCAATCACTTATTTCTGCTGCTATGGACTTGTGGATTTTTATTCTATACTTGGGTTATGATTCAACTGGGTTATAATTATTTTATTGCTCAAATTTTTCCAGCTTTGACCATTAGTGTGCTCTTTTACCTGTCTCTTAGCTATTCTTTGAAATACCCCTAATTTTATTTTTGTTTTGTTTTAGCACTTCTTTACTTTCTGGCACTACAAGATTTTCCAGGCTCATTTTATACTTTCTGCCCCAGTCCTAAAAGGATCCTGGTTCCTTTTATTGAGGAATAGCATTTAATACCAAGGTCTGGATGTTGCGGTATAAGTCTGCTATTAAGGTATCATAGTTTCTAGGCTATCTCATTTGACAAAGCAAGAAAATATGCGTCTGCTAACTAGTATATACAAACGTCTATGATGTTGTTGTTGTTCAGTCGCTAAGTTATGCCTGACTCTTTGCAACCCCATGGAACTGCATGCAGCATGCCAGGCTTCCCTATCCTTCACCATCTCCTGGAACTTGTTCAAACTCATATCCATTGCGTCAGTGATGTCATCCAATCATCTCATCCTCTGTCGCCCCCTTCTCCTCCTGCCCTCAATCTTTCCCAGCATGAGGGTCTTTTCCAATAAGTTGACTCTTTGCATGAGGTGGCCAAAGTATTGCAGCTTCAGCTTCAGCATCAGTCCTTCCAGTGAATATTCAGGGTTGATTTCCTTTAGGATTGACTGATCTCCTGGCTGTCCAAGGGACTCTCAAGAATCTTCTTCAGCGCCACAGTTTGAAAGCCTCAATTTTTCAGTGCTCTGCTTTCTTTTTGGTCTAACTCTCACATCTGTATACAACTATTGGAAAAACCATAGCTTTGATTATATAGACCTTTGTCAGCAAAGTGATGTCTCTCCTTTTTAATATGCTGTCTAGGTTTGTCATAGCTTTTCTTCCAAGGAGCAAGCGTCTTTTAATTTTGTGGCTGCAGTCACTATCTGCAATGATTTTGGAGCCCAAGAAAATAAAATCTGTCACTGTTCCATTTTTTTCCCTATCTATTTGCCATGGACTAGATGCCATGATCTTAGTTTTAATCCAGCTTTTTCACTCTCCTCTTTCACCTTCATTAAGAGTCTGTTTAGTTCCTCTTTGCTTTTTGCCAGACACGTCTATAAATAATTCTAAATATAACCATCTATATCTTTATTAAACTAATAATGAGTTAATACTGGTGTCTCTCTTTCTAATCAATTACCATATGGATCATTCTAATCTCTTCCCCTTGCTTATCTGTAGCTTCCCACTCTAACAGTGAGAAACCTGACTTCCACTATTCACTATCTATTTACTTAATTGTTCATTTCCAGTATACACGTATAGTGGTTTCAGAATTGTTCATCCCTGTGGGATAAGCTTTATCAACTAGAAGAGTGCTTATATAGACTCTTTTACCTTCAGTTTTAGACTCTACTACTTCCAAGTTACTTAGACACCCCAGACCTCTCCTCCCCCAATTCCCTTCAGTGAGGTTGTTTCATATATCTGTAATGCAGTTAGATTCTTTTGTCATATTCTGTGTTCCATCCTAGAAATCCACTCATTCTGATCACCAAAATGATTTTTTTAATCATTGCAGTATTATAATGAATAGTTTCACTACCCTAAAAATTATTTCTCGTGCCTCACTAATTTAACCTTCTCTTCCTCCCAAACTCCTGGCATCAAGTGATCCACATAATATCTCTATATAGTTGTACTTTTTCCAGAATGCATATGCTGCTGCTGCTGCTAAGTCGCTTCAGTCGTGTCTGACTCTGTGTGACCCCATAGACGGCAGCCCACCAGGCTCCCCATCCCTGGGATTCTCCAGGTAAGAACAGTGGAGTTGGTTGCCATTTCCTTATAATTTGAATCAAACAGTGTGACTTTCCACACTGGCTTCTTTCACTAGCACAGAAGTTAAGATTCATCCATGCCTTTTCGTGGCTTGATCATTCATTCTTTTTTAATTTCTGAGCAGTATTCCATTATTTAGATGTACTACAGTTTGTTTATCTACTTGCCAATTGAAATAAATATTGTTTATTTCAGGTTTTGGATATTATGAATAAAATGACTATACATATTGCATGCAGATTCTGTGTGGATATGTTTTTAAATTGGTTGGATAAATACCTAGAAATATGATCGCTAGATTGTCTAGTAAGAGTATACCTAGCTTTATAACAAACTGTCAAATTGTATTCCAAGGTAGCTGTACTATTTTGCACTTCCACCAGCAATCTTCATCAAGATATAGTATTGTCAGGTTTTTGGATTTCAGTCACACTAGAAGGTAAGCAGCAGTATCTCCTGGTTGTTTTCATTTGCAATTCCCTAATGACAAATGATGATGAGCATCTTTTCATATGCTTATTTACCATCTGTGTATCTTTTTTGGTGCAGTGTCTGTTCAGATATTTGGCTTGTTTTTTAAATTGGGTTGTTTTCTTATTGTTGAGTTTTATTTTCCCTTACTTTTGAAGGAAGGAAATAAAAAACAAAACCTGGTGAGAAGATGTACATTAAAAGAACTGTCTCATGCCCATTACATTATTTCATGTAAAAACAAAAAAAAGGAAAAAAACATGGAAGAACCACTTCAGCTTTCAGAGAATCACTGATGTAAGGATATGAAATTTGAAACACTCAAACACATTATTTATTGAGTTTACCTAATGTCATGGAATGTTTTACATTTTTTGCTTGTATCAATTCATTTAATTCTCACCACAACCCTGTGTAATAAAAGCTCTTGTTTCCCCCATTTTACAAATGAGGAAACCTCAGCTCCCAGTGGAAAAGCTCTGAACCCCTACGCCATGGTCTCTGATAGACAACGAGCTTTAAAGTGAGATGACCTAAAGTTTATTACACAGGGAAATGAAAATATATTTTAAATTTAATTATCAGTGAACATAGAAACAGATTCCAGAAAAAAAGTCCATTTTTCTTGAATAATCCAGATTGTTACAAGCCTCAAATTTGTTTGGATTTGTGTGAGAACACATTGACGTGATTAAATCGCTATTCAGTTCACATTTTTTCCCCAGACCACTAAATCTATTTTTCATCATTCTTTTAATCTTCACTTTCTTGAAAGTGAGCAAGATAAAATGTAACCCTGTTTTGGAACAGACAAATAATTTCCAAGAGTCATTTGCTTTGTTATTTGATAGGTGTTAAGGAAAAGAATTCCTAAAGACAATTAGAATCATGACCAAATTGGGCCTTGAAAAACATAGCAGTGCAATCGCAGCTGGCGGCGGGCTCTGAGCTGGCCAGCAGCCTGCAGCGTGGGACTGGGTGTTCCACTAGGCTTGGCTCCCCTCCAGGGAGCTGTCAGTTGCTGGCTTCCCACAGTGCCAAGCACTCGGCAGGTGCAGAAAGGTTCAAGGTTTCTGTTCCCCAGTAGTGCTGAGGGCATGCAGGTCATCTGACAGGAAGCAGGAGGAGTACCCCTCAGCCCAGGCACAAGGGGAGTGGAGCTCCTGCTCTGGTTTGGGGCGAGCACTGTGTTGACAGGGCTGTGAGAACTGCTACTCCGCCAGGGTCTTCCTTTGCCTGGCCTCTGTGAGCAGTGGAGAGTTTGCAGGGTCTTCTGGAGAAGTAGGACTGGGACACTTCCATTTTGGAGGCTTCTAGTGTTGGAGCTTTTTGTTTTGGCTCTTTTAAAGAAAAAAATGCCAAGTTAGAGTTTTAGAAATTATACTTTATCTTGCATCTCTACATTAAAAAAACATTGCTTTTAATCTGCAAAAAATGAAATGCTGTATAACTGTGGCACTTGCATAAGGCAAATAACATTTACAGGATTTATTTAAGAATATTAGATTCTAATGAACTAACTAGTGGCAGAGGAAGCTGATTATGGATGAAATGTTTAAAACTACCTGATGGAAATATTTTTTGGCTACTCCTGACAGGGCATCTTTGTAACTGTATCCTAAAACTGGGAATGAGGGAGCAACACAGGCCTGGGGTAGGGGCAAAACAAAGATTACCAAATAAGATTTAGGGAATTGCTGTGATTTTACAGAATCCAGAATAAATGAAAGAGAGACATGGACACTGGTCATTTCCTCTTGACTGGGGCAACTAATGCTTTGTTTCATCAGTTTAAATAACAACCCTTTGAAGCCCTTTGAAAGTTGCAGGAGAATTCTACAACTTTTTCCCCTTCCTGGAATAGAGCTGAAACACTATCGGCTTTCCAAAATCATTTGTGCAATGGAGTCAGGAAGTCACTCTAGTTTACAGTATGCGTTTCCTCCTTCACCCCCTAACTGTCCAAGAACCCCAGGGTTTATGTCATCCAAAGGGGTCATTTCTGTTTCCAAAGACAGAGAGATGGAGAATATGGAGGATGTGACCGATATACTGTCACATGCCCCACCTCATTTTCTGCTGCAGCAGTCTCTGTCACCACAACATTGTGTTACTAGTGCAAAAGGTCTGATGCTTCCTGGTGCACTGCTGCAATCATCACCCTGTCGGGATAGGTCTCTGCTCAGGTCATGGCGATTCCCAGAAGAAGATGAAGCTCACTCCCTGGCCTTGGTCTTGGCGGACAGGGCATTACAATTGGATTTCCAACATTTCTCCAGTAGTTGCCAAGACCCACCCAGCATCCCATGATGGGCAGGAAAAGACAACCTTCCAGTTTCAGCTGCAAAGTGGCCCGTCTCCCACCCAGAAGAAGATATTGACATTGAACTTTTTCTCTCATAGTGTGTCTGGTTCTCCATGGGGACCATTTGTGCCATATCTGAGCATTTCAATTGGGGTCATCTTGATTCATCAAATAGATTCTAACTATGCTGAATCTCAAATGAAAAAGGAAAAGATTTTGTTCTCTCCTTTCTCTCCATGGATACCTGCTTAGTTTATAATCCTGTAATGAAGAGACCACTCAACAGATTCTGAAGAAATGAAGATAAAGAAGAAATAGGTTCTTTGTAATAAGTCCCAGTTTTCACCTAAACAGAGAAGCAAGTGGATAAATTATAAAAAACAACCCCTGTTAAACCAACAAAACCATTCTGTATGGTCCAGTTACACACAGAGCACCATGATTAAATGCTCTGGAACCAAACCACTAGGTTTGTTCAAATTCTAACTTTATTTCTTGAATTTGGGCATGGCCTTTAACCTTCTGTACCTCAATTTCTTCATATGGGGAATGGAACAACGGTGAAAATGAAATATACCAATTTTAAAGGATTTTTCTGAGATGCATCATATTGTTTATGCAGCAAGTAAGTATATACAACATACACTTTTTCTTGTAAAACAGGATCATGGTAAACTTAATTTGTTATTATAAAAATTTCAATTAGATTTAGGTAAAACTTTGTGACTGTCAGATTTGTTTAGATGAAAATTCTGATACATATTTGTCAATTTGATATGTTTTAGTTAGCATGATATACATTTTATTGCAAAATGCTAGACTGGATGAATCACAAGCTGGAACCAAGATTGCTGGGAGAAATATCAAAAACCTTGGACATATAAATGATACTATAATGGCAGAAAGCAAAGAGGAACTAAAGAGTCTTGATGAGGGTGAAAGAGGAGAGTAAAAAAGCTGGCTTAAAACTCAACATTCAGAAAACTAAGATCATGGCATCTTGTCCCATCACTTCTTGGCAAATAAAAGGAGAAGTGTTAGCAATGACAGGTTTTATTTTCTTGGGCTCCAAAATCACTGAGGACAGTGCCTGTAGCCAGGGAAATGAAAAGATGCTTGCTCCTTGGAAGAAAGCTATGACAAATGTAGAGACTGCGTTACAAGGCAGAGACATCACTTTGCCGACAGAGGTCCATATAGTCAAAGCTGTGGTTTTTCCAAAGGTTATGTACAAATGTGAGAGTTGTACCATAAGGAAGGCTGAGCACCAAAGAACTTATGCTTTTGAATCATGGTGCTGAAGAAGACTCTTGAGAGTCTCTTGTATTGCAAGGAGATCAAACTAGCTAATCCTAAAGGAAATCAACCCTGAATATTCATTGGAAGGACTGATGCTGAAGCTGAAGCTCCAATACTTTAGATACCTCATGCAAAGAGCTGATTCACTGGGAAAAAAACCTTGAAGCTGGGAAAGATTGAGGGCAGGAGGAGAAGGGGGCAACAGAAGATGAGATGGTTGGATGGCATCATTGACACCATGGACATGATTTTGAATAAACTCTGGGAGATAGTGAAGGACAGGGAAGCCTGGCATGCTGCAGTTCATGGGGTCACAAAGAGGTCAAACACAACTGAGCAACTGAATAACAACAACACTTTATTCCAGAAAGGATTTAGATGATTTTCATATACATCACTAAATGTAATTTTTGAGCAATAAGAATTCCAAAGTGCTTTGCATCATTTCATCAGTGCTGCCTTTTGAAGTAAGGAGGCTCCAGTCACTCTAGGAAATACAGGGATGCAGGCTAAGGGATGCAGGCTACAGAGGCCAGTGAGCCGGAGTCACTGAACTAGGTATTGGTTGTCCTTTTGACCCTACAGATTAATCACCATAGTTTCACCAATCACATTGAACTTGTGGATCAATAAGTAGCTATCATGGTGTCTTAAACAACAAGATCTCATAGACTCTGTCTATATAGGGTAAATTAAAACGAAACAGAAAGGAAACTCTGAACCTGGGAATTCTATTTTAGTTTCCCAGGCTGAACAGCCTTCCTTGAGTAACTTGTGTTGTGTCCTAACTCATGTTGTGTCCTTGAGTAACTCATGTGACCTCATGTTGTGTCCTTGGCTTTAATTATGAATTGGTATAGGAGTGAGTGAGTGATCATTGCTCAGTCGTGTCTGACTCTTTGCGACCTCATGGACTGAAGTCCAGCAGGCTCCTCTGTCCATGGAATTCTCCACGCAAGAATACTGAAGTGGGTTGCCATTTCCTTCTCCAAACTGGTATAAGAAATGACCATCAAATAGATATTTTGGAAAAAATTATAGCTAAAAATAATGACCATGATGTCATTCAGTTATAATTCTGTGAGCCTTTGAATGACAAACTCTTCTAAGACCGGGGTGGAGGGAGGATTTTTTTCCCCAGGTAAACTTGGATGTCAACTTTTGTCAAATATCAGACTATAAGAATAAATAACCTTTTAGACTTTGACAGCCAATATATTCAGAATTGCTTTTAGTTCCCAGATACAATAACAAATTCCCACCTACTGTCTCTTCTATTTTTTCTATTTCAAACATTCTCTTGATTTACAGATTTTAATTATAAACTATCTATTGTAGGGGAAATAGTTACAAATAAGTAAATAACCTACTGTTCTACTTACTGTGCTCTACTGCCTTTCTAAATGGAACTCTTTTATGTAGTACATAGATTGGTATAGACTTCATCTGAAGAAAAATTTTCTTAGGGTTCAAATATACTAAACTATAGTTTTAATTCTACAGAGAACATCTGGCTTTTAGGATATCATCAATGAAAATTTAATCTGGTGTTATAAATTCTATTGTTTCTAAAAAAGCTTCAGCAGGAAAAATGTAAAAGCACCAAAAAAAAAATAATAAAAAATAATGATTTTTTATAAAAATCAGTTTTAGAAAATCCCAGATTCATTGGCTTTCACATTCATGACAAAGTTATATTTTGAATATTATTCATAATTGTTCCAGTTCATTAGTGGCATTAATAAGCTCCTGCTTTGTACAGATTGAGGATCCTTAAGGCTTCACTTTGGAGAAGGAAATAGCAAACTACTCCAGTATTCTTGCCTGGAGAATTCCACGGACAGATGAGCCTGGCAAAGGGTCGGCCATGACTGAGTGACACACACAAGGCTTCCCTTAAAACTACGAGAAAGTACTTTTAAGTTACAGAAGAGCCTTCAGGGTGCCAGACTCCAGCTAGATACAATTGTTAAGAATATACCACTAATGATGAGCTGAAAATGAGAGGGACTGAAAAATTGAGCTTTCAGATATCATTTCAATGCAAAAGGAGTAAGAATGGTTCCACAATATAAAAACAGAGTTTTGCCTCTAAATCAAAATTAACTTACAACTGGAAGGGTATCTCAATTTCCTGCTTTTATCTAATCTGAATATAAGCAAATAACTTCAGAGGGAATGAGAGAACCCAAGAGTTCCTGGGAATTCTGAAAGCCTCGAAGCGATTCTGTTTTTTATAGCTGTCTATGGCCACCTCCGGAGAAGGCAATGGCAAGCCACTCCAGTACTCTTGCCTAGAAAATCCCATGGATGGAGGATCCATGGGCTGTAGTCCATGGGGTCGCTAAGGGTCAGACACGACTGAGCGACTTCACTTTCACTTTTCACTTTCACACATTGGAGAAGGAAATGGCAACCCACTCCAGTGTTCTTGCCTGGAGAATCCCAGGGACGGGGGAGCCTGGTGGGCTTCCGTCTATGGGGTCACACAGAGTCGGACACGACTGAAGTGACTTAGCAGCAGCAGCAGCAGCATGGCCACCTCATGCGAAGAGTTGACTCACTGGAAAAGACTCTGATCCTGGGAGGGATTGGGGGCAGGAGGAGAAGGGGATGACAGAGAATGAGATGGCTGGATGGCATCACCGACTCGATGGACATGAGTTTGAGTGAACTCCGGGAGCTGGTGATGGACAGGGAGGCCTGGCGTGCTGCGATTCATGGGGTCGCAAAGAGTTGGTCACGACTGAATGACTGAACTGAACTGAACTGATTATGCAGTGCTACACTGATTTCTGATTTATCATTAGTGATATGTAACAATAGACTGTAAAGTTTATGGACTCCTTATAAGGTTCTAAGCCCTTTATGTCTATTATATGCATCCCCTTCAATTAATTTCATCCAGCGACTCTCAGTGGGGGTAATTTTGTCTCTCAGAGAGTATTGGGCAATCTCTGGAGACACTTTTGGTTGTCATAACTTGGGGGAAGGGTAGATACTGGCATCTAAGGAAGAAGAAGAAGCTAGAGATGCTGCTAACCCTCCTACAATGCACAGGGCAGTCCCCCACATCAAAGAGTTATTCAGTCCCAAATGTCAATAGTGCTGAGGTAGAAAGACCATCACTGAAGACATTCAACAACCCTTGGAGGTGGGTATTATTAACCGCCTTTTCAGAAAAGAGAACTGAGACACAGAAAGGTTAAGTAACTTACCCAAGGCCATACAGCTAAGAAAGCAGTGGAACCAAGATTGAAAAACTAGCTCTCTGTTGCCTCAAAATCCAATCTCTTTCCACTACACTCTGTTGCTCTCTCTTCAGGGAATTTTGATGACCATGTGTAGATTCTGAGTTTGGGAGGGTGGACATCCTTTTTAATTCCATATCCCTGCCTTAGCATTGAGTGCTTGCTTGCTGACAGATTAATGGCAATGATTCATCTCTTGACCATCTTCAGATTTCCCCTTTGGAATGGCATTTCAACTATTATGTCAGTAACCCCTAGAGAAAATTGTTTGATTGTACACAGTATTACTAAATAAGAGATGAGTCGAAAGGAAAACAGAAGACACAATTCGTGTGTCCAAGGAGGTTGTGGGGAAGAAAGGTTATGTATGGATATAAACAGAAGTATTGGTGCATGTGTGTTTATAAACATGATTTTCAGACCAAACAGAATGTTGGAAGTGGTAACAAATGATAATCTGGCTTAGTCACGTACCAAGACACCTCTCTCTGGGTCTGAAACATCTTTGTGAGATTCAGTGTGTGTTGGCATCACTGCCTGAGGGGCACAGGAAGAGCCTCAGCTGCTCTTACTCTTCGAGGTTAGATACATTTATAAGCAGAGCCAGTCTATGCATGTGAAGCTGACAAGACTTTGCCCCTCTCTTGTTTTGCGACTTTGTCCTTATTCCTACTTTTCCAGGTCTTAGTGTGCTCATGGTCACGCTCTGCTTATCACTATTAAAGCCTGTTCTCAGGGAAGAATCTGAGGAACACAGTCAAATTGAACATAATGGATAACTATAGTGCACTTTCACGCTGGAGATATCTAATGATGAAACTTCAGCCATCATGTGATGGCAGAGTGAATAATGTAGAATAGGAACATGAGATGAAGGGTATCTCATGAACTTTCATAACTTGAGATCATTTAAGGAAGCACATGGCACACTGCTGAACACATAGTAGGTACTAAATAAATGTTGACTTCCTTTCCTTCTCCTTCTCCTCTTCTTGCTTCTTTTTAATATACCTTGAAAATGATGCTACACTGTTATACCCATGTTCAGAGCATTTTTCACAATAGCTAAGACCCATCCATCAAAAAATGAATGGATAAGCCAAATGTGATATATATGTACAATGCCATATTATTCAGCCTTAAAAAGGAAAGAAATGCTGAACCATGCTACAACGTGGAAAAACCTTGAGGACATAAGTCAGCCACAAAAGACAAATACTGTATGATTCCATATAGATGAAGTACTTAGAGTCAAAATCATAAAAATAAGAAAGTATACCGGTGGTTGCTAGGGCTGGGGGGAAGGGAGAATGGGAGTTATTGTGTAATGGGTATAGAGTTTCAGTTTCACAAGATAAAAAGGGTTACTGTGATAGTGGTGGCTGTTGCACAACAATGTGAATGTGTGACCAAATTGTATGTACACTTGAGAATGGTTCAAGATAGCAAATTTTATGCTGTATGTATTTTACAATAAAGAAACCATACAAATGACCATCTAATCTTCTCTATCGAAGATCAGTTCTGCTTAAAATGTCACGAAATTCTGTGGGGAAAGTATATGTAGTGGTTACATGCTTGTTCTCAGACAGTAGTCGGTTTAAGTTGAAATCTCAGTTTTCTCTGTTACTATTTACTGTGAAACTTCCTTGGGAAATTTCTAAACTTTTTGTACCCCAGTTTCTTCACCTATAATATATAGATAATAACAAATGTAGTATCTTATGAAGGTGTTATAAGGATTAAAAAAGGCAAAGCGTTCTGTGTATTTAGCATGGCACTTTATGTATATGGTAAGTGCTTAACAAATGTAAGCTATTATAACATTAAATACAATTTTGTGAGCTGATATTTGAGCAGCTTGGAGACAAGAGCTTCACTATTTCTTACTACCAATTCTTGATATCTCAAAGACACAATTAGGAATTCAGTCATGACCTTCAGCCATATTTGAACAATTCCCTGGTGCATAAATCTACATTCCCACATTAGGATGTACCTGGATGCAAGCCTTAAAAGTCATGTCTCAGTTAGTTCATTTGTTCATGTCAGCTAACCATGCTAATGTTCTGAACAATAGTGATGTCTTACTGATGCCAAGAACAAATTTGGGAGGTAAGATTTTATGATAAATATCTAGGGTCTTCCAATGTACATGTGTGTACACATACTTAAAATGGAATATTATAGTTAGATGTCATATATTAAAAGTGTGTAACTCCAGTAGCTACTTGTTTTCAGTTTTCTGCTTTCTTCTCTCATTTTTAAAGAGGTCTAGCAATTATGATTGCATGAAACTAATGTGAGAAGAAAGACTGGTTACACCAGTGTAAGTGATGGTATATAAGTACATGAGGGATGATTTGATTAGCAGCAGTATTACCCACTGATAGGAGTGATGGTTTGAAATCAGACATGAGTTTAAATGTTAGCTCTACCATTACAGGCATTTACTTCTTTTTTCTGTTTCCTCTACTGAAAATTGGGGAGAATAACACCTATTTACATGGTTGTGGTAAGAATTCCATGAGATGATGTCTAGCAAACAGTAAGAAATCAAGAAATAGTCACTAAGTTATTTATTCTTTCTAGAGGAATGAGATTGACAAATATTTGGGGTCTCTAAGGCATATTACTTGGTCAGCTTCTATGATCTTATTTGGAATTTAATTCTTAATCTTTTTATTGTCACTTGTTCTTTGAGAACAAAGAGGAAATGACTACCGCTTCATTTCAAAATGTGTGTATTACATTTGATGGGTTACATTAGCAATTATAAAGCAAACAGTAGAGTGGGAGGTGGGGAAGTGGATGAAGTGAGTTCAGTCACATACCTGGGAAAAGTCAATAATGAAGGCAGAGCCTGAATCTGTGTGCCATACTGAAGAGAGGAAAACACAGGTGCAGGGATTATGAATTAGCAATTGCTTTCTCCTGGTGTTTATGCAGTTTGCCTATCTCTTTGGTGGTATTTTATCTACTGTTAAAATTTAGGATAACAAATTTAAATATTTATAAACCACTTTAAGATTTAAAACATGGTGACATGGAAATGCAAAGGGGAGCTATAAAGACCGGATGAACCCATTTATTAATTTAAATACGTGTTCCTGTCAGTTATTAAGAAGTGCACAATTTCATTTGTACTGTATCTGGTTGACCACAGATCAGCGATAACCAATTCATAAGTAAATGCCCTTGCTTTAGGTGTAGAGGCATTACCTGTAATCAGACCAACATTTTCACTTCCATTTGAATTTTTCAATTTAAACTCGGTGTGCCCTTGTTTTTACACAACAAGATTCAGGAATTAAAGGTTTGGCTCTTTAAAAGCCATCAGACACACACAGGTCCACGAAGCAAAAGCTCAGGGAAGTTCTTGCGCCCACACCTGGGAAAGCTGAGATGCCCTTCAAGAGTTGAAGACGGCGTTTCCTGAGTCAGGTCAGAGTTAACGCGCTACCTTCGCTTCAAAGATTGGATTCCTTTCAGCGTATTAGTCATGATGTTTTGCTGACCGAGAGTTGGAACTCTGTATGAGGGCGGGTGAGTTTACATTCTGTCCGGTCGTCATCCTCGTAGTTGCTAACACGCACAAAAGATTTCTTAAAAAACGCAAACTGGACTGAAAAAAAAACTTAGGGCAGAAAAGGAGCAAATTCTGGGCGGGTAGTGGACAAAGCGGTAATTCCTCTCACCTTATAGGAATTGCCTTCACCTACGTCTCCTAAGGGACCACACTTGGCACTCACCTAAGCCTGAGACTAACAAGCTTGCTTCTTCCCTCTGACTCGCCAAGGAAGCGCTAAGGTGAAGGCAGCTGCCGCTGTCGCGGAACCGTCCGGCTCTCTGAGGCTGCCTTTTGCTAACCGGAGGGGCAGATTTTCGTTCCCCTTTCGAAATGCACCTTGCAAACGCAGCACGAACGCGGCTAGGATCTCGGGAAAAGGGAGGAGGCAGATGGCTCGGGGGAGTTGGCCTCGGCGCGCCGCGGGTCCCGCGGAGCCCGGCGCGCAGGAGGCTCCCCGGGGCGCTGCTGCTCCTGCCGCTGGCTCCTCCTGTCCTCGCGCGTCCGAGTCTGGAGGAGAGCGGCCGCGACGGTGGCCCCCACCTGCGGGCTGGGCTCGGCCGGATGGTAGGGACGCCGACCTGGAAGGAGCGCGCGCGCGAGGGAGGGAGGCGCGGGGAAAGCGAGCGAGGCAAGGAGGCAAGAAGCAAGGGGCGGTCGGGGTGGAGGAAGCCGCCAGGGCGGATTTGAGGCCCGGCCGGGCAGCGCCCAGCTTTTAACCTGGGCAGTGGAGGCGGGGGAAAGGAGCGATAGGAAAGGGGAGGTGTGTGCGGTAGGGGTGGGTGGGGGGAGTTGGGAGCAAGTGACATCACAGCAGGTCAGAGAAAAAGGGGCGAGCGGCAGGCAGAGAAGAGTAGGGCTTTTGGCACCAGGAGCTCTTGCCCGGCCTGCCCCGGCAGGGACCTCGGTGCCCCCAGAGACCATGCAGAGGTCGCCTCTGGAAAAGGCCAGCGTCGTCTCCAAACTTTTTTTCAGGTGAGAGGGTGTCCCGTTGAGCTTTGTAAGCACACGTGCCCAGGAAAGAGGAGGACGAGTGTATGGGTTGGGTTTGGGGGAAAGAGGATTAGTTTTTTTTTTTTTTTAAAAAGGTGCCGTATCATTCATTGTTATGGAGAAGGAGGATTTTGTGGCATAAGATAGAAAACATAAGGAAGAGATAATAAACTGAAGCTCATTGTTTGAATAGAGTCTTAGCTTAACACTGAAGTTTTAACTACTTGCAACTGAAAATTATCCTCTCAAGACCCAAATGTGCTACTGTGCAATTGTTTTCTTGGATTTTTCTAGGAAATTTGTGAATTATAAACTTGTTAGTAACAAATACTTAAATTTGGCCCCTATTTCCCCCCCTCCTCATGCCTTGGAAACTTAGAAATCTTGGTTCACCTACAGATGCCATGCCTGCGTGTGATAGGTGCTCAGTTGACTGAATTTTGACCATTTTTAGGGTAGAAGTATAAAGTGGGTAGTATGTATTTAAAGTTTTTATTGTTATGATACTGAATATATCTAACAAGTATTTGCCACAATTCCAGTATTCTTTCTTTTAAGAATGAGAGCAAATCCTTTGAAATACCTTTTTTTAAAAGCCAATTCTACAAGCTATAAATTTTAAAAGAGGGGTCAGAATTACCATGGAAATGTGAAACCTTGGGAATAGATACTGAAGTTAAACCCACTGACATTTAATCAATTGTCCTCTTAGCGTACTTTGCCTGTGATGAGCCATAAAACACAAGTTCATCTTGTGAACTTCATCTAATGAGAATTTAAAAGTTCAGAGTCTTAGGCAAAGTGTAATTAGATGTAGCATTTCATATTTGAAGTATTCTTTGGATACTGTATCTACTTTATTCCTGTTATACTTGTATGAATGAATGAATAGGTATATTCATATCTCATGGGCTATTACTTAATTCATAAGTAGCCAATGAATCAGCATACTTAGGTATCAGAAAAGCCAAATACATAATAAATATGCCCGTATGTGGGGAAGGAACTTGGCTTTCACATCTTTCTAATATTTTATTCTCTGAATGGGCAGCAAGTGCTGAACTCAGGTGCTAAGGAGAGGGCATAGGCCATTGAAGGAGAGCTCCTCCCTGTGGATGGGAGAGAAGGACTTTACTCTTTGGAACTGCCTTTGGGGTTGGTGCTTTCAGCGCCTTTTGTTATGTTACTCCATCTATACAAGTGGGATTGTCTGTTGATCTGTTTTCCTGTTATTTATGAAATCAGAATGTTAATTGGCATAAATTGTAGCCATTTTAGTAGAGCACTTGAAAGAATCTAAAAGCCATTCTGTCTAAAAAATGCAGTTTAAAAAATCAGTTTTCAGAAGAATGCATACCTCACAGCATACCTCTAAGTTCTAAGGAACTTTAAATTAACTCATTGTTGATTTAAGTTAGATCATTGTTGCTCTATCAAAGTATTTTCTGTTTTTAAAACAGATCACCCTATACAGTTTAGTTTTCAAAATGCTCTCAGGTGAATTTGTTAAAAGGTAATTATTATAAAGGCTACTAAATTTGTTAAGAGAATACTCAGTCCTGTTCTTCAAACTACTTTATAATAAGTTGCTCTAAGAATAGGTATATTTGAAAAAGTTTAGGTCCTACTATTTATAGGAACTGACAATCACCTAAAGCACCAGTGATTATAAACTTCCTTCTGGGTGGTTATTCTGGAAGGGTAAGAAACTTGTTTTCTGCGTTGGATTATACAATACTGGAAGGCTTTGGACTCAATTTTTTTTCATTCAGATCCCCAACCTGCTACTTAGTAGCTCTGTGACGGAGGCCAAGTCCCTTAACATCTCTGTTTTGTGTGACTTGACCTTGAAAACTTGGAGACTAATAGGACTGATGTCTTAAGTGTGTGAAAGTCCCTTAGTCGTGTCTGACTCTTTGTGACCCAATGAACTGTAGCCTGCCAGGCTCCTTTGTCCATAGAATTCTCCCGACAAGAATACTGGAGTGGGTAGCTGTTCCCTTCTCCAGGGGATCTTCCCAACCCAGTGATTGAACCCAGGTCTCTCGCATTGCAGGTGGATTCTTAGCAATCTGAGTCACCAAGGAAACTTAATTTATTGAGAAAATGCATGTAGTTAGCCTAGTAAATGTTTATTGCTTTTGTTCAGTTCAGTTCAGTTCAGTCGCTCAGTCGTGTCCGACTCTCTGGGACCCCATGAATCACAGCACGCCAGGCCTCCCTGACCATCACCAACTCCCGGAGTTCACACAAACTCATGTCCACAGAGTCGGTGATGCCATCCAGCCATCTCATTCTCCGTCGTCCCCTTCTCCTCCCGCCCCCAACCTTTCCCAGCATCAGAGACTTTTCCAGTGAGTCAACTCGTCACAACTGCAATACTGCTATTGTTACTCTTATTAATTACCATATTTTTACATTCTTTACTGTGTACCTTGTTTATATAAATATTCATCTTTGTTGAAATAAGTTTATGACAATCCACCTGGATATGCAATGAATGGCCTAGATGAGAATTTAGGTAAAATCTCATCTAACATGGCCTTACCGGATACACAGGAAAAAAAGTCATATGCTTGTGTAATATGTTGTTAAATGTCTTAGACTTGAACTTTTTGAGTATGATCCAGTCAGTTTCAGAGTCATAAAAGAGTATAGCTGTTATGGGCTGGATTATAGATTATATTAAGTATCTCTTTTATTGTCTGGATTTTGTTATTGGAAAGACTAATAAAGTTTAGGAAAAATTTAAATACTTTTCTTAATTTTGCTTGAGTTTTACAACAAGTATGAAATTTGAAAGACACCCAAAATGTCATAATGCATAAAATAATAATAGTTATAATGTCAGTATTATAAACATAATCTAAAAGATAATTTCACCACAAAAATTCAAATTATTTGTATCTCAGAGACCAAGTTACATTAACATAAAGCTTTTATGAAATGCAAAGGTTTTTTAAACTACAGGTGATAATATTTGCATAGAATTTATAATTTATATACCAGTGCAATTGATTTACAAATGTTTTCCAAGAGAGATTATGTTTTTCATTTTTGAGCAATTTGTCAAGTTTACACTTTCTGCTGCTGCTGCTAAGTCACTTCAGTCGTGTCCAACTCTGTGCGACCGCATAGATGGCAGCCCACGAGGCTCCACCATCTCTGGAATTCTCCAGGCAAGAACACTGGAGTGGGTTGCCATTTCCTTCTCCAATACATGAAAGGGAAAAGGGAAAGTGAAGTCACTCAGTCATGTCCGACTAGTAATGATCCCATGGACTGCAGCCTACCAGGCTCCTCTGTCCATGGGATTTTCTAGGCAAGAGTACTGGTGTGGCTTGCCATTGCCTTCATTCCGTCCCTTCTCCTATGCCCTGATTTTCCCATATTCTCTTTAGATGTTATTGTGTATCAAGCCATGGGTCAGATGACACAACTTGAATTTTGATCATGGTTTTCATTCCAGAAGTCTAGATCTATACTTGAGGAAAATACCTGCAGAATCCATGTATACAATGCCACAAATTTCTTACAAGACTGGATTTAGGGACCCCAATAAATTCCACAGATGAGTCTCAAATAAGACCAAAAAGTAAACAATGTTAGACTCAAAAAAGTATAAAGATGTTTAATCATAATTTGTTAACAGTCAAGGGCTACTTAAGTTTAGGTATTATTCAAAAAATGTATTGCAAACTTTAAAGACATTTTTTTTTAAAGACATTTCTTAATGAAGAGAAACATAAGTGCTTTGAGCAACAGAAGATGATTATAATAAATATGTAATCAAAGACCCATAAAGATAACAGTTTTGAAGAGGACCACACCTATTTGCTTATATGAGTTACAGTATATGTTGAAAAAAATCCATCACAATGACTTTATATTTACTTTCTGCAAGGCAAGAGGAAATCTGAAATTATGGCAGAGCCATCAGTATTTTTGCAGTTCGTCAGGGGAATTTATAGAAATTTTGCCAAAGGAGACTAGTTGTCCACTCAAACAAGGGCCTGTTCCTGTACTGATCGATACACGTAGTATCTCAGGTTTGCCTCTCAGACAAGGCTTAGACTATCCAAATGTAAAGAAACAGCTGCATGAAACAGAAGGCCAATATGAGATGCACAATTCATATTGAGATGGACTGCTGCTAAGGGACATTTAATACCACAAGTTCATTTAGTCAATCAGTGGGCAAACACCATCCAGCGAAGACAGCCCAGGGTTCCTATACATTCTCTTGACTTTGTCTCTTGTAGGAATACCACTTTGGGGACAGGGGCCCCTCCCTCTTGAACAGTATTGCCTGAACACTGACAAATGTTGACTCATTACACCAGTCCCTTAAAATTCCTTTCTATCCATCTGTGTTTTGCTAATCATGTTCTTATGATACACATTTTTAACTTGGGATATGTGTCAGTTTTGATTGATTCAACTCTCAAGAGTTCTTGAAGTACCTCTTTTGCGTGATATTACTAAAATTATATATGTTTTATTATATAAATTTTATGCATATATATATATATATATACTTTTATTTTTGTTTTGCAAGTTTAAAAAATTTGTCCTTGGTTATGAAGTGTATTCCAATAGTTTTTATATGTTAGTTCAAATTATTACTTAACTCTCTGGGAAAACTCATAACACATAACATACAGTGTAACTGTAATTTTCTATTCCTTGCTAAAGTGAGAAGTGGAATCAGTTTTATTAACTGCTTCTCAATATTTTGTGTTTGATGTGACAGTCAAAATATCCTCTAGAGACAACTGATACACTGGAGAGATCATGGTTTTTCCCTTGTGTTTCATAGGAAGAAGTAGAACTTCGTGTGATAATATTCAATGCATAAATGTTAAAACTTGTTTAAAAGGCCCTTAAATGATCTTGACTATAAAATGTGTTGTTATTGTCAGTGTCGTTTCACAGGAACCTGTAATTTCAATGATAGAGCTACAATATAAATATAGGATTGCAAAACCATCAGGGAAGGGTGTTAACCATTTAGCATGCAGCTGTGTGTTGTTCGGCAAAACTTTGAAAACACCTCTGACTCAGTAGCAATTTTGGCAATTTTGATTCCACTGATTCCACATACATCTTTATAGGGCTCTTCCCTAGAGCAAAATCCCTGCAATGCAATGAGATCAAGAAGGGAAAGCAGGTTATGATGGATGTCTAGTAGTTTGGGGACCCAGACTGAAGGCTTACTTTATAAATATGTTAAGTGGGTTATCACGAAGCAAAGCATTACTATTTCAGGTGCTTCTCTTCAGCTCCTAAGATTTTACCTTGTGGCTGTTTGAAAGTAAAATTAGCCTTACAAAGCAGCTTTGCTATTGAGCCTGAGAGTTTAGGTTTCTTGTAGCAGGAAAACTGTAGAAATTCAGTTAGGGTCCTGAACTATCTGTTTTCACTGCTGTATCCAAGTTTCAAAACTTGTCTAGTTTGCTATTCTTCGTGCAGCTCTGTTAGCTTATTGCTATCTTTTAACATCAATGACTGTTTCATATTGTAAAGTCCTGGATGTCAGGGCCTTCTATGACTTGTTTAGTAGAGTATTCAGAACATTTCAAGACTCCTGCATGTAGTGGTTCAGTAAATATTTGTGATGATGATAATACCATGGTGATCTGTGGAGACTTACAGATATTGTAGATTGCTGACATTCAACAGTCCTGTAATGGAACATTATTCTGAAAAAGAGGTGTCAAAGCAAAACCAGCAGAACCCTGGACAGACTTTTTAAAATACTTAGACTAGCTAATCTATGAAATATTTCTTATTTCCCTTTGTAACCAAGCCTTTGCCTTGTTTGAAGACCTGCTTGCTAATACCTTGCTGATGGGTTCAAGAAATAGATTTGATCATTTTTGCTAAGTCCTTGTAGTTAGGATTCTTAGCTCTCAAGCTGGACAACTGGGCTCCGTTATAATCAGATAAATCTCCCTTAGGTTGCTTCAGAGGACTGAGTCAGAGCAATACTTTCTCTGTAGGTTATGATTCAGGTCAGCTTGGAGGATGCCTTATTTCACGAATTCACTACCTTTTGTATTCTCTGCGAGGCAGTATGAATGTTGAGGTGGACAAGGAAGAAATTGCTGCTGTCTTCATGGAATGAGTTCTCTCAAAGCCAGATTTTCAATGGCTTATAGCAGCTGTCCCCTGGACGTTCAATCCAGTCTTAGACTGGTTAAGGAAGCCTTGCTTCAGGAGTGACTAAGTTGACACCTAAAGGAGATCATTCAGATAAAAAGGGTTGGGATGGGTCAGGAAAAAAGTGAAAACTGAAGCAGCAGACTCTGTGTAAGACTGACAGCAAGACTGAGCATGGCACTTTCAAAGGAGTCAAAGAAGTTCCCTGTAACAGGAGTCTAAATGTGTGATAGAGGTTTGTGGGTGTTGGGTCTGAAACTGTGGCAAGGGCCAGATCCAAGGGGCTTGGTGAGCTTTGTCTGGGCTTTATCATATTGGAGGTGAAAAGCTGTGGATTTCAACCAGGAAAGTGACATGTCCAGTTCAAAGCTGTTGCAAGTTTGCAAAAGAAATCAATTGCGATAGAGAAAAAGAGATGGATTTGAAAGACATTAGGAGGTAAAATCAACAGGTTTGGCAGTTGGTTAGATGTGGAAAGTGAAAAAGAAGAATCGAGGATGCTGCCTAGATTTGCTGACTTGGGTGGCAGAGGGTGATGGTGCTGCTGTTGCGTGAGGAGATACAGTTGGAGGAAGCGACTCAGGTGGAGGTGAAGGTCTACGCAGACTCTCAGCTTATATCATCATATGTGAAACGAATCGCCAGTCCAGATTCGATACATGGTACAGGATGCTCGGGGCTGGTGCACTGGGATGAACCAGAGGGATAGGATGGGGAGGGATGTTCCCCTGTTCAAGATGGGGAACACATGTACACCTGGGGCAGATTCATGTCAATGTATGGCAAAACCAATACAATAATGTAAAGTAATTAGCCTCCAATTAAAATAAATTAAAAAAAAAGATAAAAAAGGAAATGATGCATTTGGCTCAAGGCCAGGTAATGTGATTGTGTGAAAACATTGAAGTGATTTAGAGCTTTAGGTAGGAGATATTTGGATATCTGAGATGATAGTAAGCGTTGTAAATACTTCCTTCACAGTGTTCAGTGAAGTCCAGGGTGGTACCTAGGGAAGAATTTAAAGTGCCCACTTTTTTGGCTTCATTGTGATATGGAGTCACCTGAGAGTGGGTCAGAAACAAGCAGCTGTATACTAGGGACAGCACTGGTTAAATTCTACCTAGAATTCTCCCACTGCCTTACAAACCCACCCAGTCATATATGAAGTGCCCTCACCTCACCCTAACCGCACACCTTTAAATAGTGGTTTTTACACAGCTGATTTTTGTGATCATACACATTTAAGAAGGTATCAAAATCTGGGACTTCAGGTATTGTCTGCAGTGATTGAGTAAATAAGATCACACCTACTGTCATGAACTAGTTTTTTTGGTGTGTTAAAGAAAAACAGTTTTCTGGAATATAATCTGAAAAAAATATAACTAAAAAAGGTAATGCACTGATTATTACCCCAAAAAAAGTGTTTCAAAATTGCAGAAATATATAATGTAGAATGTGAAAGCCCATGGGTAACACTGTGGCTCCAATATATATTTTAAAGTCTAGTTTGAGGCATAATAACACTATTAAATTTTATTAACCTGAAAAAAAGATTCTCATATGATTATGTACCATTGTTTTATGTTAAAACTTTGAGCTGTTAAAGCACACAACTTTCTTTCTTAGTGTTGTCTACAGAGGTACAGCTGCCTTCCACCCAACTTCACACCCAGCCCCAACACCTAGTGAAATTTTTAACTGAAGTTGATAACTTCAAAAGGGATCTAAGAGTTTTTCATCTATTACCAGTCATACCATTCTGTGAAAATTAGGCTTAATAAGCAAAATCTAGAGGTGCTGACCAGCAGCAGCAGAGGTGCTGACAGCTGGGTTTCCAGAAGATTCAAGGCCAGACATTGAAACCCAGTATAGGTTATGGGAGAAACAAGAAAATGAAGCCTCTGCTGACCAGAATTAGCAATCCTTGTTCTAGAGGCACCATACTGGAGAAACTTTATAGTAAATGTTCTTTGCGCATTTTATTTATTTTAAGCCTCTCTATGAATCCTGGAAAATAGAGCAACAACAACAAAGCTGTACTTTTTTCCAGCCAAAATCTATTGTTTTACTTTCAATCAGGGATTGGCAAACTTTTTTGGTAAAGGGCCAGTTAGCGTATAAATATTTTCAGTGTTGACCATTGTCAACTCTGCCATTGTGGGAAAGCAGCCATAGACAGGATGCAAACAAATGGTCATGGCTGTGTTCCAATAGAACTTTATGGACCCTGAAATTTGAGTTTCATATAATTTTCACACATCATAAAATATTTTTCTTTAAAAAATTCTTTTGTAATAAGCTTCAAAATTTATAGCTTTAAAATTACTTAGTTTAAAATAAAGATCTAGAAAAAAATTTCAAGGCTCATTTGTAATTAACGTTAGTGTATTCAATAACTGAGTAATTTAAAAAGTAAAAAATTTAGACATGCAAAATGGACTTCTCAGAAGAAATAATAGTTTAGGTATTATTAGATAATTTCTCAGAATAGTTTTGTCATGTAGGAACCTAGTGACCATTTCTTCTTTACTTCTCTTTTGCTTATATTTTTTATGATGTATCCTTTAATGTATAGGCTCTACCTTATCCATCTTTTGGTACCCAGCACCTGTCTGACTTCCTGTTGAATAGTAGGTTTTTTAAAATATACTTGTTGAATGGGTAAAACTTGACTAATTCAGTTTATTGTGCTTCTAAAATTTAATCTTTGATGGAAATGTAAAAATTGACTTATAGATATGAAATTTTAAAAAACTTCCCATTTGGATTTTCTGAAGATAAAATGTCTAAATTTTTTATTGATTTAGAAAATTACTAAATAAAGATCATCTCACATAATAAACTTTTCTAAAGTCAACAACATAATTCCTTGACAGCACATGTTTGATGTATTTAAAAAATATTTCCTATGAAATGTAAATATAAGATCATTACATTTAGAAATGTGTATTGTGTTTAGTCTTTGAACACAGTCTTTGGATCCATTGAGGTGTTAACTTGTAACTTGGCAGCCTTTTTGAGCTCTCATACAAGGTTTTGCTGATTCAGTAGTTCCTGTTGCTGCCAAGGGTAACGACATAACTCTTGTCTTTCCTGAGTCACAGACTGTCACTCCAGCCACCCTTAATGCTGAGTACAGTCCGATTCAGATTCTGGGATTAGTAGACATGTATGTTATTGTTAAAAAAGCAAGGAGCCACCAAATCTGCTATTAATGAAACTTTGATCAAAGTTTAGTTATTCAGTTGAGAAAGAAGTTTAGCTAAAACCAGGATTAAGAAATTCTTTAGGTAAATACTTATGCTCTTAAAATTAGAACCCTTTCGTAAATATCAGTACTTTCTATAGCTTTAGATAAGTGTGTCTCAAATTGCCAGTCATCTGTTCAAAAATATATTAAGATCTGCTGCTAAGTCATTTCAGTTGTGTCCGACTCTGTGTGACCCCATAGACGGCAGTCCACCAGGCTCCCCCATCCCTGGGATTCTCCAGGCAAGAACACTGGAGTGGGTTGCCATTTCCTTCTCCAATGTGTGAAAGTGAAAAGTGAAAGTGAAGTCGCTCAGTCGTGTCCGACCCTTAGTGACCCCACAGACTGCAGCCTACCAGGCTCCTCCATCCATGGGATTTTCTAGGCAATAGTACTGGAGTGGCTTGCCATTGCCTTCTCCGATATTAAGATCTATCTATAAATAATAAATTTTACATTAAATATGCATATTCCTAGGTACCATTCCATACCAACTAAATCCAGAATCTTCAGGAGAGGTCAACTATAGTTTTGTTTTTTTTTCCATTTCAGGTGATTCTTTTTGTGTACTAAAACCTGAATCTTTAAATCAATCTTAAAGTGGGTTTAAATGACTGAACTAGTGCTTATTAACCTTAATGAAAGATGGGAAAACTACATATTTGAGGATGAAAAATAGGATTCTGCCACAGAAGTGTGGGATATGGAGATGATTCCATCTTCTCCCAGCACCACTAAACTTTTCTAAGAATTCTCTTTTTTTAAATTTTTTATGTTGAAGTATAGTTGATTTACAGTGTTGCACCAGTCTTTGCTATATGGCAAAGTGACTCAGTTATATACATATATACATTCTTTATTTTTATACTATTTTACATTACTGTTTATCACAGGATTTGAGTGTAGTTCCCTGTGCTACACTTTAGGAACTTGCTGTTTATCCATTCTAAATGTCATAGTTTGCATCTACCAACTCCAAACTCCCAGTTAGTCCCTCTCCCTCCCTTTTCCGACTTGGCAACCATAGTCTGTTCTCTATGTCTATGAGTCTGTTTCTGTTTTGTAGATAGGTTCATTTGTGTCATATTTTAGATTCCACGTATAAGTGATATGGTATTTGTCTTTTTCTTTCTGGCTTACCTTCTTAGTATGATAATCTTTAGTTGCATCCTAACATTCTTCTTTTGTAACCTTCGGGTCCAAGGAGGAGAATTTTGAAAGTTCACATTTTTTTGGAAGTTAACAAGAGATATCATTCAACTTGGTGCAGAATTCAAAGTTTTCTATTAAATAGTTCTTAAAATCTTTGAATTTTGCCACCGGTTTACTACGTACTTTCTTTGTGCCAGAGATTATATGTATTATCTCAATGAAATCTTCAAACAGTGTTAAAAATGTGTAGTTTACAAAGATGAAAGTTTTATAAAAGGTCACCTAGATGGCAAGCCACTCCAGTACTCTTGCCTAGAAAATCCCATGGATGGAGGAGCCTGGTAGGCTGCAGTCCGTGGGGTCGCTAAGGGTCGGACACGACTGAGCAACTTCACTTTCACTTTTCACTTTCACACATTGGAGAAGGAAATGGCAACCCACTCCAGTGTTCTTGCCTGGAGAATCCTAGGGGCGGGGGACCCTGGTGGGCTTCCGTCTATGGGGTCACACAGAGTCGGACATGACTGAAGTGACTTAGCAGCAGCAGCAGCAGCTAGTTACTGTGAAGTCAAGCCATGAGCTTAGATCTCTAGAACTCTGCTTTTAACTAGTGTATTTGTTGTTATTGTTGTTTAGTCATTAAGTCATGTCTGACTCTTTTGTGACCAGTATTTTATACTATCCAAAAATCTCTAATGAAACTGTTAAATTATATCATTTCACTTAGTTTGTTTTCTTAATTTTATTGTCTCTGAAATTTATTTTTTATACATACATTATAAATAATATTATTTAAATAAGGCATTAGACTCAGTTCTTGGAAGCATGCCCTCTCATTGTGTTTTGCAGAGGTCTATGTGACAAACTACTTAAGGAGGATAGAGATGAAGAGAGGAGGGAAGGGTATTGTTGCAGGTTAATGAGGTTTTTAAAATTTTAAATGTCCAGTTGAAGAGTGAAAGATGTGGTCAGCCAAAAGCATGTCAGTAGCCAACCATTGTTCCACGGAAACCGCTCAGTTTTATAAAACTGACCCAGACTGTACTTTTTATCTTGATTTGTTCCATGCAAGTACTAATTATTTACTAATCCTCTCACTACATCTTTTTCATGTTCCAAATCTAGCTTCTTGTCTTCTTCCACTGTGTCAAACCTAGGCTTTCTGCTGAGTTTTTGTATCTACTCTTCTTACCTTACCAACTTAACCACCTCTGCTGAGTTCCAGTTTCAATTACTTCAGTGTTCCTCTCACCACCACCCATTCTTTTTGGTGTCCTGCTCTCATCACTAATCCCTGGTTGTCCATCATTCCTGTCATATGTTTCTTTATGTTTACTCTTGCTCTATTTCCTGGGGCTGAAGGAATAGGCAGAGTCACCTGTCAGATGGTCTTCAACTTGATATTTGACGCTTCGTATATATAAACCTTGGAGTTTTCTAGTGCAGTGGGAAATTTCTTTTATAGTTTTTTTTTAATAAATACATTTTATCAGTGAATCCAGACTTCAAATGAACTCTTCCATGGAGCTGCAATGTATGCAAATAAAAGTGACAATAAAAGACAGTAAGTCCTCCATAAATACAAAGATATAGTTAACTTCCTGCACCCAAATAAGGGCTGAAATGATTATGTAACATTTGCGTGCTCTTTTCTTAGTCATGTATGCTTAATTTCTGAACCTGAGATGCCTCTTGTAACTGATGTCAAAAGAAACCTGTCAGTCATTAGGCCTAGAAATAACTTGTAGTTATTAACTTAGCAATTCATGGAGGATAGAGCTGATTCATTGGAAAAGACCCTGATGCTGGGAAAGAATGAAGGCAAAAGGAGAAGGGGCAGCAGAGGATGAGATGATTAGATAGTATCACTGATTTCAATGGACATGAATTTGAGCAAACTCCTAGAGACAGTGAAGGACGGTCTAGCCTGGTGTGCTGTAGTCCATGGGGTTGCAAAGAGTCAGACACAACTTAATGACTGAACAACAACATCTATAACCTCAGCTGATTATTGCATTGCTTGTACCCCACAAGGTTGACTTTGAACTTAAATTTAGTTTCTTGCTTGAAATTTCTTGAGAAAGATTACTCTGTGATCTGATTTTAAAAGAACAGTTAATATTTAGTCTGAAGTTTGTCTGGCATACCAAGGACAGTAATTGAAGTGGAAGTTGCCCAAGCTCAGCATATCACTATACTTCGAAATTATACTGCCTGTGGGCTTCCCAGATGGCTCAGTGGTTAAAGAATCTGCCTGCAGTACAGGAGATGCAGACAGACGCGAGTTCAGTCCCCGGGTCAGGAAAATCCCCTTGAGGAGGGCATGGCAACCCCCTCCAGTATTCCTGCCTGGAGAATTCCATGGGCAGAGGAGCCTCGTGGGCCCCAGTGCATAAGGTTCCAAAGAGTCGGACATGACTGAAGCAACTGAACACACACACTTCCTGCTGGTGAAGGTGTTGTGAATGCAATTGTCACTGTAACTTTATTTATAACTTTAAATAGTCAAGAGAAATTCAAAAGAATATTTTTTATCTGAATGTGAAGAAGGCTTAGAAGAAAACTTTATGATACTGAAGAATAAAGTGGTATGTAATAGTGTGAATAATTATATGATATTGAAAAAAATTTAAACTGTATATTTAATGTAGTAGGATTATTTTTGAAAGGCTATTACTACAATGATGATGAGTCTTATAATTAATCAATGTCATCTTATTGTTGAGTAAGCATGGTAAAGTATTGTAAAACCAAGATAATATCATATGCTTTTTGTTATCTTTCCCTCGGGATTGCACAACTCTCTGTCGTGCTGAGGTGAAGCCTTGTGTGAGCAGGTATGCCAGAGATAGGTTGGGCTGTAACTGAGCTTGACTCACATGTGTCTGCAGTGATATGCTCACTGATGCAGTGTGGATATACCTAGTGACAGATTGTAATATGTTTAAATAGGTTCAAAGAGATGTCAGGGGAAGCCTTCCTACATAGTGGACACAAAATTGAATTAGCCTTGAACTCCAGGATGATGATTGGATGGATCCAGTGTGATAAAATTTTCATATAACACATTTGGGAATGTGTGATGTTTTCTGTTCCTATTTTAAAAATAATAAAACAGTTTAAAATATTGACATTTCAAACCAAAAGTTGGTGAACTTCGGAAAGTATCACAGAGAAACACTAGGTGTTGGAGTCCATTGTTTGAAAACTACTGAAAGAGTTTTTCCCTCATATTGGTTGTCATCGACGACCTTCCCTTGAGTCCTCCTTTCACCTATCCTATACTCTTCAAAAATGATCTCACATTTTACTTCGTCTCTATCTTTACTGTCAACTCTTAGTAGCAGTGTGTAAGGGAAGAAATAAGTACTTTGGAATCAAGGAGAACCTGCTGGAATCCTTGCTCTGTGACTTAACTGTCTTACCATCATAAAGCCAGTGTATTAGTTTGCTATGGCTGCTCTAACAAAGTTCCCAAAGCTGAGTGGCTTTGACAACAGAAATGCAGTGTCTCACAGTTGTGAAGGCTAGATGTCTGATACCAAGTTGTCAGCATGTGTGGTTTCCTCTAGGGCTGTGAGAGACTCTATTTCATGCTCTCCCCAGCTTCTGGTGATTTGCTGGCACTCTCTGACTTGTAGATACCTCACTTTGATCTCTGCCTTCATCTTCACGTGGCGTTCTCCCTGTGTGCCTGTCTCTGTGTTCACATTTCCTTTTTATTTCCGGGGATACCAGTCATCTAGGGTTAGGGCCCACTCTAGTGAACTCATTTTAACTGTTCACCTCTGTGAAGATCACATGATGAAGTTCTGGGGGTTAGGACTCAGCTCTTAATAGTAACAGTCTTCAGGAGCAGAAAGAGATATGGAAGCAATCTGAAGCTGTAAAGTATAATACATGTAGAGGGTTATATTAATTTATAAAATTTTTCATCTGTGGTGGAACACAAGTAACATAGGGACAGTGCAGAGTGTGTCAAGTGATATGACATGGGAACTGTCAAGAAGGGTCAGAATAATAGGGACTGATTGCTCTTGAGTGGATTGAAGAATGATTTTCCATTTATGAAGTTTTGGTACATCTCCACTGAGGATAAATAGAATGAAAACCAGACAAGACATTAGAATGTTTTGGTAATGAAGAGTGTTAAAAATGAAAACATTTTTTGAGCATAATTCAGTAATTTTGGCTGGAAGTTTTAAGATTGTTGGCTTTAAGTAATGATTCAGAAAGGGGGCATAACTGTTATTAAAAGAGTGGCCCGTGGAAAACTATTGACACCCTCATGTTTGCATTGCTTTTATCATTGACTTGAAACATATTTTCACTTTTTTTTCATTTTTAATACATTTGACCAGGAGATCAGTCCTGAGTGTTCATTGGAAGGACTGATGCTAAAGCTGAAACTCCAATACTTTGGCCACCTCATGCGACGAGTTGACTCACTGGAAAAGACTCTGATGCTGGGAAGGATTGGGGGCAGGAGGAGAAGGGGACGACAGAGGATGAGATGTCTGGATGGCATCACCGACTCAATGGACATGAGTTTGAATGAACTCCAGGAGTTGGTGATGGACAGGGAGGCCTGGAGTGCTGTGATTCATGGGGTCGCAAAGAGTCGGACACGACTGAGCGACTGAACTGAACTGAATGACTGGGCAACACCCATTTGCAGTCCTATCAGTGTCCTAACATGGGCTATAAATATCAGGTTTGAGTAATTAGTTAGCACATTAATTCATTCAGCTTTTGTACTCACTACCTTAGGCACTGGACAAGACAATGAAGATATAAAACTATATATGACGTGTACATTAATGTGGTAACATAAATTTAACAATTAAAAAATAATTGAGTGACAGTTATGTGCTATACTTCAGAGTAGGTACAGGGTATATAGCAGTAAAAGAAAAATGTCTCTAAGGTGTTTGCCCTTGGGGAGTTTACAGTCTAGGGAGTTTGGAGACATGATAGACTGGCAGACAAGCAAATAGACAATTAGTAACAGCTCAGGGGAGGAAGTGTGGGAGCGGATGGAGCACATGGGAGGAAAATTAAATGAATTATGTATGTGAGCCACTCCCTACATAATTCATATGAAATGATTTCAATACATTTGAGGTTTTTGGGAAATAGAGGTCAGGTTTTATTTTGAGATAGTTGTAAATTTTTCTTCAGTGTCACCTGTTTGATTGGTGTTGGGATAAAAACAAAAAAATACTGTATCAAATTATGGAAATAGAATCCTTTAAAAAATTAATAGCCACCTTATTATCAATGGTTTCATCCACTGGGAGCTCCTGCAGAGTTCAAAAAGAAGAGAGTTTGACTTGATGTTTATTTTAAAGTTCTTTTTCCTAAAGTATGTCTGCAAACAAAAGATTATGACATTTTGAAGTCACAATAATTCTTAAATGCCTATAAAATGATTTTCACTAAACTATCAACATTTGTGTTATGATTTTTATTTTTAAGGACCTGTTTGCAAAGGTGACTTTTTTGAACTGTTAAATTCTTTATTAGGTTCTATTACTGATTCTGTCATCCGTTTTTTGCTATTGGGGGGAAGTAACAGGATATTTTGTGGGTCTTTATTTGCTTAGATATTGCCTAAAAGAAAGAAAGAGAGAAAGATTAAGTGAAGGGGATTTAAAGTCAGGGTCTTGCAGTGAAGTCTTATTTCCATGATATACCTTGAACTAGTGGCTGTCTCTGTTCTCAGCTTTTGTCTGGCTTCTTTTTTTCTGACGTTCACCGTTGGGATGAGTGAGGGTTCAGTCACAACTGTTCTCTCCTTACACCTCTTAGGAATTTTACTGTCAGTGCTCCTCTCCTCTAAGTAATATCAAGGCTCTAAGCAAATGAAAAATAACATTAGCATTGCTCCACAACCTCAGGAACAGGATCTGAACCGTAAATCCTGAGTGATACAGTGTATCTACAACACTCCCCACCTCGCCAAAGCAGGGAGAAATGAAGATGCTGAATTTATCTTTCAATGTGTAATTTGTGATTTATCTTTTAGAGGGTGAAATAATAACAATGAAAGATAATAAAGGGTTAAAATGCCACCAAGGACCAAATTTCATACATAGTTGGAAGACGGGAAATCATCTGCAGCTGGGATGTCTGTATACAATGCCATATGGCTCTTTGAATCCTTCTAAAAGTAACAGTAGGATAACAGTATAGCAGAGCATACAGCGTAAACAAATTAGAGTGAAGAGAATGTTAAGATAAATGAGAAAAATTCTAGAATTTGACCAAGCATATATCTGGCTAGGGAATTCCAAGTGGAACCCAAGAGACCAGCTTCATCATGATTAAATTAAAAATCATCAGCTTTGTCTTCCTAATGTATCGTGTTTGAATGTTTCTCTTGGAGGATTACTTCTTAACCATCTTCATCTTAAAACATTTCTGAAGTTGCTACCAACCTCTGTTTCACTGTTCCATCTATCAAGCAAAATAAAGAAGTAAACATCCTCAAACTATGTTGGGTGGAATTATAGTGCATTTAAAATTTTTTTTGGGAAAAAATTGCTTTCAGGCAGTAACTGGCAAGCAGATGTCACAGTGGATTTAATAAATAGTGATTTTTTTTTTTGTTGTTATTGTTAAGTAATTTGGAGGTTGAAGGTCATGAGTCTAGCATGTGATTTGCCTAACAGATCCCTGACTTCACATCCCAGAGCCGCTCAGAGGATTTCTGTCTCCAAGAGAGGAAAGTCATCTCCATATTGTGAGAAAGACTTTAGCAGAGAAGTATCAAGTAGCCTTGACTCCAGATGTTGAATTAATTCTAGAATGACAAGCCTGCCTCTGAAAGATGTGGGGTTTTAGTTGCTGAAGGATGGAGAAGCCTGTTAGAGAGTGTTTACTTTGGGTCCCAGTGATGGTATCTGAACAAACTAGGTTAAACAAAGAAGTTCAGTAAGGGATTCAGAGTTCTAGAAAAAAGGAGGGAATATCAAATAAGTGGGATAATTATTAATATAAAGCAAATACCAGTTAATATATAATGTGTGGTGGTGTTCAGTTGCTAAGGCATGTCCAATTCTTTGCCACCCCATGGACTGCAGCATGGCAGGCTTCCCTGTCCTTCACTATCTCCTGGAGTTTGCTCAAATTCATGTCCATTGAGTTGGTGATGCCATCCAATCATCTCATCTTCTGCTGCCCCCTTCTCCTGCCCTCAATCTTTCCCAGCATCAAGGTCTTTTCCAGTGAGTTGGCTCTCTGCATCAGGTGGCCAAAGTATTGGAGCTTCAGTTTCAGCATCAGTCCTTCCAGTGAATTCAGGGTTGATTTCCTTTAGGATTGACTGGTTTGATCTCCTTGCTGTCCAAGGAACTCTCAAGAGTCTTCTTTAGCACCACAATTTGAAAGCATCAATTCTTCACCGCTCAGCCTTCTTTATGGTCTGACTCTCACATCCTTACACGACTACTGGAGAAAACATAGCTTTGATTATACAGACCTTCGTCAGTAAATAGATGTCTCTGTTTTTTAATACTGTTTAGATTTGTCATAGCTTTTCTTCTCTAGAGTAAACATCTTTTTATTTTGTGGCTTAAGTCACCATCTGCAGTGATTTTGGTAGCTCAAGAAAATAAAGTATGTCACTGCTTCCACTTTTCCCCATCTATTTGCCATGAAGTGATGGGACCAGATGCCATGATCTTTGTTTTTTGAATGTTGAATTATCTGAAGTGTAGTGAAGTGAAGTGTATTTTGTTCCTACCTTCGAAAATGATGTAGACCTCATTTTCCTTCTTTCCCATTCAGTTACGACTAGGCATGCTTGAAGTTGCCTCTCTGCTCTGTTTGCTAGTATGGAATTGTCTAAAACAACAGTAATAGTGGTGAAGTTCTGATAGTTACACAAGTTTCTCTGTAATTTTTACAAATGCCAGCTGGCAATCCTGTGGCATTTCTACCAAAAAATCTGAAGGCCAGTCCATTTCCCTTCTTCTTTATTTTCTTGGTTTCAAATATATTTCTTTTTGCCAATGGAAATAAAAGTTAGAAATCAGAGAGCGATGTTATCACTTGTCTTTCTTGGTAGTAAAGGGCTCCTGAAAGTGAACTCATAGGAGATGCCACAATTTTGTTGGACAGTTAATCATCCTGTCTTCCTAGCCAGCTGTTGCAGCTACAATCAATTTTGGGTCTCTTATTTTTGGCTTCATGCCAAGATAGAATAAAAAACTAAAATCATGAAACAGTACTCTGAGGCTGCTTTTCTGAAGTATACAGTCTTGGCTATTCTTTTTTGTAGCATTGCCTATTATCTCTCAGTTGCTTGAGTCCCTGAGATCCAGCACTTGTGAATGAATTAAGTACAGCTGTCACAAGCGGTCTTTTTATGCCCATGCTACTCATTCCTCAGTTTCTTCGGTGTACTATCATCATTCTTAACTTTTTCTGTGTTCATAGTATTATAGTTGCAGCAATTAATTGCTGTGCTTCTGGGACTCAGGAAATAATTTATATGTCTCTCATGTTGCATGTTGCTAGTCCTTGGAACCATTTGTGAGTTTGCATAGTCATAATCACTTGTAGCAGCTACCAGTCACTGACATATGAAAGGGTTTAGAATGTCAAAGTCACCATAGTAAATTTTTGTATTTTAACATTTTTAGAAGTGAAAAATCAAACATTTGGGAAAACTTTCCAAAATCCATACTGACAATCGGTTTCTTTCTACCAGCTTTGTTTGTCTTAATACCAGCCTTTTTGAGATATAATTCACATGCCAAAAAATTAAAGTACACAAGTCAATGTTTTTTGAAGAAATGTGTAACTATCACTATAGCTAATTTTAGAATGCAGGGTATGAGGGCTCTCATTTTTCCACATCTTTGTCAGTATTTACCATTACCTGTCTTTTAGATTATAGCCATTCTGATGGTTATGAAGTAGAATCTCATTGTGGTTTTGATTTGCATTTCTCTAATGGACTGATGCTAAAGCTGAAACTCCAATACTTTGGCCACCTCATGCGACGAGTTGACTCACTGGAAAAGACTCTGATGCTGGGAAGGATTGGGGGCAGGAGGAGAAGGGGACAACAGAGAATGAGATGGCTGGATGGCATCACCGACTCGATGGACATGAGTTTGAGTGGACTTCGGGAGTTGGTGATGGACAGGGAGGCCTGCGTGCTGTGATTCATGGGGTCACAAAGAGTCGGACATGACTGAGCGACTGAACTGAACTGAATGGCTAATGAAGTTGAACATCTTTTCATATGCTTTTGGGTGTTCATATATCTCCTTTGGAGAAATGTCCATTCAGATCCTTTGCCCGTTTATAAATAGGGTTGTCTTTTTATTATTGACTTATGAGTTCCTTATATATTCTATATGCAGATATCTTATTGGATATGTGACCTGAAAAAATTTTCTCCCATTCTTTGGATTATTTTTTCCACTTCCTTGATGGTCTGCTTTGAGGCATAAAAGTTTTATAATTTGATGATGTCTAATCTATTGATTTTTTTCTGTTGTTGCTTATGGTTTTCATGTTATACCCGGTTCGGTTCAGTTGCTCAGTCGTGTTCAACTCTCCGCGACCCCATGAATTGCAGCACGCCAGGCCTCCCTGTCCATCACCAACTCCCGGAGTTTACCCAAACTCATGTCCATCGAGTCGGTGATGCCATCCAAACATCTCATCCTCTGTCGTCCCCTTCTCCTCCTGCCCTCAATCTTTCCCAGCAACAGGGTCTTTTCCAGTGATTCAACTTGTCGCATGAGGTGGCCAAAGTATTGGAGTTTCAGCTTCAATATCAGTCCTTCCAATGAACACCCAGACTGATCTCCTTTAAGATGGACTGGTTGGGTCTCCTTGCAGTCCAAGGGACTCTCAAGAGTCTTCTCCAACACCACAGTTCAAAAGCATCAATTCTTCGGCGATCAGCTTTCTTCACAGTCCAACTCTTACATCCATACATGACCACTGGAAAAACCATAGCCTTGGCTAGTCGGACCTTCATTGGCAAAGTAATGTCTCTGCTTTTTAATATGCTGTCTAGGTTGGTCATAACTTTCCTTCCAAGGAGTAAGTGTTTTTTAATTTCATGGCTGCAATCAGCATCCGCAGTGATTTTGGAGCCCAAAAAAATAAAGTCTGACACGGTTTCCACTGTTTCCCCATCTATTTCCCATGAAGTGATGGGACCAGATGCCATGATCTTAGTTCTCTGAATGTTGAGCTTTAAGCCAACCTTTTCACTCTCCTCTTTCACTTTCATCGAGAGGCTCTGTAGTTCTTCACTTTCTGCCATAAGGGTGGTGTCATCTGCATATCTGAGGTTATTGATATTTCTCCCAGCATCTTGATTCCAGCTTGTGCTTCTTCCAGCCCAGCGTTCCTCATGATGTACTCTGCATAGAAGTTAAATAAGCAGGGTGACAATATACAACCTTGACGTACTCCTTTCCCTATTTGGAACCAGTCTGTTGTTCCATGTCCAGTTCTAACTGTTGCTTCCTGACCTGCATATAGGTTTCTCAAGAGGCAGGTCAGGTGGTCTGGGATTCCCATCTCTTTCAGAATTTTCCAACAGTTTATTGTGATCCACACAGTCAAAGGCTTTGGCATAGTCAATGAAGCAGAAATAGATGCTTTTCCGGAACTCTCTTGCTTTCTCCATGATCCAGTGGATGATCCAATTTAATCTCTGGTTCCTCTGCCTTTTCGAAGACCAGCTTGAACATCTGCAAGTTCATGGTTCACATATTGCTGAAGCCTGGCTTGGAGAATTTTGAGCATGACTTTACTAGTGTGTGAGATGGGTGCAATTGTACAGTAGTTTGAACATTCTTTGGCATTGCCTTTCTTTGGGATTGGAATGAAGACTGACCTTTTCCAGTCCTGTGGCCACTGCTGAGTTTTCCAAATTTGCTGGCATATTGAGTGCAGCACTTTCAGAGCATCATCTTTCAGGATTTGAAATAGCTCATTTGGAATTCCATCACCTCCACTAGCTTTGTTCGTAGTGATGCTTTCTAAGGCCCACTTGACTTCACATTCCAGGATTCTGGCTCTAGGTGCGTGATCCCACCATCGTGGTCATCTGGGTCACGAAGATCTTTTTTGTACAGTTCTGTGTATTCTTGCCACCTCTTCTTAATATCTTCTGCTTCTGTTAGGTCCACACCATTTCTGTCCTTTATCGAGCCAATCTTTGCATGAAATGTTCCCTTGGTATCTCTGATTTTCTTGAAGAGGTCTCTAGTCTCTCCCATTCTGTTGTTTTCCTCTATTTGTTTGCATTGATCACTGAGGAAGGCTTTCTTATCTCTCCTTGCTATTCTATGGAACTCTGGATTCAGATGCTTATATCTTTCCTTTTCTCCTTTGCTTTTCACTTCTCTTCTTTTCTCAGCTATTTGTAAGGCCTCCTCAGACAGCCATTTTGCTTTTTGCATTTCTTTTCTTTGGGGGTGGTCTTGATCCCTTTCCCCTGTACAATGTCACGAACCTCTGTCCATAGTTCATCAGGCACTCTGTCTATCAGATCCAAGTGTGTGTTATTTTTTTTATCCTAAAATTAGTCCTAATATGGCAAATTTGGTACAACTGTAGGCTTTGGTATCACAGTCCTGTTTTGAAATTCTAACTCTGCCCTGGATAAATGATTTAAGCTCCTTCAGCCTGTTATTCATCTGTAAAATGAAGATATACTAGGACTTAAGTGTTGAATCATTGTGGGGATCAGATGAAATAAAGAATGTGAAATACTTAGAATTTTACCGAATTATAGTAATAGTCTACTAATGTTAGCTATTACTTTTGTTATAGTCCCAATAATAACCTCTAGTGCTCTGGAAATTAAAGGCATGTAGATTCTATGAAGAAGCAGTGTAAGAGTGTACAGCTATAATATTTTATGAACAACATTGAATCTGACCCCCATGAAAACCAAGTGGTCATAGTTGTTATTTCCAGCAGAAGCTGCAGCTGAGAGATCATAAGAGTTTTACCAAGGTCACGTGACTGTGAAATGATAGCGTTAAAACTTAAAATTTTCTTCTTAAAATCACTAATTCAGTTTTTTCAGGAACACATTTATAGTAGAAATTAAGTGGAGTTTTTTAGTCTTCATGATAATTTTACTCCAGTTCAGTTCAGTCGCTCAGTCGTGACCAACTCTCTGCGACCCCATGAATCACAGCACGCCAGGCCTCCCTGTCCATCACCAACTCCCGGAGTTCACTCAAACTCATGTCCGTCCAGCTGGTGATGCCATCCAGCCATCTCATTCTCTGTCGTCCCCGTCTCCTCCTGCCCCCAATCCCTCCCAGCATCAGAGTCTTTTCCAGTGAGTCAGCTCTTCGCATGAGGTGGCCAAATTATTGGAGTTTCAGCTTTAGCATCAGACCTTCCAATGAACCTCAGACAGTTATATCAGGAAAGAAATGAAAGCAATTTTATGGGAATTAAAATTGATAGTGAAAATTATATGAAAAACATGGAGTTAAGGTATATTTGACTAGAAAGTTTATTTGCATAGATAGCCATTCAGTTCAGTTCAGTTCAGTTCAGTTCAGTTGCTCAGTCATGTCCGACTCTTTGAGACCCCATGAATCACAGCACGCCAGGCCTCCCTGTCAATCACCAACTCCCGGAGTCCACTCAAACTCATGTGCATCGAGTCGGTGATGCCATCCAGCCATCTCATTCTCTGTCGTCCCCTTCTCCTCCTGCCCCCAACCCTTCCCAGCATCAGAGTCTTTTCCAGTGAGTCAACTCGTAGCGAGTACTAATTATATATACCTTCTTCTTTAAAAAGAACTTACTTCTTATTTCCAGTTATGCATACTTACTGTTAGACATTACTGAATATAGATAAGCAAAAAGAAAGTATTTTTTCCAGTTGTTGTTTTAATACGCTTGCATTCCTTATATATTTAGAAGCATCTTATAAAATGGGCCTATCAATTTTCTATTTAAGTTTAGGTTCATGCGGCATGAAGTTAGATTGATTTGCATTTTGGCTTTAAATTCTGGGCCTCTGGAAGATTTTTCAGATGGGTTTGTAGGCTTTTGTTGAGTGGCAAATAATCGTCTTTCCAAATCTAGAAAATTCATTGACTTATTTACTGTTAACTCATCTACAGAAAGAAAAAGAATTTTTACAGTTCTATTAGTTAGGTAGGAGGCTCATGAGAAATTAACTCTCAAACACAAAAATAGCTCGTTTAGCAAGCAATAATGCAAACACTGTTTAATTACCTTGTGGAATCAGAGGGCAGAGACTCACTGACTTGGCCTGCACCCCAGTGCTGCAGCTGTGAGGTACATTCTTGAAACATACAAATTTTATACAGGACTTTTGAGGGCTAGATGCCATTACTTTCTCAGGTTTTATCTTTACTAAAATTCATTGAGGAAAAACACATCTGACACAAATAACCCTGGATCTAAGTTGGTTAAACAGCTGTGATATTTGAAGTGTTATTTACATGAATTGAAAACAACATCCTTGTAGAGATGAAATGACTTTTGGTTGGAAACCAATTCTTCCCATCATAGCCATTTATCAAAAAGCTAAAGAAAACTGGCAAAATGTGCTGCAGAAATTTGAGATTTATTGTCACAGTCTGTTCAAATGATTCCCCTTCTTTCCTCTTCCTAAACTTCAGCATTTTCTTTAGTTAGGACTATCCAACTTATTTGAGGGGTTTCAAACCACGGTAAATATACTGAATGAGGAGAAAACCCCTAGTGTATTTAAATTTGTCCATACTAAGCAGTTTTCCAGTGGTCATGTTTGGATGTGAAAGTTGGACTGTGAGGAAAGCTGATCGCCGAAGAATTGATGCTTTTGAACTGTGGTGTTGGAGAAGACTCTTGAGAGTCCCTTGGACTGCAAGGAGATCCAACCAGTCCATCCTAAAGGAGATCAGTCCTGGGTGTTCATTGGAAGGACTGATGCTAAAGCTGAAACTCCAATACTTTAGCTACCTCATGCCAAGAGTTGACTCACTGGAAAAGACTCTGATGCTGGGAGGGATTGGGGGCGGGAGGAGAAGGGGACGACAGAGAATGAGATGGCTGGATGGCATCACTGACTCGATGGACATGAGTCTGAGTGAACCCCAGGAGTTGGTGATGGACAGGGAGGCCTGGCGTGCTGTGATTCATGGGGTCGCGGTGAGTCGGACACGATTGAGTGATTGAACTGAACTGAAACGTTTACAATAATTTCTGTTAGTACCTCAAGTATTATTTCATGCAGAAAGGAAAAAGTCTTCGTCATTTGAGTTTATCAATTTGTCAGTATTTGGGAGATGTGTCATGCATCCATGCATTTGAATTTGGTGTTATTTCACTTGGCTATATAAATCAAAAGTAATGTTACATAATGTAGAGACATGATTGTCTTATACAAACAAAATCATCTTAAACTGAAAAGATCTGATACCTGACCTTCATCTTAAATTATAGCAGATGAAAATGTCAGTTGCCTCTGGTGGATTAATAAAGCCAAATGTCAAATGGGAAAGTGATTATAAGCTTTAATTATGTGGTTTTACAGGGATAGGTTTCTTGAAAAATCAAGGCTTTAATAGTGTCTATAATTGGAAAATTCTTTTCATCATAAGGAAGTACAAGTCACTGTAAATCTGTGCAAAAATCAGAAATTTTGTTCTAAGAAATGAAACTAAATACAGTTTCATTGTGTGTGTGTGTGTATTAAAAAAAATCTAGTGATTATTTTTTTCCTTAATAAAACCTGAAGCCTCTTATTAAATGTGCAATGGGTCTGGGTGCTAGACTTTTATTTTTTATGTTGGTCTAAAACTTTAGGATATAAAAAATTGTATACCTTAAGAATCTCTGCTACTCTGTAATTAATGATTAGTGAGTTTCTGTTAGAAATAGTGAAAACTTTGGAAACTGTCACAGTTTCTAAGTTCAGTTTATAAATCCATTTTCAATATGCAGTTACATGTTATGAATAAAAAAGGAGGATAAGATTAGTTAGAGGTGAGGGGGAGGGATGGTGAGAGCAAGTTTGAGGAAGATGAGGAAGAACGGGGCTTATTCGTTTGGGTGATTCAATATTACAGTAATCCAAGCCTATGCCCCAACCAGTAATGCTGAAGAAGCCGAAGTTGAACGATTCTGTGAAGACCTACAAGACCTTTAAGAACTAACACCCAAAAAAGATGTCCTTTTCATTATAGGGAACTGGAATGCAAAAGTACAAAGTCAAGAAACACCTGGAGTAACAGGCAAATTTGGCCTTGGAGCACGGAATGAATGAAGCAGGGAAAAGGCTAATACAGTTTTGCCAAGAGAACGCACTGGTCAAACCCTCTTCCAGCAACACAAGAGAAGACTCTACACATGGACATCAACAGATGGTCAACACTGAAATCAGATTGATTATATTCTTTGCAGCCAAAGATGGAGAAGCTCTATACAGTTAGCAAAAACAAGACCAGGAGCTGACTATGGCTCAGATCATGAACTCCTTATTGCCAAATTCAGACTGAAATTGAAGAAAGTAGGGAAAACCACTAGACCATTCAGATATGACCTAAATGAAATCCCTTATGATTATACAGTGGAAGTGAGAAATAGATTTAAGGGACTAGATCTGATAGATAGAGTGCCTGATGAACTCTGGACGGAGGTTCGTGACATTGTACAGGAGACAGGGACCAAGACCATCCCCATGGAAAAGAAATGCAAAAAAGCAAAATGGCTGTCTGAGGAGGCCTTACAAATAGCTGTGAAAAGAAGAGAAGTGAAAAGCAAAGGAGAAAAGGAAAGATATAATCATCTGAATGCAGAGTTTCAAAGAATAGCAAGTAGAGATAAGACAGCCTTCCTCAGCTATCAGTGCAAAGAAATAGAGAAAACAGAATAGGAAAAACAAGAGATCTCTTCAAGAAAATTAGAGATACCAAGGGAACATTTCATGCAAAGATGGGCTCGATAAAAGACAGAAATAGTATGGACCTAACAGAAGCAGAAGATATTAAGAAGAGGTGGCAAGAATACACAGAATAACTGTACATAAAAGATCTGCACGACCAAGATAATCACGATGGTGTGATCACTCACCTAGAGCCAGACATCTTGGAATGTGAAGTCAAGTGGGCCTTAGAGAGCATCACTACGAACAAAGTTAGTGGAGGTGATGGAATTCCAATTGAGCTATTTCACATCCTGAAAGATGATGCTGTGAAAGTGCTGCACTCAATATGCCAGCAAATTTGGAAAACTCAGCAGTGGCCACAGGACTGGAAAAAGTCAGTCTTTATTCCAATCCCAAAGAAAGGCAATGCCAAAGAATGCTCAAACTACCGCACAGTTGTACTCATCTCACATGCTATTAAAGTCATACTCAAAATTCTCCAAGCCAGACTTCAGTAATATGTGAACTGTGAACTCCCAGATGTTCAAGCAGGTTTTAGAAAAGGCAGAGGCACCAGAGATCAAATTGCCATCATCCACTGGATCATGGAGAAAGCAAGAGAGTTCCAGAAAAACATCTATTTCTGCTTCATTGACTATGCCAAAGCCTTTGACTGTGTGGATCACAATAAACTGTGGAACATTCTGAAAGAGATGGGAATCCCAGACCACCTGACCTGCCTCTTGAGAAACCTGTATGCAGGTCAGAAACCAACAGTTAGAACTGGACATGGAACAACAGACTGGTTCCAAATAGGGAAAGGAGTATGTCAAGGTTGTATATTGTCACCCTGCTTATTTAACTTCTATGCAGAGTACATCATGAGGAACGCTGGGCTGGAAGAAGCACAAGCTGGAATCAAGATTGCCGGGAGAAATATCAATAACCTCAGATATGCAGATAACACCACCCTTATGGCACAAAGTGAAGAGGAACTCAAACGCCTCTAGATGAAAGTGAAAGAGGAGAGTGAAAAGCTGGGCTTGAAGCTAAACATTCAGAAAACAAAGATCATGGCATCTGGTCCCATCACTTCATGGGAAATAGATGGGGAAACAGTGGAAACCGTGTCAGACTTTATTTTTTTGGGCTCCAAAATCACTGCAGATGCTGATTGCAGCCAGGAAATTAAAAGACGCTTACTCCTTGGAAGGAAAGTGATGACCAACCTAGATAGCATGTTAAAAAGCAGAGACATTACTTTGCCAACCAAGGTCCGTCTAGTCAAGGCTATGGTTTTTCCAGTGGTCATGTATGGATGTAAGAGTTGAATTGTGAAGAAAGCTGATCGCCGAAGAATTGATGCTTTTGAACTGTGGTGTTGGAGAAGACTCTTGAGAGTCCCTTGGACTGCAAGGAGATCCAACCAGTCCATTCTAAAGGAGATCAATCCTGGGTGTTCATTGGAAGGACTGATGCTAAAGCTGAAACTGCAATACTTTGGCCACCTCAGGCGATGAGTTGAATCACTGGAAAAGACTCTGATGCTGGGAGGGATTGGGGGTAGGAGAAGACGGGGATGACAGAGAATGAGATGGCTGGATGGCATCACCGACTCGATGGACATGAGTTTGAGTGAACTCTGGGAGTTGGTGATGGACAGGGAGGACTGGTGTGCTGTAATTCATGGGGTCACAAAGAGTCGGACACGACTGAGCGACTGAACTAACTGATTGCAGGGGTACCTGCCTTGTTAATATGAAACACCTGCATGCTCATTCATATTTTAACAGAAGAATTATTGAAGTAGGTATCTTGAGTTGTCATCCTAAATTCCATCCAAGTATGTTGCACATACTCAAGCTCATTCAAAAGAAACAGTGGCGGGAGTTTTATAGTAACTAATATTTCATTGAGTGTCTAGATACAGATAACTGGGACTTTTTTGTTTGCTTGTTTTTAGTTTTATTTCTAGGATTGGCTTGAGGTAGTCAGGGAGACCTCCATGATGGAGCCGAAATTTTGTTAGTTGTTTTTGGCTTAATCTCATGAAATAAATTCTTTCAGTTAACTGGTGATTACCAGGCAGCCTAAGGTTAATTGATTTTAGTTTTCATTGTTAAGCTTAAGTTTCTGTTTCAGGTTATGAATATAGGTTTACTGTAGTGAATCTGTCAGAAACACTAAACTGTATTAATCATTATTAATGGTTAACTCTTAATACTACTGAATATGTTTGATTTGATGGTTTTGAGCTATGGAGCTCTTTATAATCAAGAGTAGAGGTCATGTTACAATGTATGTATTAAAACAGGCACAGATAACACAAGGAAGCTTTTTATAAATGTAGCCCTCAAATTGTGTTACTTTAAAATGAGCTAGAAACTCATTTATAGAATTGGTGATTAGGTCTTAGATATGGACCAAGAGATGTATGTTCATTAGTGTTTGAAAGAAAGAATTTGTTTTTAAACTTCCTGCAAATGTCTATGCTGCTGCTGCTGCTAAGTCACTTCAGTCGTGTCCGACTCTGTGTGACCCCATAGACGGAAGCCCACCAGGCTCCGCCGTCCCTGGGATTCTCCAGGCAAGAACACTGGAGTGGGTTGCTATTTCCTTCTCCAATGTGTGAAAGTGAAAAGTGAAAGTGAAGTTGCTCAGTCGTGTCCGACCCTTAGCAATCCCACGGACTGCAGCCTACCAGGCTCCTCCATCCATGGGATTTTCTAGGCAAGGGTACTGGAGTGGCTTGCCATTGCCTTCTCCGGCAAATGTCTATGGTATTGTAATATTTATAGTTAGTGAGATTCTCTTTATTTGTAAATTTAGTTTCATATTAACAATTTTAAGCATGCTGAAAATGAAAGTTTTAGCAATAGAGGGATTATATTTTTCTCTTCTAAATTTTCCATTTTTTACTGTTGTTGTTTAGTAGCTCAGTCTATCCAACTCTTTTGCGACCTCATGGACTGCAGCCCACCAGGCTCCTCTGTCCATGGGATTTTCCGGGTAAGATTAGAGGAGTGGGTTGCCATTTCCTCCTCCATGAGATCTTCCTGACCCAGAGATTGAACCTGCGAGGTCAAGTTAGCCCTTTTCTTGTTGAGCTGATTGTTAAATTTTCAGGAACTTTGTGAGCTGGTTGTTAAGCACAACTAGTATTAAAAATTAATTGAGTTAAACTTACAATTAAATAAATTATGTTAAATAAAGATAATAAAAACAAAAGTTATTGCTGCCTATTCATTATTATGTATACTATTGAGGTTGGTTGATTGTATCTGAATGGTAATCACACTGTGTATCTCTTCCCTGAACTTGGTGTTCAGTGACTTCACATTTGATGGCTTGAAACTGGTCATGGTGGGAGTATTTATAACACAGAAACTGGCCAGTGCCATAAGTCACTTTTTGTTTTTCTGAAGAAGGCATGGGTAAAGACATGCTAGCACACCATATCATTGCCTGCAGTTCGCTAGCTTTTGGTTTCCCTGTTTCTAGACCCTCCTTCCAGTAGTCTGTCCAGAATAACCCACCAAACTTAGTTTTCCTAGGCAATAAAAGCTGAACATGGTAAAGGAAGGAGTGAGGTCGAAGAATGTGGTAAAATATAGTTTTTACCATTTGGTAACAAACAAATTTAACATCTTTGAGCCTCCATTCCTTTATGCTTAAAGTAAGGCAGTCATCTCTTTTTGTTCTGCCTACCTATCAAGACTTTCAAATTAAAATGACAATGTTCTAATGTTTGTGAAAGTGCAGTACATGCGTAATTTTTTTCTTAGTGGTAAACACTTGCTTCACCTTTTCACTTATTGACTTTAGTTTACAAAGACTTACAACTAACAGGATAGAGTTTATATACTAAAATTGCTGCCCCAGATTTTTCACATTCTCACTGACCCCTGTGTCTGCAAATGTGGCTCCAGTGCTTATGTTGGCTACTGGATGGCAAGTGCCAGGTGGGTGTGCCAACACTCTCTCAGACAGTGCCCCCTGTAGATGCTCTATGATCATGGGACTTCTTTACTGTGTTCAGACTGCCCTCAATGTTTTCATTCTTGTTCTCTTTGAAAAACTGCCAATGGATCACAGTGGGCACTAAAGATGAACCTTACTGTCTCATCCTTTGTTGAGATTTGAAGGCTCTTGTTAAGATGCAAACATTGCAAGTAGAAAGGAAAAAAACCTGACATATTAAGCCATTGTTACTTGTTGATATCTTGGTCAGAAATGGTTGGTGAAACTCCTGAGCCTTTGAGCTGGGTCGTAATTCAGTTGACTTTTAAGGAAGGACAAGTTGTAGATACGCCAGGAACACAGGGAAGGGGTGAAGACCAGGGAAGTGTAAACAAGAATCTGGACCCCTTGGGTGGGAGTGGTGAAGGTAGACATAAGAGCCTTTTGCAGTTTTGCCCTGAAACAATGTAAAAGATGTTTGCATTTGGCGTAGCATTTCCTCTTTTTATTCAGAACGGCTTTGCTAGAATACTTTTCTGTCATGAGTTTATTTGGTCTCTCAGATACTGCTAAAACACTCTCTTGATTATTGGTGGGTGACATGCCTTGATATATTACCAAAATCTCAGTGACACCAAATTTTAGAGCTCTCTGAAGAAAAGAAAGATAGAATAAAAACATATGTTGAGAATCACTAATTCCAACTTCAATTCTTTTTGTTAATAAATACATGACATTTCACATGAGAAAGGTCTCATTTGCTCAACAACTTTCATTTAGAAACCTTTTTGTACATAATTTCTTTAATAGTTCTCCTGCCCCTCCCTCCTTCCTCTTTGTTTTCCCTTTTCTTTGATTTGTTTTTAGATTTTCTTGCCTCTCTGAAGATTGTTGTTGTTGTTTATTTGCTAGGTTGTGTCTGACTCTTTGCAACCCCATGGACTGTAGCCCATCAGGCTTCTCTGTCCATTGGGTTCCTCAGACAAGGCTAGTGGAGTGAGTTGCCATTTCCTTCTCCAGGGAATCTTCTCCACCAAGGGATTAAACCCACATCTCTTGCATTGGCAGGCAGATTCTTTACCACTGAGCACCTGGAAAGTCTCTCTGTGAAGATTATTTTGCCTTATTCACAATAGTTAGAAACAATGTATTTGAAAATAACTGCAGTATCCTGCCTCATTATTTACCAGGCCAGCTTCCATCATAAATTGTTATTTATTAGATATGTAGCAGGCCGAAGTGCGTAACTGTTGTGAGATGAGGAGACAAAACACAAGAAAATTATGATCCCCACCCTCATTCGGGGTGATGATTAAGTCAACAAATTGACACACACTACTCATTAGCCCTCCAGCTATAGTTAGTTCATTCCACAAATAGCACATTGCGAGGATTGTGTGCTATGATATGTTGGGTGTTGTTTGAGGGTCTGTCTTATCATTCACAGATCATTTTTTAGAGGCTGTACTTCAGCAAACTATAAACTTTTAATATCTGGTTATTTTAGGGAAATTTCTTCCCACCTCTCCTTCCCTCCCTTCCTTTTATATTTTTATACTTTTAGTATAGAATGTTTAGCAGTTTGTTTTTTTCTCTGGGAAAGATTCTACCACCATCGCTAATCCTTTTAGAAAAAGCTATAGTCATGTCAGTTCAGAGGTGCTGATGTTTTATACACTTGAGTTCTGTGAGATTTGAATCTCTGATATTCATAGAAGATGCCTTACTTTATTCTCATATTTATGTGCTGCTCTTTTCCACATGCTAGAAAATTTGAAACTATCTGATTTCAAGTCTACATTGGAGATCAAGTTAACAGTTATATCTGTTTCTCCTCTCATTATTTTAGTTGGACCAGACCAATTTTGAAGAAAGGATACAGACAGCGCTTGGAATTGTCAGACATATACCATATCTCTTCTTCTGATTCTGCTGACAATCTATCTGAAAAATTGGAAAGGTATGTTCATGAACATTGTTTATTAGTTGAAGAGAGAAGTTAATATTATTAGAGACTAGAGAACTACTATTGGAGGGCCTAATTCTTAAAATGGAGTATTTATAATAGGAACATCCTCTTTTCTTGATGAAGTCTTGGTCAGTTAAGAATTAACAATAGAAAGGATGAAAGAAAACAATTTTCCTGAGAAAGAATCTTTAATTTTTTTTGAAAAATATATATTTGAATTCTGAGAAGCTATCTGTCACTTAAAGAACATTAAGTGGATTTTGTGAAGACCGGAATAACATCTTTATGAAACAAGTTGTGTATATTTGCCTCTAGAATCTTAAATCGTGAATACAGATGTGCATACTTGGAAATCTTAGGGTAAAGGCAGTTGGATGTCAAAGATATATTTTTGAGCACATATTAAATGGCAGGTATGGTATCTCCTCTCAGCCTCTCTGGAAGGAAAGTATCATTATCTCTATCTTATAGAAAAGCAAACTGAGGCTCAGAGAGATATAATTTTCCAGCTAATAAATGGCTGAGCTCTGGTTCAAACTCAAGTCCATACTCCCAGCTTCCCCAAGAACAGAGTTTCCCATTGTAAAGAAGTCTTCTATTTTAAGAGTATTGGTTACAATCCTTTTGATTGCCAGTGACAAAAATCCAATCAAGTAGCTTCAGTTCAGTTCAGTTCAGTCGCTCAGTCGTGTCCGACTCTTTGCCATCCCATGAATCACAGCACGCCAGGCCTCCCTGTCCATCACCAACTCCAGGAGTTCATTCAAACTCATGTCCATCGAGTCGGTGATGCCATCCAGCCATCTCATTCTCTTTCGTCCCCGTCTCTTCCCACCCCCAATCCCTCCCAGCATCAGAGTCTTTTCCAGTGAGTCAACTTGTCGCATGAGGTGGCCAAAGTATTGGAGTTTCAGCTTTAGCATCAGTCCTTCCAATGAACACCCAGGATTGATCTCCTTTAGAATGGACTGGTTGGATCTCCTTGCAGTCCAAGGGACTGTCCAGAGTCTTCTCCAGCACCACAGTTCAAAAGCATCAATTCTTTGGTGATCAGCCTTCTTCACAGTTTAAGTAAATAAAAAGAGGACACTTATTGCCTCATGTAATCTATCTGTGTAAAAGCCTAGGGAGAGAACCACCGTTAGGGACTCAGTGGAACCAGGAACTGGTTTTATTGTCTCAGATTAGCTTCCTCCATGCAGTGGGTCTTCAGAACTCTTTGCTCATGTCTTTACAGACCACTGAGGAAAGAGTCTTTTTTTCCAAAAGTAAAAAATCCCAGAAACTTTTGAGTCACATGCTTATTTCTTGGTCCAACAACAATCTGTGAATGAGCTGGACAGGGTCTTGTGCCAGCAGTACAGGATCTGATACCAGATGAGGGGGAAAGAGAAGAGGGCTTTGGCAAGAAAGCAAAAGAGGCAACTACTTTTTTACAGCACCAAAATAAAATAGTTGAGTAGACTTATAATTTGTTTACTTTATTTTCATTAAACTCATTGAATTTCTTTTGAAGTTTCAAGGCAATAAGGTGTTTTTCCTTATTGTTTCTTGGTTTTCTTCAAAGAATTAGGCTAGTGGAAGTAGCAGATTCACATTTCCAAGATCAAGCACCAGTTTCTATTATTGAGCACTTAGTATATGTAAGTGTCATTAAGGCAGGATTACTTTTGTTTTTTGTTTTTGTTTGGTTTGCTCTGTTTATGATGTGCTTAGAATAAGGTCTAGAATAGAGTCTGGTATATATAGCTGTCCCTTGATAGATCCCCTATGGATACCAAACTTTATGAATGCTCAAGTCCCTTACACCAAATGTTATATTATTTGCATATAACCTACACATATTTACTTTAAATATTTTAAATATCTCTAGATTACTTATAATGCCTAATACAATGTGAATGTTATGTAATAGTTGTCAGCACACAAAAAATTCAAGTTTTGCTCTTGGAACTTTCTTGAAAATTTTTTTGGTGAACATTTTCCTTCCTCAGTTGGTTGAATCTGCAGATGTGGAGCTTGCAGACATGAAGGGTCAATTTTAGTAGGTGCTCAGTGAATATTTGTTGAATGAATAAATGATGATTGAATGTGAAATGGCTGACATTATGCAAAAACCCATAACACTGCTGCAGGGATAAAATTTATAAACATAATACATTGTAGGTATATCAGCAAGTTCAAAATAATCTAGTAGATAGTGAATATCTAAGTTCTAAATGGATTCTGAATTAAAGATTAATCACAGTAGGACTAGGCTACTCAAAACCTATTTACTCCAGATTTTTTTTTATCTGTGGCTGGATAGAGGACATACACCTGAACTTGTAGTATTATCTGGTCTAACACTTTTTTCTCCTTAGTTTTCATTGTCTCCATATCAACTCCATATCATTGTCTCTATGTCAGATGTACCCACTTTGTTCCAATTCAATAGCTGTGTGCAAGCTAAGTCCATAAACTCTATTAATATTTTTGTCTTTGGGGGGTATTTCTTCTTCCTTCTCTTATTTCTATTTTTTTTAAATAAAAGTTGTTATTTAGAGTTTATTCAAACATTTTGGAAGAGTGACATACATCTATGGTACTTTGTACCTTTTATTTTAGTTCAGTTGCTCAGTCGTGTCCGACTCTTTGCGACCCCATGAATCACAGCACGCCAGGCCTCCCTGTCCATCACCAACTCCCGGAGTTCACTCAAACTCATGTCCTTTGAGTCGGTGATGCCATCCAACCATCTCACCCTCTGTCGTCCCCATCTCCTCCTGCCGTCAATCTTTCCCAACGTCAGGGTCTTATCAAATGAGTCAGCTCTTCACATCAGGTGGCCAAAATATTGGAGTTTCAGCTTCAACATCAGTCCTTCCAATGAACACTCAGGACTGATCTCCTTTAGGATGGACTGGTTGGATCTCCTTGCAGTCCAAGGGACTCTCAAGAGTCTTCTCCAGCACCACAGTTCAAAAGCATCAATTCTTCTGTGCTCAGCTTTCTTTGTACTCCATCTCTCATCTATACATGACCACTGGAAAAACCATAGCCTTGACTAGATGGACCTTTGTTGACAAAGTAATGTCATGCTGTCTAGGTTGGTCATAACTTTCCTTCCAAGGAGTAAGCGTCTTTTAATTTCATGGGTGCAGTCACCATCTGCAGTGATTTTGGAGCCCCCCAAAATAAAGTCAGCCACTGTTTCCACTACACCCTTGGAAAATGAACCTGCCTCATATTTCAAAAGCTGATTTGTGACAAAGGCCGTCAGGCAGTTACCCTGCGGTTGAAGTACCTTGGTCCTTCTGGCTCAGTTTGTGACCTTGGATTTGAACTCTGTGCATCCCTCCTGTGTGCAGACCACACATCTATGTCATGATTATAACTCAGCTACGTACTTGATAAGTATAAAATTTCTTCCCTTGTGATTCGGCTCTTGGTGTTTGGAATGCTTACTGGGTTTATTGTGGTGCTGTGGGCACCACAGCATCTACCCTCGCTGCTGATTCCTTCCTTCAGGTTCCAGTAGTACAAGTCCTATCCACTAAAAGAAATTCTCCAGCTTTGTTTTCCCCCTCAGATCACTACCCCATTCTTTTTTTTTTAATTGCTAATATTTCTCTGCTCTCTTGGTTTCTCCACTTCTTCTCCTTTCCTTTACATCCCAGCTCCCTGACTATGGTTTTTGTGTTTACCATGTTATTAAAATGATGTTGACCATGGTCACCAGAGGTCTCTTAATATCCAATATAATGACATCTTCCTACCATGACTTCAGGGTTGACCACTTCTTCCCACCTTTAAACCATTTCTTTGGTTTAGGTACCACCTCTCTTCCTGGTTTTCTCATCTGACTCATTCTTCCTTTGAAAGAGGCAGAGTCTGCCTCCATATTTTGCTTCTTGCCCTGTTGTGAATCACTGCATGACATGGAAGGGAGGCAAGTATGTGTGTGAGTAAAGAGTGAAAAGAGTGTGAGAAGACAGATGGATGGCATAGGGTTTAGGCATGATGGATAGTAAGCATGTCAGAAAGCTAGTGTCCATGTACAGTGCTCATGATTGCCAAATCTGCCCTCATATCTCAGATGTGTGAGCTTCCTTTGGAGTAACTTAGAACACCTCTAATAAAGGTAGATGGATAGTAATGAGAATTTGTTGTTCAGTTGCATCCGACTCTTTGGCAACCCCATGGATTGTAACCCACCAGGCTCCTCTGTCCATGGGATTTCCCAGGCAGGAATACTGGAATGAATTGCCATTTCCTTCCCCAGGGGTTATTCCCAACCCAGGAATTGAACTCAAGTGTCCAACTTTGGCAGGCAGGTTCTCTGCCATTGAGCTATTAGAGAAAGCCAGTGATGAGAATAGCTGTTGATAAAATGCAGAATCTTTATATAGTTCTTTCCTGTGAAACTTCTCATCTCTGTACAGTATAAAAAGGAAGATGAAGGGTAATATTTAGGGATATTATCCACTAGAAGAAGAAGGTTTTTATTAACAGAAAGTAATAGTAAAACCTTAAATATAATCGGGTTATGGATGTATAGTATTTAAAGAAAAAACATTTATTTAATACCAACCATTTTTCATACTTTTAAATTTCTGTTCTACCTGAAAATACAGAATTTGATTCTATCCCAATTTTCCAAAGACTTTTATTTGAAAGTGACATTAGATGATATTTGTTCCATACCCCTACACTTAAAGTCCAAATAATAAGTTTTTCCAATGTTAAATCACAGAAAAATCCACCTGACTTTTAATCTTGTTTTTGGTTTTACAGTTAAATTTTGTACAGTCCACTATAGTTACAAAGAGATAAAGATCAAGAAATGAAGGAAAAAATTAAGTATTTATTTTTCGCCTTGTTCCAAGCACAGTAATGTGTATTCATAAGAGTTGTATTTTATTTATCCACCTCTCGCATTCATTGATTTTTAGAATCCCAGAACCTTTCCTTTACATATATAATGTGGACTTGTCATGAAGTCAACTCCTTGAAAATTGGTGTATGGTGGAGCATTGAATTCAGCCAAATATCTGCCTGAGATAGTGTTGGAAGTGTTGGAAGTTCCACACAAGGTTTTTGTCTCTCTTGTTACTTGGGTTAATCTCTGTGGATGTACTTGTGTGAATAAAACTATGTTAAGGGAAATAGAGAATTCAAATATTTGCACATGCAACTTACTGGTCCCACTTTTTATTCTTTTGCAGAGAATGGGACAGAGAACTGGCTTCAAAGAAAAATCCCAAACTCATTAATGCCCTTCGGCGATGCTTTTTCTGGAGATTTATGTTCTATGGAATCATATTGTATTTAGGGGTAAGGCTTTTATTTGTAAACTCACTGTGGATAAAATAATTACATTCATTTTTAAGATTATAAAAGGACTAGGGTAATCTGGTACACAGGAAAAAGGACTAATCTAACTCCAAATACAAAGAAACCACTAAAACTTTAGTGGAGACAAGTAAAAAATGGTTTGGAACTAAGAGATCCTGAAACACAGGTGGCAGATTATAATTTAAAATGGGTTCAGTAGAATAAATTTCTTAAAAAAAATCATTTTTGTTATCGCAAATCACATTATCGTACTGGAATATGAGATTGGTAGTGATTTTATTTTCCTGTATTCTACAGAAGGTCAGGAGACAGTATCAGGAGAATTAGGTAAAATTCAGCTAATTTCATACATGAGTGTTTGTAATATTTTGAAATCATATCTGCATGCTAAATTGTTTTAAATAGCAAAAATTAGAAATATGCAGTGAGGTACTCCTGCCGTATGTTTTCTCAGTCTTCTATGTCACCTTCATTGTGAAGAGATCTCCATGTTTGAGGACTCCAGGCTTTATGGTGCTCAAGTGCAGTCTATGATGTTCCCCAGCTGCTGTCAAATGTGATTCTAATCTATTACTTTTTACATAACCAGAGCATCATTTTGTATCCTTGATTGTAACCTGTAAAAGTGATGGCAAGTTGAAAACTTACTGTAAAATATTTACTTTGGGAGGTTAGGTACCAACTGGATGGGTTTGTGTTGTAATTATATTGGTCTTCGTGCCTCTGGGAGTGAGGAGTGCAATAGTGCTCCCCAAGAGCTGCCCAGCAAGTTACACTGCTTTAAGAACTCGTGCTTAGTACATACCAGAGAAGTATGTTTCCACATTTGTTTTGACAAGGATGATCACGTGTTTTATAATGCTCTTGATGACCTCCTGGAAGACGTTGTTCTGGTTTTTGAAATTATCTGTTTATCTATCTATCTCTATGGAAATGTGCCGGGCCCAAAGCCTCTGGTCTGGAACTGACAGCATGTTTAAAGGGCAAAGTTGATTTCCATCAGCTCAGCTTCCTCTGATAACCTGCATAATATGGGTGAGGAAAAGGACTGATGGGGAAAGCAATTGACATGTGTATGGTGGGAAGGCAGTGAGAGAATATTTATTGGCACAGGTGTGATTAGGCTGTGGATTTCTCAGCCTTGTCACAGAGTAAAGGCTTCATGGCCTCACTGTGGAGTTTTAAGCAGTGAAAATGTTGAAAACTGTTAAGTCTTTAAGAATCTATATGGTGGTCATTACAAGTGTAGCTTCTCAGGGCATCTGATCTCTCTACTCCATTCTTTTTATCTGTTACAGGAAGAAAAGAAGGAGAGAAAATTTCACTATTCTAATAAGACCTATCTCCTTTTTAACAACTTATACCAAAGCCTTGGTATTTATTGTATTCTTTATGGGCATTTCTTCTTTCCTCTGTGTGTGTCATTCTGGTAATTTTTGTTTCATTAAATGAGCAGGGATTCTCGAAACTGCTATAACTCTACTCTTGGTAAAAGATGGACATACTTTCAAGATGTCCTGTGTGTTCTTAGTCCCTCTAAACCAGGATAATTGTGGTGTAAAGAAGGTTTGATTGGTTTCAGGGCTGATAGAAAAAGTACTATAAAATTTGCTGTTGACTGTGAAAGTTTAAGAAAAAAAGGAAATGCTATCATGAAAGAGTTTGTCTCTCTGTGATAGTGATGTAATTTTAAGTCATATTAGCTGTGGCCTCTCCTCATTAACTACGTACTTGTTTTTTTTTCTTTTTCTTTTCTGCATTTGACTCATCAGCCAGATACAACATTTCCTTTAACATTTAAGACTCTGAGCATAGAACAGAAACTGACTGTTGAAAAATTAACTATGTGAGTCAATTAAGGACAGTTAGAGGGAGTCAAGGGAAGGGAGTTCTATAAGCAGATTACCTGGAGAATATGGTTATCAGTTCAGTTCAGTTGCTTAGTCCTGTCCGACTCTTTGCAACCCCATGAACTGCAGCATGCCAGGCCTCCCTGTCCATCACCAACTCCCGGAGTCTACTTAAACTCATGTCCATCGAATCGGTGATGCCATCCAACCATCTTGTCCTCTGTCTTCCCCTTCTCCTCCTGTCCTCAATCTTTCCCAGCATCAGGTCTTTTCCAGTGAGTCAGCTCTTCACATCAGGTGGCCAATGTATTGGAGTTTCAGCCTCAGCATCTGTCCTTCCAGTGAACACCCAGGACTGATCTCCTTTAGGATGGACTGGTTGGATCTCCTTGCAGTCCAAGGGACTCTCAAGAGTCTTCTCCAAAACCACAGTAAGAAAGCATAAGTTCTTTAGTGCTAAACCTTCTTTATGATTCAACTCTCATATCTATACATAACTACCATATGGAAAAACCATAGCTTTGACTATACAGACTTTTATTGACAAGGTGATATCTCTGCTTTTTAATACGCTGTCTAGGGTTGTCATGCCTTTCCTTCCAAGGAGCAAGTGTCTGAATTTCATGGCTATAGTCACCATCTGCAGTGATTTTGGGGCCCAAGAAACTAAAATCTGTCACTGCTTCCACTTTTTCCCCTTCTGTTTGCCATGAAGTGATGGGACCAGTTGCCATGATCTTAGGTTTTTGAATGCTGAGTTTCCAGTCAGCTTTTTCCCTCTTCTCTTTCACTATCATCACAAGGCTCTTTAGTTCCTCTTCACTTTCTCCCATTAGAGTGATATTATCTGATATCTGAGGTTGATATTTCTCCCAAAAATCTTTACTGCAGCTTGTGATTCATCCAGCCTGGCATTTCACATGGTGTACTCTACATGTAAATTAAATAAGCAAGATGACAATATACAGCCTTGATGTACTGCTTTCCCGGTTTGAAACCAATCTGTTGTTCCATGTCCGGTTCTAGTTGTTGCTTCTTGACCTGCACACAAGTTTGTATGTTGCTTCTTGTCCTGCATACAGGTAAGGTGGTCTAGTACTTCGGTCTCTTTAAGAATTTTCCAGAGTTTGTTGTCCTTGTAAAGCTTTAGTGTAGTCAATAAAGCAGAAGTAGATATTTTTCTGGAATTCCCTTGCTTTCTCTATGATCCAGTGAATGTTTGCAATTTGATCTCTGGTTGCTCTGCCTCTTCTAAACCCAGCTTATACATCTGGAAGTTCTTGGTTCCCATACTGCTATAGCCTGGCTTGAAGAGTTTTGAGCATCACCTTTACTTGCATGTCCCTTTTACTTAAGGTCAGCTGAACATGAAAGTGAAAAAGAAAGTGAAGTTGCTCAGTCATGTCCAACTCTTTGTGACCCCATGGACTGTAGCCTACCATTACTCCTCTGTCCATGGGACTTTTCAGGCAAGAGTACTGGAGTGGGTTGCCATTTTCTTCTCCAGAGGATTGAACCCGGGTCTCTCGCATTGTAGGCAGATGGTAAAGGTCAGCTACCTCCAGCAAATCTAAATGCCTGTCATGGAGGACTCTTTTCAGCTTCCTCTCCCATCCCTCTCTATATAACTTCCTCTCTAACCCCATTGGGGTCTTGAAAGCTATACGGCCTACACTCACCCTGTATCCTGGATATTTCCATCCTCTACTAGAACCCTCATTCCTAAGACATGGCTACACTTACTTGTGCAACCCATAGTGTACTATCCAGTTCCTGTGATGAGGTTTGGGAAATCATATGGTTTAGATTTCTTTGAAAGAGGTAATTTTTACTTTAGTGTAACCAGTCTGACCTTACATAAAGTGGTTTATTTGGTCTGAGATGGACTCTGGAATAAAATTCCCCCAGTGATTCTGATTGAGGTAGGCTGGCATGAACATCTTCACTGAATGCATCTGACTTTCATTAGAATCTAAGGTGAGGATATGGGGGGGAGCTACTTTCAGAACTTTTTAGTTGAATTTTTTAAATGATGATATCAAAAAATTTTAAACACAGAAATAATTATTAGCTCCCTTAATGACAGAAGGGCAATGTTTTTCAAACTTTTATATACATACTAGGCAGCAGCTCCTCCCACTTCTGAGTTGAACCTAAGATTCTGATTCTCTAAAAGAAAGGGCTTCCCTGATGGCTCAGACAGTAAAGCCGTCTGCCTGCAGTGAGGGAGACCCAGGTTCAATCCCTGGGTCGGAAAGATCCCCTAAAGAATGAAATGTTCTCCCACTCCAGTACTCTTTGCCTGGAAAATTCCATGGACTGAGGCGCATGGTAGGCTACAGTCCATGGGGTTGCAAAGAGTCAGACACGATTGAACGACTTCACTTCACAAGAAAGTAACACGATAATATAAATCAACTATATGCCAATAAAAATTAAAAAAAGAAAAACAAAAGCTCCCAGGTGAAGATGCTCTTTTCCTAGCACTATACTTTGACCTTCCCTTGTAGCTCACTCGGTAAAGAATCTGCCTGCAGTGCAGGAGACACGGATTCGATCCCTAGGTTGGGAAGATCCCCTGGAGAAGGAAATGGCAACCCATTCCAGTATCCTTGCCTGGAAAATCTCATGGACAAAGGTGCCTGGTGGGCTGCAGTCCATGGGGTCACAACAACAATACTTTGAGTAGCAGGGACTTGCAGGGCCATAGAAGAAGAGAAAGGCTAGTTAGAAGTTACAGTTGTGAGAAAAGAACTAGGTGGATTTATCATGGCCAAGGAGTCCCTGAATGAAAGGGACAGGAATCCCACTGAAATTAAATGTGGCTAAGGGTTTATTTCAAAGTCCCAATGTTAACTATTAACTTTCTGTGTCTTACTCTGGCACTCTCTCTCAAGACTCTGCTGGAGAGTAGTTGACAGCATGCGTGGAGAGGGCAAAGGTATAGCTAGGAGGGTCTCTCAAGATTGCATGAGAGATGATCCAATCTCTTTCTGTTAAAAACAATATTATGTGGGTTGGTTAGGCTTTTACAGTACTATTGACCACAAAGTTGCTGCACGAGCATTTAGCATTACATGTGCTTTTAAAGGCGAATTTAGGAATCCAATACTGTGTCTCATAGGATATTGTCTCTGGGGCAAAATACATCTGTTCTCACATGTGAAATTTTAGAATAAAGTTGATTTATAAATTAGGAATTGTCTGTGATCATGTATTGTACTTACAGCTTAAACTGCATATTTATTGTTGCTGAGTTACTAAGTCATGTCTGACTCTTTTGGGACCAGTGGCCCAGTTTCCTCATTCTTGCTGTGAGCTTGGGGCCTCTTTACTTTTTCTAGTTAACCAGTATCCAGTGGTGACTCATGAGTGTGATGTGGTGATGGTGTACAGTTTCTATGATTCCTTCTAACTTTTATATTATTTGTCTATGATATGGGGCCTAGAAAAATGGTATTTATTTTAAATTGCAGTGATATTACCATAATTTGATTTGGTAGTTTGATGTTGAACAGATCATAATGCTTGTACTGATGATCAACTTGGGGAAAACCAGGTCATGTTATAACAGTTTTCATTTTGATGTAAGGTTGTCAATAAGAGTTGAGGCTCTGTTACCAAACTGGTTTGAATCCTAGTTTTAACCACTTGCTAGCTGTCTGACACTGGACAAGTTATTTAAACTGTTTGTCTCAGTTTTTTTTAATTGTAAATGGAGACAATAATAGCTCTTACTTCATAGAATTATTGTGAAAATTAAAGTTAAGCACGTAGAGTAGATCTTGGTACAAAGAAAGTGCTTCATAAGTGTTACCTATTACTGTATCATTAAATATAGTCTATACCGACCTTCACAAATACTCCTATTATTTGCATTTACTTATTTTTCTATATTCTAGAAGCAAGTTTTAGAGTACCGATTTCATATTTCTAGAGCATAGAAAAATACCTAGAATCTAACTGTTACTTCAGAAATTAAAATTAATATTTTAACATATCTTCTAGTATTCCATTTTCTGGATTAAGCCTACTCTTGCTGCTATATCAGCAAGTCCAGGAGCATGTTCTTATAAAACATGAAGAACATAGCTTAGATTTCTAGTAAAGACATTGCTAGTAATAGTTATTAAATCAATAAACACTCAAAGGAAAATACCAAAAGCGAAACATTTTCAAATAGGCATTGAATCTAAAAACATGATTCAGGGTAGACAGATATTATGATGATACTTTTGAATTCTGTTCTCTGTGTGATGTACATACATTTTTGCAAAGACTGTATAGTTGGGACAAAGGGTAGGTTTTATTTTCTATGTCAAATATGTAAACTTTTTGTTTAGCAATTAGTATAAAGTCAAAAATTTCCATCAGACTCTAGTGCATCAAGATAAATAAAAATGTGACACTTTTGTTTACTCTCTCACATCTTAAGCCTTTCCTTTGGTATGTGAGCCAGTACTGTTTGTATTTTATGGTAAATTCTGGGTGTACCCCTGCCTGTATGTTTACACTTCCATTTTTTGTATATGTGTTTTCTTTTTATCACTTACTTACTATCATAAGTTATATACAACTTTCTATCTAAAATTTATTACTTTTGAGTGTTTTTATGACTAAGAAAATGATCAGATAATTATTGATAAACTTGACACTTATCTTTCCAACTTTTTCCCATGAGAATATATATACTTAATGAAGGGATGTGAATCATTACTTTAAATAATGTATTATAAATTTACTTCTCAATGCATTGTGAATACCTTTTCATATCATTAGATACTTTTCTACCTAATCATTTTAATGCTTAATGACTCATGTGGCTGTACCATAATTTATTTTATCAGTTCCTCATCATTGAATATTTATATTGCCTCCAGTTTTTCACTGTTACAAATAATCTTTCAGTGCACATCTCTTTAAAAGCTAAATGTTAGTAGATTTTCCAATTGCATTCCAATTGCATGTATTAATTTACTTTCCTTATTCTAAAGTATGAAAATTCAGTCCTAATAATAGGTATTATAATTTTAAAAACATTTCCAAATTGTTAAGAGTAAAAGAGTGTATTGTTATTTTTATTTGAATTATTTTTGTCTCCTAGTGAGTTTAAACAGTTTTTATGGACAGAGGAGCCTGTCAGGTTACAGGCCATGGGGTCTCAAAGAGTCAGACACGACTGTAATGACTTAACATGCATGCAAATGTATTAAGCATTTATATGTACATGTTTTTGAGGGGTGTGAATTGCCTTTTAATATTCTTTCTCTATTTTTATTTTGGTGTGTTTGTCTTTTTCTTATTGCTTTTTGAAAGGCTATTTTCCTCAGCCTATTATTTGTTTCTAGTGAGTTTTGTTAATTTTTTATTTTCTTAATGATCAGAAGTTTCAATTTTTAAGAATTTGCTGCCCATACCTGTACTTTTGTTTTAGGTTTGTTTTCTGTCTTTGGCATTTGACATTTTAAAATTCTTCTCTACCCAAAGTAGTAAGTGCATATTTCTCTTTTTTTTCTAAAATTTTTTATCTTTTATGTGTAACTATTGAATCCATTTGAATTTATTTGGATGTATGTATGAAATAAGGTGGAGTATAGCCTTCCAGGCTCCTCTATTCCAAGGATTCCTCCATGGAATCCTTCAGGCAAGAATGCTAGAGGGATAGCCATTCCCTTCTGCAGGGCATCTTCCTGACCCAGGAAATGAACCTGGGTCTCCAGCATTGCAGGCAGATTCTTTATTGTCTGAGCCCATGTCTGAGATAGAAATCTAATTTTTAAAAAACAAGCATGAGTTTCTCCATTGTTTATTGCACTTTCTGCACTGAAATAAAATGCCATATTTTATTACATATACATTGCTGTCTGTATTTGGACCTGTTCTTGAACATTCCAGACAAATCAGTCTATTTCTTTGTCATTCCGCAAACTATTAGAGTTGTATAATATAATTTGATACCCAGTAATATAGATCTTCTCACACATTATTATTCCCCAAATGTTTTTGGTTAGTCTCTTGTTTTTTTTCTAAATGAAATTTTGAATCATTTTATCTGTTGATTCAAGTATTTGCTGAATGGATATTCTGTGCTAGGTATTGTGCATGATGTTGGGTCTCTCGGAAAAGCTGACAGTCCCTGCTCTTATGGTTCATGTCCAAATAACCACTTGGAAACTGATGAAGATTGTATTAATCTTATACAATAACTTGAAAGAGAATGTAAGCTTTGTAATATTCATTTTTTCTTTTTAGAAAGTTTACAGTCTCTCCATTTATTTAAGACTTTAAAAATATGTCTTAGTGATGCTTTTTAGAATATATTTTAAGATATGTATATATTAATTATTGGTATTTGCAATGTATCATTTGTTGTATTGTTACTAGAAATGGGATGCTTACTTAATTATTACCCTTGGTATCTAGGAATCTTTTCTTATATAATTTCTGTTTTCTCATTTCTACATTTCTGGGATAAAGATACATAAAATATATTTAAAGCAAGTTGAGATGATAATGATGATTTTACTGACTGCACACTCTAGAAAACAATGTAACCTTAGAGGTTTTTCGACTGCTTCCTCCTATGTTAGAAACAAATATGCTTTGGATTTGCAATTATAATTTTTAAAGTAATCTTGGGATTAATTAATTTAATATAATTGCAAGCATGAACCAAGTTTTCTATTTTCACCTGAACTTTCTTTCTTGGTTTAACTATCCAGCAGACATTCGTATCTCTAGAAATATCTGATGCTGTCCTAGGTGTGCAGATAGAACAAAATGGTTAAAGGATTCAGACTCAACTACAGTGCATTTAAGCTGAGGTCTAGAGGATCCCAGGAGAGACCAGATGTATTTCCCAAGAGGTATTTTCAGGCTTCCTAATTTTTTCCTGGGAGGCTAATCTATATTCCCAGCAGGAAGGTAGTCACTTGCGCTGTTCTATAACTTGACCCCCTCTACCCAGATGGTCTTCTGAACTCACACTGTTCAGACCTGCATCCCTCTGAGTAGAAAACACACTTAGCGATGTCAGGATGTATGCCAGACAACGGTCCAGGGAATCCTCAGCCTCTGCCGTGGGATGCCCTGGACTCAGATCATATAATCTGAGATATTAGCTCTAGAGGGGATCTTTCAGATAAGCTTGCTCTACCACTTAGTTTATGAGTGAAAAGTGAAAGTGAAAGTGAAGTCGCTCAGTCGTGTCTGACTCTTTGCGACCCCATGGACTGTAGCCTACCAGGCTCCTCCGTCCATGGGATTTTCCAGGCAAGAGTACTGGAGTGGGTTGCCATTTCCTTCTCCAGAGTATCTTCCCAACCCAGGGATCAAACCCAGGTCTCCCGCATTGTAAGCAAGACGCTTTACTGTCTGAGCCAAACTGTCAAGAGGAGGGAAATGACTAAGGTGACACAGAGTGTAGGTAACATGCTGGGATAAGAACTTGGATTTCATGACTCTCACTTCAGTGTTTATTGCCTTGTCATGCTGACTTAAGGATTGGTATCAGGCTTCTTCCGTTATCTAAATGAACTCTTAATTTCATCTTGATCTGTGTCTGATTAAAAATAAAATATTTTATCAAATTTTAAATAAATTTGCATTCTGCCTCATTACATTCAAGTCTCAGTCAGCTTGCACTATTTTAGATGGTGGCAAATTGGGACTTTTCTTGAAATGAAAAGTAATGAAAGTAATGAAAATAGTCTGGCAACAGGGTTCACACAGCTTTCACAGACTAAGAATAAAGGACTGTGTTTCTCCCAGTCATTACAGCATGGTTTTTTAAAGGACTGCACACATAGATTAAGCCTAGGTATCAGTTACCATTGTTTTCCCTTCCAAATAATAAAATCAGGTGATGTCTGTAAGTGCTTTCATTATAAATATTAGAGAACATGCTGCTTAAAACAGAGCATGGAAAACTATAGAAGAAGGGGTCTGGAGTGCTGATATTGTCCTTGAATGTTGATGGTTCCATGTTGCAGTGAGGTTTATGTTTTGCTGTTGGCAGATGGTCCAATTTTTAAAATTTTCTCTACCAAAAATTTTCTGCATTTTTCTTTTCTTTTTTTCTGTGAACATGTACCCTCCCAGAGTAATGCTACTAATGTCATTGTGGAATAGCCATTGTTGTCAAAGGATGAATATGTTCTCCTTTTGTTTGAGGCAAGGTGACAGCTAATTAATTCAGTCATGCAACCTGCAGAATAGGTATCTGCATCAGATTAACACAGTCTTATTTATTTTGTTATAAGTTGCAACTGAATTCCAATTCTGCAAATAGTTCTGTTGTGAGGTGACAGGTTATGGAAAAAATATAATGGTGATACAGTGGCAGGGAGTTTAGTTCAGATTACTCAGTAGGAGAAAACTTGCGTAAACCCATTTATTTCTAACTCTAAAAATTCTGTGTACAGCTCAATTACCAAAATATTTCTCTTTTCCTTAAGAATGTTCTTTTTTAGCATTTCATAGATAAGAATCACTCCTTGGAAATATGCATTGTGGTTTTTATCAGTGGTTCTGTATTCGATAATGGTATTTATTAGTCCTGGAAAAAGGAAGGTGATTATGCTAATTACAATATAAGCAGCTGGATTCATGGAAAGTTTTCATGCATCATAGTCTTCTGGTTAAAGTCTTATAATGAAAGAGAAATGACATTCTTTCTGGTATGTCTGGTAATGCTCCCAGCTTATTCTCTGCTTCATGGCCACACACAGTATATCCAACATGGGTGGCACATATCAATTCAGTCCTCTTGACTGCAGTCAAGAGAGCATTTTAACCAAATGCAAACTCAGTATTAATGGAAAAATAAATCAGTATAGATGTGGCATTGACATTTGTCTATGAAGAACATAGACATAATATAGAAAAATTCTAGGATAAAATACTGATGTAAAATTAAGTTTGAGGATGAAATAGTGCCACTATAAGCATACTATGAAAATTATATTTGTATTGTGGATATATTTATACATGTAGTTTCAAATCTAAGGTTCATGTGGACTGTAAGTTTTCATAGTTTAAGGAATTATTTTGAAATAAATGATCTATTCTAGAGAAAGTTTGGCATGAATCTATAGCATTTAATAAAAACAACCAGGGTAGCACTTGCACAGATTTAATAGTTAGGGAATGGGAACAGCCCATCCTCCCCAGTTTAGGGCAATGGGGCAGTTATCCTGATTTATTTGCAGGATGTCATGTAAACAGCACTTAGAATAAATGAGGTAGATATACAAGTATCATTGGGGTACATGTCAGAAACACAACTGTGTTTAAAAAGTTAAAGTTGCAAGAAGCACAATATGATACTATTTACATAAAGTTTACAGCCTCAAGAACAATTCTATATATTGTAAAAATGAATATACATGTAACAAAAGTACAAAGCATGCATAAAATGGTACATGCCAACAAGCAGTAATTTCTGCACTTATTTAAAAGGTACTCTTCTGTGTGCATGTGTGCTCACTCGCTAAGTCGTGTCTCTTTTGCGACCTCATGGACTGCAGCCCACCAGGTTCCCCTGTCCATGGGATTTCCCAGGCAAGAATACTGGAGTGGGTTGCATTTCCTTCTCCAGGGAATCTCTTGACGTCTCTTATGCCTCCTGCATTGGCAGGTGGCTTCTTTACCACTGAGCCATCTGGGAAGATAAATGAACTAACTCTTCAGTAGATATGGCCAACTGTTTACCTGGTTTATCTGGGTAGGTTGTTAGCATGTTTGTTTGTCTATTTTTTTTAGTACCTGTCTGTTTGCTGCAATTCAAACTTATATTAAAATGTGACTATGTGGGATGAGAGAACGCTAATATTCCATGTTTGTGATTAGTTTGGAAACTTATAAAAAAGGTTTGAACCTTTTCTTACATTCAGAACCTTGGTCTACGTGGTTAATTTGAAATGAGGTACAGAATGAGTATTGAATGAGTAGCTACAGAAAGCCAGTAGTCAGTCAGTGATGGCACTATGGCTTATGGCTTGTAGAGGTGATGTGGTTATAGAAAAGCACTTTACCTAGTGAGAATGAGAGGGCTGGTGGGGTTGGGCACTGAGGTTTAGAAAAGACATTGTAGAAAACGGAGGTGGGTGGAGCAAATTATGGGCTGAGGGAGAGTAATGCTGAGCAAAATGGGGGGAGGAGCTGTCTGGTTGAAAATATACATTTGAAATGGACTCAGTTAACATAATGTCATTTCCAGGCAAGGTTTACCTCAGATCCCCATTTCACTAGACCACCATAAAACAGGGATTATGTCTTTATCTTTTGAAGGCAATTTAGCAAGATTGTTAAGACTTAGATCTTCTGGATTCAAATCCATGTGTTCAAATCTATTCTTACATATTCAGGCAAAGCGGTAATGATTTGATGGACAGTTTGATTCAGTGGTTAGTTGAGGATCAGATGAAGTGGATTAGGAAAACACAACTTTGGTCTTCCCTTGTTAACTCATAGACCTCTGAGCCCTTGAGGAATTGTTGGAAACTGGCCTGAGGCTGCAATTTTTTGACACACTTATTCCTAAAAGTCACTACCTGTCCCAGACTGGGAAGGATATAGCTTTGGACTGTAAATAGCACCAGTGCCTTTTTGCTCCTCCCTTCTGTTGCCAGCTCCTCTTTTTGTGGTTGTCTCAAGAAGCTGTTCATTCTGGTGTTTGTCTATTACTCAAAGTGCTTTTGAGAGTTCTATTTTGAAATCATATCAATCACTTGGTCTCTTTGGCTTCAGTTTTTTCATCTGCACTGTGAAACTAATAATGCCTACTCTGACTCCTGAAGTTGTCATAAAAATCAAATGAAAAATATTTTATAAATTGTTGAGTGCAATGTAGATGTTACCAATCAACATACTACTTCAGAAATTGCACCTTTACTTTATGGCTGCTATGTACTTTTAGTTAAAAAAAAAAGAAAAAGAAAACAACTCATACATAAATGTTTCCAAATGACTTTTGCTAAAACCTAAATAAAATCTTATTTCAAAGTATAAAGATATGACAAAGGACATCAAGAATTTCACGAATGGCATGGCCCTCTGTGTAAGCCCATTTTAAATCCTCCTGTAAAGATGAAACTTCTTGTGTTGAAATTGTGAGGGAATTTTATGAAAGAAAAATAAAATTTCATTTCTCTGTTTTCCATCTTCTGCAGGAAGTCACCAAAGCAGTCCAACCTCTCTTACTGGGAAGAATCATAGCTTCCTATGACCCAGATAACAAGGTGGAACGCTCCATTGCCATTTACTTAGGCATAGGCTTATGCCTTCTCTTTATCGTGAGGACGCTGCTCCTGCACCCAGCCATTTTTGGTCTCCATCACATTGGAATGCAGATGAGAATAGCTATGTTTAGTTTGATTTATAAGAAGGTAATACTTCCTTGCAGTCTTTATGCTACTTGTTAGTGGCATCGTGTTTTAAATGCTACACTAGTGCAAGTAAGGGATAAATGCTAAAATGAGTTTTGTAGGGCTGTGAAATAAATGGCAGCATTAATGAATATTTCTAATTTTTCCTTGCTACTTCCCTTCAACTAATAATTATTCAATGCTTCTGTAAACTGCCTGTATTTTAGACTTCATTTTTGTTTGTTCTATATCATCAGTTTTTGGAATCCATGGCTCCCTGTTGAAATGATTCTTGCTGTGTGCATAAAAGTCATTGACAAAATATCATCTTATGGTAAAATGCCATTTGTCTTTATGAACAATAGCAAGAATATAGTGTGTAATTGTTATTGATCAACCAAGCAATTGATATTTCTACCTTAACTAGTTATGGGGGCTTCCTGCATCGGTCAGTTGGTTAAGCATCTACCTGCAATGCAGGAGACATGGGTTCAATTCCTGGGTTGGGAAGTTCCCATGAAGAAGGGAATAACAACCCACTGCAGTATTCTTGCCTGGAGAATCCCTGGACAGAGGAGCCTGGCAGGCTACAGTTCAAGGGATCACAAGAGTTGGACATGACTTAGCGCTATTTTTAACTAGTTATGACACAATGATAGTATCCACTTGTTTTGAGTTAGATTTTTGTCATCCTAAGACTTGGAAATTAAAAATTTTGGAATAACACATACATGGCAACCATAAGAACCTTTCTACTTTTCTGTATACATTGTCAAGTTAAAAGCCCAAGTTGCTAAACCATGCTTTGGGTGAATTCAAATTAAGACTGCCTTACCAGGCCTTCCCTGGTGATCCAGTGGTTAATACTCTGCATTTCCACTGCATGGGGCCCGGGTTTGATCCCTGGTTGAGGAACTGAGATCCTGCATGCCATGCATCACAGTGAAAAGAAAAAGGACTTTCTTACCTTACAAATACAATTTAAGGTCATCTTAGTGGCACAGCAGCAGCAGCAGCAGTGACACAATGACACGTGCTTTCACCAACCTGATTTATGTGTGACTCTTTGATTTACCAAAATTAAAGATTTCTTTTTTTTTATAGATAGATGTTGGTTATTTTGGTTATTTTCTTTACCCTTCTCTTTCTTCTTCCCCCAATATAAAAACTTTATATATTTGGCTTATAAGAGCTGTGGACCTGAAATTCCCTCTACAAATAACCCATTAACATTTCTATAATATACATGCAAGGTCAGTGGTGTTGTAAAACCTTGATAGTTATACATTAGTGTTCAAAAAGACCTTTTGTGGAGGCACAAGTAAAAAACCAAGTCCACAGTTTAACCAAATCACCCCAGCTGCAATCTCATCAGTTCACAAGTACCAGGAAAGCATGGGTGATAAATCAATAAAAATCTTATCTTGATCCAGAAATTTTATATAAGTGAATAAATTATTAGGTATAATTTAGAAGATAGAATTTAGACAAGATGCATATCAAAGAAAGTTGAATCCAATTTAAAAATATTTATAAAAGTGATCATTATAATGATAACTGATGTTCATGACAAACTTCTAAGTGATTTAGGTATATCATTTCATTTGGCCCTCCTCAAAACTCTATATGGCAGAAATTATTATCCCTATTTTATGAATAAAATATTTTAATAAACGCAGAGAGTCGGACACGACTGAGCGACTGAACTGAACTGAACTGAACTGAAAGGCCTAAAAAATATAGAACATTGTGCAAGCACTGCTTCAAAATTTCTAAAGTGCATAAGTCACAATCCTTGAAGTTGTGTCCTACTCTTTATGACCCCATGGGCCTGCCAGATTTCACTGTCCATGGAATTTTCCAAGCAAGAATACTGAGGTGGGTTGCCATTTCCTACTCGAGGGGATCTTCCCGACCCAGGGATCAACCCACATCTCATGTCTCCTTCATTGGCAGGCAGATTCTTTACCACTGTGCCACGTGGGCTTCCCCCTTGAAGTTAAGGGTTTTTCATTTACTAGAGAACATAAGTACTGAAATGATGTTGCAGGTCAAATTGTGTTACATAGAAAGAGAGACATGAAGCACTTGGGGCTAAAGGGGAAGGGGGTCAAAGAAAGAGCTGTTTAGTTTGTGGATTAGTTCTTATGTCTAGCACAAATACAGCAGTACATGTTCCTTCAAACCCAGAATGCATTAATGAAAAGGTGTAAGCTATGTCTGTCCTTTCTCAGCATTGTTTACATGTGTTCTTACCCAGTTTGCTTTACCCCTCTAGCCATACCTACCGACCTGCATTGACATCATCATCTAAGAATACAGTTGCATCTCCATGCAGCTGTGGTTTGGTCACTGAAGTTAACCAGTGCCTTATCTGACCAGTTTCATCCATGTGGCAGGCAGCCACTAATTCTTCTCAGATTATCACAGATTTTGTCATAGAGCATCGTTTTCTTTGTTCCAAAATCTGCAACATGATACATTCAAATTAGATTGTAAATAATGAATTGAAATGCATACTAGGTTGAACTTTGCCTGTGAATTTTGAGAAAGATAACTATATAATGAATCAGTGAGTATTTATTGTGCACGTACATTCCATGTTAAGCACTATAGAACTCAGGTCGCCTAAGACTGAGTATGTTACTAAATCATGTATCATCGAGCTCAATGGACCCTGCACCTCACATACTACTCTCATAGCATTTGGAGTTAACTGCTTTATTCCTTCTTCATCTGTGCTTATCTAAACACTATTATTCCACACCATCTTAAATTCTCCCTCAGTGAAATATTTGCAGATTTTTATAACCAGATATATAAACTTTCTTTTAACCACCGTATTATATTCTACTCCCTTTAACTAGTTTATTATATTTAGTTATGTATTTATTAGGTGTCTTGAGGTAATAATTTTATTTAATAACTAATAATAATCCCTGAAACCCTGAATATAGTGATTTATATCTAAGTGCTCAATACATATGTGCGAGATTCAGTTGAAGCAAATGTTAAATGGGTACTCTTTAGTCAAAGCCAGTTCTTATTAACTTTTGTAGGCAAAGTGTGCCTGTGATCTCTCATAATAATAATTAATTTATCTACTTAATAATCCTGTTTTGTATATATGGATGTATTTTTCTCTGTAAAATTTAAGAATTTTTTGTTGTTAATGTAATCTTTCAAATAATTATTAATAATTATTTATAATATACTTGTATTGACTTTAACTGTAATTTTATTCAATAGCACCACAGAGTGCATGAAAAATTTAAGGCCAAGATTTTATTTTAAAAAATTTTATTGAATATATTGGCTTACATTATTGTGTTAGTTTCAAGTATACAGCAAAGTGATCCAGATATATATATCTTTTTTTCCCTGATTCTTTTCCACTATAGGTTATTACAAGATATTGAATATAATTCCCTATGAGACCAAGGTGTTAATCTCGAATTTCAGTTGTCTTTAGTTCCATCTGTAATAAAAACAAACAAAAGTAAAAAAATCAACAAGTAAACCTCTGCAGTATATAAATGAATATTTTAGTACAATATTTTTCTCATTTTGGACTAGAAACAATTGTTAACCCTCTCTAGATACTATAAAATAATGTAAGTAGAGGCATGCCAGTATAATATTTGTTGTAAAGAGAAATATTTATAAATCTGAGAAGATACCAAAATTAAATGAACATAAGATAATTTTATTAGGTTTACTTGAAAAAATGCATGCATAGTTACCTAATTCCTCAGCTGTATTATAACATGCTTATAAATATATTTGTCTACTGTGCAGTGGCATCATCTAACTTCCCATTTCCTTTTAGACTTTGAAGCTATCAAGCCGTGTTCTAGATAAAATAAGTATTGGACAACTTGTTAGTCTCCTTTCCAACAACCTCAACAAATTTGATGAAGTATGTACCTACTGATTTACTCTTTGTTATGAATGCACCTTTATTATGAATCATACGACCCCAGAGATTTTCTGGGTCAGATAACTAATGAGTGATTATGTCATAAGCATTCCTACCTTCCCTATATCTGAAAACCGAGACGGCTAAGTTGTATAGCAGAGTGCCATTTTGGGATCTCGCAGAACCAGACAACTCAAGGGCACCTCAGCTTGCTTTTTATTTGGTGCGGTTTTTCAAAATTAAATCCTTATCAGATCTTGTTTCATTTTAATCCTTTAAATCAGTTATTTACTTTGACAGAGTATGATACTCTGAGAAATTCTTGTTTAGGGCTATCTTTTCTCACAATAAAATTCAAGGTCCTTGAGGACAGATTATGTATTTTATACATAATGTATTTATCTTTGCATTTCTAGTGTTTAGCATGCTATTGAACTCTCAGCAGGTGCTAAGTAATTTACTTTTGATTTGAGTGTGCATGTTGTTTTCTGAGTATTTGGTCAGATAATAGGGTTGTGCAATTGTATAGACTGAAATTCAGGAGAGTCTTGTCCTCTCATGTTCTGTGTCATGGCTCTTGCTTTATTCATAGAGGAGTAAGTTACTTGAAGTATTCTAGACATGGTACTTAAGATATCCAGTCACCACACATATCCACTGGAAAAAATCACAGTGACTTGAAGTTAGTTTGGGGGGAATTCCTAGTCTCTGCGTAGAATGTTTAAGCACATTGCTGTGTGCTCCATATAATGAATACCTAGATTTTAGTGCATTCAGAACCATGATTGTATGAGCTCACTGTGCTTGATTTCTTTCTCCTATTCTTTTCTCTTTATTTTGGGGGTGGAGGATAAAATGTCCATGGTTTTCACTGTGATTTTTTTTTTCAGGGACTTGCACTGGCACATTTCGTGTGGATCGCTCCTCTCCAAGTGACGCTGCTGATGGGGCTGCTCTGGGACTTGTTGCAGGCCTTCACCTTCTGTGGGCTTGCTTTCCTTGTAGTCCTTGCCCTTCTTCAAGCCGGATTAGGGAAAATGATGATGAAGTACAGGTAGAAACTCTTTAAATAGTGTGAAACACAGATTGTATTCTTACTAGTTATATGACCTGTGTCAAGCTGCTTCTGCCAGTGTGTTTCAGGTTTTTTCACCTTTAAAATGAAGTAATCATGTCCCTTAGGCTGTCAGAAGGATTAGGCAGAGTGTATAACATACTAACCCACTCAAGTAAAACCAGAACTTCTCTGTGTACTGAACCATGATCTTCTTAGTAGGTGTTGCAAAAAGGAATATTTTCATGATGTTATCAGTGGTCCCCAACCATTTTGGCACCAGAGACTGGTTTCGTGGAAGACAATCTTTCCGTGGACTTGGGGAGGGGATGGTTTTAGGATGATTCAAGCACATTACATTTATTGTGCACTTTATTTCTGTTATTATTGTATCAGCTCCACCTTAGATCATCAGACATTAGATCCCAGAGGTTGGGGACCTTGATACAAAGAATACTTTCTTTATCAATGGTACATTTTTTTTACTTGCCAGTCTATAGAATTTCTTTACAAGTATGTCACCATCCATTTTGCTTTTTTTGAACATCAGAGATTTAGATACAATGGATAAAACACTTATGTGAATGGGAGGGAATGCATACATTTTAGGTAAAGTTCATAGACTTTTTCTACTCTGGTTCATGAATCATCTACACCACAGCCTTAGTGGCTCTTTATTACTGAATGATTCAGTGATTCCAATCACTGCTTATGAAAGAGGACTTCTAGAGTTTGCCAACTAGAGTGTGATAGAAAGTGTTCAAATTTTGGAGTCAAATAGTTCTTACTTTGATTCCCACTTTGCACCTTACTAGATATACGACCTGTGTCAAGCTGCTTCAACCTTTGTGTTTCTGTTTCTTTTTTCCATTTTTTTAATTGGAGGCTAATTATTTTACAATATTATATTGGTTGGTTTTGCCATACATTGACATGAATCCACCCCAGGTGTATATGAGTTCCCCCTCCCGAACCCCCCTCCCACCTCCCTCCTCCCCTTATTCTCCCTCTGGGTCATCCCCGCATACCAGCCCCGAGCATCCTGTAATATGCATCGACCCTGAACTGGTGATTTCATTTCACATATGATAATATACATGTTTCAATGCCATTCTCCCAAGCCATCCCACCCTCACCCTCTCGCACAGAGTCTCAAAGACTGTTCTATACATCTGTATCTCTTCTGTTGTCTCGTATACAGGGTTATCATTTGCATCTTTCTAAATTCCATATATATGCGTTAGTATATTGTATTGGTGTTTTTCTTTCTGGCTTACTTCACTCTGTATAATAGGCTCTAGTTTCATCCACCTCATTAGAACTGGTTCAAATGCATTCTTTTTAATGGCTGAGTAATACTCCATTGTGTATATGTACCAAAGCTTTCTTGTCCATTCGACTGCAGATGGACATCTAGGTTGCTTCCATGTCCTGGCTTATAAACAGTGCTGCAATGAACATTGGAGTACATGTGTCTCTTTCAATTCTGGTTTCCTCGGTGTGTATGCCCAAGAGTGCGATTGCTGGATCATATGGCAGTTCTATTTCCAGTTTTTTGAGGAATCTCCACACTGTTCTCCATAGTGGCTGTACTAGTTTGCATTCCCACCAACAGTGTAAGAGGGTTCCCTTTTCTCCACACCCTCTCCAGCATTTATTGCATGTAGACTTTTGAATAGCAGCCATTCTAACTGATGTGAAATGGTACCTCATTGTAGTTTTGATTTGCATCTCTCTGATTATGAGGGATGGTGAGCATTTTTTCATGTGTTTGTTAGCCATCTTTATGTCTTCTCTGGAGAAATGTCTGTTTAGTTCTTTGGCCCATTTTTTGATTGGGTCATTTATTTTTCTGGAGTTGAGCTGAAGGAGCTGCTTGTATATTTTGGAGATTAATCCTTTATCAGTTGCTTCATTTGCTATTATTTTCTCCCATTCTGAAGGCTGTCTTTTCACCTTGCTTATAGTTTCCTTTGCTGTGCAGAAGCTTTTGATTTTAATTAGGTCTCATTTGTTGATTTTTGCTTTTATTTCCAATATTCTGGGAGGTGGGTCTTGGAGGATCCTGCTGTGATTTATGTCGGAGAGTGTTTTGCCTAAATTCTCCTCTAGGAGTTTTATAGTTTCTGGTCTTACATATAGCTGTCTAATCCATTTTGAGTTTATTTTGGTGTATGGTGTTAGGAAGTGTTCTAGTTTCATTCTTTTACAAGTGGCTGACCAGTTTTCCCAGCACCACTTGTTAAAGAGACTGTCTTTTCTCCATTTTATATTCTTGCCTCCTTTGTCAAAGATAAGGTGTCCATAGGTGCGTGGATTTATCTCTGGGCTTTCTATTTTGTTCCATTGATCTATATTTCTGTCTTTATGCCAGTACCATACTGTCTTGAAGACTGTGGCTTTGTAGTAGAGCCTGAAGTCCGGCAGGTTAATTCCCCCAGTTCCATTCTTCTTCCTCAAGATTGCTTTGGCTATTCGAGGTTTTTTATATTTCCATACAAATTGTGAGATTATTTGTTCTAGTTCTGTGAAAAATGTCGTTGGTAGCTTGATAGGGATTGCATTGAATGTATAAATTACTTTGGGTAGTATACTCATTTTTACAATATTTATTCTTCCGATCCGCTAACATGGTATATTTCTCCATCTATTAGTGTCCTCTCTGATTACTTTCACTAGTGTTTTATAGTTTTCTATGTACAAGTCTTTTGTTTCCTTAGGTAGATTTATTCCTAAGTATTTAATTCTTTTCGTTGCAACAGTGAATGGAATAGTTTCCTTAATTTCTCTATTTTCTCACTATTAGTGTATAGGAATGGAAGTGATTTCTGTGTGTTTATTTTATATCCTGCAACTTTACTGTATTCATTGATTAGTTCTAGTAGTTTTCTGGTAGAGTCTTTAGGGTTTTTTGTGTAGAGGATCATGTCATCAGCAAACAGTGAAAGTTTTACTTCTTCTTTTTCAATTTGTATTCCTTTTATGTCTTTTTCTGCTCTGATTGCTGTAGCCAAAACTTCCAGAACTATGTTGAAGAGTAGTGGTGAGAGTGGGCACCCTTGTCTTGTTCCTGACTTTAGGGGAAATGCTTTCAGTTTTTCACCGTTGAGGATAATGTTTGCTGTGGGTTTGTCATATATAGCTTTTATTATGTTGAGATATGTCCCTTCTATTCCCACTTTCTGGATGGTTTTTATCATAAATGGATGTTGAATTTTGTCGAAGGCTTTCTCTGCATCTATTGAGATAATCATATGATTTTTATTTTTCAGTTTGTTAATGTGGTGTATTACGTTGATTGATTTGCGGATATTGAAGAATCCTTGCATTCCTGGGATAAAGCCCACTTGGTCAAGATGTATGGTCTTCTTAATGTGTTGTTGGATTCTGATTGCTAGAATTTTGTTAAGGATTTTTGCATCTATGTTCATCAGTGATAGTGGCCTGTAGTTATCTTTTTTTGTGGGATCTTTACCAGGTTTTTGGATTAGTGTGATGGTGGCCTCATAGAATGAGTTTGGAAGTTTCCCTTCCTCAGCAATTTTCTGGAATAGTTTGAGTAGAATAGGTATTAGCTCTTCTCTAAATTTTTGGTAGAATTCAGCTGTGAAGCCGTCTGGACCTGGGCTTTTGTTTGCTGGAAGATTTCTGATTACAGCCTCTAGTTCCGTGCTTGTGATGGAACTGTTCAGATGTTCTATTTCTTCCTGGTTCAGTTTTGGAAAGTTGTACTTTTCTAGGAATTTGTCCATTTCTTCTGGGTTATTCATTTTATTGCCATATAATTGCTGATAATATTCTCTAATAATCCTTTGTATTTCTGTGTTGTCGGTTGTGAGCTCTCCATTTTCATTTCTAATTTTATTGATTTGGTTCTTCTCCCTTTGTTTGTTGATGAGTCTGGCTAGTGGTTTGTCAATTTTATTTACCTTCTCAAAGAACCAGCTTTTGGCTTTGTTGATTTTTGCTATGGTCTCTTTTGTTTCTTTTGCATTTATCTCTGCCCTAATTTTTACAATTTCTTTCCTTCTACTAACCCTGGGGTTCTTCATTTCTTCCTTTTGTAGTTTCTTTAGATGTAGAGTTAGGTTATTTAGTTGACTTTTTTCTTGTTTCTTGAGGTGTGCCTGTATTGCTATGAACTTCCCCCTTAGCACTGCTTTTACAGTGTCCCAGAGGTTTGGGGTTGTTATGTTTTCATTTTCATTCATTTCTATGCATATTTTGATTTCTCTTTTGATTTCTTCTATGATTTGTTCATTATTCAGCAGTGTGTTGTTCAGCCTCCACATGTTGGCATTTTTAATAGTTTTTCTCCCATAATTGAGATCTAATCTTACTGCATTGTGGTCAGAAAAGATGCTTGGAATGATTTCAATTTTTTTGAATTTACCAAGGCTATATTTATGGCCCAGGATGTGATCTATCCTGGAAAAGGTTCTGTGTGCACTTGAGAAAAAGGTGAAATTCATTGTTTTGGGGTGAAATGTCCTATAGAGATCTATTAGGTCTAACTGGTCTATTGTATCATTTAAAGTTTGTGTTTCCCTGTTAATTTTCTGTTTAGTTGATCTATCCATAGATGTAAGTGGGGTATTAAAATCTCCCACTATTATTGCATTGTTGTTAATTTCCCCTTTCATACTTGTTAGTAATTGTCTTACATGTTGCGGTGCTCCTATGTTGGGTGCATAAATATTTATAATTGTTATATCTTCTTCTTGGATCGATCCTTTGATCATTATGTAGTTTCCTTCTTTGTCTCTTTTCACAGCCTTTGTTTTAAAGTCTATTTTATCTGATATGAGTATTGCTACTCCTGCTTTCTTTTGGTCTCTATTTGCATGGAATCTTTTTTTCATTTTTAAAATGAGATAGTCACCTCCCTCAGAAGATTAGGCATAGTATATGACATGTATCTAATACATGTGTCTTCACATGGGAGGCATTTACTGATTGATAGTACTATTTTTGTTACTGTGTATTTGATAATAAAATAAACATCCATCTGTTTAATAAAAGAAATTTGGCTTTTCTTAAAAGCTTGGGCAGTTCTTAGTGGGCAGTTTGACTTCTTTTTACTCAGTATTTGATTTGTGAATGAAATAATTTACAGAGATCAGAGAGCTGGAAAGATCAATGAAAGACTGGTGATTACATCAGAAATGATTGAAAATATCCAATCAGTTAAGGCATACTGCTGGGAAGAAGCAATGGAAAAAATCATTGAAAATCTAAGACAGTAAGTCATTCCAAAAATTTTAATATCTGTTGAATTAGTCAATTAAGGTTTAACATATTTAAAATGAGTATGTCACAGTGGACTTCAGCTCATATTTGAAATTTATGACAACCAAATAGTTGTGTTAAATTATATCAATATTCATGTATTAATGGTCTAATGTCATTTTCATGGGACTGCCATTTTACATAGATGAGCTGTTTTTGCACTACAAGGATATCTTACAAAAGAACTGCCTATTTGTGTTACAGCCGCTTAATAGACTAAACTAATGATCATGATGGTAGAGGCTGAATGAAACCTTAAATAAAACTGCTAGAGTAAAAAAGATACGACTCTGAACCAAATAAATGATTCTCTAATATTACAACTTCCTTAATTTATATGTTATGGCTCATGAAAAGCAAACCAAAAAAAACCCCTTCTGTTTGTTTAAAATGTGTTTGTTCTTCCTTTACTTAAGAGCAATGCCAGGGTAATATCTATAAATTATGTTCTATAAACCCTCCACTTGAAAAGTCAATTCAAGGAATGAAAGCTGCCGCCTGAAGTAGAATCAGTACTTGGCACCCATCTTGCTCTCTGGTCTTGTTTTGCCTCAGATAACCTTCCTTTCATTGGTTAGTAAAGATTATAGCCAGCAAAAAAGTATAGCACAGATTGGGATACTGTTACTGAGAAAATTTCGGACACGATATAAACCAAGGTATTTCTGTGGCTCTAAGACTATTTTTCTTTAGTCAAGTTCCATGTTCTACAAATTGCAATTTAAAAAAGGGTTCTAGGAGACTCAGTGGGCATAGATCTTCTGTTAAAGGGCAAATAATTTCAGAATGAATTAGCTCATGAGAGTTTCATAGGAAGAAAAGATACTAAAGAGAAGAGTTCCATTTTAGATGATACCAGTATGATTATCAGGGATTCAAGCTGCTGAGTCCAGTAGACAGTGGTAACTGAGCTGCAGGTGTGTGATTGGAACAACAAAAGAGATGCTGAAATGGTAAGTCCTTTGCCATGTAAATAGAAAGAGTAAAAGACTATTTATTGCCCAAACATGATTGGTCACCTGTTTTTATTATGCCTTTCAAGACAAATCCAGGAAAGGAATTATATTTTCTTTCCAGAAACATCCGTAAAGATCCTGCTTAGTTGGTTGAAATTTTTCTCTTTAACAACTGAGTTAGCTCTCAAGGGTCACTGCTGAACTGGGTAAAAGGCTATGCAGTGCTCCCTGAAAATCTAATTCTTTACTGCCCTCTGGTAATAAAGTCACTTTCAATTATTTTTTAATCATAATAAGATAAAATGTTTTTATGACTCAAAGTGTTAGTGTTATTATTATGGAGAATACTGCTTTCTGGGTGATTCTTATATCAATACATGTTCTTGAGCCCATTATTCTTTTCTTGTAGTTATCATTCCTTCATTTTCCTCAACTGTTTATAATATACAAAAACAGTTTTGACAAATTTATTAACATTTTGGTAATCAGTGTTTTCTAGCATTAAAAAAATATAAGCCTAGCCAACAGTATTCTTCTTTCAGTTGAAGATTAGAGAGACACATAAGTTCTAAGTGCCAGTTCCTGTGTTGTCATCTATAGTGGCGACAACTCCACAAGGGAGATGTTACATTTCTCTTCGGTAGATGTGGATCCTGTAGGAACAGAGGGAAGAGCAACTTGCTTAAGATGGCATAGCTATAACCAGCAGAGCTGAGAGTCACACCCAGTTAGATTCCAAAATCATAATCTGCCTTTAGTGCCAAGTAATTAAAATAGGTAGCTAAACCGCATTAGACTAGGAATCATGATGTAGGTTGGGAGCACTGCACTTCATTTTCTTCATCAGAGTGCTGAGGATTACATTTTTTTTCAGACATGAAAAAAAGATTTCGTCTGAATTCTACCACTTGAGAGTGAGAACTTTTCTGAGTTGTACAAGCATGTGGAACTAGCACCCAGATGCTAGGCACAGCTATCGCTCCCTCCCACCAGCATGCTCTCCTTGTCTGTCTCATCTCTGCTCTTTCCCTCACAAGAGCTGAATGGAAGGATCACAAGTGACTCCAGTTTTGATGATCCTGTGAGAGTGGGATGAAGGTCGAAGGAAGCATTGTCCTCTGTTCTTGCCAGCTCTGCACTCCCTGTTTTCTGCCTGTTGGTGCATTTAAACCTCTTCTCTGTGTGTGTTGAAAAAATAGTTCACATTTGCAGTTCAGAATAAAAAAAAGTATGATTGCAAATAATTATCCTGAAAGGAGAGAGGGTGGATGCACTATCTATTCTCTTGTAATTTCCCAAGAATTACTGGCAGCAATCTTTTTTAAAAAGATTCTGGAGGCCTACTGCAGACTCAGTCAGTATCTCTGAATGGTGATCCTGATACACTGCGTTTTAGAGTTTCTCAGGTGATTTTTACCTGTGCTAAGCAAGTCTTGAGAACCACTCCTCTTTGGCTCATACGTTATTTTCAAGGTTCTCCAAAGCCAAACCAGAACTTCTAAAATGTTGACAATCCATTAGGGAATCCCAGAATTGTCTTTTCCTTCTATAAATCTTTCAACATTATTCTCATATCAGTACTAAATTACTTAAAACACCAATCAACCAATAAAAAATTACTAGTCTCATTAATCTACAAATTAATAATGATATGAATTAAGATATAAAATAATATAATAATTATGGTAATAATTATTGAGATTATTTAAAAATATTATTTATAGGTATTATATGCTGGTTTATTCATTATTCAGTTCAGTTCAGTTCAGTTGCTCAGTTGTGTCCGACTCTCCGCGACCCCATGAACTACAGCACGCCAGGCCTCCCTGTCCATCACCAACTCCCGGAGTACACTCAAACTCATGTCCACAGAGTCGGTGATGCCATCCAGCCAGCTCATTCTCCGTCGTCCCCTTCTCCTCCCGCCCCCAACCTTTCCAGTCTTTTCCAGTGAGTCAACTCGTCGCATGAGGTGGCCAAAGTATTGCAGTTTCAGCTTTAGCATCAGTCCCTCCAATGAACATCCAGGATTGATCTCCTCTAGAATGGACTGGTTGGATCTCCTTGCAGTATAAGGGACTCTCAAGAGTCTTCTCCAACACCACAGTTCAAAAGCATCGATTCTTCGGCGATCAGCTTTCTTCACTGAGGCCCAGAGAGGTTAAATAACTTGCTCAAGGTCACACAGCTCATCTAGTGTAGAACCAGGATCAGAACACAGAAAGCTTTTGAGAGTCTATGTGCAGATTTTTTATTGCAAGATGTCTGATAGTTTGGAAAGTATATAAGCACCCCAAATCTTACTATTTGTTTGTTTGTTTTTTTTAGAACAGAACTGAAACTTACCCGGAAGGCAGCCTATGTGAGATACCTCAATAGCTCAGCCTTTTTCTTCTCAGGGTTCTTTGTGGTATTTTTATCTGTGCTTCCTTATGCACTGCTCAAAGGAATCATCCTTCGAAAAATATTCACAACCATCTCATTCTGCATCGTTCTGCGCATGGCAGTTACTCGGCAGTTCCCCTGGGCTGTACAAACTTGGTATGATTCTCTTGGAGCAATAAACAAAATACAGGTAGTGTACCAAAATGGGTCATCTGACTCAGTGAATTTAGAACAGTTTAGAACTTTTGTCACGAGCAAACTCTCTAGGGATGAATTCTTGGCCTTGGACCTGTTTGATGCACAGTATTTCCTCTCGTGATGTCTGTATGTGGGCCAACAAGCCCTTGTAAAGCCTAGTGAAATAAAATGAAAGCCCGTGGGGTTTTAGTCAGAGAAATTGAAGAAGATATTGTTTCTGTATTCTGGAGATTATTATTCAAGTAATCAATCAATAGAATAGTTCTAATGAACTTGGCAAATGTGCAAAATCATGGTGGCAGATTCATCAGGAAGTTATAAAATTTTCTAGCTAATGCTAGGAATGTTTACCTTAAACTTTTCTAAGTATTTTTCTGAACAGTGTGATGGATGAGAATGACACTGTATGCCACATTAATTACCTTAAAATCTCAGCATGCTGACGTAGTTGTTAATTTTGAAGAGAAGTTCTAAAGTCTTTAAGGTAATAAGACTCAATTTATGCCAAGCTAACAGAATCACCACCAGGAACTTGGATGTGGTTATAATTTTTAGAATTAATATACAATTTAAAATGTTTCATTATACAGTTTTGATATATACTTAAATATTTAATCCAGAAAATAAATCACTGTGCCATAAGTTTAAAAAAACGAGGGTGAAGGGTGAGCCACTTTCAGGTAGTTCTGACATTATTTAACCTAGGCCAGAGTTTGACTTCCCTGGTACTTCAGTCGGTAAAGAATTTGCCTGTAGTGCAGGAGACCCAGGCTTGATCGCTGGATCAGGAAGATTCCCCTGGTGAAGGCAATGGCAAACCATTCCAGAATTCTTGCCTGGAAAATCCCATGGACAGAGGAGCCTGGCAGGCTACAGTCCATGGGGTCACAAGAGTGGACAAGACCTAGCAACTAAACCACTATCAGAGTTTGCCAATGGTGGACCATGGACCTAATGAAAGGAGGATGCTATAAAGATGAAAATACTAGTTTTCTCTCTCTTAATGTTGAATTGAGGCAATTAGTGGGTAGTTCAGGTGTGCTTTATAAATTCATTACCAAGGTTAACATGTAGTCGAGTACAAGGATGAGTCAGTGGTATATTAAAATTTAATATATAAATAAGTTCTTTAAAATGTCACATATTTAAAGAATGCATTTATAATATAATCAATCCTAGTACTTGACAATTAACTTTAGAACACTTCTAAAATTATTTTTTAGGAAAAAATTTCTAGCATAATGCTTAAAATACAAAATGCAGCACTTATTAGAGTTTAAATAGAAATAATAATGGATTAACACTATCCTAGTTCTATAATATGTTTTTGCTTTCTTTTATAAACAGGATTTCTTACAAAAGCAAGAATATAAGACATTGGAATATAACTTAACAACTACAGATGTAGTGATGGAGAATGTAACAGCCTTCTGGGAGGAGGTCAGAATTTTTTGTTTGTTTGCTCTAAATATTTAAGCTTTTCTTATTTGTGATTCTGGTTTTCATCTTAATGGTTAATAAAGTTAGAATGATGATAGAATTGTTAGAACTGAAAGAGGAATCACTCCACTTATTTTGTAGTTTAAAAGGTAGAGGCCCAGGAATATTAAATATGACAGACAGGCCTCTTCATGTTTTTCTAAGTCATGTAATTTGTTTCACATAATAAATTAGGAAGTAATGCAGTGCTCATAGGTTTTGAAGCCAAATTGAGCTGGAATTGAGTACTGGTTCTACCGTTTACTCTCTAATGCAAGTTACTGAATTTTGTGGAACCTCTGGTTCTCCATCTACAAAGCGGGAATATTAATATATACCTTACAAAGTTGTTGTGAAGATTGACTGAGATAATGGAAAATATTCAGCATAGTACCACACACATAATAGTTCCTCAGTAAATGCTACCCTCTCTGATCTCAAGTTCCAGTCCAATGTGCTTCACATATACCAGTCAACATGAAGATGTATATGGGATAGACCTATGTATTGTTTTCTACTATTTTCATTTATTTTAATTCACTATTAAAAATTCTCATTTCTCATGGTCAGAAAAAATGTTATTAATGATTTTTCAGCTGCTAAAGGACTAATATTTGATTATTGAGAAGACCAGTGGAGTTCCTCTTTCCTTATCACTTTTTCTGTTGAGTAAACATAGGCATTATGAAACCAACGTTCTATTTCTACATATTTCACAATATCTTAAACTGGTTTTATTTATATAAGTAAGTTGACCCTAAGGGCGTCACTGTAATTCATTTTTTAAGATAGAGGTAAGAGAATAATTCTTTATCTGCCTGGAAAAATTATGGAGGAGTGTGTGGATTAGACTGATTTTACTTATTTGATTTTAGGAATTTCAAATGCCCTTCTAGACATAAAGAAAAGCAAGGAGTTTGGCAATACAAACCATTGTTTTTCAAATCTCCATCTCATTCTTCTTTCATCTAATAAAATAGATAGCATGTTTGAGCCCTTACTATGTGTCAGGTACTAGATAAGCACTTTACATGTTTTGTCTTATTTCTTACAACAGTCCTATGATGTAATCTTAATATTTCCATTTTTCTGATAAGGGAATGGAGGCTTAGGAAGGTTATAGGACCTGGCTCAGCTCACGTACCAGGCAAGGGATGAAGCTAGGTTTTGGACCAAATGTCACGGTCTACAACCCTTTCACTGAACCATTGCCTTGCATCTGGCTGTATCCTCACTCTCCAGACTCTCACTGTCACCTAGCAAATTCTGGATACTCCTTGATAGATATTTACCCAGGACAGTGGTGATGGTTAAACCTCTCTCATCGTGTTTAAGACTTCAGCACCCACATGATAAATCCTTCCAATATCGTCCTCAGAACTTCTATTTACAGTTACTTCTTCAGAAGCTTCCTCTCATGCTCATATGCTGAGCGTGGTGAGTGCCGAGACTTATTCCACTTTGGAAATGTCCTGCTCTGGAATCTCTTTCTCAGGTTAGAATTTCCTAATCCTAACTCTCTCAGTCTCTTAAATCCCACCTTTCAGTTCAGTTCAGTTCAGTTCAGTCGCTCAGTTGTGTCCGACTCTCCGCGACCCCATAAATCATAGCACGCCAGGCCTCCCTGTCCATCACCAACTCCCGGAGTTCACTCAAACTCATGTCCACAGAGTCGGTGATGCCATCCAGCCATCTCATTCTCTGTCATCCCCTTCTCCTCCCGCCCCCAACCTTTCCCAGCATCAGAGTCTTTTCCAGTGAGTCAACTCGTTGCATGATGTGGCCAAAGTATTGCAGTTTCAGCTTTAGCATCAGTCCTTCCAATGAACACCCAGGATTGATCTCCTTTAGAATGGACTGGTTGGTTCTCCTTGCAGTCCAAGGGACTCTCAAGAGTCTTCTCCAGCACCACAGTTCAAAAGCATCAATTCTTCGGCGATCAGCTTTCTTCACAGTCCAACTCTCACATCCATACATGACCACGGGAAAAACCATAGCCTTGATTAGATGGACCTTTATTGGCAAAGTAATGTCTCTGCTTTTTAATAGACTACTTTACTGCCTTCCAATTTCATGAAGATTTCTAGTCTCCTTAGTTCTCCCTTTCGGACTCCTCCTGGTTTAACCTCCACCAGTCACGTCAGTTGTTCCTACAGCAGCACCCTCCATCCCCTTTTCTTTTCACCGAATTGTTTGCTATAAGATATTCATTTGACAGCTTTGATGAAGGGGGTGCTATCTGGGAAAATCAAATACTCTAGTCAGTTATAAGTTTTATATAGTTACTGTTTCAACTTCAAATGGGCCTGTAAACTTTCTTGGGAAATGTTTTCATTTGTCTTTACTTAATTTTCTTTACCATTTCCCTAAAAGCTATTCCAGATTTTTACCAGTTTCCTGAAACTCCCAATGTCTTCCAGGATCTGCTCACCCCCAGCAGATGGCCTTGACTTCTGTAATACAGAGGGAAAATATATAGATGCTATAAAATATATAGCATCATGTATGAATGCTTACAGCTTCTTTCTTCACCCTTGAGATTGTTATTTTCTTCTTTCTTGTCTAAGAGAAGGATGTATGATTCCCCCTGCCCTTAACTGAACTATTGTTATCTTGCTTCATCTTCTCAGGACATGGGACCAGCAATTATTTGCTCTCTAGAAGCTCAATTCCTTTTTTTTCAACTGACTTCTTTTAATATCTAAATATTTTCAATTTAAAGAAATTCCTTCTCTGACTTTTGCCCCTCACCGAGCCCCATCATCCAAGCCTTATCATTCTCCTTCCCTTTGCCATTAAAACTGTTCTTACTTCCTCATCTTTTGACTTTTGCCTTCTGCAATCTGGATTCTGTCTTTACCCACGCATTAAAACTGTTCTTTTGAAATATTTATTTAACTTAGCTTTAGTGAACCACTGTTTCCATGTAATCTTATATTCCAACCATGACTTCTCAGTCTTGGCTGCCTGCCTCTTAAGTGGCGATTGGCCACAGGGTCCCCACCTCGGCTTCCTTCTGGTATCTCATGCTCTCTGTGGGTGACTCAGCCCAGGCTCAACTGACATCTATGTGCTGATGACTCTCAAAGGCAAACCTTCAGCCCCAGTTCCTTTCCTGAACTTCATACATTATTTCCAAATTCCCTTCAAGGTCCTCAAACACTTCACATTCATCACTTCCCAAGCTTCACAAACCAGCTTCTTCCAGTGTCTCCTATGCCTCATTTGATGATTTCACCACTCACCCAGTGACTCAAGAGGCATGTCCCTGATGAATTATATATGACTACTCCCTCACTTCACACCTGTGAGTAGGAACAGTTTCTATTTATGTATCAGGAAGCTGAGCTTTAGGGAATTTAAGTAACTAGAATAAGATTATACAGCTGGTTAGGACATAAAGGTCAGCCTAGGCTTCTCTGACTCTAAATGTTTTTTCTGCTCACCATTCTGTCTCTAATGAAAAGAATGGACTACTGCTTTACTGTATACAAAATACTTTCATCTATATTACCTCACTTAAGATCCTCAACAATCCAGGAGCCTAAAGCTCAGAATGTCATAATTTATCAGTTATTATGCAGCTAGTTGAAAAGATGAGACAGAGGCTGAAATAAAGACAAAGGATACCATAATCATTTCTCTCACAACTACAGGGAGCTTGTAAACACAGAACGTGTTCAGCCATAGTAGGGATCAAATAAATAAGATCAATACTGAGATTCCATTTTCACTTACAAAACACAAAAAAAACAACAAAACAAAATAAATCTCAAATCAACATTGTTGATGATGGTTCCTGAAATCTAGCACTCTCATACCTTGATGGAAGATAATTTGAAACTACTTTTCCAAAGTCTTGGAATATTTGCTATACCTTTGCTCTGGAAATTTCCCTTGTGGAAATTTATACTAAAAAAAAACCCAGATATTTGTTCCAAGATTTATAGCAGAGTACACACATCACAGAATTAAGTTAAAAAGAAAATAATATAATGTAAAAAATGAGAACTATTAATATTTATAGTTTATCCATACTCTTTGATACTATCCTGCAACTTAAAATTATATTAAAAAGAATGTTTAATGGTATGTGAAAATATTTGTGATTTATATTGTAAGTCAGAGAAAGAGGATCACAAAGCTCATGTATAATTTTTCCTTAATGTTGTAAAATTATATATGATTTTACATATATGTGAAGGAGTGGAGGGATCTCACTGAAATGTTAAACATGATTTCTCCTCAGTGTTAAGACTACAGCTGATTTATCTTTTCTTCTTGCTGCTTTTATCTGTTTTCCAATTTTTCTGAAGTACGTTTTTATTTCTGTAATCAGGAGTTAAAGTTAAGGTTAAATTAAAATAAAAGCAACCTTCCATTGGTCCAAGTGTTTATTGGATAAAAGTCCTGTTGCTAAGCGTGGAACATGAGCCCCTTAACAGTCTTCACTACCCACTTTATTGAAGATATCCTTTGTCATCTTACTATATATATTTACCTAGCCACTCACCACTCCTGAGGTGTATGTTGTCCTTTTAAGCCTAAATCATCATGCATGCAGGTCCTTCTTCCTGGAATGCCTATACTATTTCTTGATCTTGTGAAATACCACCCATATCCTTCATAGCCTGATACTGTGTTAATTACTTGGTCAAGCTCCAGACTGAGTAACTTGCTTTTTTAATGTGCTCCTGTAGGACTTGGTGTGAGTTTTCAGTTGTAGCACTAAACACGTTGCAATATTAATATCTGCCCATTTGTTATTCTCCTATGTGAGACTTTTGAAGTGGTGATGCTCAGTAAATGTCTAGTAGATAAATAAGTTAATAATAGAATAAAAAAGCCTTTGTCTCATTCGAAGAATTTTCATTGCCTGCTTCTTAGCTTTGCTTTTAGTTATCTGATGACCGAAAGAGATGTTAGCCATCCATCTCATAAGAATTCAAGCCGTAGTCTTAAACCTTAATTGCTTATGTATGACCTAAAGTTTTGATAGTACTGAAAATCTGTATACCTCTGATACATTTTAAATTGACTTATGAATTTTATACATAGGTTTAAGAGGTGGTAAAGAATGTAATTCTTGTCTATTGTATAGTGTCTTCATATGTTAAATGGATTTTTGTCAAAACTTGGGAGCTGCCATTTCAGTACTTTCAATTTCATGAAAAATAAATGAATTTAGAGAGTCAGGTCTCATTGCTAAGTCAATCAGATAAATATTACTTGCTTTATTCAGGAAAATGTAACTTTAAAATGCAGATAAGAATTTGTATTAATTTATTAAATTACTAAAATTAGATAATAAGTTAATTAAAATAACTTGTCCTTCAGTTCATCTCTGAAGCCTGATTCTGAGATGACAGGACACATAGATGCCATCACTTTGAAATCTGGTGAAACACGATGTTACCTCCTTCAGTATTTCTGGCTTTGCTTTTATGGGATCCCCTCTCGGAAGAAAATCATTCTCTTACGTTCCCCATGTTTGTATCATGGAGTGTTTTACACTCCAGAAAGGACGGCCTAGCTAAACTTAGGATTGGTGAGAAGGCTGCCTCTTCTCTGAAGGGAGAAGCAGAAAGTAGGAAAGAGAAATGACAAAGAGCAAACAAATTCTCAGGTGATTAACTTTAGGAAGGAGTGCTTTGGGATGCTGAGGTTGTGGAAATGCATTCTCTTAAAACTGTGTGAACTATTACCTTCCTCCTGATCACCTGCAGTGCTGTGAACTGTGATTTGAAGACTGCTCAGATGGCAAAGAATCTGCCTGCAATGCAGGAGATCTGGGTTTGATCCTTGGGTTGGGAAGATCCCCTGGAGAAGGGAATGACTACCCACTGCAGTGGACACGACTGAGCGACTTCACTTTCACTTTTCACTTTCCACTTTCACACATTGGAGAAGGAAATGGCAACCCACTCCAGTGTTCTTGCCTGGAGAATCCCAGGGACGGGGGAGCCTGGTGGGCTTCCGTCTATGAGGTCACACAGAGTCGGACACGACTGAAGTGACTTAGCAGCAGCAGCAGCAGCAGCAGCAGCAGTATTCTTGCCTGGAGAATCCCATGGACAGAGGAGCCTGGTGGGCTACAATCCATGGTGTCACAAACAAGTTGGACACGACTGAGTGACTAAGCATATGCACGCATTCTAACGCGTCCCATAGGGCAGTACAGAAGCAGGGAGCGTTCAAAAAAGAATTCCTTCTTCCAGCACTTTAGCAAAAATGGAATCCATTCAAATAAAATGCTACTATCATCACATTTACACTTAGTAATAACTACTAAAATACTTTGAGCTTCTCAGAGTAAGGTGCCAGTGTGTTAGAAGATTTGGGTTGTAATTCCACTCAGGCCTACTACTTAAATGACTTCAGTTACTTAACCTCTCTGAGTCACAGTCTACAACTTTGAATGAAAGAGTTTATAAAGTCTATCTCATATATTGTTACTCTGCTGAAGATTGAATAATTATGTGTATTTATATAGATAGCTAGCTATCTTTAATTAAATTTGATGGTGAGCAACAATCAGCAATTGAAATTATTATTATAATTTTGAAATATTTTGGATCATGTGCTCTAGAAATCATGTACTATAACTTGTGTGCTATAAAGTATGGACCATGTGCCATGTGCTCTTCAAACTAATAATACCTAATGTAAATAGCTATTGAAAATATTGGGCTTCCCTGGTGGCTTAGCTGGTAAAGAACCTGCCTGCCAATGCAGAAGATGCAAGGGATACAGGTTCGATCCCTGGGCAGGAAGATCCCCTGGAGAAGGACGTGGCAGCCTGCTGCAGTATTCTTGCCTGGAAAATTATATGTACAGAGGAGTCCATGGGGTTGTAAAGAATCGGACACAACTGTACCCTCACACATACACTGAAAATATCTGAGAAACATACCTTCTTATTTACTGTGTTTTTTCTTTTTTACAGGGATTTAGTAAATTATTTGAGAAAACAAAAGAAAATAATAACAATAGAAAAATTTCCAATGGTGATAACAGCCTCTTCTTCAATAACTTACTTCTCGGTGCTCCTGTCCTGAAAGATATCAGTTTCAAGATAGAAAGAGGACAGTTGATGGCAGTCGCTGGATCTACTGGAGCAGGCAAGGTAGTCTCTTTTATACCTCAGATGAAGATGTTAACCTGACATCTTTTCTCCTTTCTTTTTCTAGTTTGTGAAAGGAGAATATTTGGATACTGTGTATAATTATTCCACTGATAGCGTCCTCTAGCCTTTCATTTCTTCCTGTTATCTTCAGTAACTTTTTCTTTTATATATTTATATTTTGGGCATCACTCAGTAGAGTGTCATGCACATAGATGGTGAGCATAATAACTTTGTTGATCAAGTAAAGCATCCATTTTTGCCAAGCTGTGGCACAGACATTTTCTCAGACTTGGTCCAGGAAAGTCATGGCTTATATTTTACTTCAGTAACCACATGGGCAAAAGATCCCCATTTTGTTGACACAAGAATGTTTTTGGAGAATGGACTCAGGTTCGCTTATGATTTATTATGAGGGAAGATTATTGAGTGGGATAGTTTTTTGATGGCAATACATAGGAATGTTTATTTATTCTGTACCGATCAGCCTTCCACTCTACCTCATTTAATTATAAACCATGGATATTTGGAGATACATCTGACAAAAATTAAGAGGTTAAAAAACTAAAGAGTCAAATTTCATTGTCAGGAGAAGACTTTATATTAGTCTCCAATGATTTGAGCTATTGTTCAGATAATGATAAACACTTGTTCTCTTTATCTGGGAAATATATTCAAAGGGCATGAAGGAATAGAATCAGAGATAAGAAAGGGTCTCTTGGCTTTGAAATAGACTACTTAAGGATAATAGATATTTGCTTTGGAAGTCTATTAAAAAGATGTTCTATAACTATAATTTTAGCTACAGTACTTTCTAGAAAAATTTAAAAAGTTTAGTGTCCTCTTAAAACTCTTCAGAATACTTTGATGAAAGAAAAGGAAGAAGGAAGGAAGGAGCAGTACCACTGTAAGATAAAAATGTAAATAAAAACAAATTAAGAAATATCCCTGAAAAATAGTTATTTATTAATATCTAGTTAAAGAAGAACCACATTTTAAAGAATTTAGTCTGAGACTTGGGAAACAAAATGCCATAGAAAATTTCTAGTCATTGAATTTGGTGTTCATAATTGTAGCAATATACAATTTGCTTATTTCTTTCTCCATATGTGTTTTCCCACATATAAAATAGGCCTTTCAATAAAACAGCTATGGTTGTGCATCATCTTCTTCGAAAAATGTATTTCTTCTTAAAGTGCTACTTTTTCCTTCTATTTCTTATATAACTAGAAATTTTCACCATTAAAAGAAAATGATACCATAGGAGGATTTGCTAATAAATCACAGATGACTTGACTCAGAATGATTGCTTATGAGAAGATAGTAATTGTGTTTCACAGAATTTTTTAAAATTAATTTTATGTGTTTAAAATTACTTCTTTGAAAGGTGTAAACAAATAGCTTTGGAATTACAAATTATAGGACTTAACCAGCAATTAAATTTCAGGTAACTCTATTAAGAATTGATGAGCAGATAATTGCTGGCTGGAGTTACAGCTACATCTTCTGAGAAGCAGATATGAAGACAGAGTCAGATGGAGGCAGTTGTTCCTTAGGAATAATTAAACCCCTCTGAGAAATAGAGTTTGGCAACTAAGTCTAGGAGGGTGTCCTTTCGTTGCAGTAGGGATGGAACATTTTATACTCTTATTAGATAAATGATCTAGCTAAATTATTAGATAGAATAATTTCAAATACTCGCATTTCAAGATAAACCCTGAACCATTCAATTTGGTAATTTGTGGATTAAAAGCCTTAAAAGTAACCAATTAACAATTCTCTTTGTATGACCTACCCTAGTATGTTTGCAGAGATTTTTATATGAAGATATTCATCCCATTGTTTCAATAGCTGCAAATTGGGGAAACTCCGAAATATCTAATAATAGGGGATTGATTAGGTAAATTTTGGTGTAGTTATATAATGGCATGTTATTCAATCAGTGTACATACGTATGTGTATGCATACTCAGTTGTGTCCCACTCTTTTGTGACCCCCATGGACTGTAGCCCACCAGGCTCCTCTGTCCATGCAATTTTTCAGCATGAAAACTGGAGCAGATTGCCATTTCCTACTCCAGGGGATCTTCCTGACCCAGGGATCAAACCCTCATCTCTTGCATCTATGGTATTAATTTGTGGATTCTTTACCACTGCACCACTTGGGAAACCGCTGTATTCAGTCAGTATAGGGATGTTAAAAATGACTCCGAAGGATATGTATATTATGCTATTAAGAAGGGCAACAGATTATAAAATATATGTACATTATGATCTGTATTTTACAAAAGCGTATATATATGTATTTGTGTCTCTGAAAGAACATTACGGGTCTAGTTGCTATCTCTGAGATTATATCTCTGGATTTTCCAAAGTTTCAAGAATATATATTATTTTCTGAATAAAACAATAAGATCAGATATAAGGATTAGATAAGGAAATATAGAAAGCCCTTGATGCAGTACTTGAAACAAAGTACTACTTAATAAATGGTAGTTGTTTATATTATTGTCATTAAAACTTTGTAGAAAAGCAAGAAAATGCAGATAAAACAAAATATGAGGGGAAAAATACACATTTTTCCTAAATTCACCTCTTAGGGATAATGAGGTAAATATTTTGAAATATTTTTCTTCCAGAAATTTTCACATATCTGTATATTTATAAAAACCAAAATGGGATTATTCTCTAATACTATATTGTAATTTATTGCTAAGTTATTTTTGTATAAATGATATTGTGATGGCATTCTCTATTATCTGTAAGTTGATTAATTTGTAATTTTGTGCATTTTATAATTTTCTGATGAGTAGTTTCTCAGACTGGGTTTGCAGAGTCAAAGAGTTTACAGATTATAAAAACCTACATTGTAATTTTTACTGGAATGTTTAATTTTTGAATGAAACACACGTCTTAGTCTTTTTTTAAAAAAAGGCAAAGTTTAATTTTATCACTTTCCGCTGTTACTAACATCGAGTCTGTAAGGGAACTGTGTCTTCATAGTTTTTATATTCCAAGGACTATCATAGTATAGCTAGTATGTAATAGATGTTTGATACAAATTTATTTAATTGAATATTTTGGAAAATGGATTTTGGGGGGTTTCTAATCTACATTAATTATCCTTCATTTATGAAAGCTCCTTGAATTATTTTAATTAAGCAATATTAGTGTAAGAGTCTATACCTCTGGGTATCTCTACCTGAAAGCTGGCTTATGGCATCTCCCCCAGGGTGTGGGGATTTTTCGTTCTTCTGTTGTCTGTACCATGGAAGCAGCTCTGTGGCCTTGCTGGCAACCCTGACACACCACAGTCTCTGTATTCTGCCCTTACTCTGGAACTGTTGGCTTGATCTTCTAATAACTGAGCATCAGATGTGTGGAATGGCTTTTGGCTTCTATTTTGGCTTACATTTTAAAATAAGATACAAAGTCTGCAATGTTTTATCAATATTTTGCATTATATATATATATAAATTCAGATTAACTTTGCATCTCTCAAAATACCAAAACATTGATAAATATTATATATTAATATAAGTTTATATAGATAAATATTGTTAAATATATATTTAACCTTTGTATTTAATATAGATCCAAACATATTTAACCTGTATATTGTGTATACGTATATATATGTGTGTATACATATATGTGTTTGTATATATATATATTCATATAATATGTGTGTATATATTTATATGTAACAGATCCATTTCATTGTTGGGGTTTAAAAATCTGTTCTGTATGAAAATTTCACTTATAGTTTCAATTGTACAGAAGAATTATATGTAGAAATAAGGAATTTGATGATGGACATGGAAGCCTGGTGTGCTGCAGTCCATGGGGTCTCTAAGAGTTGGGCACAGCTGAGCAACTGAACTGAAGGAATTTTGGATATTTTCCATACACAATAAGAATTTTAAAATTTACTGAAATAGGCATCACAAAAGTGCCTATCTCTTGATCCTTCTTTCTTCCTAATATATTTCAGGTGGTATTGTTATTTATTAAAATTTAAAATGTATAAAAATTCAAGAATTTTCTCTCACTTCTCTTTCTCCTCTGCTTATTTTCCACTTTTCACCATTCTTTCTCCCAACTCAGGCAGATACTCTTGTTAGTTTTTTGAATGTATATAATTTTATATGTAGTATTTCATTGTTTGGTTAGGCATTTATAATGTAATGAATCACCTATTGATTGACAGTTGGGTAATTGCCAGTATTTTGCCAATACGAAGAATGACGCTATGAATAATATTGCATGTATGTCATTTAGCACGTCTACTAGTATTTTTGTATATCTGCCAAACTTTCTTTACTGAAGGCTGCATCAATTTGTGCATGTGTGTTACAGTCCATGTAGATTGTAGGTTTATTTCCCCACAGCATCCCCAGCATATGTTATCTAACATTTGAATTTTTTCCAGTCTTGTTGGGTAAAGTCATATGTCAGTGTTTTTTTAATTTGCATTTCTCTTATTAGGAATAAAGTACAAACTTTATCATATGCTTAAAGGTCACCTCTATTTTAATTTTTGGTGAAATATCTGTATACTTTGTACTGTTGTCTGATGAGTTATTGGTATTTTTCTTTTTGACTTTAATATCACTCAAGAGGGAAATTATTCCTTTGTGTCATATAACTTGCAAACATTTACTTCAGTTTGATGTTTTTTCCTTTTGTTTTCTGTGCCCAAGTCTTTTTTTCCTTTTAATGTGATTTTTTTTGAATTTTATGACTTCTGGATTTTGATTCATATAGAAAAACTTTCTTACTCCGTGGTAGTTGTTTTTCTTTTCTTTTAGACATCCTTCAATGTTTTCTTTAAGTATTCTTACAGTCTTATTTTTGTACTTATTCTTTGACCTATTTGAAATTCATCATGTATTGGGTGTGGCATACGGCTACAATTTTTTGTCTGCCCTCCACATGGCTGTTCAGTTGTCCCACAACATATACTGAATAGTTTGTTTTTCTCCACTCATTTTAGATGCCATCTTTATCAAATATTAATTCTTTTATGCATTTAGATCTACTTTTGTAGCTTTAATTCTATTCCATTGATTTGTCTGTTTATGTACCAATGATTTGCTTTTTAAAGTTATTGAGCCCTTGTTTAATATAATGTATAATATAGTGTATCATGTTGCAAAGAGTCAGACATGACTAAACAACAATGTCATTAAATTATTGAGTAAAATGTTTATATATATGTATATATATATAAAATGTCATATGATAAATGTTTTGAAGATAAAATAGAAAGATTGATAAGGGTGCAATTTTAAGCAGTGGAGGCCTCATTGAAAGGTAACATTTGACAAAAGCTTGAAGGAGGTGAGAGGTTAGGTCATATGGCCATCTGGGGAAGAGTCTTCCAGGTAGGGGGTGGAGCAAATCCTTGAAATGGGACTGTCTGTCTAGTTCACAGAGCAGCAGGGAGGTCAGTGGGGTCGACCCAGAGTGAGCCATGGAGAGCAGAGCTGTCAGAGAAGTAATGGGGGCGAGACCATTACATTTGGGCCCTGAGAGCCTTATAATGGGCCTTGTAACGAGTTAGGCTTTTTTTTCTGAGAACCTTAGAAGCCATTGGAGGGTTTTAAGCAGAAAAGTAACATGATCTGACTTACATTTTGACAGGGCCACTCTGAGAATAGACTGTAGGAAGACAAGGGTGGAGCAAGGAGTTAGAAAATTAGAAAGCTATTCTATTTATTCTGGCAAGAGATGATGTTAGCTTAATCTAGATAGTAATGGAAGTAGCAGTCAGATTCTGGACATGTTTCCAAGAAAGGTACAACAGAATTAGGTTGAACAAGGCATGTGAGAAAACAAATGAGCACTCAATAAATGTCAGTTATTACTGATTTTTCCCTAACCTCTACCAACCCCATCCCAACAATCTGAACTCAGCATCCCATCTCTGTGAGCCTCTAGTGTAACATTTATCACATTCTATTGTAATTGCCTCTTGTTCCCCTTTGTATCTTTTGTGCATAGCAGCATACCCAAAATAAGAAGTGCTTCATAAATTTTGAATTGAATGAATTAATTCAGAATCTTTAAAAATTAGGATACCTATGCTTAGGATGACAGTTCGTGGCACCTGAATCCTGAGAATGATTTGATCAAATGATTTGACTTAATAACACTGGATTTATTTCCAGACTTCACTTCTCATGATGATTATGGGAGAATTGGAACCTTCAGAAGGTAAAATTAAGCACAGTGGAAGAATTTCATTCTGCTCTCAGTATTCCTGGATCATGCCTGGAACCATTAAAGATAACATCATCTTTGGTGTTTCCTATGATGAATATCGATATAGGAGTGTCATCAAAGCATGCCAACTAGAAGAGGTAAGTAATTATGTGAAAAACTTCTGGTTACGCATATGAAACCTTCAAACTACCTAAATTATATATTTAATGTTTTAATCAGTCTACATATATTAATCACATTTCTACTATGAGTAAACTACTGTGAGTAAAGAAATTGATAAAATATATGGCTTCTGCTATAAGAAGCCTGCAGAAACATAAAGATACAATTCATTTTTTAATGAATTTAATATACAATTCATTTTTTAAATGGCAAAAATTTTGTTCACTTATTAGTGAGAAAAATGTCCTCAATGGGCATTTGTATAGGATGTATTTTTTTAAGGGTACTTCAGAATTACGTAAGAGAATTTTAATTATTTTAATAACACCATAGCCTAAAGAAACAAACATTGACCTGCTGATAGGGAATCTGAGATAAAGTTGTGATTATATCTCATCCTTTGACCTTAGACATGTAACCATATAACCTTTAGTGTCTGTAATCCTCTGAAACAGTGGCAAAATTATGATCAATCACTTCATAACAATATTGAGGACTGAGTTCATCATCTAGAAATACAGAAAGTATTCCAAGTAAAGCCAATATATGGATCTTGTACTATTCAGCACGTAAATTGTATGATAAAGGGTTCACACCCTGATGGCTCAGTTGGTAAAGAATCCACCTGCAATGCAGGAGACCCTTTTTCAATTCCTGGGTCAGGAAGATCCCCTGGAGAAGGGATAGGCTACCCACTCCAGTATTTTGGCCTGGAGAGTTCCATGGACTGTATAGTCCATGGGGTCACAAAGAGATAGGACTGAGCAACTTTCACTTTCACTTTTCACCCTGGTAGCTCAGACAGTAAAAAATCTGCCAGCACTGTAGGAGACCTGGATTTGATCCCTAGGTTGGGAAGATCCCCTGTATCTTAATGGTAGGAAAAGCATCATTATGATGTTAATGGTAGGGAAAGTATCATGTTATGATGTTTGTCAGCGGTATTGCCTGAATACTGATCTTGATTCAAAATCACTCCTTGATAGATGGCATTTGATACTAGTTCAGTTCAGTCGCTCAGTTGTGTCCGGCTCTTTGCGACCCCATGAATCACAGCACTCCAGGCCTCCCTGTCCATCACCAACTCCCGGAATTCACTCAAACTCATGTCCATCGAGTCGGTGATGCCATCCAGCCATCTCATTCTTTGTCGTCCCCATCTCCTCCCACCTCCAATCCCCCCCAGCATCAGAGTCTTTTCCAGTGAGTCAACTCGTCACCTGAGGTGGCCAAAGTATTGGAGTTTCAGCTTTAGCATCAGTCCTTCCAGTGAACACCCAGGATTGATCTCCTTCAAAATGGACTGGTTGGATCTCCAGTAGATCCCTTTAAATCAGCTTCTGTGAAAAAATTGCACTGGGAATAAAATGAAGCTTAAAATACAGTGCATGAAAAATAGGAAAAAAAAAAAAGGCTGATTGTGGATTAGATAGAAACTACAGTCCTTACAAAAGAGAGCTACATGCTTGAACAAATGACTCTTTATGTATATACGGACTCATTCAACAGTAGCTTTTAAAGGCTTCTTTCTCGTATTTTCACATACTCTGAAATCATAATGAGAATAAAAGCTATTCTGAAAAATATTTGATTTACCTTGAAGAAAATATTCTTCATTCCTCAAAAGCTCTTCTTCCAAGAATAGTATTTCACAACCTGGAGGTTGGAACATTCATTAAATTTGTTATTAAAAAATTCTGCATGTTTCTAGAGAAGTTAGGTATTTGTCTATGAGGGGCTAGGCTGCAGGGTGAGAGTCAGTGTCCTGCAAGATAAAGTATGAGCTCTGTTTATTTATTAGTGGAAAGGTGTTGGAAAGTTTCTGGTACCTTTATTTATTTATTGCTTTTAAATACATCTTTTCTCATAGAAATAGTTTTATAAATGCTATCCTAACTCACCCAAGTAAACTTGTAAACATATATTTAATTTAAGTATGGCGAAACTATAGGCTTTTCAGGTATCACTAGTGGTAAAAAGAACCCACCTGCCAATGCAGGAAACATAATAGATGTAGTTTTGATCCCTAGGTCAGGAAGATCCCCTGGAGGAGGGTATGGCAACCCACTCCAGTGATCTTGCCTGGACTGAGGAATCTGACAGGCTACAGCCGAAAAGGTGGCAAAGAGTCAGATGTGACTGAAGTGACTTAGCACGTATGCATTCAGACATGCATGGCATAGCTATGTTCAGTTCAGTTCAGTCGTTCAGTCGTGTCCGACTCTCTGCAACCCCATGAATCACAACACGCCAGGCCTCCCTGTCCATCACCAACTCCTGGAGTTCACTCAAACGCATGTCCATCGAGTCGGTGATGCTATCCAGCCATCTCATTCTCTGTCGTCCCCTTCTCCTCCCGCCCACAATCCCTCCCAGCATCAGAGTCTTTTCCAGTGAGTCAACTCGTCGCATGAGGTGGCCAAAGTATTGCAGTTTCAGCTTTAGCATCAGTCCTTCCAATGAACACCCAGGGTTGATCTCCTTTAGAATGGACTGGTTGGATCTCCTTGCAGTCCAAGGGACTCTCAAGAGTCTTCTCCAGCACCACAGTTCAAAAGCATCATTTCTTCGGCGATCAGCTTTCTTCACAGTCTAACTCTCACATCCATACGTGACCACGGGAAAAACCATAGCCTTGACTATAGACAGACCTTTGTTGGCAAAGTAATGTCTCTGCTTTTTAATATACTATCAAGGTTGGTCATAACTTTCCTTCCAAGGAGAAAGCATCTTAACTTCATGGCTGCAATCAGCATCCACAGTGATTTTGGAGCCCAAAAAAATAAAGTCTGACACAGTTTCCACTGTTTCCCCATCTATTTCCCATGAAGTGATGGGACCAGATGCCATGATCTTTGTTTTCTGAATGTTGAGCTTCAAGCCAAACTTTTCACTCTCCTCTTTCACTTTCATCAAGAGGCTTTTGAGTTCCTCTTCACTTTCTGCCATAAGGGTGGTGTCATCTGCATATCTGAGGTTATTGATATTTCTCACGGCAATCTTGATTCCAGCTTGTGCTTCTTCCAGCCCAGCGTTCCTCATGATTGACTCTGCATATAAGTTAAATAAGCAGGGTGACAATATACAACCTTGATGTACTCCTTAGTAGTAGTAAATTCAGAGGTATAGGTACGTAATTTGTAGAATGAACATTTACTATCTTCTGAATACTGTGCTAGGTTCTGAGAATGCCAAGGTGAATAGGATGTGGTCTGTTTTCTAAAGAGTGCATAATAAAGTGACCTGTATTTTAATGAATTGTTGTATAGTATGTGAATTGTATCCTGATAAAACTGTTAAAATAATGAGAGAAACAGGGTAAGAGTAAAACCATATTTTTTTTTCTGATTCCATGACCAGCCTTAAAATTATTTTTAAAGTATATAATTCATTGTAGTTTTTTTTAACATATATGCTCAAGGTTGTATAACCATCACATTTTCAACTCCTCTAAAAGAAACCTCGGTTAGCAATCAATTTACATTCTCTCATCCCTAACCCCTCTACCTAACCGTAAGCAACCTTTCGTCTCTAAAATATTCCTATTCTAGATATTTCACATAAATGTAATCATATAACATAATTTCTGTGCCTAATTAAGCTTTTAAACTAGTAGAAATTAGAGAGTCTTAATTTTGAAAACATTTATTGAGACATTTTATTTTATGAAAATATGAATAGAACAAAATGTATATACTTTGGAATTTCTTGGACCAATAGGAAAAGATATCAATGAAGAATGTAAGGTTACTCTAACAGGGAAAAAAAGAGGCATTTCTAAAGGAGTGAAAGGAGAAATCTGGGTCTGCTAATGATGAAATAACCTTCCGAGTAGGCATTAGGCCATTCTTCTGATGGAACGATTCCCTGCGGAATTCTAATGGTGACAAGAATGAAACTTATGGTGTTGGAGGAATTTTTTTAATTAAAAACATTGGAGTTGCCAGTAAAATAGAGAGAAGGTTAGGTATATGAGAAGTGAAGATTGATGAGTGATAGTCACTGGGTTGTTGAGAAAATTAAATGAGATAAATAGAAAGTGCTGAACACAGCATTTGGTGCATATTTGCCACTCAGTGAACTGTAGCTAATTTCTGTTTCCTTTGGAGGTAGAGAATACTGCTAGATAGCGAGACACAAGGCATGTGTCTCAAAGCCAGTTCTTGTTAGTGAGTGCTGTGGAAACAAGTGGGGTTTGGCATAGTTGAAGAGAACCATGAATCAGAATCATGAAAAGTCATCAGTATGAATTTTGATGTTGACAAAAGTAGTTCTGAGAGGAAACTTTAAAAGTGGTCATCTGTAGTCGGTCTGCATGACCAAAGTAACAGAAGTTGGAGTGTTCTCTGGAAGAAGACAGTTGGCATACAATCCTGAAGGTTTGGAGCGTTGGCTCATTGGTTCCATACTCCAGAAATGGCCATGGGATTGGGAGGTGATTCCAGTTTCTCTTTCCCTTTCGGATCTCACAGCATGACTTCTGTGATTACCAGACTCTGTTCACTGTGGTGGAGTGCAGAATGAAAACTTGATTATTCTTTCACTTAGAGAGCTTATAGGCTGATTGATGGAAAACATATACCAAGAGACCATTTCAATATAATATAGCAAGTGTTGCGATAGAAGTTCTCTCGGCACTACAGAAGCCCAGTTGAGGGCTTTCAGCCTGCCTGGTCAGTTCAGGGAGGCTTTCTCTAAAAACAAACACCTTGAAGGATAAGTAGAAGGAATTAAGGAAATTTTAATGGAAAATTTCAATTTTCCATTTCCATTAAGGATAATGGAAAAGATATTCTGGACGGAGAAAACTATGTGCAGAAAAACCAGACATGAAACCACTTGGTTAGTACAGGGAACCACAAGCATCTTGACAGAATGAGGGTGTAACTGGGGGACAGTAAGTAAGGAATGAAACTGGAGGGCCATGTCTTGGGAGCTTGTGTACAAGTCTCAGGAATTTGGTCTTGGAGAGGTTTAATCAGGGGAGTGATGTAATCAGCTTTGCAATTTAGATATATCTCTTTGACTATGAAATGTGAAGCAGAATTAAAGTGGATGTGATTCGAACTTTTTTGGGGTAGCAGAAGGAACAGAGATTTTGAAATCTAACAGGGTGGGTTGCTGATGAACATTACTTAACCTTGCTGTATACTGAGTTTTATCCTCTGCAATGTGAAGATATTATTACCTAATTTGTACAGTTTTGTGGATTCTTCTAGCACATCGAAAGCACTAAATAAATCAGTGATTATTATTATTATTAGTAGTTGTAGTACTGTTTGTTATTTTTACTAGAAAGGGGAAGACTAATAGGAAGTTAGTTCAATAATCCAGCTAATATCAACGATGGACAAGAAGAAACAAAAGTAGTAGAGGAATTGCGAGAAGATAGGAATCTCTTTGTGTACTATTTGCATCCTTACAAATGGCATCAGGAAAAATGAGCCTTTGAGAAAGAGTGAATATATTTTTCCTAAAGCAATTAAGAGAGAAGAGTAGTTGGTTTAGGATTAAGAATTCCTTGTATAACAGGAACTGGAAATAAGGACAGGTAGAAATGCCATGGGTTTAGAAGGAAAGGATGTGGAGATCAGTTACATAGAATTGAGATATCTGATCAAGCAGAGGGACCACTGGTCTTGCTAACAGAGTACCAGTGGAGAACACCACTAGATCACCTTTAATAACAATGATGACCACTATTTAATTCATTCTGCATCCTCTTTGCTTTAAAATATCAAATAAAACACTTAGCTTTTTATTTTTAATAGTCCCTGAGTCCCAGCTCCTTACTGTTCTGCTGACTTTTGCAACTGGTTTAGATCTTTCTAGTCATCTTATGATAGGCAAAAACATCCAGCATCTCCTAAATTCCTGTACTTTAAACTGACAAATGCAGTGAGTACAGTGAATACATTAGTATATGACTGTCTCTTTCTGAATGTTTCCTATATGTTGTTATCTATCCAACTACATGGTAAATTTCTTGAGAATGGTGATTCTAAAAATTTTATTGTGGGATACTACACCAAGCACATTGATAGGCGTAAGGATAAGTTCTTATTGGTTGATTGTTTCAGAGATAAGTATTGAAGTAGGCATGTCAGTTGCAAGAATTTTACTCAGAAAATGTTCTTTTCTGAGCTTCTCAGTCTCAGAGTTTGAGGAGATGATTATACAACAGCAAGTTGTTGTTGTGAGGGACAAATACAAATAATTAAAAGTGCTAGACTATCCTGACAGACAAAATGAAAAATTTTTCCTATTTTTCAGTGACTTCAGAGTTTCCAGTTTTTGTTATTGTTAAGCAAGTATTCCCACCTTTGAAAAAGGCCAGTAAGAATCTCCAAAAATGAAGGTTTTATATTTTTAAGCATGGAGGAATTTTGAGCAGGAACACAAAATACCTACGGAGTCCTTGAGGGTTAACAACTGATATCAGCTAATGACCTCCTCTGTGTACTGTCTGTAGCTCCATTTGCAAATACAAACATACATGATCCAATATGTTTTCACTTTGACTGCCAAAGCTGTTCTGTTTCTTAATGTACTACATCTAGATTTCAAACTGGAGATGAGGCAGAATATTTTCTTCCTCATTTTTGTGTTTCTTTTCAGCTTTAATACCCACAAAGTACTTGCGTGTGTAGTGATGCTTGGTGTCAGAGGATTAGGCAGGTATGTGTAAATTTTCTTAGATAGGGAAAAGCACGCACGACATAGTTCACATAGTTTTCTGATTTCAGTCTGTGGTTTAAAATATTCAGTCAGTGGAGTTGCATGAAGACTTTATCACAGGGAAGGGCATGGAGACAGTGCTATGCTGATAGAAAAGATGTAACAAGCAGACACGAGTGAGCAAGTCCTGCTCAGATTCTTTACCCCGAGATCTCCTCTTTCAGGAACTTCTCCAAGTCTTGCTTATGTGTCATACTTCGAATCTTAATTATAGTAAAAGGATTTCTAGACAAATAGTTCTTTTAAAATACCAGTGTGTATCCTTGTGTCCATTGTCTTATCCTCCCATTGTTTTCTTTCCATGTACCCAAACTTCCCTTAAAATCCTCCTAAATATTTGTGACTTTTGTAACCAGCACTGAAGATTTTACTAGCTCAAAAAGAGGAATTAATGTAATTGGCCCCACATTAACTTACTTATCCGTTAAGGAGAGTTTATTCATATTTCATGCTGAAAGAGTGATATCTCACTATTCTCTTACCTTTTTAAAACTTCCAGAATACCAACCATTTGCAATTCTCCAATACTTTATCCTACCATACTACCCCACAACTGACAGCAACAGATTCTAGGCAGGCCAGCATTTGTATACCAAATAATTGGACTGTCTTTATTTAGCGACTCACTCTCATGTAAAAGTACCTGGTTTGGAGCAGTAATTGGCTTTTATAATTGTACATGGTAGGAGGTGGGGTGGTGGGTGTGAGAAGAGATCAGAGGCTTAGTATATGTAATTGGTTTCCACAAAGTTGTTGCAATCCTTTTGTAACCACAAAATGGTCTTCATTAGGTAAATATTTGTCAAGACAGCCATTACATACACATTTTAATAAAAAATATTTACTATGTAAGTTGAAGATTTAAAACCCCTTCCACTATGCAGTCTTCATATTTAAGTCACTAGAAGAAGAAAAATGGGAGGGAAGTTGGCAAGAAATTATTAAGAGGAAAAAAACTTGGGAGGGAAATTGGCAAGAAATATGAAAAACTTGGGAGGCAAGTAAGCAAAGAAATGAGTTAACTCTTCTGGAAAATAAATTCCATCTTACAGATACCACAAGACTAATTAAATTTGAATTTGACCCCTGGATCTTCAGATCTGGCCAAAACTAACCTGCATTGAACAGAGGCTTAACTTTTGGGTGGTCAATCCACAACTGTAGGAGAATTCAGGAATGTTCACTTGGGAGATGTGCAAATAAAAAGGTACCATACAAATTAACATTTGCATTCAGTAGTAGCCAAGATATAATAAACATTGAAAACAGATATTTGAAACACACTGAACTATGTTCCCTAAACCAGAGTAAACCACACTAAGTGACTGTACCTTGAACCACCTGTCATTTTCTACTGATAGGTAATTAAGTTTAAAAGCACTGCCATTTACTTATTGTAATATGAAGCAAATACCTTTATTTTATAATACTATGGAACCAGGACCAAGCAGGAACACCATAGTATTTCCTGAACTGACTGTTATTTCACATCATTTGAACCCTGGAACTTAAAAAATAAATACTAGCTAACATCCATTGGGAGGACACAAGTCAGAAATGCTATGCTGAGTGTTTTTGCACACATTGGTTCTTTGAATTGTCACTTTCTAGCTATCTAGTGACAGCTTTCTGTAGAGTTTGCAATCGAGATGAGCCTGTGCTAAATTCTAAAAGTGTGAACTAACTTTTAGGAATTAAGATTGCAATTCTGGAACTAATTTTTAACTTAAATGAGAGTTCTGACATCTCTAAAACCAGAATAACCTGAAGACTGCCCTTCTTCCTAAGAGGTGGGCAAATCCACAGAACAGTAGTAAAAAAATTTAATTATAACTGTGTGGTTCAAACTAGCTAATGAATAGATAATGAAATTCAGAAAGTTAAGCCAGGCTTTCATATTAAAAAAACAAACAAAAAATTAGCTAAGTTTTCCAAAGGTCAAAACCATACCATATGTAAGCCTTGATGTTTCATCCTCTTGAAGAATTAGTATTCTGGACCCTTGGAGTTTTCTGTTTTGTAGCAATGGCTAATTAGACAAGATCGAGAGAAGATTTTATGCTTATATTTAAGAGAACTTTAGACTTTACTATAAACTTCGAGCTTGGTAATAATATTCATAAAGGCCTTTCCAGGAAGGGAAACTTAATTTTTCTAAAAATTGAGTGTAAGTATTCTCTAGACAAAAATAGCCTTTGAAACGGCAATTGTATTACTAAGAATATATTTGACACCAAATCTGTAATACCTAATTTTTATTTAGAAGGTTTAATTATCCATGATTCAAATTTCATAAATTAAAAATTTGATCTCAATAAATATTTATTGGGTTTCCACTGTGGACACAGTATATATTAGGCACTCTGAATACTGCCTGCAAGTATAACAAGGATCCTGTTTGTTATGAGTTTTGACTTACAGTATTTTGGGGGAGAAATGTATATACACATACACAAAACACACACACATATACATTTACTTGTGTAGTAAATATCTGTGAGTGCAATCATTGAACAAAGGACATCAAACGCTGGGGATTATTGGTGAATAGGCACAATCCCTGTCCTCAAGCATCTTTCATTCTGGTGTGAAGATGAGCAAGTAAAGCCAGTGCAGTTTGTTAAGCTCTAGGATATTGGTTAAAGTAAGATTCTCATGTGGTATACGGAAACAGCACTTAACCTGGTATTAGATGGGTAGATGAGGTTTCCCTGAAGGAAGTGACAGCTAAAGTGAGAGATGATGGATGAGTAGGAGTCATCTGAGTGAAGAACAGGGAGAACATTCCAGAAAGAGAACAGAATGTACAAGACCTGGAGCCAGCAGAGAACACTGAACCTTTGTACCTAGAGTCAGTTTGGCGTGGCTGGGGTATAGGATGAAATGGGCTGGAGTCGAGCAAAAACAGTGCATGTTAAGGGGAACTCTAGGCAGTGCAGCACAGATAGAGTCTGGAAAAGAAGGGTATATGGTGAGAGCTGAACTGGGAGAAAACAGTCAGATCATGATTCCTATCTCCCCACTTGCCAGCAATTAAACCAAATAGCCAAAAAAGGCAGAAAAACAGTCCTCCACACTTGACTTTCATATTACGTATACCTGGGGCAATCCAATTCTCATGCAACATTCCAGCTGCAGAGGATTTGGTGAAACGTGGTGCTTAGTGGGAGCACAGGTAGGAACCCTGGGTGGGGAGCAGGCGGGTCCACAAAGTGAAAATTTAAGAGACTTATTGGAGATCATATGTCTCATAATTGATGGGGCCAGTGAGAGAATCCAGATCTTCTGACTGACCTTTTTTGCTATGCTTAATTAGGATTGTGTATTAGAAACTCTTAGATGCTAATGCCTTCCGCATTTAACACTGCGGATTTTGAGTTAGAACTTTAGACTGGTTAATCTCACTATGATTGTAACAGTATTGTTAAACAATTGGGATTGTAAAGCTGCCTTTGTGAAAGAGGAGGTTATGACTTATTTTCCTATAAATGACATATCAAGCTACCACACTCCTAAAATCTGTACTCCTGGATCTTGGGAAAAATCACCTATACTAACACACTTGAAATGTATTTTTTATTTTTTTCTTAACATATATACATATATGTATTATTGAAGTATAGTTGACTTACAGTGTTTCAAGGGCACAGCAAGGTGATTCAGTTATATATATATATACATATATTATTTTTGAGATTATTTTCCATTGTAGATTATTATAAAATATTGACCATAGTTCGCTGTGCTATACAGTAAACCTTTGTTGCTTGATGCATATCTTCTTTTTTAAATAGAAATCTAGCATTCTAGATTTCTAAATAGAATCTAGCATTCTATTCATATTAAGTCAAGCAAGTGGAGTCAAAATGTCATAGGCTTTTTAGTTAGGCAAAAATTCATGTTTTCTAAAATATATAGTATACATACTATTTATATATGTGTATACGAAAGCTTTTCTACTACACTTGATAAAGGATTGAGAAAGAACATAAAAAAAACGTACTTGAAATTTAAAGGTCAGGAAAATTTTTTTTGTCTTCTCCCAAGTAAACTTTTTCTTCTTGTCTTGGGGCAGAATCTTTTTTTCATGCCTCATGACCTCAAATTTAAAATATGATAGGTGGCCAAGTAGGTGGGCAGTCAGCTTGGGGGAGGAAGCCTGCTCAGGGCAAGTTGAACAGCTGGTTCTCCAAAGTCACCTCTAGAAAGAATAAGGATTTTCATAGGATTTCTTCAGAGGTGATGGGTGAGGGAGTATGCAAGCTTAGCTCCTGAGGAGTCCTAGTTTCTAGAGACCAGGGAGACCTGTGAGGAACTCCAGAGCAGGATCAACTGCGAGGCAGCACAGTCATGTGCCAGTGAAGTTCTAAGAAAGGAGTGCTTTTCACAGATTGGATTTGTCCCAGCATCTTGTGTGGGTAGACCTAGAAGAGATAGTTAAGGAATGAGTAGATTCTTAAATGCCAATTCTTAGACCAATTGAATCAAAATCATGTAGAGAGCTTTTCAAAACTAGGTTGTTAAGGGTCATTCCAGAAAATCTGAAATCCGGAGTTCAGAAATCTGTAGTTAAATGAGTCTAATGTAGAGCTAGAATACAATAAATAAAATTATTTGTCTCAAGTATCTTTTCTAACTTTACTTCCTTGGAAACACTTACCCCAAAATACCTTAAAGCCCTGCATTTCAAAGCTCTTCCTTTAAAAATGATTACATTATTAGTTTTTGAAAACAAATACAGGCCTACACACATACAGAAATAAACATCAAAGGGCATAGACATATTAACAGAATTATGTATATACTTTCAAGCTCATATATAAAACCATGTATGTGTTTATATATATATCTGAGTATTAAACAATAGTTTAACATTGGTGACAAAGACTGTAACATCTATTATAATAGTGCTTTTTGTACTTATGTTGGGTCCAATAACAAATATATTGGAATTTCAGTTTATTTCAGTTTTATACTATGACTTAGTACCAAAGCCCAGTGAAAGAAGAGCTTTTATTTTTCAAGTTGATAAAACGTTCTCACTTCCTACGCTTTCTGATAAGGACTAATCTTTAGCCAATATTTGTAAGCACAGTTATTTGTAATCAAGTTTGACTTAAGCCAACAGGCTATCATTCCTAATGAACAGAACTCCAATTTTTAATTTATGAATTTGTTCGTGTATATTTCCTGCTGTAGAAGTTAACTTCCCTCTGTTGATACATATCATGCAGAGCTACATCCACGTTTACAGCAGCTATGTGCAAAAATGGTTAGTTCATTCTTTTTCTCTTTACAGTGTGCTCTTGGGCTTTCTCAAATTCTCTTCTTCCTCTCCTTTCCCTTCCCCTTTCCTCTGTTCCTCCAACACTTCTTTTCTCCTTCCTCCCCCTTGCCTGTGTCCTTGTACATAAAGCACAATATAAGTGCTTAATAATTATTGAACATTAATAACAATGGCATTAACTGTCTAATGATTGATGGTTACAAACATTCCTTATTGAATAGCATTACTTCTACAGTTCATGTTCCCTCAACCAATCTTCTTACATCCTCCCTTACCACAAGCAGCTGTACTGTCAAGGTTATTCTGAAGAGTGATAATACAGGTATAAAACAAGGTTTATGGTATTTTCCTATCTACAAAGTCACAGGAAGCTCAAATGTACTCAGCAAATATTGCATAATTACACAGGGCCAGTTAATGTAACACTCCACCCTTTTTTAAAAGTTCTTTCTCTCTCAATATAATACCCTATACTGTTTCTCTGATATGTTCAAGACAGAGTTAATGAGCTTTGTATTAGCAGTTCCTCTTTTAATAGCTTCTGATTTGTCTGGCTCAGTTGAATAATATTAGGTGATGAAATTTAGGTGCACTTAAAAAAATAAAGTGGTACACATTTGTGTAAAAAGTGTGTCCATAACATGGGGTATGTTATGTACTTCTAAATAATAAAATAAGTTAATCTTTATTGGACTTTTATTATAATATTACTTTGACCCTTTCTGGTACTCTTTATTGAAGTATTTTCAAGTGCTTTACAATCTCAAACAGACTTAATATATTATGTGCACAGAATCCTTTGAAGTTGACATTTACTTTTCTGACCAGCATGCTGTAAAGGAAGTTAGCCAAAAGAACAGGTTCAAGCAGGCAAAAAAAATCACAGGTTTAAATGCAGATTCCTGCACTCTGGTCTGTTTCTTCTGAGTAAGAATAGGTGCAGCAGTTATTACAAGCTCCCTAGGTGATTCTGAAATAATTCTGAAAATAATTGGTCAAAATAAATAACTTTCAAAACCAATGATCCAGATATTTGTTTTTATTTTTAGGTAAACTGCTGAGAAATTTATTAAAATGGCAGTGTAGGGTGGTTACAAAGAAATATTTTTCAGGGTCTCCTTTAACAAGAAAACTAATTGATCACTATCTTTAAAAGTTTATATTTGATTTATTTTGACTAAGGTTTAAAAAAATCTCAGTAGTTAATTTTTGTATGAGAAATCAAATCATGCCCTCTAGCTTGCATGTGTATGTGTGTGCTCAGTTGTGTCTGACTCTTTGCGACCCCATGGACTGTAGCCCACCAGGCTCCTCTGGTTCTTGGGATTCTCCAGGCAAGAATACTGGAGTCGGTTGTCATGCCCTTCTCCAGGGGATCTTCCCAACCCAGGGATCAAACCCAGGACTCCTGCATTGCAGGCAGATTCTTAACCATTCGAGCTACCTGGGAAGCCCAGCCCTGTACTTTAATTCCAATCAGTGATTTCCTCCAACAGTTTTTATGGGTAACTCCAAGAGAACTCCAGAGAAGTTGCCGTGCAGGTAAAGAGAAATTGTTTGTCTCTGGGTACAAAGCTTCTCTGAGCAGCTCATGCTCTGTACTGCTTTTTAAACTCATGATAGCACCAAGGCTGAAAACCAACACCCTTAAGATAAATATAGCACCAGATTGGAGTGCCTTTAGTAATCAGCAAAGATAAATGTTTAACAGTGTATTCAAAACAAAGTGTTTTATGTTAAATCGAATAGAAGCTAAATACTAATAAAGAACTCTACAAATGAACAATAAAGTAATCAGAATAACTACTCACATTAGCAGGATATTGATGTTATTAATGTATTTGATCTTAAAATACTAGGCTTATTCACAGTTCTCTTCGGTCTACCCCTATTTTGTTTCACTTCAATATGAACAGCTTTCTATTAATTATAATCTTTGAGATACTTGTTAAATTATCCACATTGATACATTTTTCTTCAAAAATGATTTCATTCCAGAAAAGAAGGTCAAATGTATTGGCTCAGAACATCAAATCTTTTTCAGATGCAGGAATCTTTAGTTTCGTGTTTTACAATGCAGTCTGTATCACTAGCATCTGTTCTAGATTTGGAAACATCCATTTGACAATATCCTTGTTTTCTTTATTGTTAGAGCTCTGGATGAATTTTAAGAACATTTCACTAAATCCTCAACATCATTCTTCATAAACCCCAAGCTTTGAGCAGTTGTTATTACAAATGTGATACATACTTTTCCAATCCATTTAAATGAATTTACACTATTTATCTATAAAACAATACTTAATAGTTTTGTGTGCCTTCAAAATTTGTATAAATGGTATAATTTGTACACATCATTCTTTTTTTGCTCCTATTACCTTTTTGAGGTCTAGCTATACTACTTAGATGTAGACATTCTATTTCATTCTTTTCATTTGCTATATGGTGCTTATGTGTAACATTTTATTTATTCACCCTGTTATTGACATACATTTAGGTTTTTCTAATATTTTACTTAGTCAGTTCAGTCACTCAGTCCTGTCTGACTCTTTGTGGCCCCATGGACTGCAGCACACCAGGCTTTACTGTCCATCACCAAGTCTTGGAGCTTACTCAAACTCATGTCCATCGAGTTGGTGATGCCATCCAACCATCTCATCTTCTGTTGTCCCCTTCTCCTCCTGCCTTCAATCTTTCCCAGCATCACGGTCTTTTCCAATGAGTCAGTTCTTTGCATCAGGTGGTCAAAGTATTGGAGTTTCAGCTTCAGCATCAGTCCTTCCAATGAATATTCAGGACTGATTTCCTTTAGGATGGACTGGTTGGATCTCCTTTCAGTCCAAGGGACTCTCAAGAGGCTTTTCCAATACCAAAGTTCAAAAGCATCAATTGTTCGGCGCTCAGCTTTCTTCATAGTCCAACTCTCATATCCATACATGACTACTGGAAAAACCATAGCTTTCACTAGATGGATCTTTGTTGGCAAAGTAATGTCTCTGCTTTCCAATATCACTATATACTGCCAAATTGCACTTTAAAGCAGCTGTTCTGATTTATACTACCACTAGCCATTTATAAGTGTTTCTATTTCCTCAATCTTTGAAAACGCTTCTTACTAACAAAGACTTGAAGTTTTACCATTCTAAGTTGTAAAAAGTTGTATTTCTTTTTTTTTTTACTTTTATGTATTTTTGACTGTACTGGGTCTTCATTGCTGCATGTAGGCTTCCTCTAGTTGTGGAGATTGGGAGCTACTTTCTAGTTGGGGTACATGGGCTTCTCATTGCAGTGGCTCCTCTTATTGCAGAGCACAGGCTCCAGGCACACGGTCTTCAGTAGTTGTGGCACGTGGGTTCAGTAGCTGCAGATTGCTGACTCCAGGGCACGTGGCGTCAGTAGTTGCTTTCCGGGGCTCATTGGTTGTGACTTGCAGGCCTTAAAGCATTCAGGTTTCAGTAGCTGTGGTGCATGGGCTCAGTAGCTGTGGCGCATGAGCTTTAGTTGCTCTGCGGTATATGGAATCTTCCTGGACCAGGGAGTAGGCCTATGTTCCCTGCATTGACAGGCAGATTCTTATCCACTGTGCCACCAGGGGAGTCCCCATATTTCGTTACTGTTCTAATTTGCATTTCCCTGACTGCTTATGATGTTATATTTGTTAGCTGTTTGACTACATATCCTCTGTCAATTGTTTTGCTAAGTTTGTAGTAGCTGAGAGATGCGCCTTATGCACCACTGTTGTAGGGAATATAATTGAATGAGGGTCCATCGCTGTGAGTTGAAATCATTCATTTTCAGAGTTTGTTTTGAGACTGCTCCTTCCACAGGCTGCTTTCCATGGTTGATCAAGTATGGCATGGATACTGAAGCAGATCTTGTGTCTGAAAGACATGGGATGTATTTTTAACGGATTTTGGCTCAGAGACTTCTAGATGGCTCTGTCAAACCTCATTTAGACTGTGCAGTGTTCTAATGTCTTTCCATTCAAGCTTCTGTCCTTCTCTCCTTCACTCGGGGATTGAAACTGGATCGAGGTCTGACAGCTCTCCCAGCCTTCCTTGCCTCCCTTCCTATTTTCTTTTATACAAGTATTTCCCATAAAAAGATAATTTCATGTTTAATACTTTCCTGCTATCTGCAGCTTGGAAGGACTGGACTATGACAGTTAAATACATTGCATTACTATCCTTTATGGATGGGAGGTGATGCAATGTATATTTTGCTCTAAGATCTTTTGTTAAATAGTCTTTTGATTTTCATATAACAAATTGTATTTTTGTATTTCTTTATGGTTTGTTCTTTACCTTTTCTTTAAGACGTTCTAACACAAATAATAAAAATATATTTTTTATGTATTCTCAGTATTTTTAGTTTCAATTTTTACATCTAGGACTAAAAACCGCTGGAATTAATTTTTGTATTTGGTGTGAGTTAGGGGTCTAATATCAGAGAGGGCAATGGCACCCCACTCCAGTACTCTTGCCTGGAAAATCCCATGGACAGAGGAGCCTGGTAGGCTGCAGTACATGGGATCGCTGAGAGTCAGACACGACTGAGCGATTTCACTTTCACTTTTCACTTTCATGCATTGGAAAAGGAAATGGCAACCCACTCCAGTGTTCTTGCCTGGAGAATCCCAGGGATGGGGGAGCCTGGTGGGCTGCTGTCTATGGGGTCGCACAGAGTCGGACACGACTGAAGCGACTTAGCAGCAGCAGCAGCAGGGATCTAATATATCTTCCATAGGGAGAACCATTTGTCCCAAGATCATTTTTTGAGTAGTTTCTCCTTTCCCTATAGATTGTCATTCTAATACTTTTTTGCTAGGTTCTGATATACATGTTTGTGAAATATTTATTCTGTTCCATTCATCTATCTGTTTAATCTCACATCATAATCTACTTTTAAAATGACAGTATTTATTGTCATTGTTCAGTTGCTAAGACGTGTCTGAATGTTTGCAACCACATGGACTGTAACACGCCAGGTTCTTTTGTCCTGCACCATCTCCTGGAGTTTGCTCAAGTTCATGTTCATTGAGTTGGTGATGCTGTCTAACCATCTCATCCTCTGTCGTCCCCTTCTCCCTTTGTCTTCAGTCTTTCCCTCACCAGGGTCTTTTCCATTGAGTTGGCTTTTTACATCATGTGGCCAAAGTGTTGGAGCTTTAGCAGCAGTCCTTCCAATGAATATTCAGTGTTTAGGGTTAATGAGTGTGCTCTGGTGTCTTTTTACAGTTTGTCAACCTGGCCAGAGAGGTAAGTTGGGGGCAGACTTGGTAGAGTTGGATGAGGAAGACATGAAGTTCTCAGGCATGGAGCCACATCTGAACTCAAAATCCAGGTCTTTCATTAAGTTGTCCCTGGTAGGCTGTAGATTGTAAGTTTCTGAAGGCAGAGGATTAATCTTAACCATGTCTAAGTTGCCTAAAATACTTTACTCACTGTTTGGAACATATGCCTATAATATCTTAAACCTGTCCTGGCTCCCAAAGCATAGAGCAAATTATAACTCTGTCCTTGTCTTTGAGAAGCTTGCAGTTTTTGAGGATAAAGATAATGTAAACAAACAATAAGAAAACAGATGAAAACTCTTACATAGGAACATAAACGGGTCTTAAAACACATAGGAACATGCCTTTTAAAGTAATGGAAGACTTTATGGAGGATATTAAATTTTTACTGACCTTAAAGGAATTTGCCAGATTAAGAAGTAGAGGAAAGTCGTCTAGATAGAGGGACCAGCAGGTGTAGATGGTGAAAGATATGGTAAATTTGGAGCACAATAAAACTTCAGTGTGGCTAGGGGGTCAAGATGTATTTAGAAGTGTGCTGGGAGATGTGGATGAAGAAGTGAGCTGGGAAAAGTTTTATATGCCATTTTTTGAAGTTTGGATTTTATTCTGGAGCTCACAAAGACCCGGTATATTTTTTTGTTTGTTTTGTGATGTTTTAAACAGGGGTGTGACATGATCAGTTGGATTGAATGAACTTGAATTGTTTAGAGTACTGTGGATCACGTGTTCTTTGGATAAACTGTCCTCTAGCAAGTGAGAAAAAATTTGACTTTTCTATATTTTAGGGTCATGGGATACAATGAGCCTTCTTAGTCAGTCAGCTCTCATTATATTAACAGGATTGAAGAAGATAAATCTTTGGAAAGTGAGACAACTTGTTTGTTAAGAACTCCATTATCTTTCACATATTTTTTATTTTTTTTTTGATAAGAGGAATAGTAATCTAACTCATAAAGAAAATAATCATCCTCTTTTACTTACTGCAGACTTCTCTTTTCTTAGCACCATAATAGTGGATGATAGAGATCAAGTTGAATAAACATCTGCATATTTGTATGCATACCATACATACACAGGCACATATGTATTATATGCACATATATGTACATGTATATGCACATATATACAGATGTGTAAAAATGCAATCTATACGTGTTTATGTATGTATGTATATTCGAATGTATGTGTGTGTCTAAATTCCAATCATTATAATGAATATTTTGGATAACAGTTGTAATAATTTCTGGTTAGATATACTGACAAATGAAATTATTTATATACCATTAAAATGTTTGAGGAAAGTAGTGCTAGAGGATAGAGTTTTATCTAATATTTAAAACAACTTCAGTTTCCTAAAACAACAAACAACACCTTTACATTTCATATCAGATTAGATCTTTTTAAAATATTTTTGAAGATCTCTCCTCTTAAGCTAAATTTAGCCCAAGCCCCAATTTTTTAAGTTTTGCTATTGAAGATCTGTAAAAATCCATTAAAATTTTAGGAAATACATATAAGACCTTCTAATATTACTTTTATTCCACTCAAACTTTTTTCTTTTTTTTATAGTTGCTTACTTAGCTTCTTCTTAAGTCATAGGTTCTAATGAGAATGACAAAACATGTTAGTTATGCTTGGTAAAAGTTACATTTATTTAGATATAATTAAGCCAGGTAAGTTGAAAACAAATACTTGGAAAGATAAAATCTCCTGACTGACTATAAATTATTTGAAACCTAGAATGCTTCATATAACAATCTGTAGAACATGGCTGCACTCAGTAGAAGATTTTTAGCTCTAAATACCTTTACTATTTAAAAAACAAGGCTAAAAATACACAAAATTTATATTTTTATTGATAATTTTAAAGAAGGAACTAAATAAAAAATTAAAAGGAGTAAGTGATGATCAAAATTTAATTTAATGAAGGAGAAAACCAACAGAGAAATGAAAGACTTAATATAATTCCTAAAGCCAGTTCTTTGAAAAGACCAATAAAATTGTTGAATCTATCCTTATCTGTAGTAAAGAAAAGACTTACAATAGTAGGAATAACAAAGAAGCTTAAACAAAAATATGAGCAAGATTAAAATTATTATTAAAAGTTAGTGCAATTCTGATGAAACAGATTTAAAACTTAGAGGAACTGGATGATTTACTAAGGAAATACAAATGATCAAAATTGAAGAAAGAAACAAGACTTGAATAGACAGATTATCACTGTAAAGATAGTTCAATGTGTATTACTTAAAAAGACACTATCAATAATAATTGCATAGCTGAATTGTATTTCACCTTTAATAGCATAACTTCCTATATTATTTAAACTATATCAAATTATAGACAAAGATGAAAAACTCTTCATTTTCTAAATCCAGAAGATTATTTGTATCAAAATATGAAAAGTTGTATTAAAAAGAAAACTAGTTAATCATACTTAGGAATATAGATATTTAAATAAAATACTATTAAGTAAAATATTAATAAATAGGATTTAGCATGGTATGAAAAAGATTGATCAAGCAAGATTCATGAATAGAAATATGATTGCTTCAATATAAACAATCTATAAACATGATAAAAACCATGTAACAAGGTAAGTGGGAGAATGGCATTGAAACATGTATATTATCATATGTGAAACAAATCGCCAGTTCAGGGTCAATGCATGATACAGGATGCTCGGGGCTGGTGTGCGGGGATGACACCAGCCTGGGGAGGAGGGAGGGGGGAGGGGGGTTCAGGAAGGGGAACTCATGTACATCCGCAGCAGATTCATGTCAATGTATGGCAAAACCAACCATTGTAAAATAATTAGCCTCCAATAAAAAAAAATATTTAAAATTAAAAAAAATAAAACAAGGTCAGTGGATGCTAAAAGGATCGTACATAAATTTAGCAGTGATTTGTGATAAAAATTCAAAGTAAAAATAGTAGAAAAAACTTCATTTTAAAAAATTTCATAATTTTTTTTAACCAAACATTCCAAAGTAAGCATTATTTTAAATGGTAAAATTTAAAAATTTGTTTGTCTTAAAAAAAAAATGTTACATGTTTCTGAAAAAACAAGTTCACCTAAAAACTCCCAAGAGATTCTATCAAAAGCAGAGAGCAAAACTCTGCAGAATTAATAAAGGAATATGATAAGATGGATGAATAGTAGATAAACATACAAAAATAATTAGCTCTTCTCTATGTTAGCAACAACAATCTAGAAATGGAAATAAAAAGCTCTTCAGTTCATACTAGTAGAAAATGATAAAATACTTAAGGATAAATCTTATAGGAAATTTATAGAACATGTATATAGAAGATCAGAAAATCTTACTGAAAGATCTAAAACAAGAACTGAATTAATGGAAAGATCATGATTTTTAACCGTTCTAAAGGAGATCAATCCTGGGTGTTCATTGGAAGGACTGATGCTAAAGCTGAAACTCCAATACTTTGGCCACCTCATGCGACGAGTTGACTCACTGGAAAAGACTCTGATGCTGGGAGGGATTCGGGGCGGGAGGAGAAGGGGACGATAGAGAATGAGATGGCTGGATGGCATCACCAACTCTGTGGACATGAGTTTGAGTGAACTCCGGGAGTTGGTGATGGACAGGGAGGCCTGGCGTGCTGTGATTCATGGGGTCGCAAAGAGTCGGACACGACTGAGCAACTGAACTGAACTGAACTGAACTGAGGCCCCCTTTGATTATTTTATATTGAGAAGATAATAAGATGAATAAAACTATCATAGCACAATATAGCATGGATAGATCCCCTGGAGAAGGAAATGGCAACCTGCTCCAATATTCTTGCCTGAGAGATCCCATGAACAGAAGAACCTGGCAGACTATAGTCCATAGGGTCATGAGAGAATCAGAAATAACTTAGCGACTAAACAACAATAACAAAATGTTAAATAAAACTTAACAGCCGTCTTCAAAGTGGCAGCATTTGGAAAGTATCTAGATCTAATCTGGTGTCACTCTTAAGAATATGGTGTTCACTCTTAAGAACCTTGAACTTTAAGTTTCAAAATATGTGACCGTGTACATAGCAACCTCAACAAAAGTACACTTGGTGAAGACATACAAAGTTAGGACTTGAACATAGGACTTCCAATTCTCAGTCCAGTTCTTTTCCCCTACATTAAATCTTGTACATTTTTATGATAATCTGAATAAAGGCTATATTTTCAGACTAATTAGAATTTGCTTTTCCTTTGCTAGGAGAGTGGGGCATAGTGTTACATCAGGTGTACATTTTATTCAAGGCCAAATGGAGATGAATGATGTATACAAATCATTGGTAAACATCTCATTCTAAAACTGTACATCACCAGTGTTTGAGTGTGGTTTCTGGACCAAACTCTTCATATTAAATTACCTCAAATTTTTGAACCTGTTAAGGGAAGGTACTATTATCCCCTTTTATAGATGGAGAACTGAAGCCCAGAAGAGACTTGCCCAAAGCTACTTATCTAGTTATTAATGGAAACAGCTGGAAAATAGGCCACTGTGTTCTGTAGTCAATGTTACCATTCATGTTTTCTATTTTGTTTTAAGCTTTATTTTAGAATTTAAAATATTCCACTTAGATTAGCACATTTCATCTATTTTATTTATATTTATTGAATTTCTTTGTACATGCCGTATTTCTTATTCTCATCCTGAGCGCCTTTATAAAAGATGGACTATAATTGCACCCAGGTTATGGTTAGGGAAATTAAATTACAAAGCTGTTAAGTAACTGAGATTTCACAATAGCTTATAGACCAGGGTTCAAATCCTGGGTCCCATGCCATCCACTTGAGTATTCCAGCTTTGTTCCTTATTGAACAGTCACCTTGGTTTATATGACATCCCAACTGCTTTCTAAATGGGCACCACAAACATCATTCAGATTTCAGCTCACCAGTGACCTGGGGGCAAGGATGCTTAGATTCAGTTCTTCATGGCATTTTCCAAGAATGCACCCAACATGGAAATTCTCCCAAGTATGAGTGGAAGTTTCACACTGAGAAATCCCATTCTGTCTAAGCCAGGCCAAAGAAGGTGACTGACTCACCAGGAATCATTCCAGGCAGGCCCGGGCACCCCAGGGTTGCAGGCCTGGCTTACTGACTGAGGGTGCTGAGCATCCCAGGCCCAGGACACAGTTCATTGTCATAGGAGCTTAAAATCTGAGACTGTTCTGAAAATAAAAAGGAAACAGTAGCTTGTATTATAATTGACATAGATTAACATGGTACTGAGAAACCATTTAAGCAGTTCCGTCCTTGAATCTTCATTTTCTTAATGCATTTTCTCCTCCCCCTGGACCAGCTCCAAGTCAGAATTTGAGGAGTGGTACTCAAAGGAAGTGCTATTCCTGCTCTTTTTTGGAGGAATTTGATGATATTCCATTCAATCTGAGTGTGTAAACCTTGAGCTCACTTGAGGATCTTCTGCTTTCTTTCTCTAGTGTTATGTTTTGGCCTGTTTATGTTTAAGAAAGAAGGAAGAGATTTTTTAGTTTCCTTCTCCCTCCTATTTCCTTGGCTTGTTGAAAGGATGAGTATTACAGGCTCCCGTGAGAGAGATTTGGCTGAAACAATCTCTTATATATTGTCTTAAGAAAATTATTGTAATAAATTGCATTTGTATTCTTTGGACATTCAAATTCACCAGGGATATTTGCTGAAGGGTCAACTATGGTTCCTTGTCTTCTATCGTTTCCTATCTTCCCCTTCATTTTTCTTGTCTCTTTATGCTGCCACTATCTTCCTGCTTTTTCCTATTGATATCTGTTTCTTCTGACAATTATTCTTTTCCCCATTTTCTTTCTTTCTCTAGGCTGTACACCTTTCTTCATGTTCTTTTTCTTATATATGCCTCTTTCTTTGTAGCTTAATATCTGTTTACCTCCCCTTCCTCCATTCTCTCCTCTTTTCTTCCTTCATTCCACAAATCTTTGTTAAATTGTTGCGCTGGGCTAGGATTCTGCACCCTCCAAGTCTATAACTGTGTTATAATCATACCATCAAGATAACTACTGATATTTCTAAATTTTAAAACTTAGAAATTTTATCTGATTTAATTAAAACTGTATTGAATTCAAATTTGAAAAAAAAAAAAGCTCCAATAATTCCAGTAACCTCTGGCTTTTTCAGATTGTGTTAGAAAATGTGCCTCCTTTACAAAAACCTACACTCAATTTATTCATATACAAAAAAGTATTCATTTTTTTCCTCTAAAAGATTTAATTTTCTAAACGGGAATGGAATATGGATAAGGGAAAGATGGTACAGTAGAGAAGAAATACACCTGTGAGTTGTTTTACCAGTTGCTCTAGATCGAGGGCAGAGGATGTGCTGTGTAGAACAGCTCAGTTAAGGCTTCAAGGTCGATGTGCTCCTGGGTGTGCTCCTTCAGCAAAACTGAGACTTAGGGGTGTGGAATTTAGCTGCTGCTGCTGCTAAGTCACTTCAGTCGTGTCCGACTCTGTGTGACCCCAGAGACGGCAGCCCACCAGGCTCCCCCGTCCCTGGGATTCTCCAGGCAAAAACACTGGAGTGGGTTGCCATTTCCTTCTCCAATGCATGAAAGTGAAAAGTGAAAGTGAAGTCGCTCAGTCGTGTCTAAATCCTAGTGACCGCATGGACTGCATCCTACCAGGCTCCTCCGTCCATGGGATCTTCCAGGCAAGAGTCCTGGAGTGGGATGCCAGTGCCTTCTCTGGGAATTTAGCTGCAATCCTTGTTATTTGGATGGAATCATAGGTATGTGGTCTGGTTCATAAGTTGAACCAAAAAAAATTTGGTCCAGTAGAAAGAAATGAAGCACTTGTTTTCCCGGGTCTTATAACTATGGAAGGTCCTCCTCACTGCAGTGCTATATGGGTCTCAGTGGTCTACTCCAGTGCCTGAGTAGCCAGCTCCCCTGAGTCCTGCTGTATTTTCTCTTACATGTCAGTGTTTTTTGTTTTTTTTTAACCACATTAAAAAAAAAATCATGTTTGGTCCTCTTAGGTCAAGAGCATTGACAACAGCAGTTCCTTGGAGGCAGTGGCTGGCTTGGTTTCAGCCTACAGGAGCTGCCAGCTAGTTCATAATATAAGTGATTACTTACTAATTTACTAGCTATAAATTTACAGTTTTGTATATGAAGTTCTATTTAACTTTCATGTGGTAGATAACAGAAACAAAGAAGTAACCATTTTGGCAGTTTAAATATAGATAATGTTAGTGTCAGATCAAGGAGAACAGATGAACTACTTCTGGGTTGTGAGAGAGAAAAGAAGACTTGAATGGAACAGTATTTTTAAGAGAGAAGAAGGTGTAACAAAAGAAAAGAGAATTTATATGGGGATGAGAAAAGAAAAGAAAAGGCAAAGACCTGTTTTGAACTAAAGACCGAATTGTTGTTGTTGCTTAGTTGCTAAGTCGTGTTCAAATCTTTTGCAACCCTGGACTGTAGCCTGCCACGCTCCTCTGTCCATGGGATTTTCCAGGCAAGAATACTGAAGTGGATTGCCATTTTCTTCTCCAGGGGATCTTCCCAATCCAGGATCGAACTTGTGTCCCTTGTGTTGGCAAACAGATTCTTTACCACTGAGCACCTGAATACTATTCACCTGACTCTTATTCTCAAGTCTCAGGGCAAACCTCATCTATTCCAGAAAGCCTTCTAGCACTTTCTACCTACTTTATAATACTTCTATATTCAGAAGAATTAATTTGCCAATTAATTGTGTATTGTTTTAGCTTAAAGTGGTTAATTGATTCTTTGGGATGTTTTCTTGCTTTCTCCAGAATTATGGCTTATTTTCTGAGTTAGGCTTACAATGACAGCAATTTGAGGACAATTTCTTATAAATTCTAATCTTTTAGAATGTCTAAGTGTGGTTTTTGCCACAGAAAATCTCATGAACTGAAGATAGGACACATGTGGCAGGGAGGTGACAGAAGAGGCAGAGTAGAGGGGGAGAGGACAGAAGGATGAGGTGGGAGGATGGATGAGGAAGAGAGCTGTGTTGTTTCGGGGGGAGTAGGTGAGAGAAGTGTGGAAAGGAGATGCCTTGTGCTCATGGTCACCCACTGAGTATGGTTAGATACTGCAAGGAGATGTAAATGATATTCTTTTTGTTTCCTTATTAGGAGGTTTATTCGTCTTCGGAGATTTCCTTTTAAAAGAGTGGATTTAGATTGGAAGGAAGTGCATGTTAGCATGTTAATAGCACTGGGTTTGTGTAATGGTCAGTGGATGGTGCATCTTTACATATGATAGATTTGCATATGCTTTACTTTTTATATTTTCCAGTTCTTATTTAATGATCATAAGTAGCAATTGGAAAATTAAAGAAAAACTTCTTTATGAAATTTCAGCAATGTTTTGACCAATTGAAATGCATTTGAAATAGCTGAGATGCGGTGTTCCCAGTTTCTGCTGTGGTTAAAGTGGAAGTTGATACATGATTACACTTGAGGGAAAATGTACCTTTTAAATTCATATCTGACATACTGACAATTCCTAACTTTCTATTTTTTTCTTTTTTACCTAACTTTTCTATTTTTGATAATAGGACATCTCCAAGTTTGCAGAGAAAGACAACATAGTTCTTGGAGAAGGTGGAATCACATTGAGTGGAGGTCAGCGAGCAAGAATTTCTTTAGCAAGGTGAATATCTGCTTATTGGTCCAGCAAGCATTTGTTGTCTAAATGAGTATAAAACATTATAGTTTTATAACAATAAAACTATAGTTTTATAAGAACAGATGGTTCTCTGTTTCTTTATATCCTCTTTCTGTAATTGAAAAAATGCCCAGGATCTTATAGCTAGCAGGTTAAGACTAACCTTTCGGAACTATAATTATATAGTATTTATATCTGATAAAGCTCATGGCTTTTTAAAAATGCGTACCCTTTTGTTAGTGTGTATATGTTTGCCTTATGATTCCCTACAAATGGAAAACCCTACCATTCTGCCTAGCACAGGGAAGAGAAGATGTATACTTTTATTTAGTCCTTCATACAGTTCCCTGCTCACCCTGTCCCAAAATATACACATCTGCTGTAGGCTTCTGGTTTTGTTTCTTGGTTTCAGTTCAGTTCAGTCACTCAGTCGTGTCCGACTCTTTGCGACCCCATGAACCGCAACACACCAGGCCTCCCTGTCCATCACCAACTCCTGGAGTCCACCAAACCCATTTCCATTGAGTCGGTGATGTCATCCAACCATCTCATCCTCTTTTGTCCCCTTCTCCTTCTGCCCTCAATCTTTCCCAGCATCAGGGTCTTTTCCAATGAGTCAGCTCTTCGCATGAGGTAGCCAAAGTACTGGAGTTTCAGCTTCAACATCAGTCCTTCCAATGAACACCCAGGACTGATCTCCTTTAGAATGGACTGGTTGGATCCCCTTCCAGTCCAAGGGACTCTCAAGAGTCTTCTCCAACACCACAGTTCAAAACCATCGATTCTTTGGCAGTCAGCTTCCTTCACCATCCAACTCTCACATCCATACATGACCACTGGAAAAACCATAGCCTTGTTTAGACAGACCTTTGTCGACAAAGTATGTCCTTGCTTTTTAATATGCTGTCTAGGTTGGTCATAACTTTCCTTCCAAGGAGTAAGTGTCTTTTAATTTCAAGGCTACAATCACCATCTGCAGTGATTTTGGAGCCCAGAAAGATAAAGTCAGCCACTGTTTCCACTATTTCCCCATCTTATATAAACATACATTTTCAAAATTTTCAACATAACTAATTAATCTCATAGCAGAAATAGCAGGGCAGTTGATGTACTTAAGGTTAAAGTCTGTAATCTTCAAAGAAAAATAAATGGGACAATCACATCTAATATTGTGCAGGGTATGGTGGTCTCTTAGTAGAGACATTCTTGGTCTAAGCATTTTGAGCTGTCAAAGAGAAGTGTGTGTAAGTTAATTTGTGGTTAAACTGTAACATTCAGTTTAAAAAAATGATGATGTGGGATATTAAATATTCCTCCAGGTTTATTTGAATAAAATTCTTCTTACTGTGTTGCTGAAGTTATTAACAAGAAATCACAATGACTTACTGATATTTTGGCCTTTCTCCCCCTTATTTTCTCATGTTTCGAAAAGCTGGGACAGGAAACTAACTCACTGAGCACCTACAATTGCCTAGTACTATTCTGGGTGGGGTGTGTGTGAGTACATGTGTAATTTTACTTAATCCGCATATCAAAAAAGAATTGTTCTCCCCACTTTTTATGGAAGAGATCATGAGGTAATTGAGGTGGTTAGATCTTAACTTGCCAAAAGCCACACTGGGAAATGGTATAGTTACAGTTTGAATCAGGTCATCTTGACTTTACATTAAACCATAACGAGACTTTGGGATTACAATGTCAAGTAATAAATCAATGATGTTGTGTAGTCACTAAGTCATGTCCAACTCTTTTGCAACCCCGTGGACTATAGCCCACCAGACTCTTCTGTCCATGGTATTCTCCATGCAAGAATGCTGGAGTGAGTTGCTATTTACTCCTCCAGGGGATCTTTCCCATCCAGGGGTTGAACCAGTGTCTCCTGCATTGGCAGGTAGATTCTTTACCAACTGAGCCCCCAGGGAAGCCCAATATATCTCTATAGCCCATACATGCTGCTGCTGCTAAGTCACTTCAGTCGTGTCCGACTCTGTGTGACCCCATAGACGGCAGTCCACCAGGCTCCCCCGTCCCTGGGATTCTCCAGGCAAAAACACTGGAGTGGGTTGCCATTTCCTTCTCCAATGTGTGAAAGTGAAAAGTGAAAGTGAAGTCGCTCAGTCGTGTCCGACCCTTAGCGACCCCACGGACTGCAGCCTACCAGGCTCCTCCGTCCATGGGATTTTCCAGGCAAGAGTACTGGAGTGGCTTGCCATTGCCTTCTCCGCATAGCCCATACATAGATATGAGTAATTCACAGACAAAATAATGGCTTCTAAGTAAGGGAAAGTTGATTAATCTGTGAGACAAAGTAAGACTGTCTTAAACATTTCATTTCAAATTTAGGAAAACATGCTATATATATGCTTCAAACTTTAGCATAGAATTGAGTCTGTATTTACCAGTTGAAAATTTAGTTTTATTATAAAATACAGTTTGTGGCATTAAAGAAAACAGTTGTTTATTGCTCTTCTGATCTGAATGTGTCATGTGTTGACCAGTTTTGGATGATGTGTATATTATTTCTAATCTCTTGAGAAACTGTGGTCATAAATGTGTCTTCCCTGGTGGCTCAGCAGATAAAGAATCTGCCTGCAATGCAGGAGACTCAGGAGACCTGGGTTTGATCCCTGGGTCGGGAATATTCCCTGGAGAAGGAAATGGCAACCCACTCCAGTATTCTTGCCTGGAGAATCCCGTGGACAGAGAAGCCTATCAGGCTAAGGTCCATGGGGGTCACAAAGAGTTGGACATGACTGAAGTGACTGAGCACCTGGTCATAAATGTGAGGGAGAGAGAGAGAAGAATTGAGTATGGGAAGAAAGCTCTTGAGGGTACATTTTGTTGGGGGTCTTTTATCTAGTTCCTGAATGTTGTTTTAAAAAATAATTTGCATTGCAAAGGTTCTTCTAGATTTTGCTTTGACTTTTTGCCATTTCTGTTTTTAATTATTTTATTTCTCTTAGTTACCTGCTGACTAAATATAGTTTCTTTTTTCAGAATTACATGTAAACACCGAATTGTATATGGTTGGTATAGGTATGGGTTACTCACAGCCACAGCTGAAAAATTTAGATGTTATGAAGAAATTACCTCATTTCTATTCATATGGGACCATATCTTCATTTTATTACCACCCTAAGATGAACTTAATGAAGATTTTACTTGCTCATAAAATTTTATTTTCTAACTTAGAATATAAAATAATATGGGTATACATTGTTATTGCAAATTTTGCATCCCGCACTTTTGTGGAACTTTTATGAGTATGGTCCATAAATTAGGACTATAAGGAGCAAAGAGCAATATCAATCATACAGTTGTAACAGCACTGCTATCGGTTTATTGGTAACAGTCAACAGTGAAAAAAAATAAAATAATTTCACTTAAGTGCTGAGATTTAGTTGCTGTCTCTGACACTTTACAGGATTGAAACATTCTCTTTTCTTTGTTTCCCCACCAAAATGCAAGATTGCTGAGAACAGGGTTTGTGTAATTTTTACCATTGTATTCCCAGCATGTAGCATAGTGCTTGCTATAAATAGGTACTATTGTTGAAAGGTTTTCCTTCTTCCTTTTTCTTTTTTAAGGCAATATTTAAAATTGTATGTATGGTGTGATTTAGTTTGTAATTTTTGCAAGTGTACGTCACTTACACTTAGCAAAACGACCTCAGAAGTTTTTGGAGTATTGTGCAAAATGATAAAAATCCTATGTGACTTATCTTTTTTTGTGTGTGTGACTTATCTTTTTTTGTGTGTGTGACTTATCTTTTTAAATTTATTTAAAATCATCTACACCAAATGAAATGGTAAATATTGAAGGAATCTAATTTAATTTTCATTTCCTTTTTAGAGCAGTATACAAAGATGCTGATTTGTACCTGTTAGACTCTCCTTTTGGATATCTAGATGTTTTAACAGAGAAAGAAATATTTGAAAGGTATGTTCTTGAATAATTTATAATACTCATTCTAAGAGACAAGAAAGATGACTATACCACCATAGGCTGCATATTATTCCTTGAGAAATAAGGTCCACCACTGTGACTCAGTGTGGCATTGTGTAATTTAGCTACTTAAATCTGATCTTCCCTCCATGGTCAAGATCACTTCACTTTTCTGTCCACCTTATGCTGAACCAATTTCTCCCATTGCTGATACTTTAACAATCACTGTCTATGGAGTTTTGATAATATTCCTGTCTTGTGACATAGCTTATATTATTTTAATTGATTGTTATACTCAAATTTTTTATTTACTTTTTTGTGTATTTTGCTCTTTAGATAGTAAGCTTCTTAAGGAACCAAAGAAATAGAATGTTTTGATGTTTTAATATAGGTGATTGCTCTAAGTATTCGTCTACCTCAATACCTCCTTCAGAACCTCTTTCTCAGTCACACAGAGCTTGGGGTGTACATTTTCTTGGAGCTCCCATTAGGGCTCAATGTATGTGAAGTTTCTAAGAGGAACAGTTGGTTATATGACTTGATTTTAAGGTATCAAAATGATTTTATAGACTATGAAGTAGTTTAAAATAATCAGTAAGGATGTAGATGTATGTGTGTATTAAATTACCACATTATTCCTAGAAGCACCTTTCCTAGAATTTGGTTAAATTTAATACCTGTGATACTATTTTTACAATCCTGTAATTATAAATACCTTCTCACCAATATAAACTTTGCTAGTTGTATTAGTATATTAAAGTGTAATTTAGAATTATGACTCTTTCTATAAAATATGTAATGTTTTAATGCCTAAAAGAAATTGGTCTTCCTTAGGTGGTTCTAGTCAGGATTTACTTCTACACTCGGGGGAAATTTTGTTGGAGGAAGTTCAGATTTTGTATACAATTCTCAGGCTATTGTTGTGTTTTAAATAAGCAAATTAGTCTTAAGTTTTTTAAAATTAACTTTTTATTGGAATATAGTTACTTTATGATGTGTTAGGTCCTGATGTACAGTAGAAACTTTCAGGACTAAATTAGTGGTCAACTTAAAATGTAAAAGAAAATGAGCAGAAAATTTAAAGAACAATAAAGTTCTGACATTTTAGAAAACATGTAGAAATATAGCCTCTAAGGAATCTTAAAGGTCATCTGATTATCTCATTTTCTAGATGAATCAACCACAGCCCAAAGGTTAACTGGTTTGTTCAAAGTCAAATGTTTATTTAATGTTGGGTATTTAATTTCATTTTAGGTCCATTAACACTCAACTTTATGGTGTAGCATACTATAATAATTAAATAACACAGTATTTTATAACATAATTAATCAAGAAGTACCAAATTAATTACTATTGAATATTTACTTTTAGAATTATTTAAGTGTAATAGTAACATTTTATAATAGAAGTTATGTACAGGAGTACATTAATAAAGTGTTAAAATATAATACATATACTATTGTAATAAAATGTTTATAAAATTAATATATATGTATTTTTATATTCTTAAAGCTGTGTCTGTAAATTGATGGCTAACAAAACTAGGATTTTGGTCACTTCTAAAATGGAACACTTAAAGAAAGCTGACAAAATATTAATTTTACATGAAGGTAGCATCTATTTTTATGGGACATTTTCTGAATTACAAAATCAGCGGCCGGACTTCAGCTTGAAGCTCATGGGATGTGACACTTTCGACCAGTTTACTGCAGAACGAAGAAATTCAATCATAACTGAGACTTTACGGCGTTTCTCATTAGAAGGAGATACTTCTGTGTCGTGGAATGAAACGAAAAAGCCTTCTTTTAAACAGACTGGAGAGTTTGGTGAAAAAAGGAAGAACTCCATTCTCAATTCAATCAACTCTATTAGGAAATTTTCAGTTGCACAAAAGACTCCATTACAAATGAATGGTATTGAAGAAGCTTCTGATGCGCCTTTAGAGAGAAGACTATCCTTAGTTCCCCATTCTGAACCTGGAGAGGGGATCCTGCCTCGGAGCAATGCAGTCAACAGTGGCCCCACATTTCTGGGAGGGAGGAGGCAGTCAGTTCTGAACCTTATGACCTGCTCCTCAGGGAACCAAGGTCAAAGCATTCATCGAAAGACAGCGACATCCACACGAAAAATGTCACTGGCTCCTCAGGCAAGCTTAGCCGAAATAGATATATATTCCAGACGGTTATCTCAAGAAACTGGCTTGGAAATAAGTGAAGAAATTAATGAAGAAGATTTAAGGGTGTGTATAAATTATCAGTGTGGTGTTTGTTTTTTCTTTTGGCCACAGAGTGGAATGAAATACAGAGTAAATAGCAAAACTCACTTAAATTTGAGTTTAGGAAGAGTTTTATTTTTAAGATTCCCGAAGTCCAAAGTATGTACATTATGTAAGCAACTTCAAAATGTAGAAGAATCAGCTATTTCCCTTTGTGATTTCCTTTTGTCTCTTACCATAAGATGTATTGTAGGTCAAAGCAAGGGCTATTATTGGTTCCTTTTCTAAGCAGTAATAATCATTATTATCAATTAGAAAAATTATGAATTATTATAAATCTGTTTCATTACTCCCTTAAAACCTTTGTAGGAAGAGACGGAGTGAAAATAAATACATAAACAAATAGTAGCTTCAGTTATTGAGAGCCTAAAAAGTGTTTCGTATGCAGGTAGCCTCTCTAAGGCATGTATACATCTAGTCTCTCAACAGGACTAATTTTCTGGTTTATACATCAGTCTTGCCTGAACTTAGTTAAACCTGAGCTTTTTCATCTTTTAAATTGGCTTTATACATAGGATTTTTGGGCAGGTTTCTTTTAAAGGTTTGTGAAATTCAACATGTACTACTGCCAACTTTCAGGTAGAAAGTATTTTATATTAAGTTATAAAGAATAAAATGCTTTTTTTCTTAAAATAGGAAGCAGTAGGAAAGAGGAAGTTTTTATTTTTTAGTTTTACTAGAAAAGTTTCTTCAGTGCCTTGGATGAAATAGTGTCATAATCAATTGATATGTTTAATAGCTTAGATCAGTTAAAAGTAGTGTGAACTTTGGCAAGTTGCATGTCATTTAATGTCTCAGGGCCAAAGTTTTCTTCTTTGTTAAATGAGGGAACAGAATAGGTGATCTCTAAAGTACCTACTTTGTGTTTCTAGAATTTTGAAAAAGGTTTCCTGAAAGATAATTTATCTGTATGGTTTTAATTATCAATCTGAATGAATTTCTCAAACTGGATTCTATAAATTGAATGGTAAAGATGATCACTTTGACTGATAATAGTATTTGTTGATTGCTTCTAGTGCCATGAACATAGAATAGGAGGGACCTGTCATTATCCTCATTTACAGATAAGAAAACTAAATTTTAGGGAAGTTTAGCTGCCAGAATTCAAGCAGTTCCTAGGAGGGCAATGGTAGAGTCCAGTATCAAAACCAGCTTTATTTGACTTCAAAAATCTTTATACCTAACCAGTGTGCCATATTCTGATTTCATAGGGTTCTTTTCTCTGAGGTTCTAGTGCTTCTGTGAATTTTGTTGGTAATAAAAAGCTATTCTTTCCTTTTGAAATATTTGGAATTTCTCTCTTTCAAATTATTGAACTATAGCTCTCAAATGACAGATGAAGACTGAGGGTTAGATTTATATAACTTAAGTCATAGTTGGGAAAGAGAATCCTAGCTACTACGGAATGTACAAGCATCAGGCGGCCTTCAGATCTATTGGAAGACCACTAGAGCTGGCAAAATTCCAAACTGTATTTTTCCATGGACCCCCCAAATAAAAGAGTTAAATCAGGGAGATTTTGGAAGCTTCAATTCACTAGTACCATTTATTGATAAATTTGTGACACTGTTAAGCATTAAAATGGTAAAATTGTCCAAAAACAATACAGTTGTATTATCAGTGATACTATGTTCACAGTTTAAAGAATTGCAGTGTTTCTCATTTTTGTAAAATTCTATCTTGCTCCAGTTTTACTGGCTGTGAAGTGACATAGCCCGTGTCATTCATAATGGTTTATATTCATTGAAATTCACTTAGTTTCAGATAGTAATATTTCTTTATTTCCTCACATTCAAAGTAAGACCGCAATTGTAGTGTGAAATTGTATTCCCTCGTTGTAATAACCAGGATTTTTTTTTTTTTACAGGATTGCTTTTTTGATGATGTGGAGAACATACCAGCAGTGACTACATGGAACACATACCTCCGATATGTTACTGTCCACAAGAGCTTAATGTTTGTGCTAATTTGGTGCTTAGTCGTTTTTCTGGTTGAGGTAGGAATTTTCTATTATAACATATTAATGTGATTTAAAGTTAATTGGGAATAGTTTGGAAGGACATATATATGTACACACATGTATACTTATGTATACTTGTATGTGTGCATGCGTGCTAAGTTGCTTTAATTGTGTCTGACTTTTTGCAACCCTATGGACTGTAGCCCGCCAGGCTTCTCTGTCCATGGGATTCTCCAGGCAAGAATATTAGAATGGGTTGCCATGCTCTCCTCCAGGGGATCTTCTCGAGACAGGGATTGAACCTGTGTCTGTTATGTCTCCTGCATTGGCAGGCAGGTTCTTTATCACTAATACCACCTGGGAAGCTTGTATACGTGTATGTGTGTGTTAGTCGCTCAATCGTGTCTGACTCTTTGCGACCCCGTGGACTGTAGCCCGCCAGGCTCCTCTGTCCATGGGTTTCCCAGGCAAGAATACTGTAGTGGGTTGCCATTTCCTTCTCCATACATATAAATAAATATAAGTGTATATGTATATATGTAATTTTATATTGTAAAATTATTTTGTTACTTCGTACATAGTATATAAAATATACTTAAGCACATATCTTCTATATGAAGAGTTTTTAATGGAGTCATTCAAAACCTCAAAGTAGATGCTCTGTATGAATTGAAATTAACAAAGAAAATTATTTGTACTAAATTTTAAACTCATTTGACTCTTATTAAATATGCTGATGATGAATCACCACCTTTAAAATACTACTTCCTCACAAAATTAAATAAATATGTATTAGTGGCTTGCAACCATTTTAAACAAGGCTTTCAAAGATTCAGATCACCAATTTTCTTCAGAATTCTTTTGTTTTCACGCCACCATTGTGATCTCTTTACCATGCCCCTGGAAAAGAGACACATCAAATCACCAGGTTAAAATAAAAGAGGGGGTAGTACATCACCAGTTCAGTACCAGGTAAGAGGTTTCTGAATCTGGTTGGTGGATGAGGTTTTTCTCTAGGTCAGGAGGAGCCACTTAAATGTCAAAAGAGGCTTGGCAGAGGATGTCTCTGGTACAGTGGCTTTGAGGCAGGATGGAGAGTACCCTTTGCTTGTCTAGAGGAGGCAATTGTAACTCAAAACCAGCCAAGGGCTTCCCATAAGGAAATCTGGGATCAGTTTCGCTAAAAATTATTTAACAACATAAGATGAAAATACAGATTTTTTTTTTCCTGTAAACATTTTCTACTTTTTTAATGTGGGTCATTGATTAAAGTAAAACAAGCAAATGAACACTATGTGGGCACAAGGAAACACCTCTGGATTGGATTCAGCCTTGTATGACCACACTAGGTAAATCTCAGAGGATACTGCTGGATGTCTCCTATTGTAGAGCCTGAGTCCAACATAAAGACCCAGGTTGCCTTCAGGGGAGATATGACTTGGGTGAAGCATTGCCTCTCCTGACAGCATATAGTTCTATGCATACATGAAACCCAAACTTAAAACCCCATCACTGCCTTCTTGTTGTTTAGTCACTGAGTCATGTCCAACTCTTTTGTGACCCCACGGACTATAGCCCTCTAGGCTCCCCTGTCTATGGGATTTCCCAGGCAAGAATACTAGAGTGGATTGTCATTTCCTCCTTGAAGGGATCTTTTTGACTCAGGGATTGAACCCACATCTCCTTCATTAGCAGGCAGATTCTTTACCACTGAGCCACCAGAGAAGTTCCTGTTGTCTTATTTGGCTGTTTAACCTCAATTAAGAAGTCTACATAAAGTGTTATCACTCTTCCCTGACCAAGTAGTGGAAAATATCTAAAGGTATATAGCAAAAGTTTTATATAACACTTTACCTATAAAGTGTCGGTTTCCATTTGATCTTTGAGTTTCGATGATATCTTATCTTTTGCTCTCCTATTATTTCTACATTAATAAAACAAATGGAGGCCAGATGTGAGGTACAGTATAGCAGAGTGCAGCCTCTGGAATCCGACTGACCTGGCTGTGAATTTTAACTCTGTGTTCTTAACACTATTAACACTGAACAAGTTAGATAACCTCTCTTGAGCCTCAGTTTCCTCATCTATAAAATGAAGGTTGTAATAGTACCCATTTCATAGGTCATTTCTGTGAGTGAAGAGATGATTATAAAGCACTTACTGTCGGGCTTGGCACATAGTGAGCAATGTTAGTTGCTATTCTGACTAATATCCTTAACGTCTATCATTATTAGAAAGCTCAAGCTAATTTGAAGCAAACAAGTCCTCAGCAGAGATATAATGAAATTTTCAATAATCCCTTTTATACTTTAACGAAAATATGGGGCTGAGTAACCTGACACTCTCATATGAGTAACAAATTACATTGAAATGTATTTTTAATTTACCTCATTAATCTCTGCCAGTTATGCCAAATGACCAACATTAATGTGAATGAAACTCGTTCCTGTGTCACATTTAATCTCAAACCAGCCCTTTGTTAATAATTTGAACCCCTTCATTGAAGATTAACATTGCTTGAATGTCTTTAGTTTTATGAGAAAAAATGGTTCTATCTGAATGTGGTAGTGATTTATATTCACTTACAAGACCCTTGCCCATTCAAAGCTATAGAGCTGAACTTATACACCTTTCAAAACAGTGTATAGTTAATTAATTAGTGACTGAGCATTGAGCCACTGAGCATATGTACAATATTATTAGCTCACTTACTCAAGATGACAGTGGTCCTTTGTCTTCAGGCTAGAATCCAAACTACAACACAGGATGTAAATGTTGTGTAACTTCCCATTATTAATTGAACTCTCACAATTATTGCAAAAACTTGTCTTTTTGTAGGAAAAAAATTGATAATGTAATTTTCTAGGCAAGAAATAATAAGATAAATGATGAGTCTTTTGGGGTCAGTGTCCTGAATGCATTTCCAATTAACTGACTCTCAAAATTTTGAATAACAAAAACTTAGTGATAGTAGACAAATAGTGACCATTTTCATTATGTGCATAGGTATACAGCTAAACAAATCATTCAGATGTTCACAATTCTCTCATATTCTTTGAATCAAAATTTACATAATTTTTCTTTTCAACTAAGCTCCTTTCTTGATACCAGTGGGCCCTTTCTCATTACCATTGAAATATCTCGTGTGTGCTTTGCATCATAGTACAGGTACTAATCCAGGAAGATAGTTTAGATCTTTTAAACATTGTTTAATAGAACTTCATACTCAACATGATCAGAGACCCAAAGAAAAGTTAAGATCCACTTCTTCCCTTGTGAAAGTGATGTATCCATTTTTAGTTTTCACAGGGGCCATACTTCAGTGCAGATTTGTAGTATATATAATTATAATTTTAATTATATAAAATTATAATTTTATAGAATGGGTTTTTACAGAGTTTTTTTTAAATGTATTTATTTTTAACTGAAGGATAATTTCTTTACAATATTGTGTTGGTTTCTGCCATACATAAAGATGAATCAGGCATAGGTATACCAGGGAACATTTCATGCAAAGTGAAGGACAGAAATGCTATGGACCTAACAGAAGCAGAAGATATTAAGAAGAGGTGGCAAGAATACACAGACAAACTATACAAAAAATATCTTCATGACCCAGATAATCACAATGGTATGATTGCTCACCTAGAGCCAGACATCCTGGAATGTGAAGTCAAGTGGGTCTTCTGTGCATTCTCGCTACCTCTTCTTAACATCTTCTGCTTCTGTTAGGTCCATTTAGTTTCTGTCCTTTATTGTGCCCATATTTGCATGAAATGTTCCCTTGGTATCTCTAATTTTATTGAAGAGATCTCTAGTCTTTCCCATTCTATTGTTTTCCTCTACTTTGCATTGTTCACTTAAAAGGCTTTCTTTTCTCTCCTTGCTATTCTCTGGAACTTTGCATTCAAATGGGCATATAGTTCCTTTTCTCCTTTGCCTTTAGTTTCTATTCTTTTATCAGCTATTTGTCAGGCCTACTCAGACAACCATTTTGCCTTATTTCTTTTTCTTGAGGATGGTTTTGATCACAGCCTCCTGTACAGTGTTACAAATCTCTGTCCATAGTTCTTCAGGCACTCTGTCTTTCAGATCTAATCCCTTGAATCTATTTTTCACTTCCACTGTATAGTCATAAGGGATTTGATTTAGGTTATACCTGAATGGTGTAGTGGTTTCTCTATGTTCTTCAATTTAAATCTTAATTTTGCAATAAGGAGTTCATGATCTAAGCCATAGTTAGCTCCCAGTCTTATTTTTGCTGACTGTACAGAACTTCTGCATCTTTGGCTGCAAAGAATATAAACAGTCTCATTTCGGTATTGACCATCTGGTGATGTCCATGTGCAGAGACAGTTCTTGTGTTGTTGGAAGAAGGTGTTTTTTTATGACCAGCATGCTCTTTGGCAAAACTGTTAGCCTTAGCCCTTCTTCATTTTGTACTCCAAGGCCAGACAAACCTAGACAGCATATTAAAAAGCAGAGATATCACTTTGCCAACAAAGGTCTGTGTAGTCAAAGCTATGGTTTTTCCAGTAGTCATGTATGAATGTGAGAGTTGCCAAGAAGGCTGAGCACCAAAGAACTGATGCTGTCAAATTGTTGTGCTGGAGAAGATTCTTGAGATTCCCTTGGACAGCAAGGAGATCAAATCAGTTGATCCTAAAAGACATGAAACGTGAATATTCATTGTAATGATTGGTGCTGAACCTGAAGCTCCAAAATACTTTTGCTGCTGCTGCTGCTGCTGCTAAGTCACTTCAGTCGTGTCCGACTCTGTGTGACCCCTTAGACGGCAGCCCATCAGGCTCCCCCGTCTCTGGGATTCTCCAGGCAAGAACACTGGAGTGGGTTGCCATTTCCTTCTCCATGTGTCAGTGAAGTTGCTCAGTCATGTCTGACTCGTAGCGACCCCATGGACTGCAGCCTACCAGGCTCCTCCGTCCATGGGATTTTCTAGGCAAGAGTACTGGAGTGGCTTGCCATTGCCTTCTCCGATACTTTTGCTGCTGCTGCTGCTGCTAAGTCACTTCAGTCATGTCCGACTCTGTGTGACCCCATAGACGGAAGCCCACCAGGCTCCCCCATCCCTGGGATTCTCCAGGCAAGAACACTGGAGTGGGTTGCCATTTCCTTCTCCAATGTGTGTGAAAGTGAAGTCGCTCAGTCGTGTCCGACCCTTAGCGACCCCATGGACTGCAGCCTACCAGGCTCCTCCATCCATGGGACCCTCCATGCAAGAGCACTGGAGTGGCTTGCTATTGCCTTCTCCGGATACTTTTGCTACCTACTACAATTAGACAGCTCACTGGAAAAGACTGATTCTGGGAAAGATTGAGGGTAAGAAAGGAGAAGAGGGCGACAGGATGAGATGGTTGGATGACATTACTCACTGAATGGACACGAGTTTGAACAAACTCCAGCAGATAGTGAAGGACAGGGAAGCCTGGCGTGCTGCAGTTCATGAGGTTGCAGTCAGGCATGACTTAGCTACTGAACAACAACAAATTATCAATAGTGTGTTAATTTATTAAGTGAATCAGTATACCTTTATATTTTTGTGCTGTTTTCTTTATGATAGGATAGTATCGTCTGTTAAGTTCTTAGATATTGGAACCAAGGATACAGGCTTTAAAATTTCTATTATGTTGGTCTCTCTAGTACTCCCATTTGGCAGTGCATCATTGACTAGATAGAAAAGAAATGCAAATAATAAAGTAGGAGGCAGTGCCCACCTTTTCTTTTGCAACAACCAGAGGATATTATTGTTGCCTCAAATAACTAAAGATCATGTTTAGTCCTTTTTTTCCTGTGTTTTAAGAAATGTGTTAGAGAACTGCTTTGTACTATTCTCATATGACTTCCTCTCTGTTTCTTTTTTTAAAAGTATTTTATTTTTTTACAATTTATTTATTAATTTTTGGCTGTTCTGCGTCTTCATTGGTGTGCAGGCTTTTTTGGTGCGTAGCTGTGGTGAGTGGGGACTGCTCTCTAAGTTGCAGTGTGTGGGCTTCTCATTGCAGTGGTTTCTCTTGTTCCTGATTGCAGGCTCTAGGGCACAAGGGCTTGGTAGTTGTGGCTCCCAGGCTTTAGAGCACAGGCTTAGTAGGGGCTTCCCAGGTGGCTCAGTGGTAAAGAATCCACCTGCTGATGCAGGAGACAGGAGTTTAATCCCTGCTCTGGGAAGAACCCATGTGGGCGGAGCAGCAAAGTCTGTCCTCTTTGTTTCTTAATGAGGAATCCCTCAATATATAATATGCTTCCATAATACCTTAATGATAGTTATACCTTTATTGATAGTAATACTTTCAAGGCAGTATTGCTTAGCAAGGGTCTCTGTTTTAGGGCATGATTTAACCTGCAAAGCTTTGAAATCTGTGATTGTCTTGACAAGGTGTCACTTTACTCTTACTGCCTCTTACTTTTCACTCATTCATTCAGCCACTTATTCATTCCGCACATATATTTCAAGTTCTTTCAATATGCCAAGCATGATTCTATATGCTCCATATACAGTGAAGAACAAAACAGAACACACCAATGGATTACACCAATGTACTTATGTTTACAGTGTAAACAGAATTCATAATGCTGTGTTCCTTTGGTGAAAGCTCAAAATGCCAATACTGTTTTAATAGGTCTTCATTTATACACAGATCTTCTTGTGTGGCTTGGAAGGTAGCTCTGAATTCCATATATGTACAGAACTTATGAATTGGTTCTGGTTCTTTATCCTACATAAAATGTCATTTGCATTTTAAAATGTTTTCTATGTGATTAGTATATAATTTCTTTCTGTTTAAATAATTTTATGTATAATTATAAATAAAATTATATAATTTCCATTTTGTATTTAAATGTTTTAAAATGAAAAACATTTGTGTTTTTTAAGTATCCTCTTATTCATCCCTTCCTTTGCTTATTAAGGATAGATTTACTGAATGCCTACTGTCTCTTGGATATTGTTATAGTCACTAAGCTAAGCATGCAATGGGAAAGAGGACAGATGGCTCCTCCTTGATCTTATGAAGCACTCTCTGAGGGAGAAGACAGGTGGTAAATAAATTTTGATGGAAATAATCATAGAATGTAGTGAGTTCCAGAAAGAGATAAATAGTGGGCTAAAATAAAGCAGGGCAAAGAGGACAGGAAGGTCTTCCTGAAGAAATGACATTTAGTTGACACCTGAAAGATAAAAAGTACTCAGACATGCAGAAACTGGGGCAAATACAAAGGTCCTGGAAAAGTTTGGTGAATTGTGGAAAGTGAGTGAAGGCCAGAACATTTGGAGGAAGGGGAGAAAGTGGTGAGTGGCATATCATGTGGTGACATTGAAAAAGTAAATCAAAACCAGGTCTGCAGAAGCATTCACTGAAGAACTTCAGTTTTATTTTAAGTGCAATCAGTTCAGTTCAGTTCAGTCGCTCAGTCGTGTCCGACTCTCCGCGACCCCATGAATCACAGCACGCCAGGCCTCCCTGTCCATCACCAACTCCCGGAGTACACTCAAACTCATGTCCACAGAGTCGGTGATGCCATCCAGCCATCTCATTCTCCGTCGTCCCCTTCTCCTCCCGCCCCCAACCTTTCCCAGCATCAGAGTCTTTTCCAGTGAGTCAACTCGTCGCATGAGGTGGCCAAAGTATTGCAGTTTCAGCTTTAGCATCAGTCCCTCCAATGAACATCCAGGATTGATCTCCTTTAGAATGGACTGGTTGGATCTCCTTGCAGTATAAGGGACTCTCAAGAGTCTTCTCCAACACCACAGTTCAAAAGCATCGATTCTTCGGCGATCAGCCTTCTTCACAGTCCAACTCTCACATCCATACATGACCACGGGAAAAACCATTGCCTTGACTAGACGGACCTTGGTTGGCAAAGTAATGTCTCTGCTTTTTAATATACTATCAAGGTTGGTCATAACTTTCCTTCCAAGGAGCAAGCGTCTTTTAATTTCATGGCTGCAATCAGCATCTGCAGTGATTTTGGAGCCCAAAAAAACAAAGTCTGACACTGTTTCCACTGTTTTTCCATCTATTTCCCATGAAGTGATGGGACCAGATGCCATGATCTTTGTTTTCGGAATGTTGAGCTTCAAACCAACCTTTTCACTCTCCTCTTTCACTTTCATCAAGAGGCCCTTGAGTTCCTCTTCACTTTCTGCCATAAGGGTGGTGTCATCCGCATATCTGAGGTTATTGATATTTCTCCCAGCAATCTTGATTCCAGCTTGTGCTTCTTCCAGCCCAGAGTTCCTCATGATGTACTCTGCATATAAGTTAAATAAGCAAGGTGACAATATACAACCTTGACGTACACCTTTTCCTATTTGGAACCAGTCTGTTGTTCCATGTCCAGTTCTAACTGTTGCTTCCTGACCTGCATACAGGTTTCTCAAGAGGCAGGTCAGGTGGTCTGGGATTCCCATCTCTTTCAGAATGTTCCACAGTTTATTGTGATCCACACAGTCAAAGGCTTTGGCATAGTCAATGAAGCAGAAATAGATGTTTTTCTGAAACTCTCTTGCTTTCTCCATGATCCAGCGGATGTTGGCAATTTGATCTCTGGTGCCTCTGCCTTTTCTAAAACCTGCTTGAACATCTGGGAGTTCACGGTTTACATATTGCTGAAGCCTGGCTTGGAGAATTTTGAGCATGACTTTGCTAGCGTGTGAGATGAGGGCAATTGTCCGGTAGTTTGAGCATTCTTTGGCATTGCCTTTCTTTGGGATTGGAATGAAGACTGACCTCTTCCAGTCCTGTGGCCACTGCTGAGTTTTCCAAATCTGCTGGCATATTGAGTGCAGCACTTTCACAGCATCATCTTTCAAGACTTGAAATAGCTCAACTGGAATTCCATCACCTCCACTAGCTTTGTTAGTAGTGATGCTTTCTAAGGCCCACTTGACTTCACATTCCAAGATGTCTGGCTCTAGGTCAGGGATCACGTTATCGTGACTATCTTGGTCGGGAAGATCTTTTTTGTACAGTTCTTCTGTGTATTCTTGCCACCTCTTCTTAATATCTTCTGCTTCTGTTAGGTCCATACCATTTCTGTCCTTTATCGAGCCCATCTTTGCATGAAATGTTCCCTTGGAATCTCTAATTTTCTTGAAGAGGTCTCTTGTTTTTCCTATTCTGTTGTTTTCCTCTATTTCTTTGCATTGATCACTGAGGAAGTCTTTCTTATCTCTCCTTGCTATTCTTTGGAACTCTGCATTCAGATGCTTATATCTTTCCTTTTCTCCTTTGCTTTTCGCTTCTCTTCTTTTCACAGCTATTTGTAAGGCCTCCTCAGACAGCCATTTCGCTCTTTTGCATTTCTTTTCCATGGGTATGGTCTTGGTCCCTGTCTCCTGTACAATGTCACGAATAGGAGACCTTTAAAAGCCTTCATTCAAGGTATGATATGATTTTTTTATATTTAAAAAAATCACTGTGGTACATGGAAAATGGATTGGTTGGGAGACATGAGGGAAGGTAGGAACATCTGTTATGACAGGAATAGATTGCTCTTATTAACTAGGCTAAACAGCCACAGTGTTCAGACCTTTAAGGCGTATTTAAGTCTGCAGATATTTCAGGGAAATATTTTAGAGTATCTACTTTGAAGCTCTTTGAAGTTCTTCATGATGGACCATCAGACCACCTTACCTGCCTTCTGAGAAATCTGTATGCAGGTCAAGAAGAAACAGTTAGTACTGGACATGGAACCACAGACTGGTTCCAAATCGGGAAAGGAGTACGTCAAGGCTGTTTATTGTTACCCTGCTTATTTAACTTATATGCAGAGTACATCATGAGAAATGCTGGGCTGGATGATTCACAAGCTGGAATAAAGATTACTGGGAGAAATATCAATAACCTCAGATATGCAGATGACACCACCCTTATGGCAGAAAGTGAAGAGGAACTAAAGAGCCTCTTGATGAAGGTGAAAGAGGAGAGTGAAAAAGCTGACTTCAATATCAACATTCAGAAAACTATGATCAGGCATCTGGTCCCATCACCTCATGGCAAATAGATGGAGAAACAGTGGAAATAGTGAGAGACTTTATTTTCTCGGGCTCCAAAATCAGTGCAGATGGTGACTGCAGCCATGAAATTAAAAGACTCTTGCTCCTTGGAAGGAAAGGCATGACAAACCTAGACAGTGTATTAAAAAGCAGTGATGTCACTTTGCCACCAAAGGTCACTTTGCCAAGCATGGTTTTTCCAGTAGTCATGTATGGATGTTAGAGTTGGACTATAAAGAAAGTTGAGTGTTGAAGAATTGATGCTTTTGAACTGTGGTGTTGGAGAAGACTCTTGAGAGTCCCTTTGCAAGGACATCCAACCAGTCCATCCTAAAGGAAATCAGTCCTGAATATTCATTGGAAGGACTGATGCTAAAGCTGAAACTCCAATACTTTGGCCACCAGATGCAAAGAACTGACTCCTTAGAAAAGACCCTGATGCTGGGAAAGATTGAAGGTGGGAGGTGAAGGGGATAGCATCAGGAGGTTGGATGGCATCACCAACTCAATGGACATAAGTTTAAGCAAGCTCTGTTAGTTGGTGATAGACAGGGAAGCCTCGCCTGCTGCAGTCCATGTGGTCTGAAAGAGTCAGACATGACTGAATGACTGAACTGAACTGAAGTTCTTCATGATAGAATGTTGGATCATTATACCTCTTTTGGTTATATTCACATTTTTTAACCTTTTCTATACCTGATCTTGGCAGTGTTCTCTTTTCATGCCTATTTTCTTTTGTTGTGAGTATGAGACTTGTACTGGCCAGGTTATGTAATGGTACGTTCCTCCTACTTCTTGAATATATTCTTGCTCTAGTTTTCCATCACATCTTGTTTTTGAAACCATACTGTTGGGGTTTTACTACATACATGATCACCTTTATCTATCACATCTCCAGGGATGTTTACTAGTTCATTTATCATAATAAGTCTTTCAGATATAGGCACTTGGCTTATATTTGAATATGTATATACTATGGTACTCTAGTCCCAACATGCCATTATTTTTTAAATCATACAGACAAATCATCTATATAATTTAAATCATAATCTAGCTTCTAAATACAGGCTACTAGTTTTTCATTTGTAGTCATTTGCAAAGTCTGTGAGTGATCATGTTGACTGTCCATGGATCTATCCTTAGAGAACACTGTCATCAGGCTCCTGATGTTTAGACAGGTACAAAATAAGTGTACGCAGGTGGTGAGTATGTGCACGCTCAGTGTGTCCAACTCTTTGTGACCCCATGGACTGCAGCCCACCAGGCTCCTTCGTTCATGGAATTTTCCAGTCAAGAATACTGGAGTGGGTTGCTATTTCCTCCTCCAGGGGATCTTCCCAACCCAGGGATCAAACCCACCACTGAGCCACCTGGGAATAAGTACTCTGGCTATAACCCTACAGAGCTAATAGGCTTAGTTTATTCATGCACTGTCCAGTACAGGATCCACCTGCTATGTATGACCATGTAAATTAAATTATTTAAAATGAAACAAAATATAACATTCAGTTCCCCAGTCACCCACACTGGCCACATTTCAAGGGATCAAGTGCCACTTGTATTAAGTGGTAATGACACCGAACATTGCAGATATTGAGCATTTCTATTTTTGTGGAAGTTTCTGTTGGACATTGCTGATCTAGACTATACCCTTTTCAACATGATAAGGGATGCTGCTTCAAACCCTAACATAGCTGAAAATAACGAACTTTTCACTTTCGTTCTTTCAGGACTTGTCATTCTGTCATAAACTGCATGAACTTTATAACCTCAGATATTTTAGAAATTAAATGCTAGAACTTGCCTGGTCAATTGTTTATACATGCTCCAGACATTTTTATTAAAGTCATTTTGTCAAGTCCTTGAAAACGTTTGTGTTCCAATCAGTAAAAGGAGTTTGGGTTGGTGGTTCCATAAGTGGTCTCTGTTGACAAGAGTCACGAAATACCTTTATATTGCACAGATTATACCAGGGTCTTTGAACAGCTGCTTTGATTGTTCCATAGTAAATATTACAGAGTATTTATTTCTTGGATTTACTCACATTCAGAGAAGTTTGAATGCCAACATTGTTGACACTTCTTTCATTGGAACAAAGAGGGACTGTAATAACGAAGAGTGAGAAATATACACTTTGATTTGATTAGTAATTTGATTAGTATTGGGAAATCAGAAAACATTTGTACTGGAACAGAGACCTTTGAAGTAGCAAGATTATTGCTCAGTTTCTTGTCATTTTGAATTCACTTGAATTTCAAGGAGACAAAGGTACTTTTTGTCAATAGGTGCATGGAGGCCATGTGTAATGAAAAAAAGTAGGAAATTGTGAATGATGCCATTAGCTTTTTCATTGTGATACTCCAATCTGATAGGCAGATATACCTGAAGTGGGGCTTCCCTCATAGCTCAGTCAGTAAAGAATCTACCTGCAATGCAGGAGACATGGGTTCAATTCCTGGGTCTAGAAGATCTCCTGGAGAAGGAAATGACAACCCACTCCACTTCTTCTTGTCTGGAGAATCCCATGGACAGAGGAGCCTGGCAGGCTACCATCCATGGGGTTGCAAAGAGTCGGACATGACTTAATGACTAAACCACCACTATATACTATTTAGATTATAAGACTTCATTATGTACTTTCTTAATTACTGCTAACTATTTTCCATAATTTTTATATGGTACTGTTAAATGCTTAAGTTGATTATGAAATAATACATAGATTTCTTATAGCAAGCATATTTGTTTCTCCCCTATTTATTTTTGGTCTGTGTTCATTTTCAAATTGTTTTATTTTACTTACAGTTTCTCCTACTTTTCTATTTGATTCTTTGTTGAAGTTATTATTGGCCTAATTGCATAATATCAGTCTTATAATTGTGTAAATATTTCTAGTATTATGATTGTGTTGGTATCATCACAATATTGTTTCCCCACAGTGTTTAGGAAATCGGATTGCCAAATTGAAATAGAACAGAGTTCATGTCAATGTATGGCAAAACCAACCGATATAATATTGTAATTAGCCTCCAATAAAAAAAAGAAGAAGAAAAAAAGAACAGAGTTCGGATAATAAACAAATCATAGTTGTTCTTTTTTTTTTCATAGTTATGGTATAGAATATATGTTCCTCAGCCAAAAATTTCCACCATGAGAAAGCCCACATAGTGCCAGTAGTATATGTTTTAATTTTAATGTGAATGCACCTTATCTTTATTAAAAAAACTGTGAATTTTTGCACTTTTGAAATGTTAACTGAGTTTCCTAAATATGTGTCTCATCCTTTCTCATAACTAATTGGCCTTATAGTTATGAGTCCCTCATAATCATTGTATGACAAATGAAATTATTTATAGCCACCAATGGGACCAATTATCTGCCAGCAGTCTGAGAGTAACCTCTTCATAAGAAACAAACTTTATTACTTAAAACATTTAACTGCAGTGTTAACTCTTTTGTGAGGTTCAATGAATAGTTCCTGTTGAATGAAGGAGAGAAATGAATAAGTATTTTATTCAGTGAAATTTGAATTCCATTATCCTAACATGTTCTCACCTCAAATAGTAGTTCCTGGAACAATTATTTCAGCTTTTGGACCCAGGAAAGTAAAGCCAAGGAAAATAAAATTGTGTGCATTTTGATATCAGTCATGATGGAATTAGAGGTATGTGTGGGAAGAATGGGAAAAGATGATGGAAAAAAGTCAAGTGTGTGTTGTTCCCTTCCAGGTGGCTGCTTCTTTGGTTGTGTTGTTCCTATTTCCAAAGTGAGTATTCCATGTCTTATTGTGGACTGTATTTTGTTTCTGTTGATTATTTGGATTTTATTAAACATTGTAATTTCCACTCTGCTTCATTTCCCCACAGTAATGTAGCAGAGAATTGAGTTCTTTTGTTTAAAATTGTGTGTGCAGTTTTTGCAGCTCATTGTCAATTTTTAAAAGATTTAGTCATGTTTAGTTTCCATAAAATGCAGTAACAATGTTTAAGACAACCTTGCACAGTTAGTATTTTCTCTATTTGAAATTTTATCTATTTCAGTAGTGGAAAGCTTAGTCTTCTTTCTTGCAATAGTAAGTCCTTCAGGTTAAAGGCATAAACTCTGCTAATGAAATGTGTTGTATTTCTTTAGACTCAAATTCAGCATCATTTACATGTATTGGAAATTCACTGGAAAAGTTTGGTTGTCAAATAATAATTTCCTTTTGCTTTACAGAACGCTTTTTCAAGACAAAGGGAATAGTACTAAGAGTGCAAATAACAGTTATGCAGTGATCATCACCAGCACCAGCTCGTATTATATTTTTTACATTTATGTGGGAGTAGCTGACACTTTGCTTGCTCTAGGACTCTTCAGAGGTTTACCACTGGTGCATACTCTAATCACAGTGTCAAAAACTTTACACCACAAAATGCTACAGTCTGTTCTTCAAGCCCCTATGTCAACCCTCAACACATTGAAAACAGGTACTTAACAGATGTACAAAATGAAGCTGCTGCTCCTCCAAAAAGAGGGCCTATCAGTTGGTTGATTTTGTAGTGTTAACATTGGCTTTTGCATGGAGGCATTTACCCTTTGTTGAACTTCCTTATGTTGGGCGTGGACCTGTCTCTGGTATTATAGGCTCTCAGGTACCTCTTTCAGTTTGTTAGGACATGATGCTGATGGGACTATAGCAGCAGAAGCAGGCCCTTCTGAGTCAAATATCCTTCTATTTAGATATTTGAGCTAGCTCCCTTCTAGGCATCTTGTTGTCAATGTATAGTGCTGTTTAAAAGGGGAGATGATTTGAAGAGATCCAAAAAGCAAAATTCTTTTACTAATGAAGTATTTTGATGAGATAGAGTAATCTAGTTCCATATAACTGTTCAAAGATAATCCCATAAATTCATTCCAGGTTTTATTTTAAATGGGTGGGGATATCCCAGATATATTTTGAAAGTACTTTTGACACTATCATAGAGGTTGGTAAAGGAGTACAAGCTTTTAGTTATAAGACCAGTAAGGTCTGAAGATCTAGTGTATAATGTGGTGACCATAATTGATAAGAACTAGAATATTTGATTATAAAGAAAAAGATAAATTCCAAGTCTGAGAGTTTTAGAGTGATTTGTATCTAAAAATCTCAAGATAAGAATTAACCTTATTTCTGGATAATAGCATTTCAGTGTTAATATTCAAGAAGATCTTCCTTATATTTATTCTGAAGCCCTCGTGTGTCACTAAAGTCTTGCCTCATTTGGATATACTCATCACCACGCTTCTGTTTTAGAGCTAAGATGTTTTAGTCCTAAAAGGGAATGTCCAATTACCTTCATCCAGTGATTTCATTTTTTTTCAATGGGAGAGCTGAGCTCCAGAGAAGGTAGGGGTTTTACCCAAGATTCTAGCAGTGAGAAACAGGCAATGAGATATAATGAAAGGAGCATGGGCATTGTTAGAGGTCTGTCTTGTCCTCTTAAGAGTGATGATCATGGGCAAGTTACTCTTCTGAGACTTGCATCCACATCCGTAAAATGAGAAAAGGAATACTTATCTCAAAAGACCATTGTGAAATGAAACAAGGTCATCACCTACTGGCCGTTACATAGCCAACATCGGGTCAATGCCAATTACCCACTCTTATTCCCTCTCTATTGTTTCCCATCTGATATATACTAAGCACCAGAATGATGTTTTTTTTTCTTTTTTTTTACCAAAGTGACTTTCATTTTCTACACAAAACAAATACCACAGGCTATTCCCCCCACAATTTTGTATTTATTTATGAAAAGGTATACAAATATGATTGATTAAATATGCTAAATAATATATCATTAGTAAGGACTAGGAGATATTGACAAAAAATAAGCACTGGATAATTCCTACATAAAGCTTTTTGTTGAGGGCTCAGATTGATACAAAGTAAATGTGACATGGTCCCAGTGACATCTAGAAATTTGCAATCTAGAAAAAAGAGATAAGATGTGTACAAGCAACTATACAGCATGTATATAATTATTATGACACAGAAGTGCTGCCAAGACATATCAAAGGTATTCAGTGTCTCCAGAAAAGGAAGGGATTAATTTGAACTGGTGCAAACATTGTTGTGTCCTTGCCAGAGAGGCATTTGAATAAGGCCAGGAAAGAGACAATATTTTTTAGCAAGTAGAGATGAGGGGAAAGGGTTTTCAGGCAGAGGGAACCACATTGGAAGTGTGAAGAAATAGGAGAGAGTAAAGTGTATTTAAAGAATAAACCAGATTGATTGAAACAGAATGTTTGAGAAGAAGAAGCTTGTTCCTCGGTTGGCTTAAGGTCAAAATCATGGAAGTTATTAAGTATTAAACTAAGAAATTATGACTTTATCCTGTAGTTCATGAGGGACAGTAAATGATAAGATTCAATCTTATCAAATACAGTTTGTACAGTATTACGTTATACTTTAATTGTATGTCTAACTCACCCCTAGGCAATGGATTTATTAAGGGCAAGGAGCATGACTGATCCATGTCTGTTACCTCAGCGCCTAGCGTTGTGTCCAGTGCCCTGTAGACACTCCATGTGTGACATTTTTTCACTGAAGGGAAAAATGATCAGACTTACAAACGTGAGTCTGTAATTTAGAAGACAGGCTGAAGGTAAATTGTCAGTGAAGACAGTAGAAAAGGAGAATATGGCCAGTGAGGGCCGCATGGTGGGCAAGGAGGCTTTGGGAACAGCCACAGGTTGTGCTGAGGTGTGTCAGAAACGTGTGGAAGTTGAAAATTAGGGAGGCTCTGCATTACGAAATAAGGGGATGATGAAAGCACAGCCAGAAAATTATCACAAAACTCAGGCTTGTAAATGTGAGATTGTAGTAGGAGGAAGGTGCCTATTCCTGACGTAATTTGTGATAGGGCTCTGTTATCGACGTTGGGCTCTGTGTGAATCTTACAGCACTCTATATTTCATAAAAGCTTACAAGTAGAGACAATAACTCGAACACAGAGTTATTTAGAATCTTTGTACAAAAAGTTTCTTAGAATCCTTGTTGTTTATTGTCATTCAGTCACTAAATCATGTCTGACTCTTTGTGACTCCATGGACTGCAGTGCCCCAGGCTGCCCTGTCCTTCACTGTCTCCCAGAGTTTGCACAAACTCATATCCATTGAGTCGGTGTTACCATTCAACCATCTTCTCATCCTCTGTTGCCTCCTCCTCCTCCTGCCCTCAGTCTTTCCCAGCATCAGAGAATCCTTGTACAACATTGAAATTGTCATATATCTGATTATATGTTCATTTGTATTTGAGTTCTGAATGCTTCTGCTATGATCCAAGTTTATCAAATTTTGATATATCTTTTTAAGATTACTAGTTTTTGAAGAATTTTTATTTACCTTGCAGGTGGGATTCTTAATAGATTCTCCAAAGATATAGCAGTTTTGGATGATCTTCTGCCTCTTACCATATTTGACTTCATTCAGGTTTGTAGAAATAAGTATTATTAAGTGACTTCACTTTGTTGCACTTTTTAAAAGTATTTAGAAAAATTATCAAGAGTAAATTAATTCTTTTTTATTTTTCATTTGGTTAAGAGTTTGAAGCCTGTCTAGTATATGAATCTTTTCAATATTAAAAAAAATCTTCAAGATAGTCATAAATTTAGTAAATTCAATAATAAGTCAAAATTGTGTACCTGACCAGTGTGTGCTGTTGTGCTAAGTCACTTCAGTCATGTCCAACTCTTTCCAACCCTATGGCCTGTAGCCCACCAGGCTTCTCTGTCCGTGGGACTCTCCAGGCAAGAACACTGGAGTGGGTTGCCATGCCCTCCTCCAGGGGATCTTCCCGACCCAGGGATTGAATCCGAGTCTCTTACATCCTGCATTGGCAGGTGTGTTCTTTACCTCTAGTGCCACCTGGGAAGCCCTTACCTGACCAGAACCTAAGGCAATTCCTCATTTAGATACAATAGCTCTCTACTTAGAAGTGATTTAAGACATATAACAGAACACTTTCCCCCAAATCACTGTCCATGAAGTGTGACGTTTTTGCCATTGGCATCACCTTTGATAGACGTCACCTACATTCAGATGGCCCAGGTTACAATGACGATCAGTCGGCTTCCGGGTGGACTATAGTTTCACCCAATCTCATCCATGAACAACTTTGGCACAGATGGCTAGTTAGCAGTCTCACAGTAAGGACCATAATGCTGGGACAGACGTGTAGGTTAAGTTTTCAAGCAGGTGAGAGAGGAAGGAAAAATTCAGGATTAGTGAGGATTATCCGTGGGTTATAGATCTGAAGGCATCTCCAGGGCAGGCTGATTCTGAGCATGTGTCCTGGGATGGGGAGAGTGATAGTGAAATGGAGCAGGGAAGAAGATGAAGGTGACCTAGGGGTAACCACGTTAGGATCCCATTGAGTGATAGAACTTGAGTGTTGTGAGTTAATAACCTTGGCTGCTGAACCAGGTTTGAAAGCAGATTCCTGGCTGGCTTGGGTTGAGCCTAAGGGAGTAAACGACAGTGCAGTCTCAGTGACCTTCTTGGAGGCAGTTGGAACAGGATGCTGCCCATCTTAGGATGAGTTGCCCCTTTCTCATCCCCCATCCCTCCTCCCACTCCCGCCACTGAGAACCTATGAAATAGAATAAAGGCTGCCACTTTTGTGTGTATATGCAATGATGTTGGCAGGTACACAAAAACCAGATTGCCAGTTTGCCTCATCCGAAATGATTGGCACAGCCAAACACGTTAACCATTCCAAGTGAACTTTAGTATTTTGAGTTTCCTTCAGTTACTCTGTTTAGGGATATAACTCAGCAGCTGCTGCTGGAATTCATTAAAAAATGCTTTGAGTTCATCATGTAAAGAAGCGTTGCCCATGCTTTAATTTCTGGTCATTTCTTCCTTGTTCTATTCTTATAAATAACTGGACTGAAATGTAATATTAAATCAGTTAAAAAATGGAATGTGGATATCTTGACATCATTGCAAAAGGATTCGTGAATGTTAGCCCTTGATAATTTTTTCTTTAAAAACTTTTGTAGCCTGCTGAGTATTTTCTGAATCAGTATGATTCATTTCAGAAATCCTTTGGGAGAGTTTCTTTTTGAACATGTATTTTATGAATTAGCACTTTTTGACACATGAGATGGTCTCATCCTTTCTCTTACAACAATTTGAATAGTTTCTGCTCAACTTCTAGTGTTTTGGGGTTCACTAGTCATTGCCTCATAAGTGATTGGGCAGAATTCCTTTATGTTGGTTTCCCTATTGAGGGTCTCACATTATGGAAGCATGATATGGCAATCAAATACAATAAAAATCTGATTAATTTTGATTTTATTTAAAAATGCACTTAAAATTGTGAGCTCTGTTGGTTACACTTATGTTCAGGTTAATGAAATTCCTTTCTAGTCACATTTCAGAAACAGGCTTTTCACAGAATTTCTTTTTTCAAAAAAGTGTAATTTATACTAACTCTAGTTCTTAACATTTGATAATATTCTGGGAAATTTGCTTTCTGGCCTGGACAATGTATAGTGAAAATGAAAGATCCAGATTCTGTTTTGCAAATAGCGCTATTTATTTTACCTTGAGTAAGACACTTAATCTCTAAGGATCTCAGGTTTCTAAAATGAGGAAGATGTCTAATGATGATCACTTTCGGTACTAAAGTCATATGCTTCAGATTGTCATACTGGAAATGGACCATAATGTGACAAATTTGAACTTGAAGCCACACAGAAAAAAATCTAGACTCCTACTTATCTCTATGAGCTTCCCAGGTGGCTCAGTGGGTAAAGAATTCACCTGCAGTGCAGACGTGTGTTGGATCCCTGGGTTGGGAAGATCCCCTGGAGGAGGGCATGGCAACCCACTCCCACAATATTCTTACCTGGAGAATCCCCATGGACAGAGGAGCCTGGCAGGCTACAGTCCATAGAGTCACAAAGAGTCGGACACAACTAGCACACGTAGAATTTATCTCTGTTTGAGTGCCAGATTTTTTTTCATGAAACAGAAGCCTGTACATCTTAAAATGTGCAAATCTTCTCTTTTCAACCTCAAAACCTTTAGGTTTTCTTTATTTCTTCTGTCTTAATACAGTGAGCCCTTCTACTTTGATCTCTGCTGTCTTTTACATCTTTCCCCCCTTATTCATTCTATTAATTCCATTAATCTGTTACTTAAAAATTTTCAAGGGCTATCAATTATGAACTAAATTGCAGATCTGGTGTTCATTGCCTGGTTTTAAATAGATATTTATCAATCAGTCATTTACTTAATACACCTTCTAAATGATTTCAAAGTGATCCTTCATTCTTATCATCTGCTCCAGTTACACAGGCAACACTATGTAACCTTCTATGTCAGGAAAACTTTGAAGCTGTTTTTGGTGGATGAAAATGGTGCCTTGCAGGTTTTGTAGTCTGTTGATATTTTTTTCCCCTAGAATTTTAGGACTTTGATAAGCTTGAATGGGAATTAAGATCTGTACTCATATTTCCATCTTATATTTAAGTCTATTTATTTATTTTGCTGTCCTCTCTTTAATACACCTGGTCTGAGGTGACTTGTTTCTTATTCACTATGAATTAAAAGCTAGGACAGAATTTAAAGTTTCTTTGTGTGATTAGAATACCAAGCATATTAAACTAGTGCTTTTAGTTTTGCATAAGTACTAAATTATTACCTTCTGACCTCAGTGCCTAAGGATGACTCCTTACAGAGCAGATTGAGTTGTTTTCCTCAAAGCTTAGACTTAGTTTTTCACTTCTCAGTTAGGGCTATATTACAAATGATTGTAATCACTGGAAGTCTACCCTGTGACTATTTCATCACGTCCAGTTGTTCCCACCTTCTCCATTATTCTCAAACCTTCTGTTGTATTGGTTGGGTGGGCTACACAATTCTTCCTGTTGTATTGTAACACAGTTACAATTTCATTCCTAAGAATATCAACCATATCATCAATAATTAAAAAAACAATGATCACTTTCTCCACACATTGTTATAATACAGAAGCTCCGGATTGGAATTATACGGTAAAAATAGCCGAAGACAAATGAACATAGTGCCCTTTACAATTGTCAACAGCAAACATACGAACAAACCCTGATTCTAGTGAAATAGCTGAATGTTTTCATGCTGCAAAGGCAACAGCATTTATATTTCAGACATACTGGTGTTTAAAACAATGGCCCATTTAAATTAAATTGTCATTCCTAGTAAATAATGCTTGGAAGTTAATTTTTCTGTTTTTTTCCGTAAGACTCTCTTTCGAGAAATGAGTATCCTGTTAAAAAACTGAGTCCTTTGCACTGATGAAGTCTTGTGTAGTAACTGGATATCAATTACTGGATATCAGTTACTGGATATCGCCGAAGAATTGATATCCAGTAACTAGTCTTGTGAGTGACTGAGGCTTTCTCATTGTACTGCTGGCTCTTGTAGGGCAAGAGCAGAATAGAGAGGACTTTCCTTAAATTGGCTTCCCTGATAGCTCAGCTGGTAAATAATCCGCCTGCAATGCAGGAGACCACGGTTCAATCCCTGGGCTGGGAAGATCCCCTGGAGAAGGGAAAGGCTACCCACTCCTGTATTCTGGCCTGAAGAATTCCATGGACTGTATAGTCCAAGGGGTCATAAAGAGTCAGACATGACTGAATGATTTTCACTTTTACTTTCCTTAAATTATTGTCATCATATGTAGTTAGTCCAGGGTCTGGCACAGCAAAGATTTTTCTGAATATTTGTTGAACAAAAATGAGTGAAAGGCTGGTACTGTAGAATTTGATGATGGACACATTAGAGGCATTTTTCTCTATTAAACCTATTGTTGAGATATGATCATCTGAAGCTTTAGATGAAAATAGCAACCCATTCAAAGAAGATTTATGCAGATGTTACACCCTTATTCATGTTTCCATTTGCCAAAATGTTCTGTATTTCTGCATCAGTTGGAAAGTGTATGTGTCACCCATGGCATCTGTTAGAGAACTGGATTGCTGATTATCAGATAGATGTTGTGATAGGCTTATTTTTCAACCCTTGTAGTGACAGTTACTTTATACTTTATTCACATGGGTTATTAGGGAGAAAATGCTGGCAGATTCTTTTTTTTTTACTTTTTTATACATATGGATTTAGTGTCACTTGGAAATATAGAATTTAAGCCTTTAACTTAATCTGAAGAACACCAGTGTATGTAATCAGGTTGTTTCTGAGACTGCCCACACAGCTTCACTTTTGGGGTGGATAATGTGAAGAACTATCTCTAATGAATGGGCTTGACTTAAACACAAAATTCATTTGATAACACATATGAGAAATAGATGGGGAAACAGTGGAAACAGTGTCAGGCTTTATTTTGAGGGGCTCCAAAATCACTGCGGATGCTGATTGCAGCCATGAAACTAAAAGATGCTTACTCCTTGGAAGGAAAGTTATAACCAACCTAGATAGCATATTAAAAAGCAGAGACATTACTTTGCCAACCAAGGTCCGTCTAGTCAAGACTATGGTTTTTCCCGTGGTCATGTATGGATGTGAGAGCTGGACTGTGAAGAAAGCTGATCGCCAAAGAATTGATGCTTTTGAACTGTGGTGCTGGAGAAGACTCTTGAGAGTCCCTTGGACTGCAAGGAGATCCAACTAGTCCATTCTAAAGGAGATCATTTCTGGGTGTTCATTGGAAGGACTGATGCTAAAGCTGAAACTCCAGTACTTTGGCCACCTCATGCGAAGAGTTGACTCACTGGAAAAGACTCTGATGCTGGGAGGGATTGGGGACAGGAGGAGACGTGGATGACAGAGAATGAGATGGCTGGATGGCATCACCAACTCAATGGGCATGAGTTTGAGTGAACTCCGGGAGTTGGTGATGGACAGGAAGGCCTGGCGTACTGTGATTCATGGGGTCGCAAAGAGTCGGTCACGACTGAGCGACTGAACCGAACTGAAGAAAAAATTAATTAAAAAAAAAACAAACTGATTTCAAATTAAATCAGCCCTACCCCCAAAATCTTCCTTTTTTTTTTTTTTTTTTTGAGCATCAAGGTCATCTTCAGTTGTTTTAAGGGACAAAACAAGAACAAAAACAGAAAGGGGAGTAAAATTCAAGTATAATTTTTTTTCAATCTTAAATGTTAATCATCTAGATTCAGAGAAATCAAGTAGCTTACCTAGATGACCATTCATACTAAAATTATTTTAAAATAAAAAGTTTATTTTAAAAGAAGCCCAGGCTAGAAAAAATTACATTCATTTAAAATTTGTCATACAACACCTTAAAGGGTATGCTGCTAAGTCACTTCAGTCGTGTCCGACTCTGTGTGACCCCATAGACGGAAGCCCACCAGGCTCCCCTGTCCCTGGGGTTCTCCAGGCAAGAACACTGGAGTGGGTTGCCATTTCCTTCTCCAAAGGGTATAGGAAATGAAAATATACTAAGATACAAGAATACCATGTTTTCTAAACTTCAAAATGTTATTATGAGCAACATAAGCAATTTTTTGGAATTTTGATAGAACTTATAAAAAATGTGCTTTAATGTGACCACCTTCCCAGTAGGAAGATACCTTACCTGTATTTAAAATGGAAGAGAGCATGAAAACCTTGTTTAGAAAACATTGGTAACATATCTTGTCCACTTTGCAACATGGAAATATTTACTTATCACTGTTTTCTTTGATCCTACAGTTGTTATTAATTGTGATTGGAGCTGTGGTGGTCGTCTCAGTTTTACAACCCTACATCTTCCTAGCTACAGTGCCAGTGATAGCGGCTTTTATTCTCTTGAGAGCCTACTTCCTCCACACCTCCCAGCAACTCAAGCAGCTGGAATCTGAAGGTATGGTACAGCTTGTGAATGCCCACAAGAGCTACCTGTGGATATTTATCTGCAATTCATCTAGTTTTTCAAAATGTTTTTCCTGTTTTTAAACTCTTGAATGATATGACAATGAGTTTTAAAAATGTATGTTTCAACTTTGATTCAGGGCCATTTCTGTACATTCTCATCATATATACCTCTCCTGGTTCTTACATTTTGTTAATAAATAATTTTTATTATAACAAGTAACAAACTTTATTTAGTAATTAACAAATATCAAATTTATTAATAAATAGCAAATTATTAACAAAACTATTATTAAATATTATTTTTGAGAATTTGACCATTGCCTTCTTTCAGATTTAAAATGTAGTGTTAAACCACAAACTGCAAAAAAATCTAAGTATATAAAAGGAAACAGTAAATTATAAAACACATGTAGATTATTTTTATGAATTAATGACTATGTGACTTCGTTTTGAATTTAAAACAAGCATATGGAGTCTTAGGAGGCTTGATATATATGATAACTGTTCTTCAGTTCAGTTCAGTTCAGTTGCTTAGTCGTGTCCGACTCTTTGCGACCCCACGAATCACAGCACGCCAGGCCTCCCTGTCCATCACCAACTCCCGGAGTTCACTCAAACTCATGTCCATCAAGTCGGTGATGCCATCCAGCCATCTCATTCTCTGTTGTCTCCGTCTCCTCCCACCCCCAATCCCTCCCAGCATCAGACTCTTTTCCAGTGAGTCAACTTGTCGCATGAGCTATTCTTAATTATATAAATTAAAATTTGAAATGATAGTACCACTATTTCTAAAGGTTTGTCTGTGTTCCTAAATGAGACTGGACAAAGTTCTTTTCAGACACCTTTCCTTTCTCTCCAGGGGTCTGCCTTTTGGTGTACCCCCAAACACTGCTTGAGCTCTTTGGAAAGCTCATTGTTCAATAACAGCCTTTGTTTAGGTGTATTTTCAGGGTATATATTTCCAATGCGCTTCTACATTGAAGGTTATTTGCTAAATGAAGTCACACAGACTTTATTAATTGAGGCATTGAATGAATTGTCTCAAAAGAAAAACATTTTCAGCAGTGATTAATTTAGGATTAGTCAGATAAACAATACCCAGTGGTAGCCAAGGAATATGAATTAATAATGGCAATGATTTTATAATAAGTTTCCATCCACAGTAACCAAGTTAAAAAGGAGGGTAACTCATTAAAAAAATAACAGATTGTATCTATTCAAATTTGCGCCACAATGAAAAACCTTTCTGTCCAATGACGTCCATTGTTTGATTACTCTTTAAGTTACCCTTTCTAAAGTAAGAATTTGCATTATGTGTTTACATGACTTGCATTGTTCTTTATAAAAATATTTCACAGGCAGGAGTCCAATTTTCACTCATCTTGTTACAAGTTTAAAAGGACTATGGACACTTCGTGCCTTTGGACGGCAGCCTTACTTTGAAACTTTATTCCACAAAGCTCTGAATTTACATACTGCCAACTGGTTCTTGTATCTGTCAACACTGCGCTGGTTCCAAATGAGAATAGAAATGATTTTTGTCATCTTCTTCATTGCTGTTACCTTCATTTCCATTTTAACAACAGGTACTATGAACTCCTTAACTGTTTAGCTAGGCATTTAATTTAAAGTTTTGTCAGCCAGTAAAATGCTGTGTTCATGTAAGTTAAAATTTTTAGGTATCATTAAATAGTTTTAGTTTATTAATCAAAAATCTGTTTATTGTTGAATGAATGATTTCTTTGAATTAGAGCTGTATGCAGTTGAAAAACTGAGATAGATATATTTCATCACAAGTAAAATGAAAACCTATATAGACAAGTGAGCTCTTTTAATGAAAAAGGTTGAATTACTGAGCTATAAAAAGTGTTGAGATATATATGTTACAGTGGTTGAAGATTCCGAGGGACTGCCAAATTTGATGGGTTGGTTAGTTGTAAGAACAGAATTCTGTTCAAACAAAATGAAGCAAATGTTGGAGGGTTACAGGAGGGCCTCGTGGGCAGAAGGCACACTGTGCCTCCACGGGAAATGGAACAGTCATGGAGAGTCATACTCAGAGCTTCCCATCTCTGGAGACCAGATGCCGGCCATGTCCATTCCTTTCTGTGGCCACTTCATTCATTTCTCTTTCTCTAAAGACTGGTTTGGCTAATGTCCCAGAGCTGTGCAACAGTGACCTAGTATGGCCTTTCCATTCAGGGCCATTGAGTGAACAGCTGAGTTCCTCTGTCCAGTTACCAAGTATTGACAAGAACAGGAAATAGGCTTATATTGGCTCCGAAGTCCACCTGCAGTCCCAAAGGTGCTGAAAGAGTAGTGGATTCCTCACCTTCATTGTTCTCTCAGCCCAAGGCTTTGGGAAATGACTCTGCAAAAGGAATTCAAGGGGGCAGGCAAATGAAGTAAATCCTTAGCAGTACAATATTTTGGGGGCAGCCTTAAAACAAAATAAAGTTTCTTTTGTGGTTCAGAATTAAACAATTTAAATTAAAGAATTTTTCTTTAATTAAGTTATTTGAAACAGGATCCAAGAGGGCTGAATGAACAAGGATTTGTTAACAGTGAAATCACACCAATATATCATGTGCTCTAATCATGATTAGAGGATCTGATGGAGTCCTGGCTTATTAGGCATGATAGAGCATTCAAGAATCAGTATCACCCAGGACCTTTCCATGAAATCAGATGCCCAGCCGAAGTGAATGTTAGCCACACAGCTAGTATCAACCCTGCCTCTGCTGGTCTTCAGCTGTGGTGACTTGTACACTTTAGTCGACTACTCTAAAGCCCATTTTCCTCATGTGTAAATAAACATAATAGTGCCTATTTCATAAGTTTGTGGTGAGTATTAAATGTAATAATTTGTTCATAGCACTTAGTGTAGTGCCTAGTCTATAGTAGGTACCTGAAAATCTTATGTTACTTATTACTGTTATTATTTTTAAAATTTTATCTTCAGTTCAGTTCAGTCGCTCAGTTGTGTCCGACTCTTTGCGACCCCATGAATCACAGCACGCCAGGCCTCCCTGTCCATCACCAACTCCCGGAGTTCACTCAAAGTCATGTCCATCGAGTTGGTGATGCCATCCAGCCATCTCATTCTCTGTCATCCCCGTCTCCTCCCACCCCCAATCCCTCCCAGCATCAGACTCTTTTCCAGTTTTATCTTACTCTCATCTTAATATTCAGAATGAGTAATGTATTGGGCCCTGGATACATTTTACCTGTTTAAAATAAGTCATTTAGTACTAAAACTACATACCTGCTGTCTATGGTTTGTCTTCTATTAGAATAATTATGGAAGCAAAAATTTTAATTCATAATAATAAGATGACTTATTTCCCCCAATTATAGAGCCCTAAAATTGTTTTATCATGCATTACAGCTGCAGGGATTGACTCAATTAAGGCTTGATAACATAAATTTATAACAATTTAAGGACATTCTTATTAGAAAAATGTTAGGGCCATGAATACAGAGTATTTGTAAATTTTAATTAGTGGTCCCCTCTAGCCCTTAAAAACTAACTACTCTAATTAAGCATTTGAGTATTGTTCTTCCTATCTGAACTAATCAATTTTTTAATTCAAAGGGCAGTCTTCTCTTTTTCCAAATGGCAGACCCATGAGTTCTGACCTCTCCATGAAACTCTTAAGTTCTTTCTTCCCAACAGCATCTGATTAACAGAGAAAAGTCCTCCTTACAAAGACATGAAGCACATCTAAACGTCTTCTGGATGCTGCTCACACACCTCTCTCCTGCTTTTGATTTCTTTTTAGAGGAGCTTATTCAGACACAGAAAGTCTTTTTTTTGTCCATTGTAGTCTTTGAAGATATTATTACTTACAGATTAATAGTAGAAGAGATAAAAATTATATTACTCAACACCAACATCCCCTTCAATATATGAAGCATTTAAAAAAGGGCAGCTCTTTACTAATATGCAGTCACTCTTCAATTTAAAACATTGGTTGAATACTAACAGAGCATGTTATTACTAGTGATGCATGCTGTGGGGAACTGAGATGAAAAATGGTTTAAATTGGCACAGAATCTGAATGTAAGTTTAACATATGCTGTCTTCTAGATATACATAAAGTGTTTCACAGTAAAGAGAAGTAGCCTAAAGTTTGTTTATATATTTTTTCCACCTACAGGTGAAGGAGAAGGAAGAGTTGGGATTATTCTAACTTTAGCCATGAATATCATGGGTACATTACAGTGGGCTGTAAACTCTAGCATAGATGTGGATAGCTTGGTAAGTATTTTTTTTAAATTTTTATGAAAAAAAATTCAGACAAACCAAAAAGTATAGATAATAGCATAAGGGATGACTATATACCCAGCCCCAGCTTAAGAAATAAAACACTGCAGATGAGTTGAAGTTCACTGTTTGTATCTGTTACTAAACCCACATCTCTTCTTTCTTCCATATACGTAACCACAATCAAGATCCATTGCCACTGTGAATGTTCTTGCAGTTCCTTGCCTAGGATTTTTCTAGGATAGCCACCCAAGAGTGGTATTGCTGGGTCATAAAATTCACCCATGTTCAACTTTGCTACATGGTGCCAAATTGTTCTAAGATCTGTTGTACCAGATTATACTTCCATCAAGAGAGTATAAGAGGGGACTTCCCTTTGGTGGAACAGTGGCTCAGATTCCATGCCCATAATGCAGGGGGCTTCCCTGGTGACTCAGAGGTTAAAGAGTCTGCCTGCAATGTGGGAGACCTGGGTTCGATCCCTGGGTTGGGAAGATCCCCTGGAGAAGGAAATGGCAACCCACTCCAGTATTCTTGCCTGGAGAATCCTATGGAGGGAGGAGCCAGGTAGGCTACAGTCTACAGGGTCACAAAGAGTTGGACCCGACTGAGCAACTTCACTTCAATGCAGGGGGGCCTGGATTTGATCCCTGGTCAGAGGACTTGATCCTACATGCTGCAACTAAGACCCTGTACAGCCAAATAAATAAGTATTCTTTAAAAAAAAAGAAAAAGATAACAGTGTAGGATTTCTCAGAGGTCTATAGGTATTATATACAACACTTGATAATGTCAGACTTTTAAAAAAAACTGAAGTATAGCTGATTTACAATATTGCGTTAGTTTCAGGTGTATACCAAAGTGATTCAATGATACATATTTTTTCATATTATTTTCAATTATTAGTTATTACAAGATATTGAACATAGTTCCCTGTGGATACTTTGTTGCTTATCTATTTTATAAATAGTTGGTTGTATCTGCTAATCCCAAACTCCTTTATTTCTCCCCCATTCCTTCCCTTTTGGTAACTGTTTTCTGTATCTATGAGTTATTTCTGTTTTGTATATAGATTCAGTTGTATTGCTTTTTAGATTCCGTATATGGAACATATATATATGTATATATGTTATATAGCATTTGTATTTCTCTACTGACTGACTTAGTATGTTATTCTTTAGGTCCATCCATGTTGCTGGAAATTGAATTATTTCATTCTTTTTTATGGCTGAGTAGTATTTTACTATATGTATGAATCACATCTTTATCCATTCGTCTCTCCATGAACACTTAGGTTGCTTCCATGTCTTGGCTATGATAAATAGTGCTACTGTCAACATTAGGGTACATGTATCTTTTTAAATTAGCTTTTATCTTTTCCAGACATATGCCCAGGAGCAGGATTGCTACATCAAATGGTAGCTCTATTTTTAATTTAAGAAAGCTCCATACTGTTTTCCATAAGTGGGTGCACAAATTTACATTCCCACTAACAGGAGAGTGTAGCAAGGTTCACTTTTCTCCACAGCCTCCCCATCATTTATTACCCTTTTGGTTTAGGTTCTTTCTTGACCTTTTGGTTTATGGTCTTTTTTTTTTCTCTGAGACAGTTGACATGTTCTCAAAATGCACATATTCATTCAATTGTTGAAATGTGTATAATCAATTCCTGTCAGAATAAATATCATTATAAAATATACCTCTAGGGAAAAACCAAATTTTTTCACACCCTCTTCTTTCCCTTGTGACAATATTTTATTTAACAAAAGCATTTTAATAATTCATTGAAATCTCATTTAACCGTAATATGATTTATAGCAGAGTTTCATTTTAGTTTGACCAGCTGTTTTTAGTGACTATTTATCTCCTCGCTTAGCTCGTATGCTTCTGGGGTTGAGTCTTGTAAATGTACTTTAAAATGTTTCTGTTGGAAAATAGCAGGAGAATACTAAGTAAATATTGTACTGGCATCTATTTAATTCTTTGTTCAGACTTTTCTCAACTTTGACATTACAGTTAAAATCCTCATGTACTTTTTCTTTATCTGGAAGCATTTGTTCACCTTGTACATGCACAATTCTTTTCTCTTTGTCGTATTAATTTCCTTGGTTTATGTAACAGCCTCTACAGCCTCTCTTTGTTTGGTGCCTGTCTGTTTTGCATGTCTAATCTCCATTAAAGTTTCTTTCAAGTTTTTTTATTTAGCTAGTTTTTCACGTGGTCATCCTAGACTTTGTGACCTGTGCTTTGATTGTGTTTCTTTCATCTCCTGGCATAACAGGATCTTCGCAATAAAGTGTTATGCTATAATACAGTCTGTGAAAAGTATCAAGATTTGGAGTTCATCATATTTTTAAAAGTTATATTCTTTTGTTTGAATATCAAAGTGATCATTTAGTTTGTGTTTCGCTGCCAAATAGCACAAGTGGTCTTGCCTGAGTCTTTGTTGGCATTTATCTAGTTATTAATTCCATCTTGCTGCTTCCACCCCTGCAACTGCTACAGCTGTCCAGTAATTTGTTAGTTTTCACCTAGCATATGTTGAAAGTAGGAGGGGCGAGAACTGTAACCTCAAATTTCATGTTTACATGTATGTTAACCCTGAAGGTCCTTGTACCCTCTGAAGTAAAAACTCATTTTACTTTATTGAGTTCTGAAATGAATTTAGACCCCAGGTAGACCTTTTTTTTTTGCCACATCTTGCAGCATGTAGGCTCTTAGTTCCATGACCAGGGATTGAACCTGCACACCCTCCATTGGAACCATGGAGTCTTAACCACTGAACCCAGGGATGTCCCTCCACCTGAGTTTAAAATTCAATAAACAGGGTGTTTTGTTTGACACTTTTAGTTTTTTAGTACAAAGGTAGCCAGGAAGAATATTTCATTTACCCATCTTGCTGGGTTTAGGCATGAACGTCAAACGTCAACAAAAATATGAAGTTACAAGAATATGACTTTCCTTTTACTGGTCATCCATTCATTAACTCGGGTGCCCAGACTTCCTTAGCTTTCAGCCAGCGAAGGTATTAATAATATTTGGATGATAACACTTCCTCATCACAGCCTCAGGTAGCTTTGTATTTATGACTAACTACACATCCCACCTCATGCGACGAGTTGACTCACTGGAAAAGACTCTGATGCTGGGAAAGGTTGGGGGCGGGAGGAGAAGGGGACGATGGAGAATGAGATGGCTGGATGGCATCACCGACTCTGTGGACATGAGTTTGAGTGTACTCCGGGAGTTGGTGATGGATAGGGAGGCCTGGCGTGCTGTGATTCATGGGGTCGCGGAGAGTCGGACACGACTGAGCGACTGAACTGAACTGAACTGAACTGAACACATCTCAGAGGCTGGCACTCAAAACTGGTCAACAAAACTTTTAATACGTTTTCCTAATAAGTTCTCTCTGTTTTATTCCCTAAGATAGCGCTTTATCACCTTCTTGTCTCTTCTTAGGTGCTCTAATAATTCTACCCCTTGCATTTTCAGTCAATGATCTTGCTATACATGTCATAGAAAAAAAATGGTGGAGCCAGAAAGAATTTCTTCCTTTCTTTCCACTAGTTCTGCACCACTGCTCTTATGCTCACTTCCCTCTGTGTCTTTGCTCCTGTGTAAAGGCCGGTATATGCAATTAACTCCTCTTTGTGGTACCTTTCTCCCTAGCATAAAAATACCATCCCTTGATCTAACACCCCTTTTCTTTGACTCATTTTCAGTAGAAATTCTTGAAACAGTGCTTTACTCCGTGTCATCCTCCCAGTTCTTTCCATCAGTCAGTCAGTTCAGTCACTCTGTTGTTTCCGACTCTTTGTGACCCCGTGGACTGCAGCACGCCAGGCTTCCCTGTCCATCACCAACTCTCAGAGCTTGCTTAAACTCATGTCCATCGAGTTGGTGATGCCATCCAACCATCTCATCCTCTGTCGTTCCCTTCTCCTTCTGCCTTCAATCTTTCCCAGCATCAGGGTCTTTTCCAGTGAGTCAGTTCTTCGTATCAGGTGGCCAAAGTATTGGAGTTTCAGCTTCAGCATCAGTCCTTCCAATGAACATTCAGGAGTGATCTCCTTTAGGATGGACTGGTTTGATCTCCTTGTAGTCTAAGGGGCTCTCAAGAGTCTTCCCCAACACCACAGTTCAAAAGCATCAATTCTTTGGTGCTCAGCTTTCTTTATGGTCCAACTCTCACATCCATACATGACTACTAGAAAAACCATAGCTTTGACTATGTGGACATTTGCTGACAAAGTAATGTCTCTGCTTTTTAATATGCTATCTAGGTTGGTCATCGGTTTTCTTCCAAGGAGCAAGCGTCTTTTAATTTCATGGCTGCAGTCACCATCTGTAGTGATTTTGGAGCTCAAGAAAATAAAGTCTCTCACTGTTTCCCCATCTATTTGACATGAACTGATGAACTGGATGCCATGATCTTCATTTTCTGAATGTTGAGCTTTAAGCCAACTTTTTCACTCTCCTCATTCACTTTCATCAAGAGGCTCTTTAGTTCTTCACTTTCTGCCATAAGGGTGGTGTCTTCTGCGTATCTGAGGTTATTGATATTTCTCCTGGCAATCTTGATTCCAGCTTGTGCTTCATCCAGCCCAGCATTTGGCATGATGTACTCTACATATAAGTTAATTAAGCAGGGTAACAATATACAGCCTTGACGTACTCCTTTCCCAGTTTGGAACCAGTCTGTTGTTCCAAGTCTGGTTCTAACTGTTGGTTCTTGACCAGAATACAGATTTCTCAGGAGACAGGCAAGGAGATCTGGTATTCCCATCTCTTGAAGAATTTTCCAGTTTGTTATGATCCACACCATCAACACCATCAAAATCCACACCATTTGGTGTAGTCAATGAAACAGAAGTAGATGTTTTTCTGGAACTCTCTTGCTTTTTTGATGATCCAGCAGATGTTAAATTTAATCTCTGGTTCCTCTGGCTTTTCTAAATCCAGCTTGAACATCTGGAAGTTCATGATTCATGTACTGTTGAAGCCTGGCTTGGAGAATTTTGAGCATTACTTTGGTAGCATGTGAAATGAGTACAATTGTGTGGTAGTTTGAACATTCTTTGGCATTGCTTTTCTTTGGGATTGGAATGAAAACTGACCTTTTCCAGTCCTGTGGCCACTGCTGAGTTTTCCAAATTTGCTGGCAATTTGAGTGAAGCACTTTAACAGCATATCTTTTAGAATTTGAAATATGGAAATTCTTTCCATACCCTGCTTCATTTCATTTCCATCATCCCTCAGACTCATGACCAATATCTTTCTAGAGCCAGCATCTTTATATCTCTCAATCTCTCAGTAGTACTCATGCCATGGATACATGCTTTTTTCACTAGGGTGATGTTATTCACACCCGGTTTTCCTGCTGCCTCACTTGTTCCTCTTTAGTTCTCTTTGCTGAGCCCTTATCTTCTTTCAGATCACTAAACACCAGCTGTATGCTAACCCTCTTCTATCTACACTTTCTCTGGATGTTATAATCTAACTCCGTTCTTCTGAAATCATCTCTCAGTGAATCACGCATTCATATCTCCAGTTAAGACCACTCCTCTGCTCTCTCTCTATGTATATATTCAGCTACTAACTTGACACCTCCATGTGTTTGTAAAACACAGTGATAGACTGTCTTCCAGTAGACTTGACATTTTAGTTCTTAAATTCTTGTTTGGAATCTCCTGGAAATATGCTTGTGGTATCAAGAGACCATTTAAAGTGAACAAAACTTCTATTCTGCCTACTAGTTTGTCTAGCTTTATATAGGAGTTTGGCAAAAAAATTCATCTATCACCTTGTGAACAGTGTAGTATAATAGGTTGTGAATAATCCCAGAGATTTTTAAAATAGTAAAATTATCAGAGTCCAACTTAATTCCCATTTAAACTCCCATGTTAGGGGATTTCCAGTTATTTCAATTGATACCACAGTGTTTTAAAAACTGTTACTTCTAATTCTCTCTTAATTTTAACATAAATTATGTGTAGATCTGGCTTCCCTGGTACCTCAGCTGATAAAGAATCCAGCTGCAATGCAGGAGACCCTGGTTTGATTCCTAGGTCGGGAAGAGCCCCTGGAGAAGGGATAGGCCACCCACTCCAGTGTTCATGAGTTTCCCTGGTGGCTCAGATGGTAAAGAATCTGCCTGCACTGAGAGAGACCTGGGTTCGATCCCTGGGTTGGGAAGATCCCCTGGAGGAAGGCACGGCAACCCATTCCAGTATTCTTGCCTGGAGAATCCCCATGGACAGAGGAGCCTAGGACACTGCAGACCATGGGGTCACAGAGAGTCGGACACGACTGAACAACTGAGCATAGCACAGCACATGTGTATGTCTCTCTGTTCATTTCAATTGCAAAGCTTATACTATTCTGTACATGGGATGAAAAGAGAAGTATTAATTCTTTTTAGCTCCATTCCTCAAGTACTATATGGATTAAAGTAAATTCAATCTTAAAAAATTTTGTGTTATTAATTAACAAAGTTGTTAACTTATTGTATTTGAATTCATAAGATGCCTGACATTTTTAACAACATAAAGCTTCTCTGTCTCCTATTGTTAATTATTTAAACTTCATAACCTCAACTGGTTAAGAATCTGCCTGCATTGTGGGGGAAACCTGGGTTCAGTCCCTGGGTTGGGAAGGTCCCCTGGAGAATGGCTGCTGCTGCTGCTAAGTCGCTTCAGTCGTGTCCGACTCTGTGCGACCCCATAGACGGAAGCCCACCAGGCTCCCCCGTCCCTGGGATTCTCCAGGCAAGAACACTGGAGTGGGTTGCCATTTCCTTCTCCAATACATGAAAGAGAAAAGTGAAAGTGAGGTCGCTCAGTCGTGTGCGACTGAGTGACCCCATGGACTGCAGCCTACCAGGCTTCTCCATCCATGAAATTTTCTAGGCAAGAGTACTGGAGTGGCTTGCCACTGCCTATTTAAGATGTGAAGTGAAAGTCTCTCATTGGTGTCTGATTCCTTGTGACCCCATGGACTATACAATCCATAGAATTCTCCAGGTCAGAATATTGGAGTGGGTAGCCATTCTCCCACTCCAATATTCTGACCTGGAGAATTCCATGGATTGTATAGTCCATGGGGTCACAAGGAATCAGACACCAATGAGAGACTTTCACTTCACGTCTTAAATAGGCAGTGTATACCTAGATTTTTGCCTCCATGAATGAGTGAAAATTAAATGAGAGCTAGAAAGGATGCAAAGGTAATGTTTCAGACTTAGTTGTATTAAGCCATCTGGTGACTGGTGAATTGCTCACACTAAGAGTATCATTGTTTGAATGAGGCAGTTGACAGTTCTTCTATTTTCAGGACTGTCTGCATCCTGGTGAGCAAAACTAAAATATCTGAGCATATGATTAGTACCCACTTTCTTAATTCTCCAGTTGTAGCAGCCAGTAAACCATCCCTGTTCCGTAGTGTATTCTTAGTAACACAAGAGGGTGGAAGCCTCCGGGATGAGAAAGGAAGACTGTACTTCTGTAGGGTTCACACTTAGATTCCAGTTAATGAGTTTCCAGAAAGTTCTTACAAGATTGATGTAATCTGAGAAGAGTTTTCTGTCAATAGAAACTCCCTTTGTTTCTCCTTTGTCCTTTTATTGCCTGTGTTTATTTTGGGTTCCAGTAAAGATCAAGTGACTGATTGTACAGTGACCAATGAGAAACCTGATGCGAGGAGAAGTGGGGAACCTGGCTTTTCTTCAATTCTCGGTTCTCCCGATGCCCAGTTCTCTTGGATTGAAAATAGTTTCTGCTCTGAGAATCTGAGGGGAGGAGTCATTTCTTACATTTTTTTAACTTCCTTTTAATGGCTTCTTGATAATACCTTTGTTTTTCTGTTCTCATGAGTCTTTGGGGGTGTATTTTCCACTTATGACGTCTGTTCCAAGACTTCGTCCCACCCAGCCTTTCTATTTCCATCCTATAAAGTGGCTTTCTATGCTGTGTTCCACTCTAGCCTTACCACCAAGTAGTTGTGCAGCCTTAGACAAATAAGTCATAACCTACGTGAGGGCTTTGCCTTTTCCTCCTTTGGAATCTCTGGGATATCTCAAGTCCTCATTGGCACATATGCAGGCACTGTTCCGGGTGCTCTTGGGAGTCACAGGGGTCTGTCACTGCCCTGAAGGCTCAGGTTCAGTGATTAGATCATTCACCACTGCAGTTGTCAGAGCTGATCAAAGAACTCTTAACGAGTGTGTTACTGGAACCAACAAAGACAAAGAAAGCACCATTCAGATGTTGTTGAGTCTTGAATTGGCAGGAAAGGCTTATGAGAACCTGACGGGATTGCGTGAGTGTAGGAAAGTTTGGGAAATTTGTGGAGCTTTGTGCTTATCACTTAAACTTCCTGTATTTAAAATTTTTCATTTGTACCAAGAAGGAATGGATTAGATCAGAGGTTCCCAACCTCTTTAAAGAGAGATTACTCAGGGTCCTCTGAGACTAATTAAAGCGGTTCTCTTGGTTGAGGGCAAAGTGACCAGGCATGATGTCTATCTTTTAAAAAGTGCTCCAGGTGGTTCTGGTATATATAGACTTGTGATTCACTGGATTTGAGGGTCTCTAAAGTTCATTTTGCCCCAGTTTTCTGTGAGTCATGACAGGGAGCTAGCAAATTTTTCCTGTAAAGGGTTAGGTAGTACTTTTTCAACATTGTGAGTTATGTGGTCTCTATGCAGTTATTCAACTAAGCTTGTGTGTGTGTGTGTGTGTATGTGTGCTCACACACGTGCGTGCACTCAGTCCTGTTTGACTCTTTGTGATGCCATGGACGTGGGCTCTCTGTGAGACCACCAGGCTCCTCTGTCCATGGGATTTCCCAAGCAAGAATGCTGGAGTGGATTGCCATTTCCTTCTCCAGGGGATTTTCCCAACCCAGGGTTTGAACCTGCATCTCCTGTAGCTCCAGCATTGGCAGGTGGAATTTTTACCATGGAGCCACCTGGGAAACCTAAGCTTTTGTAGGGCAAAGCTAATGTTAACAAATGGATATGGCGTGATTTGGCCATTGGGCCATAGTTTTGCTCACCTCTGTTCTATGGGATAGAATTTACTTTGGAACTGATGGACTATCAGCAAATAATTTTTATCCTGTATATCAACCAGTGACAGATATAAATCTGACAGATATGTAAAGAATGGTGCTTAATGATAGAGAACTTGGGGAAGTTGTGCTGTCTCAAAGTTAAGATGCTTAGAAAAAATCTTAGTAAAATAGTCAAAACCTAGGGAAAATATTTTGATCTGTTTTTTTTTTTTTTTTGTCTAGTAAGTCTCCTCTTCTTGAGATTTCCTTTGAAATATGTTTAATGCACACCTCATAGGCCAAATTGTATTCACCAAACACTTGCTGATAGCCTGTCATATGCTTTTAGAAAATAGTAGCTCCAGAAAGCATCTAAGTTCAAGTTTAAGTAGTAGATGTAATAAGTGATATCAGACCTTTTCAGATAGATAAAGCAGAGTCCTCCTTTGCCTATTGGCACTTGGTACCATAATTATTGAAGCTCTTAATTATTGAAAATAGACACCAATGTATTTGATATCTCTGTTTATTTAAGATATGCCTTTTTGTCATTAGTTGTGTTTTTTTTTTTTTGCACATCCTGCAGTCAGAAAAAGTCCAATTGACTTGCCATATAATTTGCCACAGATTAGGTAGCAAGCTATAATAATTTCTAAAGGGTTAGAATCTATAGTATACTATAAGTAACTCACTTATGCTGTTAATAATTTATAGCAATACAGTCCTGATTGACTTGTTAAGGGCTCTAAGAGCATAAGTAATTGGTGCAGATAGACCAGAGTTTCAAGAATATGTTTTGGGCAGAGAGTCTGTTTTCATGATAACCATTATCTCTTAAGTCTATATCCATGGCCTAAAGATTATGCTAATCACTCTAACATGGCCTTGGGTCTCAGGTCACTGTCAGTTGACTCTGAAAAACATCTAGTTTGGGCCTACCAGGAAGAATCTAAGATTTAAAACACTTTAATCCTCCCTTTTATGTACTTCACATTTTGAAAATTTCTCTTGCAAAATGTGTGATGTTTTTCACATGGTGTCAGTTTTCTATTAATAGATGATTGTCTTCACATTTATTCATTGTAATCTTCCTGTAACCACCAGTTATGAACACTCTTTACAACATTGCCAGCCAGATCTCAGGCTTTTGCAATATATTTTCTATTGTCATGGTTTTGTGGGTGTTACATTTAGTTTAGGTGTTAATGAACAAATTTGATGGCCTGGTTTCTAAACAACCAAAAGGATGAAAGGAAATAGAACAAATATTTTGTGCAGGGAAAAGAGTCTGGTTTCCTGACTTGCCCTAAAAAAGGTCTTTAAGCCTTTTCTTGCCTCATTGTTAACAAAAGGTGGAAAGGAAAATCAGGAGTCATTTTCTTTTTCACTAAGTATATCTGTTACAAAGCAAAGTTGAGATAAGGCTATGGAGCAGTCTTTCCCCAAAAGACTTTGTTCTCCTGATGCTTAGATAAGTAATTCAGACATTATCATAAAGATAATGAGATTCATTTTTAAAGATGGGCTTAGGAGAATTTTTGAGTATAATACATGATATAAATAATAATGCCAAAATTTTAAATGAGATGCTTCTCAAGCAAAAACCCCACTTCATTTTGACTAAACTCCAATTTTGTGGAAAGCCTATGCAAATTATATGAAGTTTTCCTCTTCACATGAAGAATAGATTTGGTGTTTCAGTGCCTGAGTCTCATTTTGGCTTCATCATTTACTTCTTGAAATCTGAGACACTTACTCCCACCTAATCTGGTAATGGCTACATTGAGACTTTGCTGTCAGTGAGCTAGACAGCGATACCCCCTCATTCCTCTATAGGAAACACTTTTCTATGCACAGAAGCAGCAGCTTCAGGTTAAAGCGTTTGCCCACTCCATCTACAAAACTCTGAAAATTGTCAAATCTGAATTTCCATCCAATTCCACCTACATAGCTGGACAATGGCACAGTAGTTTTTATAAATCACCTTAAAATATTTAGACATTCCAAATTAGAGATAGGATTCAGTTAGGTTAAAAAGATTAATGAGAACAAGTAGATGAGACTAAAAATAATTTGATACGTTACAACGTCCTTCTGATCCAAATAGCCATGTATGTTTTTAGGGTGAGAGCTGAGGCTACAACTGCAGACTGGATTTCCTGCTGAGTTACAGTACTGCCATTCTCCCTGCTTAGAAACTGCTTTCTGCATGTGAGGTAGAACAATGGGTTAATTCATTATGAACAGAGATTTATTAAGGGACTGCATGATGCTAAACACTCAGTGGGGAAGATACACAAACAGTGCTTGAGTAAGTTAACTGTAATAGACACGGTGGATTTAACTGAAGCCCCTTAGATGTAAGCTCACATTCTACCACTTGCATGGAACCTTTTGAAGGTCCTGTACTTAATTTTCTGTGCAGAATTTTATTTCTTTTTCTTTCTTCTCTTTTTTTTGAACATTGTTCCCTGTGTTACACAGTAAATCCTTGTTGCTTATTCTTTTTATTTATAGTAGTGTGTATCTGTTAATCCCATGCTCCTAATTTATCCCCCACTTTAGTAACCATAAGTGTGTTTTCTGTATCTGTGAGTCTGTTTCTGTTTTGTAAATGGATTCATTAGTATTATTTTTTTAGAATTCACATGCAAATATCATATAATATTTATCTTTCTCTGATTTCACTTAGTATCATAGTCTCTGTGTTCATCAATGTTACAAATGACAATATTTCATATTTCATCCTTTTTATGGCTGAATAATATTTCATTGTATTGATATTCTATTGATGTCTTCTTAAGAACTTCTCTTAAGAAGAATCTCCCACATTACCTAAGTCTCTGTTTCCACCACACCTGGATCCATCCCTGACTATAGATATGAATCTTTGGTTGTTAAATCAAGTGTAGAAGATATATGACTACTTGTGTTATAGTCATATTTATTTTCTATTTGAGCATGCCTTCCACCAAGTAGAAGAAGAAACCTCGGCGAATTCAGAGATCTTACTAGAAGTGACTCTATAATCAATTGTGAGCAGAGTTTACAGGATACCAAGACACCGAGGGAGGGGGTGTCTGGCTGTAGGTTGTCCCTTATTGTGCTCAGTGTCTCCAAGGCTGTCTCTGACCTAGAGGTGTACAGTCCAGGTACGTTGGGTCTTCCTTCTGGTCCTGACTGTTAGCTCTCCCTTGGTGAGCCTGCACTCTCTCAGTTGCTTCCACGTCCCTGAGGAATGGAAGACCCTGAGGGGTCAAAGCATTGGGATTATTTGGCTTCCCCTCATCTTCATTCTCGGAGAAAACAATGGCACCCCACTCCAGTACTCTTGCCTGGAAAATCCCATGGACAGAGGAGCCTGGTGGGCTGCAGTCCATGAGGTCGCTAAGAGTCGGACATGACTGAGTGACTTCACTTTCACTTTTCACTTTCATGCATTGGAGAAGGAAATGGCAACCCACTCCAGTGTTCTTGCCTGGAGAATCCCAGGGACGGCGGAACCTGGTGGGCTGTCCTCTATGGGGTTGCACAGAGTCAGACACGACTGAAGCGATTTAACAGCAGCAGCATCATTCTGGAAATACAAGAAAATCCAAAGCTATGTCAAGTTATCTATGTCTCAACATGCCATGCAGGCATGTCCACTCTCATGCTCCTATGCCATACAGGCACCAGAAGCTTCTCTAAGCCCTGCCCCATTCCTGTATCCACCTTAGAACTGAGACACAGGCCTCCTAAGTTCTAAAATCACTCAAGTCTACTTGAGGATAGAACCAGAGTTCAGTTGCAAGGCAGTGCTTCTTTTTAGGGAACTGGTGCCTCAGCCCATTTGTGAGTCAGATTGTGGGGTGAGGAGAGAAACTGTTTCTCGTCCATCAGAAGTTCATCCTTGACTACTGGTTTTTACATAAACCCTATCCTTCAGGCTTTGGTTTTTGAATCTTAACAGGCAATTTTGAACTATCAATCTCTGACTACAAAGGCAGTTTTTTGCAACTTGCAAGACCAGCAATGATTTTCTGTGCACTGGTTCTGCGTCCCTTCTCCTTTGAGAGGCAGTGGAAGTGATGTGCAAGTTGGAGAGCCTGTGAGGCACAGGGAGTTAGTAATTCATAACATTATCTGGCCAGATCATCTGTTCACTATTTCAGTGGCTGAAAACCTAACCGTAATGCAAGTGTCTGCTTTGGCCACCTTCCCTTCCTGTCAGAAAATGCTTTAACCCATTGAGTTGAGTGAATATTCACGGGCTATAGATGAGTGCCTGTTGTTAAGGTGAAATTGTTCTTGGTCAGGGATATTTGACCATGCTGTAGATAACTATAATAACCTGTCTTAGGGTCACTTTAAGCAACTAGATTATATGAAAGGTGATGAGTTGAAAATTGTATTTTCTCAATTTGATAGGTGCATTCTGTGTACCACAGCTGACATTAGAAATTCTGAATTCAAAAACAAGAAAACAACAACAAAAGAAGTCCTGGGTTCACCCTTGCTAATGAAGAATGTAATTTGCTGTACTCAGAGAAATGCTTACAAAGAAAAATTGTGCATGACATTTTAGTGCTGTCAAAATAGTAGTTTTGATGTCATTTTCTAATAATAACCCATGTAATTTTGAGTAGTTTTGATAGCAATATTTAAATTTTTTTGATGCTTGAATGTGTTAAAACAGGATGTGTTTTTGTTATACAGTTCCTTACTTGACGTGCTAAAGCACTTAACAAAGACTAGTATAGAATTCTTCACAGCACTGACATGCAGAAATGTCAACAGTGTATTTCAATTCAAATTTAATAAAAAAACGGAGTCGGGATTTAATAAACTCTGAAAACCACACATAATTTGGAATTTAAAATGTTATGTCAGAGGAATAATTATATTATTTCCTCCTGAGTTATTTACGATAGATATCAGCTTTGGATATTTTTCACTTCCATTTCTAGTGGGTTTTGGCTTAAAAGGATTCTCTTTTTGAATCTTGAATAATTATTGAAGATAATTTGAAGATATATTCAAGATGAGGGAAATAGAAGCACACAGTTACTAGATAGAATAAATCCCTTTATAAATATCTATCTCGATCAGTGCATGTGAAAACAGGCAATGCTATAAGATTTTCTAAGATGAAGCTTTAAATGTTCAATTAAGGATAAATATCTGAACTTCTCTGATTCATTTACGAGTCATTTCATACTAAAGATGAAGAATTCTTCCCATTTCACCTTTTGATAATGAAAAATAAAAATAATAGAAATGAATGCCCACATCATTTTGTCTCACCATTTTTTTTTTTGCTGAAAAAATTATTTCTAATATCTAAATAACTATGATGATAATAATTTAACACTGTAAAGAAGAAGGTTAAATTCTCAACTGGGTAAAGGCAGAATCAGCAATTACTTTTAAGACAAAGAATTTTCTGTCTAGTAAGCTGTTAATGGACCACCTGGTGGCTCAGTGGTGAAGAATCCACCTGCCAATGCAGGAGATGCAGGTTCTATCCCTGGGTCAGGAAGATCCCTTAGAGAAGGAAATGGGAACCCAGTCCAGCATTCTGGCTTAGGAAATCCGACGGACAGAGGAACCTGCTTGGCTGCAGTCCATGGGGACACAAAGAGTTGGTCACAACTGAGCACACAAGTACATTTACTTTAAATATTTTCAATTATGTATTGGATGCCTATTATATGCCAAGCTATTTTAAAAATCACTTTCCAAATTTTGTAAATTATAATTGTTCAGGGAAATATGCTGTCATTGAAGAATTTAAGCACTCATGCAAAATAGTTGAATTTTATAATGCCATTTGCAGCAACATGGGTGCAACTAGAGATGATCTTACTAAGCAAAGTACGTCAGAAAAAGAAAGACAAACACAATATGATATCATCTGTGGAATCTAAAATATGACATAAGTGAACTTATTTACAAAACAGAAACAGAATCACAGATACAGAGAATGGATTTATGGTTGCCAAGGGGAAGGGATGGATTGGGAGATTGGGGTTAGCAGATGCTAACTATTATATACAGAATGGGCAAACTGCAAGGTTCTGTTGTTGTACAGGGAACTATTTTCAATATCCTGTAATAAACTGTAATGGAAAAGAATATGAAAAAGAATTTGTATACATTTGAATAATTGAATCACTTTGTTGAATACTAGAAACTAACACAACATTGTAAATCAACTATATGTCAATAAAATAAAATTTTAAAAATAATTTAAAAAATTGTTGAATTTCAAATACAACCCTTATACACAGTCACATTTTGCTCAGCAGTGGACATTGATCTTTAAGTAATTTAGATTAAAAATGTAATATTTAACTACAGATATATGCCAGTGACTTCAAATTTGTTTGAAGATTATTGTGAAATTATTCAAAATTTATTGAGCCTCAGGAGTCCACTTACCACTCTGCTGACATAGAATTGTTGATAGTTATTAATGCATTGCAAGAATAAGGAAAGCCTTTTATATAGTGATTTTGAAGTGTGAAACATTTTATTATAACTTATCAGTTGTAGAACACTGTACTACACAATGGTAGAAAAAAAGTTTCCCCTTGACATCATCTATTCCACTGAGTAAAGTTTGGCTATTTATGTGTGGCTTGCATAACTGAGAGTTAAGTGATCACAAAAATAAACAGGTTTATAAAGAGCCCATTTATAGAAATCCTAGTTAATTCTCTTGGTTAAGCTTTTAGTTCTTTCCAATTATTTCCTGTTACTTCATTGAGAAACCTAACAAATAACCAACTGATGACTAGCTAGTATCACATCCTACAAGTTATATTTTAGGAAACATTAAACTAATTTTGACATTCTCTGCAACTCTTAAAAAATAAAATATTATTTTTATTTCAGATGCGATCTGTGAGCCGAATCTTTAAGTTTATTGATATGCCAACAGAAGATGGTAAACCTAACAATTCATTCAGACCATCCAAGGATAGTCAGCTCTCAAAAGTTATGATCATCGAGAATCAACATGTGAAGAAAGATGACATCTGGCCCTCAGGGGGCCAAATGACTGTCAAAGACCTCACAGCAAAGTATATAGATGGAGGGAATGCCATACTAGAGAACATATCCTTCTCAATAAGTCCTGGCCAGAGGGTAAGATTTAAACATTGTTTGCTTTGTTAAACCTGTGTTCAGTAAGTGAATCTCAGTAGCCTGTGTGGGCAGAATCCATTTGTAACTCTTACTGTTGACTAGGGCCAATGTTGAACACAAATATTTTTAAGTTATTATATGGACTCAGTATTGTTTCATGTGAAATTTATTTTGCAGAGTCCTGAATCTATATAATGGAACCATCTTACTTATTTTTTTTATTGGAGTATGGTGCTGCCAAGTCGCTTCAGTTGTGTCTGACTCTGTGTGACCCCATGGACAGCAGCCACTGGGCTCCTCTGTCCCTGGGATTCTCCAGGCAAGAACACTGGAGTGGGTTGCCATTTCCTTCTCCAAGTTATTGGAGTATAGTTGCCATATAATGTTGCGTTAGTTTCTGTTGTACACCTAAGGGAATTAGTTACATGTATACACATATCCAACATTTTTTAGATTCCCTTCCCATTTAGGACTCCACGGAGCACTGAGTAAAGTTCCCTGTGCTATACAGTAGATTCTCATTAGGCTGCCTATTTTATATACAGTAGTGTGTATATATCAGTCTCAATCTCCCCTTGGTAACCATAAGTTTGTTTTCTACATCTGTGACTCTGTTTTAGCTTTGCAAGTATGTTCATCTGTACCCTTTTTCAAGATTTCACATTTAAGAGAGATTATACAATATTTGTCTTTCTCTTTCTGACTTCACTCTGTATGATAATCTCTAGATCCATCCATGTTGCTGCAGATTGCATTATTTAGGGCTGAGTAAAATTCCATATATATATGTAACACATCTTCTTTATTCATCCCTCTGTTGATGGAAATTTGTTTTTTTCCCTTTTCCTAGCTAGTGTAAAAAGTGCTACAGTGACATCGAGGTGCATGCATCCTTTCAAATTATGGTTTTTCTATATAGAAGAATGAAATTAGAACACTGCCTAACACCATACACAAAAATAATGGATTAAAGACCTTAATGTAAGGCCGTATACTATAAATCAGAGAAAAACACAGGCAGACTATTTGGCATAAATTGGAGCAAGATTTTTTTTGATCCACCCACTAAAGTAATGAAAATAACTACGAAAATGGACAAATGGAACCTAATTATTCTTAAAAGCTTTTGTATAACAAGTTCAGTTCAGTTGCTCAGTCATATCTGACTCTTTGAGACCCCATGGACTGCAGGGGGGGCTTCCCTGTCCATCACCAGCTCCTAGAACTTGCTCAAACTCATGTCCATCGAGTCGGTGATGCCATTCAACAATCTCATCCTGTGTTGTCCCCTTCTCCTCCCGCCTTCAATCTTTCCCAGCATCAGAGTCTTTTCCAATGAGTCATTTGTTCACATCAGGTGGCCAAAGTTTTGGAGTTTCAGCTTCAGCATCAGTCCTTCCAATGAACATTCAGGACTGATTTCTTTTAGGATGGACGCCTAAAGAGACCAAGGGACTCTCAAGAGTCTTCTCCAACACCACAGTTCAAAAGCATCAATTCTTCAGTGCTCAGCTTTCTTTATGGTCCAACTCTCACATCCATACATGATTACTGGAAAAACCATAGCTTTGACTAGATGGACCTTTGCTGGCAAAGTAATGTCTCTGCTTTTTAATATGCTGTCTAGGTTGGTCATAGCTTTTCTTCCAAGGAGCAATCGTCTTTTAATCTCATGGCTGTAATCACCATCTGCACTGATTTTGGAGCCCAAGAAAACAAAGTCTCTCACTTTTCCATTGTTTTCCCATCTATTTGGATGTTGAGTTTTAAGCCAACTTTTTTTACTCTCCTCTTTCCCTTTCATCAAGAGGCTCTTTAGTTCTTCTTCGCTTTCTGCCATAAGGGTGGTGTCATCTGCATATCTGAAGTTATTGATATTTCTCCTGGCAATCTTGATTCCAGCTTCTGCTTCAGCCAACCCAGCGTTTCTCATGATGTACTCTGCATATAAGTTAAATAAGCAGCCTTGACATACTCCTTTCCCTATTTGGAACCAGTCTGTTATCCATGTCCAGTTCTAACTAGCTTCTTGACCTGCATACAGATTTCTCAGGAGGCAGGTCAGGTGGTCTGGTATTCCCATCTCTTTCAGAATTTTCCACAGTTTGTTGTGATCCACACAGTCAAAGGTTTTGGCGTATTCAATAAAGCAGATATAGATGTTTTTCTGGAACTCTCTTGCTTTTTCTGTGATCCAACAGATGTTGGCAATTTGATCTCTGGTTCCTCTGCCTTTTCTAAATCCAGTTTGAACATTTGGAAGTTCACGGTTCACATAGTGTTGAGCCTGGCTTGGAGAATTTTGAGCATTACTTTACTAGCATGTGAGATTAGTGCAATTGTGCAGTAGTTTGAGCATTATTTGGCATTGCCTTTCTTTGGGACTGGAATGAAAGCTGACCTTTTCTAGTCCTGTGGCCATTGCTGTGTTTACACTTAGGAAAGGTTTCTTAGCTCTCCTTGCTATTGTTTGGAACTCTGCATTCAGATGGGTATATATTTCCTTTTTTCCTTTGTGTTTTGCTTCTCTTTTGTATAGCAAAGAAAACCATAAACGAAACCAAGAAGTCTACCCTCTGAGTGGGAGAAAATATTTGCAAATGAAGTGAGCAACAAGGTATTAATCTCCAAGATATACGAACAGCTCATGCAGCTCAATATGAAAAAACAACCTAATCAGAAAATTGATGGAAGATTTAAATAGATACTTTTCCAAAGAAGTTATCCAGATTGCCAAAAGGGGTTCAACATCACTAATTATCATAGAAATTGAAATCAAAACACAATGAGGTATCACCTCACACCTGTCTGAATCTATAAATGCTGAAGAGAATGTGGAGAGAAGGAAACCCTCCTCTACTGTTGGTGGGAATATAAATTGATATAGCTGCTATGGAGAACAGTGTAGAGGTTCCTTACAATCTAAAAATAGAGCTACCATATGATACAACAATCCCACTCCTGGGCATATAATGGGACCACGACTGAGCAACTTTACTTTCACTTTTCACTTTCACACATTGGAGAAGGAAATGGCAACCCACTCCAGTGTTCTTGCCTGGAGAATCCCAGGGACGGGGGAGCCTGGTGGGCTTCCATCTATGGGGTCACACAGAGTCGGACACGACTGAAGTGACTTAGCAGCAGCAGCAGCAGCAGCATACTTGCAGAATATCTAATTGATTGCTACTTTACTAACTAAAGAAACTGTTACATAAACCAAATTTAGTTCTAGATTTTGCATCTTGAAACTATCCTCCATTTCAGCTGAGGGAAATATTTTGTTGCTAACTCCATCTAAAGACTTAAAATTTTACCTGTTTGACAGTCTTTCAAACAAGTAGTACTTTTTTCCTTTGCTTTTTTCAATTTTTCTGGTTGGAGTCTTCATCATGATATGGATTGTTAAGCTTTTCTCCCCAATAATTTGCTAAGGAATAATTATTTATGAGGCAAGCATTTCTATTATTTAATAAGCAGAAATATCCTTGCAATATTTTGAAGTATTTCTTATAGATCCCAGTTGGGCTGAATTTGCAGAAGTTACTCAAATACTGGGTCTAGAATTGATTGAGAACGGGATGGTCATTCTCCCAAATTTTATGCTCTGTAAATATGATTTTATATTCTCTCCAGATTCCTTGTTCTGGGACACTCTAAATCTAGACAGGAGTGCTATATTGTTTTGACCATTTTCTTTTTCTTTAAAATTGAAATGGAATAACATTGAGCCAATTTTTATGAAAACTGAAATTTAAAACTTAGTCTCTTTGTGGTTTAATTTCAAACAGATTGCCTTTTTAACTGGTGAGATAATGGTCAGTAAGTTTTGTTGGTCCACTGTCACTGTCACCAACATAAAAACTGACTACTTTCACTTGCCTTTGCCCATGGCTTCAGGAATTTTTGATCATTTGATATATTAGAGAAAGTTCTAATAAGAAAAATGTATAGAGTGAGCAAAAATTCTCTACATATTTTGCTAAATGGCTTGCAGTGGCACAGTGGAAATTTTGACTTAACTTTTACTCTAGTTAGGAAAAATATATTTACATACTACTAAAATTAGCTCTCTCCTGTATTCATGTTCATCAAGAATTTTCTTAGAGAAAACAGGTATAAATGGGTATAAATAGAATGAATAGGTTTTAGATTGACGTTTTATCTAGTATCAGAATGAGAAAGTTTAAAGTTACACCTTGAAGCTAAGTAAAATTAATGGTTTGCCTTCAGTCCTGCTTTCCATTGAGAAAAGCATAATTAGTTACTGTTTTTTGCTTTACATATCTTGAGTGCCATAGGCAGCTGACGGTCACCAGGATGGATGCCAAAGGCACTGTGACTTTATAGTAATTCCAACAGATAGGCTGATACACAGCAAGGATTCAGTTCAGTTCAGTTCAGTTCAGTCGCTCAGTCGTGTCTGACTCTCCGTGACCCCATGAATCACAACACGCCAGGTCTCCCTGTCCATCACCAACTCCCGGAGTTCACTCAGACTCATGTCCACAGAGTCGGTGATGCCATCCAGCCATCTCATCCTCGGTCCTCCCCTTGCCCTCCCGCCCCCAACCCTTCCCATAATCAGAGTCTTTTCCAGTGAGTGAACTCGTCGCATGAGGTGGCCAAAGTATTGCAGTTTCAGCTTTAGCATCAGTCCCTCCAATGAACACCCAGGATCGATCTCCTTTAGAGTGGACTGGTTGGATCTCCTTGCGGTACAAGGGACTCTCAAGAGTCTTCTCCAACACCACAGTTCAAAAGCATCAATTCTTCGGCGATCAGCTTTCTTCACAGTCCAACTCTCACATCCATACATGACCACGGGAAAAACCATAGCCTTGACTAGACGGACCTTTGTTGGCAAAGTAATGTCTCTGCTTTTTAATATATTATCAAGGTTGGTCATAACTTTCCTTCCAAGGAGTAAGCGTCTTTTAATTTCATGGCTGCAATCAGCATCTGCAGTGATTTTGGAGCCCAAAAAATAAAGTCTGACATGGTTTCCACTGTTTTTCCATCTATTTCCCAAGAAGTGATGGGACCAGATGCCATGATCTTTGTTTTCTGAATGTTGAGCTTCAAGCCAACCTTTTCACTCTCCTCTTTCACTTTGATCAAGAGGCTTTGGAGTTCCTCTTCACTTTCTGCCATAAGGGTAGTGTCATCAGCATATCTGAGATTATTGATATTTCTCCTGGCAATCTTGATTCCAGCTTGTGCTTCTTCCAGCCCAGCGTTCCTCATGATGTACTCTGCATAGAAGTTAAATAAGCAAGGTGACAAAATACAGCCTTGACGCACTCCTTTTCCTATCTGGAACCAGTCGGTTGTTCCATGTCCAGTTCTGACTGTTGCTTCCTGACCTGCATACAGGTTTCTCAAAAGGCAGGTCAGGTGGTCTGGTATTCACATCTCTTTCAGAATTCTCCACAGTTTATTGTGATCCACACAGTCAAAGGCTTTGGCATAGTCAATGAAGCAGAAATAGATGCTCTTCTGGAACTCTCTTGCTTTCTCCATGATCCAGCGGATGTTGGCAATTTGATCTCTGGTGCCTCTGCCTTTTCTAAAACCTGCTTGAACATCTGGGAGTTCACGGTTCACATATTGCTGAAGCCTGGCTTGGAGAATTTTGAGCATCACTTTGCTAGTGTGTGAGATGAGTGCAATTGTGCAGTAGCTTGAGCATTCTTTGGCATTGCCTTTCTTTGGCATTGCCTTTCTTTGGGATTGGAATGAAGACTGACCTTTTCCAGTCCTGTGGCCACTGCTGAGTTTTCCAAATTTGCTGGCATATTGAGTGTAGCACTTTCACAGCATCATCTTTCAAGATTTGAAATAGCTCAACTGGAATTCCATCACCTCCACTAGCTTTGTTTGTAGTGATGCTTTCTAAGGCCCACTTGACTTCACATTCCAAGATGGCTGGCTCTAGGTCACTGATCACGTTATCGTGACTGTCTTGGTCGTGAAGATCTCTTTTGTACAGTTCTTCTGTGTATTCTTGCCACTTCTTCTTAATATCTTCTGCTTCTGTTAGGTCCATACCATTTCTGTCCTTTATTGAGCCCATCTTTGCATGAAATGTTCCCTTGGAATCTCTAATTTTCTTTGAAAAGATCTCTTGTTTTTCCTATTCTGTTGTTTTCCTCTATTTCTTTGCATTGATCACTGAGGAAAGCTTTCTTATCTCTCCTTGCTATTCTTTGGAACTCTGCATTCAGATGCTTATATCTTTCCTTTTTTCCTTTGCTTTTCACTTCTCTTTTCACAGCTATTTGTAAGGCCTCCTCAGACAGCCATTTTGCTTTTTTGCATTTCTTTTCCATGGAGATGGTCTTGGTCCCTGTCTCCTGTACAATGTCACGAATCTCTGTCCAGAGTTCATCAGGCACTCTATCTATCAGATCTAGTCCCTTAAATCTATTCCTCACTTCCACTGTATAATCATAAGGGATTTGATGTAGGTCATATTTGAATGGTCTAGTGGTTTTCCCTACTTTCTTCAATTTCAGTCTGAATTTGGCAATAAGGAGTTCATGATCTGAGTCACAGTCAGCTCCTGGTCTTGTTTTTGCTAACTGTGTAGAGCTTCTCCATCTTTGGCTGCAAAGAATATAATCCATCTGATTTCAGTGTTGACCATCTGGTGATGTCCACGTGTAGAGTCTTCTCTTGTGTTGTTGGAAGAGGGTGTTTCCTATGACCAGTGCGTTCTCTTGGCAAAACTCTATTAGCCTTTACCCTGCTTCATTCCGTGCTCCAAGGCCAAATTTGCCTGTTACTCCAGGTGTTTCTTGACTTCCTACTTTTGCATTCCAGTCCCCTATAATGAAAAGGACATCTTTTTTGGGTGTTAGTTCTAAACGGTCTTATAGGTCTTCATAGAACCGTTCAACTTCGGCTTCTTCAGCGTTACTGGTTGGGGCATAGGCCTGGATTACTGTAATATTGAATGGTTTGCCTTGGAAATGAACAGAAATCATTCTGTCGCTTTTAAGATTGCATCCAAGTACTGCATTTTGGACTCTTTTGTTGTCCATGATGGCTACTCCATTTCTTCTAAGGGATTCCTCCTGCCCACAGTAGTAGATATAATGGTCATCTGAGTTAAATTCACCCATTCCAGTCCATTTTAATTCACTGATTCCTAGAATGTCGACGTTCACTCTTGCCATCTCCCGTTTGACCACTTCCAGTTTGCCTTGATTATGGACCTAACATTCCAGGTTCCTATGCAATATTGCTCTTTACAGCACCGGACCTTGCTTCTATCATCAGACACATCCACAACTGGGTATTGGTTTTGCTTTTGCTCCGTCCCTTTATTCCTTCTAGAGTTACTTCTCCACTGATCTCTAGTAGCATACTGGGCACCTACTGACCTGGGGAATTCCTCATTCAGTATCCTATCATTTTGCCCTTTGATACTGTTCTTGGGGTTCTCTAGGCAAGTATACTGAAGTGGTTAGACATTCCCTTCTCCAGTGGACCACATTCGGCTGTGGTCGATGTGATCAGATCAACTAGTTTCCTGTGATCATGATTTCAGTGTGTCTGCCCTCTGATGCCCCCTTGCAATACCTACCATCTTATTTGGGTTTCTCTTACCTTGGTCGTGGAAAATCTCTTCACAGCCGCTCTAGCAAAGTGCAGCTGCAGTACCTTACCTTGGACGAGGGGTATCTCCTCAAGGCCGCCCCTCCTGACCTTGAACGTGGAGTAGCTCCTTTCGGCCCTCCTGCACCCGCGTAGCCACCGCCTGTTGGACGTGGGGCAGCTCCTCTCGTCCGCTGGCCCTGGCCTCAGGCGGGGGGTAGCTCCTCACGGCTGCGCCTCTTTGCCTGATTGGTTGCGCCGGGGCGGCGTCCCTCGCGTCTGCGCAGCAAGGATAGATTTGGTAAATTATTTTCTTTCGCTCTCCCTGACAGCCTTTCATCCATTTGCTTTCCCAGTGCTTACTTGCCCACTGAATTAAATACAAACAAGTCCTAGTAGAGTGACAGAGTTTTAAAGCCCTCATTTCTGTAGGTAGTTTCCTTGATCTGAGAACAGTGATCAGAGATACTGCAAAATGAGGAAGAAGTATATGTTCAGGCATTCCATCTTCTCTGAACGTCTATGCGGTAAGCAGGCCATGTGTGTTTGCGAGACACTCGCTAGGTGCTCTGGGGGAATTGAAAATTATTTACGTAAGGCTGTAAATGTTTGTCAAATGCGCATCGTGTCCTAAGCACTGTTTAAAAACCTTTTTTTTCTATAATATTAGATCTTACTATAACTCCAAAGGTAGTTGTTATTACCCTTTTTCTGAACAGTGGAAGAAACAATGTTCAGTTAAGTGAGTGAAATAGCGAGGATGTCAAACTCAGGTCTCTTTGACCTCAAAGGTCTTTTTCACTCATTTCTCTTAAAAGAATGAGAAGAAAAAGCAGAAGAAAGAGGAGAGAAAGAGAGTTAGAGAGATCTGTTACAGAAGATGTCAGACTAAAAGGCAAAATGCTAGATCCAGCAAGAGCTGAAACAGGTTTACTGTGAAGCTAACAAAGCTGAGGCTTCAAAGGACTTCATTTGGCTGAGCCAATTTCAAAGCCAGTTGTTACCATTTGGCTGGGAGTTGGGCTATTCAGGCAAGGTTATCCAGAGGAAGTGGCATTTAGAATGAGACTTCAGACTTAAACTGTGATTTGAATGACCAAATGTTGGTGAAGAAGGGTGCTGTAAGCAGAGGGAATAATATGAGACACAAGGCATGTACAGAAAACAGTGTCTGGTTCAGTCATTCAGTAACTGGAGGATGCATAAAGAATGTAATTTAAGTCAAGATTTTTGCAAATGATGGAGATTATGGATCTTGAGAGCCAAAGCAATAAAGGGAGTTGATAACTCAGAAAATCCTAATTGATTTTTCTTCACAGGGTCTTTGAGAGCAGTGGTTCACAAAGTGTGGTTCCTGCACCAGCATCACTTGTATCACTTGAGTACTTGTGAGAAATGCATGTTCTTGAGCCCTACTGGCCAAGGAGTGGGGACAGTGATCTGAGAGTCATTAGGTGTAGAGGAGTGTGAGTAGAAGTCCAATTGCAAAGGCTTAGGGAATGGGTGAGTCTTGAAATGAGGGGTCATGTAGAACAACAATGTTGGTGGTGGGAAAGAGAAAGCAAGAACACCTGTCTAAGAGGATGGGTATATAGATGGAATTACCTTGGTACTGTAGAGTAGTTGGGTTTGTTTGGTTGTGGTTTTTGTTTGTTTTTGTTTTTCAGACAAGAGAAAAGGAGATAAGTGGAATTAAAGAGAAATGAAGTTAAAGAGAACTATTGAGCAAACAGCTGAAAAACTGAAGGTGTTCTTATTAGGCTGTCTTAATCATTTAAGCAGAGAAGGCAATGGCAACCCACTCCAGTACTCTTGCCTGGAAAATCCCATGGGCGGAGGAGCCTGGTAGGCTGCAGTCCATGGGGTTGCTAGGAGTTGGACGCGACTGAGCGACTTCATTTTCACTTTTCACTTTCATACATTAGAGAAGGAAATGGGAACCCACTCCAGTGTTCTTGCCTGGAGAATCCCAGGGATGGGGGAGCCTGGTGGGCTGCCATCTATGGGGTCATACAGGGTCGGACACGACTGAAGTGACTTAGCAGCAGCAACAGTCTTTTAAGTCATCTTCCAAAGTCATGGAAGTTCAGTAGTGTCAGTCCTCTGTCTTTGTTCTTCTCCTTCAATAATATGTTGACTGTTCTTTTGCACTTCCATTTAAACTTTAGAATCTGTTTGCCATATTCATAAAATAACTTGCTTGGATTCTGATTAGAATTGCATTGAATCTATAGATCAAGTTGGAAAGAACCAACATCTTGGTTCATACTGAGTCTTCCTCACTGGAAAAGACTCTGATGCTGGGAGGGATTGGGGGCAGGAGGAGAAGGGGACGACAGAGAATGAGATGGCTGAATGGCATCACTGACTCAATGGACATAAGTTTGAGTTAACTCTGGGAGTTGGTGATGGACAGAGAGGCCTGGCGTGCTGTGATTCATGGGGTTGCAAAGAGTTGGACATGGCTGAGTGACTGAACTGAGCTGAACTGATCCATGAACATGGAACATCTTTCCATTTCTCTAGGTCTTATTTGATTAAATTCATCAGTTTTGTATTTTTATCATTCTCTTCTTGTACATATTTTCTTAGATTTATACCTAAGTATTTCATTTTGGGGAGTGCTGATGCTGGGAAGGGGCGGGAGGAGACGGGGACGACAGAGAATGAGGTGGCTGGATGGCATCAGTGACTCAATGGACATGAGTTTGAGTGAACTCCGGGAGTTGGTGATGGACAGCGAGGCCTGGCGTGCTGTGATTCATGGGGTCGCAAAGAGACAGACATGACTGAGTGACTGAACTGAACTGAATTGAATGTAAATTTTATTTTGTTTTCAAATTCCACTTTTTCATTGCTGGTACGTAGGAAAGCAGTTGGCTTATGTATATAAACCTTGTATCCTGCAGTCTTGCTATAATCACTTAGTAGTTCTAGGAGTTACAGTGTTGTTCTTGTGTACTTTCTACATAGATGGTAAGTTCATCTGCAAACAAAAACAGTTTTATGTTTTTTATTCTCAATCGGTATACCTTTTATTTCCTTTTCTTGTCTTGTTGCATTAGCTAAGACTACAGGAGACGTAAGACATGTGGGTTCTATCCTTGGGTTGGGAAGATTCCCTGGAGGAGGGCATGGAACCCACTCCAGTATTCTTGCCTGGAGATCCCCATGGACAGAAGAGCCTGGGGGGCTACAGTCCGTAGGGTTGCATAGAGTTGAACACGGCTGAAGTGACTTAGCACACACACACACACTAGTAGGATGTTGAAAGTAATAAGAGGAGAATTCTTGCCTTGAGTTGATCTTAGTAGCAAAGCTAAGTTTTTCATCATCAAGTAATAACTGTAGGATTTCTATAGATGTTCTTTATCAAGTTGATGACCTTCCCCCTCTATTCCTACTTTGCTAAGAGTTTTTTTAATCAGAAATTGGTGGTGGATTTTGTCTTGTGTTTTTTCTGTATCTGTAATATGGTAATATGATTTTTCATGCCTGTTGATATGATGGATTTTATTCATTGATTTTTCAAATGTTGAACCAACCTTTCGTATCTAGGATAAATCCCACTTGCTCATGGTATATAATTCTCTGTATATATTATTGGATTTGACTTGCTAATATTTTTAAGCACTCATAACTAAGTTTAGGAGAAATACTGATCTCTAATCTCTACTGATCTCTGTCTTTAGTTTTGGTATTATGGCAATTTGGCCTTCACTGGTGGCTCAGATGGTAAAGAGTCTTCCTGCAATGCAGGAGACCTGGGTTCAATCCCTGGGTCAGGAAGATACCCCAGAGAAGGAAATGGCAACTCACTCCATCATTCTTGCCTGGGAAATCCCACATATGGAGGAGCCTGGAAGACTATAGTCCATGCGATGGCAAAGAGTCAGACACAACTGAGCAGCTTCACTTTTTACTCTCTTCAAATGACTTAGGCTGTATCACTTTTGCTTCCATCTTCTGAATGAGATCGTAGAGAACTGGTAGAATTACTGCTTTAACTATTTTGTAGAATTCATCATGAATCTTTCTGGAATTGGTCCTTTATGATTTGGAAGATTATTAATTAGCAGTTCAATCTCTTGTAAAAAATATGTGTCTATTAAGATTGTTTGTTATGAGTTTTGGCAGATTTTGTATGTTTCGAGGAATTTGTTCATTTCATCTATTATGAAACTAGTGGACATGGATATGTTCATAGTACTTCCTTATTACTCTCTTAATAATACATACTAAGATGTAATGATTTTTCCTCTTTCATTTCTTTAAAAATATTTTTAATTGACATATAGTTGACATACAATATTACATAAAGTTTAGGTGTACTACATAGTGATTTGACATCTGTATACATTATGAAATGTTCACCACAAAAAGTCGAGAAATCATCCATCTCCATACAAATTATAACAATATTAACCGTATTCCTTATGCTAAATAATGTAACAATTCTTTCATTTTTGGTAGTGGTTTGTGCCATCTCTCTTATTTTCTTAGTTAGCCTGGCTAGAAACATAAAATTTACCGATCTTTTCAGAGAACTGATTTTTAATTTTATTGATTTTTTGCTACTGATTTTGTTTTCAATCCAGTTGGTTGATTCTGCTTTAATTTTTATTTATTTATTTGTTGTCTGCCTATTTTGAATTAAATTTGCTCTTCTTTTTCTGATTTCCTATGATGGAAGCTTAAACTATTGATTTTAGATATTCTTTTTTATATTACATATTATTTTCTTTTCTATACTAGATATTTGTATGATACTATAAATATTTATTATTGCATTAGTATATTTAGGCTCCCCAGGTGGCACGAGTGGTAAAGAACCCACCTGTGGATGCAGGAGATGCAAGAGATGTGGGTTTGATCCCTGGGTTGGGAAGATCCTGGGAAGGAGGGCGTGGCAACCCATTCCAATATTCTAACTGGATAATCCCATGGACAGAGTGGCGGGCTACAGTCTGTGGGGTTGCAGAGTGTCTGACACAACTGAAGTGACTTAGCACACACCCCCTTAGCTATATTAGATATTTCCTCTTTTCTGTAGCATTTAATGTTATAAATTTCCCTCTGCACTGCTTTTTCTACATACCACACAGTCTGATAAATTTCATTTTGATTTTCATTTGTTCAAAATATATTTAAGTTTCTCTTGAGATTTCTTTTTTAATCCATGTGCTGTTTAATGTCCAAATGTTTGGGGATTTTCCAGGTGTCTTTCTGTTCTTGATTTCTGGTTTAATTCCATTGTGGTCTGAGAACATACATTATATGAGATGCATTCTCTTAAATTCTTTATATTGTGTTTTATGCCCCATAATGTGATTTATCTTGGTGAATGTAATTTTCTCACTTCTGTGTCTGTCCGTTTTTGATAGTGTATTGAAGTCTTCATATATAATAGTGGATTCATCTGTTTCTCTTTGCAGTTCTGTCAGTTTTTGCCTCATGTATTTTGATACGCTGCTGTTAGATAAATACACATTAAACATAGTTATATCTTTCTGAACTATTATTGTCCCATTTATCATTATATGGTACTCCTTTTATATCTGATAATTTCTCTTGCTTTGATATCTGCTCTGTGTAAAATTAGTTCCTCCAACTGCCTTTGATTAGTGTTAACATAGTATATTTTTTTACTTTTATCTATATGTGCCTTTATATTTAAAATGGGTCTATTTATTTAAAGTGAAATTAGTCAGGGAAAGGAAAATATCATATGATTTCACTTATACTTGAAATCTAAAAATGAAAAAAAATGAGCAAATATAGCAAAATAGAAATAGAGTCGTACATACAATGAAAAGGTAATTGCCAGATGGGTGGGAGTGTGGGGGATGAGAGAAATCAGTGAGAGAGGCTGAAATTTTTTGAAGTAGGTGAGCGAGACTAAAATTTGCAATATTCATTTTCAACTAGTCCAAATCACCTTTTAAAAAACAGTACTAGAATACTTCACAGGTAATGGAAGTATGTTATTATAACAAAATAAAGTTGACCCTTGAACAGGATGGGTGTAAGGGGTACCCACCCTCTGTGCAGTCAAAAAATATTCGCTCTATTTACCCATAGTCCCTCTGTATCTATGATTCTACATCATCTGATTCAACCACATGTGAAAGTTGTAGCACTGTAGTGTTTGCTATTGAAAATGATCTGGGTGTAAGTTCAAATCTGTGTTGTTCAAGGGCCAGTTGCATTTCCACTTCCTCCCTCTTGTCCCTTGTATTGTGGCTGCCATTTATTTTACTTATAGAGAAACATAAACATACATAATTGAATACAGTGTTGCCCTTATTATTTTGAGCACAATGCTGTCTGTTAGATCAATTAAGAATTTAAAAAATGAAATTTCTTATTTTACCTTTACTGTTCATTTTCTGGTACTCTTCATTTATGTAGATCAGAATTTCTGACTTAAATGATTTTCCTGACAAACTTTTAAAGGCGTTTATTGGAAACCTGATCTACTAACCTCAGATTCCCTTGATTATTCTTTGAGAGAGTCTTTACTTCTCACTTACCTTTGAAGGATGATTTCATAAGGTACAGAATTCTAGGTTGGTGGCTTTTTTCTTTCAACACTTGAAATGTTTCACTCCATTCTTTTTTGAATGTTTTCTGAAGAATGGTTGAAGATAGAAGAATAGGTGGATTTAGTTCTTTTCTTTGTTACTTTATAAGTAAGGTGTTTTTTTCCTCTTGCTTCTTTCAAGATTTTTTCTTTATCTCTGATTTTCTGTCATCTGAATATCATGTGCCTGTATTAGTTTTTTGGCATTTATTCTGCTTGATGTTCTATGAGCTTCCTGGACCTGTGATTTAGTTTTTGACATTGATTTGGAGACGTTCTCAGTCACTGTTGTCTCAAACATTTTTGTTCCTTTCTGTCTGTCTTCTCTTTCTGATATTTCCATTAGTGGCACACGATACCTTTTGTAACTGTCCCATAGTTTTTGGATATTCTGAATTTTTTCTTTCAGGCTTTTTTCTCCTTGCTTTTTGGTTTGGAGGTTTCTGTTGTCATATCCTCAGGCTCACAGACTTTTTTCCTTTGCCATGTTCTGTCTCCTGTACCTACCATAAGCATTCTTCATTTCTGTTACCATGTTGTGTTGTATTTTATCTCTTGCATTTCTTTTTGAATTTTATTAACATTTCCTCCTCTCTGTTTACAATACCTGTTCCTGCATGTTTTCTACTTGTTTCATTAGTGCTTTTAGCATATTGTTCATAGTTGTTTTAAATTCCCAGACTGATAATTGTAACATTTCTGGTATATCTGACTGGCTCTGATGCTTGCTCAGTGTCTTCACGCTGTGTTTTTTGCCTTTTAGTATATGTTGTAAGTTTTCATTGACAAATGACACTATATTCTAGATAAAAGAAACTCAAATAATTAGGCCTTCACTAGTGTCAGGTTTGGGGTAAAGGGAAGTGTTCTATTGCTCTATAATTGTGTCTCTTTTACTGAGACTGTGCCCTTGGGCTTCACAAGTGCTTCTCAGATTTTTCTCCCCCTTTAGGTGCAGTAGTACACTTGTGTGGGCTGGTGCTGAATATTTTCCTTTCTTTGATCAGTTAGGTTCTAAAAAAAAAAAAATTAGGTTCAGTTCTGGTAAAATAGTTTCTCGTGAAGGAGGCTTTGTTAAGAAAAACAGGATGTTCTGGAATATTATAAAATTGTTGTTTCTCACCTCTTGCTGAGGATATCAGAAGATATTTCTGTGTACTTCATTGTGAGATTAACTGTTGGCAGTGAGCTCTTGGAGGTAATACTTATAAAAGTGTGTGAGTCTTCCCTATGAATGGCTCCCTGGGTGTTTTTTACTCGCAGACTTTAACACACTGAGCCTCCAGCAATTTGTTTAGATTACCCTAGGGCTTCCCAGGTGACACTAGTGGTAAAGAACCTACCTGCCTGGGAGGGAAGTTTGGGAGGGTGGGGACATGGATTCACCTATGGCTGATTGTAGGGATTATATTCAGTAGAGTCAAGGGATTAGATCCAATAAACAAACTGCCTGAAGAACTATGGATGGAGGTTTGTGACATTGTATAGGAGGCAGTGATAAAGACCATCCCTAAGAAAAAGAAATGCAAAAAGGCAAATGGTTGTCTGAGGAGGCCTTACAAATAGCCATGAAAAGAAGAGTAGCAAGAGACAAAGGAGAAAAGAAAAAATACATGCATTTGAATGCAGAGTTCCAAAGAATAGCAAGGAGAGATAAGAAAACCTGCCTCAGTGATCAGTGCAAGGAAATAGAGGAAAACCATAGAATGGGAAAGACTAGAGAGCTCTTTAAGAAAAATAGATACCAAGGGAACATTTCATGCTAAGATGGGAACCATAAAGGAGAGAAATGGTAGGGACCTAACAGAAGCAGACGGAGAAGGCAATGGCAAGCCACTCCAGTACTCTTGCTTGGAAAATCCCGTGAACGGAGGAGCCTGGTAAGCTGCAGTCCATGGGGTCGCTACGAGTCGGACATGACTGAGCGACTTCACTTTCCCTTTTCACTTTCACACATTGGAGAGGGAAATGGCAACCCACTCCAGTGTTCTTGCCTGGAGAATCCCGGGGACGGTGGAGCCTGGTGGGCTGCCATCTGTGGGGTCGCACAGAGTCGGACACGACTGAAGCGACTTAGCAGCAGCAGCAGCAGCAACAGAAGCAGAAGATATTAAGAAGAGGTGGCAAGAATACACAGAAGAACTGTACAAAAAAGATCTGCACGACCAAGATAGTCACGATGGTGTGATCACTCACCTAGAGCCAGACATCCTAGAATGTGAAGTCAAGTGGGCCTTAGGAAGCATCACTACAAACAAAGCTAGTGGAGGTGATGGAATTTCAGTTGAGCCCTTTCAAGTCCTAAAAGATGATGCTGTAAAAGTGCTGCACTCAATGTGCCAGCAAATTTGGAAAACTCAGCAGTGGCCACAGGACTGGAAAAGGTCAGTCTTCATTCCAATCCCAAAGAAAGGCAATGCCAAAGAATGTTCAAACTACCGCACAATTGCAGTTATCTCACACGCTAGCAAAATATTGCTCAAAGTTCTCCAAACTAGGCTTCAAAAGTACATGAACCGTGAACTTCCAGATGTCCAAACTGGATTTGGAAAGCAGAGGAAACAGAGATCAAATTGCCAACATCCGCTGGATCATCAAAAAAACAAGAGAGTTTCTGAAAAACATCTGCTTTATTGACTACACCAAACCCTTTGATTGTGTGGATCACAACAAACTGTGGAAAATTCTTTAAGAGATGGGAATACTATACCTTCTTACCTGCCTCCTGAGAAATCTGTATGCAGGTCAAGAAGCAACAGTTAGAATTGGATATGGAACAACAGACTGGTTCCAAATAGGAAAATAGTACATCAAGGCAGTATACTGTCACCCTGATTATTTAACTTATATGCAGAGTACATCATGAGAAATGCTGGGCTGGATGAAGCACAAGCTGGAATCAAGATTGCTGGGAGAAATACCAATAACCTCAGTTATGCAGATGACAACACCCTTATGGCAGAAAGCAAAGAGGAACTAAAGAGCCTCTTGATGAAAGTGAAAGAGAAGAGTGAAAAACTGGCATCAAACTCAACATTCAGAAAACTAACATGATGGCATCTGGTCCTATTACTTCATGGCAAATAGATGGGGAAACAGTGGAAATAGTGAGAGACTTTATTTTTGGGGGCTCCAAAATCATGCAGATGGTGACTGCAGCCATGAAATTAAAAAACGCTTACTCCTTGGAAGAAAAGTTGTGACCAACCTTGACAGCATATTAAAAAGCAGAGACATAACTTTGCCAACAAAGGTCCATCTAGTCAAAGCTATGGTTTTTCCAGTTGTCACGTATGGATGTGAGAGTTGGACTATAAAGAAAGCTGAGCGCCAAAGAATTGATGCTTTTGAACTTTGGTTTCGGAGAAGACTCTTGAGAGTCTGTTAGAATGCAAAGAGATCCAACCAGTCAATCCTAAAGGAAATCAGTCCTGAATATACATTGGAAGGACTGAATTTGAAGCTGAAACTCCAATACTTTGGCCACCTGATGTGAAGAACCGACTCATTAGAAAAGACCCTAATGCTGGGAAAGATTGAAGGTGAGAGGAGAAGGGGACGACAGAGGATGAGATGGTTGGATGGCACCACCAAAGCGATGAACATGAGTTTGAGTAGCCTCCGGGAGTTGATGATGGACAGGAATCCTGGCACCCTGCAGTCCATGAGGTTGCAAAGAGTCAGACAGGACTTAAGTGACTGAACTAAACTTTACTGAATCCCATCATGAAGGCTCCAGTCTTGTGACAAAATCACCTCCAAGTCACCCTACCTCCTACTATTGTCACAGTGAGGGGTTAGGGTTTCAATATATGAATTTAGGAGAGATACAAATATTCAGCCCATTACACAGCAAAAAGATAAAATAATATTTTCTGCAGAAAAATGGTTCAATCTTCGTATTAAAGCACTTTGTACATAGAAATTACTTCAGTGTTGAGAAATCCTTTTACTCACTAGTCTCTTAATTTAGGCTTTTAATTCACAGAATCTGTACTTTAAATTTTATTCTCAGTGCATGAGTAATGTAGCAAGTATTTCACAAGTTTAACTTAAAATAGTAACTTTATTTTTTTAAATAAATTTATTCATTTTAATTGGAGGCTAATTACAATATTGTAGTGGTTTTGCCATACATTACCATGAATCTGCCACGGGTGTACATGTGTTCCCCATCCTGAACCCCCCTCCCGCCTCCCTCCCCAGCCCATCCCTCTGGGTCATGCCAGTGCACCAGCCCCGAGCACCCTGTCCCATGCATCGAACCTGGACTGGAGATCCATTTCACATATGATAATATACATATTTCAATGCCATTCTCCCAAATCATCCCACCCTCGACCTCTTCCACAGAGTCCAAAAGACTGTTCTATACATCTGTGTCTCTAAGAGTAACTTTAAAAAAGAAAGCTTATTTTTCTTTTCAGCCTCAAATAGTTTTTTCTTAAAAGCTTTTGATTTTTGCCTAAATTTTTAACAGCACTTTCCCCTCACTAGAATCTCTCTTTTCTTTTTCCTTTTCTTTTTCATCTCAAAGTATAGGCTAGGATTTTAATTTGGAGGTAGGTCATTCATGATAAACCTAGGTTTATCAAAATGCCTCAAATGACATATTGTATTTATTATAGTACTGGATAGTCCTGTGGTTAAATATATTTAATCAGACTTCAAGACCTAATCTGGATGAGTTTGTCTGCTTTCTGCATTTGTAATCTCTTTAAAATATTGAGATGCCAGAAACAATTCAAATAATATCAAGGGCTCAGGTCATAGCAGCATAAGCACCTAATATCTATTTGATTTTTTAAACACATATGACATTCTGTCTTGATAAAAACTGATGTGAAGTATTTGAATCATTCAGTTACTTATACCAATTTTGTGAAGAGCAGAGTCTCAAGAACTTATTACATTATGAATTATGTTAATAACAAACAGATCAATCAACATATAAAATTACAGTTATTGTAACTTTAGGGATCTAAATTTCATTTGATTTGACATTTGATTTATAGAGACTACAGGAAGATAAATGATAATTATAACAGTTTTCAATCTATTACAGTATTAAAAGTGGTGAATAAGACTCTGAGAAGAATGTACTGAAACTGTTCTTTCATGGTACAATGAAATTACAACTAGTACCAAATTCAACACTGTTTAACTCTCCACATAATGTTGTGATTTATCTTGATCCAAAATTATCAAAGAGGAGGTACATTGAAGTTACCAGAAAACATTGACTTAGAATTAGCATCTGTCTTAAAGGCTTATTTGCAGGAAATAAGCCTTATTCAATAGATCACTGAGAAGCCTTAAAACAAATCCCGGAAAAGAATTATTATGTGCCAAGTATATAAACAACAGAAGACTTTGTTAGGTATGAACCAATTAGGCATGTTGTTGAAAGCCATGTCTGACTTAATGCAATGCCAGCAGTTCAGCAATATAAGGAAACCAGAGAGATAGTTAAAACTGTATAGAGCTAAAGATTTACAAATTGTCCCTTAATCCAGTTTTATCCCAGTTTTATATTAAAAACTGGGATATAATCCAGTTTTATATTAAACCTAGATTTTCTAAACATTTAAATATTGTTTCTTAAGGAAAAATAATGTAGTCATGTGCCCTAATCATTAGAATCCTGGCTAATGATTTAAGAGTCTGAAGCTCAAGGAACTTATCATCAAAAGTTCTTGATATGACTTTAGAGCAGGTCACTTCCTGCTCTTGAATTTCCCTTCTCTTCTTTTTGCTCATGCCTCCCCTATACAAGGCATACTCAGATTGCTTCTACAGAGCTTTACTGTTGTGTTTGGAAAATCATCAAGTATGGTGAATGTGTTTGTACAAAGTGGGCTGATTCAGAAATAGAAGTGTGCATATGAAATTCGATAAGATTTTTAAATTGAATTGATCTTATGGTTAACCAAAATTGACTATATCCATAAATAAAATGTTTTTTATTTAGCACTTATGTGAAGGTGCTAAGAATTCAATAGAAAACAAGATAGATTACCCTGCCGTGTTGAACGTATATTCTTGGGGTGAACACAAGCAATAATCAAGAAAAGAATAAACAAAATAATTACCAATTGTGATCCATAGTATGAAGAACCTCAACACAGTGTTAATGTGTAACATTTTGTTTATCTGATTTCTGTTGTCTCAGAAGATAGGCATGTGTGCAAGTCCCATTATAGAGCTCTTATAATGGACAGAAAGACAATTGTATCACAGTTGTTTATCTGCTTACCCCAAAGACCTAGTTTACTTCCTAGGCCTTTCTGATTGGTATTTAATAGGTTAAAGGTTCCTAATTGGTATTCAATATGCTATTACTGTTGTGGATTTGTGTATGCTCTCAAGCATTTATTGTAGTCCCTAATTAGTTCTGATTTAGAAACTGTTACTAGTCTGTAATGAGATAAATATAGAAATTGAGAGTAAGAATTCAGAAATTCATGTTTTATTTTATACTTAGCTATGGATTGCAGAGAAGGCAAGGGCACCCAACTCCAGTACTCTTGCCTGGAAAATCCCATGGACTGAGGAGCCTGGTGGGCTGCAGCCCATGGGGTCGCTAAGAGTCGGACACGACTGATCTACTTCACTTTCAGGTTTCACTTTCATGCATTGGAGAAGGAAATGGCAATCCACTCCAGTGTTCTTGTCTGGAGACTCCCAGGGATGGGGAAGCCTGGTGGGCTGCTGTCTATGGGGTCACACAGAGTTGGACACAACTGAAGCAACTTAGCAGCAGCAGCAGCAGCAGCTATGGATTGGAAAGTAAAACACAAAATAAAATTAAAGTGTTTACCACAAATAGTGTAAAAAAGCATGATTCTACAAGACTGTTCAGCTCTCTTGTAAAAAGGCCACATGAGAAAAAAGAAATAGCAATAATGCAAGGGGAAAGAAAGAACTGTTGAGTGCCACTAAATTCTGAGCAGTTTATTCAGGGTTTCATTAATGACCTCGCTCAAAGCATCTTCCTCTAAGTGCTGGGTCTGAGCTGGCGTCACAACAGAGTCAGCTCCCTGTGGGCCACCTGAAGCACCTGCTGTCACCTTGCAGTGCATGGCCTTCTCAGTTCCATGCTGTGTTCTTACAGTCTTTAAGTAACAGGAATAGTTTTTTTTTTTCTTTCCCTTAATTTCCCTTTTGCTTCCTAAAATTCTGTTTTTGCCAATCAGAATGGATGGAAGAAGTTGATTTGACAACTGTCCAGGTACTTATCCACTGAGAAGTGGCAAGGCCCAACCTGTCTTTTGTGATAATGTGTAGCTCACTGAATTTATTCCCTCTTGTCAGGCCTGAACTTGACATTCACTTATTTTATTATGGACAGTATATGAATATTAGAACCCCTGTGGGTTTATTCGTCTTCAAGCATGTATTCACATTTGACTATATCAAGCTGTAGGTCTCTGCTTCTGGCCTGAGCCCATTCTCAAAAATTATGTGCTTTAAGACACTCTTTGTTTTCTTTAATGTGAAGTGGACCTTATTTTAACCTTTTTGCCATTAGTAAAAATCAGAGATAAATGAACTCAGCATCAGGGATTCAGTCCCTTATGGCCAGTTTCTATATTGTCTTCCAGAGTTGCTGTTTTCCAAATCAGTTTTAATCAGAATTGGAAGTATGCAAAAAGGTTTGAATTAATAAGTGAGACTTCCTGGATGATGATTAAAAAAAATGTTTTCCATGGGTTTTAAAAATTCATGTATAATATCAGATTGCATTTATGGTATTGTATCTGTGTGTCACAGGAGTAATTCCATCATTCTAATATTCTAGGTGGGCCTCTTGGGAAGAACTGGATCAGGGAAGAGTACTTTGTTACTGGCTTTTTTGAGATTGCTGAATACCAAAGGAGAAATCCAAATAGATGGTGTGTCTTGGGATTCAATTACTTTGCAACAGTGGAGGAAGGCCTTTGGAGTCATACCACAGGTAAGCAATACAGAAAAACTTAACTAGTGAAAAAGTGACTAAGCACATTTTCCCCATTATTTGACACTTGAACTCAAAAAATTCACGTTTCCCTGCAAAATATATTCCCTTTGTATTGCTGTCTTTTTTTTCTGTTTTGCAGTCTTTTCACAGGGAGTAAAAATATTTCTAGAAGTTTGGAATTCTCTGACATACAGTTGTTGACATATTAATAACGTTGATAGCTTTTTCCAGAAGATATAAGCCACAGCAGGAACATGGGGATTTTGTACTTAGCAACTTTTTTTATTCCTGCCTCAGTGGTCCCCAAGTTAGCAATCACAGCAGATTGAGAAATGTTTTGCAAGATGTAAAATATGCTGCTGAAATAACAAACTCTTGGAAGCATTACATAGTGGAGTTGAAAATTAGAAAGTGTAATGATTGTTTTTTGTTCTTTGAATAGAATGAACCATGTCAGATTAATCTGTAGCTTTTTTAAAAAATGTCACTCTTTGATTTGGGTTACAAAGGATCTTCAGCCTCACTGGTTTAGTATCATTCTATCTGTGTTATTGTGCAAAAGGGCTTTTTAATTATGCAAGAAATAGCAATAGTTCCATTTTTCAATGACCTTAATGGAAACCAAGAAATGCCTTTACTGGGACCAAGTCTGAAAGGCATGAACTGTATATCTTCTAGTATTTGTTCTCATCTCTATGGATATAGTCTCTGTTTTATGATCTCTTTGTATTAATGGGCACTAAGTCCATTCCACTACCATGGTTCTAACAATTCTCTGCTTTTAACACAAAATTAAAATGCCAGGGGCATCTCTGTGTAGATGGACTACAAATCTAACCTGAGAAAATGGCTTGTATTTCCTGATAGATTACCTCTGTGGAACATTTGCCCCTTTCATCTAATGAGGCACTAAATATTGTAACTGCTAGACAGATGCTTTTAATTCATTTGTCTAGACTTTGTCATGGTGCCAGAAGCTTCATCATGGATGAACTTTTAAAAACCGGTATTGTTTCTTCAGGAAAAAAAGAGGGATTGTTAGTGGGTGTGAAGATAAAGAAACACTGGGAATACAAGTATCCCGTGGTGACAGCATTAAGCAAGATAACAATGTTGAAGAGCTGGGGATAGAATCTGGTTGTCTAAGAAGCACTGCCATTCAATTGACTCTCTGTTTTCTGATCCCATTTTAAACTACAATAGTGAAGCTTTTGTTCTTTTTTGTTGTTCTTGTTTATACAGATCTGCTCATTAGAGTAATCAAAGCTCTAAGAAATAATTTCAGTTTCATTGGGGATCCTTTTGTTTATCTTACTTGTGATAGAGAGATTTTTGTTTTACTGTATGTTCTAAATAGAACCTAAATAGGGCTTCCCAGGTGGGGCAGTAGTAAAGAATCCGCCTGCCAATGCAGGGGTCGAAAGTGATGCAAGTTCCATCCCTAGGCTGGGAGGATCCCCTGGAGAAGGAAATAACAAACCTCTCCAGTTTTCTTGCCTAGGAAATCCCGTGGACAGAGGAGCCTGGCAGGCCCCTGTTCATGGGACCACAAAGAGCTGGGCATGACTGAGTTACTGAGCATGCACATGTTCTATTTAGGAACCCAAATATGTAAAGCATGGAGGAAAACCAAGTAGGCTAGAGTTATGAAAATTTTCTATCTTGACTTCTGTCAACATGAATCTTCCAAACTTCTTTTTTCCCTCTTCCATGGCATCAAGTTTTATTATAAATTAAACAAGAAATACTTTAAGCTATACCTTTATAAATGTGTGATCATGCTAATAATAAATGTTTCTCATTATACATGTATACAACCCTGGTTTCTGGGACAGTCTTCCGGTATCTCAAGGATGTCTGTAAGACAGAAAGTATTATTTCTTCTATAGTAACATCTTGAGAATGATAAATGAATGCCCAAGAGAGAAAGAGGGCAAACTCCTCAGACCTTTCTAACATTTAAATTAAGAGATGCTTTTATTTTCCCAACTTTCCTTTAAAAGTTCAAATTAAGTAATTTTTTTTCTTTCCTAGAGTTTGATCTTTAAAAAGTGGCAAGAAGATATTAAAAATCCAGGAAGTATTTTTCTTTGCTTTTTCATCTTTTTTTTTTTCCCTTCTGTCTTCCTGATCTTGCAAGACCATAGTTCCCCAAGACCTCTGACACTTGAGATATCAGAGATCTCTAGATCAGTAAGTCACTTGTTTCCAGGTACATGAAACAAGAAACTTTGAACAGGAAACTTTCCTCTCCCTCAAAGAGATCCTGAGACATCAGCTGTGGAATCACAAGATGTCTTTAGTTTTTGCAAGTTCTTACTCTGTGTGTGTGTGTGTTCTTTCCTCCTGTAGCTAGAAATCTTAGAAAAGGTACCAGTGTGGAAAACAGTACATTGTGTACATTTTGAGGTGGTGCCTTCTTGAATTTGTTCTACTTTACCTCGAAGCTCTGAGAGCATGAAGAGGAGATAAAGAGGCCTATTGTCAGAGTCCCATTGACTTAGCCAGTTGAATACCAAGACTTAAAATTGTTCATTTGCCTTGAACCTTGTTAATCACTTAATTCAAGAAAAGCAGAAAAATAAGTTTAGTGTTAGAGCTTCAAATACAAATTTGAAAGGCTGCAAACTATTATTAGGGGATGACTCGGCCTATTCCTTCAGTGAGACTCTTTGATCTGAAAGTGATCTGTACCGACACAGTGTAGTGTCTTTTGCTGTGAGGGCTATCAGATAGGGTCAAATAATGTATCTGTAGAGCTGAACAATGATATTGTATGTGCAACACTTCTCATTCAATTTCACAGTAATTAACAATTTAATACTTAGTTACTAAACAACTTCCACATGCTTTAAATGATAATAAGTACCATGGGTTCTGTACTTAAGGTATAAGATATTGAGGTGTCAGTCCAGCCCATGAGCATTCAGTGAGAACTCCTTGCTTTAAGTCAGGGATCAGAGGAATAAGCCAAAATGATAAATAGAGACAATTAAGTGTAGTGGTGAACAATGAGAGAATCATTCACATGATGAGAGAGAATCCAGCTCCAAGCTCTGTCATGGCTGCTTCCACCACAAACTGTATCCTTCCATCTTTTGCTCCCACTGCTGTGCTTTTCTCATCTTCTTAAATTCTCTATTGCACACAAAGTAAACTTTTTATGGCACCATTCCAGCTCTGTGCTTTGTCAAGTCAAAAACCTTTTAGAACACCCCTTTCTTCACGGATAATGTACAGATTTTTCCATTTGTGGTTTAGGTTCCTGATAATCTGGTTTCAACAACCTTTCTAGTCAGATCCACCACTCGTCACACCTGGCACTTTTAAGTTTCAGTCAAGCTGGACTTACTGTTCCATGGGAGATACCTCAATTTTTTCGCTTATTCCTCTCTCCCTGCATTTCCTCTGTCTGAGATGATCTTTCTTCAGTTGAGTCACTCTGGCATCTCAGAGGTTAACTCTGCCAGGTAGCCTTTTCTAACTCCTTCCCTTCTCCCTTTAAGCCTGACTCTAACCCCAACTCTCCACTCCCACATCCCAGTCCCAAGTGGGACGAGAACTTTGTTTATAAATCTCTCCTGGCACTTCTCTGTGTCTTATATTGGAATTATTTATGTATTTATTTAATTTCCACCCAGTATTGTAAACACTTTGTAGACATGCTAGTTAAGGAAGCAGATTTAAACATGAAGTCATCAACAATCAGAAGATTAGCAAGAAGGCTGTAGTAGAAACGCAAAATAAAACACAGATTTTTTTTCCTCTTACTGTTTTTTCTATCTCTTATATAGCACATACAACAGCTTGCATATAGGAATTCATTACACATATTTTTTGGCTGAGTCATGAAATGCTTGCTCTCATTCCCAACAGGTTGTGGTTCTGCCAGTATCTGTATTTTACTAGTATTATAATCTTTGGCAAGTTATTTAATTTCTCTAAGCCTCAATTTCCTTGTCTGTAAAATAGGTATAATGGTAGTACCTACTTTATTGGGGTTTTATGAGGATTCAATGAGTAAAGGGATAAATAAGTTGAAGCACTTAAACTACTTCCTGGCATGTGTTGAGTGTAATACAATACACTCTTGTTCTAGTTGTTACTTTATAGTTCCTTGAGAATAGGGATCATGTCTCTTTCATTTCTATATTGGAAAGGAAGTGAATGAATGAGTATTGACAGTTTCACAGAGAAGATGATGATGAAAGTGGGCCTTAACGGGTCATAAAATGTCTTGGTTTTAGAAAGGTTGGGGGCAGGGAATTGTGGAGAGGATATTCCAGGATACCAGAGAGGCATTTTATAAGCCACTACAGAGATGAAAACTAGAATAAGAATTGGGGGACAATAGGCAGAGAAGACCATCTGTTAGGAAGCATTAGGAGAAAGAGGGAGACTTGATTCATACTAAAGTGGTCTAGTGAGGAGTGGGTTGAGCCTTCTTGAGCTGGGAGGTAGGTGGTAAAGGGCAGCAGAAGAGTATGCCATGCTAGCAGCTTGTGGACAGTGGAATTCAGTAGGCAGGACAGGGAGCAGGGAGATGGGCTCAGAAACTCCCTAGCTGTGATGTGTAAGAGCCTGAACTAAAGTGAATAGGATGTAGGGCATTGGGCGTGGAGTGCTGAATTTAATGGAGAAAAGGAAAATGACTGGTGTGGGTATTAGTACAACACAATTGTCCTGTTTCTGAGCCTAAAAATTGGAAATTTATGGTAATTTAGTCAGATCTGGAAAACATGGTTTGGTGTTATTTCTAAAAGTGTATATTAAAACATTGTAATGTAAAATGTGAAAAATGACTTTATAGAAACATAATTTGAACATGTTACAGTCATTTATATACAAATAAATGATTTGTACATCAAAATTGTAGTTATTTTTATCAACCTTAAACACTTTTGACTAATAAAATTCACCTAGTTTTTTTTACTCGATGTTCCTAAAAGTAAAGCAGCATTTATTTTTTAGACATTCTGTAATGACACCTTAGGATCTTGATTTGTTCAAGATTTTAATTGCACAGATTTAACTTATAATGGAGTTTTGCAAACATTGCCAAAAGGTGAGATCACAGACACAGTGATGCTTATAAGTATTCGGGTCACATTTTAATAAAACTATATACAGTCTTTGTACATAAGTATATATATACACATATATATGTATGAAGGTATATATATATATAGTATATAACATATTTTATATATTAAAATATATGTACGCTTCCCAGTTTTGTGCTTGTGGTAAAGAACCTGCCTGTCAATTCAGGATATGTGAGAGTCTCAGGTTTGATTCCTAAGTCAGGAAGATTCCCTGAAGGAGGGCATGTCAACCCACTCTGGTATTCTTGCCTGGAGAATCCCTTGGATAGAGGAGTCTGATGGGCTGTAGTCCATAGGGTCACATAGAGTCAGACATGGCTGAAGTGACTTCACATGCTATACATATACATATTTCCCTTCTGAGCCAAAACAAAACAATACTATTCTTAAAGATAAGTCATTCCTCCCACTTATTTAATTTATCCTACATTTAGTAACCACAGAAGCCAGATCCTTTTTTGTTTTTCATCTGACATCCAAGACTAAAGCATGATATCTGTTGCTGTGATGCGTGACCAGCTCCGAGCATTCCACCCAGGCTTGCCATCTCCAGTTGAGTGGTTGAGGAGTGAGCTTCAGGGAAGAGATAAGTCAGGTGGTGAACGATGGTGCTCTCTTTGTTCTTCCTTGAGTCCCAAGCATTGCTCTTTGTAGTGTACATACATGACATTAAATAAACATCAAATATTTGTACATTCTGATTTTCCTACTAGTGAACATTTTCTTGAAAGAGAAGCAGCAGATCATTGTGATTTATAGTTTCAGGGTTTGTTTTTTTTTTTTGCTGCACAATCAGACTGTGCCAACTTGGTCAAACCATATAACTTCTCAGGATCCGGCTGTTTCATTCATACACCGGGGAAAGGACATACGTGACCTCCAAGGGCATCTCACCTTTAGAGATGAGTTTGTAGAAACACAAATTTCAGTAGTATAGAAAACAATAAGATACCCACTGGCACTCCTCAGAAAACAAGTGAGTGCCAGACACTGTAAGATGAGAATGGCATGTTTGATTAACTGTGTGAAATTGAATTCCGACTGAACCACTTTAATTTTTCTTTAAAGTTAAAATGAAAGTATTGATACTTTTTTATGCTAGACTATAAACTGTAAACAAAAGACCTATAGAATTTGTCATGTCACATCATGTTTAGTTGCTTTAGTCGTGTCCAGCTCTTTACGATCCTATGGACTGTAGCCCTTCAGGTTCATCTGTCCATGGGATTCTCTAGGCAAGAATCCTGGAGTGGGTTGCCATGCCCTCCTCCAGGGATATACCATGCCCTCCTCTTCCAGGGATCGAGCCCAGGTCTCCCACGTTGAATGCAGATTCTTTACCACCTGAGTCACTAGGGAAGCATGGTATCAAACCCACTACATCTAAAACTTTTGGATGTCTGAAAGTGAAAAGTGAAAGTGTTAGTCACTCAGTTGTGTCTGACTCTTTGCGACCCTGTGGACAGTAGCCCGCCAGTCTCTCCTGTCCATGGAATTCTTCAGGCAAGAATACTGGAGTGGGTAGCCTTTCTCTTCTCCAGGAGTTCTTTCCAACCCAGGGATCAAACCCAAGTCTCCTGCACTGCAAGCAGATTCTTTACCAACTGAGCCACCAAGTCTTAGTATAGCTTCAACAAATAACTTTCTTCCTTCATAATTTTGAATATGTATCTATTTTGCATAAAATTAATTAACACATGTAAATTATCAGGCTACTGTGAAAAAAGGTGTACCTTTTCTCAAGCTGTTACAAAGAAACATTAAAGCTTTAACGGGCTGTTATTATTATTCATTTAAAGACACTGGGTTTTGGTAGCTATTCTTCCATAAGGAAGAAAAATAATATTTGCTGAACTCTATTGATATTTTCATAGTTTTATTTCTTATGTTCCCATCAGCCCATTTATTTATTCAGACAATATTTACTGAGCATACACAGTGTAAGGCCTGTGTGCTAATGACGGGTTACACAGCAGTTATGGTCTAGTAGAAGAGTAAGACATTAAAAACAAAATGCTCATAATGCATGTTTAATTTTATTAATAATATTCACTGTATGCTGTGAAAGTAAAGTATAGGTATTATGATGTCCTATATTGAGGGACCTTATTTGGTTTTAAGAATCAAGAGAGATTCTCTGAGGAAGTGACATTGAACTTGAGACCTGAAAAATACAGTTGGCCATAAGAAGAAGACAGGAGATGAGATTCCCATGCAGGAAGGATAGAACATGTGAAGTGAACTGAGGAATTGAAAGAAAGCCAGGTGGCTGGAGTGAAAAAGGGAGTGGAGAAGACAGGGGCACTAGATGAGCCAGACAGAGTGAAAGAGGTTGCACAATGGTGGATCTGTAGGTCATCTTAAGGGTCTTACATTTTGCCCTGAATGTAATGGAAAACCATTGAAGGTTTTTTTTTTTTAATTTAAAAAAATGTTTATTTTTGACCCTGTTGGGTCTTGGTTATTGCATTCAGGCTTTCTCTAGTTGCAGTGAGTGGAGGCTACTCCACTCTTGCTGTTCATGGGCTTCTCATTGAGGTGGCTTCTCTTGTTGCAGAGCACAGGAGCAAGGGAATGCAGGCTTCAGTAGTTCCGTATGTGGGCTCAGTAGTTGTAGCGCACAGGCTTATTTTCCCCGAGGGATCTTCCTGGACCAGGGATCGAACCCATGTCCCCTGCACTGGCAGACAGAGTCCTAACCACTGAACTACCAGGGAAGTCCCCACTGAAGGTTTTTTAAAAAAGGTTAACGACAAGATCTAATTTATATTGATGGGGATTTCTTTGGTTTCTAAAGAAAGGAAATAGGAGGTTCTTACAGTGTTCAGAGAAAGATGCTGGTAGCTTGAAATGTGGTAGCCGAAGTGATAGAGAAATAAATGGCTTTGAGATATATTGGGTGAACAATCCACAGGACTGATGATTAATTCCTTTTGTGATTATCAGGGAGAAAGATAAGTCATGCATAACTCTAAATTTTGTGGATTGATAAAATCAAGGGCTTCTGTGATGGCTCAAATTGTTAAAACTCCACCTGCAATGTGGGAGACCTGAGTTCTGTCCCTGGGTTGGGAAGATCCGCTGGAGAAGGGACCAGCTACCCACTCCAATATTCTGGCATGGAGAATTCCATGGACAGAGGAGCCTGGAGGGCTACAGTCTAGTTCAGTTCAGTTCAATTGCTGAGTTATGTCCGACTCTTTGTGACCCCATGGATTGCAGCATGCCAGGCCTCCCTGTCCATCACCAACTCCCGGAAATACTCAAACTCATGTCCCATTGAGTCTGTGATACTATTCAATCATCTCATCCTCTGTCCTCCCCTTCTCCTCCTGCCTTCAATCTTTCCTGGCATCAGGGTCTTTTCCAATGAGTCATTTCTTCACATCAGGTGGCCAAAGTACTGGAGTTTCAGCTTCAACATCAGTCCTTCCAATGAATATTCAGGACTGATTTCCTTTAGGATGGACTGGTTGGATCTCCTTGCAGTCCAAGGGACTCTCAAGAGTCTTCTCCAACACCACAGTTCAAAAGCATCAATTCTTTGGCGCTCAACTTTCTTTATAGTCCAACTCTCACATCCATACATGACTACTGGAAAAACCATAGCTTTGACTAGATGGACCTTTGTTGGCAAAGTAGTGTCTCTGGTTTTTAATATGGTATCTAGGTTGGTCATAATTTTTATTCCAAGGGACTAGCACCTTTTAATTTCATGGCAGTCACCACCTGTAGTGATTTTGGAGCTCAAAAAAATAGTCTCTCATTGTTTCCCCATCTATTTACCATGAAGTGCAATGATCTTCATTTTCTGAATGTTGAGTTTTAAGCCAACTTTTTCACTCTCCTCCTTCACTTTCATCAAGAGACTCTTAAGTTTTTCTTTGCTTTCTGCCATAAGTGTGGTATCATCCGCATATCTGAGGTTATTGATATTTCTCACAGCAATCTTGATTCCAGCTTGTGCTTCATCCAGTCCAGCGTTTCTCATGATATACTCTGCATATAAGTTAAATAAACAGAATGACAGTATATAGCCTTGACGTACTCCTTTCCCGATTTGGAACCAGTCTGTTGTTCCATGTCCAGTTCTAACTGTTGCTTCCTGACCTGCATACAGGTTTCCCAAGAGGCAGGTCAGGTGGTCTGGTATTCCCATCTCTTTCAGAATTTTCCACAGTTTGTTGTGATCCACACAGTCAAAGGCTTTGGCATAGTCAATAAAGGAGAAGTAGATGTTTTTCTGGAACTCTTGCTTTTGGATGATCCAGTGGATGTTGGCAATTTGATCTCTGTTTCCTCTGCCTTTTCTAAATCCAGCTTGAACATCTTGAAGTTCATGGTTCACGTATTGTTGAAGCCTGGCTTGGAGAATTTTGCTATTACTTGGAGTAATTTTCCCATTACTTTGCTAGCGTGTGAAATAACAGCAATTGTGCAGTAGTTTGAACATTCTTTGGCATTGCTTATCATTGGGATTGGAATGAAAACTGACCTTTTCCAGTCCTGTGGCCACTGATGAATTTTCCAAATTTGCTGGCATATTGAGTACAGCACTTTCACAGCATCATCTTTCAGGATTTGAACTAGCTCAATTGGAATTCCATCACCTCCACTAGCTTTGTTCATATTGATGCTTCCTAAGGCCAGCTTGGGAGAAGGCAGTGGCACCCCACTCCAGTACTCTTGCCTGGAAAATGCCATGGATGGAGGAGCCTGGTAGGCTGCAGTCTGTGGGGTCGCTAAGGGTCAGACACGACTGAGCGACTTCACTTTCACTTTTCACTTTCATGCATTGGAGAAGGAAATGGCAACCCACTCCAGTGTTCCTGCCTGGAGAATCCCAGGGATGGGGGAGCCTGGTTGGCTGCCATCTATGGGGTCGCACAGAGTCGGCCACGACTGAAGTGACTTAGCAGCAGCAGCAGCAGCAAGGCCAACTTGACTTCACATTCAAGGATGTCTGGCTCTAGTTGAGTGATCACACCATCGTGATTATCTGGGTCGTGAAGATCTTTTTTGTACAGTTCTTCTGTGTATTCTTGCCACCTCTTCTTAATATCTTCTGCTTCTGTTAGGTCCCTACCATTTCTGTCCTTTATTGTGCCCATCTTTGCATGATATGTTCCCTTGGTATGTCTAATTTTCTTGAAGAGATCTCTAGTCTTTCCCATTCTATTGTTTTCCTCTATTTCTTTGCATTGATCACTGTTCTACAGTCCATGGGTTCACAAAGAGTCAGACATGAATGAGTGACTTTCATTTTCAAAATAAAGGTACTATCTGTCAAAATGAAAAAGCCCAGAGGTAGAGTAGATTTTAGAAAATCAAAAAATGTGACATCTTCCCCATTTTACAGTAACACTGAAACTTAAAAAGATTGGGTTCTTGTTCATAGGTACACTTGCTGGGTAAGAACTGCATTGTCACAGCATCTGCACAAGGCACCTTGCATTTAACAAACTTCTGTGTTTGCTTTGATGTTATAATACCGTCAGCCTCTACCTGTGGTCCTCCAGAATGTTGGCATTTTTCCATTTAGCCAAAGTAAAATTTCATATTGTGCTGTTCCATTGGATACATATGTCCCTGTGAAAGTTACAAGGACACTATAGCCCAAATAAAAGCCTTTGAATCAGGTCCTGCATAGGAAGAGAAAGCTAAACTCTCAATTCACAGTGTAGGTACTGAGCCTGTGGTTTGAGGGACAGATAGCAGTGCTTGAATTGACAACTGTGCTGCTGAGTGCTAATGGGCTCTTTATGGACCCACTGGGCTTCTTCTGCACAACTTTTAATCTTTCCTAAGCTCCAGACCAGGAATCAAAAATGGTCTGCCCAGGACTTGAGGAGTTTTGCTATGAATTTGAGGAGCACTCTAAAGGTTTGAATTCCAACTCTGCAACTACTAGCTCAGTAACCTTGGGCAAGTCACTTAACTTCTCCCAACTGTGATTTATTCATGAACATCAATAAGATCTGTCTCATTAAATTTATATGAAGATTAAAAGAGACAACACATTTAAAGAGTCTTATCTGGCCCGTAGTAAGCTGGCCATAGACTCTGTTGTAGCCTCTGAGTTCCTGGTAGAGATAACTTTAGTGAAGTGATCCATTGTCTGATACTTCGTAAACCCTTACAGTTGTTATTTCACATCTTTCTCAATAATGCTAGAAATTTTCATATGAAGAAAACATTAAAAGAAAGTATGTGAAAGACAGTAAATGCAAAATTCCATTGGCAAGCCTTTGAACTTTAGATACTAAATAAACCTGATTGCTTCAGTAATAAATTGACTGGCATTCTCAGAGCCACTTCTTATTTAATTCTCTTTACTTTATCAGAATCTCTCAATAGCATACATTGTCTGTTCTCTTTAGCTTATTTGGACATTACTTTCATTTGAGAGCTTGGAGGAGGATGTACAAAAATATATCCATCACCTCTTATGAGCTCATGAGTCATATATTGTCTCTTACGCTCACTTCTGTAAAGCAGTGGAAGCATCCCTTAGGAACTGATTTGATGCAAATTAAGAAATACCAGCATAATCTTGTTGCCTTCTGCAGAGGGATCCTGAGCTATTTGGCAACAATCTTATTCCTTATGCCATAAATTATGCCCCAGGGTAGGAGGTCTCAAATAGGACTATCCTTGAACTTGACTGTCATGGCAAGGCACAGACACCATTCATCTGGGGCCAGCTTACCTTCTGTAGTTCCTCACAGATCAGATGGGTGCTGAGCATTCTCTCTCAGTCTAAGGCAGCTAGTGAAAATTAAATATTCAAAAATTTAGTTAGCAGTTCTCCTGACTGTGTTATTAACCAAGGGCAAAAGAAAAAAGGTAAAGAAAAAAATTTTCTGAATGTTAATATCAAAATTATTTTTCAGTTCACCCATATATACAGAGAGAGACCTAAATATTATTATTGTTGTTGCATTTCCCAATGAGGCAGTGATTTTCTTAATTTTTTTTTATTCATATAGGCAGACTTAAGTAGACGGTGATGTAGCAAGCAAGGGTGATAGCTGTGCGGTGTTCCTTAACAGGAAATTAGATTGCCAGTTTGCCACCTCAGCACGATCCATCTCATCTGCCCCCTTTCCCTCTGTGACATGCAGTCAGATACACGAATATTTGACTGTCATTCTTTCACTGAATTCTAAGTTATAACTCTTTCCTGTGCCTGTCTAGGTACACGTGTACCTTGGTTTATAGACCATATGAACATATGTGTTTGAGTGTCTGTAAATTAATACAGTTCCAAAGTCCCTTAGGAGGCTAGGATTATGAAAGAAATCCAAGGAAAATACCGGAGCCAAATAAGAACTTTGTTCTAACAACTTCATTATAACTCATAAGCATAATTTTTTTTTGGCCACACTGCACAGTATGTGGAACATCCCTGACCAGTAATGAGACTCATATCCTCTGCTGTGGAAATACGGAGTCTTAACCACTGAACCACCAGGGAAATCCTCATAAGCATAATTTTTAACTTTATATTATATTTGCTTATAATAATATTGCTCTGAATAAAAAATTTTAATTTCCCACAGCTTAAAATGATCTCAATTTCTTTATCCTAAGGACATAGAAGTTAGATAAGTATTCACAAGGGATTTCAGATCTGGCTGTTAATATTTTATTTCTTTAAAAAAGATACCAAGCAAATATAAAAATTTTACAAATTAAAACTGCGTGGTAAGTGCATGGATGTTTTATTATTTTATTTTAAAATATTTTTTCTGTTAGGGATATTTCACAATAAAATAAGGGAAATATACAAAGATGTTTAGGTTATTCATGTTTTCCTCTTTTTTTGTTGTTATTATAGAAAGTATTTATCTTTTCTGGAACATTTAGAAAAAACTTGGATCCCTATGGACAGTGGAGTGATCAAGAAATATGGAAAGTTGCAGATGAGGTAAGGATGCTAACTGAAATGATTTTGGAAAGGGTTGCTCATATACACACAAGATTGGTTATCATAGCTAAGATCATTCTGTATACTTACCTTTGTGCATGTCGGTACACGTGTGTGTATAAATTTAAAATGGGAAACTCTAATACTCCTGGAGCACCCAACTCTTTGAATTAGACTTTTCCTCAGTGGCCAGTCAGGCTCCAGGGCCAGCATCACTTTGGCCTTCCTCCAGAATGTGCATCACTGAGACATGAACTAGGAGAGACCTAGACACCTACAGCTGCTGCTGCTGCTGCTGCGTCACTTCAGTCGTGTCCGACTCCGTGTGACCCCATAGACGGAAGCCCACCAGGCTCCCCCGTCCCTGGGATTCTCCAGGCAAGCACACTGGAGTGGGTTGCCATTTCCTTCTCCAATGTGTGAAAGTGAAAAGTGAAGTCGCTCAGTCGCGTCCGACCCTTAGCGACCCCACGGACTGCAGCCTACCAGGCTCCTCCATCCATGGGATTTTCTAGGCAAGAGTACTGGAGTGGCTTGCCATTGCCTTCTCCGAGACACCTACAGCACACCGGGGTTATTCACAGTCCAGAGACGCTTCTGTCCGTACCTTCTCATCTATTCCCCGTCTGGCTTCTGAAGGTTTCCCAGAACAAGAACACAGCTTTGCTTTGATGTGATACTCTTCTCGGGAAGCACAGGTTTAGCAAAAGGGCGGTGATCATTTTAGAGGAGCTACAGGTGGCTGCAGTCTTCTCTGAAAGTCACCAGGAGTCAACTGCCAGCGGTAGCGTTGGTCATGAGCATCTCCATGCAAAATATGATACTAAATGACCTAGATGTGGCATGCTGTATTCTGTGAGGTCATTAGTACACCATAGGAAGTACATGGTTTGAAATGAAATCTAAATTCCTAAATAACAACCTGTATCATAATGAAATAACAGCCTGTTTATAAGGAACAAGTGGTTCATTATACTTGAAGGTATTATATGGAGGAATTTAGAGTTGGTGAAGAGCTTGAGTGGAAATCTTGGTTTGCTTGATAGACACTCTAGCTGTTAACTAATAATTTCTGAAATACAGGCATCGTATATAAGAAAGGAGAAGATAAGTTGTTCTAGTTTATTAAACTTGAGGTTTATGTCCAAAGATCTGAATGGTGCCCAACTACAGTTATGGGACTTAAGAACGCTAGATGAAAGGCCTTCTTAGGGAACAACTTTATCCCACTGTTTCCAGCATATTTGGAAATCTTTTTATTCCAAATTTTCTTTCCTTGTCTGCCTCCCTTCAGATTGGATCTTGCCAGGAGCTTTGAAATGCCCATGAGTTTAAACACTTACTTATTGAATATCTAACCTTAACATGCCCCTAATAAAATGCACTTAGATTAACCGTCTTCATTATCAAAGTTTCCTTATTACTGAACAAACGGGCTTTAAAGGAAACATTAACTAAATTGCAAGTGACACATTTTAAGGTCTTTGATGTGACTTCAGAGAATGAACTATAGGAACACAATGTGGTGGGAGAGAAACTTTGAAAGGAAGACAGAAGACTTTATAAAATCTGCAAGTATTGCCAAGTCACAATAAAATTTACAGGAAATCAGGGTCATAAAAATAAAGTTTTTGAAGACATGGTTAAGATTTTAAATGCCAGTATAATGCAGAAATTTTACCTGTTTAGATTTTTTATTTGATCAGCTCATATTTAGGTATATATTTTTAAAATAATTTGCTGTTCATAAAGTTGCTGCTGCTGTCCTTGTATTAATGTCATATATTTGAGGAGAAATGATGAATTTTTGTTGAAGTAGCCTGAAAATAGAGTACAGACAAAGCAGCAAAAGCCCAGAGAAGCAGAAAATATATTGGCTTAAAAGTTATGGGGTCTAAGTTTAATCCTATGTGGTTGATCCTATGCTTTGCCCAAATAGGACCACTTGGGGATGTGACCATTACTTACCTGGACAGGAGACTGGGACGAAAGATGTCAACCAGGACTGGCCAGGGAAGACTGAGATTGAATGTCATCTCATCTGGTCCTCTCTGTGACCTTAGTGTGACTTGTTTCTCTAGAGGGAAATGGACTGAGTTACAGCAGAGATTTAAACACTTGAATCTTATCCCAAGAGCACCTTCTTTGTAATTCCCCTTTCCCTGAAAGGGAAATCAAAAGAACTCATGAAGACAATGTCAGGCCAAGAAATACTCTATTCCTACCTTGGATTTGGCCCTACACTCCAGTGTGGAACCTTTGCACTTCTGAACTGGATCATGTGAAGCCATGAGGAACATGCCTAGTTACAAGCTCTAAGACTTGGGAGCAAAACTGGTGGCCAAAGCAGCTCTTTTACCCTTTGTGCCCTAGGCCCAGACCTTCATCCTGGCATTGAACGGCTTATCGTTTGATGGATGAATTTAAAGCAAGTCCAAGGGAGAGAAAGAGTTTTTGTCTATGACCTGAAACTATGAAAGTCTAAATTCCCCACCCCTAAACCACTGAAGACCAGATAGCTTCTACCTAGGAGCCCTGACTACCAGCTGTGTAGACCAAGAGAATTTCAAAGGAGGCTGAATCTTGAGGGAGGAAAAAAAAAGTAGACCCCTAACATTGCTACTGCTGCTAAGTCACTTCAGTTGTGTCCGACTCTGTGTGACCCCATAGATGGAAGTCCACCAGGCTCCCCTGTCCCTGGGATTCTCCAGGCAAGAACACTGGAGTGGGTTGCCATTTCCTTCTCCAATGTGTGAAAGTGAAAAGTGAAAGTGAAGTCGCTCAGTCGTGTCCGACCCCTAGCAACCCCATGGACTGCAGCCTACCAGGCTCCTCCATCCATGGGATTTTTCAGGCAAGAGTACTGGAGTGGCTTGCCATTGCCTTCTCCGACCCCTAATATTGTGGACTAATAAATTGGTAGGGTTGCTATAAATTTTCAGGCCAGTATGTATAAGAGGTCCAGCCTAGGGCCTGGCAAGTAACAGTCAGTGAACATTAGCTATTATAGTCATGTTTTCATGTGGTCTTTACCTGGTCATCTTTTATATGTTGCTGTTTGACAGAATCCTATTTGTTGTCTTACTTTACTTACTCTTCCTGAAAACTATCAGGCATCTTCATAGCTCTAACTAATTCCTCTGTGCTGCTGACTCCTAAATCTGCCTGTTCCCAGAGCTCCCTCGCTGATGTTTCAGCGTGGACAGGCATCTTATGTCCATAAGTGAGTTTCTTAGCTGCACCACTCACACAGTTGTCCTGCATTTCCGGTCTCGGTGAATGGCATCACCAGCTTCTTGTTGCCCAAAGCCAAGACCTGGGGCTCATCCTTGACTCCCAATTTCTCCACCTGTCTCTACCTATTAAGTTCTGTCAACGGAGTTTCCTGCAAATATCTAGAGTATATTCACTTTTCTCTGTCCCCGTCTCACACCGCTCCTAATTCTTGTGTGGGTTTTTGAAATAGACCCCTTTCCAGTTTCTCTCTTACTGGCTCCTTACAGTTCATTCTGCCCTTTGCAGCCTTGCATCTGATTGCTTGTTTCTCCCCTTCTTATGGCTCCTTATTGCCTTTTAGGCAAAGTCCACACTGCTCATAGTTGATGTGATTTTGTCTCTGCCTGTCTCTAAACTTCTCCCCCACCCCCAACGCCCCTGCTTACCAGGATCCAGCTACACTGAATTTATTTGGTTCCTCTAAGGCACCTTGTGCTGTCTGTTCTGCAGAGGCTTTTTCACATGCTCTGTGGCTGGGACACCCTGCTAGCCCTTCACTACCTGCCCCTCCTCATCATTCAGGCCTCTACTTACACCTCACTTCTTCCCAGAAACCTGCCCTAATGCTCCAGGTATGAGGAGCCCCTCCTGGGTGTCTCCTGTACCTCCATGCCTGTCACAGCTTTCTCCACATGAGAGAGAGATTCGCCTCTTAACTTGTCCACTTCCCCCACATGCTTGTAAGTTCCTCGAGGGCAGGGATGAGTCTCTGTGGTGTTTCCAGTGCCTGGAGCAGTGTGGGGCATGTGGATGGTGTTCAGTAAATATGGACTGCCTGAATGAATGAAAGATTTGATTCGTTTATTTAAATGAAAAAAATAAATTGCTCATGTGTAGTGTGTCGTGAAGGCAGCCTTGTGATCCACACGGGTGTCACTGTTTGCCTTCTGGGGCTTGGCTGGGATGGGTGGCGGGTGCAGCTCCCTCCCTCGGTTTCTGGTTCACAGACTCTCCCCACAGTGAGGTGCCCTGATATTGTCTCATCTCAAGCTCCTTCACCACAGTCTCAGTGTTACTCAGTGTTATCCAAACTGATAGAATGGTTTTGGGATGGAGACTTTTTGGTAATTGTTTGCTCCTTAGATTGCTTCTAAAATAGTTTCTTTCTTTACACATCTATAGTCAGGTAAGCTATTTTAGAGAGCAAGCTAAATAGCAGAAATAGTGGCCTTTTAAGTTGAAAGTTTGTCCTGGAAAACCTGTAGAGTAGCAAAAGAAGTGTCTGAAGGAGTTGACAGAGTCTATCTTTGTAACTACCTTCCAATGGACTTCCCAGTCCAACTACGCTTCACTTTCCTTATTTTTTTTCTTTTTCATGTTTCCTTGTCACAAGAACAAACTCTTGCTCTATAATAACATTTCAGAGTGCAACAGTTGAAAAAATCAATACTTAGAAGAAAATGTCTGTTCCTTTTCAGACTATAACACATTTTTTAGTTTGATATATCACAAAATAAAATTTGTTCTGTGTAAATAGCAGTTTGGAAGTATGTATGATTTATTACTTCAACCACAAAAAGCTGGCAAATGCTTTTTTCCTAAAGTTCTTTATATCCACAAACTGTGGATGCTTTAAGTTATTTGCAATACTAAGTTGGAATGAAAATAATTAGAAATGTTGAGATTCCATATATTTAAAATTCACCTTAGTTTGGACAGACTAAGCTAAAGTTTATATTTGTTTTTAATCTATTGAAAAATGGTTTGTGGCAATAGTGCAGATAACATAGAATGTATATACACACACACACACTTATATATGTGCATATGCATGTATGTAAGTATAGTTATTTATTTTTAAAGAATTCTGCTGTTAAAGATCACTAAATTATATGATTTCTGTAGCAAGTTCCCTTTCAGTCTTTTTTTTTTTTTTTTTACAATAGCACTTTTCTCTTTGAGCAGTAATTTCCCACTTGTTAGTTTTCTCCCCATCTGAACCATGAGTTCCTTCAAGGCAGAGCCTGGTGTTATTCATCTTTGAATTCCCAGGTCTTCCATAGTACCTAGAATTTAATAAACTTCCATTAAGAGTCTATTAAGGAATCTATTACTAAGCACCAAAAAAAAAAAAATCACGAGGTTAATTTAAGTCATTGTTATTGGCACGTGGAGTTGGTAATAAGAGCTTTGTATCTTTTCAAAACTAATTACTAGTCTGTCTTGCTTCCTATTTTCTCTGTAAAGCCTATCACCATATCAGGCAGAAAATAGGTAATTAATAAGTTAAATATTCACTGACTTCAAATTTAAAGTTTTACTAACTTATGTTCACCTTTCTCTAGTGAATATGGTTTTAAAAGATTTTTACTATACTTGGTAGGGAGTTAAACAGTGAAATAGAAATGTGGCAAAGTGCACCCTAGATTGGCCTGCCTTTCCGTCACTCATTGCATAGTTTTGTTCTCTAAATATTAACAGTGCTATATATTTAGGTACTTGTTTACTGTGTTAAGAAGTTCCATTTGGGTAAAAACTACAAACTTCTGTTCAGCTCTTTATCACAGAAAAGTACAGAGTATAACTCACTAAAGTAGCTTTCCCAGTATGGGCTTAATAGATGAGTGTATGAGTGGTGTGAATCTAAAAAGGGAGACTACATACTGTGAAACATTCTTAGCAAAATCCTAACCCTGTTACTAGGGGCATGATGTAAATCATTAGTATTGTAATGCTTCCTGCTAACTTGCTTTCTACGGTAACTTACAAAGGGGAAATCTTACAAATCATGCTGTCATGCCTGTGAAGTGTTTCAGTGACCAGACCCATGACTCGGAATTCCCCAGGTTCTAACAATACTAATAGTTAGGTTGGATTAGGTGCTTACCCTGTGCTACACTCTGTGGCAAGATCTTTCCACAAATTATCTCATTTAATCCCCATTATAGTCTATCCTATTATTTTCTCCATATTTTCCCAGTGAGCTAGGTGAGACTTCCAGTAACACTCTTGACATCATCAGCAAAGGAGTGGTGGAGTGCAGACTGAAAGCTACTTGTGTGTTACTTCCAAGCTCTAGTATTTGATCAGTATTTTTCTTGATGCTTAATTTTACTTTTAAAAAATTCCCCAATATTTCTGAATAATCTGAAGGATATATTGACTTATAGTGTTAAAAAACTCCTTATTTTACACTTTTTAAAAAGAAGCTTTATAGAATTTTAAAAATGAGAAAACAGAGGTATGCAGATGAAGTGACTGGTCTTAAGTCATGGTCTATATTGGCAGAGCTAAACCTAGCACCATTTACCATTTGTCATTCTTCCTTAAGTTTGGATGTTTTAGAATCATTCATCAAAGCCGTGTTTGTCTTGTTTGGTCAGCATTCTAGGGGCTCAGTGCACATTTGCTGAACAAATGGATGGATGTGTTGAGGCTGGCGGTGAGTCCAGCAAGGGCACTGAGCACACGACTTTATGCTCAGGAAGCTGACAGTGTGACAAGCGAACTCGCACCCATGCTTCTGGGACTGTGTGCCTGACTGACCTAGAAGCTGATACAGGAGTATTTGGAAGGGTTCTGTTCTGTTCTGTCACTCAGTCGTGTCCGACTCTTTGCGACCCCATGGACTGTAGCCTACCAGGCTTCTCCGTCCATGGGATTCTCCAGGCAAGAATACTGGAGTGGGTTACCGTTTCCTTCTCCAGGGGATCTTCCCGACCCAGGGATCGAACCCGGGTCTCCCGCATTAGAGGCAGATGCTTTAACCTCTGAGCCACCAGGGTACTCCTTGCTAAGCTATGGCACAGACCTGAGAAGGTCAAGGTGTAGAGGGAGCTATAAGCTCTGTGTTCAGTGCTACTGGAAGTAAAGGTAGAGTGGGCTGGGTTCTGAGTGCCTTATCTGCCATGTGAGAGAGTTCAGTTATTCTGTCAGAACAGCCACTGTAGGTTTTAAAACAGAGGAAGGGTAGAGTCAAACCTCTATTTTAGAAGGGTTCTTGTGGGGTTTTAGGGTGACAAGTCAACTTGAGATCTATACTATGAAGTTTAAGAGATAATAATGGCCTGGATTCAGTTGTTATTCAGTTTGGGGTTAGTGAGAATGAATAAGATTAAAAAGTATTTGAAAGAGGCCTGGGGCTGGAGATAAAGGTGAAAAATCATTCGTTTATCAGTGGTAGTCGAGACCTTAAGAATGAATGAGATCTCAGAAGTATTTGGAGAGCTGGCAATGAGGAAAACTAATATTCATGGGACAGGAAGAGAGAGAGTTACCTACACATGATAATAGGAAGAAATGGTTGTAGAGGGTGTGGTTTCTCATAAGCCAAGGATTAGTTGTTTGAAGAAGGGGAAAAAATGTTCTGTGGTCTCAGGCAGTAGAGACAATAGATGCGCACTCATTGTTTAAGATTTCTAGATGACAAAAGGGTAAATATTAAATAACAGCTAAAGGAAAAGCTGGAGGCAAGTGAGGGGTTTGTTTTTGTTCTAAGAAGGGAGAGATGTAGCAGGTTCACAGGCTGAAGCCAATGAAAAGCGCAAGCTGAAGAGAGAAAAAACACAAGTTCTCCAGCTCCTCACTCAAGAGCCCTCATTCACATTCTCAGCTATTCAGATCCCAAATTAGCTTTATGTTTGAGTCTTTCAGAATGCCTCAGAGTAGTCCCCTTTGTCTAATTAATGTGTTTACATTCTCTGCCATCTCAGAAACTTTTCAAACATTGATGAATTCTCACAGAGTGAGGCTGCTTTAATGAGAAATCCAGTCAAGGAATATTGTCTACAATACATATCATGGGCACACAGTTAATATTTACTGAACAAACATGGTGATGTGGGCCATCTCTGACTTCATCACTGAACTCATGAGAGTCTGTCTTAGGCCATTATCTCTTTCTGCCTATATTATAGGTAGGTGGGAGCACATCTCATCTCCCAATACTAAATCTCAGACTTCCCAAGGACAGGATATAATAATTTATGTATCTCTTTAGCTCTCAAACACTCAGCAACACTTGGAAAAAATATGTATGCCAATTCACATTTATTTGAATAAGTGAAATGACGAGGCAAGATTTCATTTTTGTTTTATTTTGAAAGAATGGGTTTCTGTATCTCATTTGCACTTTCAACCTTTCTTTTCTATCTAGCTTAAAAAAAAGTCATTGATCCTAACAGAATTCTTATATTCTACCCTAATATCTAGGCACCTTTAAATCTCCAGTTATACACCACTAGTTTTTTTTGGGGGGGCGGGGGGAGGCTGTACTATGCAGCCTGCAAGATCTTAGTTCCCCAAACAGGGATTGAACTCATGCCCCCTGCAGTAGAAGGTTGGTTTCCTAACCACTGGACACTAGTGAATTCCCAATATATCACTATTTTACATCCAGTTACTTTTACTTCATAGTTTGATCACTTTCTTAAAGTCAGTTTTTTTTATTAATTAATTAATTTTAATTGGAGGCTAATTACTTTACAATATTGTAGTGGTTTTTGCCATACATTGACATGAATCAGCCATGGGTGTACATGTGTTCCCCATCCTGAACCCCCCTCCCACATCCCTCCCCATCCCATCCCTCAGTGGCTTGCCAGTTGATTTTTTTAGTGCTACATTTCATTTTCTATTATGGCAGAGCAGAGAATGAAAGGTGGCATAAAAGAGTCTGTTAGGATAGAGTAACTGCATTCTATGTATATTATCTTTTCTTTATCAATTGTTATATTATCGTGTTTTCAACTATGTTTGCTTATCTGTGCATGTCTTTATAAACCCTGAACTTTGCCAGTCATCATCTCTTTAAACCCTATTGCAGGACCTGGCACAGAATAGGAACTCATTGAAAATCTCATGAAAGACAAAGTGCAGAACTGAAATATTCTGTAGACCAGTGATTTAGAACTGCCCAGATTGTACAGTCTTTTGTTCAGTTAAAGCCAAGTAGCAAGACTCTTGCCTAGAAAACCCCATGGATGGAGGAGCCTGGTAGGCTGCAGTCCGTGGGGTCGCTAAGGGTCGGACACGACTGAGCGACTTCACTTTCACACATTGGAGAAGGAAATGGCAACCCACTCCAGTGCTCTTGCCTGGAGAATCCCAGGGATGGGGGAGCCTGGTGGGCTTCTGTCTATGGGGTCACACAGAGTCAGACACGACTGAAGTGACTTAGCAGCAGCAGCAGCAGCAAGAATGGTGGTGGTGGAGGGGAGTTGGTATGAAATTTAAACTTTTAGAATTCCTGTGTGTCTTTTCAGATTGTCAGCCTCTTAAATGTTTTTAACCCTGTAGTATGTGAACTATCCCTCCTAAGCACAGCGTCTTTCCTCTTTTCTGCAGGTTGGACTCAGATCTGTGATAGAGCAGTTTCCTGGAAAGCTCGATTTTGTCCTTGTGGATGGGGGTTGTGTTCTAAGCCATGGCCACAAGCAGTTGATGTGCTTGGCCCGATCTGTTCTCGGTAAAGCAAAGATCTTGCTGCTTGATGAACCCAGTGCTCATTTGGATCCAATGTGAGTTTCAGAATTCTGTCATTTACTAATATAGGGAGGAGAAAGAGTCATTGAGACCTACTTCATATTGACACAAATTTCCATCAGGCTGTCATGTCTGCAAGCCCACCACCCTTTAGATATAAAATAATTGCCCAATAGAAAAATTACTACTTGACATGAGTACAGGTACTTATTTCCCGTATGAGAGCTGTGTTTTCTCTTCTAAGTGTAATTTTAGAATTTCATACAAACTCTTCCCCCTTATCATCACATGGCGAAATATTTAGTTACACAGGTATAATTGAATCCTTATGGTTTTCCTTACTATCCCATTTATACCATAGGAAATATTTATAGCACGAAACAAAGAACTACTAGTGATTATACATAGTTAAAAACATATTTATTTGGGAAATTTTTTTCAAACTTTGTGAATTTTTTCCCCAAATATTTGTCCTATTTGTCTATGAAAACTTAGAATCTATGCCATGGTTGGAAACTTAATTGTAGCTGACTCTGTCTCTCAACATTATGTTAAAAGGATTCAAGAAAAGAGAAGTAGTTTAAAGAATTAAATTGATAGAACAATATGTCTGTTATCAAGGATAGAGACAGATTATTAATATTCTGTGGTGTTATATGTATATTTTTTTTCTAGAACGTACCAGATCATTCGAAGAACCCTAAAACAAGCATTTGCTGATTGCACAGTAATCCTCTCTGAACACAGGATAGAAGCAATGTTGGAATGTCAACGATTTTTGGTGAGTGTTTATGATTTACCTTAGATCTCATCTCTCCTTTGATTCTTGATAACAATCTTCAATGTGATCATTCCTGCAAGTCACAGTAATGTACAAGCTCTTCCTCATAACACATGTCACCCAACTATCCAGCTTTACTCAAAATACCTACCTGCCCAAGTTTCTCACTTTGATCTGAGCAACAAGGTGAGGTTGGAATTCAACAAATCTAAAATAACAGCTTATCACTAAGTTACATTAACAAATTAGAATATCTATACTTACGGAGTCTTTTATTTGGGAATTAAGTCATAAAAAAGACTAAGTCCCAATGCTTTCAGAAACTAAATCTCCCTTGGATGTGCTCCAGGCTAGGCCTGGATTGTCTTGCAATCTGATGTATGATTTCAATGCAGTTGGCAAAAGGTTTATTTCATTTTTTAGCCATTATGTGGAGCTCATCTTTGTGCCTCTCCCAACCACCTTCTCTTTGTGCTTTCAAGTGATGTGTACAAATTCCTTTGCGTTTAGTCAGAAGGAAACTCTGGGGATGATATATCGCATCATCTCTATAAAGAATTTTGAGGCTCCTTGAGGTAAATGCTTTTCTTAATGAAGGATAGTTATTACCATTATTATTACTAAGCTTCAAGTGATAAATTAGGAGGCTGACTCGCAATCTCTTGCCCAGCCGTGATCAGGTTCAGCTTGAACATGTGAAGGAGGCACAGTAAACTCATGCATGTGTGAGTCCCTAAGTCATGTCTGACTCTTTGTGACCCTATGCGCTGTAGCCCGCCAGGCTTCTCTGTCCATGGAATTTCTCAAGCAAGCATACTAGAATGGGTTGCCATTTCCTTCTCCAGGTTATCTTCCTGACCCAGGGATCAAACCTTGGGTCTCCTGTATAAGCGGGCAGTCTCCTGAATTGCAGGTGAATTCTTTACTGACTGAGCCACCAGGGAAGCCCAAACTCAGGCATACCCTGACCAACTCCAAATTATTAAGGTTTAAATCCACTGTTGAAGACATCCAACTCTTGATGGTGCAATGAACTTACACTCATTTTTAAGGTTAATACATAAGGGATCTAACATAAATAATTCTTGTTTTCAAAGCCCACTTAGTTCCTCTAAAGTTCTCTGAAGAAGCACATTGTTTAGTACCGTACCAATTAAAAAAAAAATCTTTCAGCTTCTAAGTAGAAAATTACAGTTAATATCACAAATGGTAGAAGCTCTATAAAGCAAAAGGACTCAGCAGTGAAATGAACAGTCCCCGACTGTTCAAACCATGAGCCTCTGGATGCTGTGTTCTTCCTGGCTTTCCTCCTCCTCTGCGCTGGTGCCGCTCTTGCCTTACTGTGGCCCGCCCTGCCTCCTTGTCCAAGATCTCACTAATGGCCACTTCCCTAGGTCATAGAGGAGAACAAGGTGCGGCAGTATGATTCGATCCAGAGGATGCTGAGTGAGAAGAGCCTCTTCCGGCAGGCCATCAGCCCCGCAGACCGCCTGAAGCTCTTGCCCCACCGGAACTCGAGCAGGCAGAGGTCTCGGTCCAACATTGCTGCTCTGAAGGAGGAGACAGAAGAAGAGGTGCAAGAAACAAAGCTTTAGAGAGCAGAACAAATGTTTGCCTGGGACGTTCACACATGGGAGTTGAAGGGAAAAAGTTTCTGCCTCAGAAAACAAGGGGGAATGATTTTTTTTTTTTTTTAAAAAAAAAGAAGGAAAAATTTGGGTAAGAGGAATTAAGGACACTCCCGTGGGTCTGTATCCATGGCTTCCTGGCAGTGGTCAAATTGTGTGACAGGTACTTCAAATCCTTGAAGATTTACCACTTGTGTTCGCCAGTCAGCCTTCCCTGAAGACTTTTCCCTTTGGTGGTCACTAAAAACGTGGCTATAAACATCAGCCAGATTAATTCTTCAGCTTACTGTTTAGTCAGACTTACTCATAGAGAAGAACTGTAATTAAAATATTTAGAGATACAATTAAGTAGTGCTAACTGGAACTTGAGTGGCTTGTATCAGTTTATATAACTTCTTCTCTACTCTCTCCATGATATTTAAAAGCACAGCTATATTGTCTATTAAGGATTCAGACAGTCCTATTTCCAAGCAAAGAATGGAATGCTGTGAGAGGCTCAAGACAGCACATCAAATATGCACCATGCAACATCTAAGTGTCAGGAGATACTAAGATCTTAGTGTCAGGAGACACAAAGTTCTGTCAGGAGACAGAACTTCCCAGTCCTGGAAATCAGGCTTAGTACCGTTCAGCAATACCCAAAACCAAATAATTTAGACAATCAGAAAACATCCCTTAATTGGGATATGGGCTGTTGACAGTCCCATGCAGGGAACAAAGATATAGCTCCCTTGATTTGGCAGTGAACGGTCCTGCTTCCAGAAAGTAGCAAACTTATGAGATGTCTGAACTGAAGGATGGCTGGGAAAATGCTTTAAGGCATATTGGTACAGGAAAACCCTTCATAACACAGAAGTTCCAGGTACAGAGTGTGCAGCCAGAAAGACTGTGGGCACTCCATGTAGATGTACATGAAATTCAAAGATCTAGGTACAGAGAGGGCAATGTGTGTTTTCAGGCTACCTGTGTGCACTTCATGCTGTACATACTGAGCGGGAGGAATAATGGGCACACTGAACACTGAAGAGTCAATCGTGAATTAGTTTTATATTCTGTTTTATAGTTTTGTGATGCAAATGAAATTTTCTCTAGGAAATATTTATTTTAATAATGTTTCAAACTCATATATAAATGGCTGTATTTTAAGAATGATTATATTATTAATTATATTTGTATAAAAGAATTTTTATATTTGAAATGTTGACTTTTTATGGCACTAGCTGTTTTTATAATACAGTACATTAAAACTGGGATGGGAGGAAACCTTGGGGGAATATTGAGGGGCTATTGACCAGGGTCTATGTATTATGTTGTTGCACACACTTGTGTGATTCCCAGCCCACATGCTGCTTCCATCTTAGATGCAGTTCTGAAAAAATGGTACCACAAAATCTGACCACCCCTATCAAGAATACACTGCCTTCTCAACTCCAAACTAACCATTAAGATTCATTCTATTTATTATGGTAAGGGAATATCATGTGTCAATAAAATCCATATATTTGTGTGAAACTTGGCTGTTTTCAGATGTGTTCATTAGTTGTGTCTCATTGATCTCTTACTTCAGTCTCTAAGGATCATGGAACACAGAATATTCATCTTTCTTTTAGATACAGCTTCTTGAGAATCCCAAGTGCAGTAAGATAGTCTGAAACATTATTTCTGTTTTTAAATTGTGGTGAAATATACATAACCTAAAATGTACTATTTTAAAACCATTTCTCAATGTAGAGTTCAGTAACTAAGTATGTTCACATTGTTGGAAATAATCATCATGATCCATTCACAGAAATGTTTTCATTTTGCAAAACTAAAGCTCTGTAACCATTAAACCTAACTTCCTATTTATCCTTTCCCTCAGCTCCTGGCAGCTACCATCCTATCTTTGGTCTCTCTGAATTTAATTACTCTGAGTACTTCATATGAGTGGAATCATTAGTATTTGTCATTTTATGACTGGCTTATTTCATTTAATGTCTTCAGGAGGGTTTGTCTTGTTGTAGCATATGTCAGATTTTAAAGGCTGTTCCGTTGTAGGTTACTGGGTTGGCCAAAAAGAAAAAAAACTTTCTTCAGTTTTAAGTAAAAATAAGACACATTTTTTCATTTTCACCAAGAACTTCATTGAACAGTGTATTCACCATTCGTTCCATTACCTTCTGCCATTTTTCAGACAACTTCATTATTCCATCTTCCTAAAACGTTTTATCTTTTTGAGCAAAGAACTATTCCAGGTACCTTTTACAGTCTTCCAGGGAGTTGAAATTTTTTTTCCATTAAGAGATTTGTATAAAGACAAAATAAATGGAAATCTGAAGATACAATGTCTGATGAATACAGTAAATGAATACAGATTTCCAGTCAAGCTGTAACAGTTTTTGTCTGGTTGTCAAAGGAACATTCAGCCTAGCATTATCCTGGTAGAAGAGTATGTGTTTTCTGTTGAATAATTCCAGATGCTTTACGTTGAATGCCGCTTTCAGTTTTTCTAATTGGGAGCAGTACCTGTTGGAATTAATAGTTTTGTTTTCCAAAGGAATTCATTATAGAAGACTCCCTTCCAATCCCTTCTTTGGTATCACCTTCTTTGGATGAAGACTGGCCTTTGTTGTGTTTGGTGTTGGTTCATTTTGCCCCATGATCCCTGCTGTTCCACATTATTGTACAGTATCCATTTTTCATCCCCCATCACAGATTGTTTTTATAAAAGGAATCTTTTGTTACATTTAAGTAGAGAATAGCATATGGAAATATGGGTGAGAAGCTTTTTTCACTTACGTGGGACCCAAACGTCAAAGTGATGAACACAACCCATCTGGTGCACAAGATTTTCAGTGCTTGATCTGAATATTCTGAGTATGTTGGCTGTCTCCTGTGTGGCATAACGTTGATCTCAGTGTCTTGATTTGATCACTGTCAGCTTCAACTGGTCTACCGAACTGTGGAGCGTCATCCAGCAAGAAATCTCCAGCCTGAAAACTTCACAAACCACTTCAGCCACGTTTGACCAGTCACGGCACTATCTCCATAGACTGCACTAATCTTTCTTTGTGTCTCAGTTGTGTTTTTTACCTTTCTTGAAATAATAAATCATAATATGCCAAAAATATTGCTTTTTTCTTCCATCTTCAATATTAAAATGACTACTCAAAAATTCACCAATTATGGTGTTTTTTTTTAATGCACACTGATATGACAGCTGAAGCAATACAATCTTAAATTTTTTTCCAAATGAAGTTAAGGACAACTAAGCATTACTAGAGAGCCAATTTATAGAAAAACCCAAACAAACTTTTTGGCCAACCCAATGCATATATATGACATTTTGCTTCTCCATACATTTGTCAATGGACCCTTAGGTTGCTTCCATCTTTTGATTATGTTGGATGATGCTTTTATGAACATGGTTGTACAAATATCTACTTAACGTCCCCACTTTCATGAATGAGGACACTTCTTTGCTTATTTCTGTTTTAAAATGTAGGCTTATAGAATAAAAATTAAATATAAAAATGTATATATATTCCATGAGAGTTCATTTATTTCTTTGAAAGTTTATTCAAAGAGCAGTAGTTATCTTTACTACTCTCATGACAAGTGAGCAAATCTCATCAAAGAAATAGCATTTCTACACTAGAACCTAGGTGGCTTTCTTTGTCCAAATCCCTGTTGTTCATTGACAAGGCTTCTTGGGGCCCCTTCTCTTCTTTGCAGAGTTTCATTTTGAAAGATGCAGGCGCCATTGTGTGGTAGATGGGCTGTAGATCCCTACTGAGTGCTATGGCCTCCAACTCTGTTTTCTTACTGGGAGAAAACAATTTTATTTTCACATGTGACCCCAAAAAGGCAGTGTCAGAGCATGCTCTATTCTAGTTTTTCAACTTCAGGTATTTAAATTAATAAACTTTATTTTTTAGTACACTTTTAAGCTCACAGGAAGATTGAGAAGAAAGTACAGAGAGTTCCTGTAACACCCGCCACCCTCCCTAGCCTTCCCCACTCTCAAATACTACACCAGAGTGGTACATTTGTTACACTCAACACATCATTATCACCCAAAATCCAGTGTTTATATTAAATTTCATTCTTGGTGAACCCTTATTTCTTCCTTCCTCCTTATTAAGCTCTGGTAACCACTGATCTTTTTATTCTTTCCATAGTTTTTCCTTTTCTTGAACGGTACATAATTGGAATCATACAGTGTGTAGCCTTTTTGGATTGACTTCTCTTACTTAGTAATTTGTATTTGTTTTCTCCTTCAGATATAAAAGCCATATCTTCTCATGGCTTGATATTTCATTTTGGTAAAGAATAATATTCTGTTGTCTAGATCTACCACCATTTACTTATCCATTCACCTAATGAAGGATATCTTGGTTGAGTCCAACTTCTGGCTATTATGAATAAGCATTCCTGTGCAGCTTTTTGTGTGGAAAGAACTTTTCAAGTCCTTTGGGTAAATACCAAGGATCTTGTGGTAAGAGTATATTTTATTTTGTGAGAAACCTTTAAACTGTTTTCCAAAATGGCTGTACCATTTTGGATTCCCACCAGTAATGAATAGGAATTCTTGTGTTTCTGAATCCTCACCAGCATTTGATGCTGTCAGTGTTTAGAAATTTGGCCATTCTAATAGATGTATACTTTTATCTTGTTTTTTAATTTGTATTTTCCTGATGACATATGATTTTGAAAATTTTCCGTATGGTTATTTGCTATCTGTGTATCTTCTTTGGTTTGATGTCTGTTCAGGTCTTTTGCACATTTGTAAATTGGGTTGTTCATGGGCTCACTGGTGAGTTTTAAGAGTTTTTTTTATATTGTGGATAACAGTCCTTTATCAGATGTGTCTTTGCAAATGTTTACCTTTATTTATTCATTCTCTGATGTTCTTCCTTTTTTTCATGTAGATCTGAGTTTCTGGCGTGTGTTTCTGAAGAACTTCTTTTAAAGTTTCTTTCAAGGTAGGTCTACTGGCAACAAATCCCTCAGTTTTTGCTTGTGTCACACAGTTTTCATTTCTCTTTTATTTTTGTGTTAATTTTGCAGGGTTTTGGGGTTTTTTGTCAATACTTTAAATGATAATATTTCATCCCACTCTTCTTGCCTGCATGGTTTCTGAGCAGTAATTCTTATTCTGAGCACATATGAGAGTCCCTTGGACTGCAAAGAGATCCAACCAGTCCATTCTAGAGGAAATCAATCCTGGGTGTTCATTGGAAGGACTGATGCTAAAACTGAAACTGCAATACTTTGGCCACCTCATGCGACGAGTTGACTCACTGGAAAAGACTCTGATGCTGGGAGGGATTGGGGGTGGGAGAAGAAGGGGACCACAGAGAATGAGATGGATGGATGGCATCACCGACTCGATGGACATGAGTTTGAGTGAACTCCGGGAGTTGGTGATGGACAGGGAGGCCTGGTGTGCTGTGATTCATGGGGTCGCAAAGAGTCAGACACAACTGAGCAACTGAACTGAACTGAAATGAATTCTTATCTTTTCTCCTTATAGGTATAGTGTATTTTCCTCTTCTTTCAATTTGTTTACTCCATGTTTGATTTTCTGCAGTTTGAATATGATGCGTAGGTGTGGGACTTTGGGGCAGCATCAATCCTGCTTGGTTTTCACTGAGCTTCCTGGATCTGCCCTTTGGTGTTAATTGGGGGGAATTTTTCCATTGTTATTGCTTCAAATATTTCTTTTATTCCTCTCTTTTTTCTTCTGGTATTCCTACTACAGATATATTGCACCTTATGTAGTTATCTCAAAGTTCTTGAATATTCAGGGTTTTTTTTCCTCTGTGTTTTTCAGTTTGGGAGGTTTCTATTGTGTTGTCAAGCTGAGAGATCTTATCTCAGCCACGTTCAGTCCATCAATGGCATTGTTCATTTCTGTTATATTGTTTTTTATTTCTGCATTTCCTTTTAATTGTTTATTAGAATCACTGCCTTTTTGGTTACATTATCTAATGTTTTTATTCATTCCTGGTCTGATAATTCCTGGCATATCTGACTCTAGTTCTGATACTTGTTCAGTCTCTTTAACTGTTTTTTGTTTTGTTTTGTTTTTGCCTTTTTGTATGCTTTGTGGTTTTTTGGGATATACTGGGGAAATGCTGAACATGATGTCCTGGGGCAAAGGAGCTGTGGTAAATAGGCTATTAGATACAACAGTAATATATAGGGGAAAACAAAAGTTCTGTAATCCTATGGTTTGGTTTCAGCCTTTTGATGATCCTGTACCCCTGGCCAGTGAACTTCACCAGTGCTTCTTAGCTATTTGTTCCCTCTCTTTAGTGGAGCAGGATTGCTAGAGTGGGTTGGAATTGGGTATTACTCTTCTCCAGATAGGGGTTTCCAACTCAGTAGTAAAGAATCTGCCTGCTAATGCAGGAGCTACAGGTTCAAACCCTGGGTGAGGAAGATCCCCTGGAGTAGGAAATAGCAACCCCCTCCAGTTTTCCTGCTGGTGTGATCCGATGGATGCAGGGGCTTGGCAGGCTGCAGTCCTTGGGGTCACAAAGAGTTGGATATGAATGAGTGCCTGAGCATGCTGCTGCTGCTGCTAAGTCACTTCAGTCGTGTCCGACTCTGTGTGACCCCATAGATGGCAGCCCACCAGGCTTCTCCGTCCCTGGGATTCTCCAGGCAAGAACCCTGGAATGGGTTGCCATTTCCTTCTCCAATGACTGAGCATGCACGTTTCCGCAGATAGGTTAAAACTCTGGTACAGTAGGTTCTTCTGAGGGCACGCCTTGATAAGAAAAACAGAATTCTCTAGAATTTTTTAAAATGATTACCTTCCTCCTCCCCCTGCTGGAAGCAAAAGGGAATTTTCATCTATCTTTATTGTGAGACCCTGTTAATGAGTTTTGGAAGCTAAAACTCATGAAAGTGTGGGTCTCTCTCCTCTGATGACTGAGTCTCCTTGAAGATTTTATCTCTCAGGCTTTCCTACAATGAGCCTCTAGAAACTCATCATTACAGGTCAGGTTTTCCTATCTCACCACTGATTCCTAAGAAAATTTCTGCTTGGTAGTTTCTACTTAGGTAAGTTGTGATCCTCTGTATATACCTATGGGTTTCCAAATTTTTAAGCTGTTTATACAAGTTTGTTATTGTTGTTATTGTTAAATTGCTAAGCCATGTACAGCTTTTTTGCAACCCCATTGACTGTAGCCCTCCAGGCTTGTTTGTCCATGAGATTTCCCAGACAAAAGTACTAGAGTGGGTTGCCATTTCCTTCTCCAGGGATCTTCCCGACCCAGGGATCAAACCCACATCTCTGACATTGGCAGTCAGATTCTTTGCCACTGAACTACCAGGGAAGCCCTTATACAAGTTTCAGTTCAGTTCAGTCGCTCAGTCATGTCTGACTATTTGCGACCCCATGAACCACAGCATGCCAGGCTTCCCTGTCCATCACCAACTCCCAGAGTTCACACAAACTCATGTCCATCGAGTCGGTGATGCCATCCAGCCATCTCATTCTATGTCGTCCCCATCTCCTCCCGCCCCCAATCCCTCCCAGCATCAGAGTCTTTTCCAGTGAGTCAACTCGTCGCATGAGGTGGCCAAAGTATTAGAGTTTCAGCTTTAGCATCAGTCCTTCCAATGAATACCCAGGATTGATCTCTAGAATGGACTAGTTGGATCTCCTTGCAGTCCAAGGGACTCTCAAGAGTCTTCTCCAGCACCACAGTTCAAAAGCATCAATTCTTCAGCAATCAGCTTTCTTCACAGTCCAAATCTCGCATCCATACATGACCACGGGAAAACCAATAGCCTTGACTAGACGGACCTTACTTGGCAAAGTAATGTCTCTGCTTTTTAATATGCTATCTAGGTTGGTCATAACTTTCCTTCCAAGGAGTAAGCGTCTTTTAATTTCCTGGCTGCAATCAGCATCTGCAGTGATTTTGGAGCTCAAAAAAAATAAAGTCTGACACTGTTTCCACTGTTTCCCCATCTATTTCCCATGAAGTGATGGGACCAGATGCCATGATCTTCGTTTTCTGAATGTTGAGCTTCAAGCCAACCTTTTCACTCTCTTCTTTCACTTTCATCAAGAGACTTTTGAGTTCCTCTTCACTTTCTGCCATAAGGGTGGTGTCATCTGCATATCTGAGGTTATTGATATTTCTCCCAGCAATCTTGATTCCAGCTTGTGCTTCTTCCAGCCCAGCGTTCCTCATGGTGTACTCTGCATAGAAGATAAATAAGCAGGGTGACAATATACAACCTTGACGTACTCCTTTTCCTATTTGGAACCAGTATGTTGTTCCATGTACAGTTCTGACTGTTGCTTCCTGACTTGCATACAGGTTCCTCAAGAGGCAGGTCAGGTGGTCTGGTATTTCATCTCTTTCAGAATTTTCCAGTTTATTGTGATCCACACAGTCAAAGGCTTTGGCATAGTCAATGAAGCAGAAATAGATGTTTTCCTGGAACTCTCTTGCTTTCTCCATGATCCAGCGGATGTTGGCAATTTGATCTCTGGTGCCTCTGCCTTTTCTAAAACCTGCTTGAACATCTGGAAGTTCACGGTTCACGTATTGCTGAAGCCTGGCTTGGAGAATTTTGAGCATGACTTTACTAGCGTGTGAGATGAGTGTGATTGTGTGGTAGTTTGAGCATTCTTTGGCATTGCCTTTCTTTGGGATTGGAATGAAGACTGATCTTTTCCAGTCCTATGGCCACTGCTTAGTTTTCCAAATTGCTGGCATATTGAGTGCAGCACTTTCACGGCATCATCATTCAAGATTTGAAATAGCTCAACTGGAATTCCTACACCTCTACTAGCTTTGTTCGTAGTGATGCTTTCTAAGGCCCATTTGACTTCACGTTCCAAAATGTCTGGCTCTAGGACAGTGATCACGTTATCGTGATTATCTTGGTCATGAAGATCTTTTTTGTACAGTTCTTCTGTGTATTCTTGCCACCTCTTCTTAATATCTTCTGCTTCTGTTAGGTCCATACCATTTCTGTCCTTTATCGATCCCATCTTTGCATGAAATGTTCCCTTGGAATCTCTGATTTTCTTGAAAAGATCTCTTGTTTTTCCTATTCTGTTGTTTTCCTCTATTTCTTTGCATTGATCGCTGAGGAAGGCTTTCTTATCTCTCCTTGCTATTCTTTGGAACTCTGCATTCAGATGCTTATATTTTTCCTTTTCTCCTTTGCTTTTTGCTTCTCTTCTTTTCACAGCTATTTGTAAGGCCTCCTCAGACAGCCATTTTGCTTTTTTGCATTTCTTTTCCATGGGGATGGTCTTGGTCCCTGTCTCCTGTACAATGTCACGAACCTCTGTCCAGAGTTCATCAGGCACTCTATCAGATCTAGTCCCTTAAATCTATTTCTCACTTCCACTGTATAATCATAAGGCATTTGATTTAGGTCATATCTGAGTGGTCTAGTGGTTTTCCCTACATTCTTCAATTTAAGTCTGAATTTTGCAATAAGGAGTTCATGATCTGAGCCAAGGTCCGCTCCTGGTCTTGTTTTCACTAACTGTATACAGCTTCTCCATCTTTGGCTGCAAAGAATATAATCCATCTGATTTCGGTGTTGACCATCTGGTGATGGCCATGTGTAGAGTCTTCTCTTGTGTTGTTGGAAGAGGGTGTTTGCTATGACCGGTGCATTCTCTTGGCAAAACTCTATTAGTCTTTGCCCTGCTCATTCTGTGCTCCAAGGCCAAATTTGCCTGTTACTTCAGGTGTTTCTTGACTTCCTACTTTTGCATTCCAGTCCCCTAGTTTGTAGTTATTGTTTTTCAGACTTTCAATCGTGTCCGACTCCTTGCAACACCATGGACTGCAGCACACCAGGCTTCCCTTCTCTTCACTGTCTCCCAGAGTTTGCTCAAACTCATGTTCATTGAGTCAGTGATGCCATTCAACCATCTCATCCTCTGTCATCCCCTTCTCCTCCTGCCCTCAATCTTTCCCAGCATTGGGGTCTTTTCCAGTGAGTTAGCTCTTCACGTCAGGTGGCCAAAGTATTGGAGCTTCTGCGTGAATTCATTCCTTTCAATGAGTATGCAGGGTTGATTTCCTTTAGGTTTGACTGGTTTGATATCCTTACTGTCCAAGGAAATCTTAAGGGTCTTCTCTAACACCACAGTTTGAAAATATCAGTTCTTCATTGGAGTAGGAACTTCTAAGTTCCTTACATACCAGATCTGAAACCAGAAGTCTTTCTAGTTCATTCTGAGTGAAAAACAAACAAAACTTTGCAAAGGTAGAAGCAGTCAAATACAAACGTGACAAAAAAAGCCCTAATTCGGAAGGCCCACTTTAAGAAGAAAAAGACTAAAACAAGAAGGGAAAATCAGTGTTATTCACCCAAGCTCTGTCATAACACTTGGCTTTTTCTCTTCTGTTTCATTCTCAAAATAAATTATTAAAAAATTATTTTGGCTACAGACGACCTACTTTTATCTATTTGTTTTCTGTATGTAAGTCTGGAGTACAGGCTTTCAGTTGTCCAAGCCTACACCCGTTCCCATCTGACTCACACTTTTAAGATTTATTTCTCAGACTTTTCACTTTGTTCTTCCTCATTGTGAGAAAAAAACTAAGGCTTGAAACAAGTGCATTTCCTTCCAACAACTAAAGACCTTCCAGGATTGGGTAATTGTAATGTAGTAGAGTGAAAGGCTAATAAAACCCCCAATGTAAATATTTTAGTAGTTTGCTAAAGAAAGAACCCTCAAATATTATGTAGAAGACAGTTTAGAATGAGGTTTAAAAAGCTCATTATAAAAACCTGTTTGACCTGTTAAAACAGGTGCAGACAATCACAATTCCCTATTAAAAGATACAATGAGAAAAACCTATAAATTCAAGACAAATGCATTGGCCATGAGAACTCCAAATCAGTAGATGGTGAATTATTAGCTGCTTCTAGTGTGCAGAGCCAAACAGACCCCAGTCGTTTTCTGTCAGTTGACAGGAAACTGGGGAATCAGTATCTGTGTACCTTCCCAGGGAAGGGAGACTTCTTGGCAGAAGTTTAGGGTGTATCCTTAATTCATTATAGTTTGAACACTCATTTGCTTTTTGAGATCTCACTTCCATTAATTGTAAAATGATGTAGTGCATTAAGAAATCTAGCTAAATTTTTAAAGTAAATATGCTAATACTGGCCTTTAATTTCATGTAGCAAAATTAATGTAGCAGTAATGATAAATAATTACTTGGATCAAAAGTTAAGACACAGTTTATATCTTCCATTCATCAAAGTACAAAATCGATACAGAAAGTACAGATTAACCTTCCACTAGTATTCCCTTGTCAACCCACTCCAGTACTCTTGCCTGGAAAAATCCGATGGAAGGAGCTTGGTGGCCTGCAGTCCATGGGGTCTCTAAGAGTTGGACATGACTGAGCGGCTTCACTTTCACTTTTCACTTTCATGCATTGGAGAAGGAGATGGCAACCCACTCCAGTGTTTCTGCCTGGAGAATCCCAGGGACAGGGGAGCCTGGTTGGCTGCCGTCTATGGGGTTGCACAGAGTTGGACACAACTGAAGTGACTTAGCAGCAGCAGCAGTATTCCCTTGTAGAGATTTGGTTCTATTGTTAGGATAACTGCTTTTCCCCAAAAAACCACAAATGCCAATTACTGAAATGAACACAGACTCACATGCTTATTTATTTACATAAACATGTATTATTTCTTTTTCAAATTATCTTCCCTATTTGATTGTTCCAGAATATTGAGCATGTTCTCTGTACTACATTAGGTCCCTGTTGGATATCCATTTTAAGTGTACTGGTCATACACTAACTTAAATGAATCTCCAAGACATTTTCTCCTAAAGACATAGTGAATATTGGAATTTAAGCCTAAATAATTTTGGTGTATAAACAATCCTTCAACTATGTTCTTCCCCATTCACCTTTGACACTGATGGAATAATAGGATGAATGATCTTCAACAGCAATGATAGATGTGCTGATAATCAGAACTAGAGCTGAATTATATTTTGATTGGCAAATATAGGCACAAATGCTAAAAAAAAAACCCACAGAAATCTATCTTGCAATTAACCCCTATGAAATTAACGTGGTAATTTACCAAAAGTTATAAAGAGTAGGCTTTCTTTGTTTTATTTAAGAAAAAAAATACAGAGTAGAATGGTGGTTACCAGGAGCCAAGATAAATACAGACATGTCAGTCAAAGTTTGCATACATGTCAGTATGCAAACTTCCAGTCATAAGATGAATAAATCTGGGGGTGTGATGTACAGCATGTTGATTACAGTTAACAATACTGTGTTATATACTTGAAAGTTGCTAGGAGAGTAAATCTTATATATTCTCACCACATAAAAGAGGTAGTAATTTTGTGATGTGATTGAAGTATTACCAATACTGTGATGGTCATCGTTTTGTAATACATAAGTATATAAAATCAACACCTTAAATTTACACCGTGCTTTATGTCAGTTATATCTAAATAAGGCTGGAAATTAGATTACGTGGTAAAAAAAAAAAGTTGGCCACAGTAGATTGCCTGACTATCATGTTTGTCAGAGTTTTGTAAGCTAATAAAAACAAGACAATTTTCAAAACAGCCATCTCTTTTCCCTTCTGCCTCTTCAATGACAGCAGATACTAGGGGCTTATTAATATTCTAAACAAAGATCATGGCATCTGGTCCCATCACTTCATGGGAAATAGATGGGAAAACAGTGGAAACAGTGTCAGACTTTATTTTTCTGGGCTCCAAAATCACTGCAGCTGATTGCAGCCATGAAATTAAAAGACACTTACTCCTTGGAAGGAAAGTTATGACCAACCTAGATAGTATACTAAAAAGCAGAGACATTACTTTGCCAACCAAGGTCCGTCTAGTCAAGGCTATGGTTTTTCCTGTGGTCATGTATGGATGTGAGAGTTGGACTGTGAAGAAAGCTGATCACCGAAGAATTGATGCTTTTGAACTGTGGTGCTGGAGAAGACTCTTGAGAGTCCCTTGGACTGCAAGGAAATCCAACCAGTCCATTCTAAAGGAGATCAATCCTGGGTGTTCATTGGAAGGACTGATGCTAAAGTTGAAACTCCAATACTTTGGCCACCTCATGCGACGAGTTGACTCACTGGAAAAGACTCTGATGCTGGGAAAGGTTGGGGGTGGGAGGATAAGGGGATGACAGAGAATGAGATGGCTGGATGGCATCACTGACTTGATGGACATGAGTTTGAGTGAACTCTGGGAGTTGGTGATGGACAGGGAGGCCTGGCGTGCTGTGATTCATGGGGTCACAGAGAGTCAGACATGACTGAGCGACTGAACTGAATTGAACAGGAAAAGTTGTATAAATCAACTTGTGTTCATAAATAATCCTCTTGTGGAGAAGAAATCTTTATTCTTGTCTCATTTAGGGCAGATGCTCCACTGTCCTTGGGGGGACCAAAAAAGCAATAGGGTGTCCTTGTACAGACTAAGCTCCTTTCCTACCAAGGAGACCTCACCAGGCATTGCATTGATACTTAGCAATGTTGCCTGACTGTTCTGTGGCCACGGAGACACAGAGTAAAATTAAACATCCTAAGTAAACATTTGATGATGATTTTACATTATCTCATCAATTAGATTTTTAGAAATTTTTATAAATTTTAAATATCTATAAAAGTAGGCATTCGTTGTTGTTCAGTCACTCAGTCGTGTCTGACTGTTTATGACCCCATGGGCTGCAGTACAGCAGGCTTCTCGTCATTCACTCTCTACCTGAACTTGCTCAAAGTCATGTCCATTGAGTCGATGATGTGATCCAACCATCTCATTCTCTGTCGTCCCCCTTTCCTCCTGCCTTCAGTCTTTCCCAGCATTAGGGTCTTTTCTAATGAGTTGGCTCTTCGATCAGGTGGCTGAAATATTGGAACTTCAGTTTCAGCATCAGTCCTTCCAATGAATATTCAGATTTTATTTCCTTTAGGACTGACTGGTTGGATCTCCTTGCAGTCCAAGGGACTCTCAAGAGTCTTCTCCAACACTACAGTTCAAGACCATCAATTCTTCAGCATTCAGCTTTCTTTACAGTCCAGCTCTCACATACATACATGACTACTCACAAAACCATAGCTTTGATTATACAGACCTTTGTCAGGAAAGTAATGTCTCTGCTTTTTAATATGCTGTCTAGGTTTGTCATAGCTTTCCTTCCAAGGAACAAGCATCTTTTAATTTCATGGCTGCAGTCGCCATCTCAGTGATTTTGGAGCCCAAGAAAATAAAGTCTATTGCTGTTTCCATTGATTCTCCATCTATTTTCCATTGAAGTGATGGGACCGGATGCCATGATTTTCATTTTTTGAATGTTGAAGCCAGCTTTTTCACTTTCCTCTTTCATCAAGAGGTTCTTTAGTTCCTTTTCCCTTTCTGCCATAAGAGTGGTGTCATCTGTGTATCTGAGGTTATCGATATTTCTCCTAGCAATCTTAATTCCAGCTAGTGCTTCATCCAGCTGGGCATTTCTCATGAGGTACTCTGCATATAAGTTAAATAAGCAGAGTGACAATATACTGCCTTGATGTATTCCTTTCCCAATTTCGAACCAGTTCATTGTTCCATGTCTACTTCTAACTGTTGCTTCTTGACTTGTGTACAGGTTTTGCAGGAGACAGGTAAGTTGGTCTGGTATTCCTATCTCTTTAAGAATTTTCCACAGTTTGTTGCAATCCACACAGTCAAAAGCTTTAGCATAGTCAGTGAAGCAGAAGTACATGTTTTTCTCTTGCTTTTTCTATGATCCAGCAGATGTTGGCAGTTTGATCTCTGGTTCTGCTTCCTTTTCTAAATCCAGCTTGAACATCTGAAACTTCTCAGTTCTGTACTGTTGAAGCCTAGCTTGGAGAATTGTGAACATTACTTTGTTAGCATGTGAAAGGAGTGTAGTTATGCGGTAGTTTGAACATTCAGCGTCACCCTTCTGTGGGACTGGAATGAAAACTGATCTTTTCCAGTCCTGTGGCCACTACTGAGTTTTCCAAATTTGCTGGCATATTGAATGCAGCAGTTTAACAGCATTGTCTTTTTGGATTTGAAGTAGCTGGAATTCCGTCACCTCCACTAACTTTGATTGTAGTGATGCTTCCTAAGGCCCACTTGACTTTGCACTCCAAGATATCTGGCTCTAGGTGAGTGATACCATCGTAGTTATCTGGGTCATGAAGATCTTTCTTGTATAGTTCTTCTGTGTATTCTTGCCACCTCTTCTTAATATCTTCTGATTCTGTGAGGTTCATACCGTTTCTGTCCTTTATTGTGCCATCTTGCATGAAATGTTCCCTCGGTATCTCTAATTTTCTTGAAGAGATCTGTAGTCTTTCCCATTCTATTGTTTTCCTCTATTCCTTTCATTGATTGCTGAGGAAGGCTTTCTTATCTCTCCTTGCTATTTTTTGGAACTCTGCATTCAGACGGGTATATATTTCCTTTTCTCCTTTGCCTTCCCTTCTCTTATTTTCTCAGCTATTTGTAAGGCCTCTTCAGATAACCATTTGCCTTTTTGCATTTCTTTTCCTTGGAGATGGTTTTGATGAACACCTCCTGTACAGTGTTATAAACCTCCATCCATAGTTCTTCAGGTACTCAGTCTATAATATCTAATCCCTGGAATCTATGTCATTTCCACCATATAATCATAAGGGATTTTATTTAGGTCATATCTGAATGGCCTAGAGGTTTTTCCTACATTTTTCAGTTTAAGTCTGAATTTTGCAATAAGGAGTTTGTGTTCTGAACCAGTCAGCTGAAGGTCTTGTTTTTGCTGACTGTATAGAGCTTCTCCATCTTTGGCCACAAAGAATATAATCAATCTGATTTCATTGTTGACCATCTGGTGATGTCCATGTATAGAGTCTTCTCTTGTGTTGTTGGAAGAGTGTGTTTGCTATGACCATTGCATTCTCTTGGCAAAGCTCTGTTAGCTTTTGTCTGGCTTCATTTTGTACTCCAAGGCCAAACTCGCCTATTACTCCAGGTATTTCTTGACTTCTTACTTTTGCATTCCAGTCCCCTGTAATGAAAATGACATCTTTTTTTGTTGTTATTTCTACAAAGTCTTGTAGATTTTTATAGAACCGTTCAGCTTCTTCGGCATTAGTGGTTGGGACATAGACTTTGATTACTGTGGTATTGAATGGTTTACCTTGGAAATGAACAAAAATCATTTTGATTTTTTTTGAAATTGCACCCAAACACTGCATTTCAGACTCTTATTGACTATGAGGGCTACTCTATTTCTTCTAAGGGATTCTTGCACACAATAATAGATATAATGGTCATCTGAATTAAATTCACCCATTCCTTTCCATTTTAGTTCCCTGATTCCTAAAATGTCATTGTCCACTCTTGGCATCTCCTATTTGGCCACTTCCAATGGACCCAACATTCCGGGTTCCCATGCAGTTATGTTCTTAATAGCATCAGACTTTACTTTCACCATCAGACATATCCACAACTGCGCACTGTTTCTGCTTTGGCTTCAGTTTCTTCTTTCCTTCTGTAGCTGTTTCTCCACCCTTCTGGGCACCTACCGACCTGAGGAGTTCTCATCTTTCAGTGTCATAGTTTTTTGCCTTTTCATACTGTTCATGGGGTTCTCAAGACAACAATACTGAAATGGTTTGCCATTCCCTTCTCCAGTGGACCACATTTTGTCAGAATTCTCCTCCATGACCCATAAGTCTTGGGTGTCCCTACACAGCATGGCTTATAGTTTCATTTGAGTTAGACAAGGCTGTGATCCATGTGGTCAGTTTGGTTAGTTTCCTGTGATTGTGGTTTTCCTTCTTTCTGCCCTCTGGTGAATAAGGATAAGAGGCTTGTGGAAGCTTCCTGAGGGGAGGGACTGGCTCTCGGGAAGAGTGGGTCTTGCTCTGGTGGGTGATGCCATGCTCAGTAAATCTTTAATCCAATTTTCTGCTGTGGGGTTGTGTTCCCTCCCTGTACTTTGGTATATAATATAATAAACATCACATCCCTGTCACTAAGCTTTGATAGATATCAACTCATTACCAATCTTATTTTATCTATTCTCCCTTGAACTTCCCTCCTACATAATTTTAAGCAAAACCTAGACATCATACAACTTGAACTGAATCTATCTCTAAAAGGCAAGGATTTCCTCTCTCATTCTTTTTTTTTTAAATAAACATATCCCAATACCATTGCCACAACTAAAAAGAATAAAGTCCTTCAGTTCAGTTCAGTCGTGTCCGACTCTCTGTGACCCCATGAATCACAGCACACCAGTCCTCCCTTACCATCACCATAAAGTCCTTCAGTTCAGTTCAGTTCAGTCGCTCAGTCGTGTCCGACTCTCCGCAACCCTATGAATCACAGCACGCCAGGCCTCCCTGTCCATCACCAACTCCCGGAGTACACTCAAACTCATGTCCACAGAGTCGGTGATGCCATCCAGCCATCTCATTCTCCGTCGTCCCCTTCTCCTCCCGCCCCCAACCTTTCCCAGCATCAGAGTCTTTTCCTGTGAGCCAACTCGTCACATGAGGTGGCCAAAGTATTGCAGCTTCAGCTTTAGCATCAGTCCCTCCAATGAACATCCAGGATTGATCTCCTCTAGAATGGACTGGTTGGATCTCCTTGCAGTATAAGGGACTCTCAAGAGTCTTCTCCAACACCACAGTTCAAAAGCATCGATTCTTCGGTGATCAGCTTTCTTCACAGTCCAACTCTCACATCCATACATGACCACGGGAAAAACCATTGCCTTGACTAGACGGACCTTGGATGGCAAAGTAATGTCTCTGCTTTTTAATATACTATCAAGGTTGGTCATAACTTTCCTTCCAAGGAGCAAGCGTCTTTTAATTTCATGGCTGCAATCAGCATCTGCAGTGATTTTGGAGCCCAAAAAAATAAAGTCTGACACTGTTTCCACTCTTTTTCCATCTATTTCCCATGAAGTGATGGGACCAGATGCCATGATCTTTGTTTTCTGAATGTTGAGCTTCAAACCAACCTTTTCACTCTCCTCTTTCACTTTCATCAAGAGGCTTTTGAGTTCCTCTTCACTTTCTGCCATAAGGGTAGTGTCAACTGCATATCTGAGGTTATTGATATTTCTCCCAGCAATCTTGATTCCAGCTTGTGCTTCTTCCAGCCCAGCGTTCCTCATGATGTACTCTGCATATAAGTTAAATAAGCAAGGTGACAATATACAGCCTTGACGTACACCTTTTCCTATTTGGAACCAGTCTGTTGTTCCATGTCCAGTTCTGACTATTGCTTCCTGACCTGCATATAGGTTTCTCAAGAGGCAGGTCAAGTGGTCTGGGATTCCCATCTCTTTCAGAATGTTCCACAGTTTATTGTGATCGACACAGTCAAAGGCTTTGGCATAGTCAATGAAGCAGAAATAGATGTTTTTCTGAAACTCTCTTGCTTTCTCCATGATCCAGCGGATGTTGGCTATTTGATCTCTGGTGCCTCTGCCTTTTCTAAAACCTGCTTGAAAATCTGGGAGTTCACGGTTTACATACTGCTGAAGCCTGGCTTGGAGAAGTTTGAGCATGACTTTACTAGCGTGTGAGATGAGTGCAATTGTGCGGTAGTTTGAGCATTCTTTGGCATTGCCTTTCTTTGGGATTGGAATGAAGACTGACCTCTTCCAGTCCTGTGGCCACTGCTGAGTGTTCCAAATCTGCGGCTCCTCAAATATCCTGTTAATGTGCATCGTTCTCATTTTCATCCATATAGGCAGTCCTCACTTTGAATAGTAGTGTGGGAAAGTTAAAGTGACCATGCAAAAATATTTTAAATAATTAATGTGAAAACTATGATTGTTCCATGACCTTTTAAATATTAAACAATTGAACATTAAAAACTCAACCTGCTGATTATAAACAAATAAGGAAATGAAATATATAGTAAAACTAATACATATGTGGTACAATGTAATTTAAAACGTTAGGAACATTGAGAATTAAAGTATTTTATTTCTTTATAAATGCTTATCAAGAATAGTTTGAGCAATGCTTGTCTTCTTCTGGGCATGTAACTCAGGATGTGAGGAGCGGCTGTCTTGGCAAGTTGTCATACTTCATTCTCTTTGGATCAGTTTTGAACAGTATATACTCAGTGCCTCCAGTGTTGTGAAATACCTGCAAGAGTTTGTTTAATGTAAGGGACTTTGCTGATATCACTTCCTCTGGGACATCTTTGTCTTTTTGTCACAACCACTTTCCTCATCTATGTCACTAAGTCTTCCCTCAGCAAGTTCCTCTGGCTGCATATCTAGAATCTCTTAAATGGCTGCTCCGCATTCCAATGGTCAGCTGTTTCTTCCATAACCCTATTTACACTATTTAAATTTCACTTCCACATTATCACTTTTTGTTGCTGCTACATTTTTATCTTTGTTGGCCACTTCCCTTTTTTCCATTTTTGTAAAGTAGTATGTGGGTTTATCCCTGAGAGACCAGGAGGCACACCACCACACACTCCACACCTTACTGTTTTCAAGTGTACTGAGTAAGAGTTGCCCAGAGGCCTGTCACCAACAGACTTTAAAAGAAGGGGCATGATGGGTCACTGAGCATGATGCAAATCTTCAGATATGGAGGGCTGACTGAATTCATTGTACTGTGCCATTTTGCCATTTTGTCTTAAGGGACATGAGCAGCCATGGATTTTGGTATCCACAGGGGCTCCTGGAACAGATCCCTGTAGATACTGAGGGATGACTCAGAGTTGTAGACAGAAGATGTGATGTTTGTATTTTATGCAGTTATTCACCATCAGTATACTGTGCCAACTGATGTTTCAACCGTGCTGCTAAGGGACTCTTATTATTGAACTAGACTCTTTTGAAGGAAATTTATTCGTGTCTGAATGGTATAAAAAGGACTGCCTATAGTTTGTTTGAGTGAAGATCCAGTTAAGGTTTACTTATTGTAATTGGTTCATGTATCTCGTAAGTTCCTTTTTAGATTCTCTCTCCATTTTCTTTTCTTTCTTTTTTTTTCCCTTCATGCAATTTGCTTGTTGGAGAAATCAGGTTGTTTATCTTTTGCAGTTTTCCACAGCCTGGATTTTGCTGTATTCTTCTCTGTAGAGTTGTTTAACAAGTTTCTGTACTCCTCCTCATTTCATGTAAACCAGCGGTTAGATCAGGAGAAGGCAGTGGCACCCCACTGCAGTACTCTTGCCTGGAGAAACCCATGAATGGAGGAGCCTGGTGGGCTACAGTCCATGGGGTTGCTAAGAGTCGGACACGACTGAGCGACTTCACTTTCACTTTCACTTTCATGCATTGGAGAAGGAAATGGCAACCCACTCCAGTATTCTTGCCTGGAGAATTCCAAGGACAGAGGAGCCTGTTGGGCTGCTGTTTATGGGGTCGCACAGAGTCGGACACGTCTGAAGTGACTTAGCAGCAGCAGCAGCGGTTAAATCAACAAAGGCTTTAGGCTGGCTCCAAAGCCCTTTTGAAAAACCATAATAGACTTTGATTTAAGTCATACCTGAATGGCCTAGTGGTTTTCCCTACTTTCTTCAATTTAAGTCTGAATTTTGCAATAAGGAGCTCATGATCTGAGCCATAGTCAGCTCCAGGTCTTGTTTTTGCTGACTGTACATAGCTTCTCCATCTTTGGCTGCAAATAATATAATCAATCTGATTTTGGTATTGACCATCTGATGATGTCCATGCGTAGAGTCATCTTTTGTGTTGTTGTAAGAGGGTGTTTGCTATGACCAGTACTTTCTCTTGGCAAAACTCTGTTAGGCTTTGCCCTGCCTCGTTTTGTACTCCAAGGCCAAACTAGCCTGTTACCCCTGGTATCTCTTGACTTCCTACTTTTGCATTCCAATTTCCTATGATGAAGAGGATATCATTTTGGTATTAGTTTTAGGTCTTGTAGGCCTTCATAGAGCCTTTCAATTTTAGCTTCTTTGGCATTAGTGGTTGGGGCATAGACTTGGATTACTCTGATGTTGAATGGTTTGCCTTGGAAACAAACAGAGATCATTCTGTCATTTTGAGATTGAACCTAAGCACTGTGTTTCAGACTCTTGTTGACTGTGAGGGCAACTCCATTTTTTTCTAAGGGATTCTTATCCACAATAGTCGATATAATGGTCATCAGAATTAAATTCGCCCATTACTGTCCACTTTAGTTCACTGATTCCTAAAATGTTGATGTTCACTCTTGACATCTCCTGCTTGATCACATGCAATTTACTTTGATTCATGGACCTAACATTCCAGGTTCATATGAAATATTGTTCTTAATAGCACTGGTGCACTGGACTTTACTTTCATCATGAGACACATCCACAGGTGAGAGACATTTCTACTTTGGCCCATCCTCTTCATTCTTTCTGGAGCTACTTTGCCTCTCTTCCCCAGTAGCATATTGGACATCTTCCTACCTGGGAGGTTCATCTTTTGGTGTCATATCTTTTTGCCTTTTATACTGTTCATGAGGTTTTTGAGGCAAGAATACTGAAGTGGTTTGCCATTCCCTTGTCCAGTGGACCATGTCTTGTCAGAACTCTCCACCATGACCCACTGATCTTGGGTCCCCTGCACGGCATGGCTCATAGCTTCCTTAAGTTACACAAGGCTGTGATCCATGTGATCAGTTTGGTTAGCTTTCTGTGATTGTGGTTTTCTTTTTTGGAGGCTGTGGGATTATGGATCTTGCTTCCTGATGGGAGAGACACACTGTGGGGAAAATTGGTTCTTGTGCTGGTGGGCAGGGCCATGCTCAGTAAATCTTTAATATGATTGTCAGCTGATGGGCAGGGCTGTGCTCCCTCTCTGTTTGCTGTTTGGCCTGAGGTGATTCCATCCTGGAGTCTACAGGCTCTATGGTAAGGCTACTGGTAACCTCCGAAAAGGACTCAGGAGTGACCACAGGACTGAAAAATGTCAGTTTTCATTTCAATCCCAAAGATAGGCAACGTCAGAGAATGTTCAAACTACCACACAATTGCACTCACTTCACATGCTAGGAAGATTATGCTCAAAATCCTTCAAGCTAGTCTTCAGCAGTATGTGAACCAAGAACTGCCCAATGTACAAGCTGGATTTAGAAAAGGCAGAGGAACCAGAGATCAAATTGCCAATATCTTCTGGATCATAGAAAAAGCAAGGGAATTAAAGAAAAAAATCTACTTCTGCCTCATTGACTATGCTAAAGCCTTTGACTATGTGGATCACAACAAACTGTGGAAAATTCTTAAAGAGATGGGAATACCAGACTACATTACCTGTCTGCTGAGACCCTGTATACAGGACAGGAATCAACAGTTAAAACCAGACATGGGACAACAGACTGGTTCAAAATTGTGAAAGAAGTACATCAAGGCTGTATATTGTCACCCTGTTTATTTAGCTTACAAGCAGAGTACGTCATGTGAAATGCCAAGCTGGGTGACTCATAATTTGAAATCAAGATTGCCAGGAGAAATATCAACAACAGATATGCAGATGATACTACTTTAATGGCAGAAAGCAGAGAGGAACTAAAGAGTCTCTTGGTGAAGGTGAAAGGGGAGAATGAAAAACCTGGCTTGAAACTCAACATTTAGGAAATGAAGATGATGGCATCTGGTCCCATCACTTCATGGCAAACAGATGGGGAAAAAGTGGAAACAATGATAGATTTTATTTTCTTGGGTTCCAAAATCACTGCAGATTGTAACTGCAGCCATGAAATTAAAAGACCTTGCTCCTTGGAAAAAAAAGTGACAATCCTAGTCAACGGAGACATCTCTTTGCCAACAAAAGTCTGTATAGTCAAAGCTGTGGTTTTTCCAGCAGTCAACAAAGGTCCGTCTAGTCAAGGCTATGGTTTTTCCCGTGGTCATGTATGGATGTGAGAGTTGGACTGTGAAGAAAGCTGATCGCTGAAGAATTGATGCTTTTGAACTGTGGTTTTGGAGAAGACTCTTGAGAGCCCCTTGTACCGCAAGGAGATCCAACCAGTCCATTCTAAGGGAGATCGATCCTGGGTGTTCATTGGAAGGACTGATGCTAAAGCTGAAACTGCAATACTTTGGCCACCTCATGCGACGAGTTGACTCACTGGAAAAGACTCTGATGCTGGGAAAGGTTGGGGGCGGGAGGAGAAGGGGACGACCGAGAGTAAGATGGCTGGATGGCATCACCGACTCTGTGGACATGGGTTTGAGTGAACTCCGGGAGTTGGTGAGGGACAGGGAGGCCTGGTGTGCTGTGATTCATGGGGTCACGGAGAGTCGGACACGACTGAGCGACTGAACTGAACTGAACTGAACTGATGTATATATGTGAGTTGGACCATAAAGAAAGCTGAGTGCTGAAGAATTGATGCTTTTGAGTTGTGGTACTGGAGAAGACTCTTCCCTTGGACAGCAAGGAGGTCAAACCAGTCAATCCTAAAGGAAATCAGCCCCGAATATGCATTGGAATGACTAATGCTGAAGCCGAAGCTCCAAATTTCAGCCACCTGATGTGAAGAGCTGACTCACTGGAAAAGACCCTGATGCTGGAAAAACTGAGGGCAGGATAAGAAGTCGGTGACAGAGGATGAGATGGTTGGATGGCTTCACAGGCTCAATGGACATGAATTAGAGAGAACTCTGGGAGATAGTGAAGGACAGAGAAGCCTGGAGTGGTGCAGTTATGCAGTTGCAAAGAGTCGGACATGATTTAGTGACTGAACAACAATTGATAAGATAGTTTTCTTGCATTTTGCTGTGATGAGCTGTCTTCAGCTTGCTTATACGTGTTCTAAGCTCACTTGCAGACATGGAACTCACCAGTTCTTCAGAAAGCCAGGTTCCTTTCAGTAGGAAATGGTATTTGAAGACCAAAATTTGGTCACTAGAGTTTCTCCTTGCTATAGAATTGGTCACTGGATTGGTTCTTTCAGTGGATTGAGCTAAGAAATAGATACAGGTAAAATATGTAATGAAGTTGAACTGAGCAAAAAAGTACATCTCTATACTTCTGTTTCTCTTTCTGTGTTTATGTCTGTATCTCTACCTGTTTCTATATCTTCTGTAATGAAAATATGTTATAAGGTCATATTGCTAATTCCCATTCAATTTCAGGATTGTAGGGTTTTTACTTACCTTTATTTTATCTTCTGTTAACATTTTGTTTCTACTATGCCAAGAATCCCGTTTCTCAAAAACACTAATAGTGATAAAAAATTAAGGTATTATATAATTATTCTCTGACTCACCATTTCAAAATAACAGTACCAGGTGGCACAGTGGTAAAGAATCCACCTGCCGGTGCTGGAGATGTAAGAGATGTGGGTTTGATCCTTGGGTGGGGAATATCCCCAGGAGTAGTAAACGGAACCCCACTCCAGTATTCTTGCCTGGAAAATCCCATGGACAGAGGAGCCTGGTGGGCTGCAGTCCATGGGGTCACAAAGAGTCAGTCGCAACTGAGCATGCACACACACACACCAGCACTACATTTAATTTCCTTTTCCTATTTATCCCTTGCAGTCTCCCCCCACCCCCCACATCTTAAGGTATATTCCAGCAGATAGATGCAGGCAAATTTATTTGCTTTACAGTCACTTGGAATAATTAGTGGCTGTGTGATTATGCTGCCTGCTGGAGATATATTTAGGTTCCTTTGGTTTTTCTTTGCTGTCTTTTTTTTTCTTCTGGTTCTCTCTGGTAAACTAGTCTGCCTACTTCATTGTTCTTAAGGAGCTACCAGGCTGCTCTCAATGGCTTCCCACCTAAATCCTCGTTGTTTCTGAAAATGCCTTCAGGCTTGAGCTTCTGTTCCCAATAAAGTTCTTTCCTTTGGGGAAAGTTGTGTCTTGGTGATGTGGCCTCTCCATTTGGGCTAAATCTCTGAGCCACTGTTTCAGAGATGCTGCTGCTGCTGCTGCTAAGTTGCTTCAATCGTGTCCTACTCTGTGCGACCCTATAGACGGCAGTCCACCAGGCTCCCCCGTCCCTGGGATTCTCTAGGCAAGAACACTGGAGTGGGTTGCCATTGCCTTCTCCGGCTCCAGAGCTAGAGGCAAGCAATTTCCCACTGACCCAGCTTTATAGCAAGGTATCGAGCTCAGTCTAAGCTTGTTTTGCCTGATGAAGAACCTCTACCCTTTGAAATAGCTAGTGGGAGAGCTCTCAGGGCCAGAAGGTTCTAGGCTGCCACACCTGGGAAGATCCTCTGCCCTACAATGGGCACCGTGGGGGGTGGGGAGCAGGGCACCCCATGACCTCTCCATTGCCCTCATCTAAAATTTAGCCTCTGTGACACAGACCTGCAGGCTGGGGGAGTGTGAAATGGTGCTGGCCCACACCTCTAGGGTATGTGGGCCATACTGCAGGCCTAGGCTGTGAACTGCAGGGAAAGGGAAGCCCCGCTTCTTGACTGCAACATGCCAGAGTATAGCTTCTGTCATACCAAGCTCAGGAATGGATATGGGAGCAAGAAATGGCTGAATAGGTATGGACTTTTGTTGTTCTTAATAGACTGTTTATATTTTCTTGAATAAATGTTTCTTCATTCGCTGTATACCATTAGTCCAGAGACTTTAAATGGTTGTTTGATCATTTTTACCAGTACTTACTGTTTCCCTGGGAGCAGGTCCGCAAGTTCATCACCTGCCTATTCCAGCAGGTGTCCTCCAGCTGAATGCTAATTCCTGTTGTCTTCAGTTTTTCTGATCTTTCTTCCCTCGGTTAACTCTTATTTTCCCCCTGAATTTGTGCCAGGTGCTGTTCATAGACAGTTCTCATCTTGTTCCTCACACAGTCTCTGTGGATGAGGTTCATAATTCTGTGAGGCTCAGAGGTTACAGGTCTTTCCAAAAATCACACCTCATTCCTGGATTATGAGCCACTGGAAGTTTAGACTCATTTCTAATCAGAGAGAAATCAGCTGACAGTTTATCATAGAAAGAGAGAATCACTTTCTAGTTACACTTTCCACTTTAGGGAGCTTACCAGCCCTGCTTTCAGTTCAGTTTCAGTTCAGTTCAGTCGCTCAGTCGTGTCTGACTCTTTGCGACCCCATGAATCACAGCACGCCAGGCCTCCCTGTCCGTCACCAACTCCCAGAGTTCACTCAAACTCATGTCCATCGAGTCGGTGATGCCATCCAGCCATCTCATTCTCTGTTGTCCCCATCTCCTCCCACCCCCAATCCCTCCTAGCATCAGACTCTTTTCCAGTGAGTCAACTCGTCGCATGAGGTGGCCAAAGTATCGGAGTTTCAGCTTCAGCATCAGTCCTTCCAGTGAACCCAGGATTTATCTCCTCTAGAATGGACTGGTTGGATCTCCTTGCAGTCCAAGGGACTCTCAAGAGTCTTCTCCAGCACCACAGTTCAAGGCATCAATTCTTCGGCGATCAGCTTTCTTCACAGTCCAACTCTCACATCCATACATGACCACGGGAAAAACCATAGCCTTGACTAGACGGACCTTGGTTGGCAAAGTAATGTCTCTGCTTTTTAATATGCTATCTAGGTTGGTCATAACTTTCCTTCCAAGGAGTAAGCGTCTTTTAATTTCCTGGCTGCAATCAGCATCTGCAGTAATTTTGGAGCCCCAAAAAATAAAGTCTGACACTGTTTCCACTCTTTTTCCATCTATTTCCCATGAAGTGATGGGACCAGATGCCATGAATTTGTTTTCTGAATGATGAGCTTCAAGCCAACCTTTTCACTCTCTTCTTTCACTTTCCTCAAGAGGCTTTATAGTTCCTCTTCACTTTCTGCCATAAGGGTAGTGTCATCTGCATATCTGAGGTTATTGATATTTCTCCTGGCAATACTGATTACAGCTTGTGATTCTTCCAGCCCAGCGATCCTCATGATGTATTCTGCATATAAGTTAAATAAGCAGGGTGACAATATACAACCTTGATGTACTCCTTTTCCTATTTGGAACCAGTCTGTTGTTCCATGTCCAGTTCTAACTGTTGCTTCCTGACCTGCATACAGGTTTCTCAAGAGGCAGGTCAGGGGGTCTGGTATTCCCATCTCTTTCAGAATGTTCCACAGTTTATTGTGATCCACACAGTCAAAGGCTTTGGCATAGTCAATGAAGCAGAAATAGATGCTCTTCTGGAACTCTCTTGCTTTCTTCATGATCCAGCGGATGTTGGCTATTTGATCTCTGGTGCCTCTGCCTTTTCTAAAACCTGCTTGAACATCTGGAAGTTCACGGTTCACATATTGCTGAAACCTGGCTTGGAGAATTTTGAGCATGATTTTACTAGCGCGCGAGATGAGTGCAATTGTGCGGTAGTATGAACATTCTTTGGCATTGCCTTTCTTTGGAATTGGAATGAAAACTGCCCTTTTCCAGTCCCGTGGCCACTGCTGAGTTTTTCAAATTTGATGGCATATTGAGTGCAGCACTTTCACGGCATCATCTTTCAGGATTTGAAACAGCTCAACTGGAATTCCATCACCTCCACTAGTGCATAGTGATCCTAAGGACCACTTGACTTCACATTCCAAGATGTCTGGCTCCAGGTGAGTGATCACACCATCGTGATTATCTTCGTTGTGAAGATCTTTTTTGTACAGTTCTTCTGTGTATTCTTGCCACCTCTTCTTAATATCTTCTGCTTCCATTAGGTCCATACCATTTCTGTCCTTTATCGAGCCCATCTTTGCATGAAATGTTCCCTTGATATCTCTAATTTTCTTGAAAAGATCTCTTGTTTTTCCTATTCTGTTGTTTTCCTCTATTTCTTTGCATTGATCGCTGAGGAAAGCTTTCTTATCTCTCCTTGCTATTCTTTGGAACTCTGCATTCAGATGCTTATATCTTTCCTTTTCTCCTTTGCTTTTCGCTTCTCTTCTTTTCACAGCTATTTGTAAGGCCTCCTCAGACAGCCATTTTGGTTTTTTGCATTTCTTTTCCATGGGGATGGTCTTGGTCCCTGTCTCCTGTACAATGTCACGAACCTCCGTCCAGAGTTCATCAGGCACTCTATCTAGTCCCTTAAATCTACTTCTCACTTCCACTGTATAATCATAAGGGATTTGATTTAGGTCATATCTGAATGGTCTAGTGGTTTTCTCTCCTTTCTTCAATTCAGTCTGAATTTGGCAATAAGGAGTTCATGATCTGAGCCACAGTCAGCTCCTGGTCTTGTTTTTGCTAACTGTATAGAGCTTCTCCATCTTTGGCTGCAAAGAATATAATGCATCTGAATTTGGTGTTGACCATCAGGTGATGGCCATGTGTAGAGTCTTCTCTTGTGTTGTTGGAAGAGGGTGTTCGCTATCACCAGTGCGTTCTCTTGGCAAAACTCTATTAGCCTTTGCCCTGCTTCATTCTGTGCTCCAAGGCCAAATTTGCCTGTTACTCCAAGTGTTTCTTGACTTCCTACTTTTGCATTCCAGTGCCCTATAATGAAAAGGACATCTTTTTTGGGTGTTAGTTCTAAAAGGTTTTGTAGGTCTTCATAGAACCGTTCAACTCGGCTTCTTCAGCATTACTGGTTGGGGCATAAACTTGGATTACTGTAAAACTGAATGGTTTGCCTTGGAAACGAACAGAGATCATTCTGTCGTTTTTGAGATTGCATCCAAGTACTGCATTTCGGACTCTTTTGTTGACCATGATAGCTACTCCATTTTTTCTGAGGGATTCCTGCCCACAGTAGTAGATATAATGGTCATCTGAGTTAAATTCACCCATTTCAGTCCATTTTAGTTCACTGATTCCTACAATGTCTACGTTCACTCTTATCATCTCCTGTTTGACCACTATTGCCTTGATTCATGGACCTAACATTCCAGGTTCCTATGCAATATTGCTCTTCATAGCATCGGACCTTGCTTCTATCACCAGTCACATCCACAACTGGGTATTTGTTTCGCTTTGGCTCCATCCCTTCATTCTTTCTGGATTTATTTCTCCACTGATCTCCAGTAGCATACTGGGCACCTACCGACCTGGGGAATTCCTCACTCAGTATCCTATCATTTTGCCTTTTGATACTGTTCATGGGGTTCTCAAGGCAAGTATACTGGTTTGCCATTCCCTTCTCCAGTGGACCACATTCTGTCAGACCTCTCCACCATGACCCACCCGTCTTGAGTGGCCCCACACGGCATAGCTTACTTTCATTGAGTTAGACAGGACTGGGGTCCATGTGATCAGATCAACTAGTTTTCTGTGATGTGATTTCAGTGTGTCTGCCCTCTGATGCCCCCTCACAATACCTACTGTCTTATTTGGGTTTCTCTTACCTTGGTCGTGGAAAACGTCTTCACAACTGCTCCAACAAAGTGCAGCCGCTGTACCTTACATTGGACGAGGGGTATCTCCTCAGGCCTGCCCCTCCTGACCTTGAACGTGGAGTAGCTCCTCTCGGCCCTCCTGCGCCCGCGCAGCCACCACCTCTTGGACGTATGTCAGCTCCTCTCAGCCACCGCCCTTACCTTGGGCGTGTGGTAGCTTCTCTCGACCACGCTTCTGCACGTGGTCGGTTGCGCCGAGCCTGCGTCGGCGTCTCTCGCGTCTGCGCCGCTGGAGCCGAGTCTCCGGCTTTACCCTCCCACTAAGTCCCAAACTGCTTAAAATCTCTTCAGAAAAATAGAATGCTCACAGCAGGAAAAAGCTTATGTTTTCTAACACTACCAAGATTCAGACTTGTGACTCTGTTTTTGATTTGTGATAGTCTTTAACCCTGAGAGCTTTCCTTGTGGCTCAGCTGGTAAAGAATCCAGCTGCAGTGCTGGAGACCTGGGTTCAGTCCCTGGGTTGGGAAGATCCCCTGGAGAAGGGAAAAGCTACCCACTCCAGTATTATGGCCTGGAGAATTCCATGGACTGTATAGTCCATGGGGTCACAAAGAGTTGGACATGACTGAGCGACTTTCACTCACTCACTCATTAACACTGAACTATGCTGCAGCTGAAACTCCAGTACTTTGGCCACCTCATGCGAAGAGTTGACTCATTTGAAAAGACCCTGATGCTGAGAGGGATTGGGGGCAGGAGGAGAAGGGGATGACAGAGAATGAGATGGCTGGCTGGCTGGCATCACCGACTCAATGGACATGAGTTTGAGAGAACTCTGGGAGTTGATAATGGACAGAGAGGCCTGGCGTGCTGTGATTCATGGGGTTGCAAAGAGTCGGACATGACTGAGCGACTGAACTGAACTGAACTGACCTTCTACAACCCAGAGTCTTCAAAGGTACTAACAAGGGGCTTGGATGGACTTGTATCCGTAGTTTCTCAGTCTGTTTAAGGGGATGTTGTATGTGCGAAGTCACTTCAGTCATATGTGACTCTTTGGGACCCTATGGAATTGACCCACAAGGCTCCTCTGTCCATGGGATTCTCCAGGCAGGAATATTGGAATGGGTTGTGATGCCCTCCTCCTGGGGATCTTCCTTACCCAGGGATCAAACCCATGTCTTTTATGTGTCCTGCATTGGCAGGCGGGTTATTTAACAGTAGTTACTGAAGGACTTAACAACGCTTTTAACATGCAAAGGTGCATTTTCAATTAAGAGTAGAATATCATGTGCTGTATTTCCTACTTTATTTGGTTGTGCAACCGCATTTCCTTGTGCCATTGACACTTTGAGGGAAGATTGGCCTAAAACATTTATTCAGTAAGCAAAGGGTATGAGAAATCCTTACCAATGGCTAGAAGATACTTGCATATTTCCAGTATTTCCATCTGCCATCCTTAGAGTCTGCTTTGGATGATAGTACCTACTTTTTGTCTCAAAGGGAGAACATATGTGCAAATTCTGAGTTGCTGTAAGCAGGGTTCTGTGAGGGTATATCCAACTTCCTGTTGAAGCCTAATCTGCATTTCTGTGTGGAGAACTCTGAAATAACCTCCCAGACTTCCTGTAGATCTTTGGAAGAAATGCAGAAAATCACTTTGGGGCTAGTAGTTAACTTTGTTATGGCAAGAACACCCTGTTCTATGTTCCAGTGCCAAGCATGGGTGCATTATTCATAATAGGAGTTTAATAAATACTTTCAATATCAAGTTAATGCACAATTCAGAGTCTAGCTTCCCTCTCCAAACAGGGAAATCAGTTCTGAGGAGAGAGAATGAAAGAGGCTTTGCTGTTTGGTCCCCACATATGAATGCCCAGCGAATCTGACCAGGATTGCAGAAAGTTCTGTCCTTCTGAGAGCTCCAAAACCCAGTCCCTGCAAGGCTACTGGAACTTTCTCCACAGAGATGTTGTGGTTTAGTTGCTAAGTTGTGTCTGACTGTTTGTAACCCCATGGACTATAGCCCACCAGGCTCCTCTGTCTCTGGCTTTTCCCAGGCAAGAATAGTGGAGTGGGCTGCCATTTCCTTCTCCAGGGGATCTTCCAGACCCAGGGTTAAAACCTGGGTCTCCTGTGCTACAGGCAGTTTCCTTTATTGCAGGCAGATTCTTTACAGACTGAACCATCAGGGAAGCCCCCATTTCTTCAGAGATGGTAACCTGAAAGAGCTAGACCACTGTTTTTCAGAATGTGGTCCTGAGGCCCATAGCAACACACATTAACTATAAGCTTGTTGGGCTTCCCTGGTGGCTCAGAGGTTAAAGCGTCTGCCTCCAATGCGGGAGACCTGGGTTCGATTCCTGGGTCGGGAAGATCCCCTGGAGAAGGAAACGGTAACCCACTCCAGTATTCTTGCCTGGAGAATCCCATGGACGGAGAAGCCTGGTAGGCTACAGTCTACGGGGTCGCATAGAGTCGGACACGACTGAGCGACGGAACAGAACAGATAAGCTTGTTAGAAATTCATGTTCCACTTCCCCAACCTACTGAATTAGAATCACTGGCCCAGGAAACTGTTTTAACAAATCTTTCAGGTGACTCTTATTCACATTAAAATTTAAAAACACACTGTCCTTTAAGGTCAAAATGATGGCTATGATCTGAATGTTTGTGTCCCCATAAATTCATATGTTGCAACTCTAATCTCAATGTGATGCTATTAGGAGGTGGAGCCTTTGGGAGGTGATAAGGTCATGAGGGTGGAGCCTTCATGAAGAGACTTAGTGCCCGCATAAACGAGATCCCAGAATGTTCTCTGGTCCTTTTCTGATGAGGATGCGGTGAGAAGATGGCTGTGTATGAACCAGAAGGCAGCTCTTGCCAGACACGAGATCTGCCAGCACCTTGATCTTAGACTTCCAGCCTCTCGAAATGTAATAAATAAATTTCTGTTGTGGTATTTTTTTGTATAGCCTGAACTAAGAGAATGATAATTATCGGAATGGTGGTTGTGAAAACTGGATGAACATGAAAAAAAAATCTGGAGAATTTGAGGAAACACTGAGGCAAAGTCCTGTGTCAAACCAGTTAAAGAAGAATCTTGGGAGAATAGAGTTAGGTTGTTGATAGCTCAAAGGCTCCTCAAGTGATTCTAATGTGCAGCCAACTGAAAACCATTGACCTTGTAGCCTGGGTGGTCAAGGAAACAGAAGAGCTAGGATTCTCAGGAGACCAGTGGAACACCGCAGCAGCGACTAGGAAGACTGAGCTTTTCAAACAAGTGACATTAGATAACCTGTAGCTGCAGCTACAGAATTTTCTACCCAAGCAATTGCAGGTTATGTCATGTCACTTATCAGATAACGTATTTTTTTTTCCATAGACAAAATATTTTCTCGTAATCTAGCTGAGAGAACTGCTTGGCCTTCCCTTAACCCTTTCTTGAAAATTTCCTCAAAATTACCAATTCCAGAAATGAGATACGAATCTTATCTAATTCCCTGCCTTAACTCATTCTAGAAAAGTGATGATCCATTTTCTTTAAGACTCTACTTAAGGCCTCTTTACTGAGTCTCCCTTCTGATTTGAACACCTAGTCCCCCTCGTTCCATCTTAGTGTTACATATGAGGACATGAGTCTCTGCTCTGTAGGTGAGGGTGGGTATATGCCAGTGTATGTGAAAGGGTGTGTTGCCAGGGTGGGAGAGGTGGTGTCATAAATGCCTTAGATTATATCTCTACAGACTTTCATGGTATTTCTGATTCCTGTGACCTGGTGACTTTGGTTGTGACTCATCTTGACTAATACTCTTTCAAAAACACTGCGCTGAAGGACAGCTCAAAAACTCTTGGAGTCTGTCCAAGTTTTAATTGAGGAACAATTTCCCACCCTCAGAGCCTTTCATTGAGCAACTTTTGTTAGCACTTGTTTTCCAAGTTCCCAGATTACTCATTTTGAAGTTCAACTACCCAGAAACTTTCTTCTAATCCCACAATAAGAATCAAACAATAAAGACAATCAGTATCAAGGATAAGGGCTAGCATGTGGGATGCTCCCATCTTGGCTGTGATGCTATAGGAAAGCAATGGGAGGAGAGAAGCCAGCCTTCCAGCAGGCAATTGAGTAATCCTATTGGGGCATCCCAGCTCCCATCTGAGTAGGTGCATTAGTTGGGCTTTTCAAGGTCAGAAGAAGGAATCCTATACGTAACATATCCCCTTCAGCAATGAGATTTTATTGTCAGAATATGTGAGAACTTAGGGTAAGATGGAAAATTTCCTCATCAGCTGCACAGTTCCTCCTGGTCCCAGGGCCTCAGTGCTGGAGTGAGGAAGCACAATAGACTTCTTTCCTATAATCAAAGGGCAGAGAGGTAATGTGTCTTGTCTTCACTCCTCTTGCACAATAGAATGAATCAGCTTTCAGCTTCTCACTGGGAGGTTCCCCAACTAGAATTGGTTCCCCACCTTTCACTTCTTTGGTCAGTTTCTTCAGTATCAGGGATTTTTGACCTGAGGCTTTGGGGATCCACAAACCCTCTAGAATTATATGCCAAAATGAAAGTTTGTCCATATGTGCATTTTCTTGGCAAACGATAATCCATTTCCTAAGGGCCCTTAATCCTTGCTTCAGTTAACTGTGACTAGTGGAACAGATTTGGACTTTATGCATGGCACATGACACTGTAGGCAGGAATGAGTTCGTTGGAATCCTTACCCTCAATAGGGGTCCATGACATGGCAGCAACCGGAGGCTTCAGAGACCCCTCCTGTAGCTGGTCACAGAACAATATGCTATGTGAGGTAATTCTCTCACCTCTCCAATCTGGATTCTGATATCTCCTCTGATCTTTCTATTAGTCAAAGAAATTCCCCCTTCTGACTGAATGTTCTCATATACCACCCCCTGACTCAATAAACAGATGTAGAAGACTTTTCTTCTGTGGTTCTATCAGTTCAGTTCAGTCACTCAGTTGTGTCCGACTCTTAGCGACCCCATGGACTGCAACACGCCAGGCCTACCTGTCCATCATCAACTCCCAGAGTTTACTCAAACATGTCCATTGAGTTGGTGACGCCATTCAACCATCTCAACCTCTGTCATCGCCTTCTCCTCCCACCTTCAAACTTTTCCAGCATCAGGGTCTTTTCAAACGACGCAGTTCTTCCCATCAGGTGGCCAAAGTATTGGAGTTTCAACTTCAGCATAAGTCCTTCCAATGAATATTCAGGACTGATTTCCTTTCAGTTCAGTTCAGTCACTCAGTCATGTCCGACTCTTTGTGACCCCCATGAATCACAGCATGCCAGGCCTCCCTGTATATCACCAACTCCCAGAATTCACTCAAACTCATGTCCGTAGAGTCGGTGATGCCATCCAGCCATCTCATTTTCTGTCGTCCCCTTCTCCTCCTGCAGCCATGAATTTAAAAGACACTTACTCCTTGGAAGGAAAGTTATGACCAACCTAGATAGCATATTAAAAAGCAGAGACATTACTTTGCCAACCAAGATCCGTCTAGTCAAGGCTATGGTTTTTCCCATGGTCATGTATGGATGTGAGAGTTGGACTGTGAAGAAAGCTGAGCGCCGAAGAATTGATGCTTTTGAACTGTGGTGCTGGAGAAGACTCTTGAGAGTCCCTTGGACTGCAAGGAGATCCAACCAGTCCATTCTAAAGGAGATCTGATTTGATCTCCTTGCAGTCCAAGGGACTCTCAAGAATCTTCTCCACACCACCATTCAAAAGCATCAATTCTTTGGTGCTCAGCTTTGTTTAGAGTCCAACTCTCACATCCATACATGACTACTGGAAAAACCATACCTTTGACTAGATGGACCTTTGTTGGCAAAGTAATGTCCCTGCTTTTTATTATGCTGTCTAGGTTGGTCATAAATTTTCTTCTAAGGAGCAAGCATCTTTTAATTTGATGGCTGCAGTCACCATCTACAGCCCAAGAAAATAAAGTCTCTCACTGTTTTCACTGTTTCCCCATCTATTTGCGATGAAGTGATGGAACCAGATTCCTTGATCTTAGTTTTCTGAATGTTGAGCTTTAAGCCAACTTTTCACTCTCCTTCTTCACTTTCGTCAAGAGGCTCTTTAGACCTTCTTCACTTTATGCCATAAGGGTGGTGTCATCTGCATATCTGAGGTTATTGATATTTCTCACAGCAATCTTGATTCCAGCTTTGCTTCATCCAGCCCAGCATTTCTCGTGATATACTCTGCATATAAGTTAAATAAGCAGGGTGACAATATACAGCCTCGACGTACTCCTTTCCCTATTTGGAATCAGTGTGTTGTCCCAAGTCTTGTTCTAACTGTTGCTTCTTGATGTGCATACAGATTTCTCAGGAGGCAGGCCAGGTGGTCTGGTAGTCCCATCTCTTGAAGAATTTTCCACAGTTTGTGGTGATCCACACAGTCAAACACTTTGGTGTAGTCAATGAAACAGAAATAGATGTTTTCCTGGAAGTCTCTTGCTTTATTGATGATCCAACAGATGTTGGCAATTTGATCTCTGGTGCCTCTACCTTTTCTAAATCCAGCTTGAACATCTGGAAGTTCATGGTTCACATATTGTTGAAGCCTGGCTTGGAGAATTTTGAGCATTACTTTGATAGCCTGTGAGATGAATGCTCCAGTACTTGGAGCATTCTTTGGCATTGCCTTTCATTGGGATTGGAATGAAAACTGACCTTTTCCAGTCCTGTGACCACTGCTGAATTTTCCAAATTTGCTGGCAAATTGAGTGCAGCACTTCTACAGCATCATCTTTTAGGATCTGAAATAGCTCCACTGGGATTCCATCACCTCCAGTAGCTTTGTACATAGTTATGCTTCCTAAGGCCCACTTGACTTCACATTCCAGGATGTCTGGCTCTAGTTGCGTGATCACACCATCATGATTATCTGGGTCGTGAAGATCTTTTTTGTACAGTTCTTCTGTATTCTTGCCACCTCTTCTTACTATCTTCTGCTTCTGTTAGGTCCGTACCACATCTGTCCTTTATTGTGCTCATCCTTGCATGAAATGTTCCCTTGGTATCTCTAATATTCTTGAAGAGATCACTAGTCTTTCCCATTCTATTGTTTTCCTATATTTCTTTGTACTGATAACTGAGAAAGGCTTTCTTTCTTTTTTTTTCCAAGCTTATATTTTATTTTTATTTTTTAAATTTATTTTCATTGGAGGCTAATTAATTTACAATATTGTATTGGTTTTGCATACATCGACATGAATCTGCCACGGGTGTACATGCGTTCCCCATCCTGAACCCCCCTCCCACCTCCCTCCCCATTCCATCCCTCTAGGTCATCCCAGTGCACCAGCCCTAAGCATCCTGTCTCATGCATCAAACCTGGACTGGCCATTCGTTTCACATATGATAATATACATGTTTCAATGCCATTCTCCCAAATCATCCCCCCTCACCCTCTCCCACAGAGTCCAAGAGACTGTTTTATACATCTGTGTCTCTTTTGCTGTCTTGGATACAGGGTTATCATTACCATATTTCTAAATTCCATATATATGCATTTTTATACTGTATTGGTGTTTTTCTTTCTGGCTTACTTCACTCTGTATAATAGGCTCCAGTTTCATCCACCTCATTAGAACTGATTCAGATATATTCTTTTTAATGGTTGAGTAATACTCCATTGTGTATATGTACCACAACTTTCTGACCCATTTGTCTGCTGATGGACATCTAGGTTGCTTCCATGTCCTGGCTATTATAAACCGTGCTGCGGTGAGCATTGGAGTACATGTGTCTCTTTCAATTCTAGTTTCCTCTGTGTGTATGCCCAGAAGTGGGATTGCTGGATCATATGGCAGTTCTATTTCCAGTTTTTTAAGGAATTTCCACACTGTTCTCCATAGTGGCTGTACTAGTTTGCATTCCCACCAACAGTGTAAGAGGATTTCCTTTTCTCCACACCCTCTCCAGCAATTATTGCTTGTAGACTCTTGGAAGCAACCATTCTGACTGGCATGAAATGGTACCTCATTGTGGTTTTGATTTGCATTTCTCTGATTATGAGGGATGTTGAGCATCTTTTCATGTGTTTGTTAACCATCTGTATGTCTTCTTTCGAGAAATGTCTGTTTAGTTCTCTGGCCCATTTTTTGATTGGATCATTTATTTTTCTGGAATTGAGCTGCAGGAGTTGCTTGTATATTTTTGAGATTAATTCTTTGTCAGTTGTTTCATTTGCTGTTATTTTCTCCCATTCTGAAGGCTGTCTTTTCACCTTGCTTATAGCTTCCTTTGTTGTGCAGAAGCTTTTAATTTTAATTAGGTCCCATTTGTTTATTTTTGCTTTTATTTCCAATATTCTGGGAGGTGGGTCATAGAGGATCCTGCTGTGATTTATGTCGGAGAGCATTTTGCCTATGTTCTCCTCTTGGAGTTTTATAGTTTCTGGTCTTATGTTTAAATCTTTAATCCATTTTGAGTTTAATTTTGTGTATGGTGTTAGAAAGTGTTCTAGTTTCAATCTTTTACAAGTGGCTGACCAGTTTTCCCAGCACCACTTGTTAAAAGAGTTTGTCTTTACTCCATTGCATATTCTTGCCTCTTTTGTCAAAAATAAGGTGTCCATAGGTGCGTGGATTTATCTCTGGGCTTTCTATTATGTTATCTCTCCTTGCTATTCTTTGGAACTCTGCAATGAAATGGGTATATCTTTCCTTATCTCCTTTGCCATTAGCTTCTCTTCTTTTCTCAGCTATTTGTAAGGCCTCCTCAGACAGCCATTTTGCTCTTTTGCATTTCTTTTCCTTGGGGATGGTCTTGATCCCTGTCTCCTGTACAATGTCACGAACCTCTGTCCATATTTCTTCAGGCACTCCATCCATCAGATCTAATCCCTTGAATCTATTTCTCACATCCACTGTATAATCATAAGGGATGTGGTTTAAGTCATACCTAAATGGTCTAGTGGTTTTCCCTACTTTCTTCAGTTTAAGTCTGAATTTGACAATAAGGAGTTTATGATCTTAACCACAATCAGCTCTGGGTCTTATTTTTGCTGACTATATAGAGCTTCTCCATCTTTGGCTGCAAAGAATATAATCAATCTGATTTTGTTGTTGGCCATCTGGTGATGTCTATGTGTAGAGTCTTTTCTTTTCTTGTTGGCAGAGGGTGTTTGCTATGACCAGTGCATTCTCTTGGTAAAGCTCTATCAGCCTTTGCCCTGCTTCATTCTGTACTCCAAGGCCAAATTTGGCTGGTACTCCAGGTGTTTCTTGACTTCCTACTTTTGCATTCCAGTCCCCTATAATGAAAAAGACATCTCTTTTGGGTGTTAGTTCTAGAAAGTCTTGTAGGTCTTCATAGAACTGTTCAACTTCAGCTTCTTTGGCATTAGTGGTTGGGACATAAACTTGGATTACTGTAATATTGAATGGTTTGCCTTGGAAACAATGCCGTTTTTGAGATTGCCTCCATGTACTGCATTTTGGACTCTTTTGTTAATTATGATGGCTACTCCATTTCTTCTAAGGGATTCTTGCCCACAGTAGTAGATATAATGGTCATCTGAGTTAAATTCACCTATTCCAGTCCATTTTAGTTTGTTGATTGCTAAAATGTTGACGTTCACTCTTGCCATCTCCTGTTTGACCACTTCCCATGGACCTAACATTCCAGGTTCCTATGAAATATTGCTCTTTACAGCATCAGACCTTGCTTCTATCACCAGTCACATCTACAACTGGGTATTGGTTTTGCTTTGGCTCCATCCCTTCATTCTTTCTGGAGTTATTTCTCCACTCATCTCCAGCAGCATACTGGGAACTACCGACCTGGGGAATTCCTCATTCAGTATCCTATCATTTTGACTTTTGATACTGTTCATGGGGTTCTCAAGGCAAGTATACTGAAGTGGTTTGCCATTCTCTTCTCCAGTGGACCACATTCTGTCAGACATCTCCACCATGACCCACCCGTCTTGGGTGGCCCCACATGGCATGGCTTAGTTCCCAAACTATGGTGGCAGAGAAGGCAATGGCACCCCACTCCAGTACTCTTGCCTGGAAAATCCCATGGGTGGAGGAGCCTGGTAGGCTGCAGTCCATTGGGTCGCTAAAGTCAGGCATGACTGAACGACTTCACTTTCACTTTTCACTTTCATGCATTGGAGAAGGAAATGGCAACCCACTCCAGTGTTCTTGCCTGGAGAATCCCAGGGACGGGGAGCCTGGTGGGCTGCCGTCTATGGGGTCGCACAGAGTCGGGCATGACTGAAGTGACTTAACAGCAAACTATGGTGGAGGTAATGAGGATAATCGGGACTTCTTTCAAAAGGTCCCATGCATGCACTGCTACAGTCAGTGCCCCAACCCTGCAGCAGGCCACCGCCGACCTACACCTCCACTGGAGACCCTGGACACTCACAGGCAGGCCTGGGTCAGTCTCCTGTGGGGTCACTGCTCCTTTCTTCTGGGTCCTGGTTCTGTCTGTGCCCTCCAAGAGTCTGTTTCCCCAGTCCTGTGTTAGTTCTGGCGGCTCTATGGTGGTGTTAATGGCGACCTCCTCCAAGAGGGCTTGTGCCATACCCAGGTCTGCTGCACCAGAGCCCCTGCCCCTGCAGCAGGCACTGCTGACCCGCCTCCACGGGAGCCGCTCACACACGGTTCAGTCCCAGCCTCTGTGGGTCTCTGGGTCCTGGTGTGCACCAGGCTTGTGTGAGCCTCTGAGTGGCTCTGGCGGGTTTGGGGTTTGATTCTAAATGCGATTTTGCCCCTCCAACAAGTCCATTCTAGAGGAGATCAATCCTGGGTGTTCACTGGAAGGACTGATGCTAAAGCTGAAACTCCAATACTTTGGCCACCTCATGCGATGAGTTGACTCACTTGAAAAAACTCTGATGCTGGGAAGGATTGGGGGCGGGAGGAAAAGGGGACAACAGAGAATGAGATGGCTGGATGGCATCACCAGCTCGATGGACATGAGTTTGGGTGAACTCCAGGAGCTGGTGATGGACAGGGAGGCCTGGTGTGCTGTGATTCATGGGGTCGCAAAGAGTCGGACACGACTGAGCGACTGAACTGAACTGAACCGAACCGTCTTGCTGGGGCTTCTCCTTTGCCCTTGGACATGGGGTATTTCGCTCCAGCACTACACAGTTGCCACTCTAGCACCAGGCAGCTGCCACTCTGTGGCAGCTGTGGTTCTATGACAGATAAGTTTCACAGTGTTCAAATAGATGTTGTGTGATGACCTTAACAATGGATTCCCTAGTTGCTGCTGCTGAGTCGCTTCAGTCGTGTCCAACTCTGTGCGACTCCATAGACCTCAGCCCACCGGGCTCTCCCATCGCTGGGATTCTCCAGGCAAGAGCACTGGAGTGGGTTGCCATTTCCTTCTCCAATGCATGAAAGGGAAAAGTGAAAGTGAAGTCCCTCAGTCGTGTCCGACTCTTAGCGACCCCATGGACTGCAGCCTGCCAGGCTCCTCTGTCCATGGGATTTTCCAGGCTAGAGCACTGGAGTGGGGTGCCGTTGCCTTCTCCACTAGTTGCTGCACTCAGTTCTAATTTCCTCTTAAGGATCAAGGTTGAATAATTAAAACCATCCAGGATTTTCACTTTGTAGAGAACAGACAGTTTAGATACCAACCTCTCACACTTTGTAGAAAATATTTTACAGCTGTGTATACGGAGAATTCCAGGCAATCCTAAAGGTTTCTCTGGCACATGCCTCTGTGCAGAGGTAAGTTTTTACCTCCAACAGAATTTTCAGTATATCTGGTGTTGGCTTGGGTTTCCTCGATGGCTCATTGGTAAAGAATGAACTTGCAATGCAGAAGATGCAGGATATATGGCTTCAATCCCTGGGTCAGGAAGATCTCCTGCAGTAGGAAATGGCAACCACCTCCAGTTTGCTTGCCTGGGAAATCCCACGGACAGAAGAGCCTGGCGGGCCACAGTCCATAGGGTCACATAGAGTTGGACATGACTGAACATGCACACGTGGCTTGGGTGATATTGACTGACCAATCATCAGTCTTATCGAAACATGAATAGTGAGTCTAACAAGAAATTCCAAATGCTTTTCTTCAGTTTCAAAGATGACATGGATGACATGAACTCATGTTGCTATTTTAGTCAGTTATTCTAAGTCAAGTCCACTTACCTGTAGATGTAAACAATCACTTTCACAACCAGGGCTCTGCTAGAGTAAATGGAAAAGAGATTGGGTGTTGTTTTCCTTTGGAGTGACGCAGTGCTGGTTCAAATTCAATCTGGTGTCATTAACTCTGTAAGTGATTTAGCCAGCAGCACCTCACAAAGCTAACTGAAGCCAGGAAATAAAAATATTTCCATCAGTGCTCGCTTCGGCAGCACATATACTAAAATTGGAATGATACAGAGAAGATTAGCATGGCCCCTGCGCAAGGATGACATGCAAGTTCGTGAAGCGTTCCATATTTTTGGCAGATTCATGTCAATGTATGGCAAAACCAACCAATATAATATTGTAAAATAATTAGACTCCAATAAAAATAAAATAAATAAATAAAAATATATTCATCAGAGTTTTCAGTTCATTGATACTGAAAATGTTTAGGACTTGATAAAATGAAAATATTATGAGGGTCTTTACAAGTTTTTAAGGCAAAATATGCATAGAAATGAATGAAAATGAAAACACAACAACCCAAAACCTCTGGGACACTGTAAAAGCAGTGCTAAGGGGGAAGTTCATAGCAATACAGGCACATCTCAAGAAACAAGAAAAAAAGTCAACTAAATAACCTAACTCTACTTCTAAAGAAACTAGAAAAGGAAGAAAGAAAGAACCCCAGGGTTAGTAGAAGGAAAAAAATCGTAAAAATTAGGGCAGAGATAAATGCAAAAGAAACAAAACAGACCATAGCAAAAATCAACAAAGCCAAAAGCTGGTTCTTTGAGAAGGTAAATAAAATTGACAAACCACTAGCCAGACTCATCAACAAACAAAGGGAGAAGAACCAAATCAATAAAATTAGAAATGAAAATGGAGAGATCACAACCGACAACACAGAAATACAAAGGATTATTAGAGAATACTATCAGCCATTATATGGCAATAAAATGAATAACCTGGAAGAAATGGACAAATTCCTAGAAAAGTACAACTTTCCAAAACGGAACCAGGAAGAAATAGAAAATCTGAATAGACCCATCACAAGCACGGAACTAGAGGCTGTAATCAGAAATCTTCCAGCAAACAAAAGCCCAGGTCCAGACAGCTTCACAGCTGAATTCTACCAAAAATTTAGAGAAGAGCTAACACCTGTTCTACTCAAACTCTTCCAGAAAATTTCTGAGGAAGGGAAACTTCCAAACTCATTCTACGAGGCCACCATCACACTAATCCCAAAACCTGATAAAGATCCCACAAAAAAGAAAACTACAGGCCAATATCACTGATGAACATAGATGCAAAAAACTCAAGTGGGCTTTATCCCAGGAATGCAAGGATTCTTCAATATCCGCAAATCAATCAACGTAATACACCACATTAACAAACTGAAAAATAAAAATCATATGATTATCTCGATAGATGCAGAGAAAGCCTTCGACAAAATTCAACATCCATTTATGATAAAAACCATCCAGAAAGTGGGAATAGAAGGGACATATCTCAACATAATAAAAGCTATATATGACAAACCCACAGCAAACATTATCCTCAATGGTGAAAAACTGAAAGCATTTCCCCTAAAGTCAGGAACAAGACAAGGGTGCCCACTCTCACCTATTCAACATAGTTCTGGAAGTTTTGGCTACAGCAATCAGAGCAGAAAAAGACATAAAAGGAATCCAAATTGGAAAAGAAATAAAACTTTCACTGTTTGCTGATGACGTGATCCTCTACACAGAAAACCCTAAAGACTCTACCAGAAAACTACTAGAGTTAATCAATGAATACAGTAAAGTTGCAGGATATAAAATCAACACACAGAAATCCCTTGCATTCCTATACACTAATAGTGAGAAAATAGAAAGAGAAATTAAGGAAACTATTCCATTCACTGTTGCAATGAAAAGAAGTAAATACTTAGGAATATATCTACCTAAGGAAACAAAAGACTTGTACATAGAAAACTATAAAACACTAGTGAAAGTAATCAAAGAGGACACGAATAGATGGAGAAATATACCGTGTTTGTGGATTGGAAGAATAAATATTGTAAAAATGAGTATACTACCCAAAGTAATTTATACATTCAATGCAATCCCTATCAAGCTACCAACAATATTTTTCACAGAACTAGAACAAATAATCTCACAATTTGTATGGAAATACAGAAAACCTTGAATAGCCAAAGCAATCTTGAGGAAGAAGAATGGAACTGGGGGAATTAACCTGCCGGACTTCAGGCTCTACTACAAAGCCACAGTCATCAAGACAGTATGGTACTGGCATAAAGACAGAAATACAGATCAATGGAACAAAATAGAAAGCCCAGAGATAAATCCACGCACCTATGGACACCTCATCTTTGACAAAGGAGGCAAGAATATCAAATGGAGAAAAGACAGTCTCTTTAACAAGTGGTGCTGGGAAAACTGGTCAGCCACTTGTAAAAGAATGAAACTAGAACACTTCCTAACACCATACACAAAAATAAACTCAAAATCGATTAGAGAGCTAAATGTAAGACCAGAAACTATAAAACTCCAAGAGGAGAACGTAGGCAAAACACTCTCTGACATAAATCACAGCAGGATCCTCCAAGACCCACCTCCAAGAATATTGGAAATAAAAGCAAAAATCAACAAATGGGACCTAATTAAAATCAAAAGCTTCTGCACAGCAAAGGAAACTATAATCAAGGTGAAAAGACAGCCTTCAGAATGGGAGAAAATAATAGCAAATGAAGCAACTGATAAAGGATTAATCTCCAAAATATACAAGCAGCTCCTGCAGCTCAATTCCAGAAAAATAAGTGACCCAATCAAAAAATGGGCAAAGAACTAAATAGACATTTCTCCAAAGAAGACATAAAGATGGCTAACAAACACATGAAAAAATGCTCAACATCCCTCATAATCAGAGAAATGCAAATCAAAACCACAATGAGGTACTATTTCACGCCAGTCAGAATGGCTGCTATCAGAAAGTCTACATGCAATAAATGCTGGAGAGGGTGTGGAGAGAAGGGAACCCTCTTACACTGTTGGTGGGAATGCAAACTAGTACAGCCACTATGGAGAACAGTGTGGAGATTCCTCAAAAAACTGGAAATAGAACTGCCATATGATCCAGCAATCGCACTCCTGGGCATACACACTGAGGAAACCAGAATTGAAAGAGACACATGTACTCCAATGTTCATTGCAGCACTGTTTATAATAGCCAGGACATGGAAGCAACCTAGATGTTCATCTGCAGATGAATGGATAAGAAAACTTTGGTACATATACACAATGGAGTATTACTCAGCCATTAAAAAGAATGTATTTGAACCAGTTCTAATGAGGTGGATGAAACAAGAGCCTATTATACGGAGTGAAGTAAACCAGAAAGAAAAACACCAATACAATATACTAACGCATATATATGGAATTTAGAAAGATGGAAATGATAACCCTGTATATGAGACAGCAAAAGAGACACAGATGTATAAAACAGTCTTTGGGACTCTGTGGGAGATTGTGAGGGTGGGATGGTTTGGGAGAATGGCATTGAAACATGTATATTATCATATGTGAAACGAATCGCCAGTTCAGGGTCGATGCATGTTACAGGATGCTCGGGGCTGGTATGCGGGGATGACCCAGAGGGAGGATAAGGGGAGGAGGGAGGCAGGAGGGGGGTTCGGGAGGGGGAACTCATGTACACCCGGGGCGGATTCATGTCAATGTATGGCAAAACCAACCAATATAATATTGTAAAATAATTAGCCTCCAATAAAAAAAAAATAATAAAAAAATAAATTTTTAAGACAAATCTGTCAGTGCTCAATTCCTTTGGCATCAAGGATCATTGCTAATTTTTGCAGGACCTTACTTTTGAAAGGGCTTCCCTGCTGGATCATATGGTAAAGAATCTGCCTGCAAGGCAGGAGACCTGGGTTTGATCCCTGGGTTAGGAAGATCCCCTGGAGAAGGGAATGGCTACCCACTCCAGTATTCTTGCCTGGAGAATTCAGTGCACAGAGGGGCCTGACAGGCTTTAGTCTGTGGGGTCACAAAGAGTAGAACATGACTGAGTGACTAACACTTTTATGTTTTACTTTCTCATGCAAAGATTAATGGAACTGTAATAAATACTCTTAACTTTTCATCCTTCAAGAAACCTGAAGTCTTTTAAAAAAAAAATGAAAATTCATTTCATTTAAAAAGGCATTTAGGGTTTTCATTTATATTTTCTGCATATGTTTTAGAGGATGGATTATTTTTTAATGTTTATCAATATCAAATCTTTTATTATAATATTTTGTTAAGGTAAAGAAGAAAGCCAGTATTTCCATAACATGCTCTACATAAATTTTCAATACAACTCCAGAGAAGACATACATTTTACTTTTCTTCCTGAAGCTGGAAAGAGAACAATTCTTATAGTGAATCAAGAAGAGAGAAAACCCTTATGAGACAAGACAGGTCAACACAGCCAGCTGTCTTTATATTTATCTTCCCAGAATTCTTTTAAAAACTTTTTTGTAGCTCTGCAGCTGACCCTACCTTTCATATTGTTGTTTGTTTAGTTTTTAAAGGGCTTGGTTCTTTTTATTTGAACACACATCCCATTTGTTGGAAGAACTTCCACTAAATTATCTCATCAGCTCCCACCAAACTTTTCTTTTCATGGCTCTTGTTGTCTAGGTTATAAGAACCCATGGCAAACATGAGAGACCCTGAAGGAATGTGTGACAATCTTCCTGCAACAGTATTTCATGGATCCAGTGAGATCTTTGCCTCTAGGAAGCAGCGGGGAGAAGGTAGGTTGGCCTGTGCACAGTCTTGCATAGTGGATGGATTTTCCTTTAAAGTAGCCATGTCAAGTGCGGCCTCAGGGTCTAACTGACACCAACCTGAGGGTTTGGCAGAATGTTTTTAATGTGATATAAGTAACTCGCCTGCAGGTACATCTCAGATGGTGTTTACCTTATGATTTCCATGTGGTTTAGTACATCCTCTCAGAGCCTAGGAAGTTGTCTGCTATTTCCCTCAGGACAAATGGGTTATTGCTTTCAAGCTTCTTTGCTGTGAAAACAAAAATCATTTTAAAAAGCCTTGTTTCAGTGACTAGTTTTATTTCCTCTAATGAACAGTGCTTGCCAGTGTGACTGTGCATCACTGCATTAGGTTAACGTTGCCAACGGAACTCATGAGACCCTCACCTGTCCCTAGGTTATCTGTCTTTGGAGTGCAGCCCCTCTTTTAGTTAGAGGAGAACTTGGAGAGAATAAAGAGTCTATTTTCTTGTACTTTTAAAACATAAAGTGTTGTTTTAGTTTAAATACTACCATGCACTCACAATTTGGTTTTTTTTTTAAAATGATATATAAATCAGGGGAAAAAATACAAAGAAATGCCATCTTCTAGGTTTGACTAAAGTAGCCTTTTTCCTGAAATTAAGGAAATTATTGAATTTTGTTCATGTGGCATTGAAAGATGGAAGAGTTTAATGCCCAGGCTCTGCATCAGGGGACTTGTTTAATAGTGTGATGCACCCTGGGAAAGTCTTCACTTTGAAACTCAATATGAAACTTACTCCTCGCACCAAAAGGATCAGAGAAGAAAGATACCTCCCCAAGAAATCTAGGTGGAATGCATTTAGTGAACCTTATGATATTGCTGATATCTTTTGCTCCCCCCAAAAAGAACAGCTTCATATTATTCAGCACAAGAGTGTCAAGCTTCTATAAGAGGTACTGTGACCAGTTCCACATTTCTCTTTCTCATATGCTTGAGCAGAAATTCCTAGCAAGGGGTAAAACTTTCTCTCTTCCCAGGAGAGACAAGAAATTGTTTTTCCCTTCCTCATCCTCTGCAGTATCACCGAATACCTTGAAGTATCCTATGAGATCTCAGCATTATGCCCACTCTCTTTTAGGATCCAGCCTTCTCCATCCCAATTGGCCTCAACTTTCTCTACTAATCAAGCCTCGTATATTTGCTGGCATAGAGGGAGTGTGGGGGCAGATGTGCTGGTGTTTTCCTCTACATGTATAAAATTATTTTTCCATAGGATAAGATTATTTTTCTCATTTTTTTTTCATGCTTTGGCTTATGGAACTCCTTCAGTATTGTTAATGATATATATCTATAACCTTAACTGATTATTTCAGTTAAGATTGTTTTATAATGAGTGTAGGCCAAGCAAGCATCATTCCTTACATAATGCTGCTGTTTAATGAGTGTGTACCGGTCTAGGTGTGTTACATGTTACATATATTTTGGCTTTTCTAGAGTCTGTCTCAGGATATATTCATCGGACTCAACTACTTCTACATTCTTGGCTTTCTGTCAGTAAAGCTAATAGCAGTGTGTGCTTGATCACCTCACCAGCGGTTACACTGAGCACCTATCCCCTGGCTTGGGGAAATAGCTTCTCATTTCTTCAGGCAAATGTTTAGCAGGCCAAGCCAATTTGCCATTAGTTTCCACCTTGAACAATCTTGTCTTTAATAAAATCTCCAACACTCAAAATGAAAGAGCTTCTAGATCACTATCAAACTCTTCTCAAAATTGTTTTCGTATTGACACCATCATATCTTTTGATTAACAGGATTTTTAAAAAAAGAGATGATGTATTATAAGTTTCCTAGGAATGCTAAAACAAAGTAACAGACTGAGCAGAACAAAGAACCGAAACGTACTCTGTCACAGTTCTGGAATTCTGAAAGTCCAAAATCAAGTTGTTTGCAGGGCCATGCTCTCTCTGAAGGCTCTGGGGGGATCATTCCTGGCCTCTTCCTAGCTTCTGGTAGGCGCCTGCAGTCCTTGGTGTTCCTTGGCTTGTAAATGCATCACTCTAGTCTCTGCCACTGTTATCACATGACTTTCTCCCTCTGTATCTTTGTGTATCGGAATTTCCCTCTTTTAAGGGCACCAGGCACTGGATTAAGTACCAGCACCACTTTCATCCTCAACTTGAGGTGATCTCTCCTGCCAAGATACTGTTTCCAAATAAGGTCACACTCACATGTTTGTTTACTCACATGGATGTAAACTTTGGGTGGACACAACTTTGTACAGGTAATCTTGAAGATACTCTTCTAAATAGTCTAAATCCCTTTAAACTAAATGTTGTTCAAGTAAATACCTAGACAGAAATGATCACTGTTACATCCCAAGCTCTATCAGTGTCACAGTCATATTCGTTTAATAAATGCTTAGAATCTGTCAGATGCCATGGACAGAAATGGACACTAGGGAGACAGTGATAAACCAGAGATATGGTATCCCTATTTCCGAGAAGCTTACATTATAGTTGAGGGAGAGAGATACAACTATAATTTCACTGTGCTCACAGGCAATATATATTGAGAAGTGACTATGTGCTGGCCTCTGAGGATGACAAAAGGGAAACGAGAATAAAAGTCCATGCCCTCCTAGAACTTACCTTCTACAATGCATAATAAGTAAGCAAAATAATTTTAGCTAGCGATAAATTCCCTGAAGAAATAAAATGCAGAGCAAAGCGGTGCAGGGTGTCCTTTTGATCTGAGCCTGAAGGAAGCCAGGGTGTGAGTCTCAGGAATGTCTGAGTTCAGTGTTCTAGTGGGAGGAACTGGAGGTAAAGGAAGTTCCTGGTACATTTAGGAACAGTGGGAGGCACTGTGGCCTCTGGGAGTCATTCAGGAAAGAACAGAAGGAATATAGAAAAAGAACAGAAAAACAGCCATAGCCTGGAGCTGAGATAGAGCCCAGTAAATGACCATAAGATGCTATAACTCTAGGGACTTCCCTGGTGGTTCAGTGTTTAAGACTGGGCCATGGGTTTGATCCCTGGTTGGGGAAATAAAATCTGGCAGGCTGTGCTGTACAGCCAAAATTTTAAAAAAAGAAAAAAAAAGTACTATTGCTCAGCACATAAAAGATTCTACCTGCAGCGCAGGAGACACAGGAGATGTGGGTTCCAATCCTGGGTCAGGAAGGTGCCCTGGAGGAGGAAATGTGAGCCCACTCCAGTATTCTTGCCAGGAAATTCCATGGACAGAGGAACCTGGTGGGCTACAGTTCATGGGGTCTCAAACAGTGGGACATGACTAAGCACACACAGCACACAACTAAAAGCTCTAGAAAGCAGTCTGAGGGTTTTGAGCAGGAGAGTGATCTGGATTTGATAGGGAACCCCCTTGGCTATTGTGTCAGTAGTGGGTGGAAAAGGCAGGTGGATTTTGACTACAGAGCCAATGGGATTCAGGTTGTGAAAATTCTGTGAGATAATCTTGACCTGAAGGAGAGGAGGGGTGTGAAGGAAGGTAATTCTGTTGGGCAGCTAGTAGCCAGGGAAGGCCTCCCCGAGGAGATTATGTCTTAAACTCTTATGTGAATAAGCCGAAGTGGCCAGCCTTCTAAAAATCTTGAGGGAACAGACATTGGAAGGCCCTAAGTCTGGTGTGTTGAAGGATAGACAGGACAGCTGGAAGCTGGAAGATCCAGCCTAGAAAGCCAGCAGATACACTCAAGGAGGCAGGGCAGCGGCAGGCGGGCCCTGCGGGTCCTGTCTTAGTTCCCTGAGCTTCTTCAGAGCACTAGAGGGGGCTCGAGGGGTCCTGCGACTGCCTCCAGGACCAGGATCCTGTCCCTGAGCCCCTGGAGTCACTGCATTGCAAGGCACAGCAGCATTCCTCAGTGTAAGGAGTGACCAGTTTCTGAGATACATTCATTTAGAGTATGTCCCCCTTTAAAGCATTGTAACTCATAATTCTAAAACATCTATGTCTTTCACACAACCAAACCATTTCCAGGAATCTCTCCTGCAGAAACATAATTGGTAATACTCAAATACAGAGTATAAAGATTTTACTGTGTCATTGATTATAACATTGGGGAAATTTTTTAAGAAAAAAGTCTCCATTGTTTTCTCAATTCCTGACTTTTTCTCATTAAAAAAGAAATCTGGGTTGACTATGCATTCTAATCTCATTCTTCTAATTCTCTTGATTATATTTTCATATACTTAGTTTAAAATTGAAATATAGTAAAATATGGATCAACCTTATACCCAATACAAAAAAAGAAAACTTTTTTAAAGCATAAATGAAAATAATTGAAGGTACATATTGGTTTCTCAGCGTGGTTAACTTTGACAGATAAGTGGCTAGCTTCACAAAAGTGTCTTGTTTTCTTAGTGAATCAAGAGCTCTCTTCTTTGCTCATGAATTACAGATCTCTTCTGATTGCTGGTAATATTGTGGACTAAATGATTAAATGAACAATTGGATGATAATTCTTTCTTTGTACGCAACCCAAGAAAGTAAATGTGGGGAAAATATACCCATGACTCAAATCCCAAATTTCTTTTAAGGAAAAAGAAATCACATATTAGTAATGATTTTGGCACATACAATAAGAGATAAAATACAGGAGGGGAGGAGGGGAAACCCTGAAACAATCTGAATAAAGTTCATCAATAGGAAAATGGGTGAATAAATTATGGTACATATATAAGATGGACTTCTGTGAAGCTATTAAAAAGAATGTGTTGGATCTGTATTTGCTGACTTAAAAAAATGTTCACAGTACATTTTTTTAAGTAGTAGACTGGCCTATAGAAATAATATGTAAATAGAAAGCATAATGCTATGTAACAATCTAAAATGATTTTTAAAAAACCCATTGTATGGTGATGGAAATGTTTGTATCTTAATTATAGTGCTGGTTTCATGAGTATATACAACTGTTAAAACTCGTGGAATTTTACTTTGAATGCAGTTCATTTTACATAAATTATTTCTCAATCACATTGAAAAAATTCCACCCCTAAAAAATCCTAAAATGACTAGCTTTGTATAAACAAAGGAAGAAAATAAAGTTACAGTATTTACATAGGATGAATTTGGAGAGGATGATGCCTAATCTATAATCCTATAGTAGCCTTAGCCTCAAGCCACTATGAAGCCAAAATTTCTTAATGTGAGAATGCAGATTTGTCAACAGAACTGACCTAGGTAAATATCCAGTAGTCATGTATGGATGTGAGAGCTGGACTGTGAAGAAAGCTGAGAGCCGAAGAATTGATACTTTGAACTGTGGTGTTGGAGAAGACTCTTTTTTTTTTTTTGTAGTTAATTTATTTTTTATTGGAGGCAAATTATTTTACAATATTATATTGGTTGGTTTTGCCATACATTGATATGAATTTGCCCCGGGTTTACATAAGTTCCCCCTCCTGAACCCCCCTCCCTCCTCCCTCCTCCCTTTATCCTCCCTCTGGGTCATCCCCGCATGCCAGCCCCGAGCATCCTATAACATGCATCGACCCTGAACTAGTAATTCATTTCACATATGACAACATACGTGTTTCAATGCCATTCTCCCAAATCATCCCACCCTCACCCTCTCCCATAGAGTCCCAAAGACTGTTCTATACATCTGTGTCTCTTTTGCTGTCTCGTATACAGGGTTATCATTTGCATCTTTCTAAATTCCATATATATGTGTTAGTATACTGTATTGGTGTTTTTCTTTCTGGCTTACTTCACTCTGTATAATAGGCTCCAGTTTCATCCACCTCATTAGAACTGATTCAAATGTATTCTTTTTAATGGCTGAATAATACTCCATTGTGTATATGTACCAAAGCTTTCTTATCCATTCGTCTGCAGATGGACATCTAGGTTGCTTCCATGTCCTGGCTATTATAAACAGTGCTGCAATGAACATTGGGGTACACGTGTCTCTTTCAATTCTGGTTTCCTCGGTGTGTATGCCCAGGAGTGCGATTGCTGGATCATATGGCAGGTCTATTTCCAGTTTTTTGAGGAATCTCCACACTGTTCTCCATAGTGGCTGTACTAGTTTGCATTCCCACCAACAGTGTAAGAGGGTTCCTTTCTCTCCACATCCTCTCCAGCATTTATTGCATGTAGACTTTTGGATAGCAGCCATTCTGACTGGTGTGAAATGGTATCTCATTGTGGTTTTGATTTGCATCTCTCTGATTATGAGGGATGTTGAGCATTTTTTCATGTGTTTGTTAGCCATCTTTATGTCTTCTTTGGAGAAATGTCTGTTTAGTTCTTTGGCCCATTTTTTGATTGGGTCATTTATTTTTCTGGAATTGAGCTGCAGGAGCTGCTTGTATAATTTGGAGATTAATCCTTTATCCGTTGCTTCATTTGCTATTATTTTCTCCCATTCTGAAGGCTGTCTTTTCACCTTACTTATAGTTTCCTTTGCTGTGCAGAAGCTTTTGATTTTAATTAGGTCCCATTTGTTGATTTTTGCTTTTATTTCCAATATTCTGGGAGGTGGGTCATGGAGGATCCTGCTGTGATTTATGTCGGAGAGTGTTTTGCCTACGTTCTCCTCTAGGAGTTTTATAGTTTCTGGTCTTAAATTTAGCTCTCTAATCCATTTTGAGTTTATTTTTGTGTATGGTGTTAGGAAGTGTTCTAGTTTCATTCTTTTACAAGTGGCTGACCAGTTTTCCCAGCACCACTTGTTAAAGAGACTGTCTTTTCTCCATTTGATATTCTTGCCTCCTTTGTCAAAGATGAGGTGTCCATAGGTGTGTGGATTTATCTCTGGGCTTTCTATTTTGTTCCATTGATCTATATTTCTGTCTTTATGCCAGTACCATACTGTCTTGATGACTGTGGCTTTGTAGTAGAGCCTGAAGTCCGGCAGGTTAATTCCCCCAGTTCCATTCTTCTTCCTCAAGATTGCTTTGGCTATTCGAGGTTTTTTGTATTTCCATACAAATTGTGAGATTATTTGTTCTAGTTCTGTGAAAAATATCGTTGGTAGCTTGATAGGGATTGCATTGAATGTATAAATTACTTTGGGTAGTATACTCATTTTTACAATATTTATTCTTCCAATCCATGAACATGGTATATTTCTCCATCTATTAGTGTCCTCTTTGATTGCTTTCAGTAGTGTTTTATAGTTTTCTATGTACAAGTCTTTTGTTTCCTTAGGTAGATATATTCCTAAGTATTTAATTCTTTTTGTTGCAACAGTGAATGGAATAGTTTCCTTAATTTCTCTTTCTATTTTCTCATTATTAGTGTATAGGAATGCAAGGGATTTCTGTGTGTTGATTTTATATCCTGCAACGTTACTGTAATCATTGATTAGCTCTAGTAGTTTTCTGGTAGAGTCTCTAGGGTTTTCTGTGTAGAGGATCATGTCATCAGCGAACAGTGAAAGTTTTACTTCTTCTTTTCCAATTTGTATTCCTTTTATGTCTTTTTCTGCTCTGATTGCTGTAGCCAAAACTTCCAGAACTATGTTGAAGAGTAGTGGTGAGAGTGGGCACCCTTGTCTTGTTCCTGACTTTAGGGGAAATGCTTTCAGTTTTTCACCGTTGAGGATAATGTTTGCTGTGGGTTTGTCATATATAGCTTTTATTATGTTGAGGTATGTCCCTTCTATTCCCACTTTCTGGAGGGTTTTTATCATAAATGGATGTTGAATTTTATCGAAGGCTTTCTCTGCATCTATTGAGATAATCATATGATTTTTATTTTTCAGTTTGTTAATGTGGTGTATTACGTTGACTGATTTGCGGATATTGAAGAATCCTTGCATTCCTGGGATAAAGCCCACTTGGTCATGATGTATGATCTTCTTAATATGCTGTTGGATTCTGATTGCTAGAATTTTGTTAAGGATTTTTGCATCTATATTCATCAGTGATATTGGCCTGTAGTTTTCTTTTTTTGTGGGGTCTTTACCAGGTTTTGGGATTAGGGTGATGGTGGCCTCATAGAATGAGTTTGGAAGTTTCCCTTCCTCAGCAATTTTCTGAAAGAGTTTGAGTAAAATAGGTGTTAGCTCTTCTCTAAATTTTTGGTAGAATTCTGCTGTGAAGCCGTCTGGACCTGGGCTTTTGTTTGCTGGGAGATTTTTGATTACAGTTTCAATTTCTGTGCTTGTGATGGGTCTGTTCAGATTTTCTATTTCTTCCTGGTTCAGTTTTGGAAAGTTGTATTTTTCTAGGAATTTGTCCATTTCTTCCAGGTTATTCATTTTATTGCCATATAATTCCTGATAGTATTCTCTAATAATCCTTTGTATTTCTGTGTTGTCAGTTGTGATCTCTCCATTTTCATTTCTAATTTTATTGATTTGGTTCTTCTCCCTTTGTTTCTTGATAAGTCTGGCTAGTGGTTTGTCAATTTTATTTACCTTCTCAAAGAACCAGCTTTTGGCTTTGTTGATTTTTGCTATAGTCTCTTTTGTTTCTTTTGCATTTATCTCTGCCCTAATTTTTACAATTTCTTTCCTTCTACTGACCCTGGGGTTCTTCATTTCTTCCTTTTCTAGTAGCTTTAGATGTAGAGTTAGGTTATTTAGTTGACTTTTTTCTTGTTTCTTGAGGTGTGCCTGTATTGCTATGAACTTCCCCCTTAGCACTGCTTTTACAGTGTCCCAGAGGTTTTGGTTTGTTGTGTTTTCATTTTCATTCATTTCTATGCATATTTTGATTTCTCTTTTGATTTCTTCTATGATTTGTTCGTTGTTCAGCAGCGTGTTGTTCAGCCTCCATATGTTGGCATGTTTAATAGTTTTTCTCCCATAAGTGAGATCTAATTTTACTGCATTGTGGTCAGAAAAGATGCATGGAATGATTTCAGCTTTTTTGAATTTACCAAGGCTAGATTTATGGCCCAGGATGTGATCTATCCTGGAAAAGGTTCCATGTGCACTTGAGAAAAAGGTGAAATTCATTGTTTTGGGGTGAAATGTCCTATAGATATCAATTAGGTCTAACTGGTCTATTGTATCATTTAAAGTTTGTGTTTCCTTGTTAATTTTCTGTTTAGTTGATCTATCCATAGATGTAAGTGGGGTATTAAAATCTCCCACTATTATTGCATTATTGTTAATTTCCCCTTTCATACTTGTTAGTAATTGTCTTACATATTGCGGTGCTCCTATGTTGGGTGCATAAATATTTATAATTGTTATGTCTTCATCTTGGATTGATCCTTTGATCATTATGTAGTTTCCTTCTTTGTCTCTTTTCACAGCCTTTGTTTTAAAGTCTATTTTATCTGATATGAGTATTGCTACTCCTGCTTTCTTTTGGTCTCTATTTGCATGGAATATCTTTTTCCAGCCCTTCACTTTCAGTCTGTATGTGTCCCTCGTTTTGAGGTGGGTCTCTTGCAGACAACATATATGGGGGTCTTGTTTTTGTATCCATTCAGCCAGCCTTTGTCTTTTGGTTGGGGCATTCAACCCATTTACGTTTAAGGTAATTATTGATAAGTACGAGCCCGTAGCCATTTTCTTTATTGCTTTGGGTTCGAGTTTATACACCCTTTCTGTGTTTCCTGTCTAGAAAAGATCCTTTAGCATTTGTTGGAGAGCTGGTTTGGTAATGCTGAATTCTCTCAGCTTTTGCTTGTCTGTAAAGCTTTTGATTTCTCCTTCATATTTGAATGAGATCCTTGCTGGGTACAGTAGTCTGGGCTGTAGGTTATTTTCTTTCATCACTTTAAGTATATCTTGCCATTCCCTCCTGGCCTGAAGAGTTTCTGTTGAAAGATCGGCTGTTATCCTTATGGGAATCCCCTTATGTGTTATTTGCTGCTTTTCCCTTGCTGCTTTTAATATTTGTTCTTTGTGTTTGATCTTTGTTAATTTGACTAATATGTGTCTAGGAGTATTTCGCCTTGGGTTTATCCTGTTGGGGACTCTCTGGGTTTCTTGGACTTGGGTGATTATTTCTTTCCCTATTTTAGGGAAGTTTTCAACTATTATCTCCTCAAGTATTCTTTCATGGTCTTTCTTTTTGTCTTCTTCTTCTGGGATTCCTATGATTCGAATGTTGGAGCGTTTAACATTGTCCCAGAGGTCTCTAATATTGTTCTCATTTCTTTTAATTTGTTTTTCTTTTTTCCTCTCTGTTTCATTTATTTCTACAATTCTATCTTCTAGCTCGCTTATCCTGTCTTCTGCCTCTGTTATTCTACTGTTTGTTCCCTCCAGAGTGTTTCTGATCTCATCTATTGTATTATTCATTGTATATTGACTCTTTTTTATTTCCTCTAAGTCCTTATTAAACCTTTCTTCCATCTTCTCAATCCTTTTCTCCAGGTTATTTATCTGTAACTCCATTTTGCTTTCAAGATTTTGAATCATTTTCACCACCAAAATTCGAAATTCTTTTTCATGTAGATTCCCTATATCTTCCTCTTTTGTTTGTCTTGGTGGGCATTTATCTTGTTCCTTTACTTGCTGGGTATTTCTCTGCTTCTTCATCTTGCTTATAATGCTTTGCTTGGGGTGGCCTTTCCCTCTTCTGGCCGTTTGTGGAGTTCTCTTTATTATGTAGTTTCCTTGCTGTGTGTGGGGTTGGACAGGTGACTTGTCAAGGTTCCCTGGTTATGGAAGCCTGTGTCGGTGTTCTGGTGGGTGGAGCTGGAGTTCTTCTCTCTGGAGTGCAATGAAGTGTCCAGTAATGAGTTATGAGATGTCAGTGGGTTTGGAGTGACTTTGGGCAGCCTGTATATTGAAGCTCAGGGCTAGTTTCCTGTGTTACTGGAGAATTTGCGTGGTATGTCTTGCTCTGGAACTTGTTGACCCTTGGGTTTAGCGTAGGTATGGAGACATTTGATGAGCTCCTATCGATTAATGTTCCCTGGAGTCAGGACTTCTCTGGTGTTCTCAGGATTCGGGCTTAAGCCTCTTGCCTCTGGTTTTTGGTCTTATTCTTGGAGTAGTCTCTAGACGTCTCTATCTGTCATTTCCAAGGTGGTTCCCTCTGTTTTAGCTTCTGTCTGCTGGTCTGTTCAGTGTCTAATTTCCGCCCTGATACTAGGGGGTGGGTGGACACTTTTTAAGGCTCAGTTGTTCAGTCCTGTTCTGGGAAGGGAGGAATGCTGCAGTCTATTATCTCTGGCGTCTGTGGGGAGTGCTCGCAGCGTCTCGGCCACACTGGGTTTGCCCCCGCTCACTGCACGTATGCTGTCCCAGTCTATACTGCACAGGCTCTAGGTTGCTCTGCCGGGAATGATCTGAGGCCGGCACCGGGTTGTATGCACTTCCCAGGTCTGAGCGGCTCAAGTTCAGGTTCTCAGGTACTCCACAAAGGCGCAGACTTGGTTGGGCCTGCGTTTTGTGCCTTCCCCGGTCCGAGCAGCTCAGGGGACCAGGTGTTTGGCGAGCACGGTCTCTGCGACTTATCGCCTCCCCAGTCCCCGCCACTCAGTTTTCTGGGTGTACAACCGGCGCACCTTCTCAGGGGGATATCGACCAGCCCGAGCCCAAGAAGTCCTGATTAGCAACAAGCCTGTCTGCAGTTTGTATCAGATGCCTTTCTGGGGCTGCGGTTGCCCGCTCTGGCTCTGGCTGCGCTCCCTGCCTGTCTTGGCGGGGGATGGGGGATGGGCCGACCGCGGCCGGCTCGCTCTGCTCAGTCCTTTATTCTGTGAGCGGGGCTGGCCGAGTCATAGGTTAGAGCTTTCCGCCTTTTCGTGGGGAAGCTATCCCACAGTCTGCTTTGCTCTCCCCAGTTCTCTCAAATTGTTCTCGCGGCATTCAAGCCCAGTCCTCTCTCTAAGCAGTTCAGCCGGCTCCTCCCTGCCCAGCCCCCGCTGCTAATGGCGTATGCAGGCGTCTGCGCTGCTTCTCCGCTGGGAGTTACCGTTTGGCGTGTAGTCTGTGGGTTTTAAAAAAATCTTAAAAAAAAAGAGGGTTATGTGGCCCTCTGAGCTTCCAAGGCTCGCCACAGATTCGCCAGTGAGAATGTTTCCTGGTGTTTGGAAACTTCTCTCTTTTTAAAGCCTCCCTTCCCGGGACGGAGCTCCGTCCTTACTTCTTTTGTCTCGCTTTTTATCTTTTATGTTTTTTCCTACCTCCTTTCGAAGACAATGGGCTGCTTTTCTGGGTGCCTGACGTCCTCTGCCAGCATTCAGAAGTTGTTTTGTGGACTTTACTCGCGTTCAAATGTTCTTTTGATGAATTTGTGGAGGAGAGAGTGGTCTCGCCGTCCTATTCCTCCGCCATCTTATTCCTCCCCCTCTCGGAGAAGACTCTTGAGGGTCCCTTGGACTGCAAGGAGATCCAACCAGTCCATCCTAAAGGAAATCAGTCCTGAATATTCATTGGAAGGACTGATACTGAAGCTGAAACTCTAATACTTTGGCCACCTGATGTGAAGAACTGATTCATTTGAAAAGACTCTGATTCATTTGACTCATTTGAAAAGATTTAAGGCAGGAGGAGAAGGGGATAACAGAGGATGAGATGGTTGGATGACATCACTGACTCAATGGACATGAGTTTGGGTAAACTCCGGGAGTTGGTGATGGACAGGGAGGCCTGGCATGCTGCAGTCCATGGGGTTGCAAAGAGTCGGACATGACTGAATGACTAAACTGAACTGAAGTAAGGAAGTAGTTCTCATGTTGCTTCTACATTTTTCGTGCATGTACGAGAAGGTGAGAGATGAAGAGGGCATGGTGGTGGTCAACTGCAATTAAACCTAAGCCAGAGATTGGATCATCAACCAAAGGGTCACAGTCCTTTTATAGCCAGTCTTGGAACACTGTGGAAGAGCAAGATCTTTGAGGTTAGAAATACCCAAACTATAATTTCAGCCTTTCTTCTTTGTGGTACATTAAGTTCTCTGTGGCTCTAGAAAATTAACCTCCTTGGTCTTTTCTTCACATTCAAACAAGTAATCACCCCCACAGGATTATAGTGGCGATGAAGATTAAATCGATAAAATGTTCACAGGGCCTTCTATGTTGAGAATGTCAGCACATGATATTGTTACCCATTGTATAAAAAAGTTCTTTTCCTAAGATCAGTGAATTTAGTGTAGCCATGCTTATTTGCATGGCTGGCCAAAATGTAGTTCATTAAAAAGTCCTAATTCAAGACTCGGCTGTGAGCCCACTCTGCAATATTGTGATTTGACATGATTTTAAAAATTGAATTTGTAATATTTTCATTATGGTCTCCAACACCTCAATGAAATCAACGATCGTGTTTGATCAGACAGTGTGTCATTCTCTGGAATTTGTTTTGTCAGGTTTAGGGCAGATGGACCTCCCCCCACTGTGATTTTCTTGTAGCTGATGAAGTTGCTCTTATGAAGTGGTGTTCCCAGATATTCATGAATTTTAGGAGAGTGACTCACCCAAGTAACCTCTCAGACTCTGTGGTAGTGGGGTAGATTATCATCCAAGAAGACAACGTTGATTTTTTTCAAGTAATGAGTGGAGGAGATGAAGTTGCCTTTTGATCTGTTTCTATGGATGCTATACTGTCTGCCAGGTGGTGTTTGAGATTAAGCCCTGTGTTCAGAAATGCATGGAGTGAGGAGCGTGAGCTCTCCCTGAAAGATGTCAGTGTCCCGCTGTTGTGGGGCAGCATCTGCTGAATGACCTGGTCTCCTGTACATTTACTCTCTTTCTCCCTTCAGCCACCATCTTGTCGCATGATGTGCACTGTACTCGTATCAGAATCTTGGGTCTTAGTTTCCCTCTATGATAGACTTGCTGGATGACCTTGGGTTTATCACTCGAGGTCTAAGCTATTCATCAGTAAATTGGAAATAGAACTATTTCCATGTCTGTCTAAAGGCAGAGATGTGAACAGGAAGTTCTTCCAATTTTAAGTTTTATTGGTTCAACTTGAATTTTATTCTTTTCCCTTGTTTTCTTCTTTCTGATTTTCCTACCTTTTCTATCCAGAACATTCTAGACATCCCATTACCACTTGAAGATTGAGATGTAGAAAAATGAGCTCAACATTTTATGTCAGAAACTATCATCCATGCAGTTTCTTACTGAAGGGAAGAAATAAGGGTAACTTTCAAGCTTGTGTCTTTATGCTCCTGACACCTAAGATAAGGAACCAAGGATAAGAACTAGTGGAGTTAAAGGAGACATAGTTCACATGAGGCCATGTCAACTTTGAGGCAATTGCCAGTCATTTAATAAATAGATCAAAGTATTTACAAGCCACATGTAGATATGAATTTCTTGTAAACAACAGCATATTGGTTGTTAACACCATGGAAGTTGGATAAGATTCTTCAGGAAAATTTTAGTAAGTAGAAGAGCAAGTGCAAAGGGAGGTTGTGCTTGAACTTTTGAGTTGAATCAATAGAAATTCCAGCAAGGGAAGCTGAGAAGCAACCATTAGAGTGGAAGGAAGACTGCAAGAACTTGGTGTTTTGGGGGGACCCTGGAAGGAAAAGGAGTATGTCAAGGTTGTATATTGTCACCCTGCTTATTTAACTTCTATGCAGAGTACATCATGAGGAACTCTGGGCTGGAAGAAGCACAAGCTGGAATCAAGATTGCCAGGAGAAATATCAATAACCTCAGATATGCAGATGACACCACCCTTATGGCAGAAAGTGAAGAGGAACTCAAAAGCCTCTTGATGAATGTGAAAGAGGAGAGTGAAAAGGTTGGCTTAAAGCTCAACATTCAGAAAACAAAGATCATGGCATCTGGTCCCATCAGAATAGATGATGGGAAATAGATGGGGAAACAGTGGAAACGGTGTCAGACTTTATTTCTTTGGTCTCCAAAATCACTGCGGATGCTGATTGCAGCCATGAAATTAAAAGACGCTTACTCCTTGGAAGGAAAGTTATGACCAACCTAGATAGTATATTAAAAAGCAGAGACATTACTTTGCCAACCAAAGTCAGTCTAGTCAAGGTTATGGTTTTTCCCGTGGTCATGTATGGATGTGAGAGTTGGACTGTGAAGAAAGCTGATCGTCGAAGAATTGATGCTTTTGAACTGTGGTGCTGGAGAAGACTCTTGAGAGTCCCTTGGACTGCAAGGAGATCCAACCAGTCCATTCTAAAGGAGATCAGTCCTGGGTGTTCATTGGAAGGACTGATGCTAAAGCTGAAACTGCAATACTTTGGCCACCTCATGCGATGAGTTGACTCACTGGAAAAGACTCTGATGCTGGGAAGGATTGGGGGCGGGAGGAGAAGGGGACGACAGAGAATGAGATGGCTGGATGGCGTCACCGACTCGATGGACACGAGTTTGAGTGAACTCTGGGAGTTGGTGATGGACAGGGAGGCCTGGTGTGCTGTGATTCATGGGGTCGCAAAGAGTCGGACACGACTGAGCGACTGAACTAAACTGAACTGAACTGGAAGGAGAAAGTGTTTTTGTGGTGGCAGTGGTGGGGAAGGAGGAGGAAGGAGAGGAATTACCAATAGTGACAAGTACAACATGGAAATGCAGTAATTTAAGGCGTAAAGACTGCCCATCGGTTCTGGGAGTTAGAAGGTCATAGGCAGTTTGGGAAATAGTAATTTCATTAATAGAATGAACACAGAGCACATTTTGGTTGATTAAATTAGGGGAGGAAAAAGCTGGCTGAAAAGACTTGGGAAGAGATGTCAGTTGCTGGAGGTGGCTCTTTATTTTTTTTTAATGAGGGTTTTTTAAATTTTTTTTGACTTACATGCACAAGAACAGCAATGAAGGAATATCAAGGAGACCAAGCAGGTCATGGAAAGGAGCTAGGTTCTGGGCAGTCACATGGGTGAGAGGGAAAACCTTATTTTGTGATAAGAAGTATGTTAGTTCGGGTTCTCCAAGAATCAGACAGCAAGATGTGATTGGGTGTAGAAGATTCACTGGGGAAAACACTTATTTATGAAGGATAAGGAGAAGCGAGTGGAGGGGAGGAGAACTTTCAGCCCTTGGTGGTGATCTGATACCTGTGAAAGGAAGGAGGATTAGGTAGGAAGTGTCTCATCTCTAACACAATTCCAAGGAAGTTTTGGGCAAGCCTATGGAGTGCCAGAGTCACTAGTTAAAGAAGTTTTGTGTCTCATAGAAATGGGCTGGTTAGTATCTCTTCCATGTTTACTCCCTGCCTGAGGGGCAGCATGTGGGCATTGTGACCTCAAAGCAGTGCAAGCATGGATCCCCCAGGGGAAGCAGCTGGAGTCCTCAGGGATTCTTCTTGCTGCAGTGGGGAACCTGGGCAGTGCATTTTCTTTTCTAGCTAGTATATTAAAGATTACATTTATTTATTTTTAAATTTATTTTAATTGGCTAATGGGCAGTGCATTTTCATGGTGAGGTGTTGGTACAACTGTGGCTGTATTGGGATGTTGAGAAAAGAGAACAGGAAGATAAGGGAATTTTCATCTGGCAGCCTCATTTTATTCTTTGAAGTGGGGAGCTTTATGCTTTAAATTGGCTAAAATGAGAAAAGAGGAGAGAACAGAACTGGGGAAGGGACTTGTGTGCTGAAGGTTTAGAATAGCAGAACTGAGAGAAGATAAATGATTTTGTGCCAAGTAAGGTGTCACTGAGAATGGAAACTTAATGGACTGTGCTGGGTAGTGGAACTAACAAGACATAATGTGCTTTCCTCTGAAGGGATGTAGTAAGAACAAAGAAAGATGATCTTGTGATTGATCCCTTTACTGTTAATACCACCGCTGGTTCCAAGGCTGCTTCATGTTTAGACTTCTTAAGTTACTAGTAAGTTATCCTTCATTAAATTAAATATATATATATATATCTTCCCAGGTGACTCAGTGGTAAAGAATCTACTTGCCGATGCAGTTGTAGGAGATGTGGGTTCAGTCCCTGAGTCGGGAAGATCCCTTGGAGGAGAAAATGGCAACCCACTCCTGTATTCTTGCCTGGAAAATTCCATGGACAGAGGAGCCTGGCCAGCTACAGTCCAAGGGGTCAAAAAGAGTTGCACATGACTGAGCACATGTGCACACACACACAAACACACATGCATATTTTTATATAAACACACACACATATTTACACTTTTATATAAATACATACTTTATATGTATATATACATATTTATTAAGCATCTACTATTTATAAAGCACAGAAGGAGACATACAGATGGTTTTCTGCCCTCAAGGAATGTGTAACATTGAACAACGGAGACTATGAAGGTGGCCTGGGAGAGGCACCAGTCAAGTCTATGGGATTACAGAAGAGGTACAGAGCCACGTGGGTGGGAGATAATAGGGCAAGTGGGTAGATCGAGAAAGTATTTGTGGAGACGGCTTTGGGTTGGGACTCATGGAATGGAGAGAGTTGTGGCTGGGTTGTTATCTTTAGTGTCTAAAATAGTAACGGGTGTGGACCCTTCTCCCCATTTGCAATCTTCTAATTCAGGGCCTTGAGCTGGGCCAAATGGTGACTACCTCATTCCTAGACTGATAATCAGCTGCTCACTCTTTAAATCTACTGTCTCGTAAGCCCAATTTCAAGCACGGTTGGATAAACTGTTGTTCATACACTCCACAAGCTTTTGGGGACCTCTTCCATTTGCTGTTGTTCAGTCACTAAGTTGTATCCAATTCTTTGTGACCCTGTGGACTGCAGCGTGCCAGGCTTTCTGTCCTTCACTTCTCCTGGAGTTTGCTCACATTCGTGTCTACTGAGTCAGTGATGCTATCGAACCATCTCATCCTCTGCTGCCCTTTCTCCTTTTACATCAGGGTCTTTTCCAGTGAGTCAGCTCTTCGCATCAGGTGGCCAAACTGTTGGAGCTTCAGCTTCAGCATCAGTCCTTCCAATGAATATTCAGGGTTGATTTCCTTTAGGATGGACTGGTTTGATCGCCTTGCAGTCCAGGGACTCTCAAGAGTATTCTCCAGTACCACAATTCAAAAGCATCAATTCTTTGCCTCTCAGCCTTCTTGATGGTCCAACTCTCATATCCATATATAACTACTGGATAAACCATAGCTCTGACTATATGGGGCTTTGTCAGTAAAGTGATGTCTTTTCTTTTTAATATGCTGCCTAGGTTTGTCATAGCTTTTCCTCCAAGGAGCAAGCATCTTTTAATTTAATGGCTGCAGTCACCGTCTACAGTGATTTTGGAGCCCAAGAAAATAAAATCTGTCACTGCTTCCACTTTTTCCCCTTCTATTTGCCATGATATGATGGGACCAGATGCCCATCCCTTATTTCCCAAGCTTAACAGATGCTACTGCGTTTTGGACGTCCTGCACATTTTCGCATTTTGCATATTTGCACAATGCCATCTTCCATCGACATGTTTCTCTCCCTTAGGCGGTGATAACTATATGGTCAGGAAACTACCCTTGGTACCTAGTACTCTTGGTGCAGGGCCTTAGTTATCCACTTGGTTGTCTTACTGTCAGTGAGTCTGTAAATCACAGTCAAGGCCTGTGTTTGGAGAGGAAGGGAAATAGGTGACCCTGCTGTATTATCTAATTCACTTTAACCAGTAAATATACTACGTTGAGTGTAGGTTCTTATCTTTGTCCCTTTAGGCAGCCAAAACAAAAATACCATAGAGTGGGTGATTTGGAACAGCAGAAATTTATTTCTGTCAGTTTTGGAGCCTGGGAAATCCCAGATGAAGTCACTGGCAGAATCATGTCTCATGAGGGACGAGTTCGTAGACAGCTGTTTTTTTACCCCTGTGTCCTCACATGGCAGAAGGGACAAAGGAGCATTTGGTGTCTCTTATTTGGGCACTAATCCCATTCAAGAGAAACCTAACTTCAAGACCTAATCACCTCCCAAATTGCTCCCTCCTGAAACCATCACACTGGGGATTAGGTTTCAACATAAGAATCTGAGGAGACATAAATTCAGACTATAGCATTTCTTCACTTTGGGTCCTTGTGTTTGTTTCCCAGTGTTTGAGACTCCAGTTAGTTACGACTGGATTATGACTGTATGGACTATAACTCTGTTATGATACATGGAACCATTTGAAGTTTTTACCCCTCAGTAAAAAACCTTTTACATTGTTTCAGTAACTTGGGATGAAAACTACTACAAGATTCAAATATAACAGTGTATAGCCAGTGTATAAAGTAAAAATGAATCACCGTTTTTCCTGGGAAATGCACTTACTGATCAGAACGGAGGTTGTTTAATGCTATTGCTAAGTTCTTCAGATGAAGCTTAATACAGTCCATCTGTATTAAGTTCAAGCTGGTCCAACTAGCTGTACCTAGCCTTATTATCTTCATTGTTAATGCTACACAGTAGACTGAAGTCCAGGAAACATGTTTTTTCTCTTCACACTTGATTAAAATTCACTCTAGTCTTCACAATGTCATACAGAAATATTAGTAAATAGTTGTGAGTGAAATTAAAGTGATAGAGCCCTTGCCAACATAAACCCCTCCAAGAGACTTTTTTGATGGCCAAGCACTCAGATGACCAGTGCTTAGATGTTTCATAATTGGTGATTTTTCATCATTTCTGAAGGTTAATATTTTGCTCTCCATTTAGAGGTAAAACCCTGAGGACCAAGATTTCAGTTCCAACAGTTCTAATTTCCACTCATTACAAAGCTACCATTGGTCTATCAGGGTTCCTTTTATTCAGAGAAAAAATATTTTCTTTTAGGAAACTTTGTGAAGGTCAACAGAACACAGACTGGATTTATTTTAATAATCCTTTTGTATTAGCAGTATTTACTTTAAGGATTATTAAGATCTATTTTCCTCCCAGATAGCAAGCTGGGTTGTTGCCACTGCAGAACAAAAAGTGGAGATTGTTAGTGTTGGAGTAAAGGCTGGAAACTTAATGTCATAAAGGAAAGGAAGATGCAGTCAGATAGGACCTGAGAGGAACTGAGGAAAGGGCTTGGAAGGAGGTTTACTCTTCTATTTTAGATGTGGTAGATCCTTCCACATGAGATTCTTTTCCAACCCATATGAAAATTCGCTTTTCATTTTCCATAGGTCTAACTCTAAGTTTTTTCTTCGCACTTTATTCTTTGAGGTTTGGGGAAGTGAGCCATCCTCCCTTGATTTAATATTCTTACCCTTTTCACTTTTAATTTGTAGAGTCTCTGACTGTCTGGGTCTACACACAGAGGCCATTCAGAGCTCCATTTCAACAAGTGATTGCATCTTTGATTCAGTAATTCTCTAGAGCCAGAATTTGACAATCCTTCTCAAAATATTTTCCAAACAGTGTTTACAACCAACCTTTTCATTAGATTAAGTGCCAGGTAGATAGGCATGGCCAAACACTTTAAATGTAGCCTTGACAAAGAAACATCTAAGACATGGATAATTGATTAAGCCATGGTTGTAGGAAGTTCACATAATGTTTGACCACCTCTTGTTTGCTTGTGACTGCTAGGTTACTTGTGACATTGGGCTGACATCCTACCTTTAGACATCATTATTCCTACCTGTAATGTGTAATAAAAGGATTACTTGGTCAGTGTCTAAAAATAACCAATTTATAGACCACTGAAGCCCATTGGTGGATCATGTCTAAGTTCATCCCTGAATTTCATCATAACATAAACTTTGGTGGCTGGGTCTTCTTCCTTTTCCCTTCCTCTGAGTCATTCCTAGAAATTTTTACAATTTATGTAAATGGCTAGTTCTCAGGCCTATGGTTAAAAATATGCCAAGGAAATTTACCATGAAGTTTAAGTTTGAGGATGTTATCTTATATTGACTCATTCCAAACCTTCAATCATTTGCCTCAGTGGTTGCAGAATATACAGTAGCCACAGCATTTGATGAGAGATATGGGATACTTATCCAGAAGCCTTGATGACCGCAGACCAGTTCTACCTCTGTACCTCTAAAATTTGACCCTACTAGACCTTAACCAGTGTCTTTTGCCCCAAGGAGAAGAATCTGAATGAGTCATTGCTTTGCTCTCTGAGCCAGTCCAACATGGCTTAGCCTATATGACCATCTTATCCATCCTACCTATAGCCAGAAGCACCACCTTAGCAAGAAATTTGCAGATGTGGCATTACCAATGAACCTAAAATGATTTAGCCTATATTGTTGTTCAGTTGCTTAGTTGTGTCTAACTCTGCAGCCCCATGGACTGTAGCATGCCAGGCTTCCCTGTCCTTCACTATCTGCTGGAGTTTGCTCAAACTCATAGCAATCCAACCATCTCATCCTCTGTCATCCCCTTCTCTGCCTGCCCTCAGTCTTTCCCAGCTTCAGGATCTTTTCCAAAGAGTCGGCTCTTTGCCTCAGGTGTCCAAAGTATTGGAGCTACAGCTTCAGCATCATTCCTTCCAGTGAATATTCAGGATTGATTTCCTTTAGTATTGACTGGTCTCGGACTGATCTCCTTGAAGTCCAAGGACTCTGAAGAGTCTTCCCCAATACCACAGTTCAAAAACATCAATTTTTCAGCACTCAACTTTGTTTATGGTCCCAACTCTCACATCTGTACATGACTGCTTGAAAAAACCATAGCTTTGACTATATGGACTGTTGTTGGCAAAGTGATATCTCTGCTTTTTAATACCTGTCTAAGTTGATCATAGCTTTCCTTCCAAAGAACATGCATCTTTTAATTTCATGGCTTCAGTCATCATTCTCAGTGATTTTGGAGCCCAAGAAAATAAAGTCTGTCACTGTTTCCATTGCTTCCCCATCTATTTGCCATGAAATGATGGGACTGGATGCCATGATCTTCATTTTTTGAATGTTGAGTTTTAAGCCAACTTTTTCACTCTCCTCTTTCACCTTCATCAAGAGGCTCTTTAGTGTGGTATTATCTGAATATCTGAGGTTATTGATATTTCTCCTGGCAATCTTGATTCCAGCTTGAGCTTCATCTAGCCTGGCATTTCTCATATATAAGTTCAGTAAGCGGGGTGACAATATATAGTCCTGACGTACTCCTTTCCCAATTTGTACCCAGCCCATTGTTCCATGTCCAGTTCTAATTGTTTCTTCTTGACCTGCATATAGGTTTCACAGGAGGCACATGAGGTGGTCTGGTATTCCCATCTCTTGAAGAATTTTCCAGAGTCTGTTGTTATCCTCACAGTCAAAGGCTTTAGTGTAGTCAGTGAAGCAGAAGTAGATCTTTTTTTGGAATTCTGTTGCTTTTTCTGTGATACAATGGATGTTGGCAATTTGGTTTCTGGTTCCTCTGCCTTTTCTAAATCCAGCTTGTTTCTTTGTATTGTGAGTGTATAGTTGCTCAGTTGTGTTTGACTCTTTGCAACCCTCTGGGCTATAGCCAGCCAGGCTTCTTTGTCCTTGGGATTCTTCATGCAAGAATACTGGAGTGGGTTGCCATGCCCTTCTCCAGGGGATTTTCCCAATCCAGGAATAGAACCTGTGTCTCCTGCATTACAGATGGATTCTTTACCCACTAGCCATTGGGGTAGCCTTAATCAAAATAAAGTTTGTAGAACTCCGGTAGAGTCAAGACTGAATTCTCTGTTTTTTTCTATATAAAATTTTATAGTATCATTGCCACATTAAAGGGGAAAAAAATGCTATATGGTCCATGAAGAGTACAATTCTTAGACTGCAACTTTTATTTCATTTTTTTGGGTAACAACTTTTCTGAAGTATAATGCACCTATAGGCTTCCCTGGTGGCACAAGTGGTAAAGAATCTCCCTGCAATGCAGGAGACCAGGGTCCGATCCCTGGGTTGAGAAGGCTTCCCACTCCAGGATTCTTCCCTGGAAAATTCCATGGACAGAGGAGCCTGGCAGACTATAGTCCATTAGACTGAGCAACTAACACTTTTACTTTCTTTCAATGCACCTATAGGTAGGATAACATACATTTCTTCCATTTAAAACCATTACAATTCAGTGGTTTTTAGTGCATTGATAATTGTATTGCAACCATAACCAAAATCAATTTGAGATATCTTTATCACCTCAAAAAGAAATCTTACAACCTTCAGCTATCACCTCCCTCAGTTGTCTATCTCCCTTAGGCCTAAGCAACTGCTAATCTACTCTCTGTCTCTACATTTTTTTAAAATACATAGTGTTTTGTAAGAAGATTTTAAAAATCTTTTTTAAAAAACCATTAAAAATGGTTTCTTATTATATTCTCTGGCTTGAATTTCCTTGTTTCAGTTCCATGGTGTGGAGAAACAGACATTGCTTCCTGTTCTCTGCACTCCAGTTGGTCCAACACCCTGAAGTAAACAGACTAATTTATTTCAAACTTAAGGCAAAACAGAATACAATTTTGTTCTTTCTGGCTGCACTACGTCTTCAGTGCTGCATCAGGCTTTCTCTAGTTCCTGCAAGCAGGGCTTCTCATTGTGGAGGCTTCTCTTGTTGTAGGGCACAGGGGCTTCAACAGCTGCAGTCATGGGCTTAGATGCTGTGAGGCATGTGGGATTCTCCTGGGCCATGGATCAAACCTGTATTCTCTGCATTGGCAGGTGGATTCTTAACCACTGGGGATCTGGGAAGTCCCCCAGATATAATTTTTAACTTTCTATATTGTATCAAGCATTACACTGAAAAGGAAAGGGAGATCTGTGCAATAAGTAGAGAATGTCTGATTAGTTTTAGATAGACTTTCTTTCCTTTTTAGAAAACGTGATCCTTGATTGTGTCTGGCATGGTATAGTTGCAAGTTATATTACTTGGAACTTTCAGTCTCAAGAGACAGAAGTCTCACACTGGCTTGAGGAAAATGAGAATTCATTAGCTAGTGTGAGCTTACGGCTCTTAGGTGCTGCCACATTAGGTGCTCAGACCCTGTTGTCAAGGCTCAGTCTTGTGTTCTCTGCTTTTCTTTGCTGACTTCATTCTAAGGCAGACCTGCTCCTTAAGGTGGCAACATGGCTGCCAGTAGCTCCAGACGTAACAATATATCCTCTCAGCAATCTTAGTAGTGGGGATAATACCTCTGTGTGAACCAGAAACCTTGTTCTAGAGTTGAGCGGTCTTTGGCTCTGATTGGCCTGAACTGTGTCACATGCCAACTCTTGATGCTGGAGGGAGAGTCAGCTCTGCCTGGTCCACATGACAGAAAAGGGAAGGAATTATTTCCTAAGGGAAATTGTGTGTGTGAGCAGAAGTGATCAAGGGGATGCTTTTGGGGAAGATTAAAGGATAATGATTAAAGACCGCTGCAGTATGATTCATAAAATCTGAGTTTTAGCCTTATTTGCTGCTAAGCAGTTTTATTATCTGAAGCACATCACTTATTCTGTAGGCATTGGTTCCCAATTTTGTAAAATTATAGACTTCTATAAATAGTCTTTAATGATCTCTGTTTAAAATTCAAATTCAGTGATAAGCTGGCTAGATATTTTGGTATTAAATGACTAACTGATTTTCTTTGATGAAATCAGGACAGTGACTTTCATGGAATAGAAATGTATCCTACAGCAAGCATAGTTCTGTCTGGAGTCATGAGGTTGTGTGCTATCTTTGATACTGAATGTTAACTAGAGGAATGCAAGATTTCTAACTCAGTTTTGAACTCTCCGTCAGTTTAAAGAAGTTTAATCCCTTATTATTTAGAAGAAGTCATACTGGATATCAAGTTACTTCCAGTGCTTTCGGTATGTTTATATCAACCCTTGTGGTGTTAAAGAATCAATAAATTCTTAGAAGTAGCAGAAATCAATTAGAAAAAAGAGATAAAAGTTGCTAGCATAAATGAACTTTCCAATATGCTTTTTAAAAAAGGAGTTATCATCATATGCTAGTGACTATAGAAGTGAACTGGAGAAAAGAGTGAACCTAAAAGAAGGGTCTTACGATATTTGGTGTGAGCCATGATGAGCAGTCAGCATCGACAACTGGGCCAGCTCAGGATGTGATGAGAGGCTCTGGGAAAGACCTTGGTGGGGTGGGGAGACAGTCTTCATATTTGAGTGTAGCACATGAATTCATTTTCTCAACTAGAGGTTCTAGCTTTGGGTGTTAAAGTCCTTTTTAAAGTAAGTTTTCAACAAAAATGGAAATATTAGATCATTGAGATTCAGATATCAATTAAAAGTCAAGAAAATTACGAGTCTTAAAAAAATTCCAACAAAACATGCTTCATCTGTCTATAATACTGGCAACAAACCTCTTGGCTTTTACTTTGATATAGATGAGTCACTTGTGTGGGGCTTCAAAGAAGCACATCTTTAATTTAGGACAGGCTCTTAGCTTGGACATAAATGGCAGGTACTGGGTAGGCAGACATTTTTCACAGTCCAAAGAACTCACCATTCATGTGGCATTCAATATAAATGGTGCACACGGAAGCATAAGTCTGTTGAAAGTGAAAGCCGCTCAGTCAAGTCCTACTATTTGTGACCCCATGGATTATACCATCCATGGAATTCACCAGACCAGAACACTGGAGTGGGTAGCTGTTCCCTTCTCCAGGGGATCTTCCCAATCCAGGGATCAAACCCCGGTCTCCCACATTGCAGGCAGATTCTTTACCAGCTGAGCCACTAGGGAAGTCCATAAATTGATTGGGGTCTCTTTAAAGACACTATATTGTCAGATTCTACAATACCCAGGTTGGCCATTCCCAGGGGGAAATACAGTTTGATTTGAAGTTAAAAAGCAGGCATTCAATCTCAGGTCTAGCCCCAAAGTACAATATGCTTCCATGAATTTGGCCACATTTTTGAAAAATCTAAGTGGTTATAAAGTATTGGTATATCAAGGAAGGTGTGAGAAGGGGCAAAATAATGATTCATCTTGCCACTGCAAGTGCTCCAGTAAGTGGGGCAGTTGGTAGGCGTGAACCTAACCAGATGTAGGCTTATACTGGAATGTGTATGTGCGTACAAACATACTATAAGATTTCCGTGACTGACATGAGTGCCCAGTCATGAACATTGGATGAAGAATTAGTTGGTACAGTAACGTGCTTCAGGTACTTTGGGTAAACATTAGGTTTAAAGGTAAAAGTACTGTGTAAGTATTTATAGGATTAAGTGAGTTATATATTAATATTAGCACCTCAAAGGGAGAGAGATAAGATGGTGTTGTGGTCACCCCACAGAGGGTTCCACAGTTGGAACCCTCCACTCAAAATTTGGTTCATATATCAAAACTGATGAGCACACACGCATCCAAGAAAGTATGAAAGGTTTATTAATTATATGATGAGGTCTTCTAGGCAAAGTAGGGTGGGCTCCCATGCAAGTCCAAAAGCAAGTCCTGCTTTCAGTCAGGGAGGGCTTGTGGTTATATGGTGGCTAAGTGGTGGGGCTGTGGTTAATGATTTGTTTGTATGGGTGAGGATTACATGATTTGAACTTCTCATCAGTGCTAAAGGAAGGAGAATCCAAGCTTTCTTATCAGCTTGCCCAGATGTGGGTAGGGGGAAAGGGGAGTCGTGGAGCTTGAAAGCAGCCAGCAGTCAGATTCAATTGTTAGTGCTTTACATGTCCTGAGAAATCTGTACCTAATCTAAAGTTAAAGGATTTTGCCTAGAGTTTCTTTTAGAAGTTTTATGCTTTTGCTTCTTAGAATTAGGACTATACCCCATTTGAGTTGATTTTTATATATGATATAAAGTAAGGATTGAGTTTTTTTTTTTTTTACCTTTTTGCATTTTACATATTGATATGAAATTGTGTCAGTACCATTTATTGTAAAGAGGATCTTTTCCCCATTGACTTACTTTTCAATATCAGGTTGGCTTTTTTTGGTCCTATTTCCATATAAATTTTAGATTCAGCTTGTAAAATCTTAAAAACAACAATAACAACAACAGCAACAGGGATTTTGGTGGAGATTGCTTTGAATCTGTGAGTAATTTGGGGGAGAATGGATATCTAAAAATACTAGCTCTCTTCGTCCACTGGCATAGTATAACTCTCCATTTTTCTGAGTCCTCGTTTATTTTCACATTGCATTACTGTTTTCAGTGTACATGCCTTACATACATATTTTATTGGAGGTATTTCTAACTTTTGTTAATTTAGATGATGTTATAAATAAGGTTGGGACTAGATCTGATAGATAGAGTGCCTGATGAACTCTGGACAGAAGTTCGTGACATTGTACAGGAGACAGGGACCAAGACCATCCCCATGGAAAAGAAATGCAAAAAAGCAAAATGGCTGTCTGGGGAGGCTTTACAAATAGCTGTGAAAAGAAGAGAAGCGAAAAGCAAAGGAGAAAAGGAAAGATATAAGCATCTGAATGCAGAGTTCCAAAGACTAGCAAGGAGAGATAAGAAAGCCTTCCTCAGTGATCAATGCAAAGAAATAGAGGAAAACAACAGAATAGGAAAAACAAGAGATGTTTTCAAGAAAATTAGAGATATCAAGGGAACATTTCATGCAAAGATGGGCTCGATAAAGGACAGAAATGGTATGGACCTAACAGAAGCAGAAGATATTAAGAAGAGGTGGCAAGAATACACAGAAGAACTGTACAAAAAAGATCTTCACGACGAAGATAATCACGATGGCATGATCACTCACCTGGAACCACACATCTTGGAATGTGAAGTCAAGTGGGCCTTAGAGAGCATCACTACGAACAAAGCTAGTGGAGGTGATGGAATTCCAATTGAGCTATTTCAAATCCTGAAAGATGATGCTGTGAAAGTGCTGCACTCAATATGCCAGCAAATTTGGAAAACTCAGCAATGGCCACAGGAGTGGAAAAGGTCAGTCTTCATTCCAATCCCAAAGAAAGGGAATGCCAAAGAATGCTCAAACTACCGTGCAATTGCACTCATCTCACACGCGAGTAAAGTCATGCTCAAAATTCTCCAAGCCAGGCTTCAGCAATACGTGAACCGTGAACTCCCAGATGTTCAAGCAGGTTTTAGAAAAGGCAGAGGCACCAGAGATCAAATTGCCAACACCCTCTGGATCATGGAGAAAGCAAGAGAGTTCCAGAAAAACATCTATTTCTGCTTCATTGACTATGCCAAAGCCTTTGACTGTGTGGATCACAATTAACTGTGGAACATTCTGAAAGAGATGGGAATCCCAGACCACCTGACCTGCCTCTTGAGAAACCTGTATGCAGGTCAGGAAGCAACAGTTAGAACTGGACATGGAACAACAGACTGGTTCCAAATAGGAAAAGGAGTACGTCAAGGTTGTATATTGTCACCCTGCTTGTTTAACTTCTATGCAGAGTACATCATGAGGAATACTGGGTTGGAAGAAGCACAGCTGGAATCAAGATTGCCAGGAGAAATATCAATAACCTCAGATATACAGATGACACCACCCTTATGGCAGAAAGTGAAGAGGAACTCAAAAGCCTCTTGATGAAAGTGAAAGAGGAGAGTGAAAAGGTTGGCTTGAAGCTCAACATTCAGAAAACAAAGATCATGGCATCTGGTCCCATCACTTCATGGGAAATAGATGGGGAAACAGTGGAAACAGTGTCAGACTTTATTTTTTGGAGCTCCAAAATCACTGTAGATACTGATTGCAGCCATGAAATTAAAAGACGCTTACTCCTTGGAAGGAAAGTTATGACCAACCTAGATAGCATATTAAAAAGCAGAGACATTACTTTGCCATCCAAGGTCCATCTAGTCAAGGCTATGGTTTTTCCCTTGGTCATGTATGGATGTGAGAGTTGGACTGTGAAGAAAGCTGATCATTGAAGAATTGATGCTTTTGAACTGTGGTGCTGGAGAAGACTCTTGAGAGTCCCTTGGACTGCAAGGAGATCCAACCAGTCCATTCTAAAGGAGATCAATCCTGGGTTTTCATTGGAAGGACTGATGCTAAAGCTGAAACTGCAATACTTTGGCCACCTCATGCAACGAGTTTGACTCACTGGAAAAGACTCTGATGCTGGGAGGGATTGGGGGTGGGAGGAGACAGGGATGACAGAGAAGGAGATGGCTGGATGGCATCACCGACTCGATGGACATGAGTTTGAGTGAACTCCGGGAGTTGGTGATGGACAGGGAGGCCTGGCGTGCTGTGATTCATGGGGTCGCAAAGAGTCAGACACGACTGAGCGACTGAACTGAACTGAACTGAACTGATAAATAAAGTAACTTATAAAATTTTCATTTACCACTATATAAAATTGCTATTAATTTTTTTCTCTTTTTTTCAAAATTGAAATATAATTGATATATAACATTATTTAGATTTTAGGTTAAACACATAAAGAATCAATATATGTGTATGTATTGATATATTGTGAAATGATCACCACAATAAATTTAGGTAACACCATCACTATACATAATTACTTTTATTCTTTTGATGAGCACTTTTAAGAACTACTTTATTCAGTTCAGTTCAGTCGCTCAGTCGTGTCAGACTCTTTGCAACCCCATGAATCACAGCACGCCAGGCCTCCCTGTCCATCACCAACTCCCGGAGTTCACTCAAACTCATGTCCATCGAGTTGGTGATGCCATCCAGCAATCTCATTCTCTGTCGTCCCCGTCTCCTCCTGCCCCCAATCCCTCCCAGCATCAGACTCTTTTCCAGTGAGTCAACTCGTTACATGAGGTGGCCAAAGAATTGGAGTTTCAGCTTTAGCATCACTCCTTCTGCTTTATTAGTAACTTCCAAATATATAATAGAGTATTATTAATTATAGTCCCCTTGCTGTACATTACATTCCCTGGTCTTGCTTAATTTTATAGCTGGCATTTTACACCTTTTGACATCCCTAACCCATTTCACTCCCTGACTCTGCTTATGGCAACCACTAATCTCTTTGCTATATTGATGAGAGGTTTTTTTTGTTTTTTTTTTAAGATCCCACACATACATGATATCATACAATATTTGTCTTTCTCTATCTGATGTATTTAATTTAGCATAATCCTCTCAAAGTCCATCCATCTTGTCACAAATGGCAGATTCCCTTCATTTTTAGTGACTGACTAATATGCCGCTGTGTATGCTGCTGCATCACTTCAGTCATGTCCGACTCTGTGTGACCCTATAGACAGAAGCCCACAAGGGTCCCCCGTCCCTGGGATTCTCCAGGCAAGAACACTGGAGTGGGTTGCCATTTCCCTGTGTATATATGCCACATTTTCTTTATCCATTTATTCACTTATGGTCACTTACGTTGTTTCCCTATCTTGGTTATTATAATTAATACTTCAATAAACATGGGGGTGCAGAAAACTTTTTGAGATGATTTATTTTCATTCTGAGAGAATATTAGAGAACTCTTCTATTAGTAAATTTCAAATATATAATAAAGTATCATTATAGTAACCATACTGTACATGACACCCCCAGGATTGACTTATTTTATAACTGGAAATTTGTACCTTTTGGCCACCTTCACTCATTTCACCCACCTATCCCCTACCCTACCCCCTACCTCTGACAACCACCAGTCTGTTTGCTGTATCCATAAATTTTATTTTTTTATAAGATTCCCAAAGTGGAATTGCTCGATCATGTGATAATTCTATTTTTAATTTTTTGGGGAACATTCATACTCTTTTCTATAGTGGTTGTACCAATTTACATTCTCATCAATAGTGAATAAGTGTTCCCTTTTCTATAATACTTGCTATCGGAACTAAGGCAATTTGGGCACCCATCTTTTAGGTGGCAGCTGCAAAAGTTAGGGAACAGGTGTGTGTACTGGTTCTCTCGAGGGTAGTACTAGCTACATGGAGCAGGCAGGAAAGAGGTGGTGGGTAAGGTGTCTGCTGGGCCTCTCTCATCTCTGGGAAGGTTTGCAGAAGGTTTGAGTAGTGAAAGTCGCTCAGTCAACATGATATATAATTTATATGTACATAAATTATTTGATGTAGTAATTCCCCATTAAATAGAAAAGTGTTAGCTGATCAGTTGTGTCTGACACTTTGTGATCCCATGGACTGTATCCTGACAAGTTCTTTTGTCCATGGAATTCTCCAGGCAAGAATACTGGAGTGGGTAGCCATTCCCTTCTCCAGGGGATCTTCCTGACCAAGGGATGGAACCCAGATCTCCTGCATTACAAGCAGATTCGTTACTGTCTGAGTCACAAGGGAAGCCCACATTCAGCCCCAGGTGTATGTTAAATTAGAATTTCGACCTTCAGGCAGTAGCTTCTAAAATCTGCAAATATATTTTATTCAAGGAAAGACTAGGAAATGGGCATTTTTTCGCTGCTGTCTCAGAGCTTAACCCTGGTGACAGCTACAGTGAATGCTTGTGCTGTTAGAGTCTTGTGGGTCTTGTGAACCTGAGCTGTTAGGTTTCAGAGGTAGGTATTTTGGGGGCCCACTCCTCATGTGGGAGACTTAAACACTGAAGTACTAGATTGGGGTGTAAACTCTTTGCTTCTCAGGGAGAAGCTTGGAATTGAGGATTCCCTCCCAATTGTATGGCAGTCTGCTGGGGTACGGTTAATGGCACTCCCTTTTCTACCAGTTTCCGTGTGGCTTTTCTCATTTGCCTGATGTGTAGGAATTGCTCAGCTAATTTCTGGATTTCTTTGGGAAGAAACTGTTCCATGTGTAGTTGTTCATTCACTGCATCCATGGGAAGAGGGGTGATAGGTTAGGAAACTCCTGTGTCACCATTTTAAAAGGCCTCTATGGTTTTCATTTTTTTAAGTGCCTTTGTCAACTAAAACTTAGTCACAACCTGAGAATAGTTATTTTATTTGGTGGAAATTTTTACGATTCTAAGCCTGGGAGACAGCATCTCAGAAGCTCTGAGAAAACTGCTTCAAAGAGGCAGGGTAGGGGGTCAGGCTATATACAAGTTTACGACAAAGGGAGCAGGCAGTTTGAACATCAAAGGTCAGGTATCAAGTTAAAGAATTTGGCATTCTGTTTATGGGAAGATGCACGTCTCTGGGCTCACTGAATTCATTCCTTTCATATATACCTCAGTTGCTGCTGCTGCTGCTAAGTCACTTCAGTCGTGTCCGACTCTGTGTGACCCCACAGACGGAAGCCCACCAGGCTCCCCCGTCCTTGGGATTCTCCAGGCAAGAACACTGGAGTGGGTTGCCATTTCCTTCTCCAATGTGTGAAAGTGAAAGTGAAGTCGCTCAGTCGTGTCAGACCCTTAGCGACCCCACGGACTGCAGCCTACCAGGCTCCTCCATCCATGGGATTTTCTAGGCAATAGTACTGGAGTGGCTTGCCATTGCCTTCTCCGTTATCTGGGGCCAAATCCTGTTTCCTTTTTCACCTTAAGGAGTGACAGATGGCTGTTTCTTGCATCCCCCCAAGCTCCTCAGCAATCACTGTGAAAGGTGGTGGCATATGCTGGATCACAGTTTTGGGAGCCCTTATTCACATTTGGAGGCAGAAATCAATGATGGCTGTGACATTTCTTATTTATTGATATGGCAGGAGATATTTTCATTTCACAGTCCCTCTCCATGTTCATAAAGTCAGCCATATTTGGGAGACATCTCATGACCATTCTGTTTTGGCACTGGGAGGCTCATCCCCGATCAGGGAAAGGTCCTCATTGATGTGTCACTCCAAGTGTTAATTTCCGGATTAGGCCCATTGATAAATAATGAAAAATTCTCTGGATATTCTATCTTTTAACCAAACAGAATCCAGGAGATATTTCCTTTATTGCCTTTTCCCATACCTAGAATCACACTATTACAATTATTTTATGTTATAAATGTGATCTAAGATATTTAGCTACCATTAATTTTGGTTGGAGGCCTGGTTATACATTATGTAATACAAAAAACAATCATAAAATAAAATGAGGACAAGTAATATAGCTAATAACTGACTAAGTTGCAAATAGGGATTTAAGCCATGAGCTTTCAGAACCAGACCGTCTTCTCTAAAACATCACCAAGACTAGAAAGTGGGTCATCTAGGGCAGCAATCTCATTTTTCATGTGAGTCATTAAATGTGTTACATTAGAGGATTCATCTGGTACATAAACACAGCATTTTGCTTGAATTATATCACAGGTGCCCCCTTAAGATATTGTAAGGATATCAAGGGCCATACAATTTTGTAAGACAGCTTTTCTCATCATAGAGACCTCAAAATTTAGTAGGCTAGTAGCCTGGTTGCTATCATTTAATGTGTTCTGAATGAATTTTGTTAGGGCTTCAATGTGAGAAATAACATTTTCCAATCCTACTGAAGGCACAAAAGTAGCTGCTAAATGATCATGCCAGTGCAATACACATCTCTTCGTCCATTGGGCTCATATTGGTGGTAAATTTGCTGGAGTCATATCTAAATCCTAAATTACATCTTCCTAGCTATCCTGGTTGGAGAAGGCACTGGCAAGCCACTCCAGTACTCTTGCCTAGAAAATCCCATGGACGGAGGAGCCTGGTAGGCTGCAGTCCATGGGGTTGCTAAGAGTCAGACATGACTGAGCGATTTCACTTTCACTTTTCGCTTTCACACATTGAAGAAGGAAATGGCAACCCACTCCAGTGTTCTTGCCTGGAGAATCCCAGGGACGGGGGAGCCTGGTGGGCTGCCGTCTATGGGGTCACACAGAGTCGGACACGACTGAAGTGACTTAGCAGCAGCAGCTATCCTGGTGGAAGCCAGGGTCAAAGACTGCACCCATGAAGCTATTGAATCCCATTAGGTGCCAGCCAGTATATTTCTGGATATTTGACCCAATCTGTACCATACCAATCGTTGTCTTTTAGAGAAATGGTATATTGGTAGTTTTCATAAGGAACCCATCCTAATTTTCTGGTTATATTTGTATGATTTAATTGTTCCCAGAATAGGGGGGCCTTTAGGCTTAGATGACATAGCCTGGTGTTAACCAGGTAAATCTATCCCATAACTGAGGAAGCGTCCCTCCTAATAGCCTAGAGTTTGCTTTTTTTTTCAATTGGAATTTTGTTTGTTGCTCTGATTGAGCTTGAATAACCTTAAGGGAAAATTTGTATTTATGGCCAGGGTCAGAATAAGTATATTTGATTGGCCGAGTGAGTGGATCCCCTCTAGTCATATCATTGGTAGACCAACAGAACTGTAATTCCTTTCTTCTAAAATAAACTTTCTAAGAGCCATCTAGTCAGAGCCTTGGAGGGGAGAAACCCACCAAGGTAAACCAGAAGTACTGACCCATCAAGGTAAACCGGAAGTACTGACCCATCAAGGTAAACCGGAAGTACTAGAGGCAGGTGATTGACCACAAACCCAACAATTTGATTGATTTCTAAAATCTGCATAAGATCATGCCCATGATAGAAACACATTTGATTTACGTGTAAGTCAAAGTAACCAAGAAGAAAACATTATGAACAATCATACAGGTCAGGTTCAGCATCTTGGGACAACCATCTGTTTCCGATATCTTCATCGTCTTGCCCTGGCGTTGGTGTTTTCTTATTATCAGAGTATTGCTTTAAGGTGAGTTTGAGGTCAGCAGGTCTCTTCATAGACCAGTCTGGTACAGGGGCCCTTTTTAGTTGGGAAAGAGTCAATTCATTTCAGTTTTGCTGCACATGAACTAGTCAAAAGAACCTGATAAGGGCCCTTCCATCTAGATTGGAGGGAGTCCTGTAAAAGATGTCTTTTCTAATATACATAATCTCCTGATTGTAAAATATGGGACATTTGATCTTCATTTAAGTATAGATTACTATGGTAAGCTTCAGAAACAACTTTAGAATGACTTGTCAATAATTTGATTAAATCCGTGCAATAATATATCTCCCTTAAGTAAATAGGATCATATAGCCTTTCATCTAGTCTCATTGGTTTCCCTGTAGTAATCGCAAAGGGAGACAAATGATATTTGTCAAAAGGAGTGGATCTGAGGTTGAGGAGACCAACGGAAGGGCCTTAGGCCAAGGTAAGAAATAAGCATCCATAATTTTAACCAACTGAGTTGTTGTTCCAGTTGTCCTTTCCATTAACCCACAAGACTGGGGGTGATAGGCAAAATGGAAATGTTGCATAATTGACCAAATTTCATAAAATTTTATAAATTTCCTTAACAATTTATCCACTAAAATGGGTCCCTCTGTCACTATGTAGTTCAGAGGGGATTCCCCAGATGGGGAATCTTTCTAAAAGCAGCTTCCCTACCAATCATGCTGTGACCCTTCTACATGGTTGAAGATTTGAGCACACTATAACTAGGAAACTTGGATATTTCTGCAACTTATAACATGTAGTATAATCACTAGAATTATAACAACATTATATCAGGATATGTCAGATGTTAGGGATTCCATGTAAATTTTGAAATATCTGTATTAATGATATTTACCTATACATTACAACCTAAAATTCACCTTTAATCACTTGACAATGTTTTTGAATTAAAAATACCAAATAAACTTAGCCTAACATTCGTCTCTGAGGTTCCTCTGAGGATGTTTCTTTGAAACACCCATCTCACAGTCAGCTAGAGGCTAAAAAGCTTAGTTAGATTTTGATGTTTGGGAAGTTTGTTAGAAATATCAAAAAGATTTTCAAACACAGGATCGTAGGTCACTGAAACTATACCTATTCATTTAACTAAGGTCACAAAGAAAATAAATATAGATGATTTAAGGACATAGAAACTCACACAATATTTTGTCAAAAGGAGAACTTACAACAGAAAGAAAAAAAAAATCTCCAGTTTTGCTTTAGCTCACATAACAAAGTCCATTTACCTAGTTAACTCCAATCTAAATTTAGTTCATCCTAACTATATATAAAACTTTTTTCTCAGGGTTCCTCTTTATAATCTCTCATCACTTTTTGTATCCAGCCTGTCTTTCATTTTTCACCTAAATAAAATTAATCAGCTCATTTTTTTTTGCTAAAATGTAATTATATTTCTCATATTTTCTTTACATACATTTTATTTCCTACTATATCCTGAAAAGTTACTGTATTATTTTTAATAGTTTAAATTTGTATGTTTAAATTAGATTCCTCAACTCTTAAAATCTTAATTTTAGTAAAACTAAGAAGTAAGCAATTATGAACTATCTTTTCATTGGCATTTTATAAATTGGTGAGCTTAAATATCAGTGATAATTTCTAAAAACATTTGTTTTCTTACAGAGAACATCTTAGGTGATACCACACATTTTCATTAATATTCTCAGATACTTTTAATTTTTTTGATTCAGTAATTGATGTCTCAGTATATTTTAAATAAATAAACTTTCATCACATAGCTTAAATTGGCACAGTGTTAGGATCTTAAGTTACCAAACATCTGGAAAGATCATTTTAAGTAGACATTTCTAAAATATGATTACCTGAAATGTTTAATCCAAAAGTTCTTACCTCATTTACATTTACTTGAAAATTTTATCATGTCGAGTTATTTTCGTACAAGAGATTATTAGTAAGGTCTTATTTATTAACCTAGGTACAGTAAAGTATTATGCTTAATTTATAAAGAGCTCTTTATAAATCCCATTCTAATACCTTTTAGAAGTAGAGATAGCTCATATGTATAATGTGTTCTTCTTGTTCAGTCACTCAGTCATGTGTGACTCCTTGCGACCCCAAGGACTGCAGCATGCCAGGCTTCCCTGTCCTTCACTATCTCCCAGAGTTGCTCAGACTCACATCTTTCAGATGGTGATACCATCCAACCATCTCATCCTCTCTTCTACTCTTCTCCTCCTGCCTTCAATCTTTCCCAGCATCAGGATCTTTTCCAGTGAGTCAGCTCTTTGCATTAGGTGACCAAAGTATTGGAACTACAGCCTCAGCATCAGTCCCTCCAATGAATATTCAGGATTGATTTCCTTTAGGATTGACTGCTTTGATTTCCTTGCAGTCCAAGGGAATCTTGGGGGTCTTCTCCAGCATCACAGTTCAAAAACATCAATTCTTTAGTGCTCAGGCTTCTTTATAGTCCAACACTCAGATCCATACGTGACTACTGGAAAAACCATAGCTTTGACCATACAGGCCTTTATTGACAAAATGATGTCTTTGATTTTTAATACATTGTCTAGATTTGTCATAGCTTTTCTTTCAAGGAGCAAGCATCTTTTAATATCACAGCTTCAGCCACCATCCACAGTGATTGTGGAGCCCAAGAAAATAAAATTTGACACTGTTTCCATTTTTTTTTTTTTTTTGCCATCTATTTGCCATGAAGTGATGGGACTGGATGCCATGATGTTAGTTTTTTGAATGTTGAGTTTTAAGTCGGCTTTTTCATTCTCTTCTTTCACCTTCATCAAGAGGCTCTGTAGTTCCTCTTCCCTTTCTGCCATAAGGGTGGTCTCAACTGCACATCTGAGGTTATTGATGTTTCTCTTGACAATCTTGATTCCAGTTTGTTCTTCATCCAGCCTTGCATTTCACATGATGTACTCTGCATATAAGTTAAATAAGTAGGGTGACAATATATAGCCTCAACCTACTCCTTTCCCAATTTTGAACCAGTCTGTTGTTCCATGTCTAGGTCTAACTGTTGCTTCTTGATCTTTGTACAGGTTTTACAGGAGGCAGGTGAGGTGGTCTGGTATTCCCATTTCTTGAAGAATTTTCCACAGTTTGTTGTGATCCACACAGTCAAAGGCTTTAGCGTAGTCAATGAAGCAGAAGTAGATATTTTTCTGGAATTCTCTTGCTTTTTCTGTGATCCAGTTGATGTTGGCAATTTGATCTCCAGTTTCTCTGCCTTTTCTAAATACAGCTTGAACATCTGGAAGTTCACGGCTAGCTTCATACTGTTGAAGCCTAGCTTGGAGAATTTTGAACTTTACTTTGCTAGCGTGTGAGATGAGTAGAACTGTGAGGTAGTTTGAATGTTCTTTGGCATTGCCCTTTTGAATTGGAATGAAAACTGACCTCTTCAAGTCCTGTGGCCACTGATGAGTTTTCCAAATATTCTGGCATAGTGAGTGCAGCATTTTGATAGCATCATCTTTTAGGATTTGAAATAGCTCAGCTGTAATCCTATCACTTTCACTAGCTTTGTTTGTAGTGATGCTTTCTAAGGCTCACTTGACTTCACACTCCAAGATGTCTGGCTCTAGGTGAGTGATCACACCATCGTGATTATCTGGGTCATGAAGATCTTTTTTGTATAGTTCTTCTGTGTATTCTTTCCACCTCTTCTTAATATCTTCTGCTTCTGTTAAGTCCATACCATTTCTGTCCTTTATTGAGCCCATCTTTGCATGAAATGTTCCTTTGGTATCTCTAATTTTCTTGAAGAGATCTCTAGTCTTTCCCATTCTGTTGTTTTCCTCTATTTCTTTGCATTGTTCATTTAGGAAGGCTTTCTTAACTCTCCTTATTATTCATTGGAACTCTGCATTCAAATGGGTATATCTTTCCTTTTCTCCTTTGTCTTTTACTTCTCTTCTTTTCTCAGCTAAAGTCCTCCTCAGATAACCGTTTTGCATTTCTTTTTCTTGGCCTTGGTTTTGATCACCGCCTCCTATACAGAGTTACAAACCTCTGTCCATTGTTCTTCAGACAGTCTGTCTATCAGATCTAATCTCTTGAATCTGTTTGTCACTTCCACTGTATAATCATAAAGTATTTGACTTAGGTCATACCTAAATGGCTTAGTAATTTTCCTTATGTTCTTCCGTTTAAGTCTGAATTTTGCAATAAGGAATTCGTGATCTGAGCCACAGTCAGCTCCAGGTCTTCTTTTTTGCTGACTGTATAGAGCTTCTCCATCTTTGGTTGCAAAGAATATAATCAATCTGATTTTGTTATTGACCATCTAATGATGTCTATGTGTAGAGTCATCTCTTTTGTTGTTGAAAGAGGGTGTTTGCTATGATCAGTGTGTTCTCTTGCAAAACTCTGTTAGCTTTGACCTGCTTCATTTTGTACTCCAAGGTCAAACCTGCCTGTTATTTCAGGTATCTCTTGACTTCCAGCTTCTTCATTCCAGTCCTCTATGATGAAAAGGACATCTTTTTTTTTTTTTGGTGTTAGTTCTAGAAGTTCTTGTAGGTCTTTATAGAACTGTTCAATTTCAGCTTCTTTGGCATTGGTGTTTGAGGCATAGACTTGGATTACTGTGATATTGAATGGTTTGCCTTGGAAACGAACAGAGATCATTCTGTCATTTTTGAGATTACATCCAAGTACTGCATTTCAGACTGTTTTTTTGACTGTGAGGGCTACTCCATTTCTTTTACGGGATTCTTGCCCACAGTGGTAGATATAATGGTCATCTGATTTAAAATTTCTCATTCCAGTCTATTTTAGTTCACTGATTCCCCAAATTTTGATGTTCATTCTTGTCATCTCCTGTTCGACCACTTGCCATTTACTTTGATTCATGAACCTAACATTCCAGGTTCCTATACACCATTGTTCTTTACAGCATCAGACTTTACTTTCACCACCGGACACATCCATAACTGGGCATTGTTTCCTCTTTGGCCTAGCCTTTTCATTCTTTCTGGAGGTATTACTCTGGTAGCATATGGGCACCTACTAAACTTGGGAGTTCATCTTTCATTGTCACATCTTTTTGTATAATGTGTACAAAGACAAAAACAAACAAGCTCTAATGGCTTTACTTAAAGCTTAGATATGAACTTTATATATAAGGTATCTTTTTTTTTTTTAAACAGGTATTACAGTATTGTTATCAATTTATTAGTTAGCAGTTGGACTATCTTAAAGTTCCTTGCTCAAGTGATTAAGAAACCTAACCTACCTGTTAGGTTTTGCTAAGGAAACACTCTTAGCAGTTTCAGTTTAATACTGGCACTTTTTTTCACCTCAATCTTGCAGATCCTATCAGCTTAACTGGGCTTAGTCTAGATCCTTGCAACCTGTATTCAAATCCCGGTTTACACATTTGCAAGGCAAAGGCAATTCTTTAGTTTTTTATAGGATGATTTGCCACCTTTTGCGATGAGTTGACTCACTGGAAAAGACTCTGATGCTGGGAAGGATTGGAGGCGGGAGGAGAAGGGGACGACAGAGAATGAGATGGCTGGATGGCATCACTGACTCGATGGACATGAGTTTGAGTGAACTCCGGGAGTTGGTGATGGACAGGGAGGCCTGGCATGCTGTGATTCATGGGGTCACGGAGAGTCGGACACGACTGAGCGACTGAACTGAACTGAACTGAACTGAAGGGAGTTCAGGGTAGAGAATGAGACACATTGTGTTCCAGGAAAATTGGTGGAACAGGTCTTTAGATAGATATTTTCAGGAACTGATTGTATGATCCCAATCCTTTTAATCCGTTGGATCATGGAGAAAGCAAGAGAGTTCCAGAAAAACATCTATTTATGCTTCATTGACTATGCCAAAGCCTTTGACTGTGTGGATCACAATAAACTGTGGAAAATTCTGAAAGAGATGGGAATACCAGACCACCTGACCTGCCTCTTGAGAAACCTGTATGCAGGTCAGGAAGCAACAGTCAGAACTGGACATGGAACAACCGACTGGTTCCAAATAGGAAAAGGAGTGCGTCAAGGCTGTGTATTGTCACCTTGCTTATTTAACTTCTATGCAGAGTACATCATGAGGAACGCTGGGCTGGAAGAAGCACAAGCTGGAATCAAGATTGCTGGGAGAAATATCAATAATCTCAGATATGCAGATGACACTACCCTTATGGCAGAAAGTGAAGAGGAACTCAAAAGCCTCTTGATGAAAGTGAAAGAGGAGAGTGAAAAGGTTGGCTTGAAGCTCAACATTCAGAAAACAAAGATCATGGCATCTGTTCCCATCACTTCATCCAAAATAGATGGAAAAACAGTGGAAACAGTGTCAGACTTACGCTTACTCCTTGGAAGGAAAGTTATGACTAACCTTGATAATATATTAAAAAGCAGAGACATTACTTTGCCAACAAAGGTCCGTCTAGTCAAGGCTATGGTTTTTCCCGTGGTCATGTATGGATGTGAGAGTTGGACTGTGAAGAAAGCTGATCGCCGAAGAATTGATGCTTTTAAACTGTGGTGTTGGAGAAGACTCTTGAGAGTCCCTTGTACCGCAAGGAGATCCAACCAGTCCATTCTAAGGGAGATCGATCCTGGGTGTTCATTGGAAGGACTGATGCTAAAGCTGAAACTGCAATACTTTGGCCACCTCATGCGACGAGTTGACTCACTTGAAAAGACTCTGATGCTGGGAAAGGTTGGGGGCGGGAGGAGAAGGGGACGACCAAGAATGAGATGGCTGGATGGCATCACCGACTCTGTGGACATGAGTTTGAGTGAACTCTGGGAGTTGGTGATGGATAGGGAGGCCTGGCGTGCTGTGATTCATGGGGTCGTGGAGAGTTGGACACGACTGAGCGACTGAACTGAACTAAGCTGAATCCTTTCATCTCCTTGTATCTAGAAAAGCACTAAATCCCTTCATGGTGACTCAGCTCCTTGTGACTAATAGAAAACCTTTTGTAAGATAAGTGATTGTATGAACTCTCCCTTCACCAGAATCATTTATATTGACCTTTCCCCATGACCTCTTTGGAGCAGTTTCTCAGAGGTATCTGATGTGCTGTTTCCCAACTGCAGTCATCATTTTGCCCCCAATAAGACTTAACTTGCAACTCTCATGTTGTACATCATTTTTAGCAAACATGTGTATGTGTATATGTGTGTATGTGTTTATCCAAACATATAGAATATATCTATATAATGGAATAAATAATATATATATAACTATTTGGGCTTCCCTGGTGGATCTTATGGTAAAAAATCTGTCTGCAGTGTGGGAGACCTGGATTCAAACTTTGGTCAGGAAGATCCCTTGGAGAAGGGTATGCCTACCAAACCAGTATTCTTGCCTGGAGAACTTCTTGGACAGAGGAGCCAGTTGGTTATAGTTCATTGGGTCGCAAAGATTTGCAGACATGAGATGCCGGCTCCAGCGGCGCAGATGCAAGACACCAACCGACCACGCGCAGAACCTTGGTCGAGAAGAGCTACACCATGCCCAAGGTTAGGGGCGGTGGCCGAGAGGAGCTACCACACGTCCAAGTGTGGTGGCTGCATGGGCGCAGGAGGGCCGAGAAGAGCTACTCCACGTTCAAGGTCAGGAGGGGCAGCCTTGAGGAGATACCCCTTGTCCAAGGTAAGGTGCAGCGGCTGCGCTTTGCTGGAGCAGCTGTGAAGAGATATCCCACGACCAAGGTAAGAGAAACCCAAATAAGAGGGCAGGTATTGTGAGGGGGCATCAGAAGGCAGACACACTGAAATCATAATCACAGGAAACTAGTCGATCTGATCACATGGAACCCAGCCCTGTCTAACTCAATGAAACTAAGTCATGCTGTGTGGAGCCACCCAAGACGGGCGGGTCATGGTGGAGAGGTCTGACAGAATGTGGTCCACTGGAGAAGGGAATGGCAAACCACTTCAGTATACTTGCCTTGAGAACCCCATGAACAGTATCAAAAGGCAAAATGATAGGATACTGAATGAGGAATTCCCCAGGTCAGTAGGTGCCCAGCATGCTACTGGAGATGAGTGGAGAAATAACTCCAGAAAGAATGAAGGGATGGAGCCAAAGTAAAACCAATACCCAGTTGTGGATGTGACTGGTGATAGAAGCAAGGTCTGATGCTGTAAAGAGCAATATTGCATAGGAACCTGGAATGTTAGGTCCATGAATCAAGGCAAATTGGAAGTGGTCAAACAAGAGATGGCAAGAGTGAACGTAGACATTCTAGGAATCAGTAAACTAAAATGGACTGGAATGGTGAATTTAACTCAGATGACCATTTTATCTACTACTGTGGGCAGGAATCCCTTAGAAGAAATGGAGTAGCCATCATGGTCAACAAAAGAGTCTAAATGCAGTACTTGGATGCAATCTTAAAAACGACAGAATGATTTCTGTTCGTTTCCAAGGCAAGCCATTCAATATTATAGTAATCCAAGCCTATGCCCCAACCACTAATGCTGAAGAAGCAGAAGTTAAACGGTTCTATGAAGACCTACAAGACCTTTTAGAACTAACACCCAAAAAAGATGTCCTCTTCATTATAGGGGACTGGAATGCAAAAGTAGGAAGTCAAGAAACACATGGAGTAACAGGCAAATTTAGCCTTGGAGCACGGAATGAAGCAGGGCAAAGGCTAATAGAGTTTTGCCAAGAGAATGCACTGGTCATAGCAAACACCCTCTTCCAACAACACAAGAGAAGACTCTACACATGGACATCACCAGATGGTCAACACCGAAATCAGATGGATTATATTCTTTGCAGAAAAGATGGAGAAGCTCTATACAGTTAGCAAAAACAAGACCAGGAGCTGACTGTGGCTCAGATCATGAACTCCTTATTGCCAAATTCAGACTGAAATTGAAGAAAGTAGGTAAAACCACTAGACCATTCAGATGTGACCTAAATCAAATCCCTTATGATTATACAGTGGAAGTGAGAAATAGATTTAAGGGAATAGATCTGATAGATATTGTGCCTGATGAACTATGGAAGGAGGTTCGTGACATTGTTCAGTAGACAGGGACCAAGGCCATCCCCAAAGAAAAGAAATGCAAAAGAGCAAAATGGTTGTCTGAGGAGGCCTTACAAATAGCTGTGAAAAGAAGAGAACCAAAAAGCAAAGGAGAAAAGGAAAGATATAAGCATCTGAATGCAGAGTTCCAAAGAATAGCAAGGAGAGATAAGAAAGCCTTCCTCAGTGATCAATGCAAAGAAATAGAGGAAAACAACGGAATAGGAAAGAGAAGAGATCTTTTCTAGGAAATTAGAGATACCAAGGGAACATTTCATGCAAAGATGGGCTCGATAAAGGACAGAAATGGTATGGACCTAACAGAAGCAGAAGATATTAAGAAGAGGTGGCAAGAATACACAGAAGAACTATGCAAAAAAGATCCCGATGGTGTGAGCACTCACCTAGAGCCAGACATCTTGGAATGTGAAGTCAAGTGGGCCTTAGAAAGCATCAGTACGAACAAAGCTAGTGGAGGTGATGGAATTCCAGTTGAGCTATTTCAAATCCTGAAAGATGATGCTGTGAAACTCAGCAGTGGCCACAGGACTGGAAAAGGTCAGTCTTCATTCCAGTCCCAAAGAAAGGCAATGCTAAAGAATGCTCAAACTACCGCACAATTGCACTCATCTCACACGCTGGTAAAGTCATGCTCAAAATTCTCCAAGCCGGGCTTCAGCAATATGTGAACTTCCAGATGTTCAAGCAAGTTTTAGAAAAGGCAGAGGCACCAGAGATCAAATTGCCAACATCCGCTGGATCATGAAGAAAGCAAGAGAGTTCCAGAAAAACATCTATTTATGCTTCATTGACTATGCCAAAGCCTTTGACTGTGTGGATCACACTAAACTGTGGAAAATTCTGAAAGAGATGGGAATACCAGACCACCTGACCTGCCTCTTGAGAAACCTGTATGCAGGTCAGTAAGCAACAGTTAGAACTGGACATGGAACAACAGACTGGTTCCAAATAGGAAAAGTAGTAGGTCAAGGCTGTATATTGTCACCCTGCTTATTTAACTTCTATGCAGAGTACATCATGAGGAACGCTGGGCTGGAAGAAGCACAAGCTGGAATCAAGATTGCCCGGAGAAATATCAGTAACCTCAGATATGCAGATGATACCACCCTTATGGCAGAAAGTGAAGAGGAACTAAAAAGCCTCTTGAGGAAAGTGAAAGAGGAGAGTGAAAGGGTTGACTTGAAGCTCAACATTCAGAAAACAAAGATCATGTCATCTGGTCCCATTAGTTCATGGGAAATAGATGGAGAAACAGTGGAAACAGTGTCAGACTTTATTTTTTGGGGCTCCAAAATCACTGCGGATGTTGATTGCAGCCATGAAATTAAAAGACGTTTACTCCTTGGAAGTAAAGTTTTGACCAACCTAGATAGCATATTAAAAAGCAGAGACATCACTTTGCCAACAAAGGTCCGTGTAGTCAAGGCTATGGTTTTTCCCGTGGTCATGTATGGATATGAGATTTGGACTGTGAAGAAAGCTGATTGTCGAAGAATTGATGCTTTTGAACTGTAGTGTTGGAGAAGACTCTTGAGAGTCCCTTGTACTGCAAGGAGATCCAACCAGTCCATTCTAAAGGAGATCAATCCTGGGTGTTCATTGGAAGGACTGATGCTAAAGCTGAAACTCCAGTACTTTGGCCACCTCATGCGAAAATTTGACTCACTGGAAAAGACTCTGATGCTGGGAAGGATTGTGGGCGGGAGGAGAAGGGGACGACAGAGAATGAGATGGCTGGATCGCATCACCGACTCGATGGACATGAGTTTGAATGAACTCCAGGAGTTGGTGATGGACAGGGAGTCCTGGCATGCTGTGATTCATGGGGTCTCAAAGAGTCGGACACAACTGAGCAACTGAACTTTACTGAACTGAACTGTTGGTGATACTATTTTTAGTTTTTTGAGGAACCTCCATACTGTTTTTCATAATTGCATACCAATTTACATTCCCACCAACATCTAAAGAAGGTTTCCTTCTCTTCATACCCTCTCCAATATTTATCATTTGTAGACATTTTAAGGGCTTCCTTTGAAGCTCAGTTGGTAAAGAATCTGCCTATAATGCAGGAGACCCAGGTTCCATTCCTGGGTTTGGAAGATTCCCCGGAGAAGGAAATGGCAACCCACTCCAGTATTCTTGCCTGGAGAATCCCATGGACTGTAACCTGCCAGGTTTTGCTGTCCATGGGGTCGCAAGAGTTGGACACGACTTAGCAACAAAACCATCACCACCACCAGACATTTTCATGATGACCATTCTAAACAGTGTGAGATGATACATCATTTTTGTTTTGATTTGCATTTCTCTAATAATTAGTGATGATGAGCATCTTTTCATGTGCCTGTTGGACATCTATATGGCTTTGAAGAAATGTCTATTTAGATATTCTGCTTATTTTTCAGTTGGTTTGTTTGAGGTTTTTAGTTATTGAGTTTTATGAGTTGTTTGTATATTAAACTCTTGTTGGTCATGTCATTTGCAAATATTTTCTCCCAGTACATAGATGGTCTTTTCGTTTTGTTCATGGTTTCCTTTGCTGTGCAAAAACATAAAAGTTAGATTAGGTCCCATTTGTTTGCTTTTGCTTTTGTCTCTCTTACCTTGGGAGACTGATCTAGGAAAATACTTGTTTTGTTCTTGTTCAGTCGTTAACCTGTGTCTGACTCTTTGTGATCCCATGGACTGCAGCATGCCAGCATTCCCTATCCTTCACTGTCTCCCGGAGTTTGCTCAAGTTCATGTTCATTGAGTTGGTGATGCTATCTAACTATCTCAGCCTCTGCCACCCCCCTCCTTTTGCTTTCAGTCTTTCCTAGCATCAGGGTCTTTTCCTGTGAGTCGGCTCTTCGTATCAGGTGGCCAAAGTATTGGAGCCTCAGCCTCAGTCCTTCCAGTGAATATTCAGTGTTGATTTCCTTTAGGATTGACTGGTTTGATCTCTTTGCAGTCTAAGGGACTCTCAAGAGTCTTCTTCTCCAGCACTGCAATTCGAAGGCATCAATTCTTTAGTGCTCAGCCTTCTTTATGGTCCAGTTCTAACATCCATATATGACTACTGGAAAAACCATAGCTTTGACTAGGCAGACCTTTGTCAGCAAAGTGATGTATTTACTTTTTAATATGCTGTCTAGATTTTGTTACTGAATTACAAGTCCATGTGCTTGACACACAGTGAGGCCCATCGATATGTCAACTAAATAAGGTGTATAACTTGAGAGTTGCGAGTTAAGTTTTATCTGGGGCACAGTGAGGACTGCTGCCCGGAAGGGAGCATCTCAGATAGCTCTGAGAGACTGCTCCAAAGTGGCAGTGGGGGAAGGTCAATATATAAGGTTTTGGTGAAGGGGGAGTTCAATACCAGGAAGCACTTGTTTTACAAAAGTTTCTTCTTAGTCATGAGGATCTGATGTCACCATGAAGGAATTTAGTGCCTCTCTAGATAGGAGGAGATGCAAGGGTTCAGATAATAAAATGTGTTCCTAAAAACATCCAACTATCTAAAGACCTGTCCCACCAGATTCACTGGAGCACAGAGTGCCTCACTCCACCCTGACCTCCCTCAGGGGTTGTTGAAGTCAGCAGCTATAGCAGCACTGGTTTTAATCTCCTTAGAGGCAGGTGGCAAATGCCTTTGTTGTTCAGTCATTGTCAATGCTCTTGGTAAGTGCTAATTTGTAGTTGACAGATACTAAAACATTATAGAGTTTGGAACAGAAAGTTTATTACAGATTCATACAAGGAGAAAGGTGGCTCACGCCCTAAGAACCCCAAAGTTACTGAAAGCTTTCCCCAAGCCATTTTAAAAGCAAAAGGTGAGGGAGGGGCATGGTTAGTTATTGCTACCTTCATGGTGTCAGATCCTTTGATCTTGAGGTCTGGTCATGGTCAGGTAACAATGTTCCTGTAAATCTATACAAAGTGAATGTTATTCTCTCTCTTGACAAGAAAGGGCATGGTTCCAATGCACAGCTTTCACCCTCCAAGATCTCTGGCCTGGCTCAGTTCAGTTCAATTCAGTCGCTCAGTTGTGTCCGACTCTTTGCGACCCCATGAATCACAGCACGCCAGGCCTCCCTGTCCATCACCAACTCCCGGAGTTCACTCAAACTCATGTCCATTGACTCGGTGATGCCATCCAGCCATCTCATTCTCTGTTGTCACCGTCTCCTGGCACCCCCAATCCCTCCCAGCATCAGTCTTTTCCAGTGAGTCAACTCGTCGCATGAGGTGGCCAAAGTATTGGAGTTTCAGGCATGGCTAAGAGGAGGCGAATCTCAGCTGGCAGCTCCTTCAGAACCAAGTTTCCACACTCTGCCCAGCTAAAACCCCTGAGGGAGACAGGCACACAACCCACCTGGCCCTCAGTCGCCTCAGGATGCCCAAATGGGGAGACCAGGTCTCACAGACTGCGATCAAGGCACATGGCCACTGCTCTTCAGTTGCAGAGACAGGGGTGGGGGAGAGGCTCACCGCTCCCCAAGGCTAGTGGAGGGCCTCAGTGAGGGCCCTGGGACCTTGCAGGATGCGGCCTCCAGTCTGCTCCCTGGGGCCTCCAGCACTGACCCAAGCCTGGGTGAGCTGAAGGGCCTTCAGGAGGAGGCCTGAATCTGCCTCTGACCTCTACCTGATGACCACCACACCAATAACCCTTTGCTGAATCGCTTCTCTAAATGCCCCTCATTGACAGTTACTTGTGGGGAGGGCCCACTACGTCACTGACCAATAACTGAGCTGGACAGTTAATGGTTTCTCATTGACAGTTGGTTGCTTGTAGGCAGGGCCCACTGAGGCAGCAACCAATGGCTGAGCAAGATCTATTGCCTGGTAACAGCGGGGAGAAATCAGGCACAGCAATGGCTGCCTGCTCAGGACTGTGCTCATCCTGCTCGGTTGCAGTTTGTCATAGCTTTCCTTCCAAGGAGCAAGTGTCTTTTAATTTCATGGCTGCAGTCATCGTCCACAGTGATTTTGGAGCCCAAGAAAACAAAGTCTGTCACTGCTTCCACCTTTTCCCCATCTGTTTGCCATGAAGGGATGGGATTGGATGCCATGAGCTTAGCCTTTTCGGTGTTGAATTTTAAGGCAGCTTTTGGTGTCCTCTTTCACCCTCATCAAGAGGCTCTTCGCTTTCTGCCATTAGAATGGTATCATCTGCATGTCTCTGAGGTTGTTGATATTTCTCCCAGATATCTTGATTCCACAGGTGATTCATCAAGCCTGGCATTTCTCATGATGTACTCTGCATATAAGTTAAATAAGCAGGGTGACAATATATAGCTTTGTCATACTCCCTTCCCAATTTTGAACTGGTCCATTGTTACATGTAAGGCTGTAACAGTTGCTTCTTGACCCACATACAGGTTTATCAGGAGACAGGTAAGGAGGAGACATACAGGTTTATCAGGAGACAGGTAAGGAGGTTTGGTATTCCCATCTCTTTAAGAATTTTTCAGTTTGTTGTGATCCACACAGTGAAAGGTTTCAGTGTCGTCAATGAAGCAGAAGTAGATGTTTTTCTGGAATTCCTTTGGTTTCTCTATGGTTCAACAAATGTTGCCAATTCAATCTCTGGTTCCTCTGCCTTTTCTAAACCCAGTTTGTGCCTTTGGAAGTTCTTGGTACACGTACTACTGAAGCTAGCTTGAAAGATTTTGAGCATCATCTTACTAGTATGTGAAATTATCCCAGTTGTATGGTAGCTTGAACATTCTTTGGCACTGCCCTTCTTTGGGATTGGAATATTAATTGACCTTTTCCAATCTTGTGGCCACTGCTGAGTTTTCTAAATTTGCTGACATATTGAGTACAGCACTTCAACAGCATCATCTTTTAGGATTTGAAATAGCTCAGCTGGAATTCTATCACCTCTGTTAGCCTTGTTTGTCATAATTCTTCCTAAGACCCACTTTTTTTCAAACTTCGGGATGTCAGGCTATATGTGAGTGACCACAGTATTGTGGTTATCTGGGTCATTAAAACCTTTTTTTTTTGTATAGTTCTTCTGTGTAAAAACCTTTTTTTTTTTTGTATAGTTCTTCTGTGTATTCTTGCCACCTCTTCTTAATATCGTCTGCTTCTGTTAGGTCTGTACCATTTCTGTCCTTTATTATGCCATCTTTGCATGAAATATTCCCTTGATATCTCCAATTTTCTTGAAGAGATCTAGTCTTTCCCATTCTGTTGTTTTCCTCTGCCTCTTTGCACTGTTCATTTAAGAAGTCCTTCTTATCTCCTTGCTATTCTCTGGAACTCTACATTCAATTGGGTATATTATATCTTTCCCTTTCTCCCTCTCCCCAGACAATCACCTTGTCTTCTTGCATTTCTTTTTCTTTGGGATGGTTTTCATCACCACCTCCTGTACAACATTATGACCTTCTGTCCATAGTTCTTTAGTCACTCTATCTACCAAATCTAACCCCTTGAATCTGTTCATCACCTCCCCTGTATAATCATAAGGGATTTGCATACCTGAATGGCCTAGTGGTTTCCCTTACTTTCGACCCTTTAATTCTGAATTTTGCAGTAAGGAGCTCGTGATCTGAGCCACAATCAGCCCCAGGTCTTGTTTTTGCTGACTGTATAGAGCTTCTCCATCTTTGACTGCAAAGAATATATTCAATCTGATTTCCATGTTGACCGTTTGGTGATGTCCATGTGTAGAGTCATCTCTTGTATTCTTAGAAAAGGGAGTTTGCTATGACCAGTATGTTCTCTTGACAAAACTCTGTTAGCCTTTGCCCTGCTTCATTTTGTACTCCAAGGCCAAAGTTGCCTGTTACTCCAGGTATCTCTTGGCTTTCCTAGCACCACTTCCTCTAAAAACTGTCTTTTCTCCTTTGTGTATGCTTCCCTCCTTTATTAAAGATTAATTTTTCATAGGTGTGTGGGTTTATTTCTGGGCCCTCTATTCTTTTCCATTGGTGCATATGCCTGTCTGTGCCAATACCACAATGTTTTTGATTACTATTGCTTTGTAGTGTCGCCTGAGGTCTAGGAGGGTTATGCCTCCTGCTTTGTTCTTTCTCCTCAGGATTGCTTTGGTAGTTATGAGTCTTTCATTGTTCTATATAAATTTTAGGATTATTTGTTCTAGTGAAAAGTATCATAGATAATTTGATAAGGATCACATTAAATCTGTAGATTGCTTTGGGCAGCATGATTATTTCAACAATATTAATTCTTCTAATACAAGAGTATGGGTTATCTTTCCATTTCTATGAATCATCTTTAATTTCCTTTATTAATGTTTTAAGTTCTTAGCATATATATCTTTCACCTTCTTGATGAAGGAGTTTATTTCTAAGTATTTAATTTGGAAGGTGTTAAAAAATTTTTTTAATTTTAATTGGCAGATAATTGTTTTACAATTTTGTGTAAGACAGGGTGTGCTTTTTTAAAGGATTGCTTGTTTACATTCCCCTTTTATTATTCCATTGTTAATAAAGAGATGCAACCAATATCTGTATGTTAATCTTGGATCCTGCTACCTTGCTGAATTCGTTGGTTTTAGTAGATTTTGTGTGAATTCTTTAGGGTTTTCTATATATAATATGTTGTCTACATATAACGACAATTTTACCTTTTTCATACCCGTTTGAATGTCTTTTATTTATTTTTCTCATCTGATTGCTATGTCTAAGACCTTCAATACTATGTTGATGAGAAGTAGTGAGAACAGGCATCCTTCCCTTGTTCCAGATTTTTGGGGGAAGATTTTCAACTTGTCATGTTGAGTATTTTATGGGTGTGTGTTTGTCATAGATTTGTTTTCCCTGGTGGCTCAGCTGGTAAAGAATTCACCTGCAATGTGGGAGACCTGGGTTCAATCCCTGGGTTGGGAAGATCTCCTGGAGAAGGAAATGGCAACCCACTCCAGTATTCTTGCCTGAAAAATCCCATGGATGGAGGAGCTTGCTAGGCTACAGTTCATGGGGTTGCAAAGAGTCGGACATGACTGAGCAACTTCACGTTTTAATTTTTTTAGTAATATCCTTGTCTGGTTTTGGTATTGGGGTGATGGTGGCTTCATAGGATGTTTTTGAGAGTATTCTTTCCTCTTCAGCCTTTTGAAAGAATTTGGGAAGGATTGTTATAAGTTCTTTGTTGTATGAATGATAGAATTCGTCTGTGAAGCTATCAGGCTCTGGACTTCTGTTTGTAGGCAGTTGTGTTTTTGTTGTTTTTTTAAATTACAGATTCTGTTTCTTCTAGTGATTGTTCTTTTAAAGTTATTTAGTTATTCTTGATTCAGTTTTGGTGGGCTGTATGTTTCTAGAAAACGATCCATTTCTTCTAGGTTGAAAATCTGTTTGCAAATAATTGTTCATAGTATTCTATCATGATTTTTGTATTTCTATTGTATCTTGTGATTTCTCCTCTTTCATTTAATATGTGTTTAATTGGGACTTTTTACTTCTTGGTGAGCTTGGCCAGAGGTTTGTCAGTTTTGTCTACCCCTTCAAAGAACCAGCTCTTGGTTTTATTTTTTCCTATTGTTTTTAATATCAATTTTATTAATTTCCTCTGTGATCTTTATTATCTCCTTCCTTCTGCTGACTTAAGATTTTCTTTGTTCTTCCGTTTCTAATTCTTTTAGGTGGTGGGTTAGGTTGTTTATTTGAGATTTTTCATTTTTTTTTTTTTTAAAGAAAGGACTGTATCACTATGAACTTCCCTCTAAGAACTGTTTTTGCTGCATCCCATAGATCTTTTCAACTGTGGTGCTGGAGAAGACTCTTGAGAGTCCCTTGGACTGCAAGGAGATCCAACCAGTCCATTCTAAAGGAGATCAATCCTGGGTGTTCATTGGAAGGACTGATGCTGAAGCTGAAACTCCAATACTTTGGCCACCTCATGCAACGAGTTGACTCACTGGAAAAGAGTCTGATGCTGGGAGGGATTGGGGGCAGGAGGAGACAGGGACGACAGAGAATGAGATGGCCGGATGGCATCACCGACTCGATGGACATGAGTTTGAGTGAACTCCGGGAGTTGGTGATGGACAGGGAGGCCTGGCGTGCTGTGATTCATGGGGTCGCAAAGAGTCGGACACGACTGAACGACTGAACTGAACTGAATAGATCTTTTATGATTGTATTTTCATTGTCATTTACCTCAAGGTATGTTAAAATTTCTTCTTTGATTTTGTCATTGACTCATTGATTTTTTAGTAACATGTTGTTTAGTCTCCATATAATTTTTTTCTCATTTATTTTTCTGTGGTTGATTTCTAGTTTTATGCTATTGTGGTTGGAAAAGATATTTGAAATAAGTTCCATATTCTTATAATTTTTGAGGCTTGTTTTGTGCCCTGGTATGTGCTTCCCTGGTGGCTCAGAGGTTAAAGCGTCTGCCTCCAATGCGGGAGACCCGGGTTCGATCCCTGGGTTGGGAAGATCCCCTGGAGAAGGAAACGGTAACCCACTCCAGTATTCTTCCCTGGAGAATCCCATGGACGGAGAAGCCTGGTAGGCTACAGTCCACGGGGTCGCATAGAGTCGGACACGACTGAGCGACGGAACGGAACGGAACGGATGTGCACTTGAAAAGAATGTATATTCTACTTCTCTTGGATGTAATGTCTTGAAAATATCAATTAAGTATAACTGTTCTATTATATAATTTAGGATCTCTATTGCTTTATTGATTTTCTGTCTTAAAGATCTGTCCATTGATGTAAGTGGGGTTTTAAAGTCTCTTACTATTAATTTATTTCAGTTAATTTCTCCCAAAATGTCCTTTAGTATTTGTTTTATACATTTGGGTGTTCCTGTATGGGGTGTAATTATGTTGATGAGTGTAGTATCCTCTCCTTATATTGATCCTTTTTACATTATGTAGTGCCCTTATCTTCTTTTATAGCCTTTGTTTTAAAGTTTATTTTGTTTGATAGGGGTATTGTAACCCCCACTTTCTTATTTGTTTGCATGAAATATCTTTTCCCACCCTTTTACTTTCCATCAACATGTGTCCTTTACCCTAAAGTGGATCTCTTCCAGGCAGTGTGTTGGAGGCTCTTGCTTTTTTTCTTTTTTAAATTCAATCTGCCATTCAGTGTTTTTTTATTGGAGCATTTGATTCATTGACATTTAAGGTAATTATTGATAGAGATGTATTTATTGTCATTTTAAACCTTGTTTCTCTGTTGATTTTGTATTTCTTCTTTTGTCCTTTTCTTTTTCCTTTTGTAGTTTGATTTTCTTTTGTATTTATGTTCTTTTTGATTTATTTGAATATGTTGTGTTTTTGATTTGTGGTGACTCTCTTTTTCAGGTATGTTTATACCTTCCTATATCTACTTGCCTTAGGCTAGTAGTTGTATAGACTCAAACACATTCTAGAAAAAAATAATCTATATTTTTTTATTCTCCTCTCCCCTTCGTTTTCTTATTTTGATATCCTCTTTTACATCTTCATATTCATCCTATTGTTGCCCATTGTGGTTATCATTGCTTTCACTTCTGTCTACTGGCTTATTTAAGTGATTTACTTTCCAGTTGTATTTTTCTCTTTTCTGTATAGATTCTTACTTCTTTTCTGTTTAGGGAAGACCTTTCAGTATTTCCTTTAGGATTGGTTTGGTGTTACTTTATTCTTTTAGTTTCTGCATTTCTGAGAAATTCTTTCTCTTTCTCTACTCTGAATAATAATCTTGCTGGTTAGAATATCTTAGTTTGCAGATTTTCCCCTTTCAGGACATTGAATATATCTTACTACTCCCTTCTGGTCTGCAACCATTTCTGTAGATAAATCAGCTTATAGCCTTATAGGGTTCCTTTGTAATTAAACTCTTTTTCTCTTGCTGCCTTTAGAATCCTCTCTTTTTTAAAATTTATTTATTTTTCTTATTTTTTTATTGGAGTACAATGGCTGTACAATATTATGTTGGTTTCTGCCACACATCAACATGAATCAGCCACGGGTATACATACGTCCCATCTCATTTGAACCTCCTTCTACCTCCCACCCCATTCCAACCCTTTAGATTAGAATCTTCTCTTATTTTTAACTTTTGATATTTTTATTATAATATGTGTTGGTGTAGGTCTGTTTGGGACCCTCTGTGCTACCTGTATCTGGATATATATTTCCTTCTTAAGGTTTAGGAAGTCTTCAGCCATAATTTCTTCAAATATGTTTTCAGTCTCCTTTTCTTTCTTCTGAAATCACTGTTATGCATAGATTGACGTGCTTTTTATTATCCCACAGGTCTTTTATATTGCTTTCAATTTTTTCATTTGGCTTTCTGTCTACTATTCTGATTGAGTGATTTCTATCTTTCAGGAACCTTATCGTTCTTTTGCATTATTCATTCTGCTATTCAATGCCTTTAGCTCAGCTTTCATCTCAGCTGAAATTTTTCCTGTTTTTTTTCTAGTTTCTTTTTATAGTAATCTGTATTTCTATGGATAGACTTTCTTAGTCCCTACAGTATTTTCATTATCTCCTTTTTAGCTCATTGAATTTTAAATTGAAGAAGTCTGTTTCGTTTGTTCTTTCAGGGGAATTCTCTTGACCTTTTAATTAGGCATAGTTTCTCTGCTTCATTTTACTTATATTTCTCTTGCTGTATGAGTTTAGGAGGAACAATTTCCTACTGTGGTCCTAGAGGGTTATTTTTATGTGGGAGTATCCTGTGTAGCCCTAGCCTGTGTGGGTTTAATATTTTTTGGTGTGAGGACTGTTTTTAGTGTACTTGCCTGCCAATTCTTTCCTTGGTGTATGCTGGACATTATCCCCTTGGTAGGAGGTGTGACTTGTGTTGTGTTGATCAGAGCCTGCCCTGGTTATTGAGTGGGTCCTTCTTTTGCTCTATGGTTGCCAGTGCCCTGTCAGGGCCTGGATCTGTTCCCTAGCTGTTGGAGTGGAAACCCCCAGGTCTGTTTCTGAGCTTCGTTTCTGAGCTGCAGTGCCAGGCAGATGAGAATAGAGCACTCCCACTGGGAGAGGAGCCAGAGTATTTCTCTGCTAGAGATGTTCAACAGTGAGTGTGCTCTGTTGTGTCACCTGTCACTCACTGCGCTGATACACAAAGCACACCATTGTTGGCCCCATCTCAGCCTTAGAATGCCAGGAGTTGGCCTTGGTGTCCCTCAGTTGTTTTCACAAGTCTACCAGCACGGATCCACTAAAGCCATGTCCTGGTAATGAAGTAGTTGTACACCTGGACCCACTGTGGGAGCTCTTGAGGCAGTTCAGACTCTGGCCCAGCCCAGCACCCATGCACATCCCCTGTGGCAGCCCCCATTGTCCACTTGGATGTCTTACAGATGTTGAATCTACAAAGCTGGTGTTGGAAGTGTAAATTTGCAACCTTTTGGGAGAGATTTTAGTCCTGCTTTCTAAGTCATGTGGCTCCTGGGGCTCACCTGTGGTTTCAGCCCCACCTCTGTGAGTGGGCAACCCATTGGCATCTGCTCCCAGAGCAGGCTGAGGTGGCAGCTAGGGTGTGAGAGCCCACAGAGGCAGGAGCGCCCCCCAGCAGTGGCTGAGGCAAGTTCTCGGGGAGTCCACATTGTGGCAGGGACTGGTGCTTGGAAGAAGAGGCTATAATGGCAGCCCCTCCCTTCCCTTCACACGCCACTTAACAATGGTGCTTTGCTTCTGTGGTGGTTCTGGGTTTCTTTTGTGAACAACGCTAGTTGTGGCCTGCACATTCCAGCCCCTTTTGGCTGTTTCTGCACAGCCAATAGTGGTTCTCTCCCTGGGTCTGTCCTCTAAATCCTGAGTTCCAGCACCCAGCCCTGGCCTGTACCAATGGACACATGAGTCTCAAATTGGGGCTTGCAGGGTGGTGGCAGGGACCATTTGTAGAGGTCTCTCTGTTCTGTCCACCACAAACAGCTTGTTGCTCTCTCTGCTGAAACTTCCTGTCTGTACTGACCATTCTCCCTGCCAATGAGAGGGCTTCTCATGGTACAGGAAACTTTGCTCTTTTTCAGTTGTCTCCCAGGAATGCAGGTCCTATCCTTCTTCTTGTTTCTTTTTTTCTTTCATCCTACCTGATTGTGTGGAGATCTTTCTTTTCCTTTCAAATGTTTGAGGTCTTCTGCTAGTTTCAGTAGGTATTCTGTGAGAACTGTTCCATCTATAAATAGATTGTTGATGTATTTGTGGGAGGAGGTGAGTTCCATGTCCTTGTACCCTGCCATGTTTTCATGCAAATGTTAGATCTTGCAAGTGATAGAAAGCTGAGATGTCACCAAACATCTGAAAAGGAGTTATGTGAACTCTTGGTGTTTACTTTCTAATGAAGGGTTTCTTAAAAAACACGTTAAATATGAGGCAAAATTTGATCTAAGATACTTTCATAATCACCTGATAGTGAGGTTGAGGAAAGTAATTATCCCTTGAAAGTGAAAGTGAAAGAAAGCGAAGTCACTAGGTTGTGTCCGACTCTTTGCAACCCCATGGACTGTCGCCTGCCAGGCTCCTCAGTCCATGGAATTTTCCAGACAAGAGTACTGGAGTGGGTTGCCATTTCCTTCTACAGGGGATCTTCCCAACCCAGGGATTGAACCCAAGTCTCCTCCGTTGCAAGAGGATTCTTTACCGTCTGAGCCACCAGGGAAGCCCTGATTGCTCAGTCGTGACCGACTCTTTGCGACCCCATGAATCACAGCACGCCAGACCTCCCTGTCCATCACTAACTACTCCTGGAGTTCACTCAAACACATGTCCATCAAGTCGGTGATGCCATCCAGCCATCTCATTCTCTGTCATCCCCTTCTCCTCCCGCCCCCAATACTTACCAGCATCAGAGTCTTTTCCAGTGAGTCAAATCTTCGCATGAAGTGGCCTAAGTATTGGAGTTTCAGCTTTAGCATCAGTCCTTCCAATGAAAACACAGGATTGATCTCCTTTAGAATGGACTGGTTAGATCTCCTTGGAGTCCAAGGGACTCTCAAGAGTCTTCTCCAACACTACAGTTCAAAAGCATCAATACTTCAGCGATCAGCTTTTTTCACAGTCCAACTCTCATATCCATACATGACCATTGGAAAAACCACCGCCTTGACTAGAGGGACCTTTGTTGGCAAAGTAATGTCTCTGTTTTTTAATAGACTATCTAGGTTGGTCATAACATTTCTTCCAAGGAGTAAGCGTCTTTTAATTTCATGGCTGCAATCAGCATCCGCAGTGATTTTGGAGCCCCAAAAAATAAAGTTTGACACTGTTTCCACTGTTTCCCCATCTATTTCCCATGAAGTGATGGGACCAGATGCCATGATCTTTGTTTTCTGAATGTTGAGCTTCAAGCCAACCTTTTCACTCTCCTCTTTCACTTTCATCAAGAGGCTTTTGAGTTCCTCTTCACTTTCTGCCATAAGGGTGGTGTCATCTGCATATCTGAGGTTATTGATATTTCTCCTGGCAATCTTGATTCCAGCTTGTGCTTCTCCCAGCCCAGTGTTCCTCATGATGTACTCTGCATATAAGTTAAATAAGCAGGGTGACAATATACAACCTTGACGTACTCCATTTCCTATTTGGAACCAGTCTGTTGTTCCATGTCTAGTTCTAACTGTTACTTCCTGACCTGCATACAGGTTTCTCAAGAGGCAGGTCAGGTGGTCTGGGATTCCCATCTCTTTCAGAATGTTCCACAGTTTATTGTGATCCACACAGTCAAAGGCTTTGGCATAGTCAATGAAGCATAAATAGATGTTTTTCTGGAACTATCTTGCTTTCTCCATGATCCAACGAATGTTGGCAATTTGATATCTGGTGGCTCTGCCTTTTCTAAAACCTGCTTGAACATATGGAAGTTCACGGTTCACATATTGCTGAAGCCTGGCTTGGAGAATTTTGAGCATGACTTTACTCGCATGTGAGTTGAGTGCAATTGTGCGGTAGTTTGAGCATTCTTTGGCATTGCCTTTCTTTGGGATTGGAATGAAGACTGACCTTTTCCAGTCCTGTGGCCACTGCTGAGTTTTCCAAATTTGCTGGCATACTGAGTGCAGCACTTTCACAGCATCATCTTTCAGGATTTGAAATAGCTCAGTTGTAATTCCATCACCTCCACTAGCTTTGTTCATAGTGATGCTTTCTAAGGCCCACTTGACTTCACATTCCAAGATGTCTGGCTCCAGGTGAGTGATCACACCATCATGATTATCTTGGTCGTGAAGACCTTTTTTGTACAATTCTTCTGTGTATTCTTGCCACCTCTTCTTATATCTTCTGCTTCTGTTAGGTCCATACCATTTCTGTCCTTTATCGAGCCCATCTTTGCATGAAATGTTCCCTTGGTATCTCTAATTTTCTTGAAGAGATCTCTTGTTTTTCCTATTCTGTTGTTTTCCTCTATTTCTTTGCATTGATCACTGAGGAAGGCTTTCTTATCTCTCCTTGCTATTCTTTGGAACTCTGCATTCAGATGCTTATATCTTTCCTTTTCTCCTTTGCTTTTCGCTTCTCTTCTTTTCACATCTATTTGTAAAGCCTCTTCACACAGGCATTTTGGTTTTTTGCATTTCTTTTCCATGGGGATGGTCTTGGTCCCTGTCTCCTGTACAATGTCACGAACCTCCTTCCATAGTTCATCAGGCACTCTATCAGATCTAGTCCCTTAAATCTATTTCTCACTTCCACTGTATAATCATAAGGGATTTGATATAGGTTATATCTGAATGGTCTAGTGGTTTTCCCTACTTTCTTCAATTTCAGTCTGTATTTGGCAATAAGGAGTTCATGATCTGAGCCACAGTCAGCTCCTGGTCTTGTTTTTGCTAACTGTATAGAGCTTCTCCATCTTTGGCTGCAAAGAATATAATCAATCTGATTTCGGTGTTGACCATCTGGTGATGTCCATGTGTAGAGTCTTCTCATATGTTGTTGGAAGAGGGTGTTTGCTATGACCAATGCGTTCTCTTGGCAAAACTCTATTAGCCTTTGCCCTGCTTCATTCCGTGTTCCAAGGCCAAATTTGCCTGTTACCCCAGGTGTTTCTTGACTTCCTACTTTTGCATTCCAGTCCCCTATAATGAAGAGGACATCTTTTTTGGGTGTTAGTTCTAAAAGGTCTTGTAGGTCTTCATAGAATCATTCAACTTCGGCTTCTTCAGCGTTACTGGTTGGGGCATAGGCTTGGATTACTGTAATATTGAATGGTTTGCCTTGGAAATGAACAGAAATCATTCTGTCATTTTTAAGATTGCATCCAAGTACTGCATTTAGACTCTTTTGTTGACTATGATTGCTACTCCATTTCTTCTAATGGATTTCTGCCCACAGTAGTAGATATAATGGTCATCTGAGTTAAATTCACCCATTCCAGTCCATTTTAGTTCACTGATTCCTAGAATGTCTATGTTTACTCTTGCCATCTCCTGTTTGACCACTTCCAATTTGCCTTGATTCATGGAGTTAACATTCCAGGTTCTTATGCAATATTGCTCTTTACAGCATCGGACCTTGCTTCTATCACCAGTCACATCCACAACTGGGTATTGGTTTCGCTTTGGCTCCATCCGTTCATTCTTTCTGTAGATATTTCTCCGCTGATCTCCAGCAGCATACTGGTCACCTATCGACCTGGGGAATTCCTCGTTCAGTATCCTACCATTTTGCCTTTTGATACCGTTCATGGGGTTCTCAAGGCAAGTATACACCCACCTTTAATTGTATGTGGCTATTGGCATTTACCAAAAAACCTAAATGTTGTGCATGACTGATTTATAACAGGCTCCAAAGTAGTAGCAGTCTTTATAAAAATGATTATTAAAACATACTAGATGTTAAATAGAAAATAAGATTAAAAACTATCAAATCACCCAAGTAACTTTTTTCTATCCACAATATCCATCTTTAGAAACATCACAAAACTTCAACCACAACATTAAGTCACAGAGTCAGGTAGGTCATGATTGAAAGAAACTTACGGTGTCATTCAGGATAGTCCTTTAATTTGTTATTGTCTTTCCCTAGACCTTTGATTTCTTTGTTCCAAGGATTAATCAAGATCTTCTATGATTTCTCTCTCAAGTTCTGATCAATCCTTTGTTCTCTCCGTTGAACCATAAGGTTTAATTATTAAAAATTTTATCTGTGCAAATAAAATTTCATCTGTTTACCCACAGACTTTTGTTTGCTCATCTGTATTTGTCTAGAATTTTAAGATCACACTTTATAATGTTTTGACCATATAATGGATTCTCAATGGTATTTTCTTTTCATCAGTTCATTTGATCCTTATAAAATGCTATGAATTAAGTATTATATCCATTATTCAGATAAGTAACTTGGAGTCAGAAATGTAAGTAATTTCCCTAACATCATTCTTGGTAATTGAAGGAGTTGTTACTCAAACCCAAGTCTGTATACAGAGCCAAAACTCTTGATATTATAAACTATATGATACAATAAAATATGATACTGTTTCTCAATCTATTAGGTGGGATAGTATGTCAGATTTAACACAGTACCTGTCATAAATATATTTAGATCAATAAATATCTAATTTAGTAGGTAAATAATCTTTTCTTTTTTCCTTTGCTATTTTAAGATGGATACTTTTTAGCTTTTGAAGTTTAAACTAATTGGCCATGAAAATTTTGCGAATACTAAAGACTTCTCTTTTGCAAGGGAAAAGAACTTGGGTGGGCAGGAAATGATGGAAGTAGGGAAGAAAAGACCAAAGAAAGGGTGGCAGAACTCCAAAGTCCAAAAAACTGGGGGTTCACTAGGAAAGATGGTTGGAAAGAGAAGCCAGTGTTTAGAGGGAAAAACCATTGCAAGGGGCCTCATTTGGATGCTTAGGAACATGGATGAACAGGGTGTTTACAGGCTGATGGTTCACACTTTCCACTCACCAGTTCTTTTTCTTTGGTCTTTGCCCTACTATTATCAGTCTAATCCATACTGTGAACTCCAGCACCTCTAAAATCCCAAATGAAAGACATTGATATCTACAGTGGTGGTGGTGGTGAGGATAAGAAGCCATTACATACTTTCTTAAGAGGATTTTAAACTGAACTTGGCTTCCTGGTTAGTCTAGTCCACCATCATATCATCATACTTTTATCAGTTCTTGTGAAATAGTTATATGCCTATTATTGTTCTACTATACAGTAGTACTAAGTATTGGAGGTAAAAAGAAATGAGTAAGGTATGAATGATCTTTGCCTATAGGAAACAGAGTACCTTCTGTTTGGTTGATATTAAATATTTGTCACACCATTTCATTTTCATTCAGAGTTCTTGGACTCAGCTAGGATTGACTGGATAAAGTATCTCTTCACCAAAACTTCAATCTTCAGCCTGTGTTTCTTTTTCATTATCTACTTTTCTAGCTTTTGTGTATTTTCTTCTTGGATTTTTCGCTCCTTCCTCACTTCCTGTACCAGCATGGTGTCTTTCACTGTTCCCCTCCCAGCACCGGGCACCTGGGGCATCACTCGATGTTGAGGGACCCCTGTCCTTTATCCTATCTGACAGTTTCCTTCAAACTAAATGTAGGGATTCTGGTGCCAGCCCTCAGTGTTCAGTTGAGAAGAATAAAAGAAAAACAGCTAATCTGAGGTTACTTGAGGTACTTGATAAATTACAGAAGCAAAGATTTCTGGAGCTAGAAGTTACTTTCATTCCAAATCAAAAGCCTAGGCTAAGGAAAGTTAGCTGTCACAAGGCTGATGATACAGGTCACTCAAGGTGGGTAGAACAGGAAATATTTTACTTCAGTTCATGTACTCTCTTTACTAAAGCACAAAATGCCACAATATATATCGCATCTTAAGACAGTTCAGAAATGAGAAATAGTGGAGCAGGAAAAGCTTGCTCACCTCTCAAATGATACCAGACAACTTATGCTATATCTTATGCTAGTTCCCATATCATTATGTGGCCAGACTTGAACGTTCCAGGGTAAAGTGACTAAATTGTCTGAAAGATCTAAACAACAAACTGATTTGACAAGACCAACTCAAGCTGCTTTTGCTTTTAAAAACTATTTTAGCTAAAATATTATTATATTTTGACTTAAATGCTCCTTGAAGGATTTGTCTGGCAGAAAATAGAACATTGATTGTAAATGGCCTCTTGGCACAGAGGCCCAGAAACCAAAGAAATTTAGAGAAGAAAATTCCCCAAACCAGTGGCAGTTATTTGTGTGTTGTTTCCAGGTCAGAGGGCCAAGTGTATATGCACCAGAACTTTCCAGATTAGAAGGGCAAATATATATTTCAAACAGCTTGTCACCTTCTCTCTCTCTATTTTTCCTGGGATTTTTGTTAGATTGCATTATATCTATAGATTTGAGACAGACTGACTCAATGTTGTGTTCCTAGCCACTAAAATGCTGTGTCTCTACATTTATTTAGCAATATTTTGTATTGCTCAGCATATATGATTTATATTTGTTACATTTATTCCTATATTTTATTATATAATATACAATAAATTAATATATATTTTATATAATAAAATATATATTATATATTTGATGCCATAGTAAACGATATTGTTTTCCATTTGCTTATTTGTAAAATATAAAAATACAATTGACTTTTTTGTACACTGACCTTATATCTTGGAACTTACTAAATTCACTTATTAGTTAATTCCAGAGGCTCTTTTTTAGATTCCTTAGGATTTTCTATGTATATGATCATGTTGTCTGCAAATAATGACAGTTTAGTTCTTCCATCTCAATATGTAGGGCTTTGTCTTATATGTACTGTTTTCAGTAAAAGTGGTAAAAGTATCTTTACCTTCTCTTGATTTTAGGGGAAGCAGCCAAAGATGGAGAAGCTTTATACAGTTAGCAAAAACAAGACCAGGAGCTGACTGTGGCTCAGATCATGAACTCCTTATTGCCAAATTCAGACTTAAATTGAAGAAAGTAGGGAAAACCACTAGACCATTCAGATATGATCTAAATCAAATCCCTTATGATTATACAGTGGAAGTAAGAAATAGATTTAAGGGACTAGATCTGACAGAGTGCCTGATGAACTCTGGACGGAGGTTCATGACATTGTACAGGAGACAGGGACCAAGACCATCCCCATGGAAACGAAATGCAAAAAAGCAAAATGGCTGTCTAAGGAGGTCTTACAAATAGCTGTGAAAAGAAGAGAAGCGAAAAGCAAAGGAGAAAAGGAAAGATATAAGCATCTGAATGCAGAGTTCCAAAGAATAGCAAGGAGAGATAAGAAAGCCTTCCTCAGCGATCAATGCAAAGAAATAGAGGAAAACAACAGAATAGGAAAAACAAGAGATCTTTTCAAGAAAATTAGAGATATCAAGGGAACATTTCATGCAAAGATGGGCTCGATAAAGGACAGAAATGGTATGGACCTAAGAGAAGCAGAAGATATTAAGAAGAGGTGGCAAGAATACACAGAAAAACTATACAAAAAAGATCTTCACAATGAAGATAATCACGATGGCATGATCACTCACCTGGAGCCAGACATCTTGGAATGTGAAGTCAAGTGGGCCTTAGAAAGCATCACTACGAACAAAGCTAGTGGAGGTGATGGAATTACAACTGAGCTATTTCAAATCCTGAAAGATGATGCTGTGAAAGTGCTGCACTCAATATGCCAGCAAATTTGGAAAACTCATCTGTGGCCACAGGGGAAAAGGTCAGTCTTCATTCCAATCCCAAAGAAAGGCAATGCCAAAGAATGCTCAAACTACTGCACAATTGCACTCAACTCACATGCGAGTAAAGTCATGCTCAAAATTCTCCAAGCCAGGCTTCAGCAATATGTGAACCGTGACCTTCCAGATGTTCAAGCAGGTTTTCGAATGCCAAATGCCAAAGCCTTTGACTGTGTGGAACACAATAAACTGTGGAACATTCTGAAAGAGATGGGAATACCAGACCACCTGACCTGCCTCTTGAGAAACCTGTATGCAGGTCAGGAAGCAACAGTTAGAACTGGACATGAAACAACAGACTGGTTCCAAATAGGAAAAGCAGTATGTCACGGTTGTATATTGTCACCCTGCTTGTTTAACTTCTATGCAGAGTACATCATGAGGAATGCTGGGCTGGAAGAAGCACAAGCTGGAATCAAGATTGCTGGGAGAAATATCAATAACCTCAGATATGCAGATGACACCACCCTTATAGCAGAAAGTGAACAGGAACTAAAAAGCCTCTTGATGAAAGTGAAAGAGGAGAGTGAAAAGTTTGGCTTGAAGCTCAACATTCAGAAAACAACGATCATGGCATCTGGTCCCATCACTTCATGGGAAATAGATGGGGAAACAGTGGAAACAGTGTCAGACTTTATTTTTTTGGGCTCCAAAATCACTGCAGATACTGATTGCAGCCATGAAATTAAAAGACGCTTACTCCTTGGAAGGAAAGTTATGACCAATCTAGATAGTCTATTAAAAAGCAGAGACATCACTTTGCCAACAAGGTCCTTCTAGTCAAGGCTATGGTTTTTCCCATGGTCATGTATGGATGTGAGAGTTGGACTGTGAAGAAAGCTGACTGCCGAAGCATTGATGCTTTTGAACTGTGGTGCTGGAGAAGACTCTTGAGAGTCCCTTGGACTGCAAGGAGATCCAACCAGTCCATTCTAAAGGAGATCAATCCTGGGTGTTCATTGGAAGGACTGATGCTAAAGCTGAAACTCCAATAGTTTGGTCACCTCATGCGACGAGTTGACTCACTGGAAAAGACTGTGATGCTGGGAGGGATTGGGGGTGGGAGGAGACAGGGACGACAGAGAATGAGATGGCTGGCTGGCATCACCGACTCGATGGACACAAGTTTGAGTGAACTCCGGGAGTTGGTGATGAACAGGGAGGCCTGGCGTGCTATGATTCATGGTGTCGTAAAGAGTCGGCCACGCCTGAGCGACTGAACTGAACTGAATGATGTTTTTCACCATTAGGTGTGATATTGGCTGTTGGTTTTTCCTAAATGTCCTTTCACAGGTTGGGGTAGTTACCTTCTGCTCCTTGTCTCCTGAAAGTGTCTGTCATTAGTGTTTGTTAAATTTTATGAGATAGTTTTCTAAATATATTTATATGATCTTTTGATATTTTTCTCTATTCAGTAAGTTTGCTGAGTTGATTTTTTTCCAGCTTTCTTGAAATACAATTTATGAAAAATATTGTGTAAATTTAATGTCAACACAATTATATATGTATACAATCTGAAACAATTACTACAATAACTCTAGTTAACATATTTATCACCTCACATATTTCTACTGTGTATGTGTTAAAGAGAGAGAGATAAGAACTTTTAAGATCTACTCTCTTAGCAGCTTTCAAATATATATAATACATTATTGTTAACTACAGTACCATGCTGTACATTACCTGCCCAGTACTTATTTATATTATAACTGGAAGTTGGTACTTTTTTAACCCCCTTTACTTATTTCCCCAAGGTCCCAGCTCTTGTCTCTGGCAACTGCCAATCTTTTGTCTGTTTCTCTGAGTTTGACTTTTTAGATTCCACATATAAGTTAGAGTATATAATATTTGTCTTCTCCAACTTATTTCCTTTACCATAATGCCCTCAAGGTCCATCTATGGTGCCAGAAATGGCAAGATTTATTTCTTTCTTTATGGCTGAATGATATTCCATAGTTATATCTACCACATTTCTTTGATTCATTCATCCACAGATGGACACTTAGGTTACTTCCATAGCTTGGCTATTGTGAATAATGCTGCAGTGAACATGGAGGTACAGATATTTTTTTGAGTTAGTATTTTCATTTCCTCCAGATAACTACCCAGAATTGGAACTGTTGGATCATACAGTAGTTCTGTTTTTAATGAATTAAAAGTATAGTTGATTTATGGAGAAGGAAACGGCAGCCCACTCCAGTATTCTTGCCTGGAGAATTCCATGGACAGAGGAGCCTGGTAGGCTACAGTCTGGGGTTACAAAGAGTTGGACATGACTGAGTGACTAACACACACACACATACTTGATTTAGAATGTTGTGTTAATTTCTGCTGTAAGCTAAGTGATTCAGTTATACATATATGCATACATATTTTCCTTTTTATTATTCTTTCACATTATGGTTTATCATAGAATGTTGAGTATAGTTCTCTGTATAATAGGACCTTTTTGTTTACCCATTCTGTATATAATAATTTACATCTGCTAACCCAAACCTCCCACTCTATCCATCCCCCAATTTCCCCCTTCCTAGTCAACCACCAGTCTGTTCTCTATGTCTGTGAGTCTGTTTCTAAATCTTAGATAGGTTCATTTGTGTCATATTTTAAATTTCACATATAAGTGATATATGGTATTTGTCTTTCTCTATGACTTCAATTAGTATGATATTTCTAGGTCCATCCATTTTGCTGCAAATGGTATTATTTCATTCTTTGTTATGGCTGAGTAGATTTCATTGCATATATGTACCACATCTTCTTTATCCATTCATCTATTGATGGGCATTTAGGTTGTTTCTATATCTTGGCTGTTGTGAATGCAATGAACATGCAGGTACATGTATCTTTTTAATTATAGTTTTGTCTGGATATATGAATAGGAATAGGGTTGCTGGATCATCTAGTAATTCTATTTTTAGTTGTCTGAGGGACTTCCACACTATTTTCTGTAGTGGCTGTACCAACTTACATTCCCATATTCAGAGTAGGAAGGTTCCCATTTCTCCATACACTATCCAGCATTTTTTTATTTGTAGACCTTTGGTTGTTGTTCAGTCACTAAGTCATGTCTGACTCTTTGTGATCCCATGGCATCATACCAGGCGTCCCTGTCCTTCACTATCTCTCAAGAGTTTACTCTAACTCATGTCCATTGAGTTGGTAAAGCCATCCAACCATCTTGTCCTTTGTCACCCCCTTCTCCTGTTGCCTTCAATTTTTCCCAGCCTCAGGGTCTTTTCCAGTGAGTTGGATCTTTGCATCAGGTGGCAAAAGTATCACAGCTTCAGCTTCAGCATTGGTCCTTTCAATGCAAATTTGGGATTGATTTTCTTTAGGATTGACTGATTTGATCTCCTTGCTGTCCAGGGGATTCTCAAGAGTCTTCTTCAGCACCACAATTCAAAAGCGTCAATTCTTTGGCCTTAGTTTTATGAATGTTTAATTTTAAATCAGCTGTTTAATTTTAAATCTCCTATTTCAAGAGCCTCCTTAGTTCCTCTTCACTTTCTGCCATTAGAGTGGTATCATCTGCATACCCGAGGTGGTCGATATGTCTCTAGGCAGTTTGATTCAATCTTGTGAGTCATCCAGCCTGGCATTTTGCATAATGTACTCTGCATGTAAGTTAAATAAACAGGGTGACAATATACAACCTTGTCTTACTCCTTTCCCAATTTTGAACCAGTTCATTGTTCCACGTCCAATCCTAACTGTTGTGTCTTGACCTGCAAACAGATGTCTCAGGAGGCAGGTAAGGTAGTCTGGTATTCCCATCTCTTTAAGAATTTTCCACAGTTTGTTGTTGTCCACACACTCAAAGGATTTCATGTAGTAAATGAAGCAGAAGTAGATATTTTTTGTGTGTAATTCCATTGCTTTTTCTATGATCCAGCAGTTCTTGGCAATTTGATTTCTGGTTGCTCTGCCTTTTCTAAATCCAGCTTGTGCATCTGGAAGTTCTCAGTTCATGTACTGTTGAAGCCTAGCTTGAAGGATTTTGAGCATTACCTTGCTAGCATGTGAAATGAGCACAGGTGTATGGTTAGTTAGAACGTATTTTGGCATTGCCCTTCTTTGGGACTGGAATAAAAATTGACCTTTTCCAGTCCCGTGGTCACTGCTGAGTTTTCCAAATTTGCTGACATATTTAATGCAGCACTTTCACAGCATCATCTTTTAGGATTTGAAATAGCTCAGCTGGAATTGTATCACTTCCACTAGCTTTGTTTGTAGAAATGTTTCTTAAGGCCCACTTGAGTTCACACTCTAGGATGTTTGGTTCTAGGTGAGTGACCACGCCATTGTGGTTATCCAGGTCATTAAGAAGTTTTTGTATAGTTTTTCTGTGTATTCTTGGCACCTCTTCTTAATATCTTCTGTTTCTCTTAGGTCCTTACCCTTTCTGCCCTTTATTGTTCCCATCTTTGCATGAAAGATGTATTCCCTATGTATCTCCAACTTTCTTGAACAGATCTCTTGTCTTTCCCATTCTATTGTTTTCCTCTATTTCTTTTCACTGTTCACTTAGGAAGGCTTTCTTATCTCTCCTTGCTATTTTCTTGAACTCTGCATTCTGTTGGTGTATCTTTCCTTGTATCCTTTGCCTTTTGCTTCTCTTCTATTCTCAGCTATTTGTAAGGCCTCCTCAGACAACCACTTTACCTCCTCGCGTTTGTTTTTCTTGGGGATGGTTTTGGTCATCACCTCCCATTCACTGTTATGAACTTCCGTCCATGTCTCTTCAGGCACTCTGTCTACCAGATCTAATCTCTTGAATCTATTTGTCACCCCCACTGTAAAATAATAAGAGTTTTGATTTAGGTCATACCTTAATGGTCCAGTTGTCTCCCCTACTTTCTTTAATTTAAGGCTGAATTTTGCAATAAGGAGTTCATGATCTGAGCCACAGTCAGCTCAAGTTCTTGTTTTGCTGACTGTATAGAGCTTCTCCATCTTTGGCTGCAAAGAATATAATCCATCTGATTTTGGTGTTGACTATCTGTTGATATCCATGTGTAGAGCCATCACTTGTGTTATTGGAAAAGGGTGTTTGCTATGACCAATGAATTCTCCTGGCCAAACTCTATTAACCTTTGCCATGCTTCATTTTGTACTCCCAGGCCAAATTTGCCTGTTATTGTGGGTATCTCTTGACTTCCTACTTTTGCATTACAACCCCCTACAATGAAGAGGACGTATTTTTTGGTCTTAGTTTTAGAAGGTCTTGTAAGTCTTCATAGAACCATTCAACTTCACTTTCATTGGCATTTGTCATTGGGGCATAGACTTGAATTACTGTAATGTTGCATGGTTTCCCTTGGAAACAAACTGAGATCATTCTGTCATTTTTGAGATTGCACCCAAGTATTTACATTTCAAACTCTTCTGTTGACTGAGGGCTACTCCATTTCTTCGAAGGGATTCTTGCCCACAGTGGTAGGTATAATAGTCATCTGAATTAAATTCACCCATTCCTGTCCGTTTTAGTTCACTGATTTCTAAAATGCTGATGTTCACTCTTGCCATTTCCTGCTTGACCACATCCCATTTACCTTGATTCATGGACCTAACATGAATCAAGGTTCCTATTAAGTACTGTTCTTTACAGCATCAGACTTTACTTTCACCACCAGACTCCCACAACTGAATTTCATTTTCATTTTGGCCTAGCCTCTTCTTTCTTTCTGGAGCTATTTCTCTGCCCTTCCCCAGTAGCATTTTGGACACCTGCTGACATGGGGGGCTCGTCTCTTGGTGTCATATTTTGTTTGCCTTTTCATACTGTTCATGGGATTCTCACAGCAAGAACACTGAAGTGACTTGCCATTCCCTTTTCCAGTGGACCAAGACATTTTAATGATGGCCATATCGACAACACCCTTATGGCAGAAAGTGAAGAGGAACTCAAAAGCCTCTTGATGAAAGTGAAAGAAGAGAGTGAAAAGGTTGGCTTGAAGCTCAACATTCAGAAAACAAAGATCATGGCATCTGATCCCATCACTTCATGGGAAATAGATGGGGAAACAGTGGAAACAGTGTCAGACTTTATTTTTTTGGGCTCCAAAACCAGATGGTGATTGCAGCCATGAAATTAAAAGACGCTTACTCCTTGGAAGGAATGTTATGACCAACCTAGATAGCATATTAAAGAGCAGAGACATTACTTTGCCAACAAAGGTCCATTGGCTATGGTTTTACCAGTGGTCATGTATGGATGTGAGAGTTGGACTGTGAAGAAAGCTGATCGCCGAAGAATTGATGCTTTTGAACTGTGGTGTTGGAGAAGACTCTTGAGAGTCCCTTGGACTGCAAGGAGATCCAACCAGTCCATTCTAAAGGAGATCAATCCTGGGTGTTCATTAGAAGGACTGATGGTGAAGCTGAAACTCCAATACTTTGGCCACCTCATGCGACGAGTTGACTCACTGGAAAAGACTCTGATGCTAGGAGGGATTGGGGGCAGGAGGAGAAGGGGCCGACAGAGAATGACATGGCTGGATGGCATCACCGACTCGATGGACATGAGTTTGAGTGAACTCCGGGAGTTGGTGATGGACAGGGAGGCCTGGCATGCTGTGATTCATGGGGTCGCAAAGAGTCGGACACGACTGAGTGACTGAACTGAACTGAACTGATACCTACCAGTATGAGGTGGTACCTCATTGTACTTTTGATTTTCACTGCTGTAATAATTAGCAGTGTTGAGCATCTTTTCATGAGCATATTGGCCATTTGTATGTATTTTTTGGATAAATATGTATTTAGGTCTTCTGCACATTTTTTGATTGGGTTGTTTCTTTGTTGAGCTGTAAGAGCTGTTTGTATATTTTAGAAATTAATCCTTTGTCAGTCACATCATTTGCACAATATCTTCACAATTTGTCACAATATTTTATCCCATTCTATAGGTTGACTTTTCATTTTGTTTATGGTTCCCTTTGTGGTGCAAAAGTTTGAGAGTTTATTTTTGCTTTTATTTCTATTGCCTTCAGAGATTGACCTAAGAAAATATTGGTATGATGTTTGTCAGAGAATGTTTTGCCTATGGTCCCTTCTAGGAATTTTATGGTGTCATAGCTTAGGTTTAAGTCTTTAAGTCATTTTGATTTTGTGTGTATGGTGTGAAGGTGTGTTCTAATTTTATTGATTCACATGCAGTTGTTCAATTTTCCCAAAACCACTTGCTGAAAAGGCTTTGTTTTTCCCATTGTATAGTCTTGCCTCTGTTGTCAAAGATTAATTGTCCATAGGGGAGTGGGTTTATTTCTGGGCTCTCTACTCTGTTCAGCTGGTCCATGCGTCTGTTTTTGTGCCAATACCATGCTGTTTGATTATTGTGCTTTGTAGTATTTTCTGAAGTCTGGGAGGCTTATACCTCCTGCTTTGTTCTTTTTCTTCAGGATTTCTTTGGCAGTTTTGGGTGTCTTTTATGGTTTCATATAAATTTTAGGATTATTTGTTCTAGTTCACTGAAAACTGTTATGGGTAATTTGACAGAAAGAAAGTGAAAGTCGCTCAGTCATGTCCGACTATTTGTGACTGCATGGACTATACAGTCCATGGGATTCTGCAGGCCAAATTACTGGAGTGGGTAGGGATCTCATTAAATATGTGGATTGCTTTGGGTAGTATGACTATTTCAACAGTATTAATTCTTCCAATCCTCAAGCATTGGGTATCTTTCCATTTCTTCGAATTATCTTCAGTTTCTTTTATTAATGTTTTATAGTTCTTATAATTCTTTCACCTCTCACCTTCTTGGTCAGGTTTATTCCTAAATATTTTATTTTGGTGGGTGTGATTTTAAAAAGTATTGTTCTTTTACGTTCCCTTCATGATATTTCAGTTAGTGTGAAGAAATGCAACCAGTTTTTATGTGTTAATCTTGTATCCTGCTACCTTGCTGAAATTGTTGATCAGTTCTAATAGTTTTTATGTGAAGTCTTTAGGGCTTTTTCAATATTTAGTATCTCATCATCTGCATATAATGACAATTTTATTTCTTCCCTTCTAACTTGGAAATCTTTTATTTTTGTTTTGTCGTCTGATTGCTGTGGCTAGGACTTTCAATACTTTTGGAAGATGTTATGAAAAAACCCAAACTAACTTTTGGCCAACTCAATATGTTGACTAGAAGAGGTGAGAGTGGGTGTCCTTCGCTTGTTCTGTATTTTAGCAGGAAGGCTTTCAACTTTTCACCATTGAATATTATATTGAATGTGGGTTTGTCATTGATAACTTTTATTACGTTGACGTATGTTCCTTCTATACCTATACAGTAAGAGTTTTCATCATGAATAGATGTTGAATTTTGTCAAGTGTTTTTTCATCCATTGGCTTTTGTCTTTTCTTTTGTTGATGTGGTGGATCACATTGATTCCTTTGCATATGTATAACCATCCTTGTGAACTTGGGATAAATCCCACTTGGTCATGTATGATCTTTTTTTATGTGTTGTTGAATTTGAGTTTGCTAATATTTTCTTGAGCATGACTTTACTAGCATGTGAGATGAGTGCAAATGTGTGGTAGTTTGAGCATTCTTCGGCATTGCCTTTCCTTAGGATTGGAATGAAGACTGACCTCTTCCAGTCCTGTGGCCACTGCTGAGTTTTCCAAATTTGCTGCCATATTGAGTACAGCCCTTTCACAGCAACATCTTTCAAGATTTGAAATAGCTCAATTGGAATTCCATCACCTCCACTAGCTTTGTTCATAGTGATGTTTCCTAAGGCCCACTTGACTTCACATTCCAGGGTGTCTGGCTCTAGGTCAATGATCATGTTATCGTGACTATCTTGGTCGTGAAGACCTTTTTTGTACAGTTCTTCTGTGTATTCTTGCCACCTCCTCTTAATATCTTCTGCTTCTGTTAGGTCCATACCATTTCTGTTCTTTATCGAGCCCATCTTTGCATGAAATGTTCCCTTGGAATCTCTGATTTTCTTGAAAAGATCTCTTGTTTTTCCTATTCTGTTGTTTTCCTCTATTTCTTTGCATTGATGGCTGAGGAAGGCTTTCTTATCTCTCCTTGCTATTCTTTGGAACTCTGCATTCAGATGCTTATATCTTTCCCTTTGTCCTTTGCTTTTTAGTTCTCTTCTTTTCACAGCTATTTGTAAGGCCTCCTCAGACAGCCATTTTGGTTTTTTGCATTTCTTTTCCATGGGGATGGTCTTGGTCCCTGTCTCCTGTACAATGTCACGAACCTGCGCCCAGAGTTCATCAGGCACTCTATCAGATCTAGTCCCTTAAATCTATTTCTCACTTCCACTGTATAATCATAAGGGATTTGATTTAGATCATATCTGAATGGTCTAGTGGTTTCCCCTACTTTCTTCAATTTCAGTCTGAATTTGGCAATAAGGAGTTCATGATCTGAGCCACAGTCAGCTCCTGGTCTTGTTTATGCTAACTGTATGCAGCTTCTCCATCTTTGGCTGCAAAGAATATAATCAATCTGATTTTGGTGTTGACCATCTGGTGATGTCTATGTGTAGAGTCTTCTCTTGTGTTGTTGGAAGAGGGTGTTTGCTATGACCAGATGTTCAAGCAGGTTTTAGAAAAGGCAGAGGCACCAGAGATCAAATTGTCAACATCCGCTGGATCATGGAGAAAGCAAGAGAGTTCCAGAAAAACATCTATTTATGCTTCATTGACTATGCCAAAGCCTTTGACTGTGTGGAACACAATAAACTGTGGAAAATTCTGAAAGAGATGGGAATACCAGACCACCTGACCTGCTTCTTGAGAAACCTGTATGCAGGTCAGGAAGCAACAGTCAGAACTGTACATGGAACAACCGACTGGTTCCAAATAGGAAAAGGAGTGCGTCAAGGCTGTATATTGTCACCTTGCTTATTTAACTTCTATGCAGAGTACATCATGAGGAACGCTGGGCTGGAAGAAGCACAAGCTGGAATCAAGATTGCTGGGAGAAATATCAGTAATCTCAGATATGCAGATGACACTACCCTTATGGCAGAAAGTGAAGAGGAACTCAAAAGCCTCTTGATGAAAGTGAAAGAGGAGAGTGAAAAGGTTGGCTTGAAGCTCAACATTCAGAAAACAAAGATCATGGCATCTGGTCCCATCACTTCATGGGAAAAGATGGAAAAAGAGTGGAAACAGTGTCAGAGTTTATTTTTTGGGGCTCCAAAATCACTGCAGATGCTGATTGCAGCCATGAAATTAAAAGACGCTTACTCCTTGGAAGGAAAGTTATGACCAACCTTGATAATATATTAAAAAGCAGAGACATTACTTTGCCAACAAAGGTCCGTCTAGTCAAGGCTATGGTTTTTCCCGTGGTCATGTATGGATGTGAGAGTTGGACTGTGAAGAAAGCTGATCGCCGAAGCATTGATGCTTTTGAAGTGTGGTGTTGGAGAAGACTCTTGAGAGTCCCTTGGACTGCAAGGAGATCCAACCAGTCCATTCTAAAGGAGATCAATCCTGAGTGTTCATTGGAAGGACTGATGCTAAAGCTGAAACTCCAATACTTTGGCCACCTCATGCGGCGAGTTGACTCACTGGAAAAGACTCTGATGCTGGGAAAGGTTGGGGGCGGGAGGAGAAGGGGACGACCGAGAATGAGATGGCTGGATGGCATCACCGACTCTATGGACATGAGTTTGAGTGAACTCCGGGAGTTGGTGATGCACAGGGAGGCCTGGCGTGCTGTGATTCATGGGGTCGCGGAGAGTAGGACACGACTGAGCGACTGAACTGAACTGATGTATGAGGGCGGAAACTAGGAACATTGTATTGTTATCTTATTTTAATGCTCAAGGACAACTTGTAGGGTTGTCATGATCCTATATAACTATTGTGGAATCTGGGTCAAAGAGATTAATTGACTTGTCTTAGGTCACACTGATAATAAACATTAGTACTTAATTTAGTCGCAAAGCTGCTGCTGCTGCTGCTAAGTCACTTCAGTTGTGTCCGACTCTGTGCGACCCCATAGATGGTAGCCCTCCAGGCAAGAACACTGGAGTGGGCTGCCATTTCCTTCTCCAATGCATGAAAGTGAAAAGTGAAAGTGAAGTCACTCAGTCATATCGACTCTTCGCGACCCCATGGACTACAGCCTACCAGTCTCCTTCGTCCATGGGATTTTCCAGGCAAGAGTACTAGAGTGGGTTGCCATTGCCTTCTCCCCAGTCACAAGGCTATATAATACCAAAGACCTTTTTACCCCTGAAGCACCCTGACCCTCACCACTAATGGTATTGAGCTTCAAAGACTTATGTCCATGACCCTCAGAAAGTTATATTTGACATCACAGTCCAGTGCTTACATCCGTGTATCTACATAATTAAAAGCTTCACAAAAAATTCTTTTATTGACTGTGATACCATGATGTGCTCTGATATTTTCTGCTCTATCCTATTTTCAAAAAATGGTAGTTGTGATTCCCTAAATTGATAAAATGACCCATTACTAGGTTTTCATATGTATTTTGAAAACTCCTAATCTAAATGCCCTCTTTAGACATTTTGCAATCTACTATCCAATTATGTAAGTATACGTGTTGATTTACTAACCAATCAAAACTACATGGATAGGTTACTCATCTTAATAATGTATTCCAAATTTGTTTTTTCTCTTTTCTGGTCCTTGAATATAATAATGAGATCTATATCTTCAGAAAAATTGATAATATAAAACAATGCCTTATCACTAAAATAAAATTCAATATAATCTAAGGTGTATATTAGCAAGACAACATGCAGCAGAGCCACCTCAGTCTAGGTATGTTGGTCTATGATATAGAGAACATTGAGCTTTGTCCCCAAGATTAATGTCTTTCTGTGAAACACTTGAGAGTATCAAATACCACCAGGGCACCAAGAATTTAAGTCCAGCTCAAAGGCCTTATTGTGTTCAAGCCTAAGACTGTTTCTTCCAGCCCTTCTCTCTCCTACTTACCCTTAGTCCCTTGCTGCAGTTCTGCTTCCCGTTACAAGGTCCATGCTGTACACCCATGGATGGCAGAGATGAAGCCTGGGCTGACAGGTACTGGAACTGGTCTCCTCCTTGATTCCTCCTCCACTTCACTATACAGTTTTTAAAAGGTACTTGCAAAATGTAATATAGTTTTCATGCACACGTGTATACTTTAAATAACCATTCTGGCCAAGAAAGGACTTTAAATACTCTAAGATAAGCAAATGATTGTTGGTATAGAATTATACTTTTTTTTGGTAAGTATGAAAAATTTGTTTTCAATGAGCACCTTATTCCAAGAGCTCCACTGAAATGTTTATTTTAGTTTAAACCAACTAATACTTTGTAACAAAAGTCTTTCTCTGACTAGCTACTGAAATACAAACATGGAGGACCAGTTTGCTGCTGCTAAGTCGCTTCAGTCATGTCTGACTCTGTGCGACCCTAAAGACAGCAGCCCACCAGGCTCTCCCCGTCCCTGGGGTTCTCCAGGCAAGAACACTGGAGTGGGTTGCCATTTCCTTCTCCAATGCATGAAAGTGAAAACTGAAAGTGAAGTCACTCAGTCGTGTCTGGCTCTTCGTAACCCCATGGACTGCAGCCCACCAGTCTCCTCCATCCATGGGATTTTCCAGGCAAGAGTACTGGAGTGGGGTGCCATTTTAAATGGCTCTAAATTGAACACAAGTATCTTTTGCATGATAAACTACTAACAGCAATAGATAAAGACTACAGCAAAGTTATTTCACTAATTCAATATTTTATTTGGTGTCAAGGCATATAACTTTTAGTTATTGTCATTTCATTAGTAATTTGAGAAGGAAGTCTAGAAAATATCAATTGTGCCACTAGAAGAGGGAGTTAACTATTTATTGAAGCATTTACAGTTATTCTTTTTTATATCTACTTAGGTACAAAACTTTTGTAAGAAAGATAACACTTTTATTGCATTATATAAGTTCATATTTACAGGAGTCATAATGCAAACTCATAAGCATAAATATACATGATGCAACCATTAAAAGTTTTGAAACTGAAAACTAGAGTTTAACAGGCAAAATACTTAATATGGCTTTTAAGAAAAGTAACTGTTTATAAATGATTTGTTATTGCCCCATTCTAGTCGTTTCTCATCAAATGAACATAAAATTATGATCTCTTTAAAATGCTAATGTTATCTAAGCCAATGCTGTACACATTTTTAATGTAGTATGCAATGATGCATAGCTTTCTTCAATGTACATATGTACAGATATACAGTACACAGACAGCTGTTTTAATACCCCTGAACATCTTGAGTAAAACTATTATGACTTTTCTATTATAAAACTACTTGAAAAGTGGGTATAACTTCTTGGTATTGCAGTTCAATGTGACAGAATTGGAAAAAAAAAAAAGTTGGTTATAAATACATTCTTTACAAAAAATTGAATAGTGGTCCCGCACTCATACTTTATATTGCAGTGAAAACATTTGATTCATTTAAAGGTATTTACATCTTGTTGTCCTTGGTTTCTGTGTGAAATATACAGAAGAATGAGAACACTGTAGGCAGGCCTATTTGTTAGATTTTTCCACTTGTTCATTTTTGCGTAGGTTCCAAATCTCTTGAGTTGTTGTTTATTTCTGTTTGCCTTGTATTACTGCTGCTGCTGCTTCTTTTGGTGTTCTGGGAACACTGGGTGACTTTGCTTCTAGGAACAGGAAGAAACGATTTAACTCTTGAAACACCCAACTCAATCTTCGGTTTACTGTTGCTGCATCCGGTCGTTTGATGGCTGCTGAGAGGACTGACCTCCTGTAAGAAAGGAAAACAGAACAGCTTAATTTGACATTGTTCCCAACTTCTGTGATCGGTACTAACTTCCTCCTCTCTGTCCCTGTACAAGTATGTATGAGTTTCTCCCTTAACACAGGTTCTCATGGCGGGGGGGGGAAAGACAGGGCAGGAGAGAAGTTGAATGCTTAATGTCCTACAGACTCACTGTCTGATCTCCACTAGGTGCTTTGTGGTATGCCAGATACAGGAGTCAGTGAAACTAGTGCCTGAGTCTGGAGTCTCCTCGTCAACAGAAGTTGTATGAAGTCTTCAGTTCAGTTCAGTTCAGTCGCTCAGTCGTGTCCGACTCTTTGCGACCCCATGAATCACAGCACGCCAGGCCTCCCTGTCCATCACCAACTCCCAGAGTTCACTCAAACTCATGTCCACAGAGTCGGTGATGCCATCCAGCCATCTCATTCTCTGTTGTCGCCTTCTCCTCCCGCCCCCAATCCCTCCCAGCATCAGACTCTTTTCCAGTGAATCAACTCGTCGCATGAGGTGGCCAAAGTATTGGAGTTTCAGCTTTAGCATCAGTCGTTCCAATGAACACTGAGGATTGATCTCCTTTAGAATGGACTGGTTGGATCTCCTTGCAGTCCAAGGGACTCTCAAGAGTCTTCTCCAACACCACACTTCAAAAGCATCAATGCTTCGGCGATCAGCTTTCTTCATAGTCCAACTCTCACATCCATACATGACCACGGGAAAAACCATAGCCTTGACTAGATGGACCTTGGTTGGCAAAGTAATGTCTCTGCTTTTTAATATGCTATCTAGGTTGGTCATAACTTTCCTTCCAAGGAGTAAGCGTCTTTTAATTTCATGGCTGCAGTCAGCATCTGCAGTGATTCTGGAGCCCCAGAAAATAAAGCCTGACACTGTTTCCCCATCTATTTCCCATGAAGTGATGGGACCAAAAGCCATGATCTTCATTTTCTGAATGTTGAGCTTCAAGCCAACGTTTTCACTCTCCTCTTTCACTTTCTGCCATAAGGGTGGTGTCATCTGCATATCTGAGGTTATTGATATTTCTCCCAGCAATCTTGATTCCAGCTTGTGCTTCTTCCAGCCCAGCTGAGGAAATCAAACTGGACTACTCCAACCAAATAATTTAAGCAGTTCTACAATGCAACACTTTTACCTTGAGTGTGTCACTGAATTTTTCTGCCTTTAGATCTAACTGGACTATTCATATTCTGAATGTTTATCAGACAAGCCCTGTTCTTGGTGCTTGGCTTATAGTAGAGAATGTAAAAGGGCACCATCCTTGTGCTAATGGAGCTTCTGCTGTAGTGAATTGTTTCCTGGTGATGAGTCTGTAACTAGGAAGCTCAAGATCTTTATTCCTGGAAACTGCATGCTAGCATTCTTCTAGTCCTTCTGATCACCTGGTCCAGGCCTCTTTTTGCCCATGAGGAAACATAGTTGGATATGTGAGTGCGACTCATGATGCTGCAATAAGACCTTTTACTCATAGTGTTTTCCCTGATCGTGAGTTCACTTGGGTAGGTCCCCCTTGATGTTTACCAATCAGCAGAACTGAACTCAAGTGAGTGGTCAAGTGGGAAAGGAGGAAGGGTGAACATGGACATGGGGAGGTGTAGAGGATGGTCTGAAATAGTAAATTAAATGTAAACATAAGTTATGTGAAGTTCAAGGACATAATTTGGAAAGAAATGGGGTAGAAAATGTGAATGATGGATCAAAGCTGTGTGCTAGAGAACAGATCTAAGCCCTGATTGCACATGAGAGTCACCAAGGAGCTTTTAAAAACTCCAACGTCCAGGCTGTACCTTAGACCAATTATATCAGAACCTCTAGGGCATGTGGTCTGGGTATAAGGGATTAAAAACCAAATCTTCAAATAGTTTTCATGATGCAACCAAAATGGGAATTTCTGCTTTAGGGAACTGAATTTTCATCTCCATAAGAAGAAAACATTTATTATTATATATTCTATGGATGATTTAAATATGTATTTATGTAAATATGGACTTTTCTGTTTAAGAAGGCTGGCTGACATGCTGCCTGATTAACAGGCCCCTCTCTGACCGCATAGGAGAAAGTGATTTCAGCTAACACAGAGAGCTTTTCCTCCTAAAGGGAATTACTTCCTGATAACAGAATAAACTGGGCATCTAACCAAGAAATGCTCACTGCCTTTATCAGGATAGAAAAGGCCTGAGCCTGTGAAAGGTTCGGGACTCTGGAAAATGCCAAATGAGTGCTACTTCGCCCTCTGGTGGCAGGTTCTAAGAAAACAACTAATCAGGGAATAGTCCTTAGAATGCTCAGTGGGCAAAGAAATAGAAGGCAGGCCCAAGGAATGCGTTCTGAAACATAGTTCAGGGACAGCCCCTGAACAAAAATATATTCCAGCCAGAACCCGAATTATCAGCAGGGACCCCAGGTGTCACCTCCTCAGTCATTCTTATCTGCTCCCAACTGTGCTTTTGCTGTGCTTCTAAGCCATTGGGGGTGGGGAGGGGGGATGGCAAAGAGGAACAAATACTATACAGAGTAAGCCAGCCAGCTCATGCTCTTCTCTGTAGATCGTCATGTTGTATATTTTTATATAAGACCCCAGCCTTGTTACTATTTCCCCCAACACACACAGCTCGCACAGCTTCACAGGAAACTAGTCAGGACTGAAACCTACTTGAAGCTGTGAGAGAGCAGGGGACGGGAGCCCAGGGCTGTCAGAGGAGGATTAATAATGGGACAGTCTAATCCTGCTCCTTGCACTCCCTCTCCCCACAGGTCTGTGTCAGCTGCCATGGGAGGGGACGTGAACCACAATGGACATAGCTTGGTGAGCAAACCACACATTATCAAATACGTCTTACAAAACTGACTGCCTCACAAAAGCACTACTGGGTAAGAAGTATTTTTACTGTTTCTGTTCACTCAGTAGCACCATACGGGGCCATCTCTCCTTTGGTATTTATTAACCAATCATAAAAGTTACTTCAAGAGAGTAAGGAACTCTGTGGGAATCCTGGCTCTTCTACTGGCCATTCTGATTTGCTTGCAAAGGACATTCTGTCTCTGAAAATGCATGGTATGGGAAGTTCAAGTAAATCAGAGGGAGATTTTTATGTATGTGTAGATCTTTCTGTTATCACTCAGCACTTTGCTATAATTAACTCCAGTTTTCCAAAATGGTGCTCAAAATAAATTCAATGTTCCATTTTAAAATACAGCAAAGAAGAGAGACATTACATTAGTTCTAGGTTTGGCATAAACTAGTGAAAACAAATAGAAGAGACAGTCAAAATTTTGGAATGCAATTTTTTGGCATCAGATAGAAGCGGGGGAAAGTAATGCTTTTCTATGTGATTCCTTCAAGCTATTAGCCAAATAGTACTTTTTTTCTAACCTTGATTACCTAGTGAACACTTACGCCTTTATCCTGATTATATCCCTGATATAGTGTAAAAGTAACTTTGTAATGCACATTGAAAGATTTGTAAAGTCAATTTCACAACAATCCTCCTTTGTCCCATTTTGGAGGGAAAAGGGACACTTACCTTTTGTGACACTGGCATTCTTGGATTATTAATAGTTGCTGAAAACACAGGGTTGTTTCCTGAACTATCAAACCTCCTTAAATCATCCCTGGAATCAGCAATCTGGAAAATACACAGTTTGATTATCAAGTCATGCTTTCACAGGTAAACTGTGACGTACTCAAGGTAAGATGTAAAGTCACCGTGGAAAACCCACAGTGAGAAGCGCGGTCCTTGTCTTACTGTCAGAAGCTTAGGTCTTAAAGTGCTCACATAAGGACTTTAAGCTTTCATGTGAAACTAACAGCAAATGCATGAGACATAGTTTCTAAGGAAAAAAAAAAAAAACAAAAACTTGGCACAAAATGAAAGGATATAACGTTTGGAAGATTTTTCATTGTAACCTTATTTTCCCAGGGTTAACTATTTCGACTCACTTCCAGCAAGATTAAATAAGCAAGTGAGTTTTTTATCCCGAGTAGACTGTCCAAATACAACAGGTGAGTTTTGGGGTAGAACCTGCACAAGTTTTAACTACCTTCCCCCCCGCTTTCAAGGAAAAGGCATTTATCAAGGAAGCCTGGTAAAATTTGCTGCAGATATCAGAGTGTAAAAACAGGTTGAACTTGATGCTGTTAATGCTTCAAGATTTTGGGTCATTGATTTCCATCTTTGGATCTCAAATTTCACAGTTTAAACAAATTACACAGGCCACTTATTTTTCTTATAAGTAAAGTTGTTCCCCTCTGCAGAATGCAAGTCTGCTGTCATGCTCTTACTGATTGGTGACGGCCAAAGTTAGGAATATGGAAAGGAAAAGGTGGTATTGGTTTAATTTGTGGTAACATAACACATGCAACTTTCACTTTGGGTTTTTCAGAGAAGCTGTGCTAAATAGAGTTTCCTTGTTGTATAAGTGGTTTTTGTTTGGAAGGAAGGACTTTTCTAAGCAAGGTAATGGAAGTTTTGATTTGGAGCATTAATCATACTATTCGATAAGGGATTTCTCTCAGGGAAAGAGCTATGATGTGGCTCCAAGAAGTCTGTCTGCTGCTGGGGGAGCCACTCAATGCCCTCTCCGCTGTGTCCTGCTTACCTTGCTTATATCAGATTCAGATTTGCTAGAGCACATGCTCTGAAGTTCCTTGACAAGATCTGCTTCATCATCCGAACCCAGAGAGAGTCTTTGATCCAGATTCAATGTCAATGACAGATCATTCTCTAAAGACCTACCACAGAGTTCAGAAAAGAGTTTTTCAAATTCAGAGCAACCATCCAACTTTCAGTATGGAAACCTAGACCCCACACTTTTCGGGGGGATTTCTGGAGCAAAAAAGTTTTTAACATCCTTTAAAGGCATCCATAAATGTCACTTTATACAACGACCCATTTCCATCTGATTTTGGTAATTCCCAGTGAGAATTCTCAATAGGATAACATTTTATTACACAAAGAAATCCACTCTGACTTACAACATTCTAGTCTTCTTACTCTTCCCTTTCCTTCTCTGTCCCCAAGTATGACATTAAACATGCTGGTGTAGGGGGCAGTGTGACAATGGAGTAAATGTGAATTTATCACTTTTTATTAGCAATGTGATCATAGGTCGGGTTTCCTCTTTATACCAACACCTCAGTTCCTGGGTGCCCTTCTCTCTATTAAATGCCTTATGCTACATCATAGGGTTATTACAAATACTATATAGGCTGTTGAATACAACAGATCTAACAGTGGGCCTGGCACAAACAAGCATGTGACACAGATTCATTGACCCCTACCCCTCTTGTAATTCTGTGAACCAGGGTCCTAAATGTCACCTGCCAAGTTACAGGGTACACCACTTACTGGCTAGACGGAGAAGGCGATGGCACCCCACTCCAGTACTCTTGCCTGGAAAATCCCATGGGCGGAGGAGCCTGGTGGGGTGCAGCCCATGGGGTCGCTAAGAGTCAGACACGACTGAGCGACTTCACTTTCACTTTTCACTTTCATGCATTGGAGAAGGAAATGGCAACCCACTCCAGTGTTCTTGCCTGGAGAATCCCAGGGACGGGGGAGCCTGGTGGGCAGCCGTCTATGGGGTCGCACAGAGTTGGACACGACTGAAGCGACTCAGCAGCAGGGACCTATTTACAAACTAGCTAAGCATTTTTATTCTATGATAAATCTTTATTTCAGTTTACAACTCTGGAAGCATAATCGACAATTCCTTAGGAGCAGCATGAGGAAAAGTGTAAGTCATGTTATGTTTCTGTAACTCTACCATTAAAATCATCATTCTTCTAAAGCCTGTTTCAGTTCAGTTCAGTCACTCAGTCGTGTCCGACTCTCCGCGACCCCATGAATCACAGCACGCCAGGCCTCCCTGTCCATCACCAAATCCCGGAGTTCACAACTCATGTCCACAGAGTCGGTGATGCCATCCAGCTATCTCACTCTCGGTCGTCCCCTTCTCCTCCCGCCCCCAACCTTTCCCAGCATCAGAGTCTTTTCCAGTGAGAGTTCACAAATACAGGATTTTACCATATCTTTGTGAACTGTATTAATAATAACTATCAAATTTGATAAAAAATGAAGTCAATGATATTTCTAATCTTTCATCAAACTAAAAGCAAAATAAGCTTTATATTTTTTTAGATTTCATTCATTCAATTTCAGCTTAATACTAGCATCTGAATTACCTCTGCTGCTTTTTAAAAAATTATATTAACAGCGTAACAGTTGCACAGACTAATGCTTCCCAGGGGGCACTAGTGGCAAAGACCCCACCTGCCAATGCAGGAGACATAAGAGATGAGGGTTTGATTGCTGGGTCTGGAAGATCCCCTGAGGGCAGGGCGACCCACTCCAGAATTCTTGTCTGGAGAATCTGATGGAGAGAGGAGCCTGGCGGGCTACAGTCCATGGGGTCGCAAAGAGTTGGACACGACTGAGGTGACTTAGCACACACACAATAAGAATATGTACTGTTTGTTATGAGTTAAATCTGCAAGGGAAACTTACTTTTGGTTTGACAGTGAAGCATTCCTGTTACAATTCAGCTGTAATATAGTGTTACTTTTGATACCTGTTTAAAGAAAAAAATGTAGTCATTTCCATAGAATGTCCTTGTGCATCTTGAACTCTGTTTTTAAAAGAAATAGTGTCTAGATTCTGATGTATTTTCATGTTGTTTTTGGATTAAATCCATCTCTTGAGGCCCTGTGGAAGCCTAGGGAATGAGCAATGACCTCATGTATATTTATGACTAAAATCAGTACAACTCACACCACCTGAGGCTCAATTCAGGAATCCTCAGCTCGGCTTTCATCAGTGGATCCTATTCTAACCAGGCAAGTCCCCACATCCTTATGCCTTTGTTCTCCAAGTGCCTAAAAGAGGGTTAATACCTGCCTTTTGAAGATGGTAATCCCTTTATGTCCCTTTGTTTGCCTTCCAAGGGATCCTGACTGTGTAGACCCAATGCAGTTTTTGATGTATGGGCCCCATGATTTATTACAGTGCAGGTGGCTTTAGCGGTATAGAAACTTAACTTTTGATTGCTTTGCATTTTACAGAAAACTAAATAGGAAAAGTAAACAAAAAGTCACAGCATTAAAACAAATACTGCATATCATACCAATGTTTTTCTAACTGCAAATTTCAACCCATTTTTAAAAAACAAAGAGAATAGGAAACACTTGATTGCACAGCTTGTACGTAGTAAATATATAAATTGGTATCCATTTACAGAGACATGCAAATGCATAGGTCTGTGTGTACTGGTCAGGTTTTAAAATACATTTCTCACTGTGGCTTATGGTCAAAAGTTTGAGAAATACTAAACCATTTTAGACTCAAAATGTCTTTCTATAATATTCTACATTTTATAAATGCGTTAATACAGCTGCTTCTGAGTAGATTCTAAAATTGTATGAAAGAATGATTTTGAGAAGTCTGTCGAATTTGGTATATCCTGATTAAAAGCAGATCATCAGAAGGTCTCTACGTTTCCTCATCCATACTTTTGTCCTTACTGTCAGAAAACGTCAATTAGTAGCTTTCCCCTAATTAGCACAGAAGTGCCTCAGCTTGGACTCTGCCCTCCAGAAGCAGTGACCATCATCTCAGCTTGGTTTAGGTCAGGACAGAAAACGGCAGTGTCTTTATGAAATATTATGAGCTTCCCTAGCACTCTGCATGGAATGCAAGAGAGTTCTATTTTGGTATTTTTTAAAACAATGATGTCCAAAAATATCAACCCAAACATTGTTGTAATAATTTTGTATGAAGTGGAATTATTGGACAAGGTGACTATTATAAAAAAAATTACAACTAGAGGCATGCCCACCTTTGGCTGTTAACCAACCAGTGGTTTATTCACCTAAACCCTGGCCAATGCATTTTATAAATCTCTGTGTTGATGTCAAACTATGGTTGCATACAATTTTATTCACCTCTCAATTAAATTTTCCTGTTTGAAAGAACATTTGATATATTCACTAGTTCTGCAACTAATATTACAAATTTTAAATAATTTATAATTCAACTTTTTGCTAAATATATGTTTCCAAGTTAGATTTATCTCCATAATACTGTTTGAAGTTCATATTCATTTTATGGATTTTGTCTGACAGCTCTACAGTATTGATAATGCTTATTGTTTAGGTACTCACTTAGCTCAGGAAAGCAGTTGGTCCTGAATCCTACAGGAATTCTAATCAACTTGGAAGTGACACAGTGAAGAGCCTGCATAGGTGTCCTTATTTGAGTACCAGGATTATTATGAGTGGCACACTGACGAAAACAGCACTGGACTCATAAGAAAAAAAAACATGGATTGCAGAACCCCCCGTTTGTAGGAGAAGTGGTTTGGAGCAGGTGATCAAGGGGATCTGAGTCTCAATTTTGCCATCTGTAAATGGAGATGACAGTCCTTATTGTCGAGCTCCTTTGGATACTTTCAAAGGATAAACAGGTATAATCCTTGTTACCGAAAGCCAGCTGAGGGAGTCTCTTTGCTCTATTGGGGGGCTACAGTCTAATGATTTTATTCCCTGAAGCAAACACTCTAACTTTAGGAAGTAAGGGCAAGCCTTGGAGATCACAATGTATCCTATTATAAATAACACTTCCCTTTACAATGAGAGTTTATGTATTTTTTTCAGTGACTATCCATTCAATTACTTTAAAACTTATTACTTATGTGACTTTAAGTCACAACTTATGATCACATACTTGGGGTAATCACAGAACTCTGGCATGTATTGATATAGCTAAAATCACATTAGTTTTTATTAAAAATCAATACAATCTTCCATATGAAAAATATGGTAACAAAAGCAACTTTCTATTTTAAGAAATCTAGGATTTTTGACATCATATTCCTTTCACTTAAGAACCCCACTACTGTAAAGCTGCCATGTGTGCCTGCCTGCTAAGTTACTTCAGTCATGTCTGACTCTTTGCGACCCCATAGACCGCACCCCACCAGGCTACTCTGTCCATGAGATTCTACAGGCAAGAATACTGGAGTGACTTGCCATTTAGAACAGTGTGGGGTACAAGGGGCTCCTGAAGACGTAAAGTTAATTACATGTATCAGAAATCCATAATGCATATGAGGTTGGAACATCTTTTTCATTCTTACTCAAATATAATATCTTTTAGGGGAAGATACGAACAAAGCTAGTGGAGGTGATGGAATCCCAGTTGAGCTATTTCAAATCCTAAAAGATGATGCTGTGAAAGTGCTGCACTAAATATGCCAGCAAATTTGGAAAACTCAGTAGTGACCACAGAACTGGAAAAGGTCAGTTTTCATTCCAATCCCAAAGAAAGGAAATGCCAAAGAATTCTCAAACTACCGCACAATTGCACTCATCTCTCACACTAGTAAAGTAATGCTCAAAATTCTCCAAGCCAGACTTCAATAATATGTGAACCATGAACTTCCAGATGTTCAAGCTGGATTTAGAAAAAGCAGAGGAACCAGAGATCAAATTGCCAACATCTGTTGGATCATCGAAAAAGCAAGAGAGTTCCAGAAAAACATCTATTTCTGCTTTATTGACTATGCCAAAGCCTTTGACTGTGTGGATCACAACAAACCGTAGAAAATTCTTCAAGAGATGGGACTACCAGACCACCTGACCTGCCTCTTGAGAAACCTGTGTGAAGGTTAAGAAGCAACAGTTAGAACTAGACATGGAATAACAGACTGGTTCCAAATCGGTAAAGGTGTATGTCAAGGCTGTATATTGTCACCCTGCTTATTTAACTTATATGCAGAGTACATCATGAGAAATGCCAGGCTGGATGAAGCACAAGCTGGAATCAAGATTGCCAGGAGAAATATCAATATCTTCATATACGTGGATGATACCACCCTTATGACAGAAAGTGAAGAACTAAAAAGCCTCTTGATGAAAGTGAAAGAGGAGAGTGAAAAAGCTGGCTTAAAGCTCAACGTTCAGAAAACTAAGATCATGGCATCTGGTCCCATCACTTCATGGCAAATAGATGGGGAAATAGTGACAGACTTTATTTTCTTGGGCCTCTAAATCACTGCAGATGGTGACTGAAGTCATGAAATTAAAAGACGCTTACTCCTTGGAAGAAAAGTTATGACCAACCTAGACAGCATATTAAAAAGCAGAGACATTACTTTGCCAACAAAGGTCTGTCTAGTCAGAGCCATGATTTTTCCAGTAGTCATGTATGGATGTGAGAGTTGGACTATAAAGAAAGCTGAGCACCGAAGAATCGATGCTTTTGAACTGTGGTGTTGGAGAAGACTCTCTTGAGAGTCCCTTGGACTGCAAGGAGATCCAACCAGTCCATCTGAAAGGAAATCAGTCCTGAATATTCATTGGAAGGACTGATGCAAGGAACTGAGTCATTTGAAAAGACCCTGATGCTGGGAATGATTGAAGGTGGGAGGTGAAGGGGACAACAGAGGATGAGATGGCTGGATGGCATCACCAACTCAATGGACATGAGTTTGAGTGAACTCCAGGAGTCAGTGATGGACAGGGAGGCCTGGCGTGCTGCAGTCCATGGGGTCACAAAGAGTGGACACGACTGAGCAACTGAAGTGAGGGAGGATATTTAAACAACTGATTATCCTAATATCAAAGCCAAAAGGAATAGGTCTAATAGTTTATTAGAATGAAACTCTGTGGTGGAGGGATTTTTATCTCCTGTTTTCACTGCTCTATTTCTAGTGTTTAGAAGAAACCTTGGTACATGGTATACATCTCATGTAGGAAGAAACATGTAAAACTGACTCACTTATAACCACCTTAAACTGGTATTAAATATGTCTATAATCAAATAACACATATTTCCAAAAGTTTAAGGTTCACTTCTGAATGCACATTTGCATATTTCTTTCTTTTTATGTGTTAGCTTTTATTACATAATTGTGTGAATCCCAAGAAAATCAAATTGACGAAAAGCAGATGATCATTAACATGGTAAATATAAATTTAATTTCAGAATTCTAGCATGAATGGTTGTTTTTTTTTCAGGTAGGAGACTCTCAACTATTTGTGGAATCACAAATACCTACCACATGCTTTATTCCATGAAAATACACATTGAAATCCTCAAAAGTTTGCTTTGTTGAATGCACAGTGATAAACATAAAGCACACTGGCATTCAGAAACCACCTCATGGGTACACATGTCTCATGCCTGCCCCCTTACCTTCTTCACTCAAGTCTGGCTTTTTCCAGTTGGGTGAAGAGAACCGGCCAGACTTCCTGCGAGGACTGGTGCTCACCTTTCTCCAGGCACCACTCTCTCTCTTCTTGCTGCAACTGCTGTAACTTGAAACTAAGGACAGAGGGAAGCTTCCTCCTTTGAAATCAGCTGTATGCTGGTCCAGCTCTGAAACAGCATAAACCACATTTTGCCAGGACAGAAGCAAGAGCGCAGTCACAGAGTCAAGCAAAATCCAACATTTCTAACACTTAAAGAAATAGCCTCTTCAAAATCAGGGGCCTATCATACCCAAGCAGGGGTTTGTCAACCAGCAAACATTACTTTGAAGTCTGTATTTAAACATGAGCCAGTAATTAAGAGAGAGCAAGTGAGTGAGTTTTAAAGCAGTGCTGTGCAACGTCCATTACATGGAGATAATCTCACTTGTTACAAAGAGAGAAAATAGAGTTCCCTAAAAGCCAGTTCAAGCAAGCATTACATAATAGCGAATTTCCTCTTCTCCCATCATATACCCACATACCTGCTCTCTGGAGGGGACAGCCATGCAGAACAGCTTTATTAAGCAAAATGCTGAGAGCAGCTCTAACCACAGCCTGCTGCCCTTGGCTAGGGTTTTTAGTTGTTTGTCCAAGGCCGGGCTGTCTTTTCACAGAGGCTCTTGACAATATTGCTTCTTGAACTCTGGGTGCAATGACAGCATTCCATAGCTTAGACATCCACCTTCCAAGAGAGGGTTCACAGTTAGGACCCAGGCTCCCAGGAATCACACACAACTCGACCCAGGACAGAGCTGAAGACCCTGAACAAAGCCTAAGTGTCTCTATGGATAAGCTACCTTTCCCAGTTTGTTTCGGAATAAGTGAAAGTATCCAACACCAAAGCAGTTTGAATGTGCCTTACAAATAACAATGTATTTCTAATGAAACTATTTACCTGTTTCTGTTTTTCTTTATAAGATCCTGGAGCACTGGAGTGCTGAATAAATGAATGCACAAATAAATATGTGCAAAGGGAAAAATACATGGAAAACTTTACAGACTAAAGAAATCTGGGGGAAAAAAAGATTTCCTGAAAGTCTGTGTCTAAATAGCTTAAACTTATTTGCCATTTTCCTTACTAAGACACATATGTTTTAGTATTTCTGTAATTGGAATACATTGTATGATCACTGGCAAATTAAATCTTCCTGCCCAATGGCAAGCCACTCCAGTACTCTGGCCTAGAAAATCCCATGGATGGAGGAGCCTGGTAGGCTGCAGTCCATGGGGTCGCTAAGGGTTGGACACAACTGAGTGACTTCACTTTCACACATTGGAGAAGGAAATGGCAACCCACTCCAGTGTTCTTGCCTGGAGAATCCCAGGGACGGGGGAGCCTGGTGGGCTTCCGTCTATGGGGTCACAGAGAGTCGGACATGACTGAAGTGACTTAGCAGCAGCAGCCCTGCAGGGGCTTGGTGTCTACACATTGCAGGTAAGCCCTGAAAAGAGGGAGGGGGTCAGCCAGCCAGCCTCAGGTGGACTCTGCATTAATAGCTGCAGCTGCTGCAGGGCTTTAATCCAAATTTAGAGCACTCAATGCCAATCAAAATTCCTTCAAAAAAGATTATATTTTGTTGTATCATTAAAAAACAGTTAATACCATTAAAAACTGTAGACAAAACTACATCACCTAGAAAAGGAATGTTTTCAAAACTATTAGATATTGGCATAAGCCTTTCAAGACTGTTAAAACTATTAACCAGTATCAAGCTTCTCTGTTAATGTAGAGTGACATGTAATTCATGAAGAAAAAAAAAGAGCAAACAGTTACTCCTAAAGGTGCTGAGGAGGTAAAGATATAAGCTTTGGCTTAAAAAAAAAAATAGAAAATTTTAAAAAGGCAGTTCCTTAATACGGCTGTTGGGAGATAAGTTTCCATGACATTTCTGTATTCTCATGTCAGCTGTTGTCCTGGATTGTCTTTTCAAGGATGTCAGCAGTGTACACAGACTTGGGAAGTAGAGATAATATCTCCTTCTGGAGCAGAGGGCAGATTGTTTCCTGACCAGGATGATGAAAGTTATGATTCCTTCCAGGGCAAAGGGTGGGCAGATTTACCAGCATCTCCCATTAGAAGATGGGGTGATTCCCAAACTCGTAGTTCCACAGCTTTGCTGCTAAAGCCAGCATCCACCTGGACTGCTACGCATCCACCTGTGGGCCCTGAGGAGCTGGGGAAACCACTGCAGGCAGTGCAGATAGCTGGGCTGCGGCTGTGCTCCCAGTGATGAGGAGCTGGCCTCTGACCCAGCATCCTGCACCCAGCCGGCTAACCTGTCAGCTTGCAAATAGGGTACAAGTCTCAGAGCCTCTAGTTTTTGACAGTGACTGTGCTGTAGACAGGAAAAGCCAAATATGGCTCCTAAGAATCTTGAGATTCTGGATGTAAGGGGAAAAAAAGGCTCAGATGTAATCATGATACTGAAAGAATCAGGTAATTATATGAATAAACATACTGCTTTTTAACAAGAAATTACTATGTATTTTTTTAATACAGTACTCCTCCCTCAGTTAGCTGTTATTAAGTTGATAGTTTGTGTTACAATGGAGAAGATATTTTACTTGCATCCCTTGCTTTCCAAAATAGATTTCTGCCCAGGATGCCAGAAAGTACAGAATCAAATCTAACAAGCGAATCACAGAACCCTTACTAAGGAAGTTGGATGGTGACAAATTCTTTCCTCCTTTCAATTTCCTTCTGATATTCTATATCATTAACCTTTCTGCATGTATATTTTTATAAGCTGCTACAAAGGAAAATATAGTAAGTTTATAAGTCTACCCTGTCCATGGAATTCTCCAGGCAAGAATACTTGAGTGGGTAGTCATTCCCTTCTCCAGAGGATCTTCCTCACCCAGGCCTCCTGCATTGCAAGCACATTCTTTACCACCTGAGCTACTACTCATATAAGTGTATAAGTATCATTAATAAAAGAACAAACTTTTCAATTCATCAGTAGAATGTGCTTTTTTTTGGTTACAGGGTACTTGACTGAATTTCTTATGTGGGCCTTCCTCAGGAGACATTGCACAGCAAGCAACATAGGGATCTGATGAGTTTTGAAAACAGAGGAAACCTATGATCTATCTCAGTTCAGTTCAGTTCAGTCGCTCAGTCGTGTCCGACTCTTTGCGACCCCATGAATCACAGCATGCCAGGCCTCCCTGTCCATCACCAACTCCCGGAGTTCACTCAAACTCATGTCCATCGAGTCGGTGATGCCATCCAGCCATCTCATTCTCTGTCGTCCCCTTCTCCTCCCGCCCCCAATCCTTCCCAGCATCAGAGTCTTTTCCAGTGAGTCAACTCGTCACATGAGGTAGCCAAAGTATTGGAGTTGAGCTTTAGCTATCTAGTCTTAGCAAAAACTGTTTCCTTAGGAACTGCCCAACACACAAGTCATGGTCATCCTCTGACAAGAGGGCAGGGCTCCTCTTTCCATGTTGATGACAGGAGTGGCATAGCTTTCTCACTGTCAAACATTCCCAACTGGCCAGGGCTCTACTTTAAATACTTAAAGGCAAAGAAGGACCAATGACACTTACTTCACTGTTGCTTGGGCGTGCCCTGGGATTACAGGACAAGACAGGAAATACTTTGGCCCAAGAAGTGCTTCCGGTGTGCCCAGGCGGGCCAGGCACGAGTTGAGCTGGTGCCACACGGCTAGGGCCCAGTCGACTGTTTTGCACACGGGGTCGCAGGGAGAGGGCACCTGACCTCTGAACTGGAGACAGAGAGGAGGAAGACAGGGGCTTGGGTTAGAACAGTGCTCACTGTCCTTTGTTGCTAACTATCTAAAATTAAAGCTATAGAAGCTGTAGCCAGATCTGATCTTACCTTCACTTGGGGTGGGTGAAAGAGGGATTGGGTAATAACATACCCTGTTACGTGTGTTAGCGTGAGATATAGATCTATAGTTTGTTACATCAAATGAAAGGTGCAGAGAGACACCCTGGATGAGGTATCTTACTTGGATGAATTCTTAAACATCAGTGCTAGAAGAAATCACTTTTCACATGTGTATAGAATATCTCACAAGGGCGTGCAGATAGTAGGTGTTCAAAAAAGGATTTTGAATCAATGAAATAAAAATGACATTAAATATTTTAATATGGATAAGTGATAAGATGGCATATTGGAATCTATGGCATTTTCACTTTGTCTTATTTTTAATTTCCCTAGAGAAAAGTCTCAGCTAAAATGCTAACTTAAAATGTACACAACTCTGCTAGCATAAAGATGTTTTCAAATTTTAAAATGTGCAAATTTTAAGTAATACTGTGTGACACACATGGTTGAATGGGAGCAATTCTTTTTAGAATTATATCTTATATAAGAGTCCCTTTTAGGTACTACAGAGGATTCACAAAAGGACAAAGATTTATATACTATGAAGAGAAAGCTCTCAAATATTTAGAAGTCGGATATAGCAATTAATTATTTTTATAAGAAACACATTCATGTAAACCTCTACTTTACCAAGGAATTATGATATTAAGACTGAGGATAATATGTGAATGTTTGTATATCCTACATCAAGGGATAGAATTTGGTGTAGAAAAAAATGCAAGAGTGGCTCAGTGAATCTAGCAGCTTCATTAAAGTGACATCACTGTGTCACATGAGGCTTTGGGATCTGTTATAATGTCCCGTTTTTTTCAAAAGAGGATCATACTTCTCCCACGTTCTCTGATAGTCTTCCAGTGAAAATGAGATCTTAGGCTACAATTAATAGTTGAGTATTAATTTCCTTGGCTTTCCCTGGTGGCTCAGACAGAAAAGAATCTGCCCGTAATGCAGGAGACTCAGGTTCGATCCCTGGGTGGGTAAGATCCCCTGGAGAAGGGAACGGCAACCCACTCCAGTATTCTTGCCTGGAGAAGTCCATGGACAGAGGATCCTGGTGGGCTACAGTCTGCGGGGTTGCAAAGAGTCAGACACAACTCAGTGACTAACACTTTTTTTCGCTTTCAATCTCCTACTAAAGAAGGTACAATTATTTTTTATCAAATACTAGAAGCTTTGTCTTCTCCAAAAAAGATCTGTTTACTTTTATTCCTGTGAGAAACTGGAAGAAGAAATTTTGATCACATGCCAGTGTGCTTCTAAGCGCCCCCAAAGATTCGGTTCCATCCTGCAGTTACAAGATTTCTGTTGTTTGCAGTTGTCTTCATTCCTAGTGTACACCTACCCCAGGAATCCATTTTATTAACCTACTTGAAGTGATTCCTGGTAAATTAAACACACTACCCTTCCGCCCCACTTTCTGTTCCTCCCAGCACACCCCACTTGCCCATCCTCAAACACAATGGAGGAAAGTGGAGAGCTTGAAGATTAGAACTTTCCTTTCAAAATAAGTAAAATCAGTCCTTTTCAAACTATGTTTACCAGAGAGCCGGAAGATGGAGAGGGTTAGGGAAGATTTCAAGGAAGATTAGCATGGCCCCTGCGCAAGAAAGACACAGAAATTTGTGAAGCAGTCCGTGTTTTTCTCTTAGATAAATCAGGCACTTTGCTGTGTCAATGTAGGTTCCTCAATGAAAAAATGCAGCCTTCCGGTGAGAATGGGGGAAGCTATGCATATCTGAGGAGCAATGGTACTTGGGAAATCTCTGTATCTCCCTTTCAATTTTATTGTAAACCGAAAACTGGTCTAAAAAAGTCTTTAAGAAAAATACTGGTATCTTTTGCAGTTCTTTAGGTGAGTTTTTTAGCAGTAAGATTTAAATATTAATAGTGATGAAGTTAATGGAAGCATCAATGATTTGAAAAGCTACAAAACCCATGACTGTCTTTATCTCACCTTTTCTTCCTACTGGCTGAGGTCATATAATAGATGTGCTTTGGTCAAAAGCATATATTTATGATCAGGCAACTGACTTTAGCAGAGCTTGGGGCAGACGATTTCCGATTCAGTTAGGAACTTCAGGTACTAATTGAAATCACCGCTAGTAGGGACTGTTCATTGAATTACCAAAGGCATTCCCGCCGCACCCTCTCCCTCCACCACCACTCAGCCCTCCTCTATGAATGCATGTACATTCAGATGCTCTAACACAACAGACTCAGAGATTTGTTCAGGAGCTTGGTGGAGCGCTCTGGTGTTGGGAAGATAGCTCTAGCCAAGGTCTATGGCAGAAGGATGGGCATGAAGCCAGTTCTGGTTAATGAACCATTAAGGGCAAGTCTTCTGATTCTGGGAGTTTCAGAAAAAGATGCTGTCCTCCCTGATAAGGAGGCAAAAGAAGCCTAAGTTCCCTCTCCGCACAGCACGGCATCCTGCTCCCTACCTGTGAACAAATCTGTGTGAGGGTGTGCTGCCTGAAGCCCTGCAGAAGCCAGGCAGTCCTGAAGAGAGGCCAAGAGATTAACCCAGACCTGGGACCTAACATGAAGGTGTGAATGGACATCAGCAATACCGACTGCAAGGCCTCTGGTTATGTAAGGGAAAAAAGACTCTTTTTGTGTGTGAAGCAGCTAACAGTGGGGTGTCGTATTACCTACAGCTTAAACTCCTCTGCTGATACAATAAAGATCCTGTCCTCCAAGTGTGGCCCACTGTGCAAGATTAAACAATAAAATCTTGCTAAATCGAGCTCTTTTATTTCAAATCCACCCTGATACTAGCTACTGGCCTAATTTAAGAATATGACATTAGAGAATAATGTGCTCAATTTGGTAAGCACTAAATTAATTTTGTTATTTTGACAGAATGCAGAATATTTACAATGAAGAATCACTAAAAGTGATTATTCTTCTTAAAAATGTGTCAACAGAGATTTCTAATTTTATCATATGACTTTTTACTAGTTACTATAGCGCAATGTATGGAGAAGGCAATGGCACCCCACTCCAGTACTCTTGCCTGGAAAATCCCAAGGACGGAGGAGCACAGTCCATGGGGTCACTAAGACTTGGACATGACTGAGAGACTTCACTTTCACTTTTCACTTTCATGCATTGGAGAAGGAAATGGCAACCCACTCCAGTGTTCTTGCCTGGAGAATCCCAGGGACGGGGGAGCCTGGTGGGCTGCTGTCTATGGGGTTGCAGAGAGTCAGACATGACTGAAGTGACTTAGCAGCAGCAGCATAGCTCAATGTAACAAATATTAAAACTAGCTTGAATAGATGGATAATGAAGGCTCCAAGGAAACAGTAGCTTCTCCTTAAGAAGAATGATTAATTTTCTAATCTAGTCTCAGATAGCAATTAAACTCAGGGAGACTCCTTGAGAATGGTTAATAAAATAGTAAAATCTATCTGCTTTTTTGGGGGGGAGATCTTAGTTTCCCAACGAGGATCAAACCTGCATCCCTTGCACTGGAAGCTCAGAGTCTGAACCACTGAACCACTAGGGAAGTCTATTTGCTTTTTTTTTTTAATCCTTAACATAGTACAGGTACTGCTATGAGTTTTACATGCATTATCCTATTTAACCCTTAAAGTATTAGTCGCTCATTTGTGTCCAACTCTTTATGACCCCATTGACTGCAGCCCGCCAGGTTCCTCTGTCCAAAGGATTTTCCAGGCAAGAATACTGGAGTGGGTTGCCTCCAGGGTATCTTCCTGATCCAGGAATTGAATCCGAGTCTCCTGCAAACCCATATCTCCTGCACTGCAGGCAGATTCTTTACCGTCTTAGCCACCAGGGAAGCCCCACTTGACCCTTGCCTATCCCCAATTTTTATTTGCCAGAAGCCACACAGTAAGTGGCAGAGCTCAAGCCCAGGTTGCCTGATAGCAATGCCAGGGAATGTCAAGGACCCTCTCCCAACAATGGGCTGTGTGTGGTCTGTTACCTTATTCACAACCTTCCTCCTGAGGAACCTCTGCAGCAGCCCCTGCATGGGCTCGCCGTCCCAGCGCAGCTGCACCCAGCGGAAATGCTGCTGCACCAGCAAGTCGGAGCCCTGGAGACAGGCCTTGGCGATGGTTCCCATCAGAAAGCAATTCTCATGAAAGTAGTAGCATTCAGACATTCCGTTTCCTAAAACAAACCAAAGCAGCAGTCCAACGTCAGGAAACCATAGTCGGGAACAAGTTCGAAGAAGTAAAGGAAAGACGGCCATGAAGCGTAACGTGTGCTCCAGGGGACAGAGAGATTAGAAAGCTCTTACAGCAGCTGGCTTCTTGGGGTGGTATGTCCACTATCTTTACCTTTTTGGAAGGTATAGGGGCTTTCAGTGCTGTGATTTTCCAGAGGTCCCAAAAAGTCCCCCAGTAACTCAGACAATGAAGATTTTTCCAGGTTCTCTAAGATGATAATGATTTTCTTGTTAGTAGGAGATTGTTTCACTGGGATCAGACACGCTGTGGTCAAAACAGAAATTTAATGATTAAAATGTATCAATGATTAAACAGTAAAATGACAGAAATGTACAAATTGGCAAAAGTTTCAGTTCAGTTCAGTTCAGTCGCTCAGTCGTGTCCGACTCTCTGCGATCCCACAAATCACAGCACGCCAGGCCTCCCTGTCTATCACCAACTCCCGGAGTTTACTCAAACTCATGTCCACAGAGTCAGTGATGCCATCCAGCCATCTCATTCTCTGTCGTCCCCTTCTCCTCCCACCCCCAACCTTTCCCAGCATCAAAGTCTTTTCCAGTGAGTCAACTCGTCGCATGAGGTGGCCAAAGTATTGCAGTTTCCGCTTTAGCATCAGTCCTTCCAATGAACACCCAGGATTGATCTCCTTTGGAATGGACTGGTTGGATCTCCTAGATGTGACACAGTGCTCTGACATGTCTGGGAAAGTACAAGGACTCTGGCAAACAGTTTGGAATGACTGAATACAGCTGAAGATACCCCCCCCCCACACACACACACACAAGGATCCAACACTAACTAGTTCCATAACAGATCCCAGATGGAATCAACCCAAATGTCCACCAACAACAGAATAGAAAGGATGTTCGTACAATGGATTAGAAAATGAATATATTGTAGCTACAAGCAGCCACATGGAAGACTGTCACAAATGATATCAGTTCAGTTCAGTCGCTCAGTCGTGTCCGACTCTTTGCGACCCCATGAATCGCAGCATGCCAGGCCTCCCTGTCCATCACCAACTCCCGGAGTTCACTCAAACTCATGTCCATCGAGTCGGTGATGCCATCCAGCCATCTCATTCTCTGTCGTCCCCTTCTCCTCCTGCCCCCAATCCCTCCCACCATCAGTCTTTTCCAGTGAGTCAACTCTTCACATGAGGTGGCCAAAGTATTGGAGTTTCAGCTTCAGCATCAGTCTTTCCAATGAACACCCAGGACTGATCTCAAGAAACAAATCACGCAAAGATACAAACAGTATGACACCATCATTTAGAGTTCAAACCAGCAACATGAAACATATACTTTAGGAATTCATAGACAGTAAAACAGTTTTTAAAAAGCAAAGAAATGATTATAAAAGTGAGACTAGTGGCTGCCTCCAGAAGGAAGGGTTTGTGAACAAGGCTGGGGCGTGTGGGCCCATTCTGGAAGCTAGGGATGCTCTATTCTTGACCTGGTCAGTGGTTAAATTATCATTTTAAATTATTCACTGATCTATAAAAATAGGTAGTATATATTTTATAGATGGATATTTCAGAATACAAAGGGTCAAAATTCTTCAATGAGGATTGAATCCTTTGTATTAATTTTAATAAATTAATCCTTTAAATTACACATATGTAAAATGCTCATAAAATTATGGAGACAGGACCTCAGAAACAAGCAGATCCCTTCTTTCATTTCATAGATCTCAGAGATGTTAAGGAGATTTGACCAAGGCTTCAGAAACAGTGATAAAGAAGGACCACAATCTGGGTCTTGTGATTCTTATTTTAGGGGTCCTCACACTAAAGACAGGGGGCCTGAATTGCATAAATGGAAAATTATTATTATATGTATTAGACAAACTGGTAGATAAAACATAACTGAAAGATTGCCTGGGCACCTGCTAAGCACTCAAATGTTGTTAATATGGTAATTGAAATACATCTATAATACTTGCTAGATAGCAATGAATAAAAAATTTATATCACCTTTTAATATTTTAGAAGATTCTAAGATGCCCTAGTCTTAGCTAAATTAACCTTGAGAAAAGATCAATTTAGAATACTCAGCAGTGATTTTGACAAGTAATTCCACTTTTCACAAACACTTATGATAGTACATCATACCCATTCCGCCTCCATGTTTCTATAGACACAAATTCATTGTCACTTTCAAGAGAACTCCTTTAACACTGTAAATTAATCTCTTCTGAGACTGAAATAACTTTTCTGGATGCCACAAAGCTTTAAAAACTAAAAGACCAGAAACAAAACCAGCTGCCTCTCCATCGAGTTGTTTCTGTGGGGGTGGGCACACTAGCATTTGGCATGTGCCACATCCCCTTCAACACAGCTATTCAGTAAAGAGTGCTAACACATTTTGTGCTTCTCAGGGTCAAATGTTATTTCAGAACTACATTTATTATGGAAGTATGATGGCTTTACAAGCTCAGCTGGTAAAGAATCCGCCTGCAATGCAGGAGACCCCAGTTTGATTCCTGGGTCAGGAAGATCCCCTGGAGGAAGGCATGGCAGCCCACTCCAGCATTCTTGCATAGGGGCATTCCATGAACAGAGAGGCCTGGCAGGCTATAGTCCATGGGGTCGCAAAGAATCAGCTATGACTGAGTGACTAAACACACATGATAAACCTATAGTTTTTTTAAAAATAATAATGATAAGCTAACAAATCTTTTATACCCAGTGATTAAAAAAAAAGGTTGAATGGTTTATGTATCTGCTTTTTGGTAACTAAGGACTGAAGGTCTCCAGTTTTTCCTTGATCTAGGTAAGCGTACAGCTAGTTCTAGTGGCCTTGAAGCTGCTACATCCAGCTAGAATGTGTCTGCAGGAACATGTAATTTGTTATTTAGTTGCTGAATCATGCCCAGCTCTTTTGTGACCCTGTGGACTGTAGCCCATCAGGCTCCTCTGTCCATGGGGTTCTCCAGGCAAGAATACTGGAGTGGGCTGCCATGCCCTCCTCCAGGGGATCTTCCCGACACAGGGATCAAACCCACATTTCCTGCACTGGCAGGCGGATTCTTTACCACTGAGTCACCAGGGAAGTGTTTGGCTAGTTCTAGTAGCCTTAAAGCTGTGCATCCAGGTAGAATGTACCTACAGGAACATGTAATTACATCTTAACATGTCTTCCACTGCCCCCTTGCTCTGTGTAATGTGCTAAGCACTATGGCATGCTGCTGCTGCTGCTGCTAAGTCACTGTGTCCGATTCTGTGTGACCCCATCAAAGGCAGCCCACCAGGCTCCCCCATCTCTGGGATTCTCCAGGCAAGAACACCGGAGTGGGTTGCCATTTCCTTCTCCAATGCATGAAAGTGAAAAGTGAAAGTGAAGTCGCTAGAGGTGACTGATTCGAACTAGGGGAATGCGGCATTTTAAACGACCCATTATGAAGAATGGCATCTTGACAGATCGCAAGAAGGCTTTCTAGGTCTAAGAAATGGCACAGGCGGAAGAATGGACTCCAGACAGGGCTCAGTCCTTGAAGGGACTGGAACCTCAAACTAAGGTTAAGTAGTTTCAAGAGTGGCAAGAAGGCGAGCTCAAAGCTCCAGTCAAGATGGGCTGGGAGCTCAGGGGCAAAGCCACATCAGTGGTATGGAATCCAGGAACCCCATCTGCAGGCAGCAGGGTGGCAGGCAGTGTCCTCACTCTGAGCCACACTCTACAGTTACCTGGGATCCACCGCCAGAGGCCGTGATGCAGTCGGTCAGTGCTGGGCCTGGGGCACTGGCGTTTTATGTGCAGCCTGCATGAAACTGGTTTATATGAAGTCTCAGAACCCAGCCAAAAATGAAAAGTGGGAGGCCCGGGAGGTCATGCTGAAACGGAGAAACTACCAGCTCTGGGAATCAGTGGGTCTTTAAGAGTGGGGAGAAACACGATTTGGCTCCTCCTCTGAGATCTTGCTCTGGTGAGTAGAACTGATGGGAGAGTAAAGGAACAAGAGAACACATCTACAGGCTCCTACTGCTGGGTGAGGACAGCGGGCAACGGGGCCTCCTCCAGGGCCAAGGCTCAGAACAAAATCTCATTCTGAGATGACTCAGCAAAGCTCTGTGGAAAAGACCCTGATGCTGGGAAAGACTGAGGGCAGGAGGAGAAGGGGGTGACAGGATAAGATGGTTGGATGGCAGCACCGATTCAATGGACATGAGTTTGAGCAAACTCTGGGAGATAGCGAAGGAGAGGGAAGCCTGGCATCCTGCAGTTAAGGGGTTGCCAAGAGCTGGACATGACAGTGACTGAACAGTAACAAAGCTCAGTAGTTGACTGTCTTGAGAGAGGGGCAGAGAGGGAGTATCAGAGCCAACTCAGAAGTTCTCACTGGAGGAGCAGCCGTGCAGTGAATGATGGCAGAGAGCACATGAGCGGGAGCACACTTGAGGCAGGACAGGTGGTGATGGGCTGTCTCAAGCCTGAGTGTCTGATGAGTGAGGCATCTCTCCTGAGATGTCCAGCAAGGGCTGGACCAGAAGGAGGGAGGCGGCAAGGAGTCAGGCTGGAGATAAATGAGTTTATAGGATTGTAGGAGATCTCCTGGAAAAAGATGCCAACTCATTCTCCAGGGTCCATAAGCAAGGATTGTATTTATAGTGACTCAATTAACCCCACATTTAATGCACAGCTTGTGCCCTAGACAAAAGGTACATGGGGTGCTGTTCGTAACAGTTGGGTTAGGTTTCCACCTCAATTTTGTTGATATCAGTCTCCCCTAAAGTATCAATCCAGGTCAAATAGACTGGGTTGTTTTTTGGTGAAAAGCTTTGTCTTCAACACTCCAGGCTGCGTATGTTCAATTTTTCCCAGTAACATCTACTTCCCCCTCTGATCACTTAAGTTCAACATCCTAAAATAACATTCTTACCCCCAGCTAAATCTACGTAGTTTAAACCTTTTTTTTTCTTTTTTTTTAGAAAATAAGGTTAAAAACTAGGAATAAGTTCAGAACACCTTATGAATCAGCACATTCCTCATACGGCAGTCATGTTATTCAATCAATTTACTTTCTTGGTTAAAAAAAAAGAGAGACTAGGGGATAGATATTTTCTGTCCCATTATTATTCTAAAAGCTTAAGTACAATAGCCTTGAAGCTCCTTTTCCCTAACCCAGATCTCTGCCTTCTTTACTCTGTCCTTTTCCATCACCCTTTCTTTCACCACAAAAGAAAATTCCCTGCTGGGGGCCTTCTGCACTACAGACAGTGTCACCACACTATCCATAGATCCTTCCCTCTGGCTCACTTGTGATTCCCTGGTACTGCCTCAGAAGTTTCTGGTGTCCCCATCTACTCAAAATGTACCTTCTCCATGATCTCTTCATTGGCCACCTGTCAAGAGCAGTGGGTCCTACTGCCGTGAAAATGATGGTGACAATTGATGGAGTTTTAGAAGCTGAGGATGGACAGCAGCGAGGCAAAGATCCGAAGCCAGACTGTGTTCCTGACATGACAGGCAGAGACCTTCAGTGTCTATTCTGGGGACACTAGAGTATAACAGCAGGAAATTGTCATGAACAGCTTTATATTTTAGGGTGAGCCCTCTGGAAGCCTGCAGAGGGCTTCTGAAAGGAGTGAGAGCAGAAGAACAAGAAGGGTTAGTGCTACAGTCCCTGGAACAAGAGATGAAAGGCGGCAGGGGGACTGGAGAGCAGGAGGTGGAGATGAGATATAGGAAGCAGATTCAAAAGGAGCGAGGACTGACTCGACATGGGGAAGAAGGCAAAGGAGGAACCTACAACATGCTCTGCTTGCTAACCTGGGTAACTTCATTCAAGGTCTTGGCAGGTAAAAGTCTTGGGTTTGTGTCTTATTTGCGCTATTAAAAAAAAGAAAGAGGATATTTGATACTTGTAAATTATTAAGCCAAATACAGAATAAAAATCCTTTAATACTTGGAGATGCTATACTATTTCCTACATAAGAGAGTAGACTTTTTGGACTCAGCCTATCATTTGAAAACCTTTTTGAAATCCAATTCATTCTGTTTTCATGCCCTGTCATCAAGTACTGCCTCAACAACTCCTACACTCTCTTTTTTCTTTCTAGCTCCACTGTAAGCAAGTTCTTCTACTTGCTGACAACTAAGTATGATTAACATTCCATTTTTCTTTGCCTATTTCTTATATCAGGAGATTCAGCCATTCACTCAACAAGTAATTATTGGCAATCAGTGTACAAAGTGAAACAGAAGAAAAAGCTACATTACTAGCCTTCAAGGAGCTCATACTGTGTGTGTGGCTGAACATAAAAGCCCAAAGAAGCCTTACTGCCTTGAACTATAGTTGGGTGGCACACAGAGGTAAACAAAGCTTTCTGCGTTTCATCAGAGGTAGCTGTCATATCTGGAGAGATCAGACAAGCCTTTATTTGGGGTGTCCTCAGAGTATTTAAAACAGGGACTGCCATGTCTTATTTTAACTAGTCACGTACAACACAGTACTTTACCGGGTACCTGCCATGCGATAGTCATGGTATGTGTGTGTGTAGGGGGCAGGGGAAACGAAAGTTTGTGTGTTTATTCTAGATGAAATTTCAGAGTAATTCTAGATGAAAGCTGCAGAACAAACAAAGGTGTGGAGGGTAGAAAAGCAAAGGACATGTGAGGAAGAAATACTATATTCTGCTGGAGCTTAGATATTTATTTTTTAAAAGAGTTAGATATCCCAAAGAAGATGTACGAATGGCCAACAGATACATGAAAAAAGGCTCAGCATCACTAGCCATCTGGGAAATGCACCAATCCACATCAATCAAAAGCACAATGAGATATCGCTTAACAACTGTTAGAAAGGCTATCACTAAGCAGTTAACAAATGGTAATGATATATAGAAAAGGGAACCCTTGGGGAATGTTGGTGGGGATATAAATTGGTGCAGCCACTATGGAAAACAGTATGGAGGGTCCTCAAAAAACTAAAAAACAGAAGTAGCATATGATCCAGCATTATCACTTCTGGGCATATCTCCCAAGGGAGTGAAATCAGGATCTTGAAGCGATATCTGCACACCTGTGTCCATCACAGCATTATTCACAAGAGACAACATATGGAAAACAATCTAACCATCCATCAAGAGCTGAATGAATAACAAAAATGTGGCATACATATACACTAGGATATGATTCAGCCACGAGAAAGAAAGAAATTCTGCTGTCTACGACAACATGGATGGACCTTGAGGGCATTATGTTAGGGGAGGTAAATCAGACAGAGTAAAACTAATACTGCATGATATTACTTGTATGTGGAATCTAAAAATGCCAAACAGATGAAACAGAGTAGAATGGAGGTTGTCAAAGTCTGGAGGGTGAGGGAAATGAGATACCAGTCAAAGGATACAAACTTTCAGTTATAAGATGAATAAGTTTGGGGGGTTAATACTGTATTTATTACATACTTGAAAGCTGCTGAGAGAGTAAACAGTAAATGTTCTCACTGCAAGAAAGAAATGGAAATTATATGAGGTGATGGCAATTCTAGCTAATGATACATTGGTAATCATTTCATAATATATGGGTATCAAATAAACACACTGTACACCTTACACGTACTGTTAAATCTCAAAAAATTAAAAAAGGTCAAATAAACAAATTAAGTCGAATAATGTCCTAGAATGGAAGCCTGAGTGGCACTGACTTCGTTCAGTGGGTGATGGAAGAATAGGCAGGAATCACAAAGAGCTTCTAATCAGGGGTCTGGTGGTCTGTGAAGGATGTTCAGGGAGGAGAAAAGGTAGGCAGAGCAGCCACAGGCAAGTAGACAAGACAGAGTAAAAGGAGGCAAGAAGTCGGATGGTACCGACGGGGATGGAGGCACACTGGGGCCCACTTGGCAGGACATGACCGTGGACTGGCTGTGGGACAGGAGTGAGTGCTCCGTGAATCAGAGGGCCTGGGGGATTCTAGATGGTCTTCACATAGCTTTAAAAATTAAGATAGTTGAAAATACTGAAGAACAAAGTCCCAAATTTTCACATAAAAACTTGGATTTTTGCTTCTTCCTGCAAGTCACAAAACCCATGAAATTGCATCTCCACTCAGCCGCTTAGAGCTGAGAGCTGCTGTTCTCATGGAAACAGAGACAGGCTTCCTCCCTCCTGCCCCCAGCAGCCTGCTCCACCCCGTTATGTAGCTTTACGGCACTTGTGGGCATTTAGGTTTTCAGGTCTGCCAATGCGACCCGAGTTCCAGGTGTGGGGGCCAAGAGACTCACCAAATTGGGAAATTAAAAAGAAGAGTTATTTTTAGGAAGGTGCTCCTCAAAGATTTAGAAATGCTGAGCTGGTCATCTTAGCATCCTTCTTGACCTAACTCACTGTTTTCAGCTTTTCCTTTTTTTTTTTATCTAAGCTTAGAGCGGAGTTCAATGTAATTGCTGTCTACCCTGATAGGACGAGACACACAGTTTTAACTTCTTACTCTGATATGAAGAAAGACTGAATATTGAAAAAGTGTAGGGGGTTTTTGCTATAAAACTAAGGGGGGGGAATGGGGGGCACAGATGAGTTTTTGAGGAGCAGCAGCAGGCAGTGATTCAGGTCAGGTTCAGGATTCTGACTGCTTGGTTTAAGTCTGCACTGCTGTGTCCTCACTGTGACCTCCATGGGCCAGCACTTAACCTCTTGTCTCAAGTGTTTATAAACCAGGGAGGTTAGAATAGGGCTTAAGTGTGTTAGTCACTAAGTTGTGTTTGACCCTATGTGACCCCATGGACTGTAGCCTGCCAGGCTCCTCTATCCATGGGATGCTCCAGGCAAGAATACTGGAGTGGGTTGCATTCCCTTCTCCAGGGGATCTTCCTGACCCAGGGATTGAACCTGGGTCTCCTACCTTGCAGGCAGATTCTTTACTGTCTGAGCCACCAGGGAAGCCCCAAATAGGGCTTACCAGAGACAAAGCTTAATAAACGTTAGCTTTTATTAGTATTGTCAGAGAAAACAGTTTTCTGTCACTTACTCTACTTTCTGGTAAAGAGTCGCCTGAGTACTACATACAGCAGCATTCAGATTCTGGTGGAGTTTTCCTATCCCCAAAATGTGCTCCTATGTTTGAGGACTCTTCAGTCTGTCTCTAAATTGCCTCTTAATTGTGTTTCTTGGCTTGGGAACTCCTGGTAATTTCCATCTTCCTCAGCCTGGTCACCAGCTATAAGGTATCTTCCTTGATCACAGGTCCAAAGATGAGACTCACCCCTTCCCCTAAAGAAGAGACCTGAATTTGCACTTTACTGCATCCTAACTCAGCGCACAACCGCCTCTCTCCTTCACCCCACCCCCAGGTTCCCTGAGGTTTTGAGCCCATAGAGACCAGAGGCTGCTCCATTTCAGGTTTGTTTCACTAGTCATTTATACTCCACACTCTGCCTGTGCTGAAGCTGGGGCTGTTAAGCTCTGGAGCCTAAGATGGGGAATCCATGAAAATGCTGTATTAATTAATATGTTTAATCATGGTTCTGCCACTGTGTAGTTGTGGCAAGTTATTGAAGCTCTTCATGCCTGTTTCCTTACCTTTGAAATGGGGATTATAATACCATCTCAAGGGGCTTCCCTGGTGGTCCAGTGGTTGAGAGTCCAGCTGCCAGTGCAGGAGACATGGGTTTGCTCTCTGGCCAGGAAAGATCCCACATCCCAGGAGGCAACTAAGCCTGGGCACCGTAGAGGCTGAGCGCTACAAGAGAAGCCCCGCAAGGAGAAGCCCTCAACCGCAAACATTTACAGGCTGTGCCCAGCAATGAAGACACAGCCACAAAAAAATAAGTACTCTATAATGGCCTATATGGGAGAAAGAACTAAAAAAAGAAAAGGGTGGATCTGTGCATACGTATAACAGATTCACTTCGCTATACACCTGAAACTAACTCAACATTGTAAATCAACTATAACACCAGTAAAAAAAAAAAATTTTTAATGGTGGTGCCCATTCTACACTTCAGACAAATTAAACTAGAATCTCTCAGAGTAGGGGAAAAAACCCAACTTGCATAGGGTTGTTGCAGAGACCAAGTATGCTCAGTCACTTAGTCATGTCTGTCTCTTTGCAACCCTTTGGACTGTAGCCCGTCAGGCTCTTCTGTCCATGGAATTTTCCAGGCAAGAATACTGGAGCAGGTTGTCATTTCCTACTCCAGGGGATCTTCCAGACCCAGGAATCGAACCCATGTCACATTGCAGGAGGAATCTTTACCTGCTGAGCCACCGGGGAAGTCCAAATGAGTTAATTAATGCATGGCTTGTGTTTAGCAAAGTGCTGGTCAAAGGCATACTAAGAATGAAGCGGAGAAAGCAGTGCACACCAGGTGCAACAATAAGGGGTGCTTTGTTGTACAGAATTTATGAATAATAAAATTCACTAAAAAATTGATCGCTTATTCAGTCAGTTAGTTCAGTTCAGTCGCTCAGTCATGTCCGACTCTTTGCGACCCCATGAATCACAGCACGCCAGGCTTCCCTGTCCATCACCAACTCCTGGAGTTCATTCAAACTCATGTCCATCGAGTCAGTGATGCCATCCAGCCATCTCATTCTCTGTTGTCCCCTTCTCCTCCTGCCCCCAATCCCTCCCAGCATCAGAGTCTTTTCCAGTGAGTCAACTTGTCACATGAGGTGGCCAAAGTATTGGAGATTCAGCTTTAGCATCAGTCCTTCCAATGAACACCCAGGATCGATCTCCTCTAGAATGGACTGGTTGGATCTCCTTGCAGTCCAAGGGACTCTCAAGAGTCTTCTCCAACACCACAGTTCAAAAGCATCAATTCTTCAGGATCAGCTTTCTTCACAGTCCAACTCTCACATCCATACACGACCACGGGAAAAACCATAGCCTTGACTAGACGGACCTTGGTTGGCAAAGTGATGTCTCTGCTTTTTAATATGCTATCTAGGCTGGTCATAACTTTCCTTCCAAGGAGTAAGCGTCTTTTAATTTCATGGCTGCAATCAGCATCTGCAGTGATTTTGGAGCCCAAAAAAATAAAGTCTGACACTGTTTCCACGTTTCCCCATCTATTTCCCATGAAGAGATGGGACCAGATGCCATGATCTTTGTTTTCTGAATGTTGAGCTTCAAGCCAACCTTTTCACTCTCCACTTTCACTTTCATCAAGAGGCTTTGGAGTTCCTCTTCACTTTCTGCCATAAGGGTGGTGTCACCTGCATATCTGAGGTTATTGATATTTCTCCTGGCAATCTTGATTCCAGCTTGTGCTTCTTTCAGCCCAGCGTTCCTCATGATGTACTCTGCATATAAGTTAAATAAGCAGGGTGACAATATACAGCCTTGGCGTAATCTTTTTCCTATTTGGAACCAGTCTGTTGTTCCATGTCCAAGTCTAACTATTGCTTCCTGACCTGCATACATGTTTCTCAAGAGGCAGGTCAGGTGGTCTGGTATTCCCATCTCTTTCAGAATTTTCCACAGTGTATTGTGATCCACACAGTCAAAGATTTTGGCATAGTCAATGAAGCAGAAATAGATGTTTTTCTGGAACTCTCTTGCTTTCTCCATGATCGCTTATTACCGCTGTGCAATTAATTCAAAACTATACCAATGATACAACAGTTTCACTAAGGTGGACTGTTCCCACCTCCTACCCCCTCCTTTGGTATCCTCTAGTGCCAGTTATATATTACACTTCAAACAGATAATTTATAAATAGAATGCCAAATGTAGAACAGAGGCAATGACACGTACATAACAAGTGTCACCAGGGTTCCCAGTTTTCATCCCATAGCTATGGCATAATTCAACATTCTACTTAAATTTATCCCCAAGTACAACATTTTTTCCTTGCAATGGCTTAATTGGCAAAACATGCCTTTTGGTTATCACAATTCAGTTTGCTGAGATGGTCTTACCGCTACTGATGAACAGATCTACTAGCTGTTCCTTGGAGAAATCAGCATCCACTTCGGCTCTCACTATTTCACAGGGGAATCCTGCAGCCATTTGTCTGTGCTGTGATAAGAAAAGAGTATGGTTAGTTCTGAACTCTTTCGCATTTTCAAAGAAAAGGAGAGGGTATGTGGTTAACCCATACCTTCAGGCAGAGTGCAAGCTGATGGGCGATGTAGTCTTGCAAGCTCCCTTCTGGGCCATGGAAAATGACATTATGATATTGCTCAACCTATTAATAAACCAAGAGAAGATCTTAGGTAAAAATGCTAAGAAAAAAAGTGATACACGGTGTAGAATGTCCTTTCTGATTGTTTTCTGCCTTTCAAAAGATTAAAAGTATTTTTCTAGGGATTGGCTTCATTCACTGGGCATATGGTCTTTCATTTTAATGTGAACACTGACAAACATAGTATTTTATATTTTACATAGTATTTACACATGTTTATAGCAAGAGAGGGCCTTTTTTGAAAAAGTGTACTCCTTTCTTTCCTCCATTTTCTACACTGAGGTTTAGTATACTACTGGGAACACAGTTCCTAGTGTATTTTGTCCCTTATAGATATTCTGTAATTTTTAAAAAATTATTATCCTTTACAGATGCTCTTTAGTTCAAATTTTACCAATGCTTATCTTACTTTTCAGAGGTTAAAATAGCAGTGAATATTTTTCAGGAAATTTTGGACAACACAAAGAAAAATAAAGAAGCAGAATAGAAATCACCAAAGCAACCACTATAATATGGTTCATGTTTCCTTCCAGTTTTCTTCTCTGCACAGTTGATATGCATGTATTTGGTTTTTAAGCATACAGGAGTGCCATCTTTTTACAACTACTGTATATCAGAGAATACCTTAGTGTTGACTTTTTACATAAAGGACATCTTCATGAGGATAAAATACTTGGATCAACTCTCTATATGATCCCACCCTTCGAAGCACTGAATTCCAGAAATCTAGGTAGAGTCTGGCTGATCACTTTTCCTTTTTTTAAAAAAAAAGCCTTCCTTCCTGGAAGCCTGTAGTGATTTTTAAAACTCTTTATCCTCATGTATAAAAATATCTTATCTAAGAACAGGTGGAGATGTAGTGGGTGCTAAGATGGAAAGTCAAGGAATGATGTTTTATGCAGGACAAGGGCAATGATGTTTGGAGTGAAATTGGGGTGGAGATCAGCCTCCCACACCCCCATGATCCAGCGCTGTGCTCCCATGCTGGGGAGGTTTCTTCCTAAAAAGGTTTGGCAGAAAAGGACCCACACAGGTGAAGCCCCAACCTTACCAGTACCGTTGACGAAGTTCATACGAGGATTGAGCCACCCAGACTTAGAAAAGTGTTAAGACACGACAGGGCCTCTTCTCTCAATGGGACGATGTAAGGACAGGGATGTGTACCTTTGTGCTGCTGTTGCTCTACTGTGCTCTGACCAGTTTGTCCTTTTATATAACAGGGAAGGTCACATCCTAGAGGGTGACCAGAGTGGACTTTTGTGAAGACAGTGACCATGCCTCTGGCTTCTTACAGGAAAAGGCAGATTCTGAGACATGAAAGGAAGGTTTGAGGGAAAGACCTTAGCATGGAAGGAAAAGGGAACTCCTTCCTCACCGGGGGCCTTTAAGACCTGAGTTTTGGCCTCCCAGGAGACCCTGACATGTTTAGAGGAACTCCTAGGAAGGGAAGGGAAACCAGGCTTCACCACTAGGTGTCAGACAATGGGCTAAGGAAGGAAGTGATCCCCAGTGATGTTGCACTGGGGACTGAGTTTTAGGCTCTGAGAGACAATTTACCTGGTAGCCACCAGTGATTTAATCTTATTTTAAATATTATTCCACCACTGCTAAGCCTTCAATAGAAAAGGGACGAGTTGGATTCACAGTGGGGGTAGGGCGGCAACAGAGAGACTAGCGTGTCTGGAAGAAAAATGACAGTGGCTGCAGCTGCCTGATAAACATCAGGATCCTAAAATGAGAGATTGAGCTCAGCAGAGACTGGCCTGGGCTGTTTTCTGTGGAACTGGGAATCTGAAAACCAAGCAGTGGTAAAAGTGCCAGCCAGGACCAAGACTTGGACAGGGCCGCCCTCAGAGACACAGGAGAGATAATATCCTCGAAAGTTCAGTTGAGGTTCTGCTTCTAGGTAGTGAGGCTATGGTGCCACAAGACTTCAGGGGTAAGCTTTTATTAAAGAAGAATTATTATAGCATAGTCTGTCCTCATTTGTACCTATGTGATACGGAAGCTTGGGGATACATAGATTGTTCTTGTCATTAAAAAATGTTGCCCGTTGCCCAGATTTATCTAGTTACGGTCTCTTTCTCCCAATTTTAAATGAAATAGGGTAAATCCTTTGGACATGTGCAAACTTTTTTCAGCTTGGAAAGTTTTCCCTCCATTATGCTTTTGTTAATTTCTCCTCTTCTAGTTCTAAGGCACACCTTGTAAAGCTTAAGTTCCCTTGCTGTGCTCTGTGAGGACACCTGTTCCTTCATCATTAACCTAACTCTGTCCTTCTCTTCTACACTCACAGCCCTGAGTGGAACTTTCACTTACCACCTCTGTTCTGCTCTTTATGATCTAAAGTACAACTTCAATGAGGCCATTGCATTTTTTGGTTGTTCTTTGATGAGCTCCTTGGCTCATCCATCTGCTTTCCAAACCTTTTCATCTTATCCTGCCCTTTACCGTGGCTTTCTTGCCCTGCTTTCACAATCTATCTCCTTGCATCCTCTAGAGAATGAACATCATCTTCCAAAGTTCTTTGTTCTTTTTTTTAAAGTTATTTTTAAGCTGTGTTCTTCTGAGTTTTCAGGAAGGTTTTGTTCTTTTCCGCAGTATTCTTCCACAGTATAATGCTAAGTTGTCACGGGGTATTTATCTACTGTGAAGCAACAGGAAGAATTCTGCAGTAAAGCAGGATGTGTGGACCATTACTGATTTCACTCACTGTCCACTGATTTTCCATCAGGTCACTAGATGGATGTCAGGCTGGTGTCTGTAATTTCCAGTTAAACTCCAGGATCCAGCACTGGCTGCAGTGGACTAAAGTCCTGCTGTTTCCCTTGGCAGACAAGTACATGAGCTGAACTGCAGACCTGGGAAGCAGGATGCTCCTGTACCAGCCCATCGAGAGTGCAGATAGAATATACTTCCCGATGCAGCACAGTCTCACCAAAGCCCATGATCTCTGCTCAGGTATTTCTAGGCTCCAACCTCTGAGCAGCTGTGGAAGGACCTGTGCTGACAGGGGGTGGAGGAAAGTATCATGGTGCTGCCACAAGCAGAAGACTAAAGGATGTATGCTCAATTTTCTAACTGCTAGTAAATCTTGCTTTTTTTTGAATCATTAGTAAAGATGGATAAGAGAAAGATAACAATATTTTCCTATCTCATCTCAGGTAGGCCTCAAATAAATAAATCTGACAATCTCTTGCTCTTCAAATTAGAGAAAAAATTTTCTAGATTCTTGCCCAAGGAAGACCTCAGTTCTATTTTTCTCAGTTACTATGAAGCTTTATCCCTTTTTAAAAAGTACTTCAGTGGGAAATTGTGTGTTAGGTGCTGCCTGCCAGGTGCAATTTTAAAGCAGAAATCTTGAGCTCTCCAAATTAATCCCAAATTGCCATGAATTACTGGGTAGAAATTTTCTCACCAAGAATGGATAGTTTCACACTAGTGAAACAGGTACAGATTTTCAAGGTTTACTGAATAGTCTGTGCTGTGTGCTGTGCTTAGTCGCTCAGTCGTGTCTGACTCTTTGTGACCCCATGGACTGTAACTCGCCAGGCTCCTCTGTCCATGGGCATTCTTCTGGCAAGAATACTGGAGTGGGTTGTCATGTCCTCCTCCAGGGGGTCCTCCCAACCCAGGATCGAACCCACGTCTCCCGCATTGCAGGAAGATTCTTTACCAGCTGAGCCACCAGGGAAGCCCAAGAATACTGGAGTGGGTAGCCTATCTCTTCTCCAACGGATGTTCTCGACCCAGGAATCTAACCAGGGCTCCTGCATTGTAGGCGAATTCTTTACTAGCTAAACTACCAAGGAAATCCACTGAGATTTTCAACTACCACTGCTATTTAATCTTGTCTCACCTTTGAAAACAAGTTTAGCCATCCTGCCAAACTGCCTACATTTTCTTAAGATTGACTTTGAAATCATGTAACAGCAAGAGACCCAACTTCACAGCTAAGCTGTCTTCAATTCCAGCACCTCATCTTTTCTCAGATTGTTGGTTCTCAGGAAAGACAGAAAAATTTTACTGAAAGGCCATTCACTAGTAGTAAGCATGTCTGTTCACATAGTCTTACATCCTTTCTAGAATATAAATAAGTAAATTCAGTAAGTAAATCAAGGTAAAGACTTCTAGATCATTCAGACTTTCTAACGCAACCATCCTATTAGTAGGCTTCCACTTATTTCAGGTATTATCCATTTTTTTGTGAATGATATTTTGTTCAAGCTCATCAAATCATACAGTTGTGTTGGTTACCATTTAAGAGCTGAACAAAAAAAAATTGATTATGGAAGCCTCTTGCTATATTTAAACTGGAGAAAACATGCAAAGCTATCCCAAGGAAACATATTTATCTGTTTTAGAGTTACCATCTTATTTCTCTAAATAGCAAGGCCTGATGTTTAAAGAATATACATGCTCCATGGTTCCAGCAGAGGGCAGCTCTAAGGATAGACAGATAGGTAGACAGGAAGGCAAACAGACTGGGGGAGGCGGGGTAGTAAATCTTTTAACTGTGTTGAAAGGAGATCTGCTTTTTGAAACCCCAAATCAAACTCAACTTCTAAAAGGTGAATTGTAGTCCCCAGATTTATCTTCTAAGTGGATGCTTACAGTGTGGCCTTTCTGCTTATTAGTAAAGGGACACAGGGCCTGTTATCACAATTGGTACCAATCCCTTTTATTCTTGTGTCTTCAGAGCCTATTCAGGAAGCTCTCATCACATGTCAATTAGTGCTTTGTGAGGCAAATGAATTCTGGATAAATGGAGACAGTGACCTCCACAAAGGCCCATCTATCCCTTTATCTTTTTTTCCCTCCACAGTGTTTTTCTGCAGAATGGAGTTTATCAGAGGAGCTGTAGTCCTGTTATAGTCAATGTGGCACCTGCTATGTGTTTTCAGACTTGTGGCATTTTAAAGCATCAAACTCAACGTTTGGTCAGTTTCACTTGCCTGAGGAAAAGCTTCTACTACATGAGACAGTTTTTAGGCCAAGCTGTGCTGAGACGCTGAACTCAAGAATGAAAAATAAAACTTCTTTAGAGAGCTAATGAAACTGGGATGGTTATAGGTTAAAGGGTCATGCTTTATAGCTAAGACTTTCATTACAACCTCTCTGAAAACTTAAGTAATTTATATATGACTTCAGAGCCACACAGAATACAGTTACTGTCAACTTACTCATGTAAAATTCCCCCAAACAATACTGGAACATCCAGCATCAGGCAAAACCAAAGTCAGGGGTCTTTCATGCTAGTATTTTTAGGCATTTGCCGAGGTCTCTCTTTATAGAATAGGTATAAAGAATAATGGAATTAAAGAGAAATTACAGTTCACATACAGAGAGACACCAACACTATACGCTTTCAAAAATGAGCTTCAGTTCAGTTCACTTCAGTCACTCAGTTGTGTCCAACTCTTTGTGACCCCACGCCAAGCCTCCCTGTCCATCACCAACTCCCAGAGACTACTCAAACTTATGTCCATTGCGTCGGGGATACCATCCAACCATCTCATCCTCTGTTGTCCCCTTCACCTCCCGCCTTCAATCTTTCCTAGCATCAGGGTCTTTTCCAATGAGTTGGTTCTTTGTACCAGGTGGACAAAGTATTGGGAGTTTCAGCTTCAGCATCAGTCCTTCCAATGAATATTCAGGACTGGTTACCTTTAGGATGGACTGGTTGAATCTCCTTGCTGTCTAAGGGACTATCAAGAGTCTTCTCCAACACCACAGTTCAAAAGCATCAATTCCCCTGCACTCAGCTTTCTTTATAGTCCAACTCTCATATGCATACATGCTAGCTAGCTGCATACCGGCCACTCCCCGCCGGGAGGTAGAGAGGCAGGCTTGTGATAGCCAGAGCTGGAGGCAAGGGGCTGCAACAACCTCAGCCCCAGAGATGACATCTTCCACCAAACTGTGAGCAGGCTCCCAGCTGCTAACCTGTCTTCCTGAGATCCTGGATGCTTGACATCCACCAGGAGGGTGACAACCTGAGATCAGCTCTCCAGAGGAGACATACAGCACACCTGAGTGGTGCTCTTGCGGCACACCCAGGAAACAGGCGGCTGGGACTGGGGAGGTGATTTGCCAAGCACCTGGTTGCCTCAGCTGCTCAGACCTGGGAAGGGCACAAAACACACGCCCAACCCACAGAGACTGAGCCAGAACTGTGTCTGAGTGTCTTCTGTGGAGGTACAGGTCAGCAGTGGCCTGCCGCAGGGGCTCTGGGTACAGCAGACCTGGGTATGGCATAAGCCCTCGTGGAGGAGGTCGCCATTAACCCCATCCCCGAACTCACACAGGACTGGGGAAACAGACTCTTGGAGGGCACAAACACAGCCCTGTGTGCACCAGGACCCAGGAGAAAGGAGCAGTGACCCCACAAGAGACTGACCCAGACTTGCCCATGAGTGTCCAGGAGTCTCCGGCAGAGGCGTGGGTTGGCAGTGGCCTACTTCAGGGTCGGGGGCACCGAGAGCAGCAGTGCATGCATGGGATCTTTTGAAGGAGGTCGCCATTATCTTCATTACCTCCACCATAGTTTGGAGTTAGGTCAAGCAACAGGGAGGGAACACAGCCCCGCCCATCAACAGAAAATTTCATTAAACATTTATTGAACACAGTCCCGCCCATCAGAACAAGACCCAGTTTCTCCCTCAGTCAGTCTCTCCTATCAGGAGCCTTCTATAATCCTCTTATCCTATCCATCAGAGGGTTCAGTTCAGTTCAGTTCAGTCGCTCAGTCGTGTCCAACTTTTGTGACCCCATGAATCACAGCACGCCAGGCCTCCCTGTCCATCACCAACTCCCGGAGTTCACTCAAACTCATGTCCACTGAGTCGGCGATGCCATCCAGCCATCTCATTCTCTGTCATCCCCTTCTCCTCCCGCCCCCAATCCTTCCCAGCATCAGGGTCTTTTCCAGTGAGTCAACTCGTTACATGAGGTGGCCAAAGTATTGGAGTTTCAGCTTTAGCATCAGTCCTTCCAATGAATACCCAGGATCGATCTCCTTTAGAATGGACTGGTTGGATCTCCTTGCAGTCCAAGGGACTCTCAAGAGTCTTCTCCAGCGCCACAGTTCAAAAGCATCAATTCTTCGGCGATCAGCCTTCTTCACAGTCCAACTCTCACATCCATACATGACCATGGGAAAAACCATAGCCTTGACTAGACGGACCTCTGTTGGCAAAGTAATGTCTCTGCTTTTTAATATGCTATCTAGGTTGGTCATAACTTTCCTTCCAAGGAGTAAGCGTCTTTTAATTTCATGGCTGCAGTCAGCATCTGCAGTGATTTTGGAGCCCCAAAAAATAAAGTCTGACACTATTTCCACTGTTTCCCCATCTATTTCCCATGAAGTGATGGGACCAGATGCCATGATCTTTGTTTTCTGAATGTTGAGCTTCAAGCCAACCTTTTTGACAGAATGAAAACCACAATCACAGAAAACTAATCAAACTGATCACATGGACCACAGCCTTGTCTAGCTCAATGAAACTATGAGCCATGCTGTATAGGGCCATCCAAGACGGACAGGTCATGGTGGAGAGTTCTGACAAGACATGGTCCACTGGAGAAGGGAATAGCAAACCACTTCAGTATTCTTGCCTTGAGACCCCCATGAACACTATGAACAAATGAGCTTACGGAAACCATAAAAGCCAAGATCAGACTTGGTTACTAACTTTGAATAAAGACAGCCCATTACACACTAGCACAAAAGTAGTAACTTGGATATATAACTATTTAAAAAGACTATAAGATATAACTCTTAGACATGATTTCCCCCTTGTCACCTGGCCTTTAGCACTCCTGAACTCTTTCCTGCCCCAGATCTTCCACTAGGACCTTACCCAGTATTGTCTCTCCATGCCCTGAAAAAGATCAATCTGAACCAGGTCATCTGCAAAAGGGGCTGATAAGCTTTTATGGGCCATGTTAAGATACATAACCATTATTTACAGCATAATTTCTATGGGAATATAGCAAATTTACTTTGGGAATATATGAAGAGTAAGTAGAACCTCCTAGTGATGATTCTTATAATAAGCATGGCACATACTGAAGTGGACAGTCAATGTAATTCTCAAGCATCGTGTTCATGTGGATTCAGAGTTCTACATTTAAAAACAGGGTGATAAGGGTGATCTCCTCAAGTATTTTTCTAATATAATAGTTATTCACAGTCACTGAATTATTAAATTATGGAGTTATTAATAAGCTAATAAAAGTTGAAAACTGGCTTAGAGAAAAGTTTGAGATAATAAAAAATTCAACTATTATAATAAGTTATTAGTGATTCAAACTTAATTAAGTTAAATGCCTCCTTATTAACTCAAGGATGGAGACTTAAAATGCACTTGTATCATTTAACAATTCAGCGAAAGAACAGTATTTAAAATTAACATCTTTTAAATAAAAAAGTCTGATTTAAAGGTTTCACTCCATTTGGTTTTCTGCATGAGGGCTTTAATACAAGCATTTTATTTACCCCATTTCCACATGTGCTTCCCATATGGATCAGCTTAAAGAATCCACCTGCCAATGCAGGAGAAGTGGGTTCAATCCCTGGGTAAGGAAGATTCCCCTAAAGGAGGAAATGGCAACCCACTCCATTATTCTTGCCTAGAAAAAAATCCCATGGACAGAAAAGCCTGGCAGGGTTCAGTCCATGGGGTCTCAAAGAGTAGAACACAACCCAGTGACCAAGCACGTGCATGCATGCTAAGTTGCTTCAATCATGTCCAACTCTTGGAGACTCCATGGACTGTAGCCCTTCAGGCCCCTCTGTCCATGGGATTCTCTAGGCAAGAATACGGGTTTCTTACATCTACTTTCACTGGCACCCGTGTTCTTTACCACTAGCGCCACCTGGGAAGCCCTAATCACACACACACATACAGTAAAAACTGTTTACCACAACTATTTCTTAACCAATAATTAATAACTAGTATAAACTCTGATAACATATATAAGAATGGAAGACAGCCTAGGTTCAATTCCTTAGGTGCTACCACTTTCTCCCTGAGGATTTTGAGCAAATAGTCTTGGTTTGTTCACCTTTAAAATGAGAGTAACTGGTATAAGTAGCTATCTCATAGAATGATTAAAGGAAACAATCTATATACTTATAACAAAGCTTGGCATATACAGGCATGCTGGTCTGGTTCCAGACCACTGCAAAAAAGTATCTCAAGAAAGCAAGTCACATGACTTTTTCAGTTGCCAGTGAATATAAAATTTATGTTTATGTTTACGCCATACTGCAATCTATTAAATGTTTAAAAAACAATGTTCATACCCTAATCCACTGTGCCACCTGGGAAGCCCAATTAAAAAATACTTTATTGCTAAAAAATGCTAACCATCATCTGGGCCTTCAGCCAGCAATAGTGGTAGTAATATCAAAGATCATTGATCAGAGATCACCATGACAAATATAATAATGAAAAAAATTTGAAATATTGGGAGAATTACCATAAGAAATAGGAAATGAGCAAATGCTGGTGGAAAATGGCACCAATAGACTTGCTCTACACAGGACTGCCAACAAACCTTCAATTTGTTGTAAAAAAAATAATTAAAATAAAGCAGTATCTAAAAAGTGCAATAAAACCGGGGGAGCCTGGTGGGCTGCCGTCTATGGGGTCACACAGAGTCGGACACGACTGAAGTGACTTAGCAGCAGCAGCAGCAGCATGCCTAAATAAATACTCAAAACTCAGGTATTATTAGGTTTCCATGTCTGCTGTATAGACTGTCAACACTTCAGTTATTGCGGTGTATGTCACTCTAGCTCAAATCCTACCAGTGGCTTCCTATCATAACTGGAATAAAATTCAAAGTCCCTGCATGATCTGGCTTCTGGTCATCACTCAAACCTCACTGCCAGCCTAGACACATCTGTACCGGCTGTTCTTTCTGCTCCAGATACCCTCCGCAAGGCTTCTACCTTCACTTCGTCTAGTTTTCTGTCTATGCATCACAATGGAAACATCTCTCCTAATAACTCCATTCAAAAGCTCTTTCTGCCACCCCTTTCAATAGCTCTTTATCTCCTTATCTGCTCTATTTCTCTTTACACTTATAATTAGTACTGGATATCACATTACAGATGTATTTATCCACCTTACACATACTTACACAGCTTACAGTGAAAGCTCCACGAAGTCAGGGAATGCTGCTGATACACAGCTATATCCAAAGTTTCTAAAACACTGCCTGCATTTAGGAGCTTCTCAACAAATAACTGTCAAACAACCAAATTAGATAACTAAATAGGATATAAGAATGCATCACACATGGTCAATCTCCATAAAGGGTTTATAATCTTTTATAGAAGGAGAATGGAGGACACAGCAACCCACTCCAGTATTTTTGCCTGGAGAATCGCATGGACAGGGGAGCCTGGCAGGCTGCAGTCCATAGGGTTGCATAGAGGTGGACACAACTGAAGTGACTTAGCATGCATGCAGTATGACTAGCAGAAATTTCATTTGACTGAGCTAGCCAGTCAAGACTAACATACAGTTGTAATCTGGTTGCATCACCTTTCTAGTCATTTTATCATCTCAACAGGTGATTGAAAAGCCCTGATTCTACTCGCTGATTTTACTGAGTGCCTAGACTCACATTCCTGAAATGCAGTTGGTCACACAACTTTAACCTTCATTGATGCAAAGGAATAAGACAGCTCTTCTTCCCGTTTCTATGTAACCCTCAGGCTTTCTTTGATCCTTCACAGAGGAGCAAATAGCAAAAAAAAAAAAAAAGAGAGAGGGGCGGGGAGTGGGGTGGGGTGGGCGGAGAAAGTATCAGATTTAGAAGACACCGTGTCTCCTCAATTGTGAAGCCTTTGAATGTTTATATGCTGTTTTTTGAAAGGTCAATCCCAGTGGTAAACCTAGCTGCTGCTGCTAAGTCACTTCAGTCGTGTCCGACTCTGTGTGACCCCATAGACGGCAGCCCACCAGGCTCCCCCGTCCCTGGGATTCTCCAGGCAAGAACACTGGAGTGGGTTGCCATTTCCTTCTCCAATGTGTGAAAGTGAAAGTGAAGTCACTCAGTCGTGTCCGACCCTTAGCGACCCCACGGACTGCAGCCTACTAGGCTCCTCCGTCCATGGGATTTTCTAGGCAAGAGTACTGGAGTGGCTTGCCATTGCCTTCTCCGAAACCTAGCTAGATCAATGGAAAGATTTTGAAAACTTCTTTCTATCAGGATCAAAGACATCAATTCAGTTAACAGAAACAACCTGTGTAAAGGGTCAGATTCAAAGCCATTTTTTTATAAGCTTTCGAAAGTAAGGCAAGATGATGGTTCAATGTTTTACACCTTCAATATTTGAGATGCGTCTCACATGCAGAGACATATGTGTGTGTCAGGGACTTGCATAATCCTGGCTTTATCGCCCTCTGGCTGTGCTAAGTGGCTCATGGCCTTGAGCATGTTCTTACCTCTCTCTGCTCCTTTGGGTTCCTCATCTATAAAATGGACAGACAGTGTTGGCTACCTCATATTGTCTGGCACATATTAAGTACTGGACAAATGCAAAGCATGAAATCTAGCTATTTTGTATCTAGAATTTGCCACTCTTTGCTGATAATCATATTCTCCTTCTTCCTTTTAATAACAGAACTACTCAGTTTTAGCTGAATGCCTGGTTGCCCAGCAAGTCCACACTCCCAGTCAGGTGTGAACGTTGTGTCTAATTTCTTGGGCAGGAAGGGTGTGTGCAGTTTCTCCGAAAGGCAGGGACTTGCCCTCCTGGCTTTCCTCCCTCAGGTTGGACCCTGGGAGCACGAGTCGTGACTGTCTGACCAAGCCCATGCACGACACCCAAGGGCGAGGAGCTTGGGAGAGAGACGGAACTGAGACCCTGAGACCCTGCCCCTTCTGCCTCCCTGGGTCCCTCACATATGCTGGGACTTCTGTGTTTGAGAAAATAAACTTCTGTATTGTCCAAGCTATAATTGCTTCTGTTGAAGTGGCAAACCAATACAATAACTAACGCTAGCATATTTACTCAATTTTAAATTGAGTAAGTTTACAGCCAGGCAAAGTTCACAGCCAGGGATCTTGATAGCTGGCTATCATTCTCTTCCATATTAATGAGCAATTACTTGATGCCAAGTCCTTGTTAGGAAAAGACACCTCCTCCTGCCCAAATTATAAAAACTGGCAGGTCACAGGCAGTCTCTGGGTCCCAGAAATTTCCAGGCAAGGTACCAGCAGTTTTCCAGGGAGGGGGCCCTGGAAAGGTCATGAGGTCAGAGCACAGAGGGAGGAGGGGCTCACACAGCTCTCAACGTAAAACTGAGCAACCAACTAATCCACACTGGGGCTGGGAGTGTAAGACTCCACGTGGCAGGTCCACCTACCAGTCTGAGGTAGTTCTGCAGCATCTGAAGAGGGATCATAGATGCATAGGTCACACTACTGAGGCAGCCCTCCTGAGGCCCTGAGAGAAGGAAACACACAGAAGGAAGATGGGCTCTTCACGTCAACTGTAAGAATGATCAAAACCTAACAGAGCTGAATGTAAGATACAAAATGGTTACTGAAGTCTGTAGGCAGAGCTGACATGTGGCCAAGAGGAACCAGTGTGCCTTTACCATTGTGAAAATGCTGTGACACCTTGGACTGGCTGAGAAACAGTCCCTGCCATGGCTCCCAAGAGTTCTTCATCTGGCCTGATCATTCCCAGGGGGAGCCCACCCATCCCCTGTCAATCACGACCAGTGCCTTCACATCCAGGTTCCAACGCGGTAGCTTGTATCTTCTCTGATTGCTGGATTCAATATTCTACTGCTTATAAGCCATGTATAATAGTAATCCTCAGAAGTTCAAGCTTTGCCAGCATCAATGTACAGGTGCATTCCCAAATCCTGACCCCTGCTTCCACCCCCTTCTGTGTGCTGCCACTCTCTCAACATGACGTTCAAGCCTGAAGGAATTTTCTGGAATGGTCTCAGGCTTTTTTTAAAAAAAAACTTAGGTAAAATAATAAAACTAAACTTTATTAGTTGAAACTGAATTTTTAAAGCTCCATTCCCAAACCTGGGAGATACATGATAAAATCAGTAGCCTTTTAGCATTAAGGGCTGGGAAACTGAGAATTCCAATACTACTTACTAGCTGCACACACTCAGATAAGAACATCAATCTCTCTGAGCTTCAATTTCCTTATACATAAAATGAGGATAAACAGAGATACCTATCTTAATTACGCTATTGTAAGGATTACATGAACTTATGCTTGTCATGTACTGTAAACAACAGGACTAAGCAAGCAAACAGTAGATGCTCACTGAAGATTAGCTTGTACCATAATAATCACATTCGTCATATGCTGTACTTCACAGCAATAAGACATTTTTCTTAACATGGTATCTGTCACTCTCTTATCAGCACATCAGCTTTTTCCTAATGAGAAATGCAATCAGAGTTGCAACAATCAATGATCAGAAGAGACATCATCATAGGTGTCAGAAACATGGCTTTTGATTTTTCTTCTCCTTAGTCAAATATTTCAAAAAATATATCTATCTACTCAGCAATGGGAGTCATGCACGCATGGCTTGGGGTCACAGGACAAAATCATGAAACACTCATGATGCAAATTTTCTCAGCGTTGCCTCAGTTTGGAATATCCTTACCTGACAAAAGCACAGTGACTTGCTCTGCTTTATTCGTTCTCATAAAGTCCCATGGGGACTGGGTGAAGCTCTGACCTGCTGACCACGGCACATTTCCTAGTTCAAAAAAAGGTAAAAGAAAATGTCAAGAGACGCTTAAAAGGAATTCTTCTTATAAGAGTCAATGTACACTCTCCTGTGTGAGACTCTAAAGGACTCTAGAGCTTGGACTGTCAGAGACACAGACAATGGAAAGGGTCACACAAAGAGTTAACTCCCCAGCATAATTTTCACTGATAGTCAGTGGGAGGCCTTCAAGCTACAGGGACTGAACAAAATCCGGAGACTGCAAATATAAACAATATGTCCAGGGTGTAGTTTTTAAGAACAAAGGAGATGATACCTTTCCATGGTTCTTCCAGTGCCTGCTTCACAAAGCTGGAGCACTTTGAATGAGGCAAGAGATCCTTTATGATCTGGTCCCTGACACCCTTTCCAAAACATTTTTGGATTCACAGGCAACTTCAGGGGCTCAGAATAAATCAAACCTTTCACAGTCTGGGCTCTCTGCTCACTCTTGCTCAGAAAAAAAGGGCCTCACTTTGTAAGTGTCCATTCTGGGGAGGGAGCAGTCATAAGCACTTATTTTCATCCCTTCCTTCCATAGATCAATTCCTAAATGCCTATCCTCAGCACGCCCCCAAAATGCATACACAGCTCACCTGTAATTCACTATTTCTCTGTTGCCCTTGGTCCCTTTAATCCAGCTTAGGTTATTGATAAAGTTTCTCGTACACATACATAATGACAGTGTTATGGAGGCATACCTCCTTCTACTGTGCTTTGCTTTTTTTTGCATGTCGCAGATATTGTTATTTACAAACTGAAGGTTCTTGACCTTGCATGGATCGAGTCTATCAGTGCTGTTTTCCAACAGCCCAATTGCTCACTTTGTGCCTGTGTCACATTTTTGGTAATTCTCACAATATTTCAAACGTTTTCACTCTCATTATATATGTTATAATGTGATCAGTGATATTTGATGTTACTATTGCAAAAGATTATAACTTGCTGAAGGTTCAGATGATGGCAGGCACTTTTTAGCAAAGGTTTTTAATTCAGTATGTAGTTTTTTAGACATTGCTACTGTATACTTAATAAAATGCAGCACATTATAAGTAATTTTTATTTGTACTGAGAAACCAAAAAATACATGTGACTTGATTTATATTGGGAAACTTTTATTGCTGTGGTCTGGAACTGAACTTGCACTATCCCTGAGATGTGCCTGTAATCACCGATCATCAAGTGGTCACAGCCAGGTACCAAACTAAAGACCTAACCCACAGAACTCAATGATTTTTTAGATATGAAATGCTACTTGGGCGCCCCACAACTCAGGGACAAGAATGAACACCAGAACAGACTGGCCTTTGCACCCACTGCTTACAGAAGTACATGGATCTGACGGTGGTGAACAACCACCTGCCTTCCCCCAGTTTCTGGATTAGCTGGATAAGGGTTGATAATGGAGGGCCTTTTCCTTCAAAGCAGGGCTGTGCTGACTTCGTTTATTGGCAGTCAGAAGAACCACAGACCCCTGGGCAGACCCACACTTTAAATAACACTGCACCTGTGGGCAAATGAGGTCCTGAGAATCATTTGACTTCTTTTCTAAATGTACTTCTAAAATGATGTAATAATTCTGTAATAATCATTTTAAGATCATTACAATCCATAAAATTAAGTTGTGAATAATCTGCTTCAAAAATGAGTGGATATATATGTTTTCAAAGTGATTTATGGTATATGCCTGAACAGAATGAAACATTTTCTAATATAAGCTGATACATTAATCACATGCTGAAACTTGCCCTTTCCTCAATCTCGACTCTTTTTTTGCAACATGGTGCTATTGAAAATACACAGACTTTCCTATCAGACAGATTGGGATTTGAAAATTGACTGCTTTGTTCCTTAGCTGTGTGACCTCAGGCAAGTTATCTTGTAACGAGTTATCTGTAAATGAGCCTGCTGTAAGGACTCAGTGAGGTCTGTATATAAATATAGCTCCCAGCACAGTCCTGACACCACAGGAGGTTCCCCAGATCTCCTAGTTCAACAGGAAAGAGACTAACCAGGACAACTAACATTTATAGTGCATGTATTATGCTCACCAGAAGCCAAATCTTATCTTTTCAAATTCTTCAGAGTCCCATCAAACAGAAACAACCAGTTATCACCCCGACTCCTCCCAAGGGGGAGCCCTGACTACATCTTCATTAAAGTGCTTCTTCTAACTCTCATCTGAAGGTAAGGTGTTCATACTCTACTGCATCTCTGGCGCAGTCCAAGTACAAACTTGGAGCTGTGTTCAGAGCTCGTGCATTAGTAAGCAGCTGCAATGTGGTTAGTTTCTTGCATTTATCAAAATAGCAAGTGTAATCACAAAGCCTCATCAACGGCTTTCATGTTCTTCACTCTCTGGGTATTATTTGAGGTGTAAAAGCATTTTTTTACCAACAGTCAACATTATGCAATGGCTACATTATGAACACTCAAGGTTTTCAGCACCAGCAGTCGCCACAAGTGAGCTTTGAATGTATTTAATCAATGAACTATGAATCAGGTTAGGGAGCCCATAAATATAAATAAACCCAGAAATTTAACTTTCCCTTCATTGCAGGACTGCTAATACCTAACGTGATGGATCGCACACTGCTTGCACTGAGGCCAATGCTGGAGTCGGTGGTGCTACTAAACGTCATGTCTTCCAGGCTCCACCATCCATCAGAAGAGATTGCTTGGAAATGGTTTGTCAGAGCTTGACTCACTGCTTTTGAAAAATCATCCCATGATGTCTGTTTGCGAATATTTAAAGCACATATTGTGTTTTCACATTCAAAATCATCGGCACCATAGTTGCCTGGTTCAATCTCACCCACTGAAATCCTTAAGGGTATTTTAAGAGCATCTGTTGGAAGAAAAAAAAAATTAGGGAAAAGAAATCCTGATAGGAAGTAAACCAGGAAAAATTTTACACAAAAAAGCAACGGATAAAAACATTCTGAAAACAAAGCAAAGGACAGCCATCCTTTTTAAACATCAAATGAATATTTGTTTACTGGAGTAAATTTTGGTCTCCCAATCTCTTCATAGTTTCTTTGGAATCACGTTGCTTGAGCTCTTTATCTTTGTCTATTTGGCCAGTTCTACTTCCTGATTCCTTCGCTCGGCAAGATTCCCATATTCTTTCAAAAAGAAAACTGGAGCCCTCTCTTGACCCTGAACTCTCAACTGCCCTTTGTCCTCACCTTCCTTGAAAACATCAAGAAGAAGAGGCGTTATTGCTGAACAGGTCAGTGTGCTGAGGACAGTGGCTTCAGGCTCATACAGACCTTGGGCTTAGCCTCAGGATCACCTTCTACTAGCCACGTGTCCTTGGGACACTGCCTCACGTGCTCTATGCCCCCATTTCTCTATAAAATGGAAGGAAGGTACAAGTGAGCTGCTATGAAGAGTAAATAAATTTGTGTTTGGAGGGGTTTTAACACACTACTTGTATAACACATTATCTGTTAACACACTATCTTACAAGAACTAGTATCTTACAAGAACTTGATAAGTGGTGAACAGTGCAGTAGAAGCTTTTAAAATAATCCTTCCAATCTCTCTGTGATACCAACTGAGGTATTCCCCCAGGTGGATAGTGCCCCATGTACTTCTGTTCTCATGAACTGAATTATATGGAAGAGCCACTTGTGTTTAGTCCCAGTCTTCATGTCTGTCGAACACAAACTATAATCAGTAAATTAAATATTCCAGATACTGAAGAAATGAGTTCCTACTTCTAGAAAATCAGAACACTTTTTAAACTGAACAAAGGAGCTGCTATAAAAGTTTTTAATGTGACATGGAAGAGACAGCTAAATAAAATTAGAAAAAAATTTAATTGTCTTGAGACAGATATTTTCATTAGTTTGCTAATAAATATAAATATGTTTGCTAATAAACAAAAATATGTTTAAATCCTCAAACACTAGAAACCACAGATGAAACATTAAAGGTGTGATCTGCTCAAGTAAGAATACATGGCACTTTGATTAGGAGAACCAGATTAATATGAAGAGCTTCACCTAAAAGTTGATGAAAGAATTACTTGGAGTGTTTTATATTAAAACAAAATGTTTAAAAATATGTTATTTTTATGATCCCCTTATTAAACTTTTCTTCTTTTTCCATTAACTGACCAACTTGTTCAGTTGCTAAGTCTTATCTGACTCATTGTGACCCCAAGGACTGTAGCATGCCAGGCTCCTCTGTCCTAAACTATTTCCCAGACTTTGCTCAAATTCATGTCCGTTGAGTCAGCGATGCTATCTAAACATCTCATCCTCTGCCACAGCTTTCTTTGTTAGCCTTCAATCTTTTCCAGCATCAGGCTTCTCTTGCGGCTCAGCTGGTAAAGAATATGCCTGCAATGAGGGAGACCTGGGTTCAATCCCTGGGTTGGGAAGATCCCCTGGAGAAGGCAAAGGCTATCCACTCCAGTATTCTCACCTGGAGAATTTCATGGACTCTATAGTCCATGGGGTTGCAAAATGTCGGACACAACTGAGCAACTTTCACTTTCCCAGCATCAGGGTCTTTTCCAGTGAGTAGGCACTTCCCATCAGGTGGTCAAATATTGGAGCTTCAGCTTCAACATCAATCCTTTCAATCAATATTCAGGGCTGATTTCCTTTAGGATTGACTGGTTTGATTTCTGGGCTGTCCAAGGGACTCTCAAGAGTCTTCCACAGGACTACAGCTGGAAAACATCAATTCTTTGGCACTCAGCCTTTTTTATGGTCCAACTCTCACATCCATACATGACTTTTGGGAAAACCATAGCTTTGATTCTATGGACAAAGTGATGTCTCTGCTTTTTAATACACTGTCTAGGTTTGTCATAGCTTTCCTTCCAAGGAGCAAGCATCTTTTCATGACTGCAGTCACTGTCAACAGTGATTTTGGAGCCCAAGAAAAGAGTTTCTCACTGTTTCCAAAAGGACCAGATGCCATGGTCTTAATTTTCTGAATGTTGAGTTTTAACCCAGTTTTTTCATTCTCCTTTTTCACCTTCATCAAGAAGCCCTTTAGTCCCTGTTCACCTTCTGCCATTGCCATTAGAGTTCTATCTTCTGTATATCTGAGCTTATTGATATTTCTCCTGGCAGTCTTGATTCCAGCTTGTGATCCATCCAGCCCAGCATTTTGCATGATGGACTCTGCATGTGTACATGCTAAGGTGCTTCAGTTTTGTCTGACTCTTTGTGACCCCATGAACTATAGCCTGCCAGGTGCCTCTGTCCATGGGATTCTCCAGGCAAGAACACTGGAATGGGTTGCCATGCACTCTTTCAGATATAGAACCCCTATCTCTTATGTTTTTTGCATTGGCAGGCAGGTTCTTTACCATTAACACCACCTGGGAAACCCAGTACTGTGAATAGAAGTTAAATAAGCAGGGTGACAATATATAGTCTTAACGTACTACTTTCCCAATTTTGAACCAGTCAACTACTTCTTGACCTGCATACTGGTTTCTCAGCAGACAGGTAAGGGAGTCTGGTACTCCCCTCTCTTTCAGTTCAGTTCAGTCGCTCAGTCGTGTCCGACTCTTAGCGACCCCATGAACCACAGCACGCCAGGCCTTCCTGTCCATCACCAACTCCCGGAGTTCACTCAGACTCATGTCCATCGAGTCGGTGATGCCATCCAGCCACCTCATTCTCTGTCTTCCCTGTCTCCTCCTACCCCCAATCGCTCCCAGCATCAGAGTCTTTTCCAGTGAGTCAACTCGTCGCATGAGGTGGCCAAAGTATTGGAGCTTCAGCTTTAGCATCAGTCCTTCCAATGAACACCCAGGATTGATCTCCTCTAGAATGGACTGGTTGGATCTCCTTGCAGTCCAAGGGACTCTCAAGAGTCTTCTCCAGCACCACAGTTCAAAAGCATCAATTCTTCGGCGATCAGCCTTCCTCACAGTCCAACTCTCACATCCATACATGACCACAGGAAAAACCATAGCCTTGACTAGACGGACCTTGGTTGGCAAGGTAATGTCCCTGCTCTTTAATATGCTATCTAGGCTGGTCATAACTTTCCTTCCAAGGAGCAAGCGGTTGGGATCCACACAGTCAAAGACTAAACATACTCAATAAAGCAGAAATAGATGTTTTTTTCAGGAATTCCCTTGCTTTTTCTATGATCCAAAGGATATTGGCAATTTGGTCTCTGGTTCCTCTGCCTTTTCTAAATCTAGCTTATATATCTGGAAGTTCTTGGTTCACATACTGTTGAAGCCTAGCTTGAAGAATTTTGAGCATAACCTTGCAAACATGCAAAATGAGGGCAACTGTACAGTAGTTTGAATATCTATGGCATTGCTCTTCTCTGGGATTGGAATGAAAATTAACCTTTTCTAGTCCTATGGCCACTGCTGAGTTTTCCAAATTTGCTGACATATTGAATGCAGCACTTCAACAGCATCATTTTTTAGGATTTTAAATAGCTCAATTGGAATTCCTTTACCTCTACTACCTTTGTTCGTAGTAATGCTTCCTAAGTCCCACTTGATTTCACACTCCAGGATGTCTGGCTCTAGGTGAGTTACCACACTATCGTGGTTATCTGGGTCTTTAAGACCTTTCTTGTACAGTTCTTTGGTGTATTCTTGTCCCCTCTTCTTAATCTATCCTGCCTCTGTTAGATCCTTACTATTTCTGTCTTTTATCATGCACCATCCTCACATGAAATGTTCCCTTGATATTTCCAAGTTTCTTGAAGTGATCTCTGGTATTTCCCATTCTATTGTTTACTTCTTTGCACTGTTCATTTATGAAGGGCTTCTTATCATGCCTTGCTATTCTCTGGAACTCTGTATTCAGTTGGGTATTTCTTTCCTTTTCTCCTTTGCCTTTCACGTCTCTTCTTTTCTCAGCTATTTGTAAAGCCTCCTCGGACAACCACTTTGCCATCCTGCATTTCTTTTTCTTTGGTATGGTTTTGATCACTAACTCATGTACAATGTTATGAACCTCGGTCCATAGTTCTTCAGACACTCTATCAGATCTACTCCTTTGAAGCTAGTCGTCACCATCACTGTATAATCATAAGGGATTTGATTGAGGTCATACCTGAATGGCCTAATGGTTTTCCTTACTTTCTTCAATGTAAGCCTGAGTTTTGCAATAAGGAGCCCATGATCTGAGCCACAGGCAGCTCCAGGTCTTGTTTTTTTGCTGACTCTATAGTTTCTCCATCTTGGTCTGTAAAGAACATAACCAATCTGATATTGGTATTGACCACCTGATGATGTCCACGTATAGTCATCTCTTGGGTTGTCGGAAAATGGTATTTGCTATGACCAGTGTGTTCTCTTACGAAAATTCTATTAGCCTTTGCCCTGCTTCTTTATTTTGTACTCCGAGGCCAAACTTGCCTGTTATTCTGGGTCTCTCTTGACTTCCTACTTTTGCATTCAAATCCCCTATGATGAAAAGACATCTTTTTTTGGTGTTAGTTCTAGAAAGTCTTGTAAGTCTTCATAGAGGCAGTCAACTTCAGCTTCTTCTACATCAGTGGTTGGCACAGTGACTTGGATTATTGTGATGTTGAATGATTTGCTTTGGAAATGAACTGAGATCATTCTATCGTTTTTGAGATTGCACCAAAGTATTGCATATTGGACTCTATGAGGGCTATTCCATTTCTTCTAAGTGATTCTTGCCCACAGTAGTAGATACAATGGTCATCTGAATTAAATTTGCCTGTTCTTGTCCATTTTAGTTCACTGATTCCTAAGATGTTGCTGTTCAATCTTGCCATCTCCTGCTTGACCATGTCCAATTTATCTTGATTCATGGACCTAACATTCCAGGTTCCTATGCAATATTGTTCTTTACTGCATCAGACTTTATTTTCACCACCAGACACATCCACAACTGAGCATCATTTCCGCTTTGGCCCAGACATTTCATTCTTTCTGGGGCTATTAGTAATTGCCCTCTGCTCTTCCTCGGTAGCATACTGGACACCTCTGACACAGAGTGCTCATCTTCTGGTGTTATATCTGTTTGCCTCTTCATACAGTTGATTGGGTTCTCTTGGCAAAAAATACTGGAGTGGGTTGCCACTTCTTCCTTCAGTGGACCACATTTTATCATAACTCTTCACTACGATTCGTTCATCTTAGGTGGCCCTGCATGGCAAGGCTCATGGCTTCACTGAGTTATCCAAGCCCCTTCACCACAAGAAGGCTGTGATCTATGAATGGGAAATGACCAACTACTAGATTTTATTTTTGGTCTTCATGTTACTGAACAGCTTCCAACATAACTGATCTCTCTGCTCTTCAATACACTCCTCATGGATTTCCTTAAACCTCTAATGTTGTTCATTTGCTGGCCCCTTCCCTTTTTGCAGACTTCTTAAGAATAGAGTCTGGCAAGGCTCATTTATTTCTCTTATTTTTTCTGTGTTCACTGCCTTCATAACCTAATCCAGTTCCATGACTTTAAAAACTATCTCTAGACTGCTGACTCTTAGATTTGTAAATCCAGCTCATACCCATCTTCAGAATTCTTGCTGATCTGATACCTCCTACAGAGACACCCTAACAGATGTCTCAAATTCATAATTCAAAATGTAACTCCTGATCTTTGCCGACAAAATCAGCTTCACCTATAGCCTTTCCCTTGACAGCTGAGGGCAACACTATCCTGCCAGTTGTTCAGGCTGAAAATCTTGGGCATTATCCACAAACCCCCTTTCTTGTACTTCACAGTCAGTCATTAGGAAGTTCTGTTGGCTTATCTTTAGCTATATCCAGAAGCCACATGTCCTTATCTACTATGATCCTGAACTGAGAAGTCATACTGGCTACATTAGGCCTGTGCCTTCCTAGTTGATTTTTGACAAAGCAGTCAGAGACACCATTACAATGTACACCATTCTTTTTAGGGACATTGCCAGGACTGGCTTTTACAATTAGTATGAGATTCCTTTGATTTTATCTTTTCTTAGTAACCACTTAAATGATTTTTTTGGAATATAATTGATTTACAATGCTGTGTTAGTTAGAATCCCACTTATGTCTAATAAGTCGATAAAAGCAAATTTTAACATGAAATAGCTAACAAATATCTTTTTTAATAGGGTAGGAATGCTTATGATGTTCCTAAATTTAAAAATGACAAAAATTCTTAAAAAAAAAAATGTACACCAGGTCCCATCACTCCTATACTCAAACACTGAAATAGCTACCTTAAGTCCCCAAAATGACTCTACCCTCCTCCCCTCCTGTAAGTTCTTTGACCTGTCTTCCTACTTCCTTCCCTCGCTCATTCCAACCCTGTCATTCGGCCCTGAGTGCCGTTCCTTAGACACACAGAAAGGCTCCTACTTGTTAGGGCTTCAGTCCACTTGACGCTCTGCCTGGAAAGTTCTTACCTGAGAGATCCTCATAACTACCCCTTCCTCACCTCCAAGTGTTTGCTCAGATGTCCTGGTAGTGAGGCTACCCTGCCTATCATTTTAAAAACTGAAACCCACCCTCTCACTCCCCATCCCTCTTAGCCTCTTATGTAGCATATATTACAATCTCATATACTATATAATGAATCATTTCTTATGTTTATTGCTTATTTTCTGTCTCAATGTTAGAATGTAAGCTCAAGAACACTACTGAGAGAGCTGGCTGACTGGAAGGGGTGAGTGATAATCCTGACACAAGAGGTCATACTATTTCACCTGATCCAGCACTGCAGGTCAGTAGGTGCCCAATATGCTACTGGAGATCAGTAGAGAAACAACTTCAGAAAGAATGAAGGGATGGAGCCAAAGCAAAAACAACACCCAGCTGTGGATGTGACTGGTGATAGAAGCAAGGTTTGATGCTGTAAAGAGCAAGATTGCATAGGAACCTGGAATGTTAGGTCCATGAATCAGGGCAAACCGGAAGTGGTCAAACAGGAGATGGCAAGAGTGAACATCAACATTCTAGGAATCAGCGAACTAAGATGAACTGGAAAGGGCGAATTTAACTCAGATGACCATTATTTTACTACTGTGGGCAGGAATCCCTTAGAAGAAATGGAGTAGCCATCAGGGTCAACAAGAGAGTCCAAAATGCAGTACTTGGATGCAATCTCAAAAACAAAAGAAAGATCTCTGTTCGTTTCCAAGGCAAACCATTCAATATCACAATAATCCAAGTCTATGCTCCAGCCAATAATACTGAAGATGCTGAACCTGAATGGTTCCATGAAGACCTACAAGACCTTTTAGAACTAACACCCTACAAAGATGTCCTTTTCATTACAGGGTACTGAAATGCAAAAGTAGGAAGTCAAGAAACACCTGGAGTAACAGGCAAATTTGGCCTTAGAATACAGAATGAAGCAGGGCAAAGGCTAATAGAGTTTTGCCAAGAGAACGCACTGGTCACAGCAAACACTCTCTTCCGACAACACATGCGAAGAGTATACACGTGGACATCACCAGACGGCCAACACCGAAATCACACTGATTATATTCTTTGCAGCAAAAGATGGAAAAGCTCTATACAGTCAGTAAAAACAAGACCACGAGCAGACTATGGCTCAGATCATGAACTCCTTATTGCCAAATTCAGACTTAAAATGAAGAAAGTGGGGAAAACCACTGGACTATTCAGGTATGACGTAAATAAAATCCCTTATGATTATACAGTGGAAGTGAGAAATAAATTTAAGGGACTAGATCTGATAGACAGAGTGCCTGATAAACTATGGACAGAAGTTTGTGACATTGTACAGGAGACGGGGATCAAGACCATCCCCAAGAAAAAGAAATGCAAAAAAGCAAAATGGCTGTCTGAGGAGGCCTTATAAATAGCTGTGAAAAGAAGAGAAGCGAAAAACAAAGGAGAAAAGGAAAGATATACCCATCTGAAGGGAGAGTTCCAAAGAATAGCAAGAAGAGAAAAGAAAGCCTTCCTCAGCGATCAATGCAAATAAATAGAGAAAAACAATAGGATGGGGAAGACTAGAGATCTCCTCAAGAAAATTAGAGATACCAAGTGAACATTTCATGCAAAGATGGGCTCGATGAAGGACAGAAATGGTATGGACCTGACAGAAGCAGACGATATTAAGAAGAGGTGGCAAGAATACACAGAAGAAGTGTACAAAAAAGATCTTCATGAACCAGTTAATCACGAAGGGGTGATCACTCACCTAGAGCCAGACATCCTGGAGTGTGAAGTGAAGTGGGCCTTAGGAAGCATCACTATGAACAAAGCTAGTGGAGGTGATGGAATTCCAGTTGAGCTATTTCAAACCCTGAAAGATGATGCTGTGAAAGTGCTGCACTCAATATGCCAGCAAATTTGGAAAACTCAGCAGTGGCTACAGGATTGGAAAAGGTCAGTCTTCATTCCAATCCCAAAGAAAGGCAATGCCAAAGAATGCTCAAACTACCGCACAATTGCACTCATCTCACACGCTAGTAAAGTCATGCTCAAAATCCTCTAAGCCAGGCTTCAGCAATACATGAATCGTGAACTTCCAGATGTTCAAGTAGGTTTTAGAAAAGGCGGAGAAACCAGAGATCAAATTCCCAACATCTCCTGGTCATTGAAAAAGCAAGAGAGGTCCAGAAAAACATCTATTTCTGCTTTATTGACTATGCCAAAGCCTTTGACTGTGTGGATCACAATAAACTGGAAAATTCTGAAAGAGATGGAAATATACCAGACCACCTGACCTGCCTCTTGAGAAACCTGTATGCAGGTCAGGAAGCAACAGTTAGAACTGGACATGGAACAATGGACTGGTTCCAAATAGGAAAAGGAGTACGTCAAGGATGTATATTGTCATTCTGCTTATTTAACTTATATGCAGAGTACACCATGAGAAATGCTGGTTTGGATGAAGCACAAATTGGAATCAAGATTGCCTGGAGAAATATTAATAACCTCAGATATGCAGATGACCACCCTTATGGAAGAAAGAGAAGAAGAACTAAAGAGCCTCTTGATAAAAGTGAAAGAGGAGAGTGAAAAAGTTGGCTTAAAGCTCAACATTCAGAAAACTAAGATCATGGCATCCAGTCCCACCACTTCATGGAAAATAGATGGGGAAACAGTGGAAACAGTGGCTGACTTTATTTTTCGGGGCTCCAAAATCATTGCAGATAGTGATTGAAGCCATCAAATTAAAAGACACTTGCTCCTTGGTAGGAAAGTTATGACCAACCTAAAGAGCATATTAAAAAGTAGAGACATTACTTTGTCAACAAAGGTCTGTCTAGTCAAGGCTATGGTTTTTCCATTAGTCATGTATGGATATGAGAGTTGGACTATAAAGACAGCTGAGCGCAGAAGAATTGATGCTTTTGAACTGTGGTGTTGGAGAAGACTCTTGAGAGTCCCTTGGACTGCAAGGAGATCCAACCAGTCCATCTGAAAGGAGATCAGTCCTTGGTGTTTACTGGAAGGACTGATGTTGAAGCTGAAGCTCCAATACTTTGGCCACCCGATGCGAAGAGCTGACTCATTGGAAAAGACCCTGATGCTGGGAAAGATTGAGGGCAGGAGAAGAAGGGGACAGAGGATTTGGTGGTTGGATGGCATCACCAATTCAATGGACATGAGTTTGGGTAAACTCTGGGAGTTGGTGATGGACAGGGAGGCCTGGCGTGCCGCAGTTCACAGGGTCGCAAAGTGTCGGATACGACTGAGCAACTGAACCAAACTGAGCACTCCATATTTACACACCCACAAGTGAAACTTTCACAGCATGTGCTGTGAAGCATATACTCTTAGAGCTATAATGGAACCAAATGGTTATCTTCCTTGACAGGTAGGCAACCAGATATTGAGAGATAACTGACCTGCCTACATGCACACAGTCAGCTAAAGCAAACTACTTGGCCATAATTTTTTTTTTTTTGTACCTTCCTAGTCTCATGTCTAGAAAGATAATCTAAGTCAGAATAAAAAAAGCAATGGTTATTAAATATTGTCCAAGGTCAAAGACAAGAAAGACCTAGCACTGTTTCAGGAATTCTGTAAAAGCCATTCTACATGGAAGAATAAAAGTATCTCATTTATAATCAGTGTTTCCATAGCAGCTAGTGTTCAATGAAAGTTAGGAAGAGAATGAGAAAGCTGAATCTGCATCAGTATTTTTCCCACCGTCCCAGAGGCCCCTGCATTGTGGATGCAGGACAAGCAACGCAGCTGCACAGGGCACTCACTCAGATTCTCCAGCAGGTGTTTGCAGTCATCGGTAGCAACATCGTGTGCGGTCCGATTACACTTATCTCTTCTTTCCGGCTCCAGCCCTCCGTGCCTACATAAGACTTCTAGGCAGTTCTGTGAAGACAAGAACTCCATTACCTCCTGTCCAAATGAATCAACTCAAGTGAAAACTCCAAGGGAAGATTCAGTGGCCTGTAGCAAGCCAATCAGGAATTCTCAATCAGAAAGCTTATTTCTTTTCCAACAACCCAAATATACATATTAATCTAAACACTGTCTCCAAGTGAAAAGCAAAGAGGGCTTCATCTACAAGTGATTCACAGGATCAAAGCACTGCTGCTCTTAGAACAGCCTCTTAGGTTTCAAGAGAAAAAACTGGCTTACTAATCACTCAGTTTGCAGAGTGCCATTAAGGACAGAAGCCTTGGGCGGACAGTATCTTTTTATGGTAATCTGGAAATACAAAGACTACAGCCGAATGCCCAGCACTGTCTTCTAGACCAGGTATTGTCTTCCTGGTCATAAAAGTGCAGGGCTCCAATTCTGTCCCAGAGTCCTTGTAACCACAAATATATTTTGGATCTTATGCTGTCTTATTTTTTATTTGAAAATTATATGTAAACACCACATTGACTGAGGTTTTAGAAAAACACTCTCAATAGACATGGTAGTTACGTGCCCTTGTTCAGTTTCTTCTGTGTTGCTCCAGGGAGTCTCCACTCAAAAGGTATCACTAGCCTTTGAAGTGAATGGTCTTGGTTTTCCAAAGTTTTTCAATTCAAAGTGGTAGACAGACCATATATATATATATATATATATATATATATATATATATATATATATATATATATGGAAACATTTTCAAGTAAGTGCAAGGCAGGATACTACATTGGGATATTTATCAAGGAGCTCTGTTATTTCAACTTGTACTACCTTCCTGATTTGTCTCCTGATTTCCCATCAAAGCAAGCACAAAACGGAATAAACCAGAAACCATGAAAAGGAATTAACAACCAAAACAAGCACTGTTCTTTTCATCACTTCCCTGCACGTACACGTACACACACACACACACACACACACAGGCTTTGGGCTGACTTTTGCTTCTGACAACACAGTAAACTAAGCAGTCTGAACAGCTTTCCCTAATCTTGCTGTAAGATACTTTTTTGGGGTATTTTATAAAACATGTTTTCCTTACTGATGTATAATATCTATGTAGAAAAGTACATAAATAAGTGTGAAGCTTGCAGAATTATCACAAAGTGAACATACCTGTGGGAGGAGTACACTGGAAGCCCCCTTAATGCTCCATCCTAACCACTCATCCCTCCTTTCTCCTCACAAAGGCAGCTGCTATTATGATTTGTAAGATCAGAAGTCCACTTAGCCTGTTTTAAGAGTCTTATATAAATGGAACCATGTTACAGGTACACTTTCATATCTGGCTTCTTTTCATTCACCATAATGCTATAAAATTCATACATGTATTAGGAATAGTTATAATTCAATGTATCCTTATTTTAAAATTACTGTGTACTACATGGATATACCACAGTGTATCTCTCCTCTTGTTGATGGACATTTGCTTTCTACTATGGACATTCTGACGCATGTCCTTTGGCAGACATAGGTACACATTTATTGGGTATACATACAGAGTTGGTCCACTGGGGCATAGGGTATGTACATGTTGTGTATCAGTGTATACTGCAAAGAGCTTTTAAAAGTGGCCATACCAAACTCCACTCCCACAGGAGTATATCTGAGTTCCAGTTGCTTCCTATTGCCTCCTAAACATAGCTTAAATGCAATCATAGTCCACGAGGAAGTACAAGGAATGCATAAGGGTCAGAAAGAAAAAGAGTAAGCTGAGATCACCAAGTAAGCGAAATATAAAAAGGAAGCCAGTGCTGATTTAAGGGCAAAGCCAATAGAGGGGCTCTTTTTGGATGCTGAGGGGATGGGAGACAAGGCCTTGGTACCTGCAAAATGGAGGAGCTGAGCCAGAGGACCTTTGAATAAAGAAAATCTGTGTGCCTGCAAACAAATGACAGGGTTTATCATTGGTGCTGTTGAGGCTGGAGGGATCTCCTCTAACAATCAAAGTCTGGCTTTCATAGGTCTGGGGTTCAAGTTTTTAAAAATCACTAATATTCCTTGGAAGGAAAGATATGACCAACCTAGTTAGCATATTAAAAAGCAGAGACATTACTTTGCCAACAAAGGTCCCTCGAGTCAAGGCTATGGTTTTTCCAATGGTCATGTATGGATGTGAGAGTTGGACTGTGAAGAAAGCTGATCACCGAAGAATTGATGCTTTTGAACTGTGGTGTTGGATAAGACTCTTGAGAGTCCCTTGGACTACAAGGAGATCTAACCAGTCCATTCTAAAGGAGATGAGTCCTGGGTGTTCATTGGAAGGACTGATGCTAAAGCAGAAGCTCCAATACTTTGGCCACCTCATGCGAGGAATTGACTCATTGGAAAAGACTCATGCTAGGAGCGATTGGGGGCAGGAGGAGAAGGGGATGACAGAGAATGAGATGGCTGGATGGCATCACCGACTCGATGGACATGAGTTTGAGTGAACTCCGGGAGTTGGTGATGGTCAGGGAGGCCTGGCGTGCTGTGATTCATGGGGTCGCAAAGCGTCGGACACGACTGAGTGACTGAACTGAAGCTAAGAAATTAACTAAAAACTAAGCTGAATAAACAATAGTTTTTATCCCACTGATATTACTAATTTGTACAAAATCAGTAAATGCAAGAGAGTTAATGAAATTGACTCAAATGAAAGATTCAAGCAGAATGCAATCTGAGCACTAAACTTCATGAATTCCCAGATGATAAGAGACAGAAATAATACATTTATTACACAAGTTAGTACTTGTAGGAAAAACAGATTAGAGGCAAAACAGACCTGGGGTCTTATCCTGCCAGTATAAATGATTTTTATCTGACTTTTGGTAAATCATTTAACATTTTTCTGCTTCAGTCTCCTTATCTGTGTCTCATATATCTACATTTCATAACGCTGTTAGGTGATTTAAATGGATAGGTAATTTATATTCTTGGCACATAAAACATTCTCAATATTTATTAGCTTGCTGTGTTTGTTACAATCAACATAATCATCACCAATTAGAAAACAGCCCAAGTATTCAGGTAAGTGGTGAGGAATTATGGCACATCAACAAATGTCACAATTCTAGGTGATGTTAGTTCAAATTAGAAACAGAAATGATAAAAGATGCAATCAAAATTTGCAAGATTCAAGTCCACCTATAAGGTGGCTTGTGTATAATTATTATAGTCAGGCAGACCAGTAGGCAATAATCTAAGCAGTGGCTTTCTCTATAAGGAAGAATGTCGGAAAGATAGCAGGATAAGGTATATCCAAATGGGGCCACAACTCTGAGTTTCACAGCACTCTGCTGGACTCCAGGGGGAACACAAAGATGACAAAAACTTTACCTGACCAACACTTGACAACAGCAGCTACAAAAACTATTCAAGCACATAATAAGTGCCAGGCACCGTTACAACACTGCACACATATTTAGTGCCCATCAAACCTCACAACATTATGAAATAGGTGCTAAGCACCTGGGTGCCAGGAGCTGTGTTATGACCCCAGGGTTGTGACGATGAATAAAGTAACAGTTCTGTTTCTCTGGCAGAAACACGACATATCGTCAAGAGTCATGAGGAAAATATGCAGGAAAGGGGGCCTGTGGAAGTGAGGGGCACAGTTTTACTCAGCAGAAGAAAAGGAAATGGGAAAGGTAGAGAAAAACATCTAAGCTCTCTCGTTGATGGGTGGGATCTGAGTGAAGACAACAAATGCTGTGATGCCAACTGCTGTTTCTGGACAAGGATTCTCAGGGGACCTAAACTGGGCAGGCTGTTCCAAGGGACGTAGAGCAAGTAGTCCAGATGAATAAGTCTTAGTCAAAGTGCTGCTGACCACAACACAGATACATGTTTCTAGCGAGCAGAGACTTTAAAAGAGTGGGCTTTGGTTTTGGCTTCTATTTCCATTCACATCCCAATCATCAGAACTTAGGTAGGCAGCCACGGTCATCTTCTAGGAAGCTGGAAAATGTAGTCTTTATTTGGGGCTGAACTCTGAGAGGTTCGTTATTGTAGAAGAGGGGACAAGGCATGTTTAGGGTCAATGAACCACCTCTGTCAGTGGCCTTTAAGAGCTGAGAAGAAAGGTACCAGGGCCAGGGAAACTAAGGAGAATACCCAAGTCCAAAGAGCTAGAGATAAGATCCAGGTCAGGGCAGGAAACTTGAGAGACTGAGAAACTTGAGGGAATTCGGTCCGCAAATGCACAGGTAAGGTCCCGCACACATGTCAGGAATAACCTTGGGATGCGGCTGTGCCCACTGTCAGGCAGAGCAGGGGAGATGGAGAAGCAGAGATTTAGAGGGAGATGAAGGTGGCTGGAGTTAGCCATGAAGGGCTGAGGGGGAGGGAGCATGGACTCTTTTCAGGAGACATAAGGATATGTCTGGGTAGACAAGTGCCATGATCAACTCAGTTCTGAAAATGAATTAGTGAGTCTGGAAGACATACGGAAAAACAGTGACAAAAAGAAGACCAGTTAAGAAAGAACTGTCATAAAATTTACTCATTTACTCAATGATTAAACAAACATTTAGTACTCGTGGGCCAGAGACTGCTGAGCACAATATATGCAATGATGAAAAGTGATTTTTTTGGGAGGCAGTGGAGAGGGAAGGAGGTATATAAATAATCCAGTAAAGAACAAGCTCCCTAAGTGAAGTGTGAAGAGGTACCCTGGGAGCAATGAACTCCTGGAAGCCAAGACCCAAGCTGAGATGTTTTCCAGGCAGGGAGGGGTCAGGACAGAAGGGGCCATTTGGGGTAATGGGAACAGCAGATGCAAAGGCAGGGAGAGGAGACAGCACAGGATGTCTGCAGGATTAGAGCAGAGAGCAGAGGGAAGAAGGAGCCAGGAGTGTGAAGAGGCTGAGGCCGGAGCTGCAAGGGACCTGTCTGTATGTACAGGGCTGGCACTCATCCTCGAAGTGACAGGAAGATCAGTTACTCTTGGAGAGATGAAGGGTAAACTACACGACCAACTCCCCCTGTTAGAAAGGTTCCTCTAAAAGCAGCATAAAGGAGGTGGTGAGACTGGAAATGGGGAGACCACAGCAGCCTATGGCGAGTTCAGACAGCCTGTGATGAGGGCTCCCTGAGAGACATCCTGGAATGTGTTTAAAAACACAGCCTCCTCTTTGTTTATGTGCTCATTTATACAGGAATAAAATTGAGAATTGTATCCATCATTTGAACTCAGTAACTTAGGAAGATGGAGCAAGAGACACAAATGTCAGATGATGTTACTGGATTAAGAGAGGAGGAACAGAGATGCATTATAAACACAGAAGTCTGGGGACACATCCTCATGGAGCGGTTTGGTGGAAATAAGTGTGAATATGGCCATCAATAGGGCTTCCTTGATGGCTCAGCAGTAAAGAAGCAACCTGCAATGCATGAGACTTGCAGAAGACATGGGTTCAATCCCTGGTCAGGAAGATTCCCTGGAGAAGGAAATGGCAACCCACTCCAGTATTCTTGCCTGGGAAATCCCATGGACAGAGGAGCCTGGTGGGCTACAGTCCATGGGGTCGCAAAGAGCTGGACACAACTGAGTGACTAAACCACCACCACCATTATAGATAGATAGCAATGGCCATCGATAGGGTTACTGTACATCTGTCTAAACTGAGACACCTTTAGGAGCAAAAGGGGGCACTGTTAATGGTTCCATTGGGATGATGGGCATCCACAAGGACTGTATTGGGCCAACTGGGGTATCAAGGAGATGCCCTGTAAATCGTGCGCTTCCTACACAGGACCTTCCTGAAAGGACTGAGGACGTGAATAAGTGGGTTATAGAGAAGATTTGGGAACCTGTATAGATTATATTCTAGGGACCGGTAAGATCATTCAAGGGGGAAAGTATAGAGTGAGAGGAGAAAAAGGGTCAAACTAGATCCATGAAAGGTGTCAGTGGAAACACCAGAAGGTGTAGATCTTCAGTGAGGGGTGGAAGCACAACTCTGGTTGGCCAAGTTTATGTGAGAATCCTTTAGGATCCTGTCAGTGAGTCACTGGTGGTTGACTTAAGCAAGTGTACAACACTCTGCACTGGACATTCTGGAATGAGGTTTTGAAAAAGAGCCTTTCCTTTGTCTACACACAGTTGAGTCAATCTGGCCTTTTCAAAAATAACCTTATAAAAATTAAGGGAAAAATAGTCAAGGAGAATCAAACGCACAAAAAATAAAAGACTCCAAAGAATGGATTTCCATTTACCATGATCAGCATCTAGTCCCAAAGATCTGGTCCAACCTCACAAGTTATCCTGTGTTTGTCTTTTCTAGCCAGGAACCCAACTCTCTGTGACAAGAAAGAATTTTAGGGACTCCTATCATTTTTTTTTTCTTCTTTGTAGGCATGACCTAGGGAGAGAAAATCTACATTGCAGGGCTCTATGTGGGCCTCTGCACTTAAGATACACACCTCAGGCAGACCATCCAGTTAGGGCGGATGCTAGAATGTGGGATGAAATGCCTGGGATTCACCTGGTTAAGAGCTAAAAAGGCATCAGTCAGTCTACAATCCTAGAACAATGCGAGAACAGCATAAAGATGGCAACAAGAGGGCCACTGCCTGACCAGAGGACCACGGGCCTGCTTAGGGATGACCTCTAGGATGGTGGAAAATAAATGATTGGAAAGCAGGTAAAAAGCCAGGTGGGAGATCTGGGCTTGGGAAGAGTTATTGTAGAAGCCACAGTTAAAGTCGAAAGACTGGACAAATTCTTAAAAATAGGACTACGCAGCTAGGATGGCTTTTGAGTTGCCTAGGGTTAAAAAAATAAGAGAGAAAAAACAGGAAAAAAACAAAGAAAAAGCCTGATCATCTAATTCAGAAGGGAAGCAAGGAAGGGGCAGTGTTGTGCAAGCCAAGGAAAGGTTTGCATTAGAATCAACATGCTAAACAACCCAGAAAGACTTAGTAAGAACAGAAGTGATAGGAAGCTTCCGGCTTTGGCAATATGTAAGCTAGAATTATAATCTAGTCCTGTACTTACAACATGCACAGTCCCTCAGATAAAGAATCCTGTATGAGACCTTCGACAACCAGATGCTCAAATCCAGACACTCTACCTAATCTATTTCTGCTGCAGGAACTTGATGTGTCCAAGTTCTCATGACAGAACACAGAGTTTCACTAAGAAACTCTTCTATCTACTCACACTGAGTGATGAAAACAAGTTTATCCTCAGTGACGAGTTCGGCCGTGGAGTAGTCACAGACCAGCTTTAGAGAGAGCTACTCTGGTTACCAAAGACCAAATGGTGATTTGCATAAATTGCTTCGTCACTGGGAAAAAGACCAAGAACTAAGTGGAAGAAGGACTGCCTGAGGAACCTGATCTCCTATGAACTGACCTTGGGGAATTAGTTATGCTATTTCCCAAAACTGAAGCTTTTTCATCTGCAAGGCAAGGGGGTTGGAATAGATGAGCTGTGTGTCTTCAAGCTCCAAAATCCCATGTTTGTCAACTGAAAATCATGTGGAAACTGAAGTGATCTTCTTGGGTAACAATGGTACTACTACCTCATGTAGATCAGACATATGTACGCTATGGTAGGAAAAAAAAACATACATCTTTTAAGCCCTGCTTGTGGTCAGTGTAGAATCTCTTCACCCACACAATGATTAACTCAGGATTGCAATGTATTTTTTCTGAAAACTAGTCTTAGCAACTAAGTTGTGAATAGATTACCTCTCTGGAGAACTATCTCAGTCACAATATAAACACTGCATTAGGCAAAGGATGCAAAAATATTTTCCAATACCCGTGACTAGGAAGGCAGGCTGAGTTAGGTATCGTGTGAAGAGTATAAAACCAGGCAATCTGGTCTTCATTCCCAATGTCTATCCATCTCTCCATAGTTTAAATGTCCTAATTGTAAATGGTGGGGTAAGCCTGGAAGACAAAGGATCTACTCCAGGGCAAAAAAAAAAAAAAAGCCTGTTAATCTATTATTTTTCTTTGCAGTGTGTCAATGTTGTCAGCCATGCTTACTTTCTAAAATCTCTCTCTTCTTATTCAAAATCTATCTTAAGTTCTTAAAATAAGAGAATATTGGAAGAGTCATATTAGACATGAGAAAGAAATTCTATTTCCCTTGACAGAGCAGCCACGTTGCCAAGGGCCTGGGAATCCATGAAGTTACCATCTTCAGCCATGAAACCACCAGGACTAATGAGGAGTTCCTAAAGAAGGAGCTGAGCGGCACCATAAGCCCCCAGCCTAAAGGGCAACTCACGCTGGAGGGAGAGCTCCTCTCAGTCATGCTCAGGTTTCATTTTCTGTTTTGCTTTTTTTCTTGCCTTCAGGTTGAGTGCATGAACAACCTACCACTGTCAGTAACCTTTCACATTACACTCCGAGATTTTCCAGAAGAGGGAGGTAAGTCGAAAACCACCCCTGTAACACACATTTTCTCCATCAAATGAGATTCATTGTCTTAGATTAACTATGCCTGTTCAAATTTAAGCCTTTCATATTTCCCATCTTGGCCTTCCAAGTACTTTTATGTCAAATGTCATTGCAGTCCATTCAAATCAATACATAAATATCAAGCTCATATAATTACTGTAGTCTTTTTCTCTTTTTTTAAGGATAATCGGGAGTAAACTACTACTACCAAGCAATACCTCCCCACTGGACTGACTCATTCCTGTTTCTCACTTGTTTCGAAAACACCCAAGTCCAAGATGAACAGCTTTTGCTCTAGATCATAACACAGGAAGTTACCAACCACGAGCTCCAAATGCACATTTCTAGCTATTTCCAGATATCTCCATCTGGATGAATACATCCCAGCATTACATTCAGCATGCCTAAACCCACATTCTATCTGCTGGATCATAACGACACCTCTTCTTTCCTCTTTCTGGGAACGTAACTATGATCCTTCTATTCATCCCATTCATTCAGTGCATCGAACCTATCTGCAGTTCTTGGACATTTCTACTCTGTGACCTCTCTTATGATTTCTACCAGTCTCATCATCTTTCACCTAGTCTCTCTCCCTGCCATCAATGTTTTCATTATCCCAAATCTTCTAAATGTCATTGCTCAATCAAGCAATTTAAACTATAGAGAGGATTCTTTTGTTCCTTTGTACAAACTTCTCAACAGTTTTACTCTGTCTAGTAAATAAAACTCAGACTTAGTACATCACCAGAGGCCTGTGCCATTCTATGAAGCTCCTGGTCTTGTCTTCTCACTCCTCTTCATTAGCTCAACTGGAGCCATTACCCACCTCTCTACTTCCATACCATTCCTACTGTTCCCTGCATCTGAACTACTCTCCTCTCCCAGGGATGGGTGACAAATGTAACCCAGCCTACAAGGCCAAAATCATTTCTATCTCCTCCAGAATGAGTCATTTCTGAGTCTAATATTCCATGGCTCTACTCTCTGAAATACGTGCATTCTGTCTTCTAAAAAATAAAAACGTGCATTTTTGTATTGTTCCAAACATGTCTATTCTTGTTTTAAACTTTCTGTGCTTCTCTTATCCTATGCTTATCTTGTAGTTTGCACTCCTGCCACTGAACTAGGAGTTATCTAATCACATAAATGATTCCTACAAACGTTAGCTTCCATAATGCCTTGCACTCAGGAGGTTCCTGATAGCTTTTCATTGTTAAAGCAATATTATTGCTAAACTGATTTAAATGGAGAAAGAAGCATGAATGGATGGCTTCCTATGTCATGTTATTTCTTTATTAATCACAATCTTTCTCTACTCTAATGAGTGAAATCTAGAACTCTCTCTTATGAGACAGCACAGATAGTGCATAGTGAGGGAGTTGCGAGTACAGGACATGTGTACTTGAATCCTGGTTCTCCCTCCAATTCATTGCAATGGCCTTGGTACTAAATCAAACAATCCCGAGGCCTCAATCAATATCCAGCTTCTCTTCCTAATTTTACATGAGATAAAATGTCTGGAATTACTCCCACATTTGTTAACAAACTCCAAACTGATTTTTATGACATCTCATATACGCTTAATGGTAAATATCTGCTGGACAAAAAATATAGTTGGTTCTTATTGGAAGCTGATCATTTCCTAAAATGGTGCTGCTCAGACTCCAATTATTCAAGCAAAATGCACTCAGCCAATAGCAGCCAACTTTGCCACTCATCAAATTACAACTGTATAATGAGGCCAGCAGCTACCAGACACACCTTAAAACCTTTTGAAGCAGCAATATGGGCAGCAGTCCAGCCTTCACTGTCAGCGTGGTTGATGAGGTCTGCAGGAACAACAGGCTTGGATGTGCCTTCATGACGCTCTTCTTCTTGATCCAAGTCAAGGATGGGCAACCCACGCTCCTCATGCAACTTGTTTCCATGAGCTGGGGCTCTATGGTACATAAGAAGCATGAGGCTGTCCACATTACCAGTGTCCACGGCTGCATGAATTGGTGTCCAGCCATCCTGAAAATAAAATGACCAGGGGGAAAGAGTTGATTACAACATGAATGTTGAGAGCAGTGTTATTTAAGGTTCACATCTAAATCTTCTTGGCCATGGACCACTGAGATGGGAAAAGCAGGCATTCCAATCCTGAATATCATCAATGAGCTAGGTTCTCTCAGACCTCTGTCAATTAGTGCCTTTTCCATTGCTCTGACTCATGTCTGCTATTTTGTAAGAGTTTCTTCTTAACACTCGACCAATTGGAATGAGTCGGTACTACTCAGCCTGGTAACTAAGCATTATATATGGTAAAGCAAAATCTCAACTTAATATTATGAAAGAATGAACTTTAGCATACACATTTTAAAAAATTTATATCCAAGTATAATAAGCCAGTTCTACTTAAAGGGAAGAGTGCTAATTCTAGTCATCTTAAAATATTTTGCCACTGATTCCAGAAAGAAAGATTCTAGATAATATGGAAAAGACAGACATAAAGGAAAAACAAAGTCAAATAACTTTATGAGATATCTATTGACCTCTATGAACCTCTCTGGGACTGCAGATGGATACTGGTAAATGCAAGCTTAGAAAATGTTCCAAGTAAAATACTGGGCCCATTCTCTAGGACATATTACTTTGAAGCCCCAATCATCCACTTAGCTGGTTGCTAGAAGAGACTCAGAATTTTTTTTTTTTCAGGTAGCAGTTCTCAAAGTGTGGTTCCCTGATCAGCACCATCAGCACCACCTGTGAACGTGTTAGAAATGTAAATTGTTGAGCCTCATTCCAGACCTACTGAATCAGAAATCTCAAGGGGTGGAGCCCTGCATTCTGTTTTAGCAGCCCTCTGGGCAACTCTGATGCACTGAAGTTTGACAAACTCTACTGTAAGGAAAATCTTGATCCCCTTGTAGTCTCTCATTTTTAAATAGAGAGAGGTCTGCCTTCTACTCAGGTATCCATCTTCATTAGATTTTTAAGACTATCATAAAAGAATTGATTATTATTTTAGTGATATGTATTTTGGTTTTATTTTATTTTCCCTTTAGCCTATTTTTTTTTCATTTGGTATTTCATACTGCTACACTAAATTTTTTCCAGTGAATAGAATTGATGCTTTTGAACTGTGGTGCTGGAGAAGACTCTTGAGAGTCCCTTGGACTTCGAGGAGATCAAACCAGCCCATTCTAAAGGAAATCTGTCCTGAATATTCATTGGAAGGACGGATGCTGAAGCTGAAACTCCAATACTTTGGCCACCTGATGCGAAGAACTGACTCACTGGAAAAGACCCTGATGCTGGGAAAGACTGAAGGTGGGAGGAGAGGGGGGCGACAGAGGATGAGATGGTTGGATGGCATCATCGACTCAATGGACATGGGTTTGGGTAGACTCTGGGAGTTGGTGATGGACAGGGAGGCCTGGCAAGCTGCAGTCCATGGGGTCACAAAGTCAGACATGACTGAGTGACTGAACTGGACTGAACTGAATTGACAGTACACTTCAAAAAAAAAAAAAATAATGGGGTAGAAGAGAGGAAAACAGACAATAAATGGTAACAATCTACATTTAGACTGAGTCATCTGATCATTTGCTAAAGCTCTTCCTCAATGTTGTGGCTTTTTCTCTGGTTCTGTACCTCACATCATCGGAATCAACTTGGCTAAGGCAAGACTATGGCTGGCAGCAGCTGGAATATCATAGTCCTTTGGAGTACCCCAGGCAGGCAAAGTGTTTCATAGCTTGTTCTTGTTGAGCTGTGGATACTTTTCGCTGGGCATCAGCCTTAATTAGGCACTAGAGTGTACGTGCGCTTGACCTTCCTTATATTATAAAGGCCATGTAATCATTTCAGAAAAAGATCCTTCATTCCCCTTTGATTTCTTATTAAAAATTGTGAGAAATAATTAATTATTCCCTTAAGGTCCTTTATCAATTATGCTGTTATCTCTGTACTTTGGAGCCTCTGTACTTCTAATGATTTCATTCAGTTCATCAACAATTAGCTTGAGAGCATGGATTTCTGTGTTCTCTAACTTACAGGATGTGACTTCAATTTTTATGTTGCACTACTTATTTTTCATTCAGATAATGAGGTAAAATTCATTCCTTTTTCATATATAAAGTAGAATTGTATAATAAGTATGTGTAATACCACAGATTTCTTAAATATATAAAACAACATGAATAAGAGTAACATTGGACTATTTTCTCAGATTTTCAAAAAATAAATAGAAAGTATAGGAAAAAAGCTCTAGCCATAGGACTCAATGGAAAATGTCTATACCTAGCTTTTATACCATTATTTGTGGGTTTACTTTAGAAAACTTAAGAAAATCCAGTATCTAAGAGTGACCTTAAAATACATAATATACCTTTCTATCCTAGAAAATTTTAAGGGTGATTCCTGTGAAATGGATGCACAGTATAGTCAATTCTCTATTAACAGAAGAAATCCAAGGTTCAGATAATATTTGGCAATTAAGATGTCTACACTTGTCATTCATCTTGAATATGCTATAGGGTGGTAATTATTACACTTCTAACATTCTGGGAAACTGCAGGAAAAAAATTCCTGAGTCCAGTGAAGAGTGGGTCCCATAAACCTGCCTGTCCTTAGATGGGCCCCCACTGAAGAAATGCATGTCAGTGTGTGCAGGGCTGATTTTTGGTCTTCAAGTCTATATGAAAGGATGATAAAGACCAACTTGGGAGGGCGAATTGAGGAACTTGTTTCAAATGCATTTTTGTGTGCTGTGCCAGAAGTTGTATCAAAGGACTCTTCTTGCGAATCAAACTCTAAATTTCTTCAGTTTCTAAATCTGACTTCACCTGTGCACCTGTACAAGAGGTAGCAGGATTGTGCGGGATGGAGTCAACAGCTACTTCAGCCTATTAGGTTCCATACTGGACTTCCACACACAGTGCTTCAAGCTCTGATGCAAATTAGACAATGACCTTGAACTCTGTGAGATGCTGCATAATCTTAGCAAAAACAAAGGTCAGCTCTGCGAGGAACAGTGAGCACAAATAACCTTTCCTAAGTCCTGGTAATGGGCACTGTCTTGCCACAAAACTGTTTCCTGTTTATACACATTACAAATGAGCACTGCTGTGGATGACGACAACTCAATGACAGCTGACTTTTGTCGATGGCTTACAAGTCCCTGGTACTACACAGACTACCTTTAGAAAGAAAGGCTAACTAACAAGCTTTGAATAATCAGATGAGTAGAGGTCAGACCATGAGGATCCAACATATTCAAAGCAAAACAAAACTTTAAACAAAACAAAGCAACCTGTATTTTAACCTATTTTATTTTTTGAACTGCAGAGTTTGCAGACATATTGTAATTAAAGGACAAAATACAAAATACAGGTACTCACTCTGGTTTTTACACTTCGGTCAGTTCCAGCTTCCAACAAGAGTTTAATACATTCTTTATTTCCATTTTTACAGGCCAGGTATAGAGGTGTCTGTCCTCCATCAGCAGCATGATTAATATGAGCATCATATGCAATTAATAATTCTACACACCTAAACACAACAGTGTGATTAATTATGTACAAACTGGGTTTGACGTCTGAAGTACCACATGACCAAGATATTAAAAAGAGCAAATACTGCTAGAGGAATTCTGCATCTTTATTTATTACATGAATTATTTTATATATATATAAAATCTCAATTATTACTGGTCTTATTATATAGATACTATTTTAACAAGGCTGGAAGATATTTTAATTACTCCCATGAAAATTTAAAATAACAGCTTTGATCAAGGGTGAATACCTGGTTTATGACACTTCTCTGTAAACAACCTATAAAAGTAGAGTCCTTGGAATATGTTTAACTGTGCTTGACATATATATTATTTGTAGTTCAAAATAGTTTGAACCTTGAAAAGAGTCAGGCTGCTGAGTCATTCTGAGATTTTCACTTGAGAAAATAATTATAAATAGCGCAGACAGCAGGGCACCATGTGCCTCCACTATAAAAGGCAGTAGGGAGACAGAGGAAAGGGCCATTTGGGGGAGAAAAGGCAGCAAAGGCTGTTTTGCCCCCTGAAATGGGGCTAGTTTACAAGGAAAAAAGACACAGCTAGGCAGAAATACATTGCCCTGAGAATCAGGAAGGACAGCAATGAGGTAAATTCAAGACTTCATGGCACTTAGCAACTAACTACAGTTTGCAAAATTAGATGAGAATAAGTTTAGCAAAGAGGAATAAATCATAACCAAATGAAGAAGCAATGCACATCTTTGGTTTTTTGCTCAGAGGCAAGCTTTCTCTTGGCTTCCTTTGGCAACATTTGATTTGTTTACACATTAGAAAAAATAAGTTACATATTGATGTGTATCTTATACACATTTAAATCAACCAAGCTCCCCTGAATTTCCCCAGAGGTCTCCCATTTTGCAAATCCATCCATGCCTCCATTCCCATGACTGGTACACTATCCAAGCAAGTAGCCCGAAAGATTGCCTACTGGCAGTAAAGGCAAAAGTATAGTCCAGAAGAACAATCTTTCCTGGAGGACTTAGAATACCTGCAAAAAGGTAGCAGCAAAATCAATAGCTCTGATCATCAATAATAAATTCAGAGTGATGAGATATGTGTTTAGTATGCAGAAAAAAAAACATATGAAGGATGCATTTTGAACTTTTAAAAATTCATATTTACAAAGAATGACAGTAGTGTGAAACTGAAAAAACTTATGTCAAGAATTCTGAGATTTGTTAATTGTTTAATGCTAATTAATGTTTGTTACGGCTATGGTTTTTCCAGTGGTCATGTATGGATGTGAGAGTTGGACTGTGAAGAAAGCTGATCGCTGAAGAATTGATGCTTTTGAACTGTGGTGCTGGAGAAGACTCTTGAGAGTCCCCTGGACTGCAAGGAGATCCAACCAGTCCATTCTAAAGGAGATCAATCCTGGGTGTCCATTGGAAGGACTGATGCTAAAGCTGAAGCTCCAATACTTTGGCTACCTCATGCGAAGAGTTGACTCATTAGAAAAGACTCTGATGCTGGGAGAGATTGGGGGCGGGAGGAGAAGGGGACGACAGAGAACGAGATGGCTGGATGGCATCACCGACTCGATGGACATGAGTTTGAGTGAACTCCGGGAGTTGGTGATGGACAGGGAGGCCTGGCGTGCTGTGATTCATGGGGTCTCAAAGAGTCGGACACGACTGAGCGACTGAACTGAACTGAAGGTTGGTTATAACTTTCGACTGCCATTTTAGCACAGGCGAAGAAAGCAATTTAGCTATATTCTATCAATATAATTAAAATGTCACTTGATTACAAAAAGTTATCTCTCTATTCAACTGACTTATTTAAGCAACTGAAGAAATCACTGCTAAACTTATGTATATTCTAATTACAGGCTCTTTTTTGATGTGCTCTAACTTCTTTACGCATGTAAGTTCCTGCTTCAATTTTTTTAAAGAATGATAAAGCAAGGTGCATACTTGAACAATTTATACTAGAAATGTTAAACATAAGTTTTTCCATTTGTACAGGGGTAACGCGCTGTATTAAATATGTAAGGTCTTATCTACATGGGTTTGATTACAGAAACTAATAAAGTATTCTCTAAATAAAAATAATAATAAATAATGTGTGTGTGTATGTTGAGGTGGTGGAAAATAGTGAACAATGAAGTGCGTAACAACCCATTACATAACCACATACACAGTTGACTGTCCATATGTGCAGGTTTCACATTTGTGAGTTCAACCAACCCCAGATGGAAAATACTTGGAAAAAAAATCTTAGGAAGTTACAGAAAGCAAAACCTGAATTTGCCACATGCTCGCAGCTATTTACATAGCATTTACATTGTATTAGGTATTATAAGTAACCAGAGATGATTTAAAGTGTACAGGGCGGGATGTGCATAGATTATATGCAAATACTGCAGCATTTTACATAACAGACTCAGAGCGTTCTCACATTGTGGCATCTGTGGGTGGTCCTGGAACCAATCCCCCACAGACAGGAGGGATGACTTTATGTTGATAGGCTAAAAATAATCTTCCTCTTCGGAAGCAAGTTCATTCATATGAGGTTTGGAAACAGCATATTCCTCTTCTTCACTTCCCAATATACAACTATCTATTATTAAGAAGAGCAGATTTAGGATCCTCCTTTGCACTTAAATTCTCAAAGATGTTTAGTTGAATTTACTTGCCAGAGGATCTTAAGTACTAGTTTACACATTCAGCCAGAACTAAAATATGTGTGCAAATTATAAAGAGGTTCTTTTCATGAGGGGGAAAAAAAAGGATTAAGAGCATCACTCACTTGAAATGTCCCTGAGCAGCTGCAGCACACAAGGGTGTGAAGCCATTTTTATCAGCAGCATTGACTTGGGCTTCTGCATTCAGCAGCAATCTCACACAGTCTATGGATTTTAATAGAAAGCCATTTTAATTTCCCACTTAGATTCATGATGAGCCAAATTCTATACAGGCTGTAGACAGATACTAACCCCAAGGGACCTCTCCCATGCACAGCTCATCTGACATTTCTTTCAGGGTCAATATAAGATTCCACAGGCTATTATGAAGGAAAATAAGCCTCTTTCCACCAGAATCATAAACCCCAGACTCATCAACTAAGGCAAGGTTTCTTTCATTTTTGGGGGGTACTCAGGGGGAAGAGTGACTGATGAGTCAAAGGACAGTCATATGTCAGAAAACGTTTTACCAGGTTTTTCCATCAGACAATCTCAGAAAAAAATCTTACTGGATGGAAAACAAAATTCTTTGACTTAATTTATATACCATTCTTTGTATTTAAATAGTTAAATCTTACTTTCTGGTGTTTAATTTAATCCTTAAAATGCTTTCATGAAAGTTAACTCCCTGAATGAAAATCAAGGAGAACCTCCAGAAAGTCACCAGACTCAGGCAAGAATACCACTCAGACCTCACATTCCACATGTTATTTACTAGACTGAATTTCTCTACATTAGAGGAAATTCCCACTGTACTTTGGAAGAAGTACTCCAAAATACTTTTAAAATCATGAGTTCTCATACTGTAGTTCCCTAGAATCATCTATGCAGCCCACTGGAACACACTGAAGCTCTGAAAACTTCCAAGGAAGCCACATTATGTGAAAAAAATATAATGATCACATGGCTTACATATGCCTACTATCTGACTTTGCATTTGCCATCAGATCATCTCTTTATTTGCACTACTGTTATGTTTTAGTGTATCTGACTATAGCATTTGCTTTTTAAGGAACAAGATTAATACCCCAACTTCATCAATATGTCGTGTATAGTTGCACAACCTCTTGGTTCTCTTAAAAAATTCAAATAACTATAAATTGGTTCTAACTACAGAACAATTTCAGACCCATGACCTTTCCTAACTACTAAAACTTTCCCTCACTGCAGCATATGCTAAAGCCCTACGGCTTTACTTTCACAGACATCAGCCATTTCTAAGAGACAAATTGGGGCTATTTTGTCCTGGCCAAAGCGATCATGGATGGGGGCTTTATTCAAAATGTGTTTTACAGTTACAAGACCCCAAATTTCTAGGCACACAGTACATTTTACTGTGCATAATACAAAGACAACATTTTGCTAGCTGAAAATTTAACATTGTTACCGAACTGTCCAAATTGGATTTTTAAATGTTTACAAAAATTTAAATCATGTAAAAAAAGTTATTTATTTCACCTGGAAGAGAAAATGTGAAACCTAAATGCACCTTTTGCTCATAACAATGGCTACAGTGCTTTTAACTCTTCATCTTTTTGCAAGAAGGTGATACAGTAAAGTAAGAAGGTACCATTTTTACCTGTATGTCCATTCTTAGCAGCAGAATACAAGGCAGAATGGCCATCTTCACAGGAGTAATTAATGTCCAGTCCTTCTTCATTAAGCAGCATTGATAATAAAGTGACATTTCCCTGGGCAGCAGCTTGCTGAAGAAGGGTGGGCCTGCCAGCCAGGGGGGCAGGACCACCACTCATTAGCAAAGGGGTTAGGGAGGGTGACCAGCCTGTGGGTTAAAGTGACCCTAGTTAGAGAGTAGGAGCAAGGATAAGAGACAGATATTAACCATTCCTTTCCAAATTACACACACACAGACACATGAACACGTACCCCTAGAGGATTATGTGGTTTCTAATATGACCAATCTGTTAATATTTACTTTAGCATAAATCTGTACTGTTATTTCAATCTTATATCTGCTGCTAGTTAAATTAATATACATCATGACAAATTATTTTAGGTCGTCAGTCTTGTACAGTTAAGTGTTAAAGTGGTGATTGGTTTCAGGAAACTAAGAAGGCTGTCTTGTTTTAAAAGTTTGAGCTCCTCCTCAGGGTTCTAAAACAAACTGAATTTTAAAACTATGTACAGATTTTCTCAGTTTTGTTATTAACTGAAAGATATCTTTACGCATAAGACAGAAATAATTCTAAAAATTGGAAAATTTCCTTTTTTCTACAATGTTTCCAAGGTACTTAATTTATAAATTTTATATAAACCATTGAGATGGACCAAATACCGTGAAAGAATATTTACATTCTTTGAATTCCCTTATTTGGGAAGAAAAATAGTGGGTGGCCAACTACTATCAAGTATTAAGAACTAACGGAAGCACAACATATATAGAATATACCAGCACAAATATTCAATACACAATGGAAGACTATATCATCTGGCCATCTTCACATTTTGTACCCAAAACTTTTAATCAGCTAACAAAACAGGACACTCTGCCATATAATTTTAACAAAAGCCATAAGAGTTATCATAGTTAGGATTTCTCATCAGCATTTAGCAGCTTTAGAAGAGAATCTGTTAAGTGTGTGAAGTCGGCTGCATATAGCATGGAAAATTTTCTGAATTCTTCCTTGATCAAAAGGCTGTAAAAACAGTAAAGTAAAAATGTTTATTTAATGTAATATATAGGTAGTTAGTGTATTTTAGGCTTAAATATAGTTAACTTTCAAAATAAGTCATTTTTCCTTCTTACGTATGGAGCCCCAAAAATCTGAAAGTAAAGTTGATGTGTATATGGGGTATGTGTGCACATATTCACTTGTGGGGTACACTTTCTACATCTGTCTAGTAACAGTCTCTGTAGTAAGATACAATGGTAGATCTTTACTATGCCCTGCATCTTTACTACCTTGGTACCAGGATAATATTCTGAGTACAAGTGTGTTACATTAATACATAATAAACTTATCATTGAATCTTAAATTACTGGCCTTAAATTATTTCAGTAAGTATTAAAAAGGTGAATATCAAAGTATTTCTCAGAACTTTAAAAATTCTTCGGAAAAACACCAAAGCAGTTTCTACAAATGAAACTGTTTATTAGAAACTGGATATTATGTCTTCAATTATTTGAATCTCTGAGTAATTTATTGCTTTTACTCAGACTGTAATAACATTAAATTCAAATGCTCATAAAATTATATATTTATCTAAACTTTATGATATTTTCCCATTGATATTCATTAGCTCTTCTTACAAAAGTAACATTTTTTACTTCATACTTACAAGAAGGCTCCTCTCTGGTACATTTTACCTTTTGTATTTTCTTAAAAACAAACAAAAAAACAAGCCCACAAAAATTAAATCAGTACTTATTAGAAATGGATGATAAACAGAAATTAAAAATACCAAGGTATGAAACCTTGACTGCAAAGCAAACACAAAGGCAGTTTGAAGGCATTGGCACTGTGCTTCTCCGTGGAATAGGAGGGACTTGCCCACACTCTCGTTTGTCCATCTCCCCACCTTCCTTCCGCCCAACCTCCAACCCCATCCCGTCTCTCTCTCTGTACCTCTAGCTCAAACCGGGGGTGGGGGCGGTCCTCAGTTCTTGATATCCTTTTAGGAATACTAACAGGTAAATATTAAATACTTTGCCATTCTTTTGAGTTTTGTTTTCATTTTTCTTTTTTTTCAGATGATTCTAGCCATTGGGGACAATTAAAATATATTTTAACTGTTTTTTTTATGGAAATATTCAATTATGGATATAATTTCCTGGGAAACCTGATTTCTAATGCTAGGCTATCTTAAAGACAAAATATTTTATTCAAAAATTTTCTCTTTCTTTAGACCACCCAAGAGTCTTATAGTTCTCTAATATAAAGACTCCAGAAGAATATATATCAATTCTCTTATTTTCTTCTTTTAAATATATTGAAAAAGTCTTTAAAAATGAAAATCGCTTTATAAATACCAGGTATTCTTAAAGTTTAAAAATTCTTAAATGTATTCTTAAGTACATTTTTTACCTCCACTACCATTTCCAATTTTCTCCAGGCTAGGCAAGTTTAAATTACTATAATAAATCCTGTTATAAATATGGGAAAAATAATACTTCACCATGAGACTTTATTGTTCATTTGAAATTCCCCACAATGATCAAGATTATAATATTTAGTTGACTGGTTAAGTAATGGTTAAGTAATGCGTAAACAGACCTGCAGTCATATAGCTACTTTAATGATGCTAGAAAAAGGTCATTCAGCTCTACAGTGTCATATGCAAACATTAGTAAAAGTGAGCATCTTGCAGAACATGCAGTGGTGAAGGGAACAGACAGAACGTGCAAAAGCAGAGGAGTTGAGAACAGCTTCCGGCATCAGCTTCAGAGTGTGGAGAAGGTTAATCTCATTCATAGCTCAGAGGGATCTCATTTTCTGACTTAGTCTTTAAGCCAATCAAACATGGAGAAGAATTTTTTAAATGCATGTTTACCTAAGGAAAAAAATCTGAACCAAATCAAATAAAATTTATCAAACAAATTTTTCAAGAAAAAAGAAAAACAAAAAAATTTCCAAGGGTATGGAAACTCAGTTGCCCAGAGTGATTTTCGGTTTAGGCTTCTGTTCATCTAACAATTAATGTGTTCGTGTGACAAGTTCAGGAGCAGCAAGAAGTTCTAATCTGTTTGGAACTTCAAATTCTAAAAATTTTGAATTATTTAAATTTTACTTAAATAATAAAAATTTAACATTTGGCCATAACGTGTTATTTAAAATTTTTACATTTGGCTCTAAAAGGGCTAACTGAGTTAACGTACAAAACAATTCATCAAAGTGGTATCTTTTGTCATTGCAGTTCTCTTCAGTGCTTTAACTTAATCATAATTGTTTATCATAGATATAAGCTGACACAGAAATGTAGATATTTAGGGTTTCAAAGATAATGGGATCAAGATTTCCAAGAAGGGCGAGGTAGTGAACTACTACTTGAAAAATTCAACAGGCAAGTTTAACACATCTTTTTAGTTTGGAACTATTATTACTTTTTTGGTTCAGTGCTTTCATTTTTAGATGAAAAAACTAATGACTCAGAGAGAATCTGCCCTTTAGGGTAATATTTAGAAAGGAGCAGAAATGGACTAACACTGCCTTTTTACCCTCAGCCCAGTGCTCTTTTCACCACTGGCCCTAGAGCACACATCCACAAGGTATTTGGTAGGTGCACTGTGTCCCCGTTTCCTACTCTTAGTGATCACAATGACACTTGTAACTGTTTACAAGATGAAAACCCTTCAATGAGTCTATGCTTTGGAGAGGCACATGCTCACCCAAGCAAGGCAGATTAAGAAGCAGGATGGAGGACACTCTGATGCTTCCCAAGTTGCAATGGGCATGGCAGCCAGAAGGGGGGCATCTAAGTGGAAAGAGAGTTGAAATCTTCTACCTTATTTGCAAAGTTTCAGTAGACCTTACATCCACAGCTGAGTTAAACATCCCAACTATGTAACTATAATAAGATGTCTATCTCCCCTAGTAGACTGGATGTTCAGCAAATGTTTGCTGATACTTATGGCCTCCTTTTTTCTCCTAATAAACTACAACTTCTAATCAAATGACATAGAAGGCTGTTATGCCACCAAAGGTAACCTTGCAGTGATCGAACTACAAAATCAGAGAAGAGAAAATGAGGAACCAGTTCTATGGATTGTTTGTGACTGCTGTTTCTTTGGTTCTACAATTTATTCTCTCTTGCTTTCTACACACAAGCAAGGGCATTTTTTTTTTCCCAGAGGATCTATGATTCCTTTACCCAAAATCCTAGACAGGTCATTTTGGTGAATATATAATGGACAAGAATTCTATGATTCTAGAGGTTAACTTACATCCTGCTGACAAAACATTCTTCAGTCATGGATCCTGATTTTAAAGCTTTCCCACTCAAACCAAAGGGCTCTAGGAGCTGAACCCTAGAGCACAATAATGACCAAGGCAGCCACTGGCAAAGCATCAGGATACAAAGCAGAGATGGCTCTATATTTTTTAAAAAGTGACAAAATTTATATATTACAGGAAGTGTTTTGTGTTTTACAGTCCATGCATTTATGTCAACAACACTGACAGGGCTCCAAACATTTCTGGAACTTGTGTTCTGTGAGTACCTTAAGTCCTGACAGCACATTATCTGACGCTCCTGAATAGCAGCAAAAATTCCTCCTTTGAGGGTGGATTTAACTTGCTGGAAAAGCCGTAAGAAAGGCCATCCAACTCAATAGTACCATTTTTGGATTAAAAAATAAGATATCACAAAGCAACACTGAAGTCAATTCTAAAGCAAATTTTCAAAATACAAGCAGTAATATTACCTCTATTTGTTCATCAGTCATGCTGCTCTAAGCTCAATACCACGTTCTTTGCATGTTATGATATTAAATCCTAACAGCCACATTCCCCAATATGCACAGTATAAGCTCCGTATCAAGGATGAGAAAATTTGCTCAGTTCAAGAAAAATCATCCAAAACACAGAGCTGCAAATGCCAGAGCCTAGATTCCAATGCAGACCTAACTAACATCAAATCCATGCTGTTTCCAATTTTGCCCCTTAATATATGAACCTAACTTCTCAAGGAGTTGACTATTTAGGAGACAGCTTATAACTGGATAAGTCAGTCCTGCTACACTGCTCTCACTACCTGATAAGTAGCAAATACAGTGCTACTTTCTTCTCTTATTCCTATGCTTCTCCCTAAATCTTAAAAACAACACAGCTCAAATCTTCCTTTAATTCTTAAAGTTCTCTCTCATTCAGATCCAACAGCCTCTGCTAAGCACCAACATCCTGGGGTAGGAGAGACCCCTGCAAAGTTTCATCAAAACTACTGCACTGTACCATTATTTTAGAGCCACTTTTACTCAGTGAAGAACAAATGTCAATAAAAAGCAATGCTTCCTTTAGCACTATAAAACAAGAAGGAAAAAATCTAGTTCTTTATCAACTCGTTGTTCAAGAGTCCCAGATTCAGTGACTTTATAAACCACATCTGCAATGGAAACCTTCTCCAATACAGCCCATGTGCTATCTTACTTTGTTTAAGTGTTAGCTCTAAACAAAGTAAACAACTTTTGAAGTAAATTAAACTTCGAACAGAGGTTTACAAACACACACACACTATTTTTGAGGTTAAAAAAGGAAACACCAAACTGATATTAAAACAGAATACAACCAGTTACAGAACACCTCTAATCAATTTGATATTCCAAAGTAGACTGTAATGTTAATAACTACCTGAAAGCACTCTTTCAAATAAGCCATCTCAGAAGGGATAGAATTGAACACATACTGCCTGGAGATGGCTCACTAATAGTGAAATCTTGTGAGATAAATATTTAATAAGAAGGACGAGTCTTTCTTCCCATGGAAATGCTTCAGTTTCTCTAAATTAATGGTCTCTGTGTGCTCCAAACCACTGCTTTCAGGTTATTTTTAAAAGAAGAAAGCACTCAGCATAACAAAACCGCAATTCATATAGCAAGATGAATCACCATACCCTGGAGCCTTTAAAGAAATCACACCAAAAAAAGAAGGGAAAGAAATAGAAAAAAAAAAAAAAATCAGATTAAAAAAAAAGTTTTAAGGCAATGTAAAGGAAATGAAGGCAAGTGAGAGGACAGGCCACATTCTTAAAGAAGGATATAACATTTCAATCCCTTTACCTGATGCTGTTACCAGGAGGCTGTCAGAGGCACCTGCTCTACGGGATGCACTAACAGGGTTTATGGAAGAGCGAAAGGCAGTGGTGGTGGGAATGACAAGGGAACTTTCTGAACATGCAGGTTGGTTCAGTCCAGGGGTTTCAGCAGGCCAGGCACCCACCTGAGATGTGGCCAGGGCTGAAACGGCACAGCCTGCGGGTGCCACAGTTAAATCTATGGATGGTTTTGGTGGCAGCTGAGGGGAGGAAGATTTAGAGAGATTCTCCTCATTTATTACCCTGTTCCCTTGTGGCAAACTGGAAGGAGGCGAAGCCACAGTTTTGTTATCAGCTTTGATCCCTGTGCTGGAGGCCCTGCTGCTATCCATAATAACTTTGAGTTGGGGGTGCGGTGGAGAAGGAGTTTGGGAGAGCCCTGGCTTTTTTGGAGGGATGGGAGGAGGGTTTCCTCTGTCAACTCGGGCCCCACCAGGAGTCTTTAAACTGGTTCGACCGACCGGGGGGTAGGTGCCAACGTCCCCCGTAGGGGGCGCTCCAGGTCTCGGGGGTGCTCCCGCCGGGGGGCTTGTAAATCTCGACAGTGCTTGGGTCACAGTATTCCGAGCAAGCTGTTTGGCCACTAGGTTGTCACGACTTGTAGGAGAGACATCTCTGGATGGAGGGCTTTGGGTGGTGTTTCCATTTTGGTCTGGGTCATTAGCATTGCTGCCCTGAAATCGAAATCGAGCCGCTTGGATACGTGGGTTCAGACCCGGAGGCGGAGGCAGAGGCGCGTTGGCACACGGTGAATGTAAACTGTGCGGAGGCGGGGCGGGCGTGTGCCCGGAGGCCGGGGAAACTGCGCTGGGTAGTGGGGTTGGGCTACTGGTTAAATCTGGTGTTGAGCCTGTGCTCGGTCCATTTTCCTCAATTCTGTTTGCACTTGGAGGTGGGACAGTGGGCAGAGAGGAGCCTATCAAGTCACCATGGGAAACCTGCCTCTCGATACCCGGTCTGACCGAGGCGGCACTGGGGCAGGCATTCCCCTTGGCACTGGCGGAGACTAGGGGGCTCCCCGTGGCAGGCTTTACGGGCACGGTCAAAGGCAACTTCTTGACGGGCTCAGCGCTCTCGATCACTAGGTCTGTCTGGCACGCAACAGATCTTGTCATTGGTCCTTCTGTTGCCACAGATGTGGAGACCAAACGTCTATCTTTTGTCTTCCGGGGGAGGGAGAGGCTGGGTTTGCTGTCATTTCCCCTTTTCAGCTGCTCGATCATCTTCTTCATCTTGTCTATCTCCTCTTTGAGGTCAGTGGTGTGTGCTTCTTCTCGGTGCAGCTTGGCACGAAGCTGTTCCCGCTCCGTGTCAAACTCCGAGAGTTGCTTTTCCATCTGAGCTTCCATTTCTGTGCTTCTCCGTTTCTCCGTGGCGAGTTCCTCCTCTAACGCGCTTATCTTTTTCTTCTCCTCTTCCAGTTTGGCCATGACCTCTTCCAGCTTCTGGGCCTCCTCTAGGACTTTCCCGGAGAGCTGCTTGCACTCCTTGACCAGCATCAGGACCACGTGCTTGTTCTTGCCTCTCTCCTCCTCCAGGCGGGCAGCCAACTTCTTGTGCTCCTGCTCAAGTGCCTGGAGCTGAAGCTTTTCCATCTCCAGCTGAAAGAAATGCACAGGACAGCCCTGATTAATAGGCAGAGGATTCTTTCAGACAAAGATGGAGAGAGATTTGTATTAATCTTGTAACAACTGTATGGTTTGGGTTAGCTAAAGCGCCACATTTCTGAAATGAGTTGGGAGATGACTGGATATTTTAGAGACTCATTAAAATGAGAAAATAGATGTTAATGGTTTTATTAAAAAAATCTCAATAATACCAACAGAAAACTTTTTTTTAATGTGAGTTAACTATAGAAAAGAAGAAGGGTAATCTGATGCTTCAAGTCACAACACATAGTTCAGAAAGGTCTGCTTCTGTAAAAACAGAACTCTGGCAGAGAACTTATTTTTTTTTAATGTTTAATGCCTTAGAATTACTAATCTTTGAGGCACTGTAAAATAAAAAGTGCTGAAAACAGAGGACTCAGTTAAATTCTAAACTTTTATACTTGCTAATAATATTACTTAGCTTATTTATTTATTTTTTTGGCAATCTACTTTGAGCTTACGAATGAGGATTTGCTGGAAAAATCATGTAAAATCATACATGAAAGTTATTTTAACTCATATATAAGAAGTATTAGAAATACAGTCATGGGACTTCCCTGGCTGTCCAATGGTTAGGACTCTGTGCTTCCAGTGCAGGAGGAAGTAGTGGGGGAACTAAGATCTCCAATGCCATGTGGTGCAACCAAAAAAATAAATAAAAAATATAATCAGTATCAGTGAACCCCAAGTCTGACCTCATCTCTTCCCCTTTGCCACTTGGGTCCCATGACACTGGTCTCCCTGATGTTTCCTGAACATCATCCTGCCTCAGGGTCTTTGGTCTTGTCTGTCTGCATAGAAACTCCACCATGACCCATCACATAGGGCTCCTGCACTGAGGAGTTTCTGTACTGCACAAGAGTGGTCAGCTGCAAGGGTGCTCAGATGTTCAGTCATGTCTGACTCTTTGTGACCCTATGGACTGTAGTCCTCAGGCTCCTCTGTCCACAGGATTCTCCACTCAAGAATGCTGGACTAGTGTGCTGCAAGGGTGAGGGAAACCAAAATCCAGCTCTCACCAGTGTCTGCCCAGGCCTGGGGCTACATCTGCCTGGAAAGAAGAGCACTTTTTCCGTCAGGAGAAGGGTCTGTCTGCTCATTGAGCCATAGACCCTAGGATTTAGGCTTCCCAAAACAACACTTGCCTAGTTGATTAACACAGAGGAGGAGCTTTTAAAAACCTTCTTATCTCCACCTGGACTTTTCTAATAAGCACCAAAACACCCAATGGCACAAAAGCCTGGCTCTTTTACTCCGTCAGCCCTCTGCTCAACTGTCAACTTCACAGCGAGGCTGCCCTCACCATCCTGTGGAAGACAGTCCTTTCCATTAGTTACTGGTAATTCCCAGTCCTTTAGGGAATTACCCTTCGGTTGGCACCTGCCTACCCCCAACTAGAACAGGACTTATGAAGGCAGGGACTCTATCTTCTTTGCTGCTATGTCTGAATTAATGAAATTAACTGTTCATAGAAACATCAATCTTCCAGACAACCGAGGGAGGGACTTTCTGATACACAGATACAATTCTAACATGTTCACCCAGGTTTCTCACTTCTCTCCAGGGAATGTGCCATGAAGTGCTTGTGAGGGATACATCTCAAGCTGGGCTGTAGCAGCAAAGGGGGTCCACATGCCTTTTCTTCCCATTTAGAGACAATGTCTTCATGGTGGTCCATAAAGGGGCTTACAGATCATCAAGGTTTCAGCAGATCTACCTGATTAAAGACATGGATAGGATTCACCTATCCTCAGATGTTAAACACAAATATACTCTCAAGAGACAGTAATTATTTAACTTGGCTTTAAGTAATCAATAACAGAGACAGGAAATGCTCGCATGATCCATCAGCTGAGAATGTGTTCCTGTTCCTCACCATTAAATCCACTACTCCATCTCCCTCAGTAAGACATGAGACCAAAAGCAAAGAATGGCTCACTGACCAATGGACAGTCAGAGGCATTATTCATTTATCTGGGGATCCTTCCGGCTTTGAAGAAGTTGCTGAATAGCATTGCAATAGATCCTATAAAGAGGTGATCAGGAATCCAAATAATTCCCCAAGAATAATCAGAGACACTTGTCCACACACATACACTCTATTGTATATGAAATTTGGGGGTTGACTTCATAAGTAGATTTGGTAATATTTGAGGAAAAATAGTGAGGTCCTATACTTGATTCATACCTGTATTTTATTCATCTGGGTGCCTCACAGAAAGTTGAACTTATTAATAGCTAAAGGACTTTTAATTCTTCTAAATCCATCAAAGTAGGTTGCTATGGAAGACATACACAAAGTTAGAAGTATAGAGAAAATATTCAATAGGTTTTGTATTACCCCCCCTTCCAAATTCTTATGTAACCAATGTAGGAAAAAAGCACAAATCAAGGCATTTTCATCTTATTTTTAAAATATGATTTTCATAATCTACCTCTTGATGTGGAAAAAAAAAAAAACAACGACTTCTAGAATTTAAGGGCTACTTGTACTTTACAGAATAGCCAAATAGAGGACAAGTTAGTGATCTCCCTGATGTGGTCCAGTGAATCAGTGTCAGGATTCTGGCACTCATTTACGGCTCCAACTGTCTCAAGTTTTCCTCACCACACCACACATGCAGCCCATGGTATTTCTGTACTGGGTCCTCTCACTTTATTTTTGAACAACTGTCATCTCTTACATTTTAGAATCAAATTAGAGACTTCCAACTCAACTAATCTCAGGTATCTAAACAGAAAACTATACTTCTAGAAAAGTAGCCATTATTCTTTTTTATCTCTGTTCTTCCATCATTCATGCCTTATAAATCCTATCTCAGACAAACATGAGTCTTTTAATCTCACGACAGATAGCAGAGCACAGAGAAAATCACATAATTGATGCACTTCCTCCACATGGCTCCCAACTCAATTGAGTTCTGAGCCCCAATCATCAATCACTCTACCTAACTCTGTTTAGCTTCCTCTACCATTTACTATTTCAGGGGATATTTAAACCTCTGTCATTCTCCCCAATACGTCACCCAATGACAACTCAAGTGACTCTCAGTCTCCCCTAACAGACTCTTTGATCAAGAAAATTCAGACTAACTCATTCCCTGCACATCCTGTCTCCTCCCTTAAGCTTTTTTATGGCCATACCAATCCTCCTTCCCTTCACTCTAAGGGAAAGATGTTTCCAACTGCTGAAGGTCGGACTTTCTTCAACAATTAACTTCATTATTCCTGTCACCTCTGACTTGCTCCATTAGTGATCACACTGCTCTGTATAAACATTAAACATTCCCCTCTCTATCTGCTCCTTCCATAAGCATATAATGTACTCCAAAACTCAAAAAACAATTTTTATATTTAAAAAATGTCCTCGACTATTCTGACCCAAAGATAAAGTTCTTGTGTTTTAAAGAGTAAGAAGTGTAGTTACATCATGCATGCATGCTCAATCATGTCTGACTCTTTGTGATCCCATGGGCTGTAGTCCACCAAGCTCCTCTGTCCGTGGAACTCTCCAGGCAAGAATACTGGAGTGGGTTGCTATTTCTTACTCCAGGAGATCTTCCTGACCCAGAGATTGAACTTGCATCTCTCGTATCTCCTGCATTGGCAGGCTGATTCTTTACCACTGTGCTACCTGGGAAGCCAAGTACTAAGTTCTAATCCCACCTTCTTGGCTGTGTAATCTTGGTAAGTTTTCCCTCTCAAGGAGGGTTCTCTTAACTGCACAATAGAGCAAAAATAGTGATTACATTATAGAATTAAACAAGGCAACACATGTATTTAAAAATTGTGTGTAGCACTTAAAAAAATGTTAGCTTTGTGCTGTTTCAAAATGTCAGTTTTGCTCAGTATTTTCCCTGTGAAAACACATTTACATGCAAACAAAGAGCTAGAGAATTGACTGTACTAAACACATAGGTGATGTCTTTATAAGTTAGACAGTAATTACAATACAAAGTACATCAGAGAAAGTTTCACTATCAGTAATGGTGAAACAACTTTTATTAGACTATCTACTCATGCAGATAATAATGATAAACCCTTGAAACAATATTAAGAAAATACCTGTTTGAAGGCTCTAGAGAGCAATAAAGCTGACAGAAATAGGAGAGGAATACACCTTCCCATTAGACAGAAACCGACAGCATTGGATGAGATTTGCCCTTGGACAGCTTTTCAAGTGAGGGCTATTCGTTGTCCTGACAGCACTGGCAACAAGAGCTCAAGCACAAGGCATCCCTTATGCTGGCCTGAGGAACCAGAGGATGAAATGAAAGCTGCTGCAACTAACCTCACCAGTGTCACTGGTAGACTCTTGAATTACACATTTGTATGAGAGAGTCCAGGCTTCCCAGGTGGCACTACTGGTAAAGAACCTGCCTGCCAATGCAGGAGATGCAAAAGACACAGGCTTGATCCCTGGGCCGGGAAGATCCCTAGGAGGAGGGCATGGCAACCTACTCCAGTACTGTTGTCTGGAGAATCAAATGAACAGTGGAGCCTGGCAGCTACAGTCTACAGGGTTGCAAAGAGTTGGACATGACTTAGCATGCAAGCACAGGAGAGAGTCCACACTTAACCACAGAGGTTACTACTGAGTGACTAACAGAAATGAGCAAATATTTTAGCTATTGCCAACTGCAAAAAGTCAGAGTTTGGACTATGAATCTAATCGGGTTAACTACTTACACTCTTTGGAAGATAACAGACTCCATAGTCATCTGTACCACATCATCCATAATGTCTAGTATGCAATAAAAAAATTATTGGACATGCAAAAAAAAGCTTTAAGTGATCCACAAGATAAATGTACTCAAATAGAAACTGAGCTTAAGGTGACTTCTACTGGAATTAGCAGACAAGAACACTAAAGCAGCCATTTACAAAGAAAACACAGTTGTGGTGATGGAAAAAAATGGAGTCTTGGCATAGGAATGGAAACTAGAAACAAATGGAAAATCTATAAAAGAATAATATCTAAAATGGAAAAATATGTCTTAATGAGCTTAATAGAAGATTTGAAAGAGGAAAACTAAAAAAGGAAAGGAAAAAAACCAATGGATTTGAAAACAGAGCAAAAGGAAGTATCCAATTTGAGAAACAGTAAAAGCAAACTGAAAAAGTGAAGAGCATCTCACTGCAGGACAATATGAAGCGGTCTAAACTCCACATAACTGGATTTCCAAAACGAGAAGAAAGAGAATGGGGAAGAAAAGTATATTAAAAGAAAATATGGCCAAAATCCACAAATTTGGTTATATATATATATTTCCAGGAAGCTCAGAAATCCCAAAGCAGGATAAATATAAAGAAAGCCATAACTAGGCACATCATAGTGAAACTGATGAAAACAAAACTAACAAATAACCTTGAAGCAGCCAGAGAAAAACACACATTACATACAGAGAGACTACATTATAGACGGTGGCCAAATCATTCTCTAAGATACAGGAAGTGAGAACGGACAGAAGTAAAGGGGGAAATAAGCAAATTTCTAATAGCAATCATATCGTGTTGAAGATCTAGATCAAAATATCAGCAAGAATACAGTAGCTGTGGATAACACTATGAAGAACACCTGGCCTGACGGATGCTATGGAACAGAATACCCAAGGACTACAGATGACGCACTGGTTGCACTATTAAAAGCCATCAGAAAATTACAGGACTAAAATCTTGCAGAATATGTTCTCTGACCACAGGAGAATTAAATTATAAATCACAATAAGATATTAATAACACCCCAAAATTCAAAATTAAAACACACTTCTAAATAGTACAGACGTTTAAGAAGAAATCACAAGGGAAATTAGAAAACATTTGAGCTAATTGAAAATAAAAATAATATATCAAAGTTTGTTGGATGCAGTGAAAAAGGAGTACTCAAAGGCAGATAAAGCAGAGAATACATAGAAAATTACATTGATAATTGCTTTAGAAGAGTTGCCTACCAAAGAAGACATACAGATGTCTAACAGACACATGAAAAGATGTTTGTTACTGCTAATTATTAGAGAAATGCAAATCAAAATAACAATGAGGTACCACTTCACACCTGTTAGAATGGCCACCGGTAAAAAATCTACAAATAATAAACACTAAAAAGGGTGTAGAGAAAAGGGAACCCTCTTATACTGTTGGTAGGAATGTATATTGGTGCAACTACTATGGAAAACAGTATGGAGGTTCCTCAAAAAACTAAAAAAGAGAGTTGCTACATGATCCAGCGATCCCACTCCTGGGCAGACACCCAGACAAAACTTACTCAAAAAGATACAATGCACCTCTACGTTCACAGCAGCATTATTTACAATAGGCAGGATATGCAAGCAGCCTAAATGTCTATCAACAGGTGACTGGATAGAGAAGATGTGGTACATATATACAACGGAATACTACTCAGTCACTAACAAGAATTAAATAACGCTATTTGCAGCAACATGGATGGATGGACCTACAGATTATCATATTTTTTTTTCTGATTATCATATTACGTTAGGGAAGTCAGAAAGAAAAAGACAAATACAATATGATATCACTTACATGTGGAATCTAAAGTATGACACAAATGAACCTATCTACAAAACAAAAACAGACTCACAGATATAGAGAACAGACTTGTGCTTACCAAGAAGGGAAGAGGGAAGGATAGGGAGTGTTGCCTTAGCAGATATAAATTATTATATATAGGATGAATAAACAAATTCCTATTGTACAGCACAAGGAACTATATTCAATACCCTGTGGTAAAATCATAATGGAAAAGCATATGAAAATGAATATATAAATGTATAACCGAGTTACTTTTCTAATAGAGCAGAAATTAAACACAATATTGTAAGTCAACTATACTTCAGTAAATTTTTTTAAAGTTTTGTCTCAAAGTAATCATCTAAGTGTTACCTTAAAAAGTTAGGAAAAGTTAAGTGAACAAAATACAAAGTGAAAAGAAAGAAATAACAAAGGTAAGACATAGCAAAGGTAAGAAATCAATGAAAATACAAGAGATAACAAACGACAGAGAAATTTACAAAGCCAAAAGTTGGTTTTAATCTAAAATACATTGTTTAAAAAAAGATTAAGAAACAGATATAAAAACCACAAATAACAGGAATAAAGGATGGGTTATCACTATGAAACAAATATTAAAAAGATAATGATGAAAACCCTTGTGTCAAAACATTCAACAAATCAAATTCCTCTGAAGCATACAACTTTCAGAACTGACATAAAATGGAGTAAAAAAATGGAATAGCCTTATATCTTCAAAAGAAACTGAATTCACAAATAAAAATTTTCCCCTAAAGAAAACCCTCAATTCATATAATTTTCTAGTAACTTCAACCGAAAATCAAAACCAAACTTATATATACTCTTTCAAAAAAGAGAAGGAAATACTTCCAATTTCCTTTATGAATCCAGAATTACTTTCATATCAAAACAATTATTTTAAAATTCACAGAAAACTTACCACTCATGAACACAGACACAAACCTCCACAGCAAGATACAGGCAAACTGAATCCAGTAATATTTAAAAAGAATGATAAAAGGTTACCCACTAAAGTTAACTACAGGAATTTGAAAATCAATTAGTAAGATTCATCGCATTAACAAAATAAAGAGACAAATCATGACCACAGCCATAGATACTGATAAACCATTTTACAAAATTCAAAACCCATTCATGATAAAAACTACTCAATAAAGAAAAGAATGAAACCTCAATGAGATAAAAGGCATCTATAAGAAAGCACAGCTAGCATCATACTTAACCATGACACAGCCTGTTTTCTCCCGAAGTAAAGGCCTTGAAGTCTTCACTCACTGCTTCTAATCAGCATTGTTCTGATGGCTCTGGTCAATGAAATGATGGGGAAAAGAGAAGGGGAAGGCAGGCAGGCAATTTGGAAAGGGAGAATTAAAATGGATTTTATTCACAGATAACATGCTTGTTTACCTACAAAATCATATAAAATATACACAACTGCTAAATCTAATAAGCAAGTTTAGCAAGATCACAGGATACAATGTCAACACACACAAATCAACTGAGTACCTGCACACTAGCAACAAATGTTTGGCAAAAATAATGTGCTTATTATAGCAGCGAATATTTAGAAATAAGCCTAACAAAAGACATTTAAGACTACTAAACTGAAAACAATAAAACACTGCTAAAAGAAATCATAAAGACCTCAACAAATCAAGAGGAATACTATAATCATGGATGGGAAGACTCAGTATTGTTAAAGATGTCAATTCTCAACATATTTAAAGGTCAATGAAATTTCATCCCTGAAAACGTTCAAAGAAAACTTTCACAAAATGCAAACAATCTAGAACAGACAAGACAATTTTCATAAACAAAGTTGAAAGACTTAGTTTGTACACAGAAGGCTCATTATTTAATTGCAGTCATCTTTTTTACCTAAAGTTTCAGTACAGAGATAAGACTAATCCACAATAAAAAAAAAATAAAATCAGACAAGTGTTCAGTGGCTGCCTTAAGTGGTGGAGATAATTATTGAGAAGGTACTCCAGGAAACTTTCAGTGGTAACGGAAATATTTTCTATATTGTAAGAGGTACAGGTTACACAAGTATATGCATTTTTAAAACATCAATTTGTGCACTTATGCAAATTTTACTTTAATGTGAGATTTAATGTAAATATCTCTTTAAAAGGGATAAACTAGTGAATTTCAGGTTTGCATTTTTTTACAGTGCTATGGATTCTGTGTTCTGTGTTGTGCTGTGCTTAGTCACTCAGTCGTGTTTGACTTTTTGCGACCCCATGGACCGCAGCCCTTAAGGCTCCTCTGTCCATGGGTATTCTCCAGGCAAGAATACTGAAGTGGGTTACCATGACCTCCTCTAGGGCATCTCCCCAACCCAGGGATCAAACTCAGGTCTCTCATATTGTAGGTAGATTCTTTACAGTCTGAGTCATCAAAGAAGCCCAAGAATACTGGAGTGGGTAGGCTATCCCTTCTCCAGGGGATCTTCCTGACCCAGGAATTGAACCAGGGGCTCCTGCATTGCAGTCATATTCTTTACCAGCCAAGGAACCAGGGAAGACCTATGTGTTCTAGGCTGCAGTAAATTAGTAACATATTGAACTATAAGAGCTGACAGCTTTCTCACTGTTGGAGAAGTTAGTTCTAAATAAAGAATAAGAATGTACCCTATGGTTTTGGATTAAAATCAGAGGTGTCAATATAAGTATGAACTTACTATAGATAAAGATACAGATATGTGTGTATATAAAATATGTTTATGAATATGATAAGTATGCATAATTTCCTAGCTCTAGATTCATTTCTACTTTCCATTAGAAAGGAATGAAAATAACAGCTTCTGTATGTAATAGCTAATCCCAGGGGTTGGGATAAGAAAAGTGTATGATGAGTCTGTAAGAAAAAAAAAAAATCCTTCTATAATAAGAATGTGCTGTAGGAATTATGGGAATATATCAAAAGGAGTAGCTCAAAAGGGCTGTCAGAGGCAAAATCTGGGACAGTTTTGAGAAGTGATCCAGGGGCTGTGGACCTGATGGTTAGGGGTAGGAACAGACTTCCCCCAAACTCGACAGCACTCTATTGTGTATAAAGATTACCGAGTTCCAGTTGATTCTGCTCTACTATTGTCCAATTTATATCTACACATAGCCACTTTCAAGTAATGGCTCAGGGGGAATTTTGCATGGAGCAGTATCACCAAAGCCTTTAGCAAAAAGCAGCAGGTTGTATGCAAGAGCTCAGAAGAGCCAACACAGCTTCACTGGTAGTGAGAAAGTGGGTGGGTCCTCCAAGAATAGCACCCAGATTGGGAGCCATGAATGAAGAGGCACCAAACAACTGTTTTTCCAGAATGAAAGGGAAAACTATGTAGGAGGGAGCAGAGCAGCAATGTAAAGGCAATTAGTTCTAATTCAAAGTGGAAAAGAGAGAGGAAAGCAATTCTGGTCATTTGTAAAATGAGAAAGCAGACTGCATGTCTGTCACAATCACAAAACATTTTTATGACATCAAATTATATTTCTTAATGCTCCCTCAAATTTTTTAACACTCCCTGCACCCTTTTCCTCTTTTCTACATGGTCACCCCCACCAGCAACTGCCCAGTCCTGGTAAACAAGTACGTAACAATAAGATGTAGGAGATTTTCTTCCTTACTAGGGCTGTAAGGAAAATCTTAGCTTACTAGTCAGCTGTTAGGCTCTGCACTTCTCATCTGCCCCTTCCTCTTGATCTAGAGTTTCAAGAGAAGACATGGATAAGGGAAACTATTATCCCCTATACGTCCTGACTCAAAGCTGCAGACCTCAATCTCCAGCTCCCCTTAATGCTTGCTCTACAGTGCTCCCTGGGGAGTCAAAATGCATTTTGAACTGCAATAATGAGTTATAAAAAATAGACTCAGGAAGGAGTTGAAAACAATCATTCATGTACAAAGACTCTGACATACTCTTCCTAAAAATGTTATTTTAGATGTTTCTCTACCATGTTATCCTTGAACAAAAGTCTAGAAAACAATGTAAAATTAAATTATATTTGTATGTTATAACCATGAAGCAGAAAACAGTGAGTACAAATAGCAAAATGAATTACAATTATTTACAATGTGAAGAAAGAGGCATATGAAATAAAACACATATTTTGATTGCTCTTTTCTGGTCCATTCATCATTTCTTTGGTTATCTAGCAGCTGAAACTCCTTTCTATGTCAGGGGTATTTTGCACTGATGGTTCTGTCCTGTGGTAGTTAAAATATAGCCAATAGTGACTTTCCTGGTCTTGTAACTAAGGAGAACGCATGTGGCCTGAGCTTGGCCAATCAAATGCACTGGTCTTAGGCATCCACTAGGAAATGACAGATGCAAATAGGCAGGGCTAGGGGAAGCACCACCCAAGACCCAGAGCAGTGATGGCAGTGATGCTGTCTGGTGTTAGCAAGCTTCAGTATCCAGCTCTACGTAGAAGGATCAGCCACTGCAGATTAGATCTACAGTGAGCATTTGTCAGAGATGCTGGCTGGTAAGAGCTGGTCCCCTAGTTTCCCCAGCCATGCTCTACCACACTGTAAGCCAACAAATAAATGCTGTTTCTGATGAATTCCATGAATACGGGAATCGCTTGTCACTACACATTCTGCCTGATGCATCTACTGTCATGCAACTGACCTCACTATACTGAGCTGCCACCTAAGAGGTTCTGTTTCGTTTTTAGTCGCTTCAGTCATATCCAACTCTTTTATGACCCCATGGACTGTAGCCTGCCAGGTTCCTCTGGCCAAGGGAGATTCAAGGCAAGAATACTGAAGTGGGTTGCCATTTCCTTTTCAAGGGGATCTTCTCAACCCAGGGACAGAACTGGCATCTCCTGCATTGCAGGCAGATTCCTTACTGCAAAGCCACTAGGGAAGCCCTACCTAGAAGGAGCTCATCTAATACACAGAACTACTTTGAGTTTTTCCTCTGGTGAAAAAAACTGCCCCCTTCTGATTTCCTGGTTGTTACTTTTTCTTTTTTTTCTTTTATAAGCTCTGCTCAAATTAAAAGATGTTTTCCATTTCCAGGCTAGAAATTATACTATGTATGAATAAAATGACTGAAAATAAATTAGAACAGAAGCTGTATTAACAGATGATGCACAAGATAAAAAATAAAAACCCAAATAATAACCACCTAGGTTACTGCCTCTAACTGGTATATTACGAGAGGCAAATTTCCCCATGATGATTACCCATTAGTTTATGCAAAGTGGCTTGAAGTTCAGTCCATTTGCCAAATTGACTCTTGCCCAAATTTTCCTGGCAGGCAAATTACCAGTTAACCCTCCTATTAGTAGTCTCAGCAGGAACCAATGCATGAATGAGCGCTAAGCTTCTTCTCCCGCCTAGAGAGGCCAACCAGACCAGTGTTCAGGCCAAATGTCTTAGAATCACCACAGAGCTCTGCCCAGTGTCAGATAATAAATACTTGAATTGAAGATAATGGGACCTTTGCTTTCGCTGACTTTTGCTCTGGCAGTGATTTGATGACCTGGGTTCATTTAAAATAAAGGATTTCTGTGTCTTAATGCTTTTAAATTTCTAAAGTGCCATTTATTCTACATGTAAGAGACCTGACAATGTCTGGTTACTTCAGGAATAGAGGTGACAGGTAATTTTATTGCTGAAATGACTCTGGTCTTAGCAGCTGCTGTGTTACCTTATTTTCTTCATAAATAAAGATCCGGGATAAGAGTACAAACAGTTACTCTCCTCACACGTTACAAGCTACTGGAATAGAATATCCTTTAGGGACAAAAGGTAGCACTGCCATTCAGAAAGACCCTTCACTGAGATGGCACAGCCAGTCAATGTGGCCATAAAGGACCTCTGTGTCTCCGTAATACGTGGGAGACGGATCACTGGCTCATTCCATACCAGCCTCTCAGGACCCATAGGACAGAAACAATTTCCTTTCACTTCCAGCCAGGTTGGAAATGACCCAGGCATTCAGAAACAAACAGGATGTAAGCTGATTAAAAAAAAAAAATCAACTAGATAATAAGAGCTTTGATTCAATTCAGAATTGAACTCAAAGCTTTGATTCAACTTTTTTCCCTCTCTTGTAAGACAAATGATAGATAAAATGCAAAACTGAAGTAAAATTTGGTAAAGCATGCTTTTTATATATTGAATGAAAACTACAACAAAAACAAAATATTTTGATTTTTGATAATACAGCACAAACCCCAGCAGATGTACTTTATTATGAAATAGCTCATTTGACACATTAAGAACGTAATTGAGATGTGTCTCATCCAAGACATACAAGTGAGCCTTAGTGACATCAACGGAAACACACTGGCTCTTAGCTCATTTGGTTTGTGGGCAGTTTTGAAAAGCTCTAGAGATCTCAGTGGTTGTCTGCAGGGCTTTGTAGATGGTATGCAGAGTCCAGAGTAAAACAGTGTGATTCGGTCTCACAAGCAGGGAAGACCTTCTAATCTTTACTATTTACTCATGCTTTAGTTTTCTACCATGTGCTTGCTTTTATTCAACACCTATCCCAGAGCACCAGCAAATATATATGACTGCAAAGAAATAATTACAGGGAGAAAGCCCACACAGTCAATGACAGCATCATAAATATTTATATAGTATAGTGCATTCAGGTTAACTGTTAATCAGGTATTAAATGTGAGCTATAACAAATTCTCTGAAAAGGACAAATAGAAGACTCATTTTAATTTATGTTTTAATAATGGTTGGAAGAACATACTACTTTCATTTCTAATCATACCAGACATCATTACCTTGTCTGTCTTCTTCACTCTTTTCTAATAAAGGGAATCAGTCATCTCAGCAGTGTATCAGAAGGACAAAATTTAAACTTCTATTTCCTTATGGTTGATCACAGTAAGCTTTCATCACTTAGGACTCTTTGAAGCATGCGCTCAGTGCAATAAATGTGTATTTGTGTTGCTGGGGGAGGTGAGGCAGGCAGAGGAGGTTGGTTTAATGAAACACATGTGAGCAGGAGCCTGGAGGTCTGCAGCAGACACACCATCATACCCCAGAGGCGAGTTTGAGACGAACCAGAACTTCAAGTGACGTGTTATGAGATTGCATATACGAAGCAAAGTTTAACTCTATTCTCATACTATTTTCAGTAAAAAAAAAAAAAAAATTCTAATTGCAAAGAAATACAGGAGATAGAAGCTAGATAAAGAAAGTTGGGATGCCACCATATGATCAGTCCTGGTTGCATTACTGGATCACCCACTGAGCAGTTAAGCATGCCTTAGGGCATTAGGAAACAGAATCTCCCTCCAAAAATCCCTTTCATTTTAATGAAAGCATCATAGTAACTATTATGAGAAACATAATTTTTCATACTTCTTTTATGATTTAGTGTTATTTTTGAGTTACATTTGAGAAGGGTCTCCATAATTTGTCAGTATTTTGCATTCCTGAAAATACAGCATTTAAGAATAAAACAACAACCTCAGAAGTGGTCTCCTCATTCTACACTGTGTGATGGGAAGAAGGACTATTGGAAAGTCTCAATACCTTCTTTTGTCTGCTCTCAGCAGCAGCCAGCTGTGTGGACATCCTTTCTTGCATTTTTCTGCAGTGTGCCATGACTGCTTCGAGGATGGAGAGGGGGTTGGTACAAACTGGCTTCTTCTCTTTATCGCTGGCACCTGCTTCATAGTCTCTCTGCAGTGCCAGGAATGGGTCATTTAAATTAAATCTCCCATACCGTTCCTGGATAAATACCTCCTTCCTGCGAGCCTAGAACAAAATCAGAGGAATGCATTTAGGAAAAGAAATGAAAATATACAGAAAAATATTTATATGAAGTTTTGTGGTTACTGCTCCAAATGGTATTCACAACCGTCATGAGTCATGGCTTACGTGTGATGTCAGGTGGTGAGAAGTAAGGAGACTGTGACCTCAAACCCTGACCAGTCTGCCAAGCTGTGTTCAAAAGTTCTTCCTTTAAGAATATATTCTTTTAAATTGCCAAAGATGCAAAAACAGTATTTTCCCTCATGAAGCGGACCCCTTCAAGGATCTGAATTTAGATGCAGTCTTTTCTCATTTAAGGTAAAATAAATATCAACAATTAAAATGATTTTTAACAGAAAATAAAAAACAGGCAAAATAATGTTTATAGAACTTATATTTCACATAATCTTCACCATGTTAAGTCACAAAATATAAATCTCCAAGTTTTGTATAGTCAGAAAGAATTTTATAAATATTTGAAGAAAATATTTCATGAAATTTTTATGTCAAAAATCACAACATTCATTTTGTGAAATGTGACCAACTACCAAATTAAAAAAAAAAACCTCCAGAAAATTAGGAAGATGCAAATGTTTTCTCATAACTGAAGGACATTAAAATATAGTTCACAGAATCTCAGGAAAGAATGTAACCTCATTTTACTTTAAATGTCAGTCCATCAGCGTCAAAGTTAATTTCACATCCACTTGGCACTAAATGCAATTTTCTATAATTAGCCTACAATGGCCTTTGCATAAAATGGAAAATAGCAGGAAAATAGTAGTAGGAATATATTGAAAATGAGAAACATTTTCCTAACTCAGGTCATTTGGAATAGCTACTAGAAAAAAATTATTCTATGCCACTGCCAGTGGAAAAACTAAATTACTTTACAATAAATCAAGCTTAATTTTCCAAAATGTCAAAGATGTTTTCTAAAGAAATATTACATACATTTCCTCAATTTAAACCAACTGCACTGACCAATTCAACTTTTCCATTTTAAGACCACTATCAGCAAGCCAACAAGTAGATAAACACGAATGCAAATAACAAGTGAGAAAATCTAACATTTCTTTTCCTATTACCAAATTAGATTAGAAAATATAATTTAAGAAAAGTACAGTTCACCATAAAATTTAAGCCTTCTTTCAGAGGATTATTTTAAACTTAAAAAATCAAAGTGGTTTGTAAGTCAAAAAACATTTGGTATTTCTAGATTTTTTAAATTCAATTATATAATCAATGCACTAAATAAATATTAGAGATGCAATTACAAAAGCAATTTCATTTTATCCTAACTTTTCTCTTAATTTTTATTCAATTGTGGTGATTCTTCTTCCACCCCTGAGTGAACGCTTGGGATAGTCCCCATAGTTTTTCTAATCATTTTTATCTGATATAATACCTATAGTCACTTTAAAGTATAAAAAATCTCAATTTGGTTTTCAGAATATCCAACTTCAGTGGTATGATGGCTTCTCTTCCCCAGCTAGGATCTGCACCACCTGGGAAGGAAGTGTTTAAGAAAACTTGCCTTCTTTCATTCAATTTTCTCCCCATCTTTCCTAGTTATTTTCATCCTCTCCAGATTGGAAGGGACTAGAGGTAAAGGATGAAGATGAATATGGAAGTGAGGGGAACAGGAGCACTTTACCTGAATGGTTCAGTCCATAAACTGTCCTTACCAGCTGAAACTTACATTTTAACAACCAATTAAAATTACTTCTTCCTGAGATGAAGGGAAAAGCAACTAGATGGGGCAGGATGCACAGCATTTTCTCCAGAGAAATGTCCCTTGATAAAAATCCTTTCTCTCTTGAATCTCCAACAATTAGATTTTTTATACCCTCACTGTGGGTAAGGAGTTTAAAAGTCAAAAGCGGATTTCAAATTTCTTCTGAAAATGGGACGTCTTGGTCCTCATTTTAGCATCCATATTTATTATTATAGGTCCCCTGCTGAAACTTACATTTTAAGCAGGGGTTCTCATTTTTCAACTGTGGAAGTATTTCTTTTAACATTATTGTAAGAAGTATACTTCTTAGTATATCTTTCTTTGTAACAGAGTTCTTAATCTTGAATGTACCATATTACTTTAAATAAGGGCAGATCAACAATATAAAAGTATCGATATTTAAGGATACTGTGTAATAAAAAATGACTTGAAATGTGTATAATACTGAATTTGAACAGGCCTTTCCCTAAAAAAAAGAATAGCTGAATGTGCAGATAACTTCTTGGATTATGCATCAGAATTACTTGAGAATGAAATGCATTTCAGGGAAATGAGTCATTATGAGCCACAAGCTAACTATAATTATAAAGACAGACTCAAACCCTTAAACCACTGATACACTGATAAATAAAAACATAATTTCATCAGAATCTGAAGCTATATAGAATCCTGAGAAAGTTGCAAGCAAGAAATTAAAACACGGCCATTATTAATGGAGGATCTGACACACAGAGTTCCTATTTTTGGCTTTCATTGTTCTGTAAGATCAACTGAAGTAGGCTAGACTCAATTAGCAAAAAATAAAAGGAAAAGTACTTTAGCTATTCAACTTTTTCTACAGCATATAATCCTCTTAGGGAAAAAAAAACCTAAAAATTTGAATTGTAGGTCACAATTATATCACCAATTAATTTTAGAATATACTGACAAACATCACATTATTTTGTCTTTTGAAAAGCTGGAGTGATTTTGTAACATTAAACAGTATTAATAAAAGGTAACTTTTACTAACAGCTTATTTTTTATTGCAAGATGTTTCCCATTCATTTTCCCCTAAAATTAAGTTCAGGAGATAGCCACTTTTTAAATTCACGTTTTATAGACAAGCAGACTGAGGCTTAGAAAGATTAACTTCCTCTCCTAAGGTCACTTCAACAGGACCTAGTATTCAACCCAGGCAGCATTATCTCAAAGACTACTCTGAAGCATTTTGTAATTTATGACTAGAGTATTCTGGAACAGCAGAAAGGGCTTCAAAAATTAGTACTGCTTACAACATTATTCAGATCAATACAAAGAAATATTAATGAAGCTTGAAAGACAAAAATATGACAATATTCTAAGTAATTAACAGTTTTCCATATGCTCTAAATGTACTTTACTGTTGCTGACCATACACCAACATAATGTAATCAAACTTAAGCATTTTTTTCCCTCAAGATTCATTCTTCAGAGAGTATTACGTAAGTGCAAAATACAATCCAATAAGAAAAACTGTTCCTAAATATGCTTCTCCCCAAAAGCAAATTATCAAAAGGCACTGAGTATCTGAAAACGAAAAAAACAACCAAAACCCACTAGCATTAATACAGATCTAACTGCAAGAAGACTGCAGAGGAATTCAGTCTTCGGGTCCAGCCTATACAAGGCGGAGGTCACTACCAAGGGTGCCAATGATAAAAAAGCACAAGGGATGATTCAGACGATGAATCCAGTCTGATTAGATGACTTTCACAGGGATTAATATGAGTCAGTTCTTGAGAAGAAACACTGAAACAAGTATGAAAACCACTTGGGCCTGCAATCAACACTACATTCAAGGAGTGAACCAAGAAATGAACACTGTCCCTCCATACCTCAAACCCAGACTCCACATCAGGCTTCATGAATTAACAGAAAAGATCTGTCAATCAGAACTGGACAATCTCTGGACTACTGGGCTCACTTCTAGGTGAAATATTTAAAGAACGATCAATACAAAAAGGACTTGAAGATAGAACTGAACAGAAAAAGAAAACAGGAATGCTTAAAAGACTTATAGAAGCATGATAACATTCTTTCAACATCTGAAGTCATTTCATCATTACAGAGGTATTTAACTATTTCCATGATTCTCAAGGAATAGAATTATTGCCATTATAAAAAGGAATGTTTAAGGGTCAAAGCTGTTCCAAACTAATAATAGGCTGCACTGGATTGGAGTGAAATCTGTCGGGCAGCATTTCAAATATCGGCTGAAATGGTAGAAATGGGGTGGGTGCAGAGTCTCAAAAGTTAGGAAGGCCGTCTGCTTCTAAACTGCTACACTCCTCTCAAACCCTGAAATACTATTATTCAATATCAAGAGGGATGGAATTTTTTCCCAAGCAGCCAACATAAGAATTTATCTATCTCCAAATCTCTATCTTAGTGGTAAGGAGTTCCAGTAGACCTTTGTGTTGTTTTTTTTTTTAAACTAAAATTAAGTGCTCTTTTAAGAAGGGGAAAAAAATCCTACTTGCAAACAAATGTCATTCTAAGAGTGAGTTACATATTCGTACAGTGTGTGTGCATACACACACGCATATGTAGTACCTGAGTGGACCGTACAGGGTGGAACAACTATGTGAAAGTTACAGTCTTTTGGAGAACGACATTCATTGCCCTTCAGTGATTACAAAGGCTTAGAAATTCAATAGCCAGGAACAAAATGTAACTTCCTGGAATAAAGAATGTCAAAAAGTCTGAGTAATTCAGTCCAGTGAGCACATTTCAGACATTGCTAACATGTGGCAAGACATACATGGGACACAGGAATGGAAGGCACGTCATGACCTTTCCTGCAAGGCAGGAGGAGGATGTCATGGAGCTGCCACAACATCCTATCTGCTCACGGACAAAATAATCTGGATGTGTAGAAACTGTCATGCCAGTTATATACATAATGAATACTGTGAACCATATATTATGAGTGACTTAGATTTACCTGGTGCCTGAGGTTAAAATCTGGAAGTCATACTTCAATAAACGACCTATTTTCTCACAGGAAAGTAGACCATTCTAACAGTATCTGTGAAATGGTTTGATTTCATAGAAACCAGAGCCAGAAGTAATCTGTCAGTCCTTTATTTTGACCCTGCCTGCCACTTAACCACCTTGCAAACACCCATCAGTGTTCATCTCAGCTAGAAATAGAGCCCATATTCAACTGTAAAAATAAGATAACCCTTATTCCCTAACTAGGTCAAGAATGGCACATCATGCCTCATTATTCTGCTCTCTTGCTTAGAGTAGACATTATTACACTTCGGCTTAAAGTGTGTTATTATTACATTATAACACACTTTAAGCCGAATCCAGGATAAATCCTATTTATCTTAATACATCTCTCCAGGCAGTCACCATCCATCAATCAGAACTGGAGCACAGATGAACCCACATGCCAACTCTGCCCTGGGCAGTTAATTGCTGCGAACTGCTGTATCTTTACCTCTGTGTGTTTGATCAGCTGTGTCCAGCTCTTTGCGACACCATGGACTACAGCCTGCCTGACTTCTCTATCCATGGGATTCTCCAGGCAAGAAAACTGGAGTGGATTGTCATTTCCTACTCCAGAGGATCTTCCCCACCCAGGGAATGAACCAGGGTCTCCAGGATCTCCTGAACTGGCAGGCAGATTATTTACCATAGCACAGTTAAAACCATGCCTTTTATGTCTCTAACAATGAGCTACCAGTTTAAAACCCCATGTATACCAATTATTTATTTAAGGCTGCAGAAATAATGGTTCTATCACTGGGATTAGTCATGCACAATGACTTATAAATCTTCCATATCAAAAAACAATTTTAAATTTTATGAAAGAGGCACTATTACTCAGTTAGTAGAAAAAAAAATAAGTGTGCTTATCCAAACCTATAAGCATACTTGACATGTTCTACATTTTTATTTAAAATATATTCTGCTAAACTTTCGGAGAAGGCAATGGCAAGCCACTCCAGTACTCTTGCCTAGAAAATCCCATGGATGGAGAAGCCTGGTAGGCTGCAGTCTGTGGGGTCGCTAAGGGTTGGACAAGACTGAGCGACTTCACTTTCACTTTTCACTTTCACACATTGGAGAAGGAAATGGCAGCCCGCTCCGGTGTTCTTGCCTGGAGAATCCCAGGGACGGGGGAGCCTGGTGGGCTTCCGTCTATGGTGTCACACAGAGTCAGACACGACTGAAATGATACAGCAGCAGCTGCTAAACTTTGGAATGTGAGAGTTGGACTGTGAAGAAAGCTGATCGCCGAAGAATTGATGCTTTTGAACTGTGGTGATGGAGAAGACTCTTGAGAGTCCCTTGAACTGCAAGGAGATCCAACCAGTCCATTCTAGAGGAGATCAATCCTGGGTGTTCATTGGAAGGACTGATGCTAAAGCTGAAGCTCCAATACTTTGGCCACCTCATGCGAAGAGTTGACTCACTGGAAAAGACTCTGATGCTGGGAAAGGTTGGGGGCGGGAGGAGAAGGGGACGACGGAGAATGAGATGGCTGGATGGCATCACTGACTCGATGCACATGAGTTTGAGTGAACTCCGGGAGTTGGTGATGGACAGGGAGGCCTGGCGTGCTATGATTCATGGGGTTGCAAAGAGTCGGAGACGACTGAGTGACTGAACTGAACTGAAACTTTGGAAAATATAATAAAAGGAAAAAAAAGGAACAAAAAAAATTAGTGATTTAATTATCAGAAAGTAGTCCCTGTTAAGTTTTCCTGGTACTCTACATTCTTTACAAGCATATATTTAATACCAAAAACAGTTATCAAGGACTTAAGGGAGTATGTTTCAAGTAAACTTTCTCATTCAGTTTGCTAAACAGTTCCTATTTCAATGATCTGTATCAATATTTAATAGTATTCCACACATGAATCTTTATATATTAAAAAAAATATTAGTTTATCACTTACTTTACTTTCAACAGTTCCAACATACCTTCAGTAAAATGTGGGAATATTAAATTCACTGAGACAGAATTACTGGGTTAAAAGATAAAACCATTTTCGTGTGAAAGGATTTTTCAATATCTGCAAATGGACAAAGGTGATATCTCTAATCAACAGATTAAATAAAAACCATATGATCATTTCAATAGATGCAGAAAAAGCTTCTGACAAAATCCAACATACGTTTGTGATTAAAAAAAAAACCTCTCCAGAAAGTGGGCATAGAGGGAATATACCTCACCATAATGAAGACTTTTTGAAATACATTACCAAATTCCTCTTTAGTGGGGAGTCTGCCAATTTTATTCCCATCAGCAGTAGTGATTTTGTGTCTACAGTTATGAGAGAGATTGGTCCATATTTTCCTTCTTTATTTTTTAAAACTCTTTGTCAGTTTGAGGATTCAGTTCAGTTCAGTCGCTCAGTCGTATCTGACTCTTTGTAACCCCATGAATCGCAGCATGCCAGACCTCCCTGTCCATCACCAACTCCCGGAGTTCACTCAAACTCATGTCCATTGAGCTGGTGATGCCATCCAGCCATCTCATCCTCTGTCATCCCCTTTTCCTCCTGCCCCCAATCCCTCCCAGCATCAGGGTCTTTCCCAATGAGTCAAATCATCGCATGAGGTGGCCAAAGTATTGCAGTTTCAGCTTTAGCATCAGTCCCTCCAATGAACACCCAGGACTGATCTCCTTCAGAATGGACTGCTTGGACTTCCTTGCAGTCCAAGGGACTCTCAAGAGTCATCTCCAACACCACAGTTCAAAAGCATCAATTCTTCGACACTCGGCTTTCTTCATGGTCCAAATCTCACATCCATACATGATCACGGGAAAAACCACAGCCTTGACTAGACGGACCTTGGTTGGCAAAGTAATATCTCTGCTTTTAATATGCTATCTAGGCTGGTCATAACTTTCCTTCCAAGGAGTAAGCGACTTTTAATTTCATGGCTGCAGTCACCATCTGCAGTGATTTTGGAGCTCCCCAAAATAAAGTCTGACACTGTTTCCACTGTTTCCCCATCTATTTCCCATGAAGTGATGGGACCAGATGCCATGATCTTTGTTTTCTGAATGTTGAGCTTTAAGCCAACTTTTTCACTCTCCTCTTTCACTTTCATCAAGAGGCTTTTTAGTTCCTCTTCACTTTCTGCCATAAGGGTGGTGTCATCTGCATACCTGAGGTTATTGATATTTCTCCCGGCAATCCTGATTCCAGCTTGTGCTTCTTCCAGCTCAGCGTTCCTCATGATATACTCTGCTGCTAAGTCACTTCAGTCGTGTCCGACTCTGTGCGACACCACAGATGGCAGCCGACCAGGCTCCCCCGTCCCTGGTATTCTCCAGGCAAGAACACTGGAGTGGGTTGCCATTTCCTTCTCCAATGCATGAAAGTGAAAAGTGAAAGTGAAGTCACTCAGTCGTATCCGACTCTTAGCGACCCCATGAACTGCAGCCTACCAGGCTTCTCCGTCTGTGGGATTTTCCAGGCAAGAGTACTCTGCATATAAGTTAAATAAGCAGGGTGACAATATACAGCCTTGACATACTACTTTTCCTATTTGGAACCAGTCTGTTGTTCGATGTCCAGTTCTAACTGTTGCTTCCTGACTTGTATATAGGTTTCTCCAGTTTGAGAATTAGGATACTTCTAATCTTATTTAATTTATATGCAGAGTATATCATGCAAAATGCTGGGCTGGATGATTCACAGGCTGGAATCAAGATTGCTGGGTGAAATACCAACAACCTCAGATATGCAGATGATACCACTTTAAAGGCAGAAAACAAAGATAAAATAAAGAGCCTCTTGATGAAGGTGAAAGAGGAGAGTAAAAAAGTTGGCTTAAAACTCAACATTCAAAAAATGAAGATCATAACATTTGGTCCTGTCACTTCATGGCAAAGAGATGGGGAAAATGTGGAAACAGTGGCAGATTTTCTTTTCTTGGGCTCCAAAATCACTGCAGATGGTGACTGCAGACATGAGATTAAAAACACCTGCTCTTTGGAAGACACACTATGACAAACCTAGACAGCATATTAAAAAGCAGAGACATCACATTATGGACATAGGTCTGTATAGTCAAAGCTGTGGTTTTTTTCCAGCCATCACGTACAGATCTCTGAGAGTTGGACCATAAAGAAGGCTATGTGCTGAATAACTGATGCTTTTGAAACATGGTGCTGGAGAAGACGCTTGAGACTCCCTTGGACTGCAAGAAGATCAAACTAGTCCATCCTAAAGGAAATCAATCCTGAATATTCACTGGAAGGACTGATGCTGAAGTGGAAGTTCCAATCCTTTGGCCACCTGATGAGAAGAGCTGACTGACTGGAAAAGACCCTGATGTTGGGAAAGATTGAAGGCAGGAGGAGAAGGGGAGGGCAGAGAATGAGACGGTTGGATGGCATCACTGACTCAATGGACATGAGTTTGAGCAAGCTTGGGAGTTGGTGATGGACAGGGAAGCCTGATGTGCTGCAGTCCATGGGGTCGCAAAGAGTTGGACATGACTTAGTGACTGAACAACAACAACTGCAAAAAAATGATTTGGGCCACAATGCTCCCTTCTGCATTTTCTGAAAAGTTTTGTATGTATTAGTATTATTTATTTATTGAATGTTTGATGGCATTTATCAGTGCAACCATCTGGGCTTGGAGTTGTTTTTAGGGGAAGGTTTTTGATACTATATTATAAAAACAGATATACAGCCATTTGGAATTTTATTTCTTCCTATATCAACTTCTCAAGTTCTATTTTTCAAGAAATGTGACAAATTCCTCTAAGAGTGTTGAAGTTTTTCACAGTATTCACTTACTATCACTTTAATGTCTATAGGATCTGTGATGATAACACTTTTTTTTCATTCCTAATATTGGTAAAGGAAGTTGGCCTTAAGAAGCGTCAGTACAAACAAAGCAACTGGAGGTGATGGAATTCCAGTTGAACTATTTCAAATCCTAAAAGACGATTCTGTCAAAGTATGGCACTGAATATGCCAGCAAATTTGGAAAACTCGGCAGTGGCCACAGGACTGGAAAAGCTCAGTTTTCATTACTATACCAAAGAAGGGCAATTCCAAAGAACGTTCAAACTAATGCACAGTTGCACTCATCTCACAGGCTAGCAAAGTAATGCTCAAAATTCTCTAAGTTAGGGCTTCAACAGTACATGAATCAAGAACTTCCAGATGTTCAAACTGGATTTAGAAAGGCAGAGGAACCAGAGATCAAATTGCCAACATCCGTTGGATCGTAGAAAAAGCAAGAGAATTAAAAAAAAATAATCTGCTTCATTGACTATACTAAAGTCTTTGTGGGAATCACAACAAACTGTGGAAAATTCTTCAAGAGATGGGAATATCATACCACCTGACCTGCCTCCTGAGAAATCTGTATGCAGGTCAAGAAGCAACAGTTATAATCAGACATGGAACAACAGACTGGTTCCAAACTGGGAAAAGAATACGTCAAGGCTGTAAGCTGTCACCCTGCTTATTTAACTTATATGCAGAGTACATCATGTGAAATGCCGGGCTGGATGAAGCACAAGCTGGAATCAAGATTCCTGCGAGAAGTATCAATAGCCTCAGATATGCACATGACCCACCCTCATGGCAGAAAGCGAAGAAGAACTAAAGAGCCTCTTGATGAGGATGAAACAGCAGAGTGAAACAGCTGGCTTAAAACTTAACATTCAAAAAACAAAGATCATGGCATCTGGTCCCATCACTTTATGGCAAACAGATGGGGAAACAATGGAAACAGTGACAGATTTTATCTTCTTGGACTCTAAAACCACTGCAGATAGTGACTGCAGCCATGAAATTAAAAGGCGCTTGCTCCTTGGAAGAAAAGCTATGACCAACCTAGATAAAGCTATGTTTTACCTAGTAGTCATGTGTGGATGTGAGAGTTGGACCAGAAAGAAGGCTGAGGGCTGAAGAACTGATGCTTTTGAACTGTGGTGCTGGAGAAGACTCTTTGAGAGTCCCTTGGACTTGGAAGGAGATCCAACCAGTCCATCCTAAAGAAAATCAGTTCTGAATATTTATTGGAAGGACTGATGCTGAAGCTCCAATTCTTTGGCCACCTGATGAGAAGGACCGACTCATTGGAAAAGAGCCTGATGCTGGGAAAGATTGAAGGTAGGAGGAGAAGGGGACGACAGTGGATGAGATGGTTGGATGGCATTATGAACTCAATGGACATGAGTCTGAGTAAGCTCTGGGAGTTATTAATGTACAGGGAAGCCTGGCATGCTACAGTCCATGAGATCGTAAATAGTCGGACATGGATGAGCAACTGAACAAGAACAAAAATTAGTATTTGTGTTCTTTTGTTCTTGCTCATTTTAATCAGAAGTAAGTCAATTTTGTTGATTTTTTTCAATAAGCCAGTTTTTAGCTTTATTAATTTTCTATTGCCTATTTTGTACTTTTCTAATTGCTGCTGTTTAGCAACAAAAAATTTTCCTTCTACTTATGTTTATTTTGCTCTCCTCCTTGTAGTTTCTTAAAGTAAAATCTCAGGCCACTGATTTGTATGTCTTTCTCCTTTTTAATACAAGCATTTAAAGCTCTCAATTTTCCTATAAACATGGTTTTAGCTATATTTCAAATATTTTGACACTGTATTTTAATGCCATTCATTTTCCAAATTTGTGATTCTGTTTTTGTCACAGAGAAGTTTCTTTTTTTCCAAAACTTTACATATATTTGGAATTTTCCCTGAGAGATATTAAAACCTACTGTGATTATGAAATTTTCTATTTCTCTCTTGAATTCTGTCAATTTTTGCTTCATGTATTTTGAGGTATGTTATTAGTTATATTGAAGGAGAAAATGGCAACCCACTCTAGTATGCATGCCTGGATAATTCCATGGTCAGAGGAGTCTGGCAGGCTTCAGTTCATGGGGTTGCAAAGAGTTGGACATGACAGGGCAAATGAACAACAAATCCTTTTATTATTATGAATTGCCTTACTTTTATAATACTGGGTCTTGTTTATATATTCTATTTCATTTACCTTTCTATCCATATTTCTCCAGTACAAAAGTTTTAGTTTGTATTATTAAATGCCACCCACCAAAGAACAAGCCTCCTTCACAATATGTTTCTAAAAATTTCTTTGCTATGCTTATTCTCCCAGATGAGATTGAGACGTACAAACTTCTAAAAAGTAAAACAATGATAACTTTGATTGAAATTATGTATAAATTAGAAACACATTTGAAAATAGAGGGCCTTTTTCATAAAATTAACTCTTGCCATGCAAAATATCTTTTCATTTATTAAAATTTGCTTTTATATCTTATGGTTTTCTATTTTCAAATTGATTAGCCTAACTTTTAGAATAAAAAGATACTGTGGACAAATCTCTGGAAATATTCCCACTTTCCTAATTATCTCTAATTGTATATACACTGATTAAAATTGCTAAAGCAGTAGTTCTTAGTCCCAGCTGCCCGTCAGAATCACCTATATAACTCTGCAAACACTCAGTTTTGGCCCAACACATTCAGTAAGTCTACCAAGATTCCCCTAAGTATGCTGATACCCCAGTCAAGGATAAGAATAACCAATATCTTGCTTATCTCTACACTTTTCTACCATTATTTCAAAACTTAGTATTTTATGCTTATTCTTTACTAGGTAGATCTCTAGGTCACTTACTTTTCAAGCAGCTTTTGGATGAGAATGCCTTCTATCTGTACTAGTCTTTAGGTGATTTCTACTTTCTTCTTACATTTACGTTGTCTGGGTAAAATCATTCTCAAGAGGCCACCCTAAGATTCCTTCCATATCCAACAGTACACAGGAGCAAGTCCAAAGCCAAGGTGGATTTTCAGGGTGAAAAATGTTTTTCATTTTGCCTCCTGTTTTTCTGCCTGATTAAATTGATTCTTTCTCCATCCTTAAAATTAAGAAATAACATTTAAGATTATTCCTGGTGTTGGCTGGTATTTTCCTGGCACGTAGCTTTTTCATCTAAAGACTCTGCTACATCTTGGTTACAGCATCCCTTTCATTTGTTCTAGTCTCTCTGCATGCGTGCATGCTCAGCCATGTCCACCTCTCTGCAACCCTACAGGCTGCAGCCTGCCAGGCTCCTCGGTCCATGTGATTTTCCAGGCAAGAACACTGGAGTGGGTTGCCTTTTCTTCCTTCAGGGGATCTTCAGGACCCAGGGACTGAACCCGTGTCTCCTGCACTGCAGGTGGAGACTTTTTTTTTTTTTTAACTGCTGAGCCCTTTTTGAGGAGCATCAATTTTTCTCCAGCAGATCTCCATTCTCTATGCTCCACACACATGTATGTATCTTCATTTCTATTTTGTCCCTTTAATCCCTTCCTCTGGGTTCTGGGAAATCCAAAACTTGTCATGGATTCAGTTTTTTTTATAGTGCCAATTTTTTTCCCCTCTCACTTCTAACATATATTTTCATTCCCCTAGTACATTTTAAATTCTCATGACAACCATATTAGGTAGGTACTGTTGTAGAAGGCAATGGCAAGCCACTCCAGTACTCTTGCCTGGAAAATCCCACGGATAGAGGAGCCTGGTAGGCTGCAGTCCGTGGGGTCGCTAAGGGTTGGACACGACTGAGCGACTTCACTTTCACTTTTTGCTTTCACACATTGGAGAAGGAAATGGCAACCCACTCCAGTGTTCTTGCCTGGAGAATCCCAGGGACGGGGGACCCTGGTGGGCTTCTGTCTATGGGGTCACACAGATTCGGACACGACTGAAGTGATGCAGCAGCAACAGCAGCAGCAGTTGTCTTTACACTATAGATAAAAACAATGAAGCACTGAGGGGGCAAGGGGCTTGTCCAGGGTTGTGTGGCTAGAAAGGCTGCAGCCAGGACTCTCCAGCCTCCAAGATACAGGCTCCATTCTGAGATTTCTTCCCCTTAGCTTTGTAGCAGCAGTTGCCTCTCCATCACAATCTGGCTTACCCACCATTCAGTCTAATTTCAGAGCCTGTATTTCCTTGAATTTTAAGACACAAAGCAGATGCTCTCTAAAAATTACTTTCTAAAATTTACTTCTCATGTTAATTTTTGTCACATGGAGGTTGTTCCTTTGCATTTCAAGTGTTATCTTCCTTGTTCTATGCTGCAAAACTCTTCATAGGCCTTACAGATTTTTCTCTTTCTTTTCCTAGTATCTGCTGACTCCATCTTTGGATGAGTAGGAGTCAACCCAGATCTGGTTTTTAACCAAAAGGAGGTAGGTAGAAGCTCCTTGAGTATCTTTACTCTCCATCCGAACTGCTATTAAACTGCTTCTCGAATATGGGGAGCAGTGAGCAGACGGGTGGGTGCAAATGTATATTGTAATGCTGCTTTCAGCTGAGAAGAGTGACAGCCCCCATGCAAGAGATACAGCTGTTGGATGGCCCCACCCTGCGTGTTAAGGACAAGGAGTCTCTTCGGCTGAACTTGTCCCATAGGCATGAGGGCATGCCTTTGGCATCCTCAGTCCTGAGAGAATATCAGGGAGTAGCCTGGACACCCAGACAGCTCTCTGGTTGTTGCAGCAATCCTGCTTTCTGACGCTTCTCCTCTGTGTCACAGAAGGGATTTCAATCAGCAGCTCCCTACTTATCCCCCAGCCTGCCCTCACCTCCCCAGATCCTAGGAGGTAGGAGTGGGCTGGCTCTTTCCAAGTTACAGGTCCACCTCCTGAGAGGGCGTCACAGGGAGCCAGGAAGTGAGTCAGTCCTCCTTCATCTCAACATTCTACTGAGCAGATATTCCTTTCTTTTTCGGGTTATGGGGAGTGAGTGCATCTGTTGAGAGTGGGCTCAGCGATGAAGGTACATACACTCAGGCTGGTTACTTTACTCCCTTGGGTCTTCTCTGGTTTCATAAGAGAATACCTATTCCAGGAAGTTGTCCCTGTTGTTTTGAAGAACTAAATGAAATAACGCAGGGAAGACACTTAGCTTGATGTCTGGAAGATAGCGTGTGTGTGAATAATGTGTGCGTGTGTGTAATAAATAATGAAGTGAAGTGAACTGAAGAGGTGAAGTCGCTCAGTCGTGTCCGACTCTGAGACCCCGTGGACTGCAGCCTGCCAGGCTTCTCCATCCATGGGATTTTCCAGGCAAGAATACTGAAGTGGGTTGCCATTTCCTTCTCCAGGGATCTTCCTGACCCAGGGATCGAACCTGGGTCTCCCACACTGCAGGCAGACTCTTTATGGTCTGAGACACCTTTGATGTAAGCCATTTTACTAATGGTAACATTCTTTCTAGCTTGCAAGTTTTTGCTTAGTTTTGTATCCTTTAGCCTATCTCCTCGGAGAAGGCAATGGCAAGCCACTCCAGTACTCTTGCCTAGAAAATCCCATGGATGGAGGAGCCTGGCAGGCTGCAGTCTGTGGGATCGCTAAGGGTCGGACACGACTGAGCGACTTTACTTTCACTTTTCACTTTCACACATTGGAGAAGGAAATGGCAACCCACTCCGGTGTTCTTGCCTGGAGAATCCCAGGGACGGGGGAGCCTGGTGGGCTTCCGTCTAAGGGGTCACACAGAGTCGGACACGACTGAAGTGACTCAGCAGCAGCAGCAGCCTATCTCCTTACAGAAATGAGAAGTTAGGAGTCAGAGGCCAGTACCAAGTCAAGTCACCATGTTAGTTATAGCTCCAAGACATTTATCAAGCTTCTAGTACATTGGGTGATTGTGTTCATATGTGCATTCACACCTTTAGAACTATTCTGCCTCTTCAATTGTATCATAATCCTTAAGGCAAAAGTCCTGTGCTCCGAAGGGTCCATTATTCTAGACACCCCTCCATGTACTGAGGGTGTGCTCAAGAGACGCTACGCATGCAGCAAAAGCGACTTATCATGTCAGTTGATGGAAATGAACTCACCATCCAACACTTAAATGCATATGAATGTGACTTTCCAGCAATAGAGAAGACATAGATAATACAGTCCTTTGAGATATTTTTAACAGATTACAGTGCAAAATACAAAGACCTAGAACAAAGTACAATAGAATCCTAATTCAATACCACTCTTTAATACCTGAAATTGGTTCTAATGTAAGTTCAGTGATGTTTTCTCAAACACCACATTTACAGGGAGAAGATACTGTTGAGTTAATACTTATTAACCTTTAATAAGTTAATACTTATTAACTTGATAAGCTTTGCCCTCATTAACGGATGCATTTTTCTACTCTCAGGGGAAATTTAGATGTCAACATGTAAAGATTCTATTTGTAGCCTTACAGTAACTAATGTATATTAGCCATTCATTTGCTGAAGCTGTAAATCTTATCTTTAAGTTTTCTAAAGTTTCTAGATACTAAGTAAATAGAATTTTTCCAATAAAATATATAACCCCATCAAAAAAAACCTATCAAAGTTTGTTACAGTACAGTGAATGAGCAAAACAGCAGATGCTGGAAAACACTGCTTAGAAGAACATCTGTCAGAAAATATGTTTCTGATGATTAAAAAAAATGTAAAATGTTAGTCAATCATTGATATTAAAGTGTTTGCAAATAAGACTTCTGTAGAGTGGTCAGAGACTATCCAGAGAAGCAGTGACCACTTCCGGGGACTGAATATTTCTGTACCAAGCACACTGGCAGGAATTTGGCAGTTACCCTACTTCATGTTTGCTGGACCGAATTCCTGTTTTGAAAATTCTCAAACAGGTTTTTCTCCTGTTTGCACGGTATTCACATTATCATGACTGCACTGAAGCATTTTCTGATTTGGCTTCAATCACCTAGAACTTTGGACTCATAATAAGAAAAACAAAACCAGCATTAAATGCCTTGTCTAAAATGAACATATGAGTAGTTATCCAAACAAACAAAAAGAGACCAACCTCAAGAGAAAGGAAGGTAGCTTACTTGAACGATTTCATTATTTTTGGAATAATATAGTTTACCAATATGTTAATTCCAGAAATGCCTACTTATTCATGATTCAAGTGAAGAAATGTGCAAATAGTAGTGGTTATGGGAACAGTGTTAACATAAGCTTCCCCTTGCAAAAAAATTTAAAAAGTGAAAAACAAAGAAAGAAAGGCAGTGTTGTCTCCTAGGGACAATATAACAGATAATTTCTGTGGGCAGAGGTTGTGATTAAAAATTTAAAATATGGTCCCTTTTATAGCTGCAGGAAACGTAAGCTGGCACAGTTAAAAATAAAATTCCCCAGGACATAAACAGAGAATGATGGTGACAATGTGCTCTCAAGGCTGCATCCCCTCCCGCCTCCCAGTGGATCCAGCCTTGGTCACTGAGAGAAATTCACTAATGCAAGCCCTGCTGAGCATCTGGAAAACATAAACAGAAAGATCTTAACATTCTCACCTTCTACCAGCTGAAGATGACTCACTGCATATCAACAGCAATCAAGGGAAATGGAATGTCAATGATTTGAAAGCAGTCTTCATTCAAACTCCGTTAGTAATTTGATCACCATTAAATGTTCCCCAATCTAAAAGCAATACCTCCTGCTACTTCTCGCAGCAAACCAGGAAACATGGCTCACTACACAGATCACTGGGCAGCCCTGGGAGAAAGCAGAGTCCCTGGAGGGCAAGTTCATCAGATGCCTGCAGTGAAAGATGGGGTGGGGTGCCTCTGAGATGGTGGCAGATGTGCAAACCTTGGGTCAGACACTCCTGCTGCTGCTGCTGCTAAGTCACTTCAGTCGTGTCCGACTCTGTGCGACCCCATAGACGGCAGCCCACCAGGCTCCCCCGTCCCTGGGATTCTCCAGGCAAGAACACTGGAGTGGGTTGCCATTTCCTTCTCCAATGTGTGAAAGTGAAAAGTGAAAGTGAAGTCACTCAGTCGTGTCTGACTCATAGCGACCCCATGGACTGCAGCCCACCAGTTTCTCTTAAGTCAGAGTCAGGGATCTAGCAGGCAAAACGTGAGGGGAAGAGCTTATCTTATTCAAGAGACAGGCAGATCTCAGCAGCAGAAGTTTCACTGGCAGGAAGAGGGTAAGAATTCATTTCAGACCACACAATTTCATCTTTCTTTACTGTATTTGATGCAAGAATAGCTGTGAAAATACTTTATACACTATTAACTGTGGTGCATAGGTTGTTAGGTATTGCTAATATAAAGTTGAATAGGTCATTTATCACAGGTTTGTGGTGGCTCACATAGTGAAAATGTTCAACTACTTATGTTTCTGCTGGATTTTTCTTTTCGCTTTACATCATTTATTCACTGAGAATTCATTAGGCAACGTCTATGCATGGGCCATTTTCCTCTAGCAATCGGCTGCCTCTGTCTTTCTTATTCTGCTTTGTGGGCAGAAAGGGGAGAGGGTAGAGTTTCTTAAGTAGTCTGTAATAGAGAGTAAATTATAGAACGCTGTAAACATGTGCTACACATTATGAAACAGTGAGAGTATGGCGTCTCCTCCAAAGGAGGTTAGGCCAAAACAAATGGTAATCATTTCCTGAGTCTCCAACATGATTTACGATGGGCTGTGATCAATTTCTGAAAAGAGTAAGCCTGAACTATTATTTTTAAAGCTTATTCTTCTAAGAATCCATTTTCTCTTCTCCAAGCTATGCCACCCACTTTCTCAGTGAAAGTGAGCATTGGTCTGAAAGCAACTGGGGCCTCAGACTAGATGACACTCCTTCTAGGTGGCACATGACAGCGCTCGCTGGAATCTGCTGCAGGAAGGAGGTCAGGACCCTGCCATTCCCACCCCCTCTACCCCGGAGCCGCTACTGAATGCATCCGCTTCCGTCCTTTAATACCCTTAGTCTCCTATTAGTGTTCCTGGAGAAAACAAGGACAGTAAAAATAACAAAGTTAGGATGGGATTAAGGTCACTCCCCCTCTGCCACAAACATATCAGTTCTTAAAGCCTGGTCAGTTGGACAGAAGTGCTGTTCAAGTAGAACTAAAGCCTGTGGTCACAGCCCCTCAGCCAGAGCAGACAACACTGTCATTCAAACTGAAGACAAGCATTCTCATCTGAAGATGACTACAACATCAGATGATGCTATGAACCTCCGGAAGACACACATCCCTAGAAGCAACAGGGCTAGGAACAGGCTTCCACACACACTCGTCCAACCACTGCGGCTAACCAATGGGAAAGGACCTGGGTATAATTTACCTGTCTCTCTGCTTTAGTAAACACCCCCACAGGAATCACAGCCACAGCACTGGTCAGAGCCATCCTACCTTCAAACTGACCAACCTCACTAAGCACCAGAATTTATAAGACAGGAGCCTTCAGAGCATCTGAGGCATCACGATAGTTGTCAGAGCTGACCCGGTACAGCCGTGCATTTAGGAGATCCCCTAAAATATCATCATGCTCGACAGTAGATGCATGGACAGTTTTGCATTTATAGTATATTTTTAAATATTGGTACCAGGCACATGGATACTCACAGCTGTGTTTGAGAAGTGATAACATGAACTTGAGATTAAGCCTAGCATCCACAAAACAGTTCCACTCCATTACATATAAACAACTGTACCAATAGAAAAATCTACCAAAATGACCAGAATATCAATTTGTGCAAGAATATATGTTCATACCTTATTTCCAAAATAATTCTTTTTGAAGTTGATTTAGTACCAGTCTAAATATTACTATTTCTCAATGTTCAAATGGCCCTTGCAAACAACAGATTTTTAAAAAACACACAAAGAACACATATGGAGTATAAAGCAGGCAATCAAAGTCACTTTATGTCCAGGAGGATAATAAGGGAAGAACAGTGATCTGTTATAATGGTTTTGCTATGACTCTACTGAGTCAAGGTCATGCTAGGAGACCAAGAACAAATGCTCGATGGATGTCTTCTAAGGTCAATTGTCAGCACTATGACACATTAAGAATCTACCCTACAATTAATAAACCTGTGCACCCACATCTGAGGCAAAGGACAAAGACACAGTGAAACAAATTTGGCATCTAGCATTCCTATTCTTTTCTTCCCCTTCAAGAACTAGATTTGAAAATAAGAGTGAAGAATTAGAACTCAAAGTATATAGCCACTGGGAGGAATGCTGTCCTCTGAGCTGATGCATTATTTGCAGGGAGAAAGGGCCCAGGGAACCATCAGAGTCACTAAAACTGCTGATGGCTTTCCAACAGCACTGGCTTAATTCTCCCTTTACCACAAAGCCACGCCAGCAGCATCAGAACCACTCCTTGCCGGCTCAGTGACTCTGGAGGCTGCTTGATCCCCTCAGGAAATAAACTGAGAAAGTAGTCATTGTTTTTGTTTCACAAGAAGGTAACAGGAGCTTATATTTAAACTACCTTTTGCAAATGAACAGCTTAGATTACCAAATGGTCAAAGAATCCCATGGGCTAGGAAAAGGCTAATGATGTTTCAAAATGTAAGCATTTTTTTAATAGGGTAAGGTAAGGTGTAATTCTAACTGTGGATGAAATATGTGTCACTTAGGACACTTTCAGGTAGCATCACCGACTCAATGGACATGAACTTGAGCAAACTTTGGGAGATAGTGAAGGACAGGGAAGCCTGGCATATAGCAGTCCAAGGGGTCACCAAGAGTCAGATACAACTTAATGACTGAACAATAACAGGACATTTTAAATTTCAACATTTAGAGAAAGATAAAACACAAAATGGCTTCTCAATGATTTTAGTGCCCCTCTTCACTGAGAACTTTGCCATCATCCAGGAGGCGCTAAATTGTGTGGATGAGGAGAAGGGTCGGAGCTTACAATTTCCTAACATCTTTGGCTCCAACAGCCTTCACTCCTTTATCTCTCCATTCAGTGTAGAGCTCATGTTTCTCCAGATGCTTCTATTTTTTCAGACCATTAGTTCTCAATACCGTCATCTTGGCTCCTCCCAGAATCTGCCATCTGTGTCTCTCAGGAGGCTGAGCCGTGCTGAAGCATTAACAGCCTATTTTAAAGACATTTGAAGTCTCCAAACTCACCTGGGCCCAAGGAGTCAAGACTACTAGAGGTTCAGTGAATGATAATAGCTCAGAGGAGGCCTATGCACCATGAGTCTCTGGTTCCATAGTGGACATTCCAAACCTTCTCTGTGCTCCTAACCCATCTTTATCCCCTCATGGCACTCAGCCTTGCTTTCTTCTTCATGCTGGAGAAGGATATGGCAGCCCACTCCAACGGAGAAGGAAATGGCACTCATTTTTTTCCCTCAGTACTCTCAAAGTTCCGTTCCCTCCCTTACAATCTTTCTCAAAGGAAATAATTTTTTTGCCTCACTTCTTTTCTGTAGTCCATCTATGCCTTGCTTTTCCTCTCGAAATCCTTTTATCTCTAAATTGCTACCAACAGTACTCTGTGAACAGTACAGTTTCCTGTAGGACTTCCCTGGCGGTCCAGTGGTTAAGAATCCACACTTCCACTGCAGGGGGCATGGGTTCAATCCCGGGTAGGGAAGCTAAGATCCAGCATGCTTTGTGGCTAAAAAAACTGCTTCTTACAAACTCTTAAATTCAACTGCCACTTAAAAATTTACCCTGGGTCTTTCAAACCCAGAAAAATTAGTAAGTGTCAAACTGAAGTCTTCATCTTCTCCACCAAACACCTCTTACCACACCCTGCTTTGGCTGTGGCACCACCACAATTCACCTGCAACCTGAGAATCAACAGGTAATTTCATCCCTCTTATTCCCACAGGGGTCAGTCAAGATATAACGTTGTTTAGTTACTAACTCATGTCCGACTCTTTAAGACCCTGGACTGAGCCTGCCAGGGTCCTCTGTGCATGGGATTATGCAGACAACAATACTGGAGTGGGCTGCCATTTCCTTCTCCAGGGGATCTTCCTGACCCAGGGATGGAACCTGCTTCTCCTGCACTGGCAGGCGGGTTATTTATGGCTCAGTGGTAAAGAATTCACAGGCCAATGCAGGAGACTTGGGTTTGATCCCTGGGTCAGGAAGATCCCCTAGAGAAGGAAATAACAACCCATTCTAGTATTCTTACCTGGAAAATCCCATGGACAGAGAAGCCTGTTGGGGTACAGTCTATGGGGTCACATAACAGCCAGACATGACTTAGCAACTAAACAGCAACACCATCCCAGCCATCTCTTTCTCACTCAAGCCGCTTGTCATCTTTCTCACTGACACTTGCAATGGTCTCCTGCTAGGTCTCCACACCTCCAGTGGCGATACCTCACCAACCAGTATCAGCCTTTCTCTTACTGACCAAAACGATTACCCGGACATGCAGGTCAAAGATACTGCTCAAGAGCCGTCAAGAACTCTTCACTACTTAACAATTAAGCCCAAACCTCATCAAAGTCTTCCATGAGCTGACCGGTTGTTCTCTCTCCCCCCTGTCATTTTTCACATTCTATTGCCCACCTTCCTTCTCTTCATCTCCTAAGCTTTGTGTTAACTATATTTTCTTATTTTCTGTATTCTTGCTGTTCTAACACCCAACTTATTGATGAGGGGAAGATTGTTCCTCCCAGGGCTAGTCAGTTTGTAGAGAGGACAAATGACTGTTTGCAAATGTGAATCTCCTATGCAAACCAACCAACCTGCAGCCCCACCCCCACCCCTCCCCCACCTGTATCACCTCCTTTATCAAACCCTCCCTCATTAATAAACCCCCTATCCCCCACTCTAAACACTCCAGGAACAGGTTTGGAAAACAAGGGGCAGTCTCTATTTCCTGGAGCTTTTTAAATTTATTCAAACTACTCAAACTAAGCCTGCTTTCCTCACCTTATACATTCTTTCCCACAGAAACCACAATAAAGACTTTCTGCCCATCCTGATCCTTCTGCCTCCAGACTGACCCTGGTGCTTCCCCACATGACTATGCTGTGCTTTCTATTTCTCAGGATCTAAGTATAAAAAATTTCTTTCATCATGGCAGTCATTACCATGTCTGTGTCTTATCATATCTGATTAAAACAAATTCAGGGTAGTGAGCTACCCTGGCAGCTCAGTGATAAAGAATCCACCTGCCAATGCAGGAGACATGGGCTCAATCCTTCCAGGAAGATCCCACGTGCCACAGAGCAACGTGAAGCCCATGCACCGCAACTACTGAGCCTGTGCTCCATGGCCTGGAAGTCACAACTACTGAGCTTGTGCACCCCAGAGCCTGTGCTCAGCAACAAGAGAAGCCACAGCAATGAGAAGCCTGTGCAAACGAGAGAGTAGCCCCTGCTCACTGCAACCAGAGAAAAGCCCAGGCAGTAATGAAGACCAAGCACAGACAAAAATAAATAAATAGAACCAATCCTGGGTACATTTTAAAACAAGTTCCAACCACAAAACTATTCACAAGGTCTTCAGTTCACCATGCTGCTTCATAGCACTGTGTATACAGCTGCTGTTGTATTTTTCCAGTGAGACTGAGTTTCTAGTTCGTCTCTCTCTGTAAAGCTTTCGTGACCACCCCTGCCGCAAGGCCCAATCCTTTCTCTCTGTGCCACCATTGTCTTTTGTATACAGCTCTCAGCTGAACACCTGTGATTCCACCATAACACAGTTATTTGCTTAAAAATGCCTCTCTCTCCTCCTAGGCTATGCTATAAATTACAAGAAAGAGACTTGGCCCGCCTCATGTTTATCATGAGTACGGAGCTAAGTACATAATAAACAATGAATTCTTTATGAATTAGTTTAAATGTACATCAGGGTTTCCCAGGTGGCGCTAGTGGTAAAGAGCCCTCCTGCCAACACAGCAGACATAAGAGAAGTGGGTTTGATCCCTGGTTCGAGAAGATCCCCTGGAGAAGGAAATGGCAACCCACTCCAGTACTTTTGCCTGGAGAATCCCAGGGACAGAGAAGCCTAGCAGGCTACAGTCCACAGGGTTGCAAAGAGTCAGACTCAACTGAAGCGACTAAGCATAAACATCGATAGTGTCAGTACTGAGTACTGCTAGTGACTAGCTTTGCTCCTTTGAAATAAAGCTTTCTGATTAAGAATTTCCAGCTGGAAGAAAAAAGGCTAATCAGTAACAGCTTTGTACACAGCTTATTCTCAGCCATATAAACTATTCAAAGAAATATAGACAGAGATAGATAGAACAGATCTTAACATAGCTTAGTCAAATATATGGACTTCAGAATGTATTTTGTACATATATTTGACTAAGAGTATGTGATATAAATTTAGAATCCATAATATCTCTAAAAACTAGAGAGAACAAACTGATTCTGAGCTAACTGAGAACTTTGGCTAATTTTGTTTTTTTTTCTCCCTACCTAGGATTCTTATAATCCACTCCAGTTAGGAACTGATACAAAGCAGAGAGTGAAACAAACGATCTCTCTTTTCTTCCTCATGAGAGATAATTTAAAATTTCAATGCAGGGTTGTAAGAATGCAAGGTAAGTACATAGTTTGAGGGACAGAATATTTACCTATGTGAACATGTTAAAGAAATATAAAATTAACATTTAAAATGAACAAGTGTTACTTTTTAAAGTGTTAATCATAAATTTCTCCATCTTAACATCTGTAGCAGTCTCATTCACAGCATTCAAGTCTGTTGCTTTCAAGAAGTGATGAGTTTTTATAATTTGTTCCATTTTCTTTTCAACACAGGAACAGGAATACAGTAATTCTTTGGTCCATCTGGAAGGTTTAAGTTGGGTTTACTTATCTTCCCTCATAGCTCAGGTGGTAAAGAATCCACCTGCAATGCGGGAGACCCTGGTTTGAGTCCTGGGTCAGGAAGATCCCCCAGAGAAGGGATAGGTCACCCACTGCAGTATTTGTGGGCTTCCCTGGTGGCTCAGGGAGTAAAGAATCCACCTGCAATGCAGGAGACTGGAGTTCAATCCCTGGGTTGGGAAGATTCTCCTCCCATGGTGGAGGGCATGGCAACCCACCCTAGTATTCTTGCCTGGAGAATCCCCACGGACAGAGGAGCTTGGCAGGCTGTGGTCCACGGGGTGGCAAAGAATTGGACATGACTGAGTGACTAAGCATATACATACCTATTTTCTCAGAACCAAATAATTCTGGCCCTTTAAAAGCTACACAGGCAAAAGGTTAAGGTTTTACTTATTTAGAGGTGCCTCTTTGAAATGCCTCAGAGTTATACAACAGTGTTCCAATTTTCCTACTCTCTTCAGATAATTGCCAGCATCAATAAAAGGAAAAACAGCTTACAGTGCTCACATCCTCAGGTGGAATTCTGAACCCACGAGGGCCAGAAACTGCTGTGCATGGATGGATGCTATAACTTTCCAGCCTCCTACAAGGGATGGCTGAAGCTCCATCTGAACAGTGTTTGCAGGAGGCAGCCTCCCACTGAACCCCAGGGACAGCACAGTGAGCCATGAGGGTGACTTGTCCACAAGAAAGATGGGCACACTAACTTGCACAGCTCTTCTTCCTTAAAGCTAGTGGGGCTGGCCGAGCCTGCAAAGAGACTGAAGCTTCTAGGGAGGGAAAGCCAAGTAATCCAGTCCAGGATAGAGACTCTGGTTTCCAACTGCCTGGATTGGGATGTAGGTCCTACAATTTCCTGGCTCTGACCTCTCCCAAGTTGCTAACCACTATAAGCCTCGGTTCCTCTGGTGTAAAATAGAAATAGTGATACCTAAGTCACATAACTGTTGTAAGTCTTAAAGAGATAATTACTGTACAGTGCACAGCACGTTGCTTGCCACAAGGACAAGTGTTCAGTTCTGTTGCTCTCAATAAGAGGAGAATTTATATACCACTTATCAAGTGTCCAGGCTAAGTCTGGGCCCAAGAGTTGACTACAGAAGGCTTCATTACCAAGGTGATGCTTCTACTTCTTCCTGCTACTTCAAGTTTAAACACAAGCCATGTTCTTGCATTGTTTTTCTAAAAGATTATTTTTAGAGCAGTTTTATATTCACAGAAAAATTGAGAAGAACATGCAGAGATTTCCCATACACCCTCTGCACCTACGAACGCACAGCCTCCCTCAGTGGTGAATTTGGTACAACAGATAAATCTATATTGACACAATATCATGGGAAGTACACGGTTTGCCTTTGGGGTTACTCTTGGTCTAGTACATTTTATGAGTTTGGACAAATGTGTTGCATAATCTCATCATTATAGAATCATATAGAGTAGTTCTGATGCTCTGTGTTCCACTATTCATCTCTCTCCCTCCTCCTCACTCCTGCCACAATCACTGATCTTCTGACCATCTCTGTGTTGCCTTTTCCAGAACTTTGTAGTATACTTGGAATCATGAAGAATGCAGCCTTTTCAGACTGGCTTCCTTCACTAAGTTAATCCTCATTTAAGGTTCCTCCATGTCTTTTTATGGCTTGACAGCTCATTTCTTTTCAGTACTGAATAATATTCCATTGTTTGAATGTGTCCCAATTTATCCATTCACCCACTGAAGGGCATTTTGGCTGCCTCCTAATTTTCAAAATTATGAATAAAACTTCTATAAACATCTCTGTGAATGTAAGCTTTCAACTCCTTTGGGTAAAAACCAATGAGCACAATTCCTGGAGTAGGTACAAGTATGTTTAGCTTTGTAAGAAACCTCCAAAGTGGAGTGCCAAAAGAGGCTGTACCATTTTGCATTCTTACCACCAACAAATGAGCATTCCTATTGTTCCACATCCTCAGCAGCACTTGGTATTGCCAGTGTTTGGATTTTGGCTCTTCTCATAGGTGTGTAATGATGTTAAATTTGTATCATTTCATGGGGTTTCCCCCATTATATATATATTTTTTATAAAACTGAACAAGGTGATCTTCAAGACTACAATGGAGAGAGTTAATAAACGTAACTCTTGCCTAATTCTCCAATTTACCAACGTACTTTTCAGAGAGACCAGAGCCAGTCTTTGCCTGAGTAGACTTAACCTGAAGGAATAAGTCATAATTGAGAAATGGAGTGAGACTGAGTTCTGATCGGTATCATTTGAGTCCTTGTGTCTAGTCAGACTTGGAAGTTAGACTTACTCCTGTAATTGTTCAATTATATGAGCCAATCTATTTCTTGGGAAGCATTTGGTTTCTGTCATTTGTATTAAAAAAAAAAAAAATTTCAATAACAAGGCACTGAACTCCACACTTTCATAACACCACCACCACCACCACCAATAGAACAAAAAAAATGTTCTTTTTTAACATCTGCCAGCCTAATAAACTTCGTTTTCTCACCACCATGAACCTTCTCTGACAGCATCTTTTCCAAATTTTTTTTTTTTACCACACCAGTGCAGCACGTGGGATCTTAGTTAACGGTCCAAAGTTCAAACCTGTACCACTTGCATTGGAAGCTCAGAGTCTTAATCACTGACCACCAGGGAAGTCCCCTCCAGATTCTGATTTCTACTTCTCTTGTCTTGGTATACCTGGCTACCTTCTTTGCTCTTAAACTCTCCCTCATTGGCCCTAACCAGTCTCTCCTAGTAAAGAAAATGCCAATAAAGGATTAGGCATAATCCTTATAAAAAGGATGGTCTAAAAGCCCCAGCAAAGGACATGCACCTAAAGCTGCAGCCACAAGGTCCCTCATCAACTGATCTCTGCCTGCCTTTCCAGCCTTACCCCTTTCTGGGCTGCCCCCTAAACTAGCCCAGTTGAACCTAGCCAACCTATACAGATCATGACAAGAACAAATCATTGTTTAAAACAACAAAATTTTGGTATAGTTTATTATGTGGCTACAGTTAACTGTAATATTGCTTTGTGCTGTGCTGTGTCACTCAGTCATGTCCAACTCTTTGCAACCCCATGGACTGTAGCCCACCAGGCTCCTCTGTCCATGGAGATTCTCCAAGCAAGAATACTGGAGTGGGTTGCTATGCCCTCCTCCAGGGATCTTCCCATCCCAGGAATTGAACCCAGGTCTCCTGCATTGCAGGCAGATTTTTTACCACCTGAGTCACCAGGGAAGCCCAAGAATACTGAAGTGGGTCACCTATCTCTTCTCCGGGGGATCTTCCTGACCCAGGAATCAAACCGTGGTCTCCTGCATTGCAGGCAGATACTTTACCAGTTGAGCTACCAGGGAAGCCCAATATTGCCCTAAGGGACACAACCTCCCAAGGGGAGACATTCCATCTAAAGGTAAGCACAGTGTAACAAGATGCTTAGTTTGATGCTTTCTATAAACACTCAATTGTTTACTGCTTTCTACAAACCCTCCCAAGCATCAAGAGTCCCATCTCTGGTGTGATCAACCACCATGGTGAAAAGGACAAAAACCAAACTCTGAGCCCAAAGATCAGCGATCTGGCACTAACATCAGAAGAGACATGACCCGTTGAACTACAGCTTCCCATTGAGTAAACAGGAATGTTATAAAGAATACGTAGTACAAAACAGAAGCATGGTCTCTAATGCTAATACTATTAAACAGCTTAATGTCATATCTGCCACCTTTTTGGGGGGTAAGACTATAGGCAAATTTTCTCTTCAGATACTAGTTAATCATTACAAGAAGAATAGAAGAATTTTTAAAAATCATTAACATATATTAACTCTGCATTGCTCACAGGCCCAATCTTTGAAAACTATCCTAGCTGTTAAAAGGATTTATATACTCAAATTCAGACTTTCTAACAAATGACCAGCTATTTAACAAGTGATCTAGCATGGAAGACTTGAAGCAGAAATTCTCTGAAATCTACTATTTAATTTATGGGGTTCCACTTTTATATATCACGTTTGAATCTGCTTTTACAAAAACATTCATGAGAATACTGACTAAAATACTGAAAGAAACTGCACTAGAATACAGATTTCAGGATTTACTATAGTTTCTCTAGGCTTGTTTATATAAATCTTTTTAATAATCAGCAGTTATGAAGCAGCTGGGAACCACTGTACCATTTTATTATTTAGAATTTCTTAATTTCTTTAAAGTGTTTCTACGTTCTTGTTTAATAGTGTATATGAATGTTCCAAATGGGAGCCTTTAAAAAAATTCCTCCAAAATACAATTTTTACAAGTTCATTTCCCAGAGAAACATTAAAATTTATTTTCAGGCCTTTCCTAACTACCCTGCCTAAAATAGGAACCTACCTACTATTCTTTTAATAAAAACTCTGGTCACAAATAGTAATTTTTCCCCACAGTCTACTTTCCTCACCCCATCTCCCTATCTGGCACACCATAAGGGCTATGACTATTGGGAGTTTGCACACATAGCCTCATTAAATCCTGAAAACCACATTAAGAGAGCTATTTTACATCCCATTTGTCAGAGTGGTAAACTGAGATTGAAGGTATGGGAATACATTTCCTAAAGTCACACAGCTAATAAAGGCAAAGACCACATTAACACCATGGAAACAGCTTAATAATGCATCTTGTAGCTTTAGTAAAATCCTCTAGAAAAGATAAAGGGATCACAGTAAATGAAAAACTTCAACACGCATAACATATGATTATATTCAATATGCTAATAAATTATTCACGTTAATGGGATCAAGCACTTCACTCTTGTTAATGTCTTCTTGTGAGCATTTTCAGCCACATGGTTTTCACTGAATAAAAATGCTGCTTCTATCTAAAAAAGAAATAAGGTCAAGCCTCTGACTTTCGGAGCCTCATGATAAAAGGGCAGGAACCTAGAGTATGATCTTGGTTCAACACTTGCTTCCAGTCCTGCTGGACCCTGGTCACGTGGCCACCTCCCTACACTTCAGCTTTATCACTGACAGCATCATTACCTCAGGGTTCCCACAAAATAACCCATCTTTACTTCTACAAAATTACCCTAAAATGTTTTCTTAAAATAGGCTCTATCTATAAAATGTTTATGACTATTTATTACTATAAAATAATCAAATCTGATTAGTCTAAACTTCCAAAGGTATGATTCAAATTATTCTCCCAACTCTGAAAGAGTCACTCCTCCTAATTTATGTGGGGTATAAAAATTAATAAATACATACACATATGTTAACATATATGTATGTATACAAACAAGTACATACACACACACAAAAACACCTGTTCACGCATTCCACGAATATTTAGGGAGCATTTTTTAAAGGTTTCAAAGAGTGAAAAGTACACTACCGCAGCTACGCATCATAGCTTTATTGAACCTGTAGGCTTTTGAAACATTTCTAACTCCAGAAACAGGCTGGAAGGGGAAAGATTTTTCTTTTGTGAAAAGCAGAACCTTCAGCAATCCCAACCCCTCTCAAAGACAAAAGAGGGAGGGGGTATTTTTGATTCCTGTCAGTATTCAGTGTCAAGTAGAGGTCAGGCACGTCACAAGATCAAAAAAAGATTTCTCCCCTGCCCACTCTGAGTCTTCCCCACACCTGTAACCTCCTGTCACACAGGGGCATCACTTATAAGCACACCAGGGACACTGCACCATCACTGTCTACAGTTGTAGCTTGCTGCGGCTGCAAAGAGCATGGTTCTCTCTCTTTGGAGAGGTTCTCTTATGGGCAATTATTTGGAGCATCATTAGACAAAGCTATGTTTTCCAGCAGGAAATTTGAGCTGTGTGGGCAAACCCTAAGTAATCAAGGGAGACTGCTCAGCATGGGCTCTGGAGGAAGAATGGGTCTAAACAGGTCACAGCTAAACATGAACGAGCTGTATTTCAAAACCCAAATTATCTGACCAGTGATTTTACAATGTTTCGACCTCAGGGCCTCTTTATACTCTTAAAAATTATTAAAAATCCAAAGAGCTTTTGCTTATGCAGGCTGTAGCTATTGCTACTTATCTTAAAAGAAATTAAGACTAAGAACTAAGAGACTACTCATTATTTTGAAACAATAATAAAACCATACTGCATGACAACTTAAATTTTTATGGGAAAAAAAATCATTGTATTTTTCAAACCTAAGCAAAGTGGCATTGTTTTATATTTCTGCAAATTTCTTAAACAACTGATGTAACAGAAAACAGTCAGATTTTCATGCCTGCTTCTTCATTTGATCTGTTACAAAATCATACATCATAAAGCCTGAAAAACCCTTAGTGTATACTCATGATAGGGTGAGACTGAAAAGAGAAAATGTCTTCTATTATTAAGAAAATCTTGTTGATCTCCTAAACTACTTAGAAGGGTCTTGTGGATTCTGGGGACAAAGAACCACACTTTGAGAGCTGCTCCTTCAAACTCCACTACTCTCTGTCTTTATTTCCCTTTCATCCTCACCCTTTCATTAAGTCTTTGGAACGTTTCAGACTTGTATGTTTCGCTACAGAGAGTGAAGAGCCCTCTACAGACACACTTGTTTCAGAACACTAATGAGACAGCAGCAACTTCCAAACATCAAATGGCAACATGGTGGTAGCCTTAGGACCCTAACATAGTCTGTTCCATACCTCTCCAAGAATAAATGAAGTCTCAAATACAAAAAGACAGACTTTTCATGGAACCCCTTCTTTCCACCAGAAATGGCATGTATAAGAATGGGGAAAAGGATGTTGGATGAATACATGATTATATACCACATGCAGAAAGTTAGAGACACTAACTGATATGGTCAGATAAAAGATCACTTTTTCCCTCCATCATGGTTGAAAAATGATGGGGTACAAAAGAATAGAATATCAAGGCATAAAAGACGAAAAATAGAACAGTAACAATTTAGAAGTAGTTGCCATTAGAATCACAGTTCAGTTCAGTTGCTCAGTCGTGTCCGACTTTCCACGACCCCATGAACCTCAGCACCAGGCCTCCCTGTCCATCACCAACTCCCGGAGTTCACCCCACAACCAGGACAGCAAATGGCAGGAATGCTATAAGCAGAGAATAAACACAAGAACCAACAGCTTCTCTGGCTTGGTATAGAACAAGGTAAAGGGACACCTGATCAGAGCACAGTTTCTTTCTTACAGGCTTTAAGGAATCACACTAACTACTAACTCATCTCTACCACAGAATGCAGGGGCAAGCAGGAAGAAGGCACCATAAAGTGTAGGAAAGTACTCCAGGCTCCCTAGAAATGCAAATTTAACACCCCAGAACCAAGTAATACATAAAAGCTATCTTCCCCAATGGCTCTATCACCTATGGAAAAAGAAGAGAGATAGCAAAAAATGCATTAACCTAAAATCAAAAATAAATGAGCATTTTTGTATGATATGAAAAAAGGAAAAACAGGATATAATATGTCTATGTTTATACAATATTTATTAATCTAGCCTCCTTGCAACCTCACAGACTGTAGCCCATGAGGCTCCTCTGTCCATGGGATTTTCCTGACAAGTATACTGTAAGTGGGTTGGGTTGCCATTTCCTCCTCCAGGGGATCTTCCTAACCCAGGAATCAAACCCGTGTCTTACTGTATCTCCTGCACTGCAGGCAGATTCTTTACCACTGAGACCCCAGGGAAGTCCCTTGATATAAAAGTACACGTTTATTTCACAGGGGAAATTTGGAGTCCATCTAAATCCATTCATTCAACAAATATTTATCAAGCCAGGAGCCATGAAACTGTGAACAAAACAAAATCCTTACTCTCAACGAGTTATGTTCCAGTGGGAAAATGAAAACAAACATGTAGGAATGCTAAACATGTAAAAATATATACCATATCAAATGCTAATATATGTAATAGACCTAAACGAATCAAGAAAGGAGGAAGAGGACCTCATCTGATGTGGAGAGGGTGGCAATATAAACAGGACGGATGATATTTCAACAAAGACCTTCAAAGGGCAAGGGAAGGAGGCCACAGGTCTACTCAGAAGAGCTTTCTGGGCAAAGAGAACAGCAAACGCAAAAGCCCCAAGGCTGGAACAGGCAACAGGGCCAGCAGAGCAGCAGAAAAGTAAGGAAAAGGTACTATGAGATTGGGTGCGGGTGGGAATCATTCAGTCTTGAGGCCCCTGATACGCCTCTGCCTTTTACTCAGAGAGAAAGTGGCAACTAAAGGGACGACAGCTGAAGGATAACATGACCTGACTCCTGTTTTAACAGGAGCACTCTGAATGGGAACTCATACAGTGAAGTATCAGTGGAGATGGCAGAAGCAGCTAGTCTGTGTATCTTACAGTTAAGAGTCAACATGATTCAGAGAGACTGGATACAGAGTGTGAGACAAAAGAGAGGAACCAAGTCTTACTCTGAGGTTGTTTCTTCATTCATTTTGCTTTTATTTTTTTTCCTGGCAACTACAAAGTGGGGTTGACTCTTGGGAGAGAGAGTGCTGGGAAAAGTCTGATTAGAGGCGGCCCAAGGGAGGGAGCCCAAAAAAGCTGATCACCGAAGAATTGATGCTTTTGAACTGTGGTGCTGGAGAAGACTCTGGAGAGTCCCTTGGACTGCAAGGAGACCCAACCAGTCCATTCTAGAGGAGATCAGTCCTGGGTGTTCATTGGAAGGACTGATGCTAAAGCTGAAGCTCCAATACTTTGGCCACTTCATGCGACGAGTTGACTCACTGGAAAAGACTCTGATGCTGGGAAAGGTTGGGGGCGGGAGGAGAAGGGGACGACGGAGAATGAGATGGCTGGATGGCATCACCGACTCGATGGACATGAGTTTGAGTGAACTCGGGGAGTTGGTGATGGACAGGGAGGCCTGGTGTGCTGTGATTTATGGGGTCGCGGAGAGTCGGACACGACTGAGCGACTGAACTGAACTGAACTGAAGGGAGGGAGAGTGGAAGAAAAGGAATGGCGTCAGCTAGCAGACAACTATTTCAGGGAGTTTTGCTGTAACATGGCAGAAGGAAATGAAGCCCCAGTGGGCGGCAAGGCCAATTTGAGGAAACAGTTGATGACACAGAGGGTTGGGAATGACCGCTGAAGAGGTGTCCCTGAATATCTGAGAAGGCACGGAAGTGGGCGCGCATGGGCCGGCAGAGCCTGAGCCGGAAACAAGCACAGTCCGCCCACCGCGAGGAGGAAGCTGAGCGCGGGCACGGACGCCTGGGCACGGGCCGGCCCTTCCTCCCGATTGCCTCTGCACTCTCAGTGAAACCGAACGCAGCCCAGAGTGAGGCAGAGGGCGGAGGTGCTGAAGGAAGGTCTGCAAAGCATAAGAAGTGCAAACGCATCTAGAGGAGCAGGTGAGGAAAGCACTAGGAAATGTGCTGTCACTAAGGGCCAACGAGAGGCACAAACAGCGGGGGATCAAAGCGAGTCCACTCAGCGGGGCGGGGTGGTTCGCTCAGGCCTGTACCGCCCTGTGGGTGGGGACATGAGGTCAGCGGAGTTGAATTCAACAATCATGGGGATCTGCTAAGTGAACGCGGCTAACTGAGAAGACCAAGGGAACTGGGGGGATCTGCAAGGGAGGAACTGCAGCTAGACCTCGTGTAATCCAACATGTGGAAGGAGACTTCCAGTCGTTGAGGGTTCATTAAATAAATGATATGCAGTGACTAAAAAATCACAATGTTGATAAATATCTGCTGACATATACACAATATACCCAGAAAAACAGGTTATACAAATTATTATGTACTGTGTGACTGCATTTTGAGAGCTATATACTATGTACCCTCATCAATGCAGATAAAAATGGTTACTTCTGAATGAAGGTTGAGTTTCATTTTCGGTGCCTTTTTAAGACATTCTATAGAGAACATATATTGCTTCAATAATTAGAAAATAGGCACACTATTTTAAACAGCATAACTTAAAATTCTTTGTAAATTATGTTATTTAAAACTGCACCCACTTAAATTACAGGTTTTAGTTTATATGAACAGGTCATTCTAAAATCATTAACAGGTGTTAACAAGATGCATTAAGATGACACAGCAAATGTATCTGATTGGACTGCACATTTCCTTGGAAGGCTTTCCAAGCTAAAACACTTCTAAAAGATACACATCACAAAGGTTCTTTTTCAGCTAGTATGCAGAAGCTGGTGTAATGGATGTCATATGTCTTGGCTAGTTAGGAATCCTTGATTCACTGGGGCCTATGTAATGCTATTAACATTTTGAAAATAATTTCTGCCTACCACTAAAAGAAAAATAGCAGATTAGAGAATATAGAGGAATAATTAGGCTTTATTTCTTCAGTCCTATAAAATAGAGTACAGTCAAAAAGGCTATAATTGATGAGCACTAAAATTACTGAAAGAGATGGAAATACCAGACCACCTGACCTGCCTCTTGAGAAACCTGTATGCAGGTCAGGAAGCAACAGTTAGAACTGGACATGGAACAACAGACTGGTTCCAAATAGGAAAAGGAGTACATCAAGGCTGTATACTGTCTCCCTACTTATTTAACTTATATGCAGAGTACATCATGAGGAACACTGGGCTGGAAGAAGCACAAGCTGGAATCAAGATTACCAGGAGAAATATCAATAACCTCAGATATGCAGATGACACCACCCTTATGGCAGAAAGTGAAGAGGAACTCAAAAGCCTCCTGATGAAAGTGAAAGAGGAGAGTGAAAAGGTTGGCTTGAAGCTCAACGTTCAGAAAACTAAGATCATGGCATCTGGTCCCATCACTTCATGGGAAATAGATGGGGAAACAGTGGAAACAGTGTCAGTTTGGGGCTCCAAAATCACTGTGGATGCTGATTGCAGCCATGAAATTAAAAGATGCTTACTCCTTGGAAGGAAAGTTATGACCAACCTAGATAGCATATTAAAAAGCAGAGACATTACTTGCCAACCAAGGTCCGTCTAGTCAAAACTATGGTTTTTCCCGTGGTCATGTATGGATGTGAGAGTTGGACTGTGAAGAAAGCTGATCTCCGAAGAATTAATGCTTTTGAACTGTGGTGCTGGAGAAGACTCTTGAGAGTCCCTTGGACTGCAAGAAGATCCAACCAGTCCATTCTAAAGGAGATCAATCCTGGGTGTTCATTGGGAGGACTGATGCTAAAGCTGAAGCTCCAATACTTTGGCCACCTCATGCGACGAGTTGACTCACTGGAAAAGACTCTGATGCTAGGAGGGATTGGGGGTAAGAGGAGAAGGGGATGACAGAGAATGAGATGGCTGGATGGCATCACCGACTCGATGGACATGAGTTTGAGTGAACTCCGGGAGCTGGTGATAGACAGGGAGGCCTGGCGTGCTGTGGTTCATGGGGTCGCAGGGAGTTGGACACGACTGAGTGACTGAACTGAACTGAAAATTACTGAAAATGCTTGATAAAAATGAAGAATATAAAACAATGTTGAATAACGGGGTTACAGTTACATTATGGAGGTAAGATTATCAATGAATTTTAAAGTCAGAATTTATCAAATGATGCATGCTTCTATTAAGAAAAGTTAGTATAACTTCTAGTACATAAAGAATTAAAACAGTTACTAGTGAGGAAAACTGTCAGAGAGAAAGACTGATTCTATACGGGTCCTATCAAATATGTACAAAACAAAAATAAAACAAAACTGTGACTTTAAAACATCATACAATATTACTGATACAGTTCAGTTCAGTTCAGTCTCTCAGTCATGTCCGACTTTTGCGACCCCATGATCACAGCACACCAGGCCTCCCTGTCCATCACCAACTCCCGGAGTTCACTCAAACTCATGTCCATCAAGTCGGTGATGCCATCCGGCCATCTCATTCTCCGTCGTCCCCTTCTCCTCTTGCCCCAAATCCCTCCCAGCATCAGAGTCTTTTCCAGTGAGTCAACTTGTCGCATGAGGTGGCCAAAGTATTGGAGTTTCAGCTTTAGCATCAGTCCCTTCAATGAACACCCAGGACTGATCTCCCTTAGAATGGACTGCTTGGATCTCCTTGCAGTCCAAGGGACTCTCAAGAGTCTTCTCCAGCACCACAGTTCAAAAGCATCAATTCTCTGGCGATCAGCTTTCTTCACAGTCCAACTCTCACATCCATACATGACCACTGGAAAATCATAGCCTTGACTAGACGGACCTTGGTTGGCAAAGTAATATCTCTGCTTTTTAATATGCTATCTAGGTTGGTCATAGCTTTCCTTCCAAGGAGTAAGCCTCTTAATTTCATGGCTGCAATCAGCATCCGCAGTGATTTTGGAGCCCAAACAAATAAAGTTTGACACTGTTTCCACTGTTTCCCCATCTATTTCCCATGAAGTGATGGGACCAGATGCCATGAGCTTAGTTTTCTGAATGTTGAGCTTCAAGACAACTTTTTCACTCTCCTCTTTCACCTTCATCAAGAGGCTTTACAGTTAGGACAACGATCAATGATGAGACACATTTGAATAGCCTATAAATTGTCATATTTTATGAAGCTGATATAAACTTTCAATTCTAATAAATATTTTTACTAGTAAAACCGTTTAAAATTTGTTCTGTTATTCCTATTGGGGAATCTTCACTTTGTTGTTAAAAAATGTCAAGATTTAAAAGACAGCTACTTTGTCTCACTTAAAATACTCTCATTTTTAGTTAGGGTACTATAGTTGGTTTCATTTAGGTAAGGTAGTCTAACTTGATATGACAGTGAATATTCACCAACAGTTACACTTGGTTAGTTAGAATTTGAAAACATGCTGTCCCTTCTGGAGACAGGCAGAGAGTACCAACAAGGCCTTGTAAAAAGCAATACACAATCCACAGGTAGAAGAAACACATGAGTAACGAAATTCTAGACTACAGGGTTACCAAAGTGCTTGTAACATTTTAAACCATTTGAGGTGTGCTGGAAAAAAATGTGGCACAAACTGGTTTTCAAAGCATGAACGGTTACAATAAAGGGAATTGGAAAGTCCAAAACCAAGCATGTGGAAAACTGATAAGCTTGCAAACTGATGAACTTCCAAAATGAAGTCAGTTGATTAGAGGAAATATTTAGCAAAATTATTACAGTGCTATTATGTGGCACATACAGTGTTCAATGTCAACTGACAGTACCTGAGCTACAAAGTATATTCATAAATTTGTGACATAAAAATGTTTGTTCCAGGCAGTCGTTGGACATTCTTAGAAAATGCTATAAGCCAAAGTTACTTAAGGTCAATTCTCATTTTTCTTTTGGAAACACTGATAGAAACCATTTTCATGCTTTTCTGTTCCACACTCATTTTTATAGCTACTGCTTTGCCTAACCATGTTTGAATATAAATGACTTGTTCTGCCTGAAAAACGTGTACATAAACTGATTAAACAAGGAACATTAGCAAATGATGGATCATACTAGCAAATGGTCTGAAGGTTACACAGCCCATCTGTTTATTTAGAGGATCTTCTGACTGCCTCCTTCACAGGGAACTCCCGGGGGAAGCTATGAATTAACCCCCTGCTGCCTGCCCACCTCCCACCACCTGACCCTCTTCACTTCCACACTGGCTACCTCACCTAAGCATCTTGCCTCTCACTTATGCCCTTGGATGCTAGGCAAAAGCAGTCACTTGCTCTTACTATCACATTTTACGTGGACATTGATAAACACACCTCCCATTTGAAGACGCACTACAGAAAATTTCAGGGCTTTCCTGGTGGGGCAGTGGGTAAGAATTTGCCCACCATTGCCAGGACGTGGGTTCATTCCCTGGTTGGGGAAGATCCCACATGTCACAGAGCAACTAAGCCCATGCACCGCAACTACTAAGCCCACACATTGCAACTACTGAAGCCGGTGTGTCCCAGAGCCCATGCTCTGCAACAAAAGAAGCCACTGCAATGAGAAGCTCTCATACTGCAACAAAGAGTAGGCCCTGCTTGCTGCAACTAGAGAAAGCCCACGTGGAGCAATGAAGACCCAGGGCAATCAAACATAAAATAAAATATATAATTAATTAATAAAAAAGAAAAGACAGACATTTTTGACCCCAACAACCAGCAGTGTGTCTTCCCCGAGGAAGTAATCAGCATGGTACTTTTTCTTATGAACAACACAAATCATGTAACTTGCCTGTTACTATTTTTCCCATTAGGAAGCATAGAGCCCCAACTTTTGCTTCAACTCAGTGGCTCAGCTTCTGTTATATGTACTGGGCCCCCACGTAAGATTTCATGAGAAGAAAAGGTCTTATGACTACAAGGTTTGTAAGCCCCTGTTTTAGTTCCTAATCTTGATTTCCATATACTTGTATCTTCCATCTTGCTGCTGTTATTCTTGTAAGCCACCTTAAATCCTCTGTGGAACAATCAGGGGTATAAAAGTTTTCAATAAAAACGATCACACAGATTGTGGCAGAATATCCATTTTTATACACAGTTCTTAATGTCTCAATAACATGTTTTATTTTAGTCCAACAATTCTAGAAAGCTTCTTTAGCAGGATTCCCAAAACTTCTTTGAGAACATGCCTGGGTTGAGTCACTTAATGATGGTTTTTGGAGAAACTGTCCTGAGACCAGTCATTGGCTGTCTTTTTCTCATCAAAATCTCTCCACAACTAGAAACAGCAGAGCAGTTCAGTTCAGTTCAGTTCAGTCGCTCAGTCTTGTCTGACTCTTTGCGACCCCATGAATCGCAGCACGCCAGGTCTCCCTGTCCATCACCAATTCCGGAGTTCACTCAAACTTATGTCCATAGAGTCGGTGATGCCATCCAGCCATCTCATTCTCTGTCGTCCCCTTCTCCTCCCGCCCCCAATCCTTCCCAGCATCTGAGTCTTTTCCAGTGAGTCAACTCGTCGCATGAGGTGGCCAAAGTATTGGAGTTTCAGCTTTAGCAACAGTCTTTCCAATGAACACCCAGGATTGATCTCCTTTAGAATGGACTGGTTGGAACTAGAAATAGCATCAGACCCTAATTTGCTGGCCATTCTGCTTACTGCACAAAAAGCCTCTCCAGCCTTCAGGGATTTTAATCAGTACCAAGGATTTAAGAGCACCCTGATTTTATGTTACATAAAACACATCTGGCCTTACAGTGAGTGACCATTTGTCAGATCAGTGGCTCTAAAACTTGAGTACCGATCAATCACCCGAAGGGCTTGTGAGACCACAGAGTAGACTGTGTTCTACCTCCAAAGTTTCTGAGTTAGCTGGTCTAATAGTGTAAGTCTAAATATTTGCATTCCTTTTTAATATAAAATTCAGGGATACAACAAATCACTGTAGATGGTGACTGCAGTTGTGAAATTAAAAGGAGATTTTCTTCTCCTTGGAAGAAAATCTATGGCCAACCTAGACAGCATATTAAAAAGCAGAGACATAGTCAAAGCTATGTTTTTTCAGTAGTCATGTATGGATGTGAGAGTTGGACCCTAAAGAAGGCTGAGTGCTGCAGAATCAGTATTTTTGAACTTAGAGAAGACTCTTCAGAGTCTCTTGGACAGTAAGGAGATCAAACCAATCAATCCTGAAGGAAATTAACCCTGAATATTTATTGGAAGGACTGATGCTGAAGTTGAGGCTCCAATACTTTGGCCACCTGATGAGAAAATCTGACTTATTAGAAAGACCCTGATGCTGGGAAGACTGAAGGCAGGAGAAGGGGACAACAGAGGATGAAATGGTTGGATGGCACACTGACTCAGTGGATGCGAGTTTGAGCAAGCCCCAGGAGTTGGTGATGGACAACAAAGTCTGGCATGCTGCAGTTCATGGGATCGCAAAGGGTCCTGAGTGACTGAGTCTACATGACTGAGCGACTCAACTGAATACAGCATTATAATTCAACATCTGTACACACAACAGTGTGATCGCCACCACAGATCTAGCTGTTACCCACCACCATCTAGTTGACTCCCTTCACCCATCTTGCTTGCCCATCAACGTCTTTCTTCTTCTCCTCTGGTACCCACCCACCTGGTCTCCAAATCTATGACATTTTTCTATTTGTTTTCTCATCTGTTTTAGACTTCACATATGAGTAAAATTATTTGGTATTTGCCTTTCTCTGATTTTTTTCAATTAACACACTAACTTTTTAAACAAGTTCCTAGGTGATGCAGATGCTGCTGGTCTGGAAATCACACTTTGAAAACCAGTGCTTTGGGGTCAGTCCATTTCTCTGCTTAGACATCTTTAGGGACTCTGCCCTATGTATTCTATTAGTCACACAGATGTTTCAGCTTGGCTTTCAAAACCTCATTGACTGAGCCTGTCCTTGTTATCGTTCAGTCTCTAAGTTGTGTCCAACTCTTGTTGCAGCATGGCAAGTTTCCCTTGTCCTTCACTATCTCCCAGAGTTTGCTCAAATTCATGCCCATTGAATCAGTGATGCCATCAAACCATCTCATCCTCTGTCGTCCCCATCTCTTGCCCTCATTCTTTCCCAGCAGCATCCTTCCTAGTCCCCACTAAAGTGCATAGCCTGTGCTCCAGGCCTCTTTATTCCCTCTCTGCCCAGAGTACACAAATCGTGTGCGCATGTTGTCTAACTCACATCCACTTCTTATTGCTCTAATTATTACTTGCTTTAGAAATTAATCATTCTTCAGAAGACTCCTAGAACGCCACCTCTTCCCAGAAACCAACCACTTTCATTAAAACTCTTTCATCTATGCTTTATATCTTTGCTTTACAAGCCTGCCATGCATTATCATCAGTAGCCTTGGCAGAGTTACCTTCCACCAGATTATATAGGAGAGTGATTAGAAATATGCACTTAGAGTCAGAAAGGCCAGAGTTCAAGTTTTGGCTCCACACTTGTCAGCTGCATGACACAGAACATATTTCTTAACCACAAGCCTTAAAGCAAGGTAACAATATATCGCCTTCCAGCAACAATGTTGAGAATTAAATGAGATAATCTACATACAGCCCTAGGTAGCACTCCCAGCAGACAGGGCTCAGGAAAGGTCACTTTTCTGGAATTTGTCAAATATTATCCCCAAATTCTCTGCCACTCTGGCCAGGTGGTCACGTCTACATCTCTTCCCCTTGAATCTGATTCCTGTGACTGCCTGACAGAATATAGTGGAAAGTGACTTTGTGACCCAGAGTTTAAGGCACTAGAAGATGCTACTTCCTGTCTGCTAGGATGTTTACTGATGGATCCCAGCTACCCTGTGACAAGGAAGCCGAAGCAACCCATGGAGAGGAACCCAAGCCCCAGCTGAGAGTTCCACTGCCCTCCCAGCAGGGAGCCATCCTGAAGCAGGTTCTCCAGCCCCGGGCTCTGTCCTCCTCCCACTGCCACATGAGGAGCAGATGGCAATGTTCCTACACAGCCCAGTCTTGACTGCAGACATGGGAGCCAAATAAACGACTGTTGTTCTTTAAAACCATTAAGCCTCTGAGTGGTTTGTAACATAGCCACAGATGGCAAAGCCAGGAACATAGTATTATCTTTGCATCCTTTCTCCTCTCCCACTGACAGGATCATCGGTTAGGACCTTCGAGAGTGCTGATCACAAGATTCAGACATTTCTAGAGGGAAAATTCTCCCAGGGGATCTCTCTTTGTGAGTAAACACAGGACTCCCTGAGAAAGAATTCAAATTAACTGAAGAAAAACACAACCTCAGTCCTCATCTCCACTAACTCCCTCTAAAGTTGCAGCAGAACCCTAAGGAACTGAGGCTTCAATAATGATAAAGGGAACTTAAAAAAATGATAACTCTATAAAGTCAGTGGTACAAACAGCAATGCTACTTTGTAATCTCAAGTAACCCAATGAGTGCTAAATAAGGGAGTCTAACATCCACTTTGAACAGCAAGAAATTCATGAGGCCACCACCTGCATGAGAGCAAAGAGCAGAAGGAGAGAGAGCAAAGCAGTTGATACACAAAGTGAAACAACTTTTGGGGGGGAGTTGCACAAAATCTAGTGACACATAGTAAGTATGGACCAAACGAGAGAAATACAGTGGAAACAGTGACAGACTTTATTTTTGGGGGGGCTTCAAAATCACTGCAGGTGGTGACTGCAGCCATGAATTTAAAAGATGCTTGCTCCTTGAAAGAAAAGCTATGACAAACCTAGACAGCATATTAAAAAGCAGAGATCTTACTTTGCCAACAAAGACCTGTCTAGTCAAAGCTATGGTTTTTCCAGTAGTCATATATGGATATGAGAGCTGGACCATAAAGAAGGCTGAGCACTGAAGAATTGATGCTTTTGAACTGTAATGTTGGAGAAGGCTCTTGAGACTCCATTGGATGACAAGGATATCAAACCAGTCAGTCCTGGGAGAAATTAACCCTGAATATTCATTGGAAGGACTGATGCTGAAGCTGAACCTTCAGTACTTTGGCCACCAAATGCAAAGAGCAAACTCATTGGAAAAGACCCTGATGCTGGGAAAATTGAAGTCAGGAGTGAAGTGGATGAGAGAGGATGAGATGGTTGGATGGCATCACCAACTCAATGGACATGAGTTTGAGCAAATTTTGGGAGATGATGAAGGACAGGGAACCCTGGCTTGCTGCAGTCCATGGGGTCACAAAGAGTCAGAAATGACTGAACGACTGAACATCGACTGAACAACCTTTTCATTAAATGTATTATAAATGTTATTATTTTGCTGTTATTAGTACTCTTATTTTGACCCTATTTTCATATAACCTTCTAAAATGGATCTTAAAACCTAACAGTTATGGTACCTAATCTTAGTGGCCAGTATTTCTCCTTTGCTTCATTTACCACAAATGTGACTTGTTAATTATCGTTAACCTCCTCTCCTAGACAATAAATCCCTTAAGGACAAGGATTCCTGGCTAGTTTCCACTATTCCCAGTGTCCAGCACAAGTCATGATAGAAAATACTTAATATTTGTTGGGTGAATGTTGAATGACTAGCAGTAAAAAAGCTATTCAGAGAACTGGAGTTAATGCCTAATTACCTAAGTATGAATTCACATGGGGCATAAACACAATATTCTTTTTACAAAAAAGGTTTATACCCTGACACTGAAATTGCTTTAGAAATAACTGGTTGCTGCCATAAGTCAGAAAATGATGCTCTATTATGCTGGAAGAGTTATTTATATTCACAATCTCTTCTCCATCTATTCAAGTCCCTTTAATTCATGAGGCATTTCACCTACATTTAGAGCCATCATCTAGAATTCAGAGTTTTACAGAACCCACACTTTTAAAAATGTCAATTGTAATTGCTTCCTCAGATAACTTCTCTCCCTTTTTCTGTCAATCTACTTCCAAAAGTGGTTAACATAATGTCCCTTAAACACTGTTTTTATCATATCCTTTCCTATCTCAAAGCCTACAGTTAACCTCAATAGGCAATTATTTGACATTTAAACTTATTAAGAAGTGAACGTATTAATAATTCCTACTAAGGGTTTCTGAAGTTCTTCCACTGATTGTCCAACTTACCATCCCTCCAAACCAAATTCATATTGTATTACCATTCCCCAAAATCTGTGTATCTAACCAAGCAGAGATGATGGAAGGTTTCTTCTGAATTTCACCAGTGAGGTCTCATTATTTTGTCAAGACACTATAGAAGGAAGCTCAACACACTTTTCAGACTGTCTATGAAAGGTTTATGCACAGTCACTCATGGAGAAAGACACAGCAATAGAAAATCATTATCAATCTCTAATTTTTACGGATTATTTAAAATAATCTAATCTAAAACTACTATTCTATTGACTTAGCCTTTGTGAAAGGAAATCTAAATTTTTTAACAAGGCCAATGATATATCTGCATTTTAAATATTACTTACTAAGAATATTACACTCCTCTCTGGGAGTGAATCTATCATTACCTGGCTATATAATTTCATCTTTATGAATTCCTTGCAACTGCTATTAATTGGAAAAAAATCAAAGGATTATATAAGTCAAATAAATCAGTATAACAGCCTTTCATGGAAACCAAACTAAATTCCTATCTAAAGGTTCAATTTACCACCTGCCATTTTCTCAGATGCAGATGAAAAAAGAAAAACAAGTTGATCAACTACAGAAAAAATATCAAAACACAAAATGTAACCACAAAATGTAACCACAAGAGACAGATTTAACAATGACTGAAATGTGAGAAGATGATCAGGACAGAAATGGCAGTTCCTTAGCTACTGCATCCTCATCTGTTTCAGAAATCTCCATCATTTTCTTAAATTTGGGTCACACGGCATTCACGCACACTTCATAATGTTCTCAGGCAGAAGATGAGAATACCCTTACTAGAGAACTTTTCTGTATTTCGTGTGATAACTAGTGAGAAGAAGACGACATTTAAAAAAAAAAGAAATGATGCTCTTCTACTTATCATAAATGCCAGTCAATAAGATCTTAGAAGTCTCGCAGGATTTCTGTTTATAATTACCTGTAGTCAATTGGGAGGGAACAGCCCATGATTAAAAAGGAGCCTTTCTAACAACAATTTCTGTGTAGTTTCAATTTCTGTGCAGCTTTTGATATTTACAATCAACTACAGGTGTGTGGGAAATGTTCTGGGAACTCACAGCATTTAAAGTAAAATAAAGGTTCCATGAATGACAACCTCCAGCTCTAGCAAAATGATTAGTGTCATTAATGCTGTCTTTGAAGTAGAGGCATATGGTGAGAGCCAAGGTTAGGAGTCAAACAGAAGATGGTTTATTTTCCTTGGAGGCTGTTTCACCATTCCTAAAGTAGTCAAGCAATTTCACAGAGATGACAGGAGATAATATATGTGACGTGCTGGTATGTAATAAAATTCAATAATGTTAAGTCCCATTCCATCTCCATGTCCTGCTCCAAATTTGCCTGCTGGAAACTGCAGCAAACCTCAGGATTCCTTGGAAGAATGAGTCAAATGGAATCAACCCTTTTCTTGATTTTGGTTTGCCTACTGCCTAGACCACAATCATGGGGTGAAGGAAGGAGGTTGCAGAAAAGAAATTGTTTTAGTTTGAAAAGACTGAACCACCTCCCTCCTCTTCACTTTTAGATGGCTGGGAACAGAGGCGGTTGTAAACAATTATTCATGCCAAGTTTAAAACAATGCCACTGAAAATCAAAGATTTAACATAAAGAGTATGCTGCCTAAATATGGAGATGTGGAGAACAGACTGACAAGCTGCAGGGTAAGTATTTATAACAGTTCATAGATCTAACTGTTATCACACCATTCCTACACACTTAGAAAGTGACTTTTTAAAATAATTAACAACATGTATTATCCTGTTCCCAAAACTGTTCAGCAGTTTTCAAAATTCCAAAGCCCTCTTTTCTGGGGCTCCAAAATCACTGCAGATGCTGATTGGAGCCATGAAATTAAAAGACGCTTACTCCTTGGAAGGAAAGTTATGACCAGCCTAGACAGCATATTAAAAACCAGAGATATTACTTTGCCACCAAAGGTCAGTCTATTCAAGGCTATGGTTTTTCCCGTGGTCATGTATGGATGTGAGAGTTGGACTGTGAAGAAAGCTGACTGCCGAAGAATTGATGCTTTTGAACTGTGGTGCTGGAGAAGACTCTTGAGAGTCCCTTGGACTGCAAGGAGATCCAACCAGTCCATCCTAAAGGAGATCAGTCCTGGGTGTTCATTGGAAGGACTGATGCTGAGGCTGAAACTCCAACATTTTGGCCACCTCATGCAAAGAGTTGACTCATTGGAAAAGACTCTGATGCTGGGAGGGATTGGGGGCAGGAGGAGAAGGGGACGACAGAGGATGAGATGGCTGGATAGCATCACTGACTCAATGCACATGAGTATGGGTGAACTCCGGGAACTGGTGATGGACAGGGAGGTCTGGCATGCCGTGATTCATGGGATCGCAGAGTTGGACACGACTGAGTGACTGAACTGAACTGAAGCCCTCTTTTGGTGGTGCTGGTGGCGGGGTGGTGGTGGTGGGTAATTCCACTTTAGAAAGCATTGTCTGGACAACACTTGACAAGTCACTCCTCTCCACTTAGGACTCATATGGCCACCACAGAGCCGCCAGAAATGATGTTGACTCCAGCTCTTTTCAGCCTGTGGTATGATTGTTCAAAATATCCACTTGATTTCCTACTATTGCTTATTTTTCTGCCTGCCTTAGGCTTGCTGTGAGGATAAATTAGTAGCCTAGATTAGCTTTAGTTTTCATCTGGCAAAGTCTGACTTCAGGAGTCAGAATTCTATCCTGAGAAATAAAAAGCAATGCCCACTTTATGAGACAGGAAGCAGGTGACCAAGATCTGTCCTATAACTTTCAAAGTGTGAGGAGGAGGAGAAAGGGCAGGGGAAAATCTTTCTACCAACACAGATTGAGATTCAAATGCAAATAATTTTTCAAGCACCTACCCTGTGCCAGATCCTTTGCCAGCATATTATCTTGTTTAATCCTTACAATTAGAACAAACCTACAACTGTGTATTAAGACCAAAGAGATGTGATATGAAATCATCCATCCAACCCCATTTACCCAGGATTTATAGTCTTTCATAAAAGCAGAAGAGCTGCAGGACCCAGCGGGTGGCACACCGGTGGCCCTTTCCTTCTAACTTGGTGAGAAGCAACCGATGCTGTGTATATACACAACCATGTCCGATGTACTTTACTGGTTAAGTTAAGACTTCCCCAGGGTTTACTATTTGCAATATTTTAGCCATTAAAGCCTAATGCCCATAGGAGATGCAACTCCACTTTACTACAGGTAAGGTGCCTAGTGCAGTGCCTACACTGAGAGAAGACTGTTCATGGTCTGTTTTCCACAGAAGAATGTCACAAAAAGGGTTCTGGGATGCTGGAGGGCTTTTCCGTTGTAGCATTTTATTTTTGTAAGGGATAATTATGTGAGCATAAGCCCTGTAATGGTCCACTTAAAACAGGCCAACACAGATGTCCTAGAGCAGAACAAATTCTGACCATGTTGAAATGTATTTTACATTCTTGCCAGGTCACCTTTAGTACATGTTAAGCAATTTTTTTGCTATTTCACCCAACCCTATGTGAAAAAGTTGAAAAGGAATTTGATTTTATAACAGGTCTTTAGAAACTTATAGGACTTTTATGCCATGAAAGAGGTCTTTTAGCAAAATTCATGAATGGAGGGGAACTGGATTGGAAAAAACGCAAGATAGAATTTTGCCTTTCAAAAAATTTCAAGTGGGGAATTTACCTTATCAATCTTATTTTAGGTGCACAAGCCCTTAACTAAAAACCATAATCAGCTCATCTTAACGGTTTGAAGAAAAACACTGTTCATTGCTAAGTGACAAAAGTTAATGAGGAAGCACATTTTCCATCCCCTCTTAAAGGGCAAAAATTGTAAGCATCTGAGGTGTTCACATTTCTTAGACAACTGCTATGACAGTCTGCCTTTACTATGGCTCTCCTGCAGACTTTTGTCTGCCCAGCAGTTAGGGTGTTATTTGTCATTTTTCCCCTTGAAAATGGTGACAAGCTGAAAGTAATTACATTAAATATTTACATTTAATAAATTAAAATTTATGCAAAAATAGAATACACTATAATGTTGCATTTTCCAAAAAGATGCCTTTCATAGCACATCAATTCACTGGCATTCTCAAACAAACCAACAGCTGACTACTTGACCCAGGATGAAATCCAGTCTTTCTATGACCCTAGCCCTCCAGCGTGGTCTGGCCTCAGCCTCGACCTGCATCTGACCTTGTGCGGTTTTCTCCTGCTCTCTGAGCTCCTGCAGCTCCCATCACCTGTCAGTCTCCTTCCTCTCCAAAGGCCTTTACATGTGCTACTCCCTTTGCCTGAACACTATTCTTCCAACTGGACTCCCAATACCTCTCCAAGTCTCAGGGATTGTCACTTCTTCAGAGAAGCCTTTTCTGACCCAATAAAAGCAACCCTTCACCTCTCTTCTAACAGTCCTTCCTTTCTTTCATAATCATAATTTGTACTTAGATACGGTGTTCATTGGTTTAATGTCAATCTCTCTCACTAGACCCTAAGATCCTTGAGGAAGAAAGCAACAGTACTCCAATAAAAAATTAACAAAAAAAATAAGACTCATAAAAAAGAAATCATATCCCCTTGTCCACCACCCTGGAAGCCCACGACATGCCTAAAGACAATAAACATCTGTTGAAGGAATGGATGCTGATTTCCTCATCTTCCCCCACACTGCCCAAGTACACTAGAAATATGGGATACAGACTTTCCTTATTTGTTCAACAACAATTTATTTTTTGACTCAGAAAACTTAATGACAGAAACTGAAACCTCTTCATTTTTCTTCCCCAAAAAACCACAATCAAAGAGAAGGAGGGCAACATTTTGAGTACTGTTTTAGATCCTTGTTTTTTCTTCTTACAATCAAGACAGAATTAGTCATGTATGTGGCAAAGCAAATTCCCACAAGAACCCATGACTTGTAGTTTAGCCACTGAGGGTTAAGATGAGATGGCCGAAATGTTATCAGACTGCCTCAAAGGAAGACCCTTTATTTTCAGATTTCAAGGAGCTAGTTCTAAAAATGAACTGTTAATTCAACTGATAGTTCCACACATTGTGATAATATTCGAAGTGTACAAAAACACACTCTTGGTTTCATACCATTTGTAACCTGGAGTCTATCCTGCACACAGTGTGGATCAGATGGTACATTACTGAGCTAGGAAACTTCCTCTTTAGCTTGATCTCACAATATCCTGCTAATTTATTAATAATCAGCAAGAAACTGTTACTCGAGTGACTTCAGTTGCTGACTAAATGGTAGTGATAAAACACTTTGCTTTCATGGCATTTTTACCTTCTTTTTTTACCATATGATTCCACTCATATAATTTTTTTGATGTACAGTTATTGTAAAATATTCTGTAAGTTGCAAGTATATAATATAGTGATTCACAATTTCTTAAGGTTATACTCCATTTATGGTCATTATAAAATAATGATATATTCCCTGTCGTGTTGTACAATCTATCCTCATAGCTTATTTTATACCTAATAGTTTGTATCTCATCTCCTACCCCTAGTATAAAAAAAGCAGTATTTTGCCTCGTAGTCTTCTATTTTTTTTCTTTCACTAATAGTAACTGTTCATCAGGGAAAATAAAGTCTCTCAGAAGAATCAAAATTGGTATTTCTTGTTTGCCTTACTAAACCAAATACAATGCTACTTAAAAATCATCAGCTATTACATATTATGAAAATTCATTTGCTTGCAGAAAAAAGCACAACATCTGGTCAACTCGCTTCCTTTTTCTAAACATAGAAGAAAAGGCGTTATCTCCACAGACAGGGAAGGAAACAATTCATGTCTCATGAATTCAGCTCTGCTCAGCAAATTCACTTGTTAATTAAAATAAACAGCACAAAAAAAGGGTACATTTTGGTCAGTCAATTGCCTGCAATCACAGGAGAATTCTGAAATACAAAAGGCTGTATGTTTTACTTAGCTGAAACCAGAATGTTGTTCTTTTATCATTATTTAGCAGACATGTCATTTGAGGACAATTCTCACAATACTCTGTAGTATATGCGTAACTGATTTCAAAAGGAGTGGCAACATTATTCTATTTAATGCTTTCATTTTATTTTAAAAGACTGACTTTGTTCTATGTAAAGATCCCAGCACTGAACCAGATGGCCATTAAGGTTTTTGAATTTTAAAAATGAAACATTTAAGTTCTGCCTAAGAAACTATAATGCAATTTAAAGCATCTGGTGTGTTTTGAAAGAGTTATGAGATTTGTTAAAATGGACATTTTCAGATTAATATTTAGCTCTGAGAAAAAAATCTCTCCCAGGAAAATCCCTGTATCATAACAAAATATATTTGAATCATTAAAGTTCTTACATTTATTTTAGCAAATACAGTTTTGAAAGTGGCATTTCCTTAACCAGTTTTAGTTTATAGCAGTGTTTCCCAAGGAGGAGTGACTTGGAGACCTGCTTGTCTGTCAGAGCTAGGGAGGGGCTGCTGGCATCTAGAGAACAGACAGAGGCCAGGGAGGCTACGAAGCGCCCCAGAGTGCAGAAGACAGCTTCCTCCCTGCAACCCCTCCTCCATCACCTGATCCGAAAGTCAGCTGTGCTGAGGCGGAAAAAACCTGCCCTAGAGCAAAACCATTACAGCTGCTTTTTAGTTGAGTTTTGAACCCAATGGAAAGACTAGGTTTTCAAAAAGGGATATATTCTAGACAAAATACATACTGAGTCACAGTCTGAGAAAAGTCTACATCAGGCCGAAATGACACTACTCAGAACTATATAAATCAACATATAAGAATTCCCTGCTGCTGCTGCTAAGTCGCTTCAGTCGTGTCCGACTCTGTGCGACCCCATAGACGGCAGCCCACCAGGCTCCCCCTTCCCTGGGATTCTCCAGGCAAGAACACTGGAGTGGGTTGCCATTTCCTTCTCCAATGTGTGAAAGTGAAAAGTGAAGGTGAAGTCGCTCAGTCATGTCTGACTCATAGCGACCCCAAGAATTCTCTAAATGAACACAATCTTGGTATTGCAGTAAAGCTCCACTGATATTCAGTTCACACTTATACAAAGTAGACACTCAACAAATATTTACAGAGGGGTAGAAAGAGAAGGATCTTCTTGTACTGTACCCCAGGACATGGTATATGGTAACATTAAATCAAGATAATGCTCTGTATTGGGTTGTTGTGCTATGCTCAGTGTGCCTGACTCTGTGCAACCCTATGGACTGTAGCCCACCAGGCTCCTCTGTCCTTGGGATTTTCCCAGCAAGGATACTGGAGTGGGTTGCCATGTCCTCTTCCAGGGGATCTTCCCGACCCAGGGATCGAACCCATGTCTACTGTATTGGCAGGTGGATTCTTTGCCACTGAACCACATGGGAAGCTTGTATTGGGTAGTTAGAGGCCATCTAACCATCTCCCTTCCTCCCCGGCACTACCAAGTAGCCAGTCAGTGCTGTTTTCTGGTTTCCTACGCAGCTACCTGTGTCTACAAAAGTTCTCACTAATGTACGTGTGTGCACTGCTTAGAGGAAGCTGCTTGTTCGTTTCCTCTCTTGCCCCCATCCCTTGCCTTAGGTTGGGATATGGAGGTGGCATTGCCCAAGTTTCAACCATACCAAGGAAGCTAATTCCACAAGGAGAGCAGTAAGCTAGAAATCACCTGGGTGGTTGAATGACTCCCTGGCATAAAGCTGTCTCTCCAGCAGAGATCATTCATCTGCAGAATTGTAGGTGAGAAATGAACCACTTACTTAATCGATCATACTTTAGGTCCCTTTGTGGTAGCAGCCTGCACAAGTCAATTCTATAATCTGATATCCACTATGATCTAAGGGCTACAAATGCTTTCTATCCAAGGAAATGTTTAACTGGCTAACTTTTAAAGTTTCAGTGCAAGTAATACCTGAAAATCTGGATGATGTGGTTACTCTATAATGACATAGATTAAGAAGAAGAACTGCTCTGTCTGTTAATAGTGTTAATTCTCATTTATCTAATCTAAGTGGAAAAAGAAGGCAAATCTGGGGGTTCCTGCCCAAGGAATTCATTGTTTCAATGATATGATATTTACATAAACTACTTCCCTGGTGGCCCAGATGGTAAAGATCTGCCTGCAATGCAGGAGACCCAGGTTCGATCCCTGGGTTAGGAAGATCCCCTGGAGAAGGGAATGGCAACCCACTCCAGTATTCTTGCCTGGAGAAGTCTATGGACGGAGGAGCCTGGCTAGATACAGTCCATGGGATCACAAAGAGCTGGACACCACTGAGCTACTAACACACACATGTTAATGACAGCAGGCTAACACACACACAAGACAATTTTCACTCTTCAAATTTTGTAATTGCAGCATTTTCTTCTCCCTGCGTTTGCCTCCCCTTTGACTAAGATGCTGGTAAAAATACCAGTAGTGACAGGGAAAATGAAGTGAGGGCTAGAGGATTTCACAAACTGAACACTGAGCATTGAAACAATGATTTATGGACTCAGTTATAGATTCAAATTTTGAATATTCAATTAAATTTTATTCAAAAGGCTCTGTGTCTATCTTGGTTTTCAGAAAATACAAACGCTTCTTGCTGAATACCTTTCTTTATTAAAATTCAAAGTATTTTCCTTTAGACTTGATTTGATATTGAATATATTTAATGATTTATTTCTACTTTATGTGAATGAGGGGGAAATCATTGAGAAACAAAGTATTTCTTATGTGATGAAATTATAACATTTCAGTTAAGCTGCTGCTGCTGCTGCTGCGTCACTTCAGTCGTGTCCGACTCTGTGTGACCCCACAGACAGAAGCCCACCAGTGTCCCCCGTCCCTGGGATTCTCCAGGCAAGAACACTGGAGTGGGTTGCCATTTCCTTCTCCAATGTGTGAAAGTGAAAAGTGAAAATGAAGTCACTCAGTCGTGTCCGACCCTTAGCGACCCCATGGACTGCAGCCTACCAGGCTCCTAAGCAGCTTTACGTAATTCAGATTTTCCATTAATATTGCTTTTTAAAATATAACTTCCCCTAATAAATATTAATGTGTTGAATATTACATGTTATAAAGCTGTAAGCTTACTGAAAAATATTTTTACCTTAAACATATGAAAACAGTAAAAGTTTCAAAATATATACTGCAATTTCTTAACATCTTTCTCCCAAAATTATATGTATGGATTGTCCTAACAAGTCTAAGGCAATTAAGGCAATGATTTATGCAACTTTTCTGGTAACTTGACCATATCTTAACTTGACCATAACTTATCCAGAGCCATCAGGATAACATGATTAAAAAAGTAAAATAGAACAGTTTGGTCTGAAATACCTTTTTAACACTATTAAATTCTAAAGAATTTTAATGCCTCACAACAGAATCATTTCTAAATTTTAAAGTTCAGAGTACAAATTAGGCAACTTCTACCTTAAAAAAAAAATCACAATTTATATATTAAATTTAAAAATCTTCACTATTCTCAGAGAAATTACTTTTGACTTTATTTTTAAACAAAATGTATTTCTCCCAACTGAATACTGAGTAGATTTTGACTTTTTATTTAGGAATAAATTTCTTACAAAATGAAAGTTTCACTTTCTCTCTCTTTCCCAGTTTCTTTCTGGGGCATTAGCCAGTCACTAACTTATACTCTGCTATCAAAAGAAAAGGTAACTAGAGGACACATCTGGGCCCAAGTAAATATTTCACTAGTTTCACCAGCTCTAACAAATGCCCCCAAGGGAATAGCCAATCAGTAAATCACCGGAGTGAGTCTACAACAGGTATGTGAAAATGACATTATTACCTACTCCTAGAAATGCAATTATCTACACAAAGCAATCACAATTCCCAATTCTAAAAAGTGCCAAAAAACCTTAAGAATTTCCAAACACAAGGGCTAGGGGCCTGCCACTATCCAGGAGCTGCCCCAAGTCCCCCACAACTTTCCTTCTGTTCATTCCTTTCACTAGAACCTTCCAGATGACTATCTGAGCCCACAGAGTATCTTCTTTCCACACAAAAACAAGCTGTTTTAATTCATGCTTTCATGAACACTAAATTATTCGTGGTCAACTCCCATGTAAATGTGTGCTTTCATTTGGAACTTTACCAAGAGTCATTCACTATTTCAGAGAAATCACTTTACACATGGCAAATCTGTTCCCTGTATCCCAGTCAATGACACGGCAAGCCTGGATCAGGATTCTTTTGCAATGACTGCGTTCATGGCAATGTCATGAGAATAGGTGGGAACACCCATCCAATTTATCTTGTCTTCCAATATAGTCATGCAGCAGTTATATATGGAAATGAATAATATTTTACTATAAATTACTTTCCTGTCACTTTATATCACAATTAGGGCAATGTATTGGCTATTTTTAACATAGCCTACTTATATATGCAATTTAGCATACACTTCATTGCAACAAAGTAAAAGGGGAATACAAAGTATTTCATGAAAAATGAAAAACTGGGTCTGATAGATATGCAAACCCTGACCTAGAATATCATCTAAGGCTCCTTGCAGCTCCAGCACCCTTTGATTCTATGAAAAACTTACAGTTCGGCAAACCCTGATCATTAACAAGCCTTTACCTCTGCAAAAGTTTGAAAGTATTGCAATTAAGTTAAAAAGAGAAATACATGTGGTTGCTAAGGTAACACATACAAACACAAACTCCACTAAATACTCCAACATGGGTGTAAGCAGAGGGAAATGCCTCAGTGCTGATGCCTTTTACAGGTAACAGAGAGGGACAGGGGGCTTCCCCGTTGGCTCAGTAGTAAAGAACCTGCCTGCAATGCAGGGGACACACATTCAAATCCCTGGGTCAAGAATATCCCATGGAGGAGGAAACAGCAACCCAGTCCAGTATTCTTGCCTGGGAAATCCCATGGACAGAGGAGCCTAGTGGGCTACCATCCATGGGGTCACAGAAGAGTCGGACACGATTGAGAGACTGAGCACGAGAGAGGGAGACAGAAGTATCTAAAGGAGAACTGAAGCCTTCACATCCCTTTGGTCTCAAGAAGCTGCACAACTGGTCTCACAGGTGACTGTTACCTTATTCTCTCCTTGGGCTGAAAGTCACAGCCTTGAGTGATAAACTGCCTTAGCATTTCTCCCTTGAAGTTCATTCAAGAAAATACACACTGGCAAACAATGCAAGACTCCTGAGAGTCCCATGGACTGCAAGGAGATCAACCCAGTCAATCCTAAATGAAATCAACCCTGAATAGTCACTGGAAGGACTGATGTTGAAGCTCCAATCCTTTGGCCACCTGATGTGAAGAGCTTACTCACTGGAAAAGACCCTGATGCTGGGAAAGATTGAAGGCAGAAGGAGAAAGGGACGACATAGAATGAGACAGTTGCTCTGCACCACTGACTCAATGAACATGAGTTTGAGCAAGCTCTGGGAGATGATGAAGGACAGGGGAGCCTGACGTGCTGCAGTCCACGGGGTTGCAAAGAGTTGGATGTGACTTAGCGACTGAACAACAACAAAACAATGCAAATGTTCCAAATGTGGAACAGGATGGAAGCCTCTCACTACCAAACTGTGCACAGGTTTACTTAGCAAATTTTATCATCAAAAATCAACACCCTCAACTCATCACTGGCATGAAGTTGACTATAAACACAATCCATTTTTTTCTGAGACCATCATTCTCTGTCATCAGATTGAAGAATCATTATTATCCCCAGAAAAGCAATTTCCAGGCTGTGAAAATGACTTAAGTCATTACTTCAGGAACTATTGCCCCTTTCCCCACACAACTGGATTCTCAGCACATGCACCGTCTCCATTACGTCTAACCACTCACCGCTCTTACCCCACCATATTAGCACCCACATGGGGGAACACTGCTTTTACATTCCACAAAGCTTCACATGTTAAACTCCCAAAGTTTAAGGAACTATCTCCTGGTGAAAAATATACATCCATACTTTCTGTATAATAAATATATCCCTCTTGATTAAATGACCAAGGATCAGGAAACACCTGCTTACATACAAAGTATTAAATATAAAACAGAAAAAAAAAAAACCTCATTTGGCTTACAAACCTAATCTTGGGAATAACCAATTAGAACATTCTACATCAAGAAAATTTAAAAACTTTTAAGAAAACAAAACTTTGTTGAGGTATTCTAACATAATGGAAGATGATTCTTTGCAAATTATGAAAAGTTAAAAATTACTATAAGATCAGAGGAAAAAAGTAAAAAAAACTATTTAAAGATACATATGAATATATAAAGATTTAGTTTTTAACTCAAGAGTTTCTGAAAATAAGAAATAATTTATAGCTTACATAGGAAGAAAAAACCCTCTGCTACCAGCAATTTCTTTTATAAATGATTTGCTTAATTTTTCCTCACTGGCCTCACATACATGTAGGATACCAAGCTACCAATTTCCTGAGAATTTATGTCTTTAATCAAAGAAATATGGGAAATATAAAATGATTTCAGAAGCTACAGAGTTTTAACTCTCAAGTTTCTCAAATCAGACAGTTTAGAATCATTCTCTTTCAATGTCCATCCGACCTGAGGGTTTGTTAGGGCTTATCAAGGTTATGGGTTGGTATTCGGAAGAGGGGCGTATTTTAACCTGATGTAACATTTTAAAGCTACATGACTCAAAACTTAAGAAGCAGCAGCTTTGCCATTGGCCATCTAAGAAAAGAAAATGACACAGAAATTGGACTTAGCCCTAGAAGGTTCTTACCCGCAGGGCCTCGATGACAAGATCTCTGGCCTCCAGCTCCCCTTCCATGACACTGAGGAGCATCCGAAGCTCTGATTTACTGAGGGTATCCACATCAAACTCTTTTTTCTGTAACACAAATTTTAAAAAATGAAAAAGATTCATAAAGGTATGCAATGGATCACATTTATCCCAATGGCTCAACAAACCCAGGGGAACACTGGGGACCCATTCAACAGCAGACAATGTAGGTTCTGACCGTCTACAAGAAGGGGTTTCCCTGGCAGCTCAGACAGTAAAGAATTTGCCTGCAATGTAGGAACAGCTGGGTTTGAGCCCTGAGTCAGGAAGATCCCCTGGAAAGGGAATGGCTACCCACTCCAATATTCTTGCCTGGAGAATTCCATGGACAGAGGAGCCTGGTGGGCTATGATTGAGCAACTAACACTTTCACTTTTCATGAGGAGAGATAAAAACCACACAGACGATAGTCCACGTCTCTCCACTAACAAGATCTATTTTCCCAGCCTGACTGCCCACCTGGCTTCAGGATCTCTTCAAATTATACCACACAAATTTTAAGTCCCTGGAGTCCAAATCAAAACAGGCCCAGTCTGTGTTGGGGAGAAGTTACGAGGGTAGCAAAGAAAGCATGACTGTATTCCTAGAAGGGCCCCAACATAAAGGCTCCTGGGAGGTTATTATAAATTCCAGGACATCCAATAATAACAGGTCATGTTTATAGAACACTCTGCTGCAAAGGCCACCAGCTAGCAGCCTACAGCCAAATCTGGCTCACAGATGTGTGTTACTTGGGCCACAAAGTGTTTTGTTTTCTCCAGTCAGCACTAAGAAAATCTCAAGATGTCACCAAAAAATCCAGATCACTGGCTTCTCCAAACTGAGATGACCGGTAACCCCAGATTCACATTTCCACAGAGGAATAAGTTACAGAGTCAAGTAGCAGCTGCCCCTTTAGAAGGAACATGCTCTTTGCTACCCCCACAACCACACATGTTCACACACACACACACACACACACACTCATGCATGCAGGCAATATGATTTACGAGGCCAGGCCTGCTACCTCATGGAGTCATCTGGGCTGCTGGTTAGGTGTTTCTGAAGGCCCCGCTATATGGTTATCAAATGCTTTCTTACACAATGCCTCTGACTTCCTGCCATTCCGTAAGTCCAGCTTGATAGGGAGCTGAGGCTGAAGTGAGTGAGTCTTCTTCCAGAGACCAGTTATCCCAGGAGGCGATGGCACCATGGCCCTGGGGGGTCATAATCCTCAGCCACTGCCTATGCAGCCCCGTGCTCTTCTCCACCTTTCCTCCTTGATGACTGCATCCCACTGACACACCATGGCTTCCCATTCTTTTGTTGCCAACTCTGCCCTCTTTCCTCACAGCAGCTTTTACAGGCAGGTCTCCTGACAGCCATCTCACAGACGAAGCTGAGAGAGGATGGGTTAGCATGCTGACCGCTGGGCCTGGGTGAGTCCACAGCCCCAGCGCCCTCCAAACATGCAGCCCACTGCTCCCTCCCGTCACGACTCATTTGACAAACCCAGTCACCATCCAAAGAACTCGTGAAGAAACAGATCTAACCTGTTAGATCTCTATCATCCCCTCTATTTTTCAAATTAGAAAACCACAACTCAGGAGTCAGATAACGTACCCAGATCACACAACCAAGAAATGGCAAAACTGCATCCAAGTACTGTGATTTGTCTGCACCCTTTGCCAGCATGGTGCCAACAGTCTAGAGACGCAAACAGTGCTATTCTATCAATGAGCCAATGAGAACTAGTCTAGCAACTGTGTATCTGACACCATACTATCATTGTGATGACAAACAAGTAAATACAGCAAAGCCTATAAATGACTCCAGGGACTTCCAAACAGGTATGACCAGAATTGGTCACTTGTCAGTTGCAAAAGAACCTTCTGGATGGAGATAATGGTATAAAGGGGAACAGAGACCAGAGCTAACTGGTTCTTTGAATAAGATTTTTACAGGATCGTACCCTTACAATTGTTTCTTTTTGCACATACATTCAACAAAGCAGTTATTTGGAAAGGTAGGGGCTAAGGTGGGAAAAAGAGGAAAGAAAACCTGTAGCAAGCCTACAGGATGGGTAGTTCTGGGTGACCGCTGCTTGGAAGATTAACTTAGAGATGTTCACTGTGAAAAATAAAATCCAATATATTAGAGCTCAGATTCTGCTCCCATTACTTAGTGGTGTCACTTAAGCTTTATAACCCAGTTATGCTCAAAATTCAAGCAAAAGAATCACCTGGAGACTTTGTTAACACAGACTGCTGGGCTTCATCCTTGCAGTGTGATTCAAGAAGTCTGAGGTGGGGCTGTGAATTTGCCTTTCTATGTGCTCCTGCTCCTGCTGGTGGCTTTGGTCCATGGACTACATTTGGAGAAGCATTCTGTAACTTATCTGAGTCTGTTTTCTCATCGGAGTAACAGGAATCCCAACACCTATCCCACAAATTCTTGCGAGGATTAAACAGCAATGTATCGAAGACACGCACCCCCACGTTCACAGCAGCACTATTCACAATAGCTAAGACATGGAAACAACCTAAATGTCCACTGACAGATGAGCGGATAAAGAAGATATGGTACTCATGTATACAATGGAATATTACTCAGCCATCGAACAGAATGAAATAATACCATCTGTAGCAACATGGACACAACCAGATTATTATACTAAGTGAAATCAGTTATACTAAGAGAAAGACAAATACCATACGAGATCACTTACACATGGAATCTGATATATGACACAAATGAAACTATCTACAAAACAGAAACAGATTCGCAGGCTTACAAAACGGACTTTGAGGTTGCCAAGAGAGAATGGGTTCAGGGAAAGATGGAGTGGGAGTTTGGGATTAGCAGATGTAAACTATTACATATAGAATAGATAAACAACAAGGTCCTACTGTATAGCAGAGAGAACTATATTCAATATCCTATGAAAAAGTACAATCAGTTCAGTTCAGTCTCTCAGTCATGTACCATAGGAAAGAATATAAGAACAATTGTATACATATGTATGCAATATGCTTACATATTGTGCATATATATATACACATATAGGCTTCCCTGGTGACTCAGATGGTTAAGAATTTGCCTGCAATGCAGAAGACCTGGGTTCAATCTCTGGGTCAGGAGGGAAGATCCCCTGGAGGAGGAAAAGGCAACCTGGAGAATCGCCATGGACAGAGGAGCCTGGCAAGCTACAGTCCATGGGGCTGCAAGGAGTTGAACACGACTGAGTGGCTAACACATATATGTGTGTGTGTGTGTGTATGTATAACAGAATCACTTTGCTGTACAGTAGAAATTAACTAAACTTCAATTTAAAAAAAGAATGCATCAGTGAAGTAAGTGCTAAATAAAGGCAGGTGATTGTTATTATTATTAAAGTTGAGAGCTCCCAGATGTTTTAAAAGGGAGGAGTGGGATATTGGCTATGAGCCTGTTTCTTTGAAAATCTACCAGCCCAAGTCCAATAAACTCAGCTAGTTGACTATGATGAGAGACAGACTAGTTTATCCTGGTTTTTCCCACTGAGATGGGAAAGTAAGCTGCAATTCTTATGTGCTTTAGAGGGTAATATTTTATTAATGCTGCTGGTGGTTCTAAAGATTTTAATTAATTGTATATTTTATTGTCCTTGTTTCCCCGAAGCTTCATAATCAAAGCACTCCACTTTAAAAACTAATAAATTATGAAAGACTTTGCCACAATTTGATTCACATTAGAGTCAGAAGAGCTTGCCCTGGTTCCATCAACATCATCGCAACATGTGACCTGCACCCAACACGTCTACTCTTTTTAATGTATTTTTTTTTACCATGGATAAAAAGGAAAAGTCATTAAAGAAACAATGTTACAAGGATTCTTGCTAAACAATACATTGTTACAGAGAATGTTAAAAAAAAAAAAATCTGTCTTAATTTATCAAGTGATGCATTATGTTAAACATAGTGCATCTATCTGCCTGCTTCTCTGTCCTCTGCCTATCACCCTTGCTTCCAAACTGAAGGCACTTCTAATTTGTGGCCTTCAACAACAAAGATATTATAAGAATATTCCCAAATGGTCATTCTCCAATACTTGATGTTTTCACCTCCTAAACTGGCAAAACAAGAGTAAAAGAAAGTATATGAAATTATGTTATAGGTCTTAGACTGGGTATTTCACAAATAAATTCAAAGAATTTTGGTATTTTTTTGAAAAATAAAGCCCAGAACCAAAAAAAAATCTCATTAAAAACTCTATTATTGTCTCATATGAAGTGTCATTTATCTGACCTGACACATTTATAGTACAAAAGTACTTAGATACAGAAAAAGCAATTATTAAAGTCTCTTGGTTTAAGAGTAAAATAATCATTTAAAATTGTACTTTAAACTACTTTGAGGTGTGATTGACATAAAAAAATGCTGTACATATTTAATACATACAATTTGATGAGTCTGAAGATAAGTAAACATCCATGAAACCTTCACCACAATCTATGCCATAAACAAATCTATCACCTACAAAAGTTTCCTGTCATCCTCTTTACTATTTTTTTTGTGATAAATCATGTAATATTTGAAAAAACTAACTTGAAAACCTAATTTTCAAAAGATACAAGACAGGATAGATCTAAATGCCACACTCACATAAAAAAATCAGGATCTACATAAAGGTCCCTAAGCAAATATGATACCCATGCCCTTGCCACCCAAAAACCAGAGCAGACATGTTCAGAGACTAAACTTGATTACTTACCACTGCAATAGCTTTTCCCAATTAACAGGGAAAAATTCAAATCTCATTTTTTTTTAATGATGGCAAGGCAGACAGAAAAGGAAGAAAAAAATCTGGTAGATTTCAACTCCACAGGCCACTCTCCTGCCTACCATGTTTAATGTTTGCCAGAAAAAGGACTCTAGGAAAGCACTTCTTAACACCTAGTTTAGAAAATCTGGCACAGACAGCCTAAACTAATCTGGAGTCTGGTCATCAGATAGAAAGATTTCTTTGGAACATATATGCATGGAAAAGGAGACACAACCTCAAACTCTTACTGTTCAACACAAAAGCCTGCAACACCTTAATTTATCTGGGGCAGGTGTAGGACAGCATTCTCCTGAATATTCTCCTACAAGCTTCCAAAGAAAAAGGAAAAAGGAGAAAAATGACAAAACAGAAGCTGGCAGAACTGTCATCTTAAATTGCCAGAACTGAAGAACACTGGCCAATACCAAGGTTCCTCCACTACCACTCTTCCCACACTCTTCCTGAAAGAAAAAAATTTAAATACTTTGTTTACACAGGAAATTCAAACTTGGTCGTTTAGTCAAGTCCTACTCTTTACTACCCATTGGACTGTAACTCGCCAGGCTCCTCTGTCCATGGGGAGTCTCCAGGCAAAAATACTGGAGTGGGTTGCCATTCCCTTCTCCAGGGGATCTTCCCAACCCAGGGATGGGGGTGGAATCCGCATCTCCTGTGTCTCTTGCATTGCAGGCAGATTCTCAACCCACTGAGCCACAAAAGGACCAGAAGACCCTTTAGGAATTAATGGGGTCAGCATATTGACAGGTACCAAAAGAGCCTTTAGAAGTTATGACTATGAGCTGCAGTGGCAGAAGTACCCCTTAGATCTTTGCCCACATGCATCAGCTATGGTGATAATCTAGTGACCAGATACAAAGCCAAACATGCACTCTGGCTCTTCTCAAATACCAAGAGCATCTCCATTTCAAATCTAGTGGGCTGTGCCTACATTTGATCAATGAATTTACAAGGGAGGGAGGAGGGGTGTCTGAGAAAGCAGATGGATTGAAAGAACGTTACCTCATCTCTTTGGATCTCAGGTTTCTCGGTGGTAAAATGAGAAAGCTGTACTAAGTGATCTCTGAAATCTCTTCCAGCCCCCAAACGTCCTCATTTCACATACCATCAGAGTAACTGGATTATTGGGCTGAGGAAATTTAGGTCATTCCCTGAAGCCTTTGAGAAATATTTGAAGAAAAACTGATTTTCATCTCTTCGCTTAGAAGGTACAGAAATATGTTTTCCTCCCAGTTTAATAGTGGGCTTCCCTTGTGGCTCAGCTGGTAAAGAATCTGCCCGCAATGTGGGAGACCTGGGTTCGATCCCTAGATTGGGAAGATCCCCTGGAGAAGGGGAAGACTACCCACTCCAGTATTCTGGCCTGGAGAATTCCATGGACTCTATAGTCCATGGGCTCGCAAAGAGTCAGGCATGATTGAGTGATCTTCGCTTTCACTTTCACTAATAATTAATAATGCATTTAGAACTTTTTGTGTAAGCAAGATTTACGCCTTGGGAATGAATTTAAAAGGTTGTAAAGAAGAGGAAAGCAATGAAACTCATATTGAGACTTCAAGGAAAAATATCAAAATTTGAAAACTATCATTAACATGGAAAAATTAAATCCAGGTACAAAGAACATTTACACGCTTTTTAAAATGTGTGGCCAATTATAAGGATTTTCATAATGAAAAGTACATGTGTTCATGGTCTAAAACTGTATCTCTGCAGTTATGTCTTGCTTTGAGATTATTCCTTCTGATTTCTTTCTACAGGGAGGTAAGAGTACTCCTGACCAGAGTTGCACACTTCTGATCTTGTTCTTTCTAGTCCTCCTTTCTCCTCTAATTTACCTAAAGCCCATTTTCTTCAGGGTATGGCTCAAATCTCCCTTTCCTAGGTCTTTTCAGACTCAGAAGTCTCTCACTCTCAATTCAGTCTTAAGAGTCTGTTCTGTTAGTTTATTTACAAGTAATCATGCCCTGCTTCGTGTGTGTCTTCACTGTTTTATACTTACTTATCCATATTAACTCTCCATTTTCTCACCTCTACTAGATGTGTCAGGACAGCAAGAGCAATTGAATGATTTTACCTAACATACGTGCCTCCCACTTTTGGTACGAAAATGCCTCTTTTGCTCAGTATAGAAACGCAAAGCATGTAAAATGACACGTTAACAGATACACCAATCTTACTAAGACACAACGTGATGACCCACTCTAGGGGCAATTAAGTAACTGATAGGTCATTTTCATTCATTTTTCAAAAAGTATTTACAGTAACCTAAAGTAGGGCAACTTGGCATGAGCCTTTAAAGCCATGCTGAGAATTTGGGCTCAGCTCTCCATGGCCATGCACCTCAAATCAACCATGCTGCCGGGGGTATGCCATGCAAGACAAGCGACTCCATGTATTACAAGGAAGTCAAGCCAACAAGTAAACAGACTGTCAGGAAGGAAACCTGGTAATGGATGTAATTAATTTTAAGTAGGAGAAAAGAGGAATGAAAAGCACAAATATGGCTCAGCCCGGGCGGCAGCATTTCATAATTAAGGACGGTTACCTCCTTTCCCTTCTCCCCTTTCACAACTCCTCTGACCTCCATTTTAACTCTGGAAAAGAAGTACCACATCTCAGATAAAACAAACATCTATTTCCATCATAACTCATTTTTTTTCAATATTAAAAACACCTCACATGGGACATGGATCATTTTCACATGTCAGCTGGCACCCAGATCCAGTAACTATGCTTTGTCAAGCTTAGAATGCAAGGAAGACTATCCCTTTGATTATCTGTAGGTGGCACATGTCAGCATGCTGATTTTCAAGTGAAGAGCTAAGACATGGACAACTAAATGAACTTTTTTACAGTGACAAAGCCCTTCTGTAGAAGAACTCAGGCCTTTGGCATCACCTTGTTGCCTTTTCAATGAAATATAAAAATGTCAGAATCAAATCATTTGCAAACAAGTATCCATTCCACATGGCAATGTTAACTTGGCTCCACTGCACTTACTATAAGAACATTTTAAATTCATGTTCAACGTATTTGGTTATTTATTAACAATTTATTTCAAGAGAATAACTTTTTTCCTCCTGCACTGGCAGGTGGGTTCTTTACCACTAGTGCCACCAAGGAAGCCCCCATTTTTTTTCTAAAATCGAGATTTATACATAGATGGGACCACACTGTGCACAGCATTAATAATATGATGCTGTTATTTTTGTGCAAGTTATTTTAACAAAGTAAAATTTTTAAAATCCTCTGCTATCAATGTCATCATCATCTCTCTTGTAACTGTTCTCCATTTCTTTACCTAATCGTCAAAGACAAGTTTCCTTTTCCACATAATATAAGTCCTGCAAACAAGCTCCAACAGAGAATACAACCAAGTGTATTCAAAGAAAAGCCGCCTTCTAAAGCAATGCTCAGATGTGCTTAGGTGGTAAAGTATGCAGGGGAAGAAGGGAGAGAAACTGGCACCATCCTCTCTGGGCACATTCAAATTTGAATTCTAATCCCACATTTGTGGACATCTGCAGACAATTCCAAATGTCCTTCCTGCCCAATCTTTCCTTCTATTCCCTTTTCCTGTTTCCAAGCTTTCCAGCATCTCTCTTGACCCCTTCTCAACCATCCTCCCCCTCCACACACCCTAGTGGGTAATTTGGCCTTGACTCTATTATTAGAAGAATTCAGGATGGGAGGGGTGCAGTTTCCATCCCTCCACCACCACATCCCCAGCCTCAATCATTGTTCTGATGAGGGAAAATCTAAAGGGAAAACTAACCATGTTGGAAATTTAATTTAAAAAAAAAATCTGTAAAGCAGCTGAAATATCATTGAGAAAAGCAGTTTAGAAGGGAACGATATAAAATGAAAACCAACAACCACAAGAATCAGAAGAAGAAACAAGAAGAGATCTATAACATCTATAATTACTACAAATCACAGGCCAATGGCTTCATTACAATCTGGTAACACATGAAGTAAAATTTCTAGTTAGCCCATCAACATTAAGGATTATGACCCAGGCTCTTGATGAATGTTCACTTTCTTTATTCAATAAATATTGGTGGAATATCTATCATGTACCACATAGTCATGTACAGATGTGAGAGTTGGACCATAAAGAATGCTGAGTGCTGAAGAAATGATGCTTTCAAATTGTGGTGCTGGAGAAGACTCTTGAGGATCCCTTGGGCAGCAGAGAGATCAAACCAGTCAGTCTTAAAGGAAATCAACCCTGAATATTCATTCATTGGAAGGACTGATGCTGAAGTTCTACCTGATGCTAAGAGCCAACTCACTGGAAAAGACACTGATGCTGGGAAAGACTGAAGGCAGGAGGAGAAGGGGACGACAGAGGATGAGATGGTTGGATGGCATCACCGACTCGATGGACATGAGTATGAGCAAACTCTAGGAGACAGGGAAGGACAGAGAAGCCTGGTGTGCTTCAGTCCACAGGGTCACAAAGAGACAAAACTGAGTGACGGAACAACAGCAACAATCTACCATGTGCCTGGAACTGAACTAAGAAACCTCTGCTTTCACAAAATCCACACTGCTCTTCTTGAGGACGGAGGCTGCTCTCGCCCAGTGAGAGCCTTGCTGTCCATATGATCAACAGCAGATATCTGTACATGGCTAAGTACTAAGCCTGTGAAACATTTCTCACCTCATAAAGTTATGTGAAGCACAAGAGGATAAGACCAAGTGGGAATCTAGGCATGGATTCAATCATAGAAGAGGACAAACATTTTTCTCTTAACTAAGTTACTCCTGTGAGAAATATAACAATGATGACAACAATAATGAAGTCCAACAAACAGATGCAAATAGAAATATACAACCTTTTCAAAAAGAAACAAAGCAGCATCATGATAAAATCACGCATATTCTTACTTGGGGAATATTTTCACACATTTTTTCCAACTTCTAAGTGGTTTTTCTAAAGCACATAGTTGAGAGTGAAACCTCTCTGCTCCTCTTTGTCCCAGGCCTCCTCTCAAGGAATCCTGGAAACCAGTCATACTTGCCCACTGCTACCTGCAGTCTTCCTGTCCAAGTCCTCCATCATTCTGTGGAATGCTTCCAGATCTTTCCACCAGGAATCCTCCCTGTGACTCTTTCCCCAGGTGCTTGCCGCAGTTCTTTTTTGTGCCTCTCATGACCCCACAGTCTTTGATTTGATTCCCTGGTGCCTGTGAGTTTCTACCACTGCAATGTTTTACTTTAGAACGGCAAAGATGTTACAATATCTCCATCTCTGTATGTGTTTGGTAATGTGTGTTAAATCCAGAAAATCTGTTACCTAAATTACCTTGAGATTCTCAAAACTCTATAGCTGCCACATAACTATTATTTTTAAAGAAAGCTTAGCAAAATTGGCTTTAAAAAGTTCTTTCTATTGGGTTTATATTCAATATTGTCACCTAGGAACACAATTTTCAAGGTGCTAGCTGTTAATTTGTTTAACATCACTATTGTACATTCTTAACAAAATCATTGTCCAAGTTTTTTCTTGTCACTGTCACCATGACAACAAAATTTTGTATATTACCTGCTCCAGAAAAGCCTAGAAGAACAAGAATGTTGGTCCAATTCCCAAACATAGCTCTAAAAAGATCTTTTACTCTTAAATTCTTTGGTGACAATTAAAGGCAGGAAGATTTCTGTCTTCCATGCTGCCTTATCCATTAGGAGTTAGTTTCAAAGTAGAAATAGCAATAGAATTGAAGAGTCATCACATTTGGCTAAGATGCTGAAAACAATCCAGGTCTCCAGCATGGTTCACAGCAAACATTATTAATATGATCCTACTGAAAAATGTAGTTGTTACCTTAGCCTTATACTTCGGATGCTTTCAGGATTTAAACAGCTAAGAACAAGGACCACAACTAAATTTAAAACACTCCACTGAAAATCATATTAAGCTGAAAACTATAAATTAAACTTGTCTCTAAGCAACAATCTAAATAGTCAAAACTTAATGAAAACATTCACTTTCAAAAATAGCCTACCGCTTTGGGTCTCTGTTGGCTCATTACTGCCAAATATACATGTAAAATGCATAATATGTAAACCGACTTGAAATAAATTTCAAAAATTCTAAAAAGAATTAGCCACTAAAATAATTAAGTCCTCAGTTGCCATAAACCTCAAATGCATAATCATGCCTTTAAATTTTAATCATTAGACTAGAGGCAATTATAATGACAAATACTCTTTAACCTAGCTTTTCTTTAATTAAAAAATCAGTCTATAGATCAAGAGGCAGCTATAGGCAGATTGTACATTACTTCAAAGATAAATGTCCAGTTTACCACATATGAAGTCATCATTAATATTTCACTAAATACCAAACATTTAAAAAATATTAGATTAAGAATTCTTATTGCACCTCCTCAGAACCCTATGGGAGTCTATGGAAATAACAAAGGAGTTTCACTTACACAGGTTTTTCAAGGGTATTCTAGTTAAAATATCAGACTCCTGAAAATTTAAACAGCAGAAAGGGAACATTGACCTTCCTAACACAAAAATCTGCTTGTGTCTAAAGCTCTGTTTGTAATCTCACCAAATAAAATGATTTGATAACTACTATTTGGTAGTAGGAAGCTACTGACCATAACTCAGCTGTTTTTGGTTTTGGTTTAACTATTTGATGATTAAAATACTGAGTGTATAGAAAGAAACCCATTTTAAGTCAATTAAGCAAACAAATTCAACCTTTCTGGGAAACAAGAAACACACCTCTTTCTTTTCCCTCACTCCCCTCCCCTTACCATCTCTTGGGGATGAAGGTACCCAGTCATTTCAACTTCTCAGAGAGGTTTGTTGTCTTAATAGCTAGCTTCTTTATAGTACCTTACACAGGGGAACTGATTTCCTGCATCACAAGTAGGTAGGTTTCATATGAAATCTTAAGACATTTTCTACATAAACTCATGTACACCCGGGGTGGATTCATGTCAATGTATGGCAAAACCAACCAATATAATATTGTAAAATAATTAGCCTCCAATAAAAAATAAGAAAAATAAAACATTAAAACAAAAGAATGAGCCATCAATTTCCCTAAAAGTTTCAAATCAAAACTTGCCAGTTTCACAAGTGGAAAACAGCAGCCCTCCGCCTCATCCTCTCCCCGTTTCTCTTTTCCTTCCCAGGCTCAGCTCTTCACGTGGCCAAGTAGCTTTCCTCCACATCTCTACTTCACCTCTCCAGAAAGCCATATCTCCAAACAGAAGGGTAGGAAGTTAAAGCAGCCCTGGATATTCACACCTGGCCATGCCCTCCGCTACTCCTTCACCGACACTGCTCAGGTCACGGGTGGGAAAAACGCCAGGGCGTCCAAGCTTGGCTCATGGGATCCCGCCAAGGTTGGAAGACGCTCCCAGAGCTGCCTTTCTTTGCAGATCCTTGCAGCTCCTCCTGAGCTGTTTCCCAAACCCCCAAAACATTTTCACGCAGGTATTGTGCGACTGGCCTTCCCCTAAGGTAGCGGCTGGAAACTAACCGATGAGCCTCTGTGCAGCGGGAATTCTGGGGGTGAAAGGAGGGACCAGCAATAGATGGAAGCTCATTTGGCTTCTAGCTCCCAGCGAAGAACAATGTGTTGATACCAGGTGCTGCGCCTCAAACCCGTCGGGGTCTTGGGAAGGAGGAGGACATCTCGCCCGCCTCAACCACAACCATCACCAATTGATGGGGCAGCAGGCAGCTAGGACCCAAGTGCCCGCGCTCAGCGGCAGCAGCGCCCACAGCTGGGCATGGGGCCGCTCCCAAGTGGCCTCAGGCACGGAAATACACCACACACATACACACACACACAACACACACACACACACAACACACACACACAATGGGCATCCCGACACCGGATCGGCGCCGACCCACCTCCCCCACGCAGCTTTCCGGGTCCGCGGAGGGGTGCCAGGCACCACCGAGACACGCGTCCACAACCACGCGAGCAGCCAGAGGCGAACAATAGGGGGTCAAGTTCGCCAGGAAACACACCCCTGCCCGCGCCCCTGGCCAAACCCGACCGCGGCAGAGGGGGCGCGTGCCGGGGCCGCACAGGACGCACGCGTGGAGCCCGGAGAACCGGGCGGACCAGGGTGGCTACCCGCGAGGCGCGCAGAGGACAAACGAGATCCCCAGACCAGGGGACCGCCTCCCCCGGGCCTCCGGGGATGAGGCGACCCCGTGGAGGGGGCGCTCCGAGGAGGGGGCACCGGGAAGCGCCCGGGAGTGCGGGGCGCCCAGCCCGTCATGGCGTGCCCACCCTGGGACCTCGATTACCGCCGCCTCCGCCGGGGCCCCGGCCGCGTCCTCCGGGGCGCGGGAGAAGTCGGGCTCGCAGCTCGCGCCGTCCGTCGCCATCTTCCTGCTTTAGCGGATCCGAAGGCGAGCTCGGAGCGGCGGCTCCAGGTTCAGCCCTCCCGGCGCGGGCGGCGCTTAACCCGCGGCGGTCCGGGGACGCGGGCGCTCGCAGCCGGGCCGCAGCCGCCGCCGCCGCGCTCCCTCCGCCCCTAGCCACCGCCCCCGCCGCCTTAACCCGCTGCGCGCCGGCTCGCCGCCCGGTCCCCGCCCCGCGTGCGCCCAGCGCCGGGCCGGCAGCCAGCCGCCTGCTCGTCGAGGTACGAGAACTGGGCACATGCCCAGGCCGGGTTAAGGCCCCGAGCGCAAATAGGAGAATCAAAGCCACAGGGCGAGGTGAAGGAAAAGAAAGAGCCCAGGCCCTGATTCTCCTGACACGGCCCCACGGAGGTGGCGGTGCAGACATACGGATTAAACGTCCGGCCTCCCGAATCCGAATTCTCTATTAGAACAAGGAAGGTCCTTCTCTTCAGTTCCCTCAAGCCCACGTCTAGAAATCACATAAGGCACCCTTTTCATTTTTTCTTTAAAAAAAATTTTTTTTCCCCAACACTGCCGCCAGGACGTTTTTACTCATTTGGTTTATATGCCTGCTTTTGTTTGAATCTCATTCTCCAAAACCATCAAATTCCTGATCAGAATGTCTGCTGCTACCGTTTATTGCGTTACCGGGCCCCTCAACAGTACCTTTCTATACAATCTCTTTCCAAAAAGGTGAAAGCAGGCTAACCAAGAAATGTTGTGTCATTGCTTGTAAAAGACAGCTCTCTACTCTTAAGAGAATTGAAAAGAATTATCCCCATGTAGTGGCGACACGTAGGGCTTCCCAAGTGGCTCAGTGGTAAAGAATCTGCCTATCAATGGAGCCACAGGAGAGGCGGGTTTGATCCCTGCATTGGGAGGATCCCCTGGAGAAGGAAATGGCCACCTGCTCCAGTACTCTTGCCTGGAAAATCCGATGGACCCAGGAGCCTGGCAGGTTACAGTCTATGAGACCACAGAAGTGTCAGACCCGACTTAGAGACTGAACGACAACGGTGAGGACACACATACCAAGAAAAGAACAAGACAAACGCTTGCCTATAAAGTGATTTTATGGGAATGATGGAGTCTCAGAAGGTATTTCATGAGTGAGTTAGGCCCACACTCTTCATTTTCCCTCCCCACATCGGTTTCGATTGCTACCCTTTCCTGCCAATTCCTCCGATGTGAAAATCTATCACCTTATCAAGACCATATGGTGTAGGCTTTCCCAATCTCCAGATCCCAAAAATGTGTTGAAAGCACAAAATCAAATGGAGGCATTCAAACTACGTTTCAAAGAAGTAAAAACAAATCACAACCAAATCCTAGACTCGAAATTCTGGAAGATGAATATCTAGTTTGAGGGTTACAGATCAGAGTTCATTTTTTTAAAATGGCAGCCTCCTAAATGAAAGCACTTTAATTGCTTAACTTTCCAAATTGGATCTAAATATAAGGCAAAACAGGGCAGATAAAATCCTTTCTGCAAAGGTCCTTAAAGGGGATGATCGATAAATTGTAAAAAGTTCCCTTCCAGAACAGTGCTACATCCAGAAAGAACTTTCACCTGGAATCCTGGCTTAAGGGTCACAGGTTTAGAAATCACTTCCAGCATGTCTTATAAGCAGAAGGGTTCATTTTCTTTTGATTTCTCTCTGGTAGTTCCTCCCTCCCTTATCCGCATGATTTTCATCCTTGTTCATTATACCACTTTCTTTTATCAAATATTTTCTTTGAAATTGCTCAATATTAGAATAACTAGACTCCTTACTAGATAAAAGAAAAGCATTTGATGGTAAAACTTAGACGCTGAGCTGATAGTAAACATTTTAAGTTGGAACCAAAAACATTCCTTGTTCTTTTCAAAATGGATTTTCAGACCATAAGGTAATATATTTTCTTGATACTGATACTTGATACTGAACTTGAATTACTACCCAAGAAATTAACCAACTCACTTCTGAAAAAAGAAGAGTAAACGTCACTTGGGAGTTAAGAACTAGAAATATGACATGACAATATTTCTGGGAAGCAAATCTCATTTATTTTATACATGAAGCTCAACTAAAAATATCATCATTGGGAATGAATAGCTTCTATTAGTCTAAATAAAATTAAAACTATCACATCACAAAAAAATAAATCCCTGAGTGGTTTCTTTCCTCTCTCATTTCTTTAAAAATGAAAAATAAACAGGTAGGAAAGGAAGAAAGAAAGAAAAAGAAGTCACAGAACATTTTGTAACTGCCAAAATTCAAGACCTGGGAAGAAAAACAGCATTTTCGTCTCTACCTTAAACCTGCCACTGCCCACTGCTGAGGGTTGAAGGAATGTCCCAACCTACTGCACAGAAGTAGCACACCAGGAGTTAACTCCCTTCACTAGTCACCTGGCTGGGGTTGCTTCTTCACCAGGAGGACACTTGATGGATTAAATTCTCTCCTGAATTAGCCTCTGTTGAGTTTGCAAATTAACTCTTTCTGAAATACTTTCTTTGCACAAAGACAAGCTCAATTAGAGTCAAACCAAAACAGATCTGAAAGGGTAGAGACTTGATAGCTTTAGAAATTAAATCTTTTGAAGCTTTATTAAACAGCTAAAAAAAATGTACTGCAGAAACCAACACAACATTGCAAAACAATTTCTCCCCCAACTTAAAAAAAAAAAAAAAAGATATCCTAGGGTTCTAGGGTTTCAATGAACATTTCTGGAAGATGGGAAAAAGAAGGGGTGAAAGTATAAGCAGGAAGAAGAGCAATGAATATCTATAACAAAATGAATAATGATTTCTAATTAGTAAATTTCTTTCAGCATTAAAAGGGAAGGAGAGATATTGAATATTTTACAAACAGAGAAAACTATTGGTTACGTTGTCTTCTCCTTTGAGCAAAAGGGATGATCCACTGACAAATGAATTTAGACAAATTATTTTCTGAATCCTGGAATAAAGGTATTTGTGCTGAGTCATAGCACACTCTTCAAGATTCTCTTTTAAAACCAAGGAAATGGGTTTCTGCAGCTAGAAATGCAGACTTTGCTTGGGGAACCCAGTGGTTTTCTGATTAAACCATGGCCTTGACCTCACTGGCCACATCCTCCAACCCACTAAACCAAAACCCCAGAGTCTTATACATAATGATGCAATGTGTGCTGCCTTCCATGTGAAAAGATGAAAGAACTTACACACATATCAAAATTGGTTCCCTGTTAGAATAAGAAAATTCTTAATTTCAGTCAATGGCAACATTTATGCTAACTCCAAAGAGCAAACCATATGTTACCACGCCTTACTGTTGCCAAATGACAAAATTACTGAGTAGCATATCATTTCTGACTCTATCCACAGGGCTATAGTTATACAATTTAAATATTCCAGACCATGCTTATCCCTGTCTACACCACGGTGGCCAACCTGAGAAGCCCCAGATCTTGACATAAGAAATTCTAACAAAAGAGCACAGACGCGCTTTGACTGCCCTGTATCTATCACATGTTTTTGAAACCAAGACATTGACAGAAATGAGTTTTCATATGACCTAACTACATTCCCTCTTAGTCAACTTGTCATTATCTGCATGTGCTCAGGCTCTTTGTGGATTTCTCAGTAAATTTAATCCTAATCTAGTTAGCCACTCTTGTCAACAACCTATGGTTTTGGAAGGCCACCTCCACCAACTACAGTTGGCGCGTGCCAAGGGAATGCATGCTAATTTTACCTAAACTAAAAGCAAAATATAATTAGGAAATTAAACATGACGCAAGCCAAAACTAAACATAAATATATTATTATAATCATTCCCAGGCCCTTTTAACACCACCTCTAGCTGGGAACTGCATTTGGTCATTCAATGCTAAAGCAATGTCCAAATACAAGATTTTCTTGAAGAGTTAAGGTTTCAGTTGGACTGTGAAGAAAGCTGATCGCCGAAGGATTGATGCTTTTGAACTGTGGTGCTGGAGAAGACTCTTGAGAGTCCCTTGGACTGCAAGGAGATCCACCCAGTCCATTCTAAAGGAGATCAATCCTGGGTGTTCATTGGAAGGACTGATGCTAAAGCTGAAACTGCAATACTTTGGCCATCTCATGCGACGAGTTGACTCACTGGACAAGACTCTGATGCTGGGAAGGGTTGGGGGCGGGAGGAGAAGGGGACGACCGAGAATGAGATGGCTGGATGGCATCACCGACTCTGTGGACATGAGTTTGAGTGAACTGCGGGAGTTGGTGATGGACAGGGAGGCCTGGCGTGCTGTGATTCATGGGGTCACGGAGAGTCGGACACGACTGAGCGACTGAACTGAACTGAACTGAAGAACATTATTCCCCAGTTCGGTCACTCTAAGAACAGAAACTCAGGCTAATATAGAACAATACACTAGTGTTGCTTCACTTCTATTTGTGGGCTTAGTCGCTCAGTCGTGTCTGATTCTTTGTGACCCCATGGGCTATGTAGCCTGTCAGGCTCATCCATCTGTGGGGATTCTCCAGGCAAGAATACTGGAGTGGGTTCTCATTCCTTCCTCGAGGGGATCTTCCCAACCCGGGGATCAAACCCAGGTCTCCTGCATTGTGGGTGGATTCTTTACTGTCTGAACCACCAGGGAAGCACTTCCATTTAATGTTTTTAAAATCTTAAACTATTTGTTGCCAGTTGGACTCTTATCTGCAGAATTCATTTCCAAGAGTTAGTTTTAGTGCAAACCTATTATGGAAAAACAATTTTAACAAAGAAATTAGCCCATTGCTGTCCCTCATCCACCTGAATTGGAAATGAATCTGATTATTTCCGTTTATTCAGCCTCTTTAGCAACCTCAGAAGTCTGCCTTATGTAGTTACTAGGCAACCACCAAAGCAGGGGTGTTTATACCATTAGGCATTAATTATAGAGAGCTTTATTTTTCTTAGAAAGTTTAAAAACTATTTAAATAGATTATGAGATCAGACCCTTTTCTCCTCTGATGAAGAATGCAGAGCTAGCTCTAAAATAAAAATTGAGATTTTCTTTTCACTATGGGGTATATATTGTTCAATTTAAAGGTAAATGTAGTACTTGAAGAATTTGATAAGGAAACTAAAGATGATTTATCAAAACTTAAATTTTGATAAATACGTAGATGGAATATATGATTGACTTAGTGATGATTTACTTCTGACACAAAATGCAAAACAAGTGTCTTTTTTGGCGGTTCAGTGATTAAGACTCTGTACTTCTACTGCGAGGAGCACAGAGCACAGGTTCAATCCCTGGTCTAGGAAATAAGATCCCACATACTGCGCAGTGTGTGGTGTGTTTGTGGGGCGGGGGAGGGGGTTGGTGGGGGGGAAAGATGTGTAAAACAAACAAAAAAAGGCAAGAGAAAAGCCATAAGTATATAGCTCACTAATGGAAAGTTGTGAAATAAACGATATACTAATGTTTCCCAGACAGTTGTCATCATTAGCCATATACCAAGTTAAAGGAGTTTGAAATATTTTTGGAATTTTTGAGACATAAATTCTATCTTATACTGCCCCAAATCTCACTTTATGACAATAGCTTTTGGTCTACATTTTTTTAACTGATTCAAATCTGTTGGCCTTATTTAAAAGTGCCTGAAAATATGATGTCATTACTTGAAAAGGCATACTAAAAATACACGTAGCAGACATTATTCAATTAACCAAACACAAAATAAAATTTAAGTCAAAACATGAAGAAAGCAATGTCATAGCTAGACTTGAAGGTTTGGTCTTATTTATGATTCAAGAATTTAAAGAAAAAAACCATTGGTGTTGCTATTTTCATCCTAGGGAAAGTGAAGTCACCTGTAGAATAATCAAGAAAAATACTTCTGAAAAATCAACGTTAAGGTTTAAGTAGTCCGGAATTTTACTATAACAATTAAAGAAACATTTAACCACTGAAGTCGTTTTGTTAGCAATAAGTTTTTTTTTTTTTTTACGGAAAACAGAAATAGCCACCTACTGGCCATTACTATCCGTTAAAATCCCTTTATTACATCATCACGTGATTTTCATGAGCTATTACTTTGAGCATTAACATCTTTGTTAAAAATAAATTCAGTTGAGATGTATGTCTTCCCTTCAGTAGTATCTGCTACAGTGAAAGTGAAGTTGCTCAGTTGTGTCCAACTGTTTGTGACCCCATGGACTGTAGCCTACCACACTTCTCCATCCATGGGATTTTCCAGGCATGAGTACTGGAGTGGTTTGCCATTTCCTTCTCTTCCCAACCCAGGGTTTGAACCCGGGTCTCCCGCATTGTAGGCAGACGCTTTACCATCTGAGTCACCAGGGAAGTCCTACTATCTGCTAAGGACCTCACTTTGTCAGTGTTTAGCCTCCAACTCCTGATCATGGACTATCCAAAAGGCATGATGCTCTCTGGGTCACAAGACACATTTGTTTGACATTTTCTGCTTTGATCAGCTCTCCACCCTCACCCCATGTGGCCACAGATACCCAGGGGGAATTCAAATTTAGAATTTTAAATTTTAAATTTGAACAGAGTCTGCTCAAAACCCCTGAGTGTGAGCAGTGAGTAAAGGCACTCCATTTACAAATACCACATTGCATGGTTCTATTTCCTCTACAGAATCGTTTTTAGAGCCATAGAACCAAACAAAAAAAATAATCATAGATTCAAATGGGAGGAATAAAGCAATAAAGTTTCTGAAAGGGAAATATTTTCATGAACTTGTAAATCAAAACATAAGTCCTTACTTTTAATACAATCCAATTTACCATTTTTTTTTTTTTTGGCCTCTGTGATTAGCGTTTTGTGCCCTGTTTATTAAATCTTTGTTCAGCTCCTGCCCCTTTCAGATGCTGTTTTCTGTCGCTTTCTTAAAGTCTCATCATGCACATGCCCAGCTTAGAAATCAGCCTAAAGTTTAAGAAGAAATTGTATACAGAATATCTGGACTCTTTTTCTTAAGTTTCCTATTCTCTGAGGTTTGTTCTTCATCTCTCAGACACTGTGGCAACCCCCAAATCTTGACCTCTGTCTCTTTAGCCCAATAAAACTCATCTTTATTCCCCAACTGACCTCTACCCCATTCTGAGCACTTCACTCAAGATTCATTGTTCCAGAAGTCCTGCCGGTATTCACTACACGTCAATGCCTTCTAACAGTTGTTTCATATATCAATATGTTGTTTCACTTGTTTAATTTTTAGAAAGAGGAATGGTCCAATATTAGGAACTCTGTCATGACTGGAACTGAAAAACACACGTCCTTACTTTTCAGTTCAGTCGCTCAGTCGTGTCCAACTTTTTGCGACCCCATGAATCACAGCACGCCAGGCCTCCCTGTCCATTACCAACTCCCAGAGTCCACTCAAACTCATGTCCATCGAGTCAGTGATGCCATCCAGCCATCTCATTCTCTGTCATCCCCTTCTCCTCCTGCCCCCAGTCTTCCCAGCATCAGAGTCTTTTCCAGTGAGTCAGCTCGTCACATGAGGTGGCCAAAGTATTGGAGTTTCAGCTTTAGCATCAGTCCTTCCAATGAACACCCAGGATTGATCTCCTTTAGAATGGACTGGTTGGATCTCCTTGCAGTCCAAGGGACTCTCAAGAGTCTTCTCCAGCACCACAGTTCAAAAGCATCAATTCTTCGGCGATCAGCTTTCTTCACAGTCCAACTTTCACATCCATACATGACCACGGGAAAAACCATAGTCTTGACTAGACGGACCTTTGTTGGCAAAGTAATGTCTCTGCTTTTTAAAATGCTATCTAGGTTGGTCATAACTTTCCTTCCAAGGAGTAAGCGTCTTTTAATTTCCTGGCTACAATCAGTATCTGCAGTGATTTTTGGAGCCCCCAAAAATAAAGTCTGACACGGTTTCCACTGTTTCCCCATCTATTTCCCATGAAGTGATGGGACCAGATGCCATGATCTTTGTTTTCTGAATGTTGAGCTTCAAGCCAACCTTTTCACTCTCCTCTTTCACTTTCATCAAGAGGTCTTTGAGTTCCTCTTCACTTTCTGCCATAAGGGTGGTGTCATCTGCATATCTGAGGTTATTGATATTTTTCCCGGCAATCTTGAATCCAGCTTGTGGTTCTTCCAGCCCAGTGTTCCTCATGATGCACTCTGCATAGAAGTTAAATAAGCAGGGTGACAATATACAACCATGACATACTCCTTTTCCTATTTGGAACCAGTCTGTTGTTCCATGTCCAGTTCTAACTGTTGCTTCCTGACCTGCATACAGGTTTCTCAAGAGGCAGGTCAGGTGGTCTGGGATTCCCATCTCTCAGAATTTTCCACAGTTTATTGTGATCCACACAGTCAAAGGCTTTGGCATAGTCAATGAAGCAGATAGATGTTTTTATGGAAATCTCTTGCTTTCTCCATGATCCAGCGGATGTTGGCAATTTGATCTTTGGTGCCTCTGCCTTTTCTAAAACCTGCTTGAACATCTGGAAGTTCACGGTTCACATATTGCTGAAGCCTGGCTTGGAGAATTTTGAACATGACTTTACTAGCATGTGAGATGAGTGCAATTGTGTGGTAGTTTGAGCATTCTTTGGCATTCATCACCAGATGGTCAACACCGAAATCAGATTGATTATATTATTTGCAGCCAAAGATGGAGAAGCTCTATACAGTTAGCAAAAACAAGACCAGGAGCTGATTGTGGCTCAGATCATGAACTCCTTATTGCCAAATTCAGACTTAAATTGAAGAAAGTAGGGCAAACCACTAGACCATTCAGATATGACCTAAATCAAATCCCTTATGATTATACAGTGGAAGTGAGAAATAGAGTTAAGGGACTAGATCTGATTGATAGAGTGCCTGATGAACTCTGTACAGAAGTGTGTGACATTGTACAGGACACAGGGACCAAGACCATCCCCATGGAAAAGAAATGCAAAAAAGCAAAATGGCTGTCTGCGGAGGCCTTACAAATAGCTGTGAAAAGAAGAGAAGCAAAAAGTAAAGGAGAAAAGGAAAGATATAAGCATCTGAATGCAGAGTTCCAAAGAATAGCAAGGAGAGATAAGAAAGCCTTCCTCAGTGATCAGTGCAAAGAAACAGAGGAAAACAACAGAATAGGAAAAACAAGACATCTTTTCAAGAATATTAGACATATCAAGGGAACATTTCATGCAAAAATGGGCTCGATAAAGGACAGAAATGGTATGGACCTAACAGAAGCAGAAGATATTAAGAAAAGGTGGCAAGAATACACAGAAGAACTGTACAAAAAAGATCTTCACGACCAAGATAATCACGATGGCATCACTCACCTGGAACCAGACATCTTGGAATGTGAAGTCAAGTGGGCCTTAGAGAGCATCACTATGAACAAAGCTAGTGGAGGTGATGGAATTCCAATTGAGGTATTTCAAATCCTGAAAGATGATGCTGTGAAAGTGCTGCACTCAATATGCCAGCAAATTTGGAAAACTCAGCAATGGCCACAGGACTGGAAAAGGTCAGTCTTCATTCCAATCCCAAAGAAAGGGAATGCCAAGGAATGCTCAAACTACCACACAATTGCACTCATGGAACAACAGACTGGTTCCAAATAGGAAAAGGAGTATGTCAAGGTTGTATATTGTCACCCTGCTTATTTAACTTCTATGCAGAGTACATCATGAGGAACGCTGGGCTGGAAGAAGCACAAGCGGGAATCAAGATTGCCGGGAGAAATATCAATAACCTCAGATATGCAGATGACACCACCCTTATGGCAGAAAGTGAAGAGGAACCAAAAAGCCTCTTGATGAAAGTGAAAGAGGAGAGTGAAAAGGTTGGCTTGAAGCTCAACATTCAGAAAACTAAGATGATGGCATCTGGAAACAGATGGGGAAACAGTGGAAACCGTGTCAGACTTTATTTTCTGGGACTCGAAAATCACTGCGGATGCTGATTGCAGCCATGAAATTAAAAGACTCTTACTCCTTGAAGGAAAGTTATGACCAACCTAGATAGCATATTAAAAAGCAGAGACATTACTTTGCCAACCAAGGTCTGCCTAGTCAAGGCTATGGTTTTTCCTGTTGTCATGTATGGATGTGAGAGTTGGACTGTGAAGAAAGCTGATCGTGGAAGAATTAATGCTTTTGAACTGTGGTGCTAGAGAAGACTCTTGAGAGTCCCTTGGACTGCAAGGAGATCCAACCAGTCCATTCTAAAGGAGATCAATCCTGGGTGTTCATTGGAAGGACTGATGCTAAAGCTGAAACTCCAATACTTTGGCCACCTCATGCGATGAGTTGACTCACTGGAAAAGACTCTGATGCTGGGAGGAATGGGGGGCAGGAGGAGAAGGGGACTACAGGAAATGAGATGGCTGGATGGCATCACCGACTCGATGGACATGAGTTTGAGTGAACTCTGGGAGTTGGTGATGGACAGGGAGGTCTGGTGTTCTGTGATTCATGGGGTGGCAAAGAGTCAGACACGACTGAGGAACTGAACTGAATGGCTCAGAAACATTCCTAGGCTTATATACACCTGGGTTTGAAAACTCTGATCAAGTACAGGTCGTTAGATCCAGACCAGGGTAACGCATTCCAATGGGTTAGATCCAGTATGCAGATGTATTTTGTTTGACTCATACAGGATTTTATTTTTTGAAAAAGGAATGAATGGCCAACATTTAAAATTTGAGTCATTTTATATAAATATTCAGTCTTCCAACCTCTCAGATTCAGAGCATCTGAAGTCACAGTGTTCACACCAAGCCCTAGTGAGCCTGAGGAGTGTGCTTACCAGTCTTTCTCTAGAATCTCCACCTACACTGTTTTATTTTACTTTACTTCCTTTACATGCTTGTCTTCCATAGAATTTTAACTTCATGATCCCTAAGGCAAAACACTTTAGTTTGTGTGGCTCCAACAAGACCTTATACATTTTATTCATTTCAGTAAAAAGGTGGAGGAAACTTGGATTTAAAAACATCTGCGAGTTGGACCATAAAAAAGGCTGAGTGCCAAAGAATTGATGCTTTTGAACTGTGGTGCTGGAGAATACTCTTGAGAGTCCCTTGGACTGCAAAGATATCAAACCAGTCCATCCTAAAGGAAATCAGTCCTGAATATTCATTGGAAGGACTGATGCTGAAGCTGAGGCTCCAATACTTTGGTTACCCGATGCGAAGAGCTGACCCATTAGAAAAGACCCTGATGCTGGGGAAGATTGAAGGCAGGAGAAGGGGACAACAGAGGACAGGATGGTTTGATGGTATCACCAACTCGATGGACATGAGTTTGAGCAACCTTCAGTAATGGTGAAGGAAAGGGAAGCCTGGCATGCTGAAGTCCATGGGGTTGCAGAGTTGGATACGACTGAACAACAACAGTAAGACCTGGTGACATAGTTTGCCATCCACCATCAAAACACACGCTAACAATTCACAGACTCTCTGAAAAGTGTCAGTGTACACGTCTGTTACAGGCTGAATTATGTCTTCCTCAAAATTCATTGTTCAAATCCTAAATCCTAGTACCTCAGGATGTGGCTGTATTGGAAATAGTCTTTATAGAAGTAATTAAGGTAAAATGAAGTCAATCCAACACAACTGGCGCCCTTTTAACAAGAGATTAGGATACAGACACACACAGAGGGAAGAGGGAAGAAGAGAAGAGGCCTCTGAAGAAAACAATCTACAAACCAAAGAAAGAGCCATCTACAAACTAAGGAGAAAGGCGTCAGAAGAAACCAACCTTGATCTTGGATTTCTAACCTCCAAAATTATGAGGAAATCAATTCCTGTTTAAACCACCCAGTCTCTAATACTTTGTTATGGCAGATTAAGCAAATAAATATAGCATCTGTTCTGAATGAACTCATTCTTCCTCTTCTTTCCCACAGTTACTTTTATATCAACGAACTCACTTATCTCTAGGGTAAGCTGACATCTCTAGGATAAGGAGGAGTTATGGATGTATTTGAGGAAGTGTAGGGAGCCTCGGTGCTTCTTGCTTCAAGTCCTAAAGTGTCTCACAAGTAACTTGTCCCTAAAAATAGGCACAGTACTGAAGTTTGCTTCTCCCACACACACCTTTTTTTTTTTTTTCAGTACCGAAAATGAGAATAGATTCAAGATCATTTCTATATCATTGCACTCACATGATTTTGAATATGCTTAAATAAGTCTGTCTAGCCTGCTAGGAATTCCACAAAGCTTGTCTTATTTATGCCTGCAGGGAAACCCACGTACAAACCTTTCCCACTGATGTGCCAGAACTCAGCACTGCCCACACTACACAACTCCAGGGAACTCTATCTGATGTTCCCAGTGGCTTGGTAAAGCTGCCAAAGCAGAAGACTCAAGAGACACAGGTTTGATCCCTGGGCAGGAAGATCCCCAGAAGGAAATGGCAACCGGCTCCAGTATTCTTGCCTAGGAAATTCTATGGACAGAGAAGCCTGGCAGGCTACAGTCTGTGTGATCGCAAAGAGTTGGTGACTAAGCGTGTACGCGCGCACACACACATGTAAATGGAAGCCCTATACTCTACAGAAGTTGTGAAGGCTGAATAAGATTTTAAAACACTGTTCGTAATTTAAAATGCAGGAGAGTTGTTATTAGAAGATGTGTTTGACCTGAAGCAAGTGATTAATCTTCAGTGAATCTCTTTTTGACACTATAAAGTGGGAATGAACATTTCAACACTTACTTCACAGAGTTGTTATGAGGATTAAATGAGATTAACATGAACAAGTGCCTCAAATACTGAAAAGAGCCAGGCAATGAGTATTACGACCTTGAGTTAGCTTCCAGTCCTCAGGTTCAAGTATTCTTTCAGCTGGGCATCTGCAGCCTCACCATTAAGAAATAACACCAGCCCTTGGTTGAGTCAGATCATGGTGGGACTTCTGTCCTATGTGTACACATATTTCTGAGCTCTTATTAAGGAAATACCCCCAAGGCTAAGGCATGGAAGGAGCTTTTCTATCCCTCATTCCCACCTTTTTTTAATAAGTGAAATTTTCCCTTGTCAGAACACATCAAGATACCATGGTGACAATTGCTATAGGAATGCTAGATTTAGAAAGAAATAAGGTGATCCCAATTCTGTTGCCTGCTACCCAGGCTCAACATCCTAAGCCAAAGCCATGCTGGCTAGATGCCTGAAAGTAACCACTTGCCCCAAATATCTTGACCATTCTCTGCTCTAGAACATAGAATTCCCACTTCCCAAGGTGTTTCAAGGTTTGAGCATAGAATTAGGTCACAGCCTTATCTGGGACACAGATAAATTGGGATAACATTAACAGAGCTTAAAATTTAAAAAAAAATTGAACTACACACTTGTCTCTAGATCAATTAAATCAAATGATTACAAGAGCTAAGGGCTATGAAAAATATCTGAATAAGGATGTCCAGCTATGCAAACCAGTAGAGAATGACAGGGATTTGAACTAGTCCAACTGTAACAGGGAAAAGATTCCTTGAATTGAGTCATGAAACACAAACATAGTGATATCAGAGCTTCTAATTTTTCAAGACAAGGAAGAAATTAAATGTTTATATGACATTTCCCAATTTTAAAAATGTATCTGCAAGTCAGATCTAGCCATGGCTGTCAGTGTCCTGAATGATGAATGCCCTGAATCCAGGAATCATCTCCCTTTGACCTTAAAGTATGGAAAAATAGAAGCATGCTAACAATGTGTACATCAGGTCGCCTCCCCAAGTATCCTCACAGAGTAAACCTCTTCTGGAGGCTAAACAGCTGCATATTTTAATCAGCAGATCAGAAGGTGCACGTGGAGATCACTCAGGGACCACCTTTGGGGGCACACTGGTGAACACAGGAAGCTACTCACAAGCTAACATACAGCTCTGTGTCCCCTGGGCTCAGCACATTACCAAGGGCGATGGGGGTGGAGTTTTAGGGCTGAATGAATTTTTCCATGTCCTAGTGCTCATTCATAACACTCATAATAATAATTTTTACTACCTGTGGTGCTGGAGAAGTCTCTTGAGAGTCCCCTGGACTTCAAGGAGATCCAACCAGTCCATTCTAAAGGAGATCAGTCCTGGGTGTTCATTGGAAGGACTGATGCTAAAGCTGAAACTCCAATACTTTGGCCACCTCATGCAATGAGTTGACTCACTGGAAAAGACTCTGATGCTGGGAGGGATTGGGGGCAGGAGGAGAAGGGGACGACAGGAAATGAGATGGCTGGATGGCATCACTGACTCTGTGGACATGAGTTTGAGTGAACTCCGGGAGTTGGTGATGGACAGGGAGGCCTGGTGTGCTGTGATTCATGGGGTTGCAAAGAGTCAGACATGACTGAGCAACTGAACTGAACTGAACTGAAAGGCTCTATTAACTAATATAATCTAATGCTTTTCAATCAGCTATCAAGGCCCCTAACACACAAGATACTAAGCAAATTCAGGAAAATAAATTTGGATTGGGGAGGAAAGAAGAGCAAGGAAAATTCTGGAACATGGAACATTTTCTGAATTGGGCAGTTCTGGCCGAGTGGGCTTCAGTGTGGGTCCCCATAGCATCTAAAAGTCTCAGAAGCACTGAGAAATATTTAAAGGCACAAAATAAACTGGGTACTATGATAGCATAGCTTGACACAGTGGAAAATAACTAATCCAAAATCCACTGTGGTTACTATTTAACTTCAGGTATTTTCATTTGTCAGAAGTATAGTGGTTAATAAAGCACACCTATGAATTAAGGACAGATAGCAATAAAAATACAATAAATATTGATATTTTATTTCAAAGTCCAGATTTTTCAATCTTAATATCCCTTGAAATTCATTTGTGTATTCCCCTAATTATCTTTAGAGTGAATCACAAATTTTCATTTATTAGAAGTATCCACACAGCAATATTTCCTGCTTCTCAGGAGAGGAGTGGTGAATTTTTAATCAACGTTGATTTTGGAACAACATTGTAAAGAATTTTAAGAGGTTTAGATTTTTCCAAATTAATGATTGTGAGGGTCAACACAGTCAAAACTGTAATTATAAAAAAAGAACAATACATAGTTACATTCAATGTTTTTATACTATTTACAAGTGTCCCTGTTCATGACCTTTTTTTCCTCCAGAAACTAGAAACTCTTTGCTCTCTTCTCTCTTGATCGCTGAGACTAAATGAATCTTCTGCCAGCTGGGCTTTATCTCAACTCCAATAGCTCTGTCCTCTGTTACCACTTGGAATCTATCCTGTCTTGCCAAGTGACATTATTTGATTATTCTAATGTCTTTTTGTACATCACCAGTTGGTCAATACCGAAATCAGATTGATTATATTCTTTGCAGCCAAAGATGGAGAACCTCTATACTGTCAGCGAAAACAAGACTGGGAGCTGACTGTTGATCAGATCATGAACTCCTTGTTGCCAAATTCAGACCTAAATTGAAGAAAGTAGGGAAAACCACTAGACCATTCAGGTATGACCTAAATCAAATCCCTTACCATTACACAGTGGAAGTGACAAATAGATTCAAGGGATTAGATCTGAAAGACAAAGTGCCTGAAGAACTAAGGATGGAGGTTCATGATGTTGTATAGGAGGCAGTGATCAAGACTATACCCAAGAAAAAGAAATGCAAAAAGGCAAAATGGTTGTCTGAGGAGGCCTTACAAATAGCTGAGAAAAGAAGATAAGTGAAAGGCAAAGAAGAAAAGGAAAGATAAACACATCTGAATGCACAGTTTCAAAGAATAGCAAGGAGAGATAAGAAAGCCTTCCTCAGTGACCAATGTAAAGAAATAGAGGCAAACACTAGAATGGGAAAGACTAGGGATCTCTTCAAGAAAGAGATACCAAGGGTAAACTGCATGCAAAGATGGGCACAAAAAAGGACAGAAATGGTATGGACCTAACAGAAGCAGAAGAGATTAAGAAAAGGTGGCAAGAATACACAGAAAAACTATACAAAAAATATCTTTATGACCCAGACAACCACGGTGGTGTAATCACTCACCTAGAGCCAGACATCCTGGAATGCAAAGTCAAGTGGGCCTTAGAAGCATCACTACAAACAAAGCTAGCGGAGGTGATAGCATTCCAGTTGAGCTATTTTAAATCCTAAAAGATGATGCTGTGAAAGTGCTGCATTCAATATGCCAACAAATTTGGAAAACTGAACAGTGGCAACAGGACTGGAGAAGGTCAGTTTTCATTCCAATCCCAAAGAAAGGCAATGCCAAAGAATGCTCAAACTACCGCACAATTACACTCATCTCACACGCTAGCAAAGTAATGCTCAAAATTCTACAAGCCAGGCTTCAACAGTATGTGAACCATGAACTTCCAGATGTTCAAGCTGGATTTAGAAAAGGCAGAGGAACCAGAGATCAAATTGCCAACATCTGTTGGTTCATTGAAAAAACAAAAGAGTTCCAGAAAAACATCTATTTCTGCTTTATTGACTACACCAAATTATTTGACTGTGTGTATCATAATAGACTGTGGAAAATTCTTAAAGAGATGGAAATACCTGACCACCTTACCTGAAAATACATGTTTGCAGGTCAAGAAGCAACAGTTAGAATTGGACATGGATAACAGACTGGTTCCAAATCAGTAAAGGAGTACGTCAAGGCTGTATATTGTCACCCTGCTTATTTAACTTATATGCAGAGTATATCATGCGAAATGCTGGATGGATGAAGCACATGCTGGAATCAAGATTGCTGAGATAAATATCAATAACTTCAGATATGCAAATGACACCACCCTTACAGAAGAAAGCAAAGAAAAACTAAAGAGCCTCTTGATAAAAGTGAAAGAGGAGAGTGAAAAAGTTGGCTTAAAATTCAACATTCAAAAAATGAAGATCCTGGCATCTGGTCCCATCACTTCATGGCAAATAGGTGGGGAAACAATGGAAACAGTGATAGACTTTATTTTGGGGGGCTCCAAAATCACTGCAGATGGTGCCTGCAGCCATGAAATAAAAAGATGTTTAGCTCCTTCGAAGAAAAGCTATGACCAACCTAGACAGCGTATTAAAAAGCAGAGATATTACTTTGCCAACAAAGGTCCATCAAAGCTATGGTTTTTCCAGTAGTCATGTATGGATGTGGGAGTTGGACTATAAAGAAAGCTGAGTGCAGAAGAATTGATGCTTTTGAACAGTGGTGTTGGAGAAGACCCTTGAGAGTCTCTTGGACCACAAGGAGTTCAAACCAGTCAATCCTAAAGGCAATCAGTCCTGAAGATTCATAGGAAGGACTGATGCTGAAGCTGAAGCTCAAATATTTTGGGCACCTGATGCGAAGAACTGACTCATTGGAAAAGACCCTGATGCTGGGAAAGATTGAAGGCAGGAGAAGGGGATGACAGAGGATGAGATGGTTGGATGGCATCACTGATGCGATGGACTTGAGTTTGAACAAGCTCTGGGAATGGTGACGGACAGGGAAGCCTGCCATGCTGCAGTCCATGGGGTCTCAAAGAGTCAGACACGACTGAGTGACTGAACTGAACTGAGTATATGTGTTGGCAAACTTTTTCTGTAAAGTGCTAAGCAGTAAATATTTTAGGCTTGTGGACCATATGTTGTAACAATAACTCAACTCTCCGCCATGCAATGTGAGAGCAGCTACAACTGTTGGGCCAGAGTTGTCCTGCAAGTTGTATTTTGTTTACCCCATTCTAATAGAAAATGATGTACTTTTTTGCATTATTTATATTTAAAACTTGTCTTCCCAAACAGATAATAAGTTCCCTATAGACAGTACAATCTATATCCTGTTTTGCAACATCTCTAGACTCTGGCCAACAATGTTTGGATCTTTATATGGGCTTGATGAAAGTTTGTTCCTGACTGTTGGCTAATTGTTTGATTTTGTGTGTTGGGGGTGGGTGGTATAGTCTCAGAAAATGAGAGACTCTTTTAATGGAAGAGACCTTGGCTGCCATCTACCCTCTAACTTAATAGATGAAACCAAGGCCCAGATGGACTTGTGATTTTAGCCATGCAGGGGGTTACAGATTATGCCTCAAGCATAACTGCACTCTAGTGATCACAACTTTATCAGCCTTCTTTTAACTTCCAAATGAAATAAAATGAGCTCTCATCCCACGCAGCTCAGGCATTCTCTGTGCCTCCACACCTTTATATTGCTAAGAATTTCCTAGAGGTAATGTCAGTCCCTGCTATTCCCTTATCAAATGCTCTGAATTCTTACCTTTTGACCCTCTTGCCCTCAAATCTTCTAATCATGCCATGGTTTTCTTTTTTCCTGCACAATGGAAAATCTATTTTCAGTTTTCCATCATGAAAGACTTCATGTTTTAAACCTAAGATGCCTTTTAATAAATATAAAAATCCAATTCCCTGCTGATTCGGATATACATCCTCTCAAAACATCTGGTCATTTCCAGCATCTAGGAAGATGGTTCAGTTTTAGTTTTGGGAGTTCAAGTCATAAAAACAATTGCTTTTCAAAATATGAAATTGCATTGTTTCACTAAGTATGCCTTTTCTTACTACACACACTGCTCATAACTCAAGAGATTCTAATTCCCATCTCCAAGAATTCCCATCTCCAGGAATCCATGCCTTCCTGGTAAGAATCACTGTGCCTAAAGGAACTGAATACATCCCCAGCCCTAGCAGAAAATCCACAGTATATTTACAGACTGAGAAGGTTCCAATCTGAGATAACAGATTATGGTCACATTCTTCTACTTTTGGAGTCATACACAAAGCAGGCAGCCAATTTTACATAGTTCATTAGAGGGAAGTAAAGCATCCTTCGCACCCCTACTGACATTGATTTGATGCTCAAAGTGATCTCAGAGTGTGTGCATAATCAAAGCCTTCAGACACCCAGCAAATAGCAATAAGAACTCTCATCTAAAGAAACTACACCACAGTGCAGATCACTGGAAACAATACTGGATTAACGGAACTGAGGGTCAAAACAAAAAGAAAGCCTAGAACAAAGGCTATTCTCTCAACTATGCCTGGCTAAGGATGGTCATTAAATCCTCAAAAGGAATGAGCTGAATACGGTAGCAATACCCTTCAGATAACATTTTTTGGTTGTCAAGTATCATGACATCTGAATAGAATTTCTTCTTCTGCAGTACAGTTTCCCTAATTCTCAACTAATTCTTTTGATGATTCATCAAAATATTATAATGTAGCTATCTAAACTGGGGAATAAAACCTGGTAATAACCTTTGACTTTTTACCTTAGGTTTTACATTACATAAGATTTACATTATGTCTCCAAGTGCTGTTATATTGGATATTTAACCTACATAAATTTCAAAAGACTTTAAATTGGTTCATATATGGCCTTTTATTGCTAGTGGTAAAGAACCTACTTACCAGTGCAGGAGATATAAGAGTTGCATGTTCAATCCCAGGGTCAGAAAGATTCCCTGGAGGAGGGCATGGCAACCCACTCCAGTATTCTTGCCTGGAGAATCCCATGAAGAGAGGAGCCTGGCAGGCTACTGTCCATAGGGTCCTAAAGAGTCAGACACAATTGCAGCGACTTAGCATGCACGCACACACGCACCATCTTTTATACAACAGAATATGGCGGAGGAAATACCATGTGTTCTCTAAGCCCCATTCAATCCCACAGGAAGATGGCATTTCTTAAACTGCCAGGTAGTTCCACTGGGGTAGAGTGACTGGTTCTGGTAACTTAGCCATAAACAGAATTGACACATACAACCTCCAAACCAAAGTGCAGAGAACAGCTGTGATCTCTTTTCTCTTACTCAGAGATCTAGAAGTCAACAGTTCTACCTGGCATAGCTACAGGGTATGTTCTCAAGTCACCACCTGGATGAGAGCAGCTGGGAGTAAGAAAAATGTTCATTTTGTTACACCAGTGAGGTATGGGCAGAAATTTATTACCACAATGTCACATAGCCTATCCTGAAAAGGAAATTGGGGGGAAAAAGAGGATATTATGAATTTGATATTTACATAATTGGGAAAAAATTTAAAAGTAAAATACAATTAAAGGTTTGAATTAGAAAACATTTGAAACTAAAAACAGTTTTGAAGCATTCTGTGATATTCAGTACCTGGAGATAATAAACTATGTTAATGAGGCAAATGACCCTCTTGGATGCATGAAAGTTATACAATAAATTTTGAGAAGGTGAGAATGAAATTAATGGATCTTAAGATTTAAAGCCTTTTGATTTAAAAGGATAAAACTAATTTTAAGGTGTTTTGATTTAGAAAGATAATCTTATTCAGCATTAGACCCTAAAAATTACAGAAAATACATAAAACCATTTATATTATAAACAGCTAATTTGATTTTCATATATATTTATATTATATAAATTAGACTATATAGCCTCCACTCTTAATTTACTTCATGACCTTTCTCCACTTTAAAGAATATTAGTTTAGAAATACAAGGATAAACTCCAGAAGCAACAGAAACAAGATTTAGATAGACAATTGCTGCTGGAATGTAGAATAGAGAGATGGGAGAGGGGCTGCAGTTTTTCATTATAACCCCAGGCCTTCAGAAATATGTACATATATTACTCAGTAAAAACAGATTGTTTTCAAGAATACTGAGGGAGGGAGATTGGATGAAGGCAGCCAAAAGGTACAAAGTTCCAACTCTAAGATAAATAAGTACTAGTGATGCAATATACACCATGATTAATATAATTAATACTTCTGTATGTTATAGATGAAAGTTGTTAAGAGAGCAAATCCTGAGTTCTCATTCCAAGGAAAAATACTTTTTCTATTTCATTAATTTTGTATCTATATGAGATAATGGATGTACATTAAACTTTTATGATGAAAAAAAAAATAGAATACTAGTTTCCAATGCTCTAGGTTGGGGGTTGTCCAATTATGACTTGCAGCCTAAATCTAGCTTGTTGTCACTTTTTGTAAATAAACTTTTGACGGAACACAGTCTTTAATTTATGTACTGTCTATGGCTGCTTTTGCTCTGCAACAGCTGATTTGAGTAGGTGCAATGGCTATTATAGGGGACAGGAATGCAAAAGTAGGAAGTCAAGAAACACCTGGAGTAACAGGCAAATTTGGCCTTGGAGCACGGAATGAAGCAGGGCAAAGCCTAATAGAGTTTTGTCAAGAGAACGCACTGGTCATAGCAAACACCCTCTTCCAACAACACAAGAGAAGACTCTACACGTGGACATCACCAGATGGTCAACACCGAAATCAGATTGATTATATTCTTTGCAGCCAAAGATGGAGAAGCTCTATACAGTTAGCAAAAACAAGACCAGGAGCTGACTGTGGCTCAGATCACGAACTCCTTATTGCCAAATTCAGACTTAAATTGAAGAAAGTAGGGAAAATCACTAGACATTTCAGATATGACCTAAATCAAATCCCTTATGATTATACAGTGGAAGTAAGAAATAGATTTAAGGGACTAGATCTGATAGATAGAATGCCTGATGAACTATGGACAGAGGTTCGTGACATTGTACAGGAGACAGGGACCAAGACCATCCCCATGGAAAAGAAATGCAAAAAAGCAAAATGGCTGTCTGAGGAGGCCTTACAAATAGCTGTGAAAAGAAGAGAAGGGAAAAGAAAAGGAGAAAAGGAAAGATATAAGCATCTGAATGCAGAGTTCCAAAGAATAGCAAGGAGAGATAAGAAAGCCTTCCTCAGTGATCAATGCAAAGAAATAGAGGAAAACAACAGAATAGGAAAAACAAGAGACCTCTTCAAGAAAATCAGAGATTCCAAGGGAAAATTTCATGCAAAGATGGGCTCGATAAAGGACAGAAATGGTAGGGACCTAACAGAAGCAGAAGATATTAAGAAGAGGTGGCAAGAATACACAGAAGAACTGTACAGAAAAGATGTTCATGACCAAGATAATCATGATGGCGGGATCACTGACCTAGAGCCAGACATCTTGGAATGTGAAGTGGGCCTTAGAAAGCATCACTACGAACAGAGCTAGTGGAGGTGATGGAATTCCAGTTGAGCTATTTCAAATCCTTAAAGATGATGCTGTGAAAGTGCTGCACTCAATATGCCAGCAAATTTGGAAAACTCAGCAATGGTCACAGGACTGGAAAAGATCAGTCTTCATTCCAATCCCAAAGAAAGGCAATGCCAAAGATTGCTCAAACTACCGCACAATTGCACTCATCTCACATGCTAGTAGTCCGTGGGGTCGCTGGGGGTCGGACACGACTGAGCGACTTCACTTTCACTTTTCACTTTCACACATTGGAGAAGGAAATGGCAACCCACTCCAGTGTTCTTGCCTGGAGAATCCCAGGGACGGGGTCACAGAGTCGGACACGACTGAAGTAATTTAGCTGCAGCCGCTGCCACATGCTAGTAAAGTCATGCTCAAAATTCTCCAAGCCAGGTTTCAGCAATATGTGAACCATGAACTTCCAGATGTTCAAGCAGGTTTTAGAAAAGGCAGAGGCACCAGAGATCAAATTGCCAACATCCGCTGGATCATGGAGAAAGCAAGAGAGTTCCAGAAAAACATCTATTTCTGCTTCATTGACTATGCCAAAGCCTTTGACTGTGTGGATTACAATAAACTGGAAAATTCTGAAAGAGATGGGAATCCCAGACCACCTGACCTGCCTCTTGAGAAACCTGTATGCAGGTCAGGAAGCAACAGTTAGAAGTGGACATGGAACAACAGACTGGTTCCAAATAGGAAAAGGAGTACGTCAAGGTTGTATATTTTCACCCTGCTTATTTAACTTATATGCAGAGTACATCATGAGGAACGCTGGCTGGAAGAACCACAAGCTGGAATCAAGATTGCCGGGAAAAATATCAATAACCTCAGATATGCAGATGACACCACCCTTATGGCGGATAGTGAAGAGGAACTCAAAGGCCTCTTGATGAAAGTGAAAGAGGAGAGTGAAAAGGTTGGCTTGAAGCTCAACATTCAGAAAACAAAGATCATGGCATCTGGCCCCATCACTTCATGGGAAATAGATGGGGAAACAGTGGAAACCGTGTCAGACTTTATTTTTGGGGCTCCAAAATCACTGCGGATGCTGATTGTAGCCAGGAAATTAAAAGACGCTTACTCCTTGGAAGGAAAGTTAAGACCAACCTAGATAGCATATTAAATAGCAGAGACGTTATTTTGCCAACCAAGGTCCGTTTAGTCAAGGCTATGGTTTTTCCAGTGGTCATGTGTGGATGTGAGAGTTGGACTGTGAAGAAGGCTGATCACCGAAGAATTGATGCTTTTGAACTGTGGTGTTGGAGAAGACTCTTGAGAGTCCCTTGGACTGCAAGGAGATCCAACCAGTCCATTCTAAAGGAGATCATTCCTGGGTGTTCATTGGAAGGACTGATGCTAAAGCTGAAACTCCAATACTTTGGCCACCTCATGTGACGAGTTGACTCACTGGAAAAGACTCTGATGCTGGGAAGGATTGGGGGCGGGAGGAGAAGGGGACGACAGAGAATGAGATGGCTGGATGGCATCACCGACTCTGTGGACATGAGTTTGAGTGAACTCCGGGAGTTGGTGATGGACAGGGAGGCCTGGCGTGCTATGATTCATGGGGTCGCAAAGAGTCGGACACGACTGAGCGACTGAACTGAACTGAATGGAGATTTTATGGTCTGCAAAACCTAAAATCTTTACTGGTTTTTCCAGTAGTCATGTATGGATGTGCAAGTTGGACTATAAAGAAAGCTGAGCGCTGAAGAATTGATGCTTTTGAGCTCCGGTTTGGAGAAGACTCTTGAGAGTCCCTTGGACAGCAAGAAGATCCAACCAGTCCATCCTAAAGGAAATCAGTCCTGAATATTCATTGGGAGGACTGATGCTGAAGCTCCAATATTTTGGCCACCTGATGTGAAGAACTGACTCATTGGAAAAGACCCTGATGGTGGGAAAAGTTGAAGGCAGGAGAAGGAGATGACAGAGGATGAGATGGTTGGATGGCATCACCAGCTCAATGGACATGAATTTTTGTAAGCTCCGTGAGTTGGTGATGGACAGGAAGTCTGGCGTGCTGCAGTCCATGGGGTCACAAAGAGTCGGACATGACTGAGTGACTGAACTGACTGAATGCCAGCCCTTTACAGAAAAAGCTTACTGAACACTACACTTGGGAAAGCAAAATAACAGCAAAAATGTGAAAACACAGAAGTTTTGTCCTTTGAATCCTAGGGTATATTCCACAATATTTTTAACTACATGCAATTTTCATCACAGCCCTGACTTGAGAACCTGTAGCTGAAGTGGATTGAATGCTTGTATTCCCTGTAAGCTCATATGTGGAACCCCTTTGCCCAATATGATGACATTTGGGGGTGGGGTCTTGGGGAGGGGATTAGGTCATAAGGGTGGAACTCATGAAAGATACTAGTGCTCACAAAATCTTTTAAGAAGAGGTTGGAGAGCTAGCAAACTCTCTGCCCTGTGAGAACATAGAGAGAAGAAAGCCATCCATAAGTGAGAAGCAGGGCACTCACCCAGAACCTGCCCATGCTCGCTTTCTGATCTTGGGCCTTCAGGACTGTGAGAAATACATACCCAGTCTTTCTAAGTCACTTAGTCTCTGGTTCTTTGTTATAGCAGCCTGAACTAAGACACACGCAGAGGATGGGAGATCACAACACCTGGGCTGGTTATCTCAAGTTCTGAATGAGAAAAGTAAAAAGTAGTTTATATTTTACCATATACGAAGTTCATCTTCAACATATGACTGTGTTGCTTTTAATTCTTCTGCGTTGTTTTACATGTTATTGTTAGAATAATCTGTTTATTGGTAAGATTTCCAAAAAGTAGCTCTTCTGTGTGTTCTCTTCCCTTTGATAATATTCAACAGCTTTCTAATGCCCATCGTATCAGACACTTCTGCTCCCTGTAGTCTAACTAGTTTTCAAGATATTCTTACTTTTCATCAGTCCATAAAGTTCTCTCTTTCTGTGTCACTTTGATGTAGATTTTCATTCCTTTTCTTGTACACTCTATGAGGGAGAATTGCATTTTCCCTTGAGTGACAGGTAGCATGACTGCTGCTGCTGCTGCTGCTAAGTCGCTTCAGTCGTGTCCGACTCTGTGCATGACTACAATGGCTTAAATAAGTCCTAATATTTTCCTCCCTTATAATAAGAAATTGGGAAGTAAGAAACTACAGGTGTTAATGAAGTTTCAACAATTTGGGTCTTATATTTCTTGAATTCTCTAGGCTTTTCCCTCATGGTCACAAAATGGCTACTACAGCATCAGTCATCACAATCATATTCAAACAGAAATAAAAGAGAAAGGGGAAATGCAGCTGTCCCTTTTAGCAAGGAAGCAAAAATTTGCTAGAAACTCTCAAAGACAATTCTATTCATGTGACATATTATCCAGAACGAAAATTCACAGTTATGTGACCACTCCAGGCTGCGACAAAGAGCCTAGAAAAGCATGTTGGGGAGGACACCCAACAGTGTCTGTTATATATACATTAAGTCATTTCTGCTTCTGTGTTCTTGTGCATATTCTTTCCCTACATACAATGCTCCCTCTGTCTCTCCTATTCCAAACTCTTTTTTTCCCTCAATGGCCAGCTTTACATTTCATCTCTTTTATTAGGCACACCCTGAAACTTCCAATCACTATTCTCTTCCCTTTCTCTGAACATGTTTTTCACATGCTGCTGCTGCTGCTACTGCTAAGTCACTTCAGTTGTGTCCGACTCTGTGCGACCCCATAGACGGAAGCCCACCAGGCTCCCCATCCCTGGGATTCTCCAGGCAAGAACACTGGAGTGGGTTGCCATTGCCTTCTTCAATGTGTGAAAGCGAAAAGTGAAACTGAAGTCGCTCAGTCATGTCCGACCCTTAGCGACCCCACAGACTGCAGCCTGCCAAACTCCTCCATCCATGGGATTTTCTAGGCAAGAGTACTGGAGTGGTTTGCCATAGACACATAAAACATTTTGCTTTTAAAAACAAAAGTACTCTCTACTTTAAGTCACATGCATTTGTTATTTTCCTGATGAAATACTTAGTTCTTGATAGCAAGACTGCATCTTCTATTATCTTCTACAAAAATCAGTCTTTTTTTAGGTAAAATCAGACAATCTATAAGAGATACATTCTTTTTATTCAACTATGAGATTATGTTTCAAAAAAACTCATATCTTATTACTGATTTTTTTTAGTATGACATGAATTGTGATTTTACAGTAATGAGACTGAGCCTTTAAATCAACACAAGTGTGACTTTAAGGTTATACTGTGTACATATTGATACATTTAAGATTGTTAATACAAGGAAGATACTAACTTTAAAATGCAATATATTTTTACACCATTAAAATTATTTTTTGACTAGTTGAAGGCTTACTGAACTGTAAGAATTCTAACTCATGTATACCACATGGGTAGAGAAGGAAATGGCAACCCACTCCAGTGTTCTTGCCTGGAGAATCCCAGGGACGGGGGAGCCTGGTGGGCTGCCGTCTATGGGGTCACACAGAGTCGGACACGACTGAAGTGACTTAGCAGCAGCAGCAGCATACCACATGGGAGGCAAGCTTACTGATACTTCCTACAAACGTGGATCAGCCAGGAACCTAAGTAGGGGTTTGGGTTCTTAAGTAACACAAGACTGCATGAGTGCCTGCTCAGTCACGTTAGTTGTGTCTGACTCTTTGCAATCCCATGGACTGTAGCCCTGCCAGGCTCCTCTGCCCATGGAACTTTCCAGGCAAGAATACTGAAGTGGGTTGCCATTCCCTAGGCAACCTAGGGTTCTAGGGATTCTTCCCAACCCAGGTCTCCTGCATTGCAGGCAGATTCTTCACTGCTGGGCCACCTGGGAAGCTCAACTCAAGAGACTTGAATTTAAAAAAGAAAAAAAAAAAAAAAACCTCTCTCTGGGCCTCCTAGTTTTCAAAAGCTTTGTAGCACTTGATTCTTCAAAATGTAAATCTTGCTTTCCCCTCCCCTCTTTTAAAGGGCCTTATGTTTTCCTTTCTGAACTTATAAATGTTCTTATATTTTCTTTGTCATATGAAATATATACCTTTTCCTCATGTCAGAATAATTCTTTTTCCAAACTGGAAATTGTTTTAATTTCCTGGGTAGAGATTTGAATTGCTGCATATAGTTTATAATAGCATATGTAATTGCCAATGTTGGAAGACTTTTGATCAAAAGGTGAAAAAGGAATTAATGGAGGAAATTCATAGCTGATTTAAATCTAAGTATTGGGTACCAATGTCATTTTAGAACAAAGGCCCCTTCAACACAAACACACTTTTAAGAGGGTACTGAAAGTCTGAAGTAGGAGAAGCTGTAGGGCCCTAGGGTACAGATATGTGATGTTAAAAGCAGCAGGAGGGCAACAGGGAGAGATTCAAGGATGTGACTGACTCTTGGCCTGCTTCTCAGGGAGCAAGAGGCTTTTGCATTGAGAAATAAACCATGCACCTTTTTAAGTTATGCCACATCAATCACAGGTCTTTATATACTGATTAACTGCCTCTCTCAGCAAGAAGGATGAGCCAACTAGAACTCTCAGCACAAAAGAAACCAGTTTGGCAGCTCATGAATTAACCCTTCTATTGCCAGGTAAACTTTTTCAGGATAATGAAAACAAATGCTTTAGAAGATAGACTGGCAAAAATATGTGGTGATTATCTTCCAGCTAAACATATTAAGTTTATCACCTAATATGATCTAAGGTAATTATCTAATAACCTAGAGTGGCTGCTAGAGGTGGTAAAGGATCGGAGAATTAACAAGTTGAAACTTCCTTGTGCAGCAGTTGGCAGTAGTCTGAATCCATTTGAGACATGGAACAGACATGGATTTACCCAAGACTGTTGCATACTTGATGTTTGGGAGAACTGAGTTGTCTAACATCTCATGTGTCATTTTCTAGAGTAATGGTTCTATAATATTAAAGTGCCTACAAATCACCTGAGCATCTTATTAGATCACCTACGCTGATGTACTACCTCTGGTCAGGTCCTGGGTCGCTGTATTTCCAGCAATCACCCAGCTATGAGGCTGCTGCTGGTCTATGGACCACACCATTAAGTAACATGTTACTACAGGACTCTTAGCCTTAACTCAACTGTCTCAACCTATGCTCCAAAGCATGTAACCTTTGTTCTTCTCAATCATACGGAGTTTCTGCATTTCTACAGCCTCTCTTAGCCCCAAATAGGCTATACAAGATTAGTGGTGGTCTTCCCAGATGTGTTGTCACTAGATGTAGGTAGGTCCCTGGGGGACTGCAGGTCCAATTGTATTATTTTAAAAAAACAGAGGGGTTAATTTGTTAAATTCTCATATAAATTCAAGAGCTGACTCATTGGAAAAGACCCTGATGCTGGGGAAGATTGAAGAAAGGAGAAGGGGACAGCAGAGGATGAAATGGTTCGATAGCATCACCGACTCAGTGGACATGAATTTGAGCAAACTCCAGTCAATAGTGGAGGACAGGAGCTGGTGTGCTATAGTCCATGGGATTGCAAAGAGATAGACGTGACTTAAGGAGCGAATAACAACAAAGAAATTCAAACCTATCAAAGAGAGCAAGTAGAGAGAGTGGGAGAAGACTTTATAACATTAAAAAACTCACCTAAGCATATGAATTTTTTAACTTCTTTGGCATATGCAGAACATATTTTGGACGAAAAAATACAAGAATGAATTTGCATGCAACAATATACCAGTGGTGTTAAGAACTTACCCAGTTCTGCAGCTTGGATTGACACCTGAACAGGGAGCAGTAATCATACCTTACTTTTGTATATTTAGTTACAGGGCACTGCTGCATGCATTATCTCTTTAATCCCTATAATAACCCTCTGATGTTGGTGTTATTATTTTACAGATGAAGAAACAGAAACTGGGAGGTTCCGTGCCTAATTTCACAGCCAATAGATGGCAAATTTTGGATTTAATGCAATGGCTCTCAGCCTTGGGTGCATATTGAAATCACTGGCAGAGTTCAAACAATGATACCTGAGTCCCACCCTCAGACATTCAGAGGTAACTGGTTTAGGGAGTGGCCCAGGCATAAGGATTTTTTAAAGCTTCCTGTTGAGTCTAATACAGGATTTCTCAGTCTCAACACTCTGGGCATTTGAGGATAATTCTTTGGTGAGGAGGGCCGTTCTGTGCATTGTAGGGTATTGAGCAGAGTCTAGATGTTAATGGCATCTCTCCAGTTGGGAGAACTCCGTGTATCTGGACATGGCCATATGGCTATATATTTCGTGGGATGTAGGATCACCTAGCTGAGAAGCACTGCTTCATGTACAAAGCTATGAGTGGATTATTTACAGATAGCTACATCAACAGCAGCAACTGCCAGTTAACTTCTTAATTTACTCATGTCCAGAGAGGTAAAACAATTCATCACATCAGGGGCCAAGTTCAGTTGCATCTGATTCTTTCAAACCCATGCACTGCAGCATGCCAGTCCTTCCTGTCCATCAGCAACACCTGCAGTTTACTAAAACTCATTTCCATTGAGTTGGTGATGCCATCCAACCTTTATCTCATCCTCTGTCATCCCCTTCTCCTGCCCTCAATCATTCCCAGCATCAGAGTCTTTTCCAATGAGTCAGTTCTTCATTGCAGGTGGCCAAAGTATTGCAGTTTCAGCTTCAGCATCAGTCCTTCCAATGAACACCCAGGATTGATCTCCTCTAGAATGGACTGGTTGGATCTCCTTGCAGTCCAAGGGAATCTCAAGAGTCTTCTCCAACACCACAGGAGAGCATTTTTGCAATACTCTATTTATTTGATTATCTGATCTAAAAAGACAAAAGAAGGTTCTGTTCATGTGTAGTTTTTTTTTAGTTCACTCAATCCCATGTTCTTAGTGTTACTATGTGCTGGGTCAGTATTTCCCAATCTTGCCTGATGATAAGGATCACCTGGAATACTTGTTGAAACAACAAGATTCCTAGGCCTTAGCTCAGAACTACTCCATCAGAATTTCCAGGGAGAGGCCAGACAATCCAGGTAATTTAACAAGTGCCCCAAGGTAAGCCATATTATCTGGGAACTTTGGGAAAAACTGTGTAAGGCAAAGGGAATTCAGAGAGAAACCAGCCCCTCCCCCACGGAGATATAACCAAAGAACTGTAAGTCATGACACTGAGAACAGAATTACAGGTGTGTAGGAGCCCAGAGCACGGTGTATGGGTGGCAGTAACATCTTTTTTTCAGTTGGGGAAGCATTACTCAGAGAAAGGCATATAGGAGATGCTATCTGTCTTAAATAACCAGGACTCTAAGCTTTAAATGTTCGTCTCAGGTAGATAAAATCAACAAGAGAAAAACCCTTCTGGTTACAATTTCTAGTTACCGAGCTTGTAGCCATGCAAATAGAGGTTCAATAAATATCTTCTTTGATCAACTTTCAGTCTAAGGCTCATTCACCATAAAGTTCTCTTGTCAATCATTCCATAAACTCAGTATTATCCTCAAATGAACATGACAAGAAAATTTGCCTGGGCAAGAAGTTTGCAGACAGATTAACATTTTGCATCTCATTTAAGCACTCCCTCACTCAGATTTCTTCCATATATATATATAAAGGTACTCGAAACTTTTTATTAGAAGTTGAGTTACAAGCTTCCCTGGTGGCTCAGTAGTGAAGAATTTGCCTGCCAATACAGGACACACGGGTTCAATCCTGTGCTCCACAGCAAGAGAAGCCACCACAATGTGAATCCCTCACACAGCAACTAGAGAGTAGCTTCCACTGGTCACAACTAGAGAAAAGCCCACAGAGCAATGAAGATCCCCAGCACAGTCAAAGATAAATTATAAAAAAATAATTGAGTTACTACAGGATTGCTCTGTGCGCATAAAAGGATGCAACAAGCTTCTATAGAGAGTTAATAGCAACGTGGGTAGCCTTCCCAGATAGTGTAGAGGACCTATTTCTAGATAATGATGGCACTGGCACTGCAAAGCAAGTTCAAGATCTGGGAATGTTCCTCCTGCTCCTAAGTCCACTTCCCAGAAGTCTGATAAGATGAGGCTGGTTCTAGAAGAAAGAGGCCAGCTCATATAATCTCAAGATGTCCTTATACAACTACCCACTCACCATTTCCTTCAACCTTATTTCTTATGCTTTTCCACAGGATTTATTGTTCCTTGACATTATATGATTTATCTGTTTGTTATTTCTCTTTCCCCTACTAGATTGTAAATTTTACCAGGTCAGAGACTTTTCTGGTCTTACTCACTTTTGAAACCCCAATATCTAATAAATATCCTTCATGCATAGTAGCCACTCATCAAACATCTGTTGAAGAGTGAAATAGGTTATTTCTTCATCTAGGGCTTCCCTGGTGGCCCAGGTGGTAAAGAATCTGCCTGCAATGTGGGAGACCTGGGTTTAATCCCTGGGTTGGGAAGATCCCCTGGAGGAGGGCATGGAAACCCACTCCAGGATTCTTACCTGGAGAATACCCATGGACAGAAAAGCCTGGCGGGCTATACTCCATGGGGTTCCAAAGAGTCAGACACGACCGAGAGACTAACACTTTGACTATTTGTTCATCTAGAATCTTGGTTTTCTTCTTTGTAGACTCAACATGCTTGCCAATAGTTGTCAACATCTAACTCTCTCTGGGCTGTAATGTTTATTATAAAGATACTGTATCTTGTTTTATATTTATCACCTGGGACCAACACGTACGTAGATGCTTAGTAACTATATTGATTTAATAGATCAATGAGTGAATACGTGAGTCAATACAGGAGGCCAGCACTAAATGGCTTTAATCTCATGAACTCTGCTTCTCCAGCAGTATGCTTACTATCAGCATTGACATTCGGTTCAGCAAATTCCAGAACTGAGCAGCCCTGATTATTAGAGCAGTCAGCTTATCCTGTGACAGTGTAAGACTAGAAACGGTTAATGAACAAATAATCCTGCAACACTGGAAGTTAAAAAAAAAAAAAAGTCAAGGAAGGAAAATCCTTGTATCAGAGACAGGGAACCTGTTTGAAATAGTTGGTCAGTATAAATGAAACAGGGGTTTCCCAGTTGGCTCAGTGGTAAAGAATCCACTTGACAATGTAGTAGTCATACGAGATGCATGTTCAATCCCTGGGTTGGGAAGATTCCCTGGAGGAGGAAATGGCACCCCATTCCAGTATTCTTGCCTGGAAAATTCCACTGACAGAGGACACTCGTGGATTACAGTCCATGAGGTCACAAAAGAGTTGGACATGACTGAGCATCTGAGCACATGGATGAAACAGACAGCCTTGCAAGTCAAGAAAAGTGACTGTCCAGTGAGGAGACTGCAAAGGTATGGGAGTCCTGCCTAATGATTTAGAGTGAACCCTGGAAACTCAATGGAAGTCATTGATGAGGTCCTCTCACTTGAGTTCATGTTTACTATTCAGTAGTAAGCCTTCTACCATAGGAAGTCACTTCCAACTTGAAAAGGGATTCCATAAGAAAAGAGGGTTATCTGTTGACATCACCTTCAAACTAAGACCTGCTTCATGCTCAGGATACAACTGTATTCTGGAATCCTTGGCTCTTGAAAAAACAAGTCCTGATTTTTCCAGAGCAGTCATTGTTGATGACTTCAAATATGCCTTACAACATCCTTTTCCATTATTGCCACACATGGAATATGATATTATGGCACAGTTGGATAAATAGACCTGGCCACTCCACCTGCCGACTCAAGGGCCCAGGAGAGCAGTACATTAGGCACACCGAGAACTCTTTTTGCAAAGTAGTATTAGGCTGCAGCTCACTGCTTAGAAGTTTTGTACTTGCAGATGCAATCCATCATGGAGGGATTACTTTATGTTAGGTTTTTCATTTAGCCAAGAAATATTTACTGAGTACCTACTATGTTCCAGGAACAAAACAGAGACCTCTCACTTATGAACATTACATTCTAGTAAGGGGAGACAAAAAGACAAACAAACCTATGTTCAGTTCAGTAGCTCAGTCGTGTCCGACTCTCTGCGACTCCATGAATCACAGCACGCCAGGCCTCCCTGTCCATCACCAACTCCCGGAGTTCACTCAAACTCATGTCCACAGAGTTGGTGATGCCATCCAGCCATCTCATTCTCGGTCGTCCCCTTCTCCTCCCGCCCCCAACCTTTCCCAGCATCAGACTCTTTTCCAGTGAGTCAACTCGTCGCATGAGGTGGCCAAAGTATTGCAGTTTCAGCTTCAGCATCAGTCCTTCCAATGAACACCCAGGATTGATCTCCCTTAGAATGGACTGGTTGGATCTCCTTGCAGTCCAAGGGACTCTCAACAGTCTTCTCCAACACCGCAGTTCAAAAGCATCAATGCTTCGGCGATCAGCTTTCTTCACAGTCCAACTCTCACATCCATACATGACCATGGGACAAACCATAGCCTTAACTAGACAAACCTATGTTAGGTGTTGATTAAGTGCTAAGAAAGTAAATCCACCAGGTTAAGCAGAAGGGAAGACCATGGTGTGGATGCCGAGATGGGAGCAATTTTATGTAGACAGTGAGAGAGTATCTGTTAGTTTCCTATTGTTGCTGTAGCAAGTAGCCACAAGCTTAATGGTCGAAATCAATACACATTTATTACCTTACAGTTCTGGAGGTGAAAAGTCTGAAATGAATTGGTAGGGCTGCATTCCTTCTAGATGTTCTGGTGGGTGAGGGGGGGAAGTGGGTGGTGGTTGATCCATTTCCTTACCCTTTTCAGCTTCTAGAGGCTTCCTGCATTCCTTAGCTCATGGTCCATTCCTCCATTTTGAAAGCCAGCACCGGAACATCTTCAGATTGCCTCCACTCACTCCTTCTTATAAGGACCCCATTTCTATCGGACCCACCCACACAGCCTTGGATAATTGCCTCAACAGCTGTAGCTGAATCACAGGTGTCGTCTATCTGGCTATGTAAGGTAACATATTCACAGGTTCCAAGAATTAGGAAGTCAACCTCTTTGCTGCAACAGGAAGAGGGAGGGCGGAATTGGGATTATTCTCCCTACCACAGTAGGATTCTCTGGTAAGGTGGCACTTAAGCAACAGCCCTCCATAAAGGTGCAGGGGAGCCATGTAGATATCAGGAACTGAGGGGTCTTGGCTCTGGGAGCAGCAATGCAAAGACCCTGTGGAGGGAGTGGACCCAGTGTGCTTCAGGATGGAGAAGGAGCCCAGTGTGCCTGAGTGGAGGGAGAAGGGGAACTGTGGTAGGAGAAAAGATCAGAGGGGTAGCTGCAGGTTGGGTAACATGAGGTTGGGGGAGGTCCAGGTGGGTCATATCAGAACCACTTGGGTAACCTGCTTCGATCCTCACAGCAACCAGGTAAAGAAGCTGCTGTTATTTGTCTCACTTTTATTAATCAGAGAAGAGGCTTAGTAAAGTGCAGCTGGCTCAAGGTTGCACAGGTTCCAAGTGCTAAAGCCAAGTTTTTATCTGCACCAGGGCTTCCCTGGTGGCTTAGATGGTAAAGAATCTGTCTGCCATGCAGGAGACCCAGGTTCTATCCCTGGGTCAGGAAGATCCTCTGGAGAAGGGAATGGCTACCCACTCCAGTATTCTTGCCTGGGAAATTCCATAACCAGAGGAGCCTGGTGGGCTACAGTCCATGGGGTCTCAAAGTGTTGGACACAACTGAGCAACCAACACATGCACACAACTGATTTCAGAGTGTTCACACACAACCCCTCTACCAGCTTCCTCCTTATGTTCTGAAGTTTGAAGAACCAGCATTTAAGGGGAGCTGACAATCCTGGAACAAGGATTTACAGGAACAAGAAGATCCACTAACATGGAGAAATAGCCATGTCCTTATGAGTCACTACTTTAGTTGTGACTCAGAAGCTGTATCAGTGGGACAGAAAGCACAGGACAAGGTCCAAATAGCTCCTACCAATTCCCCGTGTGACAATAAAATTAAGAGTCGTGGTTGCTAGTATGTCGCTAAAATTAAGGCAGGTAAGCTTTTTGTCCTTTCAGATTTACTATCTTTAAAATGGTAATACAGAGTTGCAAACATAACTTGCTACTGAAAAATAAAAGAGAGCTTCAGACTGATACGAATTTTTAAAACAGAAAAATGGGGCGTTGTGTCATCAGAAGACACTGTATTAAAAGATTATCTGAAGCTTCTGTATAATAGTACACCGTCCTGGTGCACGGGTGTGCATGCATGCCTGCATGAGTGCACACATACAGGAGTGTGCACATAAATTTTCTGATATTTGATTGGCAACTTTTGTTAGAAAGGCAGAGGGCCTTTATTTTTGCATGGCGTTTATTAGTTCTTTTCCTGTAGCTCACAGTTTTTGCCACATTCCCTGGTAAAAGATGAGATGTCTTGGGATGATTTTGAAGGTTGTGTCCCAGAGGGGCTCCTGGAAAGAATAAAAGGTTTCCAGAGATTTCTTAGTCACAGTGAAGTCTTTTTTTCCTGATTCCTGTGCCCAGTGAGTGCAATGCATTTAGGGAAGCAAAACAGACCCAGTGTCGTTGGCATCGTTCCTAGAACAGTCCATCCGTGTGAACTGTTAATAAAATTATATGTTTATAGAAAATTGGGCAATTTAAAAGCAGAGCTGTGTGTTCCTTTCCAAACACCTTCATGGTTGTTTAGAATAGAATTGTTAAGCATGTGAGCTGATTCTTTAGTTTCTACCATTCACAGCTCCCACTCATGTCTTTGAAGATTTCTTTATGGCATCTATTCACGGTAGTCAAATTGCAAAAGTTAAATGATATACATTAAGGAAAAAATAGGCCCCTGTGGCTGCTGGTGCTTTTGTCATCATAACGGGAGTCAGGAATCCTAGAGGAACCTGCATTGTTCATGCAGCCATGCAGAAACAATACATGGTACAGAGTGTCAGAAATCATGAAGTATCCCCCTTAACGTGATCATATCACAGCTCCCCGCTCCACCCCGCAGTGCTTCCTCCTCACTCCTGCCATGCCCGCGACCCCTATTTCTGAACACGTGGAGCTCTGTGGAGAAGGAGAGCCACGTCACTACATCGTGATGCCTTACTTCTCACGACTCTCTTACTCCTACCCCATCCTGCCTCCCGTGAGTGTTTTCTGAGCTGCGGAGCTGCCCACGAGGAACAAACAGACCTGAACAACCAGGACGTGTCCACAGAAGGTCTGAGAAGCATCCCATAAGGAAAATTTCATCTTGCAGCCTCCATTGTGAACTGGCTCAGTGGAGCAGGAGAACACCGCAGTGAGGGACTCAGAGGAAAATGGCCTTTTGTGAAAGTGGAAAGATATCTAGGTGGAGACTTTCCAATGTAAAGATATTCAATGATACAGTTATTGTAAGTTCAATATCTAAATTTTTAGACACCGAGGATCCCTGAAGTAAACAGATCCTGCTTTTGTGACTTAAAGCACTCACCTGACCCATGTCCAAGCCTCATCTAGGTATTAAGCTTCAACCATCAGTGGAGCCAGCTCTGCTGGAAGGGAGGAGGGACTGAGAATGGAATTGGGGAGCAAAAAATGTCGGCTTAGGTTTTTCCACTTACTAATATCATGAACTTGAGCAGCTTGCTGCCCTTCTGAACCTCAATGCCCATATAAGGAAAATGGGCATAATATTTCTCTTACTGAATTGCTGTAAGGCATAAGTGAGGTCATTCATAGCGAATTACTTTGTAAGTTGTTCTGTTCTGTTCAGCTGCTAAGTCATGTCCAACTCTTTGTGACCCCATGGGCTGCAGTATGCCAGGCTTCCCTGTCCTTCACCATTTCCTGGAGTTTCTCAAATTCATAACCATTGAGTCAGTGGTATTACCTAACCATCTCATCCTATGTCATCCCCTTCTCCTTTTGCCTTCAATCTTTCCCAACATCAGGGTCTTTTCCAATGAGTCAGCTTTTTCATCAGGTGGCCAAAGTACTGGAGCTTCAGTATCAGCCCTTCCAATGAATATTCAGGATTGATTTCCTTTAGGATTGATTGGTTTGATCTCCATGCACTCCAAGGGATTCTCAAGAATCTTCGCCACCACCACAATTTGAAAGCATCAATTCTTCCACACACAGCCTTCTTTATGGTCCAACTCTCACATCCATACATGACTACTGGAAAAGCCATAGCTTTGACTATACAGACTTTTGTTTGCAAAGTGATAGGTCTGTTTTCTAATATGCTGTCTAGGTTTGTCAATGCTACAAAAATGTAATCTCTCAATGTCAATAATGGCAAAAAACAAAATCAGTGCATTGGCCTTGCACTCCTCCAGTTTCTTTGTTCTGTTTAAATGTGACCTCTTTGCCAAAGTAGTTTAGATGTCTCGTCAATTATTGGTGTCCTTAGAAATCAACTTATTATTATTTTTAACTGGTAATAATGTGATGATGCAGGCTTGCATTAGGTACATTAAACAAAAAGAACTTACAAGAACCAACTTGAAATACTTACAAGGTTTAAAAACTATGGGACTATTTTGGACCACTGACCCAGGAGGAGGGTTGGCTGAAGTTGAGCTGACATCTTCCTATCACAATCAGATTTAGGCATTTCTGTCTGTAAAAGGGCTATTTTCCTCATATGGAAGCTATCTTCTCTTAGACTAAGACAAGCATGTTATTCTTCACTAGTCATTATTTAAATAGCACAAAATATGGTGAATGACATGAGCAATAATTCATTGAAAATGTTTTGCTTGCATAATGATACCTTCAGGTATGTGCTCACGTGCTCAGTCGTCTCTTGACTCTTTGCAACCTTATGGACCGTAGCCTACCAGAATCCTCTGTCCATGGCATTTCCCAGGCAAGAATTATGGAGTGGGTTGCCATTTCCTTCTCCAGGGGATCTTCCAGGGATTGAACCCATGTCTCTCAAGTCTCCTGCATTGCAGGCAGATTCTTTATCACTGAGCCACAGGGAAAGCCCTACCTTCAGGCTGCAGGTATGCATCATAAATTTACTTTCAATATTTTTAGGCACTGCTGTTCTATGAGCATGACCTTCCTTTTGTCTTCATTTATTTGTTCATTTTTATCTCTTTCTTCTGCTTGCTGTTTTCCCTCCTTTCCCTTTCTTTATTCAACTCTTTGTCCTTCTAAGACCACGAGAAACTTATAGTTGGTCACATTCAATCAGATAGACTACTTTAATCGGTGTATCAGCTCAAATTAATAAACTTTGGATGAACCCCTTGTTTTTGATTCCTGTTCTTCAGTAAGGGAGATGCTCTTCTGTTAGACCTGGAATACCCTTTCAGGCCAAATGCTGTAGAGGGAAAGATGCATACAGGTGTGTTTGGAAAAAGAGCAAACATCCATGTTAAGAAAGAATGAAGCAAGTGCAGTTATCCATTCAACACACTCTGAGTTAAACAGGAAAGGACAGGACAGTTGTTGAACATACTAGAAATACGCCTAGGTAAGTAATCTAGCAAATAAGACATGCTGACATTATAAATTATAAATTGGTTGAGTGAACTTTGATGAGAATTAAAATGCTGCACATAGCTCTAATTGAATACTTTTCATTTTGTCTTCTCAGTCTGATAAATCTGTGAGAAGACAGAAGCATACGTAACCTACATCTTTACCCTTAAAACTTTCTGAGTTTTCTCATTAATTACAGTAATTTTTTCCACATGCTCAAATTGTCAGAGTATGAATAAGATAAGATGATTTAATGATATGATTTATTGCAGAAGCACAGAACATTCAGAAGTAGATAGCAAAGACCTTTTATATTTTTTTCCTGTTTTTATGATCAAGCTTTCAGAAAAAATAGATGTGAACAATTCACATTCTAAGATTAGGAAACCTCAGCTGCCACTGTAGTGGCTTCAGCATTTCCAGCCCTGAAGTGATATATGCCATCTGCCCTCTAAAAACACAGAACTGAAGTATAAATTTGATTCTTATATGGCTTAGGACCCAGCTTTAATATCTAAGGATTTTTCATATTCTTGTCATATTTTTGAATTCAGTTTAAAAAAAAAAACTGAATTCAATCAGGCTTGAAAAGAAACAGTAGAATTTTCACTTTGGTTGATATTTTACGTTTTTGCTGTGGCAATGAAAAATATTTTTTACCTGTCATGAAGTATAATATCAAATGAGTGGCAATTTTGGGAATACTTTTTAATCTTTTTTGAATTTCCTATAAACATAAAGGAATTTTTGTAGAAAATGTTTATTCACTCTGATTTAAAATAAAAGTAGATTTTATTATTTATGGTAAATTGCTACTGAAATTACTAATAAAAGTCATCAGGTAATATAGACAAGGCTGCCCTGGTGGCTCAGTAGTAAAGAATATGCCTGCCAGTTCAGGGGACACAGGTTTGATCCCTCGGCTGGGAAGATTCCCTGGAGGGGGAAATGGCAACCCGCTCTAGTATTCTTGCCTGGGAAATCACATTGACAGAGGAGCCTGGCAAACTACAGTCCACGGGGTCACAGTTAGACAGACATGACTGACTGACTAAGCATGCCCACATAGCACAATGTAGACGAATGTTGATAGAACTATTAGGCAAATGAAGAATATTTTAAAACACATATAGTCCTTTGTTAGAAAATATCTGTTTTTATTGGGTTGGTCATAAAGTTATATTTCATATATTGATCAATAAATGGATTGATACTTAAAATTGTAGATATATTTTTCTAGGGTAAATTGTTTGTATCTTCTAAGCTAGAAGCGGTCTTAGGCGTTATTTGGTCCAAGGCAAAATTCCTCACTCAGTAGGTTTTCGGTGACTGCTGAATAGTGAAATGGGCACTATGTAATTTCTCATCTTCCCCTGTCTTTCAGCTACAGCCCCTGCCCTTTTCCACATTTCTAGGAATCCTAGTTTTTTCCCTCTCTCTATTATTTCTCTTGTCTTCTTCTAGTGCCTATCACAGCCCATTTAGGGCTGGCTCAAACTTGCCTCAAGGACTTGAAACTCTGCAGGGAAGGACCTGACCATGACTCTCTGTCTTGCCTCTGAACCATCAGCACCTCTGCTCCAGGAATGAGGCCAGTGCTGAGCTGGTTGGAGCAGCAGAGCAGTGGTGCAGAGAAATCTGGTTTCATGATCATCTTTTCTCTTAGTTCTGAGGTTTGTAGAGCTGCTCATTAAAAACCTTGTCTCCAGTGTTGGCTGAGCATCCCCCAAACATGCTTAACAACATGCTTCATTGAAGAGCAACTCATTACTCAAAAGCAAGTTCTTCATGCACTGACAAGGTTATGATGGATCTTATGTTACATAAACAGTGTTTATGACTTCCAAAAAAACACATCTGTTTCCATCCCAACTCAGAGAGACTCTACCATTCAGATGCTCCTTGTGTTTAGCAAACCAACACTCATTCTCATCACACCAAAAGTAACTTTAAAAGCCTACTTAAATGAGGAAAATCTTCCATTACAAGTAAGACTATACTCAATAAGATTATTTAACATTAAGTATAATCACCCATCATTTTCCCCATGAAACTGTTCATTTTAAAATTGGACTCTTTTTTAAAAAAAGTTAAATAAAATGTATACTTCTTTACTTAATAAACATCTATTTTTCTAAGCCTTTGACCTTGCCCTTTTAATTGGCCATTCCTATCCCACCCCAAACAGTCCTCTGGCTCATTCATTGCCCCTTTAGATGATCTCTCTACAGTCAAGCTTTCTGCTCTCCCCACAGCATCCTGCAGACACTTCCCACATTCTGCAACCAACCTCCCACGTTCTGGCTTACCTCCCATTAAAATCATTATCTGGAAAGTCAATGGTCTCCAAGATGCTCTCCTTTGGGTCATTTTTAGTCTTCTCTTTTTTTCCCTGAAGCATTTGGGGGTTCCATTTATAGTTCCTCTTCTATTCGAGACTACATTTTCTTATGTGTTTTCATCCATACCCACAATGTCTGTTTTAGTCAGGGTTCTTAGAGAAACAAACCAACAGGATATATACATATAGATAACTTGAGGAGATTTATTATAGAAATTGGCTCATATGAGTATGGAGATCAAGAAAAGTCCCACGGTATGCCATGCTGGAGAACAAGAAAGATGTATGTGTGTAATTCAGTATGAGTCTGAAGACCTGAGCTATTTAAAAAAACTAAAAGATATTGCTGTTAAAGTGCTGCACTCAAGTTTGGAAAACTACATGTTCATGTCAGCAAATCTGAATAACTCAGCAGGGGCCACAGGACTGGAAAAGGTCAATTTTCATTCCAATCCAAAAAAGGGCAATGCCAAAGAATGTTTAAACTACTATACAACTGTGCTCATTTCACATGCTAGCAAGATTATGCTCAAAATCCTTCAAGCTAGACTTCAACAGCACATGAACTGAGAACTTTCAAATGTACAAGTTGGGTTTAGAAAAGGCAGAGGAACCAGAGATCAAATTGCCAACATTTTTTGGCTCACAGAAAGCAAGGGAGTTCCAGAAAAACATCTACTTCTGCTTCCTTGACTACGCTAAAGCCTTTGACTATATGGATCACAACAAACTGTGGAAAATTCTTAAAGAAATGGGAGTACAGGACCACCTTACCTGCCTCCTTTGAAACCTGTATGCAGATTAAGAAGCAACAGTTAGACATAGAGCAATGGACTGGCTCAAAATTGGGAAAGGAGTATGACAAGGCTGTATGTTGTCATCATGTCATCATGTTTATTTAACTTATACTCAGAGTACATCATGGGAAATGCCAGGCTGGATGAAGCACAATCTGGACTCAAGATTGCCAGGAGAAATATCAACAACCTTAGATATGCAGATGATACCATACTAATGGAAGAAAGTGAAGAGGAACTAAAGAGCCTCTTCATGAAAGTGAAAAGGGACAGTGAAAAGCTGGCTTAAAACTCAACATTCAAAAAACTAAGATCATGGCATCTTGTCCCATCACTACATGTCAAATAGAAGGAGAAAAATTGGAAGCAGTGACAGATTTTATTTTCTTGAGCTCCAAAATCACCATGGATGGTGACTGCAGCCATGAAATTAAAAGATGCTTCCTCCTTGGAAGAAAAGCTATGATAAACCTAGAAAGCATATTTAAAAAGCAGAGGCAAAGGTCCATATAGTCAGAGCTGTGGTTTTTCCAGTAGTCATGTACGGATGTGAAAGTTGGACCATAAAGGAGGTTGAGTGCCAAAAAATTGATGCTTTTGAACTGTGGTGCTGGAGAAGATCTTGAGAGTCCCTTGAATAACAAGGAGATCAAACCAGTAAATCCTAAAGGAAATCAACCCTGAATATTCACTGGAAGAAATGATGCTGAAGCTGAAACTCCAATTCTTCGGCCACCTCATGTGAAGAGCCAGTTCATTGGAGAAGACCCTGATGCTGGGAAAAATTGAGGGCAAGAGGTTCTCCTCTTCCTTCTGGAAGAGACAGAGGATGAGATGGTTGGATGGCATCACCAACTCAATGGACATGAATTTGGACAAACTGGGAGTGAAGGACAGGGAAGCCTGGTGTGCTGCAGTCCGTGGGGTCACAAAGAGTAGGGCATAACTTAGAGACTGAACACCAACAACAATTGAAAACCTGAGAATTGGGTTTTGGGGGTGGGTTCTGGCAATGAAGTAAGTCTTGGTGTCAGCCCAAAACCCCAGAAGCAGGAGTGCCAGTGTTTAAGAGGAGGAGGAAATGGATGTCTGTGCTCAATCAGAGACAAGGAATTCACCCTTTTTTCCCTCCCTCCTCAGGCCCTCATGATGGGATGATGCTTATTTACTTTGGTGAGAGTAATCTTTTAGACCTACTTCTCTCAGAGTACAGATTCAAATGCTACTCTCTTCCAGAGACATCCTCACAGACACATCCAGAAGTAATGTTTCATAGGCTAGCTGGGATTCCTTAACTCAGTTAAGTTTACATACATCAAATATCATCTAAATGTCCTTGACTCCCATATTTGTAGCTTTGGTCCAGACTTTTTTTTAATATGGACCAAGGCATCTCTGCTTAGAAATGCTGCAGCGATGGTATCCCAAACAGAACTGATCATCTTCCACAGTGATCCTAAACCTTGTTCCCATGTTGCCTCTACTGAATTCATCTTATAAATAAGATAAAAAACTTTGTTAGCTGCACAAGCCAGAGATTAGGGTATTATCTTAGATGACTACTTCTCCTTGAAAGTTCACATCTTATCAATCCTTATATTCTGAAGATGTGTGTGGGGTATGTGTGTGTGTGTATGTGTGCTCCATCATGTCCAACTCTTTGTGACCTCATGGACTGTAGCCCACCAGGCTCCTCTGTCCATGGGATTTTCCAGGCAAGAACGCTGGAGTGGGAATGGGTTGCCATTTCCTACTCCAAGGGATCTCCTGACCCAGGGATCGAACTTGTATTTTCTGAGGCTCCTACATTGGCAGGTGGATTCTTTACCACTAGCACCACCTAGGAAGCCCGCCTTCTAAAGATCCTGTCTGCTAAATAATTTTCATTTTAGATTCCCATCTCTATTACCATGGATAGCTACATAATTCATGACCTTGGCATCACTAGTCCACTTGTCATTTTAGGTCACTTTCTGATTGCTCCAGGGCTTCCCTAGTGGCTCAACTGGTAAAGAATCTACCTACAATGCAGGAGACCTGGGTTTGTTCCCTGGGTTGGGAAGATCCTCTGGAGAAGGATATGGCAAACCACTCCAGTATTCTTTCCTGGATAATTCCACAGACAGAGGAGTCTGGTGGGCTACAATCCATAGGGTTTGTAAAAGAGTAGACATGACTGAGAGACTAACACTTTCACTTTCCGATTGCCCCCTTTATGGCCTTACTTCACTATCACACAGCTGCTGAAGTGACATTTCTGGTGTGAAAAATCTGATCCCTGTCTCTAGAGCTCAAATTTTCCCTGTGGCTTCTGGAATGATCTGGAGTGTTTTGCTTGACAATGTCTTCCATGATTAGGACCTTGTCCAACCTCCACTCACACCTGTCTCACACCTTCAGCTCCTCTCCCCACTTAACACTTTACCTTCTGAGAGTAATGAGCCACTTTGAGTTTCCACTAACATTTGGGACATGCTGTTTCTTGCCTGGCATGCCCTGCACATTTGTCTGCCCATTTTTTCAAGGCTCAGTTAGACACTGCCTTTATGCAAGGTATCTTTTTTCCCTTTGGATTCATGTGTTTCCAATGTACCTAGACCTTAGTTTATTATAACTGGAAGGATTCTGTTTGCCTCTGTATCCCTATTAGATTATAACCGCCCTGGAGGCAAGGTTATGTGTTTCCATTTATGTCTTTATACATACAAGTGTCTAACACATTGTTAAATCAATGAATAACTGAAGGAATAAATGAGTGAAATTACAAAAACAGCCAAGGACTTTGAAGCTATGTGATGCCAAACTTTTCTCATTTCAACTTTCTATCTTGACTATGCAGACATGTCATTAATTACATCCTGGATGCAGAGCAAGCCTTATAGAGCACGATTATATTACCATCTAAGATGAAGATAAAAATATTTGCATGTAAATGAGACAATACCCAGCCTCAGTGAAGCACTATCTCTCAATACTCCAAGAAAATCCCATTGCCTGTTGGGAAATAAATGAAAATGAATCCACTGCAGTAATAGGTATTTAGGCCAGTTTTGCAAGTAAGAGCTCATCTCTTGCTGAAAGCAAATATGCTTCTCAAGCTGATAAACTCGGCTATCGCTTATGTATACACACGCACTGAGGAGGAACTCGCAGCTCATTCAAGATCTGTGTGGTTTGAAACAAGCCCCGAGAGTGAGCACAACATCTGTAGGTTTCACAAATTCTGCTTGTTCAACTTAACAAGCAAACCCTTAAGTTTCTGGATAATTTGATTTATGAAGACATCCTACATTTGAAGCATTTGCTCTTGTCTCTAAAGAGAGAGCTATTTCTTAACTCTAGAAACTGGAGTGTTAAGGCAAAAAATACAGAAAAATGTCCTCATTCTTTTGGTGGTTTTAATTCTTTTTTTTTTTTTTTCGTCATTCATTCCTGACTTTGTCTTTTTAATTCCTTTCTTAAGTCACCAATGGCCGTATGTGTGAATTTACTATGCGCCACCACTACACGAAGCATAGTGATTTCAATCCAATTTAATCCTCTTAACAGCCCAATGAGATGGATACTACATGTAATAGAGGAGGAAACAGTTATGAGACACAGCTCATAACTGGAAAAGCCAGGGCTTGAACCCAGGTGTGATTCTAAAACCTTGCCTATAACCCACTGTGGCCCATCTCATCCAGAGCATGGTTGAAATTCATGAGATGGAAAATTATTCCAGCTCCTTTTGAACCACCTCACACTCTGCTTAACAAGAATTACACATACCCTATTATTACTACATGACCCTTTACATATATTTTATAAAGTGGGCAGCTTTACAGCTAACAGTACTGATTCTGGTTTGTTGAGATGTAATAACGAGCTCAGAGTGGTTAAATGCACCAAAGAAAATAAAGGGAATAATGAGGGAACTTTTTTACTTCCTGATCCTATTATTGAAAAAGAGCAAAATCAAACCAAACCCAAGAAAATGGAGAACTTTCATGTAAACCAGCACTGGGAAACTGTTTTTTAAAAAATAAAATGGTGAGTATTTTGGATGTTGCCTCTGCAGTCTCTGTCTTAACTATATTGAGCCCCCTATACACAGTTCTGTTCTGAGAGCATGTTCATAAGTCCAATTTGTTCATAAGTCTAATAAAGTTTAATAAAGTCTAATAAAGTTAGCCAAGGTATCTGAATAACACAATTTGCTATATACTACTGTACTGGAATGGGTTTATAATACTTTTCACAGAAATAATACATAAAAAACAAACACAAAAAAATAAAGAAAATATTTTTCATCTTACAGTACCTTGAAAAGTACAGTAGTACAGTACAACAGCTGGCGTACAGAGGCTGGCATCAAGTGAACAGGCAAGACGAGCTACTGACTGGAGGAGGGAGAGGAAGTGGGAGATGGTAGAGCTGAAGGGTCGTCAGCAATAGGAAACGAGGGGAAAGTTGCAATTTTATTCACGCCAGAAGTGGCACAGGTTCTGGTTCCTTGCTGGATTCAGTTCTGTCTACGCTCTAGAAAAAATGATCCAGTGATATCTGGGTATCAGCTCTTTTTTTCTCATCATGGGTGACATGGTAGCACTGGATCACATTCTGAATGCAATGCATTCTGGCTGCTTCAAACTTCATGTACCAATCTACATTTAGGTCCTATTCCTCAAAAACAACAGAGCCTCCTCATATAAAGAAAATCTCTTGCCATTTCCTGCATCGTGAATCTTTTTGATTCTTCAGTTACTTCTTTTTCCTCTTGTCTCTCTTCATCCTTTCTCTGGGTCCCCAATTCCATCTTTTTACCTCACTCCACTCTCTCAATTATTTTCACTTTTGTTTCCATTGTTATTGCTTGGGCTTCTTAGCAGTACACTACATCACTGCTGCTTTTATGCTTGCTTCCAGAATCCTGCACTTGAAATAAAGACCCTGCACACTGTACGCTACACAGTACTGTCAAGTCCACAAAATCTCGACTACTTGTAGAGGATGCTCACATGTGACACTGTAGGCCAGACACATGAACTAACTTACATGACTGGACATGTGGATGCACATTTGCATCTTTGAAAGTTTGTAACCTGAAGGTTCATATGTAGGGGGCTTATTATATTTAACTCTGCTGTCATAATGTGAAAGCAGCCACGGACAAGATATAACTGAGTGCGTGTGACTGTGTTCTAATAAAATTATATTTACAAAAGCAAGTGGTGGGCCAGAATTGGTCCATGGGCCGTAGTTTGTGGACCCTAGCTTTAAAGTGTTCAGATACATTACTTACCTTATGCTATCAACCCATAGATTTGAAAACACCTAGATTACCAGCAGAATGTAGGATAAATGATTGAGGCTGATAGTATTTTAGTACCATCAAGATTATTTTTGTGCTATAAAGCTATAACCTCACTGAATGTGATAGAAGTTCAAAGGGAGGTGATCTATTTAAACTCTAGAAGCAGGCTGTCTGGCAATTTGTGGCACCAAACTGTGAAGGCTCAGAAAAGCTTCTGACAACTATGGAACTGTGCTTATACAATTTGGAATTGCAATCTTATCTGGGAGGATTGAGATCCAGACCCAAATATAGATAGTGCAAAAAAAAAAGTGCTATAAATCTTTCCATTGAAACCAACAAGCAAAGTCATGCAGAACAGTTTTACTGTCCAAATTGATATATTGTGATTTTTCCCTCCAAAAACATTAGAAATAAGAAAAATCAGAGCCCTACACACAAATTTCAATTTCTGGTCTCTTTTTAAAAGTTCTGCTTTATTAAAAAAATGGCCAGCTTGTTTTAAGACTGTTATGATTACTATTTTCAGATGGATATAGAATGGTAGAGAAATCGAGGAACACAGAGTGCTTGAGTTGGTAACTGCACTCTGCAACTTCCTAGCTGTGTGCCCAGTTCTAAGCCTGCAAATAAAATACATACATAGCACAGACCTGGCACATGATAACTTCTCAAGAAATGTTTGCAGAAACAATGATGTGTCCTTCTCCCTGATGTCTTCTGCCTAAAGGTGTGGGTCTTTTTTATTGGAAACAAAATGGAAAACTGAATCTAGATGTTGAATTCTAACACTTGCCAGAATACTAAGGTGAAAGACTTGTAGCTATTCCAAATAATTGATCCCATAGTCTACAAATAGTTATATCATCTTTATAATCATTCATTACCAGTTAGAAAAGAAAAAAGAAAATGAAATTCTCTTCTTATGATTTCTTGGTATCATTAAAAAATATTTTGTATGTAAACCTGTGGTATGCATTTCATTTGTTAGCTGTTTTTCAGTCACTAAGTTGTACCTGACTCTTCAAGACATCATGGACAGCAGCATGCTAGGATCCTGTGTCCTTCACTGTCTCCCAGAATTTGCTCACATTCACATCCATTGAGTTGATGATGTCATCCAACCATCTCATCCTTGGTCACCCACTTCTCCTGCCCTCAGTCTTTCTCAGCATCAGGGTCTTTTCCAATGAGTTGGCTCTTCATATCAGGTGGCAAAAGTCTAGGAGCTTCAGCTTCAGCATCCGTCCTTCCAATGAGTATTCAGGGTTGATTGCCTTTAGGATTGACTGGTTTGATCTCCTTGCAGTCCACAGGACTGTCAAGAGTCTTCTTCTGCACAATTTCAAAGCATCAGTTCTTCAGTGCTCAACCTTCTTTATGGTCCAGCTCTCCCTTCTGTACAAGACTACTGAAAAAATGATAGCCTTGACTATGTGAACTTTTTTCAGCAAAGTGATGTCTTTCCTCTTTAATATGCTGTCTAGGTTTGTCATAGATTTTCTTCCAAGGAGCAAGCGTCTTTTAATTTCATGGCTATAGTTACTGTCACTTTCTTTAAAGGACACATGTTGACCTCTGGTGTTTCTGTGACAGAAAGATAGACAGAGAATGAGGACGAAGGAGAGGCTAACGTGCTTCCTCTGGGCCATATGCAAAAAGAAGCAGGGATGGGGAGAATCAAGCTAAAATTTCTTCCTGTTTTCTCCTTTACTGATATTTCAGGACAGGGAAAGACTGATATAAAGCAGAAACCTGTGCTCATCTTGTTCCCTTTATCTCTGTCCTAGAACTGGAGGCAGAAGTTCCCAAGCCCTTACATCCCAACTCTAAATTCCACAGGATTGAAGGAGAAATGAATGATGCACAAAAGACAACCCCAACTAAAGAGGCAATTTGTAGATCATAAAAGAGCCAGTGTGATGTGATCAGGTGCATCCCTGTATTTTTCTGTTGGCCACCCCATCCCACTCCAAGCTCTGCCTTCCTCTCACTCTCTGCTTTCAGATTGGGTTCAGCCAGTGGGTGGCATCAGCATAAGAGGGAATGGTGGGAGAAGAGAAGGGGGTATTTTATTCCTTAATCCTTCCTGCTTTGACCCTGGGACGGTGGCAGGAGCTCCTGCGACTGCAGCTCCTGGCAGGCAGCCCCTCACCATGGCCCCAGGTCTCATGAGACTCAGGCAGCACTCTTTCCTCCCTATTTGCTGGGTGCGTGGTGGGGGCGGCTTTTGAAAGTGTTAGTTGCTCAGTCATGTCCGACTCTTTCAATACCATGGATCGGAGCCTCCAGGATCCTCTGTCCATGGAATTTTCCAGGCAAGAATACTGGAGTGAGTTGCCATTCTCTTCTCCAGGGGATCTTTCCAACCCAAGGATCGAATCCAGGTCTCCTGCGTTACAGGCAGATTCTTTACCAACTGAGCCACTGTAAATACACAACCATATATATTTTCACACAGTCGTATTTCTTCCTGTCATCTTGCTCACACTTCTCTAAGGAGCACTTTCCTTAAAGTCTCTTCCCTTGAACTATCTGGAAGTAAACTCTGTTTTCTGCTATGTCATGGACTAAGGAAGAATTTGAAGAAGGTCTGAGCAAAATATTTGGAATTTTACTCTATAGCCCCACTTTCTATTTAGCTGTATTCAGTTGTTTCAAACTTCTCTCCCCATCATTTCTACTAAGGTCATTTTTATTTCAGAGACCAAACCATGTTCTCAAAGCTCAAGTCTACACAGATCTGCCCTTATCAGAGCACAGTAAGGTGCCACTTCTATGTCCTCAGCCAATCTAAATAGTTTCTATATAAACAAATTTCTACATGAATGTTCTAAAAGTTAATTCTTCATACAATAATATCAGAAAGAGAAGCTAAAGTGAATAGAAACTGCATTTTTCACTTTTTTTCCAATGCAATCATTCTCACTGAGATGTGGGCTTCAAAATCAACAACTGTAAGACTTTCAATTTATGACAGTTTAAATTTCTATATGATTATATACAGGGCTGGGGAGGAGGTGAGGGAGAGACAGAGACAGTGGCCTCTTTCCTCACTTTATAATTTGCAGCGGTTTTTTGTTTTCCCTCTATGGCCAAAAAGATGAGCTTCTCCCTGAATTTTTTGCTGATTGTGCCAATTTTGTAGTTTTCCAATTCAATCCACCCTTGGATCAAAGACAAAAGCTAAAGGAGGGAGAAAAAAAACAACAACAGAAAATGTGAAAAAAAAAAAAACAACTCAGAAACTCACTACTACTACACGCGTCATTTTTCAAGTTTTTACTTTTCTTCTCAATATTCCAACTGCTATTTAATATTCTAAGTCCTGAGTAGTTTCTTTTTGCATATTTTTCAGGTTTTACTTGTAATCAGTAGGAGAGGTAAGCTGCAGTGCACTTCCTCCATATTGACTAGAACTGGAAGATTTTTGAACATTGAACTAACTTTATATTCATAGAATAAATAGCAATTAACCATTATATGGGGCTTCCCTGGTGGCTCAGAGGTTAAAGCGTCTGCCTCCAATGCGGGAGACCCGGGTTCGATCCCTGGGTCGGGAAGATCCCCTGGCGAAGGAAATGGTAACCCACTCAGGTATTCTTGCCTGGAGAATCCCATGGACGGAGAAGCCTGGTAGGCTACAGTCCACGGGGTCGCAAAGAGTCGGACACGACTGAGCGACGGAACGGAACGGAGCCATTATATATTATCCATAATTCACATCTCTCTCCATCCCTCTCAGTCGCTCGGTCACATCTGACTCTTTGCCATCCTTTGGACTGTGGCCTGCCAGACACCTCTCTCCATGGGATTCTCAGGCAAGACTGTTGGAGTGGGTTGTAATTTCCTCCCTCAGGGGATATAGATATATCAAAATATAAAATATATATGTCATATCTATCTACCTATCTAGCTATACATATTTCTAGATTTGATATGATAATCTTTTAAGAATTTTTGCATTCATGTTCCCGCTTCCCTCTATCATTCAGTCAGTTCAGTTCAGTCTCTCAGTCGTGTACGACTCTTTGCGACCCCATGAATCACAGCACACCAGGGCTCCCTGTCCATCACCAACTCCCGGAGTTCACTCAAACTCATGTCCATCGAGTCGGTGATGCCATCCAGCCATCTCATTCTCTGTCGTCCCCTTCTCCTCCCGCCCCCAATCTTTCCCAGCATCAGAGTCTTTTCCAGTGAGTCAACTCATCACATGAGGTGGCCAAAGTATGGAGTTTCAGCTTTAGCATCAGTCTCCTTCCAATGAACACCCAGGATCGATCTCCTTTAGAATGGACTGCTTGGATCTCCTTGCAGTACAAAGGACTCTCAAGAGTCTTCTCCAACACCAGAGTTCAAAAGCATCAATTCTTCGGCACTCAGCTTTCTTCACAGTCCAACTCTCACATCCATACATGACCACGGGAAAATCATAGCCTTGACTAGACGGACCTTTGTTGGCAAAGTAATGTCTCTGCTTTTTAATATGCTATCTAGGTTGGTCATAACTTTCCTTCCAAGGAGTAAACATCTTTTAATTTCCTGGCTGCAATCAGCATCTGCAGTGATTTTGGAGCCCAAAAAAATAAAGTCTGACACTGTTTCCACTGTTTCCCCATCTATTTCCCATGAAGTGATGGGACCAGATGCCATGATCTTCGTTTTCTGAATGTTGAGCTTCAAGCCAACCTTTTCACTCTCCTATTTCACTTTCATCAAGAGGCTTTTGAGTTCCTCTTCACTTTCTGCCATAAGGGTGATGTCATCTGCATATCTGAGGTTATTGATATTTCTCCCGGCAATCTTGATTCCAGCTTGTGCTTCTTCCAGCCCAGTGTTCCTCATGATGTACTCTGCATATAAGTTAAATAAGCAGGATGACAATATACAACCGTGACGTACTCCTTTTCCTATTTGGAATCAGTCTTCTGTTCCATGTCCAGTTCTAACTGTTGCTTCCTTACCTGCATACAGGTTTCTCAAGAGGCAGGTCAGGTGGTCTGGGATTCCCATCTCTTTCAGAATGTTACATAGTTTATTGTGATCCACACAGTCAAAGGCTTTGGCATAGTCAATGAAGCAGAAATAGATGTTTTTCTGGAACTCTCTTGCTTTCTCCATGATCCAGCGGATGTTGGCAATTTGATCTCTGGTGCCTCTGCCTTTTCTAAAACCAGCTTGAACATCTGGAAGTTCATAGTTCGCATATTGCTGAAGCCTGGCTTGGAGAATTTTGAGCATGACTTTACTAGCGTGTGAGATGAGTACAACTGTGCGGTAGTTTGAGCATTCTTTGGCATTGCCTTTCTTTGGGATTGGAATGAAGACTGACCTTTTCTAGACTGACCTTTTTCTATCATTACTACTTTCAATTCATTTCTGTCTTCAACATTTTTCTTTTTGTGTCAGTTCAGAGATGCATGTAAAGGATGTTTCTTGTTTATAGTTTATGAAGAATTTTAGTTATTTGAGTTGGGATGCCTGTGCGGGATATCTAATCTGTCAAACTGCCAGAAATAGGGCTCATGTTTTTTATTTCATGTGATGCTGCTTCCTATTTTTATGTGCCTTTTGGTTATTATGTCAAGTATAGTTAAATATCTCTGAAAGTTTCTTTATATAATAAATATATTTCATAATATTATTGTAAAATAACCTATAGTTTATAAATAAGTTTCATGTTAATCCCAATAACTTTATGAGGAATTCAGGGGAAAAATTATTGTATCTATATTAGAAAGGGAAAAATGGCTTCAGAGAGGTTTACTTAAGCTGCCCAAAGTAGGTATGGGGTAGAATCAGAATGATTAATCAGTTTCCCTTCTTCTCTACCATATCACATCCAGGAAGACCAAACAGAAATTACATTCTGTAAAAGAATCTGGGTCAGTCAAATTCAGGGGGAGGTGATGGGGACTGGGCAATAGGGAAACAATGGGAGTGTCTGACATTGATTTTACAGCTTCTCATTTGCTTCTTATTCTACTGCTAACTTAATATTCATTCAGTAAAGAGTCTTGGAGATGGCTGACCATAAAAGTGTATCCTCTTAATTTAGTCTGCTACTCTCAAAAAGAGGATTTTCTTGGTTTAGTAGTCTCAATAATTGTATTCAAGACCTTAAGAACTTGAGAAAAGTAGAATTATATTTTCAGAGACTGCCTTTGATCCTGAAATACTGATCAGGGGTCGGTGTTGGCTTTATTTCAAGAGTAGGAAAGACTCAATTTTGTTGAAACTTAAGTTCAAAATATAATTTGTAAGTCTTTGGTCTAATGATTTTTCATCAGGTGGATGTTTTCTTTTACTCTCTGTAATGATAATTCTGCTAAAACAATTTTTTAAATGAAAACAACATGCATTTTTCTTTTAAGAAAAATTCAATATAATACCCAAGCAAAAGACAGTGTTATTATACAAATAGAGGTTGATGCCTCTAATGATCCCTCAATAATTTAATGAAAATGTCATTTTCCTCACTCTTATTCACCAAACATATTGATACCTTGAAGATGCTGATTTGAGAGGAGCACTGCACCTCCTTTTGTTTTACTTGGTACTAACTCTTCAAGTGCTGTGACATTATGTTAAACTCAAGTCTTTAAAAAGGATGTTTGATTAAAATATTTATTTATCTTCAATTTTTATTACTCCTTTCATGGTTTTTAAGTCTAGCTTCTTGATGATGCCCAGAAATTTTTATGTAGGTCTTGACCCAAATGCTTCTACTAAGCTTGAACTCTTGTAGTACAGTGTCTAATATACAAATACTCTCTTCTACAATTATAAATAATTCTCAAAATTCTCTCTTGTAACTTATTGCAATGATTATACCTTAGTTCCACATATATTCCAGTAGAACACAACCTCTACTTCTTCCCAGTTATTGCAGCCATCTCTGAGTCTGTGATGTCTGTTTAATGTTCATTTTTCTCAAACAAGTCTTCATATGACTCCTTGTAATCCCTGCTGCCATGTTCCAAATGAGAAATTTAACAACCCCTAACACATACAACTTACAAACAGAAGAAATATTGATTAACAAAATCTTTCATTCAGAAAAGACCATCGTATAGGAGCAGAGGGCAGGGAAGTAGCACACAATGGCTGCCCTGTTGTATAAGGAAGCAGGTTACTTCTGTTGGGAGAGTTCATGGCAATGGATTATCTACTGAGAAGTTGGTTTGGCTGGTCTGTCTGCTGTGTGCTAGAGAGATTCGCTTTACTTAGTGTTCTATGTGGCTTTGGTCATCATGAACCTTTGGAAGGATCTTTCTACTGGGAGATGTATTTGGTTAGGCTGTGACAACAAATAGAACCAAACATTTAAAAGCTCAGCAAGATAGAAGTTTATACCTTGCTTACATAATAGTCCAAGAGAACTGCAGTTTTGCCTTCTTTAACACATGGTTCCCAAAGTTTTCCTGACATTTTTCTGCACCTCTGTCAGCCAGAAGTGGGAAGGAGCATGGAGATGTACATGTTACTGTTGTTCAGTCACTAAGTTGTGTCCAGTTCTTTGCAACCCCATGGACTGCAGCATGTCAGGCTTCCCTGTCCTTCACTGGAATTTGCTCAAGTTCATGTCCAGTGACCAGTGATTCTCTCTAACCATTTCATCCTCTGTGTCCCCTTTCTCCTTTTACCTTCAATCTTTCTCAGCATCAGGGTCTCAAATGAGTTGGCTTGTCGCATCAGGTGGCCACAGTATTGGAGCTTCAGCATCAGTCCTTCCAATGAATAGTCAGGGTTGATTTCCTTTAGGATTGACTGGTTTGATCTCCTTGCACTCTAAGGGACTCTCAAGAGTCTTCTCCTGCACCACAGTTTGAAAGCATCAATTCTTCAGTGCTCAGCCTTCTTTATGGTCCAAATTTCACATCCATACGTGACTACCAGGAAAACCATAGCTTTGACTATATGGACCTTTGTAGGCAAAGTGATGTCCTTCCTTTTTAATACGAGAAGGGTTTTTATGAGCAGGAGGGCAGAATGAAGGAGGTATCATTTCCTCTCAAATGCCATTACAGATAATTAGACAAAGGACCACAAAACTTCTGTAAGAGAATCAAGGTGGTTACCTGAAGAAGGGAAAAAACATCTTGGTGGACAGCTCAGTATCTTTGCTACACGCCCTTAGCTGTGTATTTCCTGTTGTTGGTAAGATGGAGCATGAAAAAAGAATGGCTCAGGCAGTGTTCAGTTCTAGATTCCTTATTTGTATGCTTTCTTTCTTGTTTGGGAATGGCGGTGGTGACAAAAGACCCTCCTTAAAATCCTAGGACTGCCTATTAGGAACTCTGTCTGATAGGAACTAAAGCCAGTAATCTTACCAGTCAAGATACTTGAATCTGGATCCACTCCTCCTCCACAGCTTCCATCTCCTGGTGACTCTTCAGTAGGCACTGCCCATCCTCCTGGGCCTCATCTTAGTGCATCTAACTTTGGTCTCTGTCTTAGTGTGGTAGGCTGCAGGGATGGGACAAGACCCTCTGCCACAGGTGCCCACAATCTCCTTTGTAACCCGGGGAAAGGGCCATCACTTTAGGTGGGTAGCAATGTTTTGTGAACATTTATGGGAACTGGCTTCTTCATGCTGGTTACACCATGGCTGGATTTCAGTGCAGTGGGTACCTTTTGAAATCCAGAGCATGCTCGGTGGCAGAATGGCCTCTTTACACAGCCGTGCCCGGCTGCTATTTCTGCTTCACTTCAGAAACTCCTGCATTGACCACATATTCCCCCTCTTGTAGCACCTTACTGAACCTTGCAAGTAGCCAATACCCCCAAAATCTCAATTTTTTTTTCTGTGATATTTGAGCTTATTGAGAATAGTCACATTGTCTAAACAACATGTAATGATTAACTAAGAGATTTGCTACTGAGTTTCCTGCCTCATGACCCAGAAAACCTCCCAGCCCACTTTGCACCTGAATGCAGCCAGTTCCACATTTTAGATCTCTGTCACTGCCTGTGTTCCAGTTACTGATTTCAGCATCACTTAGGGCTCCACAGGCTGCCAATGGTACACACCTCGCACCGAGTAGCTAAACAAATCAAAAACACAGATTACACTAGAGAGCAGTGCTGTTTCAATAGAAACATAATTTGAGACTCACACGTAATATAAAATTTTCTAGCAGCCACATTAAAAAATAAGGAATACATGAAATTAATTTAAAATCTAATTTAAATATACATTCAATATAATTCACATGTTCATTATAAAAATCATTAATGAAATACTTTATATGCATTTTTTTCTCACACAAAGTCTTCAATATCCACTGTTATTTGAGGCATATAGAACAACTCAATTTGGACTAACCATGTTTCCAGTGATCAAGAGCCACATGTGGCCAGTGGCTACCAACACTAGGTAGCAGAGCACTGAAGCATATTAGGATAGCTCTTAGAGTCAAAGGAATTGCTTAAAACAACCTGTCCTCCTAAATGATAGCTTCATGATTGTTTGCTTCTTATCAAGCTCTCTCAGTGTGCCTGAATACATGGCTATCAACCTCTCTGGTTGCATGCACTAATCATCAGAGAGGAGAGAACTCCTTTTCACCTCCCTATTACTATTCTCCTAACTACCCCAACTCTAGTTCAAAAAATCTTTGGGAAGATCTCTGACTTGCCCATTTCCAGGACAATCAGTCTCCATGAGAGTGGAGTTCTGTGATTGACAGCTTCCATTCAAACCTCATGCTAGAGCAGGGAAGGAAGAGCTGTTCAAAAAAAAGAGAGCTTGCTATATCCAGAAGAAGAGGAAAAGGAGTCCTGGGAAGTCAAAAACAATAAATACATACTACCAATACCTGCTACTGCTAAGTCACTTCAGTCGTGTCCAACTCTGTGCAACCCCTTAGACAGCAGCCCACCAGGCTCCCCTGTCCCTAGGATTCTCCAGGCAAGAACACTGGAGTGGGTTACCATTTCCTTCTCCAATGCATGAAAGTGAAAAGTGAAAGTGAAGTCGCTCAGTCATGCCCGACTCTCAGCCACCCCATGGACTGCAGCCTACCAGGCTCCTCCATCCATGGGATTTTCCAGGCAAGAGTACTGGAGTGGGGTGCCGTTGCCTTCTCTGACCGATACCTAAGAGAGAATAAAAATGGCTGTTTATGCAAATACCGTGAGTCTTTGTTCTTGGATGAACCAAACACAAAACAGATAGTATGTGTGTTTGCTATGTAAAAATTCCATGAACACTTTTGTGATGTCAGGAAAATGAAATTAATAGCTTCATTTAGCAACTAACTCCTCAATCAGCCTATTACACACTCTCCCTTTTGTTCCTTTAATTTTTAAAAAATCAGGAACTGAAATACATGGATTTGGTAGTTTAATACTAAATCATAAAATGTTGTATCCCTAACTAGGAGTGAATGTGTGCAATTTCTAAATCATTTTTTTTTTTTTTTTTAGAATAGAGTCCTGATGATTGTTTTACAAAAAAAGAAAAAGAAAACACCACCAGAAAGGTAGAGTCCTGGTAAGCAAAATATCCTAGTGATTCTAGAACCTTGCCAATTACTGCCATTTTGCAAAATCCTTCCTGGAAAGATTGATTGATAAGTAGTGAAACCTTGGATCTCTTCAGATCAAGACACATTTCAGAAACTACCATGGCTGCTGTGGCAGGTGATTTTAAGGTTAAGGATGATGATTGTTTATCTTCATCCACTAGGACCCATCAGTAGCTTCCAACATTATGACTATGTGATGCTAATGTTCCTCTTACATGTTCTGGCTAATGTAAATGAGCCAGTTTTCTCCAGGATACATGCTTCCTATCACGCTGCAGCTGAAGATGTTCCTATGCTTAGTTTAAATTGGTACTGACTGCAGAGGGTGTCTTGAGAATTGGTGGAGTAAAAAAAAAAAATCCTTTATATTTTTCCCCTTGAATTATTTCTGTCTCTTTCATGCTTTATTGGGAAGTCAAAAGCAAATGTCCACCACAGTACAGATGGCTGTCTAGCTCTGTGCATCCAAGGATATGGATATGGAGGGATATGGAGGGCCAGCTGTATTGTGTCATTTTACATAAGGGGCTTGAGCATCTGTGTATTTTGGTCTCTTCAGGGGACCCTAAGCCAATCCCCCCAGCACCGCTGACACTGAGAAATGACTGTACCCCCTCACTACTCGTGAAGCTGATCTCTAAGTGAAGTGGACACCAGCATCAGGTTGCTGCTGCTGCTGCTGCTAAGGTGCTTCAGGCATGTCTGCATCAGCTTGGTCTGGTTTAAAACAGTGGGGGAGGGATAAATTTGGAGATTGGGATTGACACATACATGCTACCATATATAAAATAGATAACTAATAAGGACTTATTGTATCACACAGGGAATTCTACTCAATACTCTGTAATGACCCATATGGGAAAATAATATAAAAAAAATAGTGGATAATATATATGTATAACTGATTCACTTTGCTGTACACCAGAAATTAACACAATATTGTATATCAACTACACTCCAATTAAAAAAAGGCATCTCCCCTGGTCTTACCATTAGAGACTCCGAGTATTTCTGGGTAGGATTTAGGAACATGGATGTTTGATAAGCCCTGTAGGTGATTCTAACATAGACCACACTTTAAGAAAACCAACTTTTAGTTCATAAATTGTATCAATGTAATTCTCCATTCTAATCGTATATGGAGGAATTAACTAACATAACATGAAATGATAATTCCCTTGAGTAAGGCTCTTTCTCCAAACTTCTTTAATGCAGGGTTCCCAGGGAAGGAAGGCCCTGGAGGAGTTCTAGGTGTTTGTGAAACTCCTGGAACAGTATACAGCATACGCTCTGTACACTTGTGTACTTTTCTGGAGCAATGCATCTCTAATTTTCACAAGATTCTCAAAATTCTCAAGCACTGCATTAATAACTCCCCACTGACCCCTGAATTAAATTCAAATCTCCCAACTTGGCATTTAAGACATACAGAATGCTATCTTAAATTCCCTTTCTAGTTCTAATTCTCCCACTCCTCTGCATGTATTCTACTAGTCAAAGAGACTACTGACTCTTTCCTGAGTTTGTTCCTATTTCTGTACTGTCTTACTCAGTTTAGGCTGCTATAGAAAATTATCAGACTGGTACCTTATGAAACAAACATTCATTTCTCATAGTTTTGACGGCTGGGAAGTCTAAGTCCAAGGGACAGGTAGACCCAGGTGTCTGTAAGACAGCTTCCTGGTTGGAAGGTAGTGGTCCTCTCGTTGTAGTCTCAAATAGTGGGGAGCAGAGAGGGAAATCTCTTGTCTCTTTCTCTTATAAGGGCAGTAATTACATTCATGAGGGTTCTACCCTCATGACCTAACTATTTTCCAAGTGCCCCTTCTTCAAATATCATCACACTAAGGAGTTGGCCTCAATATATGAATTAGGGGCAGGGGTAGGGACACATTTAATCCATAGCATGCCCCTTTGCCCATACAGTTTCTTCCGCCTGGGATTCCTCTTTTTGTTGAAATCTATGATCATCTATTTTCTAGTTTCAATTCCATCTGCTTAAAAGAGATCCTCCCATTTGGGTATAACTTCTTCTTCTAAGACCCCCAAATCTTTTGGTTTGAATCTGTTTTGTATTAAAGTTATTTGCTTCCTATTTTATACTTCTAACTATAGATGAATTGTTTCTTAATTATCCCGGTAACCACTCTTAGTTCTAGTCCTGCACTTAGCATATGCCTTCCATATTAGATACTAAATATTCATTAAATTAAAACTAAACAAAGTAGCACTTTTAGATACTATATACTTACTTCAATAAGCAAAATACCTTTTCAACTATTTAGGAACTAAGGCAGAACATGTAGTGGTTTGTTTTGAATATCTTCAATGGTGGAAAAATAACTGTTCTTTGAGAATGAATGGATATCAGAATACAGATAAACATTCAAGGAAAACCAAGTTTCCAGTTGGTTGTGTTGCAGCTGTGCATACATATCAATGTGAGACTGGTATTCACATCATTTCAAAATACTTTCTCCAAACATCTTAAAGCAGAGCTATATAAACCGACAGCACCAGAAGTCAAAGTTGTTACATACAGTAAAATATATGCTGTTAAGGTATATAGTTTAAGTGTTGAGAAACTTACACAGTTGTGTAGCTACCAAAGTAATCAAGATATTGATTACACCCATCATCCCGAATACCTCCCCGTACCCCACTGGAGAATCCTCTAAGTCCCTGACAGCCACTGATCAATCTTCTGGCATTACAGTTTTGTCAGCTTTCTGTAGGGTAAATTATAATGGGATATGACTTGAATTACATAGTATGTCATGAGTGAGCCTGGATTCTGTTACTTGGCATAACGTTTTTGAGATCCAAGGTGACTTTTCAAAAGAGGACATCACTCTTTTGTGCATACTTTAACACATTATTGAAAAACTGCATCAGGGAAGCCCAGGTAAATTTTTTACCACTTGGTGACAATTTGAACCAGAGATCAAATTGCCAACATCCACTGAATCATCGATAAAGCAAGAGAATTCCAGGAAAACATCTACTTCTGCTTTGACTATGCCAAAGCCTTTGACTGTGTGGATCACAACAAACTGTGGAAAATTCTGAAAGAGATGGGAATACCAGCCCACCTTACCAACCTCTTGAGAAATCTGTATGCAGGTCAAGAAACAATAGTTAGAAGTGGACATGAAACAACAGACTGGTTCCAAATAGGAAAAGGAGTACATCAAGGCTGTATATTGTCACCCTGCTTATTTAACATATTCAGAATACATCATGAGAAATGCTGGACTGGAAGAAGCACAAGCTGGAATCAAGATTGCTGGGAGAAATATCAATAACCTCAGATATTCAGATGACACCACCCTTATGGCAGAAAGTGAAGAAGAACTAAAAAGCCTCTTGGTGAAAGTGAAAGAGGAGAGTGAAAAAGTTGGCTTAAAGCTCAACATTCAGAGAACTAAGATCATGGCATCCAGTCCCATCACTTCATGGCAAATAGATGGGGAAACAATGGAAACAGTGACAGACTTTATTTTGGGGGGCTCCAAAATCACTGCAGATGGTGACTGCAGCCATGAAATTAAAAGACACTTACTCCTTGGAAGAAAAGTTATGACCAATCTAGAATGCATATTAAAAAGCAGAGATATTACTTTGCCAACAAAAGTCCATCTAGTCAACGCTTTGGTTTTTCCAATCGTCATGTATGTATGTGAGCTTTGGACTATAAAGAAAGCTGAGTGCTGAAGAATTGATGCTTTTGAACTGTGGTGTTGGAGAAGACTCTTGAGAGTCCCTTGGACTGCAAGGAGATCAAACCAGTCCATCCTAAATAAATTCAGTCCTGAATATTCATTGGAAGGACTGATGCTGAAGCTGAAACTTCAATACTTTGGCCACCTGATGCAAAGAACTGACTCATTTGAAAGAACCCTGATGCTGGGAAAGACTGAAGATGGGAGCAAAAGGGGACAACAAAGAATGAGATGGTTGGAGTTTGAGTAAGCTCCAGGAGTTGGTGATGCACAGGGAAGCCTGGTGTGCTGCAGTCCATGGGGTCGCAAAGAGTCACCTAGCACTGAGCAACTGATCTGAACTGAACTGGTGACTGTATTCATTTCCTAAGAATGCTGTAGCAAATTAACACAGACTTGGAGCCTTAAGACAACAAAAAATGTATTCTTTCACAGTTGTAGAATTCTAAAATCAAAGCATCAGCAGGGCTCCCAACCCTCCAGAGGCTCTAGGGAAAATTCCATTTCTTGGCTTTCCATGATTCCAGTGGCAGTGAGCATTACTGGCACTGTGACTATACCACTCTGTCTCCATCTTCACATGTCTTTCTCCTGCTGTCTGTTTGTCTCTTCTATGTGTGTGTTTTATAAGGATATTTGCACTGAATTGAGGATAATCCAGGATGATTTAATCTCAAAGTCCTTAATTATATCTAAGAAGACACTTTTTCCAAACAAAGTAACACTCACAGCTTCCAGGTATTAGGATATGAGCATATCTTTTCAGGGAACCACTATTCAATGCACTACAGTCCACTCTCTGGCCCCCCCAAATTCATTCCATGTGTGTGAAATACATTCACTCCATCCCCAAATGTCTCAACCAGTTACAGCATTAAGTCTAAGTTTAAAATTTCATCCAATTATCATCAGTTTATAAAGTTCCAAATCTTATGATCTAAATCAACCCAATCAGGTACAGGTGAGACTCTGGTATTACTGATATGAGACAAAACTCTTCTCCATCTTTAGGCCTAAGAGACTAGAACACAAGTTTTCAGTTTCTAAAAAATAGTAGTGGGACACATAGAATAGATAGTCACTTTCCAAAAAGGAGAAAAAGGAAGGAATAAAAGAGAAGCCACCCCCAAAAAGCTTGAAATCCCACAGAGCAAATTCCATTCAGTTTCTGTGGCTCAAGGCAGCTCTGGGCCCACTGCAGCTCCAGACACCTCTGCCTGCAGCTCTTGCCTCTGCCTCTGAGCCCTTGGCCTCTGCAATCTTGCCTCTATCCTTGGAGTCACTGCTTTTTCATCAAGGGTAGCACATGCTTGTAACTAAGGAGCTCTATCGGCTCACTTTCTAAGTATAGAATTTTGGAACTCCAACAGCCCACTTTTACCTCACCCTATCTCCGTCTCCTTTGGTCTAAGCTGGCCATGCTTCCGTTTATACAATGGCTTCAAAACCCTTGTGGGTTTTTGTAGATGTGATTAACATGTACAATCAGTTGACATTAAATAAAGGAGGTTATCTGATCCAGCCAGTTGCTTTAAGAGCAGAATTGAAGCTTCCCTGAAGAAGAAGATATTTTGTCTGTGGAAGCAGTAACAGTCCCTCCTTAAGAGTTTTCATTCTACCCTTCATAATAGCCTGCCTTATGGAATTTGGTTTATGGTCCCTGCTCACCATCATAGCCACCACCTTTGGTGGTGCAATGGTAAAAAATCTGCCTCCCAATGCAGGAGAAGCAAGAGACATGGTTTCAATCCCTGCATCTGGAAGCTCTCCTAGAGGAGGGCATGGCAGCCCACTCCAGTATTCTTGCCTGGAGAATCCCATGGACAGAGGAGTCTGGTGAGCTACAGTCCATGGGGTTGCAAAGAATCAGACACGACTGAGCACACACACACAGGCACTATCATAGTAGCTGCCTTCTCTTGCTTCCTCTTTAAGGTTCTTCTATAACCCACCACTTTTCTTAATGCTTCCCATCTAGTTTTAAGGGTTTTAATACAACTAATAATAAACAAAAAACCCAATTAAAAAATGAGCAGAAGACCTAAACAGACATTTATCCAAAGAAGACATACAGATGGCTAACATACACATGAAAAGATGGTCAGCATCTCTCATTATTAGAGAAATGCAAATCAAAACCATGATGAGGTATCATCCCGCACCATTCATTAAAAAGTCTACAAACAATAAATGCTGGAGAGGGTGTGGAGGAAAGGGCACCCTCTTACACTGCTGGTAGGAATGCAAACTGATACAACCACTATGGAGAACAAGATGGAGATTCCTTAAAAAACTAGGAAGAAAACTACCATACCACCCAGCAATCCCACTACAAGACATATACCCCAAGGAAACCAGAAGTGAAAAAGAGGAATATACCTACCCCAGTGTTCATTACAGCACTCTTTACAATAGCTAGGACATGGAAGCAACCTATGTGTCCATCGGTAGATGAATGCTTAAGGAAGCTGTGACACATATACACAATGGAGTATTACTCAACTCGTAAAAAGAATGTACTTGAGTCAGTTCTAATGAGGTAGATGAACCTAGAGTCTATTATACAGAGTGAAGTGAGTCAGAAAGAGACAAATATCATATATTAGCAAATATCTATGGAATCTAGAAAAATAGTACCAATGATCCTATGTACGGGGTAGCAAAGGAGACACAGATGTACATAACAGACTTTTGGACTCAGTGGGAGAAGGAGAGGGTGGGATGATTTGAGAGAATAACATTGAAACATATATATTACCATATGTAAAATAGATGACCAGTGAGAATTCGATGTATGAAGCAGGGCACCCAAAGCCAGTGCTCTGTGACAACCTTGAGGGCCAGGGTGGAGAGAGAGAGAGATAGGAGGGGAGTTCAGGATGGAGGGGACACGTGTATACCTATGGCTGATTCATATCAAGATATGGCAAAAGCCATCACAATATAGTAATTATTCTCCAATTAAAATAAAAAAAACAGGGTAACAAATATAACCAACATAGAGATTTTACAAACATTTCAGAAGGCTGCACAGTTCTAATAGTCATGGTCCTTGACTTACAGTTCTTAGCTCTTTCTGAAACCAGAAATCATATTCTTCAGGGTTTTAATTTACTCAAGGAAGGGGCTCACTACACATCTCTTCTATTAATCTTTTCTACTCTAAAGGCTTTCTTACTAAATTTAAGGTTGACTATGGGTAGTGAGTTTCTGGCCAGCCCTCTTCTATGCAGAGAAATGGCTGAGTACCTATCCCTATGTGTTTAGGTGACAGGCAAAATTTTATGGACTTTAAATTATAACCACTTTAATATTGCCAATAAGTAACATTTTTCTAGTCTGATAATATGGATGTTTTTCAAAATATCAAGATTCAAAGCGTGACTGTTTATAATATCCAAGCTCATCATCGTTGATTGGATTTCTAATGGCTCATTTATTCAGAATGACCAAAAGGAACTTTTCAAAATGAACGCTATTGGCATCATGAAGGCTAAGGCAGTAGGCTGATGAAAATGACCTTAGATAGAATGGTCAAAATCTGCTTTATTTCCTATTTCTATATCAAGAAAAATAATTTTATTGAACGAAATGAATACAAGGAAGGCCGTGTTAAATAGAAATGCAGTAGTGTTTTACCTTTTGGTGATACCTTTACTATAAGAAATTCAAAGATTTTACAGGTAAATTTAGTACCATAGTGCTACAGACTATAGGAATTAACATGTTCAGATTTTTGTTGTTCCTCATTCAAGCTCAATAAGCAAAAGAATACATAAGAATCTGGTGAATCCTGAGATTTTGCAATGCACACAAATTGGTTAAGTCATCCAAAGGTGAATTCTTCTGGTCCAACTTTTCTGCCTTAACTATGAAAATGAGCTACTGTGTCCATAATGATTTTCCAAGAGCTGATGGATATCAGCTGTGTGGTCATAGATGTGGTATACTGTACTGTGGAAGGAAAGTAGACACTGCATGAAGGGAAAAAAAAATGCATTTTCTATTTTTAAGTCTCATGACTGCCCCCTAAATCCCTTGCCTCATTTCCTTCTAACAACTGTCTTTAAAATTGGAGACAATATGTGTCCAAGAGAAAATAAAGGCTGAGGCTTTCGAATGTTCCTCTGGGAACTGTATGCAACAGAGTTCCTTCATGCAGATCATTTACTCTTTAGTTTTAAAATCATATACAGTGCATCATTCAGGACCATGAAACCTGATACGTAACCAGATTTTGCTGATGATTTATGATGATGATAATGATCAATATTTCTCAATTTTCAAAACAGTTTGAACAGATGCTTAAGCCTTATGGATATCTAATTTTTAAGGATGAGTCTGTGTGTAGAGAGTTCTTTGTTAAAATAAAATAAAAAGCTATTTATTTATTTATTCATCAGATATGTATTCCTTACTAGATTTCTTTGTGTAAATCATGTAAACTCTATAAGTCTCAGTTTTTTCATTTATAAAATGGAGATAATAATAAAATACATAAGACAAAGGATTGCTTGCAACTAACTCAGAGTGCCTGGCACATTGTTGGTATGATTAACTTGTGTTATTGTTATAATTGCGGTTGATAATGCTATTATAGCTCCGTGTGTGGTTCTTCTCCTAGGTATAGGGCTTGGAAGCAATCAGCCGTGGTCCCTTTTTTGAAAAATCCCTTGTCTAATGGGAGAAAAGCCATATAAACATTTAATTGCACTTCACTTTTACACTTGCAGAAATGTAAGCCCATGTATAGAGTGTTCCCAGGAGGCACTAGTGGTAAAGAACCCAACTGCCACTGCAGGAGATGGAAGAGATGTGGGTTCAATCCCTGGAGGGACTGGGAAAATCCCCTGGAGGAGGGCAAGCAACCCACTCCAGTATTCTTGAGAATACTGTCCATTGGATTCAATGGGCAGAGGAGCCTGGCGGGCTACAGTCGTAGGGTTGCAAACAGTCGGACATGATTGCAGTGACTTAGCACACACACATGTAGAGGGGAATGGTGACCCAGAGGGGACAATGCTACCATTTCCTTGGATTAGTAGGAAAAGCTTGGATGGAGAGTCAGTTTTTAAGCTGAGCCTTGAAGGATGGGAGGGGAATTACAAATCAAGCTGGAAATTAGAGAAAATTTTTGTAAGTAAAGCAAAAACATCTGAGAGATATGAATGAAAATGGCTCAAATATAGAACAACTGGTAGTTCAGGAAGGATGCAACATAGATTACATGTGAGGGGTGGTTGGGAAATAAGGTATTTTATTGATTGATTGCCTATTTCTCCCACTAGAATGTAAATTTCATCAGGATAAGGACTTGTTTTATTTTCTTCTGTATCTCCAACAACTACCAAAGTACTAAAAGGTAGGATAAATCTATATTGGCTGAACAAATAATTATCTCTTAATTATTTGAGTTAATAATTTGTAATTTCCCTCCCATCCTTCAAGGCTCAGCTTAAAAACTGACTCGTCATCCAATCCTTTTCTACTAATCCAAGAAAATGGTAGCATTGTCCCCTCTGGGTCACCATTCCACTCTGTATATGTGTGTGCTAAGTCACTTGCCTCTAACATTCTTTTTTATGCATTTCTTATGTGCCCCTATGCCACTGTTAGTAACTTAGAAACTATAGGGTTTCTCTGGGAGCTCAGGTGGTGAAGAATCCACCTGCAGTGCAGGAGACCCTGGTATGATTCCTGGGTCAGGAAGATCCACTGGAGAAAGGATAGGCTACCCACTCTGGTATTCTTGGGCTTCCCAGGTGGCTCAGCTGGTAAAGAATCCACCTGCAGTGCAGGAGACCTGGGTTCGATCCCCGGATTGGGAAGATCTCCTGGAGAAGAGGGCTAACCACTTCAGTATTCTGGCCTGGAGAATTCCATAGACTGTATAGTCCATGGGGTCACAAAGAGTCGGACATGACTGAGCGACTTTGACTTTAGAAATTATACCTTTCTGTGTAGATATCGTATCTCTCTTATAGATTAGAAGCTCTTTATGAAAATCTTCATGAAACACAATCAGTGTTATGGCTGCTGGCACAGAGTAGACATGCATGAAGAGTTGCTGAATTTAAATAGTAAAGTGTACAATACTCCTATTCATTTCTGCTTCACTATAGGGCATGGATATGGTAGATGCTGAAATAGGAAGGAGAAAAAGATGCAGAAGGTCAGCTCTTCCTCACTCTAGGCATCTGGAGACTGTTTGCTCTCACCTGCTTTCAGAGAAATAAAAGCTACACTGCACAAGCAGGTGTTTCTACCACGTGTGGCACAGCACAGCCCAGCTCAGTGTCTAGGACGCAGGTCTCTTGAGGCAGCAGTTGCCAGGTACTGTGTTTTTGCCTACACAGGATGAGTATCTCAAATACTTTGTTCACGCAGTTTTGATAGACCCAAACACATATTACAGGCACAACCTCCCCAACATTTTTTTGTGGGTAAATCGTTTTATATAAAGAAAACATGACTCTAGTCGGACCTGGTGGGGTGATTTAGGGAGGTCAAAACTAACAGTGCAGCAGATGGCTATCAACTCCCTTTACGGAGTTATGTCTGGAATTTTTCACACGTTGTCCTCCCCATTCCTCCCTTGAAATGTGACATGGTGGTTATAAAAATGTATGATCTTTGCCCTCTAGGATTTATAGCCAGCTACAGAAGAGACTTTTCAAAAGAAAAGTATAGCACAAGGCAGAATGTAATAGGGGAAACATTTCCAGTCATAAGCAACCATGAGCCTAAAGCTTAGCTGCTAAAATGCTCAAGTGTTCTCATTCTCTTAATGGTTAGGTTAGCTCCAGGAGGACCCTGGGTAGGACCCTGTCAACCCTATGCATTGTTGTAGCCCAGCCCAGTTCAGTGCCTAGGACACAGTAGGTATCCGTATCGATCCTTCCCTACCTAATGAAAGAGTTTTGTTGTCTTTCTAACCCATCATGATGCTTCTGCAGCTCCTTAGGAATGTATTCTTTGTACAAGGGCTAGTTCAGTCAGTATTCATCAATATCTTATAGTGTGTATGTGTGTGTGTATGTGTCCCCTCCAGAGGAGATGCATGACAGGGGGAGGGGTGTGGTAGAAAGAGTGCTAGACTGATCATCCATTTGAGTCCCTTCTCTAACATTTCTAGATGTGTCACCTGGGTACCTCTCTTAACTCTGAGACCCACCTACCAGGTAGGAACTGTTCCTCTCCTGCCAAAAATGTTGGAGATGAAATAGTTTATAAATTATCATATAATGTAACAAAGATAAATAAGAGTTATTCCAAATCTGGAGTCAGGCTGGGTGAAGTGGCTGTGTTCTTGAGCTCTTTGGTGAGCCATTTGACCACTGAGAGTTCCACTGACCTAGTTGGTGGAAGCTACTAGGATGCTTATAGAGGAGGAGGAGGATGCCCCTGTTCTTATAGGAGGCAGATAATATCACCATGATGAGCATTCTGGGTTTTTATAAGAATGACATGTCATGTATGTATTATAATGAATTCTCAGATTCACTTTTGTATTTTTATTTTGAAAATCTCTGATATTTCTTGCATAGTATCACTTAGCAAGAAGGCCTCAGAGACTGACTTTCAGCTCTTCTCTGCTGAGAAACACTTATAAATGTACACTCAGCTCTGAGATAAAAACAGGCAATGCCAATCTATGTTACTGCCTTATTTGCTGGCTGTGACTGGTGTTGATAGCTTCACAAGGGATATAAATGTATATGTGACATGAAAGCTAGAGGCAGACTCTCATATCAGTCCATCCTTAGGCTTAAAGTTGAAAAGCAAACACTTGTCAAAGAGTTGGTAGTTAATCATTATCAATCACGTATGTATGCACACACATATCTGCTCCTCTCCTAGTAGGATGAATGTAGTGAAGGACATAAGATGCAGGAATGCTATAAAGGTAAATGGAACAAGGCGGGCCTTGGAGCGGAAAAGGGACACTGAAACACTATCCTGACATTAGGAGATAAAGTCTATTAAAAGATGAAATCACACGATGTTGTGAACAAAACAAGCTTATTTACAAATCATAAACAGACTCAGGTTTTGAAAGTAAACTCATGGTTATCAAAGGGGAAATGAAGGAGGGGATAAATTAGGAGCTTGGGATTAATAAAACCACACTTCAGTTCAGTTCAGTTCAGTTGCTCAGTCGTGTCCGACTCTCTGCGACCCCATGAATCACAGCACGCCAGACCTCCCTGTCCATCACCAACTCCCAGAGTTCAGTCAAACTCATGTCCATCGAGTCGGTGATGCCATCCAGCCATCTCATTCTCTGTCGTCCCCTTCTCCTCCCGCCCCCGATCCTTCCCAGCATCAGAGTCTTTTCCAGTGAGTCAACTTGTCACATGAGGTGGCCAAAGTATTGGAGTTTCAGCTTTAGCATCAGTCCTTCCAATGAACACCCAGGATTGATCTCCTTTAGAATGGACTGGTTGGATATCCTTGCAGTCCAAGGGACTCTCAAGAGTCTTCTCCAACACCACAATTCAAAAGCATCAGTTCTTCGGAGATCAGCTTTCTTCACAGTCCAACTCTCACATCCATACATGACCACTGAAAAAATCATAGCCTTGACTAGACGGACGTTGGTTGGCAAAGTAATGTCTCTGCTTTTTAATATACTATCAAGGTTGGTCATAACTTTCCTTCCAAGGAGTAAGCGTCTTTTAATTTCATGGCTGCAATCAGCATCTGCAGTGATTTTGGAGCCCCAAAAGATAAAGTCTGACACTGTTTCCACTCTTTCCCCATCTATTTCCCATGAAGTGATGGGACCGGATGCCATGATCTTTGTTTTCTGAATGTTGAGCTTCAAGCCAACCTTTTCACTCTCCTCTTTCACTTTCATCAAGAGGCTTTTGAGTTCCTCTTCACTTTCTGCCATAAGGGTGGTGTCATCTGCATATCTGAGGTTATTGATATTTCTCCCGGCAATCTTAATTCCAGCTCGTGCTTCTTCCAGCCCAGCGTTCCTCATGATGTACTCTGCGTATAAGTTAAATAAGCAGGGTGACAATATACAACCTTGACATACTCCTTTTCCTATTTGGAACCAGTACTATATATTAATGTAAAATAGATAACCAACAAGGACCTACTGTATAGCACAGGGAACACTACTCAATATTCTGTAATAATCCATATGGGAAAGACTCTGAAAAAGAATAAGTATATGTATATGTATAGTTGAATCACTTTGCTGTAGATCTGAAACTAACACTATGTTGTAAATCAACAAAACTCCAATAACATTTTCTATAAAGATGAAATTATGTAAATTCCAATTATACTGACTACATATATTAATTTATGATCAATTACAAACTGAGTTTAAACATTCTAGGGAAAACTTGCATTTCAAGACTGCTTGTTCTATTTCTTAAAACAGAGGAGAAATTTAAGTTGTATCACACACTTAAATAGTTAATTTCTTTCAACATAATTTCTTGGTTAGTCAGAATTCCTTTCTGTTCATGCGGCAAAGACTCTGAGTTGATTTCTTTATAAATTATTCTCCTATTTTTGTGAAGTGTACATTGTGGAAATAAGAGTGGTTGCCTAGATCACCAAAACTTCAATGTTCTTCCAGGTACCTTTGGCAGTCTTCATGTTTAACCGTGTGGGTTTTGACTGGGCATCCTGAGTGTATAAAAGGATTATGTAATTCCTCCCGAATGTTCTCTTCCCATTAAGGAAAGAAAACAGAACTATCTGACTCTTACAAATATACCTTTATTCAACATTCCTCAGGTGCTACTCAAAAGATATTCAATTTTTGCCAAGTTGAGGTCTTGTGGGATTTACAAGGCTCTTTGAAGTTGTGTCAGAAACACTATGAAAAACATTTTATCCAACAACTGACTGCATGAAAACAGAAAATCAGAATTCTGAAAACTTAGCACTTTGGGGAATGACAGAATGCTAAAATGTTTTGGGGAGGTACCTTTAGGATTATGACAGTGAAAATCAGGTTAACAATAGGAAATGTACCAGCTAGCATTCTTGAGTGAAATGAGTAGAACCCTATCATACTGGTTTACACAGTAAAAGAATGTATTAAAGGATATCAGGCAGCTCGCCAATTCTCTAGGTGTTCAAAGAATGGGCCTTAGAAGCTATGGAACTAAGAACAATGCCCAAACCATCCACTGAGGTTCATCCAGCTGAGTCCTTGCTCCTACTGTTACTCAGCACAGATATACCACTTATCACACTGCTGCTTGGCACTCAGTTCTAGAACTTACATCACTGCTTCTCTGCAAACAAGTTTTCTCTCTGATTATCCTTTCCAGACAATGGTTTCCCAAAGGTTTCCCTTCTTCATCATGTTGACGTCTTTCCAAATAAAAATCTCATGTAATATATCTATTTTTACACTAGTTTCAAGAAAGGCTAGGAAAGAGTTTCTGACTTCTGCCCTAAGGAGGTGGGACACAATAAGGAAAATACTCAAATACTAGAGAGAGAATTAGATACTGGTCACATCCATGACAAAAGTTCATGACAAATTAATGTTTTTACTTGCTCTTTTCCCTCAGCTAATGCAGGATTTCAGCCCCCAGCAAAGACACCTTTAATATTTTGTGGGACTTCCAGATGAAGTCATAAAATAATCTAAATCATTACCAAATGGGGCAGTATTTGAACAAAGTATCTCTCAACATTTCTGGCGCTGTATTCTGTGAAAAGTGTACCATCACAATCTTATTGCAGTTGTTTAGTCATGAAGTTGTATCCAACTCTTTTGCAACACCATGGACTATAGTCTGCCAGGCTCCTCTGTCTATGAGATATCCCAGGCAAGAGTACTGGAGTGGGTTGCCTTTTTCTCCTCCAGGGGAGCTTCCTGACCCAGGGATTGAACCCACATCTCCTGTGTCTCCTGCATTGCAGGTGGATTCTTTCCACTGAGCCACGTGGGAAGTCCAACATAGTCTTGATTACGCCCCAAAGTCTCATATCAGCCTTTAGGAAAGCTTATCTTTCCATTTTCAATTGCAGCCAGGTCTGTGTCTTTATCACTGGCCTCAGATATGTATTCCATGGGCACTGGGCCACGTGTAAAATCTAAGTTCTTCATAATCACTGCACTTATAATAGTACTGTTCCTGCACCCATTGTCACTGAATTTTACAGCTGGGTCAGTATCTGCACTACCATGGTTTTTCAGCTTTAAATATGAAAAGTCTTTATTTCACTTCATTTTCTGAAAGAAATTTTCTAGGTGTAGAACTCTAGAGGGGGATAGTTTGTTTTTTCAATGATTCGAAGATGTCACCCCATTTTCTTCTGGCTTGCAACGTTTGACTGTCTAAAGCAAAATAAAAACAATGTCTACTGTTAGCCTTAGCTATGGGTCAACATATATGACCCCCATGTGGTCGTTTAGTCGCTAAGTCATGTCTGACTCTTGCTTTCCATGGGCTGTAACCTGCCAGGCTTCTCTGTCCATAGGATTTTCCAGGCAAGAATACTGGAGTGGGTTTCCATTTCCTTCTCCAGGGAATCTTCCCAATCCAGGAATTAAACCCAGGTCTCCTGCACTACAGGCAGATTCTTTACCGACTGAGCTACCAGGAAAGCCCATAAGCCCTAGAGTAACCACTAAAAAGCAACAGCAACAATGTCAACAGAGAGACAGCTAATAAAAATGGTAATATAGAAAAACAGAATTACACATCAATTACTCCACTAATCTCCTCGTTCCCCCAAAGACACAGAAAGAGGGGAAAAAGAAACAAACTAAGTAGTGCAAAATAGGTGGCCCAACAATACTGATTATTGATAAAATGTAAATAGTTTAATCACTTCAACTATAAGGTAGAGGCTGTCAGGTTGCATTTAAAAGAAGACCCAACTATATGCTGTTTTTAAGAAACCCACTTGTACATATGGAACTCTCATTTTAGGTAAAAAGCCATACTAGTACAAAACCCACTGAGGGAAGCCACTGATGATTTGTGTGTATAAAATCTTAACATTTGAGCGACTACCCTGGTGGTCCAATAATTAAGAATCCACCTTCCAATGCAGAGGACTTGCGTTGTATCCCTGGTCAGGGAACTAAGATCCCACATGCCAAGGGGCAACTAAGTCTGCATACCACAACTAAGATCCAGCACAGTCAAATAAATAATAAACTTTTAAAAAACCTTAATATTTGAAGAAATTTCATAATCTGTTTTCAAATGAACGATCAATTCACATCACCTGTAAGGAGTTCAGCTAGGCACTGAAATGAAGGGATACAAAGGATCAGGGAATGTCATCTCTAAATTTCATAAGAGATTTGATCATATTCTAAGAAGAATGAAATAAATTTATAGTGTTTGAATCTGGAACCAGAACATCTCAGTAGTCCAAGTTCTAGGTTTCATTACTTTGTGGTTTTTGCTAAAGCATACCTCTCTGGGACTCAGTTTTTGTTTTTTGTAAAGCAGTGGGTTCTCTAGGGAGATAGGGAGTCATTTATCAGAATTCTAGAATATTTTGAGACCACCTCACTATCCTCTTAGACTCATGTACACTCAGGCTGAGTTGGAAGGTTCTATACAATCTGAGTGTATACTTTGAAAATTTCCCAGTGATTCCAATCAATCTCCCCATCTGCAACTTCACAGCCTAACCAGCAGTTAAAGATCAATGAACTAGATAATTTCTATGGCCCTTCCATCCATGACATGTTATGATTCTTTATTTTATGCAGAATTAACATTTGGGTGTTCTTCAAATTACCTCAAATTTGTGACCACCTATTGGACCAGCATTGACAATCCCTAGACGTGGTTCCTTGCAACTTACCATTTCCTTTCAATCGATGGATTAGAAATGGCACTCTGTTGATTAACCTACAAATATTTTATTTTAGACTGAATGCACAGATCCGATAAAGAATATACTGTAGATGCACATATTTAGTTGTCTATGCAATTCAGCTCATCACAGGATAATTGCTTAGGGACTGTTCAGAGTTGCCTTGGTCTAGGGTGGCTGCCTTGATCTGTTGAAAAAAAAAATCAATGAAGTCTGTGCTTTTAAAAAGAGAGCACTAAATTAGTTTTACTGGTTCACAAAACTAGAAAGTAGGTCATTGCCCAACACTGCAGTAATTGCTGCTGGCTCTGTGGCAGGCTCAGTGGCAGATACTGAGGGGCAGGACAGCCACCCAGAGCCCTGAGGTCAGAGGGAATCAGGCCATGTGATGCCTAGCAGAGTGAGCCAAAGCATAGTCTTCTAAAAGGGAAAGGAAGATCACCTTACTCAGCCCTCATCTAGGGCTACAGGAAATAATTTAGTGCCACAGCATATGGTTTATTTTAGTTTTAACATGTCAGAGATGTTTCCTTTAATTATTTTCCCATCACTTTTTGCTTTTTAAAATAGACTTTTACTCATCCCTCCCCTGAGAGTGCTTGAGGATTCTGTGTTATTTCATTTCTAACATGTTGCATCTCAAAAGACATGGAGAATTATATCTTGGCAGAAAAAGCGGGGGCTAATTAAGTAAGAGTGGGTCATGTTCTAATTTTCCATTCTTAGTCAGAATGAAGGTCTTTTTAATTTTAGGACTTAAGGGAATAAGACTTTCATTCTAATAATTATGAACATCACTTTCTCATACATAGGTCAAAAGAGAAACTTGTATAAATCCCACTGAGGGAAGCCGCCGCTGTTTCGGAAGGAAGAAGATGGAAGGGAAAGTAGAATAGCAGCAGGTCACAGGCAGGAGTGATACTGCTCTGATATTAGCTATTCTATGGTGTGCAGTGTGTTAATCTTATATTTCTTGGGGAGACCTAGACAATATAACTCACCCAGGCTAAACCTATTGGAAACAAGACGTAGGAGAAATCTTTTTCCTTTGACCTTATATCTCAGTTTTCCCTTTCATTGCCATGACTCCCAATGTCTTCTCTTCCATTCTTGTCTTCTTACTACAGAGAAGGTGCTTTCTTGCTCCCAGGTACCTATCAATAAGGCTATGACACAGCACAACCCCAGGAGGCCCCATTTAGAGTCCAATTAACAATGGTACCTGGGGTTGGGCGATACTATGGCCCTGTTGCTTTTATTGAAAGATCTAAAATCTTTACAGCAGAAGAACCTCATTTTCCAGTGGTGAAGAATCAGGAAACCTGGTGGTGGTGGTAGGGGACAGCAAGAGAGACATTTGAACTTTTAACTTCCTAATGTTCTAGTATCACTGCCTTTGTAAGGGCACCATACAGTCCTGGCAATGAACCTCAAAGGATGGCATCACTGCTGCATTGCTCTGTACATTTTCTAAAGAATATGATGGGGAAGAACAGAATTTGCTACCAGGGATCTTGTGATAAGTAGAAAGTGCTTGACATGCATCACAGGTATGCCTTGCTTTATTGTGCTTTGTTTTATTGTTCTTAGCAGATACTACATTTCTTACAAATTAAAGGTTTGTCACAACCCTACATGAAGCAAGTTTATCGGTGTGGTTTTTCCATCAGCACTTTCTCACTTCATGTCTTTATATTGCATTTTGGTAATTCTTGCAATATTTCAACTTTTTAAAATCTTCCTTATATTTGTTTTGGTGATCAGAGATCTTCATTGTTACTATTGGAATAAGATGACTCACTGAAGACTCAGATGATGGTTAGCACTTTTGATAATAAACTATTTTTAAACTAACACATATACATTGTTCTTTTAGACATAATGCTATTGTGCATGCAATAGACTACAGCATACTGTAAATATAACTTTGTATGAACTGCGCATACATGCTCAGTCATGTCTGACTCTGTGATCCTGACCAAGAGAGCAGCCTACCAGGCTCATATGTCCATAGAATTTTCCAGGCATGAATATTGGAGTCGGTTGCCATTTCCTTCTCCAGGGGATCTTCTTGACCCAGGTATTGAACCTGGATTTCCTGCATTGTAAGCAGATTCTTTATCGTCTGAGCCACCAGAGAAGCCCTTATAAGAACTGTAAACCAAAAAATTTGTGTGGCTTGATTTATTTTGGTGGTCTGGACCCAAACTTGCAAGATCTTCCAGGTTGGCCTGTATATTCTTTCAGCCTCTTCACACCATTATCGGGCTAGAAAAATCAGATATTACTGTGTCAACTATATTAGACTGAAAACTAAATCTGAGAGACCAAATTTAGTCTCTCTGCTGTTGCTGCTGCTAAGTCACTTCAGTCATGTCCGACTCTGTGTGACCTCATAGACGGCAGGCCACCAGGCTCCCCCATCCCTGGGATTCTCCAGGCAAGAACACTGGAGTGGGTTTCCATTTGCTTCTCCAAAGCATGAAAGTGAAAAGTGAAAGTGAAGTGGCTCAGTCGTGTCTGACTCTTAGCGACCCCATGAACTGCAGCCTACCAGGCTCCTCCATCCATGGGATTTTCCAGGCAAGAGTACTGGAGGGGGATACCATCGCCTTCTCCAGAGAGACTAAGCTACATTCTTATTACTCAACTGTCCACCCTCTTCAGTATTTGCCTCTCGCAAGGTCACACTGTTTTCCCAGGACAGCCCACATCCAATGACTACTTGATATAGGAGTAAAAGTGCCCAGTTCCCTTCTTTCTATTTGGGATAATTATGGAGGGCCATCAAAGCTTCAGAGCCATCTGTAGGTGTGGCTGATGTCTTTCTTGAGTCTATACCACAGCTCAACTTCTTCCTCTGCTCAAACTGCTTCTTTCTTCCCTTCTATAGGCACTGATAGAAGTCAGCTCAGTTCAGTTTCTTGGTCATGTCCAGTTCTTTGTGACTTCATGGACTGCAGCACACCAGGCTTCTTTATCCATCACCAACTCCCAGAGCTTGCTCAAACTCATGTCCATCAAGTTGGTAATGCCATCCAATCATCTCATCGTCTGTTGTCCCCTTCTCCTCCTGCCTTCAATCATTCACAGTATCAGGGTCTTCTCCAATGATCGAAGAGTAGTCCCAAATATAGTTCACCAGACTTTGTCCTGGAGTCTGCTTCTCAGAGAACTCAATCAGTGACAGAGAGCAAATACAAAGAGTGTATTACCAAGGTGAATACATCGGTTACCAAATGTGTCTGGTTGCTCAAATTTCATGAATCATCTCTAGAGACTGATAAAGGGACTACATTCCAGAACCAGGGATAAGGCAAGGAAGACAAGAACACTTTGTGCCCTAGCTCCATCTTCTCGCCCACGGGCAAAAGTCTGCCCCATAGGCTGACAGCCTCTCCATGATTCTTAGTTGAGTCATTCAGCCACTTCAGGTGACCACCGGGGGAGCCAGATTCTTCTCTTGTTCAGTCTAGCCCAATGCCTAGGTACTGAGTTCTTCCCATCAGTCAGGAGTTCACAGGAAGTTCCCAAATCTGTTGGTGGTAGGAACAGCAGCCAGAATTTCTGACCACTGCATGGCATGAGTCTTCAGTGGTACAGCTCCAGTCAGAAGGGGAAACAAATGCCTGAGTCACACAGGGCTGAATGGAGGTGCAATGGAACATAAACTATGATCACTATATATTTTTTTTTTCTGATGCAACTCATTACATATTTATCTTATTAGTGAACTATTTAATTCTCTTATCAGATTGTGAGAGAGGAAGGAAGCAGAACAGAGAGAGTGGCAAAAACAATAATAGTATATAAGTGATAAATTGTGGGATTGTATAGAGCTCACCAGAGGCTTTTCTGGTGGCTCAGATGGTAAAGAATCTGCCTGCTTTGCAGGAAACCCGGGTTCGATCCTTGGGTCAGGAAGATCCCCTGGAGAAGAAAATAGCAGCCTATTCTAGTATTCCTGCCTGGAGAATTCCATGGACAGAGGAGCCTGGCAGGCTACAGTCCATGGGGTCACAAAGAGTCAGACATGACTGAGCAACTAACTACTATTACCATAGTGCTCTACAGTTAACAAAAATGGAAAAACATGCTTTCATAGAGGAGAAATTGTGAGACATTTTTATTTCTAGTCACACACAGCATTTAACTCACTCTCTTTCAGCAAAGAGGAGAATTTGATGGCTGGGATAAACTGCATTTTGCTAGGCTAAAGAAAAGCTAGAAAGAAGATTCTGGAAGGACATTGGAGGTGAAATCCAATCCAATCGCCTCACTTTATAAATTAGCAAGCAGATGGAGAGAAGAAAAATGAGCTCTGTGTCAGTTTTTGATCTAGGAGGAAATGATTAACAAAGAAGTGATTATAGTCATGTTAAAATTAAGTGGTGTCTTCATTAAAACTTTGTCTCTTAGGAAAGAACAGACTTGAGTGGAGACTTACCTTTCCTGAATTTCTATTGTGTTTTACAGATTTAACACTTATTATTTCTTCTAATTAACTGATTAATCTTCTCAAAATTCTAGTAGGTAGACATCATTACACCTATTAATTAAGAAGCTTAGTAGCCTGAACAAGGCCAGATTAATAATTAGTAACTTCTGGAATCAAACCCTGATTTCTGACCTTAAATATCATGTTCATACAACAGTATCACACTGACTCCAGTTCAAGATTCAAGATCTTGAAACAGTTCAAGATTACCCAAGCCAAGAAAAAAAATATCATATTTTCATGTTAATATGCTGTTCCCACTTCCTTTTCATCTTAAGTGACTTAAAACATCAAATATTAGAACAATGGCTTGTCCCAAGTTCATAAAATCTTAACTTTCTGTTTGAATCAATAAAATATTGACATAAAAAGGAGCAGAAACATTCAGGAAAGACACATTTCTGAGTTTCCTTACTGCTGGGGTCAGGGACACCAAAGCCCTCTCACCCCAGGATCTCCTAGTGTCAAGTGAGAGGTATTTGGCTCCTGGGGCTTCAAGGTTTCTTCCAGCTCTAAAACAAGACAAAAACAAACACACCAACCACCGTGGGCCTTCACAGTTCTTTTCTTTTTAATGCCAAGCTATAAAATTCTCAAAATAGCAACACCAGGGGAAGACACAGACTCACTGAAATCATGACCCCCTGCAAACACAAGCAGGGCAGATGCTTCAGGAGATGGAAGCAGGTCACAGTGAGCAGCCCGAGTTTTTTGCCTGCGTGGTGGAGATTAATTGGCTTACGCTGGCTGGCTGCACCATCCATGGGAAGCCTGGATGCTGTCATCATTAATAGTCATAATTCAGGTATTACTTGGAAAAAGAGGTGACGCCTTAGGCCCAAGTATCTGATCACTCGAAGGGAGTGTTTAATTTTTCTCCTAAGTTATTGGTTTTTCTTCCTCCCTTTCCCTTTCTCATGCTTGCTATGTGCCAGGTGTAGTGCTAAGAACTTTACACGTCTTAACTAATGTAATCCTCAGAACAACCCTACAAAAGGTGTATTTGCTATCCTCATTTTATAGATGAACAGACTGATGTGCAAAAAAATTAAATCAATATCTGGGGTCACACGGTAAGTACTGGGGGCCAGGGCTTAAACTTGAGCAGCCTGACCCAGGAGTCCATGCCCCCAGCCTTGGTGCTGTTCAGTCATCAGTCAGAGTCATAAGCTGCACTTGTTCTCTACTTCCCAGTCTTGGTTAACGTTGTGCTGATTTGTGTACAAAGATCACTAAAAATGCTGGGCTCAACCCAAAGCACCTTAATCAGGTTTTTGTTTTGTTTTTGTTTTTTTTTTTTTTTGCTTATTTATGAGTCTCTGTGTTGATTTTATATCCTGCAACTTTACTGTATTCATTGATTAGCTCTAGTAGTTTTCTGGTAGAGTCTTTAGGGTTTTCTGTGTAGAGGGTCATGTCATCAGCGAACAGTGAGAGTTTTACTTCTTCTTTTCCAATTTGTATTCCTTTTATGTCTTTTTCTGCTCTGATTGCTGTAGCCAAAACTTCCAGAACTATGTTGAATAGTAGTGGTGAGAGTGGGCACCCTTGTCTTATTCCTGACTTTAGGGGAAATGCTTTCAGTTTTTCACCATTGAGGATAATGTTTGCTGTGGGTTTGTCGTATATAGCTTTTATTATGTTGAGATATGTCCCTTCTATGAGTCTGAAAGACATTTGCTGTGAAATTGCTGGCTCCTAATAGCACTACTCTACTTTGGACTGCTGGGAGTGACTCTATGTGCCTATTTTATTGACTCATTTATTCTTCATCTGCAGCTTCAAGTTCATCCGCAACCTTCCAACACTCCTAGCCATACACGATGTCCTGCAGCACTTTGCTCTGCTCTGCTCATGCTCTTCCTGGCCTTCTATATCTGGGGATGATGTTTCCTCCTTCTAACCCTTGAGTAGGAACATTCTAATAACTTACTAATGTGTCCTTTGCCTCTTCTAGATCAAACTGTCCCTGAGAGACATAACAATGTTTTATTCTTCTATGTGTCATTTCCCGTAAGACTTAATACAATAAAGACCTCAATTATCTTATAAATATTTTACCAAGAAAAACTGAAACATAAGGAAAATCCTTTTAAGTATCTGGTATTTAAAACATTCATAATTCTTTGTAGGGGGAGCTGTCCTGACCTAACAACTCTTAATCCTCTTACTTTTACTCTAAGGCTGTCAACCAGCAAAGGCAAGAAATATATACAAAGGTAATATGATAAAAAAAAGTTCATGATAAAAAAAAAAATTTATGTTATTGTGCATACCTCGTGGTGACTCCCCTCTGTTAGCACAGTGCCTAGCTGGAACAGATGTACATTCCCTGCTGTAAGTTGTGGAACTTAAGGGTGCTCAGTAAACTTAAGTTTCCTTAAGTTTTACTTAAGGAAGCTTAAGTAAAAGCTGGCTCAAGCTTATCTAGGATCTAACAAGGGCCACAGAGGTGACTCAAAATTTATCCTGTGGAAAGGCCCCACTTGACCTTATGCTTGAGAGCAAAACTTGGCTGATGGAAGATCCCTCTACTGCAGGTAGGACAGGATAGAGGCAGGTGTGGCTGGGTACTCTCCATGAGTGGAGACTTGAGCGTAGTATGCTATGGCTGTTCTGTCTGACACTTTGTTGTGCCCAGAGAAGAACATGATGAGGAGTCAATGGAGTCTGGTTGGGATGGGACGTGCTCCTTGGTGTTCTTTCCCTCGTCTAAGAGAGGAAAACCAGCATGGGAAACAGGCCAGAAGAGCACACATAAATAATGTGAACAACTGAAAGACAGCAGCAACAGAGTCTGTAGCCTAGTGAAAAAGGCAGATTGATACTAACATTTAATTTAATTCTGTTTTTTTTTAAATTTATTAGAAGCCAATAAGAATAGAACTAATACGTACTTCATGGCTTAACAATAATAACAATAAAGTAGACAAAAAATTACATTATTAACCTATTGGTTAACTTCTCAGTTCAGTTTAGTTCAGTTCAGTCTCTCAGATGTGTCCGACTCTTTGCGACCCCAAGAATCACAGCACGCCAGGCCTCCCTGTCCATCACCAACTCCCGGAGTTCACTCAAACTCACCTCCATCGAGTCCGTGATGCCATCCAGCCATCTCATTCTCTGTTGTCCCCTTCTCCTCCCGCCCCCAATCCCTCCCAGCATCAGAGTCTTTTCCAGTGAGTCAACTCTTCGCATGAGGTGGCCAAAGTATTGGAGTTTCAGTTTTAGCATTCTAGACTTCCACTAAAGCCTATTCAGAATACACTGAGGGCTTATTTTAGGATAAGAAGTGACTATTCTATGATAGGAGTTTCAATGACCAATTTTTATCAACTGAAGAAAGTGTGAACTTTATTCACCACCCTGCTCTCCTGAAGGTAATAATACAGGATCACAATACTTTATCTACAATTTTGAAAACCAAAAGTCTCTCATATTGGTGGCAATATCTGATCTGAACTCTTGGCACAAAATCACATGTAAATGGATACAAAGTTGTTTATAGTCTTAACTTATTCCACTCACTGTGAATCATCTATACATTATTAGCAGAAATATGAATGGGTTTAATTTGGGCATACTACCCTAGATTGGGAAGAAGGTGTTGAATCTGAGCCTACCTAAAACTGATTTCCTCTGCTGAGTTTATGATTAACCTCTCTATCCAAAACTTCATTCCCTTTCTTGTTCTGTCCTTGTTCCCCACAAAATTGAGGCTCATCAAAGGAAAGGGCTCAATGAAACTAAGCCGTGCCATGTGGGGCCACCCAAGACCAAGGGGTCATGGTGGAGAGGTCTGACAGAATGTGGTCCACTGGAGAAAGCAATGGCAAATCACTTCAGTATTCTTGCCTTGTGAACCCCATGAACAGCATGAAAAGGCAAAAATATAGGACACTGAAAGATGAACTCCCCAGGTCAGTAGGTGCCCAAAATGCTACTGGTGATCAGTGGAGAAATAACTCCAGAAAGAATGAAGGGATGCAGCCAAAGCAAAAACAACACCCAGTTGTGGATGGATCTGGTGATAGAAGCAAGGTTTGATGCTGTAAAGAGCAAGATTGAATAGGACCCTGGAATGTTAGGTCCATGAATTAAGGCAAATTGGAATTGGTCAAACAAGAAATGGCAAGAGTGAACATCAACATTCTAGGAATCAGTGAATTAAGATGAACTGAAATGGGTGAATTTAACTCAGATGACCATTATATCTACTACTGTGGGCAAGAACCCCTTAGAAGAAATGGAGTAGCCATCATGGTCAACAAAAGAGTCCAAAATGCAGTACTTGGATGCAATCTCAAAAATGACAGAATGACCTTTGTTCATTTCCAAGGCAAACCATTCAATACCACGGTAATCCAAGTCTATGCCCCAACCAGTAATGCTGAAGAAGCTGAAGTTGAACAGTTCTATGAAGACCTACTAGACCTTCTAGAACTAACACCCAAAAAAGATGCCCTTTTCATTACAGGGGACTAGAATGCAAAAGTAGGAAGTCAAGAAACACCTGGAGTAACTGGCAAATTCAGCCTTGGAGCATGGAATGAAGCAGGGCAAAGGCTAACAGAGTTTTGCCAAGAGAAGGCACTGGTCATAGCAAACACCCACTTCCAACAACACAAGAGAAGACTCTACACATGGACATCACCAGATGGTCAACACCGAAATCAGATTGATTATATTCTTTGCAGCCAAAGATGGAAAAGCTCTGTACAGTCAGCAAAAACAAAACTGGGAGCAGACTGTGGCTCAGATCATGAACTCCTTATTGCCAAATTCAGACTGCAATTGAAGAAAGTGGAGAAAACCACTACACCATTCAGGTATGACCTAAATCAAATCCCTTATAACTATACAGTGGAAGTGAGAAATAGATTTAAGGGACTAGATCTGATAGATAGAATGCTTGATGAACTATGGATGAAGGTTCGTGACACAGGAGACAGGAACCAAGACCATCCTCACAGAAAAGAAATGCAAAAAAGCAAAATGGCTGTTCGAGGAGGCCTTACAAATAGCTGTGAAAAGAAGGGAAGTGAAAAGCAAAGGAGAAAAGGAAAGATATAAGCATCTGAATGCAGAGTTCCAAAGAATAGCAAGGAGAGATAAGAAAGTCTTCCTCAGTGATCAATGCAAAGAAATAGAGGAAAACAATAGAATAGGAAAGACTAGAGATCTCTTCAAGAAAATTAGAGATGCCAAGGGAATATTTTAAGCAAAGATGAGCTCGATAAAGGACAGAAATGATAAGGACCTAACAGAAGCAGAAGATATTAAGAAGAGGTGGCAAGAATACAAGAACTATACAAAAAGATCTTCATGACCCAGATAATCACGATGGTGTGATCACTCACCTAGAGCCAGACATCCTGGAATGCGAGGTCAACAGGGCCTTAGAAAGCATCACTATGAACAAAGCTAGTGGAGGTGATGGCATTCCAGTTGAATGATTTCAAATCCTGAAAGATGATGCTGTGAAAGTGCTGCACTCAATAAGCCAGCAAATTTGGAAAGCTGAACAGTGGCCACAGGACTGGAAAAGGTCAGTTTTCATTCCAATCCCAAAGAAAGGAAATGCCAAAGAATGCTCAAATTACTGCACAATTGCACTCACCTCACACACTAGTAAAGTCATGGTCAAAATTCTCCAAGCCAGGCTTCGGCAAACGTGAATGTGAACTTCCAGATGTTCAAGATGATTTTAGAAAAGGCAGAGGAACCAGAGATCAAATTGCCAACATCCTCTGGATCATTGAAAAAGCAAGAGAGTTCCAGAAAAACATCTATGTCTGTTTCATTGATATGCCAAAGTCTTTGACTGTGTGGATTACCATAAACTGTGGAAAATTCTGAAAGAGATGGGAATACTAGACTATTTGACCTGCCTCTTGAGAAAGTTGTATGCAGGTCAGGAAGCAACAGTTAGAACTGGTCATGGAACAGCATACTGGTTCCAAATAGGAAAAGGAGTACATCAAGGCTGTATGTTGTCACCCTGCTTATTTAACTTATATGCAGAGTACATCATGAGGAACGCTGGGATGGAGGAAGCACAAGCTGGAATCAAGACTGCTGGGAGAAATATCAATAACCTCAGATATGCAGATGACACCACCCTTATGGCAGAAAGTGAAGAGGAACTCAAAAGCCTCTTGATGAAAGTGAAAGAGGAGAGTGAAAAAGTTGGCTTAAAGTTCAACATTCAGAAAACTAAGACCATGGCATCTGGTCCCATCACTTCATGGAAAATAGATGGGGAAACAGTGGCTGACTTTACTTTTCTGGGCTACAAAATCACTGCAGATGGTGATTGCAGCCATGAAATTAAAAGATGCTTACTCCTTGGAAGGAAAGTACTGACCAACCTAGACAGCACATTAAAAAGCAGACACATTACTTTGCCAACAAAGGTCTGTCTATTCAAGGCTATGGTTTTTCCAGTGATCATGTATGGATGTTAGAGTTGGACCATAAAGAAAGCTGTGAGCCAAAGAATGGATGCTTTTGAACTGTGGTGTTGGAGAAGATTCTTGAGAGTCCCTTGGACTGCAAGGAGATCCTACCAGTCCATCCTAAAGGAGATCAGTCCTGGGTGTTCATTGGAAGGACTGATGTTGAAGCTGAAACTCCAATACTTTGGCCACCTGATGTGAAGAGCTGACTCATTGGGAAAGACACTGATGCTGGGAAAGATTGAGGGCAGGAGGAGAGGGGGACGACAGAGGATGACGTGGTTGGATCGCATCACTGACTCGATGGACATGGGTTTGGGTGGACTCCGGGAGTTGTTGATGGACAGGGAGGTCTGGCGTGCTGTGGTTCATGTGGTCACAAAGAGTCGGACATGACTGAGAGACTGAACTGAAAGGAAAGGGGGGATTGAAACCAAGTAGGACCATGTGGGGCCCTCCCAGGTATAAAAGCCCCTTCATTTCTCCTGTTTATGGTTTGTTTAAAAAAAAAAAAAAAGAAAAGGCTTTAGTTTTCTAGGCCTTCCCTGAGTTCAAAATACCAGACTTAAGCAGTTACTACTAAGGGAAGTGAGGGGGAAAAAAGTGGCTAAGCAAGAAAAGTAATGATAGCCTAAATAATAGTTCAGAGATAAAAGAAAGTCCTAGTTCCTTCTCAAGGAATATGTGTAACAATCTGATGTGTATTTTTGAGTTGTTCTGCAGAAACTAAGACCACCATCCAGGTGGAAGATCCTGATGACATGCTGACCATAAGCATACAGACTCCAGATTGGTTGATGTTTAAGATTCCTGAAATATCACTCTGTTACCTCACCACCAGCCAATCAGAGCTACAACCCTCAATGCAAATGTTGCCTTTAAAAACCCTCCCCTGAAAGCCTTGGGGGAGTTTGGATCTTTTGAGATGAGTTGCCCTTTCTCCTTGCTTGATGCCTGCAAATAAATGCTGTGCTTTCCATCATCACCACAACCAGGTGTCAGCAGATTAAACTTTGCTGCGTGGTGGGAAAGCAGACCTGAGTTTAGTAATAGTGTCTGCTATCTGCCTGTTGTACCTTTCTAATATTGACAAACTCCACATTCCAAAACACATCTGGTCCTAAGGGCTTCACATATTAGACTGTGGACTTGTAAGTAGATCCCTCCCTGGTTGCCAGAGAGAAATATCAACAACCACAAATATGCAGATGATATCACTCTAATGGAAGAAAGTGGAAAGTAACTAAAGATCCTCTTGATGAGGTTGAAAGAGAAGAGTGAAAAAGCAGGTTTGAAACACATTTGAAAAACTAAGATCATGCCATTCCATTCCATCACTTCATGCCAAATAGAAGGGGAAAAAGTGGAAGCAGTGACAGATTTTATTTTCTTGGATTCCAAAATCAATGTGGATGGTTCCTGCAGTCATGAAATTAAAAGACACTTTCTCCTTGGAAGGAAAGCTATGACAAACCTAGAAGCATATTAAAAAGCAGAGATGTAACTTTAAGAACTAATGTCTGTATAGTCAAAGTTGTGGTTTTTCCAGTAGTCATATACGGATGTGAGAGTAGGACCATAAAGAAGGCTGAGCACTGAAGAATTAATGCTTTCGAATTGCGGTGCTGAAGAACACTTGAGTGTCCCCTTGACTGCAAGATCAAGCCAGTCAGTCCTAAAGAAAATCAACCCTTAATATTCATCGGGAGGTTTGACACAGAAGCCAAAACTCCAATATCTTGGCCATCTGATATGAAGAGCTGACTCTTTGGAAAATACTCTGATGCTGGGAAAGACTGAGAGCAGGAGGAGAAGGGGACAACAGAGGACGAAATGTTTAGATAGCATCACTGACTCAGAGAACATGAACTTGAGTAAACTCCAAGAGATAACAGAGGACAGAGGAGCCTGGTGGGCTGCAGCCCATGGGGTCACAAAGAGTTGGACACAACTTAATGACTGAACAGCAACAACTGGATGCCAGTCTTGTCATCCCACAGAAACCGAAGTGCATTTTGAGTGGTATCCAACCTTCAGCTTAATGATTTATCTCCTAGTATCTAAACATGAAAAAAAAGTGTTACATTTCTTATTGGATTCCACAATAGACTAGGGATTTTATTATTGTTCTCTTTTATTCACATAAAGATTTGATTTTTCATTTTTTAATTACTAAGATTACCCTGTTTTTTTGCTTTTATTTTTAAATTATCCTCTTTTAAACCTGGGATGTTGCCCATTCTGTCCAAAGAAATTTAAGGGAAAATCATATTTAATATGATTAATGTTCATGAAAATCAGATCTAGTCCCTTAAATCTATTTCTCACTTCCACTGTATAATCATAAGGGATTTGATTGAGGTCATATCTGAATGGTCTAGTTGTTTTCCCTACTTTCTTCAATTTAAGTCTGAACTTCGCAATAAGGAGTTCATGATCTGAGCCACAGTCAGCTCCTGGTCTTGTTTTCGCTAACTGTATACAGCTTCTCCATCTTTGGTTGCAAAGAATATAATCAATCTGATTTCGGTGTTGACCATCTGGTGATGTCCATGTGTAGAGTCTTCTCTTGTGTTGTTGGAAGAGGGTGTTTGCTATGACCAGTGCATTCTCTTGACAAAACTCTATTAGGCTTTGCCCTGCTTCATTCCGTGCTCCAAGGCCAAATTTGCCAGTTACTCCAGGTGTTTCTTGACTTCCTACTTTTGCATTCCAGTCCCCTATAATGAAAAAGACATCTTTTTTGGGTGTTAGTTCTAAAAGGTCTTGTAGGTCTTCATAGAACCGATTAACTTCGGCTTCTTCAGCATTACTGGTTGGGGCATAGGCCTGGATTACTGTAATATTGAATGGTTTGCCTTGGAAACAAACAGAAATCATCCTGTCATTTTTAAGATTGCATCCAAGTACTGCATTTCGGACTCTTTTGTTGACCATGATGGCTACTCCATTTCTTCTAAGGGATTCCTGCCCACAGTAGTAGATATAATGGTCATCCGAGTTAAATTCACCCGTTCCAGTCCATTTTAATTCACTGATTCCTAGAATGTCGACGTTCACTCTTGCCATCTCCTGTTTGACCACTTCCAATTTGCCTTGATTCATGGACCTAGCATTCCAGGTTCCTATGCAATATTGCTCTTTACAGCACCGGACCTTGCTTCTATCACTGGTCACATCCACAACTGGGTATTGGTTTTGCTTTTGCTCCATCCCTTTATTCCTTCTATAGTTATTTCTCCACTGAGCTCCAGTAGCATCACTTCATGGGAAATAGATGGAAAAACAGTGGAAACTGTGTCAGACTTTGTTTTTTTGGGCTCCAAAATCACTGCAGATGCTGATTGCAGCCATGAAATTAAAAGACGCTTGCTCCTTGGAAGGAAAGTTATGACCAACCTTGATAGTATATTAAAAAGCAGAGACATTACTTTGCCAACCAAGGTCCGTCTAGTCAAGGCAATGGTTTTTCCCGTGGTCATGTATGGATGTGAGAGTTGGACTGTGAAGAAGGCTGATCGCCGAAGAATCGATGCTTTTGAACTGTGGTGTTGGAGAAGACTCTTGAGAGTCCCTTGGACTGCAAGGAGATCCAACCAGTCCATTCTAAAGGAGATCAATCCTGGATGTTCATTGGAGGGACTGATGCTAAAGCTGAAACTGCAATACTTTGGCCACCTCATGCGACGAGTTGACTCACTGGAAAAGACTCTGATGCTGGGAAAGGTTGGGGGCGGGAGGAGAAGGGGACGACGGAGAATGAGATGGCTGGATGGCATCACCGACTCTGTGGACATGAGTTTGGGTGTACTCCGGGAGTTGGTGATGGACAGGGAGGCCTGGCATGCTGTGATTCATGGGGTCACGGAGAGTCGGACATGACTGAGCGACTGAACTGAACTGAACTGAACTGTTCATGAAAAATCCTTTTTCACTGCAACCAATGAAATCTAGGCACAGTGTATATGGTATAAAATGTACAAAGTTCTCAGATATACAGTTCTAAACTCTGGTCAGGCAAACTCTGATAGATAATCAATACAAAACAATGGCAGATAGCTTTGTTTTTTGTTTTTCTTTTCTAGAAATTATACTAGGGATTGCAGGTGTGATTTTCTTTTTTCTTTCTTCCCCTAATTAGTTAATTAATCCAGTGCTCCAATGCTGTACATATAACAGGCAAATTGTGAGATGTCAGGTATAAATTACAAGTTGCTTACATTGCTTTAGGTAGGGGTGAGGGTGGGAGAGCAGGAAGCCATTTGGAACAAAGTGAAGTTAAAAGTAAAAGATTAGTAATACTTCCCCAACATGCAAATTCTAGAAATAGTTTCTCTTCAATTAAGAGTAAAATGATGGAAGACAATTGTTTCCTCTCCTCAGTGATGCCCTGGGAATTTCCACTTAAGCCTATTGTGATATGCTTTTCCTCTTTCCCAAAACAGCTTCCCTTTCCCCAGGCCTGGTTTCTGCTTTCTTGTATGATTCAACATCAGATTCAAATGTCCTCAGATCCAGGAATATCCCCAATCCTGTCCTCCAGGTCTATGCTGACGTAGCATTCTTTACATACCTAGCAGTCTGACCTTAGGTCATGGTGATACTTTACAGTGCAGAACTTCCTTCCATGCAGAATTATTTACTGCTTCCTACTTATGTAAATATGCCATTATAACTAATTTTCTTTTAATTTGGAAATTATTTTTAGTAGCAGTTTTGTGATTAATCCATATGTATTCTGATCAAGTAATTCTTATTTAATGCTAGGAGACAGTTCATTTAATAAATATTGAAACTCATACCATCCTGTACTCTTGGAAAATCCAGAAGATAATTAAAATGACATGTTCTGTGTGAATACCTCAATTAATATCTCATTTTCCATAGATCAATTGTTCCTTTCACTTGGAAAGAGATTACTAATTTCTAAAGGGAAAAATTAAGGCATTTTTAGAAATCAGTGTACAAAAATTCTTCTTCACAAATTACCTGAGTGTAATGTGAGCTGCTCCCTTGTTTTATTAAAACAAGTTAATAGTTAAAATTTAATAGCTATTTCTACCCTTCTCCAAAACAATAAAACTGCCTTCTTAAAACTGGCATGAATTGTAGTTAAGGCCCATTTTCATCCTCCATAAATTATTGTCAGGATACTTTTTCCTGGTCAATACTTATGAATTTACATCTTTAAACAATTTCTTTGTCCACTGTTGCCCCTGTATTTTCTTTTTGAATTTGTTTTGCTGTTGTTGGCATTTTTGCTACTAAATCTTGTAGTGAGAAGTCTTAGTCTTTATGTGCCTGAAAATGTATTTGTTTTGCACTTTGTCTTGAATAAGAATTAGTCTCCCTTAGCACTTCGAATATATTATTTCATTATCTTTGGACATTTATTTATTTCTCCTAAGAGGAAGCCCATGTTCAATCTAGTGTCACTGCATTATAGGTAATCTATAATTTTTCTCTAGTAGCTATTCATATGTGCATTTTATACTTGATAGTTTGAAATTTCACCATTATATGTCTAGTAGTATATTTCTTTTTTTATTTTATTTATTTACCCTGTTCAGTTGGCAAGATTCTTCTGAATCTGAGGATTCATGTCTTTTCTCAATTCTTGAAAGAATTTCAGATACCATTTTTGCAAATATTTTCTCATTCCATTATCTCTACTCCTGAATTCTTACTTATATTTTGGAACTTCTCAATCTATCCTTTGTTTTTTTTCATGGCTCTTTCATATTCTCCACCTCCTTCTCTTCCTATATTGTATTTTGAATGAGTCGTTCTATTCTATCTTTCTGAGGACTACTTTTATTTTCCTATGTCTAGCTGACTCTTTATTTTACCTAAGATCCTATTTTACTTTTAATAACCATTTTTTTTCATTTCTATTATTTACACTTGGTCTCTTTTCATATAATTGTGCTCTGATTTGTTAATTTTATAGCATTATTTCCGGATGTTATTCACTTCTATATCTCTCTTGAGAAATCCAAACATACTTAAAATGCAAAATGCTACCTTACATTTTAGCATTTGTAAATTTTTCCAAGGTATGAATCTTTTGACATGGCAAGGATTTTTTTGGTGTGATTTATAATTTTCAATTGTGAGTTTATCTTCCAAAGGACCTTATCTTTATCAATGCCTCTTCCTCTTCAGTAGTTTCATGGTTGCCTCCTTCAGCTCCCTCTGTTGTTTGGGTCAATGAGGCCATCAGTTAGGGTGAGTTCTTAAACTTTTTGGTTGTTGGTTGCTGTTTTTGTTTAAATGACCTCACGGAAAACAATGATATCCTTGTTTCCTTTCCCCTCAAAATGCATATATAGGCATGCACATACAATTTTATTTCTAACTTCAGGAATTTTATAGGCCTCTGAAAGTCCAGTCATTCAGCCTCTAGAGGTACTTAGATTTCTAGTTAAAAACTCTCGGTGAGAGATTTGCAGGCTTTATTTCATGTGGGTAGAAAAATTCCAGATGTTTCTACTTCTTGCAGTATAGCACCAGTTATAATTATCCTGATAATTTTTACTTTGGCCATAGATAAGAGACATAGCCATTCTTACAGTGTATAGTAGCAATTCTTTGTGGTTTTATTTACATCTCCTGGTCCACTGGAGAAGGGAATGGCAAACCACTTCAGTATACTTGCCTTGAGAACCCCATGAACAGTATCAAAAGGCAAAATGATAGGATACTGAATGAGGAATTCCCCAGGTCGGTAGGTGCCCAGTATGCTACTGGAGATGGCTGGATGGCATCACCAACTCGATGGACATGAGTTTGAGTGAACTCCGGGAGTTGGTGATGGACAGGGAGGCCTGGCGTGCTGTGATTCATGGGGTCGCAAAGAGTCGGACACGACTGAGCAACTGAACTGAACTGAACTGAACTGAACTGAATGACTCAGGAAGAATTCCCTGGTGGCTCAGTGATAAAGAATCTGCCTCTAATGCAGGAGGCACACAAGACTTGGTTAGATCCCTGGGGTGGTAAAATCCCTCGGAGGAGGAAGTAGCAACGAACTCCAATATTCTTGCCTGGACAATCCCATGGACGGAGGAGCCTGGCGGGTTAGTCTGTAGGGTTGCAAAGTCCTTGGGGTTGCAGAGTTAGATGTGACTGCGATGACAATGACTCAGGAGGCTGAACATCTTTTCATATGCTTATTAGCACTCCATATGCTTTTTTTTTTGGTGAAGTATCTGCTCAAATATTCTGCCCATTATTTAAAATTTGGGTTGTTGTTTTCTTATTGTTGGGATTTTAGATTTTTAATACATTCCAGATGCTACAATCAACTACATGATTTGCAAATATTTTCTCCTAACCTATGACTTATCTTTTCATTGTCTTAATGTCATTCAAAAAGAAGAGCTTTAAATTTTTTGACAAATTCCAATTTTTTAATATATTCATTTATGGATTGTGTTTGGTATTGTATCTCTAAAATTTTTTGACTCAGAGATTTTCTCTTATTTTTCAGCTTGGTAATTTTAAACCTATGATTTAAGTTAGTTTTTAGATATGGTATAAGGTTATTATGAATTTGTAACTGTATTTTAAAACATATTTCTCCTTTTTCTTTGGAGCAGAGGAACCTGGTTATGAGCTTGTTTACTTCAGCAGATTGACCCTTAATTGATACTACATTAGATGGTGTTTTTATTCAATAGCTCATCTGCTTGATGTGCAAACTAATTATATGTAGGCTAATTGGCTAATTTTCAATTAAGAGAGAGAAATGACCATCCAAGCATGAAGCACTGGTTAGTGCAGAACACTACATAAATCACTCTTTCTGACTCTAAACAGAGTGCTTGACTCTCATAAACAATGCTCTTTGGGAAAGTTTTATTTGCATAATGAGCTGAAACCCATACATTAGTCTATGCATATTTGTAATTAAGTAGCACATATCAATGGAGTCTAAATAAATCAGTACAAAGGTGATCAATGAATTGAAAATACATTGCCAGCTCATGTAAGCATCCCTTCAAAATATGATATTTATGAAAAATATTAAATGAGTACATGTTATGGTGGGAACTGATGATTTAAGGGTTTTCTAATATTGCTTTCAACTGTAATATATTTTCCCACAAAACTTCTACAATTGAAAGATGCAGAAATTCATTCACTCTTTTCTTAAGATGAAATAAAAAAATCAGTTTCTCTGTTACCCACAGAAAAGCAGCTTCTTTCATAACAAACAAATATTTTTAGAAGGGAAAGAAAAAAAGAATACAAGGAACTTCAGAATAAGGCAGTAATAATAAATAAGATGAAAACTTTCAGAATGGGAGAAAATATTTGCAAATGAAGCAACTGACAAGGGATTAATTTCCAAAATATACAAATAGCTCATATACCTCAATATCAAAAAAAACAAACCAATCAAAAAATGGGAAGAAAATCTATTAATAAATAGACATTTCTCCAAAGAAGACATAGAGATGACCAACAAACACATGAAAAGATGCTCAACATCACTAATTATTAGAGAAATGCAAATCAAAACCACAATGAAGTATTAACTCACACCAATCAGAATGGTCATCATCATAAAATCTATAAACAATAAAACTGGAGAGGGTGTGGAGGAAAGGGAACCCTCTTAAACTGTTGGTGGGAATGTAAAGTGATACAGACACCATGGAGAACAGTATGGGCTCCTTAAAAAACTAAAAATAGAGTTCTCATATGGCACAAAATCCCATTCCTGGGAACATACCCAGAGAAAACTATAATTCAAAAAGATAAATTCACCCCAATATTCATTGCAGCACTATTTGCAATAGCCAAGATATGGAAGCAGTCTAAATATACATCAACAGAGGAATGGATAAAGAAGATATGGTGTGTGTGTGTATATATATATATGGAATATTATTCAGACTTAAAGAAGAATGATATTATGACATTTACAGAGACATGGATGGGCCTCAAGATTGTCAGACATACAGACTAAAGTAAGTCAGAAAAACAAATATTGTATGTTAACATATATATGTAGAATCTAGAAAAATGGTATAGATGAGTTCTTTGCAAAGCAGAAATAGAGACACAGATGTAGAGAACAAATGTATGGATACCAAGTGGGGGAAGAGAAGGGTGAGATGGACTGGGAGATTGGGATTGTCATAAATACATCACTATGTATAAAACAGACAACTAATGAGAACCTATTGTATAGTTCAGGGAATTCTACTCAATGATCTGCAGTGACCTAAATGGGAAGGAAATCCAAGGAAGAGGAGATATATGTATTCAGTTCAGTTCAGTTCAGTTGCTCAGTCATGTCCGACTCTTTGCAACCCCATGAATCACAGCACGCCAGGCCTCCCTGTCACATATGGTTAATTCACTTTGCTGTATAGCAGAGACTAACACAACATTGTAAAGCAACTATAATTCAATAAAAATACACTGGAGTAATATCTGAAATACATATTCAAGCCCAGTTTTGAAAGGCAAGTCTTTTGATGATAATTTTGTATAAACATTCCAAAAAACATAAAATGTAAGTTATAAGGAAAATGTCTCTGCATTTCCACCTTTCTGGGAAAACTACTGCTAACTATTCAAGCTGTTGTTATAAAAATGCTTTGAACAAACATTTCTCTTAGTATGGAAATGATGTTTGATGGGGGAAAGTGATTTGGGTAGAATATTGATACTGATGAACATTTTTATTGTAAAACAAGAGCAAATGTGCACTTGTTACTTTGGAGAAAGAAGGGAGATGGGAGAGAAGGAGAATGAAGATCAGCTATATTGCAGAGAACTCTTTATTCCCTTTCAAGAACTTCTCCCCCTAGCCCTAGGCTCCTCAAATCTTTAGTAAAATACACACACAAATCACAAAACATATATTATCAGACATCTTGTGAAACTGATGAAGCAGTAAGACCTTTGTTCTGAACTAACACAGCACAAAGACATACCCAAATGAAGATCCTAAAGATATGCACAGGACCTAGAAGAAACCATGAAATTTCTCTCACAGGATGGTGGAATTGGGGTTTAGACCAAATTTGACCAGATCTCTAGGAGTTAGGGTGTTCACAATGGGCATATCATCTGGGTTATATATGGATTTTATTGGTTTAAAAAAGAACAGGGCAGACATTTACTGCTACAAAAGCAGATTCTCAAAATATTCAGTTCAGTTCAGTCACTCAGTCATGTCCAACTCTTTGTGACCCCATAGACTGCAGCACAACAGGTTTCCCTCTTCATCACCAATTCCCAGAGCTTACTCAAACTCATATCCATTGAGTCAGTGATGGCATCTAACCATCTTTTGCTCTGTCATCCCCTTTTCCTTTCACCTTCAATCTCTCCCAGCATCAGGGTCTTTTCCAATGAGTCAGTTCTTCGCATCAGGTGGCCAAAGTATTGGAATTTCAGCTTCAGCATCCTTCCAATGAATATTCAGGACTGATTTCCTTTAGAATGGACTGGCTGGATCTTCTTGTAGTCCAAGGGACTCTCGAGAGTCTTCTCAAAATATTACTAAATAGAAAAATCCAGTTGTATATCAGTACTCCATTTTCCCAAATGAATCTATCTAAAGCTGAATTCCAGAGGGAGAATTTATTATGCAAACCTGATCTACATTAAGGATGTGTTTGGATGAAAGAAGAAGGTCCTGGCAGTGGGGCCCACTTCAAAGAGATCAGGAGAAGGTGAGGAAAGTCAGAGTTGTATACAAGCTAGGCAGAAGAGACCCTGCAAAGAGAAGAGCAGAGATGGCTACCTAATTTTTTTGGCCCGGTGAAAAGTAGAAATCTGGGACCTCCTGTTGAAAATTTATTGAGAATTCCAAGATGGCACCTGCACAGCATGATATTTTGCACAGAGAACTTTTTAAATGTGATTCTGGGAGAAGGAACAAATATGAAGGAGAAATCAAAAGCTTTACAGACAAGCAAAAGCTGAGAGAATTCAGCATCACCAAACCAGCTCTCTCAACAAATGCTAAAGGATCTTCTCTAGACAGGAAACACAGAAAGGGTGTATAAACTCGAACCCAAAGCAATAAAGAAAATGGCAATGGGATCAAACTTATCAATAATTACCTTAAACGTAAATGGGTTGAATGCCCCAACCAAAAGACAAAGGCTGGCTGAATGGATACAAAAACAATAACCCCATATATGTTGTCTACAAGAGACCCACCTCAAAATGAGGGACACATACAGACTGAAAGTGGAGGGCTGGAAAAAGATATTCCATGCAAATAGAGACCAAAAGAAAGCAGGGATAGCAATACTCATATCAGATAAAATAGACTTTAAAACAAAGGCTGTGAAAAGAGACAAAGAAGGAAACTACATAATGATCAAAGGATCAATCCAAGAAGAAGATATAACAGTTATAAATATTTATACACCCAACATAGGAGCACTGCAATATGTAAGACAATTACTAACAAGTATGAAAGGGGAAATTAACAACAATGCAATAATAGTGGGAGATTTTAATACCCCACTTACATCTATGGATAGATCAACTAAACAGAAAATTAACAAGGAAACACAAACTTTAAATGATACAATAGACCAGTTAGACCTAATAGATCTCTATAGGACATTTCACCCCAAAAGAGTGAATTTCACCTTTTTCTCAAGCGCACATGGAACCTTTTCCAGGATAGATCACATCCTGGGCCATAAATCTAGCCTTGGTAAATTCAAAAAAAATTGAAATCATTCCAAGCATCTTTTCTGACTACAATGCAGTAAGATTAGATCTCAATTACAGGAGAAAAACCATTAAAAATGCCAACATATGGAAGCTGAACAACACACTGCTAAATAATGAACAAATCATAAAAGAAATCAAAAGAGAAATCAAAATATGCACAGAAATGAATGAAAATGAAAACACAACAACCCAAAACCTCTGGGACACTGTAAAAGCAGTGCTAAGGGGGAAGTTCATAGCAATAGAGGCACACCTCAAGAAACAAGAAAAATGTCAACTAAATAACCTAACCCTACATCTAAAGCAACTAGAAAAGGAAGAAATGAAGAACCCCAGGGTTAGTAGAAGGAAAGAAATCGTAAAAATTAGGGCAGAGATAAATGCAAAAGAAACAAAAGAGACCATAGCAAAAATCAACACAGCCAAAAGTTGGTTCTTTGAGAAGGTAAATAAAATTGACAAACCACTAGCCAGACTCATCAAGAAACAAAGGGAGAAGAACCAAATCAATAAAATTAGAAATGAAAATGGAGAGCTCACAACCGACAACACAGAAATACAAAGGATTATTAGAGAATACTATCAGCAATTATATGGCAATAAAATGAATAACCTGGAAGAAATGGACAAATTCCTAGAAAAGTACAACTTTCCAAAACGGAACCAGGAAGAAATAGAACATCTGAACAGACCCATCACAAGCACGGAACTAGAGGCTGTAATCAGAAATCTTCCAGCAAACAAAAGCCCAGGTCCAGACAGCTTCACAGCTGAATTCTACCAAAAATTTAGAGAAGAGCTAACACCTATTCTACTCAAACTCTTCCAGAAAATTGCTGAGGAAGGGACACTTCCAAACTCATTCTATGAGGCCACCATCACACTAATCCCAAAACCTGGTAAAGATTACACAAAAAAAGAAAACTACAGGCCATACAGGCCAATATAACTGATGAACATAGATGCAAAAATCCTGAACAAAATTCTAGCAATCAGAATCCAGCACATTAAGAAGATCATACATCATGACCAAGTGTGCTTTATCCCAGGAATGCAAGGATTCTTCAATATCCGCAAATCAATCAATGTAATACCCCACATTAACAAACTGAAAAATAAAAATCATAGGATTATCTCAATAGATGCAGAGAAAGCCTTCGACAAAATTCAACATCCATTTATGATAAAAACCCTCCAGAAAGTGGGAATAGAAGGGACATACCTCAACATAATAAAAGCTATATATGACAAACCCACAGCAAACATTATCCTCAACGGTGAAAAACTGAAAGCATTTCCCTTAAAGTCAGGAACAAGACAAGGGTGCCCACTCTCACCACTACTATTCAACATAGTTCTGGAAGTTTTGCCTACGGCAATCAGAGCAGAAAAAGACATAAAAGGAATACAAATTGGAAAAGAAGAAGTAAAACTTTCACTGTTTGCTGATGACATGATCCTCTACACAGAAAACCCTAAAGACTCTACCAGAAAACTACTAGAGCTAATCAATGAATACAGTCTTCCTGGGAATTATCATTAGCAAGTCTCTCACATAAACCAAGACATGAAATCTCTCATATGTGCGTGTGTGTTCAGTCATTTCTGAATGTTTATAAGCCTATGGTTTGTAGCCTGCCAAGCTCTGCTGTCCAATATTTCCAGGCAAGGGTATTGGAGTGGGTTGCCATGCCCTCCTCCAGTGGATCTTCCTGACTCAGGGACTAAACCTTCATCTCCTGTGTCTCCTGAATTGGCAGACGAATTCTTTACCACCAAGTCATGGAGGAAGCCTCAAAATCTGGTACCATTCACTTATTATTTCATATTTCTAGTAAAATTGCAATCATACCAATTGTCCTAGGAGCAGTGTGGTTAAAAAAAAGACCAAAAATTCCTGACACATGGGAGGTTCTCATTACCGCTTCATGAGTCAATAATTAATAAAAATTTCATTTTAGCCCCACTCTGAATGTTCCCAGGGAGATTATTAACCACTGGGAGAACTCAACTTCTCTTCTGAAAAATACTAGGTTGAGACAGTTATCAAGTTTAAAAATGTCTGTGTGGTTCAATGTATAGGAAGATATATTTAAAGAGAAAGAGTTAAAATGACAGTGTGTGTGCTTTGCTTTGGAAAAACAACATACAAGCTGTTGGAATAAAAAAAATCCCATAAACACAATTTCTTGATTTCCAACACATAGTCAATTAATGTATTTATAACTTCCACCTTAATACATTCACAACTGCATTATTTATTTAGTCTACATTTCAAATCTGCTGCTATGCTACATCCTAGGGGGAAAATAATGGCTAATGAGGTTAGACTGTGATTCTACCTAGTCTGTAAATCCAGACTATTAATTGGTATTAATTGTGTCAAGCTTTATAACTCTATGTCTCGATCTTGGGGCAGACCAAAATTGGTTGTTCTCATAAGCCAACTCTTTAAGTACAATGTGCACCTCCAAAGCATACAAACTGCTATTATTTCTAAGAGAAAGAACAATGGAAGTAAACAAATGACCAAGAAAGCAAAAGGCATTGCATGGGGTTAAACACAAAGTTTCTCTTGAAATGAGTCTTGATATATGGATAGATAAGAAACAAGGTGTTATTCACATCAGCTGACCCACATTTGCTTAGAAATTTTAAAACTAGTTTTGGGCCAGACTTGAGGAAATAGTGACCTATTTTTTTTATCTGCAGTTAAATATCTACTTCAGTTCAGCTCAGTTCAGTCGCTCAGTCGTGTCCGACTCTCCACGATCCCATGAATCACAGCACGCCAGGCCTCCCTGTCCATCACTAACTCCCGGAGTTCACTCAAACTCATGTCCACAGAGTCGGTGATGCCATCCAGCCATCTCATTCTCGGTCGTCCCCTTCTCCTCCCACCCCCAACCCTTCCCAGCATCAGAGTCTTTTCCAGTGAGTCAACTCATCGCATGAGGTGGCCAAAGTATTGCAGTTTCAGCCTCAGCATCAGTCCTTCCAATGAACACCCAGGATTGATCTCCTTTAGAATGGACTGGTTGGATCTTCACCTACTCTTATTTCAGAAGTGGAATTATAACTGATCAACAAGTTTCCCCAATAAATTCTCATATATTTAAAGTAGCCTAATAGGAAATTTAGAATGTGAGTCCATGGGTGAGTCAAATTCATTCTAATTAATAGATTTTTCATATCAAATGTAATAGCACTTTTCTCATTCTGAATTATCAGTGAAATGGATGATCTGGAGAAGAAAATTTTTTGAAAAAATAAATTGTAGTGAAAAAAAACCCTGAAAAACTCAGTGAAGTTGAAAAATAAGTTTATACACTTTAAACAGAAAATGAAATAAATACAGAGCCAATTATGAGGTAGTAGAAAGACAATAGCCCCTGAAGTTTTAAAGATCTGAATTGTAGCTTTGCAGTTTACTAGCTTTGAGGCTTTAGAAAAATTTTAACATTACTCCAGGCCATAGTTTCCTTTATATAGGTATGTAGATATAGTAATCCGTAGCTTACCTATGGGCTAAAGATGTGAAATCCATACAGTGGAATGGCATCATTTTATATTTATGCTTACAAATAATATGCAGTCTCCTACAAATTAAAATATGTAACTATGTGCCTCTTTTATACAATTTAGAAATGAATTGTGTATACTATTTTTAACTGCATAATTTATACTACAGATATTACCTCATACATATGTATTATATATTTTAAATGTATAAAATCATGCATGCCATTCTTTATGGGCTAATATTTTCATGGGTAATTTTATCCATATGTAATTTTTTATTTTATGAAATGACTTTAGGATATAATTCCTACATAAGATGTAGCTCTGCTACATATGGAAGTATTTTGCAAACCATAAAGATTATACATTCCAATCCCAAAGAAAGGCAATGCCAAAGAATGCTCAAACTATGGCACAATTGCATGCATCTCACATGCTAGTAAAGTAATGCTTAAAATTCTCCAATTCAGCAATACGTGATCCGTGAAATTCCAGATGTTCAAGCTGGGTTTACAAAAGGCAGAGGAACCAGAGGTCGAATTGCCAACATCTGCTGGATCATCGAAAAAGCAAGAGAGTTACAGAAAAACATCTATTTCTGCTTTAGTAACTATGCCAAAGCCTTTGACTGTGTGGATCACAATTACCGGTGGAAAATTGTGAAAGATATGGGAATACCAGACCACCTGACCTGCCTCTTGAGAAACCTGTATGCAGGTCAGGAAGCAACAGTTAGAACTGGACATGGAACAACAGACTGGTTCCAAATGGGAAAAGGAGTGTGTCAAGGCTGTATATTGCACCCTGATTATTTAACTTATATGCAGAGTACATCATGAGAAACACTGGGCTGGAGAAAGCACAAGCTGGAATCAAGATTGCCGGGAGAAAGATCAATAACCTCAGATATGCAGATGACACCACCCTTATGGCAGAAAGTGAAGAAGAACTAAAAAGCCTCTTGAAAGTGAAAAAGGAGAGTGAAAAAGTTGGCTTAAAGCTCAACATTCAGAAAACTAAGATCATGGCATCTGGTGCCGTCACTTCATGGCAAATAGATGGGGAAACAGTGGAAACAGTGGCTGTCTTAATTTTTCTGGGCTCCAAAATCACTGCAGATGGTGATTGAAGCCATGAAATTAAAAGACGCTTACTCCTTGAAAGGAAAGTTATGACCAACCTAGATAGCATATTGAAAAGCAGAGACATTACTTTGCCAACAAAGGTCCGTTTAGTCAAGGCTATGGTTTTTCCAGTGGTCAATGTATGGATGTGAGAGTTGGACTGTAAAGAAAGCTGGGCACCGAAGAATTGATGCTTTTGAACTGTGGTGTTGGAGAAGACTCTTGAGAGTCCCTTGGACTGCAAGGAGATCCAACCAGTCCATCCTAAAGGAGATCAGTCCTGGGTGTTCATTGGAAGGACTGATGTTGAAGCTGAAACTCCAATACTTTGACCGCTGATGTGAAGAGCTGACCCATTAAGGGCAGGAGGAGAAAGGGACGACAGAGGATGAGATGGTTGTATGGCATCTCCGATGGACATGGGTTTGGGTGGACTCCGAGAGTTGGTGATGGACAGGGATGCCTGGCTTGCTGCAGTTCATGGGGTCGCAAAGAGTCGGACACGACTGAGCGACTGAACTGAACTGAACTGAAAGACTATACAGGTAAGATGTTCTTAATATTTTTTCACTGAGGACAAGTAAAATATTTTTTAAAAAGGGAAAAAAAAGAAATAAAACCTTACATGAAGATCGTAAAGAGTTTCTCACCTTATCTTAAGTGCTTAGTTTTATATTTAGATTACATAATATTACAGTTTAGTGTGCTGTCTTTAATCCTCAAAAAATAGATTTTTGTTCAACTAAATCTCTATGGACTTAAACAGGGGCTTATTATTAACCTGATATTACATATTTAATGGTTACGCAAGTTAATTTTATTTTTTATTTTTATTTAATAAATGGTACAAAGCACAATGCCAAAAACATTAACAGTTAAAATTTCACCAAATGAAAAAAATACTATAGAATACACCGTTGTAAAAAGCTACATTAAGTTATTTTACAACTGCCTCAAGCTGCAAAAAGAAAAAAAACCCAATGCCATACCTAAGTTATCCCTCTCTCAAAATAATGCCATTTATATTATAAACCACGAGGTCCCCATCAAAAGACGGGAACTGCTTTTGTTAATTCATATATATATATGAGTGTATCACTTTGCTATACACCTGAAACAAACACAACACTGTAAATAAAATATAGTACAATATAAAATAAAAATAAGTAACAGATCTTTGGGGCTTTATACCAAGTTAGAGTTCCTATCAGAGGGATAACAGCACCACAGCCGCACTGGATCCTCATGAAGGAGGCACACGAATGACTGGGTTACAAGAGTTACAGGAATGAGAGCTGCTCATTTCCCAGAAACTACAGCTCACAGAAAACCAACAAAGGCACGAGATACAGACTATTCACTTATGAATGTGTAAAACTCAAGATCCACATCACTCCTACAACATGTCGAAAGTGCCTCAGAATTCACACAATACCAACTTTCTCATGGTTCTGGTTAAATTACATATACCAGTTTATAACAAATGGCAAAATCTGTAACTCTGTTCAAAGTTTTAAAAGATTACTAATAGTTTCTTGTATTTCTATTCCACCTTTATAGTTCTGGTTTCTCATTTCTTAAAAAATGAGAAAGCAAGTTAATTTTAAAATAATAAACTGAATTTACAAACATTGAATAATCTATTTTTTTACAATAGATGAATAACCAACTTGAAAATCTTCACACTTGTTCCAGGGTTGCTGGAATTTCACTGAAAATTTTAAAAATAACTGTTTAGACAACCAAAATTAATCCGTAAAAATCTGTTCTATAAAAATAAAAAGAGAATTTTAAGTTTTAGTTTATGAAATTTTAGGGCTGTGGGAACTCTGAAGATGATTTCCATCCTGTTTCTTTTGAAGCAGAAATTGTAAAAGGTTAAGTGATTTGTGTGAAGTCAAATATAATGTCATGGAGAGAATGGAACTCCAGGCAGGAAAGTCAAAAGTCAGTGAGAGCAGGTCAGCAGAACAACGATAGCCAAAATACAGACAGCTCATGAACTTGAGCCTTGCCAAACTCCTCAGAAACATCACAAACACCAGAGTCCTTTCAGTGACTGTTCCTGGAAGCACTCCAGAACAAATATACAAGGCCACAAAAGAGTATAGGAGGACATGAACTCCACACTTCAACATTTTCAATAGAGTTTAGAAAATTGATGCATGATGTATTTTAATTGTATGCTAGCAAGCCATCCTCTTCATTTTATGTCCACTTTTGGAGGACTGTATGATTTTCCTTGATTTTTAAATTTGCCTTCCACTGTGACCACAGCTAACTCCCAAGAATTAAGCTAAAGCCATTATCCTGAAGGCATTATGACTTGTGGCTTTATGACCTACAGGAACATGTACAAATTTCAAGTGAGACAGTCCTGAGTATGAATTGTGCCTCCAGCACTTACTAATCTGACACCCTGAATCAAGATATTCTTGGAACCTCTATTTTCTCTCCAGTGAAATGAGGGTAATATTGCACAGTGGATGTAAGGATTAAATAAAGCATATAAATGCTTACTGTGAAGTAGGCACTCTCAAATAGTAATTCTTTAGCTTCAACACACAAACATTTCTTATTTTCTTCAAAGAGAAGAAGTATCAACTTCACAAAGGAGAAGAATGACTCTTTCATTGAAGAAAACCCTGCCCAAAGAGAATGATTTGCCTTATTTCATGATTTTCTTGCCTTTCTGGCTTTTTAAATAGCACCTTTCACATGACATTGTATGTTTTTCTTATTTTCAGCTTTATTGAAGTATGATTGGCAAATAAAAATTATATATAGTTAGGTTGTACAATATGCTTTAAGATGTAAAACTTCATGGTTATTAACTGTAGTCACCATGCTGTACGTTAGATCTTTAGAATATATTCATCTTATAATTGAAAGTTTATTCCCTTTGACCAGTATCTCTCTATTTTCCCCGCCCCCAGCCTTGGTTACTATCCTCCCACTCTACGAGCTCAACTTCTTAGATTCCACATATAACTAAAACAATACAGTATTTTCCCTTTTGTATCTGGTTTGTTTCATCTATCATAATACCCTCCAAGTTAATCCATGTTGTCACAAATGGCAAGATTTTCTTCTTTGTTATGGCTCAATATTATTCCACTGTATACATGCACCACATTTTCTTTATCCATTCATTTGCTGATGAACATTTAGGTTGCAACCTATTGTGAATAATGCTGCAATGAACACAGAAGTGCAGAGAGCCCTTTGAGACAGTGATTTTATTTTTTTAGACACACACCCATAAGTGAAATTGCTGGATCAATGTGATAGTACTATTTTTAATTTTTTGAGGTGTCTTCAGACTATTTTTCATAATGACTGTACCAATTTATATTCTCAGCAACAGTGTACAAGTTTCTCCTTTTTGCCTCATTATCACCAACATTTGTCTTATCTTATGATAACAGCTATCTTAACAGGTATAAGGAGATTTATCCCTGTGGTTTAGGTTTGCATTTCCCTGATGATTAACAATGTTGAATACCTTTACATTTATCTATTGAAATATAGATATCTTGTATATCTTCCATTTGTTTTTCTTTGGAAAAATGTCTGTTTAGGTCCTCTTCTCACTTTAAAATCAGTTTTGATTTGTTTTTTGCTATTGAGCTATATAAGTTTCTTATATATTTAGATATTACCCCCTTATCAGATACAATATGCAGACACTTTCTCCTATTTCATAGGTCATCTTTTCATTTTGCTGATTGTTTACTTTGCTGTAAACGTGCTTTTTAGTTTGATGTGGTCCCACTTGTTTATTTTGGCTTTTGTTTTCTGCACTTTTGCATATCCCCCCAAAAAAAGAAAATCATAGCCAAGACAATCAGTATCAAGCAGATTTTTCCTTATGTTTTCTTCTAGGAGTCTTATGTTTTTCTTCAGGTCGTACACTTAAGGTTTAATCCATTTGGAGTTGGTTTTCATGTATAATGTAAGATAAGGGTTCAATTTCATTCTCTTGCATGTAGATATTCAGTTTTTCCAATTGAAAAAATAAACTATCTTTTTTGAAGAAATTATCTTTTCTTTGCGCAATCTTGGTGCTCTTGACAAAGATTAGTTGACTACATATGCGTGGGTTTATTTCTGGGCACATTGTATGTTTTTACTATGAGAAGACTTTGTCTCTCAGTTTGTTGACATGAGTGTTCAGTGAGATTATGAACAAAGTTCAAAGAAACCATGTTATTGTTATTCTGGAAAAACAATTGTCCTGATTTATTTCTCTTGCCATTTCTTCCTGTCAAAAAGGAGTAAGAAAGACTTTTATGAAAGGGAAAAAAAGTTGTAATAACTAAATACTTGATATGCTGTCTATGTCCCCGTCCTTTTGGGATGGGGTGTCTTGGTTTTATCAAGTCCTGCTCTCATGCAGAGGCTTAGTGACTAAATAATTTCCTTTGTTCTTCACACCACCATGGGCATAATCTGACTTGGTCATTTAGGCTTCCAACACAACTTTGAGAAATGATAAATGCAGATGGTAAGTAACATTAATCTTTAATGTTATTTCCCAAACAAGATCCAGTATGGAGCAAGAAGTCATTAAAGTATCCAGGTTTATAAGGATTGCAACCCAAGCCAGTGTGCAAGAAGTGACACTTGTTTACTAGGACATGTCTAGGTCAGCTAAAGAGTGACTTCTCAAAAGAGAGACCAGCCAAGAGCACAGAATGTTTTTGCTGCTTGGAAGAAATGGAGATTATCTGAAATTCAGTGCTGTCATACCAATTTATCTTAATTTCGACATTACTCAATTTATCTGGATAAGAATTAATGAGTTTTTCAGTAGTGATGGGATGAGTCAGATGCAAACAACTTTTTTCAAAGACTTCCTTTGAAGTCTGGCTGGAAAGGAAATAAGTTCTTTTCTTTCCTGTCTCTCTTGAATTAGTTTTTCTCATATTTCCTTCAGTAGGAGTGGTTTGTGTTCATGTCTTGTTCTTCTTACTGAGACACTGTATCCTTTGAGAACAGGTGACTATGTGATGTGTATTTTTCTATCACTCACACCTAACCACGCTAAAGCTAAAACTCCAATACTTTGGCCACCTCATGTGACAAGTTGACTCACTGGAAAAGACTCTGATGATGGGAGGGATTGGGGGCGGGGGGAAGAAGGGGACGACAGAGAAAGAGATGGCTGGATGACATCACCGACTCGATGGACATGAGTTTGAGTGAACTCTGGGAGTTGGTGATGGACAGGGAGGCCTGGCGTGCTGTGATTCATGGGGTCGCAAAGAGTCGGACACGACTGAGCTACTGAACTGAACTGAGTATAGGTTTTATATACAGTGCTACTGCTACTGCTAAGTCACTTCAGTCGTGTCCAACTCTGTGTGACCCCATAGACGGCAGCCCACCAGGCTCCCCCGTCCTGGATTCTCCAGGCAAGAACACTGGAGTGGGTTGCCATTTCCTTCTCCAATGTGTGAAAGTGAAAAGTGAAAGGGAAGTATATACAGTAGATAATAAAAATATGTGAAAGAAGTACATAAATGAAGAAATGAAAGGCGTGGCTTAGGCCTATTCAAAAGAGTGAACACAGAGAAACGAGAAAACAAGCCCAGAATTGCTTAAATTGGCCCCAAAACACGGAGCCCTTATAGGATTGCAAACCATTATTACTTGTTCAATCTCAGTTTTCTATTTTTCCTGTCAAATATTTTATTTCTTTAATTTTTCTTTGTGTATACATTTTTTTCCACTTCTTTATCATCTTGACTTCTTGTTTTTGACTTCTTTATAAGTCAGCTCTTTAAAGTTTAACATTTTAGGGAAATTGAGCAATTGCTACTTCCTTTAAACTAGATCATAAGTTTATTAGAGTGAGTTTCCCCCCTGAATTCTGTACAGACATCTGGCTCCTGTCAACTCGCAGTCATCATTAACATTGATGATGTTAATTGCATTTCCTTGTGGAGTCCTGGTTGACAATACATGATACAATTAATCAAAAGCAAAATGAAACCAAATTGTGGACATGCTAATTCTTTTCCATAATGAGTAATACACATTGATAGATGATTTTTGTTAATGAGGAGCTCAATTACTTTATACATTTGATCTCCCCCTCCCCAAAAGCAGCTGGTAAGGATTAGTTTCCCTATCTTTGGAGAATTCAAGGCTCAATATCACACAGGGATAGAGCAGGACAGGGGCAAGCTTGCACAGTCCTAAATTAATGTAATCCATCTCCTAAGTCACTTGTCTTCCTGTAGAAACCTATTAAGGGCCTCTGGTATAAAGACAGATACTTATCAAGCACATGAAAAATGTAAAAACAAGCTTGCCGTGTATTTATAAGAAACAGAGGGAGTAAACGAACCCATAGTTCGGCTCTACAGCTCTAAGGTCCATTCATTCTTTAGAAAGACCCAGAGGCTTCCTCTCAGTTTCCTCTTCCTCCTACATTTCACCAGGATGGTTCTGCTTACAAAGATGACTGCTACCAAGGGGGTTTATACTGGCTTCAAGTGCCACTTAAGATTTACATTCAGCGGGTGGTACAAAGATCATGAACTCCTTTTTAATAATTTCCTGCTCAAAATACAGAATACAGAGAATGATGTGTATTGCTAAAGGCCTAACAAGGAATTAGGAAGACAGTGTCATTTAAAAAATGGTGTTACATCTCTTTTGTTCTGGGGACAGTGATTTGAATAATGCTATGAGGGAGTTAAAAACAAGACGAAAAATAGCCCAACAATGGATTTTCACAACAGAAGGTTGTTTCCCCTTGAAAGTATCTGAAGTATCTGAAGCAGAATTATCTAAGAGGAGAAGAGCCTTCACAGTTTTCATTTGGTTGCTGGGTTTTACTTGTTTGTTTTAAAAATCAAGACCCTCTGCAATAGCAATTGCAAACCACCCTGTTTCTAGTTGAAGAAGAATGTCCAATGATTTACTTGTTCTCTATCTGTATTTATAAAAATGACTGATTCTGCAAAAGGTGATCTAATAACTCTTGCTTTGCTGGGAAGCAATTTAATCTTAAACCATGTTTATCTAGCCTCCCTCTGGATAGACATGCTTCATTACTCTTCTCAGTCTTTGTGTGCCCTAGGAAGGTCCTGCAGAACAATTTATAGTGCCCTAAAGCCACTGCTACCAGATGAAAGAAGTTTTTTTTTAACTTTATTTTTATTTTTTGAAAGTTGACTACAGTGTTATCTCTATTGATTTCTGGAGTAATATTACATTGGGCTATTTGTTCTTAAGTCAATAAATGAAAAGTGAAGTAACCCTCCACCAATTTTGTATTCCTATAATAATAAGATGGCTCTCTCTTCTTCTGGCATTGCAAAGGCAGTTTGCTAAGAAGACTTGTTTCTCAACTTCTGCTGTCAGAAGTGGGGGTTATACAAGCATAGAAACAAAGCTGTTCTGTCAGCCAAACTACCAGTTAAACTGTGTTTGCTATGGCATAAATAAATGTTCCTTTCAGATCCAGTCAATGTTAGAAAAACAAGGAAATTACAAAGGGTGGTTTTAATGTTAAGAAGACAGGAGGTTAGGAGGCATGATGAAACTTTTAATTGTTTTACAAATATTTCCAGTAAACCACTCTCCACAGCTGGGTCTACATGATCACCAACAGGACATTTCAGAGGGGAGTATCTCAGATGGGGAATAAAAGAAGCAGGCTGCATGGTCCTCCAAGAACACATTTAGAGAAATTGCCAGAATAATGCAGACCCTAATGAAACAACAAGCTTTCCTCCTCTTTCTCAGTAGACACATTTGTGCAAACAAGATACTATTCTGAAAATAAGCTATTTCTTTTTTTTTAAATTTATTTATTTTAATTGGAGTCTAATTACTATACAATATTTTGACTGAATACAGAGCCATAAATAAGTCTTCAATGCAAAGAGTGACCCAGCTCTTCTATGAATCTAGACACAATACCTACAGAAGCAGAAAACTCATAAATCCTGTAAAATGCTTAATCTTTCTCTTTGTATTAATATACCACTGAATTAAGGGAGATGCTTCATTTATATCCCTTTGAAAGATATCAATGTTTTATATATCAGCTCTATGGATTGTCTTTTCCAGTAGAGGGTTTTGATACTGGCATGAAGGCCTCCAGGTTTGGCCATATTTTGAGGGCATATTAGCACCGTTATGGCAGAAAGTGAAGAAGAACTAACGAGCCTCTTGATGAAAGCGAAAGAAGAGAGTGAAAAAGTTGGCTTAAAGCTCAACATTCAGAAAACTAAGATCATGGCATCCGGTCCCATCACTTCATGGCAAATAGATAGGGAAACACTGGAAACTGACTTTATTTTTCTGGGCTTCAAAATCACTGCAGATGGTGATTGCAGCCATGAAATTAAAAGACGCTTACTCCTTGGAAGGAAAGTTATGACCAACATAGACAGCATATTAAAAAGCAGAGACATTACTTTGCCAACAAAAGTCCGTCTAGTCAAGGCTATTATTTTTCCAGTAGTCATGTATGGATGTGAGAGTTGGACTGTAAAGAAAGTTGCGTGCCAAAGAATTGATGCTTTTGAACTGTGGTGCTGGAGAAGACTCTTGAGAGTCCCTTGGACTGCAAGGAGATCCAACCAGTCCATTCTAAAGGAGATCAGTCCTGGGTGTTCATTGGAAGGACTGATGTTGAAGCTGAAGCTCCAATACTTTGGCTATCTCATGCAAAGAGCTGACTCATTTGAAAAGACCCTGATGCTGGGAAAGATTGAGGCCTGGAGGAAAAGGGGACAACAGAGGATGTGATGGTTGCATGGCATCACTGACTCAACGGACATGGGTTTGCGTGGACTCTGGCAGTTGGTGATGGACAGGGAGGCCTGGCTGGCTGTGGTTCATGGGGTCACAAAGAGTTGGACATGACTGAGCGACTGAACTGAAGCTGAAGAGAATTTAATGGACCTACCAAATGGATGGGTGGGTGAGTGTGTGTGTGTGTAATGCATATATTTAAAGCTGACAAAATTAAAAGCAAAAATTTAAAAATCTGCCCTCTTACTGAAATATTTGAACATAGCTATCTCAATCAGTGATAAATCAGATTGACATAGATCAGTACAAATAAGGAAAATCTGAATGGAACAACAAAATTGCTTGGCTCACTGCAGGATTTCCCAAACTTCTCTGATCCAGCTTATTGAATGAGAATTTCCAGAAGAGAGACTCAGAAGCTGTATTTTTAAAAAGAGCCCCAAATGACTCTTATCATATAGAAAGTTTGGTAAATACGGACCTTATGAATTAATAAAAACCCTCGATCCAGTTCTTTTCAAGTTACATGGAACATTTACTAAAATACGACAATGCTTTGGCCATATAGGAAGTTAGAGTAATTTCCAAAGAATTGATTTCACATGGAATTCCATGTCTGACCAAAATTAAATATTAAAAATAAATTTCACACTCATGTATATACATACATAACAAAACAAAGATAACTTTGGAAATTAAAAACATTTTAATAGCTCATGAGTTAAAGAAAAAAACAAATTGGAAACTAAAAATTACTTAGAATTAAAGAATAAAGAAAAAAAATTATAACTTAAAACTTTGGACATGTTGGTGAATGTTATGTAGTGGGAAATTTTTAGAGTGAAACACTTTATGAGAAAGATTAATGAGGTAGGCATTTATCTTAAAATGCTGGTAAAGAATGAACAGATAAACTCAAAGAAAGTAGAAGGAGAAAGTGAAAATAAATGCAGAAGATAATGAGCTAGAAAAGGACATCAACGTTAAAAACTGGTTTTCCAAGAGATCAAAAAATTGATAATTCTGAACAGTTTGATCACTAAAACAAAAGATAAGGTTCAAAGAAACACTTTAAAGGATGAAAATCGCAGCTACAGCAGAAAGTTTTTAAAATGGTCTGATGCCCTGGTTTTTTAAATCTCTGAAGAAATAGTTCTTTTCATAAAATAATAAACAAAATTGACTCAAGACAAAATAGAAATTGCGAGTAGATCTGTATCTATTAAAACCAGTAAACAGTTTTAAAAAATCTTCATAGAAGGAAGATGCTATGCACAGAGGTTTTTAGAGATAAATTTTGGCGAACATTTGAGGGAGATGATTCTAATCCTGGCATAGAAAAATAGAGAACAGTCCACAACTTACCTGATGAGGCTAAATAGTGTTGAGAACCAAAACAGAAAATAACCTGTGAAACGGCATTAAGGAACAGCCTTGCATATGGATATTAATGTACTGAGTTTTTCGAGTAATAAGTTATTTTAAAAATTTTATTAGTGGTATAATTATTTTACTAGCATAATAGAATTCAAGTTATGCTATTATTAATGTCTAAAGCTTAGAATTGTTATATCCTTCTGTTGAACTGAAAGTTTGTTTGATTATTATTCAGTGAACTTCTCTATCCATGAGTGTGTGTTTGGTTGTGTTTGACTCTTTGCAGCCCCAGGGACTGTAGCCCACCAGGCTTGTCTGTCCGTGGAATTTACCAGTCAAGAATACTGGAGTGGGTTGCCATTTCCTACTCCAGGGGATCTCCTCCACCCAGGGATCAAACCTGTGTCTCTTGTCTCCAGCATTGGCAGGTGCATTCTTTACCACTAGTGTTACCTGGGAAGGCCCTACTCTATTTCTCAGTTCAGTTCAGTTCAGTTCAGGCACTTAGTCGTGTCCGACTCTTTGCGACCCCATGAACGACTTCACGCCAGGCCTCCCTGTCCATCATCAACTCCCGGAGTTCACTCAAATCCATGTCCATCGAGTCGGTGATGCCATCCAACCATCTCATTCTCTGCCGTCCCCGTCTCCTCCTACCCCCAATCCCTCCCAGCATCAGACTCTTTTCCAGTGAGTCAACTCATCATGTGAGGTGGCCAAAGTATTGGAGTTTCAGCTTTAGCATAAGTCCTTCCAATGAGCACCCAGGATTGATCTCCTTTAGAATGGACTGGTTGGATTTCCTTGCAGTCCAAGGGACTCTCAAGAGTCTTCTCCAGCACCACAGTTCAAAAGCATCAATTCTTCGGCGATCAGCTTTCTTCACAGTCCAACTGTCACATCCATACATGACCACGGGAAAAACCATAGCCTTGACTAGACGGACCTTGGTTGGCAAAGTAATGTCTCTGCTTTTTAATATGCTATCTAGGCTGGTCATAACATTCCTTCCAAGGAGCAAGTGTCTTTTAATTTCATGGCTGCAATCAGCATCCGAAGTGGTAATGGTTTTTGCCTTAACTTATATTTGTAAGGTATAAATTAACTTCACCAGCTTTCATTAATTAACACTTTTCAGGTATATCATTTTTTCATCCTTTCCCACTTCTGTGTCTTTATGTTTCAAGTATGGCTTTTATACACAGCTAGAACTGGACTGTTTTCTTAAATCCAGTCTGACATCTATGTATTTTAACAGGAGAAGAATCTGTTCACTTGCATATATTTTGGTTAGTCTCTACCAGCAATTAGAGCTTTTCCTTTGTCCTGCTTTTCCTCTTGTATTCTTTAAGCTGGTAGACTCACTGTCATCCAGTTCTTTTCATTTATTTTTGTCTGTTCTGGATCTTAGTTGCTGCATGGGCTTTTCTCTAGTTGTGGTGAATGGGGGCTACTCTCCAGCTGTGGTGCACGAGGTTCTCATTGTAGTAGTTTCTCTTGTTATGGAGCCCTGGCTCTAGGTGGGTGGGCTTCAGTAGTTGCCAATCCTTGGCTTAACAGACTCAATAGTTATGGCACATGGGTGTAGTTGCTCCATGGCATGTGGGATCTTCCCGCATCAGGGATAGAACCCATGTCTCCTGCATTGGCAGGCAGATTCTTTACTACTGAGCCACCAGGGAAACCCTGTGGGTTGTCTTTTCATTTAGTTTACTGTTTCTTTTGCTGTGCAAAAACTTCTGAGTTTAAGTAACTCCCATTTGCTTATTTTTGTTTTTATTTCCATCATTCTGGGAGATGGATCAGAAAAGATATTGCTGCGATTTATGTCAGAGTGTTCTCCCTGTGTTTCCTCTAGGATTTTATAGCATACATTACCACACTACCTTTTAGATTTCATGCTGTTTTATTCATTAGCTTATAGTTGTTTGCAACTTTCAATTATTCTTAGTCTCCACATTGAGAATAAATACTTTTTTATTTGTTCAATATTTGTTTAGATTTATTCTCTTTTAAAATATTTTCTTTATTTATTAGTCCTTGAATCTGAGACCTTCTATATGGTAAAATATTTTTAGCTTTTAAGATCTATCCTTTGTATTTTTGCTGAACTCAGAATCTGTTGGTAGTAAATGCTCAGTTTTTGTTTTTCTAAAGATGTGCTTCAACTCTCCTTTTCGAGTGTTTATTTTGAGTATACAATTCTAAATTGAGAGTTACTTGTCTCTTAGAATATTGAGGCTACTAATTCTCTTGTCTTCTGCCTTCCATTTTTGCCATTGAGAAAGCAGGCCATTAGATTAATTATTCCTTCCTTTTAGCTAGCATGTCTTTTCTCTCTTCTCATGTTTCACTTTCTCTTTGGATTTCACTGTGATATGTTTTGAAATGGAATTTCTTTTTATTTTCCGGGTGTTGAACTCATTCTGCTGCTGCTGCTGCTAAGTCGCTTCAGTCGTGTCCGACTCTGTGCGACCCCATAGACGGCAGTCCACCAGGCTCCCCCCGTCCCGTTGAACTCATTAGGTTTACACAATTTAAAGGTGGTAAGTTTTCAATTGTGAAAAGTGCTCTATCATTACCTTTTAAATAGTTTGTCTTGCATGTAAGTTCATTTTTATCATTTTTAATATTCCACATATAAGTGATATCATATGATATTTGTCCTTCCCTATCTGGCTTATTTCACTCAGTATGATAATCTCTAGGTCCATCGACACTGCTGCAAATGGCATTGTTTCATTTTTTTCCCCCTATGGCTGAGTAGTAGTCAATTGTGTATATATACCACATCTTTTTATCCAATTATCTGTCGGGCATTTAAGTTGCTTCCACATTTTGGCTGTTGTAGATAGTGCTGCTATGAGCACTAGCATGCATGCATGTATCTTTTAGAATTAGAGTTTTCTTCAGATATATGCTCAGGAGTGGGATTGCTTGATCATATGGTTATTCTAGATTTAAAAGGAATCTATATACCATTTTCCATAGTGGCTGAAAGTATTTTATACTCTCACCAACAGTATAGGTGGGTTCCCATTTCTCCCCATCCTCTCCAGCATTTGTAATTTGTAGACTTATTAATGATGGCCATTCTGATTGGTGTGTGGTGGTACCTTCTTGTAGTTTTGACTTGCATTTCTCTAATAATTAGTGATGTGGAACATCTGTTCATACACCTATTGGTCATCTGTATTATGTCTTCCTTGGAGAAAATTCTATTTAGGTCTTCTGCCCACTTTTCTATTGGGTTGTTCAGCTTTTTGTTGTTCAGTTGCACGAGCTATTTATATATTTTGGAAATTAATCCCTTGTTGGTCACATCACTTGTAAATATTTTCTCCCATTCTGTAGGCTGTCTTTCATTGCTTATGGTTTCTTTTGCTGTGCAAATGCTTATTAGTTTGATTAAGTCCATTTGTTTACTTTTGTTTTTATTTCTATTGCTTTGGGAGACTACCAGATACATTTTCTTAATGGCATATATTTAAGGGGATGGGTCTTTCAACTCTAGATTTGATAAATATAAGAAGATTGGTTAAGAAGTATAAAAAATTTTCTAAATGTCTACCTTAAATATAAATATATGTACAAAACCCAGAAAAGTATGCAAATGAAGCTAGAATATAATCCCATAGAGCTATGGTATTGCTGAATTTTTACCAGGAGCAGCTTGCAGAGTGTTTAGTTGTAATGATGACTCTGCAGTACCCACTGATCTTTCCTTTTTAATAGTGTTGATCCACATTAGTGGATATTTTAGTTTCTGAGGATTTGTAGAGTGGAGGGCAGTTACTAATATCTCCAGTAAGAATGAAGAGGCTGGGCCAAAGTGGGAACAACGTTCAGTTGTGGATATGTCTGGTGGTGAAAGTAAAGTCTGATGCTCTAAGGAACAAAATTGAATAGGAACCTGGAATGTTAGGTCCATGAATCAAAGTATATTGGACATGATCAGGAGATGGCAAGACTGGATATTTACATCTTAGAAATCAGTGAATGAAAATGGATGGGAATGGGTGAATTTAACTCAGATGACCACTGTATCTACTACAAGTGGGCAAGAATCCCTTAGAAGAAATGGAGTAGCCCTCATAGTCAACAAGAGTCCAAAATGCAGTACTTGGGTGCCATCTCAAAAACAAAGGAATGATCTTGTTTCATTTCCAAGGCAAATTATTCAACATCACAGTAACCCAAGTCTATGCCCCATCCACTGATGTCAAAGAAACTGAAGTTGACTTGTTCTATGAAGACCTATAACATCTTTTAGTGAAAGTGAAAGCCACACAGTCATGTCTGATTCTTTGTGACCCCCATGGACTGTAGCCTGCCAGGCTCCTCTGCCCATAGAACTCTCTAGGCAAGAATTCTGGAGTGGGTTGCCATTCCCTTCTCCAGGAGATCTTCCTGACCCAGGGATCAAACCTGGATCTTCTGCACTACAGACAGATTCTATACTGTCTGAGCCACCAGGGAAGCCCAACACCTTCTAGAACTAACAGCAAGAAAAGTTTTCCTTTTCATCATAGGGGATTGGAATGCAAAAGTAGGCAGTCAAGAATACCTGAAATAACCAGCAAATTTGACCATGGAGTACAAAATGAGAAAGCAGGGCAAAGATTAACCGCTTTGTTAAGAGAACATGCTGGGCATAGCAAATACCCTTTTCCAACAACCCAAGAAACAACTCTACACACGGACATCACCAGATAGTCAAACCAAAATCAGACTGATTATGTTCTTTGCAGCTGAAGATGGAGAAGCTCTATACAGTCAGCAAAAATAAGACCTCGAGCTGACTGTGACCCAGATCATGAGCTCCTTATTGCAAGATTCAGGCTTAAATTGAGCAAAGTAGGGAAAACCACCAGGCCATTCAGGTAAGACCTAAATCAAATTCCTTATGATTATACAGTGGGAATGACAAATAGATTCAAGGGATTGGATCTGGTAGTCAGAGTGCCTGAAGAATTATGGACAGAGGTTCCTAACGCTGTATAGGAGGCAATGACCAAAACCATCCTCAAGAAAAGGAAATGAAAGAAGGCAAAATGGTTGTCTGTACAAATAGCTAAGGAACAGATAGAAGTGCAAGGCAAGGGAGAAAGGGAATGATATACCCAATTGAATGCAGAGTTCCAGTGAATAGCAAGGATAAGCGAGTGAGGCCGCTCAGTCGTGTCTGACTCTTTGCGACCCCATGGACTGTAGCCCACCAGGCTCCTCTGTCCATGGGATTCTCCAGGCAAGAATACTGGAGTGTGTTGCCATTTCCTTATCCAGGGGATCTTCCCAACCCAGGGATCGAACCCAGGTCTCCTGCATTGCAGGCAGATGCTTTAACCTCTGAGCTACCAGGGAAGCCCAAGGAGAGATAAGAAGTTCTTAAATGAACAATGCAAAGAAATAGAGGGAAAAAATATAATTGGAAAGACTAGAGTTTCCTTCAAGAAACTTGGAGATATCAAGGGAACATTTCATGCAAGGATTCAATTCAATTCAATTCAGTCGCTCAGTTGTGTCTGACTCTTTGTGACCCCATGGACTGCAGCACTCCAGGCCTCCCTGGCCATCACTAACTTCCAGAGTCCACCCAAATCCATGTCCATTGAGTCGGTGATGCCATCCAACCATCTCATCCTCTGTCATCCCCTTCTCCTCCTGCCTTCAATCTTTCCCAGCATCAGGGTCTTTTCAGATGAGTCAGCCCTTCGCATCAGGTGGCCAAAGTATTGGAGCTTCAGCTTCAACATCAGTCCTTCCAATGAACACGCAGGACTGATCTCCTTTAGGATGGTCTGGTTGGATCTCCTTGCAGTCCAAGAGACTCTCAAGAGTCTTCTCCAACACCACAGTTCAAAAGCATCAATTCTTTAGTGCTCAGCTTTCTTTATAGTCCCACTCTCACATCCATACATGACCACGGGAAAAACCATAGCCTTGACTAGATGGACCTTTGTTGACAAAGTAATTCAAGGATGGGCATGCGGAAGGACAGAAAGAGTAAGGACCTTACAGAAGCAGAAGAGATTAAGAAAACATGGCAAGAATATGCAACAGAACTATATAAGAAAGGTTGCAATGACCTGGATAACATGATGGTGTGGTCACTCACCTAGAACTGGACATCCTGGAGTGTGAAGACAAGTGGGCCTTAGGAAGCAATACTAGGAACAAAACAATGGAAGTGATAGAATTCCAGTTGAGCTATTTAAAATTCTAAAAGATGATACTATTAAAGTGCTGCATTCAATATGCCAGCAAATTTGGAAAACTCAGCTGTGGCCTGAAAAGGACTGGAAAAGGTCAGTTTTCATTCTAGTGCCAAAGAATGTTCATACTACCATACAGTTGTGCTCATTTCACAGGCTAGCATGGTGATGGTCAAAATTCTTCAAGCTAGGCTTCAACATTACATGAACTGAGAACTTCTAGATGTATAAGCTGGATTTAGAAAAGGCAGAGGAACCAGAGATCAAATTGCCAACATTTGTTGGATCACAGAGAAAGCAAAAAGAGAATTCTAGCAAAACATCTACTTCTCCTTCATTGAGAACACTAAAGTCTTTGACTGTGTGGATCACAACAAACTGTGGGAAATTCTTTAAGAGATGGGAGTACCAGACCACCTTACCTGTCTCCTGAAAAACCTGTATGCTAGTCAAGAAGCATCAGTTAGAACCAGACATGGAACAATGAACTGATTCAAAATTGTGAAAGGAGTACATCAAGGCTGTATATTGTCTCCCTGCTTATTTAACTTATATGCAGAGTATATCATGTGAAATGCTGGACTGGATAAATCACAAGCTGGAATCAAGATGCTGGGAGAAATAGCAACAATTCACATACTCAGATGATACCACTCTAATGGCAGAAAGAGGAGAGGAACTAAAAAGCCTCTTGATGAAGGTGAAAGAGGAGAGTGAACATACTGGCTTGAAACTCAACATTAAAAAAACTAAGCATGGCACTGGTCCCCTCACTTCATGGGAAATAAAAGGGGAAAAATCTTGGAGAAGGAAATGTCTACGCATTCCAGTATTCACGCTAGGAGAACCCCATGTACAGAGATACCAAGTGGGCTACAGCCCATGGGATTACAAAGAGTCAGACATGACTTAGCAACTAAACAACAACTGTATAGCACAGGGAACTATATTCAATATTCTGTGACAAAACATAATGGAAAAGAATATTAAAAGAATAATATATTTATATGTAAGTATCTGAATCACTTTGCTGTACAGCATAAATTAACACATTATAAATCAACTATATTTCAATAAAATTTTAGAAATGAATAAAAAGGGGGGAGGTCAGTGGAAGCAGTGACAGATTTCATTTTCTTGGGCTCCAAAATCACTGTAGATGGTGACTGCAGTCATGAAATTAAAAGATGCTTGCTCCTTTGAAAGAAAGCTATGAATGACAAACCTAGACAATGTATTAAAAAGCAGAGACATCACTTTGCTGACAAAAGTCCATATAGTCAAAGCTATGTTTTTTTCAGTAGTCATGCACAGATGTTAGAACTGGTCCATAAAGAAGACTGAGCACTGAAGAATTGATGTTTTCAAATTTTGGTGCTGGATAACACTTGATAGACTTCCATGGACTGCAAGGAGATCAAACCAGTCAATCCTAAAATAAATCAACCCTGAATACTCGTTGGAAGGACTGATGCTGAATCTGATACTTTGGCCACCTGATACGAAGAGCCGACTTGTTGGAAAAGCCCCTGATGCTGGGAAAGATTGAAGGTAAAAGGAGAAGGGGGTGGAAGAGGATGAGATGGTTAGATAGCATCACTGAATCAATCATGAAGTTGAGCAAACTCTGGGAGATCATGGAGGACAGAGTGGCTTGGCTTGGTACCGTCCACAGAATTGCAGAGAGTCAGACAGACTCAGTGACTGAACAGCAACAACTAAAAGCCAAAGTTCTTGGTGTTCTGTTGCTTTTGTTATTTCATATACTGTGTATGGGCTCAAGATGAATTAACCTGCAACTGCCTACACTCATGAATCACTTTATTTTGAAATACTGTCCATGTAATTTTATAACAAGAAGTCTAATGGCTTTTTGAGTTTTGATGGAAAAGAAACAAGAGCACCATGTGATCCTGGGTTAATGTAACACAGAGGCTGTGGGTAAGTTCGGGGTTAAAGACTTAGGGCTTTTTTTTTTTTTTCCCCCTCCAGGTACACTTCCTCCTCTGTTTTAAAAATGTGATGTCTGTATTAATTAAGATACAGGTTTAGTTGCTGTAATTGGAAGACTGGTGGTGCCAGCTAGACCTCAAGGTTCTATTCCTAATGGAGAAGGGCAGAATGGATATTGGAAACAACCAGTCTGTGGAAGGGAGTGGTATGAATCTGTGCTAAACTGGTAGGTAGCAGACACACCACAAAGAATCCAAAGTTAAATATTTTTAGCCTTTGTGTGATTGGTAAGAGGAAACCATAGAGGTATTTAATACTGAAACAGAATATTCATACCACATGAAAAAAAATAGAGTACAGTTTCCTTTCAGAGATACCAGAGGTAGGAGCAATACCAAAACCAACTTAAAACTGTCAGAATTATATTCAAGTTAATGTTTCCTACTCACATATTCAGTCTTTCTGTGATGTATACAATAAATTATTTCTGCATCAAAATAGACCTATTTTAATATAAACATATTAATCACTAAAACTTGCAGCCTGGAAAATATATATCTTTAGAGCATTTAATGAGAGGGACAAAATGGCTTTTGGTCACATACTGGCATCTATTATCTGTCTGTAGATATCCCTTAAAAGGGACTTGCTGACATCCACCACAGAATGAGAGCCTAAATTCAATTTAATACTGATCTTTATTCTTAATATTCCCTTGAGTTATTTCTCAAACAATAAATTTAATTAATTTGGGTTGATAGGAGAAATTAGAAGTAATTTCATGTGCTCATTCCTCTTTGTGAAACAGGCAAATTGTTATTCATTAGCTTTTCAATTCCCATAAAAGAAAATTTTGACCTAAGTACAAAGTGTTGTTATTGAAAACTCTGAATGAGAGTCAAAATTGTGGGTTTCTCCTAACAACAATTTTTGGTATTTTTATATAGGCTTTTATAAAAAGACTTTAAAGGACTTCACTGATGTTTTGACAAAGTGTCAATTCACTTATTTAATGACAAGGAAATTAAGATGTAAGATGGATGTATATAACATTCAACCTGACTGACTTAGCTATTTTCCTGTCTGCTTCAGTTTTGTTTTTAATAAATATTACCCAATTAGTGACATAGCAGTCAGCAGTTTTTGTCATCAATTAACTAAAATAATAAGATCAAATTACATTGCTTGATTTCTATGAGGACCAAACTGGCTGAGAACAATTCCATCATCTGCTGGAAAGGAAATGATCATAAGACCATGTCCTATTGCAATAACTGGCACAACTTTGAGAAGAATTCATACCCAACCAATTTTATTTCTTGCTACAACTGAGTGATGAGCCATTGAGCCTGCAAATATTTTAATTCCATTCCTCTGACATTCAAATCAATCAGTTAGAAGACACTCTCCAGCCAACTATCTCAAACTGTGAGGCTGTGAGGACTCAGCATTCTTTTTTTATTTAACATCTGATTTCTTTCTCACTAATTAGTTTCCGCTCAGTTTCAATGTCAGCACATTGTTCTTTATGCTTTGTTTTTAGGCATCATGCTCTTGCCCTTTCCCAAATGAAATTTAGTTTTTGAAAGAAAAAAAGAAAGCCTATTTTAGGTTGAAAAACTGAATACTGGGAAATAAGGATACATTTCACTTGTATACAAAATGAAAATCTCAATGGTTCAGTTTCTATTGTTCAGTAATATAATGTGTTGTTCCAAGAATACTAGAAGAACTATTCAAGGACTGAAATATTTCTTAATATTGAATTAAAGTAGATGCAAAGCTAACTAACGGGTTTAAAGTGAAGCTTATAAATTTCTTAAAAATATTATGAGGCGAAGCTTTATGAGAATGAAATGTTTTCTTACAAGAAAGGAGGGTGAGTTTGGCCCACTATGAATTCATGCATCTTATGTCAACTGGGCTGTCTCTGCTATTTGACAGTCCTTTCAGGCCTCTCTTACAGCCTGTGCTCTCTGGCCAAAAGAACAATTTTCTCTGGTCTCAAACCTGAATCTCTGCTTCTCCAGGTCTTGACAACTGGCACTTACTCTTGACTTTTCTGACCAGGGGAAAGCCTTCTACTCTTGCTTCTTCTGACTCTGCTTCCCCCAGTATGTTCATGAAGAGTCACATGATCCCAGCTCACTATCTGAGACTTCGGAATAGATCTTGCTTCAAGTTAGAGCAGTAGGTCAAGCAAAAGTGTACCAAGATAAGTGAATGTGCTGTTTGTTGATTCCACTCTGACTTTATGGCTAGTGTTACTAATGGAGCTTCTGCTTTGTTCTCTTGTTCATGGTGGACACCATCTTACTCAAAAATCACTTCTCCCTACTAGTCTTGATTATTGAAGTTCTGTCTAAACTACCATCCCATTGCTAAAACCGTGACTAGAAGCCCCAGTGCTGCAAGTACCTGTCCCCAGACTCTCTTCTAGTGTTCTCCCTATACATTAATTCCAGTCTTCTCCCCTTGCTACATCCCTTATAGTAGCCCTGTAGAAGCAGCTAGACCATCAGCTTTTTGTCATCACCAGTTGGGGTACCATGCTCTACTGTCCTGTGTAGATTTCATCTCTCTGTCTGTATCTGGTTCTGACCCACAGTCCTGCTATCCCCTGATCATTGTGTCTAATCTCCAGTCTCGATGAGGACAAGTCTCACCAAGGTGATGAGCTCTGTTCTGAAACAATATCTGCTATAAGCTCATTTCTTTTTCCTTTTCATAACTATCGAAAGAAAAAAAGTGCTTTCACATCTTTCCAAGCCTCGCTCTAAGAATCCTTGAAACCTATGTCTTTGATCCTCTCTGATCCCCCTCTTTTAGCTTACCCAAGGTTTTGATCTCTTACTTATTCACTCTCTCGTCCTCCCTTTTCCTATAGGATTTTTCAGCTCTGCCTTCAAATATGCACTGGTTTCCCAGGCTAAAAGGAAAATAAAAACATCTCCTGATCCTGCTGCTAGCATTTAACTATTGTTCTATTTTCTCCTTCCTTACCTACACAAATGGCCTTTTAGAACAAATGGCCTCCAGCAGTTGTCTATCATCTTACCATCTGCTCCCTCCTTGAAATCTTAGATTGCAGCCTGTTCCTCCTCCCTACCCACACTAGTGAAATGTTTGGTGTCCTAATCAATACATTTGGTGCTATACTATTTGTTCTTATTATTCCTGATCTCCCTCTGCAATATTAATTAGCACCCATTTGTTGAGTAGATACTGTACATTAAAAATGTTTTAGTTCTTACAGAATATTTTTCACCAGTAGTGTCCACTTTTACATCTTAGAAATAAATGAATATTTTAAATGTGGAATTTATCTCAAAAATGGGTCCAACAAGTGATTAAAATTTGGCTTTAGCTCCTGCTCTGTTCTCGCCTCTCCACTGTTTGCTAGTCTTGGACACTGGGAATCAACTCCCGTGGCACTTAGAGAGGCTTTCCTGCTCAACACCACATCCACATTTGGATAAATGACTTCTAATAATCTGTGCAGAGCAGTTAAAAGTACCATTATAAACCACAATGTGAACAGATCTTTGTATGCCCTAGTGACAGATGCCCCCTCTCTTATGTGAAGTCTCAAGTCTCACACACGATAGGCTTGCTATTCTGGGGTGGAAAGGAGAAATGTACCTAACTAGGTTTTCTCTGGGGGACTTCATGTTTTACTGGCTAATGAAAACAGCATAAAAAAATCTTATCATCAACAAATGCACACATATCAGATTGCTCATCTCTCCCTAGAAGTTAATTTTTCCATTGTTCTTGAAAGCCAGATGCATTGCCACCCCCCCAATGCCCCTCTCTTGACATATGTGCAATCACACAAACTCAGAGAAATTAAACATTCTAAACATTCTATACAGAAACAGCTGGAGGATAAAGTATCTATGGGTATATCTTCAACTGGAAGTGAGTACCTAATACTCAAGCTAACACATGCTGAAGCTTCCTTTATGCAGAGAAAGCGTTGCTTTCAAGGTCATTGCGCTTTACCTATAAATGACTGCATTTCTGTCTCTTTATTCCCTTTTATGATTTTCAGCCATGTCTCTGTGATGCCACATGGAAATAGGGGAAAAATAATAGTTGATGATTCTGTCTCTAATCCCCTGAGAAATGAGAAATCAAGTAAATAAATACACAAATAAATAGTCATGAATCAAGAGAGACTATCTACACAAGAAACCTGTAGTCAGTTCAAGACCTGCTTGTTCTCAGATCAGTTTCCCAGCATTTCCAGCTCAGCTCTGTATTCCAGATATGTACACACTAGCTAGGCTTCTGTGTTCTCTGATCTACAGTTGGGTGAGGGCAATGGCAGAATCTGACCGGAGGCTGGAGGGCAAGAGGAAGGAAGAGGCCAAAGCACTTTTCTACCCTTCCCACTCTGCTTGGAGCACAGGCCGGACCGAGGTCATTTGGGTTTCATGGCTCCGGTTCCCACTGGACAGGTGCCCCCGCCCCACCACGATCCTAGTGTCCTCTGGATGGCGCCAGCCCCTGAGCTCTGCTAACACCTTGATTTCCCTTTGTCCCTTCAACCTAAGGGTGAGAGTCCCTTCCTGAGGTCATTAGCCTCTGGGTTGCCTCACTGGTCCCTTTCAGTCTTATCCTCTGTGTAACTGATTCCCTGTGTTTAATTTCGTCTATTCTAAATATTCTGGTGAATCTCCATGGACAGAGGAGACTGGCAGGCTAGAATCCATGGGGTTGCAGGGTCAGACATGACTGAGTGACTAAGCACACATTCTGAGTATTCAAAATGGTTTCTATCTTCCTGACTGGATCACAGCAGACATTCTGGATATTCAGAAAAACCCAAACAATGCAGTGACTTTTTTTTTTCCTTTCATCCAGATATATTATTCAGGACCAGAGGAAAAAATCTAAGTGTATCACTTTAAAAATTATACTAATATCATTTGTTTAATTCCTTGAATTTGAAATTAAAATTACACCTGGTGGCTGAGAGGAGGAGCATTTGGTCTACAAGAGACAAAGATATAGAAAGACACAAATAATAACTGCTAAAGAAAACACAGCCACCTAAAGGGAGTCACAGTTAAATGCTGTGTAAGGGGCTTCACATCTGAGATGAGTATGTAAACAGATCAGTATCATAACCAGGTGCGAAGATGAAAACATACTTCGTGCAAAACTGCGTTTTAAGCAGGACAAAGAGACCAAGCGGCTTTAGTGGAGAGGCAGGAGCAAAATGGCGTTTCAGTAGGGAAAAAGCATACACAGAGTCTTAAGTTATAAGAAGTGAAGAGAAAATGGACCACACAGGCAGGAGCAAGGGGGAGGGAATCAGTTATGAAGCAGCGTGGGGAGATGGGGGACATAGACACTGGGTGCAGGGTCAGAACAAAAGGAGAGAAGAGAGAAGCAGAGGTCTGATTTGAGAGACAAAGAGGATTCTGAGGGGGAAGATAAATAACGTTTTTCTAGCTTTATCGCATTTGTGCATTTAGACTACAAAAACTTAATGTGTTAGGGGCTTTGGGGAAATGTTCCTAATATCTGAGAACACAACACAGACCTGCAGATAGAAGCTTTTATGTATGGAGGCTTCTCACATGTTTGGAGGTTAAGTAATTTGTACAAGTTCAAGTGGCCTCCGTAAAGACTGAGAGCTAGGTCTCAGGACTTGAGACCGATGCTTTTCTTACCACGTCATTCTCTTTTCCAAACCATTGCTGGTGCTACTGGCAGACAGAATGTTGGACTGAATAGGTAACTAGTCTGATCCAAAATGGCTATGTTTTGGTTTATGTCTTTATAACAGAGTCCTTCACGACTTCTCCCCAGCTCCAAGTTCCTCTCCATTAACATATGTCCACCTTCCACCCTGGTAACAGAAAGTCCTGTATATGACACAGATTTCATCATGACATCCCCGTGTTTAAGATCCACTAATGCTTCACTACTAGGTGAAGGTGAGTCCATTCCCTTAGTATGGAATATAGATAGGGTTACCAGATTTCACAAATAAAATTATGCACAGGACCCAATTAAATTTGTATTTTAAGCAATGGACTTTTAAAAGATATAAGTATATTCTGTCCAATATATGGGGCATATGTATACTTAAAAGTTATTGTTTCTCTAAAATTCAAATATAACTGTATGTCTTGTATTTTATCCATCAACCCCACATAGGGGGGCATAACCCCCATTTTTGAACCTAGGATCTCCTCACAGCCCTGATGCCTGACTTCCTAGTCATCTCCAGGACCCCCAGGTCATACCTGCTGCTGCTGCTGCTAAGTCGCTTCAGTTGTGTCCGACTCTGTGCGATCCCATAGACGGCAGCCGACCAGGCTCTGCCATCCCTGGGATTCTCCAGGCAAGAACACTGGAGTGGGTTGCCATTTCCTTCTCCAATGTGTGAAAGTGAAAAGTGAAAGTGAAGTCGCTCAGTCGTGTCCGACTAGTAGTGACCCCATGGACTCCAGCCTACGTTTATTCACATTTTGCTCTCTGTCTGAACTAGAGTTTTTGTATTAAAACTCAGAGCTTGAGGATTGTGGAACTCCAGGTGAGGGAAATCCAGTAACCTGTAACCTGCCATTGCTCCTGAAAGTCCCCACCCTTACCAGGTTCCACCTTCCTGGATGGAGGCTACGGCTATGCCACTGGGGCAGCAACAGGTGTCTCAAGCCTAGTCTTTTCAGTCTGAAGAGGCTCTGCCTGTTTCCAGATAACCAAGTCTTGCTTGCCCCTAAAATAATCTCCTTCACAGCTTGATGAGTCCCGCCTTTACTCAGGGCTCCCCTGAAAAGCCTTGTTCTTTCTGAGGCTGCTCACCCTCCTTTCCAGACTGGCTATTGCTACTGTGATCACTGGCTGATCCATGGATCATCCATGGAAACTTCCAGCCACGTGTTTACAGTTATCCAGCTCCTGTCCACACCCAACAGAGCTCTCCAGCAAAGCTGCTTTCATGAACTACGCCTCAAAGGATGCTTTTCATGCTTTTACTAAACTGGTTTCTTCCACGTCTTAATACCTGACCCTTGGGTAAACAACTTTTGAACTGAAAATTGACCTATAGCATTGAAATTCTTTGAACTCGGGCAATGTAAACTGTAAGCAAAGAATTAAGTATATTTTCTGTCATGTCATGGAGAATAAGAATAATGAGTTTAGTGGAGTTACTGTGTGTGAGGGTATCCTGACCCTGAGTCTACCATAATCCCCTCATCTGGGGAAGGGTTCCTTCTTGACATCAAAGGGAACATTGCTGTCCATCTTGAGGTGACTTACAGATGATGACAAGACTGTGAGCTTCTAGCAGGATGTTTCTGGATAAATAGGCAAAAACTGCAAAATTTTTACTAGTGTGCCATTCAGTTCAGTTCAGTCGCTCAGTCGGGTCCAACTCTTTGTGACCCCATGGACTGCAGCACGCCAGGCCTCCCTGTTCATCACCAACTCCTGGAGTCTGTTTATACTCATGTCCACTGAGTTGGTGATGCCATCTAACCATCTCATCCTCTGTCTTCCCCTTCTCCTCTCTCCTTCAATCTTTCCCAGCATCAGGGTCTTTTCCAATGAGTCAGCTTTCGCATCAGGTGGCCAAATTATTGGAGTTTCAGCTTCAGCATCAGTCCTTCCAATGAATATTCAGGACCGATTTCCTTTAGGATCTCCTTGCAGTCCAAGGGTCTCTCAAGAGTCTTCTCCAACACCACAGTTCAAAAGCATCAATTCTTCGGTGATCAGTTTTCTTTATAGTCCAACTCTCACATCCATTCGTGACCACTGGAAAAACCCTAGCTTTGACTAGACAGAACTTTGTTGGCAAAGTAATGTCTCTGCTTTTTAACATGCTGTCTAGGTTGGTCATAACTTTTCTTCCAAGGAGTAAGCATCTTTTAATTTCCTGGCTGCAGTCACCATCTACAATGACTTTGGAGACCAAGAAAATGAAGTCTGTCACTGTTTCCATTGTTTTCCCATCTATTTACCATGAAGTGATGGGACTGGATGCCATGATCTTAGTCTTCTGTATGTTGAGCTTCAAGCCAACTTTTTCACTTTCCTCTTTCACTTTCATCAAGAGGCTCTTTAGTTCTTATTCACTTTCTGCCATAAGGGTGGTGTCATCTGCATATCTGGGGTTATTGGTATTTCTTCTGGCAATCTTGATTCCAGCTTGTGCTTCTTCCAGCCCAGCGTTCCTCATGATGTACTCTGCATATAAGTTAAATAAGCAGGGTGACAATATACAGCCTTGATGTACTCCTTTTCCTATTTGGAACCAGTCTGTTGTTCCATGTCCAATTCTAACAGTTTAAGTGTACCATTAGACCTGTCAAAAACTGCAACAACAACAACAACAAATGACATCTGTGTTTAGGCCCTTTCTTTCTCAATCAAAGAACCACACAGATATTCCCAAGATCATGTTTTGTTTTGCTTTTTTTTTCCACCTTGCACTGAAATCTCTACAGGAAAAAATCCCACTTCAAAACCCTTCTTTTTTGACTTTACAAAGCATTTCAATGTCAGAATAATTCTCAAGAGGTTGAGGAAGTTGTGTCATAGGCCAGGTCAATCTGTCCTCTCCTGAAGCAGAGGGATGGAGCAAAGAGTAGAGCAAGCAGGGCAATCTTGGTGGGGGTGGGCATCATAAGAGGAGGTGACTGAGCTCCAACTATCTTTGTGTTTGTGCTAAGTCACTTCAGTTGTGTCCAACTCTTGGCGACCCCATAGACTGTAGCCTGCCAGGCTCCTCTGTCCATAGAATTCTCTAGGCAAGAATCCTGAAGTGGGTTGCCATGTCCTTCTCTAGGAGATCTTCCTGACCCAAGGGTGGAAGCCATGTCTCTTAGGTCTCCTGTATTGGCAGACAGGTTCTTTATCACTAGCACCAACTAGGCCTCAGTATTGTGTACCTTCATAAAGAATTACAAACTGAGAGAGTAGCACTGACATGTATACACAATCATGTGTAAAATAGACAGCTAGTGGGAAGTTGCTCTATATCACAGGGCTCTCATCCTGGTGCTCTGTCACAACCTGGAGGGGTGGAATGGGAGGGTGAGGCTGGGAGGGTCCAGAGGGAGGGGACAGCTGTTGTAGAGCAGAAACCAATAAAACACTATAAAGCAATAATCCTCTAATTGAAAATAAATAAAAATAAATTTTAAAAAAAGTACTAGTATTCTTTAGAAGTCCTTCAGAGTTACTGGGACAAAATGTAACTGCTTATTCATGCTCATCCTTGAATTTTAAACTTTTTTTGATTCATGAGTTAAATAATAATAATAATACAGAACAAATACATATAAGGACAGCCACATCAGACTAACTGGCACTGCGGTTATGTAAAACTCCTTGGAGAAATCTAGGTTTGGTGTTAAAAGGAAAAAAGGAGGCCTCATTTTTTAGAAAGGAGGACAGCTAATTCGTGAAGATGCTCCTCACCCCCTTCTAGCACTTTGGGCCTCATTCTGTGTATGAAATTGCTGAGTAGATTTCCTGCAGTCTATCAGAGTGCTTTCCATAACGTGCAAGAAAAATTAAAGGATATTATTGGATTAAAAACAAGCAAACACTGTGCTCATTCTGTCAAACAGTCATGATGTGCCATGCTCAGAAAATAGGCTGTGCTCATTTTCATTGATTTATTTCAAAACTTCTCTCAGTCAAAGGGTCCTTGGAGGTTTAATAAATTTATGAGATAGACAGTAGCAGATATATTAGGTGGGATTGGTGAAATATACCCATTAACATATAAATCCAATGCCTTATCAAGAGTGCATTTCAAAGTTGGTGACAGGACCTAAAAATCATCATTTAATAGCATTACTTTCAGCAGCTTTTTCATTTGACATGGATGCATTGGTGATTTAGTGCCATGACTGAAAAATGTCAAGAGGATTTATTGACATGAAGCAGGTCAATTTATATTAGGAAATAGGAACAAGACTTAAACATCCCTTTTCTGATCTAAGACATTCTTTTGTTCTAACAGTGGGGATTGAAGTAATATCTAATTAGAGCCTCATTATTAACATTACAGCTATTTTTTTAAAAATTATACTCTAAAGTAAATAGCAGTTGTGTCTGGGAGTCATGGCAGAAAATAAAAGCTATTGTATTCACTGGAAGTAATAGTTTCTAGTTCCAGCAAGCTCAAGTAATAATTCTATTAATTATCATGTAAGGAGTCGATTGCTAGGAAAATCCTGAATCTTTTCAGAGAAAGAAATGGGAGAGAAATACCAGTTTGTTGAACTATATCAAATACAGTCATAATGAATCCCTCCTGCCATGTTGATGGTTATTTCCATGGAAACAAGGCTTACAAAAATAGCTTATATTCTGTTTTGCTTAGGAAATCAAGTTTACATGTTTCCTTCAGCACAATTACTAAAATTGGCTCTGAGAATTATCATTGGGTTTAATATTGCTCCTAAGGAAGTGTGCTAAGGCAGTGGTCCCTAACATTTTTGGCACAAGGAACAAGTTTCACGGAAGACAATTTTTCCATGGACCAGGGTAGAGGGGATGATTCACGTGAATAACATTTATTGTGCACTTTGTTTCTAACCTAATGCCACCTTGAGGTAGTGGTCCATGGCCTAGAAGTTGGGGGTGCCTGTGATAAGTGTTATGGCAGAGGTATGTGCATAGCTCACAAACAGCACAGAGAGGGGTCACAAAGTTCAGGCTGCCCAGGAAGATTTCTGGGGAGGGTTGATGCCTGCACTGACTTGAAGAATAAACAGGTGTTAGTTGAATGAAGGAAGAGCTGTCCAGGCAGAAGAAATGAAAGAGTAACAATAAAAATAGTAGAGAAATAAGTTCAGTTCAGTACAGTCACTCAATTGTTTCCGACTTTTTGTAAACCCATGGACTGCACCTTGCCAGTCCACCCTGTCCATCATCAACTCCTGGAGTTTACTCAAATTCATGTCCATTGAGTTGGTGATGCCACTCATCCTCTGTTGTCCCTTCTCCTCCCACCTACAATCTTTCCCAGCATCAGGGTCTGTTCAAAAGAGTCAGTTCTTCGCATCAGGTGGCCAAAGTATTGCAGTTTCAGCTTCATAATCAGTCCTTCCAGTGAATATTCAGGACTGATTTCCTTTAGGATAGACTGGTTGGATCTCCTTGTCTTATCCAACACCACAGTTCAAAAGCGTCAATTCTTCGGTGATCAGCTTTCTTTGTAGTCCAACTCTCACATCCATACATGACTACTGGAAAAAACATAGTTTTGACAAGTTGGACCTTTCTTGGCAAAGTAATGCCTCTGTTTTTTAATATGCTGTCTAGGTTGGTCATAACTTTCCTTCCAAGGAGTAAGCATCTTTTAATTTCATGGCTGCAATCAGCATCCGCAGTGATTTTGGAGCCTCAAAAAATAAAGTCTGACACTGTTTCCACTGATTCCCCATCTATTTCCCATGGAGTGATGGAACCAGATGCCATGATCTTCATTTTCTGAATGTTGAGCTTCAAGCCTACCTTTTCACTCTCCTCTTTCCCTTTCATCAAGAGGCTTTTGAGTTCCTCTTCACTTTCTGCCATAAGTGTGGTGTCATCTGCATATCTGAGGTTATTGATATTTCTCCCAGCAATCTTGATTCCAGCTTGTGCTTCTTCCAGCCCAGCGTTCCTCATGATGTACTCTGCATATAAGTTAAATAAACAGGGTGACAATATACAGCCTTGGCGTACTCCTTGTCCTATTTGGAACCAGTCTGTTGTTCCATGTCCAGTTCTGACTGTTGCTTCCTGACCTGCATACAGGTTTCTCAAGAGGCAGGTCAGGTAGTCTGGGATTCCCATCTCTTTCAGAATTTTCCACAGTAGGTTGTGATCCACACAGTCAAAGGCTTTGGCATAGTCAATGAAGCAGAAATAGATGTTTTTCTGGAACTCTCTTGCTTTCTCCATGATCCAGCGGATGTTGGCAATTTGATCTCTGGTGCCTCTGCCTTTTCTAAAACCTGCTTGAACATCTGGAATTTCACGGTTCACATATTGCTGAAGCCTGGCTTGGATAATTTTGAGCATGACTTTACTAGCGTGTGAGATGACTGCAATTGTGTGGTAGTTTGAGCGTTCTTTGGCATTGCCTTTCTTTGGGATTGGAATGAAGACTGATCTTTTCCAGTCCTGTGGCCACTGCTGAGTTTTCCAAATTTGCTGGCATATTGAGTGCAGCACTTTCACAGCATCATCTTTCAGGATTTGAAATAGCTCAACTGGAATTCTATCACCTCCACTAGCTTTGTTCGTAGTGATGCTTTCTAAGGCCCACTTGACTTCACATTCCAAGATGTCTGGCTCTAGGTCAGTGATCACGTTATCATGACTATCTAGGTCGTGAAGATCTTATTTGTACAGTTCTTCTGTGTATTCTTGCCACCTCTTCTTAATATCTTCTGATTCTGTTAGGTCCATACCATTTCTGTCCTTTATGGAGCCCATCTTTGCATGAAATGTTCCCTTGGAATCTCTAATTTTCTTGAAGAGGTCTCTTGTTTTTCCTATTCTGTTGTTTTCCTCTATTTCTTTGCATTGATCACTGAGGAAGGCTTTCTTATCTCTCCTTGCTATTCTTTGGAACTCTGCATTCAGATGTTTATATCTTTCCTTTTCTCCTTTCTTTTCGCTTCTCTTCTTTTCACAGCTATTTGTAAGGCCTCCTCAGACAGCCATTTTGCTTTTTTGCATTTCTTTTCCATGGGGATGGTCTTGGTCCCTGTCTCCTGTACAATGTCACAAACCTCCTGTTTCACCACTTCCAATTTACTTTGATTCATGGACCTAACATTCCAGGTTCCTATGCAGGCTTGTTCTTTTCAGCATTGGAGTTCACTTCCATCACCATTCATATCCACAACTGGGTGTTATTTTTGCTTTGGCTCCATCTCTTCATTCTTTCTGGAGTGATTTCTCCACTCTTCTCCAGTAGCATATTGGGTACCTATAGGCCTGGGGTGTTCATCTTTCAGTGTCATATTTTTTTGCCCTTTCATACTGTTCATGGGCTTATCAAGGCAAGAATACTGAAGTGGTTTGCCACTCCCTTCTCTAGTGGCCCACGTTTTGTCAGAACTCTTTACCATCACCCAGCTGTCTTGGGTGGCCCTACACGTCATGGCTCATAGTTTCATTTAATTAGACAAGGCTGTGGTCCATGTGATCAGTTTGATTAGTTTTCTGTGATTATGGTTTCAATTCTGTCTACCCTCTGAGGGATAAGAACTAGAGCCTATTATACAGAGTGAAGTAAGACAGAAAGAAAAACACCAATACAATATACTAACGCATATATATGGAATTTAGAAGATGCAAATAATAACCCTGTATACGAGACAGCAAAAGAGACACAGATGTATAAAACAGTCTTTGGGACTCTGTGGGAGAGGGTGAGGGTGGGATGGTTTGGGAGAATGGCATTGAAACATGTATATTATCATATGTGAAACGAATCGCCAGTTCAGGGTTGATGCACGTTACAGGATGCTCGGGGCTGGTATGCGGGGATGACCTTGATGGAGGATAAGGGGAGGAGGGAGGTGGGAGGGGGGTTCGGGAGGGGGAGCTCATGTATACCCGGGGCGAATTCATGTCATTGTATGGCAAAACCAACCAATATAATATTGTAAAATAATTAGCCTCCAATAAAAATTAAAATAAAAATAAAACAATAGAATTGCAAAAAATAAAATGTAAGACAATTTGAAAAAAAAAAAAAGAGTTTTATGGAAGCTTCCTGATGGGAGAGACTGACAAGGGGGAAACTGGGTCTTCTTCTGATGGTTGGGCGGTGCTCAGTAAGCCTTTAATCCAATTGGCTGTTGATGGGCGGGGCTGTGTTCCCTCCCTGTTTTTTGACCTGAGACCAAACTATGGTGGAGGTAATGAAGATAATGGTGACCTCCTTAAAAAAGATCCCATGCATACACTGCTGCACTCTGTGAGCCCAACCCTGCAACAGGCCACTGCCAACCCACGCCTCCACCAGAGACTCCTGGACACTCACAGGCAAGTCTGGGTCAATCTCTTGTTGTGTTACTGCTCCTTTCTCCTGGGTCCTAGTGTGCACAAGGTTTTGTTTGTGCCCTCCAAGAATCTGTTTTCCCAGTCCTGTGTAAGTTCTGATGGCTCTGTGGTTGGGCTTAATAATGGCAAGCTCCTCCGAGAGGGCTTTTGCCACACCCAGGCATCAGTTCAGTTCAGTTCAGTCACTCAGTCGTGTCTGACTCTTTGCGACCCCATGAATCACAGCACGCCAGACCTCCCTGTCCATCACCTACTCCCGGAGTTCGCTCAAACTCACGTCCATCGAGTCAGTGATGCCATCCAGCCACCTTATTCTCTGTCGTCCCCTTCTCCTCCAGCCCCCAGTCCCTCCCAGCATCAGAGTCTTTTCCAGTGAGTCAACTCTTCGCATGAGGTGGCCAATGTATTGGAGTTTCAGCTTTAGCATCAGTCCTTCCAATGAACACCCAGGATTGATCTCCTTTAGAATGGACTGGTTGGATGTCCTTGCAGTCCAAGGGACTCTCAAGAGTCTTCTCCAGCACCACAGTTCAAAAGCATCAGTTCTTCAGTGATCAGCTTTCTTCACAGTCCAACTCTCACATCCATACATGACCACGGGAAAAGCCATAGCCTTGACTAGATGGACCTTGGTTGGCAAAGTAATGTCTCTGCTTTTTAATATGCTATCTAGGCTGGTCATAACTTTCCTTTCAAGGAGTAAGTGTCTTTTAATTTCCTGGCTGCAATCAGCATCTGCAGTGATTTTGGAGCCCAAAAAAATAAAATCTGACACTGTTTCCACTGTTTCCCCATCTATTTCCCATGAACTGATGGGACCAGATGCCATGATCTTCGTTTTCTGAATGTTGAGCCTCAAGCCAAACTTTTCACTCTCCTCCTTCACTTTCATCATAATCCATGAGTACATTAAATAATACATTATACAAAATATGAACGGTTTTCTCTTATAGAATTGAATGCAGGTGATCTGATGTCAAATACTTTGCTCTACTAAGACCTAAGGGCTTCCCTGGTGGCTGAGCGATAAAGAACCTGTTGCAATGCAGGAGATGCAGGCTTGATCCCTGTGTCAGGAAGATCTCCTGGAGAAGGGAGTGGCAACCCTCTCCAGTATTCTTGCCTGGGAAATCCCACAGACAGAGGAGCCTGGGGGCTACAGTCTATGGGGTCACAAACAGTAGGACACTACTTGGCAACTAAACAACAACTAAGACCTGAGGATAAATTGATTCTACCAGCTCTTGCTAAGAAAGTATGTTATATCAGAGACAGAAGAGCAGCAAATGATGTGACTTTCTGAACTGCTGCCCTAGCAATTTCCTTTCTCAGCCTCATTTATACTGCTCCAAACACTAATGCACTGGATGTTTTGACAAGTGTGCTATTTTTGCTTCTATGCCTTCCACCTCTAACTCAAAGGTGGTAAAGTGGAGAGGCTATTTATTAAATTTCGTTGGTAATAGATTAGCACAGACATTTATTTTCCTTTAATTTCCAAGTGAGTGGATCACTAACGGCCTGCTCAATCCAATTAGCGGATGCCTGCCTCTCCATGGATGATGTTCGATGTACTGCATGAGAAGAGTCTCCTGTTAGAAGCCAGGGTTGCTATTATCTACACCTCCTACCAAGCACCATCTGGAAACCTCACCATTTTCAGAATGCAAGGTGCATCCTCTATTCTTAGGCATTTTATCTTGCTGAGAATACCCAGGCACTGGCAGGACTATTGTGATTGGCTTGCTAGAGAAAGAAGAAAAGATTATCTCCTCTAATTCTAGTGTGAAGTTGATATATAAGCTAGAGAGAAACAATGATATTAGTTCAAGCTGCTCAGAAGTGAATTATGCCTCCCCTTGGATAGTGTCTCTAACACATAAGCCAAAAGCTGCTACTGGAGGTGGATGCTAATTCCATAGCTGGGGCTTGTTTCTGGCATCATTCTCTATAACGCATCACTCTCCCAGACCCTAGGGAGAAATACTACTACTGCTCTGTACTGGCCTGAAAGGCTGTACATGCAATATCCTCTCCTGCCAAAGGGTGCCTGGGAGAGCTTTCCTTCCAGACCACAGGGGGCTAATCAGTGCACATGTCAGTGGCTTTCCCTTAGGGGCAGCAGCAGTAGCTTTGAAACACAGTGTAAGGACTTGCACATCAAAGATACCCTCTGGTCTCCCTCTTGGTCCTTCGTGGCTGAAACTCTCAGCCACTGTCACTCCTTTAAAAGGCAGCAGTGCAGTACTGTTGGGATAGATTTCTTCCTGACCATCTCCCTCTCAACTTCTTATTCTTCATCTTTCCAAGATTACTGATGATTAGCATAGCTAGATAAACCATTTTAAAATTCTTGAAGACAATGGGGAAAAAAAATCCAGACAGAGAATGAGACTGCAAATGAAACCGTGGGCTCTGCTCACCTGGCTCCAGGAGCCAGGGAAAACAGATACCCTTATGCTTCATGATAGATGGAGTTTGTACATGCTCTGAAATGGACCGTGTGCTTTGGATGTGATGAAGAGTGTGAGCAGCCAGGTGCTACAATGAGAATCCACTATGGAAACTGATCCTGCCACTAGAACCTTCTCAAAATGATAGAGAAACAAATTCCAGGACAATAGTGTGCAGATTAAATGACTTATTTTATTATTTTGATAGAATATATGGTGTGGTGAACATCTTGACCACCCACATTCAAAATATCTTTCCACCTGGGCTGACTCAAATGACTAAAACTTCCCTTTCTTCACTCCTTTGTACTTAGGAGGTTCCTGTTATATTTGGGCCAGAGGAAAGAAGGAGAGGACAGTGGCAATACCTTTGTCTACTCTCTGCCATTGGAGCCTTAGCTTAAAGCTGTTTATTAATTTAGGTCCCTCCTCTTGAACAGGCTCTAATGCAGAAGAATCAGGGTAGGCATGGAAGTGTAAGCGCAGAAGCATGAAGATAATGCTGCCTGTTTCTGGGTGTGGTAGACTGTGGCAATGAAAAGGTGATGTCCAGAAAGGGATTTAAGTCACCATTTTCTTTGTAGTATTTGCTCTGCAGTCAGAACAAACTTATAAAACTCTATGCTGATCATGCCACTCTTCCGATTACTTCAGTGGCTTCTCCTCACATGAGGATGAAGATATGAAAGGTGATTCATGCCCAGCTCTCAGGTCTTATTTCACAGCCCTGTTACATGTACTTTTACACCCTATACTTTATAGAGCCCATTACAATTTTATTTTGATAAGTGATTGTGTAATTAGTGTTTAACATCTATTTCCATTAGACTCCTCTTTCCATGATGAGAGAAGAAATTTGAGCCATCTTACATCAATTTGAACCATCTTACATCAATGCTTTATTTTTAAGATGTTCTACAAATCTTGTTCAGAGTAAGTACTCGAAACTCACTTGTTGAATAAAGGATGGAAGGATTAATGTATGTTGGAAAACATAGGGTGTCTATAGTCAAAATGTATAAAAGGATAGAAACAAGTAGATAAATATTTCAAGCCAAACACACTGCATTTCTCTCTTTGGGAGTCAAAAAATCATTGGTTCTATCTTGTTAAAAGTCTGGTTGGGATAAAGCTTTCCATGGTAGCTAAACTAAAATCTGATAACTTTTCTTTCTAGTGTACAAACACTATAAAATTTGGGCTTCCTTTGGTAACATAGTGGATAGGTATTTATTATTTGGGATAAATGAAATATCAGCCAACTTTCATGCATCTATACATATTATTCTTGACAAATTTCTATTTTGGGCCAACTTTTTTTCATACTTAATAAAATGCAAGATGATGTAGACACTTAGTTGTGGTTAAAGAACACAAATACAATCAGAAAATTCCATACTCAAATCTAGAGTTATTTTGTGGCTGCTTTGGACTACCTATGCTATTCTTTGGTATATACACGCATATTAGTACAGTTGATCAGAGCCAGCTGTATGATAGTATTATTAGCAAGACTCCTTTTATTAAAACCACATTAGACCACATTCCATTCCCAGGGTATATGTAAAAAAGAAATGGATACACATTTCTACAAAAAAGACCTGTATGAGAATGTTCATGGATGCCTTCTTAACAAGTCCAAACTGGAAAGAACTCAAATGCTCATCAACAGGAGAACAGACGGAGAGTATATATCCATGTAATAGAATATGACTTGGCCTTAAAAAGGAATTACTGACACAAGCAATAATATTGTTGAATCTCACAGACATTATGTTGAACAAAAGAATTCATATTCTGTGGTTTCATTTAAGTGAAATTCAGAAGAGGTAAAACTAACTTTCAATGCTTAACTAAAAATCTGAAGCATGATTGTCTGGACAGGGGTATGGATGGAGGAGTGATTGGAAAAGACCACAGAGAACTGTTTTGGGGTGCAGGAAGTGTCCCATATCTTAATTTGGTTGACTTCAGTTCAGGTACATACATTTGTCAAAATATATTGAACGAACACTTGAGATCTATGTCTTTTATACCTCAGTAAAGACAAAGGTCAAAAAAGCAAACCAAGAATCTGCATTCTCAAAAAATACTTTAAAAGCAAGGAAGTGAAATGTACTTTGGTTATTCCAATGTATCTGACATTAAAATTGGAAAAATTAAAGTGATTATTAATGTATGTAATCAGTTATATATGAATTAAACTGTGCCCCTTAATTATAACAACTCTGGTATGTGGTTAATCAACATGTTTACCTGTGAGTCCAGTGGTGAAATCCAAAGCTCTATAGATTTTATTGTGTTTACATTTATGTCCTAAGCATCTAGCTCAGGGCTTGAACTGCCTGTTACCTTGAAGTATTTAAGTAACTTTGAAGAAGACATAACTTCTTCACGTCTCAGCTTCTTCCTCAATATAATGGAACTAATACCTGACTTTCCTAAGTGTGTTCTATAAGCAACATAATCGACCAAAAACACCTTTGAAGTAGTTGAAGTTCTAACTCAACTCAAATGAAAAGTCATTTTAGTATTTTCAGTAGATGGTTTTATGTTTCAGTTTTTCTTTTATCCCACAAACTGACCTAGATAAGATAACAATTCGAGAACTCAGGCCCACAGAGACTTACATAATCAAGCTTTTAGGACTTAGCTCAAGGAATAAGTCACCTACAGAGACTTTCTATGCTTCCTTGCTCCCACCACATCTTTTTGGTGCCATAAAGGCAGGAATTTGTTTAATTAATCTTTGTATCTCCATTAGTCTAGAACAGTAATCCTCTCAGGGTAGATGTTTAATATTCTTAAAATAAATATAGGTGTGCATGCTAAGTCGCTTCAGTCATATATGACTCTCTTGACTCTATGGACCATATTCCGCTAGGCTCCTCTGTCCATGGAATTCTCCAGGCAAGAATACTGGAGTGGCTTTCCATGCCCTACTCCAGGGGTTCTTCCCAACCCAGGGATTGTGGAACTCAATTTATTCAAATAGTCCAATAATACAGTGATTTGATTTTCCAGGCAACGTAGAATATGTGCTACATATCTATATGAGCAAATTTTATTTATATCCTACATGGAGAAGAATATTCAGTCTCACAGAGATTAAGTAGTTACTTACTCAAGGTGGCTCAGCTAAAAGGAAGCTGATGTGGAAGTCATTCCCACATTTGTCTCTTCCCAATGGTCATAACCATCATGTCATACTGTCATATTACTGAAATTGCTTTTCTAACATGCACTACATTTCAGATCTAACCTCAGTAAAGCCCAATTGATACAAAATAATCTTCCTAAAGATGGAAGAATTCTCCCTTTGATGCTGGCTAGGCTTCCATCTATGGGGTCACACAGAGCGGACATGACTGAAGTGACTTAGCAGCAGCAGCAGCAGCAGAGTACCAGGATATGAATAAAGATTTAGATTACAGGGTCAGGCAAATCTCTTTGGAACCTGTGAACTTTGTGGGACAAATCACTGGAACTCTCTGTGCCTTCATTTTCTTATCTTTAATTAAAGAAGATATTATCTACTCTTATCTCACAGGGTAGAGAGAATCATAAAACAAAATGTGAAAGTGTTCCATGAAATATAGAGTGCCATAAAATGTTCAAAAAAAGAGACATATCAGGAATTACTGCACTGTGGGAAACTGGGTTGAAGTCAGACAGTATTTGAATCATTAACAAAATTTTAAAAATCTACATGTACATTTTATACATATATTTAGATATACGCTCTTTTATTATAAATCTTTATAAAATGAAGATAACTCTTGTGTAATGTATGGGGTCTTTCAAGTTGAGGATTTTTCTAATGCCAACCAAGGAAACCCAACGGATTAGTTCATCAGCATGAAATGAGAGGCCTTGTGACCATGTGGTCTACTCATTTAAGCAGATGGAATAACACGTTCAGTGCTAATTAAAATCTTCAAAGGGTCTTCAAAGGATAGCAGTAAATACTACGTATTTCCCTTATTTAAAACACTAGCAGATGAAGATGGAGAGTTCTTTTTTCCTCCTTAATGAATATAGGAATCCCATCTGTTATCTTTTCAAAAATGTACCATGTAATGCAGAAGAGAAAATAGGATTGAAAAGAGTGTGTCATTCTCTTTATTTCACAGAGAGCCATTCTTTTCTGGAACCAGACGATGCTTTTTTTTTCAGTCAAATCTCCCTTCAAAGTAATGGGAAACAATTGGCTTTCAGTATTGGTTCATCTGTGACCAGGTGATTCCTAGCCTCCTTTGTTTCAAAAACAGTAATATTAATAGATACCAGACATTAGCTCACTTAACATCCATCCAACCAGAGAGGCTGGAAAGTTTGGGCCTGTGTTTCCCAGATGCCCAGCAGTGAGGATGCAACCGTGTAACCACTAGATCTCCCTGAAGCCCCGGGTAGGAAAGGCCATGAGGAGAGAGCACTCTCTAAGCAGGCAGCGGCAAGGGGGACCTGGTGCTTCTGTGACAGCCATGGTAGAGTTTCTGGTTGTAGCATGTTAGGCCAGTAGAAGACAATGGGTCCAGCACTGTCCTTTCAGCAAAGAAAGAAAAGAAAGAAAGAAATCCTATGAGGCCACTGAGCATTTTTCATACTTGTGTCTGTGGCTGATTATGTTCAAGCTGGTTTGTCTGGCTTTCCCAGACAAGCCTGTGAGCTACCTATATCCTTTAATAAACCCTTCTCTGCTCAGACTAGCCAGAGCCGAATTTTATTGGCTGTAAGAGTCCTGGCCTCGATGGACATGAGTTTGAGTGAACTCCGGGAGTTGGTGATGGACAGGGAAGCCTGGTGTGCTGTGATTCATGGGGTCGCAAAGAGTCGGACACGACTGAGCGACTGAACTGACTGACTGACTGAAAAGTCCTGGCATTTGTAATGAACACTGCGTGGGGTTTTACGCATGTCCAGGAAGTTCACAGTGTATCTAGTGACACATTTTGGCAAATATTGCTAGTTGCCTACCCAATGGCTTATTTTCCTCTTTTCCATTAAGAAAAAAACAAACAAACAAACGTATTTGTTTTTAAAGGATAGCCACATCCTCAGCTAAAAAGTGATATTTCCTAGCTTCTCCTGCAGTTCAGCATGGCTGTGGACATAATTCTAGCCAAAAGGATGTTGGCCGAGGATATCCGAGGAAACTCTGCTGCCTGTGTAAGCAGCACTCGCCCTTTCTTTCTTTTCTGCTTGAAACATAGAAAAAGCACTTGGAGCTTCAGCATCCATCTCAAGACTATCAAGGGAAGACCAGGAGATAGCAGAGACCTTGCCCTGACATCTATGAGTACCGATGTCAGCATCACCTCTGGACTTCCATTGCCTGAGAGAAATCCATCTCCAATATAGATTTCCAAATACCATCACACTGAGGATTCAACCGTCAACATAAGAATTTTAGGGAGATAGACACATTCATTGCAGCAGCAATTTTAACAGCATGTACCTACAATAGCCAGCAGCCTGCCACTGTCCTATATTAGGAAGCTGGGCTGGATACCAAGAGCCCCTCGGTTCCTTTCCTCACAAGCTGGCCCTTTGTTTTTCCTATATTTTTCCCAAAGAAGGTTCCAACTTTTACACATAGTAGGGAAAGAAATCCTGTCCCCTCTTTAGGATTGCACAGTTAACCTGCAAAGACCAAAAAATAGAAGCCACAAGGAGACAAGTTTTGGTTCTTCGAAAGACTAGTCTGCCAAAGCTCCAAAATATCACATAAATATATTAAAGGTAAGGACTCCCCAATCATGTAAGGTGTTTAAGCACAGGCTAAACAGCCTTTAGGTGGATATACTCAAAACAACAAGTCAACTATTTGACTATGATTTTTTTTAAAAAAAGTCTTGTAGTTTTATAGTCCTTGGATTCTGTCATCTCTCTCACAATGCTTTACACTCCAATACCGAGAACGTGTCTATTCTGCTCCCTCTGCCACTACTACGATGACCCACCCCAACCCTGCAATGCCATGTGTGTCACGAGCGAACTCTTTTTTACCGTGTACAAAGAAACGTTTTAGGAGTGAAATGAAGCCATGAAGCCAAAAGTGAAATGGATCAGGAAAAAAAAAAAGTGAATGATGAAAGGAAACTAATGAGTGTGGAAGGAAGGGTATTGAGTTGATTAAAGCAGGAGTTGGAAGTGCATAGATTACAAAGCTGAATTAAGTTCATTTCCTGGAGAGGAAACTGTATCTAGAGACTCGAGGGCATGAGGACCAGGTGCGCATCCAACGTAAGGTGCCGAAGAAGGATGGGGAAGACAGTTTCTGCCTGCGACCTGGGAGAAGGTGCCGGCACAGGGTCTGCTTTCCTCACACCCTCAAGCTCAGAGTGGCTGCTCCAGGGCAGAAAAGCATGATGGGTGAAAACAACCACCTTTAAGTCTAACAGTGCCAACCTGTACCTATAACAGGCTGACCTGTTTGCAGTTGGAAACTTAAGAGATTTCTCATGTGTACAAAAGGAGCTCCTTGCACTCTAAATAGTGTGGCTGAGTGTGATGTTGCTGATGAATCATTTTAAAGGCAGGCTTGTGATGGGCTTTAGGGGGCAGTTCTGTGTGCCCAGAAAGCTGCAGAAGAGGCAGTGGGAAGACCAGTGATGAACACAGGCAGCCTCCTGGGTTTGCAGAATCCTGACTCTCTATCACCTGCTCTTCTTCACCCCATCAATTCTGCCATCTCTGGCCACAGTCCCTGTGAGCCAGAGATCACCACCTTTCTGCATGCTCAGTATGGCATTGTGTAAGGTCAAAGGTACCTGATCTCTTCTCCTCTTCCTAAGCTCTTTGTGTCTGCTGACTAATGTTTCAGGCGATTGCAAAGAGGTACTGTTCCTCAGCTGTGCTAATGATACTGTCCTACTCACTAAATCCCAAATCTGCAGAACTGGGTTCCCAGCTCAGCTGGCCTTCAACAAAGCAGGTGATTAGCAGGAAACTGAAATAAAGATCATACCCTGCTATAAGTTTCTTCCCTTTGGCTGGCTTTGAGGTTTTCCTGCCCCCACACAGTTACCTATCAACCTCAAGCTGCTGAGTGGCAGAGGTGTCATCCAGGGCACCCCTTTCTTGGTGTCATCTCTCTCCACGGAGGCACCCTTCATTCTTCAGAGGATGCTGCAGGGAAATGGGCTCCTCAAGTTTTGCATAAGGCCTTCTCAGACATGAAACACCTCTCCGCTTCCTCTGTCCAGGGTTCTCCTACCTCCTGGTCTACCAGCATCGAACATCAAGCAGCCCCGCAACCCACAAAAAATGTGTGGCCATGTATTAAGCCAGCCTGTTCAAAAGGTCAGATTCCACTTTATCAGACCTGAAGAAATAGTCAATTATTTTCTACAGGTGACTGAATCCTTGTGAAAATTACTTTGGTCCTTGCCCTCCAAATAACATATAGATTTTTCCCCCAGATAAAATTGGCAATTATGGTGAGAAGAATAAAAAAGACGAAGGGCTTTTTTTGATTTGTATTGATGGCCCGGTTTAAGTTGAAAATAGACTGAACATCACAAAACTGAGGACTTGCTAGTCTGATCCTTCTCCAGGCACCTCCTGGCTCCTGAGAACACACTGTCTCCCCACCTTTCTGCTGGGCAACCTGCCACTATAACTCCCCTGACACTGTCTTTCATCCTGTTTGCCAAGGACTGCCCCTTGCTTCATTCAGGTATGGCTTTATGTCCTATTTCATCTTAGAATTCCTCACATACTATTTTTTATAAAAGGTGGGGGGAAGGATATTACTAAATGCTTAAATGAGACAAATTCAATGCATCTCTGAGACTCATGGTTGTGGAAATACTCATTCCACATTAAATTCTTAATGTAAACATTGGTCTCACCCATGTCATGCTAGAAGTAGTCAGAGTTTCTTCAATTTATACTAGGTTTCTAGAGAGCAGAGATAGATAGGGAAGGATAACAAGATTTAATTTAATTAAATAAATATTTGTCCAGGGCTATATGCACAGAATCATTTTTGCATAGAATCATGCAAGAATAATAGCTATTAAGTGCTCTTTGATAAGAATTGCATTTTATACTATGCTGAGAAACTTTTAACTTTTGTTATGGTGGTTTCTGAAAAGAGAGGAAAAAGGAATCACCATTCTCTCATCACAGATCAGGATTTTATTGAAATTTCAAATGACCATGCTTCAGATAACTTCTAGACACTCATCAAAGTTCTTTTTTAATATTGAAAAACAATATAGGGGAAGAAAGCATTACTTGTGGAATGACGTATTTCATGCTAACATTCCTTTTTAAGTTTAAGAAATTAAAGAGAACGACCAAGTAAAATCCATGCAAATGCTTATTACAAGCCCTGTCCATGCTGTAAACAATCAGTTCTAAAGAGAGAAGCTTGGGATGACTAGAGACATGCTGTTTGTTCTTAATCTGTCAATCTCAGTCATGAATGTGATGAGCACATCACAGTCTGGGATGTTATTTTATAATAAAATGAGCCAACATTCTGCTTGGAATTCTGCATCTTAAAGTTCCAAAGTACTATAAAAATTCATCTCCCTAGAGGGGAAAAGCTGTGATGATGAAGACTTTGGTACTTCTTGTTCTTTTTCAAGGGGGTTTCCCTGGTGACTCAGTGGTAAAGAACACACCAGCCAATGCAGGTGATATGGGTTTGACCCTAGGTCAGGAAGATCCCATGGAGGAAGGCAACCCATTCCAGTACATTTTACCTGGAAAATCCCATGGACAGAGGAGTCTGGCAGGCTATATAGTCCATGAGGTCTCAAAGAGTCAGACACGACTTAGTCTAAGCATGCACACACATAGTTTTTCAAAACAAAATTTGAGACAGACTTCAAAAGTAGCATGAAGTCATTGCTTACAACCTTATCATAGAACGTCACAATTCACTGCTCATGGAGTGAGTCTTGAGGAGTCAGTGCTAAGGACAGGAGTCCTCGTATGGCTCAGAGACAGGGCAGGTGGTGGCCTCCCATGCAGTACAAGCCATGCTGAGCAAAATCACTTCTACAGAGCAATTCTCCCTAGTATCAGAGTACCTGCTGTGGGATGGACTTCAGATTTTGGTTCTGCTTCTAAGTAGCTACATGACTTTGGTAACAACACCAACATGACAATAATAACAGCATCTACCACTGAATCTTACTATGTATCAGGCACTTATAATCACATTTATTCACCTGTTTAACTCTCCCAACAAGTCTGAGAGATACACAGTTGTACTGTTCCCATTTTACAGCTGAAGGATATGAGGGACAGGGAAGCCAGGAAATTTGCCTGACAATACAAACGGCAGTAAACTGTGGTCTCTGAGTATTAGTTTCTTTTTTCATAAAATGGAAACCATTTTATGTATATTGCAGGGTTATTGTGAGGGTTAAAGAAATAATGAAGGTAAAGAATCTGGTACATAATGCCCATTAAGTACAGATATTAATAATTCCTTTATATTAAAATCCTTGGACTTCCTGAGTAGTCCAGTGGTTGAGAATCTGCCTCCCAATGCAGGGGACATGGGTTTGATCCCTGATCCAGAAAGATTCCACATGCCTCATGGAAACTAAGCTTGTGAGCCATAACTACTGAGCCCATGCTCTGCAACAAGAGAAGCCACCACAATGAGAAGACTGAACGCTGCAACTAGAGAGTAGCCCCTGCTTGCAACTAGAGAAAGCCTGCACATAGCAATGAAGACCTAGAGCAGCCAAAAATAAACAGATAAGTAAATGGCAGAAAATGTAATTTCTTAAAAGAAAAACAAAACTCCTCCTCCTGATACAAATTCATAATGACTTCTCATTTAGAGGTTGCTTTATACCAAACCTCTAAGCCAACTAGAATCAGGAAAGAAGTACAAAGCAATCAAAATGGTCTAATCAAAATAAGCAATCAAACAACTCTCTTGCCCATTATCTTAACAGAGCCCCTGGGAGCCTTGCTAAGAGCCTATTTACTCTAAGGGAGTCCTGGTTCTAAGGGGCTTGGTTATGAGGCTTCCTGGCTCACAGATGATTAGAAATGTAAATTAAGAGGGGATGCGTCTGCTAGGAGCAAGACATGACAGCTGACAACCTGGCTGTAGTCAGAGAACTGGAGAATCAGAACCCCTCTTAACAGACAGGAGAATTCAAAATGCAGACCAGTCTGGACTCTCCGAGGAGGGCAGTGCCCTTAATAACAGATTACCAGCCCTCTTAGAACCTTATCCTGGCACCTCATCATCCATTTTGGCAGGGCCGCTGCCACTTCTCTGTGTCCCATCAATGGCCCATCCATGCCCTGTGCACATCCCTGACACGTTCTCCTTTGCTCTGGACTGTAGCAATTCATCTTCAGTATCTTCATCCTAATCCGACCTTAAACTCTTTAAATGGCAAAGAGCACCAGTGCGTTCATCTTTGTATCTCTGAACCTCTCACGTAATGATGGATGCTCTACATAAGTTTGTTGAAAGATTATCAATTCGAGATATCACAAGAGAAAGAGATAAGAATTTGAATTCATGCTTTCAAAGACAGGAAACAATGTAATGGAGGTTGAGAAACTTTCTGTTCAAAGCCATTATAGCTTTTGAAAGTTATCACTTAAGGTAAGCTTCAATAGCCCGGAAAATTAATGTTTATGTGAAGCACATCATTACCTGAGGACTCTGGGAAAGACTGAGGGCAGGAGGAGAAGGGGGCAGCACAGGATGAGATAGTTGGATGGCATCATCAACTCAATAGACATGAGTCTGAGCAAACTCCGGGAAATAGTGAAGGACAGGGAAGCCTGGCAGGCTGCAGTCCATGGGGTCGCAAAAAGTCAGACACAACTTAGTGACTGAGCAACTGCATAAAGGAGGCATTTCCACGTCTACTGCCCTTTTGGTGAGAAGAGGAAAGGGACCACAAGAGGAGAGGGAGGGAAATTTAGTGGAGAGGGAGAGAGTCCAGGATACAGATGATAAATTCCAAAGCTGAAGACAGTCGTCACAATTATGCTGAGGCCCAGCTCCTTTGTTCTGTTCTTTTTTTCCAGAAAATGGAGTGGCATTTAAGGAGGGGACCTAGAAAGTTGATTGGAGTTACTATGGTAGGTGGCATTAGCCTTATCCATTTGAAAGAATGACCATAAGACAGGATAATGAAGCAAGACAAAAATTTATCAGCTCAATTATGAGCTGTCTGCTGCAGGGAAGTGTGTTCTTAAGAAAGACAGAAGAAAAGCCTTTGACTGACAAAGGGGACCTGACCCTGAAAAGATTCAGGAAATAGAGAACCCACGGTTATCAAGACTGATTGTTTTGTAGGGCTGCAAGGAAGGAGGGTAGTCAGAGAGGAAGCAGGTAATGACTAGGTATCCTGGGAGCTGGGGTTAAGAATTAGAAGTGCAAAGACAAACTATGAATCCAGACATGGGGCAGAGGGAGGAGATATATTAGGTTGGTTTGGGAGGATCTGAATTCACAGGGGATCAATGCCCATCTTTTAACATAGAATCAGAGAAGTAGCAAGACCTCTGAATACAAATACCCTGATGATATGGTTTGGCACACAGGCCTGCACAGCCCCAGGGAGCAAGGGGCAATTCCTGTGTGCCTGGCACAGCAGAGGGCAATCAAGAGCTATAAAGGGCCACCAAGCTTCACATGCCCCACACTTCATGGGCACAGCAGCGTGACTCATGCCCCTGAGAGGGTCATAACGGTGAAACTAGGGAAACCCAGTCCCCAGGCAGTCTCAGAATGGGTTCCTGAGTGGACTCTACTGAAAATCAGATGGGAAAGATAAACCTAAACACTACTAAAATTCTTAATGAGATGAGAATACCAGACTACCTTACCTGATTACTGAGAAACCTGTATGCAAGTCAAGAAGCAACAGTTAGAACCAGACATGGAATAACGAAATGGTTCAAAATTGGGAAAGGTGTATGTCAAGACTGCATATTGTCACCCTGCTTATTTAACTTATATGCAGAGATCAGTTCAGTTCAGTTCAGTCACTCAGTTGTGTCTGATTTTTTGTAACCCCAAGGACTGCAGCTTGCCAGGCTTCCTTGTCCATCACCAACTTCTGGAGCTTGCTCAAACTCATGTCTCTTAAGTCAGTGATGGATATATGCAGAGTACATCATGCAAAATGCTGGACTGGAGGAAGCTCAAGCTGGAATCAAGATTGTTGGGAGAAATACCAATAACCTCAGATATGCAGATGACACCACCCCATGACAGAAAGTGAAGAGTAACTAAAGAGTCTCTCAATGAAGGTGAAAGACGAGAGTGAAAAAGTTGGCTTAAAACTCAACATTCAAAATACTAAGATCATTTCATCCAGCCCCATCACTCCATGGCAAATAGATGAGGAAACAATGGAAACAGTGACAGACTTCATTTTCTTGGGCTCTAAAATCAACGCTGATGGTGACTGTAGTCTTGAAATTAAAAGATGTTTATTCCTTGAAAGAAAAGCTATGACAAACTTAGATAGCTTATTAAAAAGCAAAGACATCACTTTGCTGGTAAATGTCCATATAGTCAAAGCTATGGTTTTTCTAGTAGTCATGCATGGACATAAGAGTTGGACCATAAAGAAAGTGGAGTGCCAAGATGCTTTTGAACTGTGATACTGGAGAAGACTTATGAGAGTCCCTTGGACAGCAAGGAGATTAAACCAGTCAATCCTAAATGATATCAACCCTGAGTACTCATTGGAAAGACTGATGTGGGAGCTGAAACTCCAATATTTTGGCCACTTGATGCAAAGAGTCGACTTATTGGAAAAGACCCTGATGTTGGGAAAGACTGAGGATAAGAAGGGAAGGGGGCGACAGAGGATAAGATGGTTGGAAGGCTTTACTGACTCAATGGACATGTTTGAGCAAACACAGGGAGATAATGAAGGATAGGAAAGCCTGGTGTACTGCAGTCCATGCACAAAGAGTTGGACATGACCGAGCAAATGAACAATTACAACAGACGCTAATAAAGCTAGAGGACCACCTGTATCAGATATAAGGCTCTCCGATTACGCTTTGCCACCAAATAAGGCCGCAGAAGTAGATACCATCTCTGGAAAAGACTGTTTCAACCTCGTGGTACAATGGGAGTTTTGTTGATGGACTAAATTTCATACCTGGAAAAACACCTGCCTTTTGTCACATCCTAGAGAATGAGATGGCTGGATGGCATCACCGACTCTGTGGACATGAGTTTGAGTGAGCTCCGGGAGTTGGTGATGGACAGGGAGGCCTGGCGTGCTGTGATTCATGGGGTCACAGAGAGTCGGACACGACTGAGCGACTGAACTGAACTGAACTGAATTGACCTTCACCTAAACCCTCCATCAGGAATACCTCCCTGGGCTGGGAACCAGAGCCCCATCACTTTGCTTTGCTCTGCTTTTCAAGGATGGAAATAGCACGCTATCAGCCTGTTGTAGATTTCAGAAACAATCTGAATCCAAACATGAGAAGTCACCCTGTGTCGATCAAGTTGTGTGTAATGAAGTGAATTGAAATGCGTTAAAGGGTAAGGGTGAGCGCGGCCAGCCTCCGGGCTGTTTATCTCCTGACAGAGGCCTGCCCTTCTCCTCCACAAAGGTTCCTGTGGTTTCTCCTCAGAAATCACTCCTCTGATGGTGCTGTAACAGTCCACAGTTGAAGGAAAGGTCAATTAGACCTGTGACAAGTCTTCACTGAAAGTACTCAGAAGAGCATGCCCTGCACTCACGTCCTCCCCATTTCCATAATCATGAATTTCATTCTGTTGTCCAGGCAGATCTCTGGGAATGTCATACAGAGAATTTAAATAAGCCGAAGGCTTCTGGTTCAGCCCATTTCCTCTTCTTTTACAAATCTGGTTTCTGCTGCTATTCATTCACATTTCATACTCTTGTCAGACTATATTTAGTCTCCATATTTTATAGTTTTTGGAGGCATGAATTAAGTTTCACATGTAAAATAAAACCTATGAAATTTCTCTTCTTCCTGGGTGAAAGAACTTGCCTGGCACCTGGAGTAATTTTGCAAATGTTGCCAGAAACCAGAATCAGCTTTCACCAGTGAGTACAGGTTTATGCAGCCTAGAAATTGTACTGCAAGTAACATTCTAGAGGTCAACTGAAATGTAGCTTCTTGCCTTCATAAGACAGTCTGGAATAAAGTCAAACCAGACAAAATTCTCGTACCCTCATCTATGCTCTCAAGTGAGAGGCCTTGTTACTAGACAAAAGAATGTGTATCAAAAAAAAAAAAAGGAAAGAAAATGAGACAAAATGGAACATCTTACTTGAAAATAATTTCACATAACACTGTATTAGCCAGTTCATGCTACTGTGATGAAATATCATGGCTTGGGTGGCTTAAGCAATGGACATTTATTTCTCAGAGTGCCAGCAAAGTGAGGTTCTGGTGAAGGCTCTCTTCTTGGTTTGCAGATGGCTGCTTTTGTGCTTTGTCCTGACATGATAAGGAGAGAGGGAGAGAACAGAGAGTGAGAGGCAGAGACAGGGAGGGAGAAAGAGGGAGGGAGGGACGAAGGAAGAGAGGAGGAAAAAGGAGGAGAGAGGGATAGAAGAGGAGAGAGGGAAAAGGAGGGAGGGGAGAGGGAGCGGGGAGAGAGCGGAAGAGAGATTTTCTTATAAAACCACCAATCCTATGAGATTAGGGCCCCACCCTTATGATATCAGTTATGTTTAATCAACTTGTAAATACTCTGTTCACTGGGGGCTCAACTTATGAATTGAGTGTGTGTGTGTTAGTTGCTTCAGCTCAGTCGCTCAGTCGTGTCTGACTCTTTGCGACCCCACGAACTGCAGCAAACTGGCCTCCCTGTCCATCACAAAGTGTCAGAGTATACCCAAATCCATGTCCATTGAATTGGTGATGGCATCCAACCATCTCATCCTCTGTCGTCCCCTTCTCCTCCCACCTTCAATCTTTCCCAGCATCAGGGTCTTTTCAAATGAGTCAGCTCTTCGCATCAGGTGGCCAAAGTATTGGAGTTTCAGCTTCAACATCAGTCCTTCCAAAGAACACCCAGTTCTGATCTCCTTTAGGATGGACTGGTTGGATCTCCTTGCAGTCCAAGGGACTCTCAAGTCTTCTCCAACAACACAGTACAAAAGCATCAGTTCTTCAGTGCTCAGCTTTCTTTATAGCTCAACTCTCACATTCATACATGACTACTAGAAAAACCATAGCCTAGACAGACCTTTGTTGACAAAGTAATGTCTCTGCTTTTAAATATGCTGTCTAGGTTGGTCATAACTTTCCTTCCAAGGAGTAAGCGTCTTTTAATTTCATGGCTGCAATCACCATCTGCAGTGATTTTGGAGCCCAAAAAAATAAAGTCTGACACTGTTTCCACTGTTTCCCCATCTATCTGCCATGAAGTGATGGGACCAGATGCCATGATCTTCGTTTTCTGAATGTTGAGCTTTAAGCCAACTTTTTCACTCTCCTCTTTCATCAAGAGGCTCTTTAGTTCTTCTTCATTTTCTGCCATAAGGGTGGTGTCATCTGCATATCTGAGGTTATTGATATTTCTCCCAGCAATCTTGATGCCAGCTTGTGCTTCTTCCAGCCCAGAATTCCTCATGATGTACTCTGCATATAAGTTAAATAATCAGGGTGACAATATACAGCCTTTATGTACTCCTTTTCCTATTTAGAACCAGTCTGTTCCATGTCCAGTTCTTACTGTTGCTTCCTGACCTGCATACAGGTTTCTCAAGGGGCAGGTCAGGAGGTCTGGTATTCCCATCTCTTTCAGAATGTTACACAGTCTATTGTGATCCACACAGTCAAAGGCTTTGGCATAGTCAATGAAGCAGAAATAGATGTTTTTTCTGGAACTCTCTTGCTTTCTCCATGATCCAGCGGATGTTGGCAATTTGATCTCTGGTTCCTCTGCCTTTTCTAAAACCAGCTTGAACATCTTGAAGTTCATGGTTCATGTATTGCTGAAGCCTGGCTTGAAAATTTTGAGCATGACTGTACTAGCGTGTGAGATGAGTGCAATTGTGTGGTAGTTTGAGCATTCTTTGTCATTGCCTTCTTTGGGATTTGAATGAAAACTGACCTTTTCCAGTCCTGTGGCCACTGCTAAGTTTTCCAAATTTGCTGGCATATTGAGTGCAGCACCCTCACAGCATCATCTTTTAGAATTTGAAATAGCTCAACTGGAATTCCATCACCTCCACTAGCTTTGTTCATAGTAATGCTTCCTAAGGCCCACTTGACTTCACATTCCAGGATGTCTGGCTCTAGGTGTGTGATCACACCATCGTGATTATCTGGGTCATGAAGATTTTTTTTTTTTGGTACAGTTCTGTGTATTCTTGCCACCTCTTCTTAATATCTTCTGCTTCTGTTAGGTCCATACCATTTCTGTCCTTTATTGTGTCCATCTTTGCATGAAATATTCCCTTGGTATCTCTAATATTCTTGAAAAGATCTCTAGTCTCTCCCATTCTATTGTTTTCCTCTATTTCTTTGCATTGAATGCTGAGGAAGGCTTTCTTATCTCTTCTTGCTATTCTCTGGAACTCCACATACAAATGGGTATATCTTTCCTTTTCTCCTTTGCTTTTTGCTTCTCTTCTTTTCACAGCTATTTCTAAGGCCTCCTCAGACAGCCATTTTGTTTTTTTGCATTTCTTTTTCTTGGGGATGGTCTTGATCCCTGTCTCCTGTACAAAGTCACGAACCTCCATCCATAGTTCATCAGGCACTCTGTCTATCAGATCTAATCCCTTAAATCTATTTTTCATTTCCACTGTATAATCATAAGGGATTTGATTTAGGTCATACTTGAATGGTCCGGTGGTTTCCCCCACTTTCTTCAATTTAAATCTGAATTTGGCAATAAGGAGTTCATGATCTGGGCCACAGTCAGCTCCCAGTCTTGTTTTTGCTGACTGTATAGAGCTTCTCCATCTTTGGCTGCAAAGAATATAATCAATCTGATTTTGGTGTTGACCATCTGGTGATGTCCATGTGTAGAGTCTTCTCGTGTTGTTGGAAGATGGTATTTGTTATGACCAGTGCATTCTCTTGGCAAAACTCTATTAACCTTTGCCCTGCTTCATTCCGTGCTCCAAGGCCAAATTTGCCTGTTACTCCAGGTGTTTCTTGACTTCCTAGTTTTGCTTTCCAGTCCCCTATAATGAAAAGGGCATCTTTTTTGGTTGTTAGTTCTAAAAGGTCTTATTCGTGTCCAACTCTTTGTGACCCCATGGACTGTAGCTTGCCAGGCTCCTCTGTCTATGGAATTCTCCAGGCAAGTTTATTGGAGTGGGTTGCAATTTCCTTTTCCAGGTGATCTTCCCAACTCAGGGGTTGAACCTGTGAGTCCTGCATATAGGATACATATTTCAGGCATATGCTTTACCATCTGAGCCATTAGGAAGCCTGTAAATACTGTATGCCCAGGTATGGTCACACTGGGGGCTCAATTTAGGAACTGAAGGGGAGGTATAATTCAGACCACAGTTCACATCTTGTAAGCTACCCTCTATAGTTACACAGTAGATATATCCGTTTAGTTTAAGAATTCTGCATCGTGAATACATTGTATACTAGTATTCTTACTGGTTTCAAAACTGGCAACATATGCTAGACAAGTGGGAAATCAATACAGTAAGGACCTCTAGGATCTGCAGTCTGGGAGCAAACATTCTCTCATTTTGTCAATAGCAAGGGCATTTCAAGGTTGGTGAGTCTTGAAACACTAAACCCTTCTTGTCACAACAGGAATATTCCCTCTAACACAGGGTTTCCCCTAAAATGAGCTGCTTATGGAATCAGCCAGAGCCATTGCCTAATGGTACCACAGGGGAGAAAAGCTAAATTTTGTATACTCCTTATTAAGGTATCTTTCAATAAATCTAATTCTTTGCCCAATATTGTTTCATCCTGCATTCTTTCTCTTTACTCTCTCCCATGAATTCTGCACACCATTTAAAAAACTCATAGGTTAAGGATCAAGATCTTCACTTAGGTAATACTTCATCTTTCATCCTCTACATGGCCTCCAAGACCATGACTGAAGGTCTCTTATACCACGATAATTAGATTCCAAGGTCTTGTCTTTTCCACATGCTCTACCTCACTGATCATCTTAACACAAGATGATCTTTCCTCTCTGAGTTTCTGTAGTACTTGTATTTTCTCTTTGTAAAATTCCTTTCAGCAATTAACTGTCTACTGTAGTCTTACTCAACCTCAGATCTATACTCAAGTATTTTTAGTTCTCTATGAGAACTTATTTGTGACTACATATGGATGTGTGCGTTACATGTCAATGATTATCTGAAACATACAGGCATGCTTTACATCATCTGATGAATCCCCAGTTGGGTATATGACTCCAAGAGGTAACATTTTAATCACAAGTGCTAATAAGACAAGTGCATACAAACAGTATGCAAATGATGGTTTTGCATTAAGTGAAACTAAATGAAAACGATGTATTCTACATGCAGAAATAATTACCATTAGCTTAAAAAAGAAAAAGTGATTGGAGAATTATGTCTTCATTCAGCACATAGTCATTGAAGCATGTAAAACTCTAAAGAAGCTGTGCCAATTTGGTTTCAGTAAAACAATATTACCACATTAGCCTGATGATTATTAATTGGAATATATGACTGGTTATTTTTTCATATTTAATTTATAAATTCGTTTTGGTTTTAATAGCTATGTAAGAGCTAAAACCATACAGCACACACCTGGCTTAGGTTTATGTTATATTACAATATAAGTCAACACTAAAATTCCACAGGCTGTTTGAAAGTTATGACTATAAAATATGAATTTTAATTATTTAATATAATACTATATTGTGACATTTCTTTTGTCATAGCCGTAAACAGTTGTATCAGCATTCTGTTATTGAATTATTTCCATCTATTATTGTCTTCATATCCTAAATAGGATTCAAATGAGCTTTGGGGCCATTTCTATCTTCCTTAGCATCTAGCACAGTTGTGAGGATGTGATGAATGCCCAATAATTTTTGTGGATTTTAGTTCTTTGATCAACCATTCTGGCTTTAACTTCCTGTTCCCAAATATTGTCTATTTGTCTGTTTTTATAAATCCACTTCCAAGAATGGTATTTTTTAAAAATATATTAATCTTATGTTTCTTGCATTTACTATGATTTCAGGAAATGACAGCTCACCTTCAGTGAGGATACCCTGGACGGCAAGTACTCTGAACATTGCATGCAGATCATCTCACTTCAACATAGTATTTGCAGGCAAGTAGGCAGGATAATAAACAGATTACTTCTGTTCACTGATGAGGAAACTAAGTCATGGAGAGCTTAAGTACATTGTCCATGGGTCACACAAAGTGGTCAGTGTGAGAAGCAGAGTTTTCATGAGGACATACTAAGCCTATGATCTATCTTCACATTGCCTGCAACTTAAGTTTGAAATAGGAACATGAAAGTTACTGTTCTATTACTGCACTGGTGCCTTAGATTTCTCATCAGACAAGTACAGAAGAGAGAAAATGTTCACCTTCACTCTTCATGGTGGTATAGGCTCAGTAAAGGACCAAATGACAAAGCTATAAAGCTGATCAAACTTCAAATTTCTTAAACAGACAAGTTATTGGAAAGCAAATTTTTTTATATTTACTTGGTATACTATTCATATTTCATTCTTCCCTTTATTTTACTTGGAATAATGCTTGGCACATAACATGGAATTCTAGTGTTTGTTGAGTGAATGGAATCCTCTCCTCTTTCAATCTTAGAACAGTCACTTGCCCCGTAGTTTAGGTTGATCTTCCATGTGCAAAACTCACCTTATTTGCACTGTCAATTCATTCTTCATCAGTTAAAAAGTATACTAATTTTCAGACCATGTCTGGATGCTGGATAAAAATGCACTGTGGTAAAGATGACCTAATATTCTTATGATCTGAGTGATGCAATCTGTTTGGTCATAACAAGTTATTGGCATAATGACACATGCTGCGACTGCAAGAAAATTTAGTTGTGGTAAGTAGACAGAGGCTTTGAAGCACAGTATTTTCAGTGTATTATTTTTGGACCCTTTTCCCTAGCTGCCAGAGGGGGTATAATCATGGACAGGGTCTCGCCTCCTGGTGAGCTTTCAGTCCATACATTTCTTTAATGCAATAAATCTAGCTCCTTCAGTTACTGAAGATTTGAGATTTGATTTCCCAGGAGACTCTCCTTGTTCCTGCCCCATGACAAGACTTGTTCTTCTGTAAATCTGCAGCCCGGTGTATCACCTAGTGATAATGATCAGTTTCACTCCAGACTAAATGTGAGGGGAACCCCAGGGTCACTCTCAGAGTACCATGAGCATATGAATTATGGTCTGTCCTGGAGATCCCTAAGACTCATTCACACATTCATTCCTTCACCACACATATATTAAATACCCTGTGACAGGAGCTAGAAATAATTATGGGGGAAAAAAAACCTGCTCTCAGGGCACTCACACTTTGGAAAAACATGAAATAATTATTATGTGGTGAGATAAACACTGTCATTTTATAGGTCTCAGATTCTATGGTGAGGGCGTGGTAGGAGTGAGGTGGCAAACATAGTAAAAACACTACTTGGGGCTGATGGACATCTTTACCTCTAGATTTAATAAGACAAAATTGATACATAAAATTGTGTAAGCTTAAGGTGTATAATGGCTTCCCAGGTGGCACTGGTGGTAAAGAACCCACCTGCCGATGCAGGAGACATGAGATGTGGGTTCCATTCCTGGGTCAGGAAGATCCCCTGGGGGAAGGCATGGCAACCCACTCCAGTATTCTTGCCTGGAGAATCCCATTGACAGAGGAGGCTGGCAGGATATTGTCCATAGGGTCGCAAAGAGTCAGACATGACTGAAGCAACTTAGCACAGCACACAACACACAAAGTGTATAACAATGATTTGACTAATGTATATATTGCAAAATGATTACAAGTTTAGTTAACATCCATACCTCACATAGTCACAGATTTGTTTTCCTTATAATGAGAACTTTTAAGATTCACTCTTAGCAGCTTCAAAAAATAATACAGTATTTTAATCATAGTCACCATGCTTCACATTACATCCCAGAACTTATTTATCTTATAACTGGAAGTTTGTTCCTTTTGGCCATCTTCACCCATTCCTTCCCAATCCCCTGAACACCACCTATAACAACCACTGATTTGATCTCTGTTTCTATGAATTTTTTTTTTAGATTCCACATATACGTGAGATCATTTATTGATAGTATTTGTCTTTCTCTGTCTGACTTAATTAACTTAGCATAATGCCATCAAGGTCCATGTGTGTGCTGTGTGCTAAGTCACTTCAGTCGTGTCCGACTCTTTGCAGCCCCATGGACTATAGCCCACCAGGCTTCTTTGTCCATGGGATTCTCCAGGCAAGAGTACTGGAGTGGGTTTCTATGCCCTCCTCCATGGGATCGTCCCAACCCAGGGACTAAATCTGTGTCACTTATGTCTCCTGCTTTGGTGGGCAGGTTCTTTATCACTGTGCCACTTGGGAAGCCCTAAATGTATGTTGTTGCAAATGGCAGGAATTTTTTCAGTTTTAAGGCTGAAGAATATTACATTGTATGCATGTGTGTATTTGTGTGTGTGTGTTTGTATGTATGTGTATATACATACATATATATATATATGCTATATTTCTTTATCCATACATCTGTCAATGGACACTTAGGTTGTTTCCATATTTTGGCTATTGTAAATATTGCTGCAGTGAACATAGGGTAAAATATCTCTTCAGGATCGTGATTTCAGCTCCTTCAGATATATACCCAGATGTGGGATTGTTGGATTATATATGGTTCTTGTTTTTCTTCTTAAAGATCTTCCATAATGTCTCCCATAGTGAAGATGGGACCTACCATCTTCATTCCTACCAACAATGCACAAGGGTTCTCTTCTCCACCAATACTTGTTATCTTTTGTCTTTTTGATGATAGCTTTTCTAACAAGTGTGAGGTGATATCTCATTGTGGCTTTGTGGTTAGTCATTCAGTTGTGTCCAACTCTTTGTGACCCCATGGACTGTAGCCTGCCAGGCTCCTCTGTCTATGGGGATTCTCCAGGCAAGAATACTGGAGTGGGTTGCCATGCCCTCCTGTAGGGGATCTTCCCAACCCAGGGATCAAACCCAGGTCTTCCACATTGCAGGCAGATTCTTTACTATCTGAGCCACCAGGGAAGACCCAAAACTGTGGTTTTGATTTGCATTTTATTGATGATTATTGATATGAGCACCTCTTCACATACCTGTTGGATACTTGAATATCTTCTTTGGAAATTGTCTATTCAAGTCTTTTGCCTATTTTTCAACTGGATTATTTGTGGTTTTTAGTATTGAGTTGTAAGAGTATGACATATTTTGGATATCAACATCTTATGAGATGTGTGGTTGGTAAATATTTTCTCCCATGTCATACGATGTCATTTTATTTTTGACTGTTTTTTCTGCTGTGCAGGAACTTTTTAGCTTGATGTCGTCCCACTTGTTTAATTTTTATTCTGTTGCTTATGCTTTAGGTATTATATCCAAAAATTCACTGCTGAGATCCATGTCAATAAGCTTTTTCTCTATGTTTCATTCTAGGAATTTTATAGTTTCAGGTCTCACATTTAGGTTTTTCATCCATTTTGAGTTAGTTTTTATGAGTGGCATAAGATAGGGATCTAGTTTCCTTCTTTTGCATGTGAATATCCAATTTTCCCAGCACCATTTATTGAAGAGACTGTCTTTTCTTTATTAAGTTTTCTTGGCTCTCTTGTCAAAGATTAGCTGACCATATATGCATGGGTTTATTTCTGGGCTCTCGATTCTGTTATGACATCTTCTTGAGGCTGGTTTAAAACAGCACCCAGAGTGATGTGTATAAATGCCCCATCTAAGACCAGCTTCAGGAAGCATGATACTTCATCCACAGATGGAGTAAGAAGCTGAAAATGCTGGCAGCCAACTCAATAGCTATTTGAAGTTTTATGTGCTGTTCTTTTTTAATATGTAAAAATTCTCATGACTTTTTTATTCTACCATAATATAGCATATTTATTTTAATACAAAAATGTGTTAAATTAATTAGCCTCCCCCAGTTTGCAACTGACAAGTTCCTCAACTAAATTGTACACTCTAGGAAAAAATGCCAAATTCTTCCTGGGACTTTTCCTATTCTTTGGCACAAGAACTGACTCCTATTTTAAGCAAAGAAAAAGAAACAGACCGAAAAAAAAAAAAAAAAACAAACCCACTGCAAGAAGAGAGAAACAAATTAACAGAATATTTCATTCAGTAGGGGGAGAGTGTGATAAACCCCAAGTATCTTTGACTAGTTAATGATCAAAACAGTATCAAATTCAATTCAAGTCCATAGGCCATAATTATTTTGGCAAAAAAATTAAGAGAAAGTTAACAAAGCTGTTGATGCACTTAATTTTGATAATGAAAAGCCCTGGTTTAACAATTAACCTTTCTTTGCATAGATAAGAGAAAAGATTGAAGAATATTTACCAGTTATCATAAAATATATCTTAAAGCTATACCCATTCTATAACTTATTATAAAGCTAGGTTTTGATCTATTTTTTTCCTTTTAATACTGAACATTTTGTGTAGGTGGTTCCAAGTTCTGCTGATTTATAATCTTGAGACTATGAATATTTATTACAGGAAATTATATAAAAAATATTTGTTATAGGAAAAAGCTTACTTAAATGTTTAAACCATTTGCCCTAGGAGGCTGATCTTACTCACCAACCTGAAGATTCTTAGGCCATGGACTCAGACCTCCCTGATCTGCTTCTAATTATAAAAACTGGTATAAAATATTTTAACAAATTCTCTTAGCACTAGGAACACAGCTAAGACATTCCTATTCATAAAAAGTTACTTTTACAAGTAAAATAAAATGATTTTCGCAGATCAGCTTTAAAACACAATGCAGAAACTTGATTTGCCTAATTTCCCCAAGTGGGAAGTTACTATCTGCCCCCCTACTCCTACCTCCCCACACTGTACAGTCCAATTGTTGTTCTGCAAGCTGCTGCTTCTCCTCCTTCCCTCTGTGATGTGGTACTGCATCGGTACTCAGCAGGTTACCCAAACCAAAGTCTTTTTTGTGTTTGCTCTCTTCTCTCTACCCACCCACCTTCCACCACCCTCAACGGCAGGTGGCATCGAGTCAGCGTCCACTGGGGCTGCATGCTGCTCAACACAGGGAATTCTTTCAGATCCTCTCTTGTTTCTACCTTCTTATGCCTCCACTCCATGCTCTGAAACTCAGCAATCTAGATTCAGATGCCACTTTGGTGACTAGCTTAGAAATCCCATAGGATGTTACTCTTCAGAATTTGACCCTCTTGCCCCCACCACTCCAGCCCATAACCAAGCTGCAGGGTGGTGAACTCCAGTTGCTACCCACATCTGTTTCACTCGGGAAAGCAGACTGGGGACACATCCCCCAGCTGCCAGTCACTCCCCATACAATACATAGCCTGAGCGCCAAATAAGGTACCATGTCCATCCACTGCTCAATCACTGACTCCCTTCTGCCCAGCACATGATGACATCAGTAACCTTAACAGCACCATGAAGACCCACTGCAACCTGGCTCAGACTACCATGTCCCCTACATTAATGTCATATTAGACTATTTCAAACATTCATTATTTTATTTAATATTCTGTGAATGGCTGCCAAATGCCAGGCATCAGGCTAGGAATCCTAAAATGAGGAATTTTAACACTTAGAAAAGTAATACCTACAGAGGATATTTGAATCCAACATTCAAAAAACTAAGATAATGGCATCTGGTCCCATCACTTCATGACATATAGAAGGGCAAAAGTGGAAACAGTGACAGATTTTATTTTCTTGGGCTCCAAAATCACTGCAGATGGTGACTGCAGCCATGAAATAAAACATGCTTGATCACTGAAAGAAAAGCTATGACAAACCTAGACAATGTATTGAAAAGCAGAGACATCATTTTGCTGACAAAAGTCCGTATAGTCAAAGCTATGGTTTTTCCAGTAGTCATGTATGGATGTGAGAGTTGCACCATAAAAGAAAGCTATGTGCCAAAGAATTAGTGCTTTAAAACTGTGACACTGGAGAAGACTCTTGAGAATCCCTTGGACAGCATGGAGTTCAAATCAGCCAATCCTAAAGGAAATCAACCTTGAATATTCACAGGAAGGGCTGATGTTGAAGCTGAAGCTCCAGTATTTTGGCCACCTGATGCAAAGAGCTGTCTCTTGGGAAAAGACCCTGATGCTGGGAAAGATGGAGGGCAGGAGGAGAAGGGGATGTCAGAGGATGAGATGATTGGATGTTATCACCAACTCAAGGGACATTAGTTTGAGCAAACTCTAGGAGATAGTGAAGGACAGGGAAACCTGGAATGCTACAGTCCATGGGGTCTCAGAGAGTCGGAATGACTTAGCAACTGAACAGCAAGAGGGAGTATGGAAAAGTAGATAACTAAACAGTGATAAGAGCTATGAGTGATGATTAAAAGGCAGCCTAGAAGAATAATCCAATTTGGAAGACTCAGGTAAGGATGGATTTTCAGCACACAACTGGGAAAGACACAGTCTGAAGAATGAACATATACTATGCAAAGAATTTACCAACTAGTTTCTCCGTTTTGAAAGAATTTTTCTCTTTCCCAAGAGAATTCTTACTGAAACTCAAAGGTCATTCCCTGAGGCTTTCCCTCACATTCTCAGGCAGAGTTAAAGGTTCTTTCACCTATAGGCCCACAGCACATCCTCCATACTTGTATTACTGCTCCTACCCTGTTGTAACGCCGTGATTGATGAAGGTCCCTCTCACCCAGAAGCTCCATCAAGGCAGAGAAGGGATCTTTATCAATCTTTGTGTCCAAACACACCTGACACATAGTATGTGTTCGAGAGAATTTGATGAACAATTGTATTTAACAAAGAATAAATATGCCAACTTTGACATTTGAAAGTCCATTTTATTTTATTTTTTAATTAATTTATTTTTTATTGGAGGCAAATTATTTTACAATATTATATTGGTTGGTTTTGCCATACATTGACATAATTCGCCCCGAGTGTACATAAGTTCCCCCTCCTGAACCCCTCTCCCACTCCCTCCTCCCTTTATCCTCCCTCTGGGTCATCCCCACATGCCAGCCCCAAGCATCCTATAACATGCATGAAAGTCCATTTTAAAATAAGTGAGACATCTGTAGGGACATAACACATTCTGGAGTGTTCTTCGTTATACAGAAATCTTCTTACATTTTAGAAAGTAATACATGAAGAAATCAGAAAAGAATTATTCCCTATGGAAATGAACAAGGGAACAAATGCTTTCATATATTTGGGTACTTTTTCTAGCACTTGGCTGATTCAAGCAGTGTTTATGATACACTTTTAAAGTGTTTATTATACACTTTTCATTTCATAGGCTTCAACTGTGAGTGGGGTCAATATTGACAGTTCATAGGAAGCACCCTGAAGTCTTTGCAATTGCAGCTAACAGCAAATTTGCCCACAGGCTTCTGAGCCACTGAAATTGCACTGATCTTCTCCTGGGGCCATGGGGGCCACAGCGTATGACCTTGACACATGGCTAGAAAGACAGCAGGATTTGACAAGTGTGCATACACATGCTTGACTGCAGTGACTTAGCACACACACACATATACACATACATACTCTCTTTCAAGATAATTAAAATAACATTTACCCTAAAAGGTTAGTATCTATTTTGTTATCTATAAAGGCCACTCCCAATTAAATTGCTGGTGGACTTCTCTCCAATTTCTAACTTCACATCTCCTAGTGGTGTAATTCATGGTCTATTTTGGTCACTACCAAGCTTAGGATAGCAGAAAATATGTTATCCATATACCTCAGCACCACATGTTGTTTTAAATTTTCTTCTAAAATATTTAGAAGATGTTTCCCGTGGAGCCTGGCAGGCTTTTGTTTGTTTTGCTTTTCCATCTGGTATTCGATTAATATTCTAATAACCATTCTAATTTCTTTTGCTATTGCTATTAATCTTATTTTTCCTTGTGCCATGTTTATTTTCACTTGGGGACTGAAAAGTACTGTAGATTGGAAGCAGTATTTCAACTATAGCTCCTACATGGTAGGCAACCCAAGTGCATTCAACATTTTTTAATGGGGACATGGCTTAGTCTAATTCAGATTTCCTCCATGCACCTAGCATTCCCTTGGATGTTCATGTTCATTAACTTTATGGAATTAATTTTTTGTTTATAAGCATTATATTATATCACAAAGCACAGATGGAATATTCAAAGTCAAAGAGAGATGGATTATAAACACTTGCAGATTAATGTGTGGTGCTAGTGGTAATATTTTCTCCCACCCCCACTTTTCACCTTTCCTATTAGTTTAATTGCTCCCTAAGGAAGTCACTGAGCTTTACTCTGGAGTCTCAGGGGGCATTTTGCAGCTCTGAAGCTGGGAAGTTAAGGACAACTGAGTGAGAGGACAAGAACGTTCAGAGAAAAGTCATTTCAACTGCAAGTGAGTGGGACGGAAATATCCTCATCGCACTTGACAATAAGCCTGCGGGTGGGGAGAAAGTACAGTTCCCAGATAGAGAAGATAATAAAAGCAAAAAACTGCACAGTGCTGAAGGTGATGGCCATAAGTTATACTTCTTTTCTGTCTCTTTTAGGGTCAAGTACAGTGTTGAGCAATCAGTACGTGCTCAGTTAGCCTTTCTGGGTTGATAGGAAGAAGTTAGCTTGAGGCAGAGTTCAGGTGATGCCAATTCTGTGAGTTCATTCCCGTTTTAAGCCAGTCTGCCACACATATCCCAAACTTCTCACATGGCCAGTCCACCCAAGATCTGAGCCACTGTTACAGTAAACTTGGATGTTCATCACCATTGCTCAGTGCACCACCAGAAGACTCTGCTGATGGTAACTCAGAGACATTGCTCATTTGTTCCTGTTTCCTTTGTTACCCCATCAAACCTCTAAGCAACTCCTAGTGCTTTCTCTTTCTGTCAGAATAGAAAAACATCTTCAAATCAAGTTTTTATGTTTTCCTCTACATATCTAAACGCTGGAGACGAAACACTGAAAAAGACCTGCGCTGCACCTTCTAGGACTTTACACACTGCTGTAGGAGATTAGGGATCCGGCCAAAATAAAGATGATGTCTGCAAGATTTAATATACCAAAGGAGCCATCTGCTTCCTTTCTCCTGAATATTATGATTATTTCTTTCTTAAAGATGCTTGGACTTGAATAGTGTGTTTGAATCATTCCTCAAAATGCCTGTGTTGAGTGCATTAAACTTTGAAATTCTTTTTCTATATTTTTTTAAAGTAAGGAAATGGTTACCATTAAGAGCAAATTTGCTTTTCAAACACAGTCAAAAGTCATTTAAATACAAGTCTTATAAATAAAGTGGCTGATAAGTCTGGGGAATATCGCTGTATGATAAACAAAAACGGCTATGAAGTAATGAGTTCACCTTCTTGCTCATAAACTGATCTGGAATGATGCGATAAGAGAACTTACATTTTAATCAGTACCATGTGCTTTGCATGCATTATTTCACTTAATCCTCATAACTATCAAATAACTTATGAATTCTTTTGTTTCCATTTAAAAAACATGATTAAAGAAGTGAGGAAACTTGCCCCAAATGACATAAGAGTTGGGATTCAAAATCAGGGGTAGCTGGGACCAGACCTGTGTGTTAAAACACCAAGCTAACTTCCACAGAATGAGGTCTAGAGATGTTTTGAGTAAGTACTCAGTATTATAAAGGCATTTCAAGAATGACTCAGACTCTAAATCTGGATACACTGGCTGTAGTCCTGCGCATAAAAATTAGTCCAAAATATATAATAACAAATACTGATTCCTCTTTACACGGCTGCATGAGGTCAAAGTGGCATTTAAGTATGGGTTGCGAATTTGCACCTAGCAAGTAAGCAAGGAAGTTTTTACTGCATTACCTTAGAGACACAGAGAAAAGCAATTTATTGTTACCTGTAATTTTATCAAAGAAATCTACACTAGGAATGCAGGGAAGAATAGGGAGGAGAAAAGAACTTGATGCTCAGTATCAATATTAGCAAATAGATCTGTCACATGTTTCATAGAGTAAAGCAAGAATGCAGAAATTAGTGTCCAGAAATTTTGAGTTTTACTTTTGTTTTTGTTTGCTTTATGGTTACTCTAAGGATCCCTGTGTGCTGTGCTTAGTCATTCAGTTGTGTCCGACTCTTTGTGACTCCGTGGACTGTAGTCTGCTAGGCTCCTCTTTCCGTGGAATTCTCCAGGCAAGAATACTGGAGTGGGTTGCCATGCCCTCCTCCAAGGGATCTTCCCAACCCAGGTCTCCCGCATTGTAGGCATATTCACAAATTTATGTACTATCAATGGTCAATTGTAATCCACTTGTATCTTACCCATCTTTAATTGAGTCAAATTTGAAGAACAATGTAAAGTTGGTTAAAACACCCAAAACAAAATTGAAAAACCAACAAATTCACGAGATTTTGGAGTATGATGGGCTCTACAGATGTTAAGTTGCTCCTTACTTTTTCACTAAATGAATCAAAACACATCTAGCTCTTTGAAGGGTCCTTGTGAGTGTAAGTTTGGAAAATATTCCAAGGATGACTTTGAAATGCACTCTAGTCTGTGTGTGTGTTTGTGTGTGTGCGTGTGAGAGAGAGGGAGAATAACAATACTCACGGGACCTGTATTACTACTTTCTATTGACAACCACAAACTGGCACTTGCCATGGGTGCTTGTCATCTACCTCTACAAGGATTAAATCATGTGCTGCCGCTGCTTCTGACCTCCAACACCCCCTGAAGGAGTTCAGGGTGGAGAGCAGAAGTGGGGCACTCTGTAATCCTGGAAAACTGGCAGGCCATGGCTTCAGATAGTTAGATATTCCCAGAAGCTGATTTTATGAGCCCAATTCTTGTATCTCCTCGCATCTAGAGAAATGCTAAAATTCTTCATGGTGAAAACTGTTTTTTGTGACTAGCAGAATCTTCATGAGACCAGCAGAAACTTTCTCAAAAATACATGCTTGATTGCATGTACTCCCGTTTACCAAAATCACATATATACTGTCCCCCCTACCTCTTTAGAGCAGTTTTTTTTTTCATTATATTTAATTCATTTTATTTATTTATTATTATTATTTTTTATTGGAGGCTAATTATTTTACAATATTATATTGGTTGGTTTTGCCATACATTGACATGAATCCGCCTCGGGTGTACATGAGTTCCCCTTCCTGAACCCCCCTCCCACCTCCCTCCTCCCCTTATCCTTTTTGAGCTATCAGAAGTGCTGTCTCCTGGGCCACAGTCCTCATACTGCCCCAAAGAAAACTATTCACAGCTCTCATGTTGTGCGCTTTTTTAAGCCAACACTGTCTTATCAGTCACACGAATCCTTCTCTGAATACAAATTTATCATGTGCAGTTGTACAATTAAAGTATGATCACTAAATTCACAATGGATACTCATATACTGCTGCATCTTTGAAGATGAAAAGCTTAGAAGGGAAAGAAAGGGCACTTAGTTGTAAAATGTGTAACTCCAATCAACATCAAACAAAAAATTTCAGCAAATCAAAATACTTCTAGGTTTTGTTTTGTTTTTGACCCTTTCAGGCTTAGAAACTTTCAATAGCCTCGGAATGTTATTTTGCATGTTTTTGCAACTCATTGAAGAAGATAAGAATCTTCCCTTCTGAACTGGATCCTTTAAAATCAGAACTCCTAGTCTTTATTGAAAAGAATCAAAATAGCCCAGTGCTTATTAAAACAGTACAGTACTTTAAATTCTAAGCCCTGCCTCTGATCACACATCACCAGCATGCCAAATGGTTATCGAATTTAATTTTGTGTTAGTAGACAGTGAGCAAATCAACCCGTTGTTTGGCCTACATAACTCTAAATAGACCATTCTGATTCTTCCCTCTTGAATTGACTGCTTTTGACAGAATTATACAATTGTGCCACTGCACAGCTTTAGGCTTGAATTAGCCTGTCAAATTAGAAAATGCTCTTGATAAAATTTTGGAAGAAAAACAGTAAGTTGTAAAATCTACTTATAAAAATTTAAGCATCTGTTATATGCTCATAAGACTGTATTTTCAGTTATATGTGTATGTTTATAGAAAAAAATATGTTAAACTGCATGTTAACTAAAGTTATTTTTAGTAGGAGGGGTTGTAGGAAGTGTTTATTTTCTTCTCTGTGGTTTTAAAGTTATTTTCTAAGTTTCCTCAAGAACAAGTGCTACTTTTGCAAGCAAAGAGCAAAACAAAATAAATGTGAGCATTAAATACTATTTCAAAAATATGGCATCAAATGTAAAAATTCAAATTACATCTGTTCAAAATGTCTGATGAAGTCTCCTATTTGGACTCTTCCTTCTATCACAGACCTTAAGAGTCACATAAAAAAATTATACACTTATGAGAAAGACGTGGTCTTCAGTACAAGTAATCTGGTTTTGTGCTTTTTAATTTGGTTATTAATAGGATGACAATGAATTTTCTAGGTGGCGCAGTGGTAAAGAATCTGCCTGCAATGTAGGAGATACAGGTTTGATCCCAGGTTGGGAAGATCCCCTGGAGAAGGAAATGGCAACCCACTCCAGTATTCTTGCCTGGAAAATCCCATGGATAGAGGAACCTGGCCGGCTATAGTCTAAAGGGTCACAAAGAGTCAGACACGACTGAGTGACTAAGCACTATGAATGCTTAATTATATCTTCAATGTCCCTTTTGTCATAAAGGATAATTATTATTATTTTGTTATTATAGGAGGATGACAAGGCTTTTTACAGATGGAGTTCACCACTCAGACTTCAAGCATGTGAGCACCATGTCAGCACAGACAACATATTAAGATGAGTTGAAAGAGGAAGGTGATAACAACGTGGAGCCAGCACATTCCGTTTACCCCCGTCAGTGGCTAGGTGCCACCAGGCCTTCCCTGAAGCTGAACTGTGTCTCTCTACCAAGTGACTCCTCAACTCTACTTCAACGAACTGGCTTCAAAAAGGTGAAGAATCAAACAGATTACATAGTCCTGGGGGGAGCACTAGGATGAATGGGAGCAGATCTAAGCTTAGCTTAAGGAAGAATGCCCTGTGGGTCACAGTCAAAATCTCTTTCCTGTTGGGGAGGAAGTAAGGTGTCAGTAAGGGCCTGGTCCAGCTGGAGCAGATTTAGGGAATCTCTCCATTAAAACCCAAATCTCTCCACCAGGCAACTGTGAAACCAAGAGACCATGGAGTACAGAGTCAAGCAGGCACCAAATCTGGTAAAAGGAGAGGAGAGTTGGTTGGCCCAGTGGAATCATGAGGAGTGGGTATCAAAGGGGAAAACTAACTCAGGAATGAACAGTGATGGTGATAACTTAGTTCAACATTGGCTACACAATTTGTGAAGCCCAGAGCAAAATGAAAATGCAGAGTTTCTTGTTAAAAAATTATTTTAAAAATTCAAGATGGTACCTGCAGAGTATTAAGTCAGGCTTGGGACCCTGTTAAGCATAAGGCCCTGTAAAACTGACCCTGCACAAGACTGCTTCATCGCCAGGAAGGGGAGGAGAATTCCTGGGTTTGTCATCTTTGGGTAACTTCCACTTGCTAGCTCACCCAGAAGCAGTGTAGACACATGGGATACACTATAGTGACAACAAGGAAAACAGCTGTTCAAAAAGGATTTACAAGTGATGGTCCAGGGAATGTTTAAATAGAGGCTCTATGTTACAGAGACAATTATTAGACATAAGGACCTGTAAAATCCCTTTCAACCTGGAGTCTACAGTGCTATACTAGGTTCAGTTCAGTTCAGTTCAGTTCAGTCGCTCAGTCGTGTCCTACTCTTTGCGACCCCATGAATCACAGCACACCAGGCCTCCCTGCCCATCACCAACTCCCGGAGTTCACTCAAACTCATGTCCACAGAGTCAGTGATGCCATGCAGCCATCTCATTCTCTGTTGTCCCTGTCTCCTCCCACCCCCAATCCCTCCCAGCATCAGACTCTTTTCCAGTGAGTCAACTCACCGCATGAGGTGGCCAAAGTATTGGAGTTTCAGCTTTAGTGAGGTTTAAAATCATCTAAGAGTATTTTTCAGACTACCAGTCCTATAAATCCCAAGTTTTCATGTATTCCCAATCCAACTGTTCTCATTTTCACAAATATTATACCCTGACTTGTCAGCCAGTTCTATCTCAGAAGCATAGAGTGCTGTAACAACATTCTTTGTTGATCTTCTTAGCTTTAACATCACTCTTCATCAGGTCCATTTGTAGCCAAAATCCCTAAGACCTTTTGGACCTTCTCTCCCATTTCTATACAAAAGAATCAGGAATAGAATATTAGATTCTTTCTTCTCTGATTAACTGAGGTCAAGCCTTCCTTATTCTTTGTATGAACATTCATTCACATGATCAATGCAGAAAACTCATTTTCTTAACCATTTGTCTCATGGTAAAGTGTATTCACCTTGTCACTGTCCATTGCTCCCTGCATCCCTTTTTGCCCTGTGATATTGTAGTCCTTCCCACTGAAAGCTGAGTATATTTCTTCCATCTCACTCCTGGTGAGATATACCCTGTGGCTTATTTTGTCCGTGGAACATGAGTAGAAATAGAGTGCCAGTTCCAGGTCTAGACCTTAAGAGGCACTGTGTGTTTTCACTCACCTCTGCTGCACTTTTGTTAATACTGTGAGAAGAAAAAGCTCTAGGCAGCCCAATGATCATGCAGGATAGGATGAAAGAGTTGTGGAGCAGACCTGGGCCCAAGCTGTAGGTTAAGACTAAGCTCAGCCCAGTTAAACTTTGACCAGCTAATCTTAAAGCAGCTGATATGTATATAAGCAAGAATAACCAAGTAGTGTTATTTTAAGCTGGTTTCTTATACAAAATTATTATGAGAAAAATTGACTGATATATTCTATAACTCCCTAGCTCGTCCATACTCGAAATCAGTTAAGTGTTGATGGTTATTAAATCCATCCATCATCTGTAAAGAGTGGGATAATTTAGGAGTTTAGATCTTAGAGTAAGTGGACCTGGACTGGAATCCTAGCACTGATACACCAGGACTGAATGAGATAATGCACTTAAAGATCTCAGCCCAGGGTCTGTTATACAGTAAGGCTGACCTTGAGTAAGCACAGAATGGCCAAGTAAATATGTCTGGAGGGTGTGGATATTTGAAATAGGAACCATTTCCTAGGGTTCAAACAATACTTGATATCAACACAACCAAAATGAATCAGCAATTAGGAAAAGATAGCATCGGCTAAGAAGGGCTAAGGGAAAAGTACCCCAGTATTTTCTGAAACTAGTTCTCTGGTATAGCTGCTGCATCAACAGCTAGATTTTATAAATCCACAGGATTCACTTGAAATGAGAGAAAAGGCAAACTTGTTCTAGGATCCATTATAATTTACTACTGCACAATGAGTAAAAGGAACAGATGGCTAATTATTTCTGAAACTGAAGTGATTTTTATTGGGGGAAGGTGAGTTTAGAACGGCTGTCCAGCTTATACACTGATGGGAAAGTCAGATAAAAAATTTGATGCGAAAGAGGTTAGCAACCACCAACATCCACAATCTGTTCCTGGTCCACATAAACGCTGCAATTCTTCTCTTGCAATAATTTCTTGTACTGATTTATCAAGGGGCATCTGTGCTTTAAACAAAGGTTCAGTTCTTTCCTGTCAATCATTTTATCCTAATTAATTTTTTGACAGTTTAACGAGATAATGAACTTGAAAATAAGTTTTGCAAACTGTAAAGTGCCTTACCTGCTGGCTAATTTCATTTAAATTGACTTGTGCAAGGAATGAAACAAGTTTATCTATTCCATTATGGAAAATTGTGAACTGTCAAACTTGGAAGTAGAATTTGGTGACAAAATCAAGGAAAATGAGCAGCTGGCTGGGGGTTGGGAGTAGGGGAGGAGCCTCTCTTTCCAGAACTGCTCACTCAAGGGAAACGCTGGGAACAAAGAGAGCAGATAAAGGAAAACTGAACATTGGAAGTGTTTTTCTCTCCCAAGTATGTTTAAGTTTAAAAGAGTGACCAACTTCCACTTTAATTAAATGAAAAGAAAATACAATTGCTGCTTGGACATCAATAGATTCCTCTTGTTTCTGCTGTTTCTTTGCAGAGCTCAATGTCTTTAAAAAAAAAAAAAAAACAATAAAAAAACGGGTGGAAGGCCTAATTAGATATTTCTTCAAAGAAGAAATTCATATGGCCAAAAGGTATATGAAAAGATGCTCAACATCACTGATTTTTAGAGAAACACAAATCAAAACCACAATGAAGTAACACCTCACACCAGTCAGAATGGTCATCACCAAAAATCTACAAACAAGGTTTCTCTGGTGGCACAGTGGTTAAGAGTCCACCTGCTAAAGCAGGGGTCATGGGCTCAAGTCCCTGATCCAGGAAGATCCCCCATGCTGTGTGACAATTAAACCTGTGCCCCGTAACTACTGAAGCCCAAATGCCTAGAGCCTGTGATCCACAATAAAAGCCACCACAAGGAGAAGCCTGAGCATGGCAACAAAGTGGCCTCTGCTCACTGCAACTAGAGAAAGTCTGAGAGCAGCAATGAAGACTCAGCACAGCTAAAAATAAGTAAATAAGTCTTTTTAAAAAATCTGCAAACATTAAATGAGGGACAGGGTGTGGAGAAAAGGGAACCCTCCGACACCATTGTTGGGAATGTAACTTGATACAGCCACTATATAGAACAGTATGGAGTTTCCTTAAAAAACTAAAAATAGAACTACCAGATGATCCAGCAATCCCACTTGTGGTCACATACCCAGAGAAAACCATAATTCCAAAAAAATATGCACCCCAATGTTCTTTGGAGAACTATTTACAATAGTCAGTACATGGAAGCAACTTAAATGTACATGAAAGACATTTTTTCCCCTCTGTATATGGCTTTTATTATTTACATAATACAAGACAGCATCAATGCTGAATAGCATGATTATTTGCAATACATAAATCTGAAGTATCTGTACACATCTGCAGATCTGAGAATTAAGGTACATAAAATTGAAAACAAAACTGAATGCTTTAAGAATAAAAGTAAAAACTAGGTAGTGCCTTGTGTACATACTTAGCTATTTACGGAGGAAAACAGGCATTACCATGGCATTAATCTGACTATACTCATTTTATATAAAAAAAAAAACACAAATTTCACACTTCCCAGTGGAAGGAATACAGTAGTTATGGTACATATATACAATGGAATATTCAGTTCAGTTCAGTCGCTCAGTCATGTCTGACTCTTTGCAACCCAATGAATCACAGTACGCCAGGCCTCCCTGTCCATCACCAACTTCCGAAGTTCACTCAAACTCATGTCCACAGAGTTAGTGATGCCATCCAGCCATCTCATTCTCTGTCGTCCCCGTCTCCTCCCACCCCCAATCCCTCCCAGCATCAGAGTCTTTTCCAGTGAGTCAACTCGTCGCATGAGGTGGCCAAAGTATTGCAGTTTCAGCTTTAGCATCAGTCCTTCCAATGAACACCCAGGATTGATCTCCTTTAGAATGGACTGGTTGGATCTCCTTGCAGTCCAAGGGACTCTCAAGAGTCTTCTCCAGCACCACAGTTCAAAAGCATCAATTCTTTGGTGATCAGCTTTCTTCACAGTCCAACTCTCGCATCCATACATGAACACGGGAAAAACCATAGCCTTGACTAGACAGACCTTGGTTGGCAAAGTAATGTCTCTGCTTTTTAATATGCTATCTAGGTTGGTCATAACTTTCCTTCCAAGGAGTAAGCGTCTTTTAATTTCCTGGCTACAATCAGCATCTGCAGTGATTTTGGAGCCCAAAAAAATAAAGTCTGACACTGTTTCCACTGTTTTCCCATATATTTCCCATGAAGTGATGGGAACAGATGCCATGATCTTCGTTTTCTGAACGTTGAGCTTCAAGCCAAACTTTTCACTCTCCTCTTTCACTTTCATCAAGACGCCTTTGAGTTCCTCTTCACTTTCTGCCATAAGGGTGGTGTCATCTGCATATCTGAAGTTATTGATATTTCTCCCGGCAATCTTGATTCCAGCTTGTGCTTCTTCCAGCCCAGCGTTCCTCATGATGTACTCTGCATATAAGTTAAATAAGCAGGGTGACAATATACAGCCTTGACATACTCCTTTTCCTATTTGGAACCAGTCTGTTGTTCCATGACCAGTTCTAACTGTTGCTTCATGACCTGCATACAGGTTTCTCAAGAGGCAGGTCAGGTGGTCTGGTATTCCCATCTCTTTCAGAATTTTCCACAGTTTATTGTGATCCACACAGTCAAAGGCTTTGGCATAGTCAATGAAGCAGAAATAGATGTTTTTCTGGAACTCTCTTGCTTTCTCCATGATCCAGCGGATGTTGGCAATTTGATCTCTGGTTCCTCTGCCTTTTCTAAAACCAACTTGAACATCTGGAAGTTCACGGTTCATGTATTGCTGAAGCCTGCCTTGGAGAATTTTGAGCATGACTTTACTAGCGTGGGAGATGAATGCAATTGTGTGGTAGTTTGAGCATTCTTTAGCATTCCCTTTCTTTGGGATTGGAATGAAGACTGATCTTTTCCAGTCCTGTGGCCATTGCTGAGTTTTCCAAATTTGCTGGCATATTGAGTGCAGCACTTTCACAGCGTCATCTTTCAGGATTTGAAATAGCTCAATTGGAATTCTATCACCTCCACTAGCTTTGTTCGTAGTGATGCTCTCTAATGCCCACTTGACTTCACATTCCAAGATGTCTGGTTCCAGGTGAGTGATCACGCCATCGTGATTATCTTCATCGTGAAGATCTTTTTTGTACAGTTCTTCTGTGTATTCTTGCCACTTCTTCTTAATATCTTCTGCTTCTGTTAGGTCCATACCACTTCTGTCCTTTATCAAGCCCATCTTTGCATGAAATGTTCCCTTGATAGAGGAGCTGTCCCACGTCCAAGAGGCGGTGGCTGCATGGGCACAGGAGGGCTGAGAGGAGCTACTCCACATTCAAGGTCAGGAGGGGTGGCCTTGAGGAGATACCCCTCGTCCAAGGTAAGGTACAGTGGCTGCACTTTGCTGGAGCGGCTGTGAAGAAATTTTCCACGACCAAGGTAAGTGAAACCCAAATAAGATGGAATATTCAGTCAGTCAGTTCAGTCTCTCAGTCGTGTCTGACTCTCCGCGACCCCATGAATCACAGCATGCCAGGCCTCCCTGTCCATCACCAACTCCCGGAGTTCACTCAAACTCATGTCCACAGAGTTGATGATACCATCCAGCCATCTCATTCTCTGTCGTCCCCTTCTCCTCCCGCCCCCAACCTTTCCCAGCATCAGAGTCTTTTCCAGTGAGTCAACTCGTCACATGAGGTGGCCAAAGTATTGCAGTTTCAGCTTTAGCATCAGTCCTTCCAATGAACACCCAGGATTGATCTCCTTTAGAATGGACTGGTTGGATCTCCTTGCAGTCCAAGGGACTCTCAAGAGTCTTCTCCAGCACCACAGTTCAACAGCATCAATTCTTTGGCGATCAGCTTTCTTCACAGTCCAACTCTCACATCCATACATGACCACGGGAAAAACCATAGCCTTGACTAGACGGACCTTTGTTGGCAAAGTAATGTCTCTGCTTTTTAATGTATTATCAAGGTTGGTCATAACTTTCCTTCCAAGGAGTAAGCGTCTTTTAATTTCATGGCTGCAATCAGCATCTGCAGTGATTTTGGAGCCCAAAAAAATAAAGTCTGACACTGTTTCCACTGTTTTTCCATCTATTTCCCATGAAGTGATGGGACCAGATGCCATGATCTTTGTTTTCTGATGGAATATTACTCAGCCCTAAAAAGAAACTGTGCCATTTGCTGAGACATGGATTGACCTACAGACTTCCATAGTGAAGTCAGAAAGAGAAAAATAAATATCATATATTAATATATATATATATGTGGAATCTAGATAAATAGTACAAGTGAACCTATTTGCAGAGCAGAAATAAAGACAGACACATAGAGAACAAACATAAGGACATTAAGAGGGAAAAAAACAGGATGGGATGAAATGGGAGAGTGGAACTGACATGTATATGTATATACACTACTATGTTTAAAATAGATAACTAATGAGATCAGACCGTATAGCATAGGGAAATCTACTCAGAGCTCTGTGGTGACCTAAGTGGGAAGGAAATCTAAAAAAGGGGATATGTGGATACATGTAGATGATTCAATACAGCAGAACTATATGCCAATAAAAAAGCAACTATAGGCCAATACTTTTTTTTTTTTAACTGTCATAAGGATTTAATCACTGTCAAATGACTCGCTCAGGACATAGTCTTTCTTCATTTTCTCTGACCCTTCATTGGCACTTTGCACAACCTCATAGATGGTGTGGAGTCCCCAGAGAGGTGACATGAGAACAAAAATCACCATGGAAAAGTTTTCCCCTCTTGTGGGGCCTCAGAGAGATGGGGAAGAGTCAAAAGTGGATCTATCAGCTCCACTTCTTATTGGCTCTGTCATAATGGACAATTGCAGGCTCCTGATCCACTGAAAATGGGATAACAATGGTACCTACTTCATGCGGATGTTATGAGAATCAAATAAGATAACTCATGAGAAGAATCTAGCCCAGTGCTTGACTGATTGTGTTCACTTAACATTAGCCATCTATACAGTGCCAGGCAGTAAGGAAGAGAGCAGACTGTCTGAGATAAATGGAGGAGAGGAGAGAGAGGACAGAAATAATTGTGAACTAATGCAAAGAAAATGACAAAAAAACTTATTAATTTAAATTAATTCAATTTTTTGAGAATTAAATATCAATTAGGTGTAAGTTATTTTGTATCATACAGGAAGCAGATGCTAAACAAAGATCCATCTAGTCAAGGTTATGGCTTTTCCAGTAGTCATGTATGGATGTAAGAGTTGGACTGTAAAGAAAACTGAGTGCCAAAGAATTGATGCTTTTGAACTGTGGTGTTGGAGAAGACTCTTGAGAGTCCCTTGGACTGCAAGGAGATCAACCAGTCCATTCTAAAGGAGATCAATCCTGGGTGTTCATTGGAAGGACTGATGCTAAAGCTGAAACTCCAATACTTTGGCCACCTCATGCGATGAGTTGACTCACTGGAAAAGACCTTGATCCTGGAAAGATTGAAGGTGGGAGAAGGGGATGACAGAGGATGAGATGGTTGGATGGCATCACCAACTCAATGGACATGAGTTTGAGTAAACTTCGGGAGTTGGTGATAGACAGGGAGGCCCGGCATGGTGCAGACCTCATGGGGTCGCAGAGTCAGACACGACTGAGCAACTGAACTGAACTGAAGATGCTAAATAGATTAATAGCATGGAGGAGATTATGGGGAGAATGATCAAACCAGTGGCAAGAGGGGGAGACTTTCTACGGACATTAGAGGAATTTATTATCATCACAAAACTAGCATATTCATTATACACTAGGTTTATCTATTTGATAATGTAACCTAAGACCTCTATTTAGCAAAATAGCCAGATTCACTTCACTGCACAAATTTAGGAGACAAAATCTCCCTTTTAAATAGCTCAGGGAACCTTTTTACAAATTCATTAATTTTAAGTGATATTTTCCTATAAATGTGCCATCCTGTACAACTGAGCTATGAAAAACAGCATTTCTGAACCCTTTCAATACAAAATACTTGGCACAGATCCAACTGAAAAATTCTCCAATAATACTTCCAGTGACTGCACTATATGAACCCTTATGAAGTAATTTTGACAAACTGTGTCCTAGTATATTCATGCACGTGATTTTCAGATATATTTAGGACCATGGATATTAGCTGGCCCAAAAAGTAAATGAACTCTTCCCCAACCCTTTACAAGAAAATGAATGTTCATCTTTGGTGTCGGATTACTTATGTATCCTGCCAGAGAAAACACCATCAGATCTGGCTTGGCCTTCTGCCCTAGTGGGTAAAGCCTTTAGGAGTCATGGAGAGGTGTCATGCTGAAATGTGTTCACTAGCTTGCCTGCCCTGGGCCAGTTCTTGATTTGGTGCCTGTGTCACGCTGCTGCATACATTCCCAAAACAACAGTAACACACAGTGCAACCGGCCCTAGACCAAGAATTCCCATTGTCCAGACAAGGGATAAAGATTATCTAGGCCTTGGTCACAACCGTAATAATCACACTCTGGTTCCTCACTGAGTCACAGGCCAAAGGCCAGAAATGTCATAATTTCTTAGTCAGGGCTCGATCATCTTTGGGACTTAATTGTCAGAGTACTCTATTTGGGAAATATCTTTTCTCTTGCTGTGAAAATATGCCCCCTCTTTTCCACCAGAAACATTTGTTTAGGGCTTTCCAAAGTAGAGTCTACGGTTACGAGGGTTCTTTCACTGGGGACTTTTATTCCTTAGACGGTTCCTTTGAACTAGAGGATTCAGTTCAGTTCAGTTCAGTTCATTTCATTCACTCAGTCGTGTCCAATTCTTTGCAATTCCATGGACCGCAGAACATTAGGCTTCCCTGTCCATCACCAACACCCTGAGGTTATTCAAACTCATGTCCATTGAGTTGGTGATGCCATCCAACCATCTTATCCTCTGTCGTCATCTTCTCCTCCCACCTTCAATCTTTCCCAGCATCAGGGTCTTTTCCAAGGAGTCAGGTGGCCAAAGTATTGGAGTTTCAGCTTCAGCATCAGTCCTTCAAAGGAATAATCAGGAGTGATCTCCTTTAGGATGGACTGGTTGAATCTCCCTGCAGTCCAAGGGACTCTCAAGAGTCTTCTCCAACACCACAGTTCACAAACATCAATTCTTTGGCACTCAGCTTTCTTTATAGTCCAACTCTCACATCCATACATGGAAAAACCATAGCTTTGACTAAACGGACCTTTGTTGGCAAAGTAGTCTCTGCTTTTGAATATGCTGTCTAGATTGGTCATAGCTGTTCTTCCAAGGAGAAAGTGTCTTTTAATTTCATGGCTGCAATCATCATCTGCAGTGATTTGAGAGCCCCCAAAAATAAAGTCTCTCACTGTTTCCATTGTGTCCCCATCTATTTGCCATGAAGTGATGGGACCGGATGCCAAGATCTTTGTTTTCTGAATGTTGAGTTTTAAGCCAGCTTTTCATTCTCTTCTTTCACTTTCATCAAGAGGCTCTTTAGATCTTCTTCACTTTCTGCCATAAAGGTGGTGTCATCTGCATATCTAAGGTTATTGATATTTCTCCCAGAAATCTTGATTCCAGCTTGTGCTTCATCTAGCCTGGCACTTCTCATGAACTAGAGGATAAATTTGAGTAAAGAAGGAGGCAGATAAAATAGAAATAGGAACGATAACAGGCATGAGGCAGCCAAATAACCAGTGCTCAAATATAATTTTAAACGCCCTGATCTTAGATATTAGATGCAAAAGTGCATGATCTGGCTTTTTTTCTTCTTTAAAATGTAGCTCTTCCTTGCAGGGTATAATTTTAATTTGGATTATTTCTTTAATAAAAAAAATCTCCAAAAGTCAGTTTACAAGTAGAATGTGTGGATATGTGGAGAGAAGACCAAAATAAAGTCCTCAGGATGAGTCTTTTAAGCCTTCAGCTCACTTCACATATGTTGTGATTTATGTAGTTCCTGTACTATTTATATAAAATGCAGTTTCTTGGGGGATTTCTAAGTAATCTTTAATAACAGTATGCACTTAGATATGACATACCTAGACTATTTACAGAATTAAATACAACAAAAGCAAGACAACTAGCTTTAGCTCAATCATAGCAAAAGACTGAAGGAAAGCTATTCCTAGAATGATCACATTCATCTTGGCAAGTCTGATGTGTAAAGCTCACACTATGTTGTCAAAATAATTGGTAATCAAGGTAGGAGTCACTTCCCTGGTTAGAGTCATGAATACTTGGTTAATGGCTCATTTTAAAACTTAGAAATTACAGTGAATGTATTTATTTTGTGTTGACAAGTTTATTTTTGTCATTTTTGATGACAGTTAAGAGACAGGATTCAACCTACAGATGTGTTTTGTTCAGCCCGTACACAGTTAAATACTTTTTGAAAAGCATTAAAAATGTGGGGATTTCACACAAAAATCCACATTTCTAGATTTTCCTGAAAACCTAGATGATCTATCAATTCTGGGGCTACAGTTCCACGTGGAAAAATCAGCACTAAATTTAAGAATATGCTCTTGGTATGCCATGCCCTCACCATTTCCTATTCTATTACTTCTATTACATCTAGCCCAAAGCACACATTGCTGTTATTTACACGCCCACAGCAACATTTGAATTTACAGCTATTTAATGCAGATGCTTCATAAATAGACTAAAAATTAACTTCTCAGTAAAGGTATTAAGATAGTGTAAATTACTTTCTGCATTTCTGATCTTGGTTTAACAGCCACACAAAGTATGAGTGCACTTGTATACATATACACATACACACAAACACCCCATAGTTAAAAGTGCATTGAAATGAGAATTAAAAGGTATATTTTTCTTCTAGTCCTGGCTCTGCCAATTAATCAGTTACATGATTTGGGTATTCTTTCTGTATTCTTTCTAGGCCCAAGACACTTGTCAGTAAAATGAGCCTAGACAATTTCCTAGCTTGTCTCTGAATCTAGTACTTTTTTCTTATTAAAAAGAAATTTTATTTGGGGACTTCAGAGATCCAGTTTGATTTCCCTTCACTATTAAAATTCATGGGATCATAGAGCTAAACTAAAATCAAAAATAGGGTCCAGCAGTTTCATTTAGTAGATAGGAAAATCTAATATTTGGAAAGATCATAGAAATAAACAAAAAAGATGGTAAGCACAAACAGGTATTCAAAATACTATGTCAAGACAAAGAAGGAAGCAGACTTTATGTATTTTGTTAAAGCATCTCATTTTTGTCTGCTTGCTATTCTACCCCAGGAGGATATTCCAAGAACAGTAGAACAGCTATGTCTTGAGTAATACATCTTATTCTAATACATAGCAATTGAGCTCAGTAAATCTTTACTATGTATCTACTACATGCAAAATACATACTAAATCTATAAGGCAAAATATCCTAAACCTGGATGATTGGTAAGTACTTGAAGAGGTTTGAAAATTATATATCCTGAAGACATATATATCCAGACATTCTAATATAAGGAGTCTCTGCATATGTTTTTAGTACTCCAAAATATTCTGATCTTTACTCAGGCTTGGGAAATATTACTTAATAAATAGATGAAAAATACAACTGCACATTGTGTGTAACATTGCTCATTTTGTATTTATTAATTTAAGTTTGCTGTTGGTATTGATTTCATTTTAAAATGAGTGGACCTGGCTCAGGCAGACTGAAAGGGCCAGGTAAGAAAAAAAATCTATCTTTTCTGTTTTTTTTCCTAATATGCATATAGATAGATTACCTAACACAAGAGTTACATATATGCTTTTGCAACCAGCAAAGTAGACAGAAAAACAATCTCTCATTTCCTTGAAATAAAAAAAAAACACCTAGAAATCCACTAAAATAGAGAAAAGTTTGGCTTTTTGTATTTCAGTTCAGTTCAGTTCAGTTTTGTATTTGGGTTGGCCAAAAAGTTCATTTGGGTTTTTCCATACCATCTTAGCAAAAACCTGAATGAACTATTTGGCCAACCCAATATTATGTCAGGAAGTTTACAATCAGAATAGCAACATCCCACCATACAAGACATTTTGTGTCATTAAAAAACATATATTATTTTGAATTACATATGGCAGTGTTGATGCTCTGGGTATCAAAATATCTTCCTCCAATCCTGCCCAAATACACAATGTGCATTTAAGCCCTTATTACATCTAGACTTTTAAAACAGAAAGTTTTAAAACTTTTTTGCAGTGCAATGGCTGAACGGAAATGCAGGAGGTCTCCTATCATTGGAACTCTGCTGGCTCATGATCCCTTGGTTGAAGAAAAGAGCAGCTATGCTGAAACATACTTACTCAATTCAGTGTTTGTCCCCCTGATCATGGAGGGCCCCACAGTTACTCCTTCTGAGGGAGCAGAGCAAAGGATGCTTACTTCTCAGCCAGGACAAGCCAGTGTCTTTGGCGAATTAGGGAGAAAGCCTCCATGTGAATTCCAGTTGCTTGATTCGGGATGCAGTTAGTACACTCTTCTAATTATATTCAGAGATGAGGAGCAGTCTCAGAATGCAGTGTGCACAGAAATTGATATCCATCCAATCATTTAGCAGAAATCCCCTTTCAGGGAGAAGAAACTCATCCACCTCCATACTGTTTTCAAATAAGGACATACTAATTTGCAAATAATAAAGCCATTCTGACAGATGTGAGATATCTCACTGTAGTTTTTTTTTTTTTTTTGCTCACTTCTTTTTTTTTTAAATTTTTATTTAATAAATGGTACAAAGCACAATGCCATAAACATTAACAGTTAAAATTTCACCAAATGAAAAAAATACTATAGAATGCTGCTGCTGCTGCTAAGTCACTTCAATCGTGTCCGACTCTGTGTGACCCCATAGACGGAAGCCCACCAGGCTCCCCCGTCCCTGGGATTCTCCAGGTAAGAACGCTGGAGTGGGTTGCCATTTCCTTCTCCAATGTGTGAAAGTGAAAAGTGAAAGTGAAGTCGTTCAGTCATGTCCGACCCTTAGTGACCCCACGGACTACAGCCTACCAGGCTCCTCTATCCATGGGATTTTCTAGGCAATAGTACTGGAGTGGCTTGCCATTGCCTTCTCCGTACTATAGAATACACAGTTGCAAAAAGCTACATTAAGTTAATTTACAACTGCCTCAAGCTGCAAAAAGAAAAAAAAACCCAATGCCATACCTAAGTTATCCCTCTCTCAAAATAATGCCATTTATATTATAAACCATGAGCTCCCCATCAAAAGACGGGAACTGCTTTTGTTAATTCATATATATATATATATATATATATATATATATGACTGTATCACTTTGCTATACACCTGAAACAAACACAACACTGTAAATAAAATATAGCACAATATAAAATAAAAATAAGTAACAGACCTTTGGGGCTTTACACTGAGTTAGAGTTCCTATCAGAGGAACATAGTTTCACACATAGTTTCACACAATGTGCCTTGGAAACAACATTTCTGAATGTGATCACAGTGTAAGAACAAAATTGGTAGCTTAAATTCTAATTCTAGTATAAGTTCTATAATTCTAACTGGTAGTATAAATTCAGCCTATAAATATTTATGTTGAATACTATATTATTTAATAAACTTGCTAACCACTTTTCTGAAAAAATAAAAATACAACTGCAAGTTACACATCTCATTTTGAGTTACACAATCTAAACTTCAGGACCTTAGTTTCTTTCAGAAGGGAGTAAGCAGAAGCTGCTAATGTCCTAAAACCAATGAGAAATGTATTAGTATCTTTGAAGTTTAGAATGAGAGAGTAAAAAAATAAGAATATTAAATTATATGAAATGTTAAATATTGTCTATTTCTGTAGGAATTGATAAACTAGCTTTTTTATAATCAAAATAATTCAGGAATATTAGTAATAGCAATAGAGGACCGCTTTCTTATCTCTTGACAAAAATACACTGCTGCCATGGTAACCACTGAGGTGGGACAAGATGTCTCCTTGGAGGCAGAGAATAGAGCCAAGCGCAAGGTCAGGGAGAACAGTCCTAACTACCCTCAAGTGATACTTTTGGCTATATTTGTATAAACTCAGGTCAGTTAAGTAATTTCAAATATTTGACATAGTAGCTGCTCATATGTGGGTTTTGTGTATTCATATGAACTGATTTGAATATTTTTATTAAATCACTGAATCAAGAAAATCAAACCAATGTAAAACAAAAAATAGGAATGAAATCTTATAAAACACTTTCTTCATAATAATAATTATGATGATACCTTCCATTTAATGGTAACTTACTACATCAAATAATTTATATATATAAATAATTTATATAAATAATTATATACATATTATATACATATATCATGTCATGTTATTCATCCCTTATATCAGCACCACAATAGGTATTATTGTCCCATCTTATAGAAGAGGAAGTTTTGCTTTAGAGAGGTTAAATCTTTCATCTACCATCATATAACTAGCAAATAGTGGAGTTAAGATGAGATTATTCTGGTTCAAGAGTCTTGTCCTCCAAATAAAATACAATTTGTACCACAATAAATGTGAACTACGGTCTTTTTCATCCCCGTTCAGTTCAGTTCAGTTCAGTTCAGTTCAGTCGCTCAGTTGTGTCTGACTCTTTGTGACCCCATGAATCGCAGCACGCCAGGCCTCCCTGTCTATCACCAACTTCCGGAGTTCACTCAAACCCACCTCCATGGAGTCAGTGATGCCATCCAGCCATCTCATCCTCTGTTGTCCCCTTCTCCTTCCGCCCCCGATCCTTCCCAGTATCAGAGTCTTTTCCAATGAGTCAACTCTTTGCATGAAGTGGCCAAAGTATTGGAGTTTCAGCTTTAGCATCAGTCCTTCCAATGAACACCCAGGATTGATCTCCTTTAGAATGGACTGGTTGGATCTCCTTGCAGTCCAAGGGACTCTCAAGAGTCTTCTCCAGCACCACAGTTCAAAAGCATCAATTCTTCGGTGCCCAGCTTTCTTCACATCCCCGTAGTGTCTCTCAAAGGACAACAGAATCTCTCTGTGGAAAAAGATGGTTGTGTTCTGCACAGTATGGCATTGCTTTCAAAAGTTAGCAATGTCAGTACTTGAACTTATTCTCTAATTTCTCCCCTGCCTCTGTTTTATTGAGATATAAATGACATACAGCCCTGTATATGTTTAAGGTATACAGCATAATGATTTGACTTACATACATTATGAATGACTATCATAGTAAGTTTAGGGAACATTCATAGGCTCAAATAAATAGAAAAACATTTTTCCTTGTGATGAGAACTCTTAGGATTTACTCTAAAAACTTTCCTATATGACATACAACAATGCTAATTACATTTATCATGTGGACATCCCAGCCCTAGTATTTATGTGTCTTATAACTGGAAGTTTGTAACTTCTGATTATCTTCACCTAGTTCCTCCCCATATCTTCCCACTCCACCTCCAATAAGCTTAAATCTGATCTTTTTCAGAGTTTGTTAGTTGGTTTGTTTTGAAGTATCATTGATCTACAACACTGTCAGTTCCTGTTAAGCATCGAGATGATTAGATATTTCTATATATTACAAAATGATCACAATAAGTTAATGAACTGTCACCATACAAAGATACTATGTAATTATTGACTATATTCCCCACGCTGTACATTTCATACCTGTGACTCATTCACTTTGCAACTGAAAGTTTGTACATCTCAATTTCCCTCACCTAATTGAGAGTTGGACTGTGAAGAAAGCTGATCGCCAAAGAATTGATGCTTTTGAACTGTGGTGTTGGAGAAGACTCTTGAGAGTCCCTTGGACTGCAAGGAGATCCAACCAGTCCATTCTAAGGGAGATCGATCCTGGGTGTTCATTGGAAGGACTGATGCTAAAGCTGAAACTGCAATACTTTGGCCACCTCATGTGACGAGTTGACTCACTGGAAAAGACTCTGATGCTGGGAAGGGTTGGGGGCGGGAGGAGAAGGGGACGACAGAGAATGAGATGGCTGGATGGCATCACCGACTCTGTGGACATGGGTTTGAGTGAACTCCGGGAGTTGGTGATGGACAGGGAGGCCTGGCGTGCTGCGATTCATGGGGTCACGGAGAGTCGGACACGACTGAGCGACTGAACTGAACTGAACTGAACTGAATTTTCTCCTGCCCCCTCCTCCCTACCTCGGACTGTTACTTGTTTGTTCTCTGTATCTATGAATTTGTTTCTGTTTTCTTATGCTTGTTCATTTGTTTTGTTTCAGGTTTTAGATTCCATATATAAGTGAAATTGCACAGTCTGTCTTTCTCTGTCTGACTTACTTCACTTAGTATAATTCTCTCTAGGCCCATCATGTGATTGCATATGACAAGATTTTATTCTTTTTATACTTGAATAATATTCCATTGTATATATGTACCACATCTTATTTATCCAATCATGTATTTACGGGTACTTTGGTTACTTCCGTATCTTGGCAATTGTAAATAATGCTGCAATGAACACAGGGGTACGTGTATCTTTTCTAATTAGTGTTTTCATTTTCTTCAGATAAATATTCAGGAGTGGATTTGCTGCATTTGTGGTAGGCTTATTTTCAATTTTTAAAGAAATATCCTTACTGTATGGATGTGAGAGTTGGACTGTGAAGAAAGCTGATCGCCGAAGAACTGATGCTTTTGAACTGTGGTGTTGGAGAAGACTCTTGAGAGTCCCTTGGACTGCAAGGAGATCCAACCAGTCCATTCTAAATGAGATCAATCCTGGGTGTTCATTGGAAGGACTGATGCTAAAGCTGAAACTCCAATACTTTGGCCACCTCATGCCAAGAGCTGACTCACTGAAAAAAACTCTGATGCTGCAAGGGATTGGGGGCGGGAGGCGACGGGGACGACAGAGAATGAGATGGCTGGATGGCATCACCAACTCAATGGAAGTGAGTTTGAGTGAACTCTGGGAGTAGGTGATGGACAGGGAGGCCTGGCGTGCTGTGATTCATGGGGTTGCAAAAACGTCGGATACGACTGAGCGACTGAACTGAACTGAACTGATCCTTACTGTTTTCAACAGTCGCTGCAACACTTTACATTCACACCATCAAGGCATGGAGGTCCCTTTTATCTCCACATCCTCACCAACACTTGTTATTTATTGTCTTTTGATGATAGCCATTCTCACAGGTGTGAGGTGATACTTCTCTGTGGGTTTGATTTGCATTTCTGTGATGATTAGTGATATTAAGCATCTTTTAATGTGCCTCTTGGCCAGCTGTATATGCTCTTTGAGAAAAATCTATTCAGATTCTCTGCCCGTTAAAAAACTTTTTTTTGATGTTGAATTGCATGAGTTATTTGTATACTTGGGATATTAACCCTTTATCAGATAAGTCATTTGCAAATATCTTCTCCCATTCAGTATGTGGCCTTTTCATTTTGTTGATATTAATAGTTTCCTTCACTCTGCAAAAGTTTAGTTTGATGTGCATCTGTGCTAAGTCATTTCAGTCTTGTCCAACTCTTCAACCCTATGGAGTATAACCTGCCAGCTTCCTCTGTCCATAGGATTCTCCTGTCAAGAATACTGGAGTGGGTTGCCATGCCCTCCTCCAGGGATATTCCTGATCCAGAGATCAAACATGCACCTCTTAAGTCTCCTGCACTGGCTGGCGAGTTCTGTACCACTAGCACACCTGGGAAGCCCAGTTTGATGTAGTTCAATTTATTTAGTTTTGCTTTTATTTCCCTTGCCTGAGGAGACAGATCTAAAAAAAATTTACCAAGACTAATGTGGAAGAGTGTGTTGCTTTATGTTTTCTCCTAAAATTTTTATGGTTTCAGGTCTTACACATAAGTCTTGATCCAGTTTGAATTTATTTTTTGTATATACTATGATAAAGTAGTGCAGTGTGATTATTTTGATGTAGCTGTCCAGTTTTCCAACAATGCATTAATGAGGCTATCTTTAACCTGTATATTCTTGACTCCTTTATCAGAGATTAGTTGCCTGTATAAGTGTGAGTTCATTTCTGGGACCTCTGTTCTGTTCCAAAGATCTACTTGTCTCTCCTTGTGTAGCTTTGTGGTATACTCTGAAATCAGGGAATGTGATACCTCCAGCTTTGTTCTTCTTCCTCAAAATTGTCTTGGATACTTGGAGTCTTTGATTTATTGCTATTTTTTAGTTATGCAGTTATGTAGCAAACATTATGATGTACCAAGTCCTATACTTGTTACTGGAGATATGAATGCATAAGGCAGCCTCTCTGCTAAAGAAGCTCATAATCTAGTGATAGAGAAGTAAATAGATAGTACCAATATAATAAATAGGAGCTACACAAATGAAAACGGTGCTTGCAAAAGTGGAGATGGTCAAGGAAGCCTTCATAAAAGCAATGCTTTGAAATGGAAGTTCAAGTAGTGAGTATGATTGGCTAGGGAGATGGGAGAACGGCATGTTAAGCTGAAAGAACGGTGCTTACACAGTAATGCAGTCATGAAATGGCCTAATGTTGAAACTCTACAGTAAGTCTGTTGAGTAGGAGGTTAGAGGGCAATTGAAGGAGAGGGAAAAATGAGACTGGAGAACTAGGCAGCAGCCAGTGGTAGGGCCTGGGGAATACTTACACACTACTAATACAATAACTATTTTTTATCTAATCAACAGTTTGTGCCTGGCACTGTTCTAAGTATTTTATATACATTATTCCGTAAGACAGTTTATGGCTAAAGAAATTAGAGCTCAAATAGATGAACTGGTTTACCTAGATCATGCAGCTTAGGCAGAGGTGAAATTTGAGCTCCAGATTTGATTTGTCTCCAAGCATGCATTTTTTTCTACATGTTACACATAGGTGTCTGGAGATTATTTCCCTGTAGGCAATGAGAAACTGCTTGAGGATTTCAAGCTACCATGTAATGTAACCAGATTAGCGTTTTGGAAGGATCTCTCTGGCAGCATGTAAACAATGAACTTAGAGTGATGCCATACTAAGAGGTCAATTAGGAAGTTGCTACCAGAATCCAAGTAAAAAAGAAAAAAAGCAACCGAAAGCCATAGCTAGTGGTTCTTAGTTCACTGCTCACTGGAATCACATGGGAAGCTTTAAAAAATATATAATTCTCAGAAGCTCTGTTTTAATTGGTTTGGGATGTGGCCTGAGCACAAACATTTCTAAGACTAGCCAAGATGATTTTTCTCAGGTGGCGCTAGTGGTAAAGAACTTGCCTGGCAACGCAGGAGATGTAAGAGACACAGGTTCTATCCTTGGGTCAGGAAAATCCCCTGGAGGAGGAAATAGCAACCCACTCTAGTATTCTTGCCTGGAAAATCCCATGGACAGAGGAGCCTGGAGGGCTACAGTCCAGAGGGTCACAAAGAGTATGACAGGACTGAAGTGACTTAGCACACACAACACATGATTCTATTTGCAGTCAGAGTTGAGAACCATTGACCTTGGCCAAGTTAATGGCAGTAGGGACAGAAATAAAGAGGTAAACCTGAGTTTTATGTAGGAGTAAATAAATAAAGACTATAAATAAATAAGTCAACAGGACTTGGTGATTGATTGGATGGAGATGTAAGTGGTGGTGACGAGGTGAGTGTAAGAATGAAGTAGGACTCCAGGATAACTCTGAGATTTCTGACTTATGGCATTGGGAGACAGTGGCTCCACTAACCAAGATAAGAAACACAGTGACAAGAGAAGGTTTATAATCTCTTGAAGTAACAGAATACAGACTAGAATAGTTATATAAAATAATGAATTTTTAAAATGTGAAACATTCTGGCAGAAAATAAACCTAAGTAACCACTCTTAGTCAAAGTGAGAAAAAAACTTTTAAGACTTTTGAAATAAAATCCTACTCTGCTACCTCTTACACCTGATATTGACAACCCCACTTTAGCTTCTCTCCATGCAGTTTCACCATTCCTGGAAGTTTGCAAAGGTGGAGATGGTCAAGGAAGCCTTCATAAAAGCAATGCTTTGAAGTAGAAGTTCGGAGGGGGAGGGGATGATGATGGCCCCAACAACTTTACTACTACTCACAAGCACTGTCAAGGGATGGACTCCACTGTTTTCCTAAGCTCAGAACGAGTCCTAGGAGTAGCACCAACAGGCAGATGAGAAACAGCAGCAATTAGCAGAATCCGTGAATGACTCACTCATTTATATTCACCAGCAGTTGGGTCAGAGGGAGAAACAACAGGTGGTTCTCATCCTGGCTGTATACTGGAATCATCTAGAAAGCTTTATATAGAACTAATATCTGGGTTCTCCTCCCAGAGACTCATTTTCATTGGTTTGAGATACAACCTGCACATCAGGATTTGCTTAATTCTCTTGAGTTACACCAATGGAAGCCTATATTAAGAACCATTGCTTTAGTACATTTATGTACCTCTTATCAAATAGATTGCACTCAAGTTAGCAAGTAGGTTTTTCTGGGTTATTTAGAATGACCAGAGAATATCTTCCTCTCATCAGAGGATAAGCAAAAACTACTGCACATGTTAGCAATTTTGGAAGCAATGTTCTTTCAGTGGTAAAAAGTTCACATATAAACTCCTAGATATCAGTGCTAGATGCTATGGGTTTTACTTCTCAGACAAATGAACTGGCTACATTTAGGTTCGTGGTACAGCCAGAGTCTACTAAGGGAAACAGACCTACGCCTGGTAATACAACAAAAGGAATTGAGTGTGGACATTGGTTTAGAAGTGTTGGAAGAGCTACAAGGGAAAATAGACTGGGCAGGCAACCCAAAGGTGGGACAAAAAGAAGCTATATACCACTTACAGAGCTGCAGGGACCAAGGTAGGAAAGATTTTTACTCCTCACTGCCTTTAGGGGTTGAGCCTTGGGAGCAACTGCGTTACAGTAGCTGGAACTACAGAAGTGTAGCACCAGCTCAAGATGCTTGTTAAAGCCGAGGGTGGGGGGAAGACACCTTGGCTTCTCCTTTTCACTCATTCTCAGTCTCCAACCTGGGCCTCCCATTAGCCAAGCTGATAGGGAGCTAGATGGCAAGAGATCCTTGGATGCATAGTCTGGAGGACTTCGTACCCTGCAATACCTGGAGGAGCTGGAGGTTATGGATGGATCTACAGGCAAACAGGCAAACCACTAAGGCTAAAACTCGTCCTAGATTCTGACTGTAGATACGTTTAATACCCACTCTTGAGTATGTGAGTGACAGAATATAAGTGAAAGGATGGTCTCATGTACCTAGGAATGATTATTTTAGAGATAGTTTTAGTGTTCTGACATTATCAGCTCCTCAGCGGATAGGTTCATACTTGTGGAATATATTCCAAAATAAACACATAGAAAATCTCTTTGACATGCATAAGCCAAAGAACAGACACAGATTACACAAAGGAGACTTTGGGCACAGGTTGTCTGAACGTGCAGAATTTTACTGATACCAAACCACTAGTGCTAGTGGTGGTGTAACAGCTGCAATGAGGGTGCTATTTTCAGATAGGTGGTAAATCTCCGTTCTACAAGCCAATCTGCAAGAGCAAAATTTAGAAGAATTATTTTTTCTCACTCAGAAACTACCTTGGCTACATATACTGAAAAACAAGAGTGGATTTGTTTTTAATGCAAACCTCCCACTGAGGGACCCACATGGGCTTCAACTCCAGGACTTTTTCCCTGTTGGTGATGATATTGTATTGTTGAGAAGGGTCTTGCTCATTCCACAGCAGCATCCTTGGTTGAGCCCAATGAGTTCAGTCCCAGGTGACCCATCTGGGTGGAACACTGATGAGAGGCACTCCTCGATGAATTTGGACTAAGCCACTGATGTGGACCCAGCCACTAAATTATTTACCTAAGGAAGCATTCATCTGAGTCAGACAGAAAGCCAGATTATTTTTCCGTCCCCTCTTGAAATGTGAGATTAGGAAGAACAAGATAACGCCCATTGCAACTTTGTCTTGGTTGTTTCTTCATGGGTCTATTCTGATTGAGATGATTTTCACACTGGATTAAAGCCAATTATTTCACAGTGGTTTCTTTCTCAAAATGAGATTTCCCCAGAACTCAGTGGTTCAACTTCTTGATGACCCATCTTGTAAGGTTTGTGGAGCTCATTTAAGTGGAAAGCAGAAGGGGGGCTTTTTTACATCTGCAGTATGAGCAGAATAACGCATTAGACAGTGATATGTTCTGAAAATACAAAGCACAGAGCAACACTTGCTTTGGAAAACGTTATGGGCCAAATAGTGACCGCGATTGTGACCACATTCGTTAATCAGGATTGTTTGCAGTTGAAGCAATATTCCTTGATGAATACTTATCATGGAGGACTTGGTATTAGAGAACATACTGACAACACAGGATGGGACAGATTAAGTATCATCAAGGCAATAAACCGTAATGTCAAGATGAACATGGCCTTCTCCGAGTCCATTCCGCATATAGCAATTATTTGGCCCGCACCTCCGCATAGTTCTGCAAGAATGCCTTTTCTACTGACCATTTGTTTCAAACAAAACCAGAGCTTTAAATGATTAGGTTAGCCTGAAAATATGTCAGTCCTTTATCCCCGTCTCACGGGCACACAGTCATCTCCCTCAAATCCTGGCTTCTAAGAAGAGATGGGGGTCTTAATCTTGACAGGCTGGTTTTCTTTGCCAAGGCTCAGCCACTAACAGTAATGAGTAGAGGCACTAAGCACGCCGTGTTTCACTGGCAGGTTATTATGTTCACTGAAGAGCTGAAGGGCTATACCCTCGTGCAAGAACTTTCCTGCATGGGTTTGTGTGTGTGTTTAGGATGTGGGAACACCAACACTATATGTTGTGGGAATTGCCAGGAATATCTCATATAGTCCAACCTAGCAAATATCCAATAGATTTTTTTCATTGGTTCTCCTGTTTGTTGTGACAGTCATTTTCATGAAGTCTAAAGTCAGGTTTACAAGTTGTTAAAAATTTTTGTCAATTGATTTGTGTTAATTCCCTTTTATCTCTCACCTGTCCCTGCACTTAGGGAGCGACAAGGACAGTGCCAGACTTATTGCTGTGTGTTAAAGAATTTACTGATTTGTTTTACTACAAGATCTATGATATGTGTCTTTCTGTCACAAATAATACAAACCTGCACACTCCACTGAGGGATGAAAGTATTCAGAAGTTTCTCTGTAAAGAAATACAATCAGCTTTCCAGCAAGGATAGTTTCCTTTTCATCTAGAAATTTACATATTTATACAAAACCTGCAGACATTTTTATCTTTGCTCTCTCTTTTGACTCCATCCAGGTTTCCAGTGAGATAGTTTCCCTAATAAAGTAGGGAAATTAAGCTTTTATATGCACTTCTTGCTATAAATGTGAAAATATATTAATAAGAGTGGTTTGTTGTCCTCAGCAATCTCATTTGGCTCCAGCATAATTCTTTGAGATAATACCCTTGCTAGCTGGTTGTATTCCAACTGTGTATAGATGATACTATGTTTCCCTAATCTCAGTTATGTAAAGAACCAGACCCTTACTTTCCACCATATTGTATAGACACTTATTTTTACTAAATTGACATCAACATTTCATCATCTTTGAAGTTTTTATTCTGTTTTCAGCTTAAAATTTTTCCCTCAGGTTTTAAAGTCTGCTTCTTCCTAATACATTATTTGAACTAGATCATATTAGCACATTATATGGCTAATTTTGGAGAAGAAAATGGCAACCCACTCCACTATTCTTGCCTGGAAAACCCCATGGACAGAGGAGCCTGGTAGGCTACAGTCCGTGGGGTCGCAAAGAGTCAGACATGACTGAATGACTTTCTTTCTTTCTTTTATGGCTAATTTTGCTGCACATTATTTTATTCTTCATTCTCCAACATTTTCTCATCATTGTTACACTTTATTTTTTTAACTTGATTCTTACAGTAGTTCAGGGGGTTCAGACATGGAGTAACATATTAAGGACTGGGAAGTTTGAAAATCACTGTATCTTCAGAGGAAACCAGAAACAAAAGGAAAAGACAACCCATAGAATGGGAGAAAATAGTTGCAAATGAAGTGACCAACAAGGGATTGCAGCTCTATGTCAAAAAAGTAGACAACCCAAACCAAAAATGGGCAGGAGATCTAAACAGACATTTCTCCAAAGAAGATATACAAATGGTCAAAAAGCACATGAAAAGATGCTCAATGTCACTACTTATCAGAGAAATGCAAATCAAAACTACAGTGAGGCATCATCTCATACCAATGAGAAAGGTCATCATCAAAAAGTTCACAAACAATAAATTCTGGAGAGGATGTGGAGAAAATGGGATCCTCCTACACTGTTGATGGGAATGTAAATTGATACAACCACTATGGAGAACTCTTGATGAATGTGAAAGAGGAGAGTGAAAAGGTTGGCTTAAAGCTCAACATTCAGAAAACAAAGATCATGGCATCTGGTCCCATCACTTCATGGCAAATAGATGGGGAAACAGTGGAAACAGTGTCAGACTTTATTTTCGGGGGTTCCAAAATCACTGCGGATGCTGATTGCAGCCAGGAAATTAAAAGACACTTACTCCTTGGAAGGAAAGTTATGACCAACCTAGATGTATATTAAAAAGCAGAGACGTTACTTTGCCAACAAAGGTCCATCTAGTCAAGGCTATGGTTTTTCCCATGGTCATGTATGGATGTGAGAGTTGGACTGTGAAGAAAGCTGATCACCGAAGAATTGATGTTTTTTGAACTGTGGTGCTGGAGAAGACTCTTGAGAGTCCCTTGGACTGCAAGGAGATCCAACCAGTCCATTCTAAAGGAGATCAATCCTGGGTGTTCATTGGAAGGACTGATGCTAAAGCTGAAACTCCAATACTTTGGCCACCTCATGCGATGAGTTGACTCACTGGAAAAGACTCTGATGCTGGGAAAGGTTGGGGGCGGGAGGAGAAGGGGACGACAGAGAATGAGATGGCTGGATGGCATCACCGACTCGATGGACATGAGTTTGAGTGAACTCTGGGAGTTGGTGATGGACAGGGAGGCCTGGCGTGCTGTGATTCATGGGGTCGCAAACAGTCGGTCACGACTGAGCAACTGAACTGAACTGAACTATGGAGAACAGTATGGGAGTTCCTTAAAAAACTAAAAATAGAACTACCATGTGATCCAGTAATCCTACTCCTGGGCACATATCCACAGAAAACCATAATTAGAAAGGAAACACACATCCCAATGTTCAGTGCAGCATTATTTACAATAGTCAAGACATGGAAGCCACCTAAAAGTGTCCACTGACAGAAGAATGGGTAGAGAAGATGTGCTACATATATACAACGGAATACCAGTCAGGTATAAAAAGAACAGAGGAATACTATTTGTAGCAACACGAACGGGCCTAACTGAACTGAAGTGAAGTAAGTCAGACAGAAAAGGACAAATATCATATGATATCACTCATATGTGAAATCTAATTTTAAAATGATACAAATGAACTCATTTACAAAACAGAAACAGACTCACAAATTTCAAAAACAAACTTACGGTTGCCAAAGGGGAAATGTGAGGGGGAGGGATAAATTAGCAGTTTGGGATTAACATATACGCACTATGATACATAAAATAGACAACCAACAAGTAGCACAGGGAACTCTACTTGATATTCTGTAATAACCTGCATCAGAAAATAATCTGAAAAAGGAAGAATATACGTGTATATGGGCTTCCCAGGTGTCGCTAGTGGTAAAGAACCCACCTGAAAATGCAGGAGACTTAAGAGACTCAGGTTCAATTCCTGGGTTGGGAAGATCCCCTGGAGGAGGGCAAAATACCTCCACTTCAGTATTCTTGCCTGGAGAATCCCAGGGACAGAGGGGCCTGTAGGAAGGCTACAGTCATTGGGATCACAAAAAGTCAGATATGACTGAAGTGGCTTAACACACATACACAAACACACACACATATGTATATGTGTAACTGAATCACTTTGCTGTATACCTGAAACTAACACAAAATTTTAAATCAACTATACAACAATAAAATTTAAAAAAAAATAAAATCATTGTAACTTTTCTAACAAGTTTAATGACCAAGAAACTATTCAGCCCAGTCTACATTTAGTCATTCACAGTACAGTCATAAACCAAAGAGCTCTGGGCCATCACTGATTCAAGTTACACAAGTGGATATTGGGAATCCAGTAGACATTAGTAGACATTTTAAAATAAATGAATTACCTCCACGTCAACACCGTTTCAGAACCAAGGACAGTTACATTGACCCTCTTGACCTGATCTCAATAGTTGAGAGTATAAAATGAAAAACCTAAAGGCTCTTTATTATGTAGTCTTGCTTAATGCTTTAAGGTTTTAAGCATCTTAATTTTCCTTTTAGGAAAATTATTCAGGACGTTGGCGTTTGTGCTAATCCTTCAGAAACCTTGCCTAGGAACATAAGTCCACTACCCTCCTAGAGCCCTTATGACTGATGAGACTTGCTTGGGGTCCTTATATATTTGTGTCTGTCTCAAAGAGCCTTATGTCCTGGGAAAATTTAATGGCCCTTGGCTTGCATCTCATGACAATAAATTTTGAGGCTTACTGATTTAGTTTAACATAATGTTTTAATCCTATGAAATTAAAGCTAGAGAAGCTTAAGGGAGGAGAAGGTAGGAGATAAGTGTTTTCTAGTTGGAAAAAAATGTGCAAATAGTCTTGAAGAGATAGAGATTTATGGTCAATTTGATCTGGAATATCATAGGAGCCAGTTAAAGCAATGAAAAAAAAATGCAGGCACACAATATCTCTGTCACTAGATATTATGAATATTTCACTGATTTAGGTAAAAATCGTCCTTGTTAGATCCTTCCATGATGTTTTATCATTTTCTGATGAGATTTTTATCATTCCTTGCGGACAAGGGACCTGAATTAGGTTCTTGGAATATTCCGATTTTAATGATAGTTTTGTATTATCCACCCTCATTCTCCTAAATAATCACTTCTCCCCACCTTTCCAACCTCCCCATTGTCATTGTATTCCTGTGGATTTTGTAACTGGGAATGTTCCTTTTAGTGTGAAAATGTAGCTGGTGTCTCTTTGCAAAAGAGATAAGACTAATTGGCTACTTGGCAATCACTTAGTCGTGAGTCTAGCAGGAAGGCCTGATTTTTGGCAGGAAAGAGAATTACATGCTCAGATTCCCAAGCTGTTAGCTAGCAGATGTACGTTCAAATAGAAGAACAAAGAACCTTCTGGAACAAAGTTGAGAGCTCCTGGTATGCTGTCAATTGGAAGGGGAATCTGACTGCTTTGGCTCAGAGGCAAATGCTCAACTCCATGTGTTCTGACTTTCTGTACCAGTTCCCTCACCTCTCCAATGCCATCCTTCCATCCTGCTGAGAAAATATCACTCTAAAGGGGACACATATGGCTACAAATTCAAATTTTCATCCCGCCACATGCTCATGCATCTTTATTATTGAGCTAATTACATTAGGCAGCATCAGGTGCTTTGCACCTGGCCTTTCTTTGTGGCTCTGTTACAATCCTATTTCCCTATTTCCAACAACCAGGCTCAGGCAGATTACCGACTGTCTTCTAGCCCCAGTCAATGGCAAGAGGCTGGCATTCCCTACACAAAGAGCTAACAACCTGTTTCTCGGTGTTTGACTTCTACTGAAACACCCCCTGCCCTTTTCAGTATCTTTATATCAGGGAGTACTTAAGAGGCTAATATGGCTTGAAAGATCTCTAGATATTGTTGATGCCATCTCATTTTCAGAAAATCTGTAAAGTATTTGTGAACTTTTTCCATGTAGTGAAATCTACTGGAGCTTCATATCTTCACACTCGAGCCAGTTCTCATCTCCATTATTTGTCACTTGTCTAATCTACATCACCATCAAATCACACTGGTATTGGTGTCTTTGCCTCCTCTCTAGTCTTTGGAATCAAATTTTGCTCTGTTTCAGTCTGATCTCAATCCAGCAACCAGGGTGTTCCTGCCAAATCATATCACATTTCTGATAAAAGCCCGACAACTATAGCTCCCCAGCACACTTGGAATAAAAACTGAAGTTCTTATGGTCATTCATGATTCTCTCAATGACCTGATCCACCACCAAAATCTCTGACTTCACCTCCTAATGGTTGAGTTGTTGATTGATTGATTGAATTGGTCATTCAACTCCAGCCCTGATCTCCTCTTTGGGGGTTACTGGGCAGGCTTCCATTGCAGGGTCTTTGAAAGACTGTTTCTTCAGCTTGCCCTGCTTTCCTCTGAGAGTCATAGAGCTCATTTCTTCTCTTCCCACCTGCAAATTTTTCTTCCATGCTTTCTTTTCTCCTTTGCAATCATCATTATGTATTTTACTTTTTCATACTTTTATTGACTTTCCTGCTGTGATGCAAGCTCCATTTCCTACTGATTTCCTTATGTTTGCCCTGTGAATTTTCTTCTCATTAGCATTTGGCATTATTTGAAGCTTTTGACTTGATATCTTTGCCTCAAAACTATAATTTTCAGTTTGTTTCCCAGTTTTATTGAGATATGATTGACATGTAACTCTGTATAATTTGAGCTTCCCTGGTGGCTCAGTGGTAAAGAATCTGCCTGCAATGTAGGAGACGCAGGTTCAATCCCTGGTCAGGAAGATCCCCTGGAGAAGCAAATGGCTACAGTTCATGGGGTCCCAAAGAGCTGGACATGACTTAGTGACTAAACAACAAATTTTGTGTAAGTTTAAGGTATACAATATGTTGATTCGGTACATATTGTGATTTGATTATCCCCATAGCATTAGCTAAAAACCCTATCATGTCACATATTACAATTATGTTCTTGTGGTGAGAACATTTAAGATCTATTCTCTCAGCAACATTCAGTTGCATAATATAGTGTTATTAGCTATAGTCACCATTCTGTGAGATCTCCAGAAATTATTCACCTTATAACAAAAAGTTTGTAGTCTTTGACTAGCATCTCCCCATTTAAGGGCTTCCCTGATGGCTTAGAGGTCAAAGCGTCTGCCTGCAATACAGGAGAACCAGGATCAATCCCTGAGTTGGGAAGATCCCCTGGAGAAGGAAATGGCAACCCACTCCAGTACTCTTGCCTGGAAAATCCCATGGACGGAGGAGCCTGGGCTCACAAAGAGTCGGATATGACTGAGTAACTTCACTTTCCTTTCACTTTCCCCACTTAAAACTATCACTTTGGATTTCCTCTCCCCTGGGTCCAACTTCAACAGACCAAACAAACATCAAAGCCACAACAATCCTTTATAATATTGAGGGGTGTGAAACATTCTAAGATAAAGAGAAAATAGATTTTCACCAGGCAGGTCTGTTTAACAGGTAAATAAATGAAGGATAACAGAAAGGAGAAATACTTAGCATAGAAAAAGCATGGGAAAGACATTCAAAGCAGAACAAATTAACTCCGGTCCCCTGTTGTGAAACTGAGGACACAGACCAACTCCTCTCAATTATGAACAAATCCTCAATAGTGGCGTAACTGTTGGAAAATCTCAGACTTCTTAGTCTTGGATACTTCCTCTTTGACCATATCCATTTTTCTGTGGACTCCTACATTCTTAACGATCCAGACACGTCTGTAAGAGCATCAAAGTCAACATGCAAAGGATGGCTTCTAGTTCTGTCTCCAGACCCTCAGAGATTAAATGGACGCTTGCTGGACCAAGTTATATAACTAGCCATCTTTTCCCCTATGCCTTTGGGAGTCATAGTCTTTTCTGAGGCTTTTTCTGTGAGAATGGGTGAACACTAGACTGTCATTTTCCTTTTTTGACTTTTTAAAATTTGGAGAGTAACCTTTTGGCCAATAATACACAGGTGTATGCCATCTCAACTCTTACTTACAAATTATATTAACTTGTCAAATACTTTTATTTTAGTTAAGATATCAAACTAGCTGGAATAGAGAAGTTTGTCCCAAACACTGCTACCAATGGTCTTTATTTTTGCTCATGTACCCTTTCCAATAATTTTGAAAAGTCACTGCCTCAAAGATTTTTGTTTTCAGGAAAAGAAATCATCACAATATTAAATAGTTGTAAAGCATTTAATTTCTGGTGCATTGCAAGGATTGACATCTTAAAATGAAATTATTACAACATTCTTCTGAATGACTCATGAGAAATCAAATGCAATATTTTCATAACTATCATAACCCATTTAAAATATATTAATATACTCTCACTTAACATTTAGAAATTTTCCATTGTTCCTTTTACCTTGTTAACTCTTATTTCTATTCTACTACATTCCCAAAGATATTAATCCTTGAATAATACATTTTTGCACTTAAAAAATATTTTATTGATCATATCATGCTTATCTGTAACAAAATATGTATATGGATTTAAATTTTAATCATTAATGTTCTCTAACCGTGAGACTTTAAATGTTAAGAATTGTTTTCTGGATTTAGTTATTAAAATTTTTAGTAATATGCTCTTGATCAAAGCTACACAATTATATTAAAAATGTAAGTGAATTAAACATAAAAATGAAACTTTTAATTGAAAATAATGAATTTATCATTCTTTAAACGAGATGAATCAAACTTTTCTTAGGCTTTTAGTGAAAGGGAACTGTATTTACTAATAAAAAACCAATTATACATTATTCCATGAAACATTTTATAAAATGAAATTTTGAGAATTGACTATAATTGGAATACATTATACAGTATTATATATACAAATGTCCAAGTTCTACCTTCAAAAGATCCTAAGTCAGTAGTTTACACCCTTACCCTTTGAGAAGCACTGATTTTATAAATCCTACTAAAGATTTGGGTCCTAATTCTGAGTATGAATGATAGTCCTTGAAAGAGTCTAAGTTAAGGGCTGACATGATCAGAACTGTGGCAAGAGCTTATAGAGAGTAGATTACTGAGGACCAAAAGGCTACAGAGATCCCAAATGGAAATTATTTCAGTAGTTCAGGCACGAGATAATGGTAACTTAGGACAGGGTGGAAATAATCATGGTGGAAATAAATAGGTATGTGCAAAAGACATTCTAGAGATAAAAGTGAACACAGTGTGTTGATTAACTGAATATGGACGATGAGGAGGAAACAAGTGAGTGTCGGGGGGACCCTCAGGTTTCTGGCTTAACAAACTGAGTAATAATATCACTTCCTGAGATCTGAAATACCAAACATGGAACAGCTTGGGAGGTGGAGGAAGATCATGGTTTCCATCTTGCACATGTCTGTTAGCCATCTACGAAATTGTAGTTGGTCAGCAACACCAGCATGAAGCTCACAAAAATAGGACAAGCTAAGGCAGTAGATCTCAAACTTTAGTGAGCATCAGAGACGCCTAAGGAGCTGGTTAAGCCGTAGGTCTTCACTGTCAGGGTTTCTAATCTCACAAGTTTTGGGAAAGAAGGGGCGGGAATTTGAATTTCTAACGAGTATGTAGCTGATGCCGTGGATGCTGTTGATTGATACTGGTTCAGGGATCCCATTTTGAGAACCACTGTGGTAGAGCTTCATGTTTGGAAATCACTGGTACATGAACAGTATCTGAAGCCTTAGGAATGGGTGAGATTACTAAGGGGAAACAGACTGTAAGGAGGCCAAAAGTGGAGCTGTGATGAGCTTTAAAACTGAAATGAAAGTAGAGGACTGAGGGTGAGGCGATGAGCAGAGGCGTATGAAGAAAGTCGGTGAAGGGTGTTATTCCACTCACCCAACCTCTTCTAGGTCTTTGTAGCCCTTCAGAATTTGCCATAGCCAGCACTAAGAAAATTCACTCAGATAATGAATAAATGTTCTTTGGAAGCAGAGACTACCATCTGGGGCTGAAAAACTCCATTTGCTTTCTGTTTCCCTCAGCTGAAAATTAGGAAGCCAAATCTGATGTAAGAGCTAAGGAATTTAGATTTCTTAGGAGAATAGACTCATCTCCTACAAGGAACACAACGCCCATCCAGATCACTCCAGATCATCAACATGCAGACAATCTTTAACGTGTGGACCACCTGAAATCTCACCTGGCCCCGTGGGTTCTGTTTCTTTCATGCTTGTGTTAGCAGTGAGCTGCCTCTGCATCATCAGGGTGGCACTTTAGTCCCAAAAAGGAAAGAAACCACCCCCTTGCCTCCTCACTGCCCCCTTCCTGAAGAGCCCAACACTCTTCCTGATATCCATTACTGTTTTTCACTCTTTTCAGTTAATTAACTCTTTTCTCCTAAACTCAAAAATATTAACCATAGGATTTGTTTACCAGTGTTTAAAATCTGAGATTCTCAGGAATCTCAAGAGCAATTGACCTCTAATACATTAAGGTCTTCTGTGACCTTAAAGACGGTCACCTGGACTTCTGAGCCTTGTACTTGCCTCAATCTCCAGTGACATTTGTTGCATGATTAAAGTCCCTGGCAGAAACTGCAGGTTATTTCTGCTTTCATCAACTCCCAGAGATAAAGCAAAGATGTGTTAGTGATCCTCTCCTTCAGATTCACAAGGCAGGGCTAGGGGTAACTTTAGCATCTCTCATCATAGGTAGAATTCACTTGAACTCCTGACTTTTTCTGGCTATCTATAACCCTGAGGGCAAGGACCACCCACATGTAGCCGGTGATTTGCCCAAATAGAGAAAACAAACAGCCTCTGCTTAACAGTGAAGTCCTCCAGCCATATTTTCTGATGCTTCTCTTCCACAATCTGTCTTGCTACTATCTGGACCCTGCCTAGAAATCCTCCCTGCACACGGATGGAGCAGCCTGCCAGCTTGCCCACCCATGTCTCTTCTCTTGGGCCCACCCACCTGCCTGCCTGCCCACCTGCTTGCCTGAGCTATGGATCTAGCTTTATTTGCTCTGATTCAGACATGTGATTTTTTTTTTTTTTGCTGTTGTTGCTGTTTTTGTTTTTGTATAGAATAAACTCTTCAGGGCATTTTTATGGTTATGTTTTATTTGCAATTTGAACATAGCAAATTTGACCCGTAACCTTTCTTCCCTTTTTTTTTTTTTAGTTTTAGTTATAAGTAGCAAGTGTGAAATAAATGTTCTCCTACAACTCATTATACAATAAATATAAAAACTATTTTTGGTAAACTGGGCAATTTTAAAATGCAGCTGTAGTTGAATATTTAAAGGATTTTGAGGCAAACATTTACATATTATGAAGGATTCATTTATGCCATGAATTCTTTCCCCCAAAGTACATTTTTCAAACATTTAGATGAGATCTTCTTAAAGTGTAGCATTCCAGCAACATGAGAATAACTTCTGTCCTTTATACTCCTTCTTGTCTGTGGAAGAATAACTCCAACCCAACTGATGGCACTTGCCACTATAAAACCTAGATGTAGTGGGGAAAACCCTCTCCACAGCCTCCCAGCTGTGCCAGCATACACTGGGCTTTAACCCTGAACTGGTGTCTTCTACATGATACAAATGTCAAGAGTAATAAACTTCTGTGGTGATGATGTTTTCTGCCTGAAGACCCAAAGTAGCTAGAGTAACACCAGGACTTTAAACATTAAACAACCAGAATGTGGCACAATGAAACCAATCATCTCTGTCAAGATAATGAATATACCAGCTGATAAAGGCAAAGTCCATCTGCAGCAATTGGTACTGCCTGCAATGAGTACATCAGCTGTGTCCCAGTTTAGTGCAGGGGCTGAATATAGAAATGGCCTATATACTACTCATATTTTCTTCCACACAAAAAAAGACTGTTTACAGGAGAGCAAAAGGAGAATATTCTTTCCTTCATTAAAGTGCCCAAGGCTTCCCACATTTCCCAGTCAACCTATATGAACAAGTTCTTTGAATCCACTATTTTTATTTTCTCCCCTCTGATTAGGTTTCTGGGAGGCAAAATTGTTGGGACTCTTGAGTTTACTGATGACATGATAGGGTCAGGACAAATATGGGGTTAGCCCACCCAAATAGTTGCATATGACCAGAACTAATAGATGAATAAATATCAATGTGCACCAATTACTAAATACTTCAGTTTTAGCACATCTACATTTTAAACTTACTTTTAAAAGATACTGAATCATAATCATTTTGGGGTCAGAGAGTACAACAAATGTTTCTTTGTAAATCCCAAAACACCTCCTATAGAGAACTGCATATAACAGGTATACATTTAATCCTTAAGAGAATCATAGAGTATCAGAGTAGAACCCCAGGAAACCCTTAAAAATGTTCTGGTTCAACACTTCAAAGGCTAGGTAACTCAATGCTTTCTGGGCAAGCTTACTCAAATGTTGGGATGATTTAGTGCACTGAATAAAAGAAGGAATACAAAACACTAGAAAAAATTTAAGAGCCACAAACACAAAAGTATAGCATTTTGAGAGGGACAGTATGCTAGTGAGCAAAGTCAACATCTTAAACTCCATGACCAATTATTATAATCACCCCTTTGCATGGGTCTACATAGCTCTTTCTACATGCTGTCTCTTCAGTTGTGTCCGACTCTTTGCAACCCACTGGGGTGCAGCCAGCCAGACTCCTCTGTCCATGGGATTCTCCAGGCAAGAATATTGGAGTGGTTGCCATGCCATTCAGGTGATCTTCCTGACCCAGGGATCGAACCCTCATCTGTTATGTCTCCTGCATTGGCACGTGGGTTCTTTACCACTAGTGCCACCTGGGAACCCAGGGATCTGTCTCTAGCTTTGTGTTATTCCCTTGGCTAAACTACAACCAGACTTAAATCCATCTCTCCCACTAGTCCATGACTAGTCTATGTTCTGATGAATATGCATGAGTAAAATATAGATCTATGTTGACTGGTCACGCTGTAAGTTCATAAACCTCAGAGGCCTCCTAAGATTGTACAGCAATCATTCTACTCCTAATCAATTCCTTCTCCCACTCTCTGGCTGCCTTTCATGCCTCTCCTGGTTCCTCAAAATGTCAAGTGTTCTCCCATCCCTATTCACAGTGATCACCTTGCTTCCTATTTTACTGAGAAATGAAACATAATCAGAAGAGAAATTCCCTAGTAGCTGTCCTTACACCTAAGGCCAAATCCTCCTCTTATACATTAGTTCAACCCTCTTTTGCTTGCTTAAGGAAAATATTTAACAATATTTCCTTTTTCTTTTTCATCATCAACTCCCCTCCCCCCAGCTGGACCATCACCATGACCATATACATGACACTATTTCCCACAGGTTAAAATAACCCCTTCTTGATCCTTCACCCTGTTTCTGCAACTGTCTCATTCTTCTCATTTCATTTACAAAGAACTCTTTAAAAAAATATGTACATACTACCTAGTGCCAATATTTCTCCTTCTGTACTCTTCAAATCTCTTCAGTCACTTTTGCCTATACCATTACAGGGAATATTTTCTTATGGTTACATTGCTAAATACATCTCATCCTCATTTTTAATGACCTCTTACTGGTATCTGCCATAGTTGATTATCCTTTCCTCTATTCAAATATTTTCAGTTGGTGTGATAGCTTATCTTCAAAAATAACTGTGATCAAGTATTCTTCTTCCTGTATATGCATGCCTCTCCCCTACTGAGAAATGGTATCTATTCGTCCACCCCTTTGAATCTAGGCTAGCTTGTCAATGCTTTGACTAATAGAATCTATTTTGACTAATGGAAATAACATTTTAAGCTCTAAATCAAACCTTTAATAGAAGTGGCCTTTTCTTTCTTCTGCCTCTTGGAAAGAGTGATGCGCCATGCAAAAAGCCTAGGGGGCCACAAGGGAAAACTACTGAGGTACCAAACATGTGGTTAAACATATACACATAAAACATATGTAAAACAGATAGCCAATGTAAATTTGCTGTATGACTCAGGAAACTCAAACTGGGGCTCTGTGACAACCTAGAGGGATGGGATGGGGTGGGAGGCAGGAGGGAGTTTCAAGAGGGAGAGGACATATGTATACCTATGGCTGATTCATGTTGATGTATGGCAGAAACAAACACAATATTGGCAAGCAACGATCTTTCAATTAAAAATAAATACATTTTTAAAAATACAATTTTGTTTAAAAAAAAAAGAATCATTTTGGCCTTTCAGCCCTGCCAACCTTTCAAAGACTGCAGATCCAGCCAATATCTGATTGCAACTGGATGAGTGGTATCAAGCAACAACCACCTAGTTGAGCTGTCAAGTCACAGAGCCTTGATGTACAGTAATAAATGGTTGGCTTAAGATACAAAGCTTTAGGTTTGTTTATTACAGAAGTAATTGTGTCACCATCTTTGGCAGGTGTGAAAACTCCAACTAGAGGGAGGAGTTAATATCAAGGACCCCCAACTACTGCCTATGAAATCCCTTGTCATAATTGTACAGAGTGTGAGGTCAAGCCTCCAAAATGGCTGCTTATGGTGGGGAAATCAAGACAGGACCATTTCTAGGAAACCAGCACCACTCGGACAACTGACTTTAGCTTGAGAACTTCCCAATGGACTTGCTGAACCCACTTTAAACCACAGCTGTTCAACCTCCACTCCCCCGCAACTACTTTGCTTGTGGTCAGGCTATCACGGCAGCCTGTCAGCTGTCCCAGTCTTGTGTAGTTCCCTCCTCCACTTTCTCTTGTAGGCATTTCCCATAAGAAAATACTTGTATGTTTAATTCTGTCTTGGCCTCTGCACAGAGAACCCTAGTTAACCCACCACATTTGCCTGTCTCTCCTCCTATATCTTTAGTCACTACTTTTGAGTCTCTTTCTTTGGTGTCTCTTCATCCCCCTGAAGTCAAAGTGTAGAAGTGCCCTAGGACTCAGTCCTTAGTCCTCTCTTTTCCAGCCATACTCATTCCCTTGGAGATCTTGTCCAACACTATGCCTTTTGGAGATAATGTATTTATCTCTGAAGCAAAACTTTCCCTGAACATCAGACTTAATATCTCACTCAACTGTCTTACAGGAACCTCTCAACTTTGTTCAAAACATGTCCAAAACTGAGCTACTGATATTTCTTCCTAAACTTGTTCCTTTCACATTCCCAACCATCTCCATAAATGCAACCTCATCCTTCTAGGTGCTGTGATCATTCTTGATTCTCCTTCTCATACATCATTCTGGGCACCAATAGATACTGTTATCTATAGCATCAAAATATCTCCAAAATTAGTCCACATCCCACCTCCCTTGATACCACCCTGGTCCAAGGCATCATCATCTTTCATCGGGATCACTGCAACAATCTCTAACCTGGGTCCCTGCTTTTCTTTTTGCCTCTCCTTCACCTTACTCTCAGAACAACTGCCAGAGCATCTTGTTACGACTTGTCAGATCAAGTTGTTCCTCTGTCTTAAATCTTCCTTTACTCAAAAATCTCACCTTATTCTGAACAAAAGACAAAGTCCTCATAATGATGTGCCAGTCCCTCCATGATCAGGCCCTCCTCTCTTCTTACTCTGCTCCAGACATTGGTCTCCTTGATGTGTCTCAAGTCTGCCTACTTGCCCTCACTTCAGAGGGCCTTTGCACTGGCCCTCTGCCTGGAACATACCTCCCCCTTTATCAGATTCACTTCTTTTCAGTTTTTAAGTAAATGTTAATTCCTCAACCAAAGCTTCTCTGGCCAGCCTCTCTAAAATTGTCACTTCCCAGGACACTTCATATCCCCCCTCCTCTATTTTAATTTTCTCCTTATCACTTGACACTATTTCATATAATGTATATTTAGCCGATTTATCTGTTTGTCTCCCCAACTATAACACACACTCTATACAGAAAAAGATTTTTGCCTTTCTTTCCCTCCTGCTTCTGAGCACTTAGAATATTATCTATTACATAGAATGCTCAGTAAATATTCAGTGAATAAATTAATTTTATAAAATAAAATAAAAAGAATACATGAGCCAAATTTCATTGTCTGACACATATAAAATGCTTCATAAATACTCATAGAATGAATGAATTCTTTTCCTAAGATAACTTTTTTCTAAAAGAAGACTCATGAGCCAAATTTCATTGCAGTGAACCAGAGATGCAAAATGCTGTTTGTTTCACTGCAGTTCTACAGAGTATATCAGTCTGTAAGTGGATCATAACTGAGGTTTGGGAATCTTTGCATTATGGAGATATTTTCAAAATAATGGTCTATTTCTTGATATCCAAGGTGTAATTTTTGTTTCTTGTCACACCGATCTATTGGATTTCTTATCCCTGATTGTTCATCATGGTGGAATTTAAAACAAAAGGAAAATTGTCTCCTTAATTTCTTAAAAGAAGATTGCAACTCCAGTGAATTTGTTTTGCAGTGAAATTCATCTGTTTTGGTAGAAAATGCAGACTTAATAAGGGAGAGAAAGAAAAAAAAGAAGAAAGAACGAGCCCAGAAATTTTAAACTCTTTTTTTTCTCCCATCCCTGTACATGAGGAAGGTACATCTTTAGTCACTTGAGCCCTGTACTTTTTTGGTGCCAAAAATTTCATTCCTCCTTCCTCCCACACTTCTTGACATATATTTAAAACAGCCAAACTCAAGAGGAACTCACCATATCTTCACAAGGGGAGGAAGCTGTGCATTCCCTTTACTGTATCCTGGGATATTTTTAGCAGATTTACAGAAGAGTTTTTGACAATAGCAAAATAGAGATCTTTGAGAACTAGTTATTTAAACCCCTGCTGAATGTATCCTGACAAAAATTAGAGCGTTTCATTAATTAGATAGCCCGAGGAGAGAATTAAATCTTGCGTCACCACCCTGAATGCCAAAATAAGGCAAACTCTTCAGACTTAGCCTTGTAATTAGAGGGTCCCAGTGAGAGAATCGGAATCACCACTATTCATGTTGAAGAAGCTGGCTGGCAGCATGCGTTAGCGAGAGAAAACAGCAGCATCGACTTGAGAAGGACAAAGGAAAAATGGGTGTCATTGAAAATATGTGCGCCTGACTTCAATCTCCAAAAAACCAGGATAGTGAACTGGAATTTACTGCTGTGACCCTGGCTTCAAAATTTTCACTGAGGCATTTGTGCCATTTTGGCACAAAGGGTGAGAAAAGAAAAGTTTAGGCTCTATGATGGCCTAGAGGGATGGGATGGGGCAGGGGAAGGAGGCTCAAGAGGGAGGGAATATGTGTAATTAGGACTGATTTGTGTTGTTGTTGTACAGCAGAAACCAATATAACACTGTAAAACAATTTTCCCACAATTAAAAAAAAGGAAAATTTTAGTTGCCCCATCACGTTTTTAGGACAAAAAGGTAGAAGTGAGAAATCAATGGAATTCTTTCCCAAGCTCCAGTAGGCAATAGTTTTATCTAGTGGATTTCATGCAGCTTTAGATACTATCTAGAATTGAGTACCATGTAGTTGCTCCCATAAATGAGAGTGCTTACTTTTCAAAAACATGGTGTTTTTCAAATCATTTGCATTTTAAAGGTCTAAGGAATTTTAATCACTGATCAGTTTTAACCCACGTTTCCTGCATGCGTGCATAAGCATACACCCTCAACTTTGCCATCCTCATAAAAATTCTTTCTTAAGCTCTTACTTTCATGTGTTTTTAAAATGGCTCAGCTCCCCCGCAGCTCTTGTCAGCCAGCCTTCCCAAGTGGTTCCTCTGCCTAGGAAGATGAAAGGCCCTCTTCACTTCAGCCAGGCTCCTGCTTCTACTTTCACACTAATGGAAAATAACTTAAAGATGGGAAAGGAACTGAGTATCATAGGCTGACCTTGAGCTGGCAGAATGCACTTCCTCACCAGGGCTTTTCTAGCTCTCATGTGGCATTCATTCTCATTTGGAAAAGCCACCAAATACTCAAATGTCTTTAATTAAAATACATTTTACTTGTTCATATCTAGCCAGTCATTATAGAATATAGAGAACCAACTTATTTCACGGCATATTAGCTGTATGCTCAGGAGTCAGGTGTCTCTTCACTTGAACTCAGGCGAAGTTCAAATTCTAGCTCTCTCCCTTGTTAGCTGTGCAGTCTTGAGCAACATAAGCTATTATTCTTCTGTATTTTCTTTTTAATCACATAGAGACAGATATACAGTTAGGGCTCGTGATAACATGTGATACCTCCAGAATTAAAAACCACATAAAAGTTCTGTGATATCTACTAGCTTGTCAGTATTGGCGATTGCTATGGCTTGAACATTTGTGTTCCTCCCACGTTCATATGTTTAAATCCTAACCCCCAAAGTTGATAGCATTAGGAAGTGGGGGCCTTTGAGAGGTGATCAGGTTACAAGGGCAGAGCGCTTATTAATAGAATTAGTGTCTTATAATAGATCCCTAGCCCCTTGTGCCATGGGACAACACAGTGAAAGGGCAGCAGTCTGCAGCCTGGAAGATAGCCCTCACCAGACCTTGTTGGCATGCCAGTCTTGGACTGCTACTCTCCAGAACTGTGAGAAATAAGTTTCTGTTGTTTATAAGCTACACAGTCTGTGGCATTTTGTTTTAACAGACTGGAAGGATTAAGACAATCATTTGACAGTTACTAAACACTTTCATGTCCACAGCAAAGTTCAATCAACTCAGCTTCTGCTTATCCATTAACTAGGGTTCGGGGCCACAAGGCTAGTTTCATTATGAATGAAGAGATGATATTCTTGCCAAAGGAGAGGCAGGCAATATATCTTTTAAATAATATGCTGTCAAGAATATTTAAGTGGTTTTCATGGAATTATTTGCTATTACCACCAATAAGCTTTTGTTGGGTGATGTTTTGTGCTGGGCACTGAGCCAGATTTTGAGAACAGAAAAGTCTCATGACTTTAAACTTAAAATCCTCTGCAATAAACTTAAAATCTAGTTGGAAAGACAGGATACATTCATCTAGCAATAAATAAAAATAAATGACAACAAAATAATTGGAGCAGAAACCTGTGTTCTTAAAATTCAAAGGAACAAGAGGCTATTCTGGGTTTGGGATGCTAGAAAATAATCTCTTCCAAAATATGATAGGTGGACCATAAAGAAGGCTGAGGGATGAAGAATTGATGCTTTCAAACTGTAGTGCTGGAGAAGACTCTTGAGAGTCCCTTGGACAGCAAGGAGATTAAACCAGTCAATCCTGAAGGAATTCAATCCTGAATATTCATTGGAAGAAGTTATGCTGAAGCTCCAATACTTTGGCCACCTGATGCGAAGAGCTTACCATTTGGAAAAGACCCTGATGCTGGGAAAGATTGAGGGCAGGAGTAGAAGGGGGCAACAGAGAATGAGATGGCTGGATGGTGTCATCAACTCAATGGACATGAGTCTAAGCAAACTCAGGAAGATGGTGAAGCCAGGGAAGCCTGGTGTGCTCCCGTCCATGGGGTTGCAAGGAGTTGGACATAATTTAGTGACTGATTGACAACAACAAAGCAACTAGAACTCAAGAGAGGTCTTGAAGATTAGTCAGAACATTAAACTAGTGGAAAAAAGGAGAAGAGAAAGGATCTCAGTGGTCAAAGAGGTAGCAATGTTTATAGCACAACTGAGGGATAAGCTGGCTAGTTCAGCTGGATCAAGGTGTCAGCCCTTCATCAAGGATGATTCCCCAATTTCATGCAATGTGTATATTTAAATTTAACCTGAATTAAGATTTGTTGACTATGCCAAAGCCTTTGACTGTGTCGATCACAATAAACTGTGGAAAATTCTGAAAAAGATGGGAATACCGGACCACCTGACCTGCCTCTTGAGAAACCTATATCCAGGTCAGGAAGCAACAGTTAGAACTGGACATGGAACAACAGACTGGTTCCAAATAGGAAAAGGAGTATATCAAGGTTGTATATTGTCACCCTGCTTATTTAACTTATATGCAGACTACATCATGAGGAACGCTGGGCTGGAGGAAGCACAAGCTGGAATCAAGATGGTGGGGAGAAATATCAATAACCTCAGATATGCAGATTGGCACCACCCTTATGGCAGAAAGTGAAGAGGAACTAAAAAGTCTCTTGATGAAAGTGAAAGAGGAGAGTGAAAAAGTTGGCTTCAAACTCAACATTCAGAAAACAAAGATCATGGCATCTGGTCCCATCACTTCATGGGAAATAGATGGGGAAACAGTGGAAACAGTGTCAGACTTTATTTTTTGGACTCCAAAATCACTGCAGATGCTGATTGCAGCCATGAAATTAAAAGACAGTCCTTGGAAAGAAAGTTATGACCAACCTAGATAGTGTATTAAAAAGCAGAGTCATTACTTTGCCAACAAAGGTCTGTCTAGTCAAGGCTATGGTTTTTCCAGTGGTCATGTATGGATGTGAGAGTTGGACTGTGAAAAAAGCTGATCGCCGAAGAATTGATGCTTTTGAACTGTGGTGCTGGAGAAGACTCTTGAGAGTCCCTTGGACTGCAAGGAGATCCAACCAGTCCATTCTAAAGGAGATCAGTCCTGGGTGTTCATTGGAAGGACTGATGCTGAAGCTGAAACTCCAATACTTTGGCCACCTCATGCGACGAGTTGACTCATTGGAAAAGACCTTGATGCTGGGAGGGATTGGGGGTGGGAGGAGAAGGGGATGACAGAGGATGAGATGGCTGGATGGCATCACCAACTAGATGCACATGAGTTTGTGTGGACTCTGGAAGTTGTTGATGGACAGGGAGGCCTGGCGTGCTGCGATTCATGGGGTCACAAAGAGTCAGACACAACTGAGTGAGTGAACTGAACTGAACTGAAGATTTGCTGGAAAATATTCTACATTTTCTCATGCAGGAAGTTACTTACATCCATCCACATTATTAACTGATATAATAAAGTAATTCCCTAATATGCTAAACTTTAAACTTCTCTTTAGCAACTTTCCTGTCATTCATCAATACATCCAATCAGATAAATGCTAGGGAAAGTTGGAAGAGAGACTTAATTCAGCCACTACAGTTACATTAAAATTGAAAATAAAAAGATGCAAAAATTGGTAGAATATATACTTCTTTTACAAACGCAACTCCCCTTTACTCTGTCTGTATGAAATCAGAAAAGCAAAATATTTAGAGCTAAACAGAAGTATAGAGACTATTTTAGGCAACTCTCACTTCACAATGAAGAGACAATGATACATTCATGTGTGTGTTAGTCTCTTGGTCATATCTGACTCTTTGTGATCCCCTGGACCCCATAGCCCACCAGTCTCTTCTGTCCATGGAATCCTCCAGGCAAGAATCCTGGAGTGGGTTGCCATTCCCTTCTCCAGGGGATCTTCCTGACCCCAGGGATCAAACCCTGGTCTCCTGCATTACAGGCAGATTCTTTACCATCTGAGCCACCAGGGAAACCTTACCGTTCTTCATGAGGGAATAAGTATGATCTCATAGTAATTATTAGCAAAATCAGAACCAGAACTAAGAACTGGAAGTCAGAATCTGATTTTGACTATCTCTATCTATACCAGATTGATGGGGAGAATCTTGTGGATGAAGATTGACCATGAAAACTAAGAAGAAGTCAATAGGCAGGGCCAGTGTGGGATGGGCTAAATGACTGGGTGGGTTGCTGTGATGAAAGAGAAGTTCAGAGAGGACAGGAGCCTGGAAGAGTTGGCACCAGTAAAAGAACCTCAATATCAGAATCTTAGAGAAGCTGCAGTCTGTGAATCTGATGTAACTTAGGGAGCTGTGATTAGAGTGGGAGGCACAATAGCACCTCCTCTGAATTCCAATTCAACTTGTGAAATTACTCTGATTACCAGAAATGAATCTCAAGGAATGTTTTCTTGATATCAAAGACTCCACTAAACTTTTTTGATACTTTAAGGTTCCCACGTTTCTTGCCAAAATTCTGATTCTAAATTGTTGTCATCAGGAGCTCTGACCTGTAGAATGTAGGAAGGTTTCACTATGCCAAAACGCAATGGTAAATCTTGTATAGCTATGACAGATACGAGATATTCATTTATATTTATCTTAATTAGTAAATAAATACTTATTGTAATGGTTATTTTTCATCAGTCAGTGACTTTTGCAACCTCATACTATCTAGTTTAACTATAACCTAAAACAATTTTTTCCCTGAATGTCTGTCACTCTGAATCATATTTTATCCTGCACAGAAATCTCAGTGCCCACTCAGCAAAACTGATACATAAAGAATACTGGTGCTGAGATCCATCTTACTGAATATTTTGCAAATGGTTATGATTTGGAAGTGAGAGCACAGTGCCATATTGTAGACAACTGAATTCTATGCAGATGGAGATAAATCCCAAGTAAGATATAACAAGGCTATGTCAGCAGATACAATGACAAACTGTTTTAATATGGGAAAGTGAACAAATATTCATTAAAGAACAAATAAAAATTAAACTTGTCAGATTTATAAAGTAAGATTTACAGTAGGTTTGACCTATTTATTTCTTATAAGAAATTATCTAAAGTGCACTGGAGTCTATTTATCGGAACTACATAATGTGACAACCAATAAGGCCAAGAAATGGTTACAGTCAGGATGAATATGGGACATAAAACCTTATCAACACCTCATACATAGAACACTGTAGCCTCTCCTGAACTTCATCAGGCACTTATCATTGACCCCCAGAAACTGAGGGTCAATTTGGAAAAAAAAAACACAAACTTGCAATCATACTGATCATTGTACTCCCAAAGTTTTTGACACATGACAGATTCTGAAAGCATGTTTTGTAAACCATTAGGAGATCCAATATGATAAATAAGAATAATGGAATGAATAAGCAAAAGTGTAGTTGTAGATTCAAAAAGATCAGTCTGAAAGCTAGAGGCTGAAAGGAGATAGGAATCAAACCTTCAAAATGAATAGACTCCCAGAAAATTTAGTATATAGTGAGTTGGACTGTGAAGAAAGCTGATCGCCGAAGAGTTGATGCTTTTGAACTGTGGTGTTGGAGAAGACTCTTGAGAGTCCCTTTTGCTGCAAGGAGATCTAACCAGTCCATTCTAAAGGAAATCAATCCTGGGTGTTCACTGGAAGGACTGATGCTAAAGCTGAAACTGCAATACTTTGGCCACCTCATGCGACGAGTTGACTCACTGGAAAAGACTCTGATGCTGGGAAAGGTCGGGGGCAGGAGGAGAAGGGGACGACAGAGAATGAGATGGCTGGATGGCATCACCGACTCTGTGGACATGAGTTTGAGTGAACTCCGGGAGTTGGTGATGGACAGGGAGGCCTGGCATGCTGTGATTCATGGGGTCGTGGAGAGTCGGACACGACTGAGTGACTGAACTGAACTGAACTGAAATACAAGGCACCCTCTGAGATTTAAAAAATAAATATAAGTCAAGGGTTTGTCAAACATAGCAAATTAATCTATCTCATTATTTACAAGGCACATATGTTAAAAATGTATATGAAATTTTAAAGGGTTTAATATATGATCCAGCAATCGCACTCCTGGGCATACACACCGAGGAAACCAGAATTGAAAGAGACACATGTACTCCAATGTTCATTGCAGCACTGTTTATAATAGCCAGGACATGGAAGCAACCTAGATGTCCATCTGCAGACGAATGGATAAGAAAGCTTTGGTACATATACACAATGGAGTATTACTCAGCCATTAAAAAGAATGCATTTGAACCAGTTCTAAAGAGGTGGCTGAAACTAGAGCCTATTATACAGAGTGAAGTAAGCCAGAAATAAAAACACCAATACAATATACTAACGCATATATATGGAATTTAGAAAGATGCAAATAATAACCCTGTATATGAGACAGCAAAAGAGACACAGATGTATAGAACAGTCTTTGGGACTCTGTGGGAGAGGGTGAGGGTGGGATGGTTTGGGAGAATGGCATTGAAACATGTATATTATCATATGTGAAACAAATCGCCAGTTCAGGGTCAATGCATGTTACACGATGCTCGGGGCTGGTGTGCGGGGATGACCCAGAGGGAGGATAAGGGGAAGAGGGAGGCAGGAGGGGGGTTCGGGAGGGGGAACTCATGTGCACCCAGGGCGGATTCATGTAAATGTATGTCAAAACCAACCAATATAATATTGTAAAATAATTAGCCTCCAATAAAAATTTAGAAAAAACAGAAAAGAAAAAAAATAAAGGGTTTAATATAATCTAAAATTATATCAAAAGAAACAGGAATGTTTAAGTGTCCTAAATTTCTGAGACTGATGTAACAGAAGGAAATTTCGCGCCAACTCCTTAAAACATAAAACATGTATAGTATGAGGAACACAAAGGGAAGCAGAACAACTGCTGCACTCCAATTTCATTCTGCCATCTACTAGCTCTATGACCATGCACAAGTCACTTCAAAATCCCTCTAAATCTCATTCTTCTCATCTGTGAAATGGGGATAAGAACTTCCTTGTGGATTTGTTGAATAGTAAATATGATAATGTAGTTGAAAGTATATAAAGCACATATATAAGGTATATACATGTATATAACAAAATAAGTCCTTCATACTACTGGTATAGAATACTATTGGAGTAACCCAATGTGACACTGATGGTTCTAGAATTCAGTATGAAAAGTTTTCATTATCAAATTTCCAACTGATTATCTATGAGGAATATACACATTTTATGACAGTAGGTATCTCTGTCATGGATACTTCAGTACAGAAAACACATTTCTTAGAATGCAGGGCTAGATGGGAAGGTAGGCGAGGGAAAAGTGGGGATTCCTATTGACTTTTAAAAAATACCTAAGGCGATTATACATTCTAAAACCTGGCAATTCTTGCCATTTCTCTGTCATGAGCAGACACAAAGGGTGGAATAAATATCACCCAATAAAAACTTGATTTCAGAGCTACGCAGAGTTGGTTTCTAGAAAGAGGCAACACAGCATTTTTTTTTTTTCCTTAACAATCATATTAAAGCCATAACTTCAAATGGTAAAAAGGAGAAGTCCATGTTTCATTGAATTCAGGATTGACACCCACGGCACCCTGTTCAAACAGTCCTATGGGTCTTCAGGAGTGCAGCTTTATAAAACACGAACAAACAGAAACAGATCTGCTTCCTGGTTTCCCAGAGACACAGAGAGAGCACAAACTAGTCCCCTGGTGCTATCACTACTTTCCTCAAAGTCCTTTAGTGCACTAGTGCAGTAGTTCTCAGGCTTGGCTGTTCTTAGAATCACATGGGAAAGCTTTCAAAAGTCCTGATGCTTTGGCTACAATCTAGAACAACTAAATTAGAGTTAATGGGGATGGGGCTCAGGTATTGGTGCTTTTAAGACTTCCCAGATGATTCCAATGGTAGCCAAGAGTTGAAAATCACATCTCTCATAGCTTTCCATTCCCAACGGAGTCAAACCATTCTCCTTGGCTTGGCTTTTAAGTTCTGCCACACCTTGATCAATATTTATGTTTTCAGCCTTATTTCCTACACTCCAAATGCCCCAGCTTAACCAGTCTGTTCCGTTCATACACCGTTTACCTGCTGATGACAAACAGATCTCTGTGTTCACTTCCATTTATCTTATCTCTGCTTATTCAAATCATAGTCTTCTTTCAATATTCAGCTCAAATGCTATGACTTCCATGAAATTTGTGGCAGAAAGGGTTTGGACTCTCTGTCTGGCTCTGTTTCTCTCCTGCAACCTCCTTTCCCTCTCCCGCTCTGATCTGCTGTGAAAGTCGCTCAGTCATGTCCGACTCTTTGTAACGCCATGAATTATACGGACCATGGAATTCTGAAGGACAAAATACTGGAGTGGGTAGCCTTTCCCTTCTCCAGGGGATCTTCCCAACTCAGGGACTGAACCCAGGTCTCCTGCATTGCAGGTGGATTCTTTACCACCTGAGCCACCAGGGAAGCCCTGATCTGCTAGACTCATGCTAAGTTGAACTAAAACAAATTATTGTTTCAGGCTCTGATATGTTGCCATGAAGAGAAACTTTGAGGTAGGATGTAATCTAAAAAGTGCTATCTATAGAGCCTTTTAACTCCATGATATTTCCTATGTTATAATTCTAAGCTTTCCCCTGGTTATAGTTTTCAGAGCAGAGATTAGCCATGTAACAATTTTATTACTTCTGTGAATAATTACAAATCAATTTTGTAAAGTACAGGCCCAAGAGATCAATACCAGATCTTTCCCTAAACCTTTTCTTCACTTAGAGACACATCTGCCCAGCTCTCCTCCCCTCTCATTCATTAATTCCCAATGTCTAGAGGACTGTTTCAGTGAAATACCTCTCAAATATTCCCTTTTTTCTTAGCCCTGCTACCACGAACATAATGAAGTCTACATTGGTGCAGCTGAAACTTTAAGACAAACTCAAATCACTTGCTAAAATTATCAAAATACAAAATCTAACTCAGAAGTTTTGCTGTGACCTGCTTCTGCATTTCCAATGAGCTTCTGGCTGATACAGATGATGTTGTTTGTCCAGGACCACATTTTGGGTTACTAAGATCTAGATTATAGCCAGAACCTCATTTGCAGGCTCCCTGCCTCCACTTGCACCCATATCATTATTCATGGTAACATCAAAACAGGAAATTTAAAATAAAAGCCTGATCACACCCCTTTCCTCTTCCAGATCCCCTTAGCCTACAGTTCTTTTCAATGGACTCCCCAAATTGTCAAGATGAAGTCCAAACTCTTTAGCATAACCTAAAAGGTTTCTTAAGATTTTGTTCCTCCTGTCTTGCCAGCCTCATTTCTCTCTATTCCTTCACTCAACACAGATTTGATAAGTGCTGCTGCCAGTCTATAGGGTCGCACAGAGTCGGACACAACTGAAGCAACTTAGCAGCAGCAGCAGCAGCTGCAATACTCAATCCTACTGCTTTAAGGGCCAGTCACAGCCAAGGGTAGCCAATGGCCCTAGCAGAGATTTCTTGCTTCTGAAACTTTTCTGTTGCTACTCTCTCTGCTTCTTTAAAATTTATTTTATTTAAGCATAATTGATTCCCAACACTGTGTTAATTTCTGCTGTACAGCAAATGATTCAGTCATATATATATATATACATATAAATATACATATACATTCTTGTTCATATTCTTTTCCATTATGGTTTATCACAGGATGTTGAATATAATTCCCTGTACAATACAGTAGAACCCTATTTTTTACCATTCCATATAAAGCAGTTTGCATCTGCTAATCCCAAACTCCCAATCCAGCCCCCACCTTGTGTTTCCCCCTTGGCAACCACAAGTTTGTGCTGCTCCTTCTGCTGTGAACATGTTCCTCCCTGTTCCTCTGCCCCCAATCCTCTCTGGTTAGAGCCTCCTCATCACTCAGGACCTAACTTAGGATCACTTTCTCTGGAATATTTCCCCTTCCCACATTTAGATGCCCCTTTTATATAGCAATCTGTTCATAACTTCTACCTTGCATAGTCCTGGGACAGAGAAAGAGCTCAAAAACCACTTGAATTAATCAACAGCATTCATCGCACTGTATTGAATGGACTGTTTGACAGTTTCCTCCATGGTAATTTTCTTCAGGGCAGGAACAACTACTTATTTGCCTCTATCTCTAGTGGTGGTAAGGCAACTCAGTAAATATTTGTTAAGCACATGAGTAATGAATGCATAAATGAATTAAAAGGTGATTCAAAATTCCCAAACCATAGATACAGGCAAAGCGATGAATGGATGAAAATGCTATAGCAGGAGAAACTAATAAATTCTAGGACTCAGACATGGGCTCGAGACAAGCAGGAAAGACCAACATTTAAGTTTCTAGGTTTCTGTGGGGAGTAAGAGTGCTATGGGTAAAATTCCATGATATTCAGGTTTGGTAGAAATTGGAGACAAGTGTGACTATATGGGAACAAACATTTTTGAGCAAAGCCGAGAGAATGTATAGTTAGAAATTTATTCAAAATCACAATTTTCACAGCTTCCAGATGTTCTGCTAACTCTTAAAAAATTCTTGTTTTTAAGTATTAACTCTCGAGCAGAGTGGTTCAGCAAATGTGTGATCAATTAGGGAGTGTTTCAAAGGGAGAATCAAAGGGAGATCATTTGCGCACATCCTTTAATGAACCACATTTATGCCCACATGTTCTTAAGAAGTAGAATTGCTCTCATATTTTTGTATGAAAAATACTCTCATATTTTTGTACTTTCCTTACATTCTTGATATATAATATTGTGTACTAAGAATTTTCATGTGCAGGATTCTGTTTTATAGAAACGGTTCTTTTCTAGCAAATGCATGTTATTAAAAACAAACAAACAAAAACAACAGACCAGTCCTTGCCCTTCTGGTGACAACTGAAATGATAAGACAAACAAACAGTCATAAGTGCTGTGACAGAAGTAAGGGCAAGCATAGTGGAACATAAATGACTTTCATTAAATGGGTGTCAGAGAACGCTTCTTAAAGTCCCGCAGAATGAAAAACCTCTTAAAATTCTTTAAATGAAATAAAATAAACCAATGAGCACACAAAAATCCAAACTAATGAAACAAGAAACTCGTGTTAAAAAAAAACACAAAACCTCAAAGTTGTCAAATAAGACACAGTCTTATTTGGAAAAGTATGAGGAAAAAATTTAGAAGTATCTTGTTCCTAATTCCTTCCCTTTTGTCCTCTTTCCTCCTTCTTCACCTTTCTGCCATCTTTTTCCCTCCTGAGCCTTCATCTTGGATTTCCTCCTCACCTCCTCTCCCTGCTCGCCACCCCCACCACGCCCTCTCTAGTTCTCTAGTCTCTATAATAGCCTGTGCTGTGCTCAGCCATGTCTGACTCTTTGCGACCCCATGGACTGTAGCCCACCAATCTCTTCTGTTCATGGAACTCTTCAGGAAAGAATATTGGAGTGGGTTGCCATTTCCTACATCAAGGGGTCTTTCCAACCCAGGGATTGAATCCAAGTCTCTTGCGTCTCCTGCCTTGGCAAGTAGATTCTTTACCACTGCACCACCTGGAAAGCTCCGTATAATATCGACGGAGATCATATAGGACATCACAGGTGGGCAGATCTAGGAGGATCACCCCAAAATCACGAAGACCTCAGCTTTGAACTGCCATCTCAGCCACCGGTGTGGGCAGACAGGAAAAGTCTAGACCTTATCCCAGTTTATCCACTAAGCTTGTTTTTATACACTTAGGGTTTTACTTTTTTGTAAAAGTTTTATACATTTTAATATTTGAAGTGTGTTAAAATTTAGTTTCAGTGATAATAATATAGATTCCAAATTTAAAAGACAATAAAATATTTTCACCTAAATAAAGACCAAAATAGCATTGTCATGTGGTTCTGCTATAGTATACCTCTGAAAGTAACTTTGTAAACTGGATGTCAGCAGGTCATCCATCATAACGAAGAGAGTTTATAGGTTCTTTATTCTCTCTGTACTCATTTATAGCAGAATTAAACAAGGAGTAAGTAAAATGCTTTCTGGATAAATATAGATACAAACAGAACCTGTGGGATTTCCATACTGTAGAAAGCCATAAAGAGCTATATTTCTAGTTTCTGTTATAAATGGGCATTGTTAGTGTAAGAAATGTTCTTTAGAAAGCTGTTTTCTTTCACATAGAATTCTTATAGTATATGGATATTAGTTCAATCCATGAAATAAGGTTGAACTCCTAAGACAGTTTTTTTAAATTTTATTTTACTTTTAATTGGAGGGATAACTTCTTTACAATATCATATTGGTTTCTTTCACACATAGACATGAATCAGCCATAGGTGTGGGCATGTGTATGTGTGTATCCCCTCCATCTTTGAGAGTGAAAAATTTGCCTTAAAACTCAACATTCAAAAAACTCAGATCATGGTATCCAGTCCTATTACTTCATGGCAAATTGATGTGGAAATGTGGAAACACTGTCAGATTTCATTGTCTTTGGCTCCAAAATCAATGCAAATGGTGACTGCAGCCATGAAATTAAAAGTTGCTTGCTCCTTGGAAGACAAGCTATGACAAACATCGACAGCATATTAAAATGCAGAGACATCACTTTGCTGACAAACGTCTTTGTAGTCAAAGCTATGGTTTTTCCAATAGTCATGTACAAAAGTGAGAGTTAGACCATAAAGAAGGCTGAGCATCGAGGAATTTATGCTTTTGAATTGTGGTGCTGGAGAAGGCTCTTGAGAGTCCCTTGGCCTGTGAAGAGACCAAAACAGTCAATCCTAAAGGAAATAAGTCCTGAATATTCATTGGAAGGACTGATGCTGAAACTCCAATACTTTGGGCATATAATGGGAAGAGCTGACTCACTGGAAAAGCCCCTGATGCTGGGAAAAATTGAGGGAAAGAGAAGCAGGCAACAGAGGATGATATAGGTGGAAGGCATCGCTGACTTCCGAGAGGAAGTGTGTCCAAGTGGACACACTCAGGGAGAGAGAGATGGACAGAGAAGCCTGACAAGCTGAGTTCATGGGGTCACAAAGAGTTGGACACGACTGAGTACAACCTCCTCCTTTAATCTCCCTCCCCACCCCACCCCTCTAGGTTGTCACAGAGTACCAACTTTGGGTTCCCTGTGTCAAACAGAATATTCCCACTGGCTATCTATTTTACATGGTAATGTATATGTTTCAATGTTACACTTCAAATCATCGTACCGTCTCCTTCCACTACTGTGTTCAAAAGTCAAGATAGAGTGTTTAGTGCAAGAAGAGTTGCCAAAGATAGAACCATGGGGAATACACTGAGGTGGGTTCTAATAAGGAACAAGTGAATGTAACTAGCATTCAGGGAAAGAGGAAAGAACCAGAATTCAACTGTGCTATATAATTCAGGGAGTAGAGAGTTTAAAGACAAGTAAACATAATAAATAGCCTCAAATTCTCCATTTTCAAAATATTAACCCTTGAAATTACCTTTTAAAATCCACTGCTTGAAATTCAAAAGTTGCTGACACAAGAATGACTCTCCAAGATTTAGAAATCTTTGAAGCTTAATATTTTGTTTGTGGAGTTGTCACAGTTAATTAGAAGTAAAGGAAATAGGGCAAACAACCTAACTAATGCAAGTCTGTCTCTTGTTACTGTAACTCTTATAACATTTAATTCAGTCCTTCCCCTTGTTAAGGTTTTATGTTAGATCACCAGACATCCTTTTCTCAAAGTTTTTCTGAATCTCCTCCAAATAAAGGAGTTCTTCAGGGCCTTCTGAGCATTGGGGTTCTTCCTACCCTAGGGACTGAACCCAGGTCTTCTGCATTGCAGGCTGATTCTTTGCCATGTGAGTCACTAGGGAAGCCCAAGTAAACTGGAGTGAGTAGCCATTCCTTTCTCCAGGTGATCTTCCTGACCCAGGGATTGAACCAGGGTCTCCTACATTGCGGGCTAATTCTTTACTAGCTGAGCTACCAGGGAAGCCCTGTTTAGCAAGCAGACTTCAGGATCTGCACAGGCAGAGAGGAAAGCAGCAGTAGCCAAGAACAACTGGTGGACTCTCACCCCTTCCCTTTGGTGCTGTTCCTTTTTCTTTATTCATAGTAACTCTCCTTGGAGACTTCAAAGTTCTTTGATGGTGTTTACCATACCACCTTATGTTAAAAAAGATTTTTTTAAGCTTCACTTTTGGTCAGTTTTATTTTTAAATCTCTCAGGCTGTTTCTTTGTGAGCAACTAGTTCAATCATTCTGATATTTGCTGACTCAGTCAATCCTGAGAAAAGTCCACACAAGCTGGGAGATTGGATATAAGAACTAAAAGAGTAGAGAAAAGGATAAGTGCACTTTTCTTTTTTAACAAATTGTCATCTTTCTATTGATAATACAAGCAAAACAGACACTCTGGTTATAAAACTATATATTAAAAAATAGTTCGTGAATTACGCTTTTTAAAAAAGATACATACACTCCAATGTTCACTGCAAAACTATTTACAATAGCCAAGACATGAAAGCAATCTGAAATGTCTATCAGCAGATAAACAGATAAAGAATGGTGTGTGTGTGTGTGCATACATATATGTGTGTGTGATGTGCGTGCATGTGTGCCCTTGCATATGTGTGTGTGTGTGTGATGGAATATTATTCAGCCATAAAAATGAAACAATGCCATTTGCAACAACATGGATGGACCTAGAGATTATCATACTAAGTCAGAGAACCACAAATCATATGGTACTACTTAAATGTGGAATTTAAGATAATACGAATGAACTTCTATGAAAAACAGAAATAGACCCACAGACGCAAAGAACAAACTTATGGTTACTAAATGGGATAGGTGAAGAGGATAAATTAGGAGTTGGGGACCAAATGTACACACTAGTATTTACTGTACACATATGCACTATATGTGCACACACTAGTATACAGTATCAGTTCAGTTCACTTCAGTTCAGTTGCTCAGTCGTATCCGACTCTTTGCGACCCCATGAATCACAGCACGCCAGGCCTCCGTGTCCATCACCAACTCCCAGAGTTCACTCAAACTCATGTCCACAGAGTCGGTGATGCCATCCAGCCATCTCATTCTCTGTCGATCCCGTCTCCTCCCACCCCCAATCCCTCCTAGCATCAGACTCTTTTCCAGTGAGTCAACTCGTCACATGAGGTGGCCAAAATATTGGAGTTTCAGCTTTAGCATCAGTCCTTCCAATGAACACCCAGGATTGATCTCCTTTAGAATGGACTGGTTGGATCTCCTTGCAGTCCAAGGGACTCTCAAGAGTCTTCTCCAGCACCACAGTTCAAAAGCATCAATTCTTTGGTGATCAGCTTTCTTCACAGTCCAACTCTCACATCCATACATGACCACGGGAAAAACCATAGCTTTGACTAAGCGGACCTTGGTTGGCAAAGTAATGTCTCTGCTTTTTAATATGCTGTCTAGGTTGGCCATAACTTTCCTTCCAAGGAGCAAGCGTCTTTTAATTTCCTGGCTGCAATCAGCATCTGCAGTGATTTTGGAGCCTAGATCACCGGCAAGGACTTACTGCATGGCACAGGGAGCAATACTGAATATACTGATAACCTGTAAGGGAAAAGAATCTGAAAATGCATGTGTGTGTATGAATTATTTTGCCACACACCTGAAATTAACAAACATTGTAAATCAATTATACTTCAATAAAAAATAATAATAATCTGTGAGCTCAGGGTGGCTTTGCCCCTCCACCCTATCCCTACCTCTCAACTATATTCAAAAAAAGGAACTTGTTTGATTCTTGATCCCAGGGATCTTGATAGTGATCATCAGTCCCTTGCTGGTAAGGAAGGCATTGCTTTATTTTTTCTCTCAATAAAGTTCAAATAATAGATTAGCTCAAAATAAGTTTATCCTAATGTCTTATTATCTCGGCAGGGACATGCTTCTTGACAAATTGCTTAACCTGAACGCAATTCTGCTAGCTACATAACATTGCTCAATCACTGAGTCAACTCATCTACATATACTGATGCAAATAAATCTCTGTACATCGAGTTTCCATCATTACCACTAAGGGAATTAATTACAGTTTTTATCACAGCTTGTGCTGACAAGAGTTGGACTGTGAAGAAAGCTGATCGCCGAAGAATTGATGCTTTTGAACTGTGGTGTTGGAGAAGACTCTTGAGATTCCCTTGTACCGCAAGGAGATCCAACCAGTCCATTCTAAGGGAGATCGATCCTGGGTGTTCATTGGAAGGACTGATGCTAAAGCTGAAACTGCAATACTTTGGCCACCTCATGCGACGAGTTGACTCACTGGAAAAGACTCTGATGCTGGGAAAGGTTGGGGGCGGGAGGAGAAGGGGACGACAGAGAATGAGATGGCTGGATGGCATCACCAACTCTGTGGACATGGGTTTGAGTGAACTCCAGGAGTTGGTGATGGACAGGGAGGCCTGGTGTGCTGTGATTCATGGGGTCGCGGAGAGTCAGACACGACTGAGCGACTGAACTGAACTGAACTGAACTGTGCTGACCAGTGTTAAAGCTACTCGGGATACTGGATTACATTTTTTAAATCCCGGACATGTAAACCAAGAACTCTAACTTTTCATTTCAGATTCATTCACATATTATTATTCAAAATGAACAAAGTCTATTAATATTTTGTCTCATGGGTGCTTTGAACTTGGTGCTATATTGAATGTTATAGCTCCTACAATTGTTAAAGGCAGATGCTATCCAGAATCCTCATGTCTATATGAATAGCTAAATTTTCCAGTTATATGAAGCTTTATTAACTTAAACAAATAACTATTTCAATCATATTAATTGGAAATTCTGAAAAATAAGGTTCATATGCTCCATCTCCCTAAATAAAAGGTGATATGGTTATCATCTAGGGACATTATAAACACAGTAAAATTCTGCTTATTGTCATATCTGAAATTATTTGTGGCTATGTTAACAGGGCTTAGATTGATGTGTGTTCATATTAATAGGTGTGATTGTCACTGCTTTTCTGTGTTTTACTGTTGTGTGCTCACCTGCATTAGCCCTTTTCTCCCCTTTCTATTTTTCCACCTCAAATCAGTCATGTGTTTAGAAAATAGATTAAATGTAAATAGATGCTGTGTAAGAAAATGATTTTTAAAAAACCTGCAAGCTTTGCTGCAATGAGTGTAGTATTGAGGTTCATTTCTTAGATGCCCTTTTGTTCCCTCCTGTGCTCTCCAGCTTGTTGCCTTGGTGGATTTGGGAGGCAGGGACTTTGAGGGAAAGTACCCTGTGAATAAATGAGTTGTTACTCAAGGCAGACTCTAAGAATCTGGTATCCAACATTCCTTGAAACATTTCAGAGTCCCAAATACCACTTAAGATGCACTGATACAGAATAGGGTGGTCCCTGTACAAAAAAATTAATAAATAAAATAGCTTCCTTGGTGGCTAAGATGGTAAAGAATCTCCTTGCAATGTAGGAGACCTGGGTTTGATTCCTGGGTCAGGAAGATCCCCTGAAGAAGGAAATGGCAACTGACCCCAATAACCTTGCCTGGGAAATCCCATGGACAGATGAGCCTGGTGGGCTACAGTCCATGGGATTTCACTGCATGGGATTTTTCACTGCAAAGAGTCAGACATGACTGAGCACACATGCATGGCATGCATGGTACAAAAAATGGGGCAGAATTAGTAAGATGCTGTTAACCTCTAGCACTCGCTAAAGAAAAATCTCTGTGATTTGTGTGAATTTAATTAATAGCATGTGAAAGTGGTTCAATTCTTGTCACATACGTGATATTCTGTGGTATTCAGATGCTCTCCCTAGAAACTGTTTGTCTGAGGAAGAGGGATACAGAGAGAATCATTCTGTCAGAGAATAGTATAAACATACATTCTCAACAGAGGCAAAAATTGGCTCTCAGAGCGGAGAAAATTTCATTTTTATACATAAAGCATAGATCAAAATGGACAGTAGATAAACCAGAAAGGCCATCAGTTCAGTTCAGTTCAGTCGCTCAGTCGTGTCTGACTCTTTGCAACCCCATGAATCACACACAGCACGCCAGGCCTCCCTGTCCATCACCAACTCCCAGAGTTCACTCAAACTCATGTCCATCGAGTCGGTGATGCCATCCAGCCATCTCATTCTCTGTCATCCCCTTCTTCTCCTGCCCCCAATCCTTCCCAGCATCAGAGTCTTTTCCAGTGAGTCAACTCGTCGCATGAGGTGGCCAAAGTATTGCAGTTTCAGCTTTAGCATCAGTCCTTCCAATGAACACCCAGGACTGATCTTTAGAATGGACTGGTTGGATCTCCTTGCAGTACAAGGGACTCTCAAGAGTCTTCTCCAGCACCACAGTTCAAAAGCATCAATTCTTCAGCGATCAGCTTTCTTCACAGTCCAACTCTCACATCCATACATGACCATGGGAAAAACCATAGCCTTGACTAGACGGACCTTGGTTGGCAAAGTAATGTCTCTGCTTTATCTCTGGTATTAAAATTTCACAGGCAGCAGTATTAGGAAAATATATTTAAATAGACTCCTTGGGTGGGGGGACAATAAAAAAAAGCTTGAGAAATACTGTTGTGATACATGAAATATGAGACTAGCACCTCCCAATGAAGGATGGGGTTCTGGTAGATATGTACATGAGAAGCAGAGCCTGCAGGTCCCCAGTCGACCACCCTGTCTTCCTCCCTGTCCTCCTTTCTCTCATTCACCCACACAGCAGGACCACCTGCATTTCTCCCAGGTGGCATTCTGCTTCTTGAGAGAGAGCATATGCATGTCCTTTGATCTGGGATTATCTTCTCCCCTTTCTTTGGGATTGGAATGAAGACTGACCTTTTCCAGTCCTGTGGCCACTGCTGAGTTTTCCAAATTTGCTGGCATATTGAGTGCAGCACTTTCACAGCATCATCTTTCAAGATTTGAAATAGCTCAATTGGAATTCCATCACCTTCACTAGCTTTGTTCATAGTGATGCTCTCTAAGGCCCACTTGACTTCGCATTCCAAGATGTCTGGCTCCAGGTGAGTGATCACGCCATCGTGATTATCTTCGTTGTGAAGATCTTTTTTGTACAGTTCTTCTGTGTATTCTTGCCACCTCATCTTAATATCTTCTGCTTCTATTAGGTCCATACCATTTCTGTCCTTTATCGAGCCTATCTTTGCATGAGATGTTCCCTTAATATCTCTAATTTTCTTGAAGAGATCTCTTGCTTTTCCTATTCTGTTGTTTTCCTCTATTTCTTTGCATTGATCACTGAGGAAGGCTTTCTTATCTCTCCTTGCTATTCTTTGGAACTCTGCATTCAGATGCTTATATCTTTCCTTTTCTCCTTTGCTTTTCACTTCTCTTCTTTTCACAGCTATTTGTAAGGCCTCCTCAGACAGCCATTTTGCTTTTTTGCATTTCTTTTCCATGGGGATGGTCTTGGTCCCTGTCTCCTGTACAATGTCACGAACCTCCACCCATAGTTCATCAGGTACTCTATCAATCAGATCTAGTCCCTTAAATCTATTTCTCACTTCCATTGTATAATCACAAGGGATTTGATTTAGGTCATATCTGAATGGTCTAGTGGTTTGCCCTACTTTCTTCAATTTCAGTCTGAATTTGGCAATAAGGAGTTCATGATCTGAGCCACAGTCAGCTCTTGGTCTTGTTTTTGCTAACTGTATAGAGCTTCTCCTTCTTTGGCTGCAAAGAATATAATCAATCTGATTTCGGTGTTGACCATCTGGTGATGTCCATGTGTAGAGTCTTCTCTTGTGTTGTTGGAAGAATGTGTTTGCTCTGACCAGTGCGTTCTCTTGACAAAACTCTATTAGCTTTTGCCCTGCTTCATTCCATGCTCCAAGGCCAAATTTGCCTGTTACTCCAGGTGTTTCTTGACTTCCTACTTTTGCATTCCAGTCCCCTATAATGAAAAGGACATCTTTTTTGGGTGTTAGTTCTAAAAGGTCTTGTAGGTGTTCATAGAACCATTCAACTTCGACTTCTGAACTGAACTGATCTTCTCCCAATTTTTTACCTGCTAATTCATTCCTCAACACTCAACTCAAGCATCATCTCAGGTAGCTTTCTCAGTTTAGTTCAGTTCAGTCGCTCGGTCGTGTCCGACTCCCCACGACCCCATGAATCACAGCATGCCAGGCCTCCCTGTCCATCACCAACTCCCGGAGTACACACAAACTCATGTCCACAGAGTCGGTGATGCCATCCAGCCATCTCATTCTCCGTCGTCCCCTTCTCCTCCCACCCCCAACCTTTCCCAGCATCAGAGTCTTTTCCAGTGAGTCAGCTCGTCGCATGAGGTGGCCAAAGTATTGCAGTTTCAGATTTAGCATCCGTCCCTCCAATGAACATCCAGGATTGATCTCCTTTAGAATGGACTGGTTGGATCTCCTTGCAGTACAAGGGACTCTCAAGAGTCTTCACCAACACCACAGTTCAAAAGCATCGATTCTTCGACGATCAGCTTTCTTCACAGTCCAACTCTCACATCCATACATGACCACGGGAAAAACCATTGCCTTGACTAGACGGACCTTGGTTGGGAGCTTTCTAGATATATGCAAAACAATAATAAACACACAAATCAAATAAAGCAAGATACTGATAAAAAAACAAGAAAAAGATACCAACCAAAAAAGAAATTACAGGCCAATATCACTAATGAACATAGATGTAAAAATCCTCAGCAAAATTCTAGCAAACAGAATCCAACAACACATTGAAAAGATCATATACCATGATCAACTGGGGTTTATCCCAGGGTTGCAAGCATTCTTCAATATCTACAAATCAGTCCGTGTGATACACCACATCAATAAACTGAAGAATAAAAATCATATGGTCATCTCAATAGATACAGAAAAAATTTTGGACAAAATCCAACATCCATTTATGACAAAAACTCCAGAAAGTAGGCATAAAGGGAACCTACTTCAACATAATAAAGACCAGATATGACAAATCAACAGCAAACATTAATCTAAATGGTGAAAAACTAAAAGCTTTTCCTTTAAGATCAGGAACAAGACAAGATTGTCCATTCTTGCCATTATTATCCAACAGAGTTTTGGAAGTCCTATCCATGGCAATCAGAGAAGAAAAAGAAATAAAAGGAATTGTTAAAGAACTAAACTCTCACTGTTTACAGATAACATGGTACTGTACATAGAAAACCCTAAAGATGCCATGAGAAAATTACTAGAGCTAATCAATGAGTAGCAGCAGTAATTAATGAAAACCGTAAAGTTGCAAATAAAAAATTAATACACAGAAATCCCTTGCATACCTATACACTAACATTGAAAACTCAGAGAAATTAAAGAAACATTCCATTTCCCATTGCAACGAAAAGAATAAATTACCTAGGAATAAACTTACCTAAATAGACAAAGACCTGTATGCAGACAACTATAAGACACTAATGAAAAGTATCAAAGATGACATAAACAGTTGGAGAGATGCACCATGTTCTTGGATTAGAAGCATCAATATTATGAAAAATGACTATACAACCCAAAACCATCTACAGATTCAGTTCAATCTGTATCACACCAACAATGATATTTTTCAGAGAACTAGAACACAAATTTTCATGATTTGTATGGAAATACAGAGAAAAACGGAGCTGAAAGAACCAACTATCCAGACTATATTGCTAAGCTACAGTCATCAAGAGTGAGGTACTGGCACAAAAACCGAAATAGAAACCAATGGAACAAGACAGAGAGCCCAGAGATAAGCCCACAGACTTATGGGCACCTTACTTTTGACAAAGGAGGCAAGAACATACAATGGAGAAAATACAGCCTCTTCAATAAGTGGTGCTAGGAAAACTGGACATCTACATGTAAAAGAAAGAAACTGGAACACTGCCTAAAATCATACACAAAAATAAACTCAAAATGAATTAAAGACTTAGGTGTAATGCCAGAAACTATAACGCTCTTAGAGGAAAACATAGGAAGTACACTCTCTGACCTAAATCACAGCAAGATCCTCTTTGACCCACTTCCTAGAGTAATGGAAGTAAAAACAAAAATAAGCAAATAGGACCTAATTAAACTTAAAATCTTTTGCATAACAAATGAAACAATAAACAAGAGTAAAAGACAACCCTCAGGATGGGAGAAAATAATCACAAACAATGCAACTGACAAAGGATTAATCTCCAAAATATATAAGCAGCTCATACAGGTCAGTATCAGAAACACAAATAGCCCAATAAAAAAAAATGGGAAGAAAACCTAAACAGACATTTCTCCAAAGAAGACATACAGATGGCCAATAAACATATGGAAAGATGCTCAACATCACTAATTATTAGAGAAATGAAAATCAAAGCTACAATGAGTTATCACCTCACACCATTCAGAATGGCCATAAAAAAAAATAAATAAAAAATAAATGCTGGAAAGGACGTAGAGAAAAGAGAACCCTCCTACACTGTTGGTGGGAATGTAAACCGATACAGTCATTATAGAGAACAATACAGAGATTTCTTAAAAAACTAGGAATAAAGCTGTCATATGTCCCAGCAATCCCACTTACCAGGCATATACCCTGAAAAAACTCTAAAAGATGCATGTACCCCAATACGCTTTGCAGCCCTATTTACAATAGCAAGGACATGGAAGCCACCTAGATGTCCATCAACAGATAAATGGATAAAGATGATGTGGTACATATATACAATGGAATATAACTGAGCCATAAAAAAGAATAAATCTGAGTCAGTTGAAGTGAGGTGGATGAACCTAGAGCCCATTATACAGAGTGAAGTAAGTCAGAGAAAAATAAATATCATACATTAGTACATACATATGGAGTCTAGAAAATGGTATTGATGAACCTATTTGCAGGGAAGGAATGGAAACTCAAATGTAGAGAACAAACTTGTAGATGCAGACAAACTTGTAGATGCAGTAGGCGAGGGAAGGAGTGGGATGAATGGAGAAACTAGCATCAACCTATATACACTATCATGTGTAAGATGGATGGCTGGTGAAAAGTTGCTATATAGCAAAGGGAGCCCAGGCTGGCACTCTGATGACCTATAGGGGGAGAGAGGCTCAAGAGGAAGGGGATATCTGTAGAACTATGGCTGATTCACATTATTGTATGGCAGAAACCAACACAACATTGTAAAGCAAAATTCTCCAATTAAAAAAATAAATTAAAAAAGTTAAATTCATGGTAATGGCCATCTTCTGTAAAATAGATTTGTATCTTTATAGTTGGTCATCTCTCTTGGCATTTAAAATTCTTATAAATCAATTGAAATAAGTTGCAGGGAGTTGATATGCATGAATTTACCTTATTATGCATTTTAAGAGGAGAAAGTGAAAATAATTGTACAAAGACTATGCTGTTCACAGGTTTCATAGGATCTTTAATCCTTTTTCAGAATGCTTACCTATCTCACATTTCAATGTGAGTTTTGTACCCTGTGGGAGTAGTGAGAAGATTGCATTTAGAATTCTGTAAACTTCAGAAAATAAAAAAAGCTGCAGTATTTGTAAAAAAGCAGGAAACAGGATAAACTGATAACAGGGATGTTGAGCCATTTAAGGATGCTAACTTCAAGCAGAGACCTGAATGAAGTGAGAGGAAGTCATAAGAATATTTATAGGAAAATTATTCCAGATAGAAACAAATACTCTGAGATCAAAGCAGGTTTGTCAGATTCATGAAAGAGCTCCATGTAGCAGTATCTAGCAACAGAGAAGGAAAGTTTAAGGAAATTGGATTGGAAATGTTATGAGAAGTCATAGAATATAGATCATATGGGCCATTGCAGTGTTCAGTTCAGTCGCTCAGTCATGTCCGACTCTCCGCGACCCCATGAATCACAGCACGCCAGGCCTCCCTGTCCATCACCAACTCCCGGAGTTCACTCAAACTCATGTCCACAGAGTCGGTGATGCCATCCAGCCATCTCATTCTCCATTGTCCCCTTCTCCTCCCGCCCCCAACCTTTCCCAGAACCTCAAATTTTCTACTAAGTATGATGGAAAATTATTGGAGCATTGACAGCAGTGTCCAATGAGCTCATTTGTGGACTTACAGCTCCCTGTCGGCTTCTGTATGAAGAATTCATCAGAGAAGAACACCAATCAAAGCAAGAGGAAAGTTAGAAGGCTAATGGGATGGTGTAGTGAAAATGACAGCTGCTTGGACTAGTATGTTAGCACTGAAGTAGGTGAGAAATGGCCTAAAATTCCATGCCCCCTGCATATATACCTGGATACATGGAAAACTACTTTCCAAAATTCAAGACTCAATTCAAGTATCCGAACTGCTAGAAACTTTGTCCAACTACCCCGATTGATTAGCATCTTCCTCCTCAAATGTCATAACTCTCTTCATATTTTTCCATTACTGCACTTTCCTCATCCAGCTGTAATTACTTATCCATGTATCTATCTCCCATGTCACACTACAAGCTCTGTAAATGTTAATTTTGTGCAGCAACTTGACTGGGCCATAGGGTGCCCAGATATTCAGTTAAACATTATTTCTGGGTGTGTTGGAAATCGGTAGATGGAATAAAGTGGATCATCTTCCCCAGTGTACATGGGCCTCATCCAATTTGTTGAAGGTCTGAATAGAATGAAAGGCTGAGTAAGAAAGAATTCTTTCTCTTTGGCTATCTTTGAGCTGTGACATATATCATTTGATCTCCTGGGTTTCAACTTACCAACTGGAGACTTCTGACTTCTCAGCCTCCATAATCACATAAGTCAATTCCTTACACTTTCTTCCCCTCTCTCTCCCCACATATACAGACGTAGAGATTTCTGTATATACTGGTGGCTCAGAGTTTAAAGCGTCTGCCTCAAATGTGGGAGACCCGGGTTCGATCCCTGGGTCGGGAAGATCCCCTGGAGAAGGAAATGGTAACCCACTCCAGTATTCTTGCCTGGAGAATCCCATAGACGGAGAAGCCTGGTGGTCGCAAAGAGTCGGACACGACTGAGCGACTGAACGGACGGACGGACTTATGTAACATATAGGTATATAGATTAATAGATGGATATATCCATATCCTATTGGTTATGTTTCTCTTGAGAATCCAGACTAATACAAGCTCCTTGAGGGCAGACTGTATTTTAATCATTTTGTGCCATAGACTGAACGTTTGTGTTCCCCAACATTTATATGATGAGATTCTAATCCCTAATGTGAAAGGCTTCCCTAGTGGCTCAGATGGTAAAAAGTCTGTCTGCATGCAGGATACCCGGGTTTGATCCCAGGGTTGGGAAGTTCCCCTGGAGAAGGAAATGGCAGCCCACTCCAGTACTCTTGCCTGGAAAATCCCATGGATCATGGAGCCTGGTAGGCTACCGTCCATGGGGTCGCAAAGAGTCGGACACGACTGAGCGACTTCACTTTCACTTTTCACTTTCAGTGTGAAGGTATTTGGAGGAGGGGCCTTTGGGGAGTGATTAGGTCATAAAGGTGGAGCCTTCATGCATGGGATTAGTGCCTTTATAAAAGACATCCCAGAGAGCTTCCTCACCCTTTCTGCCTGGCTGTTATAGCAGCTCAAAGAGATGCAGGCATCTTGGTATCTGTAAATCCTTAGATAGTACCACACACACACGGTAATAATGGCCAACATCAAATAGCTTCATTCACAATGTGCTAAGCATTTTGTAAGTATTATTTCAAACGGTGATGTGACAGGTATTATTGTTCCTTCACTTTCAGATGAGGAGACTGGGGCACTGAGAGTTTTAGTGACGCATCCACATCCATTGAACTAGCTACAAAACTAACTGGAAAGCAGTTGCAGCAGTCCTCAAACCCCTCTTTCTGAAGACAGAGGCTTCAAGTTTAACCAGTTTTTCAACTCTGCCATAACAAATTTGGAGAGTCCAAATTAGTTCAAGATTAAAATTCGATTGAACAGAACTGTCAGCAATTATATAAACATCTTGTTCAGTATCTAGTGACATGTCCCAGTGTCTCTATGCTGTAGTTTTACAGGTACAAGAGGCAATGGTTTGGACTAAAATTCTCCGAAGTTGAGGATCACAGGAAAATATTTCTGGAGTGAAGCCACGATCAGAGTGGTTGGGTACATTAGCCTCAGTGGGCCTTCATGACCATTCGGAGCATAACACATTGCTCATTATTTTTAATTAAAATTGTCCACATGTGTGCTAAGTTGCTTTAGTTGTGTCCGACTCTTTGTGACCCTCTGGACCATACCCCACCAGGCTCCTCTGTCCACGGGATTCTCCAGGCAAGAATATTGGAGTGGGTTGCCATGCCCTCCTCCAGGGGATCTTCCCAACCCAGGGATGGAATCCATGTCTCTACACCTCCTACATTGTCAGGCAGGTTCTTTACCACTAGCACCACCTGGGAAGCCCCCAAAATTGTCTATCCTTCATCTATTGCTGAAGCTGCTACAGATCTACCATTAGTTTAATATTTTAAGAAAGCATTCTGGCTTATTTTCCTAGTTACAATGATAAAATCTGTACTCCGCTATTCATCATCCAAGTGTCCTTTGAAATGATCACTTGTACTTTTAATAACTGACTAGAGAGGATCGAGACACAAAGTACAGTGAGCTATTGGATGCTGCCCCCTCAAAGCATTTTTAGAATAGAGCCAAGTGTAAATGAATACATACACAGACAAGTAACCAACTAGACCCATGACTTCAGCTTAATTATCACAATGTGCTGACTCAGCTTAGCAGCCACCAATATGAAAACACTTTCCCAACAGAGACACATGGGAAAACCCCCCGCTGCCAAGCGTGTTGGACGAAGAGAAGCCTGATGATTTTCTAAACAGCTAGCTTTTCTTTCATAAGGCTAACAATACATCTAAAATTGTTTAGCATAATATTTACCTTCATTGCTTTCTACTGTGAAAGACATAAGTGTTTCTTGTTTTCATTCCTTTGTTCTTTTCCTTTGTTGACATTGGATGTTGGGCTTATGCAAAAACTGGCAGAAGAGGTGCATTGGATTTCTCATTTGGCTCATACTCTGTTACACAGACAGTCTTGTTCTAGTTGCCTCCTTTTCCCCACCCACTCCTCACTTGGGATTTCAGAAAGCCTGCTGTCTTTATGTAAATCTAATCAAGTCTTATTGAATGATTCCCAAATACTGTGGCAAATATTAAAAATACAAAATGTTAGCAGGGAAGCTGTGACTTTTAGGTCTTCAGAAGAGTTTTGGGTCTATTTTCCTCCTCTTTGTCATCCTGTCTCTGGCTTTAAAGAGATGCTCTGTTTGCAAATCAGAGGTAGAAGTTCACTGAGTTATTCTGAAGACGAAGAAACACCCAAGTACTACAGCTTCTGATAGTGTTGTTTGATGAATGGCATCTTGGGGGATCTGATAACTACAACTTGTAACTATTTTCTAATGGTCAGAGTATTTTTTTGACCAGAAGTGTTAGTCACTCAATCGTGCCTGACTCATTATGATCCATGGCCTGTAACCCATCAGAAGGCCATTCGCTTCTCCAGGGTATCTTCCTGACCCAGGGATTGAACCTGGGTCTCCTGCATTGCAGGTAGATTCTTTACTATCTGAGACACCAGAGAAGCCCAGGGAGACCCCCCAAAAATGGGGCAGGAGGTAATAAAAGAAAAAACACAACCTGAGCTGGAATGTACTTACAGAGGGCTGGGGCTTCCCAGGTGGTGCTATTGAAAGAACCCATCTGCCAATGCAGAAGTCATAAGAGACATGGGTTTGATCTCTGAGTTGGAAAGATCCCTGGAGGAGGGCATGGCAACTGACTCTAGTATTCTTGCTTGGAAAATTACTTGAACAGAGGAGCCTGGTGGGCTATGGTCCATAGGGTCACAAAGAGTTGGACACGACTGAAGTGACTTAGCACACACACACATGCATGCACAGAGGGCTTGTCTTTGGTGATTTGGGGCAGCTGATGAAAGAAGAAGCCCTTAGCTCCACCAGCCTCACCTTTTAGAAGGCCCTCCTGCAGCCTCCACACCCAGAGGCATCACTTTCACACTCCCGAGAGTTGGTCCAGTTTCCCTACCGCAGCCTCTTTACAAAGCCAACAGAAAGTGTGACGGTGTGGAATGTTAGAAACAGCACCCCGGGTAAAATCAGCTGAGTACTGGTTCCAAGTTTACCATTCACCAGTGTATTTTAGGGCAAAGAGTTCAACTCTGAGCTCCTGTTTCTAATCTATGAGACTCTCTCCCAGTTTACTTCATAAACTTCTTTTTAGGATCAAGTAAGAAAATTCACAGGTAGGTCTTATAAAATGAAGCATTGTGCAAATATAAGGCATGATCAATTTCCGTTTGATTGTCTTGCACACGGTGCTCAATGGGTATTCTGAATGACTGCACTGCCTCATTTGACAATTGTTATCATTCTGAGGGATATTTGTAATGCCACACGGGTAAATCTGACATAATTGGAAAGAGAACTTAACTCCTAAAGTCATTCTTTTTTTCAATCAGTTAAATAATAAAATTGCATCATTAAAATCAATGAAGAGTTACCATGGTGCTGGTACTATGCCAATAACCTCAAACGGTAGACCAATCTGGACACATTTACAGGGATGCTGCTGCTTTATGGTTCCATTTCCAAATAGTTCCAACCCCATATGTGTTCCATTACATACTAGCGAGGTTGGAAAATATAACAAAAGAATAAATTACATTTCTAGCATTTCTGGAGCTTCTGAATCAGTTCAGTTCAGTCACTCAGTCATGTCCAACTCTTTGCAACCCCGTGGACTGCAGCACGCCAGGCTTCCCTGTCCTTCACCAACTCCAGAGCTTGCTCAAACTCATGTCCATTGAGTCGGTGATACCATCCAACCATCCCATTCTCTGTCATTCCCTTCTCCTCCTGCCTTCAATCTTTCCCAGCATCAGGGTGTTTTCCAATGAGTCAGTTCTCCATATAAGGTGGTCAAAGTATTGGAGCTTCAGTTTCAGCATCAGTCCTTCCAATGAATATTCAGGACTGATTTCCTTTCGGATGGACTAGCTGGATCTCCTTGCAGTCCAAGGGGTTCTCAATGGTCTTCTCCAACAGCACAACTCAAAAGCATCAATTCTTTGATGCTCAGCTTTCTTTATGGTCCAACACTCACATCCATACATGATTACTGGAAAAAACAAAGCTTTGACTAGACAGACCTTTGTCAGCAAAGTAATGTCACTTGTTTCATCTGAAACCAAAGTGAGGTTTGGCTACAGAGTTGAGTGTGCAGGTAATGAACACATACCTTGCAGCAAACACCGTGGCAAAGGCATCTGGGTTTTCAAGATCAACTGTAGCAGAGTTCTACCCAATACTTGATTTGTTTCAGCCTAAACACTGTAATGACTAAGAAGTCATTGCATTTGACAGAGTCTACCTAAGAAATGACTTGATTGTGTCTTCCTCCATTAGAGATAAGGGAAGTAAGATTCGGATACTATGGTAAGGAAAGTGAAGTTATATTTTCGTACAATAAAGCTTGTGACTATGAAAAATCCTACTTGCTACCTCATTTGTCTTGAAGATGGCTCCATATCAATAAATATAGATTGACCACATTCCTTCACTTGCTGCCAAGATATACTGTGGCTTTTTTCTAAGTCATCTCCATATATCATTGAAAACTTGGAAAGAATCATTTTTAGTAGCTGCACAAAATCTCACTGCATGTTTACACCATGATTTATGGAGCCATAGCTTCCTTTTTACACATTTCTGTAACACATTTTTGCTATACTAACAACTCTGATATAAAAATTCTTTTGACATTTTGAATTATTTCCTACAAAATATCCATAATCAAACTTTATGTTAATACTTTTGGTCATTTCCATATTCTGTAAGACTTTAATTTAGAAAAAGACAAGCTTTCCGAAGAATATTCCTTGTACTAACAATCCTCAGTTGCAAGAGAAACTGGCAGTGAAATAGCTGCCTTTATAGCATTTTACAAAACAGAAATTTTACAGTATATTTGACTTATATTTGTCCAGAAAGTACATTGTTTTATTTACTCTTTGTTTGACTCTAATGTAAATGAGTTCAGAGAGAACAGAGAACCTATAAACACTCTCTGTGCTGGATGCCAGGACTGGGTTGGGAGTCTTATCCTCACAGGTCTCCTGGACATTTGATCTGAGCTTTTGTCCTGCTTGGAGGGGCTGGCTCTCATTCAACTCCCTTCACCCTCACCCTTCCATCACTTGGGAGACCGATCTCTTAGGCACATACCATGCCAGAAGGCCAATATCATAGACCAGGTGGTAAGTCACAGAATGAATTTCTAGAGAAGAATTATACTGATTAAACCACTGAAATGGACCATTTGATCATTAAGTTGGTCATCAAGGCCCTTCTGGATGATTCAGACAGGTGGCAGAAACATTGAACTTAGTCTCAGGAGGGGAGATCAATCTCTTAAGATTTTAAATCCTGAAGAAACTGAGAAATATGTTGCTGAAATTGAAAAAGAAAACAAAAAGAAGAAACAAAAGAAAACATCATGACAAATAAAATTGTGCTTGTGGCAATTTTTAAATTCAAATTATGGATGATTCCAAAAATGGCCTGCAGGCATTTCCATTCCATTTCTCTAGACTTCCCAATTCCTGTGATAAATTTCCCTTTCTTAACACTGAAAAAATTTGATATAGTAACTGAGGGTAGAAGTCTGCAGGGAAGAGAGGTAGGGAGGTAGAGGAGGAATGAGGATGGAAGAGGAAAAGTGAGGGAACAGGGGAGAAAATCATAAAGGTCAAGAGGGAGGAAAGAGGAGAAAGGGGAGAAGTTAGAGAAATAAGCTGCATCGAAATGCCTTGCTCAGACCTTTAAATCACCACATCTCTTATTTGATGATTATGAAGTGCTTTTTTTAAAAAACAAACAAACAAGCAAACAACTTTTGGGGCTTTTTTTTTTTTTGGTTGGTTGGTTGGTTTCATTTTTGCTTGTTGGATTTGGGTTTTAACTTTTAAAGTTGTTTGATTTCCTTTTGTCATAAGTATTGAAAGCTTTCCATTGTAGCAAACTGTAGATCTTTCAGATAAAGCATTCTGCTTCTCTTCACTTTCTTTTGTTTCCCTGAAGCAGGTGGAGCGGTCATGCAATGCTGACAATGTCAATGTCAAGGCTGTCGTGTTTGCAGTCCACTCGTTTGATAAGTGACTCACTAGACAGAAATGACCCTGCCCCACCATAAATCACAGGTTAACCAGCTCACAGGGAAGAAGAGGCTGAGATCCACAGACTGGCCTTGCTTTCCTCTTTGTGCAGACAAGCAAGAATTAAGTCAATGTTCTTCACAGTAAAGTTCTAACTGCTTCAGAATTTGGGTTGTCTAATGAAATATTTTTTATCACTTTGTAAACAAGAATAATTATGTTTAAAATAGCATGAAATGACAAATACATGTGTATGTGTATATGTGTGTACATATATGTATGGCTTCCCAGGTGACACTAGTGGTAAGAACATCCAGTTGCCAATGCAGGAGACACAAGAAATGCGGGTTGGATCCTGGGTTGGGCAGATCCCCTGGAGAAGGACATGGCAACCCACTTCAGTATTCTTGCCTGGAGAATCCCATGGACTAAAGGAGCCTGGCAGGCTACTGTCCATGGGGTCTAAAGAGTAAAACACGACTGAAGTGACTTAGCATAGCACACCACATGTGTGTGTGTGTGTCTTGATTCCAGCTTGTGCTTAATCCAGCCCATCATTTCGCATAACATACTCTGCAAATAAGTTAAATAAGCAGGGTGACAGTATACAGCTTTGAACTGCTCCTTTCCCTATTTGGAACCAGTCTATTGTTCCATGTCCAGTGCTTTTTTAAAAAAATTATTTATTTATTTTAATTGGAGGCTAAATTACTTTACAATATTGTAGTGGTTTTTGCCATACATTGACATGAATCAGCCATGGGTGTACACATGTCCATGTCCAGTTCTAACTGTTGCTTCTTGACCTGCATACAGATTTCTCAGGCGGCGGATCAGGTGATCTGGTACTTCCATTTCTTCAAGAATTTTCCACAGTTTGTTGTGTTCCACATAGTCAAAGGCTTTGGTGTTGTCAATAAAGCAGAAGTAGATTTTTTTAGGAACTCTCTTGCTTTTTCTATGATCCAACAGGTGTTGGCAATTTGATCTCTGGTTCCTCTGCCTTTTCTAAATCCAGCCTGAACATCTGGAAGCTCACAGTTCATGTACTGTTGAAGCCAAAGATGGGCACAATAAAGGACAGAAATGGTATGGACCTAACAGAAGCAGAAGATATTAAGAAGAGGTGGCAAGAATACACAGAAGAACTATACAAAAATGATCTTCATGACCCAGACTTTGATACAACCTTTAAAATCAGAAGATGCTGTTTTAGAGATAATGATAAATGAGCCACTCTTCAGAGTAAATTAAACATACTTCTATATGAAAACTTCCTCATGCCCAAAAAGGAGAAAATGATGCCACATTTTTTAATGTAATATCTCTAATTAGAGCACTGTTAGAAATGCCAAGAAACTTCAAGGAAGTTCATTTTATGTTATTATAGTCTGACACATGAAACAAGAACACCATGAAAAAAGAAATGTGTCCTTTCTATGTTAATAAATACTAAGAATCATGAAATATGTAAGATTTAGGATACATAAGGTTTTCCAACTTTTCCATAGAAACTCCAGGGACTTCCCAGGTGGTCCAGTGGTTAAGACTCCATGCTCCCAAAGCAAGGATCCCTGGTTGGGGAACTAGAACCTACATGCAGCAACTAAGCTCACATACATCAACTACAGGTCCCACATGCCACATTGAAGATCAAAGGTCCTGTATGATGCATCTAAGACCCAGTGCAGCCTACAATTAACAGAAAGAAAAGAGAGAGAGAGAGAAAGGAAGAAGGAAGGAAAGAGGGAAGGAAGAGAATCTAGTTTTAAAGTACCAAAGGTGACAGAAATATTCACTGATTCAGCTCATGAAGATAGCTTTCAGCCTCAAGATACAACATCGGTGAAATAAGGATTTCTATTGGTGTGGCTTGTAAATAGAGATTTTGCTATTCTGACGTAAAACATCTAATTGCATAGTCACCCATTGAATGTGCTGTTTATAACCTTGACTTAACCACTTAGAACTCTGGCAACTCTCTTGGAAAAATTACTCTTCCTAAGGATCAAGGATGGCCAAAAGCTTACATGACTCGCTCCCAAAGTGCAGTTCTTCACAAGTGCAAAAAAGCCTGATTCTTTTTACTCAAGTGTAAAATTCTTATTTTCCATTTTTTGCAATAACAGTCCTCTAAAATTTTTTTCAGTGTTTGAGATTATTAATAACCTCCTTAAAAAATCTATGCTTTTGGATTTTTCACAGTGCCATATTAGTCTAAAACTTCTCTCTTTTCTACTCTTTCATATATCTTAAAAAGCAGCTCTAAGGAAGTGGGCAGGTTACCAAAAGATCTGGAGTGAAATCTCAGTTTTCTTAGCTACAAGCTGTATGATCTTAGGCAGGTCAGTTAAGGTCTGGTCCATCCTTCCTCTGCTCATGCATGAGTGGAGATGACTGCAACTGCCCACAAAGTTGTAGAAGGAGCATAAGTCAGAGCAGTTTGTAAATCACAAAGTGATGTCAAATCTTAGGTTTATCTGAGGGCTCTCCTGTGTCCTGTTAGCCAAACTGGAGCCTTCCCTTTGATTCCATCTCTTCTCAAGGTTTCTATGTTGAAAAGAAGTAAGTCCACAACTCCCATCCTGACCCCAGTCCCTAGCTTCAGTCACTCTCCCTGGCCTTCTAGAACTCATGTAACCTCAAGATCATGGGACTCTTTTCTATATCTTTGCACATGTGAGGCCAACCAACACAAAACTAGACCAGTCATATTTGCTCACTCATAATTTAAACATAAACTCAAATTTAGCATATCCATTTTAACCATTTTCCCCAAACCTGATTTCTTTCCAAGTTTTCCAAATTTTCATAAACGTCATCAACACCCTGGAGCCATCTGTGAATCCAAGTCATTGCTATTCCTTTTTTTCTCACTTTTGACATCCAGACTGGAAGCAATGATTTTAAATCCATTCTTTTCTGCCTGTTTTGCATATACAGCTTCCTTTCCAGCTCCCTACCACCATTCTGGTTCAGACTCATTACTTCCTGTCAGGACTGTTACAATAGTCTAGTTTACTGCTTCAACCACACACAGTCTTTAATTCACCTAATATATTGCTGCCAGATTTTTTTTTCTGAAGTAATTACAAAGCCAATCTGAAAATAAGAGCCTATACAAATTCAGATATTTCTGAGTTTGCCTGGTACTTCTACAAGAAACTCAAGACACAATCACCTCAAGAAACAAAAGGGTACAATCACCTGAAAAGATGATAAATTCTCAAAAGTTGTGGAAGGCAGCCTCTGAAATGGCCCCAGTGATCTTTCCTTCCTGGCATTCATGTCCTTGGTAATTCCCTCCCCTTGAATATGGCCTGGACCAATTGATTTCCTTCTAACAAATAAAATATAGCAAAAGTGATGTCACTTCAGAGATAAGTTCACAAAAGAAAGAGAATTATGTCTTGCTAGCTCTCAGTTGCTTTCTCCCTCATGTGCTTTGAGAGAAGCCAGCCGCCATGTGCTGAGCTGCCCTAAGATAGGCCAATATGACAAGGAACTGGTTTAGCAAGGAGACCTGAGACCTCCTTTCAGTGAGCCTTGATTTGACACCCCTGATGACCCCTTGACTCTGCCTGATGAGGAACAGTGGGCCAGAGGACCCAGCTAAGCCATGCCTCGATTCCTGACTGGCAGAAACCATGTGATAGTACTTTTCTTTAAGTGGTTAAGTTTTGGAATAATGTGTTATGCAGTAGCTAACTAATACAACAGTTTAGTGTGTGTAAATCAAAACTGTTTTCTGGCTTTCTCCCTTACCCTCTACAATTTGTGGTCAGAGCCCATGGGGAAATAGGCTGTGATAATTTTCAGTTCAGTTCAGTTCAGTCGCTCAGTCGTGTCCGACTCTCCGCGACCCCATGAATCACAGCACGCCAGGCCTCCCTGTCCATCACCAACTCCCGGAGTTCACTCAAACTCAAGTCCATAGAGTCGGTGACGCCATCCAGCCATCTCATTCTCCGTCATCCCCTTCTCCTCCCGCCCCCAACCTTTCCTAGCATCAGAGTCTTTTCCAGTGAGTCAACTCGTCACATGAGGTGGCCAAAGTATTGCAGTTTCAGCTTTAGCATCAGTCCCTCCAATGAACATCCAGGATTGATCTCCTTTAGAATGGACTGGTTGGATCTCCTTGCAGTCCAAGGGACTCTCAAGAGTCTTCTCCAACACCACAGTTCAAAAGCATCGATTCTTCGGCGATCAGCTTTCTTCACAGTCCAACTCTCACATCCATACATGACCACGGGAAAAACCATTGCCTTGACTAGATGGACCTTGGTTGGCAAAGTAATGTCTCTGCTTTTTAATATACTATCTAGGTTGGTCATAACTTTCCTTCCAAGGAGCAAGCGTCTTTTAATTTCACGGCTGCAATCAGCATCTGCAGTGATTTTGGAGCCCAAAAAAATAAAGTCTGACACTGTTTCCACTGTTTTACCATCTATTTCCCATGAAGTGATTGGACCAGATGCCATGATCTTTGTTTTCTGAATGTTGAGCTTCAAGCCAACCTTTTCACTCTCCTCTTTCACTTTCATCAAGAGGCTTTTGAGTTCCTCTTCACTTTTTGCCATAAGGGTAGTGTCATCTTCAGTTCAGTTCAGTTCAGTTCAGTCGCTCAGTCATGTCCGACTCTCCGCGACCCCATGAATCACAGAACGCCAGGCCTCCCTGTCCATCACCAACTCCCGGAGTACACTCAAACTCATGTCCACAGAGTCGGTGATGCCATCCAGCCATCTCATTCTCTGTCGTCCCCTTCTCCCCCCGCCCCCAACCTTTCCCAGCATCAGAGTCTTTTCCAGTGAGTCAACTCAGGCAACTTTATTTTCTTGAGCTCCAAATTCACTGCAGATGGTGATTGCAGCCATGAAATTAAAAGATGCTTGCTCCTTGGAAGAAAAGCTATGACCAATCTAGACAGCATATTAAAAAGCAGAGATATTACTTTGCCGACAAAGGTCTGTATAGTCAAAGCTGTGATTTTTCCAGTAGTCTTGTATAGATGTGAGAGTTGGACTATAAAGAAGGCTGGGAGTCATGAACTGATGCTTTTGAACTGTGGTGTTGGAGAAGACTCTTGAGAGTCCCTTGGACAGCAGGAAGATCAAAACAGTCAAGTCCAGAATATTCTTTGGAAGGACTGATGTTGAAACTGAAGCTCCAGTACTTTGGCCACCTGATGCAAAGAACTGATTCATTGGAAAACACCCTGATGCTGGGAATGTTTGAAGGCAGGAGGAGAAGGGGATGAAAGAAGGTGAGATGGTTGGATGGCATCACCGACTCAATGGACATGAGTTTGAGCAGGCTCTGGGAGATAGTGATGGACAGGGAAGCCTGGCATGCTGCAGTCCATGGGGTCACAAAGAGTTGGACATGACTGAGCAACTGAACAACAATTTTAGGCAAGGCCCTGAGAAGAGAGAGCTTGCTGCTTCATTAACCAAGTAACAGAGTGTAACATAAGTGGGAGTAGTCCCACTTTAGCCATAGGACCATGAAGAGTTGAATGTTATAGACATTAGAAGCACAACAAAACCAGGAGATAGGACCATGACCTGGGTGCCAAGCCACAACATCTGCAGATGAGAGATGATGTCATGGCAACAGCAGAGGACACATGCAGCCATTGTTCGGATTCATCATGGGGAGTTAGATAGAAAGCAAGATTGGCAGGACAAAACAGAGTCACTCCCGATACACTCTAGAGTCTTCTTGAGTAATTTAAGGAGAGCTGGTGCCAAAGTCAGATAGGATCCAATTTGTTTCTTTTGTGCTACTGGGTGGAAGAAAGTATAGACCTCACCTGCTTCCATAATGTCACTTCACTACTTTTGCTGCTTGCTTTTGAGTATTCCAGCATTTGGCTTTCATGTCTATTTTCAGTTTCTAATACAGTCAAATGGATGTGCTCACCCTCTCATAATCATTGTATTCACTCTCACTAGCCTTCCTACCGAATATAACCTTTTTCTTCCTCCTTATCTAATGCCCATCCATTTGCAAAGTTCAAAGGAAATTCTAAATTCCATATACCATGCAAAATTATTAAAACAGTTTTTCTCTGAATTTGTACCATGAAATTATAGATTAATCTACTGAGTATAATATACTAACTTATCTAGAACATAGCTAATATTGCTTAGACATTTTCAGAGATACATGATATATCTGTGGCATAGCCACTCCTCTTAAAGTCTCGATCTAATTATTAAGACAAAAACTTCTGTGACACAATCAGAAAACATCGACACTCTGAGTACCTATTCTTGATCCTTTCAGAACAAGTCAAGTTGTTGCTTAGAAATACTTGCCTTCTAAAGTGAAAGGAGAGATTAAAATGCTTTTGGATATTTCAGAGCATATTTCTGTTTTCAGTTTCATCTTGACATTGATCATAAATGCAGGAGACAGAGAAATGGGTTCAATCCCTAGATCAGGAAGATCCCCTGGAGGAGGGCTCAGCAGCCCACTGCAGTATTATTGCCTGGAGAATCCCATGGACAAAGGAGACTGGTGGACTACAGTCCACAGGGTCACAAAGAGTCGGACAAGACTCAAGTGAGTCAGCATGTATACACACAGTGGTAGCAAAAATGGTTGCCAGGAAATTAGTCCTTACTTGAATCTGATTTACCAGAGTTATTCCTAATGAGTAACTCAGTCCTGCTGTTCTTAGCTGTCTGTCACCAAATCTAGATGTTAGAGCACTGCAGAGAGGTTTTGAGAGAGTAGGAGTAATATCAGCCATAAAATATCACCAACATATGAACTTAACCTCGTAACTTGTTATGTGATACCGCCAACACATCAACTCAATATTCTTCTCAGGCCCTCTCTTCATATGATTTAGAAAGTAGAAGAATCTATATTCCTTAAACTTGTTTCATAGGATAATTTCACTCTATCATGAAATACTCCTTCATTTCTTATAACTTGCCTATAATGCTGCTCCTGGAAAAGAATATACTTAGCTTGGAAATAACTAGAAGTTGTTAATAACTGTAAAATAGGGTAATAGTTTGAAATACCATCTGATATCATTTTCACTTTTGGGGTAATTCTGTTATCCAAGTCTTTACCCATCAAGGATAAAGTGGTCATTATTTCAGAGCATAAGCAGAACCAGCCAAGAACAAAGAAGAAAGTCTTCATTTTCAGGTTTCAAGATAAACTCAAAAAGTTAGGTACAGTTGGTCATGAAAGCATAGGCTTAATGCAAAGCTTTGCACCTGAGAAAGAAAAGGGTTTCCTAAATTCCTAAAACTTTCCTTTAAAGATCAAGAATCATAAAGCACAGAGATTTGCTACAAGCCATGGGGAAGAAAGGATGCAGACTGTAATCTTTCTAGAGGCCTTTCTTGTCACACAGGAGGTGACAGCCTGGGGAGTGGTGAAGGAGAGAAAGGTGAGGTGAGTGTGGAGCCTCTGTTAATGTTTTGGACCTGCCCCTCTCCCACCACAAAAACCTTGGCTGAGAGTAGGGAGGGGATGGAGGGAAAGAGAGTTGGTGAGATCTGAGGGCAAAGAGCAATTACACTTCTCTTACAGCTGACACCGATGTGCTCTGCATCGATATTGGGTAACTGTTGTGGGAACATACAGCAACTAGCTGTGTTCAGATAAAAAGAAAGGTCTCAAATGAGAATTTGCTTTGGATTATTCAGGATTTATGCAACTCAAGGAAAGATCCAGAAGTTGCACCCAGGGAGAACTAGTGAAAGAAAAATGTTGAAAAGGGGCATGGAGTCATAGATTCATAACGCAAGTAGCCAGAAGCCATCACAAGGATCACAGACATCGGAAGCAACAGCTTCTGACTTGCCCTAAATACAAACAGAACCCACTGCTTTGTTGCTGTTGTTCAGTTGCTAAGTCATGTTGGACTCTGTGACTCCATGGACAGCAGCACACCAGGCCTTCCTGTCCTCCGCCATCTCCCGGATTGCTCAAGTTGATGTCTGTGAAGCTGGTGATGCTATCTAACCACCTCATCCTCTGCCTCCCACTTCTCCTTTTGCCTCCAGTCTTTCCCAGCATCAGGGTCTTCTCCAGTGAGTTGGCTCTTCACATCAGGTGGCCAAAGTGGCCATCTTCAGCTTCAGCATCAGTCCTTCCAATGAATATTCAGGGTTGATTTCCTTTAGGATTGACTTGTTTACTTAGAGTATCATAAATCCCACAGAGAACGAAACACACTCAGAGATGTTAGAGAACTCCCCAGGTCAGCACATAGACCAGACAACTCTCCCTCTGATGCCATGAGGTTTCAAAGGTTTCTGGGTGCCCATATGCCATCTGGCAATAAGAGAAGGAAGAAGGGGAGGGAAAGAAAATTTGAGAAACTGAGCATTTATTCTACCCCTCTCCCCACCAAAAAAGTTAGTATAGAAGAGACAAATTTTCAAAAATACAAACAGCTTTAACTTGAAAAATCAAGGTTTTCATACCTACTATCAGTATCTCCTGTTCTCTTCACCCCTTGACCCCACATACAGAGGTAAGGTCTTCAAAGAAAGCTGAGCTCAGTCTCAGTACTTTCATTACCATTCTTCCATTTGAATCATAGTATCTATAAATCTGATAGATTTCCCTTTAATAACTTCTTCCTTTCCACATATATTCAGAGGAAAATGGGGAATATGTAGGGTCCTAAGTGTTAGTGTTTAGTTCTGAAACAGTTTAACTACAGAGTAAAAGTCCATCATACACTGTTAAGAAGGGTCCAAAACCTTCAACTGTATAAATGGGATAACAATTTGCTAAGTTAATTAAATAAGAAATCTGGTGACAGTTAGCCAGTCACTGATCATATTATGTTCAAATTTACATCATATACAAATTCATTATGTTTCAGGGTGCTTCATCTGGAGGTAGTTAGAGTGCTTGAAAAATATATTGGGATAATCTTTATTCTAAAACAGACAAGATGAAGACTGCACCCTTTCGACAAGACCATTTTGTTTCTTTTTTTCTTTAATCAGAGTGCTGAGCAGACCACCAACAGACAGTGGAAGGACTTTAGGAAATGATCTATTTTTTTTCAGTGTTTATAATACAGTAATACTCATTGTTTCTCTTTTTTTATAATATAAATTTATTTTAATTGGAGTCTAATTACAATATTGTATTGGTTTTGCCATACATTGACATGAATCCGCCAAGGGTGTACATGTATTCCCCATTCTGAACCCCCCTCCCACCTCCCTCCCCATCCCATCCCTCTGGGTCATCCCAGTGCACCAGCCTCAAGCATCCTGTATCATACATCGAAACTGGGTACTCATTGCTTCTCATCTGAATAGACTGAAATCCTATAATACTCCATATTCCAAACACAAGAAATGCCTGAGAATTTTGCATAAAGCTGACCCATTCTTTCCATCTGTGCAAGTGAGGCCACATTTTCTGGTGGTGAAAGTGATGGCACAGGAAAGGAGTCCTTTCTTGTACCATCAAAATGTGCTATAATATCTGAAGGTTTAGCCCTGTGTCCTCAGACCACCCAAATAATATCTTTTCTTGAAATTAGTTTTATTTTTAAAATACTGATCAAGATATAACTTATACCATTTTACAAACTCTGGAGATGGAAAATGGAGTATTTCTATTTTCTGAGCATCTGAGCCCACCCCGGCTGAAATAGTCTTCTTAATCTCCTGCTCTTTGAAAAGCAGAAAGTCTGCTTGGCCTTCAGCTGAATAAAAATTTCAACACAGTCACTTTTATATGACTTGTCATAACTGTATCCACTTCTCTCAAGCAAATCAGTCCAGTTAATGCTGCTGACAGCCCTTACCATTCTATAGTATCATACTGATATGGGGCAAATGAACAGACTGATGGAAACTGTTTCCTTCCCCCGCCACTTTCCATTCCAAATCTCCTAGATCAGCATTATAAGCCATGTCTGAATATGCAGTCCCTATGAAGTCAGAGGAGCCCTCCAAGATATCTCCCATGGCACTCTCCAAAGTGCCATAGTCTCCATTAACTTATATCCCTGCTGGTCTTAGACAATTCTCCCTGATTACAGATGAAGGAAAACTATGGTACTCTCCAACAGAAACTCTAAGCAACTAGGAACTGTGACAATCCCCCCTTCACTCCCACCACAGCCAGACAACAGAAACCCAGAGAAATCTAAGTGTGACCATGCTGTCATTTAAAAGAAAACTCATGCATGCCTGGAAGGCATGATTTTCTTCATCATAAATGTCAGTTGACACTTGCTCCACAGGTATGACACTTGCTCCACAGGTATGATAACACAAAGACAATGTGTTGAGCAGCAAAGACATCACCTTGCTGACAAAAGTCCATGCAGTCAAGGCTATGGTCTTTCCAGTAGTCACATACGGTTGTGAGAGCTGGACTACAAAGAAGGCTAAGCCCCAAAGAATTGATGCCTTTGAACTGCGGTCCTGGAGAATACTCTTGAGAGTCCCTATGGACAGCAAGGAGATCAAACCAGTCAATCTTAAAAGAAACCAACCCTGAATACTCATGGGAAGGAATGATGCTGCAGCTGAAGCTCTAATATTTTGGTCACCTGATACAAATAGTCAACTCATTGGAAAAGACTCTGATGCTGGGAAAGATTGAGGGCAGAAGGAGAAGAGGGCATCAGAGGATGAGATGGCTGAATGGTATCACCGATGCAATGGATATGAACTTAGGCAAACTCCAGGAGATGGTGAGGGACAGAGAGGTCTGGCATGCTGCAGTCCATAACGATGCAAAGAGTCAGACATGACTGGGTGACCAAACAACAACCACCACAGGTTATGGAGTTTTCAATTTGGCTAGTTATATTTACTTGATCCAAATCAAGGTTCTTAGTGCTGTTGGGAAGTAAAATATTTTCCTTATGCTCCCTGTGTGATAGTCATCACTGTTTTATAGATCATTGTAAAGGGGATATTTACATACTCAAATAAAAGGGAATGAGGAAACTGAGCCACAGAAATAGTACGTCTTTTCATAAATGAATACTGAAAAAAAAAGAAGAATTAAAATCCTAGTTACAAATTGTTCCTGTTACATTCTAATCATAAAGTCAGAGCCAAAGGGAAGATAGTTGGGTGACAAGCAAGGAAGTTCTCACCATGTGGATATCGGCAAGTTTCCACTGTAGGGATATGGATAACTTCTGAGGCAGCTCTTTCACTTGGTTTATGGTCATTATGTCCCAGTATGAGTTAGGACACATTTAAGACTTTCCCATTATTTTTATAAATAGTACACATATTACAAACCACTGATCAAGCTTACTAATGCTTTCCTTTTTGCTGGAGATAATATTTAGGAATAATCTTCCCTGGTGGCTCAGAGGTTAAAGCGTCTGCCTGCAATGCAGGAGACCTGGGTTCAATCCCTGGGTCAGCAAGATCCCCTGGAGAAGGCAATAGCAACCCACTCCAGTATTCTTGCCTGGAGAATCCCATGGACGGAAGAGCCTGATGGGCTATAGTCGCAAAGAGTCAGACACGACTGAGCGACTTCACTTTCTTTTCCTACTGGAACATCGTGCTAAGAAGCCTGGGCCCATGTGAAAGGCGGAATCAAGACCCACATTTCTATGCACAGGTGGTGCTTGGAGACTTCTGTTCTTCACAATTTTGCCAGTGTTTTAATGATTTTAAGCAAAACAGAGTGAACATGCTTCAGACTCATTTACACTTAAATGTTAATAATATTTTCCAACAGTTCAGTCAGTTCAGTTCACTTCAGTCGTTCAGTCGTGTCCGACTCTTTGCGACCCCATGAATCACAGCACACCAGGCCTCCCTGTCCATCACCAACTCCCAGAGTTCACTCAAACTCATGTCCATCGAGTCAGTGATGCCATCCAGCCATCTCATTCTCTGTCGTCCCCTTCTTTTCCCGCCCCTAATCCTTCCCAGCATCAGAGTCTTTTCCAGTGAGTCAACTCGTCGCATGAGGTGGCCAAAGTATTGGAGTTTCAGCTTTAGCATAAGTCCTTTCAATGAACACCCAGGATTGATCTCCTTTAGAATGGACTGGTTGGATCTCCTTGCAGTCCAAGGGACTCTCCAGAGTCTTCTCCAGTACCACAGTTCAAAAGCATCAATTCTTCGGCGATCAGCCTTCTTCACAGTCCAACTCTCACATCCATACATGACCACAGGAAAAACCATAGCCTTGACTAGATGGACCTTTGTTGGCAAAGTAATGTCTCTGCTTTTTAATGTACTATCTAGGTTGGTCATAACTTTCCTTCCAAGGAGTAAGCGTCTTTTAATTTCATGGCTACAATCAGCATCCACAGTGATTTGTCCTAATGTCCTAGAAGAGGGCCAAGAATCTGGCCTGTTTTAAGTTATTCTTAGCACTCTTGCCCTTTCTTCTCTCTGAAACACAAAGGGTTTCAGTCACTTTAAGCACAATGAAAACATTTTCATGACCCTAATTTTACTCTTTAATATACTTATCTTGGATAAAAGGTTTTACAAGCTAGATGACAAGAACGTAATCTCTTCAGCCCTTCTTTCATATTTCATGTGCCCAATCAAAATATACTGAATTTAGACTACGATTTTAGAAACAAAATAGCAACCACAATATGGAAAAACCAACATTTAATAAAAAGAACATGTTTCCTGATTTCAAGTTTTGAGTTGACATCTAAACTATGCATTAATGAAGTAGCCAATCCACAGGGGCAATTACTATGTAATATGATGGTTTAAAATTAAGGTTAACTATTTTAATTTACTATTGTGTCAATGAAAGCTATCTTTATTTCTTGAAAATATTAGACATGTGGCCACCTAAAGAAGAACTAGATGACTCAATTATTCATAAGTTAAAGACCATTCATTTACTTTAAACTGTACTCATTAGCTACTATAAGTCCTATCTGTTTTATTCTTCCTGGAACTCACAGAAAATGGCATTAGTAGTTTTCATATAACCGCTCACAACAATGTAGCAGCTAAGGACAAGTCTTTATTTTTGTATCGATAACTTCAGCATCATCAGTTATACCTATGTTTTCGTAGGAATCCTATGTGGGAATTCAGATCACTACATCAGTTCAGTTCAGTTCAGTTCAGTCACTCAGTCGTGTCCAACTCTCCTCTCTTTATTAAATCCTCCCATGTTGCTATTGTCTGAAGAAAATATATGCCAAACATAGCAATTCTATATAAAAATGATTACACAAGTTATAACTTGCTCAACATTGCCTCATGAAATCTGGGCGGGGGGGAAGTATACAAAGGTCCAATTAAACAAAAATTATTCAGACATTAAATAGAAATAAAAAAGGTTGTTCCCCCCAATATCAACTAGCACTTCATATTAAAATCCCTAATTTCCAAAAATAAATAGGGATAATTAAGTCTGAACCTCTGGGGGATAGGTCCCAGGCATCTGTATTTTTTCAAACCATCTCAGATGATTCATATATATGAAGGCAGATTTGAAAAACCACTGACTTACAGGCATATAAACTAGAAACTAAACATAGGCTAGAGTAACTTTGTAGAAAATACGTGCTGTAACAGGGTTCAGTGCAAGCTCTGACCTTGGTCTTGGGAACCTGAATGAAACCATGTCAAAATTAGTTTTGAAACCTGTAGTACTAAATGCTGAGTCTTTTCTTTGAAGCAGATAATTTGAATAATAGTTTCCTCATTTCTTTACAGGCCTAATTATATCTTAGGCTTGACAAAACCACTGTTTATTTCATAAATATTTATTGAGTTCTAGGCAGTATGCTACTCACAGAATGACCCAGAGCAGAGAAAGCCTAGCCAGAGGCCCAGAAACTGTACCAACCATTACATTTTCCAGAACACATGACAATACCCATCACATCAAATCTGTCCCCCGCCCCCCCCGGGCAGTTAATCTTTATGGTAGTAACGTTGCTATCATTCATTATTCTTACACTGCCAATTTTTATGGTTTATATACATATAATTAGCACCAATGTGATTTTTAAAAAAACAGCCAGCAGTCCACTCTCAGAAGGAAAAGCCTCAGTTTGAGAGCTATAAATGGAATAAAGAATCATAAGAAACTTCACATAGCCAGTCATACAGGTAAATATCTTAGAGCAGTCAGAGATGAAGCTAACCACTGCAGGATAAAACAAACAGTAAAGTAAATGAATCATTTATCCTCCTTAGGGTGGCATACTGAGTTCTGGCTCCTAAACTGTTAGTTTGGTTCAGGAATGGTTTCATACCAGAAAATATTATACGGTAGTTATAACTGTTATAGGGTTTTGTTTTGTTTTCCCAGAGATCATAGAAAAAACAAAATTCCACTGCTCATGGTGGGGAATGAGGTTGGGGAAGTCTTGTCAGAGGAGGGACCACTTGAGTTATAATAGACAACTTGCTGCTAGCTAAATAAAAAAGAATGTATGAATGGAGAGGGAAAAGTGTACTTAGACTAAGGGGATGGGTATATGTGAAGGATTGTTTGGAAATTTTTAAGTATTTCAGTGTGACTGGAGCATAAGAAGGCAAGAGAGGGATGGCTGGGAGTTAAAGCCAGAACATAGGCTCTGATACACTGAAAAGACACTGGTGATTTAGCCCATAAACTGGGCAATTTTTAAATTACTTTAGTAACACAGAAGCACTGAAAGATTTGTATTTTATGTTTAAGATTTGTTTGGGGGAGATTTCAGGATGAAAGACTGCGGAGGTGTGGAGATGGCTGGGGGTATGGAAAGTGAGAGCTTGGACTCAGGACTGGCAGTGGGGATGGAGAAGAGGGACTCCTACGAACCTACTTTAGTCTGCAACTTTTGCCATTGTCTTTCTTTTCTGCAATACACACACACACACACAAGAATTATTTTCTATATAAAATGTTATGAGATAATATTTCCATCATGTTACCTGGATAAGAAAGAGGAGGGCAACTCTTAGGTTTCTGGGTTAAAAACTAGTAAATAATGACACCTTTTGTGGAAATAGGATGCAGAGGAGACCCAGGGCTGGTTAAGGGGAAATGAGTTCAGAGTTAGATGCAGTTTTTTGGGTATTTTTTTATTTTTTCAAAAACAATTTTAGGAATCTTTACTTAAAAACAACCTTATCTTAAAATGGAGTAACTTTGGTTTTACGAGCAGCAAGCAAAGTACAAAAGCAAAAATGCATTACAGGAGCATTAAGTTCTACATAAGGTCACAGCGTCTAATCTGAAATCACACCCATAATATCATTTTTCAGGATATCTGGGAAATAGTTATTTCCCAGGATGTCTGAACCAGAGCTACTCTATTTTGACTTTTAATTGTAAAAAAAAATTTTTTTTTAATAGCCAAAGCAGATTTCACCCTTAATGACGTCAGTGTTTTTCTAGGTATGAGAAGATGCAAGAATTGGAACTCATAAAACCTTTTTCTGAAAAGATCTAACTATCTGTTTTAAGTTAGTTTGAGAAACAGAAAATACACAGTCTCTAAAATCTTAAAAAAATTCTTTTGAAAACCCAAATTTAAGAACATTCTGCAAAAATAGCTGACCTAGACTCATCAAAAATGCCAAATTCATGACAAGAAAGAAAGACTAAAAATGCTTCTAGACTTAAGACAACTAAGGAGACTTGACAGCCAACATGGGTCTTGGATTTTCTTCCCCTAAAAAGGGTATTATTGGGAAAATTGGAATAGCAACTAGTATTGTATCAATACAATCCAAACATTGTATTAATTTCTAGTAAATGTACTGTAAGAAATGGCCTTGAATTTTAGGAAATGTACACTGAAGAACTGAGGGGTAAAAGAATATCAGACATGCAACTTACTACAAACGACTCAGAAAAAAAAAAAAAAACATGTATACAGAAAGACTGAATTGTAAAAGTAGTGTGGTAAAGTATTAAATTTTGAGAATTTGAGCAAAGGGTATGTAGGAATTCTACGTTATATTCTTGTTATTTTTAAGTAAATATTAAATTATGTCAAAATAAAAGTATTACAGTAAAAAGTTCTTTGTGAGATATTTAAGAATGTTGAGAAAGCATAGAGAATAACATTCCGTTCCGTTACATTCAGTCGCTCAGTTGTGTCCGACTCTTTGCGACCCCATGGACTGTAGCCTACTAGGCTTCTCCATCCATGGGATTCTCCATCCATGGGATTCTCCAGGCAAGAATACTGGAGTGGGTTACGTTACCATTTCCTTCTCCAGGGGATCTTCCCAACCCAGGGATCGAACCTGGGTCTCCCGCATTGGAGGCAGACACTTTAACCTCTGAGCCACCAGGGAAGCACTAATATTTCCTTCAACCAGAACAACTGATAGACAATATTGTTTCATTTACTCTCAGTCATTTTTTAAGAAACAATTATAACATTTTATATAGAAAATAATTTTTCAATGTAAAAGCATCACTACGAACAAAGCTAGTGGTGGTGATGGAATTCCAGTTGAGCTATTTCAAGTCTTGAAAGATGATGCTGTGAAAGTGCTGCACTCAATATGCCAGCAGATTTGGAAAACTCAGCAGTGGCCACAGGACTGGAAGAGGTCAGTCTTCATTCCAATCCCAAAGAAAGGCAATGCCAAAGAATGCTCAAACTACCGCACAATTGCACTCATCTCACACGCTAGTAAAGTCATGCTCAAAATTCTCCAAGCCAGGCTTCAGCAGTATGTAAACCGTGAACTCCCAGATGTTCAAGCAGGTTTTAGAAAAGGCAGAGGCACCAGAGATCAAATTGCCAACATCCGCTGGATCATGGAGAAAGCAAGAGAGTTTCAGAAAAACATCTATTTCTGCTTCATTGACTATGCCAAAGCCTTTGACTGTGTGGATCACAATAAACTGTGGAACATTCTGAAAGAGATGGGAATCCCAGACCACCTGACCTGCCTCTTGAGAAACCTGTATGCAGGTCAGGAAGCAAAAGTTAGAACCGGTCATGGAACAACAGACTGGTTCCAAATAGGAAAAAGAGTGCGTCAAGGTTGTATATTGTCACCTTGCTTATTTAACTTATATGCAGAGTACATCATGAGGAACGCTGGGCTGGAAGAAGCACAAGCTGGAATCAAGATTGCTGGGAGAAATATCAATAACCTCAGATATGCAGATGACACTACCCTTATGGCAGAAAGTGAAGAGGAACTCAAAAGCCTCTTGATGAAAGTGAAAGAGGAGAGTGAAAAGGTTGGCTTGAAGCTCAACATTCAGAAAACAAAGATCATGGCATCTGGTCCCATCACTTCATGGGAAATAGATGGAAAAACAGTGGAAACAGTGTCAGACTTTGTTTTTTTGGGCTCCAAAATCACTGCAGATGCTGATTGCAGCCATGAAATTAAAAGACGCTTGCTCCTTGGAAGGAAAGTTATGACCAACCTTGATAGTATATTAAAAAGCAGAGACATTACTTTGCCGACCAAGGTCCGTCTAGTCAAGGCAATGGTTTTTCCCGTGGTCATGTATGGATGTGAGAGTTGGACTGTGAAGAAAGCTGATCGCCGAAGAATCGATGCTTTTGAACTGTGGTGTTGGAGAAGACTCTTGAGAGTCCCTTATACTGCAAGGAGATCCAACCAGTCCATTCTAAAGGAGATCAATCCTGGATGTTCATTGGAGGGACTGATGCTAAAGCTGAAACTCCAATACTTTGGCCACCTCATGAGACGAGTTGACTCACTGGAAAAGACTCTGATGCTAGGAAAGGTTGGGGGCGGGAGGAGAAGGGGACGACGGAGAATGAGATGGCTGGATGGCATCACCGACTCTGTGGACATGAGTTTGAGTGTACTCCGGGAGTTGGTGATGGACAGGGAGGTCTGGCGTGCTGTGATTCATGGGGTCGCGGAGAGTCGGACACGACTGAGCGACTGAACTGAACTGAACTGATGCGTATTTCAGAAAAGGAAGAAAATGGCAAAGGCCATAGGTTAAAGAAGGCTGAATCATCCCTTAATTTAAGAAATGGTGAAGCCCATAACCTCCAAAATATACAAATAGCTCATACAACTCAACGGAGAAGGCAATGGCAAGCCACTCCAGTACTCTTGCCTAGAAAATCCCATGGATGGAGGAGCCTGGTAGGCTGCAGTCTGTGGGGTCGCTAAGGGTCGGACATGGCTGAGCGACTTCACTTTCACTTTTCACTTTCACACATTGGAGAAGGAAATGGCAACCCACTCCAGTGTTCTTGCCTGGAGAATCCCAGGGACAGGGGAGCCTGGTGGGCTTCCGTCTATTGGGTCACACAGAATCGGACACGACTGAAGTGACTTAGAAGCAGCAGCAGCATACAACTCAATAACAAAAATTCAAACAATCCAATAAAAAATAGGCAGGAGGCTTTAATAGATATTTCTCCAAAGAAGACAGAAAGATGGCAAGTAGGCATATGAAAAGATGTTCAACATCGCTAATTATTAGAGAAATGCAAATCAAAACTATAATGAGGTATACCTCACATGGGCCAGAGTGGCCGTCATTAAAGTCTACAAATAACAAATGCTAGAGAGTGTGGAGAAAAGGGACCCTCCTACACTATTAGAGGTAATGTTAAGTTGGTGCAGCCACTAGGGAAAATAGCAGGGGGACTCCTAAGAAAACTAAAAATAGAATTCCATACATCCAGCAATCCCACTCTTGAGCATATACATGGACAAAGTGTTAGTCATTCAATTGTGTCCAACTTTTTGTGACTCGTGGACTGTAGTCCATGGCTCCTCTGTCCATGGAATTCTCCACGTAAGAATACTGGAGTGGGTTGCCATTTCCTTTCCCAGGGAATCATCCCAACCCAGATTTTTAATCTGGGTCTCCACACTACAGGCAGATTCTTTACCATCTGAGCCATGAGGGAAGCCTATCTAGACAAAACTCTAATTCAAAAAGATATATGCACCCCTATGTTCACAGCAGAACTATTTGGAATAGTCAGATCATAGAAACAACCTAACTATCCATTGACAGATGAATAGATAAAGATGTGGTACATATATACAATGGGAAATTATTCAGCCATAAAAAAGAACAAAATAATGGCATTTGTAGCAATATGGATGTAATTAGAGATTATCATAGTAAGTGAAATAAGCCAGAAAGAGATAGGCAAATATCATGTAATATCACGTATGTGTGGGATCTAAAATATGAAATAAATGAGCCTATCTACAAAGCAGAAGGGGCTTCCCAGGTGGCGCTAGTGGTAAAGAACTTGCCTGCCAATGCAGGAGACATAAGAGACATGGGTTTGATCCCTGGGTTGGGAAGATCCCCTTGAGGAAGGCATGGCAACCTACTCCAGTACTCTTGCCTGGAGAATCCCCTTGGACAGAGGAGCCTGGCAGGCTACAGTCCATGGGGTCACAAAGAGTTGTACACGACTGAAGTGACTTACTCCTGGAGTTGGTGATGGACAGGGAGGCCTGGCGTGCTGTGATTCATGGGGTAGCAGAGTCAGACACGACTGAGTGACTGAACTGAACTGAGCTGAACTGAAGTGACTTAGTAAGCATGCACACACGAAGCAGAAAACAGACTCACAGATGTAGAGATCAGACTTGTGGTTGCCAAGGGGGTGGGGGGAAGGGAAATGAATGAGCTAGGAGTTCAGGGTTGGGTATAGGCAAACTTACTTTCAGAATGAATAAACAACAAGGTCCTACTCTATAGCACAGTGAACTATATTCAATGTCCTGGGACAAACAGTAATGGAAATGAATATTAAAAAAGAATGTATGTATGCATATAAATGTCTCACTCTGCTGTACAGCAGATATTGACACAACATCGTAAATCAACTATACTTCTATACAAAATAAAAACTAAAAATTAAAATAAGTTTTCTTTTAATATGGGTTAAAAATATACAAAGGACTTCCCTGGTGGCCCAATGGCTAAGATTCTGCGTTCTTGATGTAGACGGGCCAGGTTCGATCCCTGGTCAGGGAACTAGATCCCACGTGTCACAAAAAGGAGTGAGGACCTCGCCTGCTGCAACTAAGACCTGGTGCAGACAAATAAATAAAATTTCTTAAAAAGGAAAAGAAGAGAAATGATCAAACCTAGAGTATTCTCAGAGATTATTAACCCTGCAGTAAAGCTAATCTTAGAGCATAATTTAGCTATTCTGCAAAAGGTCCAAAAGGTTAAATTTTAATTTTAGTTTCTACAAAAAGCAAAAACAGTTTCTTCCCCATATACCAGCAAATGAAAAGAAAGTGCTTTTGTGTTGTCTTGATTTGATGGGAATGCACATAGAAAAGCTATTATACTTCAAAGGTGCCATTGAATTGAAAGTATAATACAAAAAAAGACTAGCTATTAACAAAATGGGCTTCCCTTGCGGTTAGGCTGGTAAAGAATCCACCTGCAATGCAGGAGACCCCACTTCAAATCCTGGGCTGAGAAAATCGCCTGGAGAAAGGATAGGCTACCCACTCCAGTATTCTTGGGCTTCCCTGATGGCTCAGCTGGTAAAGAATCTGCCCGTGATGTGGGAATCCCTGATTTGGGAAGATCCCCTGGAGAAGAGAAAGGCTACCCACTTTAGTATTCTGGCCTGGAGAATGACATGGACTGGCATGGGGTGGCAAAGAGTCAGACAAAACTGAGTGACTTTCACTTTCAAGACTGGGCCACTTTCCTTCCAAATATACAGTAGTGAAAAGGAAGTTCATCTTCACTTTCCAAGAGAGCCTCTTGATGAAAATGAAAGAAGAGAGTGAAAAGGTTGGCTTAAAACTCAACATTCAAAAAACTAAGATCATGGCATCTGGTACCATCACTTCATGGCAAATAAATGGGGAAACAATGGAAACAGTGTCAGACTTTATTTTCTTCAGACCCAAAATCACTGCAGATGGTGACTGCAGCCATGAAATTAAAAGACGTTTGATCCTTGGAAAAAAAGCTATGATCAACCTAGACAGCATATTAAAAAGCAGAGACATTATTTTTCTGACAAAGGTCCATCTAGGCAAAGCTATGGTTTTTCCAGTAGTCATGTATGGATGTGAGAGCTGGAAAAGAAAGCTGAGCGCCAAAGAATTGATGCTTTTGAATTGTGGTGCTGGAGAAGACTCTTGAGAGTACCCTGGACTTGCAAGAAGATCCAATCAGTCCATCCTAAAGGAAATCAGTCCTGAATATTCATTGGAAGGACTGATGCTGAAGCTGAAGCTCCAATACTTTGGCCACCTGATATGAAGAACTGACTCACTGGAAAAGACCCTGATTCTGGGAGGGATTGAAGGCAGGAGGAGAAGGGGACGAAAGAGAATGAGATGGTTGGATGGCATCATAGACTCAATGGACGAGTTTGAGTAAGCTCTGGGAGTTGATGATGGACAGGGAAGGCTGATGTGCTGCAGTCCATGGGGTTGCAAAGAATCAGACATGACTCAGCAACTGAACTGATTAACAAATACACCCTTTGGAGAGTATCTCCTAAAAAATAATAATAAATAATACAACCTGGTAAAAATTGACAAAATATGTGATCAGTTCATTTCAGTTCAGTCGCTCAGTCATGTCCGACTCTCTGTGACCCCATGAATCACAGCACGCCAGGCCTCCCTGTCCATCACCAACTCCCGGAGTTCACTCAAACTCATGTCCATCAAGTCGGTGATGCCATCCAGCCATCTCATTCTCTGTCGTTCTCTTCTCCTCCTGCCCCCAATCCTTCCCAGCATCAGGGTCTTTTCCAATGAGTCAACTCTTCACATGAGGTGGCCAAAGTATTGGAGTTTCAGCTTTAGCATCAGTCCTTCCAATGAACACCCAGGATTGATCTCCTTTAAGATGGACTGATTGGATCTTCTTGCAAGTCCAGGGTACTCTCAAGAGTCTTCTCCAACACCACAGTTCAAAAGCATCAATTCTTTGGCGCTCAGCTTTCTTCACAGTCCAACTCTCTCATCCATACATGACCACGGGAAAAACCATAGCCTTGACTAGATGGACCTTTGTTGACAAAGTAATGTCTCTGCTTTTTAATGTGCTATCTAGGTTGGTCATAAATTTCCTTCCAAGGAGTAAGCGTCTTTTAGTTTCATGGCTGCAATCACCATCTGCAGTGATTTTGGAGCCCAAAAAAAGTCTGACACTGTTTCCACTGTTTCCCCATCTATTTCCCATGAAGTGATGGGACCAGATGACATGATTTAGTTTTATGAATGGAGCTTAAAGCCAACTTTTTCACTCTCCTCTTTCATTTTCATCAAGAGGCTCTTTAGTTCCTCTTCACTTTCTGCCATAAGGGTGGTGTCATCTGCATATCTGAGGTTATTGATATTTCTCCCAGCAATCTTGATTCCAGCTTGTGCTTCATCCAGCCCAGCGTTTCTCATGATGTACTCTGCATGTAAGTTAAATAAGCAGAGTGACAATATACAGCCTTGACATACTCATTTTCCTATTTGGAACCAGTCTGTTGTTCTATGTCCAGTTCTAACTGTTGCTTCCTGACCTGCAAACAGGTTTCTCAAGAAGTGTTAAAACCAGTGATAGATGTTATATCCCAGGTTTGCAACCAAGATGTAATTTTTGCCCTTCTCTTCTTCCTCTGGGTTCCTGTATACTTTCCTTTTCAGGAAGGATTCAGGTCAGTGCCTCATTTGGCTCCAGGTAGAAGTCAGGAGACTTGATCTGAAAAGAATTTTATATGGACACATGATATTAGCCTGGCCATTCAGGATGTCTGGTCTCCTTCAGCTATTTTTATCCAGATAATCATCTCTAAGTTGTTTAATCTTGGTTTTGTTGAAAAACAGAAGAAAGGTTAACAGAAAGACAGGAATCCAAGACCAGTAAGTGAGTCAAAACAGTGTACAGACAATAACACACGGAACAAACCCATGTGACCCCATGAGAAGGAACAATGGTTTCCAAGGGTGGAGCAAGGACAGGGCACTTGGCCCCTTTGAGCAGAGGAGGGAATTAGAGGTCCTTGGGATTGAGGGTGCTGGTTCCCACATCCACTTTCTGCTTCACTTTTGTCTAACTCACCAAATGCATCTGTTTATCTTTATTGCAGTGTAAGCTAAAGTACAAAGAACACTTAGAAGCCATGGTTTCCAATTCCTGGAAATTAAATTCTGAAATTTAAAATAAATTTTTAAAAATCAAGTTTTATGACATCATTAAAAATATAGAATCATTTAATGAAATTTTGATAAGCATATATGTGCATATGTGCATTTACAGAGGTATCTGAGGAGATGGTTCCCTAAATATGGACAAGACTGATCTCTAGGCAGTAGCGTTTTATATAATTTTAAATGTTTTATGTATTTTAATATTTTAATCATAGTATGCACTATTTTTATAATCAAGAAAAATTTATCTTTTCAAATTGCAAAGCAGTTCATGAACTGTCAAACACCAACTATTTTTTAGAGTTAAAAGTCATCTTAGAAGTACATATTTTTTAATACAAAAACATTTTTTAAAGTGTGTGTATGCTCAGTTGCTCAGCTGTGCTTGACTCTTTTCCACCCATCAGGCTCCTCTGTCCATGGGATATTTTTCAGGAAAGAATACTGAAGTGGGTTGTTACTTCCTCCTCCAGATTTTAAGTGAAGTGGCATTAAAATTGTTTACTACTAACGTTTAGCTTCTTAAAATATTGAGTTTTTGTGACAGTCCTGATGTTAAATACAGGTTCCTGTGTACAAAAGGAGGTGCTATGGTGTCATAATTTACTTGCAGCTGACACTTCTATGTTATAGGTTTATAATTTCATAATATCTCATTCCAATTTAACTTTTTAGAAAAGCGCTTTTGATTATCAGCTATGGGGCTCAAATGATTCTTGCATCACTTTGCAGACAGAGACCACCAATCATAAGCAGTGAACATAAGTCCTCAACACATTTGCAAGCAGAATCCAGGCCCATCTCAGCCCCCATCCCCTCCCACCTACCATCTGGACCTCCCTGTGGTGACGGGAGCAGCAAGAGGAAGCAGAAAGGTGCACCCCTCCTCCATTAACCATTGCAGCCACCAGAAGCAAGATCCAGAAAAACAGGCCCCAAGTCATGACTTGCCTCCTTTCTCAGCACCTTACTGACCTGACAGAAACTTTACAAGATTCTTCAAATCCTTTTCAAATCTATAATCTGTGAATTTACAAATAATTTCAAACAGTAGGCTTTCAAATCTAGTGAAATTGAGTGTTTTATTCCCTCTTACTAATTAGATCAACTTTTTGATAGCAGATTATTAATAAATTTCCAATTCAAACCCTACCCTTCCTCTGTTTTAAACTCCGAAGTTCTTCTCATAAAAACATCTTTACCAATTTAGTGACATCTCCTTGCTTGGTGACTTCTCTGGGATTTGATCCATCAAGTACTCTCTCTCTGTCTCTCTCTTCTGAAGTTCTCTATTGACTTGATATATCTAAACAAGTTTATCTGCTCCCATGCTTAAAAGGACTTTCCAGGTGGCACCATGGTACAGAATCCACCTGCCAAAGCAGGAGACAGAGTTCAATCCCTGGGTCAGGAAGATCCCCTGGAGGAAGGTGTGGCAACCCACTCCAGTATTCTTGCCTGGAAAATTCCATTGACAGAGGAGCCTGGTGTTGCAAAGTCAGGCCTGAGTGACTGAGCACATATGCTTAAAAGCAAGGCCTAACACTACCTTCTACTTCAGCTACAATCCCGCCTTTTTCTTCCCTCCACCCCCATCTTCACCTTTTATTTCTCCTCTCTTCACCCATGATCGATTCCCTCTGCTGTCACTCTGAGTAGTAACGGCTTCTAAAGACAGAACCAATGGTCATCAGGCGGCACCTTGATGAATCATTTTATTTTGTTCATTTTTTCTTTCCTTCTTAAAATGTACTTCCATCAGGATCATGGACACTAAATTCTCCTGTTTTTTTCCCATTCCACTAGACTCTTTGCTGGTTTCTTGTCTTTGCTTACTTCTAAATATTGGTGTTTTCTAGATCCCATCTTATTTTCTCCATTTTCCTAGGCATCTCACCCAACTGATATTGTTGGTCACCCCTATATACCTCCATTTTTTTATATGAGTCCCACATCAACATTTTTATTTCTCAGTGGATATTTATTTTTTTTCTCAAACACTCAGCGAGTCTATCAGTGCACCAGTTAAGAAGTAAAAATATTTAGTCTAACTATTGGCCTCTTTTTATTCATTTTTCCCTCTTTCTAACCTATGTTTCATTCTAAGATACGAATCTGAGCAGGTTAATCCTCAACATTAAAATTCCGGGTCTTCCTAAGGGTCCAAGTGAAAAATACAAAATGTCAAACCCTGGCTTGCAGAGTCCTTCCTCTCCAGCCTGCCTGTGGATCTTCATTTTCTTTCTTTCTTTTTCTTTATTTCCTCAGGCCTGCCAAACAACCATACATATGGGGGTACTCTCAAGCACACCATCTTCATGCATATCATTGGGTTTCATCAGATGGTTTTCTCAGACTGAAATGCTCTCCCCTTTCTTCACAGCCCAAATGCTTCCTGCTAAATTAAACTTCCCCAGTTTCATCGTTTTCCCCACTCATGTGTTAACTTTAATACAATATTTTTTCTGTACTGCAAATCTTGGGCGAACTAGAACCCCATTTTTGTGTCTAGAATAATTCCTGATAAACAGGAAGGCTCTTCAAATTTGTGAATGAATTAACAAATGAAATTACAGACTCACACAATAGGTGAAATTTGGATAGCCAGAAAAATGAGAAAGTTTGGATTTTAAGTGAATAAATAGGGCTTTCATTTATATCTCAGTTCAGGTCAGTCACTCAGTCATGTCTGACTCTTTGCTACAACATGGACAGCAGCAAACCAGGCCCCAGAGCTTGCTCAAACTCATGTCTGTTGAGTTGGTGATGCCATCCAACCATCTCATCCTCTGTCATCCACCTTCATCTTGCCCAGCATCAGGGTCTTTTCCAATCAGTCAGTTCTTCGCATCAGGTAGCCAAAGTATTGGTGTTTTAGCTTTAGCATCAGTCCTTCCAATGAATATTCAGGACTGATTTACTTTAGGATTGACTGGTTTGACCTTCTTGCAGTCCAAGGGACTCTCAAGAGTTCTCCCACACCACCTCTCAAAAGCATCAATTCTTCGGTGCTCAGCTTTCTTTATAGTCCAACTCTCATATCCATACATGACCACTGGAGATACCACAGCTTTAATTATATGGACCTTTGTTGGCAAAGTAATATCTCTGCTTTTTAATATTCTGTCTAGGTTGGTCATAGCTTTTCTTCCAAGGAGCAAGTGTCTTTTAATTTCATGGCTGCAATCACCATCTGCAATGATTTTGGATCCCAAGAAAATAAAGTTTTTCACTGTTTCCATTGTTTGCCCACCTATTTGCCATGAAGAGATGGGACCGGATTCCATGATCTTTGTTTTTTTAATATTGAGTTTTAAGCCAACTCTTCACTCTCTTCTTTCAGTTTCATGAAGAGGCTCTTTAGTTCCTCTTTGCTTTCTTCCATAAGGGTGGTGTCATCTGCACATCTGAGGTTATTGATATTTCTCCCAGCAATCTTGATCCCAGCTTGTGCTTCATCCAGCCCAGCATTATGCATGAGGTACTCTGCATATAAGTTGAAAAAGCAGGGTGACAATATACAGCCTTGATGTAGTCCTTTCTCAGTTTAGAGCCAGGTCATTGTTCCAAGTCTGGTTCTAATTGTTGCTTCTTGACCTCCATACAGATATCTCAAGAGGCAGATAAGGTGGTCTGGTATTCCCATCTCTTGAAGAATTTTCCAGTTTGTTGTGATCCACACAGTCAAAGGCTTTAGCATAGTCAGTTAAGCAGAAGTAGATGTTTTTCTGGAATTCTCTTCCTTTTTCTGTGATCCAACGGATGTTGGCAATTTGATCTGGTTCTGCTGCCTTTTCTAAATCCAACTTGAAAATCTGGAAGTTCTCGGTTCATTTCATTCATATTTGTATGAATTACTTGTAACAACTATGATTAATATGTGCCGTTATATGACTCCCTACATTCTCCCCGATCCAAGAATTTTCAGTAGGAGAAGTAGACTTTTGTTACCCTCTCCAGTATTCCCTAGCTTGGCCTCCATGTCTCTCCCTGGGTTTCCTTCTCTTCCTGATATTCTTCTCAGTACTCAATACTTACTCTGTGCTGCCATCTTGAATTTAACTGAGCTAATTCAGATTATTAAATCACAACAGATTTATTTCACACTTGTTGCAGTCTAATGGTGGTAAACTGGATAAGTACTTGTGACTAATACTTATTTACTCATCCATTTACCTCTTTGCAGTTGTTGTGAAATAATGCTTACAAAATGTACTGGAATAAGACAGATAATGGAAGCTATTGATGATAAAGCTTAGTACATCACTATATTGATGCATCCTTAGCAAAAAGATTAGGAATTTGTTTTCATATCTTTTTCTTTCCTCAGGAGCAATCCTTAGATTCTCTGTCCAGGAGTAGAGGAGGACTTGTATTTGACACCCACTTTTCTAAGTTTGTCATACCCAGCCACTGAAATTTAGAGAAAAACTAGAAACTATAAGCTGATAAAAATCAGAAGTTCTTATTTTTGGAGTGAATGCCACTCCAGTAGTGAGATAGCAACCTGTTTACTACCTTTTATTTAGGTATCAAAGTCTTATCATTTCACTGGGATGTAGCTATCACTCAAAATCAACTATTCATCAACATGTTGGGGGATCTCAATTGATCAAGCAATCACAAACGAAGTAATTGCTAAATGTCAATATATGTGCTTTAGAAAAAATAAACTGTGTGTCACCTGAGGGAGAAGAAATATAGCTCAAATCTCCTTAAACAAATGTCTATGTCTTATTTTGCATGAAGCAAATATTTTGCATCTTAGAGCAAATTTTTAAAAATTACAGCAAAAGAGACACAGACGTACAGAACAGTCTTTTGGACTCTGTGGGAGAGGGCAAGGGTGGGATGATTTGGGAGAATGGCATTGAAACACGTATATTATCATATATGAAACGAATCACCAGTCCACGTTCAATGCATGATACAGGATGCTCGGGGTTGGTGTACTGGGATGAACCAGAGAGATGGGATGGGGAGGGAGGTGGGAGGGGGGTTCAAGATGAGGAACACATGTACACCTGGGGCAGATTCATGTCAATGTATGGCAAAACCAATACAATAATGTAAACTAATTAGCCTCCAATTAAATAAATTTAAAAAAATAAAAATAAAATTACAAAATATGAATCAATTCTAATAATTTATCCATGTTTTCAGTAAAGCAAAGATACAGGTTTCTATTTTGCTCAATTCAACTACATTCTTAAGGACAGATGTACATGAAATGTTACTGAACAGTGATGCTATGTATCCATCATTTTTACTTTTTTCTGTACAAAAGAGAATATCCAAGACTGAAGTTATTGAATCAACCTTTTCTACATATTGTTATTGGTAGCAGCGAACCGTTGACAGAGCTGTGGGAAAACCCTAGCAACCTGGGGAATAATGACCTCATAATCCTGGGAAAACCGAGCAAGATACCCTCCATGCTACTGTGTATTTTGTGCTAGACATTGAGAGACAGGAGAGAGTAAACAGAAAGACAAACATTTTAAGCCAGTGCCTAAGGGATGCCAATACAGGAAGTACTGAATACTCAATACCACCAGCTCAGCTTTGCCTGTGGTGGAAGCAGATTTAAAGGAAGATAAGACAGGCTTGAAGAGAATAAAAGACATTCTCAGAGATCATTCTAAGGGACCTGTGGAAGGACAATAAACATAAACATCTCGCAGTGATGGTGGATGGATGTCACAAGTTGCTTAAGTGCATATGAAACTTGAGTCTTTGTGACCCCAGCTGATGGAATCACCTCTCTCCTATTACTCACTGAATCACTACCCATTTATTAGCAGAAAGAATAGAGAAAGGGACCTAGTTTCAAGGACAACGAGAGCTATCTCTCTGCTCAAATATCTAAAGAGTCTTGCTGGTGGGATGGTGCTTAGATAATGTTTTTAGCTGTGTATCTCTGTTGAGAAAACATGCCTACTTAACCTGTACGTGACATAAAAAAGGTCACCTTTCATTTCTTTCTGTGCACATTTTTTCCCATGCCACAAAAATGAGGTAAATGGGAAGAATAACACACAAATGTGCCGGTTCAGAATATTTGTTTATTCTAAATGCTTCATGATTTTTTTTAAGTGGCAGCTGCTGAAAATATGGAATAGCTACTGTGTACTTGGTTTTATTATACTTACTGAAAAATCTCTAGAAATAAATAATTCACATAGTTGAATTTATAAGGGCAACTTGGTTACTGTTGCTTTGGAAACTAGTTCTGTGTATGTCCACAGATTCAGTTGATATTGACCATTATTTTTTAAATATCACAAAAAATTCTGAATTTGCCAGAGATATTTTTTCCTTCTCTCTTTATTGGTTGGATAAAGGCTATTCAAATTACATAGAAAGGGATCTGATCACGAGTAACATCTAACCTGCACTTTCTGCTCTGCTGCTGCTGCTAAGTCGTGTCAGTCGTGTCTGACTCTGTGTGACCCCATAGACGGCAGCCCACCAGGCTCCGCCATCCCTGGGATTCTCCAGGCAAGAACACTGGAGTGAGTTGCCATTTCCTTCTCCAATGTGTGAAAGTGAAAAGTGAAAGTGAAGTTGCTCAGTCGTGTCTGACTCTTCGCCACCCCATGGACTGCGGCCTACCAGGCTCCTCCATCCATGGGATTTTCCAGGCAAGAATACTGGAGTGGGGTGCCATTGCCTTCGTTTTCTGCTTTAGGAACTGCAAAAAGTATAACAGAACTAGGGCTTTGTGTTCAGTCAGGGAAGCTAGGGGTTAAATCTAGGGTGCCTTTCTGGCATTATAAATTTGAAATTTTCTCAGTGTAGTAAGGGTTGCTTTGTGATTCACTGAAGATTTCATTTAGGAAAATTAAATATTTACATGTGTAGGTGCTATTTACAGATAGTAGTGTTCTTTTAAAAATGGTTAACAAGTCAAGGCTGTAGCTACCACTCCTCTGTTCCACCATAATTACATAATTAAAAACTATTATTATTTAAGGAAAAAAATCACAAATAAATAAATATCAAAGCTATCCATTCAGGACATTTCCCTCTAGCTCTTAATTGTATAAAACAAAAATTATAGAATCTTGGTTTTGAAACAAACTTTGAAAATCCTCTAAGAATAGAGTGATAAGGTTTTGTCTTGATCTGGATAAAAATGAATGATGGTGATCTGGGGCTGCATCTATGGACTGTTCAATCAGATAGGAGTAAAAGGCAAATCACAAAACTGCCCAGGGACAAAAGATAACATAATGAAAGCTCTAAACTACCCAGATATCCTGTAAAGATGCAGTCTGCTAAAAACCAGTTTATCTCATAAAATTTGCCTTGTTTTCCAGACAATATAATTTTTCAGATTTTAGAGAAAACAATAAAGGCAATTGTTAGTCTAAACTTGGTTACTAAGACTGCAAAGGATTGATGAACAAAAATTGACAGGTGCTTTGGGACCGTGCTGCTTCAGAATTGATAACAGCCAAGGAAGTATGTATTAGGCATAATCAACAGGGTCAGCAGTCTTTGAAAAAGCACATGTACACCCGGGGCGGATTCATGTCAATGTATGGCAAAACCAACCAATATATTAATGTAAGGTAATTTGCCTCCAATAAAATAAATTAAAAAAAAAAAAGAAAAAGTAAGTACTCCCACTACCCACCTATTAGAATGGCCAAAATCTAGGAACACTGGTAATACCAAAATCTGGTGAGCTTGGAAGCAATAGAAATTCTCATTCATTGCTGGTGGATGTGCAAAACAGTACAGCCACTTTGAAAAACAGCTTGGTGCTTTCTTATAAAACTAAGGCCACTTTTACCATAAAGTCCAGCAGCTGTACTCCTTAATATTAACCCAACTGAACTGAAAACTTAAGTAAACATAAAAACTTTCCCAAACTATTTACAGTAGCTTCATTTATACTCAGCACAAGTTGGAAGCAACCAAGATATCCTTCAGTAGAGGAATGGATAAATAAACTGTGGTACACCCAAAGAGTGAGTATTATTCAGCACAAAATCAAATGACCTATCAAGCTGAAAAGATATGGAGGAACATTAAATGCATGTTACTAAGTGAAAGAAGTCAACCTAAAAAGGTAACATACTGTATGAGTCCAGCTGCATGACATTCCAGAAAAGGTAAAACTATGGACAGGATAAAAAGATTAGTGGTTGCCAGGGGTCCAGGGGTGGTGAGAGGAGGTGAGGTGAGGGAACATGTTCAACAAACATTTGGTGACTAAATAAGATAATGAAAATGAACTGGAGAGAATTTGGAAAAACAAAGAAAAGTGATTATTAGGCGGTGACTTTTGTTTCTCTTTGATTTCTTTTATTGCTGTTCTATATTTCATAAAGAACACTTTCAAATAACAAAGAAATCAAGATATATGTGCACATAATGTTTCCCTGATTTTCCATTATGGTAACTGAAAGAGAAAGCAAATCTAATTTGTTGTAACTTGTAGTTTATGCCTTCTGATAACTACCACATTTTATTCTATGCATTCACAAGTTATCTAAGTATTCACAAGCTTAATTATCATTCTGAGTGTTGCCCAAACGACATTAATCAGGTTTATCCAAACACAAAATACTCAACATCTTTTTCTTTTTTGATTGCTGAAAGTAGATTTGACTATAAACTGTCACAGGAGGAACTATCATGCTGAAGGAATGCTGAAGGATGACTAGTAAAGATACATTCTTTGTGAGGACAGAATATGTGGAGTTTGTAATGTATTTTTGCTACTGTTGGTGTCCTTGCAAAAGCTGTAAGGCTGATTCTGAATCAGTTTATGAATGACTCGTTTGGTTTCAAGTAGTAATACCATTTACTTCCTATTGTCTGGAACTAGATTTTAACTGGAAGTAAAATATGAGAGCCTAAATATGCTTCTTCACCTCTTAACAATACAAGTTTGCTTCTGAGCAGCGTGAAATCATACAGAAAACAAAATATTATGCTACTAATTCAATAAATATTTACCACATCTACTTAAAATACAAAGTCCTGTGGGTGAATTAAAATTAAATAAAATTTATTTCATAAATGTATTATGTGGTAAGAGAGTAATGGATACACAAACTACTTAAGACCTGACCTATAGAAATAAGTTTATAAAAATATTGGTGTTTGGCCACACTTCATGGAGAAGGCGGCATTTCACAATAGTAATTCTAAAGATTAGGTTTGGTTATAGAATAATAAAATATGTAGAAGAAAAAGAAGTTGAGAGGGGAGTGCATGTAAGGGGAGAGGTGGGGAGGTGCTTGGTCTAGGCAAAAACAACTTCATTAGCAAAGGTAGAGAGGACAAAAATTGTCAGGTGTTTCAGTTCAGTTCAGTCGCTCAGTCGTGTCCAACTCTCCGCGACACCATGAACCACAGCACGCCAGGCCTCCCTGTCCATCACCAACTCCCGGAGTACACTCAAACTCATGTCCACAGAGTCGGTGATGCCATCCAGCCATCTCATTCTCTGTCGTCCCCTTCTCCTCCCGCCCCCAACCTTTCCCAGCATCAGAGTCTTTTCCAGTGAGTCAACTCGTCCCATGAGGTGGCCAAAGTATTGCAGTTTCAGCTTCAGCATCAGTCCTTCCAATGAACACCCAGGATTGATCTCCTTTAGAATGGACTGGTTGGATCTCCTTGCAGTCCAAGGGACTCTCAAGAGTCTTCTCCAACACCACAGTTCAAAAGCATTGATTCTTCGGCAATCAGTTTTCTTCACAGTCCAACTCTCACATCCATACATGACCACGGGAAAAACCATTGCCTTGACTAGACGGACCTTGGTTGGCAAAGTAATGTCTCTGCTTTTTAATATACTATCAAGGTTGGTCATAACTTTCCTTCCAAGGAGCAAGCGTCTTTTAATTTCATGGCTGCAATCAGCATCTGCAGTGATTTTGGAGCCCAAAAAAATAAAGTCTGACACTGTTTCCACTGTTTTTCCATCTGTGTTTAGGGGATGTAAAATGGAAGACAGAGCTAAAGATTATGTTTTGGGTAATATTGTGGGAAGCAGCAGATTCTAAGCTAAAATGATCGGATTTTTCCATAGGAAATGAGGAACTTATTAAGACATTTACATGGAGAAGTGACATTATCATAGCTATACTCCAGGGCCCTGAATATTCATTGAAAGGACTAATGCTGAAGCTGAAGCTCCAATACTTTGGCCACTTGATGCGGGAGACAGTGAAGGATAGGGAAGCTTGGTGTGCTACAGTCCAAGGGGTCACAAAGAGTCGGACACAACTGAGGGACTGAACAACAACTCCTCCAGGGAAATTATTTCAGCAGTGACATTTTCAATGTATTTCAGAGAAAGAGTTTGACATGGGTGATTAATAAAGAGTACAAGTGAGTAACAATGAGGGATGGTCTAAGTGGTGGCATAATATGCCTTATTTCATTACTCAATGTATTTGAGTCTTTAATAAACAAATATGATAGAAAATATTTATTCAGTATATTTTACTTAAAACCAAAGCAAAAGATCATATTATAGACTATGGTGAAAATAAAATTTTTAAAATAATTCAACATTTATAATACTGTTTCAGTTCAGTTCAGTCACTCAATCGTGTCCAACTCTTTGCGACCCCATGGACTGCAGCACGCCAGGCTTTCCTGTCCATTACCAACTCCCAGAGCCTATTCAAACTCATGTCAGTGATGCCATCCAACCATCTCATCTTCTGTCGCCCCCTTCTCCTCCTGCCTTCAGTCTTTCCCAGTATCAGGGTCTTTTCCAATGAATCAGCTCTTCGCATCAGGTGGCCAAAATATTGGAGTTTCAGCTTCAGCATCAGTCCTTCCAAAGAATATTCAGGACTGATTTATTTTAGGATGACCTGGTTGGATCTCCTTGTTGTCCAAGGCACTGTCAAGAGTCTTCTCCAACACCACAGTTCAAAAGCACCAATTCTTCAGCGCTCAACTTTCTTTATAGTCCAATGCTCACATCCATACATGAGTACTGGAAAAACCATAGCTTTGACCAGACGGACATTTATTGGTAAGTAATGTCTCTGCTTTTTAATATGCAGTCTAGGTTGGTCAATAATTGTAAAATAAAATATAAGGAGAGATCTAAAAATATTTTATAAACAAATCAATAACATTTTCAAAAATAATCTGAGGAAAATAGATCTCTGACATAATGTAAAATGCAAAGGACCTGCTAGTTGTCACTTCAACATCATTCCTTCTATTCTTCTTAGTAACAGAACCCACAAATGCATTAAGGGATGTGGTCACCCTGATTAAAGTTTATTCCCAGCCTTCCTTGCAGCTAGCTGGGCTCATGTCACTAATTCTGGCCTATGTGATTTAGCAAAAATGTACTGTGTGACTTCTAGAAAACGTCCTTACATGGAGGAGATGTGTTTTGTCCCTATTCCTCCTTCCCACTAGTTGTAGCGCAGACCCTGGGGCCAGAAGGTAAGCAGCCACCTAGAAAAGATGAAGAGGCCAGATATTCAGGATGGCAAAGCAATGATTCAGAAGGAATCTGGTGCTCTAATGACCATAGAGTCACCACATATTGCTACAGTGTGTGGGGGGGTAGATAAAGATCTTGCTTATGCTTATGGTTTTGATTCCCCCATCACTTGAAACCAAACCTAATCTTTAGAATTACTATTGTTCTAGATCTTAAAATTTGTCATCAGAAGAAAAAAAATTGTTAAGTATGTATGGGGATGGGCGTTAATAATACTTATTGCAGATATCATTTTGTAATATATGTGAACTCTGAGTTATTATGCTGTATATCTGAAAGTATTATAATGTTTTAGTCAATTCTCTGGACTTGGCAGGTGTTGAAAGCTCTATTGTCTTTGGGAATCATTTTCAAGTTTCCTTGGAGGGAAGTCTGTTACTGGGAAGACTTACCCAAGGTTCCTGTGGTGCAGGGCAATGCACCACCTCTGACTGACTGCCCGTGATTCCTACCTGGGCCCCTAGACTTTCAGGGTGCCCCTCCAGCTTCTCTCTTCTGAGAGAGAGAATCTCTCCAGGTAAAGCCTCCTCACCTACTCTCCTCTACTTCTCCTTTCCCTCATCTGGTCTGTAAGAAACTCATGCATTCTTTGTCCCCAACAAATTCTGGAAGAACAGACTGCCTCCATGGATCAATATCTCCTCATTTCACCATCAGAGCAGCCAGCCAGCCAACCACAGTCAGTCTCCTACCCTTTCCTTTGTCTGACCTGAGACTGGGTCCACTGGGTCTCCAAGAAGCAAGAACTTGGAAGAACCATGCCGAGCTCGCTGGTTCTTTTGATGCCTGTTTTTCGAGGCAGAGTTAAAAAGCAGAGGGTAGTAGGCTTACAGTTCTCTGATGGCTTTCCTCTAATTCCTCTTCTAATCTCTGTTTCTGCCCTTTTGGATCATCAACATGGGTGATGACCTACTCAGAACTAGTTTTTGATCATCTGCTTTGCAAGTACCATAGGCTAATCTCACACCTCATTTGATATATGGGTGACATTTGCACATGCTTACAAGGCCTCAGCCAAAGCTAAGACTTAGATACTTTAGTTTTAGTATTCAGTTATAAAAGAGTTGGACTGTGAAGAAAGCTGAGCGCCGAAGAATTGATGCTTTTGAACTGTGGTGCTGGAGAAGACTCTGGACAGTCCCTTGGACTGCAAGGAGATCCAACCAGTCCATTCTAAATAGAGCAATCCTGGGTGTTCACTTTAAGGACTGATGCTAAAGCTGAAACTGCAATACTTTGGCCACCTCATGAGACGAGTTGACTCACTGGAAAAGAGTCTGATTCTGGGAGGGGTTGGGGGCAGGAGGAGACGGGGACGACAGAGAATGAGATGGGTGGATGGCATCACCAACTCGATGGACATGAGTTTGAGTGAACTCTGGGAGTTGGTGATGGACAGGGAGGCCTGGCGTGCTGTGATTTATGGGGTCGCAAAGAGTCGGACATGACTGAGCGACTGAACTGAACTGATAATCACAAATATCTACTTTTTTAAATTTAGTTTTCATCATGTTTAGATACACTTTGTTGGATTTTTGTTATTATTGTTTTGAAAACAATCATTTGCTTGTATGGACAAGATTCATTATTAAAAATGATGCCACCCACTGATCACAAAAGGCAACATGTTGCCCAAGTTTCCACTGGCTAACTTTCAAGGAATTCACTTAAACCACCTGAGGCATGTTTGCTACTACCCCACCTTATTTTGTAACAGTTAGCCATTGTTTTCTCCCTGTTGAAGTTGGTATATCTGCAAAGGTTGTTACATGGCCTTCCAAGCTAACAATAATGGCACTAAAGATATTCGGCATAGTTGGAGACAACTGAAGGGATATCATAAGTTGGTAACACTTACTTGATCTTTTTTTACTATTTTGATTTAATGTAAATAAAGCAATGGTTTTGTTGTATTGTAGGGCCAACTTTAAGAAAACTGTAGAATAAAATTATTGAAAGTTTCCAAATAATTTATCCTTTTGTATCAAGATTTTAAAATTTTGCAATTCTAGAAGTTGATATTTTATTAGTTGGTCCCCAATTCAGAGCTTGGCTACTGCTCACATTTGATTTGGGGCATCACCTCATTATAGACATGTAAAAAAAATAGCCACCTTGATGCTTTGTTGGAGAGGATAAGAAGAGGTCTGTAGCATTGCTACCAAATACAAATTTTTTGTTGATACTAGCAATCAATCATTTTATTCACCAAAAATATAATCAAGTGTCTACTCAGTTAATAAGATAAAATTCTGATGTTTTGTATGTGTTGGGATGTATTGTGGGTATGGTGGGAGGAGAGAGAAAAAAAGGGGGGAAGTGGTAAAATCTAAGAAATTACACATGTGAAAGCAGCATTTTAAAAATGCAAAAGGAAACAGAATAAAGTATATTTAATAACTACCACATATAAACTGAAGTATGTTCACAGAAAAATTATCCAAAAGTGATAAAGTCAAACTATATTATGTGAAGGGGTAAGAAGATTTGATGCTTTTCAACTGTGGTGTTGGAGAAGACTCTTGACAGTGCCTTGGACAGCAGAGAGATCCAACCAGTCTATCCTAAAAGAAATCAGTCCTGAATATTCTTTGGAAGGACTGATGCTGAAGATGAAACTCCAATACTTTAGCCACCTGATGCAAAGAAGTGACTCACTGGAAAAGACCCTGATGCTGGGAAAGATTGAAGATGGGAAGAGAAGGGGACAACAGAGGATAAAATGGTTGGATGGCATCACCGACTCAATGGACATGAATTTGAGTAAACTCCAGGAGTTGGTGATGGACAGGGAGGCCTAGCGTGCTGCAGTCCATGGGGTCGCAAAAAGACAGACATGACTCAGCAACTGAACTGTACTGACTGATTTGTGTGCAGAAGACAATCTCAAGGGAAATATGTGAGCTATTCACGTGTTGGAAGGTCTATCATTTATAGAGAGAATAGACTCTCATGGTTCCTAGTTTCTTAAAGAACAAAGCCCATACATCTCAGTTTGGCATACAAAAATCTTGCACAATCTGATTCCAAATTGCTTTTCCAACTGTAGGCTTTCTAATTGCAAACACATCAATTCCAAACAATTTCTCTCTTACTTCTACTTTTTCCTTGTATCATTTTCCTACCAAGAATGCCTTACTCCTCTTTTCTGTCTAAAGGACACTTACACATCATCTAAAGATCAGTATGGATTTTTTTTCTTTTCTTAAATTAATTAATTTTTAATTGAATGATAATTGCTTTACAGAATTTTGTTGTTTTCTATCAAATTTCAACATGAATCAGCCACAAGTACATATATAATCCTTCCCTTTTGAACCTCCCTCCCATCTCCCTTCCCATCCCACCCCTCTAAGTTGATATAGAGTCTCTGCTTGAGTTTCCTGAGCCATACAGCAAATTCCTGTTGGCTGTCTATTTTACATATGGTAATGTAAGTTTCCATGTTACTCTTTCTGTACATCTCACCCTCTCCTCCCCTCTCCCCATGTTCATAAATCTATCCATCTGTTTCTCCATTGCTGCCCTGTAAATAAATTCTTCCATATCGTTTTTTTAGATTCTGTATAAATGCATTGGGTATTTATCTTTCTCTTTCTGACTTACTTCACTCTGCATAATTGGTTCTAGGTTCATTCACCTCATTAGAACTGACTCAAAAGCATTCCATTTTATGACTGAGCAATATTCCATTGTGTATATGTACCACAACTTCTTTATCCATTCATCTGTCAATGGACACCTAGGTTGCTTCCATATTCTAGCTATTGTAAATAGTGCTGCAATGAACAATGAGATACATGTGTCTTTTTCAATTTTGGTTTCCTCACGGTATATGCCTAGGAGTGGGATTGCTGGGTCATATGGTGGTTTTATTCCTATATTTTAAAGAAATCTCCATACCATCTTCCACAGTGGCTGTATCAATTTACACTCCCACCAACAGTGCAAGAGCATTCTCTTTTCTTCTCACCCTCTCCAGCATTTATTGTTTGTAGACTTTTTGATGATGACCATTCTCACTGGTGTGAGGTGATATCTCATTGTAGTTTTGATTTGCATTTCTCTAAGAATGAGCAATGTTGAGCATCTTTTCATGTGTTTGTTGGCCATCTGTATGTCTTTTTTGGAGAAATGTCTGTTTAGGTCTTTTTCCCACTTTTTGATTGGGTTGTTTGCTTTTCTGGCATTGAGTTGTACGAGCTGCTTGTGTATTTTGGAAATTAATCCTCTGTCAGTTGTTTCATTTGCTGTTATTTTCTCCCATTCTGAGGGTTGTCTTTTCACCTTGCTTATCATTTCCTTTGCAATGCAAAAGCTTTTAAGTTTAATCAGGTCCCACTTGTTTAATTTTGTTATTTCCACTACTCTAGGAGGTGGGAGAAGGCAATGGCACCCCACTCCAGTACGCTTGCCTGGAATATCCCATGGATGCAGGAGCCTGGTTGGCTGCAGTCCATGGGATTGCTAAGAGTCGGACACGACTGAGCGACTTCACTTTCACTTTTCACTTTCATGCATTGGAGAAGGAAATGGCAACCCACTCCAGTGTTCTTGCCTGGAGAATTCCAGAGATGGGGGAGCCTGGTGGGCTGCCAGACTATGGGGTTACACAGACTCAGACACAACTGAAGTGACTTTAGCAGCAGCAGCAGGAGGAGGTGGGTCATAGAGGATTTGCTTTATGTCATCAAGTGTTATGCCTATGTTTCCCTCTATGAGTTTTATAGTTTCTGGTCCTCCATTTAGATCTTTAATCCATTTTGAGTTTATCTTTGTGTATGGTGTTAGGAAGTGTTCTAATTTCATTCTTTTACATGTAACTGTCCAGTTTTCCTTGCCCCAGTGTATATTCTTGCCTCCTTTGTCAGAAAGCCTTCCTCAGCGATCAATGCAAAGAAATAGAGGAAAACAACAGAATAGGAAAAACAAGAGATCTTTTCAAGAAAATTAGAGATATCAAGGGAACATTTCATGCAAAGATGGGCTCGATAAAGGACAGAAATGGTATGGACCTAACAGAAGCAGAAGATATTAAGAAGAGGTGGCAAGAATACACAGAAGAACTGTACAAAAAAGATCTTCATGACGAAGATAATCATGATGGCGTGATCACTTACCTGGAACCAGACATCTTGGAATGTGAAGTCAAGTGGGCCTTAGAGAGCATCACTACAAACAAAGCTACTGGAGGTGATGGAATTCCAGTTGAGCTATTTCAAATCCTGAAAGATGATGCTGTGAAAGTGCTGCACTCAATATGCCAGCAGATTTGGAAAACTCAGCAATGGCCACAGGACTGGAAAAGATCAGTCTTCATTCCAATCCCAAAGAAAGGCAATGCGAAAGAATGCTCAAACTACCGCACAATTGCACTCATCTCACACGCTAGTAAAGTCATGCTCAAAATTCTCCAAGCCAGGCTTCAGCAATATGTGAATCATGAACTTCCAGATGTTCAAGCAGGTTTTAGAAAAGGCAGAGGCACCAGAGATCAAATTGCCAACATCCACTGGATCATGGAGAAAGCAAGAGAGTTTCAGAAAAACATCTATTTCTGCTTCATTGACTATGCCAAAGCCTTTGACTGTGTGGATCACAATAAACTGTGGAACATTCTGAAAGAGATGGGAATCCCAGACCACCTGACCTGCCTCTTGAGAAACCTGTATGCAGGTCAGAAAGCAACAGTTAGAACTGGACATGGAACAACAGACTGGTTCCAAATAGGAAAAGGTGTACGTCAAGGTTGTATATTGTCACCCTGCTTATTTAACTTATATGCAGAGTATATCATGAGGAACGCTGGGCTGGAAGAAACACAAGCTGGAATCAAGATTGCTGGGAGAAATATCAATAACCTCATATATGCAGATGACACCACCCTTATGGCAGAAAGTGAAGAGGAACTCAAAGGCCTCTTGATGAAAGTGAAAGAGGAGAGTGAAAAGTTTGGCTTGAAGCTGAACATTCAGAAAACAAAGATCATGGCATCTGGTCCCATCACTTCTTGGGAAATAGATGGGGAAACAATGGAAACAGTGTCAGACTTTATTTTTGGGGGCTCCAAAATCACTGCGGATGCTGATTGCAGTCATGAAATTAAAAGACGCTTACTCCTTGGAAGGAAAGTTATGACCAGCCTAGATAGCATATTAAAATGCAGAGACATTACTTTGCCAACCAAGGTCCGTCTAGTCAAGGCTATGGTTTTTCCCGTGGTCATGTATGGATGTGAGAGTTGGACTGTGAAGAAGGCTGATCGCTGAAGAATTGATGCTTTTGAACTGTGGTGCTGGAGAAGACTCTTGAGAGTCCCTTGGACTGCAAGGAGATCCAACCAGTCCATTCTAGAGGAGATCAATCCTGGGTGTTCATTGGAAGGACTTATGCTAAAGCTGAAACTCCAATACTTTGGCCACCTCATGCGACGAGTTGACTCACTGGAAAAGACTCTGATGCTAGGAGCGATTGGGGGTAGGAGGAGACGGGGACGACAGAGAATGAGGTGGCTGGATGGCATCACCGACTCAATGGACATGAGTTTGAGTGAACTCCGGGAGTTGGTGATGGACAGGGAGGCCTGGCGTGCTGTGGTTCATGGGGTCGCTAAGAGTTGGACAAGACTGAGTGACTGAACTGAACTGAACTGAATGTGTCAAAAATAAGGTACCCTTTAGGTGCATGGGTTTATTTCTGGGCTAACTTGTTCCATTGGTCTACATTTCTGTTTTTGTGCCAGTACCATACTGCCTTGATGACTGTAGCTTTGTAGTATAATCTGAAGTCAGGAAAGTTGATTCCTCCAGCTCCATTCTTCTTTTTCAAGACTGCTTTGGCTATTTGGGGTCTTTTGTGTTTCGATAGGAATTATGAAATTTTTTGCCCTAGTTCTGTGAAAAATGCCACTGGTAATTTGATAGGGATCACATTAAATCTGTAGATTGCATTTGGTAGTATAGTCATTTTCACAATATTGATTCTTCCTACCCAGAAACATGGACTATCTCTCCATCTGTTTATGTCAACTTTGATTTCTTTCATCAGTGTCTTTTAACTTTCTGTGTACAGTTCTTTTGTCTCCTTAGGTAAGTTTATTCCTAGATATTTTGTTCTTTTTTTTGCAATGGTGAATGGGACTGATTTCTTAAATTCTCTTTCTGATTTTTCATTGTTAGCATATATAAATGCAAGTGATTTCTGTGTATTGATTTTGTATCCTGAAACTTTGCTAAATTGACTGATTAGCTCTAGTAATTTTCTGATACTATATTTAGGATTTTCTATATACAGTATCATGTCATCTGCAGACAATGGGAGCTTTACTTTTTCTTTTCCAATCTGGATTCCTTTTATTTCTTTTTCTTCTCTGATTGCTGTAGCTAGGATTTCCTAAAACAAAAAATCAAAAGCCCCAGACTAGATGGCTTCACAGGAGAATTCTATCAATCATTTAGAGAAGAGTTAATGCCTATCCTTCTAAAACTCTTTCAAAAAATTGCAGAGGAACACTTCTGCAATTCCAAACTCATTCTACAAGGCCACCATCATCCTGATACTAAAACCACACAAAGACAACACAAAAAAGAAAACTACAGGCCAATGTCACTGATGAACACAGATGCAAAAATCCTCAAGAAAATTTTAACAAACAGAATTCAGCAGCACATCAAAAAGCTCATACACCATGATCAAGTTTGGTTTATTTCAGGGACACAAGGATTCTTCAATATATCCTTGTGCAAATCAATCAATGTGATATACGATATTAACAGATTGAAAGATAAAAACCATAATAATCTCAATAGATGCAGAAAAAGCCTCTGACAAAATTCAGCACCCATTTAAAGATTAAAACTCTTCAAAAAATGGGCATAGAAGAAACCTACCTCAACATAGTAAAGGCCATATATGATAAGCCTACAGCAAACATTATTCTCAATGGTGAAAGACTGAAAGCATTCCCCCTAAGATAAGGAACAAGACAAGGGTGTTGTTCCACTTTCATCACTATTATGCAACATAGTTTTGGAAGTCCTAGCTACAGCAATCAGAGAAGATAAAAATCAGAATGAATTTCTAAGTAAACATCTAACTTTCTATTCTTCCTACATGATGGTTCCTAGATCTAGGATTATTATTGTTGCTGTAATTTCCCGTTATCCTTTTTACATAATAAAGTTTAAATTTCCACAATGTAGATTAAGAATTTGAAAGCAAAAATTGAGCTTGACCATTATGTCCCCACAATTACTGATGAATAGCTATGTAAGGTTGAGATGAAGAAAGTCTTTGTCAGCAAACACTAAAGACATAATACATTAGGAAAACATTACCTGAATTGTCACAAAAAATAGAAATAAAAAGTAAAAAATGAAATTAAGGGGCAAACAATAATGTTCCCATTATAAATTAGGAAATTAAATATATTCAAAACACACAGAGCAGTGACTATTCAGTGCTCTTCCTGCCTAATCAGAATGGATCACTTCTTCCCCTCTAGTCTCATAGCATTTTTGTTTTCAATCACTTTCAACATGTTCTAATTCTATATGGATCTTTTTTGACTAGTCTGAGATTCTCTAAAGTGGAGCTATTTCACCTTTATCGTCTCCTTTTTGCTCTTCAATTAGTAATTCAAACAGTGGAACTGTAATAAGCTGAATTATGCCCCCCTAAACAATATGTGTATTTTCTAACCCATGGTACTTTTGAACATGATAATACTTGGAAATAGGGTATTTGCAGATATAGTCAAGCTAGAATGATATCATTAGGGTGAACCCCAATCTGTGTCTTATAAGAAGTGAAAATACGAACACAGATACACAGGGAAATACCATATTATGATGGAGGCAGAGATGGGAGTGTGCTCAGTCACTCAGTCATGTCCAACTCTGCAACCCTGTGGACTGCAGCCTGCCAGGCTCCTGTATCCACAGGATTCTCCAGGCAGGAATACTAGAGTGGGTTGCCATTGCCTACTCCAGGTGATCTTCCTGACCCAGGGATCAAAACCCTGTCTACTGCACTGACAGACGGATTCTTTACCACTTAGCCACCTGCGAAGCCCCAGAGATGGGAGAGACCCATCTAAAGCTAAAAAAAAAAAAAAGCAAAAAAACACAAGGACTGCTGGCAACACCAGAAGCTACAAAAAGAGCATGGAACAGATTCCCAGAAATTTCAATAAGAGAATGGCCCTGCCAATTCCTTGATTTTGGACTTCTATCCTCCAGAAATAGAATAAATTTCTATTGTTGTAAGCCATCGTTTTTGGTACTTTGTTACATCAGCTTCTACATGACCTCCAGGGATAAATTCAGAACCCAAAAGTTGGATTTTAGAGGGAGAAAATTCTTACTCTATATTAGGAAAAAGCTTCTTAGCATGAAAGTAGTTCATAGGCAAAATTACTTCAGGAGGTACCGAGTTCTGTTTTGTGGCAAGGAATATAAACTTATGCTGAATAAATATATGATGTAGTTTTATAAAGAAATGCAAGCCACAGATAGGTATTTAGACACTGTTCTAAAATCTAAGATTCTGAAATATGCTATTTCAAATTAACAAAAGAGTTAATAACTGTTTGGCAGTCTAGTTTTTATAATCCAAGATTCAGTGAAATGAGTAAGCTTAGTCAAGTTGTCCTGGGCTGAATTAGGTCAAGTGATATTAGCTCCATCTACTGGTACATGAGCAATGACTCTGTGATAATATTTATGCAAGTTACCTGGAACAGCACATAACATAGTCAGTAAAAAATTATTTCCTTTCCTTTTCCAGAAGGTAGAAAAACAAAAATAAGAACTATGGATGTCTTAAAATTTCTAAATTTAGTTTATCTAAAATCACTATCTGAAAAAAATAATTCAGGTAATATGCAAAGTTCATTTTAGACACTGATTTAGATTAAGTAGGTCTTATTAAAGTAGAATTAAAATCTGAATACAGCTGGGCCAAAATATAAGATTATAATTCAATTAAACCAATACATAAAGCCCTTTGTAAGAGTCAAAAATAATGCAAGATGAGAATACAGATGTAAATACAGCTATTTTTGACAACACATTTCAATTACTGGAATAAATATAATCTTTATTGTGCTTGTATAGAGGAAAACATTCAATTAAGATACATTGAATGTAACTGTCTGATGACTATTGGGGTTAAAACACTCTTCAAATAACTATGATGATTATAGCTCACCTTCTGTACTTTTTGTGGACTAATATTTTATGAAAACAAGCCAAATAAAATTTCAACAATTTTGTATGTACATGAGAATGAATGGATATCATGTATATGTATGAGTGTATATATAAATGTCCACATATTTATAGAGTCTCTGAATTGCTACAGTTTAGAGTATAAACACATACCACATGTATATTTTTCACCAGTTATATGACAAATCTGTGTTAGAATTGACTTTTCATAAATGTTACTTCTCTACCTCAACTTTATTGTTGTTCAGTTCAGTTCAGTTCAGTCTCTCAGTCGTGTCCGACTCTCTGCGACCCCATGAATCACAGCACGTCAGGCCTCCCTGTCCATCACCAACTCCCGGAGTATACTCAAACTCATGTCCACAGAGTCGCTTATGCCATCCAGCCATCTCATCTTCGTCGTCCCCTTCTCCTCCCGCCCCCAACCTTTCCCAGCATCAGAGTCTTTTCCAGTGAGTCAACTCGTCGCATGAGGTGGCCAAAGTATTGCAGCTTCAGCTTTAGCATCAGTCCCTCCAATGAATACCCAGGATTGATCTCCTCTAGAATGGACTGGTTGGATCTCCTTGCAGTATAAGGGACTCTCAAGAGTCTTCTCCAACACCACAGTTCAAAAGCATCGATTCTTCGGCGATCAGCTTTCTTCACAGTCCAACTCTCACATCCATACATGACCACAGGAAAAACCATTGCCTAGACTAGACGGACCTTGGTTGGCAAAGTAATGTCTCTGCTTTTTAATATACTATCAAGGTTGGTCATAACTTTCCTTCCAAGGAGCAAGCGTCTTTTAATTTCATGGCTGCAATCAGCATCTGCAGTGATTTTGCAGCCCAAAAAATAAAGTCTGACATTGTTTCCACTGTTTTTCCATCTATTAGTCTCCCTCTATTGCTCCCTATAGGAAAACATTTAGAAGCAAACATATTCCCACACCAGATCAGATCAATTATATTCTTTGTAGCCAAAGATGGAGAAATTCTATACAGTCAACAAAAACAAGACTGGGAGCTGACTGTTGCTCAGATCATGAACACCTTGTTATAAAATTCAGAGTGAAATTGAAGAAAGTAGGGAAAAACAATAGGCCATTCAGGTATGACCTCATCATATCCCTTAAGATTATATGGTGGAAATGACAGATTCAAGGGATCAGATATGATAGAAAGAGTGCCTGAAGAACTATGGACAGAGGTTCGTAATGTTGTAGAGGAGGTGGTAATCAAAAAGAAATTCAGAAAGGCAAAGTGGTTGTCTGAGGAGGCTTCACAAATAGCTGAGAAAAGAAGAGAAAAGGAAGGAAGGAAAGGAAAGATATACCCATCTGAATGCAGAGTTCCACAGAATAGCGAGAGAGACAAGAAAGCCTTTTTAACTGAACAGTGCAAAGAAATAGGGGGAAATAATACAATGGGAAAGACTAGAGATCTCTTCAAGAATATTAGAGATACCAAGGGAGCATTTCGTGTAAAGATGGGCACAATAAAGGACAAAAATTGTATGGACCTAACAGAAGCAGAAGATAGTAAGAAGAGATGGCAAGAATACACAGAAGAACTATACAAAAAGATCTTCATGACCCAGATAACCTTGATCATGTGATCACTCACCTAGAGCTAGACATCCTAGAGTGCGAAGTGAAGTGTGCCTTAGGAAGTATCACTACAAATAAAGCTAGTGGAGGTGATGGAATTCCAGCTAAGCTATTTAAAATCCTGAAAGATGATGCTGTGAAAGTGCTGCACTCAATATGCCAGCAAATTTGGAAAACTCAGCAGTGGCCACAGGAAAGGCAAAGTTCAATTTTTCATTCCAATCGCAAAGAAGGGTAATGCCAAAGGATGTTCAAACAATTGCACTCATTTCACATTCTAGCAAGGTAATGCTCAAAATCCTTCAAACTAGGCTTCAACAGTATGTGAACTAAGAACTTCCAGACATACAAGTTGGATTTAGAAAAGGCAGAGGAACCAGAGATCAAATTGCCAACTTTGATTGGGTCATAGAAAAAGCAAGAGAATTCCAGAGAAACATCTACTACTGCTTCATTGACTATACTAAAGCCTTTGACTGTGTGGATCACAACAAACTGGAAAATTCTGAAAGAGATGGGAATACCAGACTACCTTACCTACCTCTTGAGAAACCGGTATGCAGGTCAAGAAGCAACAATTAAAACTGGACATGGAACAATGGACTGGTTCCAATTTGGGAAAGGAGTACATCAAGATTGTATATTGTCACCCTGCTTATTTAATTTATATGCAGAGTATATCATGTGAAATGCTGGGCTGGATGAAGCTCATGTTGGAATCAAGATTGCTGGGAGAAATGTCAATAACCTCAGATATGCAGATGACACCATCCTAATGGCAGAAATCAAAGAGGAATTAAAGAACCTCTTGATGAAGGTGAAAGAGAAGAGCTGGCTTAAAATTCAACATTCAGAAAATGAAGATCACGGCATCTGTTCCCATCACTTCACACAAATAGATGAGGACACAAGGAAACAGTGATAGACTTTATTTTCTTGGGCTCCAAAATCACTGCAGACAGTGGCCACTGTAACGAAAATAAGACTTGCTTCTTGGAAGAAAAACTATGACAAACCTAGATAGCATATTAAAAAGTAGAGACATCACTTTGCCAAAAATGGTCCACATAATCAAAGCTATGGTTTTTCCAGTAGTCATGCACAGATGTAAGATCTGAACAATAAAAAAGGCTGAGCACCAAAGTTTTGATGCCTTGGAACTGTGGTGCTGGATAAGACTCTTGAGAGTCCCTTGGACAGCAAGGATATCAAGCCAGTCAATTCTAAGAGAAATCAACCTTGTATATTCATTGGAAGGACTGATTCTGAAGCTCCAATGCTTTGGCCACCTGATGTGAAAAGCCAACTCATTGGAAAAGACCCTGATGTTGGGAAAGAATGAAGACAGGAAGAGAAGGGGGAGACAGAAGATGAGATGGTTGGATGGCATCACTGACTCAGTGGACAGGAGTTCGAGCAAACTCTGGGAAATAGTGAAGGACAGGGAAGCCTGGTGTCCTGCAGTCTATAGAATCGCAAAGAGTAGGACACCACTGTATAACTGAACAACAACCCTCTACTGCCCCCTAAGGAAAACATTTAGCAGCAAACATATTCCCATACCAAAATCCTGAGTCAGTCATACCTGACTCTGAGCGATCCCATGAAACACAGCCCGCCAAGCTCCTCTGTCCATGGGATTCTCTAGGCAAGAATGATGGGTAGGTTGCCATGCCCTCCTCCATGGGATCTTCCCGACCCAGGGGTCAAACCAGTGTCTCTTATGTCTCTTGCATTGGCAGGCAGGTTCTTTACCACTATGGGCCACCTGGAAAGCCCAAACATCGTATTACATACAATTATTTTTTCACCTGTGTCTCATGAGGTAATAGATAATGAAATTACAGTATATCTACTCCCAGTCAAAATAACTCCTTGGAAAGATTGTTTATGTGCCCTTTGCAAAAGTTAGTCCATTGTCTCAATATTTTAAGAAACCATCATGAGGAATGCTGGGCTGGAAGAAGCACAAGCTAGAATCAAGATTGCCGGGAGAAATATCAATAACCTCAGATATGCAGATGACACCACCCTTATGGCAGAAAGTGAAGAGGAACACAAAAACCTCTTGATGAAAGTGAAAGAGGAGAGTGAAAAGTTTGGCTTGAAGCTCAACATTCAGAAAACAAAGATCATGGCATCTGATCCCATCACTTCATGGGAAATAGATGGGGAAACAGTGGAAACAGTGTCAGACTTTATTTTTGGGGGGCTCCAAAATCACTGCAGATGCTGATCGCAGCCAAGAAATTAAAAGACGCTTACTCCTTGGAAGGAAAGTTATGACCAACCTAGATAGTATATTAAAAAGCAGAGACATTACTTTGCCAACCAAGGTCCATCTAGTCAAGGCTATGGTTTTTCCTGTGGTCATGTATGGATGTGAAAGTTGGACTGTGAAGAAAGCTGATCGCCGAAGAATTGATGCTTTTGAACTGTGGTGCTGGAGAAGACTCTTGAGAGTCCCTTGGACTGCAAGGAGATCCAACCAGTCCATTCTAAAGGAGAGCAATCCTGGGTGTTCACTGGAAGGACTGATGCTAAAGCTGAAACTCCAATACTTTGGCCACCTCATGTGACGAGTTGACTCACTGGAAAAGAGTCTGATTCTGGGAGGGGTTGGGGGCAGGAGGAGACGGGGACGACAGAGAATGAGATGGCTGGATGGCATCACCGACTCGATGAACATGAGTTTGAGTGAACTCCGGGAGTTGGTGATGGACAGGGAGGCCTGGCGTGCTGTGATTCATGGGGTCGCAAAGAGTCGGACACGACTGAGCAACTGAACTGAACTGATAGTCACAGAAAGAGTATCGCCTGGTAAATGTTTATTTAAAATATGCCCCCAAACTGGGCTGGAACTCTGAAATGTTAGATTTCCTTCAGAAGTGTTTACCCAGATTCACAAATCTTTCACACTGTGTCTGTACAGAGTTGCTGACTCAAGTCATTTCTTCAGACAGGTTTTTTCTGGTATCTTTTTATTTCATTCCAACAAAAATATTTTCAAAAGCAAGGAAATTTTTTCTTGAGAGGCCATTTCTACACACTGAAAAGTTTATTTCAATAATTCTGCCTTTTTGAAATTAAATAAACTTTGAAACTGAAGAAGAAAAAGAGTTACTTAAACACTTGTGTAGCTTTAACTATGTATCATCAATTTTGTTTCTAAATAGTTACCTTTGTGGGGTCTCCCACACTATCAACTCTCACCATTATAAAAGTCTGATAAAACAGCACAGTAATTAAAATACGTCTGAGAAAAGAAGATATTTAAACTAATTTGTATCTCTGTTGGAGTTGTGTGATTTCCAGTGTGCACTTATTGCTTTGAGAAGTTGGGAGGAATACAGTACAGGTTTTCAAATCAAACAGGCAGATTCAAATCCTAGCTCTGACAGTCATTAACCATGTGCCCTTGGGATGTTCATTTCCAGTAGTCTTGAGAAAATTGGAGAAAGGAATGGCAACCCACTTCAGTATTCTTGCCTGGAGAATCCCGTGGACAGAGGAGTCTGGTGGGCTATAGTCCATGGGGTTACAAGGAGTTGGACATGACTGAACAAATAACTGTGTGCAAATAAGGGTAAGGATACATTATGCATACTAATACATAATACATTAGCTAGTATTGCTGTGAAAGTTAAATTAGATCTTTAAAATATCTAATATCCTTTATTAGACATAAAGCTTCTGTCACATGGGGATACTTAATACTGACATTTCCTCTTTCCTTTTGTGATGAATAATTGTGGGGGGTGTGATGAAATGAATTAAAATAACTTTCAAAATATTCATCATATGATTTTGGATTCACATTTTTTTTTTGGAAAACAGTGTTGGGTAGTTCATACAGATGGTTCCAGGAAAGGCAGGGTACCATCCATGTCTTTATTTTTGGTAGAAATCATATGACTAAGAAATAAACAGCACTTTCAGAGAGAGAGATTTGAAATTAAGTGAAGGATGGGTGAATGTCACTGCATTGCAGTATTTCATTTTCAAAAAATTTTAAGAGCATGTTCACACACAATGCCACTCACATCATTATGTACCTCCAGTAAGATAGGGCCAGATTCACTGCAGGGAGTGGCATACAGATATCAATACATGGCAAACACGGCTTGAGAAATTTTAGCCTCCAGGTTTCTCAGTCATCTGATAGGCTTCCTGATAGAACACTGTGGGTGGAGGGTGTTAACACCGAAAGCTAAGAAAAATAAAGACAAACCTAGGGGTACTGCACGGTTCGTTTCTTACCAGTCCATGGCGGCCTCCACAAGTTTGAGATTCAGTCAACAAATACTGGTTAAGTACTAACTTCGTGCCAGTCTTTGTATGGTTACTAACTGGAATACAGCAGTCAACAAAACTGATTCTGCTCTTGACCTCATGGAGCATGCAGTCTTGTGTCAGAAAGATGTGTCTGTAAGTACTTTTGAAGATGATTAGAACATTAATAGAAGGGCAACCAGACAACCCCATGAAGATAACTGGAAGACATCAAGGGAATGTACCTAAAATTTCTGTTAGCAATGATACTTCTGCAATAAGCTGATACATAAATATATAGTGACAATATCTCTTAAGAGAAAATAGGTAAAATAAATCAAAAGAATTAGAACTGTTGAAATATTTTCTGAATATGAAATATTTTACATAGTAAGTCTCTTATTTGGGTAATTTTTAAAGGCTGATGGCCACCATTTGCTTAGAATTCACATGTTATAGTGGGCTAATTGCAACAATCTCTTTGGGAAGATTCTGAGCATGAGTATGTTTTTAAGTTGACCTTTTAAGGATAAAATATCTAGATAATTTAACAAGGTATGACATATCCGTTGTGTCTGTTTTCTGGTTTTAACCATTGAATTTTCATGCCTAATAACTGTCTTCAATAGACATGGACTCAGACTCAAAATGACGGAATGCAGCTTATAAAATTGAGAAAGATGATATAAAGAGTATCTGGCTATATTAACAACTAGTATAGTATCTTTCTGGGAAGAATAGGATCAATACATATTGATGGAGTCTCTGGCTGAAATCCATAGGCTCTTCCAGCTGCTTTCTGCTAATCATTGAAAGGGTCTTAGTTGGTTTTTGAGCACTTCCAATCATGCCTTAAATGTTTTAAAATGTTTCTTTTTCCATCCATATTGCCTAAGTAGAAGGAAAAAATTATATTTGCATAGATGCATTCCTGTGATGTCAGCATGAAGTCTTTACAGATGTTTTTTTTCAATCAGAAATAAGAAGTTTTCTATATTATTTTAAAAAATCAAGAACACTCCTTTTCCTAAAAATAATCTCAATTACCATATAGGCATTGCTCAAATTTAAATGTGAAAATCTATTTCCATTTAAGGTTATCCTTGTGTGCATGCTCAGTCACTCAGTCGTGTCCACCTCTCTGCAACCCTGTGGAGAGTAGTCTGCCAGGCTCCTCTATCCCTCGAGTTTTCCAGGCAAGAATACTGAAGTAGGTTGCTATTTCCTACTCTGTGAGATTTTCCCGGCCCAGGAATTGAACATGTATCTCTTGCATTGGCGGGTGTATTCTTTGCCACTGTGTCACCTGGGAAGCCCACAGTTATCCTCAGTTCAGTTCAGTTCAGTCACTCAGTCAACCCCATGGACTGCAGCACACCAGGCCTATCACCAACTCCTGGAGTTTACAGTTATCCTAGAAATATGCAAATTTTATAAGCTGACTTATTATACAGCAAGAAGTAGTTTCTTGAAGTATTAATTTCTACCTATGAATACAACTATTAATAATAATACCAGCTGTGAACACCTTACATATAGGTAGGTGTAATTATTAATATTTTCCTGTTACAGAAAGTTAGGTTCAAAGCAGGCAATTAATTTCCTCAATGTTACAGCAGAAGAGTTAGGGTCTGAATTGAAGTCTTTTTTACTTCAAAATTCTTGTACTTGACCACAAAGGTCTTATTTTGAACATAAATTTAAAAGACTATTTACATGTGATTTTTAATAGTTTCATTTTATGACTCATAAAGTTTAAGTGATGGTTGGATAAGGACTCCAAAAAGACCCAATAGGAAGATTTTTTTTTTTTTCCTGGAAAAATTGTTTAGTTCACTTTCTTTGGCATCAAAGAATAAATATCAAGTTCTTGTCAATGAAGAACAGGGTAGACCCTGCCTCTAGAAGTTGGGGCAGTATGAAAACAGCTAATACTTGCTGCTTTAGTCTTCATTAAAATGAAAATCTTGGTAACTGCATTTCTTCTCTGTGTGTGTGAGTGTGTGTATGTGTATGCAAATATTCTACTTGAAGGATTCTTAAATTTATTCTTAAGAATTTATGTATTTTGAATATTTTTCCTTAAAAAGTTTCTATTTGTGAGTATGAAATATTTCCTAGTCTTCTTCCAAAAGTTTATTCAATATTCAATCAAACTGTACTTACTAGCAAAAATTTTGGAAAGGTGGTCTTTCTCTGATAAATAGTATTAGATTGTCAATTGGTGTTCTTTGGTTTCACAATATGGAAAACAGTTCTAGTTAATTTAGGCAAAAAGGGAAGCTTATAGGATATGGAGTGAGGGCTCCCAAAGGTGAATGAGAAGTTGAAGGATTGATCTAAGAGCAAGAACCAGGGCAGTTCAAGGAGATGAGGAACAATGTCTTCAAGGAGGAACCTCCCCAGTGAGCATCAATTGCATAGTGTCCTCTGTTTGGTCACTGAGCTCAAGATTCCTGTTCCAGGAGACAGGGCTTGGACAGCTTCAGCTGGGGCACAGGCCCACTTGCTGCCAGAAAAGGACAAGGCACCTCCCCCTCTTAGCAGACTGTATGCAGTGAGGATTAAGTACCTTCCTCAGAACAAAATAGAGGTGCCTTACCCAGAGGAGGAGGAATGAATATTAAGAGACAAAACAAAGTTATCCTAGTACAGTAACTACAGCATATTATTCTCTTCATATTTTTTTTAAATAAAGGGAGTCAACATTCACTATTCTTAGTATTAAATTTTAATTTTGACAGCCATTTTTTTTACCAACAATAAAAAGCGTGACCTTTTAGATGTGCTTAACATTTTTGATGCTGTCAAAATAATGTTGCAATTAATTTTTAGAATTAATTCACATTTTCAGCATCTATAGGAAGAGACATCTTAATTGTCAAAATGCAAGATTTTTATTTCCAGGTTTGGGGTTGGGGGGTGAATTGCTGGGAGGAGGACTCAAGTAGTCATCTAGGAACTTCATTTCATCTCTTTTTTTCTCCTTTCCATTCTATCCCAAGTCCCTCACACCCACTTTGGCTCATGGATTTTTTCATATGTAACTTTTGAGAAAAACTAAAACTACAATTTCTGTATTCCAAATCCAGTTTTTAGTTTCAGCATCTAAATCTTATTTTTATGCTTGCCTTTACCAAACTTTCTAGATAATAAAAATTTTACTTTGAAAGTACAGATCATTAGACATTAGTACACTCTATTTCACTTTTTATGTAAGTTTCTTTTTTGTCAACTCAGGGTTCTTTTTAAATTTTTTTAGCAACTCCTATGAACTTTCTAATTTTGAACCTTATGTAGAAAATATGTCTATTTTTATTATCTGTCTCACATTGTATTATTAGGAAAGAACTTTTCAGTATGAATTTCATGAGATCAAGCAGATGACTAATTCCTGTCACAAGGTTGCAGGTGAGTTTCTTAAGTTTCGCTCTCCTGATTTCTAAAGATATCGCCTCCTCGGTGTCCCATCGCTCTACATCCACATCATTTGCTGTGCAGAAAACGGTTAGCATAAATGCAGTGTTAAATTGAAAAAATAATTACTTTAGGAAGGGGGGATGCATGATAATGAATGCAGGTAATGTTTTGTTTCTGAATCTTGTTGCTGGTTACATGGGTGTGCTTTGTATACTTTGTGAATATTCATCCAGCTGTATGCTTACAATTTGTGCACTTTTCTTGGATAAAAGATTTACTTAAAAAATACTTTAAGGAAAATCACTTTCTATGTTCAATTGCATCGTGATCCATTTTTCTACCGAGGTGTTCATCATTTTCTAATTGATCTACAAGGGCTCTTCAGTAACTCAGGACAAAATCCTCAGTCAACTTCAACTTCTCTTTGTTTCACAACTATGTCCAATTTTAAGAAAACACCACCAATTACCCCTTCAAATAGATCCACAGTCCTATCACCTCTCCCCACTCCACTGCTACTGCCCTACCCAAGCCAGTATCATATTTTGTGCAGATTATTACAATGTTAGTTGCTCAGTCGTGTCTGACTCTTTGAGATCCCATGGACTGTAGCCCACCAGGCTCCTCTGTTCATGGGATTCTCCAGGCAAGAGTACTGGAGTGGGTTGCCATTCCCTTCTCCAGGGGATCTTCCCAACCCAGGGGTAGAACCTGGATCTCCTGCACTGCAGATAGATTCTTTACCATCTGAGTCACCAGGGAAGTCCAATTACAAAGGTCATAGTAAGTTACATTACTATGGCATGTCATAATCAATGTAATGGTCATAGTAAATGGTCTCACCACCCCCACACTGTCTCCACTCCATTTCATCTATGTATCACACAGCACCCTGTACAAATGGGAGACAACTTTTTTATGATACCCCTGCTCCCAATCCGCTAGTAGCTTCACATTTTACTCCAGTTCAGTTCAGTTCAGTTCAATTCAGTCGCTCAGTCGTGTCCGACTCTTCGCGACCCCATGAATCACAGCACGCCAGACCTCCCTGTCCATCACCAACTCCCGGAGTACACTCAAACTCATGTCCACAGAGTCGGTGATGCCATCCAGCCATCTCATTCTCCGTCGTCCCCTTCTCCTCCCGCCCTCAACCTTTCCCAGCATCAGAGTCTTTTCCAGTGAGTCAACTCGTCGCATGAGGTGGCCAAAGTATTGCAGTTTCAGCTTTAGCATCAGTCCCTCCAATGAACATCCAGGATTGATCTCCTTTAGAATGGACTGGTTGGATCTCCTTGCTGTATAAGGGACTCTCAAGAGTCTTCTCCAACACCACAGTTCAAAAGCATCGATTCTTCAGCGATCAGCTTTCTTCACAGTCCAACTCTCACATCCATACATGACCAAGGGAAAAACCATTGCCTTGACTAGACGGACCTTGGTTGGCAAAGTAATGTCTCTGCTTTTTAATATACTATCAAGGTTGGTCATAACTTTCCTTCCAAGGAGCAAGTGTCTTTTAATTTCATGGCTGCAATCAGCATCTGCAGTGATTTTGGAGCCCAAAAAAACAAAGTCTGACACTATTTCCACTGTTTTCCCATCTATTTCCCATGAAGTGATGGGAACAGATGCCATGATCTTTGTTTTCTGAATGTTGAGCTTCAAGCCAACCTTTTCACTCTCCTCTTTCACTTTCATCAAGAGGCTTTTGAGTTCCTCTTCACTTTCAGCCATAAGGGTAGTGTCATCTGCATATCTGAGGTTATTGATATTTCTCCCAGCAATCTTGATTCCAGCTTGTGCTTCTTCCAGCCCAGCGTTCCTCATGATGTACTCTGCATATAAGTTAAATAAGCAAGGTGACAATATACAACCTTGACGTACACCTTTTCCTATTTGGAACCAGTCTGTTGTTCCATGTCCAGTTCTAACAGTTGCTTTCTGACCTGCATACAAGTTTCTCAAGAGGCAGGTCAGGTGGTCTGGAATTCCCATCTCTTTCAGAATGTTCCACAGTTTATTGTGATCCACACAGTCAAAGGCTTTGGCATAGTCAATGAAGCAGAAATAGATGTTTTTCTGAAACTCTCTTGCTTTCTCCATGATCCAGCGGATGTTGGCAATTTGATCTCTGGTGCCTCTGCCTTTTCTAAAACCTGCTTGAACATCTGGGAGTTCACGGTTTACATACTGCTGAAGCCTGGCTTGGAGAATTTTGAGCATGACTTTACTAGCATGTGAGATGAGTGCAATTGTGCGGTAGTTTGAGCATTCTTTGGCATTGCCTTTCTTTGGGATTGGAATGAAGACTGACCTCTTCCAGTCCTGTGGCCACTGCTGAGTTTTCCAAATCTGCTGGCATATTGAGTGCAGCACTTTCACAGCATCATATTTCAAGACTTGAAATAGCTCAACTGGAATTCCATCACCTCCACTAGCTTTGTTCGTAGTGATGCTTTCTAAGGCCCACTTGACTTCACATTCCAAGATGTCTGGCTCTAGGTCAGTGATCACATTATCACATTATTTTACTCCAAGTAAAAGCAAAATCATTCCTGTGGCTCAAAGGATCTCATACAATTGTCCTGTGGTGACTGCTCTCATGTCTCCTCCTACTACTCACCCCTTGTTGCTTCTCCAAAGCACTAGACAAGCTCCAACATCTGTTTCTTTGCAGTCACTGTTCCCTCTGCCTGGAAAACTCTTCCCCAAGATACCCATCCACACGTCTTGCTCTCCTCACCTTCAGATCTTAACACAAATGTCACCTCATTGAGACCTTCCCTGACTATCCTATTTAAAGTTTCAACTGTCCTCTTCCACTGCTTAACTTTTAGGTTTATCATCATTTAATACCCTACATATAGGTACACAGATAACAAATAAATGCAGATACAGAAATATATAAACACGGTTGGCAGAAGATTGCTTTCGATATCTTCAATAATCCCTTGCCAACAATGAGAATCACATTCTTGAGGAAAGTATTATTATTAAAAGCACTATTAGCAATCATGTTTCAGAAAATTAATGATACATGCCAAAACAATTTAAAAATCATTACATATTTCTGTAATGGATTTTGTAATGGATTTCATAGATTTGAAACAGGGTAAGTAGAAGTTACAGAAGGCATCTGCTTCTGAAACAACCTAGATTAATCAGAAAAAATCCCTACCCTCAGGCACTCCTGAGTTTCATTTAATTGTTTACAAAATATTGCTGAGCCTTTCTGTGTCACCAGGCATACCCACCCACAAATTTTCATTTCTGTAGATGATTGTACCTGTTTACATTTCTTAAATCAACTTTTATTAAAGATTTTAAATGTTTATGGATGAATTATTTCTTGTTTCCCAAAGGTAGGTGGCGAATCTATTGCTGATTCAGGAAATCAATTTAGTGGGTTTAGTGAGCCAATTTTGATGAAATAGAATAAAAAGTAAAAATATTATTGTGAATCCTGAATATCAAAAGTAAATAATACTTTATGAAACTTCTGTTTCAGGTGTGTGTGTATGTCTATCTGTCTTTATGGATCAGGTCATGAAGTACAATGAGTTACCTTGTGAGGTTTGCAGTAAAAACTCTAGTCCATAATACACTATTCTAGATGCATCTACTACGGTAAGTCACCCAGAAACTTGTATCACTTGTATCCAATAAAACTTGTATCACTTGCTTTAACCAATAAAATATTCTGGTGTGTGTTTATTTGGAGATGGGAGGTGAGGCGAATCAGACATTTCTAGGAATCCAAAGGCTGTCAGCCAAAAAGTGCATTATTCCCAGAAAGGAAGTTTTCAGTGAAATAAAACAAGTTTGGCCAGCACTTGAACTGTGGTGCTGGAGAAGACTCTTGAGAGTCCCTTTGACTGCAAGGAGGTCCAACCAGTCCATTCTAAAGGAGATCAATCCTGGGTGTTCATTGGAAGGACTGATGCTAAAGCTGAAACTGCAATACTTTGGCCACCTCATGCGACGAGTTGACTCACTGGAAAAGACTCTGATGCTGGGAGGGATTGGGGGCAGAAGGAGAAGGGGACGACCGAGAATGAGATGGCTGGATGGCATCACCGACTCGATGGACATGAGTTTGAGTGAACTCCGGGAGTTGGTGATGGACAGGGAGGCCTGGCGTGCTGTGATTCATGGGGTCGCGGAGAGTCAGACACGACTGAGCAACTGAACTGAACTGAACTGAAGAGCTCATTGGCCAGAACTGTTGTTGCTGATTCAGTTACTACTTCTTTTCCTTGAACTGCTTTTCCCGTCATAAATGGGGCTGAGTAATATCTTTAAAAATTCCAAGTACAAAATGAAACATTGTGCATCTTCCTGCTTCCATCCTCAGAGAGGATTGCAAAACTCTACAGTGCCCTGTCTTTCTTTTCGAGCTCTAATCCAGATTCATATTCTCTTCCCTACAGCCACCTTAACAGGAGCGGTTCAGAAACAGTCTGTCTGGTTCAGTTCAGTTCAGTTCAGTTCAGTCGCTCAGTCGTGTCCGACTCTCCGCGACCCCATGAATCACAGCACGCCAGGCCTCCCTGTCCATCACCAACTCCCGGAGTACACTCAAACTCATGTCCACAGAGTCGGTGATGCCATCCAGCCAACTCATTCTCCGTCGTCCCCTTCTCCTCCCGCCCCCAACCTTTCCCAGCATCAGAGTCTTTTCCAGTGAGTCAACTCGTCGCATGAGGTGGCCAAAGTATTGTTACTGCTTACTAATCCACCCACAAATGATTCCTATGTCTCTAACATACCATGGTAAACCCCTCACCAAGTCCACCCCCTTTTTGGCAATCTAGAAACACCATGAGGTTGTTTCATTTAAGGGATTATCCACCTGCTGATTTCTTTTGCCTGGGCTTCCCTGGTGGCTCAGAGGTTAAAGCGTCTGCCTCCAATGCGTGAGACCTGGGTTCGATCCCTGGGTCGGGAAGATACCATGGAGAAGGAAATGGTAACCCACTACAGTATTCTTGCCTGGAGAATCCCATGGACGGAGAAGCCTGGTAGGCTACAGTCCACGGGGTCGCAAAGAGTCGGACACGACTGAGCGACTGAACGGAACGGAACCCCTTATCAAAGTACATATGATACAAAAATTAATGGTGACCTAAGTGTATTTAGGATAAGCCACATGAGATGGCCATTATTTGATCATTCTACAAAACAACAGATACAACCAAACAATGTGAGTATACTCAGCTATGGTATAAGTCTATTAAGAAATTGTGTCCAGGGATTTGGAAGTTTGAGTGGGGAAGTTCAAATGATCTAGTAAGAAAATAACTCCATGGAGATGTTTATGAGTTCTATTAAAATTAGCACTTAATAAATTTTATTATTTATCTCTTCAATACTGCAAACACCTATTGAAAATCCATAGTGTGCTCAGACCATTTCTTAGGTGTTCAGACGAGAAAGTTGAGTAAAATATAACTCCTGATCCAAAGGCACCCACAGTCTACTAGCCTGTATTCTACTTGAATTTGAATGGAAGCATTAGCTTTAAAGTCTGTGTTGCCAAAATATTATATTTCAAACATTTATTTTCTCCTATTTTTATAATTAAATATAACTTTTATTTAAAAAGAAAGTAATACCGGCTCATTATTAGTGAAATGTTACATAAGTGTGCTAGTTATATAGTAAACCTCCTGTGCTGGTCTTATCTATTTGGAATTTTAAGATATTTCAGTGTGACCATAATCTAGACAGTGCTAAGAAATCATTAAAGTGGCTATTTTGTAAAAAGTCCTTGGAATGCCTTCTCCTGATAAAATTTAAGGAAGAAAAGATACAAAGACAAATTTCAAGACCAGTGCTGTCAAAATACAAACATAATCAAGGGTCATTATCAAATCCAGGTCTCCTGCATTGCAGGCGGGTACTTTACTGTCTGAACCATCAGGGAAGCCTATATATATATATACTACATATATTATATGTAGTATATGTAGTCCTTGCTACATATATTTAATTATATATTTTTATATATGATGCATATATATGTGTATATATGCATATATATAATGCATATATATGTGCATTTATATATAATGCATATAATATATATAATGTATTATATATATTTATATAAATACATTAATATATATAATAAATGCATATATATATGCATTATATATAAAAATATATAATTAAATATATGTAGCAAGGACATTCCAAAGATTCCTGCTGGAAAATTTTGAAAGAAAGGAAGATTTATTGAATAAACATTAAGAGCAACAAAGAATTCCCAAAGGGAAAACTAAAATGTTCAGGGAATTTCTAATTAAAGAAAACTGAAGAATTAAATAATGGCATAGATCATAGACCGCCAAGGTTCAGAATTATTTCCATCCTGACATTAAAGAAGAATGAAAAGACACTCTGTAGACTTTAGCCAGCTGCCTTGGGTGGAATGTCTCAGCGCTCCAAGGGCCATCCGGGCCAGAAGCCACCTTGTTTTTCCAGCCTTCTTTGGGACCAAGAGGGTGATGGAGACCAGCAGTGGTGAGGTATCTAGAGAATATTTAAAAGAGATTATGTCAGAGCACATACTGCATAAATCCCTTGGCATTCCTTGGCAGCAATAAATAACTTAGCTCTAGAATCAAGGTGAATGGAAAAAATCAAGAGGGCTATAATGGTGAGAAATGAAACTATTTATAACAGTAGTTTTCAAACTTTTTAGTCCCAGGAGATTATACTCTTAAAAAAATTATTGAGGCCCCTAGAGTTTGTTTAAAGGGTTATAACTAGCTTATCAGTTATAAATTAAAACTAATAAAAAGTTTAAATATTACTTTATTCATTTAAAGAGAGCAATAATACAGAAAGTATTCTTGTTTATTTAGTTGCTAAGTTGTGTCTGACTTTGCAAGTCCACGAACTCCTCTGTCCATGGGATTTTCCAGGCAAGAATACTGGAGTGCGCTGCCGTTTCCTTCTTGAATAGTCAGTATACATTGACATAGATGTTTTTATGAAAATAACTTTTGAGTGACGTGCATCCCTAAGTGTCTTGTGCTCCCAGACATCTTGCTGTGGATGCCAAGAATGCAAGCCTCTGACAGCTCTGTACCCAGATTTTCCCATGACTGGGTAGACAGCAAGCAGCCTTGAGGGATAAAGTAACATGTCCCTGCAGTACAAACGGTAGGTTTGCTCATTGCTTGCAATAAATGACAGGCTCCTCAAGATCAGTCCTTTTCTTTATCATGCAGCTCACTGCGTGTACAGGCATCCATCCAGACCCATCCGTGTCACCCCTGGGGACCTGGTGCTCACTGGGGAAATTGACGTAAAATACTGACATTCTGGCTACTGGTTCTGCTGTGAGCAATAAAGTCTTTTGACTCTGACACAGAAGTCTCATGCCTTCTGTCAACCTCCATTAAACTGGATAAGCTAACTTGTTAATCTGCCAAACCTCAGAGCTTTTATAGTTCTTGACAATAACAATCAAACACTGTAATAAGAAGAAGAGCATTAACATTTTTGCAAATCTCTAACGTCTGGCTTAATAGAAGAGAGGCTCTCATCTGATTCAATCCTTTGTAATATGTTGTTTCAGTTGAAACAGATGAAGAAAATCTGGCCTCACACAAACATGTTATTGGAAAGCTGACAATTTTGTCAATCCCCTGAAAAGATCTCAGCATCCCTGTAACTCTTGGATTACACTTAGAGAACCACTGATTGACTGCTATGTAGCTTATTTTCTACATTAAGATGATTTTATTTTTATTTTTTTTAGACATACAATTGCAGGCAATATAATTTTCTCTCTTCACATCTAGGACTAAGAAGTACCTGTCAAGAAACTAGATTTGGAACTTGAAATTGCTTGGCCAGATTAACCCAGGGTTGTCTCGGTACAATAAGAATGGTATGGCGAAGCCCCCAAGAGTTGAGCCAGAAACAGGAGTTACTCCAGGAATTAGAAGACTTGAGCTCTCATAGCCACTCTGCCCTCATCAAATTGTGGGACCTTGGATTACTCTCAGACCACTTCTGAGACTCTGCTTATGCTTTGATGAATGAGGAAAAAACACCATTATATTGCCTATATATATATATATATTTTTTTTTTTTTTTCCCATGCTGCATAGCATGCGGAATCTTCCCAGGCAGGGATTGAACCTATGCCACCTGCAGTGGAAGCACGGAGTCTTAATCACTGGATTGCCAGAGAAGTTCATATTAAAGAGAATTTTGCTTGAAATTAGAAATGGGGATTATATGCACAAATATTCAAATTCAATTAAGAAATAGTTTGAGTTCAACTAACACATGCTTGAGTTTTTCCAGCCTAAATTCACCTTGAATCTTATTCTCGATTATAAAATTTAAAAAAAAATCATTTTAAGTACTTTTTCTGTTATCATTTGTTTTTTTTCTTTTCTTTTTTTTTGGTGATTCATTTCACATATGATAATATACATACTTCAATGCCATTCTCCCAAATCATCCCACCCTTGCCCTCTCCCACAAAGTCCAAAAGACTGTTTTATACATCTGTGTCTCTTTTGCTGTCTCGTATACAGGGTTATCGTTACCATCTTTCTAAATTCCATATATATGCATTAGTATACTGCATTGGTGTTTTTCTTTCTGGGTTATTTCACTCTGTATAATAGCCTCCAGTTTCATCTACCTCATTAGAACTGATTCAAATATATTCTTTTTAATTGCTGAGTAGTACTCCATTGTGTAAATGTACCACAGCTTTCTTAGCCATTCTAAGATGATTTTAATATTGGACTTTCTGCAATTACAGGACTTACATAGTCCACAAAATTCTTGCTTTAGAAGATGAAATTGCAAAAAGCTTAAAATCAATTGTGTGTTATGTTACTGTTATTGTTGTGTTTGCTCTTTGTTACAGAAATGTTCCGAAAATCCACTTATCCAAATAATCAACCACTAAAAAATGACACGCAAATTCGTGAAGCGTTACATATTTTTCTGGATGGCATCACCGACTCTGTGGACATGAGTTTGAGTGTACTCCGGGAGTTGGTGATGGACAGGGAGGCCTGGCGTGCTGTGATTCATGGGGTCGCGGAGAGTCGGACACGACTGAGCGACTGAACTGAACTGAACTGAAACTTTCCCTCAGAGTAACAGATCACATATCGGACTCATCAAAGACTATTTATTCTTCAAGGCTAACTTCAAATCCCTTGCCTTGCTGGGCCTGTCAACTGTAAACAACTATTTCATAAACTTTGCCCAATCTCTTTTACCCCTTCTACCACATTGAAAGACCCACAATAGACTCCCCAGTCCTTGCAAATACCTTGTCTTGACCACCACTTCTTGACACACTGAATTACTGTCAGTATAATGACTTCCCTTAGTGGAATAAGCAATAAACTTGTTTTGTTTTTTTTTTATAAACAGGTTTGGTAGATTTTACAAGATGTTGGTAATTGACAATTTACTTCCTATTTAGATCGCTGTCTCTCCAATAAATGGATCTCTGCTTTGAGAAACTAAGCATCAGATATGTTTAGTTCTTAGATCTTCCCTGGTGGCTCAGTTGGTAAAGAATCTGCCTACAGTGCAGGAAACTCAAATTTGATCCCTGGGTCAGGAAGATTCCCTGGAGAGGGGAACAACTACCCACTCCAGTATTCTTGCCTAAAGAATTCCACGAACAGAGAAGCCTGCAGCTACAGTCCATTGAGTCACAAAGAGTCAAACACGACTGAGCCACTAACACTTTCACACTTTCACTTGGTAGTTTTTACAAGATATTGTCAATTGACCACCTATTTCCTATTTAGATCACTGTCTCTCCAGTAAATGGGTCTCCGCTTTGAGAAAATAATTATCAGATATGTTCAGTTCAATCTTTCCTGCATAGGTTAGAAAGAGAAGCTTACGGAGTCTTTCATTACATGGAAAACTCTTGATAGTCAATCTATCATCAAATCTGTACAATTAGAGTTGCTGGATTTAACAAATAAAAATACAGAAGACCCAGTTAAATTTCAGTTTCAGAAAATAGTGAATAATTTTTCAGTATAAATATGTCCCAAATATTGTATTCAATGTCTTGTGTTTTATCTGTTAGTGTGCTAATGTTAGTTGCTCTGTCATGTCAAACTCTTCGCAACACTGTGAACTATAGACCACCAGGCTCCTATCTCCATGGGATTCTTCAGGCAAGAATACTGGAGTGGGTTGCCATTCTCTTCTCCAGGGGATCTTCCTGACCTAAGGATCAAATCCAGGTCCCTTGCACTGCAGGCAGATTCTTTACCATCTGAGCCACAAGGAAAGTCCATGTTTTATCTGTTAATCCTACATAAAATCTGTGCTGACAGTTTTACAACAAACATTCTGCATTTGCTTATTATCCTTGATCATGAAAGTTCCTAATCACTCTATATAATTGATTACAGTTATTACCTTACTTTGGGTTCCTTACTTTAGGTAAGTAAGCCAATTACAGAGGAAGAATGAAAAGAGCAAAATCCAAAGAAGACAAAAGAAAACTCACTGTCAAAGAATCCTGAAATTTCCTTTTTGTTTAAATTTTTGTGCCCCGAATTTTAAGGTGTCAGCTATAATGGTAGGCTGTCATGATTTTGAACTATGCAGAGAGAAAATCATGGAATAGTGTAGTGTAATGCCATGGAACTGCCGACATTATACTTAGTATGCAAGAGACTAAGTTCAGATACTGGGATGTAGAGGTAATGCCAAAGATGAGATTGATAATACAATAACAAGTGTCAAAGTTTTTCATAGCTTATAGGGCTCACAGGCTGAAATGGTAAGATTTTTTGTCTGGATGGGTCAAACCTAATATTCAACCACATGCTGATATCCAACACTTGTTGAAATCATCTAATGTTTAAGGTGAATGAAGAATAAGAACAATCTTCAAACTGTTCTGGTATACTAATAACACTATGATTTTGCATAACAACACCTTTTTGAGAACCAGTCTTTTATGTATTAATAGCACCATGATATAGAGTGAATTGTGGAGAAGGCAATGGCAAGCCACTCCAGTACTCTTGCCTGGAAAATCCCATGGATGGAGGAGCTTGGTAGGCTGCAGTCCGTGGGGTGGCTAGGGGTCAGACATGATTGAGCGACTTCACTTTCACTTTTCACTTTCACACATTGGAGAAGGAAATGGCAACCCACTCCAGTGTTCTTGCCTGGAGAATCCCAGGGACGGGGGAGCCTGGCGGGCTGCCATCTCTGGGATCGCACAGAGTCAGACACGACTGAAGTGACTTAGCAGCAGCAGCATAGAGTGAATTGTACCAAACTGAGAGGTAGAAGCCTTGGATTTTAGCCCAGTTCCATAGCTAATTAGCTCTTTAAACTTGGGCAGGTTGTTTTCTGTGGCTGCCCTAACAAAGTATCGCAGGGTAGGTGGCTTAAACAACAGAAACTTATTTTCTCACTGTTCTGGAGGGAAAAGTCCAAGAACAAAGTGCCATCAGAGCTGGTCTCTTCTGTGGGCACTCTCCCTGTCATTGGCAGGTGGCCATTTTCTCCCTGTGTGTTCGCATCACTTTCCCTCTGTACACACCTGCAAAAGCCTGTATTTCCCCAAAATTTATATGATGAAATCCTAATCCTCAATGTGAGGATAGTTTTAGAAAGTGAGACCTTTGGGAGGTGAATACATCTTGCGGGTGGAGTTCTCAAAAATGGCATTTGTGTCCTTATAAGAGACCCCAAAGAGATCCTTTGCCCCTTCCACTGTTGAAGATGGCAAAAAGATAGCCATCTATGAACCAGGCCCTCACTATACACCAAACCTGCCCGCACCTTGATCTCAGACCTCCCAGTCTCAAGAACTGTGAGAAATAAATTTCTATTGTTAATAAGCCACCCAAGCTCTAATATTTTGTTACAGCAAATCAAAGAGAATAAAAACTGCTATGTTCAAATTTCCTCTGATAAGAACACAAATCAAATAGGATTACCTTAATGACTTCATTTTAATTATCTCTTTAAAGGTCCTATCTCCAAACACAGTCACATTCTGAGATGCTGGGAATTACAACTTCAACAAGTGGATTTTGAGGGGACACAATGCAGCCCGTATCAGTTCCCCTTTTCTGAGTCTCGGTTTCCTGTCTCATAAAGGAAGGATATTAAAATGGATGATTTCTAATGTCTCCTCTCACTCTATGATTTATTTATAATAAATCAGATTACCTGTTACAGTTTATGGACTACAAAATTAAAACTAGCTGGTAAAAGCCTCAAGAAAACTATTATTCATCAACAGAAATGTCTGAAATCATGATGCCATTACAATGTTAATGAAGACCACAGATGGCAAATAGTCATCTGAATTTCAAACAGTTGTAGCTTTTTAAGTGTAGTGAAATGATTCAGCAAAATTTGTATGGTATGAAAATGTACATAATTGTCTTTCTCTTATTCAAGTAGGATCCAGCAGGACACTGCAAATATCTGCTGAAATGTCCATTGATTGATGCTAAAAACAAATTATTTTTATTGAGGCTACATCAATCAGGGCAATAACACCATCATCTATATTCTGAGGATATAAGAAGAGATTTGTATTTGCACCTCTTATTTTGTTTCTTTCTTTCTGTAATGATTTTATAACTAAGGTCATAGTATGTGTTTTCTCAGAGTTTTAGATTTTTTGATTAATGACCTAGTAGAGAAGAAACGGAGAAGGCAATGGCAAGCCACTCCAGTACTATTGCCTAGAAAATCCCATGGATGGAGGAGCCTGGTAGGCTGTAGTCCATGGGGTCGCTAAGGATCAGACACGACTGAGCAACTTCACTTTCACTTTTCACTTTCACACATTGGAGAAGGAAATGGCAACCCACTCCAGTGTTCTTGCCTGGAGAATCCGAGGGATGGGGAAGCCTGGTGGGCTTCCGTCTATGGGGCCGCACAGAGTCGGACACAACTGAAGTGACTTAGCAGCAGCAGCAGAGAAAAAACATTTATCTCCATACTTGCTTAGAGAACTCAAAGGAAAAGCTACATAAAACTTCTCTGTGGCAGATACAGAGGCCTCAATAAGTTTTTCTGATGCATCTTGATAATAACCACACAACCATGAACATGTTCAATAATCTAGACCAGTGGATAAGAAACTTTGGCCACCTAGAATTATCTGAGAAGTACCTTCAAAATAAGATTATTCTGGCCTCACTTCAGCATATTTTGATTTTAGAGAGAAGCTAAGAGTCAAAATGTTGACAAGAACATTATTCCTACCCCCACCTAGGAAGATAAACATAGGCTGGTTTAACCTGTGTTTGGAAATTGCTGATAGAACCCTGGATCTCATAAACCTTGGGACCTTATGTGTTATACAATGTTATAACCTTGGACTCTACTTACAAGACTAGCACCCCCATAGCACTGGGATGGTTTGGTTTTACTCTCCATCGCCAGAGATATTCTCTATTCCACAAGGTCAAGAACCATGTGTAAGGGAACAGAAATGTATTATCAAAGTCTGGAGATATATCTGAGAAACTAACATATTTAAGAAGCTCTATTTCCTAATCATCAAGAAACTTGGATCTCCGATTAAGCATCCCAACTGCTTACATGAATTTGAAAAGAAAAGAGCAATGACTATTCTCTAGTTGGCCTTGTCCTGGGGTGCAGTCTGTAAAATTCATTTGTAAGAAAAAATTTCGCAAGATTTTGAAATTTAGTGAGCACACCATCTAGTTTCCCAAAAGGTTATCTGAGTCTTTGCCTTTGACTATATTATTTTACAGCACCTAGAGGGGGAACTTAATTGTAGAAAACTGTTAGTAGGCAGAATAAAATACAAATTGTCTTCCGTGTGTTTAGTGTGGCCATTGATTATTTCCCTGTGAATATTGACCAGTTTTGCCAGTTTGAACTCATTTATTAAAATCATGTCAACATTTCTTATCTGATAATAAATATTTGGTCCTTTAGGTTTTTATTTGAATGGTTTTTATCTTACTTTGTACTCTGATTAATTGATGAATTAAAAGATTTAACAGGTATTCACTTGGAAGACAGTCATGACCATACCCACTTTTGAAATTTATTATTCACTCTGTTCATTTATTAAACATTTACTGACTACGCACTGGATACTGCATTTGTTACAATAGTAAGCAAAACAGATACAGTCCTTGTTTTACAGAGTGTACAATCAAAAGGGAGAAACAAAGTCAACAGGTTCTAAGTAAGCGGGCAATGACACTATGTGGTCTCTGTAGTTCAGTTCAGTTCAGTTCAGTTCAGTCGCTCAGTCGTGTCCGACTCTCCGCGACCCCATGAATCACAGCACGCCAGGCCTCCCTGTCCATCACCAACTCCCGGAGTACACTCAAACTCATGTCCACAGAGTCGGTGATGCCATCCAGCCATCTCATTCTCCGTCGTCCCCTTCTCCTCCCGCCCCCAACCTTTCCCAGCATCAGAGTCTTTTCCAGTGAGTCAACTCGTCTCATGAGTAGGAGTCCTTAAAATGGCCTGCTGCTGCTGCTAAGTCACTTCAGTCGTGTCTGATTCTGTGCAACCCCACAGATGGCAGCTGACCAGGCTCCACCGTCCCTGGGATTCTCCAGGCAAGAACACTGGAGTGGGTTGCCATTTCCTTCTCCGATGCATGAAAGTGAAAAGTGAAAGTGAAATCACTCAATCTTGTCCGACTCCCAGCAACCCCATGGACTGCAGCCTACCAAGCTCCTCCATCCATGGGATTTGCCAGGCAAGAGTACTGGAGTGGGTTGCCATTGCCTTCTCCTAAAATGGCCTAAGAGCCCCAATACACCAGTGTTCTTGCTCCTACATCATCCCCTCCCCTTTCATATAGGTTGGATGTATTGACTTGTCAGAAAGCAGAGAACGGGAGAGGAGAGGAGAAGAGAAGAAATGAAAGGAGAGGAGAAATGTTACTTCTAAGATTAGGTTATAGAAAATTATAAATCCAGTATTGGGCACCCTTCCTTGTTTCTTGCTTGCTGGCACTGTGCTGAAAGCCAGCTACTGTGCTATGATCTGCCCCGAGGAGAACTTCCTATGGAGAGGAACTGCTGTGTCCTGTCAACAGCCACACAAACGAATTTAGAAGTGCCTCCTTGCTAGGTCCATCCTTGAGATGACTATAGAGCTAATCAGGCCCTTAACTGCACACTTGTGAGATACTAAACTGGAGAGGCATGTGTAATTATTACTCATAGTAACTATAAGATGGGCTTCCCAGGTGGTGCAGTGTTTAAAAAAAAATCCACCTGCCAATGCAGGAGATGCAAGAGACAGGCTTGATCCCTGGATTAGGAAGATGCCCTGGAGTCAGAAATGGCAACCCTTTTCAGTCTTCTTGCCTGAAAAATTCTATGGACACAGGAGCCTGGTGGTCTACAGTCCATGGGGTCGCAAAGAGTCAGACACAACTGAGCATGCACACATGCACGTAAAATATTTTATGCTGTTGTTTTGAGCCATTAAGTTTTAGAGTAATGAGTTATGCAACAAATAATAACTATCATATTCTTTTTCTTGGAAAACCATTAAAATATTCTATCACAGCTACCCCACTGGTAATCACAAAGCTTAGGTCGATCGTCCAGGAATCAGAGTATCCAGGTTCAAGTGAACCAAACTGGAAACTCACAATGCAAACATCCAGAAAGGCAAAACATTCTTCTCCCAGAGGGGATCTAACGTGATAGGAGAATTCTCACCACTACTACAGATGTTACAATAGCAAAAGGGAAGTATCAGTTTGTGATGCTATATAAATCATGGAATAGCTCTTTCTAACAAGATTTTTAAAAAATAACCCAGCCTCCATTTGAGCCCCCATGGCTTCTTCTCATATTGTAATCAACACTAGTCCTGTTTTGTTTTCTTTTGTTGTGATTTCAGCATTTTCATATGCCATGCTTTTGTAAGAGGTAATCTGGGCCAGCTGGAAAAACAATAGGCAAAAGAGAAAGCCCACAGATTTTGAAACAAGAAATGCCTGGGTTTGAATTCTGGCTATTATCAATTGTAGAGCCTTGGGTAAATCTTTGAACCTTTAAACAAGCGTGCTAATACCTTTATGAGTTGCTGTATTTAAACTTCAAATTTTGAAGTAATGCACTGAAGGACTCAGCACACAGTAAGTCTACATAAATACAGATTTTTCTGCACTTCGATATTTACATCCCAACAAACCCATTGTAAACTGAAAATACCTGGAGCCAAAACAGCATTTAAAACACTTCAGCTGGGACTTCCCTGGTGGTCCAGTGATTAAGACTCCAAACTCCCAATGCAGGGGCTCCAGGTTCTGAACTAGATCCTGCATGCTGCAGCTAAGATCCAGTGCAGCCAAATAAATCACACACACACACACTTCATCTACCGAACACCATAGCTCAGCTGAACCTACCTTAAACATGCTCAGAGTACTTACATTAGAACACAGTTAGGCAAAATCACATAACACAAAGTCTATTTTATAATAAAGTGTTGAATATCTCATGTAAATCACTGAATACTATGCTGAAAGGGAAAAAGAAAATGGTTTTAAGAGCATGGGTTGTTTCTTCTTGCAATTTTGTTGCTGACCAGGGGCTGTGGCTCGCTGACTCCGCTGGCATCACAGGAGGGTATCTATTGCCATGTCACTAGCAGGGCAGGAAAATATCAACACTCAGTCTCAAGTATGGTTTCTACTGAATCCATCTCACTTTCACACCACGTGCTAAGTGTGCGTGCTCAGTCGTGTGTGACTCTTTGCAACCCTATGGGCTGTAGCCTGCCAGGCTCCTCTGTCCATGGGACTCTCCAGGCAAGAGTACTGGAGTAGGTTGCCATGCTCTCCTCCAAGGAATCTTCCTGACCCACAGATAGAACCCGCCTGTCTTAAGTTTCCTGCATTGGCAAGCAGGTTCTTTACCACTAGCACCACCTGGGAAGCCCACTGTAAAGTCAAAAAATCAAGTTGAACCATCATCAGCTGGAAACTATCTATAATCATCATCATTCCTTCTCTCATGTTTTTTCTTGAGGCCAATCTTATAGCATCTCCAACATATTTTATTAAAATTCCCTTTGTCAAGCTGTTTTTAATAGCAAGAGACATTCTAGGTTCTACCCACATGCTGATCCCAGAATCTAAAAAATCCTATTTCAGAGTACAGGTATATTTACAACATGGAAGTATTGGCTCATCAGGGATTATGGAAAGGTTGTTTACAGATATTTGCCAAGAAAAAGCACAGCAAGCTGACCACAGGCAATTCATAGTCTGCCCTCTCCCCTAAAATAAAATAAAATATAGAATAATTGACCAACAACTTAAGACATTTAAAAATCTTTGAACTAAATTTAACAATATATATTTGGTTGATTCCTGAGTGGAAAAATCTCGAGATTCAGGGTACAAGAATAGAAGGGAGAATTCATCTTAATGGCATTTTTTTCTACTAGTCTAAAATTTTTGTACTTATATGCAGATATTACCAAAGCAAAATGTGATTGATGAAAACATACCCACTCTGAACCCTATTTAATACTGTACAATTTTCCCTTCAGTTTTATTATTCCCAACATTTATTTTTTTCTTTTAGTAGAAGAGAACATGAATTCTAAAAGTTTTTTTTTTTTTTTTTCAGAAGTAATATAGTATCCCATAGGTCAGAGGTCTCCAGCATTTTCGGTACCAGGGACTGGTTTCATAAAACACAATTTTCCAACAAATTGGGGAGGGATAGAGGGGTGGGGTGGGTAGTGAGGAATGGTTTCAGGAGGATTCAAGTGTATTACATTTATTGTGCATATTATTTCTATTATTATTATGTAAGCTCCACCTAAGATTATTAGGCATTAGATCCCGGAGGTTGGGAATCGCTACCATCAGTTCAGTTCAGTTCAGTCTCTCAGTCATGTCCGACTCTTTGCGACCCCATGAATCACAGCACCCCAGGCCTCCCTGTCCATCACCAACTCCCAGAGTTCACTCAAACTCATGTCCATCGAGTCAGTGATGCCATCCAGCCATCTCATTCTCTGTCGTCCTCTTCTCCTCCCGCCACCAATCCTTCCCAGCGTCAGAGTTTTTTCCAGTGAGTCAACTCGTCGCATGAGGTGGCCAAAAGTATTGCAGTTTCAGCTTTAGCATCAGTCCTTCCAATGAACACCCAGGATTGATCTCCTTTAGAATGGACTGGTTGGATCTCCTTGCAGTCCAAGGGACTCTCAAGAGTCTTCTCCAACACCACAGTTCAAAAGCATCAATTCTTTGGCGATCAGCTTTCTTCACAGTCCAACTCTCACATCCATACATGACCATGGGGAAAACCATTGCCTTGACTAGACGGATCTTGGTTGGCAAAGTAATGTCTCTGCTTTTTCATATACTATCTAGGTTGGTCATAATTTCCTTCTAAGGAGTAAGTGTCTTTTAATTTCATGGCTGCAATCAGCATCTGCAGTGATTTTGGAGCCCAAAAAAATAAAGTCTGACACTGTTTCCACTGTTTCTCCACCTATTTGCAATGAAGTGATGGGACCAGATGCCATGATCTTCGTTTTCTGAATGTTGACCTTCAAGCCAACCTTTTCACTCTCCTATTTCACTTTCATCAAGAGGCCTTTGAGTTCCTCTTCACTTTCTGCCATAAGGGTGGTGTCATCTGCATATCTGAGGTTATTGATATTTCTCCCGGCAATCTTGATTCCAGCTTGTGCTTCTTCCAGCCCAGTGTTCCTCATGATGTACTCTGCATATAAGTTAAATAAGCAAGGTGGTCACCCCCAACTGCAATCTTACCTCCAATTTGATCTAGCATTTCACCCTGCTCATCTGTATTCTGGAAGGAGGTCACCTCTCTTCCAGCCTCTTCTGGAAGAAGGAAAAAACTCCCCACCAACTTTCATGCCATCACTGCCCATTAGCCACAGCTATGGGCAGTTCACCCTCAGTTGCAAGGGGACTCGAGGACTCTGTTGGATGGATCAAACTAAAGCCCTTGTTCTCCCTCAGCCTCCAAGATCTGGGCAATGATGTGGGCTGCTCGGGTATTGTCTGTGCTCTTGGATATTTATAATAGTGCCTCCTCATTTAAGAGAAACAATAAGACATGGAGGGGGAAGAAACACTTAACAAAACTTAGAAGAGCCGTTTTAATTGTCCTTAAACCCAACTGATAGTAATAGCTATTTCAATGGGCTCAGGGTTCTTATCTCTGCTGGATGGTTAGTGGAAAATGTATGTCTTTGAAACTGTTAGAGCCAAGATTCCAAGGAAACAAAACAAAAGCAAAGAACTTGAACCAATTCAAAGCAAATTAACTCCTAATTAACCAGCACAGACCAAATGTTTTGTACCTTTGGTAAAATAAATAAAAGAACCAAATGATGCACTGTCACTGTAACAGACATGATATTTATGTTCCAAACGATGCACTGTCACTGTAACAGACATGATATTTATGTTACAGGGATTTTTACGGGCTCAACATTCAGAAAACAAAGATCATGGCATCTGGTCCCATCACTTCATGGGAAATAGATGGAAAAACAGTGGAAACAGTGTCAGACTTTGTTTTTTTGGGCTCCAAAATCACTGCAGATGCTGATTGCAGCCATGAAATTAAAAGACGCTTGCTCCTTGGAAGGAAAGTTATGACCAACCTTGATAGTATATTAAAAAGCAGAGACATTACTTTGCCAACCAAGGTCCGTCTAGTCAAGGCAATGGTTTTTCCCGTGGTCATGTATGGATGTGAGAGTTGGACTGTGAAGAAGGCTGACCGCCGAAGAATCGATGCTTTTGAACTGTGGTGTTGGAGAAGACTCTTGAGAGTCCCTTATACTGCAAGGAGATCCAACCAGTCCATTCTAGAGGAGATCAATCCTGGATGTTCATTGGAGGGACTGATGCTAAAGCTGAAACTGCAATACTTTGGCCACCTCATGCGACGAGTTGACTCACTGGAAAAGACTCTGATGCTGGGAAAGGTTGGGGGCGGGAGGAGAAGGGGACGACAGAGAATGAGATGGCTGGATGGCATCACCGACTCTGTGGACATGAGTTTGAGTGAACTCCGGGAGTTGGTGGTGGACAGGGAGGCCTGGCGTGCTGTGATTCATGGGGTCGCGGAGAGTCGAACACGACTGAGCGACTGAACTGAACTGAACTGAACTGAACTGAACTGAAGAAGATCTGCTCTGTCTTCTATAGGGATTTGAAAGTTCCTGAGAGTGGCTGAGTAGAAGGGAAGGTGATGAGGTTGTGCCCACCTCTCCACCTTCACTTCTTCACCAGGAACAGTAGGATGGTTTGGCCCCAGACACTGGGAAGGCACACCCACCTCCCCACTCCATCAGGGACCTTGTTCCTTTTTGTTTCTTCTCTGTTTTCCCCTTCTCTCTGATATGAAGGAGGCACTATATGACCAGATGTTACTATTTTTATAAAAATTTCACTGATACTCCTCTAATTCTAACTTTTAGCTTATTTTATTGGATTTTAATTTTAAAATTACATGAGTTCTTTTTCTTATTTTTAGTTTTTGCTATCATTTAAAATTATTGTGATTGATTAATTTTCTTTACCGTTAACATTCTCCAATAATTTACTCCAATGACTAGTTTAGGTTTGTCCTTCACTTGGGTTTTGCTGACCTCTTTGTTCTACTGTGTTTTCTTTTTGGTTGAATTGAATAGGGTGATGAGAATGGGGCATATTAGGATGGTCAGTCAGAAAGTCAGTTCAGTCGCTCAGTCGTGTCCGAACTTTGCAACCCCATGAATCACAGCACGCCAGGCCTCCCTGTCCAACACCAATTCCCAGAGTTCACACAAACTCATGTCCATCATGTCAGTGATGCCATCCAGCCATCTCATTCTCTGTCGTCCCCTTCTCCTCCCGCCCAAATCCTTCCCAGCATCAGAGTCTTTTCCAGTGAGTCAACTCGTCGCGTGAGGTGGCCAAAGTATTGGAGTTTCAGCTTTAGCATCAGTCCTTCCAGTGAACACCCAGGATTGATATCCTTTAGAATGGACTGGTTGGATCTCCTTGAAGACCAAGGGACTCTCAAGAGTCTTCTCCAAAACCACAGTTCAAAAGCATCAATTCTTCAGCAATCAGCTTTCTTCACAGTCCAACTCTCACATCCATACATGACCACGGGAAAAACCATTGCCTTGACTAGGCGGACCTTGGTTGGCAAAGTAATGTCTCTGCTTTTTCATATACTATCTAGGTTGGTCATAACTTTCCTTCCAAGGAGTATGTGTTTTTTTAATTTCATTGCTGCAATCAGCATCTGCAGTGATTTTGGAGCCCAAAAAAACAAAGTCTGACACTGTTTCCACTGTTTCCCCATCTATTTCCCAAGAAGTGATGGGACCAGATGCCATGATCTTTGTTTTCTGAATGTTCAGCTTCAAGCCAACCTTTCACTCTCCTCTTTCACTTTCCTCAAGAGGCTTTTGAGTTCCTCTTCACTTTCTGCCATAAGGGTGGTGTCATCTGCATATCTGAGGTTATTGATATTTCTCCCAGCAATCTTGATTCCAGCCTGTGCTTCTTCCAGCCCAGCATTCCTCATGATGTACTCTGCATATAAGTTAAATAAGTAGGGTGACAATATACAACTTTGACGTACTCCTTTTCCTATTTGGAACCAGTCTGTTGTTCCATGTCCACTTCTAACTGTTGCTTCCTGACCTGCATACAGGTTTCTCAAGAGGCAGGTCAGGTGGTCTGGTATTCCCATCTCTTTCAGAATGTTCCACAGTTTATTGTGATCCACACAGTCAAAGGCTTTGACATAGTCAATGAAGCAGAAATAGATGTTTTTCTGGAACTCTCTTGCTTTCTCCATGATCCAGTGGATGTTGGCAATTTGATCTCTGGTGCCTCTGCCTTTTCTAAAACCTGCTTGAACATCTGGGAGTTCACGGTTCACATATTGCTGAAGCCTGGCTTGGAGAATTTTGAGCATGAATTTAGTAGCGTGTGAGATGAGTGCAACTGTGCGGTAGTTTTGCGCAGACGCAAGACGCCAGCTCCGGCAGCTCAGACGCGAGACAGTGCAACCGACTACTAGCAGAAGCCTGGCATAGAAGAGCTACCCCACGCCCGAGGTTAGGGCCGGCGGCCACGAGGAGCTACCCCACGTCCAAGAGGGGTGGCTGCGCGGGCACAGGAGGGCCGAGAGGAGCTACTCCACATTCAAGGTCAGGAGGGGCGGTCTTGAGGAGATACCCCTTGTCCAAGGTAAGGTGCAGCGGGTGCACTTTGCTGGAGCAGCTGTGAAGAGATTCCCGACGACCAAGGTAAGAGAAACCCAAATAAGATGGTAGGTATTGCGAGGGGGCATCAGAAGGCAGACACACTGAAATCATAATCACAGAAATCTAGTCAATCTGATCACATGGATCACAGGCCTGTTTAACTCAATGAAACTAAGCCATGCCGTGTGGGGCCACCCAAGATGGGCGGGTCATGGTGGAGAGGTCTGACAGAATGTGGTCCACTGGAGAAGGGAATGGCAAACCACTTCAGTATACTTGCCTTGAGAACCCCATGAACAGTATCAAAAGGCAAAATGGTAGGATACTGAATGAGGAATTCCCCAGGTCAGTAGGTGCCCAGTATGCTACTGGAGATCAGTGGAGAAATAACTCCAGAAAGAATGAAGGGATGGAGCCAAAGCAAAAACAATACCCAGTTGTGGATGGGACTGGTGACAGAAGCAAAGTCTGATGCTGTGAAGAGCAACATTGCATAGGAACCTTGAATGTTAGGTCCATGAATCAAGGCAAATTGGAAGTTGTCAGACAGGATATGGCAAGAGTGAACATAGACATTCTAGGAATCAGTGAACTAAAATGGACTGGAATGGGTGAATTTAACTCAGATGACCATTATATCTACTACTGTGGGCAGGAATCTCTTAGAAGAAATGGAGTAGCCATCATGCTCAACAAAAGAGTCTGAAATGCAGTACTTGGATGCAATCTTAAAAATGACAGAATGATTTCTGTTCATTTCCAAGGCAGACCATTCAATATTACAGTAATCCAAGCCTATGTCCCAACCTGTAACGCTGAAGAAGCCAAAGTTGAACGGTTCTATGAAGATCTACAAGACTTTTTAGAACTAACACCCAAAAAAGATGCCCTTTTCATTATAGGGGACTGGAATACAAAAGTAGGAAGTCAAGAAACACCTGGAGTAACAGGCAAATTTGGCCTTGGAGCACGTAATGACACAGGGTAGAGGCTAATAGAGTTTTGCCAAGAGAACACACTGGTCATAGCAAACACCCTCTTCCAACAACACAAGAGAAGACTCTACACATGGACATCACCAGATGGTCAACACCGAAATCAGATTGATTAGGATGGTAGTGGTCATTTACTTCCAGTTTTATGACTTTAAGATAAAATTGCTGTATGACACTTTATAAGTTTTCAAGAATACAACATTTTAATTCGGTATCTGTATCCTCTACAAAGCAATCATAGTCATGATGACTTTTAATCATCATGGGCAAAGGTGTGAGTCTGAAGAAGTGGTTACCACACTTCAGTGTCCCTCAGAATCACCTAAAGGGCTTGTTAAAACAAAGATAGACAGCACCACTCCCAGAGTTTCTGACTGAGCAGGTCCAAGCAACCCACTCCAGTACTCTTGCCTGGACAATCCCATGGACAGAGGAGCCTGATAGGCTACAGTCCATGGGGTCGCAAAGAGTCGGACACGACTGAGCGACTTTACTTACTTAACTTACTTCACTTAGGTTGGGCTCAATAAGTATATTGGAGTGTCAATTGATGACGATATTTTGGGAAACAGTCATCTGGAGGAGTATATAAAGGGGAGAGAGTCCTTACTATAAACCTGGGAAAACCCTTTCCATGTAGCCTAACTCATTTCTTTCCATGTACCCACAGGTTTATTAGATTCTCCCCAACACATTCCACTCCCTGATTAGTCTGAGCTTCTCCTGGAGCAATTAATCTCATGTATATATGGGTCGTTGATTGGCTGAAAAAGTTACTTGCTAAAATCTCACACTATTCTGACCATGAGGAAATATGTAACTTTGAATCCACGGATCCAGAATATATAATAATTGGGTTTTAGGCAAAGTTTGGCAGTTGTCTGCTAGGCAAAAAGAGCATAGTGAATCTCATACCAAAGAAAACACAGTTCTGGCCCGAACCTTGTGAGGAGCCAGAAATAATGGCACTCGAGAGGGCGAGGAGGGTAGGGACATGGAAGTCAGGTTCCCATCTCTGCTTTCAAAATTATTGCTTCTCACATAGTTTGGGGAGAATAATGACAGAGACACCCCCACCATGGCCCATCTCTTCTCCTTTCCTTCTCCCCAGGCATAACTGGTTCCTTCCAGTGAATGTGTACTCTTCCCAGGCTGTTGGCATAATTTTATTATCTATGTATGTGTGGGACGGGAGGGGCTGTTCAGTTGCTTCAGTCATGTCAACTCTTTGTGACCCCATGGACTGTAGCCCTCCAGGCTCCTCCGTCTATGGAATATTCCAGGCAAGAATACTGGAGTGTGTGGCCATTTCCTCCTCCAGGGGATCTTCCCGACCCAGGGATCAAACCCATGTCTCTTGTCTCCTGCATCAGCAGGCAGATTCTTTACCACTGTGTCACCTGGGGAGCTTTATCTGTGTGCCTACCAATAATATATAGCATTATTGCATGTTATATGATACTTACAATAGTTTGTACCTTTTTTCCTACTTTTCAGTCATGTCTGGGTCTCCCCTTTACCTCTGTTACCCCGTCCACAACCTCCCTCTTTCCCCCAAATTCTGAAATCACAGGAATATGGCTGGGCTGGGCTTTACCAATCTTTATCCTTCATCTCTGGAGAGTTTAGGATGGTATCCTGAGAAAACTAGACTCCCTCAAAGGACACTTTATCAAATGTGTATCTAAGCCATACCAATAATTCTGATAATAATTCCCTCTTTCAACTAAATCTCTTGTTGGCTTTGTGTCCTCCACTGAGAGAAGGATTTTCCCACTGAAATGATTCTTCCGCAATATTGTTATCTTTCTGCCTTCTTCCTAACTCTCCACTGTTCCATCTCAAACACACCGCAAAGTTTCAGAAAATGGGATGTCACTTCACTCCCTCCAGTTGGAGGGATCTGCCCCACAGCTTAATTCCAGCCATCTCCCAATGCAGTAGGGATTAATGGTCAGTTAGAAATCCTGTAGACTCATTCACCATGTTGGCCCAGGTTGGCATGGCCAGCTGGATGTGGGATGCACTGCTCCACAAGAAACAGTATACACTTTCAGACCATGAGTCACACAGTACCAGCAATGAGCGTATCTTTTTTAACCTTGGTAGATCTGGAGTATGAATTCCATTCTCCAAGAATCCCTTCATCCATTGTGACTGGTTGGGACTCTGGTAGTAAATTCTCCAAAATGTTAAGGACTTTTAATATTAATTATCTGCTAGAATTCTGGATTTTCATTATCTATTTCTCTCTGTTTGGTCTTTGGGGCCTTTTAATTTTCCAGCCATCAGGGAAAAAAATATCTTACAGGAATACACATGGATCTATCATCCTTACCTCTGTCAGTTTTAGAGCTACTGTTACAAAACTGTCTAACTCATTAGGAGAGAAACCTTCTCCTATGAGTTTAGATCTTGCTCCTTGGCAAGCTGACCATGATGTGTCTTCACATTGAAGTAAGCACAGAATTTATCACCTAAACTGGGACATTTTTGAAAGTGACAACTGCTAAACCATTTGGGGTGCCAGTACAACATGAGAACACCAGGCAGTCAGACAAACCAGGCTCATGGTCATGGTCACCCTACTTAAAACATGCAAAATCCCTCTCCTATAAGAAACTTCCAGAGGACGCTTTCAGCAAACATGCTGTGGTGTCACCCCTGCCAGGACCATCTGCTTGTGTTTGCAGCTCCAGGAAGCCTCGAGATTGGCTAAGTCACACAAAATATATTTGGACACATGTGGGATCTGTAGTCCAACTGCCAGAGTTCTACTGGTGGAGAAATCTGTACAAGTCTGTGTTATAAATAGAAACTTCATTATCTGTGCACTGTGTGTTTCTGCCTTGGCTCAAAATGTAGGAACTGCCATCAACATTTCCTTTCTCTAAGGAAAGTGTTGGAGACTTTGACAAACACTTCTGCCCTCTCCAAAGTGCCAAAGAAAAATCTTCCATTCTTGGCTCGGTACTAGCAACTCCTCATGCAAGGAGGAGTAACTTAAGTGATCCAATAGACCACAAAGAAACCAGGATTCATTAGGCTACATTTTTCTATAGTTCAGGGGAAATTATAATGATGCCTAATATTTATTATTTGCTATACACCAGGAACTTTACATAGTTTGTATTTTGTACTATTTCCCTTGGCTGTTATAACAAACTACTACAAACTTGGTTTAAAACAACAGAAATTTATTCTCTCATAGCTCTGGAGGCCAAAGTTAGAAATCAAGGTGTTGATAGCTTGTGCTCCCTCCAGAGGTAATATATCAGAGAATCAATTCCTTGCCTATTCCCACTTCTGGTGGCTGTTAGCTTCTCTTCACTTATGGCTGAGTCAGTCTGATCTCTGCCTCCCTGGCCACATAGCCGCTTCCTCATCAGTTGAGCTCATCTTTCTCAGCCTCACTCTTGTAAGGATACTTGTCATTTGATTTAGGACCTCTCCAGATAATCTAAGACAGCCTCCTCATCTCACAGTCTTTAACTTTATCAAATCAGCAAAGCCCCCCTTTTTTTTTTCCAAATAAGGTAACATTCATGCATTCTGGGGATTAGAATCTGAACATATCTTTCGGAGGACCATACTTAAACATGCTACATAAGGATTATTTCTCTAAATTCTTAAAACATAAGTCTAGGCAATGGGGACTAATAATGTCATCTGTATTGTTCCAGGGGAGGACTGGTGCACACTTTCTCAGGTCACAGAGCTAATCGGTGGAGGAGCCAGGATTTGAACCTAGGGAGCTAGACTGTAGGCTCCACATCCTTAACCATGACGTAACAGGTCAGATTTCATAAATAGCCTTTCTTCTAGATTTCTCACTGTCTTGTACTTCTTTCCACATAAATTTTTAAAAGGCCAGAGTTCTCTGTTACTTCTGGCTTCCATGTCATAAACAGACCAAAGATACAAGTCCTACCTACAGAACAAACAGTTCAGACCGAGCAGGGAAGCCCCATTCTCCACATTCTCTTGGAATATGCTGTAATTTTAATCAATCAAGATACATGTGTTTCTACTACATAAGGAAACATATGTGTTGTTCAGTAAAATTACTAGAGCTTAATAATAGAATTATCAGTGTATGAGTGGATGACTCAAAGTCTGTGTAACTTGGTGACCAACACAGTAAAAAACAAATAAAAACAAAATAATAATAATCTCAGAGAAAACTTGGAATGCCTAGGAATGCAATTCAGCATGACTGAAGGATGCCACAGAGGATATTAAAAATGCACAAGCAAAACAAAACCAAAATTCCCAGCAGAGTCCATTTTGGGACACACGGTTTACTCTGTGTGCATATGTCTGCATTAATTTCATTCCACGAGTCCCTGACAGAACTGATCATCTGTGGGTGTCTACACCCTCCCACTGCTGGTAAGCTTGCAGGACCCCACCTGCAATTGCTGAGGCCTGCTTCCACTTGCTTTGCACCAGCATGAGTAAATAGCTGACATTCAGATTTAACCTTAAAATGAAAGAGCACACACAAGTCCCACCATCATAGAACAGGCTGCTACATATAACTCTGTAACGTGATTTAGCTCACACATAATTGGTAAATAGGCAAGTGTTAATCAGGTTAACACAGAAAGCAAGTCAGTTCACACTCAATTTTTCCTTAGCCAAAGGAGAGCAGAGGAATTATAATCTTCTGCAGGAAAGAAAGAACTCAGGTTTTACAGTGGCAGCAGGAACACTGCAGTTCTAATTTTTAAATATGAAGCAAACATCTGCTGTCTGAGACAGAGACCTCTGACCTTGTATTTTTCTTGGCTCAAGTCAAATTGTCCTCACCTTCCAGGGAGAACCAGGGGCTCAGGGGATCACATCTACCCACATGTCTCTGCTCCATCTGGTTCTACTGCCTTTTTATGTCTGTTCTCTCTAGTGGTTCAGAATCTTGAAGGAAGGAGAGATAAGGCATAAGGTTCTCCCTCACCTTTAACTCTAAGGACACAAACTGTGGTACAGGCGAGCTGGACCCAAACCTCCGTTATAGATGCTCACAGAGGATCCTACATGACAGTCACAGCTACACACACTCAGAGAGTGCTTGCTGCTTGTCAGGAATGTTCTAGCACTATTGCATGGTCTTATATATTGAAGGGGATCAGGATATGCCATCCCCAAATATGCCACTTAACATAAGGAGTATTTTGAGCTGAAGGCATTTCAGTTCCTGAAATTCCTAATCTGCTAAGAACAGAACCTCCCCAAAGAACTCAACTGTCATAAATCCCCCATAGGAAGCAACTATAATCTCTTTTGGGAGAGGAGAAGCCAACGCCACACCCAGACACACAAAGCCACCATCACCTCTCCCGTATATCCCCTCAAGGGCCCATCTGTCCAAAGAGTCATTTGCTTTTCTATAAAGGCTCTTCCCCACCTCCGAGTTAGGTAAATAGACCCTCAGTCCTAAGGACTCCTTTGAGTTACCCATCTCTGAATATGTCTCCCATATGTCTATGCAATGTACACGTGAATAACCCACTTTTTCCCTCCAATTAATGTCTTTTGTTAGTCCAATTTATAAGGCCTCAGTCAGAAAACTTAGGAGGGTAGGGGGAAGAAACATTTCCCTTCTGTACAGTACGTTTGTATTAAATTAACTCATCTAATTACCACAACCCTCATACCTCAGGAGTTTTCACCTGAGGACTCTGGGATATGGACAGGTTAAGTGGTTTGGCCAAGGCCACTGCTATTACAAAGGCACAGCCTGCTGAGAGAGTAAAGTTCTAGAGCTGAAATAACCGTGTTGGGGAAGGGGAGTTAAGATAAAAGGGAAAAAATAAAGAGCTAACACCAAACTTCTTGAGCTGGTGACAAAGGGAACCTGTAGGATCAATCTTATTGAAGTAATGGGTTTACAAACATTATCCTGGGGATGCCCAGATCATTGATAGCTGATTAAACATACTATTTTTTTTCTCATTTTTATGTATTTTTTAAATTTTATTTTTTTATTTTAATTAAATGTTAATTACTTTCCAATATTGTGGTGGTTTTTGCCATACATTGACATGAATCAGCCATGGGTGTACATGTGTTCCCCATCCTGAACCCCTCTCCCACGTCCCTCCCCATCCCATCCCTCAGGGTTGTCCCAGTGCACCAGCTATGAGTGCCCTGTTTCGTGCGTCAAATTTGGACTGGTAATCTATTTCATATATGGTAATATACATGTTTCAATTTTATTCTCTCAAATCATCCCACCCTCGCCTTCTCCCACAGAGTCCAAAAGTCTATTCTTTGTTTCTGTGTCTCTTTTGTTGCCTTGTATATAGGGTCATCATTACCTTCTTTCTAAATTCCATATATATGCATTAATATACTGTGTTGGTGTTTTTCTTTCTGGCTTACCACTCTGTAAAATAGGCTCCAGTTTCATCCACCTCATTAAAACTGATTCAAATGCATTCTTTTTAATAGCTGAGTAATATTCCATTGTGTATATGTACCACGTCTTTCTTACCCTTTCATCTGCTGATGGACATCTAGGTTGCTTACATGTCCTAGCTATTGTAAACAGTGTTGCGATGAACACTGGGGTACAAGTCTCTTTCAAATCTGGTTTCCTCGGTGTGTATGCCCAGCAGTGGGATAGCTGGGTCATAAACATACTAATTTTTAAAGTACATAACAACTATTTTTAACTAGAATAGCAGCATAGAACAATTATTTTTTCTTTTCTTTCTTTAAGAGACATCAATGATTTACTGGATGGGGGAGCTTAAACGTCTGAAGCAAGGTCCTGGAGCAACACCTCCGCTGCGTGCAGCAGACAGCAGGTGGGACACAGTGGCAGTCTTCGCTCTAGAACAATTCTTAAATTTATCAAAAGTGGACTTCTGATAAAAGAGCTTAAATTTTCCACAAGGGCAAAGTGAAGCGATCAGCCCCACCATTCTTGCTAACTTGATTCTTAATGATCAGATACCACTTCTGATGAGTTGGACACAGTCCCACAGAGAGGAGAAAGATGAACACTGTTTTGTAGACTAGTGATGTGGTTATATTATTATCTCAAATCGTGAGTGACCTGAACAGGCTCTGCAAGCTCATTATTGCGGGGAAACAGTTACAGACAAGTTTTTAAATGTGAAAATCGCTATTTGGGGAAGATATCTCAGAACTTTTAACCTCTTTATATACAGGTCAACACAAGTTGTCTCAGTCCCTTGTACAAAGTCATGTAGCCAGATCTGGGGATTCAACCCAGGCCACCTGAATCAACGGTTCACACACTTAATTCTCTATTCCTCCTATAAGATATAGAGATAGAACAAGAATCCCAAAGCTAGGGCCCTGAGACAGGGTGGATCCATGGGCAGGGGTGTAAGTACATGGGCTTCTGAATTATCACAGCCTGGACTTCAACCCCAGTTCTTTTATTATTAGTTGCATGAATGTGGGTACATTACTTCTATTTCTGAGCAATACTGCCCTCTTCTGCCAACTGGGAACAATTGCACCTAACTCTATTACTACAAAGATTGCCTATGTGGCATGTCTCCATAGGGTATCCAATTAGCTGGAACAGGATCAGTACTAGTTGGTGGCCCCATCTCCCTGTATGAAAGTTCTCAGTGAATTTAGAAGCACTGGCTCTGGTCCTGCTGATCCCTCCTCCATCCCCAGTATCAGGGGGCCTGGAACTCAGCTAACACCTGACCTGACCTGACCCTGGGCAGTGAGTTACAAGCATGTCACCGTCTGAGATCCTTTCCACACCAAGTGCTACTGATTCTGGAGTTCTGACTCCATAAAGATAAAACATAGAAAAGCAAAAGTTATATAGGAAGAAAGTCAGTCTTGGGGTCCATCGAGTAGCCAAGTGAGGCTCATCATCAGTGTTGTTAATTGTTTTTTGATATTGTTTTTTTATATGATATATTTGTTGCAAAGCTTCAAAGGAGCATAAGGGCAGTTATCCTATGACATCAGTCACGATGTTAGACATCCAGGAAAGATAGATAAGTGAGGCACGAGCTCCTGTTGTTTCAGGAGTTTCAGACTAAAGACTTTCTTCCGTTTTGTGAGATGTCCTCTTTACCAAAACCTCTCTCCCACCCCAGTGTGTCACAGCCAGATTTCCCTGGTTTATACCCTTCATAGGAATTTCACTGATGTACAACATGTAGTGGCTCAGATACTTCCATATCAGCAATTCAACTTGCTATTTAGGCTTAACTTTGATGTCTGGGTATTTATTGCACATGAGATGCAGGACTACAGAACAGCTAAGAATGTGTTCTTCAGAATCAGGTTGCTGGGACTGAAATGTAGTTTCTGGTACTTTCTAAATGTGTGACATCAGACAACTGTCCTCAGTTTACTGGTAAATGGGGTTCAAAATATTAATCTCATAGGTTATTTGAAAACTTAAATAAGATTAGAATTTTGCATGCAGAGCTCTCAGAATAGTGTTTGACATTTGGTTAGTGGGCCTCATTGGTGGTTTAGATGGTCAAGAATCTGCCTGCAATGCAGGCAACCCAGGTTCAATCCTTGGGTTGGGAAGATCCCCTGGAAAAGGAAACGGCAATCCACTCCAGTATTCTTGCCTGGGAAATCCCATGGACAGAGAAGCCTGGTGGGCTATAGTCTATGGGGTCACAATGAGTCAGACATGACTGAGTGACTAATACTTTCACTTTCTTAATGAATATTGCCCGTTATTATTACTCAGAGATGAAGGGGACGCTAAATGCTATTTCGCACAAGTATTTTTTCCTTTCAGTTCAGTTCAGTTCAGTCGCTCAGTCGTGTCTGACTCTTTGCAACCCCATGAATCGCAGCACGGCAGGCCTCCCTGTCCATCACCAACTCCCGGAGTTCAAACTCATGTCCATCGAGTCGGTGATGCCATCCAGCCATCTCATTCTCTGTCGTCTCCTTCTCCTCCCGCCCCCAATCCCTCCCAGCATCAGGGTCTTTTTCCAATGAGTCAACTCTTTGCATGAGGTGGCTGAAGTATTGGAGCTTCAGCTTTAGCATCAGTCCTTCCGATGCTAAACGTGATTTATGACAAATATTTTTCCTTTGGACTCATTCAGTAAAAACATAGTCTTGCTTTTTAATATTTTGGAAGGTTCTAGTGAATTTAGCTGAGGTTGTTGATGGACTTGAATTGTCAACTGGATTCTGATTTTTCCTGGTGGAGGTGATCACGGTGGTTGTTCATGTTTTGTTTGGGGTTTGGGGTATGAGAAGTACTATTTCATTGTAGGTCACCAGAAATAAATAACTGTGATCACTGCTTTCATTAATATGTCCTCTCCTCTCAAAAGAACACTTGAAACTAACCAAAATGACTTCTAGGTACCCTGTAGCTGCAGCTCGTGAACACCTCTGCCTGTTACACCTACCTGTTACTCCTCCTCATGAGCACAGTCTACTTTGCTGTCATCACCTCCTGTGTGTTTAGGAGAACAGGCGTCTGCTGTGACGGGAAGATCTCGTGACAGGGGGGTGCTACAAAGAGGTCAACTTTCCTTCATCATCTACAGTCCCAGAAACTCTCTACTTTCTTGGTGGGTTTAAGATATCTCAGTTCATATGTGTGTTTATCTATGATGTCTTTATTGCATAATTGATATAGGTGCAAAAAATTAAAAAATATTCAGAAGTGCCCTTTGTCTCTGTACTTTAATTTCATGAAATCTAGCCAAGGTAAGAAGCAGCATGGCAACTGAGGTGTCAGATTCAGCACTGATTGTAATAATAGTCAACACCACGTTTCTAAGTCTTTCCCTGAGATGGTAGCTACGGTGCTTCTCGGGAGCACTGGCTCCAAGTGAAACTACCACCAAACAAAGGTGCCCAAGTTCCTTTTCTTTCAGAGTTGCCAGATTCAGAGCCATGGGTCTGGGATGTTCCTGTGGGGACAGTGCGACACCCAGCATGACTTACACTGAGTGTGCGCAGATCTGTACTAGCGTCCCACAGGCACTGCCGCCTGCTCTTCACAGTAATCCCATGAGAACTGCACCAACACCAGAGAGGCATCGGGGGGGGGGGGTAAAGCATGCAGACTCTGACCCTCGTAGGCTTGGATTTAAACCCTGGGTCTATATTAGTGTCTGTGTGGCCTCAGGCAACTATTGGAACTCTCTGTGCTATCCTTTCCTCATCTGTGTAATCAAGTTGCAGCACCCTATCTCCTGGAGCATGTGGAATTGATGAGTTAACAATGCTCGGTCCGTCCAAGTCCTCAACAACATTATAGCTTCTACTGTTGGTACCTCTGCTGTAGAAACAGTAGATTCCAGACGTACCCATAAGCCCTGAGAGCCATCTCTAATCTCATTTTGCCTGTAGACAGGTTAGATATGGATAGAGCAGGAACTCAGTTTCTACTCTTCACTAGGTAGTTTTTTTAATCCTCTAAGAGCCCTTTGGAGGAAGGTACAGTTATAGTTCATAGTTTACAGTTGAAGATGTGGAGGTATGTGCTCGTCACAACCATTTTAGAGCTGGGTCTCTCTGATCTCCAAGCCTGTATTTTGTCACCTAGTATCTCCAGTTCGCAGATAAGAAGAGGAGGTCCCAGAGAGTCTATGAAATATGCCCAAAGTTAAACACAGAGCAGTGCCAGAGTCTTCATGGGCCAAGTCCACCTGTCTTAAATCCTGCTGCCTTTTCATTATACCAGTGGCTCTCTTATTATAGCTGTAAATAAATAATTACAGTGATAAATAAATAAATAATACATAGAAATAGTAAACAGATAAATACATAACCGTATAAGAAAAGAAGTTACTGAGGTCCAGCCTTCATCATAGCCCAGGTATTAGACTTTTAAAATGCTCCTTCAGTAATTCTAGCGTGCAGCCAGGGGCTGAGGCATCAGGTGACTGAAACAGTTTCGGCACTGCCAGCTCAGATCTCAGGCATCAAGGAGCCACCACAGAATTCATTACACAAGCTGCCACACGCTTTATGCCGAAAGTTGTCTGACCATTCACTCATCACTTTCCTAAGGAAACAAAATATGTGTTCTAAGATTTATGTCCCCAGATGCTCATTCACTGTAGTACCATTTACTTCAGCCTCCAGTGAACCATAATCACCAATAAGAATCTAAAAAGTAAACAATGTCCTATGACAGAGTACTATGCATCTTCAAAAAACATAGTTATTTAAAGAAATGGAACATTAGTCAGGAAGTGTCATTGAAAAAATAATCTGCATATCAGGGGCCTCCTAAACTTGTCAGATAATATCTTTGCATGGATCGAAAATCAATCAAAACCCTCTTAAAAATGCGTTAGTCTCTACCTCTCCTCCTCTTTCAAGTCATGATTTTGTTTTCTCTGCATCCTTTATAGTAAATATGAGTGTACATAGAAATAAATATATGCATGTGTATATATGCTAATTTCCCTCTATGCTCAAAGGTAGCATGCAGAATATATTGTTTCGTACCTCTCTCCACTGACACAATCTAGAGCTCCTTTACTGTAAATGTAGAGAGATCCTTAGACAGCTAGATCGTATTTTGCTGCTGAATGTACAATAACTTATAAAATCATTTCCTCATAGTACACTACTGTTTTATTTACACATTTTGCTGCATTTTTAAACTGCTAAAATTCTAATAGTGTTTTATGTCATGAAGATTGTGTGTATTGGTCATTTTAATAGATATGGCCAGTGGAGATATCACCATTTTGCATTTGTACCAGAGGTATGTGACTGCCAGAAGAGTGCTGTGAAATGTCAGGATTTTGCTAATCGGATGAGTAAACAGTAGTATATGTTTGCTATTTTAATTTGCTTTTCTTTTATTATGAGTGAGCATAAGCATTTTTCACATATTTAAGTCTATCAAATTTCCTTTTCTATGAAATAATGTTCATGTCCTTTAACCATATTTTCTCCTAGGTAACGATACTAACAAGTACAACACTATGTGCATCTATGTATACAACATTTCTAGGTGTGTCTGTGTATTTCTAAAAAAGGCAAAGGCGTAAAAAAATGTTCAATTTATAGGACAAGGGAGAAAAAAATAAATATTTTTTCCTAATAGTATATTTTCTCTAATAGATATTTTCTCTAATAGATCCTTTTAACGGAAAATCTTTTATGTACTAGAATTACAACAATGTCTCATTTACAACTGGGAAGGCTTTTTGCTTGTTTACACTCAGCTTCAGTGTGTGTGAACCAAATTCTTGTGAAACCAAAAGGAGGTCTCCATTTGAAAATAAAAAAATAAACAACCCAAGATAGATAAAATCTAATCTAGGTCAGCTCCTTGGTTCTCATGAATTTGATCAGATTTCTCTAGACAAAATACACCACCCTCGTCTTAGAGATCTGGAACTATTTCTTCATTGGGAAGGAACTGTGTATTAAGCATAGAAGGCAAGAGGGTAAACTTGCAAATAGCTGAAAATTTGGTGCAGCTAATTTCCTCGCCAGAGCCCCAAGGGCACTGTATCCTGTGGTTTCCAGCTTCTCAGCCACTTCCTGCCCCTCTCTTCCCGGGCTGCCCTGGCCTGCTAGGTGCAGAGAGGGGAGGGTAGTGGGGGTGGGGAGACAGCCTGAGTGGCAGCAGGAGGTCGCTGGTGCAGCTGGTGGGGTTTCACTCTTTCAGGCTTCTTTGTTCACCTGCTCTGTCAAATGTGGTTGATTCGTGGAAAATGCTCAAAGTCAAACTAGCCCCTACTTTTTGGGTTTGTGCAAGGGGTAGCTGGGATGTCACAAGAAAATGAGCACAATTAAACCACAACTTACTTTGTTTACTTTCAAAGGGTCACAGCTAACGGAAGAAAAGGTCCTTCTGCACAGACACACGATTGTTATCACACATACTCTAGGCTTTGTGATCCGGATTCCCCATTGTTTATGTATACAGTTCCTCCAATGAGCTCCTAGGTGAACTGGGAAACTTACACCCAGGATGTTCAGATGCTGCACCTTCAACCATGCTCACGACCCTGAAGGAAAGAGCAGATAGGACTCCTTGCGGCACTAAGGTCATCCCTGATGTTCTACCAGTCACCCGTGGTCTTCCATGATCTGTGACTTACTGAGGCTGGTACATCTTGATTCATTTTCTCAGTTCAGATGGGGTGACACAAGACCCGATCCCTGAACCAAGCTGTGTGGACAGATGTGGGATGCTTTCTTCCTCATAAGAACAGAGATATGGAGGCCCTAACCACATCTGTGCAATGGAATCTCAAATACTGAGCCATCTGCTGCTGCTGCTGCTAAGTCGCTTCATTAGTGTCCGACTCTGTGGGACTCCATAGACGGCAGCCCACCAGGCTCCCCCGTCCCTGGGATTCTCCAGGCAAGAGCACCGGAGTGGGCTGCCATTTCCTTCTCCAGTGCATGAAAGTGAAAAGTGAAAGTGAAGTTGCTCAGCCATGTCCGACTCTTCACGACCCCATTGACTGCAGCCTACCAGGCTCCTCCGTCCATGGGGTTTTCCAGGCAAGAGTACTGGAGTGGGGTGCCATTGCCTTCTCCACTGAGCCATCTAAGTCCCCCCTAAAGGACAAAACGACTTCAGAGTCAACCCAAGCAAGGGTTACTAGGGGCACTAACATCAGATGACAGTGTGATGAGTGAATAGCAAGGGCTGCTCAGCAGTGTGAGCGTGAAGAGCAGCTGTCCCCCAAGCCCAGCAGGTCCAGAGTCCATGCCCGGCACTCCATCCATCCAGCCCCAGAGGGAAGCAGGCTCCATGGCTAAGGTCGAGGCTTCAGCTCGCACAGTCTGACCTCACCGCACATTCAAGTCACATCCTCATTCCTCCTGTCTCTTGTTTAACCATATTTTCTATTAGGTAACTATATTAACAAGTATGACCCTCATTTCTATGTGTGTCTGTGTGTTTCTATAAAAGGCATAGGCATAAAATAATGTTCAATTCACACTATGAGAGATAAAAATAAATGATTGTATATTTTCTCTAATGGATCCTTTTAAAGGAAAATCCGAGAGCCAACATCTGGGGTCTTTGCCCTCCTAAGAGGACTGGCCGCATCCTTCTCGTCCAGCCCAAGCATGGGGGAGAGCTTCTTCTCAGATTAAAGCCACACACTGATGTCCAGCTCAGGCCCCAGCTACGGTCGTGGTGTAGACACAGGTCCACTCCCGACACAGGATATTCTCATTGTGATGACACCACTGAAGTCTTGAGGTTTTAGTCCACAGCCTGACCCTGGAGCTCCCTCTTCCCCTCTTTCCATATAAGAAGCTCCCCCTGGTGAGGCCCCAGGCTCCCAGGGAGCCTCCAGCTATACCTTTGTTCTGTGGCCCATTCTTAGACCAAGCACAGATGGAGCCGATTAGATTTGGGAGGCCAGTTTCCACCCAAACCAGCACCATTTCCATCACACACAGTTGGATTTTTCTTGAATGACAATGAATAATGAAAGGAAACTGACAGATAACACTGTCTTCCCATGAAGCATTGAGTTGAATGTTCCTGTTTAACAAAACAACTCATAATGTAATTGAGTTCATTTTAATTCAAACTAGCTAAACACAAGGGAGAATGATTTCATCGAGTTGGTTCAAAATAAGATTACTCAGACTATTTTAGGCGATAAGTCAAGAGAAAGCGATTATTTCATGATACAAAACGGTATTTTTTATATGTATTCACAATCCATCTTGTCTTCCTGTTGTAATTCTAACACTTTAGGCCAAATACATAATGCAAATCTAGAAAAATAAAACTAATCGCTTTGATATGTTCAGTTTTATTACTTTTTACAGTTGTACATATATTGCATGTTCATGAGCTAAAAAATAGAAGAGAAATGTAGGATGTTGAAAAAATACTAAAGAAATCTGAGACATGAAACAAAAATTCCATTCTGCAAATCAAAATAGAGATTTTGCTTACAATGTAATGCCATTCTAATATATTAAGAGGTCTTTTGATTAGAAAGACAGCACAAGACTTTTCTGTAACTTTTCATTAAAAGATCAGACTCAATCTCACTGAATATAGGGGGTCCAAGTTTTCCCTGGTGGCTCAAATGGAAGAACCCACCTGCAATGAGAGAGACCTGGGTTCGATCCCTGGGTTGGGAAGATCCCCTGGAGAAGGGAACGGCTATCCACTCCAATATTATCACCTGGAAAACTCCATGGACAGAGGAGCCAGTCAGGCTACAGTCCATGGGCTCACAAAGAGTTGAACATGACCGAATGACTTTCACTTCACCTCATGACACTATCGTATGAGCCATGTGCAGGCAAGACTTTAATGTATGTGAATATGGTATCATGTCTGTGAGATAACACAATAAACAAATTCTTTATTAGCCATTCGATAACATCAGCAGTAGATGTCTTCATTTCAGCTTTCAAAAAAGGAGACCCCATCCGATGACTTTCAATGATCTTTTCATGCAGAAAAAGAATACATCAAATATTTGAGGTGTAACATGAAAAGGCAAAAAGCTACATTTTACTCTGTTTTTATAACAAAGCTTATATATCAAACATGAGCTTATGTGACAAACATGAGCTGTGACACTAAAGAGACCGTGGTTGAGGTCACTCAAGAATTTATTATAAAGTATTTTAGAAAAGGATCTACTATTCACTCACCCACATTTTTGCTTTATGTCTGAACACTGCTGTGGAAAAGAGAGGACGAAGTGTGTTGGATGCACTGATGCAGGCAGGGCCTCTGTTTGCCACGACTGTGGCTGCTTCTGCCATCCTGTCTGTCCCTATACCAGTGCCCCCAGCTACTCCACTCAGTCCACTACTTTTCCTTTATTTTTTTAGAAAAATACGTTTTAAAAAATAAAATTGGCATAAAATATTACATTAGACTCAGTTACACAACACAACGATTCAATATGTGCTCGTGTTTTGAAATGGTCACCACACTAAGTCAACGTCCCTCACTGAATGTAGATACAGAATATTTTTTTCTTATCAGATGAAGTTTTAAGATCTACTCTTTCCCTTCTGTGCTTAAATAATTAAGCAGAGTTACGGCTTTTACAGTTGACTGTTTATTTACTCATATTTGTGAGGTTGAAATGTTTCCTTTGATGATTTGAAAGGACTGTACAACGTGCCCTGACCTGGAGGCACGTGGAGCCCGATTGCTGTGACTGGACCACACCTGTCATCTCAGAAGCTCCAACACACTCCAGAGACGACCATCCTGTGCAGACCAGAGTGGATGCTGGTACAGACGGGGCGCCTGAGTCCTGGCTCTGCCCCTCCAGCTGTGGGACCCTGGACCAGTCACTCACCCTCAGTCTTCCCTGCCAGTGGAGACAAGGACAGCACCACCTCCCGGGACTGCTGTCCTTGCTGACCTCAGAAGTTAGGGTTTGTCATTAAATCATGCCTGACATGGAGACATTCTGGCTACAGTAAACAAAAATGAACTAAGTCATCCTTATTTAGAAACGTGGGACTCTGATGTAGTTTTCATTCTTCACCAATGTATACCTGTAAGGAAAATGTTTTAAAAATTCACGTTATAAAAATATAGCTATATAATCATAACCATATTCTTTAAATTTTGATTTGAAACTACTCAGGTGGCACACACAATGCTGTGTGCATAGCACTGCAGAGTCTGGAACTTGCCTCTCTGGACCTGCCCTCCGATGCATTCCACAGCTGGGTCGATTCCCGGCTCTCAGCACACTCCACAGTATTAAACACTGCCTAAGTCCATAACATGATATTCCAAATGTGCAGGATATAATCCCAAATTCCTTAACTTACAGAACCAGGAACATCACAACATGGTAATGTAGAATAGTCAGTTACCAGATGCCAGTCCTGAGATATCGCAGATGTTGGACTAACCGAAAATTTAAAGTAGTTAGGATGATCATGAGAGAAAATGGAAAGAGAGGGAGAGAGAGAAGTCAAATCAATAAGAAATGTAAATAGAGAAACAGAAAAGGGAAGACAGGTGGTGGAGATAGGCGAGAAGAGAGACAGAAAGTGGCAGAAACAGAGGCGAGGAAGGAAATTGTAAATGGTGGAGAGAAAACGAGCAAGAGAGGGGAAGGTCAGAACTGGAAAGAAGGAGTGTGTAGAGGGTGGGGAGCAATAGAAAATGGAGAGGATCTGCGCACAGAGATGCACAAACAGACGGAGGTAGAGGGTCAGAACGGTAGAGAAAGAACTGGTCAAGAGGCAGAGCTGCAGAGCAGTTGGGAGAGCTGTCTAGACCCGTGACGTAATTAGGGGCCACAGAATGGCATTATGTGTGTATATATGTGTGTGTGTATAAATGTACACGCCACAGGCACTTTATTCTTCTGTCCATGGCACTCAGGTTGCTTCCGTGCCTCGGCTGCTGTAAACTGTGAATATAGGAGTGCAGGTATCTCTTAGTGTTTTTGTTTTCTACAGACGAACACTCAGAAGTGGAATTGCTGGATCATGTGGTAGCTTCATTTTTGACTTTTTGAGGAAACTCCAAACCGTTTTCATAGCGACTACACCAATTTACATCCCACCAGCAGTGCACAGGGTTCTATTTTCTGCCCGTCTTCAGCACATTATTTCTAGCCTTGTCAATAATAGCCATTCTGACATGGGTGAGGTGATACCTCGTTGTAGTTTTGATTTGCATTTCCCTGAATTTCAAAAAAAGATATATGTTTTTAGTTTGTCTGTTCCAACTATTGTGAAGCTCCTTATTTTTTCATGAGATCTGGACACTCTATATGAGGCAGCCTTTTACTTGAGGCTGAACATGAATCCTCTCTCCAATTGATTTATAACACATGCACACACACAAACACACATCTGTTTAATTTTAAGGACAGTCAAATGTAGACCAACATAATCAATCTTAATTTCTTATAATAAAGCAGGTTCAGTTCTTATTGGATTCTCTGGTTGTTGCCTCCGAGTTTGCTTACAGGGGTAAAAGGAAAGGTAGTTCAGGGAAGGAATATAAAGATGTCACCGGACAAGACCGTGGCAGCAGCATAAACACTGAAATGCTGAACTGCAGGGAACTTAGCCCCATTCAGGACTGCTCACTCCACTAGGCAACAGGCAAGCTTGGTCCATGGCTCTCCTCCCCTCATTTGCATTTGATCCATCTGCTTGCAGTTCTGAGTCTCGGTGCTCAGGCTTCTCTTCTGTGGGGGAGATGGCAGCTCCCAGCCCACCACAGGGGGGCCCTCAAGAAAGGGGTTGGTGCAGAGAGGCAAGGCTCCTCCCCAGACTTCCCCCAGCACCCACCCACTCTGGGATCAGCCTGGTGGTCTTTAGAGAGATCCTCCCTGACTTCTCTGCCTGTCACATCGGCTCGGAATCCCAGTCTAGCTCACTGCCGGGGCAGGATGCGGGCCCCAGCACTGCTTCTGGTTGTCCTGGGTCCCGGTAAGCGTGTTGCCTGGATGCTCCTGGAATTTTTCTGTATTTTGTGGCAATGTGGTGGGGGGGGTGGGGGTGGGGAAGAAGGTCGTACTAAGAAATCAGTGCTTCCTCTTTCTCATTATTTTTTGTTGCTTTTCCCATTGCAGTCATGCAGGTATCATCCAACTTGATGTTAATCACTCGTAAGCCTGGGGAGACTGCTTCGTTCCCTTGTGATCTTACACAAGGGGCCACCTATATCCATTTGTACAAACACGAGGAGGGGATGGCCCCCCGACGCCTTTTCTACTACGACAGCTACAACTCAAAGCTTGTGCTTGAATCAGGAATCAATGGAGCAAAATACCATGTCTATAAGGGCACAGGGAGGAGCTATACATTTGCAATCCTAAATCTGCAACAAAGTGATTCCGGCATATACTACTGTGCTATCTGGGATAAGCACGTTGGTTCAGACTTCCTGTACACTGCACTGGAAACTTTGCTTGTGGCTGCAAATCACAGCCCTGATATCAGCAGCTGCTTCACTTCCTCCCCCAATTTCTTTTTACTCTAAACAAAGAAAAACCCTGAACTCAATGCCCATGAATCAAGCTTTATATTCCACGGCCACCTTCTACCTCCCCACAATAGCCATAGTTTTTCCTAAAAACAGGCCTCCATCTCCAGTCTGTAGGCAAGCACTCTGGCAGGCAGCATATTCTCAGTTCTCCCAGAAGCTGGTAGAGTTCATACTACTTTCGCTTTCAGACAGAGAACCTAGGATTATGTTAGGGGAGATATTTAGGAGAGGAAAATGGAAAGGCTAGATAATACTGAACGATTCACCTGATGATTTTCCAGAGAAAATGGTTGGGAATAGAGCATCCTTATTATCAGAAGTATGAAGAATGAGAAATGATGGAATGAAAACTCGGACTTCTTGAACCTCAATCTGATATCCAATTTATTTTTTGGACAAACTGATATTTCTCTTACATAATCAACTAGGGCATGGTTGACCTAATGAAAGAGTAGAGGAAAAGTGATTGTTTGAGGTGGTGGTCGGTGGTTTTGTCGCTAAGTCATATCCGACTCTTGAGACCCCTTGGACTGTAGCCTGCCAGGCTCCTCTGTCCATGGCAAGAATTCTCCAGGCAAGCATATTGGAGTGGTTTGCCATTTCTTTCTCCAGGGGATCTTCCAGACCCAGGAATTGGACCCAGGTCTCCTGCATTATTGCAGGTAGATTCTTTACCGACTGAGTTACGAGGGAAGCCCCATTGTTGTATTTTACTTATGCCCTCTGTTGAAGTTCAGCCCACAGCCAGAACTGTCTTAAACAAGTAAAGCCAAAGCTTCTTTCTACCTCCACTCCCTACCATTAACAAGACCAAATGCCAAACTAGAATGAGACTTATCAGATCATAATTTTCTCAATAATTAAAATTAAAGACCACTTTAAGTGAAAAATCAATGAATGATATAATATTTCAATTGAAAAGTTATATAGCCTAGGATTGTGGCTGCCTTATTGGACTAGGTTTAAGGAAGCAAAATTAATATTGAAATACAGAAATGTCAGCTCATGTGTATATACGGTCTTTTGTGTATTGGTTCCTCCAAATTTGTACCAGTGTCTGAGCTTCTAGAACAGTGTTTCTCAAACTCTGGTGGTCCATGTACCACCTGCATCGGAAGAACCTGAATTGGAATAAAAGTGCATGTTCTGGGTGGCACTCAACACAGTGACTCAGAATCATGGAATGAAGGCTGAAAATGTGCATTTTTTGATAGGCTCCTACTGATTCTTCTTCAAATTGATTTGTAAGTCTTGCTGCACTAGCACAGGAATGCCTGCTAGAATAGTGTTCATGGTCTTATCCCCAACCCGAAGCCCCATCTGTCTTGTTGCATCCTGGGTGCTGCTGCTCTCCAGGTCATCATATTTCTCCATCAGAATCTTGCAATCAAAAAAAAAAAAAACAAACCTGCTCACACTACAAGTCAAAGCTTCAGATCCTTCTTAGTTCAGTGACTGCAGGCAACAAGGAATTGGATAGTAAATGCACTGCCTTTAACTTGCTCTACTGTATCAGCAACCACATACTGTAACTATTTGCAGTTTTAGGAAAGCCTGAAGCATAAATATATTTTCATTTATACTTTTCCAATGGTGTTAAGACTTTGTTCTGCACATTTGATTCCTTGATCCACTTTAATCTGAATTTTTGTGTATGGGTATAAGGTAGCAATCTTAATGTGGAGATCCAATTTCTCCTCTAATTACTGACTAATGCATTATTATATCACTGTTCTTTGCACTTTGTGAAAACTACTTTTCCATGTACTAACAGAACCCTTATGATCGCTCCCTCAGTTTCCATTCTCTGTCTCTGCTTATACAGGTCAATTTCTCTAAGGACACAGCTAGAGGTAGAGACACTGTGTATGCACAAGAAACAAAAACACATGTAGGATGAGCAGTATGCTATACACAACCCAGGTGTGACTGAAGAAATCAGAGGAAATAAAAAATACTTGAAGACAATGAAAACAGGAAAACACCATAAAAAAAATCTGTGGTATACAGCAAAAGCTGTTCTAAGAGAGAAGTTTATAGGGATACAAGCCTACCTCAAGAGACAAGAAAAACCTCAGACAAACAGCCTATTCTTATACATAAAAGAACCAGAAAAAATAACAAACAAAACCAAAGGTAAATGAAAGAGAATAAAAATCAGAGCAAAGTAAAATAGAGACTAAAAACATCATAGAAAAGATCGATATACCAAGAGCTGGTTATTTGAAAAGACAAACAAATTGGTAAACCTTTAGCCAAACTCATCAGGAAAAAAAAAGAGAGAGAGAGAGAGAACTTAAAGATACAAAATTAGACATGAAATTAGAAGAAGTTGACAGCTGATACCACCAAAATACAACGGCAATAACTCATTACTACAAATAATTACTGCAAGTAATTACTGCAATTACTACAAATATTACGGCAAGAAAATAGACTGCCCAGAAGAAATGGATACATTCCTAGAAATGTTGTAAAAAGTACAAGTTCTCCAGCAAGAATATAAAAACAGGGGGAAAAAATCTCTTCAGCAAGTGGTGCTGGGAAAGTTGGACAGATGCACATAAATCAATGAAGTTAAAACACACTCTCACACCATACACAAAAATAAACTATAAAAAAAAAAAGACAACTAATAGAATTGGAGAAACTATTTACAAATGATGTGACCGACAAGGGCTTAATTTCCAAAATATGTGAACAGATCATACAACAAAAACAAAAAACAAACAACCCAGAGGCAAAGTGAGCTGAACACCTTAATAGACATTTCCCCAAAGAAGACATACAGATGGCCAGTAGACACATGAAAAGATGCCCAACATCACTAATTATTAGAGAAATGCAAATCAAATCTATAACAAGGTGCAACTTCATACCAGTCAGAATGGCTATCATTAAAATGTCTACAAATAACAAATGCTGGAAAGGGTGTGAAGAAAAGGGAATCTTAATATACTGTCAATGGGAATGTAAATTGGTGCAACCACTATGGAAAATAGTATGGAGTTTTTTCTCAGAAAAATAAAAATAGAATTACCACATGACCTAGCAACCCCACTCCAGGGCATATACCAGGACAAAGCAGTCATTTGAATAGGTACACGCACACCTGTGTTCATAGCAGCACTATTCACAACAACCAGAACATGGAAATAGCCTAAATATCCATTGACAGATGAATGGATAAGGAAGATGTGGTACATATCTATAATGGAATACTGCTGCTGCTGCTGCTAAGTCGCTTCAGTCATGTCCGACTCTGTGCAACCCCATAGATGGCAGCCCACCAGGCTCCCCCGTCCTTGGGATTCTCCAGGCAAGAACACTGGAGTGGGTGGCCATTTCCTTCTCCAATGTGTGAAAGTGAAAAGTGAAGTCGCTCAGTCGGGTCCGACTAGTAGCGACCCCATGGACTGTAGCCCACCAGGCTCCTCTCTCCATGCGATTTTCTAGGCAAGAGTACTGGAGTGGCTTGCCATTGCCTTCCCCGAATGGAATACTACTTAGCCATAAAAAGAACAAAACACTGCTATTTGCAGCAACATGGATACAACTAGAGCTTATCATATTGAGTGAAGAAAGTCAGAAAAAGAAAGACAAATACCATATGATATTACTTATATGTGGAATCTAAAATATGACACAAATAAATCTATCTATGAAACAGAAACAGACTCATAGACATAGAGATCAGGCTTGTGGTTGCCAACAGGGAGGAGGAGGAGAAGAGGGATGGACTAGGAATTTGGAGTTGGCAGATGTAAACTATTACATTTAGAATGGATAAACAACAAGATCCTGCTGTATTGCACAATGAGCTACATCTAATATTCTGGGATGAATCATAGTGGAAAACAATGTCAAAAACTAAGAACGTACATATGTGTAACACAGAGTCACTTTGCTATGCAGCAGAGATTGGCACAAATTGTAAACCAACTACACTTCAATTTAAAAAAAAAGAAAAAAGTCTCCAAATTTCTCCTTCTTAAAAATTAAACATTAAGTAAAGGTGTCTCCTGTACTCTTCACATTCCAAGCTTTTCTGCCCAAGCACTCAGTCCCCTACTCATTGCTCAGTTGATAAAAAATCTGCCTGCAATGCAGGAGACTCGGGTTTGATTCCTAGGTCGGGAAGATCCCCTGGAGAAGGAAACAGCAACCTGCTCCAGTATTCTTGCCTGGAGAATCCCATGGACAGAGGAAATTTGTGTGCTACAGTCCATGGGGTTGCAAGAGTCGGACCCGACTGAGTGACCATTCATTGTTCTTTATAACTCACACTTTTAGATGCCTTTTAATACAAATCTAACTTTTATGGTATTTGATAGAGAGCTATTTTTTTCCAACATATAATTGATAGTTCATAACTAATTTTAAGACAATCTATCATTTCCCTACAATTAAAAATGCCTTAATTATATTTTTATATTAACACATGCTTGGAGGATTTGTGTTTTATTCGTGTCTCAGTATTCTTACTCCATTATCATGTTATGTCAGTAACTTTGCAATAAGGGTTAAGAGCTGTTATGCCAAATTAGTTACTAAAAATCATTATTTCAATAAAAAATTTTAAATTATTTCATATTTGCTTTTTATATCAATTTAAAATAAATATAGCTAGCTCAGCCCCAATCTTTACAACATGGAACAAAAAAATAAAATGTTACCTTAAGTCTCATTGGAATTAACCTATTTATACACATGAATTTAAGAAGAGTTTGCATGTTTATGACATTGAGCTTTTCCTTCATGAATATGATATGTCTCCCCATTTATGCAGGTTTGATTTTATGCCCTTTTGCAAAACCTTATACTCTTTCTTCTTACTGTTCTTATATTTAATAAAACTTAATAACTGCATAGCTCTTTAGCTACTCTTTTGCATTTTATTGCTTAAATCTTGCATGTATTTTGAAAAACAAACAATTCCTAAAGCTCCCGATAATTCTTCTCATGGTCTTGGAATAAGGAAAATCAGAGGACAAGTTTTCAGAAAGGAACTGAGGGGACATCATTCATGACTACAATAGATGCAAAGGGTATATTACAGCCCCAAGTACTAACAACTTAGAATTCTCAGTTTTTCTTGTGGACATTCTGTGGATCATGAGATCTTATTTCCCCAACCAGAGACTGAGCCCAGTAAAAGCAGTAAAAGTGCAGAGTCCTAACCACTGTACTGCCAGGAAATTCCCATGAACTCTCAATTTAAAAAAAATCTATCTAAACATAATTGGTATCTGAATCTCTCATCCTCCCCCATTGTGTTGGGACTGTGAGATGAGCTCCTGTGAGTGGACAGTTGCCCAACATGACCTCCTCTGACTTTCATCCTTGGGGCAGAGGGACTGATTGCTCACAGGACTTAGACCATGAACAAGTACATCTGGAGTCGACATGGGGATAGTAAGAGCCTGTCCTGTCTGGTCCTGGCAGATGGACAACTCATCTGTGCTCAGAGGAGTCCTCAGCTGCTCCTGGCAATTTCTTTCCCCCTGCCCACTCCAGTGTTCTTGCCTGGAGAATCCCAGGGACAGGGGAGCCTGGTGGGCTTCCATCTATGGGGTCACACAGAGTCGGACACGACTGAAGTGACTTAGCAGCAGCAGCAGCCCCAAGATGAATGGCTTGAAATTACAGAATAGCCACGAAGAGACTTCTTTTGACTATCAGAGAAATGGATATTGATTTCAAGTTTTAATTTAAAGAAAGTATTATTTCAACGGAGATAGAATTTTTCAAATTTCTTCCTTTATCCTAGGAAAAATAATATTAAACAAGCCATCATAGGATTTATTTTCTCATTTCCCTTTACCTTGGTAAAGAATTGTGTTGCCCAATGAATGGAGAGCTTTGTTCACATTTCTCAAGTACATGTGTGATGGCTGATGGGGTATTTGCATTTTCAGTTACTGAAGGTTTTCCTCCTTTTAGCAATACATTCCCAAATCACTAAACAGCCCTGGTGTTTGTGAAAAGAGAATGGCCTTTCAACTGATGCAAACTCTGAGCAGTTTCAACAGAACTGAACACCTGGAAATTAAAATCGTTTGAATATCATTCCTGGAAATTTAGAAAATCAGGTGGTTAACCAGTTGGTGTCAGTGATGTATTCTTTTCCTGTTTTTATACTTTTCATCTTTCATCAGTGTTTTCAGTGATTACTACTCCTTGGAAAGCAGATGTTTGGGTCCATTTATCTGAGGAAAGTGGCTTCCCCAGTGGATCCCTTAGTCGGGAAGATTCCTTGGAGAAGGAAATGGCAACCCACTCCAGTATTCTTCCCTGGGAAATCCCATGGCGGGCTACAGTCCAAGGGGTTGCAAAGGAGTCAGACACATCCTAGTGACTAAATAATAACAACAAATTTGAGGAAAACTTATAAAACATTGGATGCTGTGAAACCTATATCCAAGGACTTCCAAAAGAATTCAGAAGGTCAAACTGCCAGTATGAAGTTTTCTGACTTCTAGTCACTTTATAAAGGTAGAAGAAGGCTGGATTGTTGTAGGAGCTTTTACCATTGTGACAGCTCGGGCTGGAAGAAGATATTTGGAAAAGGAGCTAACATCATAGTAACTCCTCCTGGTAAGTATCATTTTTCTATTCTTACTGTAGACATAAAATACTGATAGTTGTAGAAACAACTTGGGGTCTCCCTGATCTGGCTGCCACATTCTTGGTCTCAGCATCTGAACAGTAGTTTTACAGCTATTGGTCACTGTATATGGAAGCTAAACCACTTTGTAAATGGTTTATTCTTGTCCCTGCTTGTAAGCAGTTGAAATTTTTGTTCTAGAGAACACACACAAAATAGACTCCGGCTAGATAGTAAAGTATTCTGAAGACCATGTCTGTCTTTTGCTTCGTTCATCTTTCTGTATTCTAACATAAATAGCATATTATATCATCACATTGGTGTGAGTTATTAGTTCAAGTTCCTTTTCTTGTAGGCAGTCTATTAAGTGAGAAACACTTTTCTTACTATCCCTTCTCTATATTTTGAGATAAAATACTGTGCTCCTAAATCCCCTGCAAAACCAATGTTACTGATTTCCATCTCATTCCTAAGAGCAGTGGAAGAAGATTCTTATAGTAAATGATTATACAACATTGATAAATCTCACTTCTTTTTACTCTAGCTTCTTAGAGGGAGGCTGAGATTATTTGAAATTTAAACTATCTCATCTCTTGTGAAATTGTCTAGACATGGACCAGTTTGTGAGCTCGATGAGACATTTCAGCTCCAAAGTTCATGAAAGGGTCTTCATGGCTGGGCATTCTCCTTTGCTGTTTCATTCTCTCAGCAAATATTTATTGAGGACAGTTTCTGTGCTGGGAGCTGCAGACAGAAGGGTGAACAAGACACAGAAGAAGTCTCAACACCAAACAGCTTCTATTCTAGTGGAAAAGCATTCTAGATTCTGGCTTAATCGAGACCTGTCTTCTATGGTCCCTGGCTGCAGAAGTAGGACATCTTGGATTGTTGAGCTTGGTGTAAGAGTTATTGCTTATAAAAAACATATCTTTTGTTTGATGGAAGATTTTTATGAAATGGCCTCAAACCATGCCATTAAAGAGAATTTTAATATTAGTTAATATTTACTGAAGGATAGACATCATGATATGTAGTTTCAATGCCTTATACTTTCCTCACCAGTAATCCTTTCATTCTCATTTTATAGATAAAGTGAGGTTTAGAGAAGTTTAGTTACTTGCCTAAAGTCACATGACTAGCTACTGTGGCAAAGTTTGGGATCCAGTAGAGACTTGTCAAAGTAAGAGGATTGGATCATTATGTGATATTTGAAACATTAAATCATACTTTTATATCCTGAATATTTACCCTTCTGTAGCCTGACCTGGATTCTGTAACTATTTGTAATAGCTCATACTTTGTATTGCTACTCACATGTGAAAACAACACTCTTGCTTTTAATCATAGCACTGAAATGACATCTCTTTCCCTCAGAAAGATCATGTAAGTCGCATGAATGTGCATTTATTAAACATTTAGAATATGTGTCAGTTCTATCTCAATCCAAAAGAAGTGAATTAAAAACAAGAAATAAAGCAAGAAAAAATGTAGTGGAATAGATACCCTATATTAAGCAACTAAAATAAACACACCAAATTTTCAAATATGTTTTCCCACCACAAAATTAGAAAAAAGAAATTCAATGTGGGAGTCTTTAATAGGAAAATGAGGTAAAAAGGGGACATTGCCTTCAATATCCAGTTTATAAAACAGAAGAAATGGTCTTCAAACAAGCATGTTTATACTCCCAATGCATCAATGCAACGGGCACCAAAATGTAATGTCATTCATGAATGGTGACCCTCAGCTGATAGGATGAGGCAGGCAATGAAGCGATCCAACTTAACAAAGGAGGATTTGAGTATCAGGCATCCTGCCATTTTTGTGGTCATTTGTCATAAGGCCCATACCTGGAGCTGCAAGCTGAACTTTTGGCATGAACTGGATAGATTTTTTGAAGCTGAAATTTCTGGTAAAATCTTGAAATGCCCATAGATTGTGCTGTTGTTGGGGAAAAAGCCATTTATTGTGGACAACAGAAGTGAAGTTCCACACAGTGGCTGCATACATTAGGCTTTAGCCAATGTTCCCTTTGATTTTGTTCACCCTGGAAATGCAGCAAATACGACAAAACAAATGACTGCCTATTAACTGGGTGTGTGAAAAGCTGTGATACGGGCTTGGAGAATCCCATACATATAAAAACACAGAGGAATGCAAACAAGTCATCAGTTGCTATGGATTTATTTGTAAACCCCAGACATTGAATTCCCATCAGATAGGCAAGATTCGCTCCCATGGTACTAAGATGTCATTTTGGACCACACAATTATCACAAATAAAAATGCTAATAATAATGTCAATGATAATATAGTAATATTTACAATCTCTTACCTCTGTATAATTTTATTATATATTTTATATTATGTTATATATTATATATATTATATTATATATTTTTATATTATTATATATATTTTTTATATTATTATATATGAGAAATTTCTTTTCAGATCTTGTTTCATTTTGAGCTCACCAAAACACTAATAAGGATGTTCACTTGACGTAACAGTAGCACAGTCATTTTCAAATAAATAAGGTACCCAATGCGTTAGTTTACTTGATTTGCTCAACCACAGAGCTTGTTAGGAGCAAAATGAACCAGGACCAGAATCCTAGTGTCTTGAATTCCAAGTCATCATAGTTCTACTAGAATTTGAAGAAATCAGAGAAACTAATTAAGTCTAAAGTTTTTGATACGACTTGAATCACTGTGGAATAATTATGTAAAAAACTTCAAGGTCGGAGCAAAACTCATTGTCACAGGTAGGTATCAGAAGAATATAATTTTTTTCAAGGTAATAGAGGGAAGGTAATAACAATTAAATAGGAATGATATTTACCAAAAATGGGAATGTGGATGGGAATTAGATGTAGAGATTTAGGAGAGATTTTACAACAAATTCACATAGTAAAGGAGAGCATAGACAACACTGTACAAATATTGTAATAGAATCTGGCTTCGTGTCTGTGTAGACTTCTATAAAGGGCTCATGTATAATGTACATAATCATCACGAAAGTATTTGGCCCAGGGTTGACGTTTGTCATTACAGGTAAGTTTAATGAGTTAACGTGTTTCTTTTTCTGATGCTGAAGGGGTGTTTCCAAAGAAAATGGGCTTTGGAGTCAGACTGACCTAGAACTTCCAATCCACCACTGACTACATATGGGACTGGACTCAGTCTCCTAATCTGTAAAATAGTATAACAGTATTATTATTATTCTCCGGAATAATATTCTCTGGACTCAGTCTCCTAATTATTCTCTGGACTCAGTCTCCTAATCTGTAAAATAGTATAACAGTATTATCCAGCAGGGGTAGTATGAGAATTAAATGAGACAGTGTGATGAAGTATTTAGCACGTTGTCTAATACATCAGTATTCCCGTCTGGATAAGCCCATGGACAGAGAAGCCAGGCGGGCCACTGTCCACGGGGTCACAAAGAGTTGGACACGACTGAGCACCGTACGTTTTGTTGGCTACCACATCATAGGTGTTGGATAGGTGTTTACTCTATTCAAATGTAAAGGGAAAATTGCATCCAAGAGGGAGAGTATTGGTAGCCAAACTATTGATGAACTGTAATTCTTCAGAGGATGCAGTTGTACTATTAACTTCTCAAATGGAAAGTTATCTTATGGTTCCCTCACACACATAAAATTGAATTGGAAGGTATCTGTCTCTCTTTAGCAGACTTTGGTTTACATGGCAAGAAAAAATGAGATTAACATGTTTATTTTTTATATGTCCTATTGTTCTGTGTGCTTTAAATCTTAATCCTTTAATTTAACTGATGTCATTTCTAACAACAATATTTACTGGCTCTAAAATATATAACCAGTAAGCTTGGGCTTCATGCTCATACTTATCGGAAAAAAGTTTTAATTTATAAAGAAAATGATCAAGAAGTGAAGTCAATTAAATATAGATAGAAATCTCACAAATTAAAAATTCTTATTTAAGTATGAAAGAGCTCTAATTATTTAGTTTATAAAAGAAAAATGAGAGGGAAAAAAAGAGGGAAGACCTAAATCACTATCTACAAAGTATGTGGTTGGAGAAATACACAGTGTCTTGCTTTTATAATGTGTAAAATACTACTTGTACTAAAAACAAGATGTATAACATTAAAACAGCACATTACAACCCAACTTTATTTACAGCATGAGTGAAAAATCAACCCTGTCTGCTTACTGATTTAGTAGAAAAACCAGGACCTTTGCTGCACAGGCAGAAATTCTCAAGAATTTTTTCTTTTCAGATGAGAAGTCCAATTTCTCCCTTCTTAAGATATTTCCCAGTGGTCCAATGGTTAAGACTCCACCTTCCAGTGCAGGTGGCACAGGTTCGATCCCTTGTCGATTTATATACTTTATGCAGCTGGTGAAAAAATAGAAAATAGTGGCAGTAAAGCAGTTTAGCAGCCTCAGGGGGCAAATTCAAACTATAAGGAAAACACCGAGAGCCAGAATATTGTGTATTAGTACTCAAGCTAAAACTTCAGATGAAATTCCAAAATAAAATGTGCTTTTGGGGAACATTTTCTGAATTTAGAAAAATTGTAAGTAGATTACTTGATAAGTTTAGTATAAGAGCCTTACTGAAAGTACATTTTTTTACATGAAAGTATAGTTAGTTCACAATGTTGGGTGAGTTTCAGGTATACAGCAAAGTGATTCAGTTTTGTGTGTGTGTGTATTATTTTTCAGGTTCTTTTCCATTAAAAGTTATTAAAAGATATTTAATATACTTCTCTGTTCTACATAGTAGGTTCTTATGGTTTATCTATTTTATATACAGTAGTGTGTATCTGCTAATCCCAAATTAGGAGTTTGGGATTAATAATAGATTTTTAAGAGAAGTTTTGGAAATACCATTATACAATCAAGGCACTATAAATAACATGCTGCTCTACTCCAAAATCTGGAGTGGTTCAGGTACAAAACTGAGAGGTCATGTAAAATCAGAAATAAAGAGTATCATCACTTCAGAATTGGGCATGGGATCCGCATCTGGAGCTCAAAGTTCAACTTCATAGTACACATGTCAGGTACACATAGGTGTTGATTCCCATTCTCAAAAGTAACTATATTATTTTGTAAAACCGATAAATTTTCTCTGGGTATTTATTTTTTATGGTTCATTCAAGAATCAGTTAAATGAAGAATGAGATTCCACAGAGTTGCAGAATATGAGAATGTGTTATTTGGACAAAGAGAGGATAAATTGCAAAACACAGGATGGGAAAGGGAAGTAGTTTAGAAGCTAGCAAAGATTTTCACCAATGCGGAAACCATCAGTTACCTAATTGCCCCCCTCCATCCCTATTCCCACCACCCACCCATCCACTTCAAAACAAGCTCCAGTATTATAGAACAAAAGAGATTTTTTTAAAAATTAATTGGGGACTTCCCTGGCAGTCCAGTGACTGGGACTCCACATTTCCACTGTAGGAGGCATGGATTCAATCAGTAAGCGTGTTCATGAATGTTGGAAGTCTTGATGTAGGGTATTTATATGGGATATTTAAAAGTCATAATCCCATGGACAGAGGAGACTGGAAGGCTATAGTCATTAGGTCATAAAGAGTCTGACACGACTGAAACGACTTGGCACGCACACAAGATGCACCCCATCTCTGCATATGGAGCAAAAGTGAAGGTCAAGTTATAATCCAGCTCTGCTATTTATAAGCTGTGTCTTTGGGCAAGTTCCATGAAGTCTTGAACTTCTCTTGCCATTGAAAATAAAACAGTACTAAGCACCTAGCAGCGTTCTGTGGATGAAAGGCCATAGTGAGAATAGCCTTTTGTTCTTTTACTACTCACTAGGTTTTTCCAAGCCACAACATATTGGTTTTTCTTTACCATTCTTTTTAATTACTATTCCATATTCCCCTACAGACAGAGACCTTGCTGCAGACACTTCTCCCAAGCCCACTATTTTTCTTCCTTCGATTGCTGAAATCAACCATGATAATGCTGGAACATATCTTTGTCTCCTGGAGAAATTTTTCCCTGATGTTATTACAGTTTCTTGGAGAGTAAAAAATGACAAAAGAGCTCTGCCATCCCAGCAGGGAAATACCATGAAGACCAATGACACATACATGAAGTTCAGCTGGCTGACCGTGACTGAAAACTCCATGGATAAACAACATGTATGTGTTGTCAAACACAAGAAAAATATAGGAGGAATTGATCAAGAGATTATTTTTCCTTCAATAAAAGAAGGTAAGTGAATATAAATGTAAATATGACCTCCCAAAATACTGTTTTTCAAAGGCAATACCCCACCTTTCCGGCTAAGTGTTAATGAAAAGTTGATAAAATGATGTTTCATTTAATGGTAGCATAAATGTTCTGCTATCTCCCCATAGAATTAAAATAGGATAGGCTTTGAAATATAAAAAAGAAAAAATTTTACTTCTCTCACCCTCAGTTTCATCTTCCAAAATACTAAGATCATATGATGTTTAAGTGTTAGAGTTGTTGTATGGATTGAATGAAACAACATACGTGAAAGCATCGATCAACTTAGCACACAACAGATCTTCACTGTTGGTGATCTTGGTTGGTCAGGAAATAAGAACATTTATACATCTTTCAGGAATGTCCTACTCAGCAGGCAAAGTCATTCTCAATTCAGTCCTCCTTTATAATTCCAAAGCAATGAGTTATTAAATGACAAAATGGTGTTTGTATAAGGGAGCCAAATTGCAGCTCAGCAAAAAGAATAATTTGACCACTATGGTTTTTTAAGGTCTTAGGTTTTTGAAATTTGTATTTTACATACCACTATAAGATAAAATTTGTAATCAAAGATTGGGTGAGGGACGGGAGAAGGGGACGACAGAGAATGAGATGGCTGGCTGGCATCACCGACTCTGTGGACATGAGTTTGAGTGAACTTCGGGAGTTGGTGATAGACAGGGAGGCCTGGTGTGCTGTGATTCATGGGGTCACAGAGTCGGACACAACTGAGCGACTGAACTGAACTGAAAGTGTACAAACTTACTCCCATTCTACATAATGAATGCATTTCTTGCTATTAGAAAAGGTCTTTCAAGATATTTTTATTGCAGCCCTAGCACATGCCAGGTCTGGAGGGATGTACCGATGGACACACTGGGGTGAATTATTGTCCGAGGAGGATGCACTACAGTCAAGAGAATATACACTTTCCTTGATGACTTAGGGTCACTTGTGATCCAGGCATGACGTCTCAAAGCAGCCCCTGTCCATGGACGTGTCCATGCAGTGTGAGCAGAGGGCTGGGATGTGCCTTGGCCCTGGCAGTGGTCCTGTAACTCACTGGACTCAGGATTTAATGTCCTGCACGTTCACCTAACAGACCAGAGGCCCCAAAGTGCCCATCAGAAGGAATCATTTTGTGCTTTTCCCTGTGGTTAGGAAACCTTTTTTGAGCAGTGGGAACCAAGCACATAAAATGTGCATAGATGTTTGCTATGCACCAGTCCAAATTTCTGAAGTAAGTCTTTATCTTCTCTGATTCTTAGTTTATCCAATGATCAAATCAGGTTTGAACACTTGTCTTGGCTTTGTCCTGGGGCTGCAATGAAGAACAAATGAAATAACATCAGAGAAAACACTTGCTTTCCAAAATATGACACGGCTGTACTTATTCATATATTCATCATATCCATTTATATCCTCTCCTAAAACTAATTAAAAATAAAATTTGAAAAATAGCTCTAATTTTAATTTTTATTCTAATAAAAATGAAGCAAATTTACAATTTAATGTAATCATTTCCTTAAGTGTCCTACTTAAGGACAGCAAAACTACTAGGTTTTAATTTTTCTTGTGATGAGAAAAAAATAAGTATAGTAAGTTTCATTGTGACAGTTACCATATTAGAGAGACATTCCAGTTCATAATGTGTTTTACCTGAACACAATTCTGAAACAAAAGCATTCCAAGGGTTTCTAATGGCTGTAAAGCTAATGATGGCATTTCGGTTAATGATATTCTATAGCAAATTTCCAATGCTGTTTCTTAAAATTTTTTTGTTTTTGATAAAAGCTAAGAATATAACATGAAGTACATATCAATGAAATGATTTTACAGAGAAATAAATCTAATCTGGTCCTAGTTTTCGACCAACCTTCACTGAGAAAGAGAACTTTTAATAAACACAGAGAGTTTATTATAAAACTTTGTTACTTTATTGTTTCTGCCTCAACCAATGCATCTTAATAAGAGGTTTGTTTATCTTTTACTGAATAAAGTCATTGTAAGGGAAAGAAGGAGGCTTTCAAGCACATTAAAGTCAGTTTTTGAGGATATTTTAACATGGGCTTCCTGGTAGCTCAGTTGGTAAAGAATCTGCCTGCAGTGTAGGAGACCCAGGTTCAATTCCTGGGTGGGGAAGATCCCCTAGAGAAGGAAATGGCTATCCATTCCAGTACCTGGAAAATCCCATGGACAGAGGAGCCTGGTGGGCTGTAGTCCACGGGGTCATGAAGAGTCAGGCACAACTGAGCAACTAACATCTAAACATGACTACTAACATTTTCACTCTTGGATTTACTCTAAAGTCTTTATACCTCAAATCAATTTTTCAGAGCTTACTGAAAAAAGACCTCATTGAGGGCATAAAATGGCATATCAGAACCAAATCTTTATGAACAAGAACACATCCAGGAGAAAAAGGATAAATAAAACAACCATTGTTACTTTGTTTTCCTCCATCCAATAATCCATTATCTTTTTAAAAAAATTCTACTTGTATGACTGTCTTTTTATTTTTTTTACATTATTCATCTCAGTTTCTATCGAGTCACAGAACTATAAATGTGGTTTGGCCTGTTTTTCTATATCTGGAATTGCACTGAAATGTTGAGCTTTTATAATAAAAAAAAGAAAGATCATCGATAAGAATAATTAAGACATCTGGAAAAGAAGATGCTTTTAGCATCTACAATAGTGGAATTATATTATTTATAGGTTAATTTCTCTTTATTTCTGTGGCCTACTTTACAAAGTACTTTCCACAGGCTCTGTCTCATTTAATCTCCCACGATGACCCTTTGAATGCTGGCTCTGCCGTCACTGGTACCATTGGTACAACTCTCTGCCAGTCACTTTCCCTCTGATCCTTATTTCCTCTTTGTAACATGGAATCCTCCAAAATACACCCCACACAGTGTCACTGGAGGACTAAAGAGGATAATACACGTGAAGGACTTAAGCAAGTATAGTCACTTTCTGGCTATTAGCCTAATTAATACCGTTTTCATTATGCCCACAAACACCGCAAATGCAGAAAATCAGAGGATGTGCTTGATTTGGAAAGGTGTGACTGCTGTCCTTTGCTTAGACAGGAAGTTTGCCTGAGCCAGACTCTTTCAAATGTGGGATTCCCTTGGTGGACTCTTGGATTGGATGAATTAGACTGGGTAGCAACTCACCTCTCAGTGGGTGCTGACCATGCAGAGTAGCCACTTTTTGTGATGATTTGTCTTTGCAACAAGTATTTTTCAAACACCTACTTTGTAGCAAACACAGTGCTAGGAGCTATGAATACAGAAGGAAGATAAGATGCCCTTGGGTATTACCTTCCAGTTATGGTAAAAAGAAAAATGTAGCCTTCATGAACTTCCACATTTCCATGTGTAGAAAATTATAAATGAATTAAAACTATGGATTACATAGAATCAGACCACTATCTTTGTAACTGTAGGACTCAGGTTTTTAATTGCTGTCTCTCTGTCAGCAGGTTTTATATGTGTATACATGTACACGTATATATTATACATACATATATATTACAAATACACACACATATAAACATATGTGCACGCGTGTGACGTCGCTTCAGTCGTGTCCAAATCTTTGCAACCCCATGAACTGTAGCCCGCCAGACTTCTCTGTCCATGGGATTCTCCAGGCAAGACTATCAGAGTGGGTTGCTGTGCCCTCCTCCAGGGGATCTTCCCGACCCAGGCACCACACCTGTGTCTCCTGTGACTCCTGCACTGCAGGTGGATTCTTCACTGCTGAAACATAATCACAGTACCAAATAATGGGCACAGATAATTCACTAATACTTTTTCTCATTTCTCGTAGTTGTCGCCTCAGTTGTCCCTACTACTGAGCCTCCTACTACTGAGCCTCCTACTACTGAGCCTCCTACTACTGAGCCGCCTACTACTGAGCCTCCAAATGATTGTTTGACCGACGAAAGCGGTAAGTTTTTGTACAGATTTGCCTTTATGTCCGGAGAAGGCAATGGCAAGCCACTCCAGTACTATTGCCTAGAAAATCCCATGGATGGAGGAGCCTGGTAGGCTGCAGTCCGTGGGGTCGCTAAGGGTCGGACACGACTGAGCGACTTCACTTTCACTTTTCACTTTCCACTTCCACACATTGGAGAAGGAAATGGCAACCCACTCCAGTGTTCTTGCCTGGAGAATCCCAGGGACGGGGGAGCCTGGTGGGCTTCCGTCTATGGGGTCACACAGAGTCGGACACGACTGAAGTGACTTAGCAGCAGCAGCAGCAGCAGCCTTTATGTCATGCTATAGTCTTTATTTCTTCCTGATTTTTCTTCTGAACATCTCTGTTTTAAAGTTCAGTTCAGTTCAGTTCAGTCGCTCAGTCGTGTCCGACTCTCCGCGACCCCATGAATCACAGCACGCCAGGCCTCCCTGTCCATCACCAACTCCCGGAGTTCACTCAAACTCATGTCCACAGAGTCGCTGATGCCATCCAGCCATCTCATTCTCCATCGTCCCCTTCTCCTCCCGCCCCCAACCTTTCCCAGCATCAGAGTCTTTTCCAGTGAGTCAACTCGTCCCATGAGGTGGCCAAAGTATTGCAGTTTCAGCTTTAGCATTAGTCCCTCCAATGAACATCCAGGATTGATCTCCTTTAGAATGGACTGGTTGGATCTCCTTGCAGTCCAAGGGACTCTCAAGTACTTCTCCAACACCACAGTTCAAAAGCATCGATTCTTCGGCGATCAGCTTTCTTCACAGTCCAACTCTCACATCCATACATGACCAAGGGAAAAACCATTGCCTTGACTAGACGGACCTTGGTTGGCAAAGTAATGTCTCTGCTTTTTAATATACTATCAAGGTTGGTCATAACTTTCCTTCCAAGGAGCAAGCATCTTTTAAGTTCATGGCTGCAATCAGCATCTGCAGTGATTTTGGAGCCCAAAAAAATAAAGTCTGACACTGTTTCCACTATTTCCCCATCTATTTCCCATGAAGTGATGGGACCAGATGCCATGATCTTTGTTTTCTGAATGTTGAGCTTCAAGCCTCTCCTCTTTCACTTTCATCAAGAGGCTTTTGAGTTCCTCTTCACTTTCTGCCATAAGGGTAGTGTCATCTGCATATCTGAGGTTATTGATATTTCTCCCAGCAATCTTGATTCCAGCTTGTGCTTCTTCCAGCCCAGCATTCCTCATGATGTACTCTGCATATAAGTTAAATAAGCAAGGTGACAATATACAACCTTGACGTACTCCTTTTCCTATTTGGAACCAGTCTGTTGTTCCATGTCCAGTTCTAACTGTTGCTTCCTGACCTGCATACAGGTTTCTCAAGAGGCAGGTCAGGTGGTCTGGGATTCCCATCTCTTTCAGAATGTTCCACAGTTGATTGTGATCGACACAGTCAAAGGCTTTGGCATAGTCAATGAAGCAGAAATAGATGTCTTTCTGAAACTCTCTTGCTTTCTCCATGATCCAGCGGATGTTGGCAATTTGATCTCTGGTGCCTCTGCCTTTTCTAAAACCTGCTTGAACATCTGGGAGTTCACAGTTTACATACTGCTGAAGCCTGGCTTGGAGAATTTTGAGCAGGACTTTACTAGCGTGTGAGATGAGTGCAATTGCGCAGTAGTTTTAACATTCTTTGGCATTGCCTTTCTTTGGGATTGGAATGAAGACTGACCTTTTCCAGTACTGTGGCCACTCTTGAGTTTTCCAAATCTGCTGGCATATTGAGTGCAGCACTTTCACAGCATCATCTTTCAAGACTTGAAATAGCTCAACTGGAATTCCATCACCTCCATCCCATGGATGGAGGAGCCTGGTAGGCTGCAGTCCGTGGGGTTGCTAAGGGTCAGACACGACTGAGCGACCTCACTTTCCTTTTTCACAGTAGTGATGCTTTCTAAGGCCCACTTGACTTCACATTCCAAGATGTCTGGCTCTAGGTCATTGATCACGTTATCGTGACTATCTTGGTCGTGAAGATCTTTTTTGTACAGTTCTTCTGTGTATTCCTGCCACCTCTTCTTAATATCTTCTGCTTCCGTCTATGGGGTCACACAGAGTCGGACATGACTGAAGTGACTTAGCAGCAGCAGCAGCAGCACGAACATGGGTTCAGTTCAGTTCAGTTCAGTCGCTCAGTCATGTCCGACTCTCCGCGACCCCATGAATCACAGCACGCCAGGCCTCCCTGTCCATCACCAATTCCCAGAGTTCACTCAAACTCATGTCCACAGAGTCGGTGATGCCATCCAGCCATCTCATTCTCTGTCGTCCCTGTCTCCTCCCGCCCCCAACCTTTACCAGCATCAGAGTTTTTTCCAGTTACTTCTATTTCTAGGCAGTAGTGCCCTCTTCTGCCAATAGGGAGCAATTGCACCCAACTCAGTTATTACAGAGATAAGGTCAGTTCAGTTCAGTTCAGTCGCTCAGTCGTGTCCAACTCTCCGCGACCCCATGAATCACAGCACACCAGGCCTCCCTGTCCATCACCAACTCCCGGAGTACACTCAAACTCATGTCCACAGAGTCGGTGATGCCATCCAGCCATCTCATTCTCCGTCGTCCCCTTCTCCTCCCGCCCCCAACCTTTCCCAGCATCAGAGTCTTTTCCAGTGAGTCAGCTCGTCGCATGAGGTGGCCAAAGTATTGGAGTTTCAGCTTTAGCATCAGTCCCTCCAATGAACATCCAGGGCAGGAATGTCTCCCGTAGGGTACCCAGTTAGCTGGCACAGGATCAGTACTAGTCGGTGGCCCCTTCTCCCTACACGAAGGTTCTCAGTGAATTTAGAAGCACTGGCAATGGTCCTGCTGATCCCTTCTCTGTTCCCAGTGTGTCAGGGGGCCTGGAACTCAGCTAACACCAGACCTGACTCAGGGCCATGAGTTATGAGCATGTTATGAGCTTGTCCTGAGATTTTTTCCACACCACTTACTAGTGATTCTGGAGTTCTGACTCCATGAAGGTAAAGCATAAAAAAGGGAAACTTATACAGGAAGAAACTCAGCCTTGTGGTCCATTGAGTAGCAAGTCAGGCCCAGTATCATTGTTAATTGCTTCCTGACATCATATATTTCTTGCAAAACTTTGAAGGAGAATAAGTGCAGTTATCCTATAACATCAAGGGCATGAGTTTAGATATCTAAGAAAGACAGGTGACTGAGTCATGAGCTCCTAAGGTTTCAGGGATTTTGGACTAACCAATTTCCTCCATTTTGTACAAAGTTCTCTTTACTAAAACCTTCCACCCACCTCACTGTGTCACAACCAGATTTCCCTGGTTTATCCCCTTCATAGGAATCTCATTGGTGCACAACATGTAATGGCTCAGATGCTTCCACATCAGCAATTCAACTTGCTATTTATGCTTAACTTTGATGTCTGGGATACTTATTGCACACGGAGATGCAGGAATACAGAGCAGCTAAGAATACCTTCTTCAGATTCAGGTTGCTGGGATTGAAATGTGATTTCTGGTGCTTTCTAAATGTGTGACACTAAGTAAACTATTTTTCTCTGTCCTCGGTTTACTGGTAAAAGGGGGTTGAAAGTAATAATCTCAGAGGTTATATGAAAACTTGAATAAGGTTAGAATTTTGCATGCAAAGCTCTCAGAATAGGTGTTTGACATTTGGTTAGGGGTTTACAAACATCACCTGTTATTATTACTCAGTGATGTGATGGCACAAAAAAATGCTATTTATCACAAATATTTTTTCCATTTGGACTCATTCTTTAAAAACACAACCTTGCTTTTTAATATTTTGGAAAGTTCTGTTGAATTTAGTTGAGGTTGTTGATTGACTTGAATTGTCAACTGGATTCTGAACTGTTCTGGTGGTAGTGGTGCTAATGGTGGTTGGCATCTGGTTTCTTTGGGCTTGGTGGTACAGGGGTGACACTTCTTTTCAGATCACCAGAAATAAATCATTGTGACCACTTCTGTGAATATGTCCTCTCCTCTCAAAAGAACACTTGAAACTAACCAAAATGACTTCTCCTAGGTACCCTGCAGCTGCAGCTCATGAACACCTCTGCCTATTACACCTACCTGTTACTCCTCCTCATAAGCACAGTCTACTTTGCTGTCATCACCTCCTGTGTGTTTAGGAGAACAGGCGTCTGCTGTGACGGGAAGATCTTGTGACAGGGGGTGCTACCGAGAGGTCAACTTTCCTTCATCATCTACAGTCCCAGAAATTCTCTGCTTGCTTTTTGGTTTGGGTTATCTCAGTGCAGATGTGTATTTATCTATGATGTCATAGTTGTCCCACCCCCAAGTCCTTTCAACTCCTGCGCACACACTGCGGGCAGCTCCCTGTCTCTTCCCTCAGCAGCTTCACCCAGACCACGAGCCTGACCCTCACACACCCTGGAGAAGTCAGCTTTGCTGCTCGGATTCTGTACTTAGGTTTTCATAACATGCACAATAAATAAAAAAGAATCACAAGTCCCCTTTTGTCTGTGTACTTTAATTTCAAGAAATCTAGCCAAGGTGAGAAACAGCATGACAACCAAGCTATCAAATTCAGCGCTAATTGTAATAATGGTCAACACCGCATTTCTAGGTCTTTCACTGAGATGGTGGTTATGGTGCTTTCTCTGGGGCACTGGCTCCCCGAGGAGCCAAACAAGGGAGCCCATGTTCCTTCTCTTTCAGAGTCACCAGAGGCAGAGTCATTGGTTTGGGGCATTCGGATAGTGACAATATAACACCCAGCATGACTTGCACTGTGTGTGCTCAGATCTGTGCTAGGGTCTCACAAGCCTGACTCCAGGTCCTCGTATTGACCCCTGATGAGACCTGCACCAACACCAGAGGTGCGTCGGGTGGAGGATGAAGCACGCAGACTGTGACCCTCGAGGGCCTGGGTCTGAACCCTGGGCCCGTGTCAGCACTTGGGTGACCTCAGACAGCTCTTTGAGCTCTCTGTGTCATCATTTCCTCATCTGTGTAATGAAGTTACAGAGCCCTGTCTCCTGGGGGCTGAGGATTAGATGAGTCCATGGTGCCTGGTCCATGCAAGTTCTCAGCAACATTGGTGTCTACTGTCAGTACCTCTACTGTAGGAACGGTAGATTCCACACATACACAAATGCACTGAGGTTCATTTCTAAGCTTACTTCCCTGCAAAGAAATTAGATGTAGATGGAACAGAGACTCAGTTTCTACTGTCCATCAGGTAGTCTCATTAATCATTTAAGAACCCCTGGAAGAAGCAACAGTTAAAGTTCACAGTTTATAGGTTCAGTTCAGTTCAATCGCTCAGTCGTGTCCGACTCTTTGCGACCCCATGAATCACAGCACGCCAGTCCTCCCTGTCCATCACCAACTCCCGGAGTTCACTCAAACTCATGTCCATCGAGTCGGTGATGCCATCCAGCCATCTCATTCTCTGTCGTCCCCTTCTCCTCCCGCCCCCAATCCCTTCCAGCATCAGAGTTTTTTCCAGTGAGTCAACTCATCGCATGAGGTGGCCAAAGTATTGGAGTTTCAGCTTTAGCATCAGTCTTTCCAATGAACACCCAGGACTGATCTCCTTTAGAATGGACTGGTTGGATCTCCTTGCAGTCCAAGGGACTCTCAAGATAAGAGAGGTTAATTTGTCTGTTCATGGTCACTATTTTGTAAATAAGAGTCATTCAGGTTTTTCTGAACCTGGAGCTAACATTTTATAATCTAGTATCACATGGCTTTCCCTTGACTCACTTTCTGCTGGGAAAAAACAAACTACAACAGGACAAAACACACACTGCTTCTTTACTAAAGGCTTCCTCCAAGGATTCTGAGAGAATTTTCTTAAGAATTTGTGATTGTATCTGTCTTTTTCTTATGTATATACACTGTTCTCAACACACCTACTCCCTTGGTTGTCAGCATGGTAGAAATCCTGCCTTGTTCTATGTGTGTGGTTTTATAACTTCTTTTTCTTTTCAGCTGAAATATTTGTTCATGTCTTTCAACCATTTTTCCTATTGAGTAATAATACTAATAAACAGGACACTCATTATATGTGTTTCTGTGTATTTCTGTAAGTACAGACATAAAACAAAAAGTTAAATTCATGGTAGAGGGAAGAAAAAATAAGTTAGTGTATGTTTTCTGTTTTCTCTAATGAATCCTTTTAAAGGAAATTTTTTATGTATTAGAATTGAAACACTGTCTCATTTAAAATTGGAAAAGCTTTTTATTTCTTTTTTATGATCGGCTTCAGTGTGTATGAAACAAGTTCTTAGGAAACTAAACAAAGGTTCCCATTTGAAAACAAAAAAAGACCAACCAGATAAACAATGGTGGTTTAGTTGCTAAGTCTTGTCCAACTCTTGCGACCCCATGGACCATAGCCTGCCGGGCTCCTCTGTCCATGGGATTCTCCAGGCAAGAATACTGGAGTGAGTTGCTATTTCCTTCTCCAGGGAATCTTCCCACCCCAGGAATTGAACCTGGGTCTCCTGCACTGCAGGCAGATTATTTACTGAGTTATGAGGGAAACCCTTAGATTGATCCCTTGCTGCTGCTGCTGCAAAGTCGCATCAGTCATGTCCGACTCTATGCGACCCCAGAGACGGCAGCCCACCAGGCTCCTCCATCCCTGGGCTTCTCCAGGCAAGAGTACTGGAGTAGGTTGCCATTGCCTTCTCGGAGATTGATCCCTTGGTTCCCATTAATTTGACCAGTCCTCTTTAGGTAAAATATATGGCCCTCATCTTAGTAATTTGGAAATATTTATTCACTGGGAAGAAATAATGTAGTAAGTACAGAAGCCAAGAGGGGAAACTTGCCTTGGCTATTGTACAAACTACTGTGATGAACTTTAGGGTGCAAGTATCTTTTCAAATTATGGTTTTTTCCAGATATACACCCATGAGTGGGATTGCTGGATCATATGGTAGTTTTATTGCAATATGGATGGATCTGGAGATTATCATACCAAGTGAGGTAAATCAGACAGAGAAAGACAAATATCGTATGACACACTTATATATGGAATGTTAAAAAAATGATACAAATAAACTCATATTAAAAAAAGAATAGATTCACAGACTTAGAAAACAATTTTACAGTTACCAAAGGGGAAAAGTTGGGGGAGGGATATATTAGGAGTTTAGGATTAACATATGCTGCTGCTGCTGCTGCTGCTAAGTCACTTCAGTCATGTCCGACTCTGTGTGACCCCATAGACGGAAGCCCACCAGGCTCCCCCTTCCCTGGGATTCTCCAGGCAACTGGAGTGGGTTGCCATATACAAACTGCTAAATATAAAACAGATGATCAACGAGGACGTACTGCATAGCACAAAGAACTCTACTCAATATTCTGTGATAACTTATATGAGAAAAGAATCTGAAGAAGAATGGATATATGTATATGCATAACTGAATCACTTTGCTGTACACCTGAAACTAACGCAGCATTATAAATCAACTACACACTACTATAAAATAAAGATCAAATTTTAAAAAGGAAGCAATAAAAATTTAACAATGGGGAAATTTGCAAATCTCTGAAAAGTTTTGTGCAGCTGATTTCTCGGCCAGGACCATACTGGACAGCGTCTCCTGTGGTTTCCAACTTTCTTCCCCTCTCACCCTCGGCTGCCCGGGCCTGGGAGGTGTAGAGAGGGGAGGGCAGTGAGGGTGGAGGTGACAGCCTGAGTGGCAGCAGGAGGGCGCTGTGTGGCTGACTGGGGTTTCATTCTCTCAGGCTTCAATTTTGTTCACGTGCTCAAAACCACATTTTGGTTGATTTGTGGAAACTGTTTAAAGTCAAACAGGCTGTACTGGTTGAGACTGTGCAAGGGGTAGCTAAGGTGTCAAAAAACTATAGGCACAGTTAAACCACAATCAACTTTGCTCACTTTCAAAAGGTCACAGCTAATGGAAGAAAAGACCTCTCTACACAGGCATGTAATTGTTAGCAAACATACTAGGCTGTGGGTCATGGTTCCCCATTACGGAAATATATGCAAGTGCATACTCAGTTGCTTCAGTCGTATCTGACTCTTTGCGACCCTATGGACTGAAGCCTGCCAGGCTCCTCTGTCCGTGGGGATTCTCCAGGCAAGAAGAGTGGGTTGCCATGCCCTCCTCCAGGGGATCTTCCTGACCCAGGTATCGAAGCCAAGTCTCTTTGTCTCCTGCACTGCAAGAGGATTCTTTACTGTTGAGACACCAGGGAAGCCCATTTAAATATCCAGTTCCTCCAATGAGCTCCTAAGTGAGTTGGGAAACTTACACCCAGAATGTTCAGGTGCTACACCTTCAACCACGCCCTTGACCCTGAAGGAAAGAGCAGACAGGACTCCTTGCAGCACTAAGATCATCCCTGACATTCCTCTAGCCACGTGTGCTCTTCCTTAATCGGTGACTTACTGAGGCTGGTACGTCTTGGTTTCATTTTCTCAGTGTGGATGGGAGGACACAAGACCCAATTCCTGAACCATGTCTGTCTCATGGACAGACATGAGATGCTTTGTTTCTCACAAGAAAATAGACACGGAAGACCAGGGTTGACCTGTGCAATTGAGTGTCATATACTGAGTCACCTAAGACCCTGTAAAGGGACTAAATGACTTTAGAGTCAACCTGAGCAAGGCTTACTAGGGGATAGTAAATCAGATGACAGTGTGACAGGTGAATAGCAGAGGGTTGTTCAGCAATGTGAGCATGAAGAGCAGGTGTCCCCACACACATGCACCCAGCAGGTCCAGAGTGGGGTCCAGACCCTGCACTCCATCTATCCAGTCCCAGAGGGAAGCAGGGCTTCATGGCTGAGGTCAAGGCTTCAGCTCTCACAGTCCAACCACAGGGCACATTCAAGTCACATCTTCATTCCTCTTGTCTCTGCTCTGAAAGCCAACATCTAGGGGGTCGTGCCCTCCTAGGGGGACTAGCCAAGTCATACTGGTCCAGCCCAAGAGTTGTGGGGAAAGCTCTTTCTCGGGTTAAAATCACACACTGATGTCTGGCTCAAGCCCCAGCTATGACCGTGGTGTAGACACGGGTTCACTCCTGGGACAGGATGCTCTCATCGTAATGACACCACTGAAGTCTCGAGGTTTTAGTCCAAGGCCAGACCCTGGAGCTCCCCCTGCCCTCTCTCCATGTAAGAAGCTCCCCCTGGTGAGGCCCCAGCTCCCCAGGGAGCCTCCAGCTGCATTTCTGTCCTGTGGCCCATTCTTAGACTGAGCATGGCTGCAGTCAATTAGATCCACACAAATGACCATTTCCACCCAAATCAGTGCCATTTTATCTATACACAACTGTTTCTTGAATAACACAATGAATAAACTAAATAAATAAATCCAAAAACGAGTAGACATGCTCCCTTCCTATGAAGCATTATGTTGAAAATTCTTGTTTGAAAAAGAATCAGTTCAGTTCAGTTCGGTTCAGTCGCTCAGTCGTGTCCGACTCTCCGCCAATTCAAACTAACTAAATATAAGGGGAAATGATGGCAATGATTTCATGGTGTAGTTTCAAAGACGAGTATCCAGACTAATTTAGATCATTCTTTTTTTTTCAAAAGTTTTTATTAGAAAACTGAAATTTAGAATGTGTTTATATCACTCACTGAGTACATGGCATTTAAAAGCAACATCATTACAGAAAGATAACAAAAATACAAAGTCTGAAAACCTATGGGATATGGAAAACATTATCCACTGAGGCCTTAAATGTAGTAGACTTTACATAAAAAGGAAAAGCAATGAGTATACAAGTATGTTGCTGCTGCTAAATCACTTCAGTCGTGTCCGACTCTGTGCAACCCCATAGACGGCCTCCTACCAGGCTCCCCCGTCCCTGGGATTCTCCAGGCAAGAACACTGGAGTGGGTTGCCATTTTCTTCTCCAATGCATGAAAGGGAAAAGTGAAAGTAAAGTCGCTCAGTCGTGTCCGACTCTTAGCAACCCCATGGACTGCAGCCTACCAGGCTCCACCGTCCATGGAATTTTCCAAGCTAGAGTACTGGAGTGGGGTGCCATTGTACAGACAGTTTTAAAAGTTAGCAGAACAAACAGAATAATCATAAAGAAAAGAAAGCACCTAATACATTCCAGGTATTAATGCAATAAAAAATAAAGATAAAATTGAGAGGCTCAACAGAGTCAAAGCTGCCTTAAAAAGCTTCTCTAAAAAGGGAAACATCAGGTAACAATAATCAACAAGAAAAATCTTGGAAACAAACAATACTCAAAATGGGAATTACTCATAGAAGCATTAAGAATATAAATAGTAGAAACAACTTTCTTAAGAGAAAGATAATATTTCTGGAGACCTTTGGTATGTATTCATAATCCCTTGTGTCCTCCTTGTTCCAACATGTTAGGCCAAATGCACGATGCAAAACAAGAAAAATAAAACTAATTATTTTGATATATATGAACTTGTTACTTTTTAAAACTGTACAAAAAGGACATGTGCATGAGTTTTAAAAAAAGGCAAGACAAATGTAGGGTCTTAAGAAATATTTGAGTAGGAAATGGCAACAACTCCAGTATTCTTGCCTGGAAAATTACATGGATGGAGGAATCCAGTGGGCTACAGTCCACGGGTTCCCAAAGAGTTAGATATGACTGAGCACGTACACTAAGAAGAAATATAAAAGAAATCTCGGACATGAAAGAAGAAATTCCATTCTGCAAGTCAAAATAAAAAGATACTTTGCTTACGATGAAATACTACTGGCAACTTTTCATTAAGAGATCAGCTTCAGTCTCCTCTGAATACAGGGTAGACCATGACATCAACTTACCATCCTCAGGCAGGTGACTAAATGTATATGGATATGGCACTATGTCATGAGATATTACAATCAATAAATTCTTTATTAGCTGTTCAACAACATCAGTAGTGAATGGCACCTTTTCAGCCTTCAAAAGGAAGATCTCATCTCTGGTGTTTTTCTCTTTTTTAGTGACTTTCAGTGAGGGTTTGTTCACGGTTAGAAAGAGTGAAAATAAGAATATTTGAGATGTGGTGTAAAAAGGCAAAATGCTACATTTTGCCCTATGTTTTCATTAAGAAGTTTATGTACTGAACATGGACTGTGTTTTAGACCCTTAAAGAACCATATGGAAGGCTATCGAAGGATTTATTTTTAGAATAAATTTTAGAAATGGATCTACTATTTACATGTCCACATTTTTGTTTTATGTCTGAACACTACTGAAGAAAGACAGGTTGAAATATGTTGAGTAGCACTGATGCAGTACAAGGCTTCCAACTGCCACTGTTTGTCTTTCTTTCCACTGCTGTTTTTCTGTGTAGATGTAACCTCAATTGTCACTTTCTTTTCTACTAAACATTTTGCCACAGCTGAGCTATACATCTCAGGATGGTATAAATGATAGTCCCGGAATACTCTTTCAGCAAGTATTCCATTAGCTTTATATTTGACCTTGCATCTGAGTCTTGCATCTAGGTTGAAGCTGAGCATGTCTGACTTTGTGCTGCAGAAGAGAAGCTCAGGAACTAGGCCTATTGTGCGTGTTGAGGGACTCACAGCTTCCCTGCCCAACCCAAGTCCCCTTTCCTCACCATACCCTCACCACCCCTTCTCCTGAGCTTCAAGGCAAAATTAGCCTGAAAATTCCCATAGCTATACACACGACTGAGTGATTTAAAAAAAAAAAAAAAAACATACTAAGGAGGCCCTGGGTATAATTAATAAAACTGGAAAGGAACCTGTATTTCAGTGGAAGTGATTGCTATCTTTATTCTCGAAGCTTCATTTCAGGTAGATCCTTCAGCTGATCTCTCCCAGTACCCTTTCTTTAAAATTTCTGAGGATATGATGTGGAGACAGGGGGACCTGGCCCTGTCCCCTGGTCCTCACTGCCACTGGTCCTCACTGGTTCAATTTAGGTGTCCTCCTTTGAACACACACACACACACACCTGATTCTCCAAAACTGCAATCTTCCCTATAATTTCCATGTTAAGTGGACCCCAGACATCATTTATTAGAAACTGTCCAGGTTCAGTCTTCCCTAGTGGCTCAGGAGGTAAAGAATCTACCTGCAATGCAGGAGACACAGGAAATTTGGGTTCGACCCCTGGGTCAGAAAGATCCCCTGGAGGAGGGCATGGCAACCCACTCCAGTATTCTTACCTAGAGAATCCCATAGACAGAGGAGCCTGGTGGGCTACAGTCCCTGGGGTCACAGATAGTTGGACACAACAGAATGACTGAGCATGCACACACGTCCGGGTTCAAGGTAAACAATAAGCCCTACCTGAGCTCTTTCTCTGCCTCTAGGACTGGACTACACACTATACTCACATGATCCTATTTACTCTCCATGCAACCCCATGACTTCCCTTTGCACAGACAGAAAAAAGGAGGTGAAACTCCTTGCCCAAAATTACACAGCTATCATATTATTTGGAAAATTTAGTCCCCCTCTGATGGGACCCTTGGAGGATACAACCCAATGCTGGCTTAGATAGTAGCAGGACTTTTCAGCAAGGATGGTTGTTCTGCGCTTGTCTTCTCCTCCCAAATTAGTAGGGCATTCACTGCTCTGCAGGGATAAAGTGGCCAAAGAAAGCATGAGATTTGTCTCCAGCCAGATCTGGCTTCAAATCCCAACCTAATTCTTGGGCATGCAGCGACTTAAAAACCATCTCCTTTGGGGAAGGGATAAATTAGGAATTTGAGATTAATATATACACACTACTATATATAAAATGGGCTTCCCTGGTGTCTCAGTTGATAAAAAATGTGCCTGCAATGCAAGAGACCAGGTTTGATCCTGGGTTGGGAAGATCCTCTGGAGGAGGGCATGGCAACCCACTCCAGTATTCTTGCCTGGAGAATCCCCATGGACAGAGGAGCCTTGTAGGCTACAGTCCATGGGGTCGCAAAGCAAAGGACATAACTTTGAGACTTAACCACCACCGTATATAAAATAAACAACAAGGAACTACCATATACTACAGGGAACTCTACTCGATATTCTGTAATAAACTATATGGGAAAAGAATCTGAAAAAGGATATATATATATCACTTTGCTGTACAGCTAAAACTAACACAACATTGTAAATAGACTGTACTATACTCTAAAACAAAATGAGATAAAATGGCCCCAGCTTTCCCCATTTCTAAACTGAAGATATTATTTACCCCGCAAGGTTTCAGGATTTAATAAAACAGTGAACATAAATCAGCACACTGCCAAAGTATATCTGATGCCCAGTCACCGATCTCTGTATTCCTATTTTATTATTCCACCAATATTCATTAGTGTTTCTCAGAACTTTCTCGTTTATCATTCCTCCCCTCACCCTGTGGTTAGACTCTTGGCTCCTCCCTCCTCCACCCTGCCCTTCTTTATCTCACCAGTTGCCCCCGGGAGCCTGAGAGAAGCACCCGCTCAGACCCTGACCTGATCTCCATCACACCCAGGTGTGGAGCCTCCAGGCAGTTTGACCCCACCACCATGGGCTCTTTGCTCGGGGCAGGGGGCAGAGCCGCGCTGGGCCGCCTGGCCCTCCTCTGGGCCCTCGTGGTTCCAGGTGAGTCCCCGCGGCTTCCCCGGTGGGCCCAGCGGGATGCACCCGGAGGCTGCGGACTCAACCTGCCCTCATCTCATCCCTTGCAGGTATCCAGCAGGAGATCGGGGTGGCACAGTGGCCCGTGATGGTGGGGCACGCGGGTGGATCTATCACTATGCCCTGCAAGGTCAGTAGGTCTGTGGATTACGTCCACTGGTTCCGCCAGCTGGAGGGCCAGGTCCCTGAGAGGCTTCTCTATCTAGCCTTGGCCAAGCGGGATGTGCAGTGGGATTCGGTCCTGAGAGGTGATAAAGTCAACGCGGCCCGCGGCGGGGATGGCAAGAGCTGCACCATGTCCTTGATGAAGCTGGCGAAGAGCGACGAGGGACTGTACTACTGTGCTGCCTGGGGATCTGCACAGTAGTGCGCTCAGCCCCGGGATCTGCACAAAAAGCACAGAAACCCACAGCTCGCCCAGACCTGGCAACTGCCCCCGCCTCCGGGTCCCTAAGGTTGCCTTGGGGTGATCTCTCAGTATCCTGATGACTCCCCCCATTCTAGGGCTTCTGCAGATAAAATCTGATGTGAGCTGAAGCTGACCCAGGTAAGAAGCTGTGCAGGTGGCAGGGACTTTTCCAAAGATCGTCCAGTTCAACTTGTCTGGAGCATTTGGAGGAAAATCTGGGCTGCTCAATCCACCAGCTACTAAACATATCCAGCTATTGAACCCTTGAAATGTATTTAGAGTCCAAGCTGAGATGGGCTGTATGTCTACAACACAAGCTATATATTGAAGATAGTCACAGGGAAAAAAATGGAATATCTCCTTAATTATTTTTATATTGACTTACTGTTGAAATATTTTGGATATCTTGGACTAAGTAAAAACAGTCCTAACATTCATTTTAAGTGTCCTTTTTTTTTTTTTTTTAAATGCAGAAGCCAAAACATTTTCATCTATGGCTTGAATTGGTGACTCACATTTATTTCTAACGGATAGCTCTGGTATTGACTGAAAATATAAAAGTCTGACCATTTCCCTTGAAGGATGCACAGATATAATGTCACATAAATGATTTCAAGGGTGAAGGACTGTCTAGATCTGCCACAAAATGTTTGAAAGCTGAGCCTGGAAGTGTATGCCTGTTTCCAGTCTCTGAGTTGTTCACCCATTGTTACCATTTTGCGGGGGAAGAGACAGCAGTTAGAAGCCCAGGAAACAATATTGGCAATGTCTCAGTGTCCTCATCTACTGGCATGCCTGGCACTCATGAGTTTGAGTTGATAAAAATCCTCATGATGATGCCGTTAAACCTGGATGAGACATCAGGTTCTCTGCTTTACACTTCTCTATGCTTTTTTTAAAAAAAAAAATAATTTATTTTCATTGAAATATAGTTCACAATAGCCAAAACAGGCAAACAACCTAAACTTCCATCAACAAATGAATAAATAAAGAAGATGTGGTGCATATACACAATGGAATACTACTCAGTCATAAAAAAGAGTAAAATAATGCCATTTGCAGCAACATGAACAACTAGAGATTATCATACTAAGTGAAGTAAGTCAAAAATAGAAAGACAGACACCCTTTTATATCACATATATGAGGAATCTAAAATATGGCACAAATGAACATATCTATGAAACAGAAACAGACTCAGGGGCATAGAGAACAGACGTGTGACTGCCAAGGGGAAGGAGGGTGGGGGAGGGAAGGACTGGGAGCTTGGGATTAGCAGATGCAAACTATTATATATAGAATGCATTGGCAAAAAGGTCCTATTGTATAGCACAGGGAGCTATATTCAATATCCTGTTATACACGTCTCCTTGAATGTCACCACATACGGAATTTTGAGTGAATCTCTGGCCACTCTGCTCTCTTCCATAAAATAAGAAGGTTGAACAGCTAAAAGTTTATGCCTCTGATCTCTGCATTTATAGGAAAATCACACACATCACTTATCACTATATTCACTACCTTCTTATGAAAAGAAGAAGAAGAAAAAAAAAGCCTGTGTCACTGATTCTTCAACCCCAAAACAAGAAAGCCCCTGATGCTGTATGAGGGAGAGAAATAAAATCTTTTTGAAGTTTAGGCTGAATTTAGACCCTTTTCAAGTGGAAATTCAAAGTTTATGTACAGCTTAATAGCAATGATAAAAACAATTAATAAAAGGAGAATGTAAAAAATTCTGAATTGGTCCTGCAGATTCCTAAACTCATTGTCTACCTCCCTGAGCTCTGGTTTTGCAGTTAGAAATGTATAATTCATATATGCTTTCCTTCTGAAAGAGCCCAACCCCAACCCTTCACTGAAGGCCTCATTCAAAGCTAAGATCCCCCAGTATGTGTTAGAAGAGGTGGAGGTAAAGGGGACAGAACTCTAGTTCTGTTTCTCGTTTGTTTACTTCATCTTCCCCATCATCCTAATACAACTCTTTCCTGTTCTTGCAGTCACACCAATGCCTGACTCCACAGAGAGTGAATTTTTTGAACTGGTGACAATGTGGCCAACAAGAAGAACCAGCTCGTCACCCATGTCCTTACAGAGCTATTAATACATGGTCCACAGTCCCCAGGAAGAGAAAGCCCAGTGCCTCTACTGTGAACCTCGACTATGGCCTGAACCCTATTCTCACCCCTCACTGACTCCAGCTTTTCCCTTATGAGCTCTGTCACCTTGTGCAAGATCTTCACGCTTTTAGGCATCAGTTTTCTGAGGTCTAAAGCAGAATATAACTGTTCCAAAATCTCTGTGTTGGAATTATACCACTTAATGTCAGTTGCAACCTCCATGGTGATAGATTAGCTCTTTTCTGCATGAAAAAATCCTACTGAAACATATTTAGAAACCTAGAGTATATCTCTCTTGGGTGATCTCGTTTTCAGGGTAATCACTGCCAGGATGAAAGAAATGGTCCCAAGACTGTCACTTTGGGAAGCATTTCAGCTAGCCTGTCTCCCTCAAAGTGAGGGATGTAGGATGGCAAAGGCAAGGCTGTGTATTGATGATGCCCCAGGTCATGTTCACCGAGGGCAGTGTGATAGAGTAGAAGAGTAATAGATTTTTACTAATTTTTTAAAAACTTTATTGGTATATAGTTATTAATTTTTGAATCAAACTTTTCTGACATTAATTTTCCATGCCTCTTTGGCACAGGAAAAATAGGACATTTACAGTCAGCTCCTTCCTTGCTCACGTTAGGTGTGAGATGGGTGGGGATCTCCCTGAAGGACAAAGATGGGTGTGGCTGCCCCACAGCCTTGACCATGAAGCTCCATCATAGAGTGTATACTGGGAGGCAAGGCTGAGATCTCTAGCACCCCATGACAGAGACTTCTTCTGTCAGGAGATACCAATGATATCATTCAAGTCAAGGATGTACCCCAGTCCACATTAGGTCCCCTCAGTGGTATCTCTGTGACCTGCCTCCTTCCAAAAAGAGAAGGAGCGGAGAGGAAGGAGATACAGGTCATTGATCCACTGAACTCCTGTGTTATATCTGGATTGTGCTATGCATCTTCCTTATAATGATATGAGACATATGTGTTCTTACTACATTTTCAGAGTTAGAACACAGTGTTAGACAGCAAATAAATCAAGCAGGTAATAGGCAAAATTAGAATTAAAATCACTTTGTTGTACACCTGAAACTGACAGAACATTGTTAATCAACTATATTCAAAAAGAACTTAAAAATTGTTTTAAAAAGAATGAAAAGCAGTATTGAATGATTCCATGTTCCCTTCTGTAGCACACTGTGGGCACTTGGTATTACCGAAATGCTTGCATTCCAGCTCTATCACTTTCTCCCTGATCATCCATCCTTATGTTACATCCCCATCTCTGTGGAGACTTGTTTCTTGGCTCAAAATACAATCATTTACATAAAAGGAGCTAATGAGTATAACTGTTTTTGAAAATATAGTCTAAACACTATATAAAAGAATTACAGCTTTATTTTAACATTTTTCTTTTGTACCAATAATATCTATCGTATAGATTTATCTCCATGGGGAAGGCACTATGCTTGATGCAGTAATGGATTTAACAATGACAGAGTGGGTCTGGAGTGGACACGGGGATAGTCGGGGTCAGTCCTGTCTCTGTCCTGGCAAATGGACAGCTCATCTGTCCTCAGAGGAGCATTCAGCTGCTTCTGGCAATTTTCTTTTTCTCTTTATCCAATTGAGTGGTTTAAGATTACAGAACAGTCTGGAAGACGTTACTTCTTTCATCATAAGAGAACTGGCCTTAGCTCTCAAATTTTAGTTTAAATAAGGAATCTATAATTTCAAAGAAAATCGTATTCTACAAATTTCTTCTTTTCTCCTATGAAAGATAATAAGTCATCACAGAACTTGTGTTCGCATTTCTAATTATTGTGGTAAAGAATCATGTTGCCTGTCACTACTTATTACAGAAATGCAAATCAAAACAATGAAGATTCACCTCACACTGGTCAGAATGTATCATTAAAAAGTCTACAAATAACAAATGCTGGAGAGATGATGAAGAAAATAAGCCCTTTTACACTGTTGATGGGAATGTAAATTGCTGCAGCCACTGTGGAGAACATTATGGAGGTTCCTTAAAAAACTAAAAATAGAGTTGCCATATGATCCAGCAATCTCACTCGTGGGCATATATCTGGACAAAACTATAATTCAAAAAGATATATGCACTCAAATTTCATAGCACCAATATTTACAATAGCCAAGACATGGAACCTACCTAATGTCCACTGACAGATGAATGGATAAAGAAGAGGTGGTATATATACACAATGGAATACTACTCAGCCCTAGGAAAGAATTAAATAACACCATTTGCAGTGACATGGATGGGCCTAGAGATGATATGCTAAATGAAGTCAGAGTAACACAAACACCGTGTGATGTCACTTATATGTGGAATCTAAAATATGACACAGATGAATTTATTTACAAAACAGAACCAGACTCACAGACATAGAAAACAAGCTTATAGCTACCAAAAGGGAGGGGTGGGAAAGGGAGAGATTAGGAGTTTGGGACTAACAGATACAAACTATTATATATAAAGTATATAAACAACAAGGTCCTACTATATAGCATAGGGAACTATATTTAATATCCTGAAATAAACATATCGGAAAAGAATATGTATATACACACATAGATATGTATAATTGAATCACTTTGTTGTAAATGGTCTATTAAGTGACACTTCTCTGAATTTTTTTCTCTATCGTTTAAGATTTTAAAAAATCATTCTCCTTTCTCCAATAATTTGCAAAATATGTATTATTGGTTTTCATCTTAGAAACTAACAACATTGTAAGTCAACAATACTCTCCCTCCCCCTGAAACAGAGTCATGATACTTGGTGAATGGAGAACTTTGTCCACATTGCTCAAGTACACTTGAATTGGCAAATTTGTATTTTCAGTTACTGAAGAGTTTCCTCCTTTCAGAAATATATTCCCAAATCACTAACTGAGCAGCCCTGGTGTTTGTGAGAACGGAAGAGCTTTTTCTTTGATGTGAACTCCAAACAGCTTCAACACAGATGAACACCTGGAAATTAAAAAAATATATATTCTTAATTCTTTGAATACTCTTCCTGGAAATATGGGATAGCAAAACAGGTGGTTAACCTACTAGTGTTAAACTCTTCTTTCCCTGCTTTTATCCTTTTCATTTATCAGTATTGTCAATGATTAGTCCACCATGGAAAACAGATATTTGGGCCCATTGATCTGAGGGAAACTTATAAAATATCAGATGCAATAAAACCCATTATCGAGGACTTCCAAAAGAACTCAGGTCAAATTGCCAGCCCAAAGTTGTTAAACTGCTAGTCACCTCATGAAGGTAGGAGAAGGCTGAGATCATTGTAGGAGCCTGAACCAGTATGACAGCTCAGGTTGGAAGAAGATGTTTGGAGAAGGAACTAAGCTCATAGTAGCTCCCTGTGGTAAGTAACTTTTTTTCTATTTCTACCTTAGTCATGAAAGACTGAGAGATGCTTTTCGGGAAAAAGCAAAAAACTTACAATCCCCCTTATCTGACTGCCACATACTTGGCCTCAGCATGCAAACAGCAATTTTGTAGCCAGTGGTCACTGTATATGGATGTACATGGAAACAAAACTACTTCCTGCTTGTAAGCCACTGAAATTCGTCTTTTAGACTATCCACACACACACAAACACCCACACACGCACAATAGGCTAGATATTAAAATATTTTAGAGACCATATCTGTTTCATTGTTTCATTTATGTTTCAATATACTTACACCATTACCATAATATGTCATTATGTCAGTAAAGTTGTTGGCAAAGTTTATGTCAGTGAAGTTTTTTTTTAAAGGAATTTACAAAAAAAATTTCTTTTCTTATAAATGGTTTATTAAGTGAGAAACATTTTTAAAATTTTCTATTCTCTATAGTTTTTCCCCAATAACCTGCAAAACCTGTATTACTGATTTTCACCTAAGACCTAACAGCAGTGCAAACAAAATTTCTTATAATAAATGACTATATAACATTTTCAAATCCCACTTCTTAATACTCTAGTTTCATAGAGGGAAGCTGAGAGCAGTCAGAATATATGTCATGACAATTCTTGCCGCATTGCTTCCAAATGGACCAGTGTAATGGAATTTGTGAGCTCAAGCAATCTCAGCTCCAAAGTCCATGAAAAGAGGCTCCATGGTTGGACATCCTTACTTGCTCATTCTCTCAGTAAACATTTTTGGAGGACAGTTTCTGTGTGGATGCTGGAGACAGAAGTGTGAACAAGACAGAGACAGAACAAATCCCAACATTCAAACAGCTTATAGTCTTGTGGAAAACTTTCTAGATGCTGGCTTGATTGGGCCCATATTCTATGGCGTGTGGCTATGAGAGAAACAACAGATCTTGCATTGATGAGCTTGTTTCTTTCTCAAATGATGTAATAGTTATTGCTTATAAAATTCATATATATTATCTGTCCAAAGATTTTGATAAAATGACCCAAAAACCATCCCACTAAAGAGAATAATAATAATATCAGCTCCTACTTACTGAGGGCTAGACATCATGATTTGATTTAGGTTATATCTGAAAGGTCTAGTGGTTTTCCCTACTTTCTTCAAGTACTTTCCCTACTTCTTTAAGTCTGAATTTGGTAATAAGGAGTTCATGATCTGAGCCACAGTCAGTTCCAGGTCTTGTTTTTGCTAACTGTATAGAGCTTCTCCATCTTTGGCTGCAAAGAATATAATCAATCTGATTTCGGTGTTGACCATCTGGTGATGTCCATGTGTCAAGTCTTCCCTTGTGTTGTTGGAAGAGGGTGTTTGCTATGACCAGTGTGTTCTCTTGGGAAAACTCTAGTAGCCTTTGCCCTGCTTCATTCTGTGTTCCAAGGCCAAATTTGCCTGTTACCCCAAGTGTTTCTTGACTTCCTACTTTTGTATTCCAGTCCCCTATAATGAAAAGGACATCTTTTTTGGGGTGTTAGTTCTAAAAGGTCTTGTAGGTCTTCATAGAACCATTCAACTTCAGCTTCTTCAGCATTACTGGTTGGGGCATAGGCTTGGATTACTGTGATATTGAATGGTTTGCCTTGGAAACGAACAGAGATCATTCTGTAGTTTTTGAGACTGCATCCAAGTACTGCATTTTGGACTCTTTTGCTGACCATGATGGCTACTCCATTTCTTCTAAGGGATTCCTGCCCACAGTAGTAGATAAATGGTCATCTAAGTTAAATTCACCCATTCCAGTCCATTTTAGTTCACTGATTACCTAGAATGTCAACGTTCACTCTTGCCATCTCCTGTTTGACCACTTCCAATTTGCCTTGATTCATGGACCTAACATTCCAGGTTCCTATGCAATATTGCTCTTTACAGCATCGGACCTTGCTCCTATCACCAGTCACATCCACAACTGGGTATTGGTTTTGCTTTGGCTCCATCCCTTCATTCTTTCTGGAGTTATTTCTCCACTCATCTCCAGCAGCATATTGGACACCTACTGACCTGGGGAATTCCTCATTCAGTATCCTATCATTTTGTCTTTTCATACTGCTCATGGGGTTCTCAAGGCAAGAATACTGAAACGGTTTGCCATTCCCATCTCCAGTGGACCACATTCTGTCAGACCTCTCCACCATGACCTGCCCGTCTTGGGTGGCCCCACACGGCATGACTTAGTTTCATTGAGTTAGACAAGGCTGTGGTCCGTGTGATCAGATTGACTAGTTTTCTGTGTTTATGATTTCAGTGTGTCTGCCCTCTGATGCCCTCTGGCAATACCAACCATCTTACTTGGGTTTCTCTTACCTTGGTCGTGGGGTATCTCTTCACAACTGCGCCAGCAAAGTGCAGCCGCTGCTCCTTACCTTGGATGACGGGTATCTTCTCAGGGCCGCCCCTCCTGACCTTGAACATGGAGTAGCTCCTCTTGGCCCTTCTACGCCGGTGCAGCCGCCGATACTTTGACAGCGGCTTACTCTAGATCTGACAGGTAGAGTGCCTGATGAACTATTGGATGGAGGTTTGTGACATTGTACAGGAGACAGGGATCAAGACCATCCCCATGGAAGAGAAATGCAAAAAAGCAAAACGGCTGTCTGAGGAGGCCTTACAAATAGCTGTGAAAAGAAGAGAAGCGAAAAACAAAGGAGAAAAGGAAAGATATAAGCATATGAATGCAGAGTTCCAAAGAATAGCTAGGAGAGAAAAGAAAGCCTTCTTCAGAGATCGATGCAAAGAAATAGAGGAAAACAACAGAACAGGAAAGACTAGAGATCTCTTCAAGAAAATTAGAGATACCAAGGGAATATTTCATGCAAAGATGGGCTCGATAAAGGACAGAAATGGCATGGACCTAACAGAAGCAGAAGATATTAAGAAGAGGTGGCAAGAATACACAGAAGACCTGTACAAAAAATATCTTCACGACCAAGATAATCACGATGGTGTGATCACTCACCTAGAGCCAGACATCTTGGATGTGAAGTCAAGTGGGCATTAGAAAGCATCACTACGAACAAAGCTAGTGGAGGTGATGGAATTCCTGTTGAGCTATTTCAAATCCTGAAAGATGATGCTGTGAAAGTGCTGCACTCAATATGCCAGCAAATTTGGAAAACTCAGCAGTGGCCACAGGACTGGAAAAGGTCAGTGTTCATTCCAATCCCAAAGAAAGGCAATGCCAAAGAATGCTCAAATACCACACAATTGCACTCATCTCACGTGCTAGTAAAGTCATGCTCAAAATTCTCCAAGCCAGGCTTCAGCAATACATGAACTGTGAACTTCCAGATGTTCAAGCTGGTTTTAGAAAAGGCAGAGGCGCCAGAGATCAAATTGCCAACATCCGCTGGATCATGGAGAAAGCAAGAGAGTTCCAGAAAAACATCTATTGCTGCTTCATTGACTATGCCAAAGCCTTTGACTGTGTGGATCACAATCAACTGTGGAACATTCTGAAAGAGATGGGAATCCCAGACCACCTGACCTGCCTCTTGAGAAACCTGTATGCAGGTCAGGAAGCAACAGTTAGAACTGGACATGGAACAACAGACTGGTTCCAGATAAGAAAAGGAGTACGTCAAGGTTGTATATTGCCACCCTGCTTATTTAACTTATATGCAGACTACATCATGAGGAATTCTGGGCTGGAAGAAGCACAAGCTGGAATCAAGATTGCTGGGAGAAATATCAATAACCTTAGATATACAGATGACACCACCCTTATGGCAGAAAGTGAAGAGGAACTCAAAAGCCTCTTGATAAAAGTGTTAAGAGGAGAGTGAAAAGGTTGGCTTGAAGCTCAACATTCAGAAAACGAAGATCATGGCATCTGGTCCCATCTCTTCATGGGAAATAGATGGAAAAACAGTGGAAACAGTGTCAGACTTTATTTTGGGGGGCTCCAAAATCACTGCAGATGCTGATTGCAGCCATGAAATTAAAAGACACTTACTCCTTGGAAGGAAAGTTATGACCAACCTAGACAGCATATTAAAAAGCAGAGACATTACTTTGCCAACAAAGGTCTGTCTAGTCAAGGCTATGGTTTTTCCCTTGGTCATGTATGGATGTGAGAGTTGGACTGTGAAGAAATCTGAGCACCGAAGAATGGATGTTTTGAACTGTGGTGTTGGAGAAGTACTTGAGAGTCCCTTGGACTGCAAGGAGATCAAACCAGTCCATTCTAAAGGAGATCAGTCCTGGGTGTTCATTGGAAGGACTGATGCTAAAGCTGAAACTCCAATACTTTGGCCACCTCATGCGAAGAGTTGACTCATTGGAAAAGACTCTGATGCTGGGAGGGATTGGGTGCAGGAGGAGAAGGGTACAACAGAGAATGAGATGGCTGGATGGCATCACAGACTTGATGGACATGAGTTTGAGTGAACTCCGGGAGCTGATGATAGACAGGGAGGCCTGGCGTGCTGTGATTCATGGGGTCCCAAACAGTCGGACAGGATTGAGCGACTGAACTGAACTGCACTGAGACATCATGATAAGTAGTTTCAGTGCCTTATCTTTTTCTGAAAAGGAATTCTTCCCACTCCACAGATAAGAATACTGAGATTTAGAGAAGTTTGGACACTTGCCTAAAGTCACATAACAAGTTACTGTGGCAAATATTTGGATTCAGTAGAGACTTGTTTATTCTAAAGGATAGAGTCTTGGCCATTACACAAGGTGAGAAAAATAAAGTCTAATTTTTTATATTCTGAACATTTCCTCCTCTGTAGCTTGGTCTTTTAAATGGATTATTTAATTGACTTCTTAATTTGTTATAGGTTATAATTTGTATTATTACTCATGTGTGAAAACAGTGCTTCTGTTTATTTAAATTGTGTGTTTCCAAATTTTATTTGTGAAGACCTAAGATAGAAAATGCCATGCACAGGAAGGGCATGAAATAAGAAGATCAAAGGCACTTGGGGATGCAGGAGGAAAAACAACTTCTAGGAGAAAGCACAGGTTAAGATTTTAATGCTCAAGGGTAGGAAGGTATGTGTCTGCTCTAGCTCAATTTAAAAAGTGAGTATAAAAAAGAAAAAAATGAGTGGTGGAATACATACTTTTTATTAGCTGATAAAATAAGCACACCAAATTTTCTAATATGATGTGTTTTTACAACATAAAATTAGAAAAGGACTTTAATATATGAAGTTAAGAGAAAAGTGAAATAAAGATGGGATATAGTCTTCAACATCCATTTTATGAAATGGAAGAAATGGTCTTTAATCAAACCCATTTATACTACCAGTTCACCAATGCTACGGATACCATAACATTTAATGTCATTCACAGGTGGTGGGCCTCAGCAGATAGGGTCAGGCAGGTAAGATTTTCACAATCCAACATGACAATAATAGGATTTGAGAACCAGGCATCCTACCATTTCTCTTATCTTCCTGCCTTGAATGCCAAGAGTTGCAAGCTGAAATCTATACACGAGCTGGAGAGTAGTCATACTGAGGCTGAAATCTCTAGTAAAAGCTTGGAAAAATATTAATTGTGCTGTTGATTGGGCAGGAGGAGGAAGCCATTTGTTTTGGACAACACAAGTGAAGTCATTCCATATACTGACTATACATATTAGGCTTTAGTCAATGTTCCCTTTGAGTTGCTTAACCCTGGAAATACAGCGGGTAAGACTAGAGAAACAGTTGCCTTTACGTTGTGTGTATGAAAATCACGTGTCCTATGACAATGGCTTTGAGAATTCCTGACTTGTGGAGCGTAGTAGAAGACAAACAAAGGAACCACTCTTCACAGTTAATTGCCACAGACTCAGTTGCAACCCCAAAACACTGAATTCTCATCAGTAAGGGCAAGCCCTGGTCCCGTGATATTAAAATATTATGTTGGAGCACACAATCAGCTAATAATAAGGAATCACTAATAATAATGATAATAATTATTATTATGGTCTTTCTTTTCCATAGCGTTTTTAATAAAATCACTTTTTCAGATCTTGCTTCATATTGGTCTCACTTCAGCATTGAAAAACATGTCGAACTGATTCATGCTAACACTATGTTTTCAAATAAACAAACATGGAAAGCTTTAATTTACCTGGTTAGCTCAGCCATGGAACCTGTCATGAGCAAAGTCAATCGGGACCAGAAACTTGGTCTCTTGTATCTCAGGCTGTCATGATTCCACTGGGATTTAAAGAACTCAGAGAAGCTAAGTTAGTCTAAAGTTTTTGCCACAGGTTGAATCACTGTGGAATTTAAACAACATGATCTTTGGTGAAGGAACAAAAGTTTTCGTCCTAGGTAAGTACTTGAAGGAGGGCATTTTTTTTTCAAGGTAGTGGAGGGAAGGCAAGAAACAAATTGGAATAATAGTTTAAAATGTTTGGGAAAATGGGAATGCGCATGGGGATTATATGTAGGAGTTTAGGAAAGATATTGAAACAAATCCTTAGAGCATACCAAAGACAACTGTGTGCAAATATAGTAGGATTTGGTTTTGTGAACATGTGGACTTATATAAAGGGTTCCTGTATAACGTATGTGATCATCATGAAAGTGTTTGGTTCAAGGCCAAAGTTGGTTATTATAGGTAAGTTTTGTAAGCTGACACATTTCCTTTCCTGATGGCAAAGTGGTGTTTTCAAAGAACTTGGCTTTGGAGTCACTCTAATCAGGATGTCTGGGTATACCACTTTCTGTTTATGAGCACTTGGTCAGTTATTCTTTGGCCTCAGTTTCTGAATCCACAAAATGGGAGAGCCATGTGTATCCAGCAGGTAGCATATGAGAATTCAATGAAAGCCTGTCAGTAGTGTCCCTGACACACTGTAACACATTGTCGGTGCTGGATAGGTGTATCCGCACTCTATTCAATGTAAATGGAAAACTGCACCCAGGAAGGACGGTTGTTTGCAGCCAAAAATATTGACAGAAGAGAAATGCTTCAGAGGAGGCAGCTGTACTTCTAACTCCTCAATATAAGTTTTCTTACTGTCCACTCACACACACAAAATCGAATTGGGAGGTATTTGTCTCTCTTTAACAGACTGCTTTCTATTTGTCAAGAAAAATGAAGTTAAAATGTATTTGTTTTTATATTTGTTGCTCTTCTATGTGTTTTACATCGAATTCTTTCACTTAATTGATATCATCTCTAACACAAACATTTATTGGCCCTTAGCCAATAAACTTGGGCTTCATGATCATATTTATTAGAAAAAATTTAATTCATAAATTAAATGATCATGATGTGAAGTCAATTAAATACAGATACAAAGGTCATAATGTAATTTGCTTATTTAAATGTGAAATAGTTCTAATTATTTAATTTATAAAATATAAGGAAAAATAGAGTACTCTTAAACAATAAAAACAAAGTATATAATGGGAGAAATATATGGTATCTATTATAATCAATAAAATACTATTTACACCATGAGTGAGGTGTATAAAATTAAACACATTAGGACCTAATTGTATGTAGAACATAAGTTTTAAAATGACCTCTGTTTGCTTACTTCTTTAGTAGAAAACTCAGGAATATTGCTACAGAGGAAAAATTTCTCAAGAATTTTTTTCTTTTTCTTTTCAAATAAGATGTTTAATTTTTCTGTTCTTAAGAAACTGACCTCAGAATGATTAAACCAACTCTAAACTAGCTCAAAAAGAATATGAGTAAAGTATTTGTGTTTCATGTGGAAATAAATTGGAAAGAGTTTTAACATTTATAATTTCAACCATTACTTTAACCATAAATATATAATCAAGAAACATTCCAGCATTTAAGTGGGATCATTTATAAACTATGTTTTGTTATATATGTTGACATCATGTCTATAAGAAATTCAGGAAGCATACATTTAATTTTTAATTATATGTATACTTTATTTAGCAGATGAAAACAGAGTAAACCATGGAGCTCTAAAGAAGTTCAGCAAACTTATAGGGTAGATTGAACACTGGGGGAGACACAGAGTCAAAATACTATGCATTCTTAATCATGCTTAAACTTGAAATGAAATTTCAGAAGAAAATGTGCCTTGGTAAATATTCTCTAAAGTGAAGCAAAATTCTGATAAATGCATTACTTGATAAAGTTTATATAAAGCATGTCAGAAAATTATACATTTTTTAATAGAAGTTTTGGAAATATTGCTATTTTGTTTCCAAATTCAAGGCACTGTAAACAGTCAACTCCTCCACTCAAAAATCTGAAAGTTTTCAGATCTGAAGTTCGGATGTTATATGAAATTAGAAACCCACCAGAAGAATCCCATCACTTCAGAAATGGGCAGGTGATCTACATTTGAAGCTGTAAGTTCAACATCACAGATTGTCAAACACGCAGGAACACTAACTCCCATTATAAAAAATGACTGTATAATGTTTAAAAATACAATAAATTTTCTACTGACATTTATTTATATGAGAAGTAAGATAAATATGGTTCAATCCAGAGCAGTTAAATGAAGTTCCAGAGTTGCAAAACATGAGGATGAGTTATGTGGCCAAAGAGAGCACAAGTTACAAAACAGGATAGGAAGGGAAAGTAATGGAGAGAAGGGAACTTTCCTACACTGTTGGTGGGAATGCAAATTGGTGCAGTGACTACGCACAGCAGTAGGGAGGTTCCTTAAGAGAGTAAAAATAGAGCTACCATATGATCCTGCAATCCCACTCCTGGGCATATTCTCAGAGAAAAACATGGTCTGAAAACATACAAGCACCTCTATGTTCATACCAGCACTATTCACAATATCCAAGACCTGAAAGTAACCTAAGTGTCCAATGACAGAAGAATGGAGAAAGAAGATATGGTGTGTGTGTGTGTGTGTGTGTGTGTGTGTGTGTGTGTATTTACTGGAATATTACTTAGCCATTAGAAAGGATGAAACCATGCCATTTGCAGCAACATGGATGGACCTAGAGATTGTCGTACCGAATAAAGTAATTCAGACAGAGAAAGAGATAAATATCATATGATATCTCTTATATGTAGAATCGAAAAAGAAACGATACAATTGAAATCATTTACAAAACAGAAACCGACTCACAGACTTAGAGAGCAAACTTGTGGTTACAGAGGGGAAGGGTGGAGGGAGGGACAGTTAGGGACTTTGAGACTGACATATACACACTGCTATATTTAAAATGGACAACCAACAAGGACCTACTGTATATAGCACAGGGAAGGGAACTTTGCTCAATAGTCTGTAACAATCTAATTGGGAAAAGAATTTGAAAAAGAAGAGATACATGTATACGTATAACTGAATCCCTTTGTTGTACATTTGAAACTAACACAGCATTGTTCATCAGCTATTCTCAAATATAAAATAAAATGTTTGAAAAAAGAAAAAAGTCAAAGATTCTCACCTCTAGAGGAACTATCAGAGTTACCTGGACTTCTCCCCCATTCTCATTACCACCACACTCCCAAACGCTTCATTTTTTAAATATAATTTTATTTTTTTAATTTTTGTCCTTGGTGCATCTTCTTCGCTGCAACATGGGCTTTTCTCTAGTTTCAGAGAGTGGGGTTACTCTTCATTGCAGTGTGGGCTTCTCATTGTGGTGGCTTCTCTTGTTTGAAGCTTGGGCTCTAGGGCACAGGGCTTCAGAGTTGCAGCACAAGGGCTCAGTAGTCATGTCTTCAGGGCTCTAGAGCACAGGCTCAATAGCTGTGGTGCAGGTGCTTAGTTGCTCGAGGCATGTGGGATCTTCCGGCTCAGGGATCGAATGTGTGTCTCCTACACTGGCAGGAGGATTCTTTACCACTGAGCCATTAGGGAAGCCCATCCATCCACTTTTAAACAGACTCCACTATGATAGAACAAAAGAGATGTTAAAAAATAAATGTGTTCATGAATTTTGGAAGGAGATAAAACTCATACCCCATTTTACCATGTGGAAAAAGAACAAAGGCCAACGTGTGATCCAGGTTCTGACTTTGGGCAAGTTACATAACCTCTTGAACATCTCTTCCTATTGAAAATAAGAAGGATAGTAAGTCACTTACAATCTACTGTGAATGGAATCCATGGTGAGCACTAGTTCAGTGACAAGTTTTCTTCCTTTTATTACATGCTAGTTTGTTCCATGGTTCTCCGTGTTTCTCTAATAACTATTTTAAATTCTTTTCTATCTCCCTCCGCAGATAAAAAACTTCCTCCCGATACTTTCCCCAAACCCACAATTTTTCTTCCTTCAATTAATGAAATCAACCATCAACAGGCTGCAACATATCTTTGTCTCCTGGAAAACTTTTTCCCTGATGTTATTAAGGTTTCTTGGAAAGAAAAGAATGGCAACAGAATTCTGCCATCCCAGCAGGGAAATACCATGAAGACCAATGACACATACATGAAGTTCAGCTGGCTGACAGTGACAGAAAACTCCATGAAGAAAGAGCACATGTGTATCGTCAAACATGAGAAAAATGCAAGAGGAAAAGATCAACAGATTCTTTTTCCTGCAGTGAATGAAGGTATGTGAATATAAATATAACGTCCCTTGGGCTTCCCTAGTGGCTCAGTGGTAAAGAATCCACCTGCCAAGGCAGGAGACATGGGTTTGAGCCTTGGGTTGGCAAGATCCCCTGGATTAGGAAACACAAAGCCACTCTAGTATTTTTGCCTTGGAAATTCCAGACAGAGGAGCATGGGTCAGAAAAGAAGAGTCAGACACAACTTAGCAACTAAACAACAATAACCTCCCAGAATACAGTTTTTCAAAGACAATACCCCAACTTTTCTGTCAAGTCAAATAAACACGTCTTTCTAAGAGGTCGTTATGTTTAATGGTAGCATAAATGTCCTGAAATTTACACTAGAATTAAAATAGTACAGTCATGGGAACATTAAAACAAAAAAGAAAAAATATTTTTAAGTTTTCTCAGCCACAGTTTCATCTTTCAAAATGTTACAGTCACAATGATGATTTTAGGGTCTTTGTATGGATTCAACGAAATAAAATATATGAAAGCATCTAGCAACTTAGTGCACAACAAATGTGCAAAAAGAAATTCCACTTTGGATTGTCTTGGTTGATCAGGAAATAAGAACATTTATATATCTTTCAGGAATGCTCTACTCACCAAGCAAAGTCATTCTCACTTTAATCCTGCTTTTACTCAAAGTATAAGTCAGAAACAGTGGGTTATTAAATGACAAAATGATGTTCTTATGAGGAAACCAGATTGGAGTTCAACAAAAAGTGTTGAGTTGGCTAAAAAGTTTATTTGGGTTTTTCATAAGATGTTATGGAAAAAAAATTGAAAGAACTTTTTGACCAACCGAAGAGAATAATTTACTGCGGCAGTTTTATTATGGTCTTAGTTAAAATTTGTACTTTATTTACTACCTTGAAGTTAAAATTTGTAATGAAAGATCAGGTGAGACTAAAGTATGCAAACTTATTCCCACTGTACATAATGAATGGTATTTCTTGCTATTAGAAAAGGTCTTTCAAGAAACTTTTATTGCAGCCCTAGCACATGCTAGATCTGGAGGGATGTGTGATGGACACACTCAGGTGACTTACTGTCCTAGGAGGATGCACTGCAGTCAAGAGAATGTACGCTTTTCCGAATGACTCAGGGTCACTCGTGATCCAGGCGTGACATCCCAAAGCCGCCCCTGTGAGCAGAGGCTGGGCGTGTCCACGCGGTGGGGGCAAAGTGCTGGGTGTATCTTGACCTTGACGGTGGTCCTCTAACTCACTGGACTCGGGACTTAACGTTCTAAGTAATTCACCTAATAGACCAAAGGCCACAGAGTGCCTACCAGAGGAATCATTTTGTGCTTCTCTCTGTGGTTAGGAAGCCTTTTTAAGCAGTGGGAACCAAGCACATAAAATGTGCACAGACATTTGCTGTGCACCAGTCTGAACTTCTGAAGTAAGTCTTTATCTTCTCTGATTCTTAGTTTGTCCAGTGATCAAATCAAGCTTAAAAATTTGCCTTGGCTTTGTCCTGGGGCTGCAATGAAGAGCAAATGAAATAAAGTCAGCAAAAAAAATTGCATTCCAAAACATAAATGGGTGTATTTATTCACGCAGCTACTGTATTATTTATATTCTTTCCTTAAACTAATCAAAACTAAGATTACAGAAACTGCCCTAAATTTCCATTTCTACTCATTCTACTCTAAGAAATGCATAATAAACAAATTTGCTAAGTGCAGTTTAATATAATCATGGCTCTAACTGTCCTATTAGGTTTTAATTTTTCTGTGATTAAGGAAAAATAAAAAGGGTAGTAAGTTTCATGGTGATAATTACTATAAAGGAGACAAGTTCCCTTTTATCACGTGTGATACTTGGCACTTAATTTCTGAAATAAATGTTTCCCATGGATTTCATGGCCATGTAACTAAAGAGGGCATTTCTGTAAATGTCATTCTTTAGTAAATTTCTAATGTTATTTTTGGGAAGTTTCTTGTTTTTGATAAAAGTTAAGAATATTATATGGGCTTCCTTGGTGGTTCAGATGGTAAAGAATCTCCCCGCAATGCAGGAGAATTGAATTCTATTCCTGGGTTGGGAAGATACTTTGGAGAAGAGAATGACAACCCACTCCAATATTCTTGCATGGAGAATCCCATGGACAGAGGAGCCTGGTGGGCTACAGTCTATAGGGATGCAAAAAGTCGGACACGACTGAGAGACTAACACTTTCACTTTCAAGAATAGTATGTTGTTGTTCAGTTTCTCAGTTGTGTCTGACTCTGCGTGCTAGGCTTCCCTGTCCATCACCATCTCCCGGAGCTTGCTCAAACTCATGTCTATTGAGTTGGTGATGCCATCCAACCATCTCATCCTCTTGTCCCCTTCTCGTCCTGCCTGCTATCTGTCCCAGCATCAGGGTCTTTTCCAATGACACGGCTCTTCACATCAGGTGGCCAAAATATTGGAGCTTCAGCTTTGGCATCAGTTCAGTTCAGTTCAGTTCAGTCGCTCAGTCGTGTCCGACTCTTTGCGACCCCATGAATCACAGCACGCCAGGCCTCCCTGTCCATCACCAACTCCCGGAGTTCACTCAAACTCATGTCCATAGAGTCAGTGATGCCATCCAAAGAATGTTCAGGGTTGATTTCCTTTAGGATTGACTGGTTTGATCTCCTTGCAGTCCAATGGACTCTCATGAGTCTTCTCCAACACCACAGTTTGAAAACATCAATTCTTTGGTGCTCAGTCTTCTTTATAGTTCAACTCTCATATCCATACATGACTACAGGAAAAAACTAGGTTTGACTAGATGGACCTTCGTTTGCAAAGTAATATCTCTGCTTTTTAATACACTATCTAGTTTTGTCATAGCTTTTCTTCCAAGGAGCAAGCGTCTTTTAATTTCATGGCTGAAGTCACCATCCACAGTGATTTTGGAGCCCAAGAAAATGAAGTCTTTCACCGTTTCCATTGTTTCCCCATCTATATACCATGAAGTGATGGGACCAGATACATGATCTTTTTTTAATTTTGAGTTTTAAGCCAGCTTTTTCACTCTCCTCTTTTAACTTCATTAAGAGGTTCTTTAGTTCCTCTTCACTTTCTGCCATTAGGGTGGTGTCATCTGCATATCTGAGGTTATTGATATTTCTCCTGACAGTCTTGATTTCAGCTTGTGCTTCATCTAATCTGCCATTTCACATGATATACTCTGCCTCTAAGTTAAATAAGCAGGGTAACAAGATACAGCCTTGACGTACTCCTTTCCCAATTTGGAACCAATCTGTTGTTTCATATGCAGTTCTAACTGTTGCTTCTTGATCTGTATACAGGTTTCTCAGGAAGCAGGTAAGGTGGCCTGCTATTCCCATCTCTTTAAGAATTTCCCACAGTTTGTTGTGATCCACACAAAGGCTTTAGCATAGAAGTAGATGTTTTTCTGAAATTCTCTAGCTTTTTCTATGATCCAACATATGTTGGCAATTTGATCTCTGGCTCCTATGCCTTTTCTAAATCCAGTTTGAACATCCGGAATTTCTTGGTTCATGTGCTGTTGAAGCCTAGCTTGGAGGATTTTGAGCAAGACGCTGCTAACATGTGAAATTATTGCAATCGTGTGGTAGTTTGAACATTCTTTGGCATTGCCCTTCTTTGGGACTGGAGTGAAAACTGATGGTTTCCAGTCCTGTGTCCACTGCTGAGTTTTACAAATTTTCTGACATATTGAGTGTAGCACTTTAACAGCATCATCTTTTAGGATTTGAAATGGCTCAGCTGGAATTCTATCACATCCACTTGGAAGCACAAATCATGAAGTGATTTTTGAAGAGATAGAAAACTAATCAGGTCCAAGCTTTTGACCAATCTTGACTGAGAAAGTGGTCTTAATATACACTGCGGTTTATGTTGGAATTTTTTTATTTTTTCACCTCAATCAATTCATAGTGATAAGAGGTTTGTTCATCTTTAATGAATATAGTCACTTCAAGCAAAAGAAATAAAGTTAAAAAAATTTTTTTTGGTTGTCCTGGTTCTTCGTTACTATGTGCAGGCTTTCTCTGGTTGCAGTCAGTGGGAACTACTCTTCTTTGAGGTGCTTGGATTTCTCATTGCAATAACTTCTCGTGCTGTGGAGCATGGGCTAAGTACTTGTGGGGCATGGGCTTAGTTGCCTTGTGGCATGTGGAATCTTTCAGAAGAGATTGAAACCATGTCCCTTGGATTGGCAGATGAATTCCCACCCACTGTACCATCAAGGAAATCCCAGAGAGTGAGTTTTAAGTCACATTAAGGCTATGGTTTTTCCCGTGGTCATGTATGGATGTGAGAGTCGGACTGTGAAGAAAGCTGATCGCCGAAGAATTGATGCTTTTGAACTGTGGTGTTGGAGAAGACTCTTGAGAGTCCCTGGACTGCAAGGAGATCCAACCAGTCCATTCTAAAGGAGATCAATCCTGGGTGTTCATTGGAAGGACTGATGCTAAAGCTGAAACTCCAATACTTTGGCCACCTCATGTGACTAGTTGACTCACTGGAAAAGACTCTGATGCCAGGAAAGGTTGGGGGCGGGAGGAGAAGGGGACAACAGAGAATGAGATGCCTGGATGGCATCACTGACTCTGTGGACATGAGTTTGAGTGAACTCCGGGAGTTGGTGATGGACAGGGAGGCCTGGCGTGCTGTGATTCATGGGGTCGCAGAGAGTCGGACACGACTGAGCGACTGAAATGAACTGAACTGAACTGACTGAAGGTCAGTTCTTGAAGATGATTATATTAATATTTTCACTTTTGGCATTTACTATAAAGCCTTTACACCTCAAATTCATTTTTTATAGTGAAAACTGATCTCAATGAGGGCATAAATGGCATACCAGAACCAAATCCATATGGATAAGAACATACCCAGAAGAAAAGGAATAAACCAAACAACCACTGTGACTCTGTTTTCCTGGATCCATTTTCTTTTTAAAAATATTTATCTTTGTATGTTCACCTTTTAACATTGTAGATAAGTACAACTCTTACTTCAACTTTTATCGAGTCAGAAAACTATAAATGCAATTTGGTTGATTTGTTCTGTATCTGGAATTTTCTATCCCTGGAATTGCACTGAAAAGTTGACCTCCTATAATAAACGAGGTCACTGAGAAGAATAATTAAGATATCTGGAAAAGAAGATGTTTTCAGTGTCTACAGTAGTAGAATTCTGTTGTTCATTGGTTACTTTCTCTCTCTTTCTGTGGTTTATTTTACAAAGTACTTTCCACAGGCCCTGTCTCATTTAATCTCTCACAATGCCCCTTTGAATGCTGGCTCTGCCATCACTGGTTCCACTGATACAACTCTCTGCCACTTTCCCTCTGATCCTTATTTCTTCTTTTGTAACAAGGAATCCTCCAAAATACACCTCACTCCAGTGTCGCTGGAAGATTAAAGAAGGTAACACATGTGAAAGAGTTAAGCTAGTTATAGTTGCTCACTAGCTATTAGCCTTATTATTATTGTTTTCATTATCCCCACAAACACCGCAAATGTAGAAATCATGTGCATGAGTCAGGGATACTGGGACCATGTGTGATTTGGAAAGGTGTGACTGCTTTCCTTTGCTTAGAAGGGAAATTTACCTGAGCAAAGACTCCCTTGAATGTGGGATTCTGTTGTGGATTCTAGGATTGGATGTGTCCATCTTGGGAACATCCTTTCATGTCAGCAGTGGACGCTGAAGATGTAGAGCAGCCACTTTTTCTGTTTGCTTTTCTGCAAATATTTCTTGAAATTGTATTTTGGACAGAAATTGTCATGTGTAGAAAACAAATATATGAATTAGATCTACTGAATTACATAGTATCAGATGAACTCTTTCTGGATTTGGAGAGCTCATATTTTAATCTGTATATATATATATATACAGATTATGCATGTATATAATCATGCATAATCATAGACATATATATGCTACACATACACGTATAAACACACATGCACACTGTCAAATAATGAACATGAATAACTGGCGATACTTTCTCTCACTTATTGCAGTTTTCACCCCAGTTGTCACTACTACTGAGCCTCCAAATGATTGTTTGAAAGATGAAAGTGGTAAGTTTTTGTGTATGTTTCCCTTTATGTTGGGCTTCCCTGGTGGCTCAGTGGTAAAGAATCTGCCTGCAATGCAGGAGCCACAGGAGATATGGGTTGGAGCCCTGGGTCAGGAAGATCCCCTGGAGGAGGACATGGCAATTATATTGTTCCTGGAGAATCCCATGGATAGAAAAGCCTGGAGGGCTACAGTCCATAGGGTCTCAAAGAGTCAGACATGACTGAAGCATCTTAGCAGGCTTGCATGCACCTTTATGTTAAGCTTTAGTATTCTTTTCCCTTCTGATTAATTTACTTCTTTTGAACTTCTCTGGTTTAAAGTAGAAAAGAACAAATATCTGGAATGGTGATGCTAAAAATTTTCAGAGTTTTAAGAACCGACTGACTTGTCTATCAGCAGATTTTATATATATACACTTATATATACATACATACACACACTGTCATAATGGGCGTGGACAATTGATTAATATTTGCTCTCATTTCTTCTAGAAGTCACTGATACTGATTTTATGAAAGCTTGTGTAAGAGATAAAAGTGGTAAGTTTTTGTATATATTTGCCTTCATGTCATCTTACAGCATTTTCTTTTCCTCCTGATGAAATTACCTTTTGAACTTTGCTGGTTTGTGGTAGGAAAGACCAATTATTTCTGAAACTTTAAGATTCATACATTTGATTAGTATCTCTCCTGTCTCTATTGGCAGATTATATATATATATATATATATATAATGTGTGTGTGTATTGTATACATATATACATACACACAAACATACATATACATATATACCATGTATCAAATAGTAAGTATGAACAATTAACTACTATTTTCTCTTCTAGAAGTCACTAATTCTACAAAAGCATGTCTGAAAGATGAAAACAGTAAGTTTTGTCTGTATTTGCCTTTATGTCATGTTATAGCACTTTCTCCCTCTAGATAAATTAAACTTTTGGACTTGGTTTAAGGTAGAAAGTCAGAAAGTCTGGATATTGCAAAATAGACTGTTATATAGTCTATAAGGAAATCTTAAGTAAGTCTATTATATAGACTGTTATATAGACTGTTAAACAGACTGTTACACAGCCTATATATTTTAAGTTACACATATTTTAAGTAAATTCAACATTCTGTAAGAGTCATCTTAACACAATAAATACTGGTTTTGGTGTGAGATGACTCTCAATTAGAGGATGCAGTGATAGGCTCTGAATTATTCAATAATGGGTTTCACTCAATTGTGTAGCTTTTGATTAAAGTGACTATGCAAAAATGATACCAAGATGCTTTTATGTACGTTGAGTCTTTGGTTATTGCTAGTAGCTAATAACATAAACTGATGCTTATAGAGAGTTTCATATTCTTACAGAAGGCCTTATACTATGTCTCTCATGTATTTTAAGTATGATTTTCATAAAGCTCCTGCTGCTGCTGCTGCTAAGTCACTTCAGTCGTGTCCGACTCTGTGTGACCCCATAGACGGAAGCCCACCAGGCTCCCCAGTCCCTGGGATTCTCCAGGCAAGAACACTGGAGTGGGTTGCCATTTCCTTCTCCAATGTGTGAAAGTGGAAAGTGAAAAGTGAAAGTGAAGTCGCTCAGTCGTGTCCGACCCTTAGCGACCCCACGGACTGCAGCCTACCAGGCTCCTCCATCCATGGGATTTCTAGGCAACAGTACTGGAGTGGCTTGCCATTGCCTTCTCCACATAAAGCTCCTAAGAGGGTATATATTCAGTTCAGTTCAGTCACTCAATCGTGTCTGACTCTTTGCAACCCCATGAACCGCAGCACGCCAGGCCTCCCTGTCCATCACCAACTCCCGGAGTTTACCCAAACTCATGTCCATTGAGTCAGTGATGCCATCCAACCATCTCATCCTCTGTCGTCCCCATTTCCTCCTGCCCTCAATCTTTCCCAGCATCAGGGGCTTTTCCAATGAGTCAGCTCTTCGCATCAGGTGGCCAAAGTACTGGAGTTTCAGCTTCAGAATCAGTACTTCCAATGAACACCCAGGACTGATCTCCTTTAGAATGGACTGGTTGGATCTCCCTGCAGTCCAAGGGACTCTCAAGTGCCTTCTCCAACACCACACTTCAAAAGCATCGATTCTTCAGCACTCAGCTTTCTTTATAGTCCAACTCTCCCATCCATTCATGACCACTGGAAAAACCATATTAATTTCCCCCCATTTTACAGATGAGGGCAATGAGCTAAAATTAATTAAGTCCCTTGTACCAAGTCTCACAGCTAGATCTGGAATTTCAACCTAGGACATTTGAATCCCTCCTCTAAGACATTGATATAGAGTAAGAAATCCAAAAACCAAGGCCTTGACACAATAGACATCTGGCTGGGGGTGTAAGTGCCTGGGCTTCCAACTATCACAGACTAGAGTTCTTTGGTTATTAGTTGAATTAACGTGGGTGTATTACTACACTGCTAAACAGCAGGATCCTCACCTGCCAATAGGGAACAATTACACCTAACTCAGTAATTGAAGGGGAGTGCTTCCCTGGTGGCTCAGACAATAGAGAGTCTGCTTGCAATGTGGGAGACCTGGGTTTGATCCCGGGGTTGGGAAGATCCCCTGGAGGAGGGCATGGCAACCCACTCCAGTATTCTTGCCTGGGGATTCCATGGACAGAGGAGCCTGGTGGGCTATAGTCCATGGGGTTGCAGAGTCACATATGACTGAGCAACTAACACTTTCACTTTCAGTTATTACAGAGATAAAGTCACCTATGTGGAATGTCTCCATAGGCTATCCATTTAGCTGGCACAGGATCAGTACTAGTTGGTGGCATGAGCGCCTAAACTTTCTTAGAATTGGGCTAACCACTTTCTTCCATTTTGCACAATGTTCACATTACTACACGCTGCCCACCCACTGTAGATGCCACCAAAGCTCACAGATCATAACTTTATCGTAATCTCACCGATGCACAAGGGGTAATCCATCAGATCCTTCCAAACCAGTGATTCAGCTTGATATTTATGTTAAATAAATATCAAATGTCTGGGGTATGCACTGAATGTGGAGATGCAGAACTACATGATAGCTAAGAATGTGCTCATTAGAATCATGTTACTGGGATTGAAATGTGGTTCCTGGTACTTTCTAAATGTGTGACGTCAGGCAAATTACTCCTCTCTGTCCACTTTATTTGTAAAATGGGGGTTGAAAACAATGATCTCATAGGTTATCGTAAAAATTAAATAAGATTAAAAATTTTCATGCAAAGCTCTCAGAAAAGTGTTTAGCATTTGGTTAGCTGTTAATGAATATTACTCATTATTTTTTAGACTTATGGCAAGGGTAAAGAAAATGCTGAAAGCAATTTATCACAAATGATTTTCCCTACTGGACTCCATTAAAAATATAACCTTACATTTTATATTTTGGAAGGTTCTACTGAATTTAGCTGAGGTTGTTGACTTGAACTGTGAGCTGAATTCTGAGCCGTCCCGGTGGTGCTGGTTGTGATGATAAATGTTTACCGTGGGGTTTGGTGTTACAGGGGTATCAGGCCAATGTAGATGATCAGAAGTAAATAACTGTGACCACACCTCTTATTGGGCTTCCCTGGTGACTCAGATGGTGAAGAATCTGCCTGCAATGCGGGAGACCTGGACTTGATCCCTAGGTTGGGAAGATCCCCTGGAGGAGGGCATGGCAACCCACTCTAGTATTCTTGCCTGGAGAATCCCCATGGACAGAGGAGCCTGGTGGGCTACAGTCCATGGGGTTGCAAAGAGTCGGACACGATTGAGTGACTAAGCACATACAGAGTGTTAGGAGGTGTGTCCTATCCTTTTGAAAGAATGGGTAATAATCATACGGCTTCTCCTAGATACCGTGCAGCTGCAGTTCACGTACAACTCTGCTTACTACACCTACCTCGTCCTCCTCCTCAAGAGTGCCATCTACTTTGTCATCACCTCCTTCTGTGTGTTTAGGAGAATAGGTGTCTGCTGTGACAGGAAAAGCTCGTGACAGAGGGGACAACAAGAGGTCAATTTTCCTTCTTCATCTATTGTCCCCAAAATTCTCTACTGAAGACCTAGCCAGGCTTGCTTTCTGGGTTTGGGTTATTTCAGATGTTGGGTATAATTTTCTATCATTGTGTAAGGGTTTTTCAAACCACTGGGCAGATAGTCTTCCTCTGTAAAATAAGGAATTCTGCCATTACTCAAAGGCACGGCCCAGGGCTAGTCCCGGAGAGCCTCTCCCACTACTGTCCCCACAACCCCCAAGTCCTCATGCCCCCCTGAGCACACACAGTGGGCAGTTCCCTGTTTCTTCCTTGAGTACCTCCACTGAGACCATGGCCCTGATCTTCCCTGTCACACACCCTGGAGATGCTGGCTTTGCTACTTGAATCCTGTACTTTCATTTTCACAAGAAGCACAATAAATTTTAAAAAAGAAATCAAAAGTCCTTTTTTGCCTGTGTACTTTAATTTCGTGAAATCTAATCAAGGTGAGGAACAGCATGACAATCACTTCTCGGCCTTTTGGCTAAGATCGAGAAACAGCATGACAACAGTGATATCGAATTCACTTCTGCTTATAATAATGGCCAACACCACATTTCTATGTCTTTCCCTGAGACGGTGGTTGTGGTGCTCTCTTTGGGGCACTGGCTCCAAGGGGACCCACAGCCAAAAGAAGGTGCCCGGGTTCCTTCTCTTTCAAAGTCACCAGATTCAGACACACTGGTTTGAGATGTTCCCATGGCAACAGTGTGACTGACACCCAGCATGACTTGCACTTGTGCGTGTTCAGATCTGCAGTAGTGCCTCATAAGCACTGCCTCCTGCTCCTCACATTAATCCCATGAGAACTGCAGCACCAGAGGGGGACCGGGTGGAGGGTGCAGCATGAGGACTCTGACCCCTGAGGGCCTGGGTTTGAACCCTGGGTCTGTATTAGTATCTGGGTGACCTCAGAGAGCGAATTTAACTCTCAGGGCCATCATTTCCACATCTGTGTAACAGAGCTACAGTTCTGTCTCCTGGAACATGAGGAGTAGATAAGTTAGGGATGCTTGGACCATGCCAGCCTCAGCAATATTAGCATCTACTGTCTGTAGCTCTACTGTAAAGTCGGTAGATTCTACACATACACCGAACTACCAAGAATCATCTGTAATCTCATCTCCCTGCAGACAAGTTGGACTTGTCTTGAGGGACTCAGCTTAACAATTCACCAGGAATCCCACTAATTGTCTAAGAGCCCTTGGAGGAAGGTACAGTTAAAGTCGATAGTTTACAGATTGGAGAGATTGAGCATTCTGCTTGTGGTCACTCTTTTGTAAGTAATAGACATTTAGAGTCAGGTCTCTAAGATCTCAGAGCCCACATTTTGTTTCCTGGGATCCTGTGGCTTTCCCTTGACTCATTTGCTACTGGGAAAAACAAAACAAACCCCCCAAAAACAGAACGTGCATTGCTTCTTTGCTAAAGGCATCCTCCAAAGAGTCCGTGAGAATTTTCTTAAGGACCTGAAGGTGCGTCTGCCTTCTCCTCATGTATATTCTCTGGAATCACCATAGCTGCTCCCTCTGTTATCGACACTATGGAAACTCTGCCTGACTCTGAGTGTCTCTAGGTTAGTAACTGCTCTTTCAGGAGTATGATGAACTGGACTGAGAGACTCAGACCGAGCAAGACAGTGGATGGTGCTCTGAAAATCCTGACACCCCAGCTCCTGCCCTAGACTCAGCAGACCCCAGGGTCCTCAGAATCCACATGGAAGCCTCTTAGGTGCCCAGGTGCATTTCTGAGGTGGGGGGAAGGCATACATCAGTTTGGCCCAGTGCTTTTCCACTATAGCACAGCTACCATGTGGTACGAGGGGAGGAACACTGGAGCAGAGGTCCACCGCACACCTCGAGTTAGAACCTTCACTTCCTGGTCTGCTCTAACCAGCTGTGTCATGTCTCCTTGACCACATCACGTTGCCTAAGTTTACCCATGTTTAGAATCACGTGTTCAAATAAGTTCATTTCAGATTTCTATGGCAATTTACAAATTCAGTGAATAACCCAATGAAGTAATAACAGCAACGGCTCTCTGGTTCTAGTCTTAGCATCTGTTAACTTATTGAACTCTCACAAGACATATGCAATGATCTCTGTTTTATAGATGAGGAAACTGAGGCAGAGAGGAGATAAGCAGGGTTCCCAGAGTTAGACCCTCCTGTGTCCTCTCTGCCTCAGTTTCCTCATCTATAGAACAGAGTCTGGAGAGTCCCCTGGACAGAGGAGCCTGACGGGCTAGTCAGACATGACTGAAGTGACTTAGCGTGCGCACACGTGCACACACACACACACACACACCCCAAAGTTAAACAGCTAATAAGAAAGACACACACATGTGCACACACACACGAGTTAAACAGCTAATAAGAAAGACACACATGTGTGCACACAGACACGAGTTAAACAGCTAATAAGACACACACACGCACACACACACACCCAGAGTTAAACAGCTAATAAGAAAGACACACATGTGCGCATGCACGCGCGCGCACACACACACACGCACACACACACACCCAGAGTTAAACAGCTAATTAGAAAGAGATCTAGGATTTAAACCCAAGCAGCCTGGTTACCGGAACTCTGCTCCTAACTTCTACATTAGTTGCTGCTAGAATAGATGTTTACTTTTACTTTCAATTGGAGGTTCGTATTTGCAGCACAGAAATAGAGACACAGAAGTAGAGAACAAACATATGATACCAAGGGGGAAAGGAAGGTGGGGTGAATTCAGTTCAGTTCAGTTCAGTTCAGTCGCTCAGTCGTGTCCGACTCTTTGTGACCCCATGAATCACAGCACACCAGGCCTCCCTGTTCATCACCAACTCCCAGAGTTCACTCAAACTCATGTCCATCGAGTCGGTGATGCCATCCAGCCATCTCATTCTCTGTCGTCCCCTTCTCTCCCACCCCCAATCCTTCCCAGCATCACAGTCTTTTCCAGTGAGTCAAATCGTCGCATGAGGTGGCCAAAATATTGGAGTTTCAGCTTTAGCATCAGTCCTTCCAATGAACACCCAGGATCGATCTCCTTCAGAATGGACTGTTTGGATCTCCTTTCAGTCCAAGGGACTCTCAAGAGTCTTCTCCAGCACCACAGTTCAAAAGCATCAATTCTTCGGCAATCGGCTTTCTTCACAGTCCAACTCTCACATGGAGATCGCAATTGACAGACACCTACTATTGATACTATGTATAAGACGACTAATGGGAACTTACTGTATGGCTCTGGGGACTCTACTCAATGCTCTGTGGTGACCTAAATAGGAAGGAAATTCAAAAAGAAGGGACAGGGAGGCCTGGCGTGCTGTGATTCATGGGGTCGCGGAGAGTCGGACACGAATGAGAGAATGAACTGAACTGAACTGAAAGCTTACTCACTTTGCTGTGCAACAGAAACTAACACAACATTGTAAAACGACTATATTTCAATAAAAACTAGAAAGATAATAAATCCACTTATCAAAAAAAAAAAAAAACGGAAAATTTCCTTCCTTATTAGGCTAAGAGCAGGTGAAGAGAATTTTGCCTTTTATCTGTTTCCTCTCCTTGCACCTAGGCTGGGTGTGCAATTAGAGGGTCATAGGTCAACCCATCCTCCAGTTTTTCATGCTGGAAAGGCTTTTACACACTTACTTTCCATCTGGTAATAGGACGTCTGTGACTCAAGTCCATGACACTTGGTTGGATAAAGAGCCGTCTGCATCTGCAGGCGTGCCACGGAAAAGTGAGGCAAGGATGAGTACAGCTCCACGTGAAACCCTCACGTCTCAACAGTCTTCACAGAATCGGAGCACTTCACACACTTCTCAAGAATGAAAAAGGGAAACTCCAAGGCAACAGCTCTCACAGTCTTTCCCATTATGAATTATCTCTACGATTTTGGAAGGCTTTCCCTCATAGACTTCATTTTTTGAAAGCTCGTTGTCAATCAAGCGGGTCATGATTAAGTAATACAGGATTTCCCTCTTTATTCAAAGTCTTATATAATGGTCAATTAGAAACTGAGTAAAAAGAGATAGAGATACTACAGCAAGCTGGTAAAACTCAGCCGGCAAGCTAGAAATTCAGTGTTTCTATTAGTCATGAGAACGAATCTGGGTAAATGCATGGTCCCTGTAATGTGCTCTTAGGCTACTTCCTGTATGTTTGCTTTCTTTCGTTTTCTTTGAATTACAGGAAGTACCTACCACTTAGTGAGCATCAGTTCTGCTGGGCAGTTTGCTTGCTTCATCTCTGATGCTTTCACTAACTTGCAGATCAGGTAGGACTCGTTTCGCTGATGAGAACACCAGGTCCCAGAGATGCTAAGGAATGTGCTCCACGTTAACAGGGAGCAGCGCCAGAGTCCACACAGGCCACGTCTGCCTGACCGAAGTCCTGCTGCTTTATCCATGATAACAGCTGGTATCTTTGGGGGAACCTATGGTATGTGAATTATAACTCAAAATAAATGGAAGGAAGGACAGAGAAAATTAAGGAATAGAAGGAAGAAATCACTGAGATCCAGACTTCATCATAGGCCAGGCATCAGACTTTAAAAAATTTTCTTTCAGTAATTTGAATGTGCCACTGGTTGAGGCAGCAAGTGGCCAAAACAGTTCCAACGTTGCCAGCTCAGATCTCAGGCAGCAAGGAACCATCATAGGGCTCGTGATAGTGTAGAACTTGCTTCCCTGGAAAGTGTTCTCACCACTGACACATCAATTTCCTAAGGAAATAAAATATACGTACGAAGATCTAGGTGCCAAGATGTTGGTTCACTATAGCACCATTTACAGAAACCCAAATGAATCCAAATGCCCAATTAGAAACTAAAAAATAAAGGATGTCGCATGACAGACTGCTATGCATCTTCCCCCAAAATGTAAGTTATTTAAAGAAAAGGAAAATTAAGAAGTGTACTTGAAAACTATTATGCCTAGGAAACCCCAGTAAAATCATTAGATTATACCATCACATGAATCAAAACCAACAAACACTAAAAACTGCATTAAGATATCTTGCTTCAACCACTGTTACGTACCTCCCTACCTCTTACAGGTTACACTTCCATTTTCTCTGCATCGTTCTAGCTTTTATTTATTTAGCAAATTCAAATGAACGTACAAATAGTAAATAAAAAACACAAATGTATATGCATGAATACATACTCTAATTTCCTGCCTCATACACAAAGGTAGGAAACAATATACATTATTCTGCACTTCTTTGCGCTTACACAGCATAGGGTTGTTTCATGTCAGTCTCTAGGGATACACAGAAAGCTGTGTGATATTTCACTGGTGAATATACAATACTTTACAAAATTCCCCCGTGATATATTATTGGCTTTTTTCCACTCGTTCACTATTACAAAAAGTGTTGAAATTATAACAGTGCTTTGTGTTATTTTGACTAGGCGTATTGGGTCATTCTGACAGCAATGGCCAACTTGCCCGTTACTCAGTTGCTCAGTTGTGTCCGACTCTTTGCGACCCCATGAACCGCAGCACGCCAGGCTTCCCTGTCCATCACTATCTCCCTGAGCTTGCTCAATCTCATGTCCGTGGAGTCAGTGATGCCATTCCACCATCTCACCCTCTGTCGCCTCCTTCACCTCTTGCCCTTAATCTTTCCCAGCATCAGGGTCTTTACCACTGGCTCAGTTCTTCACATCAGGTGGCCAAAGCATTGGAGTTTCAGCTTCAACATCAGTCCTTCCAATGAATATTCAGGGTTGATTTCCTTTAGGATTGCCTGTGATGGACACAGCACCAACCTGCACCTATACCACAATGTAGGTTAATGCCGGAGAGTGATGTCATAGGGCAGGATTTTGCTTATCTGTCAGGTGAAAATAATATCTCATTTATCTCATTGTGGCTTTAATTTGCTTTTCTCTCTGTGAGTGAGGATAAGCATCTCTTTATATATTTAAGGTCAATTCAGATTTCCTTTCCTCTGCAGTATTTATTCATGTCCTTTGATGACTTTTTCTATTGAGTAATAATAGTAACACATATTATAACAATGCTCATTTATACATGTGTCTATTTCTATAGGTACAGACAAAACAAAAAGTTCACTCCATGGTGCTTGGGTGAAAAAAAGAAGTGATTCGAAAATCCTTTGTGTATTAGAAAAAACATTGTCTCCTTTAAAATTGGGAAGGTGTTTTTTATCTGTTTGCTTACAATCTGCTTCAGCTTCCCTGTTCTTTTGAAAACCAAATAGAAGTTCAGATCTGGAAACAAAAGAAGAGCAACCAGATACAAGAAAGAAGAAATCTAATTTAGTCTTCTTGGTTCTGAAGAATGTGATCAGGTATCTTTAGCCCAAATACCTGGCCCTCCTCTTAGCAATCTGAAGCTATTTCTGCATTGGGACAGCATAGAAGGCAAGACGGAAAAACTGCCAATCACTGAAAGTTTTGTGCCGCTGATTTCCCTGCTGGCCCCGAGGGCAGTACTGGGTAGTTTTGAACTTCTCAGCAACTTCCTGCCTCTCTCACTCTGGGCAGCCCTGAACTGGGAGGTGCAGAGATGTGAGGGCAGTGGGGGTGGGGAGACAGCCTCAGTGGCAGCAGGAGGGCACTGGTGTGGTTGGTGGGATTTCACTCTCTCAGGTTTCGATTTTGTTCACGTGCTCTGTCAAGTGTGGTTGATTCGTGGAAAAAGCTCAGAGTCAAACTGGCCTTGACTGGCTGGATCTCTGCAAAGTGTAGCTGGGGTGTCACAAGAAAATAAGAACAGTTAAACCACAACCAACTTTGCTCACTTTCACAGGGTCACAGCTAATGGAATAAATGGTCTTTCTCCACAGTCTTGTGATTGTTATCACACATACTCTGGGCTGGGGGTTCAGATTCCCCACTTTTATAGACAGAGTTTATCCAGTGAGCTCCTCTATGAGTTGGGAACCTTATGCTCAGGATGTCCAAATGCTGCACCTCAAGACCCTGAAGGAAAGGGCAGACAGGACTCCTTGGAACACAGGACTCCTTCCACCAACCCCTGTGCTCTTCCATGGTCTGTGAGGCTGACATGTCTTGGTTTTATTTTCTCAGTGTAGACCAGGTGACATGAGACCCAATCCCCGAACCCAGTGACATAGAAAGACTGCAGATATGGGCAACAGGGATGTGCTTTCTCCCTCATGAGAAATGAGATACAGAAGGCCCTGAGGTCACCTAGCAATTGAGAATCATATACACTAGTCACCCAAGCCCCCTAAAGAGACAAAATGACTTCAGAGTCAATCTAAGCAAGGCTTTCCATAAGGTAAATCAGATGACAGTGTGACAGGTGAAGAGCAGAGGGCTGCTCAGCAACATGAGCATGAAGAGCAGGTGGGCCCCCTCCCCACCCAGCAGGTCCAGAGCAGGGGTTCAGGCCCTGCACTCCATCCGTCCAGCTCCAGAGGGAAGCAGGGCTGTATGGCTGAGGTCAAGGCTTCAGCTGTCACAGTCTAAACTTACAGCACAGTCAAGTCACATCCTTCCTTCTTTGTGTCTTTTCTCTGAGAGCCAACATCTGGGGTCCCTGCCCTCCCAGGAGGACTGGCCACGTCCTACTAGTCCAGCCTGAGTGCAGGGGGAGAGCTCCTTTCTACGTGAAAGTCACACATTGATGTCCGGCTCAGGCACCGTTGGGGTCATGGTGTAGATGTGGGTCCACCTCTGGGACAGGACGTTCTCACTGTGATGACACCACTGAAGTCTTGAGGTTTTAGTCCACAGCCTGACCCTGGAGCTCCCCCTTTCTCCACATAAGGTGTTCCTTCTGGTGAGGCCCCAGGCTCCCAGGGAGCTCCAGCTGCACTTCTGTTCTTAAATGACATAACGAATAATGACAGGAAACTGACAGACATGCTGCTTCCCGTGAAGCACTGAGTTGAATATTTCTTTTTAACAAATACAGCTCACAATAGAATTGAGTTCATTTTGATTCCAGCTAACTAAACACAAGGGGAAATAATTTCATAGAAAGGGTTTAAAGAAGGGTATTCAGACTATTTTAGATCATACTTCTAAGAGAAAGATTCTATCTCTGGTGACCTTCTATATGTATTCACAATCCCTCAGGTTCCCCTTTTGCAATTGCAACACTTTAGGCCAAATACATAATGCAAACAGGAAAAATAAAACTAATCATTTTGATACGCTGGATTTTATTACCTTTTAAAATTGTACAAATAGCGCATGTGCATGAGTTAAAAAACATAAGGGAAACATAGGGAATTAAAAAAGAAATACAAAAGAAATTCGAAACATGAGACAAAAAAATTCCATTCTGCAAATCAAAATAAAAAGATATTTTGCATACTAAAAGAGTGTTATTCCAATATATTAAGAAGTCTTTTTGATTAGGAACACAACACAAGACTTTCTGCAACTATTCATTGACAGATCAGATCCAGTCTCACTGACTATAGGGTGGACCATGACATTATCTTACCAGCCACAGGCAGGTGACATAAATGGATGTGGGTATGGTACCATGTCTGTGAGGTATTAAAATAAATAAATTCTTTATTAGCTGTTCAATAATGTCAGCCGTGGATGTCACCATTTCAACCTTCAATAGGGAGACCCCATCTCCAGTTCCTTTTTCTTTCTGGTGACTTTCAGTGAAGGTTTTTCACACTTAGAAGAAGAGAGAACACAACAATGTTTGAGATGCAGTGTAAAAAGTCAAAAGGCTACACTTGAAAAACCAGGGGTAGGGCAACACAAGAACCTAAAGCCTTTTAGAAAAGGATCTACTATTCACATGCCCACGATTTTGTCCTATGTCTGAACACTGTTGTAGGAAAAGGGCCTGAAGCACAGTGGATGCCACTGATGCAGGGCCTTCAATACCAGGACTCTGGCTGCCTCTGCCAGCCTATCTGACTCTGTGCCGACTGCCCCTCTTCTATGAATCAGTACACTACTTTCTCCTGCTTTAAAATTTTATTTCATTATTTTTTATTGAGAGAGAATTGATAAATAACATTTTATTAGTTTAAGTTATACCACATAATGACTCTATGTTTGTATATATTTTGAAACGGTCACCACAGTAAGTCTACATAAGTTAACATCCTTCACTATATATAGTTACAGATTACTGTTTTCTTATCAGATGAAGTTTTAAGATCTACTCTTTCCCTTCTGTGGTTAAATAATTAAGCAGAAGTACAGATTTTACAATTGACTATTTATTTGCTCATATTTGTGAGGTTGAAATGTTTCCTTTGATGATTTGAAAGGACTGAACAACGTGCCGTGTCCTGGAGGCACGTGGAGCCCGAATGCTGTGACTGGACCACACCTGTCATCTCAGAAGCTCCAACACACTCCAGAGACGACCATCCTGTGCAGACCAGAGTGGATGCTGGTACAGACGGGGCGCCTGAGTCCTGGCTCTGCCCCTGCCAGCTGTGGGACCCTGGACCAGTCACTCACCCTCAGTCTTCCCTGCCAGTGGAGACAAGGACAGCACCACCTCCCGGGACTGCTGTCCTTGCTGACCTCAGAAGTTAGGGTTTGTCATTAAATCAAGTCTGACATGGAGACATTCTGGCTACAGTAAACAAAAATGAGCTAAGTCATCCTTATTTAGAAACGTGGGACTCTGATGTAGTTTTCATTCTTCACCAATGTATACCTGTAAGGAAAATGTTTTAAAAATTCACTTTATAAAAATATGGCTATATAATCATAACCATATTCTTTAAATTTTGATTTGAAACTACTCGGGTGGCACACACATTGCTGTGTGCATAGCACTGCAGAGTCTGGAACTTGCCTCTCTGGACCTGCCCTCCGATGCATTCCACAGCTGGGTCGATTCCCGGCTCTCAGCACACTCCACAGTATTAAACAGAAGGCAATGGCAAGCCACTCCAGTACTCTTGCCTAGAAAATCCCATGGATGGAGGAGCCTGGTAGGCTGCAGTCTGTGGGGTCGCTAAGGGTCAGACACGACTGAGCGACTTCACTTTCACTTTTCACTTTCACACATTGGAGAAGGAAATGGCAACCCACTCCAGTGTTCTTGCCTGGAGAATCCCAGGGACGGGGGAGCCTGGTGGGCTTCCGTCTATGGGGTCACACAGAGTCGGACACGACTGAAGTGACTTAGCAGCAGCAGCAAGTCCATAACATGGTATTCCAAATGTGCAGGATATAATCCCAAATTCCTTAACTTACAGAACCAGGAACATCACAACATGGTAATGTAGAATAGTCAGTTACCAGATGCCAGTCCTGAGATATCGCAGATGTTGGACTAACCGAAAATTTAAAGTAGTTAGGATGATCATGAGAGAAAATGGAAAGAGAGGGAGAGAGAGAAGTCAAATCAATAAGAAATGTAAATAGAGAAACAGAAAAGGGAAGACAGGTGGTGGAGATAGGCGAGAAGAGAGACAGAAAGTGGCAGAAACAGAGGCGAGGAAGGAAATTGTAAATGGTGGAGAGAAAACGAGCAAGAGAGGGGAAGGTCAGAACTGGAAAGAAGGAGTGTGTAGAGGGTGGGGAGCAATAGAAAATGGAGAGGATCTGCGCACAGAGATGCACAAACAGACGGAGGTAGAGGGTCAGAACGGTAGAGAAAGAACTGGTCAAGAGGCAGAGCTGCAGAGCAGTTGGGAGAGCTGTCTAGACCCGTGACGTAATTAGGGGCCACAGAATGGCATTATGTGTGTATATATGTGTGTGTGTATAAATGTACACGCCACAGGCACTTTATTCTTCTGTCCATGGCACTCAGGTTGCTTCCGTGCCTCGGCTGCTGTAAACTGTGAATATAGGAGTGCAGGTATCTCTTAGTGTTTTTGTTTTCTACAGACGAACACTCAGAAGTGGAATTGCTGGATCATGTGGTAGCTTCATTTTTGACTTTTTGAGGAAACTCCAAACCGTTTTCATAGCGACTACACCAATTTACATCCCACCAGCAGTGCACAGGGTTCTATTTTCTGCCCGTCTTCAGCACATTATTTCTAGCCTTGTCAATAATAGCCATTCTGACATGGGTGAGGTGATACCTCGTTGTAGTTTTGATTTGCATTTCCCTGAATTTCAAAAAAAGATATATGTTTTTAGTTTGTCTGTTCCAACTATTGTGAAGCTCCTTATTTTTTCATGAGATCTGGACACTCTATATGAGGCAGCCTTTTACTTGAGGCTGAACATGAATCCTCTCTCCAATTGATTTATAACACATGCACACACACAAACACACATCTGTTTAATTTTAAGGACAGTCAAATGTAGACCAACATAATCAATCTTAATTTCTTATAATAAAGCAGGTTCAGTTCTTATTGGATTCTCTGGTTGTTGCCTCCGAGTTTGCTTACAGGGGTAAAAGGAAAGGTAGTTCAGGGAAGGAATATAAAGATGTCACCGGACAAGACCGTGGCAGCAGCATAAACACTGAAATGCTGAACTGCAGGGAACTTAGCCCCATTCAGGACTGCTCACTCCACTAGGCAACAGGCAAGCTTGGTCCATGGCTCTCCTCCCCTCATTTGCATTTGATCCATCTGCTTGCAGTTCTGAGTCTCGGTGCTCAGGCTTCTCTTCTGTGGGGGAGATGGCAGCTCCCAGCCCACCACAGGGGGGCCCTCAAGAAAGGGGTTGGTGCAGAGAGGCGAGGCTCCTCCCCAGACTTCCCCCAGCACCCACCCACTCTGGGATCAGCCTGGTGGTCTTTAGAGAGATCCTCCCTGACTTCTCTGCCTGTCACATCGGCTCGGAGTCCCAGTCTAGCTCACTGCCGGGGCAGGATGCGGGCCCCAGCACTGCTTCTGGTTGTCCTGGGTCCCGGTAAGCGTGTTGCCTGGATGCTCCTGGAATTTTTCTGTATTTTGTGGCAATGTGGTGTGGGGGGTGGGGGTGGGGAAGAGGGTCATACTAAGAAATCAGTGCTTCCTCTTTCTCATTATTTTTTGTTGCTTTTCCCATTGCAGTCATGCAGGTATCTTCCAACTTGATGTTAATCACTCGTAAGCCTGGGGAGACTGCTTCGTTCCCTTGTGATCTTACACAAGGGGCCACCTATATCCATTTGTACAAACACGAGGAGGGGATGGCCCCCCGACGCCTTTTCTACTACGACAGCTACCACTCAAAGCTTGTGCTTGAATCAGGAATCAATGGAGCAAAATACCATGTCTATAAGGGCACAGGGAGGAGCTATACATTTGCAATCCTAAATCTGCAACAAAGTGATTCCGGCATATACTACTGTGCTATCTGGGATAAGCACGTTGGTTCAGACTTCCTGTACACTGCACTGGAAACTTTGCTTGTGGCTGCAAATCACAGCCCTGATATCAGCAGGTGCTTCACTTCCTCCCCCAATTTCTTTTTACTCTAAACAAAGAAAAACCCTGAACTCAATGCCCATGAATCAAGCTTTATATTCCACGGCCACCTTCTACCTCCCCACAATAGCCATAGTTTTTCCTAAAAACAGGCCTCCATCTCCAGTCTGTAGGCAAGCACTCTGGCAGGCAGCATATTCTCAGTTCTCCCAGAAGCTGGTAGAGTTCATACTATTTTCGCTTTCAGACAGAGAACCTAGGATTATGTTAGGGGAGATATTTAGGAGAGGAAAATGGAAAGGCTAGATAATACTGAACGATTCACCTGATGATTTTCCAGAGAAAATGGCTGGGAATAGAGCATCTTTATTATCAGAAGTATGAAGAATGAGAAATGATGGAATGAAAACTCGGACTTCTTGAACCTCAAGCTGATATCCAATTTATTTTTTGGACAAACTGATATTTCTCTTACATAATCAACTAGGACATGGTTGACCTAATGAAAGTGTAGGGGAAAAAGTGATTGTTTGAGGTGGTGGTCGGTGGTTTTGTCACTAAGTCATATCCGACTCTTGAGACCCCTTGGACTGTAGCCTTCCAGGCTCCTCTGTCCATGGCAAGAATTCTCCAGGCAAGAATATTGGAGTGGGTTGCCATTTCTTTCTCCAGGGGATCTTCCAGACCCAGGAATTGGACCCAGGTCTCCTGCATTATTGCAGGTAGATTCTTTACCGACTGAGCTACGAGGGAAGCCCCATTGTTGTATTTTACTTATACCCTCTGTTGAAGTTCAGCCCACAGCCAGAACTGTCTTAAACAAGTAAAGCCAAAGCTTCTTTCTACCCCCACTCCCTACCATTAACAAGACCAAGTTCCAAACTAGAATGAGACTTATCAGATCATAATTTTCTCAATAATTAAAATTAAAGACCACTTTAAGTGAAAAATCAATGAATGATATAATATTTCAATTGAAAAGTTATATAGCCTAGGATTGTGGCTGCCTTATTGGACTAGGTTTAAGGAAGCAAAATTAATATTGAAATACAGAAATGTCAGCTCATGGGTATATACGGTCTTTTGTGTATTGGTTCCTCCAAATTTGTACCAGTGTCTGAGCTTCTAGAACAGTGTTTCTCAAACTCTGGTGGTCCATGTACCACCTGCATCGGAAGTACCTGAATTGGAATAAAAGTGCATGTTCTGGATGGCACTCAACACAGTGACTCAGAATCATGGAATGAAGGCTGAAAATGTGCATTTTTTGATAGGCTCCTACTGATTCTTCTTTAAATTGATTTGTAAGTCTTGCTGCACTAGCACAGGAATGCCTGCTAGAATAGTGTTCATGGTCTTATCCCCAACCCGAAGCCCCATCTGTCTTGTTGCATCCTGGGTGCTGCTGCTCTCCAGGTCATCATATTTCTCCATCAGAATCTCACAATCAAAAAAAAAAAAAAAAACCATCTCACACTACAAGTCAAAGCTTCAGATCCTTCTTAGTTCAGTGACTGCAGGCAGCAAGGAATTGGATAGTAAATGCACTGCCTTTAACTTGCTCTACTGTATCAGCAACCACATACTGTAACTATTTGCAGTTTTAGGAAAGCCTGAAGCATAAATATATTTTCATTTATATTTTTCCAATGGTGTTAAGACTTTGTTCTGCACATTTGATTCCTTGATCCACTTTAATCTGAATTTTTGTGTATGGGTATAAGGTAGCAATCTTAATGTGGAGATCCAATTTCTCCTCTAATTACTGACTAATGCATTATTATATCACTGTTCTTCTTTGCACTTTGTGATAACTACTTTTCCATGTACTAACAGAACCCTTATGATCGCTCCCTCAGTTTCCATTCTCTGTCTCTGCTTATACAGGTCAATTTCTCTAAGGACACAGCTAGAGGTAGAGACACTGTGTATGCACAAGAAACAAAAACACATGTAGGATGAGCAGTATGCTATACACAACCCAGGTGTGACTGAAGAAATCAGAGGAAATAAAAAATACTTGAAGACAATGAAAACAGGAAAACACCATAAAAAAAATCTGTGGTATACAGCAAAAGCTGTTCTAAGAGAGAAGTTTATAGGGATACAAGCCTACCTCAAGAGACAAGAAAAACCTCAGACAAACAGCCTATTCTTATACATAAAAGAACCAGAAAAAACAACAAACAAAACCAAAGGTAAATGAAAGAGAATAAAAATCAGAGCAAAGTAAAATAGAGACTAAAAACATCATAGAAAATATCGATACACCAAGAGCTGGTTATTTGAAAAGACAAACAAATTGGTAAACCTTTAGCCAAACTCATCAGGAAAAAAAAAGAGAGAGAGAGAGAGAACTTAAAGATACAAAATTAGACATGAAATTAGAAGAAGTTCACAGCTGATACCACCAAAATACAACGGCAATAACTCATTACTACAAATAATTACTGCAAGTAATTACTGCAATTACTACAAATATTACGGCAAGAAAATAGACTGCCCAGAAGAAATGGATACATTCCTAGAAATGTTGTAAAAAGTACAAGTTCTCCAGCAAGAATATAAAAACAGGGGGAAAAATTCTCTTCAGCAAGTGGTGCTGGGAAAGTTGGACAGATGCACATAAATCAATGAAGTTAAAACACACTCTCACACCATACACAAAAATAAACTATAAAAAAAAAAGACAACTAATAGAATTGGAGAAACTATTTACAAATGATGTGACCGACAAGGGCTTAATTTCCAAAATATGTGGACAGATCATACAACAAAAACAAAAAACAAACAACCCAGAGGCAAAGTGAGCTGAACACCTTAATAGACATTTCCCCAAAGAAGACATACAGATGGCCAGTAGACACATGAAAAGATGCCCAACATCACTAATTATTAGAGAAATGCAAATCAAATCTATAACAAGGTGCAACTTCATACCAGTCAGAATGGCTATCATTAAAATGTCTACAAATAACAAATGCTGGAAAGGGTGTGAAGAAAAGGGAATCTTAATATACTGTCAGTGGGAATGTAAATTGGTGCAACCACTATGGAAAATAGTATGGAGTTTTTTCTCAGAAAAATAAAAATAGAATTACCACATGACCTAGCAACCCCACTCCAGGGCATATACCAGGACAAAGCAGTCATTTGAATAGGTACACGCACACCTGTGTTCATAGCAGCACTATTCACAACAACCAGAACATGGAAATAGCCTAAATATCCATTGACAGATGAATGGATAAGGAAGATGTGGTACATATCTATAATGGAATACTGCTGCTGCTGCTGCTAAGTCGCTTCAGTCATGTCCGACTCTGTGCAACCCCATAGACAGCAGCCCACCAGGCTCCCCCGTCCTTGGGATTCTCCAGGCAAGAACACTGGAGTGGGTGGCCATTTCCTTCTCCAATGTGTGAAAGTGAAAAGTGAAGTCGCTCAGTCGGGTCCGACTAGTAGTGACCCCATGGACTGTAGCCCACCAGGCTCCTCTCTCCATGCGATTTTCTAGGCAAGAGTACTGGAGTGGCTTGCCATTGCCTTCTCTGAATGGAATACTACTTAGCCATGAAAAGAACAAAACGCTGCTATTTGCAGCAACATGGATACAACTAGAGCTTATCATATTGAGTGAAGAAAGTCAGAAAAAGAAAGACAAATACCATATGATATTACTTATATGTGGAATCTAAAATATGACACAAATAAATCTATCTATGAAACAGAAACAGACTCATAGACATAGAGATCAGGCTTGTGGTTGCCAACAGGGAGGAAGAGGAGAAGAGGGATTGACTAGGAATTTGGAGTTAGCAGATGTAAACTATTACATTTAGAATGGATAAACAACAAGATCCTGCTGTATTGCACAATGAGCTACATCTAATATTCTGGGATGAATCATAGTGGAAAACAATGTCAAAAACTAAGAACGTATATATGTGTAACACAGAGTCACTATGCTATGCAGCAGAGATTGGCACAAATTGTAAACCAACTACACTTCAATTTAAAAAAAAAAGAAAAAAGTCTCCAAATTTCTCCTTCTTAAAAATTAAACATTAAGTAAAGATGTCTCCTGTACTCTTCACATTCCAAGCTTTTCTGCCCAAGCACTCAGTCCCCTACTCATTGCTCAGTTGATAAACAATCTGCCTGCAATACAGGAGACTTGGGTTTGATTCCTAGGTCGGGAAGATCCCCTGGAGAAGGAAACAGCAACCTGCTCCAGTATTCTTGCCTGGAGAATCCCATGGACAGAGGAAATTTGTGTGCTACAGTCCATGGGGTTGCAAGAGTCGGACCCGACTGAGTGACCATTCATTGTTCTTTATAACTCACACTTTTAGATGCCTTTTAATACAAATCTAACTTTTATGGTATTTGATAGAGAGCTATTTTTTTCCAACATATAATTTATAGTTCATAACTAATTTTAAGACAATCTATCATTTCCCTACAATTAAAAATGCCTTAATTATATTTTTATATTAACACATGCTTGGAGGATTTGTGTTTTATTCGTGTCTCAGTATTCTTACTCCATTATCATGTTATGTCAGTAACTTTGCAATAAGGGTTAAGAGCTGTTATGCCAAATTAGTTATTAAAAATCATTATTTCAATAAAAAATTTTAAATTATTTCATATTTGCTTTTTATATCAATTTAAAATAAATATAACTAGCTCAGCCCCAATCTTTACAACATGGAACAAAAAAATAAAATGTTACCTTAAGTCTCATTGGAATTAACCTATTTATACACATGAATTTAAGAAGAGTTTGCATGTTTATGACATTGAGCTTTTCCTTCATGAATATGATATGTCTCCCCATTTATGCAGGTTTGATTTTATGCCCTTTAGTAAAACCTTATACTCTTTCTTCTTACTGTTCTTATATTTAATAAAACTTAATAACTGCATAACTCTTTAGCTACTCTTTTGCATTTTATTGCTTAAATCTTTCATGTATTTTGAAAAACAAACAATTCCTAAAGCTCCCGATAATTCTTCTCATGGTCTTGGAATAAGCAAAATCAGAGGACAAGTTTTCAGAAAGGAACTGAGGGGACATCATTCATGACTACAATAGATGCAAAGGGTATATTACAGCCCCCAGTACTAACAACTTAGAATTCTCAGTTTTTCTTGTGGACATTCTGTGGATCATGAGATCTTATTTCCCCAACCAGAGACTGAGCCCAGTAAAAGCAGTAAAAGTGCAGAGTCCTAACCACTGTACTGCCAGGAAATTCCCATGAACTCTCAATTAAAAAAAAATCTATCTAAACATAATTGGTATCTGAATCTCTCATCCTCCCCCATTGTGTTGGGACTGTGAGATGAGCTCCTGTGAGTGGACAGTTGCCCAACATGACCTCCTCTGACTTTCATCCTTGGGGCAGAGGAACTGATTGCTCACAGGACTTAGACCATGAACAAGTACATCTGGAGTCGACATGGGGATAGTAAGAGCCTGTCCTGTCTGGTCCTGGCAGATGGACAACTCATCTGTGCTCAGAGGAGTCCTCAGCTGCTCCTGGCAATTTCTTTCCCCCTGCCCACTCCAGTGTTCTTGCCTGGAGAATCCCAGGGACAGGGGAGCCTGGTGGGCTTCTATCTATGGGGTCACACAGAGTCGGACACGACTGAAGTGACTTAGCAGCAGCAGCAGCCCCAAGATGAATGGCTTGAAATTACAGAATAGCCACGAAGAGACTTCTTTTGACTATCAGAGAAATGGATATTGATTTCAAGTTTTAATTTAAAGAAAGTATTATTTCAACGGAGATAGAATTTTTCAAATTTCTTCCTTTATCCTAGGAAAAATAATATTAAACAAGCCATCATAGGATTTATTTTCTCATTTCCCTTTACCTTGGTAAAGAATTGTGTTGCCCAATGAATGGAGAGCTTTGTTCACATTTCTCAAGTACATGTGTGATGGCTGATGGGGTATTTGCATTTTCAGTTACGGAAGGTTTTCCTCCTTTTAGCAATACATTCCTAAATCACTAAACAGCCCTGGTGTTTGTGAAAAGAGAATGGCCTTTCAACTGATGCAAACTCTGAGCAGTTTCAACAGAACTGAACACCTGGAAATTAAAATCGTTTGAATATCGTTCCTGGAAATTTAGAAAATCAGGTGGTTAACCAGTTGGTGTCAGTGATGTATTCTTTTCCTGTTTTTATACTTTTCATCTTTCATCAGTGTTTTCAGTGATTACTACTCCTTGGAAAGCAGATGTTTGGGTCCATTTATCTGAGGAAAGTGGCTTCCCCAGTGGATCCCTTAGTCGGGAAGATTCCTTGGAGAAGGAAATGGCAACCCACTCCAGTATTCTTCCCTGGGAAATCCCATGGTGGGCTACAGTCCAAGGGGTTGCAAAGGAGTCAGACACATCCTAGTGACTAAATAATAACAACAAATTTGAGGAAAACTTATAAAACATTGGATGCTGTGAAACCTATATCCAAGGACTTCCAAAAGAATTCAGAAGGTCAAACTGCCAGTATGAAGTTTTCTGACTTCTAGTCACTTTATAAAGGTAGAAGAAGGCTGGATTGTTGTAGGAGCTTTTACCATTGTGACAGCTCGGGCTGGAAGAAGATATTTGGAAAAGGAGCTAACATCATATTAACTCCTCCTGGTAAGTATCATTTTTCTATTCTTACTGTAGACATAAAATACTGATAGTTGTAGAAACAACTTGGGGTCTCCCTGATCTGGCTGCCACATTCTTGGTCTCAGCATCTGAACAGTAGTTTTACAGCTATTGGTCACTGTATATGGAAGCTAAACCACTTTGTAAATGGTTTATTCTTGTCCCTGCTTGTAAGCAGTTGAAATTTTTGTTCTAGAGAACACACACAAAATAGACTCCGGCTAGATAGTAAAGTATTCTGAAGACCATGTCTGTCTTTTGCTTCGTTCATCTTTCTGTATTCTAACATAAATAGCATATTATATCATCACATTGGTGTGAGTTATTAGTTCAAGTTCCTTTTCTTGTAGGCAGTCTATTAAGTGAGAAACACTTTTCTTACTATCCCTTCTCTATATTTTGAGATAAAATACTGTGCTCCTAAATCCCCTGCAAAACCAATGTTACTGATTTCCATCTCATTCCTAAGAGCAGTGGAAGAAGATTCTTATAGTAAATGATTATACAACATTGATAAATCTCACTTCTTATTACTCTAGCTTCTTAGAGGGAGGCTGAGATTATTTGAAATTTAAACTATCTCATCTCTTGTGAAATTGTCTAGACATGGACCAGTTTGTGAGCTTGACGAGACATTTCAGCTCCAAAGTTCATGAAAGGGTCTTCATGGCTGGGCATTCTCCTTTGCTGTTTCATTCTCTCAGCAAATATTTATTGAGGACAGTTTCTGTGCTGGGAGCTGCAGACAGAAGGGTGAACAAGACACAGAACAAGTCTCAACACCAAACAGCTTCTATTCTAGTGGAAAAGCATTCTAGATTCTGGCTTAATCGAGACCTGTCTGCTATGGTCCCTGGCTGCAGAAGTAGGACATCTTGGATTGTTGAGCTTGGTGTAAAAGTTATTGCTTATAAAAAACATATCTTTTGTTTGATGGAAGATTTTTGTGAAATGGCCTCAAACCATGCCATTAAAGAGAATTTTAATATTAGTTAATATTTACTGAAGGATAGACATCATGATATGTAGTTTCAATGCCTTATACTTTCCTCACCAGTAATCCTTTCATTCTCATTTTATAGATAAAGTGAGATTTAGAGAAGTTTAGTTACTTGCCTAAAGTCACATGACTAGCTACTGTGGCAAAGTTTGGGATCCAGTAGAGACTTGTCAAAGTAAGAGGATTGGATCATTATGTGATATTTGAAACATTAAATCATACTTTTATATCCTGAATATTTACCCTTCTGTAGCCTGACCTGGATTCTGTAACTATTAGTAATAGCTCATACTTTGTATTGCTCCTCACATGTGAAAACAACACTCTTGCTTTTAATCATAGCACTGAAATGACATCTCTTTCCCTCAGAAAGATCATGTAAGTCGCATGAATGTGCATTTATTAAACATTTAGAATATGTGTCAGTTCTATCTCAATCCAAAAGAAGTGAATTAAAAACAAGAAATAAAGCAAGAAAAAAATGTAGTGGAATAGATACCCTATATTAAGCAACTAAAATAAACACACCAAATTTTCAAATATGTTTTCCCACCACAAAATTAGAAAAAAGAAATTCAATGTGGGAGTCTTTAATAGGAAAATGAAGTAAAAACAGGACATTGCCTTCAATATCCAGTTTATAAAACAGAAGAAATGGTCTTCAAACAAGCATGTTTATACTCCCAATGCATCAATGCAACGGGCACCAAAATGTAATGTCATTCATGAATGGTGACCCTCAGCTGATAGGATGAGGCAGGCAATGAAGCGATCCAACTTAACAAAGGAGGATTTGAGTATCAGGCATCCTGCCATTTTTGTGGTCATTTGTCATAAGGCCCATACCTGGAGCTGCAAGCTGAACTTTTGGCATGAACTGGATAGATTTTTTGAAGCTGAAATTTCTGGTAAAATCTTGAAATGCCCATAGATTGTGCTGTTGTTGGGGAAAAAGCCATTTATTGTGGACAACAGAAGTGAAGTTCCACACAGTGGCTGCATACATTAGGCTTTAGCCAATGTTCCCTTTGATTTTGTTCACCCTGGAAATGCAGCAAATACGACAAAACAAATGACTGCCTATTAACTGGGTGTGTGAAAAGCTGTGATACGGGCTTGGAGAATCCCATACATATAAAAACACAGAGGAATGCAAACAAGTCATCAGTTGCTATGGATTTATTTGTAAACCCCAGACATTGAATTCCCATCAGATAGGCAAGATTCGCTCCCATGGTACTAAGATGTCATTTTGGACCACACAATTATCACAAATAAAAATGCTAATAATAATGTCAATGATAATATAGTAATATTTACAATCTCTTACCTCTATATAATTTTATTATATATTTTATATTATGTTATATATTATATATATTATATTATATATTTTTATATTATTATATATATTTTTTATATTATTATATATGAGAAATTTCTTTTCAGATCTTGTTTCATTTTGAGCTCACCAAAACACTAATAAGGATGTTCACTTGACGTAACAGTAGCACAGTCATTTTCAAATAAATAAGGTACCCAATGCGTTAGTTTACTTGATTTGCTCAACCACAGAGCTTGTTAGGAGCAAAATGAACCAGGACCAGAATCCTAGTGTCTTGAATTCCAAGTCATCATAGTTCTACTAGAATTTGAAGAAATCAGAGAAACTAATTAAGTCTAAAGTTTTTGATACGACTTGAATCACTGTGGAATAATTATGTAAAAAACTTCAAGGTCGGAGCAAAACTCATTATCACAGGTAGGTATCAGAAGAATATAATTTTTTTCAAGGTAATAGAGGGAAGGTAATAACAATTAAATAGGAATGATATTTACCAAAAATGGGAATGTGGATGGGAATTAGATGTAGAGATTTAGGAGAGATTTTACAACAAATTCACATAGTAAAGGAGAGCATAGACAACACTGTACAAATATTGTAATAGAATCTGGCTTCGTGTCTGTGTAGACTTCTATAAAGGGCTCATGTATAATGTACATAATCATCACGAAAGTATTTGGCCCAGGGTTGACGTTTGTCATTACAGGTAAGTTTAATGAGTTAACGTGTTTCTTTTTCTGATGCTGAAGGGGTGTTTCCAAAGAAAATGGGCTTTGGAGTCAGACTGACCTAGAACTTCCAATCCACCACTGACTACATATGGGACTGGACTCAGTCTCCTAATCTGTAAAATAGTATAACAGTATTATTATTATTCTCCGGAATAATATTCTCTGGACTCAGTCTCCTAATTATTCTCTGGACTCAGTCTCCTAATCTGTAAAATAGTATAACAGTATTATCCAGCAGGGGTTGTATGAGAATTAAATGAGACAGTGTGATGAAGTATTTAGCACGTTGTCTAATACATCAGTATTCCCGTCTGGATAAGCCCATGGACAGAGAAGCCAGGCGGGCCACAGTCCACGGGGTCACAAAGAGTTGGACACGACTGAGCACCGTACGTTTTGTTGGCTACCACATCATAGGTGTTGGATAGGTGTTTACTCTATCCAAATGTAAAGGGAAAATTGCATCCAAGAGGGAGAGTATTGGTAGCCAAACTATTGATGAACTGTAATTCTTCAGAGGATGCAGTTGTACTATTAACTTCTCAAATGGAAACTTATCTTATGGTTCCCTCACACACATAAAATTGAATTGGAAGGTATCTGTCTCTCTTTAGCAGACTTTGGTTTACATGGCAAGAAAAAATGAGATTAACATGTTTATTTTTTATATGTCCTATTGTTCTGTGTGCTTTAAATCTTAATCCTTTAATTTAACTGATGTCATTTCTAACAACAATATTTACTGGCTCTAAAATATATAACCAGTAAGCTTGGGCTTCATGCTCATACTTATCGGAAAAAAGTTTTAATTTATAAAGAAAATGATCAAGAAGTGAAGTCAATTAAATATAGATAGAAATCTCACAAATTAAAAATTCTTATTTAAGTATGAAAGAGCTCTAATTATTTAGTTTATAAAAGAAAAATGAGAGGGAAAAAAAGAGGGAAGACCTAAATCACTATCCACAAAGTATATGGTTGGAGAAATACACAGTGTCTTGCTTTTATAATGTGTAAAATACTACTTGTACTAAAAACAAGATGTATAAAATTAAAACAGCACATTACAACCCAACTTTATTTACAGCATGAGTGAAAAATCAACCCTGTCTGCTTACTGATTTAGTAGAAAAACCAGGACCTTTGCTGCACAGGCAGAAATTCTCAAGAATTTTTTCTTCTCGGATGAGAAGTCCAATTTCTCCCTTCTTAAGATATTTCCCAGTGGTCCAATGGTTAAGACTCCACCTTCCAGTGCAGGTGGCACAGGTTCAATCCCTTGTCGATTTATATACTTTATGCAGCTGGTGAAAAAATAGAAAATAGTGGCAGTAAAGCAGTTTAGCAGCCTCAGGGGGCAAATTCAAACTATAAGGAAAACACCGAGAGCCAGAATATTAGTGTATTAGTGTATTAGTACTCAAGCTAAAACTTCAGATGAAATTCCAAAATAAAATGTGCTTTTGGGGAACATTTTCTGAATTTAGAAAAATTGTAAGTAGATTACTTGATAAGTTTAGTATAAGAGCCTTACTGAAAGTACATTTTTTTACATGAAAGTATAGTTAGTTCACAATGTTGGGTGAGTTTCAGGTATACAGCAAAGTGATTCAGTTTTGTGTGTGTGTGTATTATTTTTCAGGTTCTTTTCCATTAAAGGTTATTACAAGATATTTAATATACTTCTCTGTTCTACATAGTAGGTTCTTATGGTTTATCTATTTTATATACAGTAGTGTGTATCTGCTAATCCCAAATTAGGAGTTTGGGATTAATAATAGATTTTTAAGAGAAGTTTTGGAAATACCATTATACAATCAAGGCACTATAAATAACATGCTGCTCTACTACAAAATCTGGAGTGGTTCAGGTACAAAACTGAGAGGTCATGTAAAATCAGAAATAAAGAGTCTCATCACTTCAGAATTGGGCATGGGATCCGCATCTGGAGCTCAAAGTTCAACTTCATAGTACACATGTCAGGTACACATAGGTGTTGATTCCCATTCTCAAAAGTAACTATATTATTTTGTAAAACCGATAAATTTTCTCTGGGTATTTATTTTTTATGGTTCATTCAAGAATCAGTTAAATGAAGAATGAGATTCCACAGAGTTGCAGAATATGAGAATGTGTTATTTGGACAAAGAGAGGATAAACTGCAAAACACAGGATGGGAAAGGGAAGTAGTTTAGAAGCTAGCAAAGATTTTCACCAATGCGGAAACCATTAGTTACCTAATTGCCCCCCTCCATCCCTATTCCCACCACCCACCCATCCACTTCAAAACAGGCTCCAGTATTATAGAACAGAAGAGATTTTTTTAAAAATTAATTGGGGACTTCCCTGGCAGTCCAGTGATTGGGACTCCACATTTCCACCGTAGGAGGCATGGATTCAATCAGTAAGCGTGTTCACGAATGTTGGAAGTCTTGATGTAGGGTAATTATATGGGATATTTAAAAGTCATAATCCCATGGACAGAGGAGACTGGCAGGCTATAGTCATTAGGTCATAGAGTCTGACACGACTGAAACGACTTGGCACGCACACAAGATGCACCCCATCTCTGCATATGGAGAAAAAGTGAAGGTCAAGTTATAATCCAGCTCTGCTATTTATAAGCTGTGTCTTTGGGCAAGTTCCATGAAGTCTTGAACTTCTCTTGCCATTGAAAATAAAACAGTTAAGCACCTAGCAGCGTTCTGTGGATGAAAGGCCATAGTGAGAATAGCCTTTTGTTCTTTTACTACTCACTAGGTTTTTCCAAGCCACAACATATTGGTTTTTCTTTACCATTCTTTTTAATTACTATTCCATATTCCTCTACAGACAGAAACCTTGCTGCAGACACTTCTCCCAAGCCCACTATTTTTCTTCCTTCGATTGCTGAAATCAACCATGATAATGCTGGAACATATCTTTGTCTCCTGGAGAAATTTTTCCCTGATGTTATTACAGTTTCTTGGAGAGTAAAAAATGACAAAAGAGCTCTGCCTTCCCAGCAGGGAAATACCATGAAGACCAATGACACATACATGAAGTTCAGCTGGCTGACCGTGACTGAAAACTCCATGGATAAACAACATGTATGTGTTGTCAAACACAAGAAAAATATAGGAGAAATTGATCAAGAGATTATTTTTCCTTCAATAAAAGAAGGTAAGTGAATATAAATGTAAATATGACCTCCCAAAATACTGTTTTTCAAAGGCAATACCCCACCTTTCCGGCTAAGTGTTAATGAAAAGTTGATAAAATGATGTTTCATTTAATGGTAGCATAAATGTTCTGCTATCTCCCCATAGAATTAAAATACGATAGGCTTTGAAATATAAAAAAGAAAAAATTTTACTTCTCTCACCCTCAGTTTCATCTTCCAAAATACTAAGATCATATGATGTTTAAGTGTTAGAGTTGTTGTATGGATTAAATGAAACAACATATGTGAAAGCATCGAGCAACTTAGCACACAACAGATCTTCACTGTTGGTGATCTTGGTTGGTCAGGAAATAAGAACATTTATACATCTTTCAGGAATGTCCTACTCAGCAGGCAAAGTCATTCTCAATTCAGTCCTCCTTTATAATTCCAAAGCAATGAGTTATTAAATGACAAAATGGTGTTTGTATAAGGGAGCCAAATTGCAGCTCAGCAAAAAGAATAATTTGACCACTATGGTTTTTTAAGGTCTTAGGTTTTTGAAATTTGTATTTTACATACCACTATAAGATAAAATTTGTAATCAAAGATTGGGTGAGGGATGGAAGGAGAAGGGGACGACAGAGAATGAGATGGCTGGATGGCATCACCGACTCTGTGGACATGAGTTTGAGTGAACCTCGGGAGTTGGTGATAGACAGGGAGGCCTGGTGTGCTGTGATTCATGGGGTCACAGAGTCGGACACAACTGAGCGACTGAACTGAACTGAAAGTGTACAAACTTACTCCCATTCTACATAATGAATGCATTTCTTGCTATTAGAAAAGGTCTTTCAAGATATTTTTATTGCAGCCCTAGCACATGCCAGGTCTGGAGGGATGTACCGATGGACACACTGGGGTGAATTATTGTCCGAGGAGGATGCACTACAGTCAAGAGAATATACACTTTCCTTGATGACTTAGGGTCACTTGTGATCCAGGCATGACGTCTCAAAGCAGCCCCTGTCCATGGACGTGTCCATGCAGTGTGAGCAGAGGGCTGGGATGTGCCTTGGCCCTGGCAGTGGTCCTGTAACTCACTGGACTCAGGATTTAATGTCCTGCACGTTCACCTAACAGACCAGAGGCCCCAAAGTGCCCATCAGAAGGAATCATTTTGTGCTTTTCCCTGTGGTTAGGAAACCTTTTTTGAGCAGTGGGAACCAAGCACATAAAATGTGCATAGATGTTTGCTATGCACCAGTCCAAATTTCTGAAGTAAGTCTTTATCTTCTCTGATTCTTAGTTTATCCAATGATCAAATCAGGTTTGAACACTTGTCTTGGCTTTGTCCTGGGGCTGCAATGAAGAACAAATGAAATAACATCAGAGCAAACGCTTGCTTTCCAAAATATGACATGGCTGTACTTATTCATATGTTCAGCATATCCATTTATATCCTCTCCTAAAACTAATTAAAAATAAAATTTGAAAAATAGCTCTAATTTTAATTTTTATTCTAATAAAAATGAAGCAAATTTACAATTTAATGTAATCATTTCCTTAAGTGTCCTACTTAAGGACAGCAAAACTACTAGGTTTTAATTTTTCTTGTGATGAGAAAAAAATAAGTATAGTAAGTTTCATTGTGACAGTTACCATATTAGAGAGACATTCCAGTTCATAATGTGTTTTACCTGAACACAATTCTGAAACAAAAGCATTCCAAGGGTTTCTAATGGCTGTAAAGCTAATGATGGCATTTCGGTTAATGATATTCTATAGCAAATTTCCAATGCTGTTTCTTAAAATTTTTTTGTTTTTGATAAAAGCTAAGAATATAACATGAAGTACATATCAATGAAATGATTTTACAGAGAAATAAATCTAATCTGGTCCTAGTTTTCGACCAACCTTCACTGAGAAAGAGAACTTTTAATAAACACAGAGAGTTTATTATAAAACTTTGTTACTTTATTGTTTCTGCCTCAACCAATGCATCTTAATAAGAGGTTTGTTTGTCTTTTACTGAATAAAGTCATTGTAAGGGAAAGAAGGAGGCTTTCAAGCACATTAAAGTCAGTTTTTGAGGATATTTTAACATGGGCTTCCTGGTAGCTCAGTTGGTAAAGAATCTGCCTGCAGTGTAGGAGACCCAGGTTCAATTCCTGGGTGGGGAAGATCCCCTAGAGAAGGAAATGGCTATCCATTCCAGTACCTGGAAAATCCCATGGACAGAGGAGCCTGGTGGGCTGTAGTCCACGGGGTCATGAAGAGTCAGGCACAACTGAGCAACTAACATCTAAACATGACTACTAATATTTTCACTCTTGGATTTACTCTAAAGTCTTTATACCTCAAATCAATTTTTCAGAGCTTACTGAAAAAAGACCTCATTGAGGGCATAAAATGGCATATCAGAACCAAGTCTGTATGAACAAGAACACATCCAGGAGAAAAAGGATAAATAAAACAACCATTGTTACTTTGTTTTCCTCCATCCAATAATCCATTATCTTTTTAAAAAAATTCTACTTGTATGACTGTCTTTTTATTTTTTTTACATTATTCATCTCAGTTTCTATCGAGTCACAGAACTATAAATGTGGTTTGGCCTGTTTTTCTATCTGGAATTGCACTGAAATGTTGAGCTTTTATAATAAAAAAAAGAAAGGTCATCGATAAGAATAATTAAGACATCTGGAAAAGAAGATGCTTTTAGCATCTACAATAGTGGAATTATATTATTTATAGGTTAATTTCTCTTTATTTCTGTGGCCTACTTTACAAAGTACTTTCCACAGGCTCTGTCTCATTTAATCTCCCACGATGACCCTTTGAATGCTGGCTCTGCCGTCACTGGTACCATTGGTACAACTCTCTGCCAGTCACTTTCCCTCTGATCCTTATTTCCTCTTTGTAACATGGAATCCTCCAAAATACACCCCACACAGTGTCACTGGAGGACTAAAGAGGATAATACATGTGAAGGACTTAAGCAAGTTATAGTCACTTTCTGGCTCTTAGCCTAATTAATACCGTTTTCATTATGCCCACAAACACCGCAAATGCAGAAAATCAGAGGATGTGCTTGATTTGGAAAGGTGTGACTGCTGTCCTTTGCTTAGACAGGAAGTTTGCCTGAGCCAGACTCTTTCAAATGTGGGATTCCCTTGGTGGACTCTTGGATTGGATGAATTAGACTGGGTAGCAACTCCACCTGTCAGTGGGTGCTGACCATGCAGAGTAGCCACTTTTTCTGATGATTTGTCTTTGCAACAAGTATTTTTCAAACACCTACTTTGTAGCAAACACAGTGCTAGGAGCTATGAATACAGAAGGAAGATAAGATGCCCTTGGGTATTACCTTCCAGTTATGGTAAAAAGAAAAATGTAGCCTTCATGAACTTCAACATTTCCATGTGTAGAAAATCATAAATGAATTAAAACTATGGATTACATAGAATCAGACCACTATCTTTGTAACTGTAGGACTCAGGTTTTTAATTGCTGTCTCTCTGTCAGCAGGTTTTATATGTGTATATATGTACACATATATATTATACATACATATATATTACAAATACATACACATATAAACATATGTGCATGCGTGTGACATCGCTTCAGTCGTGTCCAAATCTTTGCAACCCCATGAACTGTAGCCCGCCAGGCTTCTCTGTCCATGGGATTCTCCAGGCAAGACTATCAGAGTGGGTTGCTGTGCCCTCCTCCAGGGGATCTTCCCGACCCAGGCACCACACCTGTGTCTCCTGTGACTCCTGCACTGCAGGTGGATTCTTCACTGCTGAAACATATTCACAGTATCAAATAATGGGCACAGATAATTCACTAATATTTTTTCTCATTTCTCGTAGTTGTCGCCTCAGTTGTCCCTACTACTGAGCCTCCTACTACTGAGCCTCCTACTACTGAGCCGCCTACTACTGAGCCTCCTACTACTGAGCCGCCTACTACTGAGCCTCCTACTACTGAGCCTCCTACTACTGAGCCGCCTACTACTGAGCCTCCAAATGATTGTTTGACTGACGAAAGCGGTAAGATTTTGTACAGATTTGCCTTTATGTCATGCTTTAGTCTTTATTTCTTCCTGATTTTTCTTCTGAACATCTCTGTTTTAAAGTTCAGTTCAGTTCAGTCGCTCAGTCGTGTCCGACTCTCCGCGACCCCATGAATCACAGCACGCCAGGCCTCCCTGTCCATCACCAACTCCCGGAGTTCACTCAAACTCATGTCCACAGAGTCGCTGATGCCATCCAGCCATCTCATTCTCCATCGTCCCCTTCTCCTCCCGCCCCCAACCTTTCCCAGCATCAGAGTCTTTTCCAGTGAGTCAACTCGTCCCATGAGGTGGCCAAAGTATTGCAGTTTCAGCTTTAGCATTAGTCCCTCCAATGAACATCCAGGATTGATCTCCTTTAGAATGGACTGGTTGGATCTCCTTGCAGTCCAAGGGACTCTCAAGAGTCTTATCCAACACCATAGTTCAAAAGCATCGATTCTTCGGCGATCAGCTTTCTTCACAGTCCAACTCTCACATCCATACATGACCAAGGGAAAAACCATAGCCTTGACTAGACGGACCTTGGTTGGCAAAGTAATGTCTCTGCTTTTTAATATACTATCAAGGTTGGTCATAACTTTCCTTCCAAGGAGCAAGCGTCTTTTAAGTTCATGGCTGCAATCAGCATCTGCAGTGATTTTGGAGCCCCAAAAAATAAAGTCTGACACTGTTTCCACTGTTTTTCCATCTATTTCCCATGAAGTGATGGGACCAGATGCCATGATCTTTGTTTTCTAACTGTTGAGCTTCAAGCCTCTCCTCTTTCACTTTCATCAAGAGGCTTTTGAGTTCCTCTTCACTTTCTGCCATAAGGGTAGTGTCATCTGCATATCTGAGGTTATTGATATTTCTCCCAGCAATCTTGATTCCAGCTTGTGCTTCTTCCAGCCCAGCGTTCCTCATGATGTACTCTGCATATAAGTTAAATAAGCAAGGTGACAATATACAACCTTGACGTACACCTTTTCCTATTTGGAACCAGTCTGTTGTTCCATGTCCAGTTCTAACTGTTGCTTCCTGACCTGCATACAGGTTTCTCAAGAGGCAGGTCAGGTGGTCTGGAATTCCCATCTCTTTCAGAATGTTCCACAGTTTATTGTGATCGACACAGTCAAAGGCTTTGGCATAGTCAATGAAGCAGAAATAGATGTCTTTCTGAAACTCTCTTGCTTTCTCCATGATCCAGCGGATGTTGGCAATTTGATCTCTGGTGCCTCTGCCTTTTCTAAAACCTGCTTGAACATCTGGGAGTTCACGGTTTACATACTGCTGAAGCCTGGCTTGGAGAATTTTGAGCATGACTTTACTAGCGTGTGAGATGAGTGCAATTGTGCGGTAGTTTGAACATTCTTTGGCATTGCCTTTCTTTGGGATTGGAATGAAGACTGACCTTTTCCAGTCCTGTGGCCACTGCTGAGTTTTCCAAATCTGCTGGCATATTGAGTGCAGCACTTTCACAGCATCATCTTTCAAGACTTGAAATTGCTCAACTGGAATTCCATCACCTCCATCCCATGGATGGAGGAGCCTGGTAGGCTGCAGTCCGTGGGGTTGCTAAGGGTCAGACACGACTGAGCGACCTCACTTTCCCTTTTCACAGTAGTGATGCTTTCTAAGGCCCACTTGACTTCACATTCCAAGATGTCTGGCTCTAGGTCAGTGATCACGTTATCGTGACTATCTTGGTCGTGAAGATCTTTTTTGTACAGTTCTTCTGTGTATTCCTGCCACCTCTTCTTAATATCTTCTGCTTCCGTCTATGGGGTCACACAGAGTCGGACATGACTGAAGTGACTTAGCAGCAGCAGCAGCAGCACGAACGTGGGTTCAGTTCAGTTCAGTTCAGTCGCTCAGTCATGTCCGACTCTCCGCGACCCCATGAATCACAGCACGCCAGGCCTCCCTGTCCATCACCAACTCCCGGAGTTAACTCAAACTCATGTCCACAGAGTCGGTGATGCCATCCAGCCATCTCATTCTCTGTCGTCCCTGTCTCCTCCCGCCCCCAACCTTTACCAGCATCAGAGTTTTTTCCAGTTACTTCTATTTCTAGGCAGTAGTGCCCTCTTCTGCCAATAGGGAGCAATTGCACCCAACTCAGTTATTACAGAGATAAGGTCAGTTCAGTTCAGTTCAGTCGCTCAGTCGTGTCCGACTCTCCGCGACCCCATGAATCACAGCACACCAGGCCTCCGTGTCCATCACCAACTCCCGGAGTACACTCAAACTCATGTCCACAGAGTCGGTGATGCCATCCAGCCATCTCATTCTCCGTCGTCCCCTTCTCCTCCCGCCCCCAACCTTTCCCAGCATCAGAGTCTTTTCCAGTGAGTCAACTCGTCGCATGAGGTGGCCAAAGTATTGCAGTTTCAGCTTTAGCATCAGTCCCTCCAATGAAGATCCAGGGGTGGAATGTTTCCCGTAGGGTACCCAGTTAGCTGGCACAGGATCAGTACTAGTCGGTGGCCCCTTCTCCCTACACGAAGGTTCTCAGTGAATTTAGAAGCACTGGCAATGGTCCTGCTGATCCCTTCTCTGTTCCCAGTGTGTCAGGGGGCCTGGAACTCAGCTAACACCAGACCTGACTCAGGGCCATGAGTTATGAGCATGTTATGAGCTTGTCCTGAGATTTTTTCCACACCACTTACTAGTGATTCTGGAGTTCTGACTCCATGAAGGTAAAGCATAAAAAAGGGAAACTTATACAGGAAGAAACTCAGCCTTGTGGTCCATTGAGTAGCAAGTCAGGCCCAGTATCATTGTTAATTGCTTCCTGACATCATATATTTCTTGCAAAACTTTGAAGGAGAATAAGTGCAGTTATCCTATAACATCAAGGGCATGAGTTTAGATATCTAAGAAAGACAGGTGACTGAGTCATGAGCTCCTAAGGTTTCAGGGATTTTGGACTAACCAATTTCCTCCATTTTGTACAAAGTTCTCTTTACTAAAACCTTCCACCCACCTCACTGTGTCACAACCAGATTTCCCTGGTTTATCCCCTTCATAGGAATCTCATTGGTGCACAACATGTAATGGCTCAGATGCTTCCACATCAGCAATTCAACTTGCTATTTATGCTTAACTTTGATGTCTGGGATATTTATTGCACACGGAGATGCAGGAATACAGAGCAGCTAAGAATACCTTCTTCAGATTCAGGTTGCTGGGATTGAAATGTGATTTCTGGTGCTTTCTAAATGTGTGACACTAAGTAAACTATTTTTCTCTGTCCTCGGTTTACTGGTAAAAGGGGGTTGAAAGTAATAATCTCAGAGGTTATATGAAAACTTGAATAAGGTTTTGCATGCAAAGCTCTCAGAATAAGTGTTTGACATTTGGTTAGGGGTTTACCAACATCACCTGTTATTATTACTCAGTGATGTGATGGCACAAAAAAATGCTATTTATCACAAATATTTTTTCCATTTGGACTCATTCTTTAAAAACACAACCTTGCTTTTTAATATTTTGGAAGGTTCTGTTGAATTTAGTTGAGGTTGTTGATTGACTTGAATTGTCAACTGGATTCTGAGCTGTTCTGGTGGTAGTGGTGCTAATGGTGGTTGGCATCTGGTTTCTTTGGGCTTGGTGGAACAGGGGTGACACTTCTTTTCAGATCACCAGAAATAAATCTTTGTGACCACTTCTGTGAATATGTCCTCTCCTCTCAAAAGAACACTTGAAACTAACCAAAATGACTTCTCCTAGGTACCCTGCAGCTGCAGCTCGCGAACACCTCTGCCTATTACACCTACCTGTTACTCCTCCTCATGAGCACAGTCTACTTTGCTGTCATCACCTCCTGTGTGTTTAGGAGAACAGGCGTCTGCTGTGACGGGAAGATCTTGTGACGGGGGGTGCTACCGAGAGGTCAACTTTCCTTCATCATCTACAGTCCCAGAAATTCTCTGCTTGCTTTTTGGTTTGGGTTATCTCAGTGCAGATGTGTATTTATCTATGATGTCATAGTTGTCCCACCCCCAAGTCCTTTTAACTCCTGCGCACACACTGCGGGCAGCTCCCTGTCTCTTCCCTCAGCAGCTTCACCCAGACCACGGCCCTGACCCTCACACACCCTGGAGAAGTCAGCTTTGCTGCTCGGATTCTGTACTTAGGTTTTCATAACATGCACAATAAATAAAAAAGAATCACAAGTCCCCTTTTGTCTGTGTACTTTAATTTCAAGAAATCTAGCCAAGGTGAGAAACAGCATGACAACCAAGCTATCAAATTCAGCGCTAATTGTAATAATGGTCAACACCGCATTTCTAGGTCTTTCACTGAGATGGTGGTTATGGTGCATTCTCTGGGGCACTGGCTCCCCGAGGAGCCAAACAAGGGAGCCCATGTTCCTTCTCTTTCAGAGTCACCAGAGGCAGAGTCATTGGTTTGGGGCATTCGGATAGTGACAATATAACACCCAGCATGACTTGCACTGTGTGTGCTCAGATCTGTGCTAGGGTGTCACAAGCCTGACTCCCGGTCCTCGTGTTGACCCCTGATGAGACCTGCACCAACACCAGAGGAGCGTCGGGTGGAGGATGAAGCACGCAGACTGTGACCCTCGAGGGCCTGGGTCTGAACCCTGGGCCCGTGTCAGAACTTGGGTGACCTCAGACAGCTCTTTGAGCTCTCTGTGTCATCATTTCCTCATCTGTGTAATGAAGTTACAGAGCCCTGTCTCCTGGGGGCTGAGGATTAGATGAGTCCATGGTGCCTGGTCCATGCAAGTTCTCAGCAACGTTGGTGTCTACTGTCAGTACCTCTACTGTAGGAACGGTAGATTCCACACATACACAAATGCACTGAGGTTCATTTCTAAGCTTACTTCCCTGCAAAGAAATTAGATGTAGATGGAACAGAGACTCAGTTTCTACTGTCCATCAGGTAGTCTCATTAATCATTTAAGAACCCCTGGAAGAAGCAACAGTTAAAGTTCACAGTTTATAGGTTCAGTTCAGTCGCTCAGTCGTGTCCGACTCTTTGCGACCCCATGAATCACAGCACGCCAGGCCTCCCTGTCCATCACCAACTCCTGGAGTTCACTCAAACTCATCTCCATCGAGTCGGTGATGCCATCCAGCCATCTCATTCTCTGTCGTCCCCTTCTCCTCCCACCCCCAATCCCTTCCAGCATCAGAGTCTTTTCCAGTGAGTCAACTCATCGCATGAGGTGGCCAAAGTATTGGAGTTTCAGCTTTAGCATCAGTCCTTCCAATGAACACCCAGGATTGATCTCCTTTAGAATGGACTGGTTGGATCTCCTTGCAGTCCAAGGGACTCTCAAGATTAGAGAGGTTAATTTGTCTGTTCATGGTCACTATTTTGTAAATAAGAGTCATTCAGGTTTTTCTGAACCTGGAGCTAACATTTTATAATCTAGTATCACATGATTTTCCCTTGACTCACTTTCTGCTGGGAAAAAACAAACTACAACAGGACAAAACACACACTGCTTCTTTACTAAAGGCTTCCTCCAAGGATTCTGAGAGAATTTTCTTAAGAATTTGTGATTGTATCTGTCTTTTTCTTACGTATATACACTGTTCTCAACATCCCTACTCCCTTGGTTGTCAGCATGGTAGAAATCCTGCCTTATTCTATGTGTGTGGTTTTACAACTTCTTTTTCTTTTCAGCTGAAATATTTGTTCATGTCTTTCAACCATTTTTCCTATTGAGTAATAATACTAATAAACAGGACACTCATTATATGTGTTTCTGTGTATTTCTGTAAGTACAGACATAAAACAAAAAGTTAAATTCATGGTAGAAGGAAGAAAAAATAAGTTAGTGTACGTTTTCTGTTTTCTCTAATGAATCCTTTTAAAGGAAATTTTTTATGTATTAGAATTGAAACACTGTCTCATTTAAAATTGGAAAAGCTTTTTATTTCTTTTTGATAATCGGCTTCAGTGTGTATGAAACAAGTTCTTAGGAAACTAAACAAAGGTTCCCATTTGAAAACAAAAAAAGACCAACCAGATAAACAATGGTGGTTTAGTTGCTAAGTCTTGTCCAACTCTTGCGACCCCATGGACCATAGCCTGCTGGGCTCCTCTGTCCATGGGATTCTCCAGGCAAGAATACTGGAGTGAGTTGCTATTTCCTTCTCCAGGGAATCTTCCCACCCCAGGAATTGAACCTGGGTCTCCTGCACTGCAGGCAGATTATTTACTGACTGAGTTATGAGGGAAACACTTAGATTGATCCCTTGCTGCTGCTGCTGCTGCTGCTAAGTCGCATCAGTCGTGTCCGACTCTATGCGACCCCAGAGACGGCAGCCCACCAGGCTCCTCCATCCCTGGGCTTCTCCAGGCAAGAGTACTGGAGTAGGTTGCCATTGCCTTCTCGGAGATTGATCCCTTGGTTCCCATTAATTTGACCAGTCCTCTTTAGGTAAAATACATGGCCCTCATCTTAGCGATTTGGAAATATTTATTCACTGGGAAGAAATAATGTAGTAAGGACAGAAGCCAAGAGGGGAAACTTGCCTTGGCTATTGTACAAACTGCTGTGATGAACTTTAGGGTGCAAGTATCTTTTCAAATTATGGTTTTTTCCAGATATACACCCATGAGTGGGATTGCTGGATCATATGGTAGTTTTATTGCAATATGGATGGATCTGGAGATTATCATACCAAGTGAGGTAAATCAGACAGAGAAAGACAAATATCGTATGACACACTTATATATGGAATATTTAAAAAAATGATACAAATAAACTCATATTAAAAAAAGAATAGATTCACAGACTTAGAAAACAATTTTACAGTTACCAAAGGGGAAAAGTTGGGGGAGGGATATATTAGGAGTTTAGGATTAACATATGCTGCTGCTGCTGCTGCTAAGTCACTTCAGTCATGTCCGACTCTGTGTGACCCCATAGACGGAAGCCCACCAGGCTCCCCCTTCCCTGGGATTCTCCAGGCAAGAACACTGGAATGGGTTGCCATATACAAACTACTAAATATAAAACAGATGATCAACGAGGACTACTGCATAGCACAAAGAACTCTACTCAATATTCTGTGATAACTTATATGAGAAAAGAATCTAAAGAAGAATGGATATATGTATATGCATAACTGAATCACTTTGCTGTACACCTGAAACTAACGCAGCATTATAAATCAACTACACAGTACTATAAAATAAAGATCAAATTTTAAAAAGGAAGCAATAAAAATTTAACAATGGGGAAATTTGCAAATCTCTGAAAAGTTTTGTACAGCTGATTTCTCAGCCAGGACCATACTGGACAGCGTCTCCTGTGGTTTCCAACTTTCTTCCCCTCTCACCCTCGGCTGCCCGGGCCTGGGAGGTGTAGAGAGGGGAGGGCAGTGAGGGTGGAGGTGACAGCCTGAGTGGCAGCAGGAGGGCGCTGTGTGGCTGACTGGGGTTTCATTCTCTCAGGCTTCAATTTTGTTCATATGCTCAAAACCACATTTTGGTTGATTTGTGGAAACTGTTTAAAGTCAAACAGGCTGTACTGGTTGAGACTGTGCAAGGGGTAGCTAAGGTGTCAAAAAACTATAGGCACAGTTAAACCACAATCAACTTTGCTCACTTTCAAAAGGTCACAGCTAATGGAAGAAAAGACCTCTCTACACAGGCATGTAATTGTTATCAAACATACTAGGCTGTGGGTCATGGTTCCCCATTACGGAAATATATGCAAGTGCATACTCAGTTGCTTCAGTCGTATCTGACTCTTTGCGACCCTATGGACTGAAGCCTGCCAGGCTCCTCTGTCCGTGGGGATTCTCCAGGCAAGAAGAGTGAGTTGCCATGCCCTCCTCCAGGGGATCTTCCTGACCCAGGTATCGAAGCCAAGTCTCTTTGTCTCCTGCACTGCAAGAGGATTCTTTACTGTTGAGACACCAGGGAAGCCCATTTAAATATCCAGTTCCTCCAATGAGCTCCTAAGTGAGTTGGGAAACTTACACCCAGAATGTTCAGGTGCTACACCTTCAACCACGCCCTTGACCCTGAAGGAAAGAGCAGACAGGACTCCTTGCAGCACTAAGATCATCCCTGACATTCCTCTAGCCACGTGTGCTCTTCCTTAATCGGTGACTTACTGAGGCTGGTACGTCTTGGTTTCATTTTCTCAGTGTGGATGGGAGGACACAAGACCCAATTCCTGAACCATGTCTGTCTCATGGACAGACATGAGATGCTTTGTTTCTCACAAGAAAATAGACACGGAAGACCAGGGTTGACCTGTGCAATTGAGTGTCATATACTGAGTCACCTAAGACCCTGTAAAGGGACTAAATGACTTTAGAGTCAACCTGAGCAAGGCTTACTAGGGGATAGTAAATCAGATGACAGTGTGACAGGTGAATAGCAGAGGGTTGTTCAGCAATGTGAGCATGAAGAGCAGGTGTCCCCACACACACGCACCCAGCAGGTCCAGAGTGGGGTCCAGACCCTGCACTCCATCTATCCAGTCCCAGAGGGAAGCAGGGCTTCATGGCTGAGGTCAAGGCTTCAGCTCTCACAGTCCAACCACAGGGCACATTCAAGTCACATCTTCATTCCTCTTGTCTCTGCTCTGAAAGCCAACATCTAGGGGGTCGTGCACTCCTAGGGGGACTAGCCAAGTCATACTGGTCCAGCCCAAGAGTTGGGGGGAAAGCTCTTTCTCGCGTTAAAATCACACACTGATGTCTGGCTCAAGCCCCAGCTATGACCGTGGTGTAGACACGGGTTCACTCCTGGGACAGGATGCTCTCATCGTAATGACACCACTGAAGTCTCGAGGTTTTAGTCCAAGGCCAGACCCTGGAGCTCCCCCTGCCCTCTCTCCATGTAAGAAGCTCCCCCTGGTGAGGCCCCAGCTCCCCAGGGAGCCTCCAGCTGCATTTCTGTCCTGTGGCCCATTCTTAGACTGAGCATGGCTGCAGTCAATTAGATCCACACAAATGACCATTTCCACCCAAATCAGTGCCATTTTATCTATACACAACTGTTTCTTGAATAACACAATGAATAAACTAAATAAATAAATCCGAAAACGAGTAGACATGCTCCCTTCCTATGAAGCATTATGTTGAAAATTCTTGTTTGAAAAAGAATCAGTTCAGTTCAGTTCGGTTCAGTCGCTCAGTCGTGTCCGACTCTCCGCCAATTCAAACTAACTAAATATAAGGGGAAATGATGGCAATGATTTCATGGTGTAGTTTCAAAGACGAGTATCCAGACTAATTTAGATCATTCTTTTTTTTTCAAAAGTTTTTATTAGAAAACTGAAATTTAGAATGTGTTTATATCACTCACTGAGTACATGGCATTTAAAAGCAACATCATTACAGAAAGATAACAAAAATACAAAGTCTGAAAACCTATGGGATATGGAAAACATTATCCACTGAGGCCTTAAATGTAGTAGACTTTACATAAAAAGGAAAAGCAATGAGTATACAAGTATGTTGCTGCTGCTAAATCACTTCAGTCGTGTCCGACTCTGTGCAACCCCATAGACGGCCTCCTACCAGGCTCCCCCGTCCCTGGGATTCTCCAGGCAAGAACACTGGAGTGGGTTGCCATTTCCTTCTCCAATGCATGAAAGGGAAAAGTGAAAGTAAAGTCGCTCAGTCGTGTCCGACTCTTAGCAACCCCATGGACTGCAGCCTACCAGGCTCCACCGTCCATGGAATTTTCCAAGCTAGAGTACTGGAGTGGGGTGCCATTGTACAGACAGTTTTAAAAGTTAGCAGAACAAACAGAATAATCATAAAGAAAAGAAAGCACCTAATACATTCCAGGTATTAATGCAATAAAAAATAAAGATAAAATTGAGAGGCTCAACAGAGTCAAAGCTGCCTTAAAAAGCTTCTCTAAAAAGGGAAACATCAGGTAACAATAATCAACAAGAAAAATCTTGGAAACAAACAATACTCAAAATGGGAATTACTCATAGAAGCATTAAGAATATAAATAGTAGAAACAACTTTCTTAAGAGAAAGATAATATTTCTGGAGACCTTTGGTATGTATTCATAATCCCTTGTGTCCTCCTTGTTCCAACATGTTAGGCCAAATGCACGATGCAAAACAAGAAAAATAAAACTAATTATTTTGATATATATGAACTTGTTACTTTTTAAAACTGTACAAAAAGGACATGTGCATGAGTTTTAAAAAAAGGCAAGACAAATGTAGGGTCTTAAGAAATATTTGAGTAGGAAATGGCAACAACTCCAGTATTCTTGCCTGGAAAATTACATGGATGGAGGAATCCAGTGGGCTACAGTCCACGGGTTCCCAAAGAGTTAGATATGACTGAGCACGTACACTAAGAAGAAATATAAAAGAAATCTCGGACATGAAAGAAGAAATTCCATTCTGCAAGTCAAAATAAAAAGATACTTTGCTTACGATGAAATACTACTGGCAACTTTTCATTAAGAGATCAGCTTCAGTCTCCTCTGAATACAGGGTAGACCATGACATCAACTTACCATCCTCAGGCAGGTGACTAAATGTATATGGATATGGCACTATGTCATGAGATATTACAATCAATAAATTCTTTATTAGCTGTTCAACAACATCAGTAGTGAATGGCACCTTTTCAGCCTTCAAAAGGAAGATCTCATCTCTGGTGTTTTTCTCTTTTTTAGTGACTTTCAGTGAGGGTTTGTTCACGGTTAGAAAGAGTGAAAATAAGAATATTTGAGATGTGGTGTAAAAAGGCAAAATGCTACATTTTGCCCTATGTTTTCATTAAGAAGTTTATGTACTGAACATGGACTGTGTTTTAGACCCTTAAAGAACCATATGGAAGGCTATCGAAGGATTTATTTTTAGAATAAATTTTAGAAAGGGATCTACTATTTACATGTCCACATTTTTGTTTTATGTCTGAACACTACTGAAGAAAGACAGGTTGAAATATGTTGAGTAGCACTGATGCAGTACAAGGCTTCCAACTGCCACTGTTTGTCTTTCTTTCCACTGCTGTTTTTCTGTGTAGATGTAACCTCAATTGTCACTTTCTTTTCTACTAAACATTTTGCCACAGCTGAGCTATACATCTCAGGATGGTATAAATGATAGTCCCGGAATACTCTTTCAGCAAGTATTCCATTAGCTTTATATTTGACCTTGCATCTGAGTCTTGCATCTAGGTTGAAGCTGAGCATGTCTGACTTTGTGCTGCAGAAGAGAAGCTCAGGAACTAGGCCTATTGTGCGTGTTGAGGGACTCACAGCTTCCCTGCCCAACCCAAGTCCCCTTTCCTCACCATACCCTCACCACCCCTTCTCCTGAGCTTCAAGGCAAAATTAGCCTGAAAATTCCCATAGCTATACACACGACTGAGTGATTTAAAAAAAAAAAAAAAAAACATACTAAGGAGGCCCTGGGTATAATTAATAAAACTGGAAAGGAACCTGTATTTCAGTGGAAGTGATTGCTATCTTTATTCTCGAAGCTTCATTTCAGGTAGATCCTTCAGCTGATCTCTCCTAGTACCCTTTCTTTAAAATTTCTGAGGATATGATGTGGAGACAGGGGGACCTGGCCCTGTCCCCTGGTCCTCACTGCCACTGGTCCTCACTGGTTCAATTTAGGTGTCCTCCTTTGAACACACACACACACACACCTGATTCTCCAAAACTGCAATCTTCCCTATAATTTCCATGTTAAGTGGACCCCAGACATCATTTATTAGAAACTGTCCAGGTTCAGTCTTCCCTAGTGGCTCAGGAGGTAAAGAATCTACCTGCAATGCAGGAGACACAGGAAATTTGGGTTCGACCCCTGGGTCAGAAAGATCCCCTGGAGGAGGGCATGGCAACCCACTCCAGTATTCTTACCTAGAGAATCCCATAGACAGAGGAGCCTGGTGGGCTACAGTCCCTGGGGTCACAGATAGTTGGACACAACAGAATGACTGAGCATGCACACACGTCCGGGTTCAAGGTAAACAATAAGCCCTACCTGAGCTCTTTCTCTGCCTCTAGGACTGGACTACACACTATACTCACATGATCCTATTTACTCTCCATGCAACCCCATGACTTCCCTTTGCACAGACAGAAAAAAGGAGGTGAAACCCCTTGCCCAAAATTACACAGCTATCATATTATTTGGAAAATTTAGTCCCCCTCTGATGGGACCCTTGGAGGATACAACCCAATGCTGGCTTAGATAGTAGCAGGACTTTTCAGCAAAGATGGTTGTTCTGCGCTTGTCTTCTCCTCCCAAATTAGTAGGGCATTCACTGCTCTGCAGGGATAAAGTGGCCAAAGAAAGCATGAGATTTGTCTCCAGCCAGATCTGGCTTCAAATCCCAACCTAATTCTTGGGCATGCAGCGACTTAAAAACCATCTCCTTTGGGGAAGGGATAAATTAGGAATTTGAGATTAATATATACACACTACTATATATAAAATGGGCTTCCCTGGTGTCTCAGTTGATAAAAAATGTGCCTGCAATGCAAGAGACCAGGTTTGATCCTGGGTTGGGAAGATCCTCTGGAGGAGGGCATGGCAACCCACTCCAGTATTCTTGCCTGGAGAATCCCCATGGACAGAGGAGCCTTGTAGGCTACAGTCCATGGGGTCGCAAAGCAAAGGACATAACTTTGAGACTTAACCACCACCGTATATAAAATAAACAACAAGGAACTACCATATACTACAGGGAACTCTACTCGATATTCTGTAATAAACTATATGGGAAAAGAATCTGAAAAAGGATATATATATATCACTTTGCTGTACAGCTAAAACTAACACAACATTGTAAATCGACTGTACTATACTCTAAAACAAAATGAGATAAAATGGCCCCAGCTTTCCCCATTTCTAAACTGAAGATATTATTTACCCCGCAAGGTTTCAGGATTTAATAAAACAGTGAACATAAATCAGCACACTGCCAAAGTATATCTGATGCCCAGTCACCGATCTCTGTATTCCTATTTTATTATTCCACCAATATTCATTAGTGTTTCTCAGAACTTTCTCGTTTATCATTCCTCCCCTCACCCTGTGGTTAGACTCTTGGCTCCTCCCTCCTCCACCCTGCCCTTCTTTATCTCACCAGTTGCCCCCGGGAGCCTGAGAGAAGCACCCGCTCAGACCCTGACCTGATCTCCATCACACCCAGGTGTGGAGCCTCCAGGCAGTTTGACCCCACCACCATGGGCTCTTTGCTCGGGGCAGGGGGCAGAGCCGCGCTGGGCCGCCTGGCCCTCCTCTGGGCCCTCGTGGTTCCAGGTGAGTCCCCGCGGCTTCCCCGGTGGGCCCAGCGGGATGCACCCGGAGGCTGCGGACTCAACCTGCCCTCATCTCATCCCTTGCAGGTATCCAGCAGGAGATCGGGGTGGCACAGTGGCCCGTGATGGTGGGGCACGCGGGTGGATCTATCACTATGCCCTGCAAGGTCAGTAGGTCTGTGGATTACGTCCACTGGTTCCGCCAGCTGGAGGGCCAGGTCCCTGAGAGGCTTCTCTATCTAGCCTTGGCCAAGCGGGATGTGCAGTGGGATTCGGTCCTGAGAGGTGATAAAGTCAACGCGGCCCGCGGCGGGGATGGCAAGAGCTGCACCATGTCCTTGATGAAGCTGGCGAAGAGCGACGAGGGACTGTACTACTGTGCTGCCTGGGGATCTGCACAGTAGTGCGCTCAGCCCCGGGATCTGCACAAAAAGCACAGAAACCCACAGCTCGCCCAGACCTGGCAACTGCCCCCGCCTCCGGGTCCCTAAGGTTGCCTTGGGGTGATCTCTCAGTATCCTGATGACTCCCCCCATTCTAGGGCTTCTGCAGATAAAATCTGATGTGAGCTGAAGCTGACCCAGGTAAGAAGCTGTGCAGGTGGCAGGGACTTTTCCAAAGATCGTCCAGTTCAACTTGTCTGGAGCATTTGGAGGAAAATCTGGGCTGCTCAATCCACCAGCTACTAAACATATCCAGCTATTGAACCCTTGAAATGTATTTAGAGTCCAAGCTGAGATGGGCTGTATGTCTACAACACAAGCTATATATTGAAGATAGTCACAGGGAAAAAAATGGAATATCTCCTTAATTATTTTTATATTGACTTACTGTTGAAATATTTTGGATATCTTGGACTAAGTAAAAACAGTCCTAACATTCATTTTAAGTGTCCTTTTTTTTTTTTTTTTAAATGCAGAAGCCAAAACATTTTCATCTATGGCTTGAATTGGTGACTCACATTTATTTCTAACGGATAGCTCTGGTATTGACTGAAAATATAAAAGTCTGACCATTTCCCTTGAAGGATGCACAGATATAATGTCACATAAATGATTTCAAGGGTGAAGGACTGTCTAGATCTGCCACAAAATGTTTGAAAGCTGAGCCTGGAAGTGTATGCCTGTTTCCAGTCTCTGAGTTGTTCACCCATTGTTACCATTTTGCGGGGGAAGAGACAGCAGTTAGAAGCCCAGGAAACAATATTGGCAATGTCTCAGTGTCCTCATCTACTGGCATGCCTGGCACTCATGAGTTTGAGTTGATAAAAATCCTCATGATGATGCCGTTAAACCTGGATGAGACATCAGGTTCTCTGCTTTACACTTCTCTATGCTTTTTTTTAAAAAAAAAATAATTTATTTTCATTGAAATATAGTTCACAATAGCCAAAACAGGCAAACAACCTAAACTTCCATCAACAAATGAATAAATAAAGAAGATGTGGTGCATATACACAATGGAATACTACTCAGTCATAAAAAAGAGTAAAATAATGCCATTTGCAGCAACATGAACAACTAGAGATTATCATACTAAGTGAAGTAAGTCAAAAATAGAAAGACAGACACCCTTTTATATCACATATATGAGGAATCTAAAATATGGCACAAATGAACATATCTATGAAACAGAAACAGACTCAGGGGCATAGAGAACAGACGTGTGACTGCCAAGGGGAAGGAGGGTGGGGGAGGGAAGGACTGGGAGCTTGGGATTAGCAGATGCAAACTATTATATATAGAATGCATTGGCAAAAAGGTCCTATTGTATAGCACAGGGAGCTATATTCAATATCCTGTTATACATGTCTCCTTGAATGTCACCACATACGGAATTTTGAGTGAATCTCTGGCCACTCTGCTCTCTTCCATAAAATAAGAAGGTTGAACAGCTAAAAGTTTATGCCTCTGATCTCTGCATTTATAGGAAAATCACACACATCACTTATCACTATATTCACTACCTTCTTATGAAAAGAAGAAGAAGAAAAAAAAAGCCTGTGTCACTGATTCTTCAACCCCAAAACAAGAAAGCCCCTGATGCTGTATGAGGGAGAGAAATAAAATCTTTTTGAAGTTTAGGCTGAATTTAGACCCTTTTCAAGTGGAAATTCAAAGTTTATGTACAGCTTAATAGCAATGATAAAAACAATTAATAAAAGGAGAATGTAAAAAATTCTGAATTGGTCCTGCAGATTCCTAAACTCATTGTCTACCTCCCTGAGCTCTGGTTTTGCAGTTAGAAATGTATAATTCATATATGCTTTCCTTCTGAAAGAGCCCAACCCCAACCCTTCACTGAAGGCCTCATTCAAAGCTAAGATCCCCCAGTATGTGTTAGAAGAGGTGGAGGTAAAGGGGACAGAACTCTAGTTCTGTTTCTCGTTTGTTTACTTCATCTTCCCCATCATCCTAATACAACTCTTTCCTGTTCTTGCAGTCACACCAATGCCTGACTCCACAGAGAGTGAATTTTTTGAACTGGTGACAATGTGGCCAACAAGAAGAACCAGCTCGTCACCCATGTCCTTACAGAGCTATTAATACATGGTCCACAGTCCCCAGGAAGAGACAGCCCAGTGCCTCTACTGTGAACCTCGACTATGGCCTGAACCCTATTCTCACCCCTCACTGACTCCAACTTTTCCCTTATGAGCTCTGTCACCTTGTGCAAGATCTTCACGCTTTTAGGCATCAGTTTTCTGAGGTCTAAAGCAGAATATAACTGTTCCAAAATCTCTGTGTTGGAATTATACCACTTAATGTCAGTTGCAACCTCCATGGTGATAGATTAGCTCTTTTCTGCATGAAAAAATCCTACTGAAACATATTTAGAAACCTAGAGTATATCTCTCTTGGGTGATCTCGTTTTCAGGGTAATCACTGCCAGGATGAAAGAAATGGTCCCAAGACTGTCACTTTGGGAAGCATTTCAGCTAGCCTGTCTCCCTCAAAGTGAGGGATGTAGGATGGCAAAGGCAAGGCTGTGTATTGATGATGCCCCAGGTCATGTTCACCGAGGGCAGTGTGATAGAGTAGAAGAGTAATAGATTTTTACTAATTTTTTAAAAACTTTATTGGTATATAGTTATTAATTTTTGAATCAAACTTTTCTGACATTAATTTTCCATGCCTCTTTGGCACAGGAAACATAGGACATTTACAGTCAGCTCCTTCCTTGCTCACGTTAGGTGTGAGATGGGTGGGGATCTCCCTGAAGGACAAAGATGGGTGTGGCTGCCCCACAGCCTTGACCATGAAGCTCCATCATAGAGTGTATACTGGGAGGCAAGGCTGAGATCTCTAGCACCCCATGACAGAGACTTCTTCTGTCAGGAGATACCAATGATATCATTCAAGTCAAGGATGTACCCCAGTCCACATTAGGTCCCCTCAGTGGTATCTCTGTGACCTGCCTCCTTCCAAAAAGAGAAGGAGTGGAGAGGAAGGAGATACAGGTCATTGATCCACTGAACTCCTGTGTTATATCTGGATTGTGCTATGCATCTTCCTTATAATGATATGAGACATATGTGTTCTTACTACATTTTCAGAGTTAGAACACAGTGTTAGACAGCAAATAAATCAAGCAGGTAATAGGCAAAATTAGAATTAAAATCACTTTGTTGTACACCTGAAACTGACAGAACATTGTTAATCAACTATATTCAAAAAGAACTTAAAAATTGTTTTAAAAAGAATGAAAAGCAGTATTGAATGATTCCATGTTCCCTTCTGTAGCACACTGTGGGCACTTGGTATTACCGAAATGCTTGCATTCCAGCTCTATCACTTTCTCCCTGATCATCCATCCTTATGTTACATCCCCATCTCTGTGGAGACTTGTTTCTTGGCTCAAAATACAATCATTTACATAAAAGGAGCTAATGAGTATAACTGTTTTTGAAAATATAGTCTAAACACTATATAAAAGAATTACAGCTTTATTTTAACATTTTTCTTTTGTACCAATAATATCTATCGTATAGATTTATCTCCATGGGGAAGGCACTATGCTTGATGCAGTAAGGGATTTAACAATGACAGAGTGGGTCTGGAGTGGACACGGGGATAGTCGGGGTCAGTCCTGTCTCTGTCCTGGCAAATGGACAGCTCATCTGTCCTCAGAGGAGCATTCAGCTGCTTCTGGCAATTTTCTTTTTCTCTTTATCCAATTGAGTGGTTTAAGATTACAGAACAGTCTGGAAGACGTTACTTCTTTCATCATAAGAGAACTGGCCTTAGCTCTCAAATTTTAGTTTAAATAAGGAATCTATAATTTCAAAGAAAATCGTATTCTACAAATTTCTTCTTTTCTCCTATGAAAGATAATAAGTCATCACAGAACTTGTGTTCGCATTTCTAATTATTGTGGTAAAGAATCATGTTGCCTGTCACTACTTATTACAGAAATGCAAATCAAAACAATGAAGATTCACCTCACACTGGTCAGAATGTATCATTAAAAAGTCTACAAATAACAAATGCTGGAGAGATGGTGAAGAAAATAAGCCCTTTTACACTGTTGATGGGAATGTAAATTGCTGCAGCCACTGTGGAGAACATTATGGAGGTTCCTTAAAAAACTAAAAATAGAGTTGCCATATGATCCAGCAATCTCACTCGTGGGCATATATCTGGACAAAACTATAATTCAAAAAGATATATGCACTCAAATTTCATAGCACCAATATTTACAATAGCCAAGACATGGAACCTACCTAATGTCCACTGACAGATGAATGGATAAAGAAGAGGTGGTATATATACACAATGGAATACTACTCAGCCCTAGGAAAGAATTAAATAACACCATTTGCAGTGACATGGATGGGCCTAGAGATGATATGCTAAATGAAGTCAGAGTAACACAAACACCGTGTGATGTCACTTATATGTGGAATCTAAAATATGACACAGATGAATTTATTTACAAAACAGAACCAGACTCACAGACATAGAAAACAAGCTTATAGCTACCAAAAGGGAGGGGTGGGAAAGGGAGAGATTAGGAGTTTGGGACTAACAGATACAAACTATTATATATAAAGTGTATAAACAACAAGGTCCTACTATATAGCATAGGGAACTATATTTAATATCCTGAAATAAACATATCGGAAAAGAATATGTATATACACACATAGATATGTATAATTGAATCACTTTGTTGTAAATGGTCTATTAAGTGACACTTCTCTGAATTTTTTTCTCTATCGTTTAAGATTTTAAAAAATCATTCTCCTTTCTCCAATAATTTGCAAAATATGTATTATTGGTTTTCATCTTAGAAACTAACAACATTGTAAGTCAACAATACTCTCCCTCCCCCTGAAACAGAGTCATGATACTTGGTGAATGGAGAACTTTGTCCACATTGCTCAAGTACACTTGAATTGGCAAATTTGTATTTTCAGTTACTGAAGAGTTTCCTCCTTTCAGAAATATATTCCCAAATCACTAACTGAGCAGCCCTGGTGTTTGTGAGAACGGAAGAGCTTTTTCTTTGATGTGAACTCCAAACAGCTTCAACACAGATGAACACCTGGAAATTAAAAAAATATATATTCTTAATTCTTTGAATACTCTTCCTGGAAATATGGGATAGCAAAACAGGTGGTTAACCTACTAGTGTTAAACTCTTCTTTCCCTGCTTTTATCCTTTTCATTTATCAGTATTGTCAATGATTAGTCCACCATGGAAAACAGATATTTGGGCCCATTGATCTGAGGGAAACTTATAAAATATCAGATGCAATAAAACCCATTATCGAGGACTTCCAAAAGAACTCAGGTCAAATTGCCAGCCCAAAGTTGTTAAACTGCTAGTCACCTCATGAAGGTAGGAGAAGGCTGAGATCATTGTAGGAGCCTGAACCAGTAGGACAGCTCAGGTTGGAAGAAGATGTTTGGAGAAGGAACTAAGCTCATAGTAGCTCCCTGTGGTAAGTAACTTTTTTTCTATTTCTACCTTAGTCATGAAAGACTGAGAGATGCTTTTCGGGAAAAAGCAAAAAACTTACAATCCCCCTTATCTGACTGCCACATACTTGGCCTCAGCATGCAAACAGCAATTTTGTAGCCAGTGGTCACTGTATATGGATGTACATGGAAACAAAACTACTTCCTGCTTGTAAGCCACTGAAATTCGTCTTTTAGACTATCCACACACACACAAACACCCACACACGCACAATAGGCTAGATATTAAAATATTTTAGAGACCATATCTGTTTCATTGTTTCATTTATGTTTCAATATACTTACACCATTACCATAATATGTCATTATGTCAGTAAAGTTGTTGGCAAAGTTTATGTCAGCGAAGTTTTTTTGTAAAGGAATTTACAAAAAAAATTTCTTTTCTTATAAATGGTTTATTAAGTGAGAAACATTTTTAAAATTTTCTATTCTCTATAGTTTTTCCCCAATAACCTGCAAAACCTGTATTACTGATTTTCACCTAAGACCTAACAGCAGTGCAAACAAAATTTCTTATAATAAATGACTATATAACATTTGCAAATCCCACTTCTTAATACTCTAGTTTCATAGAGGGAAGCTGAGAGCAGTCAGAATTTATGTCATGACAATTCTTGCCGCATTGCTTCCAAATGGACCAGTGTAATGGAATTTGTGAGCTCAAGCAATCTCAGCTCCAAAGTCCATGAAAAGAGGCTCCATGGTTGGACATCCTTACTTGCTTATTCTCTCAGTAAACATTTTTGGAGGACAGTTTCTGTGTGGATGCTGGAGACAGAAGTGTGAACAAGACAGAGACAGAACAAATCCCAACACTCAAACAGCTTATAGTCTTGTGGAAAACTTTCTAGATGCTGGCTTGATTGGGCCCATATTCTATGGCGTGTGGCTATGAGAGAAACAACAGATCTTGCATTGATGAGCTTGTTTCTTTCTCAAATGATGTAATAGTTATTGCTTATAAAATTCATATATATTATCTGTCCAAAGATTTTGATAAAATGACCCAAAAACCATCCCACTAAAGAGAATAATAATAATATCAGCTCCTATTTACTGAGGGATAGATATCATCACCTGATTTAGGTTATATCTGAAAGGTCTAGTGGTTTTCCCTACTTTCTTCAAGTACTTTCCCTACTTCTTTAAGTCTGAATTTGGTAATAAGGAGTTCATGATCTGAGCCACAGTCAGTTCCAGGTCTTGTTTTTGCTAACTGTATAGAGCTTCTCCATCTTTGGCTGCAAAGAATATAATCAATCTGATTTCGGTGTTGACCATCTGGTGATGTCCATGTGTCAAGTCTTCCCTTGTGTTGTTGGAAGAGGGTGTTTGCTATGACCAGTGTGTTCTCTTGGGAAAACTCTAGTAGCCTTTGCCCTGCTTCATTCTGTGTTCCAAGGCCAAATTTGCCTGTTACCCCAAGTGTTTCTTGACTTCCTACTTTTGTATTCCAGTCCCCTATAATGAAAAGGACATCTTTTTTGGGGTGTTAGTTCTAAAAGGTCTTGTAGGTCTTCATAGAACCGTTCAACTTCAGCTTCTTCAGCATTACTGGTTGGGACATAGGCTTGGATTACTGTGATATTGAATGGTTTGCCTTGGAAACGAACAGAGATCATTCTGTAGTTTTTGAGACTGCATCCAAGTACTGCATTTTGGACTCTTTTGCTGACCATGATGGCTACTCCATTTCTTCTAAGGGATTCCTGCCCACAGTAGTAGATAAATGGTCATCTAAGTTAAATTCACCCATTCCAGTCCATTTTAGTTCACTGATTACCTAGAATGTCAACGTTCACTCTTGCCATCTCCTGTTTGACCACTTCCAATTTGCCTTGATTCATGGACCTAACATTCCAGGTTCCTATGCAATATTGCTCTTTACAGCATCGGACCTTGCTCCTATCACCAGTCACATCCACAACTGGGTATTGGTTTTGCTTTGGCTCCATCCCTTCATTCTTTCTGGAGTTATTTCTCCACTGATCTCCAGCAGCATATTGGACACCTACTGACCTGGGGAATTCCTCATTCAGTATCCTATCATTTTGTCTTTTCATACTGCTCATGCGGTTCTCAAGGCAAGAATACTGAAACGGTTTGCCATTCCCATCTCCAGTGGACCACATTCTGTCAGACCTCTCCACCATGACCTGCCCGTCTTGGGTGGCCCCACACGGCATGACTTAGTTTCATTGAGTTAGACAAGGCTGTGGTCCGTGTGATCAGATTGACTAGTTTTCTGTGTTTATGATTTCAGTGTGTCTGCCCTCTGATGCCATCTGGCAATACCAACCATCTTACTTGGGTTTCTCTTACCTTGGTCGTGGGGTATCTCTTCACAAGTGCGCCAGCAAAGTGCAGCCGCTGCTCCTTACCTTGGATGACGGGTATCTTCTCAGGGCCGCCCCTCCTGACCTTGAACGTGGAGTAGCTCCTCTTGGCCCTACTACGCCGGTGCAGCCGCCGATACTTTGACAGCGGCTTACTCTAGATCTGACAGGTAGAGTGCCTGATGAACTATTGGATGGAGGTTCGTGACATTGTACAGGAGACAGGGATCAAGACCATCCCCATGGAAGAGAAATGCAAAAAAGCAAAACGGCTGTCTGAGGAGGCCTTACAAATAGCTGTGAAAAGAAGAGAAGCGAAAAACAAAGGAGAAAAGGAAAGATATAAGCATATGAATGCAGAGTTCCAAAGAATAGCTAGGAGAGAAAAGAAAGCCTTCAGAGATCGATGCAAAGAAATAGAGGAAAACAACAGAACAGGAAAGACTAGAGATCTCTTCAAGAAAATTAGAGATACCAAGGGAATATTACATGCAAAGATGGGCTCGATAAAGGACAGAAATGGCATGGACCTAACAGAAGCAGAAGATATTAAGAAGAGGTGGCAAGAATACACAGAAGACCTGTACAAAAAATATCTTCACGACCAAGATAATCACGATGGTGTGATCACTCACCTAGAGCCAGACATCTTGGATGTGAAGCCAAGTGGGCATTAGAAAGCATCACTACGAACAAAGCTAGTGGAGGTGATGGAATTCCTGTTGAGCTATTTCAAATCCTGAAAGATGATGCTGTGAAAGTGCTGCACTCAATATGCCAGCAAATTTGGAAAACTCAGCAGTGGCCACAGGACTGGAAAAGGTCAGTGTTCATTCCAATCCCAAAGAAAGGCAATGCCAAAGAATGCTCAAATACCACACAATTGCACTCATCTCACGTGCTAGTAAAGTCATGCTCAAAATTCTCCAAGCCAGGCTTCAGCAATACATGAACTGTGAACTTCCAGATGTTCAAGCAGGTTTTAGAAAAGGCAGAGGCGCCAGAGATCAAATTGCCAACATCCGCTGGATCATGGAGAAAGCAAGAGAGTTCCAGAAAAACATCTATTGCTGCTTCATTGACTATGCCAAAGCCTTTGACTGTGTGGATCACAATAAACTGTGGAAAATTCTGAAAGAGATGGGAATCCCAGACCACCTGACCTGCCTCTTGAGAAACCTGTATGCAGGTCAGGAAGCAACAGTTAGAACTGGACATGGAACAACAGACTGGTTCCAGATAAGAAAAGGAGTACGTCAAGGTTGTATATTGCCACCCTGCTTATTTAACTTATATGCAGACTACATCATGAGGAATTCTGGGCTGGAAGAAGCACAAGCTGGAATCAAGATTGCTGGGAGAAATATCAATAACCTTAGATATACAGATGACACCACCCTTATGGCAGAAAGTGAAGAGGAACTCAAAAGCCTCTTGATAAAAGTGTTAAGAGGAGAGTGAAAAGGTTGGCTTGAAGCTCAACATTCAGAAAACGAAGATCATGGCATCTGGTCCCATCTCTTCATGGGAAATAGATGGAAAAACAGTGGAAACAGTGTCAGACTTTATTTTTGGGGGCTCCAAAATCACTGCAGATGCTGATTGCAGCCATGAAATTAAAAGACACTTACTCCTTGGAAGGAAAGTTATGACCAACCTAGACAGCATATTAAAAAGCAGAGACATTACTTTGCCAACCAAGGTCTGTCTAGTCAAGGCTATGGCTTTTCCCTTGGTCATGTATGGATGTGAGAGTTGGACTGTGAAGAAATCTGAGCACCGAAGAATGGATGTTTTGAACTGTGGTGTTGGAGAAGTACTTGAGAGTCCCTTGGACTGCAAGGAGATCCAACCAGTCCATTCTAAAGGAGATCAGTCCTGGGTGTTCATTGGAAGGACTGATGCTAAAGCTGAAACTCCAATACTTTGGCCACCTCATGCGAAGAGTTGACTCATTGGAAAAGACTCTGATGCTGGGAGGGATTGGGTGCAGGAGGAGAAGGGTATAACAGAGAATGAGATGGCTGGATGGCATCACAGACTTGATGGACATGAGTTTGAGTGAACTCCGGGAGCTGATGATAGACAGGGAGGCCTGGCGTGCTGTGATTCATGGGGTCCCAAACAGTCGGACAGGATTGAGCGACTGAACTGAACTGCACTGAGACATCATGATAAGTAGTTTCAGTGCCTTATCTTTTTCTGAAAAGGAATTCTTCCCACTCCACAGATAAGAATACTGAGATTTAGAGAAGTTTGGACACTTGCCTAAAGTCACATAACAAGTTACTGTGGCAAATATTTGGATTCAGTAGAGACTTGTTTATTCTAAAGGATAGAGTCTTGGCCATTACACAAGGTGAGAAAAATAAAGTCTAATTTTTTATATTCTGAACATTTCCTCCTCTGTAGCTTGGTCTTTTAAATGGATTATTTAATTGACTTCTTAATTTGTTATAGGTTATAATTTGTATTATTACTCATGTGTGAAAACAGTGCTTCTGTTTATTTAAATTGTGTGTTTCCAAATTTTATTTGTGAAGACCTAAGATAGAAAATGCCATGCACAGGAAGGGCATGAAATAAGAAGATCAAAGGCACTTGGGGAAGCAGGAGGAAAAACAACTTCTAGGAGAAAGCACAGGTTAAGATTTTAATGCTCAAGGGTAGGAAGGTATGTGTCTGCTCTAGCTCAATTTAAAAAGTGAGTATAAAAAAGAAAAAAATGAGTGGTGGAATACATACTTTTTATTAGCTGATAAAATAAGCACACCAAATTTTCTAATATGATGTGTTTTTACAACATAAAATTAGAAAAGGACTTTAATATATGAAGTTAAGAGAAAAGTGAAATAAAGATGGGATATAGTCTTCAACATCCACTTTATGAAATGGAAGAAATGGTCTTTAATCAAACCCATTTATACTACCAGTTCACCAATGCTACGGATACCATAACATTTAATGTCATTCACAGGTGGTGGGCCTCAGCAGATAGGGTCAGGCAGGTAAGATTTTCACAATCCAACATGACAATAATAGGATTTGAGAACCAGGCATCCTACCATTTCTCTTATCTTCCTGCTTTGAATGCCAAGAGTTGCAAGCTGAATTCTATACACGAGCTGGAGAGTAGTCATACTGAGGCTGAAATCTCTACTAAAAGCTTGGAAAAATATTAATTGTGCTGTTGATTGGGCAGGAGGAGGAAGCCATTTGTTTTGGACAACACAAGTGAAGTCATTCCATATACTGACTATACATATTAGGCTTTAGTCAATGTTCCCTTTGAGTTGCTTAACCCTGGAAATACAGCGGGTAAGACTAGAGAAACAGTTGCCTTTACGTTGTGTGTATGAAAATCACGTGTCCTATGACAATGGCTTTGAGAATTCCTGACTTGTGGAGCGTAGTAGAAGACAAACAAAGGAACCACTCTTCACAGTTAATTGCCACAGACTCAGTTGCAACCCCAAAACACTGAATTCCCATCAGTAAGGGCAAGCCCTGGTCCCGTGATATTAAAATATTATGTTGGAGCACACAATCAGCTAATAATAAGGAATCACTAATAATAATGATAATAATTATTATTATGGTCTTTCTTTTCCATAGCATTTTTAATAAAATCACTTTTTCAGATCTTGCTTCATATTGGTCTAACTTCAGCATTGAAAAACATGTCGAACTGATTCATGCTAACACTATGTTTTCAAATAAACAAACACGGAAAGCTTTAATTTACCTGGTTAGCTCAGCCATGGAACCTGTCATGAGCAAAGTCAATTGGGACCAGAAACTTGGTCTCTTGTATCTCAGGCTGTCATGATTCCACTGGGATTTAAAGAACTCAGAGAAGCTAAGTTAGTCTAAAGTTTTTGCCACAGGTTGAATCACTGTGGAATTTAAACAACATGATCTTTGGTGAAGGAACAAAAGTTTTCGTCCTAGGTAAGTACTTGAAGGAGGGCATTTTTTTTTCAAGGTAGTGGAGGGAAGGCAAGAAACAAATTGGAATAATAGTTTAAAATGTTTGGGAAAATGGGAATGCGCATGGGGATTATATGTAGGAGTTTAGGAAAGATATGGAAACAAATCCTTAGAGCATACCAAAGACAACTGTGTGCAAATATAGTAGGATTTGGTTTTGTGAACATGTGGACTTATATAAAGGGTTCCTGTATAACGTATGTGATCATCATGAAAGTGTTTGGTTCAAGGCCAAAGTTGGTTATTATAGGTAAGTTTTGTAAGCTGACACATTTCCTTTCCTGATGGCAAAGTGGTGTTTTCAAAGAACTTGGCTTTGGAGTCACTCTAATCAGGATGTCTGGGTATACCACTTTCTGTTTATGAGCACTTGGTCAGTTATTCTTTGGCCTCAGTTTCTGAATCCACAAAATGGGAGAGCCATGTGTATCCAGCAGGTAGCATATGAGAATTCAATGAAAGCCTGTCAGTAGTGTCCCTGACACACTGTAACACATTGTCGGTGCTGGATAGGTGTATCCGCACTCTATTCAATGCAAATGGAAAACTGCACCCAGGAAGGACAGTTGTTTGCAGCCAAAAATATTGACAGAAGAGAAATGCTTCAGAGCAGGCAGCTGTACTTCTAACTCCTCAAAAGAAGTTTTCTTACTGTCCACTCACACACAAAATATCGAATTGGAAGGTATTTGTCTCTCTTTAACAGACTGCTTTCTATTTGTCAAGAAAAATGAAGTTAAAATGTATTTGTTTTTATATTTGTTGTTCTTCTATGTGTTTTACATCCGAATTCTTTCACTTAATTGATATCATCTCTAACACAAACATTTATTGGCCCTTAGCCAATAAACTTGGGCTTCATGATCATATTTATTAGAAAAAATTTAATTCATAAATTAAATGATCATGATGTGAAGTCAATTAAATACAGATACAAAGGTCATAATGTAATTTGCTTATTTAAATGTGAAATAGTTCTAATTATTTAATTTATAAAATATAAGGAAAAATAGAGTACTCTTAAACAATAAAAACAAAGTATATAATGGGAGAAATATATGGTATCTATTATAATCAATAAAATACTATTTACACCATGAGTGAGGTGTATAAAATTAAACACATTAGGACCTAATTGTATTTAGAACATAAGTTTTAAAATGACCTGTTTGCTTACTTCTTTAGTAGAAAACTCAGGAATTTTGCTACAGAGGAAAAATTTCTCAAGAATTTTTTTCTTTTTCTTTTCAAATAAGAAGTTTAATTTTTCTGTTCTTAAGAAACTGACCTCAGAATGATTAAACCAACTCTAAACTAGCTCAAAAAGAATATGAGTAAAGTATTTGTGTTTCATGTGGAAATAAATTGGAAAGAGTTTTAACATTTATAATTTCAACCATTACTTTAACCATAAATATATAATCAAGAAACATTCCAGCATTTAAGTGGGATCATTTATAAACTATGTTTTGTTATATATGTTGACATCATGTCTATAAGAAATTCAGGAAGCATACATTTAATTTTTAATTATATGTATACTTTATTTAGCAGATGAAAACAGAGTAAACCATGGAGCTCTAAAGAAGTTCAGCAAACTTATAGGGTAGATTGAACACTGAGGGAGACACAGAGTCAAAATACTATGCATTCTTAATCATGCTTAAACTTGAAATGAAATTTCAAAAGAAAATGTGCCTTGGTAAATATTCTCTAAAGTGAAGCAAAATTCTGATAAATGCATTACTTGATAAAGTTTATATAAAGCATGTCAGAAAATTATACATTTTTTAATAGAAGTTTTGGAAATATTGCTATTTTGTTTCCAAATTCAAGGCACTGTAAACAGTCAACTCCTCCACTCAAAAATCTGAAAGTTTTCAGATCTGAAGTTCGGATGTTATATGAAATTAGAAACCCACCAGAAGAATCCCATCACTTCAGAAATGGGCAGGTGATCTACATTTGAAGCTGTAAGTTCAACATCACAGATTGTCAAACACGCAGGAACACTAATTCCCATTATAAAAAATGACTGTATAATGTTTAAAAATACAATAAATTTCCTACTGACATTTATTTATATGAGAAGTAAGATAAATATGGTTCAATCCAGAGCAGTTAAATGAAGTTCCAGAGTTGCAAAACATGAGGATGAGTTATGTGGCCAAAGAGAGCACAAGTTACAAAACAGGATAGGAAGGGAAAGTAATGGAGAGAAGGGAACTTTCCTACACCGTTGGTGGGAATGCAAATTGGTGCAGTGACTACGCACAGCAGAAGGGAGGTTCCTTAAGAGAGTAAAAATAGAGCTACCATATGATCCTGCAATCCCACTCCTGGGCATATTCCCAGAGAAAAACATGGTCTGAAAACATACAAGCACCTCTGTGTTCATACCAGCACTATTCACAATATCCAAGACCTGAAAGTAACCTAAGTGTCCAATGACAGAAGAATGGAGAAAGAAGATATGGGGTGTGTGTGTGTGTGTGTGTATATATATATATTTACTGGAATATTACTTAGCCATTAGAAAGGATGAAACCATGCCATTTGCAGCAACATGGATGGACCTAGAGAGTGTCGTACCGAATAAAGTAATTCAGACAGAGAAAGAGATTAATATCATATGATATCTCTTATATGTAGAATCGAAAAAGAAATGATACAATTGAAATCATTTACAAAACAGAAACCGACTCACAGACTTAGAAAGCAAACTTGTGGTTACAGAGGGGAAGGGTGGAGGGAGGGACAGTTAGGGACTTTGAGACTGACATATACACACTGCTATATTTAAAATGGACAACCAACAAGGACCTACTGTATATAGCACAGGGAAGGGAACTTTGCTCAATAGTCTGTAACAATCTAATTGGGAAAAGAATTTGAAAAAGAAGAGATACATGTATATGTATAACTGAATCACTTTGTTGTACATTTGAAACTAACACAGCATTGTTCATCAGCTATTCTCAAATATAAAATAAAATGTTTGAAAAAAGAAAAAAGTCAAAGATTCTCACCTCTAGAGGAACTATCAGAGTTACCTGGACTTCTCCCCCATTCTCATTACCACCACACTCCCAAATGCTTCATTTTTTATTTTTTTTTATTTTATTTTTTTTTTCTAAAAAAGAATTTTATTAAAAAAGCACAAATGCAAAGAAATGAACAGAGGAAAATTTATTTTATTTTTTTAATTTTTGTCCTTGTTGCATCTTCTTTGCTGTAACATGGGCTTTTCTCTAGTTTCAGAGAGTGGGGTTACTCTTCATTGCAGTGTGGGCTTCTCATTGTGGTGGCTTCTCTTGTTTGAAGCTTGGGCTCTAGGGCACGGGGCTTCAGAGTTGCAGCACAAGGGCTCAGCAGTCATGTCTTCAGGGCTCTAGAGCACAGGCTCAATAGCTGTGGTGCAGGTGCTTAGTTGCTCGAGGCATGTGGGATCTTCCGGCTCAGGGATCGAATGTGTGTCTCCTACATTGGCAGGAGGATTCTTTACCACTGAGCCATTAGGGAAGCCCATCCATCCACTTTTAAACAGACTCCACTATGATAGAACAAAAGAGATGTTAAAAAATAAATGTGTTCATGAATTTTGGAAGGAGATAAAACTCATACCCCATTTTACCATGTGGAAAAAGAACAAAGGCCAACGTGTGATCCAGGTTCTGACTTTGGGCAAGTTACATAACCTCTTGAACATCTCTGCCTATTGAAAATAAGAAGGATAGTAAGTCACTTACAATCTACTGTGAATGGAATCCATGGTGAGCACTAGTTCAGTGACAAGTTTTCTTCCTTTTATTACATGCTAGTTTGTTCCATGGTTCTCCGTGTTTCTCTAATAACTATTTTAAATTCTTTTCTATCTCCCTCCGCAGATAAAAAACTTCCTCCCGATACTTTCCCCAAACCCACAATTTTTCTTCCTTCAATTAATGAAATCAACCATCAACAGGCTGCAACATATCTTTGTCTCCTGGAAAACTTCTTCCCTGATGTTATTAAGGTTTCTTGGAAAGAAAAGAATGGCAACAGAATTCTGCCATCCCAGCAAGGAAATACCATGAAGACCAATGACACATACATGAAGTTCAGCTGGCTGACAGTGACAGAAAACTCCATGAAGAAAGAGCACATGTGTATCGTCAAACATGAGAAAAATGCAAGAGGAAAAGATCAACAGATTCTTTTTCCTGCAGTGAATGAAGGTATGTGAATATAAATATAACGTCCCTTGGGCTTCCCTAGTGGCTCAGTGGTAAAGAATCCACCTGTCAAGGCAGGAGACATGGGTTTGAGCCTTGGGTTGGCAAGATCCCCTGGATTAGGAAACACAAAGCCACTCTAGTATTTTTGCCTTGGAAATTCCAGACAGAGGAGCATGGGTCAGAAAAGAAGAGTCAGACACAACTTAGCAATTAAACAACAATAACCTCCCAAAATACAGTTTTTCAAAGACAATACCCCAACTTTTCTGTCAAGTCAAATAAACACGTCTTTCTAAGAGGTCGTTATGTTTAATGGTAGCATAAATGTCCTGAAATTTACACTAGAATTAAAATAGTACAGTCATGGGAACATTAAAACAAAAAAGAAAAAATATTTTTAAGTTTTCTCAGCCACAGTTTCATCTTTCAAAATGTTACAGTCACAATGATGATTTTAGGGTCTTTGTATGGATTAAACGAAATAAAATATATGAAAGCATCTAGCAACTTAGTGCACAACAAATGTGCAAAAAGAAATTCCACTTTGGATTGTCTTGGTTGATCAGGAAATAAGAACATTTATATATCTTTCAGGAATGCTCTACTCACCAAGCAAAGTCATTCTCACTTTAATCCTGCTTTTACTCAAAGTATAAGTCAGAAACAGTGGGTTATTAAATGACAAAACGATGTTCTTATGAGGAAACCAGATTGGAGTTCAACAAAAAGTGTTGAGTTGGCTAAAAAGTTTATTTGGGTTTTTCATAAGATGTTATGGGAAAAAAATTAAAAGAACTTTTTGACCAACCGAAGAGAATAATTTACTGCGGCAGTTTTATTATGGTCTTAGTTAAAATTTGTACTTTATTTACTACCTTGAAGTTAAAATTTGTAATGAAAGATCAGGTGAGACTAAAGTATGCAAACTTATTCCCACTGTACATAATGAATGGTATTTCTTGCTATTAGAAAAGGTCTTTCAAGATACTTTTATTGCAGCCCTAGCACATGCTAGATCTGGAGGGATGTGTGATGGACACACTCAGGTGACTTACTGTCCTAGGAGGATGCACTGCAGTCAAGAGAATGTACGCTTTTCTGAATGACTCAGGGTCACTCGTGATCCAGGCGTGACATCCCAAAGCTGCCCCTGTGAGCAGATGCTGGGCGTGTCCACGCGGTGGGGGCAAAGTGCTGGGTGTATCTTGACCTTGACGGTGGTCCTCTAACTCACTGGACTCGGGACTTAACGTTCTAAGCAATTCACCTAATAGACCAAAAGCCACAGAGTGCCTACCAGAGGAATCATTTTGTGCTTCTCTCTGTGGTTAGGAAGCCTTTTTAAGCAGTGGGAACCAAGCACATAAAATGTGCACAGACATTTGCTGTGCACCAGTCTGAACTTCTGAAGTAAGTCTTTATCTTCTCTGATTCTTAGTTTGTCCAGTGATCAAATCAAGCTTAAAAATTTGCCTTGGCTTTGTCCTGGGACTGCAATGAAGAGCAAATGAAATAAAGTCAGCAAAAAAAAGTGCATTCCAAAACATAAATGGGTGTATTTATTCATGCAGCTACTGTATTATTTATATTCTTTCCTTAAACTAATCAAAACTAAGATTACAGAAACTGCCCTAAATTTCCATTTCTACTCATTCTACTCTAAGAAATACATAATAAACAAATTTGCTACGTGCAGTTTAATATAATCATGGCTCTAACTGTCCTATTAGGTTTTAATTTTTCTGTGATTAAGGAAAAATAAAAAGGGTAGTAAGTTTCATGGTGATAATTACTATAAAGGAGACAAGTTCCCTTTTATCATGTGTGATACTTGGCACTTAATTTCTGAAATAAATGTTTCCCATGGATTTCATGGCCATGTAACTAAAGAGGGCATTTCTGTAAATGTCATTCTTTAGTAAATTTCTAATGTTATTTTTGGGAAGTTTCTTGTTTTTTGATAAAAGTTAAGAATATTATATGGGCTTCCTTGGTGGTTCAGATGGTAAAGAATCTCCCTGCAATGCAGGAGAATTGAATTCTATTCCTGGGTTGGGAAGATACTTTGGAGAAGAGAATGACAACCCACTCCAATATTCTTGCCTGGAGAATCCCATGGACAGAGGAGCCTGGTGGGCTACAGTCTATAGGGATGCAAAAAGTCGGACACGACTGAGAGAATAACACTTGCACTTTCAAGAATAGTATGTTGTTGTTCAGTTTCTCAGTTGTGTCTGACTCTGCATGCTAGGCTTCCCTGTCCATCACCATCTCCCGGAGCTTGCTCAAACTCATGTCTATTGAGTTGGTGATGCCATCCAACCATCTCATCCTCTTGTCCCCTTCTCGTCCTGCCTGCTATCTATCCCAGCATCAGGGTCTTTTCCAATGACACAGCTCTTCACATCAGGTGGCCAAAGTATTGGAGCTTCAGCTTTGGCATCAGTTCAGTTCAGTTCAGTTCAGTCGCTCAGTCGTGTCCGACTCTTTGCGACCCCATGAATCACAGCACGCCAGGCCTCCCTGTCCATCACCAACTCCCAGAGTTCACTCAAACTCATGTCCATAGAGTCGGTGATGCCATCCAAAGAATGTTCAGGGTTGATTTCCTTTAGGATTGACTGGTTTGATCTCCTTGCAGTCCAATGGACTCTCATGAGTCTTCTCCAACACCAGTTTGAAAACATCAATTCTTTGGTGCTCAGCCTTCTTTATAGTTCAACTCTCATATCCATACATGACTACAGGAAAAAACTAGGTTTGACTAGATGGACCTTCGTTGGCAAAGTAATATCTCTGCTTTTTAATACACTATCTAGTTTTGTCATAGCTTTTCTTCCAAGGAGTAAGCGTCTTTTAATTTCATGGCTGTAGTCACCATCCACAGTGATTTTGGAGCCCAAGAAAATGAAGTCTTTCACCGTTTCCATTGTTTCCCCATCTATATACCATGAAGTGATGGGACCAGATACATGATCTTTTTTTAATTTTGAGTTTTAAGCCAGCTTTTTCACTCTCCTCTTCTAACTTCATCAAGAGGTTCTTTAGTTCCTCTTCACTTTCTGCCATTAGGGTGGTGTCATCTGCATATCTGAGGTTATTGATATTTCTCCTGACAGTCTTGATTTCAGCTTGTGCTTCATCTAATCTGCCATTTCACATGATATACTCTGCCTCTAAGTTAAATAAGCAGGGTAACAAGATACAGCCTTGACGTACTCCTTTCCCAATTTGGAACCAATCTGTTGTTTCATATGCAGTTCTAACTGTTGCTTCTTGATCTGTATACAGGTTTCTCAGGAAGCAGGTAAGGTGGCCTGCTATTCCCATCTCTTTAAGAATTTCCCACAGTTTGTTGTGATCCACACAAAGGCTTTAGCATAGAAGTAGATGTTTTTCTGAAATTCTCTAGCTTTTTCTATGATCCAACATATGTTGGCAATTTGATCTCTGGCTCCTATGCCTTTTCTAAATCCAGTTTGAACATCCGGAATTTCTTGGTTCATGTGCTGTTGAAGCCTAGCTTGGAGGATTTTGAGCAAGACGCTGCTAACATGTGAAATTATTGCAATCGTGTGGTAGTTTGAACATTCTTTGGCATTGCCCTTCTTTGGGACTGGAGTGAAAACTGATGGTTTCCAGTCCTGTGTCCACTGCTGAGTTTTACAAATTTTCTGACATATTGAGTGTAGCACTTTAACAGCATCATCTTTTAGGATTTGAAATGGCTCAGCTGGAATTCTATCACATCCACTTGGAAGCACAAATCATGAAGTGATTTTTGAAGAGATAGAAAACTAATCAGGTCCAAGCTTTTGACCAATCTTGACGAGAATGTGGTCTTAATATACACTGCGGTTTATGTTGAAATTTTTTTATTTTTTCACCTCAATCAATTCATAGTGATAAGAGGTTTGTTCATCTTTAATGAATATAGGCACTTCAAGCAAAAGAAATAAAGTTAAAAAAATTTTTTTTGGTTGTCCTGGTTCTTCGTTACTATGTGCAGGCTTTCTCTGGTTGCAGTCAGTGGGAACTACTCTTCTTTGAGGTGCTTGGATTTCTCATTGCAATGACTTCTCGTGCTGTGGAGCATGGGCTAAGTACTTGTGGGGCATGGGCTTAGTTGCCTTGTGGCATGTGGAATCTTTCAGACCAGAGATTGAAACCATGTCCCTTGGATTGGCAGATGAATTCCCACCCACTGTACCATCAAGGAAGTCCCAGAGAGTGAGTTTTAAGTCACATTAAGGCTATGGTTTTTGACGTGGTCATGTATGGATGTGAGAGTTGGACTGTGAAGAAAGCTGATCGCTGAAGAATTGATGCTTTTGAACTGTGGTGCTGGAGAAGACTCTTGAGAGTCCCTTGGACTGCAAGGAGATCCAACCAGTCCATTCTAAAGGAGATCAATCCTGGGTGTTCATTGAAAGGACTGATGCTAAAGCTGAAACTCCAATACTTTGGCCACCTCATGCGACGAGTTGACTCACTGGAAAAGACTCTGATGCCAGGAAAGGTTGGGGGCGGGTGGAGAAGGGGACGACAGAGAATGAGATGGCTGGATGGCATCACTGACCCTGTGGACATGAGTTTGAGTGAACTCCGGGAGTTGGTGATGGACAGGGAGGCCTGGTGTGCTGTGATTCATGGGGTCGCGGAGAGTCGGACACGACTGAGCGACTGAACTGAACTGAACTGACTGAAGGTCAGTTCTTGAAGATGATTATATTAATATTTTCACTTTTGGCATTTACTGCAAAGCCTTTACACCTCAAATTCATTTTTTATAGTGAAAACTGATCTCAATGAGGGCATAAATGGCATACCAGAACCAAATCCATATGGATAAGAACATACCCAGAAGAAAAGGAATAAACCAAACAACCACTGTGACTCTGTTTTCCTGGATCCATTTTCTTTTTAAAAATATTTATCTTTGTATGTTCACCTTTTAACATTGTAGATAAGTACAACTCTTACTTCAAGTTTTATCGAGTCAGAAAACTATAAATGCAATTTGGTTGATTTGTTCTGTATCTGGAATTTTCTATCCCTGGAATTGCACTGAAAAGTTGACCTCCTATAATAAACGAGGTCACTGAGAAGAATAATTAAGATATCTGGAAAAGAAGATGTTTTCAGTGTCTACAGTAGTAGAATTCTGTTGTTCATTGGTTACTTTCTCTCTGTTTCTGTGGTTTATTTTACAAAGTACTTTCCACAGGCCCTGTCTCATTTAATCTCTCACAATGCCCCTTTGAATGCTGGCTCTGCCATCACTGGTTCCACTGATACAACTCTCTGCCACTTTCCCTCTGATCCTTATTTCTTCTTTTGTAACAAGGAATCCTCCAAAATACACCTCACTCCAGTGTCGCTGGAAGATTAAAGAAGGTAACACATGTGAAAGAGTTAAGCTAGTTATAGTTGCTCACTAGCTATTAGCCTTATTATTATTGTTTTCATTATCCCCACAAACACCGCAAATGTAGAAATCATGTGCATGAGTCAGGGATACTGGGACCATGTGTGATTTGGAAAGGTGTGACTGCTTTCCTTTGCTTAGAAGGGAAATTTACCTGAGCAAAGACTCCCTTGAATGTGGGATTCTGTTGTGGATTCTAGGATTGGATGTGTCCATCTTGGGAACATCCTTTCATGTCAGCAGTGGACGCTGAAGATGTAGAGCAGCCACTTTTTCTGTTTGCTTTTCTGCAAATATTTCTTGAAATTGTATTTTGGACAGAAATTGTCATGTGTAGAAAACAAATATATGAATTAGATCTACTGAATTACATAGTATCAGATGAACTCTTTCTGGATTTGGAGAGCTCATATTTTAATCTGTATATATATATATATACAGATTATGCATGTATATAATCATGCATAATCATAGACATATATATGCTACACATACACGTATAAACACACATGCACACTGTCAAATAATGAACATGAATAACTGACGATACTTTCTCTCACTTATTGCAGTTTTCACCCCAGTTGTCACTACTACTGAGCCTCCAAGTGATTGTTTGAAAGATGAAAGTGGTAAGTTTTTGTGTATGTTTCCCTTTATGTTGGGCTTCCCTGGTGGCTCAGTGGTAAAGAATCTGCCTGCAATGCAGGAGCCACAGGAGATATGGGTTCGAGCCCTGGGTCAGGAAGATCCCCTGGAGGAGGACATGGCAATTATATTGTTCCTGGAGAATCCCATGGATAGAAAAGCCTGGAGGGCTACAGTCCATAGGGTCTCAAAGAGTCAGATATGACTGAAGCATCTTAGCAGGCTTGCATGCACCTTTATGTTAAGCTTTAGTATTCTTTTCCCTTCTGATTAATTTACTTCTTTTGAACTTCTCTGGTTTAAAGTAGAAAAGAACAAATATCTGGAATGGTGATGCTAAAAATTTTCAGAGTTTAAGAAACGACTTGTCTATCAGCAGATTTTATATATATACACATATATACACACACTGTCATAATGGGCATGACAATTGATTAATATTTGCTCTCATTTCTTCTAGAAGTCACTGATACTGATTTTACGAAAGCTTGTGCAAGAGATGAAAGTGATAAGCTTTTGTATATATTCGCCTTCATGTCATCTTATAGCATTTTCTTTTCCTCCTGGTGAAATTACCTTTTGAACTTTTCTGGTTTGTGGTAGGAAAGACCAATTATTTCTGAAACTTTAAGATTCATACATTTGATTAGTATCTCTCCTGTCTCTACTGGCAGATTTTATATATATATATATATATATAATGTGTGTGTGTGTATTGTGTACATATATACATACACACAAACATACATATACATGTATATCATGTATCAAATAGTAAGTATGAACAATTAACTACTATTTTCTCTTCTAGAAGTCACTAATTCTACAAAAGCATGTCTGAAAGATGAAAACAGTAAGTTTTGTCTGTATTTGCCTTTATGTCATGTTATAGCACTTTCTCCCTCTAGATAATTTAAACTTTGGACTTGGTTTAAGGTAGAAAGTCAGAAAGTCTGGATATTGCAAAATAGACTGTTATACAGTCTATAAGGAAATCTTAAGTAAGTCTATTATATAGACTGTTATATATTATATAGACTGTTACACAGCCTATATATTTTAAGTTACACATATTTTAAGTAAATACAACATTCTGTAAGAGTCATCTTAACACAATAAATACTGGTTTTGGTGTGAGATGACTCTCAATTAGAGGATGCAGTGATAGGCTCTGAATTATTCAATAATGGGTTTCACTCAATTGTGTAGCTTTTGATTAAAGTGACTATGCAAAAATGATACCAAGATGCTTTTATGTACGTTGAGTCTTTGGTTATTGCTAGTGGCTAATAACATAAACTGATGCTTATAGAGAGTTTCATATTCTTACAGAAGGCCTTATACTATGTCTCTCATGTATTTTAAGTATGATTTTCATAAAGCTCTTAAGAGGGTATATATTCACTTCAGTTCAGTTCAGTCACTCCGTCATGTCTGACTCTTTGCAACCCCATGAACCGCAGCACGCCAGGCCTCCCTGTCCATCACCAACTCCCGGAGTTCACCCAAACTCATGTCCATTGAGTCAGTGATGCCATCCAACCATCTCATCCTCTGTCGTCCCCATTTCCTCCTGCCCTCAATCTTTCCCAGCATCAGGGGCTTTTCCAATGAGTCAGCTCTTCGCATCAGGTGGCCAAAGTACTGGAGTTTCAGCTTCAGCATCAGTCCTTCCAATGAACACCCAGGACTGATCTCCTTTAGAATGGACTGGTTGGATCTCCCTGTAGTCCAAGGGACTCTCAAGAGCCTTCTCCAACACCACACTTCAAAAGCATCGATTCTTCAGCACTCAGCTTTCTTTATAGTCCAACTCTCCCATCCATTCATGACCACTGGAAAAACCATATTAATTTCCCCCATTTTACAGATGAGGGCAATGAGCTAAAATTAATTAAGTCCCTTGTACCAAGTCTCACAGCTAGATCTGGAATTTCAACCTAGGACATTTGAATCCCTCCTCTAAGACATTGATATAGAGTAAGAAATCCAAAAACCAAGGCCTTGACACAATAGACATCTGGCTGGGGGTGTAAGTGCCTGGGCTTCCCACTATCACAGACTAGAGTTCTTTGGTTATTAGTTGAATTAACGTGGGTGTATTACTACACTGCTAAACAGCAGGATCCTCACCTGCCAATAGGGAACAATTACACCTAACTCAGTAATTGAAGGGGAGTGCTTCCCTGGTGGCTCAGACAATAAAGAGTCTGCTTGCAATGTGGGAGACCCAGGTTTAATCCCGGGGTTGGGAAGATCCCCTGGAGGAGGGCATGGCAACCCACTCCAGTATTCTTGCCTGGGAATTCCATGGACAGAGGAGCCTGGTGGGCTATAGTCCATGGGGTTGCAGAGTCAGATATGACTGAGCAACTAACACTTTCACTTTCAGTTATTACAGAGATAAAGTCACCTATGTGGAATGTCTCCATAGGCTATCCATTTAGCTGGCACAGGATCAGTACTAGTTGGTGGCATGAGCGCCTAAACTTTCTTAGAATCAGGCTAACCACTTTCTTCCATTTTGGGCAATGTTCACGTTACTACACGCTGCCCACCCACTGTAGATGCCACCAAAGCTCACAGATCATAACTTTATCGTAATCTCACCGATGCACAAGGGGTAATCCATCAGATCCTTCCAAACCAGTGATTCAGCTTGATATTTGTGCTAAATAAATATCAAAAGTCTGGGGTATGCACTGAATGTGGAGATGCAGAACTACATGATAGCTAAGAATGTGCTCATTAGAATCATGTTACTGGGATTGAAATGTGGTTGCTGGTACTTTCTAAATGTGTGACATCAGGCAAATTACTCCTCTCTGTCCAGTTTATTTGTAAAATGGGGGTTGAAAACAATGATCTCATAGGTTATCATAAAAATTAAATAAGATTAAAAATTTTCATGCAAAGCTCTCAGAAAAGTGTTTAGCATTTGGTTAGCTGTTAATGAATATTACTCATTATTTTTCAGACTTATGGCAAGGGTAAAGAAAATGCTGAAAGCAATTTATCACAAATGATTTTCCCTACTGGACTCCATTAAAAATATAACCTTACATTTTATATTTTGGAAGGTTCTACTGAATTTAGCTGAGGTTGTTGACTTGAACTGTGAGCTGAATTCTGAGCCGTCCCGGTGGTGCTGGTTGTGATGATAAATGTTTACCTTGGGGTTTGGTGTTACAGGGGTATCAGGCCAATGTAGTATTCTTGCCTGGAGAATCCCCATGGACAAAGGAGCCTGGTGGGCTACAGTCCATGGGGTTGCAAAGAGTCGGACACGATTGAGTGACTAAGCACATACAGAGTGTTAGGAGATGTGTCCTATCCTTTTGAAAGAATGGGTAATAATCATACGACTTCTCCTAGATACCGTGCAGCTGCAGTTCACGTACAACTCTGCTTACTACACCTACCTCGTCCTCCTCCTCAAGAGTGCCATCTACTTTGTCATCACCTCCTTCTGTGTGTTTAGGAGAACAGGTGTCTGCTGTGACAGGAAGAGCTCGTGACAGAGGGGACAACAAGAGGTCAATTTTCCTTCTTCATCTATTGTCCCCAAAATTCTCTACTGAAGACCTAGCCAGGCTTGCTTTCTGGGTTTGGGTTATTTCAGATGTTGGGTATAATTTTCTATCATTGTGTAAGGGTTTTTCAAACCACTGGGCAGATAGTCTTCCGCTGTAAAACAAGGAATTCTGCCATTACTCAAAGGCACGGCCCAGGGCTAGTCCCGGAGAGCCTCTCCCACTACTGTCCCCACAACCCCCAAGTCCTCATGCCCCCCTGAGCACACACAGTGGGCAGTTCCCTGTTTCTTCCTTGAGTACCTCCACTGAGACCATGGCCCTGATCTTCCCTGTCACACACCCTGGAGATGCTGGCTTTGCTACTTGAATCCTGTACTTTCATTTTCACAAGAAGCACAATAAATTTTAAAAAAGAAATCATAAGTCCTTTTTTGCCTGTGTACTTTAATTTCGTGAAATCTAATCAAGGTGAGGAACAGTATGACAATCACTTCTCGGCCTTTTGGCTAAGATCGAGAAACAGCATGACAACAGTGATATCGAATTCACTTCTGCTTATAATAATGGCCAACACCACATTTCTATGTCTTTCCCTGAGACGGTGGTCGTGGTGCTCTCTTTGGGGCACTGGCTCCAAGGGGACCCACAGCCAAAAGAAGGTGCCCGGGTTCCTTCTCTTTCAAAGTCACCAGATTCAGACGCATTGGTTTGAGATGTTCCCATGGCAACAGTGTGACTGACACCCAGCATGACTTGCACTTGTGCGTGTTCAGATCTGCAGTAGTGCCTCATAAGCACTGCCTCCTGCTCCTCACATTAATCCCACGAGAACTGCAACACCAGAGGGGGACCGGGTGGAGGGTGCAGCATGAGGACTCTGACCCCTGAGGGCCTGGGTTTGAACCCTGGGTCTGTATTAGTATCTGGGTGACCTCAGAGAGCGAATTTAACTCTCAGGGCCATCATTTCCACATCTGTGTAACAGAGCTACAGTTCTGTCTCCTGGAACATGAGGAGTAGATAAGTTAGGGATGCTTGGACCATGCCAGCCTCAGCAATATTAGCATCTACTGTCTGTAGCTCTACTGTAAAGTCGGTAGATTCTACACATACACCGAACTACCAAGAATCATCTGTAATCTCATCTCCCTGCAGACAAGTTGGACTTGTCTTGAGGGACTCAGCTTAACAATTCACCAGGAATCCCACTAATTGTCTAAGAGCCCTTGGAGGAAGGTACAGTTAAAGTCGATAGTTTACAGATTGGAGAGATTGAGCATTCTGCTTGTGGTCACTCTTTTGTAAGTAATAGTCATTTAGAGTCAGGTCTCTAAGATCTCAGAGCCCACATTTTGTTTCCTGGGATCCTGTGGCTTTCCCTTGACTCATTTGCTACTGGGAAAAACAAAACAAACCCCCCAAAAACAGAACGTGCATTGCTTCTTTGCTAAAGGCATCCTCCAAAGAGTCCGTGAGAATTTTCTTAAGGACCTGAAGGTGCGTCTGCCTTCTCCTCATGTATATTCTCTGGAATCACCATAGCTGCTCCCTCTGTTATCGACACTATGGAAACTCTGCCTGACTCTGAGTGTCTCTAGGTTAGTAACTGCTCTTTCAGGAGTATGATGAACTGGACTGAGAGACTCAGACCGAGCAAGACAGTGGATGGTGCTCTGAAAATCCTGACACCCCAGCTCCTGCCCTAGACTCAGCAGACCCCAGGGTCCTCAGAATCCACATGGAAGCCTCTTAGGTGCCCAGGTGCATTTCTGAGGTGGGAGGAAGGCATACATCAGTTTGGCCCAGTGCCTCTCCACTATAGCACAGCTACCATGTGGTACGGGGAGAGGAACACTGGAGCAGAGGTCCACCGCACACCTCGAGTTAGAACCTTCACTTCCTGGTCTGCTCTAACCAGCTGTGTCATGTCTCCTTGACCACATCACGTTGCCTAAGTTTACCCATGTTTAGAATCACGTGTTCAAATCAAGTCATTTCAGATTTCTATGGCAATTTACAAATTCAGTGAATAACCCAATGAAGTAATAACAGCAACGGCTCTCTGGTTCTAGTCTTAGCATCTGTTAACTTATTGAACTCTCACAAGACATATGCAGTGATCTCTGTTTTATAGATGAGGAAACTGAGGCAGAGGAGATAAGCAGGGTTCCCAGAGTTAGACCCTCCTGTCTCCTCTCTGCCTCAGTTTCCTCATCTATAGAACAGAGTCTGGAGAGTCCCCTGGACAGAGGAGCCTGACGGGCTAGTCAGACATGACTGAAGTGACTTAGCGTGCGCGCACGTGCACACACACACACACACACACCCCAGCGCACGCACACACACACACACACACACACATACACCCCAAAGTTAAACAGCTAATAAGAAAGACACACACATGTGCACACACACGAGTTAAACAGCTAATAAGAAAGACACACATGTGCGCATGCACGCGCGCGCACACACACACACACACACACACCCAGAGTTAAACAGCTAATAAGAAAGAGATCTAGGATTTAAACCCAATCAGCCTGGTTACCGGAACTCTGCTCCTAACTTCTACATTAGTTGCTGCTAGAATAGATGTTTACTTTTACTTTCAATTGGAGGTTCGTATTTGCAGCACAGAAATAGAGACACAGAAGCAGAGAACAAACATATGATACCAAGGGGGAAAGGAAGGTGGGGTGAATTCAGTTCAGTTCAGTTCAGTTCAGCCGCTCAGTCGTGTCCGACTCTTTGCGACCCCATGAATCACAGCACGCCAGGCCTCCCTGTCCATCACCAACTCCCGGAGGTCACTCAAACTCATGTCCATTGAGTCGGTGATGCCATCCAGCCATCTCATTCTCTGTCGTCCCCTTCTCCTCCCACCCCCAATCCTTCCCAGCATCACAGTCTTTTCCAGTGAGTCAACTCGTCGCATGAGGTGGCCAAAGTATTGGAGTTTCAGCTTTAGCATCAGTCCTTCCAATGAACACCCAGGATCGATCTCCTTTAGAATGGACTGTTTGGATCTCCTTGCAGTCCAAGGGACTCTCAAGAGTCTTCTCCAGCACCACAGTTCAAAAGCATCAATTCTTCGGGATCAGCTTTCTTCACAGTCCAACTCTCACATGGAGATCGCAATTGACAGACACCTACTATTGATACTATGTATAAGATAGACGACTAATGGGAACTTACTGTATGGCTCTGGGGACTCTACTCAATGCTCTGTGGTGACCTAAACAGGAAGGAAATTCAAAAAGAAGGGACAGGGAGGCCTGGCGTGCTGTGATTCATGGGTTCACGGAGAGTCGGACACGACTGAGCAACTGAACTGAACTGAAAGCTTACTCACTTTGCTGTGCAACAGAAACTAACACAACATTGTAAAACGACTATATTTCAATAAAAACTAGAAAGATAATAAATCCACTTATCAAAAAAAAAAAAAAACGGAAAATTTCCTTCCTTATTAGGCTAAGAGCAGGTGAAGAGAATTTTGCCTTTTATCTGTTTCCTCTCCTTGCACCTAGGCTGGGTGTGCAATTAGAGGGTCATAGGTCAACCCATCCTCCAGTTTTTCATGCTGGAAAGGCTTTTACACACTTACTTTCCATCTGGTAATAGGACGTCTGTGACTCAAGTCCATGACACTTGGTTGGATAAAGAGCCGTCTGCATCTGCAGGCGTGCCACGGAAAAGTGAGGCAAGGATGAGTACAGCTCCACGTGAAAACCCTCACGTCTCAACAGTCTTCACAGAATCGGAGCACTTCACACACTTCTCAAGAATGAAAAAGGGAAACTCCAAGGCAACAGCTCTCCAAGTCTTTCCCATTATGAATTATCTCTACGATTTTGGAAGGCTTTCCCTCATAGACTTCATTTTTTGAAAGCTCGTTGTCAATCAAGCGGGTCATGATTAAGTAATACAGGATTTCCCTCTTTATTCAAAGTCTTATATAATGGTCAATTAGAAACTGAGTAAAAAGAGATAGAGATACTACAGCAAGCTGGTAAAACTCAGCCGGCAAGCTAGAAATTCAGTGTTTCTATTAGTCATGAGAACGAATCTGGGTAAATGCATGGTCCCTGTAATGTGCTCTTAGGCTACTTCCTGTATGTTTGCTTTCTTTCGTTTTCTTTGAATTACAGGAAGTACCTACCACTTAGTGAGCATCAGTTCTGCTGGGCAGTTTGCTTGCTTCATCTCTGATGCTTTCACTAACTTGCAGATCAGGTAGGACTCGTTTCGCTGATGAGAACACCAGGTCCCAGAGATGCTAAGGAATGTGCTCCACGTTAACAGGGAGCAGCGCCAGAGTCCACACAGGCCACGTCTGCCTGACCGAAGTCCTGCTGCTTTATCCATGATAACAGCTGGTATCTTTGGGGGAACCTATGGTATGTGAATTATAACTCAAAATAAATGGAAGGAAGGACAGAGAAAATTAAGGAATAGAAGGAAGAAATCACTGAGATCCAGACTTCATCATAGGCCAGGCATCAGACTTTAAAAAATTTTCTTTCAGTAATTTGAATGTGCCACTGGTTGAGGCAGCAAGTGGCCAAAACAGTTCCAACGTTGCCAGCTCAGATCTCAGGCAGCAAGGAACCATCATAGGGCTCGTGATAGTGTAGAACTTGCTTCCCTGGAAAGTGTTCTCACCACTGACACATCAATTTCCTAAGGAAATAAAATATACGTACGAAGATCTAGGTGCCAAGATGTTGGTTCACTATAGCACCATTTACAGAAACCCAAATGAATCCAAATGCCCAATTAGAAACTAAAAAATAAAGGATGTCGCATGACAGACTGCTATGCATCTTCCCCCAAAATGTAAGTTATTTAAAGAAAAGGAAAATTAAGAAGTGTACTTGAAAACTATTATGCCTAGGAAACCCCAGTAAAATCATTAGATTATACCATCACATGAATCAAAACCAACAAACACTAAAAACTGCATTAAGATATCTTGCTTCAACCACTGTTACGTACCTCCCTACCTCTTACAGGTTACACTTCCATTTTCTCTGCATCGTTCTAGCTTTTATTTATTTAGCAAATTCAAATGAACGTACAAATAGTAAATAAAAAACACAAATGTATATGCATGAATACATACTCTAATTTCCTGCCTCATACACAAAGGTAGGAAACAATATACATTATTCTGCACTTCTTTGCGCTTACACAGCATAGGGTTGTTTCATGTCAGTCTCTAGGGATACACAGAAAGCTGTGTGATATTTCACTGGTGAATATACAATACTTTACAAAATTCCCCCGTGATATATTATTGGCTTTTTTCCACTCGTTCACTATTACAAAAAGTGTTGAAATTATAACAGTGCTTTGTGTTATTTTGACTAGGCGTATTGGGTCATTCTGACAGCAATGGCCAACTTGCCCGTTACTCAGTTGCTCAGTTGTGTCTGACTCTTTGCGACCCCATGAACCGCAGCACGCCAGGCTTCCCTGTCCATCACTATCTCCCTGAGCTTGCTCAATCTCATGTCCGTGGAGTCAGTGATGCCATTCCACCATCTCACCCTCTGTCGCCTCCTTCACCTCTTGCCCTTAATCTTTCCCAGCATCAGGGTCTTTTCCACTGGGTCAGTTCTTCGCATCAGGTGGCCAAAGCATTGGAGTTTCAGCTTCAACATCAGTCCTTCCAATGAATATTCAGGGTTGATTTCCTTTAGGATGGACTGTGATGGACACAGCACCAACCTGTACCTATACCACAATGTAGGTTAATGCCGGGAGAGTGATGTCATAGGGCAGGATTTTGCTTATCTGTCAGGTGAAAAGTAATATCTCATTTATCTCATTGTGGCTTTTTAATTTGCTTTTCTCTTTCTGTGAGTGAGGATAAGCATCTCTTTATATATTTAAAGTCAATTCAGATTTCCTTTCCTCTGCAGTATTTATTCATGTCCTTTGATGACTTTTTCTATTGAGTAATAATAGTAACACATATTATAACAATGCTCATTTATACATGTGTCTATTTCTATAGGTACAGACAAAACAAAAAGTTCACTCCATGGTGCTTGGGTGAAAAAAAGAAGTGATTCGAAAATCCTTTGTGTATTAGAAAAAACATTGTCTCCTTTAAAATTGGGAAGGTGCTTTTTATTTGTTTGCTTACAATCTGCTTCAGCTTTCCTGTTCTTTTGAAAACCAAATAGAAGTTCAGATCTGGAAACAAAAGAAGAGCAACCAGATACAAGAAAGAAGAAATCTAATTTAGTCTTCTTGGTTCTGAAGAATGTGATCAGGCATCTTTAGCCCAAATACCTGGCCCTCCTCTTAGCAATCTGAAGCTATTTCTGCATTGGGACAGCATAGAAGGCAAGACGGAAAAACTGCCAATCACTGAAAGTTTTGTGCCGCTGATTTCCCTGCTGGCCCCGAGGGCAGTACTGGGTAGTTTTGAACTTCTCAGCAACTTCCTGCCTCTCTCACTCTGGGCAGCCCTGAACTGGGAGGTGCAAAGATGTGAGGGCAGTGGGGGTGGGGAGACAGCCTCAGTGGCAGCAGGAGGGCGCTGGTGTGGTTGGTGGGGTTTCACTCTCTCAGGTTTCAATTTTGTTCACGTGCTCTGTCAAGTGTGGTTGATTCGTGGAAAAAGCTCCAAGTCAAACTGGCCTTGACTAGCTGGATCTCTGCAAAGTGTAGCTGGGGTGTCACAAGAAAATAAGAACAGTTAAACCACAACCAACTTTGCTCACTTTCACAGGGTCACAGCTAATGGAATAAAAGGTCCTTCTCCACAGTCTTGTGATTGTTATCACACATACTCTGGGCTGGGGGTTCAGATTCCCCACTTTTATAGACAGAGTTTATCCAGTGAGCTCCTCTATGAGTTGGGAACGTTATGCTCAGGATGTCCAAATGCTGCACCTCAAGGCCCTGAAGGAAAGGGCAGACAGGACTCCTTGGAACACAGGGCTCCTTCCACCAACCACCTGTGCTCTTCCATGGTCTGTGAGGCTGACACGTCTTGGTTTTATTTTCTCAGTGTAGACCAGGTGACATGAGACCCAATCCCTGAACCCAGTGACATAGAAAGACTGCAGATGTGGGCAACAGGGATGTGCTTTCTCCCTCATGAGAAATGAGATACAGAAGGCCCTGAGGTCACCTAGCAATTGAGAATCATATACACTAGTCACCCAAGCCCCCTAAAGAGACAAAATGACTTCAGAGTTGATCTAAGCAAGGCTTTCCATAAGGTAAATCAGATGACAGAGTGACAGGTGAAGAGCAGAGGGCTGCTCAGCAACATGAGCATGAAGAGCAGGTGGGCCCCCTCCCCACCCAGCAGATCCAGAGCAGGGGTCCAGGCCCTGCACTCCATCCGTCCAGCTCCAGAGGGAAGCAGGGCTGTATGGCTGAGGTCAAGGCTTCAGCTGTCACAGTCTGAACTTGCAGCACAGTCAAGTCACATCCTTCCTTCTTCGTGTCTTTTCTCTGAGAGCCAACATCTGGGGTCCCTGCCCTCCCAGGAGGACTGGCCACGTCCTACTAGTCCAGCCTGAGTGCAGGGGGAGAGCTCCTTTCTACGTTAAAGTCACACATTGATGTCCGGCTCAGGCACCATTGGGGTCATGGTGTAGATGTGGGTCCACTCCTGGGACAGGACGTTCTCACTGTGATGACACCACTGAAGTCTTGAGGTTTTAGTCCACAGCCTGACCCTGGAGCTCCCCCTTTCTCCACATAAGGTGTTCCTTCTGGTGAGGCCCCAGGCTCCCAGGGAGCTCCAGCTGCACTTCTGTTCTTAAATGACATAACGAATAATGACAGGAAACTGACAGACATGCTGCTTCCCGTGAAGCACTGAGTTGAATATTTCTTTTTAACAAATACAGCTCACAATAGAATTGAGTTCATTTTGATTCCAGCTAACTAAACACAAGGGGAAATAATTTCATAGAAAGGGTTTAAAGAAGGGTATTCAGACTATTTTAGATCATACTTCTAAGAGAAAGATTCTATCTCTGGTGACCTTCTATATGTATTCACAATCCCTCAGGTTCCCCTTTTGCAATTGCAACACTTTAGGCCAAATACATAATGCAAACAGGAAAAATAAAACTAATCATTTTGATACGCTGGATTTTATTACCTTTTAAAATTGTACAAATAGCGCATGTGCATGAGTTAAAAAACATAAGGGAAACATAGGGAGTTAAAAAAGAAATACAAAAGAAATTCGAAACATGAGACAAAAAAATTCCATTCTGCAAATCAAAATAAAAAGATATTTTGCATACTAAAAGAGTGTTATTCCAATATATTAAGAAGTCTTTTTGATTAGGAACACAACACAAGACTTTCTGCAACTATTCATTGACAGATCAGATCCAGTCTCACTGACTATAGGGTGGACCATGACATTATCTTACCAGCCACAGGCAGGTGACATAAATGGATGTGGGTATGGTACCATGTCTGTGAGGTATTAAAATAAATAAATTCTTTATTAGCTGTTCAATAATGTCAGCCGTGGATGTCACCATTTCAACCTTCAATAGGGAGACCCCATCTCCAGTTCCTTTTTCTTTCTGGTGACTTTCAGTGAAGGTTTTTCACACTTAGAAGAAGAGAGAACACAACAATGTTTGAGATGCAGTGTAAAAAGTCAAAAGGCTACACTTGAAAAACCAGGGGTAGGGCAACACAAGAACCTAAAGCCTTTTAGAAAAGGATCTACTATTCACATGCCCACGATTTTGTCCTATGTCTGAACACTGTTGTAGGAAAAGGGCCTGAAGCACAGTGGATGCCACTGATGCAGGGCCTTCAATACCAGGACTCTGGCTGCCTCTGCCAGCCTATCTGACTCTGTGCCGACTGCCCCTCTTCTATGAATCAGTACACTACTTTCTCCTGCTTTAAAATTTTATTTCATTATTTTTTATTGAGAGAGAATTGATAAATAACATTTTATTAGTTTAAGTTATACCACATAATGACTCTATGTTTGTATATATTTTGAAACGGTCACCACAGTAAGTCTACATAAGTTAACATCCTTCACTATATATAGTTACAGATTACTGTTTTCTTATCAGATGAAGTTCTAAGATCTACTCTTTCCCTTCTGTGGTTAAATAATTAAGCAGAAGTACAGATTTTACAATTGACTATTTATTTGCTCATATTTGTGAGGTTGAAATGTTGCCTTTGATGATTTGAAAGGACTGAACAACGTGCCCTGTCCTGGAGGCACGTGGAGCCCGATTGCTGTGACTGGACCACACCTGTCATCTCAGAAGCTCCAACACACTCCAGAGACGACCATCCTGTGCAGACCAGAGTGGATGCTGGTACAGACGGGGCTCCTGAGTCCTGGCTCTGCCCCTGCCAGCTGTGGGACCCTGGACCAGTCACTCACCCTCAGTCTTCCCTGCCAGTGGAGACAAGGACAGTACCACCTCCCAGGACTGCTGCCCTTGCTGCCCTTAGAAGTTAAAGTTTGTAATTAAATCAAGCCTGACATGGAGACATTCTGGCTACAGTAAACAAAAATGAGCTAAGTCATTCTTATTCAGAAATGTGGGACTCTGAGGTAGTTTTCATCCTCTGCCAATTTATACCTAGAAAATATTAAGAGATTTTACATAATAAAATGTGCCTGACAAATTCACGTAATTAGGAGAAATATAACTATAATCACTCTAATATTTTCTGAATTTAACTTTGAATCTACTTGAAGGAAGGCTCCATATTTAACTACTTCACTATTACAGTTTCATTTTCAAAGACTTACTTTAACAAAAGTCTTACTCATAGTTCTAAAAGTGGTTTTTCACTGTCCTGCTTTTCTTCAGCTTCATTTTCAGATCCTAGATGGTAGAGAAGGGGAAGGAGGAAAAGTACCACATTCAATTACAGTAACAAATGATTTCTTTATAATATATGTGCATAAAATTTTAAATGAGGGTTACATGTGTTTAATCCACAAGAGATATAAGTTAATGAAACTGTAAAATAATTTTACATTATATCTTATAGAAGGAAAACCTTTAAATATCATTCACACTAATCTGTCCGATGGATTTCATGTATGTTCTTCTAAAAATATTCACATAGACCAAGAACTATTTATCCACTGCTCCTCCTCGTCTGCTTCTTTGCTGAAAAGTTTACCTGGCTTTCAAGTGAAAATCTCTTTGGTTTAAATAATTTAATATACATATTTGAAAAATGGCTATATTTAGTGAGTGAGGGAGGGAGTCTAAAGTATGGGGGAAGCTGATAGTCACCACTCTGCTGTTTGAGCAACCGTAGTTATAACCATTCTGAGTCAATGTTGCATGAGCCTTCTATTATTGTTTCTTATTACTTTATTTTTCAATTCTTATTTTTATTCATTTTTTGACTACAACATGCAGGATGTGGGATCTTAGTTCCCTGACCAGGGACCAAATCCATGCCCTCTACATTGGAAGCATGGAGTCTTAACCACTGGATCACCAGGGGAGCCTCTACCTTCTACTCTTCTTGAATTTGACCCAGTCATTATTCTGGGATGATATCCTTAGGATATATCCTTGAGGAAATAACACTTTTTTCCATTATGAGATTTTCCCTCTAAAAATGAGAAGAAAAATCTAATATCTCAGTGTAGAAAATTATTGTATTATTATATTTCATGGAAATATAATTCTATAGTACATAACAGTCAGACATGACTGAGCGACTTCACTTTCACTTTTCACTTTCACACATTGGAGAAGGAAATGGCAACCCACTCCAGTGTTCTTGCCTGGAGAATCCCAGGGACGGGGGAGCCTGGTGGGCTGCCGTCAATGGGGTCACACGGAGTCGGACACGACTGAAGTGACTTAGCAGCAGCAGCAGCAGCAGTACATAACAACACGGGAAATGTATATGCAATAAAAGTAAAAGCAAATATATAACAAGAAATACAATATAAGATCATATTTGATAACAACTTATAAACTTTATATACTAGCATGAATCAGTAAGACTAGGGGAAAAAAAGACCAGGTGACTTATGTACATTTCTGGATATTCCAAAATTTCTACAATAAACTTAAAGTGACTTTATAACTTTTTTAAAAGGGTATAAATAATATAGACAGTATAGCCAATACACGTTGTGTAAATTACAAACACAAAAGTAGAAAGAAACAAATCAATACTAATGTTGCTAATAGTTTGAAGGACAGTTATCTTCTACTTTTGTTCTTTTCACATTTTTATAGCAATTACACATTCCTCTCATACTTAGGGAAGGGAACTAAAGACGGTGGTGAGGAGACCAAGGGGAGAGGTTAGATGTTACCTACTCACCTACAAGAGCAGCCTGCCTCACTGTCACTTTACTCTTATCACATATTCAAAAAGGACACTTTCACCAGCAGGGAAATTGGGGGGCAGGATAAATGCGGAGAGTGGGACTGACACAGACCCAATACTATATACAAAATAAATAACTTATAAGGACCTATTGTATAGCACACAGAACTCTACTCCATACTCTATAATGACCTATAAGGGAAAAGAATCTTTAAAAGGGTGGATATTACAAATGTGTATAATTAATGCATTTTGCTATACAACTGAAACTAACACTACATTGTAAATCAACTATATTCCAATAATTTAATTATTTTTTTAAAAAGGGCACTTTTGGAGAACATCTGCCTGGATTATAGCCAAGAACAAATCTGGCACAGAAGAATGAACCCCTGAAGAAGCTTAAGAAAAGTCTGTGTTCCACACCTAAACCTCACAAATGTCATGTCATTCAGATTAGGTTTGTGGTAAAACAAATACATAAAGATACAGTGGCAGGAAGGCTTCACTTCCCAGCTTATTACACTGCCGGAAATCTTAGAGACTCCAGGGTGGTTTAACTGCCATCTCACTTGTAAGGAGTCTAAGAAAGGTGGTCACATGGAGTCTTCCTTTTTCCAGGCTCACTTTCCACCTGTGAGGGTAACGGTATTCAAGCCACAATAAACTGACAGGCTTTAGAACTATTGGGAAGTCCTAAATAAAGTCAAATTTTTAAAACACAATAATCCATATGCTTTCCCTAATCTCAAAGTGAAAGCTCCTAAAGTGTTCTGGCTATTGTCAAAGAACAAGTTCAACCAGTCTTCTCCCAAAAGTGACTATAAAAACTAATGAACCAAACAGCAAATTCAGTACTAGGGAGGCAATCTAAGGCTTGAAACTTTGTGAGAAGTGCTTGAAAAACTGCAGAACTGAGAGAACAATACTGTTCCCCCACCTCCCATCACTCAGCTTCATGGTATGAAGGTTCTTCCGAGTATGGCAGGCTGTGAGGACTGGCAGCAGATTTACAGTTGAAGGAGCTCCTTTCATTTGAGGTGAGGCGTGATGCAATGGTGCAACAGTGGTGTGTGAGCATAAGGCCCAGAGTCTCTGCTGGTTTGAGGTGATGGTCAAGGCTGCAGCGAGCATATGCTTGCCTGAAGCTGTGTGCAAACTCAACGGAAACCCAAGAGAATCCATGCTAGACCAGGCGACTATGAGGCTATAAACATGTGCAGAGGAGATGCAAAAATATTCAGCAAAAAGTACAAGCGGAAGAAGACTCGAAAAGACCCGAAATTCAAATGTGCTATGCAATACATACAGATGGCCATCTGGCCGAGAATGCAAATCTTAACCAAGGTGATTGATCACAAAACCTGTCCAATCACTGGTTAGCACTATACTATGTGGACACAAGGGTAACTCCTAAGAATTCAGGCTTAAAAATGAAAAAATTAACAACAACTGAGAAGACACATCTGCAGCCACACCACAGGGGACATAATTTCACAGACAGCCCATACCAGCATGCTGCTGCTGCTGCTGCTAAGTCACTTCAGTCGTGTCCGACTCTGTGTGACCCCATAGACAGAAGCCCACCAGGCTCCCCCATCCCTGGGATTCTCTAGGCAAGAATACTGGAGTGGGTTGCCATTTCCTTCGATGGTGTCAAATTAAATTTTCAATGCCTTCATCTAGACTTGTTTAGCACAGATGACAGGATGCAACCGAGTTATTCTTTAAGTCAACCGTTCAGTGATTCAGGATGTGATAAATTACCTTTTATCCAACATCACAATTGGTTCATTTAAATTATCTGAGCACATAAAAACTTCAACCTGACCATCTGAGAGAGAACTGGCTTCCTCATTCTTTCCACTTAATACACAGGTAAACAGGATATGGCTAAAGCAGCAAGGAATCTGCAAACAAACCACCTTTTTAAAATACATCCACTAAAATGTGCCAATTTTCCAAGGCTCTGTGACTCTAAAATTCAAGCCATTTCTTTACAAGGAAAAATGCTAACATTTAAATTTCTGGTACCTCCAATTTCTTTCTTCCTCTCTTTATTCATCCCTTCAAAAGTTCTAAGTTTACTATGTACCAGGCACTCAACTTGGTACTAGAGAAAGACAGACAAAGGCAAGGCAGGCCCCAGCTGTCCTCTTAATGACTAGGGGCCAATCAGCAGGGTACTAGGATAAAAAGCTTATAACTTCTGCTGCCGAAAACCATTTAATATTTGTCTACTGACCTAACAAGAAAGCTTTAGAGAAAAGTCTCTCCTGGGCACATTAATTCCAAGAGTAGTTTTTAATCTTAATTTTTTTCTAAATTGAACACAGACAATGAAAATATACAGTAAAGTAAGTCACCTTAATACTCCTCTGCCCACTACTAATCTGGTCTTTGTCTTAAACAATGCAGCCACCCAGTGGAATGCTTACAGTGTTTTGTTTAGCTTCAGAATTCTATGATATGGTAATGCTTTCAACTGCCACTAGGGGGTGGTAAAAGTCAAAGGAGGAAGCCCATGGCTTGCTTGATGAAAAATACCTGAGGAGGTATTCCTCACATTATCATCCTGCTGTTCTGAACTTCTGATTAAAAAAAAAAGTACACATAGGTGCTAAGAAATTCTATTAGTCTCAGGAAAAAGGCAGACAAAATCATGAACTATAATGTAAACTTCAAAAAAAAAAAAAATGAGTCCTCTGACATACAAAAATCTCAAGGAAATCATCCTTACAGTGAGGTAATGAAAAGTTTAATACTCATCCTAGTGTCTGCTGACTGAGAAATAGCTTTTCTGCTCAATCATATCTTTATTTCATCTGAGTCTATGATTTTGCTGTTGTTTTTTAAGATTTACTTATTTATTTTGTTTTTTAGCTGGGCTGGGTCTTTGTTGCTACCTGCAGGCTTTGCTGTTGGTTGTGGCACACAGGCTTCCCATCCCGGTGCCTTCTCTTGTTGCAGAGTACAGGCTCTAGGTGCACGGGCTTCAGTAGTTGCAGCTCCCGGGCTTTAGAGCTCAGGATCAGTAGTTGTGACACATGGGCTTAGTTGCTCTATAGCATGTTGGATCTTCCTGGACCAGGGACCAAAGCAGTGTCCCTTGCAATGAAATGAAAGGCAGATTCTTAATCACTGCACTGCAAGGGAAGCCCTAAGATTTTCTTTTATATTGCTTTTAAATTCAACACCAACAGTCCAGAATATCAAGTTACAAAAGTTCCCCTGACTCCCTATGTCACAATATGATGTCTTTGATCTTCACATGGCTCTTTCTGCCTGGAGTTTGTTTTACTCTAGTGTGTGTGTGTGTTTAAAATATTTACTATGTGTAATATGAGAATAAAATAATGTAGTCTCTAACTCAAGTTTACATCCTAATAATAGAAACAGGCCAAGTCACTGCCAAAGTCAGGGCAGTCAACATAGGATGACAGTGCTGTGGAAGGGATCTTACGAACATGAGGCAAAAGATGCCCTACCTACAATGATGGGAGTCGGGGGCATGGTGGCGGTAGGCTTAGGAAGAAGGCTTCTCAACATCCGAGTGAACACTAGGACCACAGAGGTATGTCAAGGACAGAACAAGCAAGATGCACAATGGCTTGGGGGCTCTGGTGTATTTTCAGAAATCTAAGAATAGCACACAGGAGCATAATGAGAGGAGAGTTTGGACATGGGTAAGGGTGGACATACAGGAGCTTTCTGCCAGGCTTAGGATCCAATCACTTTCTCATCTTTTGTGTCACTGAAGGCTTAGGCAAGGGAATAATAATATGGCCAATTTTGCTAATATTGAAAAATATATAAAATTTGCATATATTAGCTATGATCATAGATACTAGCCCTGGAGCTGGGGTTCAAGTACAAGCTCCACCTTCTTACTCTTCGTGTAATACTGGATGAACTACCTCACCTCTCTGTGCCTCAACTTGCTGATCTCTAAAACAGGGATAAGGAGACTTTAACCTCCTTAGAGAGGTTATGAGGAAACCTGAGAACAATGCAGTCATTCTATCTAACATGGTATTATGGTGGCTGGTTGGGAGAAGGCAACTGAAGAGGAGGCTGTTGCAGAAACAGAAGTGATGACAATTTAAATGAAATCAAGGAGGTAGCAACAAAGAGGTTCAAAATGGCATGGTGAACGATGGGCCAGGAGCCATAGGAAAGGGGCGGAGTCCCCCAGTGAGGCCCTGGTTTCTGACATGGGCAGCGGGGTGGGTAGTGCTCTCAGACATGGGGGATTCTGGAGGAAGGTCAGATAACAGACAGCATCAAGACTCTCCCCTGTCCACATATCAGTGTGCAAGGCCCTCTATCATGTTTATTTTTGCATCTCTGCATCTCATCACGGGTTGCACATCAAGACCACGTCTTATTTATATTCACATCCTAAATGTCTGGTATGTCAAATGTTTGCTAAGCGTATTGAGAAGTACTGGGAGTGAGGTGAGGGGGGAAAGCTTCTGAATGACAGACAAAAACATAAATGATAAATCAAATTTTCTACCTGCTTCAGATTCCGGAGGAGAATAAAACTGACCATCAGAAAGACCCCCAGGTATCAGCGCCGCCCTCTCTGAGGCATCCTGAACTATCAAGAGTCCTGGAAGAGAAGAAATTCAGATGCTGGGAATGATGCCACTGTTCTGGTAGCTTTGTGGCCAGGATAACCAAAATAAAAGTGTTATTATTACATTTTTAAAACTCTTAGTAGGAAAGAGTACTTTGAAAAATCTTTCAACCAAAAACTAAGTGTTAATAGAATCTTCCCATCTGGAAATACCTACTTCCCTATAGAAATCAACAACATCAAAACCAAAGCACAAAGCCGAACAACAACAACAAAGAAGAACTCATGAGCTTGTACAAATGGCCTCCAGTCTACATCTGGTTAGAGAAATGCCAGCATAAAAGCAAAAAAACACCAGCAGAGAGGCTGTCGACAATGCATTCTTCTGGGTGAAGCTGAGTTACACCAAGATAAAGCACCAGGCCAAACAGCAGGTGCCAGGTGTGCATGTAATATTGGTTACAGTGAAAATAAATGCTATTTTCAATGTTTTCACTAATTATGCATTTTGCTTTATTAGTGACTTTAGTTTAATCACATAGACATGCGAGCCTCAGTCACACAAACAGCTGACATACTTTCACTGAAGTTTAGTTTGATGTTTATATATAACTGAAACAATTTTTATTTTTTTACTTTTGGCCAGGCCTGGCAGCATGAGGGATCTAAGTTCCCTAACCAGGGTTTGAACACACACCCCCTGTAGTGGAAGCCCAGGGTCCTAACCACTGAACCACCATGGAATTCCTCTTTTTAACAAGTGGCTTCATTTAGCTTTACTTGTCCCTTTTCCACAATACTGTTTCATAAAAGAACAGAGGGCACAGGATAGAAGATGGATCTTAGTCTGGTTAATGTGTTTTAAAATCTATTCTTGAATGATAATTCTTTTCTCATCAATTTCATCTTTGTATATGAACTTTTGAAAAATAAAACCACTTACAAGGTTATTTTTCCTTCTACTATATCTTGAGGTTATAATCATCTTTAACTTTCTGTAACACATAAGAAATTTTTTTTTTTTTTGCCTATTAGGTGGGGCAAATCCAGCCAGATGACTGAGAGAACATGAAAACAGCAAGTCTTACAACTGTCTGAGTCTCTGCTTTGAACTTTGATTATATGTGTCTAAGGGGACAGGTGGAATGTGTGTGTTTCCACTAAGGCTATCACGTAGAGAATTCCAGTCTAAAGTTCAATCATTTAGATTTCCCAGTGAACATGCTGTGATGCTCAAAGCCACACAAGGAGATGATAACAACTTTAACAGGATTTATGACCACACATTGCCAGCTCTCACCCTCTACTCAGAGGAGGATGAAAGCCTGAGACGGGTGAACATTTCTCTGGTTGGCTAACTTCCTCCTCTCCTTTCCATCTCCATCAGCAACCCATCAACAGTCCCCCTGCAGGTGCTCGGTTAGTCACATGGCAGCCCAAAGGCACCACCTGTGGGATGGACAATGATAGGAGACTCTGGAGAATCAAGAACTTCTATGTAGAACTGCTATCTTGGCACCAAATGCTCCATAACCTATTATCAACAGGGAGAAAAGGTCAACCTGTCTGAGGAGAAGGAGGCGTTGGCTCCTGTTGTTGCTGCTGGAATGTCTTTTTCACCAGTATCACACTTCCTTCCAGGGAAGTCTGCCCTAACAGCTGGTGCGAGGGGCCACATCCTGTCCCTGTCCCTGTCCCTTCATCCAACTCTTCCCACAAAGTCTCCTGCAGCCTGCAGGGTGGAGACCCCAGATCTGCCTAACTCCACCCATATCTCCATGCAAAGCCAGATCTCTGAACCCTCCTACACTTTTGGTGGGAATGTAAATTGTCCCAGCCACGATGGAGAACAGTATGGAGTATAAAAAACTAAAAATTAAGCTACCATGTGATCCAGCAATCCCAGTCCTGGGCATATACCTGGAGAACACCATAGTTCAAACAGATACACGCACTCCAATGTTCACTGCAGCACTATTTACAACAGCCAGGACAGAGAAGCATCCTAAATGTCCACTGACAGATGAATGGATAAAGAATGGTACATATATACAATGAAATATTACTCAGCCTTAAAAGAAGTATGAAATAATGCCGTTTGCTGCGACATGGCTGGACCTAGGGATCATTATACTAAGTGAAACAAGTCAGACCAAGATAAACATGATAAGTACTTATACATGGAATCTAAAAATCAATACAAATGAACTCATTAACAAAACAGAAATGGACTCATAGGCTTAGAAAACAAATTTATGGTTACCAAAGGGGAAAGGTGGGAGAGGAAGGGATGAATTAGGAGGTAATCCCAATTACATATATACACTAATATATGTAAGATAAATCATCAACAAGGACCTACTGTTCAATAGGGAACTCTATTCAATACTCTGTAATATCCTGTATGGGAAAAGAATCTGGAAAGGAATAAATATATGTATATGAACAACTAAATCACTTTGGTATACATGTGAAACTAACAAACACTAAATCAACTATACTCTAATATAAAATAAAAATTAAAAAACTAAAAAAAAACAAAGCCAGAACTCTGCAGCCCCTCCCCCTAACCTGGCTAGTCTCAGGAGGTAAACTCAGAGAGAAGCTTACTGTTTTCTTCTTCTGCCTCTTGAGGTAACACTTTGAAGTCCAGGAACCACGTCTCGATCCAGGCAAGGATGAAGGAAATGATGGGCAGCACATAGCCAAAAGCCCCTTGTGAGAAAAGCTGGAAGAACAGACGTGACCAGGAGAGACAAACACAGTTACCATGAGCTCATTCTAGAGAACAGGACATCGGTACAGACAGTCACGGCACAAAAAAGTGGAAAGCCATACCTTTGAGAGGATCACTTTTGCTAATAAAAAGGCACTGGTCACTGCTGTTGTCAACTGAAAGACACATAATCCAGAAACATCCAAATTAGGTATCTGACACTGTAAAGGCATCTCTCTCATGCAGGAGAACCATCTGAGCCAGGATCAGGTAACGCTTGAAAAGGCCCTGGCACACCTGGCTTCCTCCCATGTCACTCGTCCTCTGTCCCCCAAACCAGAATGGTGCAAAGAGGGCTTCCACATGGCACGGATGCCCTGTGTGGCAGCTTGAGGTTTCCCTTCACCCACAGGCTGGTATGTTTGGGAAACTCAATTTTGTCCCCTGGAGGGTACAACATGGAAAGATGCTATCTATATAGAAGGGACCAGTGAAAGCGAGGCAGGGCTCCCCGAGGGCTCAGGTAGCCCAGAGATTATTCCCAGAGGACCTGGGCCTTGTGTCTTCGTCCTCTAACTAATATATGCAGCAATAAGAAACCCAACCAAAGTGAATGCCAACAGGAGTCTTGACTGACAAAATGGAGGACAAGAAATAGCAGGTGTCATGCTTGGTCACTATTAACAAAGTTGCAGAGTCAGTTTTGTTAGCAAAACACACACACACACACGCAAACACACATGTTAACACATACACACACAGACACCCCAGGATTGGGAGAAGAGGCATCTTACATTCTGATAGTAATTAATTTTACAGGCTGACACTAAGTGCTTTTAAGGAACCAGCTGACTCCTTCCAGCTGCCTGGCCCCCTCTTTGTAAATGTTTTTAGAAACAAGAATCAGAAACAATAAAATGGATGTGCTTAAACTGTGGAAAATTCTGAAAGAGACGGGAATACCAGACCACCTGACCTGCCTCTTGAGAAACCTGTATGCAGGTCAGGAAGCAACAGTTAGAACTGGACATGGAACAGACTGGTTCCAAATAGGAAAAGGAGTACGTCAAGGTTGTATATTGTTACCCTGCTTATTTAACTTATATGCAGAGTACATCATGAGGAACGCTGGGCTGGAAGAAGCAGAAGCTAGAATCAAGATTGCCAGGAGAAATATCAATAACCTCAGATATGCAGATGACACCACCCTTATGGCAGAAAGTGAAGAGGAACTAAAAAGCCTCTTGATGAATGTGAAAGAGGAGAGTGAAAAGGTTGGCTTGAAGCTGAACATTCAGAAAACAAAGATCATGGCATCTGGTCCCATCACTTCATGGGAAATAGATGGGGAAATAGTGGAAACAGTGTCAGACTTTATTTTGGGGGGCTCCAAAATCACTGCAGATGCTGATTGCAGCCATGAAATTAAAAGACGCTTACTCCTTAGAAGGAAAGTTATGACCAACCTAGACAGTATATTAAAAGCAGAGACATTACTTTGCCAACCAAGGTCTGTCTAGTCAAGGCTATGGTTTTTCCCATGGTCATGTATGGATGTGAGAGTTGGACTGTGAAGAAAGCTGATCGCTGAAGAATTGATGCTTTTGAACTGTGGTGTTGGAGAAGAGTCTTGAGAGTCCTTTGTACCGCAAGGAGATCCAACCAGTCCATTCTAGAGGAGATCAATCCTGGGTGTTCACTGGAAGGACTGATGCTAAAGCTGAAACTCCAATACTTTGGCCACCTCATGCGACGAGCTGACTCACTGGAAAAGACTCTGATGCTGGGAGGGATTGGGGGTGGGAGGAGAAGGGGACGACAGAGAATGAGATGGCTGGATGGCATCACCGACTCGATGGACATGAGTTTGAGTGACTCCGGGTGTTGGTGATGGACAGGGAGGCCTGGTGTGCTGTGATTCATGGGGTCGCAAAGAGTCGGACACAACTGAGCGGCTGATCTGAACTGAACTGAAAGTGACCCTTTGATAATTTCAAGCTAGAGACTGAGGAAGGTTTCTTAAAACCCACTGCACAGTCAACCACTTTCCAAAACAAACACTGAGACAGATTTTCTGAAAGATACCAGTGCACATCATGGAAACTGAACAGAATGTCCCAAATTGGGATGGCTGGAGAAAATGGACAAGCAACAACCATCACAGCTGTTTGGGATCAGCAATAGCGTACATACAGGAAAGGGAGCTGAGTCTGACTGAAACTGATAGCCTCCTTCTATGAAATGTGAGCTCGGGGTTCGATGGATGGTTTGACAGCAGCCCAGGTTTCTGTGGACGCTCAGAAGATATGGTCCAGGCAAACAAGGCATATGGTGGATGCACTCTTAGGACAGCACACAACTCCATGCCCAGTTGGACAAGCCCGTGCCAGGCCCTCACAGACCAAGGTCCCACACAGTTTAGTTAGTCCTGCCCAAGTCTTCCAGTCTGAGGAGCTTCCCCCATATACCTGTTTTGTTTAGAGCTCTCAACAAGGTGACTGTTCAGAGGTCCATGGAAATGGCGAAAATAATTCAGGCAGAATTGCTTATAATTCTTCTTTCCACCAATGAGTATTTATTGAGAAAAGCTTGTGCCAAAGCTCTGGGCTGGATGCCAGGAAATGGAGGTGAGTAAAAAATGCCACTGCCTTCAAGAAATATGAAGGCAGCAATAAAAGGGAACTTTTACCTTTAAGACTGGAGGGAGGCGGGTAACACAGGGAGGAACGCAGGGATCAAAATCAGCAGAGACCAAATGGCGAAAAATCACCAAGAAGTTTCAACCCAAGAGGAAATGGTCCAAACTGCTTTGAGACAGAGGGACTGAACTAATCTCTCATTTGCAAAATGAGGTAGAGGGTGGGCTGGTGCTTGGACCACAATCACTGCTAGGCCCCTGGATTCCTCATTTGTCTCAGTTTCCATAGCAATAAAGATAGTTACTCATCACCTCTGGAGAGAAGCCCTGGAGAACGAAACCTACTGAGGTGTGAAGGATAGGGATTCAGGAGAAGCCAGGGGGATTCAACCCAGATGGAAACCACACGTGCCCCCAGCTCAGCCCTCTTGTGAGCAGGCCTTGGCCACCAGCATTGGACGGGGGAACCACTCACCAGGCATACTCACCGCTATGGCCCACCAATGGCGCAGTCTGCACACCGCATATGCAAGTATTAACACTTTAAATCGAAAAACTGCCAAAAGCTATATATAAAAAAAAAAAAAAAGACAAGTTTTCAGGAATATACACAAAGGTATACAGTTAAGTTTTATAAAGAATTCACCAAAGTGTTTTCATTATTCTGATTTAGTTGAAAACTGTCACAGACGGATACTGGCTATACACCAGTTTGGGATCTCTGCTCTAGAATTTGTGGAATATCACATAGACAGTGACTCAAATTAACTTCCCATTATCAACAAAAGAATATATAGTGAGGTGTTTCTTTTACCTTTCTATTTGAGTCCACATAGATTCTGATATCCTTTTAAGGTTGGAGACAATGTTTAGAAAGTTGACTTTCCACCACAAGTACCTTTCCACTCACTTTTGATACTGGATTGTTAGTGAAGTCCGCTGGAAAGCTCTGAGTTACTGGGGTGTTGCTAGAGTTCTGTAGTCCCAGGAGCTGCCATCTGATTGTTCACCATGGTTGAGGGACTTTTGTGAAATGCTTTATGTGTATCACTGTCCCACATAATCCCCCACCCCAGCAATTCCATGAGTCAGCAACCATTACAATGGATATACAGAAACTGTCCAAGGCCACACATTCTTAGGAGGAAGCCAGGACTGAACCCAGGTAGCCTGATTTCAAAGATCAGGCTCTTAGCCACTATTCCAATTGTCTTAGTAATTCTCATTTACTAAGGAATAAACATAGAATAAAATTTTACCTATTTTACTTGAAAAATATGCTTATTGTGAGTAGTAAGAAGTCAGGTGGCTCTTGAGTAATGCCTCAGGATAGGGGTCTGCAAAATCTTCCTCACTAATCAAAACTGCCGAAGGGCTGGAAGCTGACAACTTCATTGCTGTCATTGACTGTATGACCTCACTCAAGACCCTTTCATGTAAATGAAGTTTGCAGCTATATTTGTTTTAATTTGCAGCTTTCATTAAAAACGGGTTTACCAGTAATGTGCTAACTAGTTTCTTTATTTATCCTACTCCTATCTCTGCATTCTGGACTTGGCAAAAGCATAAATCTTTATTCCTTTATCTCAAAGTTTCCCAGATCCCAAGGTTTCCTGGAGGCTGTGTCCATTTCCAAGGCCAAGCGTGACAGTCTTTCCAAGCTGAGCTAATAGGTCCCACCTAATTGTCCAATATCATTAACTCTCTAAGCAGAGTTCAGACAACCCTTGGAGATCTCGGCAGAGGATTAACTTGGCTTCCTAAGAATTCCTGGCTCACAGTACTTAAGACAAATTCATCAGAGGAAATAAAAGGAAAGAGAAAAGTCAATTTTGTTATTACATGTCAATAGCTTTACAGAAAAAAATTATCAAGAGATTTAGGATCTAATATGCTCTGCCACAAGTTCAGTGACGTGGGGTAGGTCAAGACACTGACCCATGAGACTCAATGTCTTCCTCTGAAAAAGCAGATTAAATTATATCAGTGGTTTTCCAAATACTCTGTGGCAGCCAAACACTTTTTCAAAACAATCTTATTGGAACACTAACATACTGTACAGATGAAAATGGAATCTACTCAGATTGCAAGGGGGTGATGACAAGGAACCTGGATCTCTATTTACTGGGAATCCCATCTCTTTCCTGCTACACACACAGCAGGGTAAGTCAGAAAAACAAAACAAAGCTAGACTTTTTAGAGCAGTTCAAAAGCCACTAGAAAATATAACCATTAATATTCTTCACCAAAACTAATGATGATGATAACAATGGTTGGAGGTAAATCGTTGAGCTTCTGAGACATACCTTTCACTGGGAAAAGTGTTTTCTGGGTATTATTTTATTTATGTTTCAGAACTATGATGAATTCATAGGAGCAAACCGAAGTTCAGACTTAATATATACAAAGATATACAATTAGTGACTGTGTTGTGAATAAAACCCAGGTTTTTCTGACTGGAAGGGTCTTAATCATTGTGCACACAGCTTCCAAGGATAGTGAATAAAGTAGTTAAAGTGAATCTGGGAGAATTTTTAATGAATTTTAATTGCCTCTACTGTGTAACACAATGCTAGGACCTGACTTATTCACATTATCACCTGTAAAAAGATACCATGGAGATCTATCAAACCCAATCAAAGTCACAGTGTATCCTAGAAAGATACTGCAAATATTCCTTTGAATAAAATGAACACCTCATCTACAGATAACTGCATCTATACAATTCTACAACTGACTAATGTTGCCCAAGATTGTCAATATATCAGTTCTCTCAAAAACTCCTATTATGGAAAAATGAAACAGAATTATTATTAAAAGTACACTCAGAACTCTACCACAAGACAGAAAAGGAATGGCATTTTCACTGTGCTATTATATAAACAGGTAAATTTTCCTTCTTAGCATCTGCTGATGGCTTCTATCTCAGCTAACTTTGAAAGAATACAGGAAAATCTGAATGGCTTCTTCTGCTGTGCTCCCTTATTTCTCATTAATCTTTTCTTTCCTTGAAAAGACCAGAAAGAGAGAGAGAGCACTGAATGGTCCAGGGATAAAGGTAAAGGAAAGATAATGCTTAAAAGAGGAAAAAAGAATTGCATAGAAAGGTCTACTGAGGAAAGTTGCCTTTTGGTTAGTCTCATCATGTCCGAAATGCAATACACAACAGAGAATACTTACAAATATATCAAAATAAGAAGAGTAGTAGTCATACTGCACCACCTCTTTCTCTAACGTGTTCTCAATGCCTCCATTCACCTGGGAAGGACAGGAGGAAATGACCATGAGAGTGTTATGTGCGAAAATAAAACAGGAGAACATACAAGTAAGGTTTTACAAACACTTTTCTATCTTCTTCAGAAGACAGAGAACAACAACCAGAAATTTTAAAACACGTAAGAACCCTCCTATTTTGAACAGAAAAATGGTGAAGGGCATTTCCCACTTCAATTCTGAATTCAACAAATAGATAATGGTGAACAATGCCTTTTTATAGCTTATATTTTGGCACACTAAAATGTTAAACATGATTATTTTCTCTTATAAGAGAATGTCTTCAATCATACAAACACATATTTTTATGGAAGACAATTAACATTTATCCAGGGTTCCCCTCACTTTCTGATCACTCTTCACTATTTTAAGTCTTAGAAGGCCAAGTTGTCCCCTAATCACTTAGCAAACATCCATGACAACAGTTATCATGACACAGAAGAGAAATGTAAAAAAATCTCCCTGGTTCTTCCTATTTGCTCCTAGCAATTTAATGTGCACTCTTGAATAGATAACAAAATGAAGGCTAAGCTAGACCTACAATCATATGTGACAAAATTATAGTAGATGATATAAAGTAAACCTATTATGATAAATTTTCTGTCCTCTCACAATTCTATCAAGATGAATTTTAAATGATCAAGTTTAAAATTCTGCATATCAAACTTACAAAGAATATTACTTTTTTAAAAGTAGTATTATTTTTTTAAAAAATCAGAAAGGAACATATTTCTGACAGCTAAGAAAGGGCCCAAGCAGACCCTCTATAACTGCGAGGACCCGTGAATTAGCTGATAATAGGGAACATGATGTACAATAGCAAATTCAAGTTTCCAATCTGGAGTACAGACACTGTTGGTCTTGACAAACCAGTGCAGTTGTCTGAGGACAAATTAGAGGACAATTAACCGAGATTTGGGTAAAAGAAAAAAGGGGAAAATGTCAATAAGGAATACCTTTGTATGATTTACTGGTGCGTGTGTGTGTGAAAGTTGCTCAGTCGTGTCTGACTCTTTGCAACCCCATGGACAGTAGCCCACCAGTCTCCTCTGTCCATAGGGATTCTCCAGGCAAGAATACTGAAATGGGTTGCCATGCTCTCCTCCAGGGGATCTTCCCAGCCCAAGGATCGAACCCAGGTCTCTCGCATTGCAGGTGGATCCTTTACCATCTGAGCCACCAGGGAAGCCCAAGAATCCTGGAGTGGGTAGCCCATCCCTTCACCAGCAGATCTTCTCAACCCAGGACTCGAACTGGGGTCTCCTGCACTGCAGGCGATTTTTTTACCAGCTGAGCTACCAGGGATTTACTATGATTTACTAATCAGTCATATTAGAATAAAAGTTGACATGAGGAAAGAATCCTCTTGGCTTAGATACCTTTTCAAGTACAGCTGACCCCTGAGAAACAGGGATTTGAACTGCATGGGTCCACTTACAGGTGGCTATTTTTCAACTTTAAATATTACAGTCCTACATAGTCCATAGCTGACTGAATCCATAGATGAGGGGGAATCATGGATATGGAGGGCTGGCTATAGATTATACAATATATCCCCTCCCCTGCACTGCCCAAGGTCAGCTGTCCTTGTTATAAAAATGGAATATACAACGAACACTATTTTGTATCTTAAATCCTTAAGGAGGCTTAGATTTCTGTGTAATTTGTGCAGAAGAGCTACAGACCTGACTATAATCCTTTACCAATGAATAGAATTAAACACCTGGGGGCAAGGAGAAATAACTGAAAGCCAACCAACCATCCAGTTTCACTGCTGTGTCTCTCCAGACCAGGGAAACTTAATATCCAAAATATTCTAAAAAATTATTATTCCACGTTGACTATGGCAAAGAGGCATTCTCTACCACACAGAAACCAACCCCCTTGGCTGAGAGAACAGGAATTAAAGCTGCTGATACAGTTTTGCAATAACAAGCCAGTAGGAAGAGGTTCTCCTCGGTATCCATAAACTTTAAAATAAACTGTCAATTCATGCTGCCTTTAAATAAAGGGCTTCCCCTGTGGCTCAGTGGTAAAGAATCCAACTGCCAATGCAGGAGACACAAGAGACATGGATTGGGAAGATCCTTTGGAGTAGGAAATGACAACCCACTCCAGTATTCTTGCCTGGAATATTCCAAGGACAGAGTCTGGTGGGCTACAGTCCATGGGGTCACAAAGAGTCAGACACAACTGAGCATGCGCACAAAAGAACTTAAATAGAGTAAAATCTGTATCTCTAACCGCAACTTACACTCAAAATTACTTCCAAATCTTGGCCTCTAGTACAAGATGTACTAGATTCATCTTTAATTTCACATGGAACCCCCTTCCCAATCATGGTATGTCAGAAGTGTTACTGTTATTGTAGATTCTATCCTTAGAAATCCTAAGAGTCATCTTTGGATACTGGGGTGATAAAATCAGTTTATCAACAAATCATTATACTTCTTCCTTTAGTATGTCTCTCAAGTTAGCTGTTTCTTTTCTACTTCCACAACCTTCCATGGAGTTCCTTCAAAAACTTCTGAGTTAATGTTCTTACTGTCAATCTGCCTGGAATTTAAACTAATCTGCAAACCACTGCTATGAACTTAACCCATTCACCAAGTATTTGCTGAGCACCTAGTGAGTGCCACGGACTATTCTACACACAGGAAATACTTCAATAAACAAATGAATATCTATATCTTTGTGGAACTAACCTTCTAGCAAGTGCAGGCAGATGACACATAAGAAAATCAGAAAAGAAAGGAAAAAAGAAAATCAGTGCTACAAAGGACAGAAGTAGGACATTGTGGCAGAATAACCGTTGACTCCTTTGTGGTGGGTGGTCATGGAAATCTTCCCTTGGTGACTGATTTAAATGAATTAAATCAGTTGAAATGACTGATACTAGCATAATAAGACAAAATCTACATCAAGATGAAGGAAACGAACCAATTCATATAGAAGAATGGGTCTCAGACAGAAGAGAGCTTGTTCCATTCTGTGAATAGAAGTCTGGCTGATATGGGGGGCCAGGAACAAAGGGTGGGAAAGGAAATTGGGGTTGGCTTCTTGGGGGCTTTGGATTTTATTTTAAATACTCTGATAGGTCAGTGAAAAGTTTTAAACAGAAAATGTTATCTGATTTATATTTCTACTTATACTACTTCTTAAAGTCACTCTGGTTTCTATCAGGAGAATGGATTTGGTGAGGGCAAGAGTGGAATTCAGGACTTCCCTGGTGGCTCAAACGGTAAAGAATTTGCTTGCAAAGCAGGAGACCCAGGTTCGATCCCTGGGTTGGGAAGATCCCCTGGATAAGGGAATAGCTATCCACTCCAGTATTGTTGCCTGGAGAATCCTATGGACAGAGGAGCTTGGTGAGCTACAGTCCATGGGGTCACAAAGTGTTGGACATGACTGAGCAACTAACACAGACACACAAGCATGGAAGCAGGTAAACTTGTCAGGCCCAGATAGGGCGCAGTAGTTTGGATGAGTGATAATGTTGGCTTGGTCAAGGGTGGTAATGGTAGAAATGGAAACAAGAGGTCACGTTGTGAGTGTGTTTTACAGGTGGATTTGACAGGCCTTACTTTTAAGGATAGGAGGCATGAGAAAGACAAAATAAACCAAGTAAATCAATCAAGGATTGAGCATCTGGGTATCATTTCCTGATAAAGAACAAAGCGAATGAAAGCAGGGATGTGTGTGTCACTGGGGAGCACATCACGTTAAGCATCCAAACAGATACAGCAGGTAGGTCATGATGTGATGTGAAGTATGAGTCACTAACTTCTGGAAGAGCTCACAACTGTTTTCCAGTCTGCTCTAGAATCTATCTCAGCCCACAACTGCAGTAAGTCCAACATTTCTCTGTAGCTGTTTTAAGATTTTCAATAGTCTAGAACCAACTTACCTAGGCAGTTTTGTTTCCTATGGGAACCTTATTTCTAGCCAGTCTAATATTTTCTCTGTGTCTGCCCCTGTCCCCCCCACAAACCATGCACACACACGCACACACACACACATACACAAGCACACTCTTGCCTCAGTGCTTCTGTTCACCTCCTTCACCAAACTGTCTCCCCACTGGTCCCACCTCATCATCCTTCTATCCCCAATTCCTTCTACCCACACACAATTCCTTCCATACACAATTCACTTCATCTCCCCCACTCACTCCTCAGATAATTCCAATCCACTGAACTCTCCCAGTGAATTTCTGTTATCACTGGTGATCACAGTTTGAACATAGTGACACTGAAATTAAATCAGAATCAGTAGGATAATAAATACCTGAAACGTAAGTGTAACAGTAATGAGAGAATAATAAGCAACTTGTTTATTCCTGTTTCTGGGTACAACTTACTTTTAGTGTGTGTGGGCTCAGTCATGTCCTGATTCTCTGACCCGATGGACCCTATGGCCTGATACCCTCCTCTGTTCATGGAATTTTCCAGGCAAGAGTACTGGAGTGGATTGTCATTTACTACTGCAAGGGCTCTTCCTAACCTGAGGATCAAACCCATGTCTCTTGCATCTCCTGCGCTGGCAGGCAGATTCTTTACCACTGCACAACCTGGGAAGCCCTAAAATTTACTTTAGCTAATAGTAAATTACATAATCTATAGTTATATAGAGCTTCATAACTGCCAAGGGGCTGTGGTATGTATCTTATCATTTGATCCTCACAAGAAGTCACAGGAAGGCAAGACAGGTATCAGCTCAGTTACCTAACTGAGAAACCAAGGTTCAGGGAACTTAAATGGCTTGTCTGAGGCCACAGAGCTGGTCATGATGGTTCCAAGGCAAACCAGAAACATCCTGGCCCTTTCAAATAGGTCAATTGGAAAATACTGTAAGACAGGCAATAAGCACTGATAACGGCCTTTCTTGATCTATAATCTTAACCCAGGTATCAAAAGCTGAGAAAGAAAAATGATTTCTCTTCTGCTGCCATTTTGATCCCTGTCCCTGTCAGTCTAAGAGTCTAGGGGAAAAGAGAAATAGAATCTTCAGGCAAACCAAGCCAATGGTGAGAAATCAGTCTACTCAGGCACGTACCAAAAGGTCTGACACAGAACCAGAACCATCCCTTCAACTGGACCCAAAGAAATCAGCCACCCCAAGGTCTTTGAGCAGGAAATTAACCACAGTGCTCTTAGGCCGCTTCGGCTTGCCCAGGCCGTGTGCTCCAGGCTGGGTTGGAGCCAGTCAGCTCCCTGGAGCCAGGAAGAAAGTGGCCAACTTGGAAATTGTATGTGAAGGCAAAGTATTTTGGTTATTGCTATGATTGCTTAGAATATCTGGGCCCCCATATTCCTTTGAAAGACCTAAGTTCCCTTTATGCTGTTTCTTTCCCCTTTTAAAGATTAACACCAGGAGGCAATATAAGATACCTGTTATATCTCCTCAGCTAAACTTTAAATCTGTAGCTTTTTGTGGAGCCTGCAACACCTCAATCAGAATCCTATGTCTTGGCACTCAGTAAATGTATAAGCATGTAAAAATAACAAAGGACCTGAGTGATTACAGAGGTTTACAGAAATATAGACAACAAAAGAAAAGGGATGGTACAGTGTCTAATGAAAATCCCAGGTCAGGACTGACAATTCTGAACAAATAGAACTAGAAAATTAAATGTGCCTTTAGAGAAAAAAAAATAGCCTCACTAAGAAAGTCAAGATAAACTATCTTAAAGATCATATACTCTTTTATGATCTTTTTACAAATAGGGAAACTGGCAGTCAGAGGAAAAGTAAAGATAAAAGCACATTTCTCAATTGCTAGGCCTGGTGATTTTTCATTTATAACAAGTTGCATGCAGATGGAAACAGGTCCCTTATGATGAATGAAACAGGGCACATCCCACTTACTTCACCTCCATTCTAAGGAAGTGAGAAGTGTAACCCCATGACCCACCACAGCCCCAGGCCACAGCTTCTCTTACTTAAAATGCACTCAATGTGGTCATATCAGTGGCAAACCAACAAACGCCTTGATTTTGTGCTATCACTATAATAATGTTAAGTGTGCTTCCTTAAAACTGTTAAGCTTTCCTATTAAAAGATGTATTTCTTTTTCATCTCTCATTCCACAGCTGATTGTTTTGAAAATACATTATTCTTTTAATTATATCAATTGAAATATAGTCTTTGATGCAACACATAATAAAAAGAGATACTTGAAATTACTGTTGTCATATTGCTGGCTTCTGTGGCTTTAAATAATAATAGGGCACACCCATAGAATTAGATTAAAAGAAGGAAAATCTGTGAACAGAAACCTAACAGTAGATTCATATTACACATGACCTTGATTCTGGAACCAATCTTCTCTTCTTAAAAAAAAAAAAGGTTTTTTATTTTCTAATATAAGTATATATCTGCTTTCAAAAAGAGCTTTATTGCTCTATTAGAATTTATGATGAAATTAAATGACTCCAATGATGCTAATCATTAAGATTCTAAAATCTAAAACAGAAATTCTTGGTATGAATCAGAATGCTAATCAGTTTAGATTAAGACACTCACTCTATTATGAGGCAAAATTAAAAATAATTTTCCAACAGGAACCTCAGCATCCTTTCATATTTTCTATATTTTAATAAATTTCTTATAAAGCACCTAGCACCATGCCTGCAAAGAGTAACCTCTTAATAACAAACAATAGCTAATAACTATTGCTACCCAGGCTTTAGCAAATATTTCTTTGAAATAAATGAATTGCTGAAAGTAAACGGACAATTTTTGCCTGAGAGGAAAGCATTCTGAAAGAGTTCACCCATGTGCTTATAAGAAATACAGTCAAAGGCAAGGTTTTCAAGAAAACAGATATATTGGGTAAATAAAATATATTACTAAAGTGAGTATCACCTGTTTATTTTTACTTTTATGAAATGTAGCAACTAGAGAACTTAAAATTAAGGCTTGCATTGTATTTCACTAGGACATTGGAAAGACCCTGATACTGGTTAAGATTGAGGGCAGGAGGAGAAGGGGTAGACAGAGGATGAGATGGTTGGATGGCATCACTGACTCAGTACACATGAGTCTGAGCAAACTCAAGGAGATAGTGAAAGACACGGAAGCCTGGTGCGCTGCAGTCCATGGGGTCACAAAGAGTCAGACACGACTGAGCGCCTGAACAAGGATAGTACTGGTCTAGACAATTATTTGGCAATATAACCACAGAAAGCTGACAAAATAGACAAACCTCCAAATGTCTCTAGGATTTCTTTTGGATAAAATATGAATAGTCTCTTTGAAGAAAGATAAAAAATAAGTGCATGCAAAAATCTTAAATGTAGGAACTACAACGTAGATGTAACATTAAAACATATTCCAGAAGCATGCTGCATTTTTTGAAGCAAGGACCAGCACTTTTTTTTTCTTTAAAAGGCCAGGGGATAAAAAATTTTCCCTCTGTGGCCAAATGGACTTTGTCAGAACTACTCAACTCAACCACTCAGTACAAAAGTCAGCCACAGACAATAGGTAAACAGATGGGCAGGGCTATGTTGCAATAAAACTTTATTTATAAAACCAGGCCACCCGAATTCAGTTCTTAGACTGCAGTTTTCCAACTCCTGTTATAAAATAAAATCCCATGAATTCAACTTTCATAACCACGAAATACATTTTAAACTAACCAGGTTGGTTTTAAACAATAACAGTAAAAAGTAAGGAAAGTTCAAATCAACTGGAGAAGACCAAGAATGCCTCATTTGAAAGAAAGATGGAATTCATGAAAGTGAGACAGAAATGATGAGAAAAATAAGAAACAATTTTGTCTCTGGACACCATTCATATAATGTCACAGAAAACAAAAACAAAACCCACTTACATTTAACTCTATTATCCACAGTAATGTTACAAATAAGAGGTCAAAGGTGACAAACAAACAGAAAGTCCTCCTGACATCAGATATGCCTTTCTTCTCCCTTCCTTCATAGGACTCGATCCTGGCCATGAGCTGCGTGGGGTTGATGGAGTGGATGTCGCGCACAGAAGCGTGTGAGCTCTGACTCCCCGTAAGAGTATTCTCCATGTCTTCTGGCAGGGGGTTCATCCTGCAGGAGGGTTAAAGGAGCCTCTCTCCAACTTCACCATCCCTCGAGGGAAGAGATCTTTGGGGAACGGAAGAGAGACACCACATTAAATCAGAGCCCACCTGATACTGCACTGTGACCCCCCATGCCCATGCAACAGTCCATTTGTCTGAGCATCAGGGTGTCTGAACTGAAGACATTTCTGTCCTGATGAAGACACAGTGAGAAAGTGAAATGAGAAGCAATTCTTGATGTTATCCATCGATACTACTCCAAAAAAAAAAAAAAAAACTGTTATGGAAAAGACTGTCAATAAAGAATACAAATTTACAGTAAATGGTAAAGACAGGTTGTTAACCACAACAAAAATGTGTCCCTGGAACCTGAAGCATGCCTCTGGGTGAACAAGTCAAGGCAGCTCCCTTGCTGCACCAGGCAGAAAACTACAATGCTGTCAGTGTTATTCCCTGTGGACCAAGAAACATTTACCTAACAGCTTCACTGAAAGCATGTAACTAAAACACGTAAATAAATGTACTTCCTATAGAGGAACTGCTTTCCATCACAGGTATCTAATAAACCAAATTTGCATTTCCATTACCTGTTAATGAATAAGTACGTTTCCGCACGTCTCCTTAGAAAAGAACTATGCCACCCTAAGAAGTTTACCATATGCAAACACCTCACTGAGAACTGCAACAATCACTGTCCCATATGGAGACACAGGATCCCTCCCCTCAAGGTCAGCACGTGCTTCTAAAATAAATAAAAGATTGGGAATCTGAATGATCTGATCTCCCCAAGGATGGGGCAAAGTCAGCAAACAGGGAGTATTATGATAGATGGTATTTTTCTTTGCTAAATATTCTGGTTTCCCTTCATACATTACCTCTCCCTGAGGGAGGATTATATACCCCTTGTTCTGCTGAACTTTATGCCTTTCTTTGGCCAGTGTAATGTGTGTCACTTACATCCAGACCTTAACCAGCACAAGGTTCCCATGCTCTCCTTTCTGCCACAATGGGGTAACCGGCAAAGTCCAGAGAAGAACATTTTTCAGGTGGGCAAAATAACACTTCAAAACATTGCTGAAATTTCCCTAAAGTCTCTATATCTTTACATTTGGCTTTTCATTTCTCTCCTTCCCCACACTCAGGAACAAAATGTGCTTCCCACATTTTCACACAGTGAGTGATTTAATGACATAACATTTTTGAAAGCAATTTGGTTATATGAACTATGATACATTAAAATATTTGTATTTCTTGATCCTGTAACCCTACTTCTGGTAATCTAAAGGAACTTAACTGTAGACCTTCAAGGCAAAAGTTGATCTGTGTCATTAGAGGCTGGGTCAGTGACTGAGTGAGTGAAGTCGCTCAGTTGTGTCCGACTCTTTGCGACCCTCCGTGGACTGTAGCCCACCAGGTTCCTCCGTCCATGGGACTCTCCGGATTCTCTGTCCATGGGATTCTCCAGGCAAGAATACTGGAGTAGGTTGCCATTTCCTTCTCCAGGGGATCTTCCCGACCCAGGGATCAAATCCAGGTCTCCCGCATTGCAGGCAGACGCTTTAACCTCTGAGCCACCAGGGAAGGAACTCCCAAGCAAAAGGAAGAAAAAGTGACTAGAGGGCACAAGCGTGGTCTTGGCCTGAGTAGTGCTAATAGGGCTGTACTTGGTTTTTTAAAATAATTTATTGTCATATCAATGGCTCAAATCCACTAAACTGTACAGAAAATCTAAAGAAGTCACAATTCAAATAGAGGACTGTTTTTAGGAAGAAAACCATTTGCAAGGTAATGAGATCATTTTCTTAGTCTTACTCATTCTCGTTTCCCCTCATCAATGAAAAAGGACAGCAAACACTAATAGCTGAGAAATCTGAGGCTATTTCCAACTAAAAACTGACATCACGCAATGCAGTACACCTGACTTGGGAAATGAGAATCATTATCTTATTTTTCTTACGTGTGTTTATATAACTGCTAATTAGTTAGAATGTTTAGATGCTATTTGCAATGGCTTTAATAGTAAAGTTACCCATGGCACAGACTGCTCTGAGAAGCTTGACTCTTATCAGATGGACCTCTGTCTGGACAGACTGAAATTTTAAAAGGGAGCAAAAGCTTCCTTTTAATGAGTAAAGTGGAAGATACTTCTAAAGCCTCTTTTCTGCTCTACAACTGCAGGACTTCACCTTAAACATGTTCTTCAGAAAGATTCAGTTCAAGTGTCAATTCCTTCAGGAAGACTTCCCTGAAATGCTCCCCACATTCCTATCCCCAGGCAAGGCCAAGTACATCTCCTCCAAGCTCCCTCAAGCTTGTGGATATACCACTTACGATAACGCTTACCACACTGTGCCTTAATTACCCACTGAACTCACCCATCTCTCCTACTAGCTGGAGTGTTCCTTGAAGCCCTTGAATTTGATTTGCACACCCTTGTGTCCTTACGGACCACCTCAGCACACAGCATGCAGCAGAAACAAAACAGATAAATCCTGCCTAGTATCTAGCCCACACAATAATGCAGAGTGGGCTCTCGGAAACCTCTACTTCTCATTTTTGAGGAATAGTTTGGATATTTTCCCAGATACAATGCAGAAAGTATTAAACACCCAGTTCTTATACTGAGTCCTCTCTGGAGTTGGAGGAAAGCTATGCCTCTCTAAAGAGGTGTTAAGTACTGATCAGCTGTACATATGGGGGCCTGAATCTACAAAGCAGGGTTTATTCCAGCGATGGAAGGAGCACGGGAAAGGGAGCAGGTGAGGAAGAGGTGAGTGGAAGGTTATAAAATAAAGAAAAATATCACCTTATTTTTCTCTGGAATTTGTGTGAGGAGATGAGAATCCTCTTTTGCTGTTTTGGTTTTTGAAAAAGGATTAATATCTTAATTGTTTTATCTGGATAGATAAGGCTCCTCCTCTGTGTTGGCGATTTTGACAGTCAAGCTGTGTTCACAAACCACTCCCAAATTCTGAGGCTTAAAATAATCTACATTTATTCCCAAGTTCATGGGTCTAGTTCAGTTCAGCTGGTCTAGTCTGAGCCCAGCTGGCAACTCTGCTTCAGGCGATGCATAGAAGAGCTTGGCTTCAAACTGTGTGTTGGGTCTAAGTCTGTCTTAGACTGTCCTGTCTGTCTTTCCCCGTGGTCCAAGACGACCTGGGGCATGTTTCTCTTCATGGCAAATGGCAAGAGCACAGGAGACACACTCAACCATGTACAGTGGAATCTCTGTACACATCATGTTTGCTGATATTCTACTGGTTAAAGCCCAAAGGGCATGGAGCTGAGATGTATACATTCCATCCAAAGAGGATAAGAAGGAAAGGGAGTATTTGCTGATAAATATTCCAATCTATCACAGCTGTCAATGTTCTAAACTAGGAGTCAACAAATTGTAGCCTGTAGGTCAAATGCGGCAGGCTATTTGTTTCTGAATGCAGAGGTTTTATTAGAATACCACCACACCCATTCCTGTGGTTGGTATCGATTGCTATGGATACTTTCACATGAAGAGAGCAGAAGGGAATAGTCACAACCGAGATTATATGGTTCACAAAGCCTAAAATACTTCCTTCATTATTTGTAATTTTCTAAAAAGGGGGACTGCTGCTTCCATCACCTTCTCAAAGGGGAGCTAGATATTTAGAGTTATTGTGTTGTAATCAGCAAAAATTAGGCTAATTGATGAATATTAATTTTTCCAATGCATGCTCTGATTCTTCAATGAGGAAAAACTTATAATTCCTTCTCCTCTTTATTTTTCCATAGGTGGCCCTCGTGACAGAGCACAGCTCAGGCACAGGTGGTCTTGTCTAATGATGGCTTACCTGAGGGCCACTTCAGCAGTGCTTTAGCCCAATACACGGCTCTCTGCCTTATTCTATTCCCTTAACCCCACACTACTAGAGCTGGAGAAAAACACTGTCCCATCTATACTGGTAGCTTCCTAAATGATAACACCCTTCACACTTGGAGAAAAACAAAAATCTGAGATCCTTTTGCTTCCAGAAAGAAGAGTTTACATCTTCGAGAGGCTATGTCTTTGAGATGTCCCCAGGCTGGCTGTAAAACTGGTTGGCCAAAACTTCAGCTCCATCTGCTTAGATACAGACTTGATATACTACCCAGACGGTAAACAGCAGATGCTCTGGGGCAGCAGCCACCACAGCGAGCACTTTTCACAAGTCCTACAGTCTCCTGGGAGAAGTGGAAAGGGCCTCTGGGCACCTACTGGTGGCAGTCAAATCAAGTTTTTCAACCCAGGCTCCCAGCCTTCTTCTCTGTATTACTTCCGGCCACAGCAAGACACCGTATGTTCTACTCCAAGAGAGAATGTGAGAATAACAGACACTAAAAACACTTAACTCAGCAAGACCTTAGTCATCAACTTATCCAGAGGCCTGGGGAGCAGATTTGGCTTACAGACATGTTTTGCTTGGTCTTGTACAGGATTTCTAAAGATTTTTAACTAATTGCTAACATTTTAAATAATGATCTTTCAAGTAAAATTCCAGATGTCTAGCTTCTCTGGAAAAGTTAAAAGACACAGAATGGCCAGGCCTGCATTCCCTTACCATGAGAACAAAGCCAAGAAACTGCTGAGCTCTTCAGATGGAGCCCACACTCTCCACTTGGCCTCAGCCACGACCTTGCCTGGGGGCATCCGAGTCCACACTCTGATATACTCCCCCTCCCTTGCTTGACAGGCAGAGTCCTACAACTGAAAGTTTTGTCTCAAGGTGCTATTTCAAAGCTTTCCTCATGCTTGTTATTGAAATTATCGTTGCCTAGAAAGATTTGCTTACAGATGGAGAAAACAAAAAAGTAGCAGCTGAGGCCTAGGTGGATTATGAGGGTTCACCCATGTGAAAGATATTTCAAGACATATTTGAGGATTAAGACTTGGGGCTTCCACTTCCTTCCTCTCTGTCAGATTCCTAGAAGGAAACAGGAGGGACATGAGACGGTGTTCAAATGGCCCTTGGGATACAGTGACTGGGCTTGTCCCTAAAGACAAGAGCTGCCTCAGGGGTGCCCACTCTGTCCCAGGACTGGGTTTCTCAGGGGGCAAGAAGCACCTCAAGTTGGCTCTCCTCTTGCAAGGCCCACCAGGTGTTATGAGACCCGGTACATGATGGTTTTTTTAAAGTCCTGTTTAGAGCCGACAGTTTCCAAAATGAAATAGCTAGAAGTGGAGAACGGGAATAACATGTGAGTAACCTGACATTTACAAGCATAATGTGCCAGTATGAGAAAAAGGCATAATAGCTAAAAAAAACACAGATGCTTTCAAAGTAAGCATGCACAGAGAAGACAGTGCTGTGGAAAGGAAGCTAATCCAGAGTATCAGAAAAACATAATAAGACAACCTTCCTATTCTAAAGGTATCACTGTGAGATGAGGAAAGTTCTGCATTCCTAAGAAGACCTCAACTAACTATTCAAACTTTCAAAAAATAAAAACTTCTATTTAGTGTCTGTTCAGATGAGCTGCTTATATTTTTAGAATATCCCAAAGTTGCTTTGCAGTAAAGATATTCTAAGCAACAACAACAACAAATGATTCATTGTCCTGCGCTTCCTGATTCTAATGCTCGAGTATGTCCATTCTACCTTGGAAGGTAAAAAAAGACCTGGTAGAACTCTGATGACAGTGGCTTTAGAAAGTCTAGCAGCAGCCGAGGTTAGGAAGCTGATGAATCTGTGTTACATTCCAGCTTCCTGGGCTAGAGGACTATCACGATGAAGAACTACAGGAAGTTTAACAAAATCAAGATCAAACAAACCTGTCTTTGGCAAATGTCCACTACCATTATGCTCACATTTCAAAACAGTCCTGGCTTACTCTACAATACAATGTCTAGAAAAGCAGTTCTAAAATCTAGACAATTGGATTGAAATTTAAAACACCTTCACATCACTTCCAAATTAGCAGCTGTAGCAATAGGAAATTACTGTATAGAGAAGTCTGGAAAATAAAGTTATTTTAAGTTAATAAGTAAAAAAAAATTTAAAGCATCTAAATAAAATCACTCACCAACTGTTCGATATAAATTTTAAAATTTTTCCTGAATCAAGGAGTCAAATTTTTCCAGCCGATTGCTATTAATTTTCCAACTGAAAATGAGTGAAATACTTAGAAGAAAAAAAAAAATCTATGTGCATGTATGAAACTCTACTGGGCGTTTTATAGATTTGCCTATATCACCAGATGATTCCTACAATTACTATGATGGTATCAGGGCATTATCAGTGCATTTTGTTACTGAACAATTTAATAATTCCCGACATGCCTCCTACAACCTGTCATAATTCTGTGCTTCTTATTAAGATGCGACAGGGAAACAGCACACCAGTCACCCTGAGATAAACAGCCTACGTGGTAGTTATGTTGTTAACTGCAGATTCTGAGATGTGAGTTTACCTATGTGAGGAAGTGCCCCTTCTCATAGGGCTCTGGACACAGAGGCTGGCAAAACCAAGTTTCTCAGTCAACAATAAAGATGGCTGGACTCAAAGCTAACAAAGTCACGAATATGATACCACTGAAAAGCTTTATTGGGGAGGTGAATGTCGAGATGTCTCCTGATGACCCTCAGTAGTATATCATGCAAAATTGCTCCTGAGTGGCTCCTAAAGATATCACCCAGAGACCATATTAGTGATGGTGCAGTTCGGTGCAGTTCAGTCGCTCAGTCGTGTCCGACTCTCTGCGACCCCATGAATCACAGCACGCCAGGCCTCTCTATCCATCACCAACTCCCGGAGCTCACTCAAACTCATGTTCATCGAGTCGGTGATGCCATCCAGCCATCTCATTCTCGGTCGTCCCCTTCTCCTCCCGCCCCCAACATTTCCCAGCATCAGAGTCTTTTCCAGTGAGTCAACTCGTCGCATGAGGTGGCCAAAGTATTGCAGTTTCAGCTTTAGCATCAGTTCTTCCAATGAACACCCAGGACTGATCTCCTTTAGAATGGACTGGTTGGATCTCCTTGCAGTACAAGGGACCCTCAAGAGTCTTCTCCAACACCACAGTTCAAAAGCATCAATTCTTCGGCCATCAGCTTTCTTCATAGTCCATCTCTCACATCCATACATGACCACGGGAAAAACCACAGCCTTGACTAGACAGACCTTTGTTGGCAAAGTAATGTCTCTGCTTTTTAATATACTATCAAGGTTGGTCATAACTTTCCTTCCAAGGAGTAAGCGTCTTTTAATTTCATGGCTGCAATCAGCATCTGCAGTGATTTTGGAGCCCAGAAAAATAAAGTCTGACACTGTTTCCACTGTTTTTCCATCTATTTCCCATGAAGTGATGGGACCAGATGCCATGATCTTTGTTTTCTGAATGTTGAGCTTCAAGCCAACCTTTTCACTCTCCTCTTTCACTTTCATCAAGAGGCTTTTGAGTTCCTCTTCACTTTCTGCCATAAGGGTGGTGTCATCTGCATATCTGAGGTTATTGATATTTCTCCCAGCAATCTTGATTCCAGCTTGTGCTTCTTCCAGCCCAGCGTTCCTCATGATGTACTCTGCATATAAGTTAAATAAGCAAGGTGACAAGATAGTCACGATAATATGATCACTGACCTAGAGCCAGACATCTTGGAATGTGAAGTCAAGTGGGCTTTAGAAAGCATCACTACGAACAAACCTAGTGGAGGTGATGGAATTCCAGTTGAGCTATTTTAAATCTTGAAAGATGATGCTGTGAAAGTGCTGCACTCAATATGCCAACAAATTTGGAAAACTCAGCAGTGGCCAAAGGACTGGAAAAGGTCAGTCTTCATTCCAATCCCAAAGAAAGGCAATGCCAACGAATGCTCAAACTACCACACAATTGCACTCATCTCACACACTAGTAAAGTCATGCTCAAAATTCTCCAAGCCAGGCTTCAGCAATATGTGAACCGTGAACTCCCAGATGTTCAAGCAGGTTTTAGAAAAGGCAGAGGCACCAGAGATCAAATCACCAACATCCGCTGGATCTTGGAGAAAGCAAGAGAGTTCCATAAAAGCATCTATTTCTGCTTCATTGATTATGCCAAAGCCTTTGACTGTGTGGATCACAATAAACTGTGGAAAATTCTGAAAGAGATGGAAACACCAGACCACCTGACCTGCCTCTTGAGAAACCTGTATGCAGGTCAGGAAGCAACAGTCAGAACTGTACATGGAACAAGAGACTGGTTCCAAATAGGAAAAGGAGTACGTCAAGGCTGTATATTGTCACCTTGCTTATTTAACTTATATGCAGAGTACATCATGAGTGACGGTTAGCCACCATAAAAATTAGCATATCCTATATATAGTGGACAAGTGGGAATATTTCAAAAGAGAATTATAGAAAGGTTGTATCATCTCTCCAGTATTCTTCCAATATCTCTTCATAAGCTTACATGTAATAATCATTTTTCTTAAGCAGACTTATTAAGTGCATGACAGTTACCAAGCTCAACCCGAAGCTGTAACAACTGAAGTTGATTATGTGATGATGATACAATATTTGCTTATTCTCAATCTGACTTGCAAGCATTTAGGTACTACAAATTCATAGTCAATAAAAAGCTGGAGAGGGTACATAGTTCAGTTAGAGATTTTTAATTAGTAAACAAAAACTTAAAAAGCTCAAGATGCATAAAGTTCTGAAGATACTCTGCAGTTACATACTCTTAACCTAAGCAAGTATAGCTACAATATGAAAGTAGTCTAATATATTTGAAGGGCTTCCCAGATGGCACCAGTGGTAAAGTATCTGCCTGCCAATGCAGGAGACATGGGTTTGATCCCTGGGTCAGGAAGATCCCCTGGAGGAGAGCATGGCAACCTACTCTAGTATTCTTGCCTGGAGAATTCCATGGACAGAGGAGCCTGATGGGCTACAGTCCTTAGAGTCGCAAAGAGCCAGACATAACTGAAGCGACTTAGCACACATGCTCACACACACAATATAATTGAAATCAGGTTTAAGATTTACCTATCAGTATCCATGAGTATTATGAGAAAGAGTATTATGAGTATTATGAGAAAGAACAGAAATACAAAATGCATCTTTAAAAACTAAGAAAATGCGAAAGCTTACTTAGTGATAGATTATAATCATAATGGGAAGTTTTACAGTTTACTTTTTTTATCTATTTAGTATGTTAAAGACACAAATGGATATAGATTATTCAAACACTGTAAGTTTTTTAAAGATAATTATTTTTTCAACCCTACAACCCTACATACATACATGCTATTTTAAGTATATAATATGCCATGTTCAAAATATTGATCATAAAGCTAGACTATTAAAAATACATAATTAAGCAGGCCTTGCAATTAGGTGCTAAATAGAGAATAAATAATGCATAAAACAGAAATGTATAACATAGCAGTGTTTTCTAAAATAACTACTGAGATAAAAACAGTTAAAAATTAAAACAGACTATTTAAAAAATACAGTGGAATGCTGTCAAAATTAGAACTGAACTGAACTGAACAGAACTGAACTGAACTGATATTGAAAAAGTAATTAGAGCACTTTGAATTTGATAATAAGCCTAATTTTGACAGCATTCCACTGTATTTTTTAAATAGTCTGTTTTAATTTTTAACTGTTTTTATCTCAGTAATAGCATAAGATTAAAGAATTAGGCATTTAAACAATAAAGTTATAAAAGTTCTAAGTATCCCATGGGGAAAAAATGAAAAACAATGGTACAATTAATAAATAAATTCAAACCAAGAATGATGATAATTGTTCCAATTTGAGTGATTGCTACAATGTAACTCATTATATTAACTCCCCTACTTTTGTACATGAATGAATATTTCCACAAATTTAAATTATATACATAACACCCCCCCCATTCAAAACCTAGTTTGGGAGGGGAGATTAAGAAAGGAATACATGGATCATAATATAAATAGGAGAGGCTATTTTTCAAAGTGTAAGTTATATTTTATATGCATCACATTTAAAAATCATAAATAAGTCAATACAAAAGAAATATATATGATGCATCAAGAAGATATAGATGGTTTGGATAGAATGAACCATCATAAAAAAGAACAGTGAAAAAGTCGACACAGAATCACCTAGAGTCAGAGTATGACAGAAGTTTCAAAATTTGAAATAAAAGATAAACAAACATTAAAAAGAAAGAAAAGCTGCCCCATCATTAAACAAAGTTAGCACAATCCTAATATAATCTGACCAAGAATACAAAAGAACACAAGTATAAACCTATCCCACCTATTAACTGTCATTATATTATGTAAGAATGGATGCCTTATATTAACATAATAAAATCCTTCCCTGAGACTGAGTCAGGCACAATTCTGAGTACTTAACACACATTACGCCATTTAAGTTTCACAATAGCTCCCACAAGTAGGTCCCATGTATTAGAATGTATTCCTGAAACATCACAAAAATAAGTCAAAATTCATATGAAAGAAAAAAACTAAACCTAACCGGAAGGCACATATTTCTGTTTACCCATTAAAATGTTTCACTACAGTTTGAAAGCATGCATGCATACAACTTAAAACTTATGTAGGCTGAAGAACTTTGAAATTACAAGTCTTGGAGGGGGGGAAATCCTTCCTTTCCACAAAGATACCCACCATCTTCCATTTCTTTTAAACTATGGCTCTCTCAAGTCTCTTATTCTCCAGGTTTTGAAACATATGTGCTAATGAGAAAAGCTGAAGGAAAATTACTGTAAGCTGAAGGAAAATCAGTGTTAGCAACTGACAGTGTCAGGAGACAAGGAAAAACTTGTAAACGAGAGAGATGTGTGCCCAGTCTTCCAGGGTCAAACGTGTGGAAATAGAGGTCACAAGGTTATTCATCAGTAGAAGCCAGAAACATGAACTCTAATAGCAAAGTTCTCAAATACTGAGCATTAGTTCAATTAAATCAATAATAAGTATACTGATAGTCAAGGAAAACTCATTACAGACAAGCCACTGTGTGGCCGGTACTTCCCTAGGCTTTTCTGCAAGGAAAAACTTGTGTAAACCAAAATATACCTATAGATGATAAAGATACCATCAAAATTTAGTTGCAAAAGAAAGCTATTAATCAGTTGTTCAAGTACATGGAGAAAGAAATCTATGCATCAAAATATATTGAAGATTTTACTAAAAAGTTAACAAAGCAAAATCATTACTATGGTTTATGCAGCAGAAGAAATTGTGGTAAATGGTAAATAACACATGATTTCGGGATGAGGAATTCCTTCTTAGAAAATCTACAATGGGAAACAGAACTGAATACATAAAAATCAAGTTTTTATTCAAAAACAATAATATTGAAAGACAAGTCGTGAAAATCTTAAAATTCAGCTTGAAAAATGGGCAAAGCACATCAAGGCACAAAAGAAAACTAAATTTGTTAATAAACTAATGTAAATCTCACCCAACACCTATTCATTTTTTAGGGGTACAAATTAAATTCACAAGAGTATTTATTAAATACCTGCCTGGGACCTTCAGGTAGAGGTCAAATTTCTTAATCTTGCCTAACCTAACACATGGCTTACTTCCTCCAACCTCTCCAGAACCACTTCAGCACACCATAAATCACAAGCCGTTCCCTAGAAGAATTACCTGGGTCACACAGCCTGTGGCATAAACCCTCTTGGAGGAGGTCGCCATTAACCCCACCACAGAGCCGCCAAGCAGACAACCCACAAACTGAAGACCTATTATACCAAAGAAATTCTCACACTGTTAAGAAATTTCTAGGACCCACAACAGATTTCCCAACTTCGGGATCTGGCAAAGGGACTGAGAACCCTCAGGGAATTTGTCTTTGGATGCCAGTGGGATTTGATTACAGAATTTACATAGGACTGGGGAAACACTCTTGGAAGGCACAAACAAAACCCTGTGCACACCAGGACTCAGGAGGAAGGAGCAGTGACCCCACAAGAGACTGACCCAGACTTGCCCATGAGTGTCCAGGAGTCTCCGGCAGAGGCCTGGGTCGGCAGTGGCCTGCAGCAGGGTATGGGGAACTGGTGCAGCAGTTCATGCAGGAGACCTTTTGAAGGAGGTCACCATTATCTTCATTACCTCCACCAAGGTTTGGTCTCAGATCAGACAACAGGGAGGGGACACAGTCCCGCCCATCAACAGAAAATTGTGTTAAAGATTTACTGAACATGGCCCCACCCATCAGAACCAGTTTGCCCCACAGGCAGTCTCTCCCATCAGGAAGTTTCCATAAGCCTCTTATTCTTATCCTTCAGAGGGCAGACAGAATGAAAACCAGAACCACAGAAAACTAATCAAACTGATCACATGGACCACAGCCTTGTCTAACTCAATAGAAATATGAGGCATGCTGTGAAGAGCCACCCAAAACGGACAGGTCATAGTAGAGAGTTCTGACAAAATGTGGTCCACTAGAGAAGAGAATGGCAAACTGCATCAGTATTCTTGCCTTGAAAACCCCACGAACAGTGAGAAAAGGCAAAAAGATATGACACTAAAAGATGAACTCCCCAGGTCGGTAGGTGCCCGATATGCTACTGGAGAAGAGTGGAGAAATAACTCCAGAAAGAAGGAAGAGACGGAGCCAAAGCGAAAACAATGCCCAGTTGTGGATGTGACTGGTGATAGAAGTTAGGTCCAATGCTGTAAGCAACAAATTTGCATAGGAACCTGGAATGTTAGGTCCATGAATCAAGGTAAATTGGAACTGGTCAAACAGGAGATGGCAAGAGTGAACACTGACATTTTGAGAATCAGTAAACTAAAATGGAATGGAATGGGCAAATTAAATTCAGATGACCATTATATCTACTACTGTGGGCAAGAATCTCTTAGAAGAAATGGAGTAGACCTCACAGTCAACAAGAGTCTGAAATGCAGTACTTAGGTGCAATCTCAAAAACAACAGAATGATCTCTGCTCGTTTCCAAGGCAAATCGTTTAATATCACAGTAATCCAAGTCTAGGCCCCAACCAGTAACGCTGAAGAAGCTGAAGTTGAAAGGTTCTATGAAGATCTATAAGGTTTTCTAGAACTAACACCCAAAAAAGATGTCCTTTCCATTATAGGGAACTGGAATGCAAAAGTAGGAAGTCAAGAGATACCTGGAATAACAGGCAAATTTGGCCTTGGAGTACAAAATAGAGCAGGGCAAAGGCTACCATAGTTTTGCCAAGAGATGCACTGGTCATAGCAAACACCCTCTTCCAACAACACAAGAGAAGACTCTACACGTGGACATCACCAGATGGTCAAAATCAAAATCAGATTGATTATATTCTTTGCAGCCAAAGATGGAGAAGCTCTATACAGTCAGCAAAAACAAGACTAGGAGCTGACTGTGGCTCAGATCAAGAACTTCTTACTGCAAAATTCAGACTTAAATTGAAGAAAGTAGGGAAAACCATTAGACCATTCAGGTATGACCTAAATCAAATCCATTATGATTATACAATGGAATAGATTCAAGGGACTAGATCTGATAGACACAGTGCATGAGTAACTATGGACGGAGGTACATGACACTGTACAGGAGGCAGTGATCAACCATCCCCAAGAAAAAGAAATGTAAAAAGGCAAAATGGTTTTCTGAGGAAGCCTTACAAATAGCTGAGAAAAGAAGAGAAGCTAAAGGCAAAGGAGAAAGGAAAGATTTACCCATCTGAATGCAGAGTTCCAAACAACAGCAAGGAGAGATAAAAAAAAAAAGCCTTTCTCGGTGATCAATGCAAAGAAATAGAGGAAAACAATAGAATGGGAAAGACTACAAATCTCTTCAAGAAAATTAGAGATACCAAGGGAACATTTCATTAAAGATGGACACAAAAAGGACAGAAATGGTATGGCTCTAACAGAATCAGAAGATATTAAGAAGAGGTGGCAAGAAAACACAGAAGAACTATGCAAAAAAGATCTTCATGATTCATGTAACTACGATGGTGTGATCACTCACCTAGTGCCAGACATCCTGGAATGTGAAGTCAAGAGGGCCTTAGGAAGCATCACTAAGAATAAAGCTAGTGGAGGTGACAGAATTCCAGTGGAACTATTTCAAATTCTAAAAGATGATGCTGTGAAAGTGCTATGGTCCCTATGCCAGCAAATTTGGAAAACTCAGCTGTGGCCACAAGACTGGAAAAGGTCAGTTTTCATTTTGGTCCCAAAGAAAGGCAATGCAAAAGAATGCTCAAACTACTGAACAATTGCACTCATTTCACACTCCAGTAAAGTAATGCTTAAAATTCTCCAAGCCAGGCTTCAACAGTATGGGTTGGGAACCATGACTTCTGGATGTTCGAGCTGGATTTACAAAAGGCAGAGGAACCAGAGATCATCAGAAAAGCAAGTGAGTTCCAAAAAAACATCTACTTCCGGCCCCGGCGGCGCAGACGCGACGCGAGAGACGCCGGCCCCGGCGGCGCAGACGCGACGCGAGAGACGCCGGCCCCGGCGGCGCAACGAACCACACAAAGAGGTGCGGCCGTGAGGAGCTACCCAACGCCTGAGGCCAGGGCCGTCGGCCAAGAGGAGCTACCCCACGTCCAACAGGCGGTGGCTGCGCGGGCGCAGGAGGGCCGAGAGGAGCTACTCCGCGTTCAAGGTCAGGAGGGGCGGCCTTGAGGAGATACCCCTCGTCCAAGGTAAGGTACAGCAGCTGCACTTTGCTGGAGCGGCTGTGAAGAGATTTTCCACGACCAAGGTAAGAGAAACCCAAATAAGACGGTAGGTATTGCTAGGGGGCACCAGAGGGCAGACAAACTGAAATCATAATCACGGGAGACTGGCCGATCTGATCACATGGACCACAGCCAAATGTGGTCCACTGGAGAAGGGAATGGCAAACCACTTCAGTATACTTGCCTTGAGAACCCCATGAACAGTGACAAAGGGCAAAATGTTAGGATACTGAATGAGGAATTCCCCAGGTCAGTAGGTGCCCAGTATGCTACTGGAGCTCAGTGGAGAAATAACTATAGAAGGAATAAAGGGATGGAGCAAAAGCAAAACCAATACCCAGTTGTGGATGTGACCAGTGATAGAAGCAAGGTCCGGTGCTGTAAAGAGCAATATTGCATAGGAACCTGGAATGTTAGGTCCATGAATCAAGGCAAATTGGAAGTGGTCAAACAGGAGATGGCAAGAGTGAACGTCGACATTCTAGGAATCAGTGAATTAAAATGGACTGGAATGGGTGAATTTAACTCAGATGACCATTATATCTACTATTGTGGGCAGGAATCCCTTAGAAGAAATGGAGTAGCCATCATGGTCAACAAAAGAGTCCGAAATGCAGTACTTGGATGCAATCTTAAAAATGACAGGATGATTTCTGTTCGTTTCCAAGGCAAACCATTCAATATTACAGTAATCCAGGCCTATGCCCCAACCAGTAATGCTGAAGAAGCTGAAGTTAATCGGTTCTATGAAGACCTACAAGACCTTTTAGAACTAACACCCAAAAAAGATGTCCTTTTCATTATCGGGGACTGGAATGCAAAAGTAGGAAGTCAAGAAACACCTGGAGTAACGGGCAAATTTGGCCTTGGAGCACGGAATGAAGCAGGGCAAAGGCTAATAGAGTTTTGTCAAGAGAACGCACTGGTCATAGCAAACACCCTCTTTCAACAACACAAGAGAAGACTCTACACATGGACATCACCAGATGGTCAACACCGAAATCAGATTGATTATATTCTTTGCAGCCAAAGATGGAGAAGCTCTATACAGTTAGCAAAAACAAGACCAGCTAACTGTGGCTGACTGTGGCTCAGATCATGAACTCCTTATTGCGAAGTTCAGACTTAAATTGAAGAAAGTAGGGAAAACCACTAGACCATTCAGATATGACCTAAATCAAATCCCTTATGATTATACAGTGGAAGTGAGAAATAGATTTAAGGGACTAGATCTGATAGATAGAGTGCCTGATGAACTCTGGACGGAGGTTCGTGACATTGTACAGGAGACAGGGACCAAGACCATCCCCATGGAAAAGAAATGCAAAAGAGCGAAATGGCTGTCTGAGGAGGCCTTACAAATAGCTGTGAAAAGAAGAGAAGCGAAAAGCAAAGGAGAAAAGGAAAGATATAAGCATCTGAATGCAGAGTTCCAAAGAATAGCAAGGAGAGATAAGAAAGACTTCCTCAGTGATCAATGTAAAGAAATAGAGGAAAACAACAGAATAGGAAAAACAAGAGACCTCTTCAAGAAAATTAGAGATTCCAAGGGAACATTTCATGCAAAGATGGGCTCGATAAAGGACAGAAATGGTATGGACCTAACAGAAGCAGAAGATATTAAGAAGAGGTGGCAAGAATACACAGAAGAACTGTACAAAAAAGATCTTCCCGACCAAGATAGTCACGATAACGTGATCACTGACCTAGAGCCAGACATCTTGGAATGTGAAGTCAGGTGGGCCTTAGAAAGCATCACTACTAACAAAGCTAGTGGAGGTGATGGAATTCCAGTTGAGCTATTACAAGTCTTGAAAGATGATGCTGTGAAAGTGCTGCACTCAATATGCCAGCAGATTTGGAAAACTCAGCAGTGGCCACAGGACTGGAAGAGGTCAGTCTTCATTCCAATCCCAAAGAAAGGCAATGCCAAAGAATGTTCAAACTACCGGACAATTGCCCTCATCTCACACGCTAGCAAAGTCATGCTCAAAATTCTCCGAGCCAGGCTTCAGCAATATGTAAACCGTGAACTCTCAGATGTTCAAGCAGGTTTTAGAAAAGGCAGAGGCACCAGAGATCAAATTGCCAACATCCGCTGGATCATGGAGAAAGCAAGAGAGTTTCAGAAAAACATCTATTTCTGCTTCATTGACTATGCCAAAGCCTTTGACTGTGTGGATCACAATAAACTGTGGAACATTCTGAAAGAGATGGGAATCCCAGACCACCTGACCTGCCTCTTGAGAAACCTGTATGCAGGTCAGGAAGCAACAGTTAGAACTGGGCATGGAACAACAGACTGGTTCCAAATAGGAAAAGGTGTACGTCAAGGTTGTATATTGTCACCTTGCTTATTTAACTTATATGCAGAGTACATCATGAGGAACGCTGGGCTGGAAGAAGCACAAGCTGGAATCAAGATTGCTGGGAGAAATATCAATAACCTCAGATATGCAGATGACACTACCCTTATGGCAGAAAGTGAAGAGGAACTCAAAAGCCTCTTGATGAAAGTGAAAGAGGAGAGTGAAAAGGTTGGTTTGAAGCTCAACATTCAGAAAACAAAGATCATGGCATCTGGTCCCATCACTTCATGGGAAATAGATGGAAAAACAGTGGAAACAGTGTCAGACTTTGTTTTTTTGGGCTCCAAAATCACTGCAGATGCTGATTGCAGCCATGAAATTAAAAGACGCTTGCTCCTTGGAAGGAAAGTTATGACCAACCTTGATAGTATATTAAAAAGCAGAGACATTACTTTGCCAACCAAGGTCCGTTTAGTCAAGGCAATGGTTTTTCCCGTGGTCATGTATGGATGTGAGAGTTGGACTGTGAAGAAGGCTGATCGCCGAAGAATCGATGCTTTTGAACTGTGGTGTTGGAGAAGACTCTTGAGAGTCCCTTATACTGCAAGGAGATCCAACCAGTCCATTCTAAAGGAGAACAATCCTGGATGTTCATTGGAGGGACTGATGCTAAAGCTGAAACTCCAATACTTTGGCCACCTCATGCGACGAGTTGACTCACTGGAAAAGACTCTGATGCTGGGAAAGGTTGGGGGCGGGAGGAGAAGGGGACGACGGAGAATGAGATGGCTGGATGGCGTCGCCGACTCTGTGGACATGAGTTTGAGTGTACTCCGGGAGTTGGTGATGGACAGGGAGGCCTGGCGTGCTGTGATTCATGGGGTCGCGGAGAGTCGGACACGACTGAGCGACTGAACTGAACTGAACTGATGATTTATTGACTATGTTAAAGCCTTTGAGTGTGTGGATCACAACAAATTCTGAAAAACTCTTAAACAGATGGGGATACCAGACCACCTCACCTGCCTCCTGAGAAACCTGTGTGCAGGTCAAGAAGCAACAGTTAGAACTGGATATGGAAAAACAGACTGGTTCCAAAAAGGGAATGGAGTACGTCAAGGCGGTGTACTGTCACCCTGGTTATTTAACTTATATGCAGGGTACATCATGAGAAACGCTGCACTGGATGAAGCACAAGCTGGAATCAAGACTGCCGGGAGAAATATCAATTACCTCAGATACACAGATGGTACCACCCTTATGGCAGAAAGCGAAGAAGACCTAAAAGGCCTCTTGATGAAAGTGAAAGAGGAGAGTGAAAAAGCTGGCTTAAAACTCAACATTCATAAAACTAAGATCATGGTATCTGGCCCCATCAGTTCAGTTCAGTTCAGTCGCTCAGTCATGTCCGACTCTTTGCGACCCCATGAATCACAGCACGCCAGGCCTCCCTGTCCATCACCAACTCCCGGAGTTCACTCAAACTCATGTCCATCGAGTCGGTGATGCCATCCAGCCATCTCATTCTCTGTCGTCCACTTCTCCTCCCACCCCCAATCCTTCCTAGCATCAGACTCTTTTCCAGTGAGTCAACTCGTCACATGAGGTGGCCAAAGTATTGGAGTTTCAGCTTCAGCATCGGTCCTTCCAAATGAACACCCTGGATTGATCTTCTTTAGAATGGACTGGTTGGATCTCCTTGCAGTCCAAGGGACTCTCAAGAGTCTTCTCCAGCACCACAGTTCAAAAACATCAACTCTTCAGCACTCAACTTTCTTTATAGGCCAACTCTCATATCCATACGTGACTATTGGAAAAACCACAGCCTTGACTAGATGGACCTTTGTTGGCAAAGTAATGTCTCTGCTTTTTAATATGCTGTCTAGGTTCGTCATAACTTTTCTTCCAAGGAGTAAGCGTCTTTTAATTTCAAGGCTGCAGTCACCATCTGCAGTGATTTTGGAGCCCCCAAAAATAAAGTCAGCCACTATTTCCAATGTTTCCTCATCTCTTTGCCATGAAGCAATGGGGCCAGATGCCATGATCTTAGTTTTCTGAATGTTGAGCTTTAAGCCAACTTTTCCACTCTCCTCTTTAACTTTCATCAAGAGGCTTTTTAGTTTTAGATTATCCTGGTCGTGAAGATCTTTTTTGTATAGTTCTTCTGTACATTCTTGCCACCTGTTCTTAATATCTTCTGCTTCTGTTAGGTCCATATCATTTCTTTCCTTTATTGAGCCCATCTTTGCATGAAATGTTCCCTTGGTATCTCTAATTTTCTTGAAGAGATCTGTAGTCTTTCCCATTCTATTGTTTTCCTCTATTTCTTTGCATTGATCATTGAGGAAGGCTGTCTTATCTCTCCTTGCTATTCTCTGGAACTCTGCATTCAAATGGGTATAACTCTTACTCATTCTAATAAGCCTTAACTCAAAGGTCACTTTCCCAGGGATGCTTTTGCTTCCTCCCATTTTTCTACACCTCCCATTTTTCTACACCTCTACATTTATCTGTACACAGATATCTATCATCCTGCCTAAGATTATTTTTGATCTACTTTAGACAAAACAAACAAATAAAAAAGATTAGCTTATTCAGGATGTTGTGATTCACCTGTTTACCAACCCTCCCTTCTGGGCTGCTGGGAGTAGGAATAAATAAGGAGGGGCTGCGGGAGGAGAAGGGGACGACCGAGAATGAGATGGCTGGATGGCATCACCGACTCTGTGGACATGAGTCTGAGTGAGCTCCGGGAGTTGGTCATGGACAGGGAGGCCTGGCGTGCTGTGATTCATGGGGTCACGGAGAGTCGGACACGACTGAGCGACTGAACTGAACAGTGCAGTTAAAATAGCATCAAAAACATAAAACACTAAGCAATAAACTTAAAATATATGCAAGGTCCCAACACTGAAAACTGTAAAACACTGTTGAGAAAAATCAAAGAAGAAGAAAATAGACAGGCAGCTGACCAGGTTTACGGATTGGAAGGAATCATGGTTAATATTTCTATTCTCCCCAAATTGATCTAGAGATTCAACTCAATCTCAACCATAATCTCATCAAGCTTTTTTGGTAGAAACTGACAAGCTAATTTTAAAATGTATACAGAAATGCAAAGAAATGAGAATATCCAAAGTAATCTTGAAAAAGAACGAAACTGGAAAACACACTACTTAAAGACCTTCTGCAACACTTCAGTAATGAAGACAGGGTGGCACTAGCATAAAGATCAACAGACAGATCAGTGGAACATGAGGGAGAGTCTAGAAAGAGATCTGCACTTATACGATCATTTTACCTTTGACAAAGATGTCAAAACAATCCAACTGGAAAAAGAATGTATGATGCTGAGACAACCAGATATCAAAACTGAAAGAAAAAAAAAAGAACTTCAAACCCTAACAAACACCATGCAAAAAATAATTCAAGATGGATCATAGGTCTAAACATAAAAACTAAAAAGATAAAGCTGTTATAAAAATTTGCAGAATATTTTTAAAACCTCTTTGTAGGCAATTTTTCTTAAGAGAAGACACAAAAAGTCAAAATAATTTTTTTTTAAATGTGTAGGCTGTCATGAGGTGTTTTCATTGGCCAGATGCAGTGACTTGGATATAAAAATGAATAATGACTGTAATGTTGGAATTTATGTTGCAAAAATTAAGAAGTTCCTTGAGTCCACAGTAATACTGCAAAAGAGGGAGAGGGTAGTTCTCTTTTACAAGAAACAAATGTTAAATTAAAACGTAGAAGAAATAAAAAAATAAGAAATATCAACAGTTTGTAACCCCCAGCTGGAGTAACTAATTCAGACAAGGATCTTTACTGGATGACTAAAATTATTAAAACATTGTTGAAGAATAGATATTCAAAGTGTCAGTGTCAACTCTTAGATTATATAATAATTTCATTAGGAATAATATACCTTTATAGTAGAGAGATCTGGCAGTCTCCACCTGTACCAACTAATCAAACAGCATTACCAATACCAGAGCAAGTTGACAGTATGTACCTTTTAAAGTGATACAATCAGAAGTCTATAACACCAATTATAATGTTCCTTTGCAAAAAAAGTTTAACCTAAATTCCATAAGGATATAATCAAACACAGTATGTGGGATATTCTAAAAGACAGTTATCCTGAATCTTGAGCAAAATCAACATGATGAAAAACAAAACAAAAACAAAAGGTAAGAAAGTGGTGTGGATACTCTTCAACTTAAAAAGTAAAAAGAGCCACAACCATCAAAAATAATGCACAAGCCTAGACTGAATCCTGAATAAAACTAAAACCCCAAAAGATAAAGCTACAAAAAACAACTGAAAAACTGATTATAGTTTAGTATTCTGGTTATGAAATTCTTACCTCTGAATAGTTGAGAAAAACAAGGATAGAAGGATGTTTTGGGATGGGGTTGCTCTATCAATCCATCTAGTATATACAAACATATATGTATAATTAAACATATATATATTTAAATATAATATGTATATTATCTATATATATATATGCATGTGTGTGTGTTTATATGTGAATAAAAGTAAATTCTCACTGTGAAAAATCATTAACTTTAAGTATGAGCTACCTCTAAGAGCAGAGTACATCATGAGGAACGCTGGGCTGGAAGAAGCACAAGCTGGAATCAAGATTGCTGGGAGAAATATCAATAATTTCAGATATGCAGATGACACTACCCTTATGGCAGAAAGTGAAGAGGAACTCAAAAGCCTCTTGATGAAAGTGAAAGAGGAGAGTGAAAAGGTTGGCTTGAAGCTCAACATTCAGAAAACAAAGATCATGGCATCTGGTCCCATCACTTCATGGGAAATAGATGGAAAAACAGTGGAAACAGTGTCAGACTTTATTTTTGGGGGCTCCAAAATCATTGCAGATGCTGACTGCAGCCATGAAATTAAAAGACGCTTACTCCTTGGAAGGAAAGTTATGACCAAACTTGATAATGTATTAAAAAGTAGAGACATTACTTTGCCAACAAAGGTCCGTCTAGTCAAGGCTATGGTTTTTCCCGTGGTCATGTATGGATGTGAGAGTTGGACTGTGAAGAAAGCTGATCGTCAAAGAACTGATGCTTTTGAACTGTGGTGTTGGAGAAGACTCTTGAGAGTCCCTTGTACCGCAAGGAGATCCAGCCAGTCCATTCTAAGGGAGATCGATCCTGGGTGTTCATTGGAGGGACTGATGCTGAAGCTGAAACTCGATTACTGTGGCCACCTCATGTGACGAGTTGACTCACTGGAAAAGACTCTGATGCTGGGAAAGGTTGGGGGCGGGAGGAGAAAGGGACGACAGAGAATGAGATGGCTGGATGGCATCACCGACTCTGTGGACATGAGTTTGAGTGAGCCTCGGGAGTTGGTGATGGACAGGGAGGCCTGGCGTGCTGTGATTCATGGGGTCGTGGAGAGTAGGACATGACTGAGCAACTGAACTGAACCTCTAAGAGCAGAATAAGGAACTGGAATGATCCTAGAAAACTTCTTAAATTGTTTTATAAAAGAGAACACATGGAGATTTTGTAAACACATCTTTGTACCACAGGGTGGCTAAGAGTTGGACACAACTGAAGCTACTAAGCACGCACACACAGGACAGCTGAGACACACTAATATATTCAAAGATTTCTGGGCATCCAAATCATTCTGCCCCTAATAAAAATACTGAATTCCAAGACACAAATGGAGATGCTTGAAGACTTCTAAAATGCATGTGACTGAAGATAGGAGTCATCCTTTCTGGATTTTTGAGCCAATACTGAATACCTAATAATTGTCTTTTTGTTATTATTGTCATCAACAAGGCTTTATTAAATGAAACAATAAAATGCACATCACTCAATGGTTTGGGGTCTAAAGTTTGATCTGATCTTGAGTGAAAATATACACAAGCCATTACTTTATCGTAAGCTTTTAAAAGTCAAATTTACCCTTCATTTGTTCCATCCGTTAGTACTCACACTCTTCCCAGACACTGGGGAGAGACAGATCTACCACACAGCATCATGTACCACGTGTTGCTTTACTCATGCAGCTGACTTATTCCACTGGGACCTTCATTTCAACTACACTTCTTTCTTTTTCTTACTTTTCTTCAAGAATTGGAAGTCTAACTCCATAGTAATATCCCTATATACTCACTCCATGGTTGTATTCTGAATACTGTACTTATGTTCCATATGTCATATTTTCTAGAGTTGTTAACACTGAGAGGTAAGTAAAGCTTTTATTCTATCCTGATAAGTCTGCTCACCATTTGCTGCTGAGTGTTCTGCTCTCTTCCCCCTTCCACACATTCAAGGCTCTCCATTCAAATTCTGTGTCATTTTGTGCAGTCTCCTCTCATTTAATAATTTCTCTTAATATCAACAGATTAAAGTAATTGTGTATGTATAACGAGAATTTAACTTGTTGACAATCTGTTTCAAGACTCAAATTTATTTAGAATTTAGCATCAATGACTTGGAAAAAGTAAAACAGAAAACAAGTACATTATGAAGTTTTTAAGTCACTCCTCTCACTGGTACTAACTGATCTCCCAAGAACAAACCTGTTCTTATGGCAACTACTTCCATACCAATATTAAAAATATCAGAGAACTTTTATTTGACATATAACACAGAAAGAAATATTAAGATTTAAAGATAGCTGGGTAAATATATATTGCTTTCATAATTTATGAGGCAAATCTAAAGCATTTATTAAGAAACTGAATCTGGATATATACTATAATATTTAAGAGTTGTACCTGATAATTTTTGAAAATTCAGCGTCTGCCAAGAATATACCGCATCTACTTCTTTTACTCCACAAATACACTTTTAATACCAAAAATATGTCAAGTCCTCCTCTGAGCACTGGGGATGTGGCAATGAATAAAACTGAAAGAATGCTCTCCTCTAACAGAGTTTACTGTCTAGAGGGCAGCGACAGAGGATAAAGAAGCAGTAACCTGAACCCTAACTGTAAACAGCTTGCTTGGTCAGGATGACTTCACTGAAGTCATTACAGGTGAACAAAGGTGGAGCAGAGACCAGCAGGAGATAAAGAAGAGATGCTACATAGGTATCAGGAAAAAGAGCAGGGCTACTGGAGGGAAGAGGATGGATGAGCCCTGAGGAGAGGCAGAGCTGGCCAGGCAGGAGTTCAGCCAGGTCATCAGCTTCCAGCTTTGTGAGAACTGACAGACAGGAGAGCAGCAGGAGGTGCTGAGAAGTTAACAACCTGGGGGAGCCTTGGAGGACCTCACAGGCCACAGTAAAGACAGTGAATGAGGTGGGAAAACACCAGAAGCTTTTCAGTAGAAGAGAAGCCTGATGCAACTTAAGCTTTAGGAGACTCTGGCTGAGAGAGGAAAAGAAGCAGGGAGCCTACTTAGGGGTCTATGGTGGCTGTAATTCAGGAGACAGAAGACATAGTGCCTTGGAAGACAAGGGTGGTGATGGTGGTTGGTTCCAAATACAGAGCCAAATCAGTAAGGGATGGATTGGGCATGGGATACAGGACAAGGAGAGGACTAGAAGTCAGCTGCCAGACTTATAGCCTGAGAAGATGGAGGGAGGGATTCGCTATTTACTGCAAGGGAGAAGCTGGAGGAAGGGAGACTCTGAGGGAGAACATCAGTGCAGTTCAGACACGACGAGTATAAGATACGTATTCATATCTAAGTGAAAATAAAAACAAGCAGTAGGGTATGAGTCAGGAGTTCAGGAGAGAGGTCTGAGTTAGAAACAGAAATTTGGGAGTCAACAGCATGTAGATTGAGGTTATTAACAGCCATGATATGTAACAGAAATTAGAATAGTCTCCCTTCTCTCCATAAAAGAAGAGGGGGAGGGATAAAAAACAAAGAAAGTGCATCTATTTGTAGAATAGAAAATAATCACGAGGTGGGCCCTATATAAATCCCCTAGTTCAGTTCAGTCGCTCAGTCGTGGCTGACTCTTTGCGATCCCGTGAACTGTAGCGATCCCGTGAACTGTAGCACGCCAGGCTTCCCTGTCCATCACCAACTCCCAGGGCTTGCTCAAACTCATGTCCATAAAGTCAGTGAAGCCACCCAACCATCTCATCCTCTATTTAAATCCTCATTTAAATCTTAATTTAAATCCTCTAAGAGTTCTCATTTTCTTAAATTATAATCATCGAACACCTACAAAATGTAAAACTCCCAAAAGGTAATGCAGTCTTTCTCTGCTCTCAGAAAAATTTCCAAATAGTCACAGAGTACAGGTGAGCCTGCTGTCACTTCAGTTGTGTCTGACTCTTTGCCACCCTGTGGACTAAAGCCCACGAGGCTCTTCTGTCCAGGGATTCTCCAGGCAAGAATATTGGAGTGGGTTGCCACGTCCTCCTCCAGGGGATCTTCCTGAGTCAGGGACTGAACCTGCATCTCTTATGTCTCCTGCATTGCAGGCGGATTCTTTACCCATTGAGCCACCTGGGAAGCCCCAGTCAAGGAGGCAGATATATAAATATTACAAGGGGGTGATTGAAGAGAAGGGAAGGAAATCAAGTATATACTCTTGATAATAAACATGTCACTAGGATGTTGCTTGGTCCAGGGGAGGATGAGTCAGCTGGACAGAGGAAGGTCTTTGACAATGTATATCTGTTCTACTAAGGATCGCAGGTTGACAAAGTTGCACTATGCCACACAGTAGTCAAAGTCACGTTGGGTGGCGTGTGTTGTTGGCTCACCAGCTTGCAGGGCTCAACAACTCAGTAGTCAGTCACATACCAGCACTGGCTGAGTCAGATGGCTGGAATGTTACAGCTGTATCTCATCACTTTTCAAAGGTCGAGAGAGAGAGAGACAAACAAGAATATTATTTTTCTCTCATTTTTTTCAGAAGCTGCTATCAAGTGGCCCAGAATAACTGGAACAAAAAAAGTTACCATAACTGCCTTCCTCCAGCTTCTACTGTCTCTCTCCAACATCTGGTTCCCCTCCTTATAAATCTCTTCTGGTGCTCAAACTGACTTTACAGCTTGTTCCCCTTTTTGAGACTGAGTTCTAACTTCTACATTCAAATATTTTTTCCAGAGCTGATCCAGAAACTCATCTGTCTTAATCTTCCCAATCACAGAAGTTATACATAACCTCGTTTTTTTCATGAGTTAGTCATTTCCACAAATCAAAATACTGCTTTTTTTTTTTTTTTTGGTTGCTGATTACCTATCATTTTCCAAAACTTTTTCTTCTCCCAAAAAAATTAAGTCTACTTTCAGTTCAGTCGCTCAGTTGTGTCTGACTCTTTGCGACCCCATGAATCACAGCACGCCAGGCCTCCCTGTCCATCACCAACTCCTGGAGTTCACTCAAACTCATGTCCATTGAGTCGGTGATGCCATCCAGCCATCTCATTCTCGGTCGTCCCCTTCTCCTCCCGCCCCCAATCCCTCCCAGCATTAGAGTCTTTTCCAGTGAGTCAACTCATCGCATGAGGTGGCCAAAGTACTGGAGTTTCAGCTTCAGCATCAGTCCTTCCAATGAACACCCAGGATTGATCTCCTTCAGAATGGACTGGTTGGATCTCCTTGCAGTCCAAGGGACTCTCAAGAGTCTTCTCCAGCACCACAGTTCAAAAGCATCAATTCTTCGGCCATCAGCTTTCTTCACAATTCAATTCTCACATCCATACATGACAACTGGGAAAATCACAGCCTTGACTAGATGGACCTTTGTTGGCAAAGTAATGTCTCTGCTTTTAAATATACTATCTAGGTTGGTTATAACTTTCCTTCCAAGGAGTAAGCGTCTTTTAATTTCATGGCTGCAATCAGCATCCGCAGGGATTTTGGAGCCCAAAAAAATAAAGTCTGACACTGTTTCCACTGTTTCCCCATCGATTTCCCATGAAGTGATGGGACCAGATGCCATGATCTTTGTTTTCTGAGTGTTGAGCTTCAAGCCAACCTTTCCACTCTTCTTTTTCACTTCCATCAAGAGGTTTTTGAGTTCCTCTTCACTTTCTGCCATAAGGGTGGTGTCATCTGCATATCTGAGGTTATTGATATTTCTCCCGGCAATGTTGATTCCAGCTTGTGCTTCTTCCAGCCCAGTGTTCCTCATAATGTACTCTGAGTATAAGTTAAATAAGCAGGGTGACAATATACAACCTTGACGTACTCCTTTTCCTATTTGGAACCAGTCTGTTGTTCCATGTCCAGTTCTAACCCCTGCTTCCTGACCTGCATACAGGTTTCTCAAGAGGCAGGTCAGGCAGTCTGGTATTCCTGTCTCTTTCAGAATTTTCCACAGTTTATTGTGATACCCACAGTCAAAGGCTTTGGCACAGTCAATGAAGCAGAAATAGATGTTTTTCTGGAACTCTCTTGCTTTCTCTATGATCCAGTGGATGTTGGCAATTTGATCTCTGGTGCCTCTGCCTTTTCTAAAACCTGCTTGAACATCTGCGAGTTCACGGTTCACATATTGCTGAAGCCTGGCTTGGAGAATTTTGAGCATGACTTTACTAGCGTGTGAGATGAGTGCAATTGTGCGGTAGTTTGAGCATTCTTTGGCATTGCCTTTCTTTGGGACTGGAATGAAGTCTGACCTTTTCCAGTCCTGTGGCCACTGCTGAGTTTTCCAAATTTGCTGGCATAGTGAGTGCAGCACTTTCACAGCATCATCTTTCAAGATCTGAAATAGCTCAACTGGAATTCCATCACCTCCACTAGCTTTGTTCGTAGTTATGCTTTCTAAGGCCCACTTGACTTCACACTCCAAGATGTCTGGCTCTAGGTCAGTGATTATGCTATCGTGATTATCTTGGTCGTGAAGATCTTTTTTTTACAGTTCTTCTGTGTATTCTTGCCACCTCTTAATATCTTCTGCGTCTGTTAGGTCCATACCATTTCTGTCCTTTATCGAGCCCATCTTTGCATGAAATGTTCCCTTGGAATCTCTAATTCCAAGTAGGAAGTCAAGAAACACCTGGAATAACAGGCAAATTTGGCCTTCGAGCACGGAATGAAGCAGGGCAAAGGCTAATAGAGTTTTGCCAACAGAATGCTTTGGTCATGGCAAACACCCTCTTCCAACAACACAAGAGAAGACTCTACACATGGACATCACCAGATGGTCAACACCGAAATCAGATTGATTATATTCTTTGCAGCCAAAGAGAAGAGACGCTCTATACAGTTAGCAAAAATAAGACCAGGAGCTGACTGTGGCTCACATCATGAACTCCTTATTGCCAAATTCAGACTTCAGTTGAAGAAAGTAGGGAAAACCACTAGACCATTCAGATATGACCTAAATCAAATCCCTTATGATTATACAGTGGAAGCGAGAAATAGATTTAAGGGACTAGATCTGATAGATAGAGTGCCTGATGAACTCTGGAAGGAGGTTCGTGACATTGTACAGGAGACAGGGACCAAGACCATCCCCATGGAAAAGAAATGCAAAAAAGCAAAATGGCTGTCTGAGGAGGCCTTACAAATAGCTGTGAAGAGAGGTGAAAAGGAAAGATATAAGCATCTGAATGCAGAGTTCCAAAGAATAGCAAGGAGAGATAAGAAAGCCTTCCTCAACAATCAATGCAAAGAAATAGAGGAAAGCAACAGAATAGCAAAAACAAGAGATCTCTTCAAGTCTACTTTAACCTTTCCCCAAAAAATCACAATAGATCAGTTATAAAATATCTAATGATTATTATGGAGTTACCACTATTTTTCCCAATTTTGACCTCATTATTACTGTCAACCAGTCAATCATCAGCAGACAGTAATTCAGAGGAAACATGTTGCTCCTTAGTACATATATTCTCATGAATATATAAAGCTTCCTCTTAGGGATGTGTTGCCAGCTTTGGCAATAATGTAATCAATAGTCATATTACTGTCTAGACAGATAAAGGTCCTTCAGTTAAGAAACTTGAAATATATTCCAATGCATATAAGGACATTTTTGTGCTTTGTAATGCCACTTAAGTACTCATTGTAAGCAATTTTCAAACAAATGCTTTGAATTCTCAGAGTGGAACTCATGATCTTGTTGATCTAGATCTGAAAATCAGTATCTCAAGACACTGAGTTCACTGCTATCCTAGGAGTCATAGGAAGGCAGCTAAAGATAGAAATTTGTTTTAGTAACTGTCTTTCTTAATCTCAACGACTAGAATTAAAAATGTGTTCATCACACATTCTTCATAAGTCTTCTCAAAGGCAGAGAAAACAAAAGCTAAATTCCATGTAGCCAGTTGATGATCAGACCACAAAGCCAAGGTAGATATTTAGAAGCAAGCTGCATTTCCTCTTTATTCAATGACACAAGACTCCTCTGGAAGGGGAAGGGTTCCCAAGGGTATCACTCTAGCTTTCAGAGCCATCTTCTTCTACTCACTGCTCCTGTAGTGGCTCTACGGCTGGTAGAAATGACACACTAGTAGCAATACTAGGAAAGATGTAACATCAACTGTCCCTGGAGTTATCCCAGGCCAACTTCCCATCTCACAAACTATACCAAGTCAATAAAAGGCAGTGCCGCTTATACGCTTGCCCAGGAATACCTACCAATAGGCGGAAGTTACCTATGTTATTTCCCATACTTTGATACACGGGTAAATGTAGTTCTTTAAAAAATTACTAATCTCTACTATAAGTCAAGATTTGAGGTTCAAAACTTGGGTGCATGTGACTTAGAAGGACATTCAATCTCAAATCTTGATAGCGAGATTTAAAAAAACACCAGTAGCCTTTCCTCTTTCTTCATCAGACATTTTAAGAGGTCGCAAAGGAAAACAGAGCCTTAAGAGATCAACATCAGATGACTTTATCAACCTAGCCCATGCTTCAGCAAACAGGATCATATAAACAAAGACCACTAATTATAAGACTCGATTTAACAACTAGCTGATACACCAATCAAACAGTTTGAACTGCAGCCTAATGGTAAGAATGGGCTGGGAGCATATGTTACAGAGGGAGAGGACATCACTAAAGTAAGACCTCTTTAAACTCACAAGGTTCTCAATAAAGGTCTGAAACTACCATGTCTCAAAACAAAATCTGCTTTCAAATATTTTAAAAAGATAACCAATTACAAAATCAAAAAGAAAACATTAAGAATGACTTAAAAATATTGATATTGATGTATAAACCTGTAAATACATAAAAAATGCTTAAGGTAAGAAAAATTAGCCAGTAATAATCAGTAAGATCTCATACTGAAGCTTTCATAATTAAGAGAACATGTTAAACTTGATTCTTCTGCTGGCTCCATCTTTCAAACACTGCATTCTTAACTGATGACCATGTCATTCCTCCCAACAGCTCTCATCAGTCTATTCCATGGTTTTCCCAGTCAGCGTTTATCCACATTACTCCAGTAATTCAGTCTGCTGCTGCTAAGTCGCTTCAGTCATGTCCGACTCTGTGCAACCCGTCTCCAAAACATTCTCCGTACTGGAATCATGCTAGTTTTTCTAAAATGAAAGCCTGAAGGAACCACTTCCTCCCTCTGCTCAAAACTCCATTTCCTCACACCCAGAGCTCTAGACGGACTAATGGACTAACGTAGCTGGTTTCCTTCTACACGGGGTGATTCGCACTATCACTGTTTTTGTCTTAATACTCCAGCCTGGAGTGCCTTTTCCAGGAACTGCTAAACAATCAACAGCAATGAATTCATTGTTCAAGGAAGCTTAAGTACCACTTCCTCAATGAAATCTTCTCTGATCCCACTGAGAGATTATCTGTCTTTACCAGCACTTCTAATCCTTCATACAATTTTACATATTGTTTACATGTCTTATTCTCAGTATTACACCAAAGGTCCCAGAAGACACTTCTGTATCCTTAGCACCTAGGGAAATACCTGGCCATGTGTTTGTTAGGCATTCGTTTGTTATTATACATTTGTTTAATAATAAATATTATTATATTTAGTAATATAAATAAATTATATTTATATATTATTTATATAAAATATATTTATGCAATTATAAATAAATAATAAATATTGCTGTATAAAATTTGGAGTCTGGGTACTTGCTACCTAAAGTTAGCCAAGTTTACACAGATGTCTGGAGTTCCAAACATCAATAAATGAAGAATATTTCATCTCTGATTACTAGCATTGACAATGAAATTAATAAAAATGGTCCAACCTTCCCAAATTAATTTGGTCATCACTTCTTCATTCCTACTTTGAACTCTATTTAGTGAAGTCACTCTAACAACACCCTAGATAAACTGATACAAACATACAGGAGAAAAAGGAAGAAATCACCATATGAGTGGGAACCTACCAGGACCCCGTGAATAAACTGAAATGTATGAAGCATCTACCCCACGGAAAACACTCTGCTAGATGCTGTGGGGAAAAGTGAGAGGGAAAGACTGTTCCCCATCCTCAAGTAAAATATAATTTTATAGAGGTGGTAAAGCAGTTATACAAATAATTAGAAATCAAAGTCTAAAATGATTGTAATACTAAAGGACAGAACTTTAGGTTCTTATGGATAGAAAAAAGCTTGATTAAAAAAAAGCTGGCCTAAAAGAAAGCGGATGGCTTCGAAAGAAACGAAAAGGTATCATCCAGCAAGGAAGAGGCAGACTAAATTTAAAACAGAGAAGCAGGAGCACGTCCAGGAGACTGGGCTGCCCAGTCTCAGAGAGGCTCACGTGAGGCGGTGCAGGGCAGACCCCAAGGCCATGCACAGACAGTGTGAGAGCAGGAGGTCACCTTCACACCTAAGCAGGGCTACGAAGGCACGCGGGCCCAAGGAAAGGGCCACCAAGGCTGGAGAAGTCCAGGCAGAGAGCCTGGTCTTTTCCTACAGGGTTAAACCGGACTCCATTGGTTACTGGCTGTCAAAAGACTGAGGTATGGCTGTGGTTCACTTTTCCAGGATATTGAATTCCAGAGTTTATGTTTCCTGGTTGTCCTATATGATATTGCCTTTAGCACCGGTATAAGCAGAGGTCATTAAAAAAATAGTTATTGGTGACACTGCTAAAGGACAAAGTACAGAACTTTCAAACTGAGTCTGTACTGAGCAGCAGAGCATTAAAATTTCAAAGTGCATTGGATGGTCAGCCTAATTCTCACACTTTTTTGGCTTAAAAAAAAGACAACTACCTCTAGTCTAGAAGCACCACCCCACCAATCTATTTCCAGAGACTTCCAAGAAGTGAAAACTTTTGCCCTCCACATAGAATCTATATCTGTGCTTTTAATCAAATGAATATACAATTCTCTGTGATATCACAATGTTGCAAAGTCTCCACAAAAAAGACCACAAACTGATGGCCTGGGGCCAAACCTTGTCCATACATAAGTGACTGCCTGTCCATCCATACAGACTGCTTGTCTGTCTAGTGGCTTGCATGATGTCTTTAGTCACTAGATTAATGGCCAATATTAAAAGGTAAGCATTTTTCACACAACTAAAATCCAGATCTCTAACTTCTCTCTAGCTTCTCTTGAAAATGAGGCAATTCTGGCAAATGCTCCCCAGTTCACTCAGCCACCTCACTTATAGCCCTGTTTGGTCCTGCAGGCTTTTGTTTTGTCCCCTGATTTACCTTAATACTTTGGCCACCTGATGCAAAAAACTGACTCATCTGAAAAGACCCTGATGCTGGGAAAGATTGAAGATGGGAGGAGAAGGGGATGACAGAGGATGAGATGGTTGGATGGTACCACTGACTCAATGGACATGGGTTTGAGTAAACTCTGGGAGTTGGTGATGGACAGGGAGGCCTGGCGTGCTACAGTCCATGGGGTCGCGAAGAGTCAGACACGACTGAGCGACTGAGTCTTTGGGTCCCTAATAGTCTGTGGCCAGTCTGCTGGCTGCGCAGGGCCTGAGTTCACAAAGAACACTGGCGAGTTTCACATCCAGTATGACTGCTTACTACTTGTGCAATCCTGGACAAGTCACTTAACCCTCTCCACGCCTCAGATTCTCCTTCCACAAAATGAAGACAATCATATGACCCATCTTAGAGGGTTGTTGAGAGGAATAAATTAGTAAAGCAGTGGTTCTTTAGGTGTCTGTGGAGGGAAGGACTCTGCTAACTCACTCCAGGACATGTGGCAAAGACTGGAGACATTTTTGGTTGTCACAGCTGGGGGGCGGGGGGACTGGTATCCAGGCGGGGTAGAGCCTAGGTATGCTGCGAAACCCCTTAAAACTCATAGGACAGCCCCTACCACAAAAAAATTATCCAACCCAGTCAACAGTGCTCAGGATACCAAATCCTGACATAAAGCATTTAAAAGGAATGCTTAACACAGAGGAAGCCCTCTCAGTTATTATCAGTAATAACAGAAGTAAGCCCTAGCTGGGGCTCCCACCTCAGCTGGAGAAAACTCAATTTCTCAAGAGCTCCTTCTGCTACCTTGGAGGAATTTAACAAATAGGGAAATGTACTTGAAATTCCCTAGTTCTATGTCATTCATTCAGCAGGTCATTAATCAATTAAAGAACCATGAGAACATATTTTCCTAAAACAAAAAGCAAACAAGAACATCCTCTAGTGAGCAACAATACACAGTGTCAGAAAAGTAAACTGTCCTGGAAAACACAGGACACAGAAACTGTTGATTACCGCAACTTAGAAGGCACCAGACTGAATTTCTCCAGCTCCTAGTTTAATACAGAGGATGCCCATTAATCCCAAGATATTTTTTAGAAAACTGTGATGAGAGGGGAAGTAGAAGACAAAGGTTTTGCTCTTTCATTTTATTAATTTTTATTTTACCTTTTTTGGCTTCCCTGAGCAGCATGTGGGATCTTAGTTCCCCAACCAGGGACTGAACCCATGTCTCCTACCATCGAAGCTCCAAGTCTTGACCACCGTATCACCAGGAAAGCCCCAAGAAATAGGCTTTAAATTAAAGAGCCTACCAAACCGGATACCAGCCAACGCTTGCCCAGGAAGATCCCGTGGGCCTAAATAGCTCAGTTGGGGATCCTTGGAAAGAATTCCTGCTTTGACTTGGTGTCACAACAAGAGGTTGGAAGACACCTTGATGTAGGGCAGCTCACTAGTCAAGCAAGTCAAACAATCCGGAAAGGCCTCAGTTGTGCTGAAATATACTTAAGAGGCTACCAGGAATTCTGCAGCAGGACATTAGAACGAGTGCCAGCCCCTGCTGCCGTGAACCAGGAGTCCTGATCAAGCTCTGTAGCCAGGCACTGCACGAATCTCTGACTTGTCCTCTGGGCTTCAGTTTTCTCAGTCACTATTAAAAAGTGGAACTGCTGTTATTTTTTTCCCCAAAACCATAGACACAGAGAACACTGATTCTTATTTGCAACAATGTGCCTTCAATACTTACAGCCCAAACATCTGAGCTCCTCTCAAGGGACCCCTTGGTAACTGTAGCAGTCAGACCCTTAACTGTAACAGGAAAGAAGTTCTGCTGAATCAAAGCAAAGAAAAGCATTAAAGATGCTTCTAGCAAAGGTGAGGTAATAAAAGTTCTACAAATCTAAAAAGGCTAAACTAAACTAAAGGGCTCTATCATTTACAAAAACAAAACACTTTTCAAGTCTAAAACGAATTGTTAAATCTCTTTTAGCTCAAGTTAACATATATTTGAACACACAAGTACAATATAGTATGCTACCAAAGATATCCAGATTGGTAAACTGCATCACAGAGCAAGACTACCAGAAGTGCTGTCAAAGAGAAGGCTTCCACTAAAGAGACAAAGGAAAGAGCTCATTGAGAAAGAAGCACAGACGGACACAGTGGCACAGGCAGAACTTTGGCTGCAATTGTTTATGTAGAACGTATTTCAGGCTGCAGGCGGAGCACAAGCAATGGCACTAAAGCGGAAATGGCCAGGAGTCCAGTTTGGGGCACTGGGTTCATGGTGAAAGGACAACACTGTAATCTGAGGCCAACTCATGACAACTCGGACCTTCAGAAGGTGTAAGTTAGCTGCACAAACTAATTCCAGTAACATTATTCCGATTTGACTAATAGAAAAGTTGATCACCATTAAGTTACTGTGCTGTGCTTAGTCACTCAGTCGTGTCCAACTCTTTGCGACCCCATGGACTACAGTCCACCAGGCCCCTCTGTCCATAGGATTCTCTAGGCAAGAATACTGGAGTGGGTTGTCATGCCCTCCTCCAGGGGGTCTTCCCAATGCAGGGATCGAACCCAGGTTTCCATCATTGCAGGCAGATTCTTGACCATCTGAGCCACTTATAGGAGAGTCAAAAAGCTATCAGAAAGTAAATTCAGCTATTTGTTAATTTACTATTATTCATCAATTATATCCCAATCATAATTAATAAAATAAACAAACGTTAGAAATAAAGCATGGGTAGTTTTAAATTGTAGAAAGAAAGTCACCCCCTTTTCAATAATATAATTTAGAAATTAATTTTGACTTATTTTTTAAAATGATAATGCATTACTAAGAAAGAGAAGTTGTATCCCTGAGCTGGCTCAACAGCTTCCTCAATTATAGGAAGAAACCATACTTGCCAACAGAAACTATGAACCAGCAAACGCTCAGCGATGTTCCCGTACTTGTAAGCAAACGGTTAAAGGTGCGAAAACAACACATTGCAAACTCCCTACAAAGATTTGTGAAGTTGAAATGTAAATTTTAAAGCCATTTGGAAGCTACTTTCTACTAAGAAAACCAAGGTTCACAAAGAAAGTTTACACCTGCTCACTGCTGAAAAAGAGAAAATACAAAATACAGTAAGGGGATGTTTGGGGGCTTCCCTCATAGCTCAGTCGGTAAAGAATCCACCTGCAATGCAAGTCACCAGGGTTCAATTCCTGAGTCCAGAAAATCCCCTGGAGAAGGAAATGGCAACCCACTCCAGTATTCTTGCCTGGAAAATCCCATGGACAGAGGAGCCTGGTGGGCTACAGTCCATGGGGTCTCAAGAGTTGGACACGACTTAGCAACTAAACCACCATCATCACCACCAAGGGGCTATTTTAGCCCAAACAGCAGCACTGTCTCATTTTTTTAAAAGATTCCTTGCATGAGTTTATTTAAAACTGCTTTGTATGAGTTTATGGACAGTAAATTCATGATGTTGAAATATTATATTTCTCTATATACCAAAACCCCTTGTGATGGACTATCCATGAAGTTTAAGTATAGCAGAAAAAACATCTAGGCTGAAAATTAGTAGGATGAGAATCTGATGCCAGTTCTGTCTCGAAAAGCACTGAACAAGGCTTCCCCAGTCTCACCTTTAAACTAACAGGATTGAATCATGATCTCTAAAGTGCTATTTCATAAAATATTAATTTCAGAGTAGACAGTTGTTGTAATACACTCAGGGAGGTGGTGTATCATGGATCAAGCTTTAGTGGCAGACTAACTGGAGTGTTCAAACATGGGCTCCCTCAGTACCAGGTGGTAGCCTTATGCAGAAGTTTCCTCTTCTATCAAGAAAGGATAACATTTACCTTTGCAACAGGAAAGAAGAATCAGAAAGTATATAATGCATCTGGTATATTGTAGGCACTAAATAAAGGCAGACATTAAGTCTCTGGCCAGTAAGATCAGTTCTAATGGAAAAGAGGAATCCACTTGACAAAGCAGTTTCCTAGAACTCAGCCTGGAGAAGAGCAGGGATGGAATGCCTGGCACATAAATACTGAGGAGGACTTACAGTTGGGAGTAAGAAGGATCAAAGCAGGAAGTAGAATATAAGAAAATGCTGTGAGTACTGCACATAGTAACAATGAACAGGAAAGAAACAGCGTGGGACACAGTGCTTGAGGGAAGAAGACATATTTCCATTAAGAAGGAGGACCACTGGTGAAAAAACATATACAGTGATTTACTACAATGATTTATTTCATGACCAATATAAAGCAGAAAGCCGGGTTAGCATTATATGAATGTCACTAAGAAAAATGAAGAGAGCTTTGACAGTTCTTTGCCTGCAATTCCCACACAGGATTGAGATGATGGCAATCCTGCCCACCTCTGAGTGCCACTGCCCCCACTACTGTCATCCCACCTCACTCTCCCCTAGGTATACCCCACTCCAGCCACACAGCTTTTCTTCTATCCCTGGAACATATCAAGCTTCTTTTTCCTTTAGCTCCTTTGCACTGTTACTTCTGCTTGGAGACTTCCAGCCGATCTTCCCAAGGCTGACTCATTCTAAACATTCAGATCTGCTCCAAACTTCCTCAAGGAAATCTTTCCTGACCACCCATATCTAAATTTCCCCCCACATCCCAGTCTTGCTTCAGCCCCTGGTAATGTCTTTTCTAGCATTTATCATTATCTAAAATTGTCATTTTTGTTTATATATTTATAGTATCTCCATCAAAATGGAAGGTCTTGAGGGCAAGACTATTATTTAAATGTTTCCACATTCAATCCTCAACATCCAAAGCATGAGATGAGGCAGAGATGAGGCGATCATCAGAACCATCCTTCTGTGAACCTTAGTAAGGAAAAGTCCCCTGAAGCAGTTTTAATTTCCTTTAATGCAGTTTTATGGAGAAGGCAATGGCAAGCCACTCCAGTACTATTGCCTAGAAAATCCCATGGATGGAGGAGCCTGGTAGGCTGCAGTCCATGGGGTCGCTAAGGGTCGGACACGACTGAGCGAGTTCACTTTCACGCATTGGAGAAGGAAATGGCAACCCACTCCAGTGTTCTTGCCTGGAGAATCCCAGGGACGGGGGAGCCTGGTGGGCTTCCGTCTATGGGGTCACACAGAGTCGGACACGACTGAAGTGACTTAGCAGTAGCAGCAATGCAGTTTTATGCAATAATGCAGTCTTAAAGGTCAATGTCTGAGACAGAAAGATTTAAAGAGAATGAGTTCTTCATGACAACACAAAACATTATATATGGATACATAAACTATACAGTACACATTTTTACTTTATGAGCATGAATTATGCCCCACCTTATTAGAACCCATAAATAAAGCATCTTAGGTATCCTAAGATGTTTCGTTTCATGAGGATGTATGGGTAGATGGTATATGTGAATTATCTTTCAGAACTCTTCTCCACAAGGAATTCTGAGATAAACTGAACTAATTCCAGTATTAGTATGGAAAGGTTTGACCTGTTATTTTGTTAAGCTTATCCAAACTATTACTGAGTCAAGTGATGAATTCAGTAATTCCATCTGTGAAACAGAAGAAAAATGACATGAAGATCAATTGGCACTTTAAGAGAATAAGAAAAGTTCCACAATGTTAACTCATGTTTGAACTAAAAGAAAGAAAAAAAATCCATCTCTAATCCTAAACCAAAAAATAAGCATGCTACTGAGATTTCAAAATATGACCAGATACCCATGAGTGAGCAAAGCAGTGAACTGAAACCAGAGCCATAACATTCGTGATTTGTGCTTTAATTTTTAAATTTTGTTTGGAACACAGCTTTCCTTGAAGAAAAAAAAAAGAGGTCAGTAACAGACCTTGCTCCTATAACCCGCGCATCAACCTAGTCACTATTCTTGGTCACTATGGAGGGCCCAAGGGGCCAGCAGAGGGCTTGATTTCACCGAGGGATCCGCAGGACGAAGGAATGGAGACCTCTCTACTAGCATCCATCCCCTGAATGCCCACCCAAACCCTGGATGAAAAGGGGCGCCGCGCCGCAATCTGCAACTTCACTTCTATACCCATTATAAACAAGCCTGCCAAGCCCCTCCTCCTCTCCAGAGGACGGCGAGGGCCGTACAAACAAGCCGGGATGCTCGGCTCTGGCCTCCGTTCGCGGGTCTCCAGTGAGCCCCAGGCAAATCATCTGATCCCGATGACTCAGTTTTCCAATTTGTCAAACAGGGTGACTAGAGACCCAGCCTACCTCATCGGGTGGTTCCGGGCCGGGCGCCCCAGGCAGGCCGGGAGACCGCGGCTCTGTGGCTGCGCCCGCGGCAGTCTCCGCCGGCGGAGGGGCGGGGCGCGGCGGGGCGGGACAAGGAATCTAGTCCTGCAGAAGTCGCTCAGCCCACCGCCCGCGTACTGCCGCCCCAGGACCTCCTAGAGTACCCGGCCTATGACGTCAGCACGCTGACGTCGACGCACACAGGTCGCATCTCGCCCCAGGGACCAAAGACCCGGTAAGGGCCAGAGAGCCCCTATAGCAGAGCGGCGATTGGTGAGTGACTCTGTCAATCATATACTGTCCAGTAAGCATCTCGGGAAGGCTCGAGGGGCGGTCCGGCCGGCCCTGAGGCGAGAGTGGGAATCTGAAACTCTGAATTTTCGCGAATCCGGTACCGCAAGGTTTTATGGTGCGTCTCTTGGCTCTCCTGGTAGATTCTTCTGGCTTCCCCAAGTCTCTTGGTGGCAATTTAGCGTCCAACTCTGGAAAATAATCATGGCACTGGATTTCAGGGCCCTTGGGCGCTCCAGAAATGAAAAAGTAGGACATTCAATTTCCCTGTTCAAGAGTTACCTCAGCTTTGAATTCTCCTCGGCTCCAGCCACCCCAGCCCCGACTTAGGATACTCTCTCAGCGCTCCTAGCGCAGAACACTTCAGTTTTAATGGTGGTGATGGTGGTTTAGTTGCTAAGTCGTGTCCGACTCTTGCGACCCCATGGACTGTAGCCCGCCAGGCTCTTCTGTCAGTAGGATTTTCCAACCCAATGGAGTGGGTTGCCATTTCCTTTTCCAGGGGGTCTTCCCAATCAGTTTTAATAGAAGTCAGCATTAAAAATATATATATATATTTGTATCGGTTTTCTCTCGAAATTGACCTTTATTCTTTGACTTCAGATTATATTTTAATGAAACTACTTTTCCTATAGATACTACAGTTAGACCGTTCAAATATATGAAGGACTAGAGAGTTACATAGAGGGAATTCCGCTTCCAGGTCCTCAGGCACTCGGTTCGCCTATTGAAGTCAATAACTTGAGTGCTGCTGATTTTTTGGGTATCCTTCCAAAGACATTATAAGTGCTATTATTCATGTTAAATTACATATAACCATAAATTTAAACGTCACACACTAGCTAATCGTTTTCAGGGAGTAATTAAAAAACAGTCACTATATGGTGACTTCTGGGCTTCCCTTGTGGCTCAGCTGGTACAGAATCCGCCTGCAATGCGGGAGACCAGGGTTCGATCCCTGGGTTGGGAAGATACCCTGGGGAAGGGAACGCATACGCACTCCAGTATTCCGGCTTGAAGAATTTAATGGCCTGAATAGTCCGTGGTGTCGCAAAGAGTGGGACACGACTGAGTGACTTTCACATTTGGTGACTTCTAGTTCTCTGCATTTACATACATGTAGATGTTGGTTTTTTCCCCCCAGTCAACATTATATCCTTGAGATCTTTCCATACGTATATATATATATATATATTTTTACCTCTTTCTTTTAAAATACTACATGGTAGTTCTCAGAACCAATAGATTTAATTTATGATTCTGTTTCCCTCGGACATGTTTGTTTCTTTTTTGGTTAGAAATTTTGCTACCTTCAACGTGTGTTTGTGCCTTTTTGCACGTATATCCAAGTGTTCTCTAGGGAAAGATACTAACATGTGGAAGTGCTGGATGGAGCACATCTTAAATCTCAGTAGTAGATTCCTTCCGTTTACTCCTTTAAGTAGCTGCTACAACTGACATTTGTACACTAAATATATGAGTACCCCTTGTCCTATGCCTTTGCCAAGAATTAATGAAATACAATTTAAAAAAATTTTCTTAATGGATGTGTGTGAAAAATTGTTAAGAGATGGCATATGTACAAAAGTGCAATAATCCCTAGTGTGTATCTTGGTAACAAAATGAATGAACTTGTGTTACCACCTCCTACATCAAGATTTTTAGATGTTTCCATAAATATAAAAAATCTTATACTTCATCTGAGTCATCACAACCCACACAAAAATTGCCGCTATTTTGAATTTTATAACCAGAATTAGTTTTGCCTGCTTTTGAATGGTTATAAATGACCACACGTAGTATATTCTCTTGTGTGGCTCTTTTCACTCAATAAAAATTTGTAAGATTGATACATATTAAAGAATATAGTAGAAGTTTATTCATTTTTATGTAATTCCAAAATTTATTTGTCTAGTCTAATATTGCTTAACATTGAGTTGTTTAAACTTTGTAGTGAGTAAAATGATGCTGCTAAGAATATTTTTGTACTTGTTGATGCACATAGTTATACATTTGATTTTGATATATACCTAGTATAATATTACCAGAAAATGTATGTATATTCAGTACTAGTAGCCACAGGATGTACATATTTTCAGTATTAGTTCAGTTCAGTTCAGTCGCTCAGTCGTGTCCGACTCTCCGCGACCCCATGAATCACAGCACGCCAGGCCTCCCTGTCCATCACCAACTCCCGGAGTACACTCAAACTCATGTCCACAGAGTCGGTGATGCCATCCAGCCATCTCATTCTCCGTCGTCCCCTTCTCCTCCCGCCCCCAACCTTTCCCAGCATCAGAGTCTTTTCCAGTGAGTCAACTCGTCGCATGAGGTGGCCAAAGTATTGGAGTTTCAGCTTTAGCATCAGTCCCTCCAATGAACACCCAGGATTGATCTCCTTTAGAATGGACTGGTTGGATCTCCTTGCAGTATAAGGGACTCTCAAGAGTCTTCTCCAACACCACAGTTCAAAAGCATCGATTCTTCAGCGATCAGCTTTCTTCACAGTCCAACTCTCACATCCATACATGACCACGGGAAAAACCATTGCCTTGACTAGACGGACCTTGGTTGGCAAAGTAATGTCTCTGCTTTTTAATATACTATCAAGGTTGGTCATAACTTTCCTTCCAAGGAGCAAGCGTCTTTTAATTTCATAGATACTGCCAAATAGATTTCTGGTCTTAGCAATTTATAGTCCGCTTCTTGCCTAGAAAATCCCATGGACAGAGGAGCCTGGTAGGCTGCAGTCCTTGGGGTCGGACAGTCAGACATGACTGAGCGACTTCACTTTCACTTTTCACTTTCACACATTGGAGAAGGAAATGGCAACCCACTCCAGTGTCTTGCATGGAGAGTCCCAGGGATGGGGGAGCCTGGTGGGCTGCCGTCTATGGGGTCATACAGAGTCGGACACGACTGAAGTGACATAGCAGCAGCAGCAGCAGCAGCGAATGAAAATTCCAGTTTCTTCATGTATTTGCCACCACTTGAAATTCTCAGTTTTGTGTTTATCTTCTTTATTTTTTTAAACTTTACTGAGACAATATACAAAAGTTGCAAGTATTTAATGTATACATTTTAATGATTTTGGACTCTGTGATACCATACCAAACAAGGTAATAAACGTATCCATTGACAAACCTCTGATTTGAAAATATACATATGCTCATAGGTTCGTAGCAGCTCTATTTACAATAGCCAAGATGTGAAAATTACCCAGAAGTCCATTGACAGATGAAGGACAAAGATCTGGCACATATATACAATGGAATACTACTTAGCCATAAAAAGAAAGAAATAATGCCATTTTTAGCAACACAGATGGACCTAAAGATTATCATACTAAGTGAAGTAAATCAAAGAGAAAGGCAGAATAGCAGATGATACCACTTATATGTGGAATCTAAAATATGATAGAAATCAACTTATCTATGAAACAAAAATTACTCACAGACATAAAGAAGAGATTTGTAGTTGCCAAGGCACAGGGGAGTGGGGAAGGATGGATTGGGAGTCTGGGATTAGCAGATGCAAACTATTATATATGGAATGGATAAACAACAAGGCCCTACTGTATAACACAGGGAACTATAGTCAATATCCTATAATAAACCATAATAGAAAAGAATATTAAACAGAATTTATATATAGGGAATGGCAGACCACTTAAGTATTCTTGCATTGAGAACCCCATGAACAGTATGAAAACGCGAAATGATAGAATACTGAATGAAGAACTCCCCAAGTCGATAGGTGCCCAATATGCTACTGGAGATCAGTGGAGAAATAACTCCAGAAAGAATGAAGGGATGGAGCCAAAGCAAAAACAATACCCAGTTGTGGATGTGACTGGTGATAGAAACAAGGTCTGATGCTATAAGAGCAATACTGCATGGGAACCTGGAATGTTAGGTCCATGAATCAAGGCAAATTAGAGTGGTCAAACAGGAGACAGCAAGAGTAAATATCGACATTCTAGGAATCAGTGAACTAAAATGGACTGGAATGGGTGAATTTAACTCAGATGACCATTATATCTACTACTTTGGGCAGGAATCCCTTAGAAGAAATGGAGTAGCCATCATTCTCAACAAAAGAGTCCGAAATGCAGTAATTGGATGCAATCTCAAAAATGACAGAATGATCTCTTCGTTTCCAAGGCAAACCATTCAATATCACAGGAATCCAAGCATATGCCCCAACCAGTAACGCTGAAGAAGCCGAAGTTGAATGGTTCTATGAAGACCTACAAGACCTTTTAGAACTAACACCCAAAAAAGATGTCCTTTTCATTATAGGGGACTGGAATACAAAAGTAGGAAGTGAAGAAACACCTGGGGTAATAGGCAAATTTGGCCTTGGAGTACGGAACGAAGCAGGGCAAAAGCTACTAGAGTTTTGCCAAGAGAACAGACTGCTGATAGCAAACACCCTCTTCCAACAACACAAGAGAAGACTCTACACATGGACATCACCAGATGGTCAACACTGATATCAGATTGGTTATATTCTTTTCAGCCAAATATGGAGACGCTCTATACAGTCAGCAAAAACAAGACCGGGAGCTGACTGTGGCTCAGATCATGAACTCCTTATTGGCAAGTTCAGACTTAAATTGAAGAAAGTAGGGAAAACCACTAGACCATTCAGATATGACCTAAATCAAATCCCTTATGATTATACAGTGGAAGCGAGAAATAAATTTAAGGGTCTAGATCTGATACATAGAGTGCCTGATGAACTATGGAAGGAGGTTTGTGACATCGTACAGGAGACAGGGACCAAGACCATCCCCATGGAAAAGAAATACAAAAAAGCAAAATGGCTGTCTGAGGAGGCCTTGCAAATAGCTGTGAAAAGAAGAGAAGCAAAAAGTGAAGGAGGAAAGGAAAGATATAGCATCTGAATGCAGAGTTCCAAAGAATAGCAAGGAGAGATAAGAAAGCCTTCCTCAGCGATCAATGCAAAGAAATAGAGGAAAACAACAGAATAGGAAAGACTAGAGATCTCTTCAAGAAAATGAGAGATACCAAGGGAACATTTCATGCAAAGATGGGTTCGATAAAGGACAGAAATGGTAGGGACCTAAAAGAAGCAGAAGATATAAAGAAGAGGTGGCAAGAATACACAGAAGAACTATACAAACAAGATCTTCATGACCCAGATAATCACGATGGTGTGATCACTGACCTAGAGCCAGACATCTTGGAATGTGAAGTCAAGTGGGCATTAGAAAGCATCACTACGAACAAAGCTAGTGGAGGTGATGGAATTCCAGTTGAGCTATTTAAAATCCTGAAAGATGATGCTGTGAGAGTGCTGCACTCAATATGCCAGCAAATTTGGAAAACTCAGCAGTGGCCACAGGACTGGAAAAGGTCAGTCTTCATTCCAATCCCAAAGAAAGGCAATGCCAAAGAATGCTCAAATACTGCAAAATTGCACTCATCTCAAACGCTAGTAAAGTCATGCTCAAAATTCTCCAAGCCAGGCTTCAGTAATACGTGAACCATGAAATTCCAGATGTTCAAGCAGGTTTTAGAAAAGGCAGAGGCACCAGAGATCAAATTGCCAATATCCACTGAATCGTGGAAAAAGCAAGAGAGTTCCAGAAAAACATCTATTTCTGCTTTATTGACTATGCCAAAGCCTTTGACTGTGTGGATCACAATAAACTGTGGAAAATTCTGAAAAAGATGGGAATACCAGACCACCTGACCTGCCTCTTGAGAAACCTGTTTTCAGGTCAGGAAGGAACAATCAGAAATGTACATGGAACAACAGACTGGTTCCAAATAAGAAAAGGAGTACGTCAAGTTTGTATATTGTCACCCTGCTTATTTAACTTATATGCAGAGTAAATCATGAGGAACGCTGGGCTGGAAGAAGCGCAAGCTGGAATCAAGATTGCTGGGAGAAATATCAATAGCCTCAGATATGCAGATGACACCCTCTTATGGCAGAAAGTGAAGAGGAACTCAAAAGCCTCTTGATTAAATTGAAAGGAGAGTGAAAAGTTTGGCTTGAAGCTCAACATTCAGAAAACAAAGATCATGGCATGTGGTCACATCACTTCATGGGAAATAGAAGGGGAAACAGTGGAAACAGTGTCAGACTTTATTTTGGTGGGCTCCAAAATCACTGCGGATGCTGATTGCAGCCATAAATTAGAGACGCTTACTCCTTGGAAGGAAAGTTATGTCCAACCTAGATAGTATATTAAAAAGCAGAAACATTACTTTGCCAACCAAGGTCTTCTAGTCAAGGCTATGGTTTTTCCCATGGTCATGTATGGATGTGAGAGTTGGACTGTGAAGAAAGCTGATTACTGAAGAATTGATGCTTTTGAACTGTGGTGTTGGAGAAGACTCTTGAGAGTCCCTTGGACTGCAAGGAGATCCAACCAGTCCATTCTGAAGGAGATCGATCCTGGGTGTTCATTGGAAAGACTGATGCTAAGGCTGAAACTCCAATACTCTGGCCACCTCATGCGACGAGTTGACTCACTGGAAAAGACTCTGATGCTGGGAGGGATTGGGGGCAGGAGGAGAAGGGGACAACAGAGAATGAGATGGCTGGATGGCATCACCGACTCGATGGACATGAGTTTGAGTGAACTCCGGGAGTTGGTGATGGACAGGGAGGCCTGGCGTGCTGTGATCATGGGGTCACAAAGAGTCGGACACGACTGAGCGATTGATCTGAACTGAACTGAAATCAATTATACTTAAACTAAAATTTTAAAAAATACTCATCACCACTTAAAGATTTCTGTGTCCTCTTGCACTGTTTTTAAATGTTAAGAACACATAGCAAGAGTTCTACTGTCTTTAAGTGAACAACCTATGTTAACTATGTGCCCTGTGTTGTACAGCCAATCTCTGGAGCTTATTAATCTTATATATAACTGTAACTTTATAACCACTGAAAAATCCCTAGTTTTCTCCTCCCCCATCTTCTGGCAACCACCATTCTGTTGTCGGCATCTGTGAGTTTAACTCTTCTAAATACTTCATTTAAGTGTATTGTGCAATATTTGTGATTCTATGACTGATTTATTTCCAGACATAATATTTTCCATGGCAATGCTGCATCTCCAGCTCTTCCCTCTAAACTTCGTGTGAGCCGCGAGCTAAGCTGTACTTTGATGTCTACCTTTCAGATGGTTGGTGCCATAACAGGAACACATGCATGCAGGTAGGAAATGCTGCTACAACTGTAGATTGCCCTCTCCCCTCCCCCAAGTACAGTCCCAATTAGCCCTCACCTCACACTCCTCCAAGCCAGGTACCTGAGCCCCAAAACTTCTCTGCCCCTTCCAAGTTTGGGTTCTGGGACTACATAACTGCTGAAATAGCCCATGACAGGTTTTAGGTCTGAACTTTGTATTCCAGAAATCTCTGAGAATTGACTAGAAAAAACAGATGCTATAAAGAAAAAGTGATGATTGAACCAAATGAAGCAATGTCGGAGTACGAAGGTGTGTCCGGTTGTGCAGCTGATTTATATAACATGCCTTTTAAGCAATTAGAACTAGATGTTGCAATTATTTGTTACCTGATTGAATTTGAAAGGCAAGAAATACACGGAGTAGCACTTGAGCTTTTGCTTCGGTTAAAAAAAAAACACCAGAAACGGTTGTTCCTTAGATAAAAGAGCATTTAAAATGAAAAATGAATTTTTGATAAAAATGTAGAGATATAGATGGACTTCTTGATGGCTCAGTGGTAAAGATTCCACCTGCAATACAGGAACCACAGAAGATGTGGATTTGGTCCTGGGGTCAGGAAGATCCCCTGGAGGAGGGCATGGCAACCCACTCCAGTATTCTTGCCTGGAGAATCCCAAGGACAGAGGAGCCTGACAGTCTAGTCCATGGGGTCACAAAGAGTCTGACATGGCTTAATCAACTTAGCACTTACAAAAGTATACATAATATTTACTTCTGGGTCCATCCATGGTATCCCAAATGGTAGGATTTCCTTTTTTTAAAATGATGAATAACATTCCATTGTGTGCATATTCCACATTCTCTTTATCCATTCATCTGTTGTTGGAAGTGTGGGTTATTTCCAGATCTTGACTGTTGTAAATTATTCTGCAATAAACATGGTAAATGGGCTTCCCCCATGGGTCAGAGAGTAAAGAATGCACCTGCAGTGCAGGAGACACAGGTTCGATTCCTGGGTCAGGAATATCCCCTGGAGGAGGGCATGGCAACCCACTCCAGTATTCTTGCCTGGAGAACCGCATCGAGAGAGGAGCCTGGCAGGCTGCTGTCCATGAGGTTGCAAAAAGTCAGGCACTACTGAAGCAGCTGAGAATGCATGCAAACATAGTAATGAAGATATATGTTTACGATCCTGATTTCACTTCTTTTGAATGTATATCCAGGAGTAGAATTACTGAATCAGATGGTAAAAGTTATAGAAAATATAAACAGACTAATAACTAATTAGGAAATTGAATTAGTAGTCAAAAATCTTCAAACAAGAAAAGCCAGGACTAGATGGCTTCACTGGCGAATTCTACCAAACATTTAAGGAAGAATCAGCACCAGTCTTTCTCAGACTTCTCCAAAAATTCAAAGAGGAGGCAGCATTTCCAAATCCATTTTATGAGGCCTCTATTGCCTTGATAACAAAACCATAAAAACGCATTTCAAGAAAAGAAAATTGCAGCTCCATATCCCTGGTGAATATATACCCAAAAATTTATAACAAAAATTCTAGCAAACAGAATTCAAGAGTACATGTACTTCTCAGATGACTCAGTAGTAAAGATCCGCCTGCTAATGTAGGAGCCTGAGGAGATGCAGGTTTGGTCCCTGTGTCAGGAAGATCCCTTGGAGGAGGAAATGGCAGCCCACTCCAGTATCCTTGCCATGATAATCCCTTGGACTCAGGAGCTACAGTCCACAGGGTCGCAAGAGTGAGACATGACTGAGTGATTGAGAACACACATCTATGCCATGATCAAATGGACTTTATTTGTGGAATGTCAGGATGGTTCAACATAATCAACTAAATCAGTGTGATTCACCACATTAGCAAATGAAGGATGAAAATCACATGATCATCTCAACAGATGCAGAGAAAACATTTGACAATATTAAACCTGCCTTCCTGATAAAAATTCTTAGCAAATTAAGTATAGACAGAAGGCACCTCAACACAATAAAGATCAGATATGAGAAGCCTACAGTTAACACAGTCAATGGTGAAAAATTGAAAGCTTTCCTTCTAAGATCAGGAACAAAGCAAGGGTACACACTCTTACCATTTATGTGCAACTTATAGGCAGTCCTAGACAGAGCAACTAGTCAAGAAAAAGAAATAAAAGCCATCTAGGGAATTCCCTGGCAGTCCAGTAGTTAGTCCAGGCCTTCACTGCTGAGGGCCTAGGTTCAGTCCCTGTCTGGGGAACTAAGATCCCACAAGTTATGTAGCATGGCCAAAAAAAGAAAAGTATTAAATAATCTTTAAAAAAATTTTAGGCATCCATATTGAAAAGGAAATAAAATTGTCCCTATTTGTAGATGACATGATCTCGTATATAGACAGCTCTAAAGATTATACACATGCACAATCTTATCCAGTCCGTCCAGTCACTCAGTCATGTCTGGCTCTTTGTAACCCCATGGACTGCAGCAGCCCAAGCTTCACTGTCCATCACCAACTCCTGGAACCTCCTCAAACTTATGTACATCACATCTGTGATGCCATCCAAGCATTTCATCCTCTGTCATCCCCTTCTCCCACCTTCAATCTTTCCCAGCATCAGGGTCTTTTCCAATGAGTCAGTTCTTCTCATCAGGTGGCCAAAGTATTGGAGTTTCAGCTTCAGCATCACTCCTTCCAAGGAATATAATAGGACTGATTTTCTTTAGGACTGACTGGTTGGATCTCCTTGCAGTCCAAGGGACTCTCAAGAGTCTTCTCCAGCACCACAGTTCAAAAGCATCAATTCTTCAGCACTCAGCTTTCTTTATAGTCCAACTCTCACATCCATACATGACTACTGGAAAAGCCATAGCTTTGACTAGATGGACCTTTGTTAACAAAGTAATGTCTCTGCTTTTTAATATTCTGTCTAGGTTGGTCATAGCTTTTCTTCCAGGGAGCAAGCATCTTTTAATTTCATGGCTGAAGTCACCATCTGCAGTCACCATCTGATTTTGGAGCCCCCAAAAATAAAGTCAGCCACTGTTTCCACTGTTTCCCCATCTATTTGTCATGAAGTGATGGGACTGGATGCCATGATCTTAGTTTTCTGAATGTTGACATTAAAGCCAACTTTTTCACCCTCCTCTTTCACTTTATCAAGAGACTCTTTAGTTCTTCTCTTTCTGCCATAAGGGTGGTGTCATCTGCGTATCTGAGGTTATTGATATTTCTTCCGGCAATCTTACTTCCAGATTGTACTTCATCCAGCCCAGCATTTCACATGATGTACTCTGCATATTAGTTAAATAAGCAGGGTGACAATATATAGCCTTGACATACTCCTTTCCCGATTTGGAACCAGTCTGTTGTTCCGTGTCCACTTCTAACTATGCCAGCAAATCTGGAAAACTCAGCAGTGGCCATTGGACTGGAAAAGATCAGTTTTTGTTCCAATCCCAAAGAAAGGCAATGCCAAAGAATGCTCAAACTACCACAAAATTGCACTCATCTCACACGCTAGCAAAGTAATGCTCAAAATTCTCCAAGCCAGGCTTCAATAGTACATGAACAGTAAACTTCCAGATGTTCAAGCTGGATTTAGAAAATACAGAGGAACCACAAATTGCTAACATCTGCCAGATCATTGAAAAAGCGAGAGAGTTCCAGAAAAACATCTACTTTTGCTTTACTGACTATGCCAAAGCCTTTGAGTGTGTGGTTCACAACAAACTCTGAAAAACTCTTAAAGAAATGGCAATACCAGATCACCTTACCTGCCTCCTGAGAAATCTGTGTGCAGGCCAAGAAGCAACAGTTAGAACTGGACATGGAGCAATCCTACTAGAACTAATAAACAAATTCGGGAAAGTTTTAGGATACAAAATCAGTATACAAAATTCAGTTGCATTTTCATACACTAATAATGACCCACCAAAGAAAAGAAATGGTAAGACAATCTCATTTTCAATAGCATCAAAATCAATAGAATGTTTAAGGATAAGTTTAACAATGGACGTGAAACTGCAATACACTGATGAAAGATATTAAAACACAAATAAATGGAAAGACATCTTGTGTTCATGGATTGGAAGGCTTACTATTATTAACATGTTCAGACTACCAAAAGGAATATATATGTTCAATGCCATTTCCATTAAAATTCCACTGGCATTTTAAAAACAAATATGACATATTCTAAAATTCATATAGAATACTAAAAGACCCAGAATACCCAAAGTGACCTTGAGAAAGAAGAACACACCTGAGAACATCACACTTCCTGATTTCAAATATATCACAAAGCTGCCATAGTTAAGGCAGTGAGATAATGGGATAAAGATAGACATACATACCAATAGGACAGAATAGAGAGCCCATAAATAAATACCCATACATATAGGCAACTGATCTTCAACAGGGTGCCAAGAATACACAGCGGGGAAAGGATCATTTCTTCAGCAAATGGTGTTTGGAACATTGAGTATTCACATGTAGAGGAATGAAAATAAACCCCTATCTTAGAACATACACAAAAATCAGTTCAAAATGGGTTAAAGATTTAAACCTAAGACCTGAAACTGTAAAACCCAAACCTCTAGAAGAAAATGGGAAAAGCTTCGTGAGAGTAGTCTTGGCAATGATTTCATGGATGTGACACCAAAAATACAGGCAGCAAAAGCAAAAAATAGAGAAGTGGGACTATATCAAACCATAAGGTTCTGCACAGTAAATGAAGAAAATCAACAGAGTGAACAGGAAATCTAAAAATAGAAGAAAGCATTAGCAAACTGTAAATTTAACAAGACATAACTTCCTAAAAAATATAAGGAACTCCTACAACTCTTTAGCAAAAAAACAAAAAAGGAAACTAAAAAAATGGGTGAAGGATTAGGCATTCTCCAAAGAAGACATACTAATGACCAACAGATGTATGAAAAAGTGCTTTATGTCACTGATCATCAGAGAAATGCAAATCAAACCACCATGAGATATCACTTCACATCAGTTAAGAAGGATATTAACAAATTAACAGGTGTTAGCAAGGATATGGAAAAATTGGAACCCTTGTATACTATTGGTCAGAGTGTAAAATGGTGCAGCGATTATGGAAAACAGCATGGTGGATTTTTGGTAATGTTATACATTCTGATGCATCTGTAGGGTATCACATTATGATTTAATATTCATTTTGTGAATGACAAAATTTTAGCATCTTTTCATATGTTTGTATATCATTTGGATATTATCTTGTGAAATGCCTGTTCAAGTGTTTTGCCCATTTTTAAATTAAATTATCTGTGTTTTTCTTACTGATTTTTAGTTAGTTTGCTATATTCTATATATGATTCTTTGTCAGGTAATTTTTTATAGATATTTTACTTATTCTTTGACTTTTTCATTATAAAATGAATCTTTGGAAGTTTCCCTTCCTCAGCTGTTTTCTGGAAGAGTTTGAGTAGAATAGGTGTTAGCTCTTCTCTAAATTTTTGGTAGAATTCAGCTGTGAAGCCGTCTGGACCTGGGCTTTTGTTTGCTGGGAGATTTTTGATTACATTCTATGAGGCCACCATCACCCTAATCCCTAAACCTGGTAAAGACCCCACAAAAAAAGAAAACTACAGGCCAATATCACTGATGAACATAGATGCAAAAATCCTTAACAAAATTCTAGCAATCAGAATCCAACAACACATTAAGAAGATCATACATCATGACCAAGTGGGCTTTATCCCAGGAATGCAAGGATTCTTCAATATACACAAATCAATCAACGTAATACACCACATTAACAAACTGAAAAATAAAAATCATATGATTATCTCAATAGATGCAGAGAAAGCCTTCGACAAAATTCAACATCCATTTTTGATAAAAACTCTCCAGAAAGTGGGAATTGAAGGGACATACCTCAACATAATAAAAGCTATATATGACAAACCCACAGCAAACATTATCCTCAATGGTGAAAAACTGAAAGCATTTCCCCTAAAGTCAGGAACTAGACAAGGGTGCCCACTCTCACCACTACTATTCAACATAGTTCTGGAAGTTTTGGCCACAGCAATCAGAGCAGAAAAAGACATAAAAGGAATACAAATTGGAAAAGAAGAAGTAAAGCTTTCACTGTTCGCTGATGACATGATCCTCTACACAGAAAACCCTAAAAACTCTACCAGAAAACTATTAGAGCTAATCAATGATTACAGCAAAGTTGCAGGATATAAAATCAACACACAGAAATCCCTTGCATTCCTATACACTAATAATGAGAAAATAGAAAGAGAAATTAAGGAAACTATTCCATTCACTGTTGCAATGAAAACAATTAAATACTTAGGAATATATCTACCTAAGGAAACAAAAGACTTGTACATAGAAAACTATAAAACACTAGTGAAAGTAATCAAAGAGGACACGAATAGATGGAGAAATATACCGTGTTCGTGGATTGGAAGAATAAATATTGTAAAAATGAGTATACTACCCAAAGTAATTTATACATTCAATGCAATCCCTATCAAGCTACCAACAATATTTTTCACAGAACTAGAACAAATAATCTCACAATTTGTATGGAAATACAAAAAACCTCGAATAGCCAAAGCAATCTTGAGGAAGAAGAATGGAACTGGGGGAATTAACCTGCCGGACTTCAGGCTCTATTACAAAGCCACAATCATCAAGACAGTATGGTACTGGCATAAAGACAGAAATATAGATCAATGGAACAAAATAGAAAGCCCAGAGATAAACCCACGCTCCTATGGACACCTTATCTTCGACAAAGGAGGCAAGAATATAAAATGGAGAAAAGACAGTCTCTTTAACAAGTGGTGCTGGGAAAACTGGTCAGCCACTTGTAAAAGAATGAAACTAGAACACTTCCTAACACCATACACCAAAATAAACTCAAAATGGATTAAAGATCTAAATGTAAGACCAGAAACTATAAAACTCCTAGAGGAGAACGTAGGCAAAACACTCTCCGACATAAATCACAGCAGGATCCTCCAAGACCCACCTCCCAGAATATTGGAAATAAAAGCAAAAATAAACAAATGGGACCTAATTAAAATCAAAAGCTTCTGCACAGCAAAGGAAACTCTAAGCAAGGTGAGAAGACAACCTTCAGAATGGGAGACAATAATAGCAAATGAAGCAACTGATAAAGGATTAATCTCCAAATTATACAAGCAGCTCCTGCAGCTTAATTCCAGAAAACTAAGTGACTCAATCAAAAAATGGGCCAAAGAACTAAACAGACATTTCTCCAAAGAAGACATAAAGATGGCTAACAAACACATGAAAAAATGCTCAACATCTCTCATCATCAGAGAAATGCAAATCAAAACCACAATGAGATACCATTTCACACCAGTCAGAATGGCTGCTATCCAAAAGTCTACATGCAATAAGTGCTGGAGAGGGTGTGGAGAGAAGGGAACCCTCTTACACTGTTGGTGGGAATGCAAACTAGTACAGCCACTATGGAGAACAGTGTGGAGATTCCTCAGAAAACTGGAAATAGAACTGCCATATGATCCAGCGATCGCACTCCTGGGCATACACACCGAGGAAACCAGAATTGAAAGAGACACATGTACTCCAATGTTCATTGCAGCACTGTTTATAATAGCCAGGACATGGAAGCAACCTAGATGTCCATCTGCAGATGAATGGATAAGAAAGCTTTGGTACATATACACAATGGAGTATTTCTCAGCCATCAAAAAGAATGCATTTGAATCAGTTTTAATGAGGTGGATGAAATTGGAGCCAATTATACAGAGTGAAGTAAGCCAGAAAGAAGAACATCAATACCGTATATTAACGCATATATATGGAATTTAGAAAAATGGTAATCTGAACCCTGTATAAGAGACTGCAAAAGAGACATAGACATTTAGAACAGTCTTTGGGACTCTGTGGGAGAGGGTGAAGGTGGAATGATTGGAGAGAATGGAATTGTAGCATGTATATTATCATAAGTGACCAGTCCAGGTTCGACGCATAAATTTTCCTCTGTTCATTTCTTTGCATTTGTGCTTTTTTAATAAAATTCTTTTTTAGAAATAAAAAAAATAAAAAATAAAATAAATAAATAAATAAATAAATAAAATGAATCTTTGACTTATTAGAATCTTCTGCAAATTATTAAGCTTCTGGACAATGCAAGGGACGTTAAACACTTTTATTTCATTTACTCAATTTCTTATTTTTGTACAGTTGTTGCTTAGTTTAATTGTATTTAATCATTTTAAAGCCCAACAAAATATTATTTATTTTAAATTGACAATATTAGTTTAGATCTATAGTATCTAATTTTGCTTTCATTGCATGTGTGTGCTAAGTCACTTCAATTGTGTCTGACTCTTTGTGACCCTATGGACTGTTGCCCTCTTGGCTTTTCTGTCCATTGGATTCTTCAGGCAAGAATACTGGAGTGGATTGCCATGACCTCCTCCAGAGGATCTTCCCAACCCAGGGACTGAACACACATCTCTTAGGTCCCCTGAATTGGCAGGCAGGTTCTTTACCATTAGCACCACCTGGGAAGCCCTTGCTTTTTATTACTTTTTGCTTTTCTGAGATTAAATTTAAAATCATTTCTTTCTTTGTTTTAGAGCATATCTCCTGGTGACAAAATTTTACTACCAGGCTAAGATGAGATTCTTAAGCTAGCTTTCCTAACTGCTTTCCATACTCTCAAATACAACTGTTTCCTTTTCATACTTCATCCAACATTGAAGTTATTCATGGTGAGAAGTTGGTCTAATACCATATACTCAATTATAGCTCAAAAAGAATTGAGCATGTTGATTGGTGTCATTAATATTTTAGTGTCCCTTAGCCTAGTATAGTGCTGTCCACCACAAGAAAAATGTTTTGGAATGTCAGTGGTGAAAACAGCAGAATAGGCACCTTCAGTGGTCTATTCCCCTACAGAAAAATTGAAAAATTAAGCAGAAACAGTCAGAATAAAATTTGCTGGGAGTCAGGAAAGCAGATAAAGTTTCAAACAACCAAGTACGTGCTGAATCAAGAAAAGGCAACTTTATAATGGTAGAAGTATTTGGGGTGTTTTTACTTGCCCTTGACCAGCCCCCTCCCAAGATACTGCAGCCATCTTAAAAATATGAGAATATTTGCTTAAAAAGATAAATTGTAATTTAGAATTTTAAGGATGTAAGTGATATAAAGCAGTAAGAAAGTAAGTGGAAGGTGGAGGACAAGAATTATAGGAAAATAAATGGTGGTAATAATGTTTTAGTAACCTCAAGGGTAGCCATGATTGAATGGTGAATACATGAAATTATAGGCCCCTGAATTATCTTAATTGATAAATCATTTTAGATTCTGAGAGGACCTGTGATTGGTCATATGATGAAAGAAGAGGTTAACACATTTTTCCTAACATTTTTCTTACATTAACATTCCCTTTATTACTAGTTTGCAACTAAAATAATCTTAGAAGTTTGTCTAAAAGGGACAGTCCTTTTAGTAATTTAATAATTAGATATATTGTTACCAAATCAAGCTTGAATCTCTTTGCCCAAAGCACAGCAAAAGCTGATGCTTTGACACTAGGTTGTGGTGAAGGAAAATGCAATATTTATTGCAAGGAAAATGTGCAGCTTGTGCTAAAAAACTGGAACTCCCCAGTGGCTTTCAAAGAAGGGTTTTTAAAGATAGCGTGAGGGAAAGGGTTGTAGTGTGTGATCAACTTGAAGACAATTCTCTCATTGGTTGATGATAAGATAACAAAATACAGTTCGGGGAACTGAAATCATCTACCTCTGATTCCAACTGGTCTAGTTTTGACAGGTTGCTGGTCAGCACACAGTTAACTTCTGGCTGGTGTGGATTTTAGTATCTGTAAAACAAGTCAAGGATATGGATCAGGATATTATCTATCTATTATCAACCTGCCGCTGCTAAGTCACTTCAGTCATGCGCGACTCTGTGCGACCCCATAGACGGAAGCCCGCCAGGCTCCCCCGTCCCTGGGATTCTCCAGGCAAGAACACTGGAGTGGGTTGCCATTTCCTTCTCCAATGTGTGAAAGTGAAAAGTGAAAGTGCAGTCGCTCAGTCCTGTCTGACCCTTAGCGACCCCACGGACTGCAGCCTACCAGGCTCCTCCATCCATGGGATTTTCTAGACAGCATATTAAAAAGTAGAGACATTACTTTGCCAACAAAGGTCCGTCTAGTTAAAGCTATGGTTTTTCCAGTGGTCATGTATGGATGTGAGAGTTGGACTATGAAGAAAGCTGAGCACCGAAGAATTGATGCGTTTGAACTGTGGTGTTGGAGAAGACTCTTGGGAGTCCCTTGGACTGCAAGGAGATCCAACCAGTCCATCCTAAAGGAGATCAGTCCTGGGTGTCCATTGGAAGGAATGGTGTTGAAGCTGAAACTCCAATACTTTGGCCACTTGATGCAAAGAGCTGACTCATTTGAAAAGACCCTGATGCTGGGAAAGATTGAGGGTGGAGGAGAAGGGGCGACAGAGGATGAGATGGTTGGATGGCATCACCGACTCGATGGACATGGGTTTGGGTGGACTCCGGGAGTTGGTGATGAACAGGGAGGCCTGGTGTGCTGCAGTTCATGGGGTTGCAAAGAGTTGGACACGACTGAGCAACTGAACTGAACTGAACTGATTATCGATGGCCCTTCAGTTCAGTTCAGTTCAGTTCAGTCGCTCAGTCGTGTCTGACTCTTTGCGACCCCATGAATCACAGCACGCCAGGCCTCCCTGTCCATCACCAACTCCCAGACTTCCCTCAAACTCATGTCCATCGAGTCGGTGATGCCATCCAGCCATCTCATTCTCTGTTGTCCCCTTCTCCTCCTGCCCCCAATCCCTCCCAGCATCAGAGTCTTTTCCAGTGAGTCAACTCGTCGTATGAGGTGGCCAGAGTATTGGAGTTTCAGCTTTAGCATCAGTCCTTCCAATGAACACCCATGATTGATCTCCTTTAGAATGGACTGGTTGGATCTCCTTGCAGTCCAAGGGACTCTCAAGAGTCTTCTCCAGCACCACAGTTCAAAGGAGGAGCAAAATGTCTTTGACCTTGTTTAATGGGTAAACTGTAATTATTTTGTCTTGCTTGACTGTCTTTGTTTGTTTGTTTGTTTCAGCATTTTCTCACCTCTCTGATTAAATTTGCCCTTTAGAACTTGGTAAAGACCTAGGAAGCTAAAGCTTTTCTACGGACAGGAGGTGGGGGGACAGGTAGGGATCTGTCCTCAAGAAAGCTCAGCAAGATCCTGCTTGGTTTCAAAATCACTGATGTACATTGCAATTTAGTTCCCACTAAATATTACTGCTAAATATATAAATAAGTGAAAAACCTAGGATAGGTGATTTTGACTTAAAAAATGAAAAACACAAATCCTGGAGAAGAATGAAATAGTGAATACGTGTTAGGAAGAGCAGTATCCATACTATCTAAAAAGACATGAGTTCTGAAACAACTCATGTTGTTGGGATATTTGGGTCTGATCCAAGATAGACTTTAAATACTAATTTACTCTTGAACAGAATATAAATTCCTATAGAATTTATTAAAGATACAATTTCACTTGCAGCAGTTTAAGTATTAGAAGTCTAAAAGACTAAGTAAAACTTGACTTATGGGACCAGAGCTAGTGTTAGAACTTCGTAGAAGTTTGCCAACCCAAAACATCAGTGAATTTGGTCATTCTCATCCTGTTCTCTCCTAATTTGAGGGATTTGGTTGCATTTTGGTGAGTCTGTTTAGCTCACCATGGTCTCTCACGTAATACAGGACCACAATCCCAATGAACATCCTCTTCTGCTCCAGAGTGAGTCAAGACAGCCAGGAAGGAGGTTTTCTTCTGCCACTGTGACTCACAGAGCATGAGACTAAGTCGGTGCTCTGGAGTAGGGAACCACTGCACCCTCCCTTGCATGTGGACCTGATGTTAGCCAAGGCTGGTCAAACCACCAAATCCACATATCAAATTAGGCCTCCATATTGCTAAGTTGCTAAGAAGTCATACAGAGGTCATTGGTCTATTCTTCCCAGCTATGTTTGTAAAGTTTCAAACAATGCTTATGTTGGCAGGAGACAGTTCCTATAAGATTCTAGTGGTAACATGTGAGGAAGTTCCAAAATAATGGCAGAATATCCAGGAAAACAATGTTTGTCATTATCATTAGTTATTTTCAAAGAAAGTTTTCCACATCTCTTTTTTGACTTTTTGGGGTTTTGTTAGACTTTTTGTAAGCCTCTGTAGTCTGATGTTCTTTCTATGTTAAAAAAGGAATTCAAATAAAAGCACTGTTAGTAATCCTTAACTTTTGGAAGCACTATGTGCTTGATTTAAGATTTCTCCATAAAACTATCCTATCCATAAAAGGTTTTTTTTTTTTTTAAGTAAAAGAATACAGGCAGCACTATAATGCTGTGTTTGGTCTTGGTGAACTCATTCACTATTACCAGAAACTGATAGAGTTAGTGAGTTATTTTTTCTGTATAGAAAATTAGTTTGTTTAAAATTTATAATAGTAATTTTGACCCTGCTAGAGTTGGAGCTAAAGGGGGGGAATGGGGAAGAAGGAGAGATGGAATGGGAGACAGGTAGGAAAGGGTAGAGAATGGAGAAGAAAGAGATGGGATGGGAGGCAGGGAGGAAACGTAACTTACATTACATTACATTAATTGTAATTTTGTAAGATGGTGCTGTGATCTCTGGGCCTGGAAGTTTTGTATGATTTTAACTGTTTTTTAAAAACATGTAAGACAAAATTTACTGTCTTAACCATTTTTAATTATAGTCATAACTATGTTCACATTGCTATGAATGATAATTATATTCAATAGTGTTAACTATATTCACACTGTTGTACAGCTCTCTAGAGCTTTTTTATCTTGCAGAACTGTAACTCTGTACCCATGGAACAACAGCTCCGTATCTCCCCCTCACTCCAAATCATGGCATCTACTATTCTATTTTGTTTCTATGAATTTTACTACTTTAGATACCTCAAATAAGTGGAATTATATACTATTTGTCTTTTTGTGAATAACTTATTTCCAGTTTCACTTAACATGATGTCCTTAAAGTTCTTCCATGTTATAACATATTACAGGATTTCCTTCTTTTTTAAGGATGAATAATATTCCATTGTGCATATTTACCACATTTTCTTATATCTAGTCATTTTTCCATGGACATGTAGGTTGCTTCCACCTCTCGGGTATTAGGCATAATACTAAAATAAATATGGTTATGCAAAATGTCTTCCATCCTGCTTTCAATTTTTTTGGTTGAATACCCAAAAGTGGGATTGCTGGATCATATAATTCTATTTTTATGGTTTTGAGAAACTTGTATATAGTTTTCCATAGTGATACATCATTTTGCATTCTCACCACAATGCACAAATATCAAGTTTCTCCACATCCTCACCAATACTTGCCATTTCTAAGCCTGTCTGTGTCTATTTGTGTGTATGATATCTCATTGCATTTTTCTAATGATTAGTAATGATAAACCATCTTTTCATATGCTTCGTGGCTGTTTGTATATTTTCTACTCAAGTCCTTTGCACATTTCAAAATTGGTTTTTTATTGTTACTGAGTTTAGTTCCCTATTTTGGAACTTTATCATATATATGATTTTTCAGGTATTTTCTCCTATTCTGTAGGTTGCTTTTTCACTTGTTGATTATCTTCTTTGATGTGCAGAGGTTTTTAAGTATGTCTCTTTTTCCGTTTTCTGTCTTTGTGTTTGATGTAATATCTAAGAAATCAATGCCAAATCCATTTTCATGAAGCTCTTTCCCTGTTTTTTTTACAGATTTAGATTTTATGTGTAGGCCTTTAACTGTTACCATTTTGTGTTATTTTTTGTATATGATGTAAGATAAAGATTCAGCTTCATTCTTTTGCATGTTAGTACCCAGTTTTGCCAGCTCCATTTGTTGAAGATACTGTCCTTTTCCCATTTTGTGAGCTTAATACCTTTGTCCAAGATCATGTAACCATATGTGTGAGTGTTTATTTCTGTTCTGTTCAGTTAGTCTATATATCTATCTTTTTGCAGTACCACACTGTTATAATGACTATATCTGTAATGATTTGAAATCAAGTTTGAGGCCTTCAACTTTGTCTTTTCTCAAGACTTATTTGGGGTCTCTTGAGATTCCTCCATATGAATTGTAGAATGACTTTTCAATTTCTGCAAAAATACCTTTGGGTTTTTCATAGTAAGTGTTAAGTGCTAGTCGCTTAGTCGTGCTTGTGATCCCATGGTCTGCAGCCCACCAGGCTTCTCTGTCCATGAGATTTTCCAGGCAAGGATACTGGAGTGGGTTGCCATTTCCTTCTCCAGGGGATCTTCCCAACCCAGAGATCAAACCCGTGTCTTCTGCACTGCAGGCAGATTCTTTACCAACTGAGCTAGAAGGGAAGCCCCCCATTTTTCATAGGGTTTGTAGTAAATGTATAGATTGGTTTGAATAGTATGGATATTTCAGCAATATAAAATCTTCCAGTCCATGAACATAGGATGTCTTTTCATTTATTTGCATTGTCTTTAATATCATATAGCAGTGTTTTATAGTTTTTAGTATAGAAGTCTTGTTCTTTCTTAAGTGAATTTATTCTTAAGTATTTTGTTCCTTTTAATGTTATTGTAAATAGAATTGTTTCCTTAATTTCCTTTTAAGGTTATTTATTGTTAATGTATAGAAGCACAACTGATTTCTACCTTTATTTTTGTATCCTGAAACTTGCTGAATTTGTTTATTAGTTCTGACAGTTTTGTGTGGGTTAAGGTGTATAATGTTTAGTTGTGTTTGTATAAGAATATGTCATTTGTGAACAGAGGTAATCTTTCTTTCTTTCCAAACTGGATGCCTCTTTTTCTTAGCTAATTGCCCTGGTTAAGACTTCCAGTATTATTTAAACAGAAGTGATGAGAGGGCCTCCTTGCCTTGTTCCCAATCGAAGAGGAAGAGATTTCAGTTTTTCTATATTGAGAATAATGTTCAGTTCAGTTCAGTTCAGTCGCTCAGTCGTGTCCGACTCTCCGCGACCCCATGAATCACAGCACGCCAGGCCTCCCTGTCCATCACCAACTCCCGGAGTTCACTCAAACTCATGTCCACAGAGTCGGTGATGCCATCCAGCCATCTCATTCTCCGTCGTCCCCTTCTCCTCCCGCCCCCAACCTTTCCCAGCATCAGAGTCTTTTCCAGTGAATCAACCCGTCGCATGAGGTGGCCAAAGTATTGCAGTTTCAGCTTTAGCATCAGTCCCTCCAATGAACATCCAGGATTGATCTCCTTTAGAATGGACTGGTTGGATCTCCTTGCAGTATAAGGGACTCTCAAGAGTCTTCTCCAGCTGCAGATTTTTCATATATAGTCTTAATTATGTTGAACTGTTTTTCTTCTATTCCTAGTTTGTTGCATGTTTTTATCGTGAAAAGTTATTGAATTCTGTTAATGCTTTTTCTGCATCAGTTGAGATAATAATTTAATTTTTGTTCTGTATTCTGTTAATGTGGTGTGTGAAATTGATTGCTTTCATGCATTCAACCATCCTTGTATTCCAGGAATAAAACTCATTTGGTCATGCTGGGATACTTTTAAGATGCTATTGAATTTAGTTTTTATTATTTTGATGAATATTTTTATATCAGTATTCACCAGAGGTATTTGTCTGTAATTTTCTTTTATTGCAGTATATTTTTTCTAGCTGTGGGATCATGGTAATACTGGCCTCATAAAATGTGATTGGAAATGTGCTTCTTCTTTAATATTTTGGAAAAATTTAAAGAGAATTGGTAACTTTCTTTTTAACATGTTAGTAGAATTATCCAGAGAAACAATCTGGTCCTAGGTTTTTCTTTGCTGTGAAGTTTTTGATTACTGATTCAGTTTCCGCACTGATTATAGATCTGTTTAGATTTTTAATTTCCTCATGATTCAGTCTTGTTAGGTTCTACGCTTCTAGAAATTTGTCTATTTCTTTTAGATTATGTAGTTTATTGTGTAAAATTGTTCATAATAGTCTCTTTTTTATTTTTATTTTTTACATAGCAGTCTCATATAATCCTTTTTGTTTCTGAAAAATCAGTTGTAATAGCTCCTCTTTCACTTCTGATTTTATTTATAAGGGCCCTCTCTTTTTTTCTGATTTTATTTATATGTGTTCTCTTTTTTTTTTCCTTAGTCTAACTAAGGATTTGTCAATTTTGTTGATTAAAAAAACAATTCTTAAGTTTTGTTGACTTTTTTTTCTATTCTTTTCTTCATTTATTTTTGCTTTATTATTTTCTTCCTTCTGCTAAATTTATAATTAGTTTGTTCTTCTTTTCTGTATCTTTGAGATGTACAGCTAGGTTATTAGTGTGAACTCTTCTTTGTTTTTTAATTTAAGTGTTTACTGCCATAAACTTCCTCTTAGTACTGCTTTCACTGCATCCCATAAGTTTTTGTATGTTGGGTTTTTTTCATATTTATTTTCCTCAAGATATTGTTTGTTTCTTTTTTGACTCATTTATTCTTTAAGAGTGTGTTGTTTAAATTCTACATATTTGTGAATATTCTAGTTTACCTGTTGCTATTGATTTCGTTTCATCCCACTGTGGCCAGAAAAGATACTTGGTATGATTTCAATCTTCTTAAATTTGTTAAAACTTAATTTTGTGGTCTGACATGTGGTCTATCTTGGAAAATGTTCTATGTACAGTTAAGAAGAATGTGTATTCTGCTGCTGTTGGGTGGAATGTTCTCTATGTCTGTTAGGTCTAATTAGTTTATAGTGTTGTTCAACTCTTCTGTTTGCTTACTGAATTTCTGTCTAGTTGTTCTGCTGCTGCTGCTGCTGCTAAGTCGCTTCAGTCGTGTCCGACTCTGTGCGACCGCATAGACGGCAGCCCACCAGGCTCCCCCGTCCCCGGGATTTTCCAAGCAAGAACACCGGAGTGGGTTGCCATTTCCTTCTCCAGTCTAGTTGTTCTACCCATTATTAAAACTGGACTATTGAAATCTCTTACTATTGATGGCTTGTTATATATTTCGGTCTTCAATTCTGTTATTCTGTCAATATTTGCTTCATATATTTGGGATTTCTGATGTTAGGTGCCTGTATATTTATAATTGTTATATCTCTGTGGTTAATTGACACTTTTATCATTATAAAATATCCTTCTTTGTCTCTTGTGACAGATTTTGACTTAAAGTCTGTTTTGTCTGTTAAAATTTGGCCACCTGCTGTATTTCAGTTAGTACTTGCATGGTGTGTCTTTTTTCATTCTTTCGCTTTCAGCATATGTATGCTCTTGATTTAGTCTCTTAGAGATAGCATATGGATGGATCTGTTTGGGTTTTTCTCTATTTAACAAATCTTTGGGAATTTTAATCTATTTGCATTTTAAAGTAATTATTGATAGGGGAGGACCTGCTATTGCCATTTATTAATAGTTTTCCACATGTCTTGCAGCTACTCTGGCTCTTTTTCTCTCTTGCTACCTTCCGTGTGTTTCATTGATTTTTTTTTTATAGTAATATACTTTGACCCTAATGGCAGAAAGTGAAGAAGAACTAAAGAGCCTCTTGATGAAAGTGAAAGAGGAGAGTGAAAAAGTTAGCTTAAAGCTCAACATTCAGAAAACTAAGATCATGGCATCCAGTCCCATCACTTCATGGCAAATAAATGGGAAAACAGTGGAAACAGTGGCTGACTTTATTTTTGGGGGCTCCAAAATTACTGCAGATGCTGATTGCAGCCATGAAGTTAAAAGATGCTTACTCCTTGGAAGGAAAGTTATGACCAACCTAGATAGCATATTAAAAAGCAGAGACATTACTTTGTCAACAAAGGTCTGTCTAATCAAGGCTATGGTTTTTCCAGTGGTCATGTATGGATGTGAGATTTGGACTGTGAAGAAAGCTGATCGCCGAAGAATTGATGCTTTTGAACTGTGGTGCTGGAGAAGACTCTCGAGAGTCCCTTGGATTGCAAGAAGGTCCACCCAGTCCATCCTAAAGGAGATCAGTCCTGGGTGTTCCTTGGAAGGACTGATGTTGAGGCTGAAACTCCAATACTTTGGCCACCTGATGCGAAGAGCTGACTCATTGGAAAAGACCCTCATGCTGGGAAAGATTGAGGGCAGGAGGAGAAGGGAACAGCAGAGGATGAGATGGCTTGGATGGCATCACTGACTCAGTGGACATGAGTTTGGGTAAACTCTGGGAGTGGTGATGGATAGGGAGGCCTGGCGTACTGTGGTTCATGGGGTCTCAAAGAGTCGGACACAACTGAGCGACTGAACTGATCTTTGACTCCTTTCTCATTTCCTCTTATACATCTTCTATATGTCTTATTTGTGCTTACCACTGAGATTGCATAAGATATTTTAAAGTTATAACAATCTGTTTTAGACTGGTAACAACTTAAATTGCATATTAAAATGCTGCTTGTTTACATTTACCTACCTCCCAGCTTTATTTTATTGATGTCACAAATTGCATGTTTTATATCGTGTATCTATTAACATAGATTTATAGTTATTTAAAATTCTTTTGCTACTTAAATTCTATTCCAGGACTAACAGTGATTCATATGCTAACATTATAAATGCTTGAGTATTTTATAATTGTTTGTATATTTACCTTTTCCAGAGAGTTTTATATTTTTGTATATTTTCTTGTTACTGTCTAGCATCTTTGCTGTCGAAATACAGTTAATGTTGTGTTAGTTTTAAGTGTACAGCAAAGTGATTAAGTTTTATTTATTTATTCTTTTACAGATTATTTTCCATTATAGATTATTATAAGATATTGAGTATAGTTCCCGTGCTATACAGTAGGTACTTGTTTACCTATTTCATACAAAGTAGTATATATATGCTAATCTCAAACTTCTAACATGTCTCTCCTTCTGCCCCCATTATCCCCTTTGGTAACTGTGAATTTGTTTTCTATCTTTGTGAGTCTATTTCTGTTTTGTAAAGAAGTTCATTTGTATCATTTTTTTTTAGATTCCACATATAAGTGATAGCATAGGATATTTTCTTTTTCTATCTGACTTATTTAACTCAATATGATAATCTCTTGTTTCCTGAATTTATTTTTCTGTTTTTTTTTATTAATGTATAGAAATGCAACAGGTTTCTATATAGTAATTTTGTATCTAGCAACTTTACCAAGTTCATTGATAAGCTCTAGTAGTTTTCTGGTAGCATCTTTAGGATTTTCTATATAGCATCATGTCATCTGTAAACAGTGACAGTTTTACCTCTTTTTTTTATGAATTTTTTTTTCTCTAATTGCTGTGGCTAAGATTCTAAAGCTGTGTTGAATAAAAATGGTGAGAGGTGTGCTTATCTTGTTCCTGATCTTAGACGTAATGCTTTCCCTTTGAGTATGATCTTGGCTTGGTTTGTTAGCTAGATTTGTCATATATGGCTTTTATAATGTTCCCCCATTCTCACTTTCTGAAGAGTTTTAATCATGAATGGATGTTAAATTTTATGTAAAACGTTTTCTTCATCTATTGAGATAATCATGTGGTTTTTATTCTATAATTTGTTAATGTGGTATATCACAGTGATTGATTTACTGATATTGAAAAATCCTTGCATCCCTGGAATAAATCCCACTTGATCATGATGTATGATCATTTTGCTGTGTTGTTAGAGTCAGTTTGCTAATGTTTTGTTAAGGAGTTTTGCATCTATGTTCATCAGTTCTGTTGGCCTGTAGTTTTTTCTTTGTGATATTTTTGTCTGGTTTTGGTATCTCAGTGATGGTGGCCTTGTAGAATGAGTTCAGAAGTGTTCCTTCACCTGAGAAGCCATCTGGTCCTGGACTTTTGCTTATTGGGAGTTTTTAAATTGCTCATTCAATTTCAGTACTACTAATTGGTCTGTTCATATTTTGTCTTCCTGGTACAGTCTTGAGAGATTGTACCTTTCTTATAATTTGACCATTCCTTCTACGTTGTCCATTTTATTGGCCTGTATTTGCTTGTGGTAGTCTCTTATGACCCTTTGTATTTCTGTGAGGTTGGTTGTAACTTCTTTTCATTTCTGATTTTGTTGATTTGGGCCCTTTCTCTTTTTTTTCCTTAAGGAATCTGGTTAAAGGTTTATCAATTTTGTTTATCTTTCCAAAGAACCAGCTTTTAATTTCATAAACTTTTCTATTGCTTTTAGTCTCTATTTCATTTATTTCGGCTCTGAACTTTATGATTTCATTCCTTTTACTAACTGTGCTTTGTTTGTCCCCTCTCTGGTTGCTTTAGGTTGTTTATTTGAGATTTTTCTTGTTTCCTGAAGTAAGCTTGATTTGCTGTAATCTTCCCTCTTAGAACTGTTTTGGTGATTTGCATAGGTTTTGGATTGTTGTGTTTTCATTTTCATTTATCTGTAAGTATTTTTTTTTATTTCCTCTTTGATTTCTTCAGTGATCCATTGGTCATTTCGTAGCAAATTGTTTAACCTCCACATGTTTGTGTTTTTGTTTTTTTTTCTTATAGTTGGTTTCTAGTCTCATAGCTTTGTGGTCAGAAAAGATGCTTGATATGATTTCAGTTTTCTGAAATTTATCAGTGCCTGCTTTATGGCTCAGCATGTGATCTATGCTGGAGAGTGTTTCGTGTACATTTGAAAAGAATGTGTTTTCTGCTTTCGGATGGAATCCTCTATAAATATCAATTAAGTTCATCTGGTCTAATGTGTCGTTTAAGGTCTGTGTTTACTTTTTGAGTTGCTGTCTGAATGATCTGTCTGTTGATGTAAGTGGAGTGTTAAACTCCCCTAATATTATTGTGTTATTGTCAGTTTCTTGTTTTATGCCTGTTGCAAATGACACCACCCTTATGGCAGAAAGTGAAGAAGCACTAAAAAGCCACTTGATGAAAGTGAAAGAGGAGAGTGAAAAAGTTAGCTTAAAGCTCAACATTCAGAAAACTAAGATCATGGCATCCGGTCCCGTCACTTCATGGCAAACAGATGGGGAAACAGTGGCTGACTTTATTTTTGTGGGCTCCAAAATCACTGCAGATGGTGACTGCAGCCATGAAATTAAAGGACGCTTACTCCTTGGAAGGAAAGTTATGACCAACCTAAACAGCGTATTAAAAAGCAGAGACATTACTTTGTCAACAAAGGTCTGTCTAATCAAGGCTATGGTTTTTCCAGTAGTCATGTATGGATGTGAGAGTTGAACTATAAAGAAAGCTGAGTGCCTAAGAATTGATACTTTTGAACTGTGGTGTTGGAGAAGACTCTCAAGAGTCCCTTGCACTGCAAGGAGGTCCACCCAGTCCATCCTGAAGGAGATAAGTCCTGGGTGTTCCTTGGAAGGACTGATGTTGAAGCTGAAACTCCAATACTTTGGCCATCTGATGCGAAGAGCTGACTCATTGGAAAAGACCCTGATGCTGGGAAAGATTGAGGGCAGGAGGAGAAGGGGACGACAAAGGATGAGATGGTTGAATGGCATCACCGACTCAATGAACATGAGTTTGGGTAAACTCCGGAAGTTGGTGATGTACAGGGAGCCCTGGCGTGCTGTGGTCCATGGGGTCGCAAAGTCAGACACGACTGAGTGACTGAACTAAACTGAATTGAACATTTGCCTTGTATGTTGAGGTGCTCCTATGTTGGATGAATATATATTTACAATTTTATGTCTTCCTCTTGGATTGATCCTTTGATCATTATGTAGTGTCCTTCTTTGTCTCTTTTGCAGTCTTTATTTTAAAGTTTATTTTGTCTGATATAAGTATTGCAACTCCAACTTCCTTTTGATTTCCATTTGCATGGAATACCTTTTGCCATCTCATCACTCTCAGTCTGTATATGTCTCTAGATCTGAAATGACTCTTGTAGACAGCAAATATACAGCTCTTGTTTTTGTATCCATTCAGTGGGTGTATATTTTGGTTGGAACATTTAGTCTGATTAGCAAAGTAAAAGAAAAACATGTTGATACATGGCTAGTCACTATTGTAATATTTTATAGGACTTAGAATTTGATCTTTCTGCTGTGGAATTTGTCAGATAATTGGAGGACAGAATCATGTGGAAATTGTAGAAAGAATATTTTAACAAGTATATGTCTAGTATACATACAAATGTGAGTTTTTAACGCAAATTCCATTAGTTAATGGGTGTTCTGAGGTGTGTAATGGGAAGAAAGCATAGTGATTACTAATACTAAGAAATTGTCTGTAATAATTTGTCTATAACATATCTGGAATGAAAGTGACAACAAGACTGCATTAGTTTTAGGGCTTCTTTAACTATGTACCACAAACTAAGTGACTTTAAACAACAGAAACGTATGGTCTCACATTTCTAGAGGTTAGGAGTGTCAGCAGGACTATGTTGTCTCTGAAAGCTTTAGCGGATATTTTTGTTTGCCTTTATATAACTTCTGATGGTGGCCACAATCCCTGCCAATTCTTGGCTTGTAACTGCATCACTCCATTCTCAGCCTCTGTCATCACATGGTGTTCTCCGTGTGTGTCTGTCTTTGGTTGTCTTCCTTTTGTTATAAGGGCACTAGTCAGATTAAGTGCCTGCCCTACTCATCTAATTGCATCTGCAGCAACCCGGTTTCCAAAAAAAATCACATTTGGAAGTGATACATTTGAGATACAGGGGGTTATGAGTTCAATATATTTCTATAAGGCACACAATTCAACCAATAACATTGAATTGACTAAACCCAGTTGTACAGGTACTAGAGTAGTAGTGGTTAGATTACCTAGAAATGTTATAAAGAGCAAAGAATAAGACAGAAGTTCAGTTATGAGAATCAGAACAAAGGTCCGAATATAACTAAGGTCAATAAAACTAAGAAACTAACTTACTGCCAAAGCAGTCTATTAGCAAAAAGAGATAAGGAATTATGACTAAGGTTAACATTTCTTCTGAACTATAATACTGGGGTCGGTGTAGAGAGCGGGGTTATGGAAATTGGAAGTCAGATAAGTACAGATAATCATTAACATTTGTTTTTCACATTTAGTGCTGTGAATTAATTTGAAAAGCCCTTTAAAGTTTTTCAAATCATCTTTTATGTACCAGGTCCTCTGCCAAGTAGCTAGACAGGTACAATGATGGTAGATACAGTGTCTCCTTTAGGGCTATCTAGTATTTTGCCCAGATACACATATGGAATTTACAGTTAACCCTTGAATAATGTAGGGGTCAGTGGCACTGACCCAGTGCAGTAAAAAATTCATGTATAAATTCAGTCTGCTTTCCATATCTGAGGTTCTGTGTCTGTGGATTCAACAAACAGTGGATTTTGTAGTATTATAGTGTGTATTTGAGCATGACTTTACTAGTGTGTGAGATGAGTGCAATTGTGTGGTAGTTTGACCATTCTTTGGAATTGCCTTTCTTTGGGACTGCAATGAAAACTGACCTTTTCCAGTCTTGTGGCCACTGCTGAGTTTTCCAAATTTGCTGGCATATTGAGTGCAGCACTTTCACAGCATCATCTTTCAAGATTTGAAACAGCTCAACAGGAATTCCATCACCTCCACTAACTTTGCTCATGGTGATGCTTTCTAAGGCCCACTTGACTTCACATTGCAGGATGTCTGGCTCTAAGTGAGTGATCACACCATTTGATTATCTTGGTCGTGAAGATCTTTTTTGTACAGTTCTTCTGTGTATTCTTGCCACCTCTTCTTAATATCTTCTGCTTCTGTTAGGTCCATACCATTTCTGTCCTTTATCGAGCCCATCTTTGCATGAAATGTTCCCTTGGTATATCTCTCATTTTCTTGAAGAGGTCTCTTGTTTTTCCTATTCTGTTGTTTTCCTCTATTTTTTTGCATTGATCACTGAGGAAGGCTTTCTTATCTCTCCTTGCTATTCTTTGGAACTCTGCATTCAGATGCTTATATCTTTCCTTTTCTCCTTCACTTTTTGCTTCTCTTCTTTTCACAGCTATTTGCAAGGCCTCTCCACACAGCCATTTTGCTTTTTTGCATTTCTTTTCCATGGGGATGTCTTGATCCCTGTTTGCTGTACGGTGTCACGAACCTCCGTCCATAGTTCATCAGGCACTTTATCAATCAGATCTAGTCCCTTAAATCTATTTCTCATTTCCACTGTAAAAGCATAAGGGATTTGATTTAGGTCATATCTGAATGGTCTAGTGGTTTTCCCTATTTTCTTCAATTTAAGTCTGAATTTGTCAATAAGGAGTTCATGATCTGAGCCATAGTCAGCTCCCGGTCTTGTTTTTGCTGACTGTATAGAGCGTCTCCATCTTTGGCTGCAAAGAATATAATCAGTCTGATTTCGGTGTTGACCATCTGGTGATGTCCATGTGTAGAGTCTTCTCTTGTGTTGTTGGAAGAGGGTGTTTGCTATGACCAGTGAGTTTTCTTGGCAAAACTCTATTAGCCTTTGCCCTGCTTCATTCCGTGCTCCAAGGCCAAATTTGCCTGTTACTCCAGGTGTTTCTTGACTTCCTACTTTTGCATTCCAGTCCCCTATAATGAAAAGGACATCTTTTTTGGGTGTTAGTTCTAAAAGGTCTTGTAGGTCTTCATAGAACCATTCAACTTCGGCTTCTTCAGCATTACTGGTTGGGGCATATGCTTGGATTACTGTGATATTGAATGGTTTGTCTTGGAAATGAATAGAAATCATTCTGTCATTTTTGAGATTGCATCCAATTACTGCATTTCGGACTCTTTTGTTGAGCATGATGGCTACTCCATTTCTTCTAAGGGATTCCTGCCCACATAATGGTTATCTGAGTTAAATTCACCCATTCCAGTCCATTTTAGTTCACTGACTCCTAGAATGTTGATATTCACTCTTAACATCTCCTGTTTGACCACTTCCAATTTGCCTTGATTCATGGACCTAACATTCCAGGTTCCTATGCAATGTTGCTCTTCACAGCATCAGACCTTGCTTCTGTCACCAGTAACATCCACAACTGTGTATTGTTTTTACTTTGCTTCCATCCCTTCATTCTTTCTGGAGTTATTTCTCCACTGATCTCCAGTAGCATATTGGGCACCTACAGACGTGGGGAATTCCTCATTCAGTATCCTATCATTTTGCCTTTTCATACTGTTCATGAGGTTCTCAAGGCAAGAATACTGAAGTGGTTTGCCATTCCCTTCTCCAGTGAACCACATTCTGTCAGACGTCTTGAAGCCAGGCTTCAGCAATTTCTGAACTGTGAACCTCCAGATGTTCAAGCTGGTTTTAGAAAAGGCAGAGGAACCAGAAATCAAATTGCCAACATCCACTGGATCATGGAAAAAGCAAGAGAGTTCCAGAAAAACGTCTGTTTCTGCTTTATTGACTGTGCCAAAGCCTTTGATTGTGTGGATCACAATAAACTGTGGAAAATTCTGAAAGAGATGGGAATACCAGACCACCTGACCTGCCTCTTGAGAAACCTATATACAGGTCAGGAAGCAACAGTTAGAACTGGACATGAACAGCAGACTGGTTCCAAATAGGAAAAGGAGTAGGTCAAGGCTGTATATTGTCACCCTGCTTGTTTAACTTATATGCAGAGTACATCATGAGAAACGCTGGGCTGGAAGAAGTACAAGCTGAAGTCAAGATTGCTGGAAGAAATATCAGTAACCTCAGATATGCAGATGACACCAGCCTTATGGCAGAAAGTGAAGAGGAATTCAAAAGCCTCTTGATGAACGTGAAAGGGGAGAGTGAAAAAGTTGGCTTAAAGCTCAACATTCAGAAAACGAAGATCATGGCATCTGGTCCCATCACTTCATGGGAAATAGATGAGAAAACAGTGGAAACAGCGTCAGACTTTATTTTGGGGGGCTCCAAAAATCACTGCAGATGCTGATTGCAGCCATGAAATTAAAAGACGCTTACTTCTTGGAAGGAAAGTTATGACCAACCTAGATAGCATATTAAAGGGCAGAGACATTACTTTGCCAACAAAGGTCCATCTAGTCAAGGCTATGGTTTTGCCCATGGTCATGTATGGATGTGAGAGTTGGACTGTGAAGAAAGCTGATCACCAAAGAATTGATGCTTTTGAACCATGGTGCTGGAGAAGACTCTTTTTTTTTTTATTTATTGGAGGCTAATTATTTTACAATATTATATTGGTTGGTTTTGCCATACCTTGACATGAATCTGCCCCGGGTGTGCATGAGATCCCCTTCCTGAACCCCCCTCCCACCTCTCTCCTCCCCTTATCTTCCCTCTGGGTCATCCCCACACACCAGCCCCGAGCATCCTGTAACATGCATCGACCCTGAACTGGCGATTCGCTTCACATATGATAATATACATGTTTCAATGCCATTCTCCCAAATCATCCCACCCTCACCCTCTCCCACAGAGTCCCAAAGACTGTTCTATACATCTGTGTCTCTTTTGCTGTCTCGTATACAGAGTATCTTGGACTGCAGGAGATCCAACCAGTCCATTATAAAGGAGATCAGTCCTGGGTGTTCATTGGAAGGACTGATGCTAAAGCTGAGCTCCAATACTTTGGCCATCTCATGTGAAGAGTTGACTCATTGGAAAAGACTCTGATGCTGGGAGAGATTGGGGGCAGGAGGAGAAGGGTACGACAGAGAATGAGACGGCTGGATGGCATCACTGACTCGATGGACATGAGTTTGAATGAATTCTGGGAGTTGGTGATGGACAGGGAGGCCTCACATGCTGCGATTCTTGTGGTCGCGAAGAGTTGGACAGGACTGAGGGACTGAACTGAACTGATAAAGTGAAAGTGAATGTCACTCAGTCGTATCTGACTCTTTGTGGCCCCATGGACTGTAGCCCGTCAGGCCCCTCTGTCTGTGGAAGTCTCTAGGCCAGAACAGTGGAGTAGGTAGCTGTTCCCTTCTCCAGGGGATCTTCCCAACCCAGGGACTGAACCCAGGTCTCCCTCACTAAAGGCAGATTCTTTACTGTCTAAGCCACCAGGGAAGCCCACTGAAATATAATCCTGGGTCAAAAAGGCTGTTCAGCAAAATCACCTTCTCACCCTTGACTGTAATTAACTTTTTAGTCCTTCAGGTTACTAACCAGCTGCTAACTCTGAGAGAAAAATGATTGAATTTAAGCATGTTATGACTTAGGAAAAAATATGTTAGTGGTGACTTGCATGTATGTACTTTTTCCCTATCAGCAAAGTGGGTAGATCAGCTGATGCACGTTTTTCTATACTTGTCATATATAAGAACCACCCGAGGCAATGTCCAGATTTCTGCCCCAGCCCGCTATGCATCAGCCTCTCCACAGGAGGGGCTCTGAACATCTATTCCTAAGAAAAGCCTCTTGATCAGGCAAGTTTGGAACCATTTACAAATATGGGGAAATATTTCTGAGAAGGAAAATAATAGAGCACTGATAACTATCATAACATATATTTGGAAATAACTACCCCATTGACTAAATACCCTTTTTAAGCGAGGAATATCCAAGTGAGATCATAAGTCTTTTCAGAGTTTGAGGAGGATGATTTTTCAGATTCACAACCCTGAGATTTCACCTCTGCCTCATCTTCTATAATAATAACATCGTCACAATGAATTGCCCAATCAGCATTTTTAACAAAATGAGAATTCTAAGTAATTGCTTATGAAACACTGTGTTATTTGTTTTTAAAAAAGTGCAAATTCTTGAGCACTTATCAAGAATTTTATGCCATTGTGCCATATCACTTTCAAATCTGAGCACAGTTTCTATTTTACTTATGAAGAAGTAGATTTAGAAAAGCAGAGAGGCTGTCCCATGACCACAGAGTATGCAGTGGGCCAGTATACCAATCCAGATAATTTTTTAGGAAAGCTAGATCAGTAACTAAGCAGAGATGAAAAGTTTGAGAATTCATGTTGTATTTCAAAAATAAGTCTAGTTTGAGAATTCATGTTGTTTTTCAAAAATAATTAAAAATAAAAAAAGAAACTAAATAAATAAATCTGCCATAACCCATAGAAGAAAGGCAAAGCTTACAAGTGCTCATTTTAACTCCAAGAAAATGCACACTGCTTTTGCATTGGCAGTTGTATTGTTTGTAGAACATTAGTGAAGTCACAGACAGTGGATTGAATTCCATCATCCACAAGAGTGATAAGTAAGTTTTAACTATAGCAAACAAATAATGAATCAATACCATTCCAACAAAATAATACAAAAAGCAAACCTGCAGGAAAATTTCTTGAGAAACAAACTCTCAATTTTTTATGTCAAAATATAGTATGCTGCTGCTGCTGCTGCTGCTGAGTCACTTCAGTCGTGTCCGACTCTGTGTGACCCCATAGACGGAAGCCCACCAGGCTCCCCCATCCCTGGGATTCTCCAGGCAAGAACACTGGAGTGGGTTGCCATTTCCTTCTCCAATGTGTGAAAGTGAAAAGTGAAAGTGAAGTTACTCAGTCCTGTCTGACCCTTAGCGACCCCATGGACTGCAGCCTACCAGGCTGCTCCATCCATGGGATTTTCCAGGCAAGAGTACTGGAGTAGGGTGCCATTGCCTTCTCCGAAAATATAGTATAAAGGACTTAAATATTCTTCAGTTGTTTATCTGCTCCAAGCTTGTCTGGTGCTTGCCAGTAGGATTCACTTCCTCACCAGCCTCTGGTGGTTGGCCAAAGGTCACACCCAGTTCCTTGTCATGTGGGTCTCTCAGACATGTCCTTTAGGCTCACAATAGAGTCTGCCAACAATACAAAAGTCACAATCTTATAACCTAATCAATGGAAGTATTTTACTCATTAGATCTAAATCATTAGGCCCAGCCCACACTCAAGAGGAGAACATTATACAGGGTGTGGCACCAACCTAATTCTTAGCAGAAATCCTCACCACTTATTCTTTTTTTTTTTTCTAATTGTTTCTCAACACTCATTCTTGCTAGGCACAGATACTACTGCTGCCTGCTCTAATGGTGTAGATCCATCTCTATGAGTTACTGGGGCTGGACCCCTAAGGAAGTTCAGATGCCTCTCAGAATTACCCTTCCAATGACCAGTAGTAGAAGTGATCATCCATCAATTCTTGACCCCCATTAGTTCAGAGTTCCCTGACTGGTTACTAAAGCTCCAGAGCTTCTGAGCTGCAAATGCAGGCATGCAGAGTTGTTTGTGTCCTGTGCTATAGCAACAAGAAGCCTTGGACAGAAAATGTAGGCACTTGAAGTGTTAGTTATGTTCGTAAGACACAAAACAAAGTCTTTAGAGACTTTTGCCACAGCCACAGAAGCAAGAGTAAGACTGAGACGGTCTGAGACTGATAGTAACGGCATGTGATACGGAAAAGGAGGTAGGAAGTTTCAGACAAAAGATGTTAGACTCCTTCCACAGTCATGATCCCTATGAGACGTAAGAGAAACTTAATAAAAGGAAAGACAGATCCTACTTGCAGTTACCTGTTATCTCATTCTACAAGGACAATGACATATTCAAATGAACCCCAGTTCAGTTCACTTCAGTCACACAGTCCTGTCTGACTTTGCAACCCCATGGACTGCAGCACTCCAGGCCTCCCTGTCCATCGCCAACTTCCGGAGTTGACTCAAACTCATGTCCATCAATTCGGTGATGCCATCCAACTATCTCATCCTCTGTCGTCCCCCTCTCCTCCCTTCAATCTTTCCCAGAGTCAGGGTCTTTTCCAGTGAGTCAGTTCTTCACATCAGGTCGCCGAAGATTTGGAGTTTCAACTTCAGCATCAGGCCTTCCAATGAATATTCAGGACTGATTTCCTTTAGGATAGACTGGTTGGATCTCCTTGCAGCCCAAGGGACTCTCAAGAGTCTTCTCCAACACCACAGTTTAAAAGCGTCAATTCTTCTGTGCTCAGCTTTCTTTATAGTCCAACTCTCACATCCATACATGACTACTGGAAAAACCATAGCTTTGACTAGACGTACCTTTGTTGGCAAAGTAATGTCTCTGCTTTTTAATATGCTGTCTAGGTTGGTTATAACTTTCCTTCCAAGGAGTAAGCATCTTTTAATTTCATGGCTGCAGTCACCATCTGCAGTGATTTTGGAGCCCCCAAAAATAGTTTGTCACTGTTTCCATTGTTTCCCTGTCTATTTCCCATGAAACAGTGGGACCAGATGCCATGATCTTAGTTTTCTGAATGTTGGGTTTTAAGCCAACTTTTAAAAATCATAATATCACAGATATATTATTGGGTTTAGGGAAGGGATACAGGTTAGTATTAAGAGATAAGTTTAGAAACACTGGATTTAGAATCCTTCCAAAAATTAATAAAGAGATCCAGCCAGCTAGTGAAAATACATCTTCAGATCTCAACAAAGAGAGGGAATTGAGTTGAAAATAAAAATGTGACTGTCAAAAGCATACTGAAGGTAGTTTAAAATGACATAATTTTACATATTTTTTTTGTCTATGATTAAGGCAGACACTACCCTTATGGCAGAAAGTGAAGAGGAACTAAAACGCCTCTTAATGAAAGTGAAAGAGGAGAGTGAAAAGGTTGGCTTGAAGCTCAACAAACAGAAAACAAAGATCATGGCATCTGGTCCCATCACTTCATGGGAAATAGAGAAACAGTGGAAACAGTGTGAAACTTTTATTTTTTTGGGCTCCAAAATCACTGCAGATGCTGATTGCAGCCATGAAATTAAAAGACTCTTACTCCTTGGAAGGGAAGTTATGACCAACCTTGATAGTATATTAAAAAGCAGAGACATTACTTTGCCAACCAAGGTCCGTCCAGTCAAGGCTATGGTTTTTCCCGTAGTCATGTATGGATGTGAGAGTTGGACTGTGAAGAAAGCTGATCGCCGAAGAATTGATGCTTTTGAACTGTGGTGCTGGAGAAGACTCTTGAGAGTCCCTTGGACTGCAAGGAGATCCAACCAGTCCATTCTAAAGGAGATCGATCCTGGGTGTTCATTGGAAGGACTGATGCTGAAGCTGAAACTCCAATACTTTGGCCACCTCATGCGACGAGCTGACTCACTGGAAAAGACTCTGATGCTGGGAAAGGTTGGGGGCGGGAGGAGAAGGGGACGACAGAGAATGAGATGGCTGGATGGCATCACTGACTTGATGCACATGAGTTTGAGTGAGCTCCGGGAGTTGGTGATGGACAGGGAGGCCTGGCGTGCTGTGATTCATGGGGTCTCGGAGAGTCGGACACGACTGAGCGACTGAACTGAACTGAACTGAAGGCAGAGTATTGAGAGAAGAATCCAAAATTTAAAAATATGTGAGAGAAAGAGATTCCACTTATAGAAATGGGAATAAAAGATATTATTCTTACTTGTTTTATTTCTTTCATAGGAATAGAAGTAAGAAAATAGTGTGTCTTGATAACACAAGCAAAACATGGTTAAAAGAATGGGATGAACAATGCAAAATAAATGGAGAGATACAGTAAGAGAACAATTAAACATGACTATTAAATTAAGTGAAAACGTTATTATGGACCCCAATAAGAGTAACTTCAGCGGAATGCTAAGAGTGGGAGCTGTAATTCAACTGATGAAATGTGATTTCTTGATAAAGTTGTCTAAACTGGTCTTTTTTCCTTTATTAATCTGAACTTCTGAGAGTAAAATGTCACTCTTAAATAATTCAGTTCAAGGGAATGTATCTTGTTTTGGGAAGGGCAGTAAAAGAACAAATAGGACAGAAGAGGTTGTACTTATAAGAGAGACAGTGGATGATTGAAGGGAGTGTGTAGGCTCGAGGTCTGAGTGGTTGGTTGACATGTGATATAAGGGAGAACTTAGACCAGAGGAAAGAAGATTAAAAAAAAATTTTAATGGACTGGTAGAAAATATGTTTTTAGATAGGGTTCAGTTCAGTTCAGTTCAGTTGCTCAGTCATGTCCGACTCTTTGCGACCCCATGAATCACAGCACGCCAGGCCTCCCTGTCCATCACCAACTCCCGGAGTTCACTCAAACTCATGTCCATCGAGTCGGTGATGCCATCCAGCCATCTCATTCTCGGTCGTCCCCTTCTCCTCCTGCCCCCAATCCCTCCCAGCATCAGAGTCTTTTCCAGTGAGTCAACTCTTCTCATGAGGTGGCAAAAGTATTGCAGTTTCAGTTTTAGCATCAGTCCTTCCAATGAACACCCAGGATTGATCTCCTTTAGAATGGACTGGTTGGATCTCCTTGCAGTACAAGGGACTCTCAAGAGTCTTCTCCAACACCACAGTTCAAAAGCATCAATTCTTTGGTGATCAGCTTTCTTCAGAGTCCAACTGTCATATCCATATATGACCACTGGAAAAACCATAGCCTTGCCTAGACGGACCTTTGTTGGAAAAGTAATGTCTCTGCTTTTTAATATGCTGTCTAGGTTGGTCATAACTTTCCTTCCAAGGAGTAAGCGTCTTTTAATTTCATGGCTGCAGTCAGCATTCACAGTGAGTTTGGAGCCCCCAAAAATAAAGTCTGACGCCGTTTCCACTGTTTCCTCATCTATTTCCCATGAAGTAATGGGACCAGATGCCATGATGTTAGTTTTCTGAATGATGAGCTTTAAGCCAACTTTTTCACTCTCCCCTTTCACGTTCATCAAGAGGCTTTTGAATTCCTCTTCACTTTCTGCCATAAGGGTGGTGTCATCTGCATATCTGAGGTTATTGATATTTCTCCTGACAATCTTGATTCCAGCTTGTGCTTCTTCCAGCCCAGCGTTCCTCATGATGTACTCTGCATATAAGTTAAATAAGTAGAAAGTTCCAAATGAAAACAAACACACAAAGAATCAAGCAAGCAATCCACTGAAGATGTTAAGCATAATGTCAATAGAAGGTAATGGTGAGACGTGTGAGAACAAGCAACATGGAAACTGAAAGTTGGATTGTGAATTTAATGGCAGGAAAGTTATGGTTTAGATTTATGAGAGTCATTGAATGGAAGGGAAGGGGAAACTTCCATTAGCTAACAAGAGTACAGATAGGAGGTGCCCAGGTTTTTCGAAACCATGCCTCAAAGTGTGATTTCATCAGTTTGCAGAGTTGTGTGGCTCAGCCCCTATGACGAGTAGGAGAAAAGGTGGATTATTCCTTGTCTTTTATCCAGAGGTCGGGGAACATGCGTACTGGGTATATAGCAGGAGGATAGAGTGTAAGGAAACTGAGGTGCTGGTGAGAATAGAGAGCAGACCAAGCCTGAGGTTTGGAGTAGGTGGTCAAGTTGCTTGTATGAGGGCACATACACTTGAGAGAGGGGAGATGAGGAACTCAGGAGGGAGGTCTATGGGGTAAAGAGAAGGAGATCTTTGGAGAAGTGGAAGGTCAGGAGGTTGTGGTGAGGGTCTGGAGTATTGGATTCTATGTTTCTGAGGCCTAAACATTTTCTTGAGGCCAAAATGGAACCAGATTTGTCTTTGGGCTTAAGGACAGAAGATGAAGACCCAAAGGGTTACTTCTATCACATATAACTATCTCTTTATCAATGCCCCAGATAAGTACTAGGGTAAAAAGCAGCACAGTGGTTATTAATTCACAATTTTTCTGACTCCCGCCCCTTTTATCTTATTATTTAAGGGAAATCTGGTTAAAAGCAGCTATCTCTGGGAGCCTGGGGTGAGCTGACTATGCAGAAAAATAGGAAAGTTAATCTATTAGACAGGCCCTCAATTACCATGCAAACATATGTGATGATGAGCAACCACTGGTGGAGATATTTGCAAGGTGGGAATATTGTACCACAGAAAATATCATATTATATACTTGCTTCAGTATATTTTAACAAAATGCTATGTGAGGGAATAATCTGATACTAGGTGCAGTGCTTAAAGATACGTCAAAGAGAGGATGACTTAGCTTAGAGGTTTTGAAGCACTATGGAAAAATGGAAATCTTGGGCTATTCTAATTAGCTACTGTGGATAACCACTGTATTTCCCAATTTGCCAAGTATGCAAATTGTGGAATATTCATGAAAAGATCTTTGGAAAGTGGCAACAAGAAAACAGATAAATGATTTTTCTTCTAGAGTGGACTATTAGAGCTTACCTTGGTTTTCCATTGTAGCCTTAAATATTACCTACAACTCTCCCAGAAGCTAGAGTACAATGTACTTGTTTTCTGTTTTGGTTACATGTCTGTTATTTTTGAAACCTTTATGAACTTTTTTCAACCCTAAATGCATGTGACCTTTGGATCCCAAAAGAGTAGGAGTTATGGTAGTGTTCTTTTATTCTTAGATCACTTTATAATATCATTAGGATTTTCTAGGCACTTCCTTCAGGATTGGTGCTCTAAACTTAGGGTAAAATAAGATGAAAGTTTAACTGAAACAAGATCCATTGCCAGTCTAAGTGACTTTTTAACATATCTCGAACTGGGCTGGTGAAGTTCTGTAATAGCATGATAAACACATCATTTTCTTTGGTGACTTAGAGTGTTTATGTACTCTACGGGTCTAAGTAAGCTTTTAAAAAAGTCAACCCTTATACTTAAATTTTCTATCCTATTGGCAAAGTTTAGCTGATTTGGACCTAAAATATGCCTTCTGATAGAATGAGGCATCCTCCAAATTATTGACACCAAACTCTGTCTCTCAAATCAGTGGTGTGTACTTTTAGAGAAACAATACTATGTGACCAGTCAGATGTAAATGTTTAATAATTCAGAAACAGGAGAGCACAGCTTGCTTTGATTTACTCCACAACTTTCCAGCTCCAACAAGACCTCAGGCAACTATGTAATAGAAGTTCTAGCCAAATTAAATATTTGTGTTTTTTTTTTAAGAATAAGGGGAAATAAAGATTGAAATTTAAAAAGTTAAGTTGAAATCCTTCTCAGCATCTTAACCATCTCAGGATCACAGAATGATGGAAAGACAACCAGTTGAATGGTAACAAGATGAATCCAAACCGACAGGGTGGTAACAGGAATTGACTGGAATGCTGGGGATGAACTTTTAGAACTCTTGTCTGTGTATGTTAGTCAACTCCACACACAATAAATTCCTTTAATTTGATTTTTCTGCCTCCAGAATTCTAGTCTTGCTCAGTTTATTTTTTCTAGTTGTCAAAGGACACCTTCGTTTTATATTCTGTACCACACTTTGAAGTCAGTTAGGCTAAGTCTGAATAGCTCTCTGCCCGTTCAGTTCCCACAACCAAAGATAACTTGATAATACAGTTCCCATTCAAAGAAGGGAGGACATTCAATGAAAGAAGGTATAAAATATACATTTCCCCAGTTCTGAAACTCAGTCAGGTGTCTTCCTTGTAAAATCCCATGGGCAATTCATCCAGAGAGACAGAGCTATTGGGCATAGTGAGCACTGAGGCAGAAATGTTTGTTTCTGAAGGAAAGCCCCCTCCTCAGACTAATTCAGAAAGGGAGGGAGAGCTCTAATGTTTCTCTGTGGTTTTGTTCTGCTTTACTGCACTTTGTAATAAGCACTCTGGCCAAAAGACCAAGTTCTGATGAAGTGGCACAAAACTGCGTGTCATCCCACAGCCTCAGAAAGGAGATCTCTCTGTTTTTATTTGAAGCATATCATAACATAAGATCCCATCACAGTCTTTGAGAACTGAAATATAACAGCACACAACTGATATTTGGATTGCCTCTAAACCACAAGAGAATAGCCACAATTCCAGCAACTTTCCTTCTAGGCTCCAGCCAAGTGTTCTAAAAGCTGTATCATGGAATTATAATGTGGAATATCACTGGGTTTCTGTTGAGGGGGGCAGAAGGGTGGTTTTAGAAGACAGTGACTGATTAGTTCTAATGCAATATGGAGTAACAGAAAGTGCCTTAGATAGGAATTTTAGCTTTTTTTTTTACCTCTCACCCAAGTAACTAACTCTTCAATTGAGGTGAAATCACTTGGAGCCCTTCATTTAACAGATGAGAGGATTAATGTTGAATGCAATGAGCTTCCTTGCTGCTGCTGCTGCTAAGTCGCTTCAGTCGTGTCCAACTCTGTGCGACCCCATAGACGGCAGCCCACCAGGCTCCTCGTCCCTGGGATTTTCCAGGCAAGAACACTAGAGTGAGTTGCCATTTCCCTCTCCAATGCATGAAAATGAAAGGTGAAAGTGAAGTCGCTCGGTCGGGTCCGACTCTTCGCGACCCCATGGACTGCAGCCTACCAGGCTCCAAAAGCTTGAATCTCATGACCTATAGACCTTTCTATTCTAAACTTTTCCTTTTTGCTTTGGAATGGGTTCCATCATTGATGTAAAAAATATTACTTACTTAATACCCTCTTTTTTAAAGATAAATAGCCTCTCAGGAAATCATGTTTTTTTTTAATTAATAGAGAAATTAATTGACATTGTATTAATTTAAAAAATGCTTTCCTGGCTAATTACCTCTAGGACTGATTGACAAGAAAGGATATGCAATTCTACCTCCTGGAAGATTTTGGACATTAAAATACAGGTACTTTTCAATCACCCTGGGATAGAGTAAATCAAATCCCTAACTAGCTATGGTAACAATGCAACAGGACTCAGAAATTAGGTAATGGCTGTTATTTGTTGCCACTGATAAACCTGTATGCAGGTCAGGAAGCAACAGTCAGAACTGTACATGGAACAACAGACAGGTTCCAAATAGGAAAAGGAGTACGTCAAGGCTGTATATTGTCACCTTGCTTATTTAACTTATATGCAGAGTACATCATGAGGAACGCTGGGCTGGAAGAAGCGCAAGCTGGAATCAAGATTGCTGGGAGAAATATCAATAACCTCAGATATGCAGATGACACTACCCTTCTGGCAGAAAGTGAAGAGGAACTCAAAGGCCTCTTGATGAAAGTGAAAGAGGAGAGTGAAAAGGTTGGCTTGAAGCTCAACATTCAGAAAACAAAGATCATGGCATCTGGTCCCATCACTTCATGCGAAATAGATGGAAAAACAGTGGAAACAGTGACAGACTTTATTTTGGGGGGCTCCAAAATCACTGCAGATGCTGATTGCAGCCATGAAATTAAAAGACACTTACTCCTTGGAAGGAAAGTTATGACCAACCTTCATAGTATATTAAACAGCAGAGACATTACTTTGCCAACCAAGGTCCATCTAGTCATGGCTATGGTTTTTCCCGTGGTCATGTATGGATGTGAGAGTTGGACTATGAAGAAAGCTGATCGCCGAAGAATTGATGCTTTTGAACTGTGGTGTTGGAGAAGACTCTTGAGAGTCCCTTGGACTGCAAGGAGATCCAACCAGTCCATTCTAAAGGAAATCGATCCTGGGTGTTCATGGGAAGGACTGATGCTAAAGCTGAAACTTCAATACTTTGGCCACCTCATGCGATGAGTTGACTCACTGGAAAAGACTCTGATGCTGGGAGGGATTGGGGGTGGGAGGAGAAGGGGACAACAGAGAATGAGATGGCTGGATGGCATCACCGACTCTGTGGACATGAGTTTGAGTGAACTCCAGGAGTTGGTGATGGACAGGGAGGCCTGGCGTGCTGTGATTCATGGGGTCTCGGAGAGTCGGACACAACTGAGCGACTGAACTGAACTGAACTGAACTGAACTGACATTCATTAGAACACCCTTCCCACTCCCATAGAGGGCCAGAGCAGACATGGCAGGTTTAGATGAATCAGAACCAAACCCAGTGAAGGCTGCTAACAGGATGGTGGAAGTCAGGCCATTGGGAAGCAATAGAAGATGATGCGTAGTTTATTTCACCTTTGTCTGGGTTATTTGTGAATTTCTCTCTTCTCTGGTTGGTTGAGAGTTGACTGCATATCTATAATACTATATGACTAGAACCTAATGGACAATTTTTCAGTGTCATTTCTGGCGTGATCATGTCATAAGCCTCAAATCCATCTTTAACATTCTCTTCATGTTTATTCTTCATCTCAAATCTCTACTTAAAGATATAGAAAATTAAAAAGAACATTGGTATACAGTAGAATTAAAAGACAAATTTTTACTGAATTGGAAACTTTGGATATCATTTGTTATTCAATTGCATGCATCCCTAGCATAATAATGACACCAGTTATTTTCTAACAAGGGATTTGGAGGATCCATTGTCTTGACATGAGCTGCTTCACACAGTCTGTCCACATCCAAGTGTCTGAAACCAAAATGTTCTGCTCTAATCCTACAGAGTGATCTAATCCATGCAGAGTAATTCTCTGAGTGTAGAAAGATTTTTCAGGGATTTACATTGTAGCTTGCTTTTGCAGCAAGGTTAGGTGTTATCATGCATGCTCAGTTGCTTAGTCGTGTCTGACTCTTTGTGACCGCATGGACTGTAACCTGTCAAGCTCATCTGTCCTTGACATTCTCCAGGCAAGAGTACTGTAGTCATCATAAAGGAATGTTATTCTTCATTGAATAAAAATGGAGGTGGTCATTGAGTCAGAAAGGGAGAGGAAATTCTTTCACATTAGAGATTGGTTAAAGAAGATGGGAGGGAGGAGAGGTAATTCTGAGCAATTACATCGCTGAGACTGAAAATCCTTCCAAATTCAACTACTCTGGGGATCAAGCATGGATCTTGTAAAAATGGCTTTAAATGTAGATTCAAATAGTCTCTTGAAAGTGAAAGCCACTCAGTTGTGTCTGACTCTTTGGGACCTGGAATTCTGCAGGCCAGAATACTGGAGTGGGTAGCCTTTCCCCTCTCCAGGGGATCTTCCCAACCCAGGCATCAAACCCAGGTCTCCCACGTTGCAATCACATTCTTTTCCAGTTAGACCAGTTTTGTGGTGGGTTCACACCTGCATCGAACTATCACAGTTGACAGTGACACTAAGGAGAGATTCCTTCTTCCTGTGGAGAAACTGCTGACAGATAAATGATGAATGGCGGCAGTGCTTGTAGGTCACCAAGATTTTCTGCAGTGGTCACCAGTCACAGTACTGGACTGGGGCTTAGTGTGCAGCAGGGACCCTACCTGGGGGACTGTGTTCCCTGCGTTTCAACAGCGACACCGTGTGGCAGCAACTGTGAAAAAGACAGGCCTTCAACACCGAGGAAGCAGGTTTTCTGGTTCTCTGTGGATGGACTAAGCAGCCCTGGGAGTTTAGGGGTTCTCAGAGGAAGGAGAATCCTTCAACGAGAAGGGCAAGGATGACTGCAGTCTGTATTAACCAAGCCACTGTGTGATAGGGAACCGATACTTCCCTCCTAGTCACGACGGAGAAGGAGGAGATATGCTCATCTACTGTCTCCAGGCAGGAGTTACCTTCTCACTCAACAGGGAAAATCAGGACTAGTCAGCTTGAGGGCTGAGAAAGATTTGATAAGAGCTGGCAAAGCAAACCAAACTACATCTCAAGCCAATCACCAAATAATCTTTCTGCAGTAAGAGCCTTATTAGAATAGATGGTAAAATCTTGGACTTTACCATGAACGCCCCTAGAGTTAAACCTGGTCATGCCACTTACTGGAAGTTATTCAACTCTGGGTCTCGCTTATCTTATCTTTGTATAATAGGAGGGAAATAACACACCTCATAGAATGATTTTGAGAATTTAATGCATGAATCTGCAGAAAGTGTTTAATCCACTGGTTAGTGTTAGTTAGTGTTAGTCGCTCAGTTGTGCCCGACTCTTTGCGACCCCATGGACTGCAGCCCACCAGGCTAGTCTGCACTGGTAGACCCAGTCAACTGACATTTGCTGGACATTATTATTTTTTTTCAATCTTTTTATACTATCTTGATGTTTATCTTGCTCTAAGACTCTTTTATTTCATTAATTCAATAATTCATTCTATAATACAGAAACCAGATCCTGATTCCTATTGTATTTCTCTCTTTTAACTTTACATCTATATTTCTAAAATACATTTCAATGTCAAATTATATTTTTCCAACTGAAGAAAAAAATACAGCTTTATAATGTGAAATTATGTAATCTTAAACATTCAGTTCAATTCAGTTCAGTCACTCAGTCGTGTCCGACTCTTTGCGACCCCATGAATCACAGCACGCCAGGCCTCCCTGTCCATCACCAACTCCTGGAGTTCACTCAGACTCATGTCCATTGAGTCGGTGATGCCATCCAGCTGTCTCATTCTCTGTCGTCCCCTTCTCCTCCTCCCCCCAATCCCTCCCAGCATCAGAGTCTTTTCCAGTGACTCAACTCGTCGCATGAGGTGGCCAAAGTATTGGAGTTTCAGCTTTAGCATCAGTCCTTCCAATGAACACCCAGGATCGATCTCCTTCAGAATGGACTGGTTGGATCTCCTTGCAGTCCAAGGGACTCTCAAGAGTCTTCTCCAACACCACAGTTCAAAAGCATCAATTCTTCGGCGATCGGCTTTCTTCACAGTCCAACTCTCACATCTATACATGACCACGGGAAAAACCATAGCCTTGACTAGATGGACCTTTGTTGGCAAAGTAATGTCTCTGCTCTTTAATATGCTATCTAGGTTGGCCATAAACATTAACCAGTAGTAAAAAATTTTGAAAACATGATGAGCCAATCAAAACACACGTGGGCCAGAGTTAGCCTCTCTCAGTTTGCAACCTCTCTGTCACCATCCTGGGTAGATACAATTTTAGATGTGTGCCACCTAGTGGTACAAATTACAACTAAGTAATCTGATGCTGGGAGGGATTGGGGGCAGGAGGAGAAGGGGACGACAGAGAATGAGATGGCTGGATGGCATCACCAAATTGATGGACATGAGTTTGAGTGAACTCTGGGAGTTGGTGATGGACAGGGAGGCCTGGCATGCTGTGATTCATGGGGTTGCAAAGAGTCAGGCACGACTGAGCGACTGAACTGAACTGAATAATAAACTGCTTTACATGCTTAGTTTATGATTATAATACTAAAGTATAAAAGGTGATTGGTATCTTTTAATCATTTCCTATATAATTATTCATAAATGATAGTGGGATCTGTTGGTTTGAGAAAGCTAAGCAGTGATCCCATACTCTTATTTCACTCTCATAGCCAAAGTGGCTACAGAAGAATTGCTCCAATAATGCAGCTATAACATCACTTCCATTCCATCCTGCAGTTTCCGGATTCTAGTCTCATAAACTCTGAATCATCTGCTATTGAAATCACTCTTCCAAGCCTATGTCTTAATATTTACCTTGTCTAAAACGAGTATAAGTGAGGGGTAAACAAAGAAGTATGGGTTAATGATGGATAATAGAAAATCAAATTATCTACCATCTTTGTCCAATTCCTTCTCTATTTTTTCTGAATACCTATTCAAGCTTCTGAGATTGACTTTTCCTGCAAAATCATGATGTCCTGATTTATCGTTGTATCTTATTTATTTGCACATCTATTAGGCCCATGATTATGACCTTTCAAGAGAACAGAAATCAGCAACCTATGGCCTGTCGGTCAAATATAGCATGCCAACTGTTTCTGTGAATAAAGTTTTCTTACAATGTATGTATGTGTATTTGTTTACATATTGCCTGTGATAGCTTTCTTGCTACAATGACAGAATTCAGCAGCTGTGACATATGGCCCCAAATATATATTTTCTGGCCCTTTACAGAAAGATTTTGCTGAAAGTGAAAGTCACTCAGTCGTGTCCAAGTCTTTATGATGCCATGAACTATACAGTCCATGGGATTCTCCAGGCCAGAATACTGGAGTGGGGAGCCTTTCCATTCTGCAGGGGATCTTCCCAACCCAGGGATCGAACCCAGGTCTCCTGCATTACAGGTGGATTCTTCACCAGCTTAGCCACCAGGGAAGCCCAAGAATACTGGAGTGGGTAGCCTATCCCTTTTCCAGAAGATCTTCCTGACCCAGGAATAGAACTGGGGTCTCCTGCATTGCAGGTGGATTCTTTACTAACTGAGCTGTCAGGGAAGCCCTGACCACTGCAATAAAACATTTTTCAGATTATGGCATGTGTAGGAAATATTTTACTCTCCATTGGCTTGTAATCTTTCTGTATGCTTATGTTTTAAGTATGTGTTTTTAAAACAGAGTATTGCTGCATTTTATTTAAGCCAAGCTTAATTTTTAATTTAGTCTCAGATTCAGTTAAACTGATGGCATTCATCATCCATTTTTGCCATCCTATCTCGTGATTTTTGTTTATCCTGTTTTTTTCCCATACTCCATTTTCCCCCTCCATTCAAACTTTTAGTGGATTGAGTTTTATTTAAAAATCCTATTGCTCCAATAATATTTTGAAAGTTTTGTGTTCTCATTCTTTTCTTTAAATAGTCTTAAATTTTAAAAACACACATTACTTTGAAAAGTTCAGTGTTAATCAGTATGTTTATTCCTCACCTGAAACGTACAAATTCTTAAAATACTTAAATATATTTCCTCAGTTCTAATATTTCCCTCTTTAGTTCTAACTTATTTATATATGCTTCAAATAAATTTTAAATAACAATTATAATATTTTATGTAATAAATTCTTGTTTATTCCCTGATGTTTGTCATTTGTCACTTCCTTTAGCTATCACTGTTTCTTGCTGTGCAGTTCTTCCTTTAGGTTGCATTTCATTTTCTGGAAGCACACCTTTTAAAAGATGTTTCAGTGAAGGTCTACTATATAAAAAATTTGGGTTCCCACAATGGAAGAAGACAGAGGATGGATCAATTTGGGGAGAAATGACAAATTTGTAAAGTATTAAACTTTCCAGTCCATTAATATGGTATACTCTTCATTTGGGCTTCCCAGGTGGCTCTAGTGGTAAAGAACCTGCCTGCCAATGCAGGAGATGTAAGAGATGCAGGTTCAGTCCCTGAGTTGGGAAGATCTCCTGGAGGAGGGCATGGCAACCAATTCCAGTTTTCTTGCCTGGAGAATCCCATGGACAGAGAAGCCTGGCAGGCTGCAGTCCACAGGGTTGCACAGAGGCAGAAACGATTTGAAGCAACTTAGCACTCATGCACTCTTAATTTATTTATGTCTTATCTGTTTTCTCTAAATAATGTTTTTCTCTATAGAGATATTGCACATCATTCATTAGTTTTAGACATTTGATATTTTAAATTACATTTTAAATTGTATGTTTTCAAAAACTTCATCTTACATTTGTTGGTATATGGCAACAGTTTTTTGTTTTTTTAAAGGACATAATCACATTTGATATTTAGAACAAACGTTTGTTGACCATAGTGAAGAGCATTATAAGAAGATCAAGCTTGGGGAACAAGACGATTTAGTAGGCTTATGCATAGTGCATGTGCTATTGCTTAAAATTGTGGCTATGGCAAAAAAAAAAGTAGATATAAAATAGTCTTGTATGTATTCTGAGAGAAAAGAAAGAATTAATGATTACTTTGACATCTGGAGGCGTTATAGTATTGTTCACAAAGGTAGAGAAAGAAAGAGTGGGGCTTCAATGAAGAAAGCCAAGCCTAAAGCTGAACTCATTCATTCAGATACAGAACCATGGATATATCAATATTTAAGAGATAGCCATATAAGTCTGAGTTGAAGACTAAGGGATAAGATAAAGCGGTAAGAAGAAATCTAAAAAGAAAAATAAAAGCCAAGTGAGTAAAGATCAGAGGCTAACGTTGCAGAAATCTAGTTACAGAAGAGTTGAAAAGCTTAAAAAATCTTTTGAGTTATAACCAAGAAGTCATCATGACCTGGGAGAACATTTCTAGTATCTTAGAAAGGAAAGCCTTTCTAAAGATGGTGATTTTTAGTCTCCTCTGCAACCCACTATGAACAATGCCTTCAAATAACCTTTTTGTGAAAAGGCAAAGAAAGATGGAATAAAAACAGAGAGGGGAAGAGTCAAAAGTTATTTTGAACAAGTGAGAAGTAGTAAGCATGCAGAAAAGACAACATATCACACTGGTTCTCAAAATTTATCATGCAATAAGTATTGTCGAAGACATTCACATAAGGAAGACTCCTGTTGTGCCTTACAGAGCTACTGATTAGGGTAGGTTTGAGTGGATCTATGTTTACCACGTTCCTCAGGTGAATGTAAGGTAGGTATTGCAAAGACCACAGTTTAGAAATACTGCAATAAGCAAGGATAAAACTGAGAAAACCTGGTCCACAGAGGTAGGGAGGGTATGAGGTCTAGAGAATAGGTGGTAGAATGAGTATTATAAAGGAAGAATACACTTACCCTACTCTGATAGGAGGGAAGGAGCTCTAGGTGCACATGTATTTGTAGTAATTACACAAAAATGAATAAGTTTTATTTTAAGGTTTCTTTTATTCTCTTTAAAAATAATCAGCAAAATAATTTACTAAAAATAAGGGGAAATACTAAAGAGTAGAGAACTGAGGAAATAATTTTTAAATGGATATTTTTAGGGAATGTAGAATAAGTAGATGGTCATGAACATGACAGTATTTCTGTAAAGGTAAGGACCAGGCAAAATGAGATACTATGAAGTGACAGTGACCTATGAAGCAGTGATTTTCCTCCCTCTCCTCTAGCAGTCTTTTTGTGCTGGGTGTTGGATGTCTCTAAAGTTAGAGTTTTTGTTACAGTTGTAGGAGAACAGGGGGCTAAGTTAATTATAGTGTGTGTGTGTGTGCATGCTCAGTTGTATCTGACTCTTTGCGACCCTATGAATGGTAGACTGCAAGTCTCCTCTGTTCATGGAATTTTCCAGGCCAGAATGCTAGAGTGGGTTGCCATTTCCTACTCTAGAGGATCTTCCAGACCCAGGATTTGAACCTGCATCTCTTGCGTCTCCTGCATTGGCAGGTGGATTCTTTACCACTGTGCCACCTGGGAAGCCAAGTTAATTATGCCAGTTGTCAATTTATTGTCTCTCAACTCCAAATCCACCCTTCTTTCCCTGCTTTGCAGTACTGGAGATGGACCTTGTAAACATTTCTCCTAGCCAGTTGACACAATATTAAGACTTGTCAGTAGAGAGTGCTGGAGGGACACTATAAGAGGAGAGGACTTCTTTTCCTTGTGGTGGTGCTTTTCTTCTTGAATCTGTGGTGCATCTGCCAGAGGCTGGCTTCCTTGTTGGGAAGCTGTGCTGGGGAATAGTGATGTGAACCTCAGTGGGTGGCTTCCTGGCAGGTCTAGTCAGTGCTGATGCAGGCATGCTTTTCCTAGTCTGTTCCTTTCTTGAGTGTTCTCCCACAACCTGCTGCCCCTTACATCCACTTATGCCTTAGCATTCTCTTTACTTTTCTTTGTGTTTTATCCCATTACTCATTAGTAGTATTGTTACTGAGTCCAAGCTTAGTCTGCTTGCTGCACAACAGGCCATTTAACCAAGGGATGATGTGGTGAGGCAAGGAATACAACTTTATTTAGAAAGCTGGCTGACCAAGAAGATGGCAGACTGATGTCTCAAAATAACCTTCTTGTCTGGATGCAAGCTTTTTTTATGGGACAGAGAAGGGGAGGAGTTGAGGAAGAATTAAGAGGGGGAAGAGTTGATTATCTTACAAATCTCTTGGAATAGCCGACCTCAGGGAATGTGGGTTCAATCCCTGGTCAGGGAACTAAGATCCCATGTGCCTCAGAGCACCTAAGCCTGCATGCCACAACTACTGAGCCCACACATTACAGCTAGGAAGTCCATCTGCCACAGCAAAGATCCCATGTGCTGCAACGAAGACCTGATGTAGCCAAATAAATAAATACATATTTTAGAAAGTAATAAAAGAAGATCATTACCTTTAAAAAAAGAAATTGATGATAGGTGTCCTACACTAGTGACAAATATGCTGCTTCTCATTTCATTTTGTGGACATGCATTGGAAGACTTACAGGAAAAGCTCATCAATAATTATAGTGATTGTGGTTATTTTTAATGGCATAACTGGACAACTATACCTCTGAACATTTTAGTCAACAATATTCTAAGTCTCATTAAAAAGTAATGTAAGTCTTTATTGTTTGAAAACCTTCCATCAACTTTCTGATAGGCTTTTTAATGTCAGCACCAAAACTTAAAGAGCACATGTCAGGAACTTGGAAGAAAAGCCTGGAGATAGGAGTGGAGCACTCTTTTAAATACCTGATGTGACTGCATCTCCTGATGCCCCCAAGGTAGTATCATGGGGAAACACTTGGGCATCAACACCTCTGATTCAGAAAAATGGAACTCTGGGAAGAAATTTTAAGACTATTAAGCCCCTAATATTTTACTTTTTCTTTTAATAAGATCATGATAGTTATATAATAAAAATCTAGGTCTAAATATGTCTAAAAGAGCTCTTTGAGTGACTATAAATAAAGGCATAAGATGACTCAATGGAAACTTTTTCCTTCTGAGGATATATAAAACAATGATACATCTTACAATCGATAATATTATAAGTGTGGTTCATAAAATTTGCCACATAAAGTGGTAACTTAAAAAGTATGAAGTGCTTTTTCTTTGCTATTAACATATGTTACTAAACATCAGTTAACTTGCAATCTTTGGAAAGAATCAGGTAGTATTTTACTGAGTGCTTAGTGATAAATTCTGGAGAAGGAAATGGCAACCCACTCCAGTATTCTTGACTGGAGAACCCCATGAACAGAGGAACCTGGTGGGCTGCCGTCTATGGGGTTGCACAGAGTTGGACACAACTGAAGCGACTTAGCAGCAGCAGCAGCAGTGATAAATTCCTCTATTTCCAACCTCTCATTTCTTCAAGCATATGAATTCCACATACATAGTCTTATAAGCAGAGAAACTAGACTGAGACTATAGTGTTGAAAGATTAAAAAAATTCTATAATTCACATTGTTGGTTGACTATTCTGGAATTTCTGGTAAATTTGTCATACTTCTGTGCAATAACCTCTATTAAATTATGCCACGTCTCATTCCTTGAGTAGGGAGTATGGATTGAGAAGACAGAGAGAGTCTCTTGCAGACTGTGCCAGAATAGGATTAAGTCATTTCATAATAATGTATCTCTCCCACTTTAGAGTGGCAAGAAGAAAAATTTCAATGATGCTTACAGGATATCTGATATAATGAATACCTGTATTTGCAGTGCTAGATAGGTTGTGTAGAAGACCAGTTCCTTTGGACCCAGCAGTGTGGCTGTCATAGAAGAACAGATCAGGGCATAAACCTAACAGCTTTGGTTTTCTATAGTTCTAAACCAATGTTTCATTCTTCTGTCCTTGCTTATTTTACCCTCATTAGGTTCACCCAGAGTTTAAATTTATTCCCCACCCAAAAACCCACAGGAATCAAGCAAATGTGTTTTGATGGATTTCTGTAGTTTCCTTTCAGACCCAGATGTTGGACAGCAGCCATCTTAGTAAAAACACTTGCTAGATGAGGCAGGTTAAAAAGGAAAGGAAATCTGAAAAAGAAATCAATTGGGAAAAGATATCTTCAGCATACCCATAAGTAAGAAATCTAGTTAGTTACTTCAAAGATTTGATGTGTGTAATCCCTGGAAACAGCTTGGACTTTGACTCACTAAGGCCAGCCTGGCTACAGCCAATGCTGAGTACCCAATTGACCAGTTTGATAAAGAACTACCAGTTAGTTTCCTTGGGTTGCCATAACATATTATCACAAACTGCTTGGCTTAACAGTAGAAGTGTATCCTCTCACAGTTATTAAGGCCAGAAGTTTGAAATAAATGTGTTAGCAGGGTCACATTCCCTCTCAAGACTCTAGGGTAGAATTCTAGCTTGCTCTTTAGCTTCTGGAGGCTGCAGACATTCCTTGTGGTAGCAGCTTCAATCACTTCTTCCTTCTTCACTTGACATTCTTCCTTCTGTTGTCCGAGTCCTCTTCTTGTGAATATACTCATCATTCGATTTAGAGCCCACTGATCTCAGCCTTCACTTAATTACATCTGCAAAGACATTTTTTTCCAAATAAGATCATATTCATGGGTTCTCAGGGTTAAGGTTTAGACACATAATTTTAGGGACTAGCATGAAAGATGATGAGTTATCTTTCATAACTCAAAAGAATCCTTTCTAACTGATTTAGTGTTCAATAAAATTTCACATATTTGCAATTTTGAGAAACATAGAGTGGGGTGTAGTTTTGCAGTCAAACTGTTATGTAGCTATAGGGGAAGAAAAGAACAAAGATCATGGTTTCCATGCCATACTTTTGTTGGAAAACACTTTGGTTATATCCTACTGAGGCAAAACAAAAGCAAAAACTTGTGTGGTAGATTGTTTGCAAAGTTGGCTATCAGTGATTATTCCCATCCCTTAAAAAGTCTTTTTCTTCCCCTTGAGACTCATGTTGATCAGCCAAATGTGGTTGAAATTCTTTTATATGACTCAAGGAAATATGTCTTAGATTTTTGTAGCATCCATTTTTACCCAGAAGCCATGTGGACAGAAAGAGGCACGGGAAGGAGACTACAAACAGAAAAAGGGAAAGGTGGTTAACCCATGCCCTTCTGACTACCCTAGTTGGAATCATATGAGTTATACTCCAGCTAATCTACCGCTGTCAAAACTACATGGAGCCAAGAGGAGCTATCACTGCCGAGCTCTGCTCAAGTTGAAGAATTATAATCAAATAAATTATTGCTTTTAACTCACAAAGCTTTTTGAGGCGGGGTCTTTGTTATGCAGCAGTAGATGATTGAAATGACTTGTTTTAAATTTAAAAAATAAATACAAATATAGTTCTTAATGAAACTTGTATTTCTTAGTGAAGGTATAGAGAAAAATTTTATTGTAAGAAAATTCATTCTGCTTTTTATTGTTAATAATTTTTCCATAAGTTTGAAAATATATGCCTTCTGATTTTTTAGTCATTTCTATCAAAGTTGTTTTGCTATGAGCTGAAGTGATAAGATTTGAAAGCGTCAGAAAATAACTTGGTGGGAAGGCGGAAACAGGGAGGTTGTTATTATGTATTTCTACCTTTTCGCTTTTGCTGGGAATGGCTAAGAGACTGTAAATGTGTTGCAGATAAAGAAATATGTGAAAATCAAGTTGTAATGATATTGAACCTAGTTTACAACATTGAATTTCAATCCAAGGATTTTTGACTAAGGAGAAAAGACAGATTTTCACAATATGTTAGAAAAATTGAATCTTTCACCATCTTTTATCTTTCAATTAATGTCTTCCGACTACCCACCAATTAATCTATTTACATCAGACTACTCTAAACATCAGTGTCAAGGAATGGAGGTGAGAGTACCTAGTGGGAGGCTGTCTCTGTGACCAAATATGAAGATGGACACTAGAGATACAATGGCAGTAAAGAACCAATGAACTACACCTTCTTGCTCAGTTTTTCATTAAAATGGGTTTCCTATTGCTTGCAGGCATCATGAGCAGCAAACCTTGATGGTAATGGAGAATAGCAATGGAGGCTGCAGATGCTAATAAGCCAGTTCAGGAACCAGCTATCAAGGCAAGTTTTGATCTTATTGAATTTAATGTGACATCTAAATATTAGCAAATGATTATGGAAGGAAAAAGGCAAAAGATATATGTATATAGATCGAGGTCTGTTTTGTGTTTAATGAGTTTCCCTGGTGGTTCAGATGATAAAGAATCTTCCTACAATGCAGAAGACGTGGGTTCAATCCCTGGGTCAGGAGGATCCCTTGGAGAAGGGAATGGCAACCCATTCCAGTATTCTTGCCTAGGAAATCCTGTGGACAGAGGAGCCTGATGGGCTATGATCCATAGTGTCACAAAGAGTAAGGCATGACTGAGCAACTAACACTTACTTACTTACTTCTGTTTAATATAGCAGGATGGTTTAGAAAATGAGATCTGGGAATTCCTTGGCAGTCCAGTGAGTAGGACTTGTCTCTTTCACTGTCAAGGAACCGGGTTCAATGCCTGGTCAGGGAACTAAGATTTCACAGCTGAGCAGCACAGCCAAAAGAGAAAAAATGAGATCTGAAAGATAACCAGGTCTTAAATGGCTCTAATATTTAGTAAGTGTGAGAAATGAAAAGAGTTAGTATTTATTATTTCAATCAGCTTTCTTCCATTTTATTTGCCATGAAGTGATGGGACCAGGGGAAGAAGGGGAAAAGATGGAAACAGTGATGGACTTTCTCTTCTTAAGCTCCAAAATCACTGCGGATGTTGACTGCAGCTATGAAATTAGAAGACATTTGCTTCTTGGAAGGAAAGCTATGACAACCCTAGATAGTGTATTAAAAAGCAGAGACATCACTTTGCCAACAAAGGTCCATGTAATCAAAACTGTGGTCTTTCCAATAGTCATGTATGGATGTGAGAGCTGGACCATAAAGAAAGCTGAGCACTGAAGAATTAATGCTTTGGAATTGTGGTGCCAGAGAAGACTCTTGAGAGTCACTTGGATAGCACAGAGATCAAATTAGTCAATCCTAAAGGAAATCAACCCTGAATATTCATTGGAAGGACTGATGCTAAAGCTGAAGCTCTGAGACTTTGGCCACCTGATGCAAAGAGATGACTCAATGGAAAAGACCCGACTCATTGGAAAAGACCCTGATGCTGGGAAGGATTGAAGGCCAAAGGAGAAGAGAGTGGCAGAAGATGAAGTGGTTGGATAGCATTATCGATTCAGTGGACATGAACTTGGACAAACTCCAGGAGATAGTGAGGGACAGGGAGGCCTGGCATGCTGCAGTCCATGGGCTCACAAAGAGTAGAACACAATTTAGTGACTGAACAACAACAACACAGCTTTCTCATCTGTACAATGGAGATAATAAAGGCACTTATTCTCGAAGATTGTCGTGATTAAGCAAACTCTTATTTATATATATATATGGAATTTATAATAGTATCTGGTACATAATACCTGCTATATAAATGCTAACAACTAATTATGTGCCAGTTACCTTGCTGATTTTCATCGTGCCCTTCTTTCTTAGTAACAGAAACCTTCAATTGTTAGGGATGGCAATGTTCTCAGCTGAAAGAAAAACTACATTTCCAAATCTCCATAATTGCTGTGGCTGGCAAATGATCTATAAATGTAAGTTTTTAGATATAGTTTATGAGAGTTCTTTGAAAAGGCTGATTTGGCTAGTTGGAATGCCTTTTCTTTTCTTTTCCTCCTTCTCCTTTCATAGAATAAAGTCATCATGACTGGAGCTACAGGAACCCTCATGGGTCCTGAGGGAAAGAGCAAAATTAGAGAAGAGCCCTTGCTTCTGATATATTTGAGTTACTGAATCATGCCAGAAAACATTGCAAACCTTGTTAGACTTCTCATCACTCATACACAAAAATAAATAAACATAAGCCTTTATGTGTTTAAGCTACTGTAAACAGATCTTCATTATTGTCTAGCATAATTCTTAACTGATAATATTCTATTATTGTTGTGAATGAATTTTCCAATTAAGAAATAGTTGCTATAAGAAAAAGAAAATAAATAGATTGAAAGGCACTTTATAATGAATGCCAAAAAAGACAATATTTCCAAAAGGAGGAACTTGTCTTAAAAAACTTAGTAGTGCACTAGGGCAACAATGAAGAAAATAACTAAAAAAATACACAAAAAGAGAAATGAGAGGTCAAAAGAATAAGAAAAAGATCTACTGTAAAATAAGTCACTATTGGAGGATTTGATCACAAAATGATATAAGACATATAGATCATAAGTAGCAAAATAACAGTCCTTCTTTGTCTATAATCACTTTGAATGCAAATAGATTAAACTCACCAATTAAAAGACAGAGATTGAAATAATAAAATAAAAAAAATAATTTTTGTGGATGGAGATCCAAAATGTACTGTCTACAGAGATTCACTTTAGATCCAATGACATAAGTAAGTTGGAAATTAAAAGGTGTAAAAATGTATCTCATACAAATAATACCCAAAAGAAAGCTATGGTATGCTAATAACAGGGGAAAATACTTTAAATAAAAATTGTTACAAGAGATAAAGATATCATCAATTGACTAAAAGCTCATTTCATCAAGAAGACATAAAATTATATTTGTATCAAACAATAAGGTCTCAAAATACATAAAGAAAAATGTGATTATTGAAGGGAGAAACAGTTCTACAATATTAGTTGGAGACTCCTTACCTCATTTCCAATAATGGATAGAAATAGTGGACAGAAATGTACAGTTACCAAAACTGACTCAATAAGAAAGAAATAAAAATCTGGAAAGACCAATGTCAAGCAAACAGATTGAAGGAGTAATCAAAACTTTGCAACAAAGAAAAGCCCAGGATTAGCTGGTTTTACTGGTGACTTCTACCAAACATTTAAAGAATTGACACCTTCTCAAAATTAAATCCTTCTCAAACTCTTCCAAAATATAGAAGAGAAAGAACACCCCCTAACTTGTTCTATGAGGCCAAAATTATTCTATACCTAAACTTAGACCAAGATATTACAAAAAAGAAAGTACAAAGTACCACTGATCCTTATGAATATAGATGCCAAAATCAAATATAGATTCCAAATTACTATACTAACAGATTGAATTCAACAGCATATTGAAAGAAACCATGGCCAAGGGGGATTTATTCCAGGAATGCAAAGGCATACCAATATAAGGAAATCAGTGTAATATATACCTACATTAATACAACAAAGAGGAAAAACTAGATGATCATTTCAATTGATGCAAAAAAAGTATTTGATGCAATTCAACACCTTTTCATGATTGAAAAAAAAAAACAGAGAACTAGGAATAAAAAGGAAATTCTTCATTGCAATAAAGAGCACTTACGAAAAACCCACAGCTGACATCATACTTTATGGTGAAAGACTGAAAATTTTCTCCTAAGATCAAGAACAAGAAAAGAATGCCTACTTTCACCATTGCTATTCACGATTGTACATGGAGTTCTAGCCAGAAAAATTGGGCAAGAAAAGAAATAAAAGTCATCCAAATTGGAAAGGAAGCAGTAAAACTATATTTGCAAGTGACAAGACATGCACAAAATACTAGAGCTAATTAAAGAATTCAGTAAATTGCAGCCTAAAGGGTCAACATAAAAATCAGTTTTATTTCTATAAGCTACAAGTGAAAAATCTGAAAAGGAAATTAAGAAAACAATTCTATTTACAATGGCATCGAAGAGAATAAATTCTTAGGAATAAATATAACCAAGGAGGTGGAAGTCTTGTACACTAAAAAATACAACATTGCTGAAGGAAATTGAAAACACAAATTAAAGGAAATATATCCCTTGTTAATTTACTGAAAGACTAAATATTGGTAAGATGGCAGTAATATGCAAAGCCACCTATAAAGTCAGTGCAAACATTATCAAAATTCCAATGGTCTTCTTTTGCAGAAATGGCAAAGCCCAAACTCAGATTCATATGTAATTTCAAGGAGCCCTCAATAACCAAGACATTATTGAAAAAGAAGGGATTATATTTCACAATTTCAAAACTTGCTACAAAGCTTCAGTAATCAAGACAGTGTGGTACTGGCAGAGTGCGTGCTCTCTTGTGTCCGACTCTTTGTGACCCCATGGACTGTAACCTTCCAGGCTCCTCTGTCCATGGGATTCTCCAGGCAAGAATACTGGGGTGGGTTGCCATTTCCTCCTCCAGGGGATCTTTCTGACCCAGGGATTGAACCGACACCTTCTGTGGCTTCTGCGTTGGCAGGTGAATTCTTTACCATTGAGCTACCTGTGAGGGCCATGGTGCTGGCATAAATATGGACATATAGACAAGTGGAATAGAATTGAGAATCCATAAAATAACCCAAACATCGTGATAAATAATCTAATATATAAGAGATAAATATAAGTGGTAAAACTCTTAAGAGAAAACTTAGGGGTAAATCCTCATTCCAAACCTTGCATTTGCCAATGTAGTCTTATAAATGACACCAAGAGCATAAGCAACAGAATTTAAAAATAAATAAATTGGATCTTATCAAAATTAAAAACTTTTTGCATTGAAGAGCAACATTAAGGAAGTGAAAAGACAAGAATGGGAGAAAATATTAAAAATTGTATATCTGATCAGCCTCTAGTATCCAGAGTATATAAAGAACTCATACCTCAAAAACAAAAAGATTAACAACCCAATTTAAGATATGCAAATGATTTTAATTACATTTCTTCAGGAAAAAATACACAAATGGCCAACAAGCACATGAAAAGATGTTCAGAATTATTAGTCATTAGGGAAAAAAAATCAAAATCACAATAAAATACCTCTTCAGACCCACTAGACTGGCAATAATTTTTTAAAAGGAGAATGAATGTTGACAAGGAGGTGGAAAAAATTGGAACCCTTGTACATTGTTGGTAGAAATGTAAAAACGTACAATCATTGTAGAAAGCAGCTTTGCAGTTCTTGAAAAAGTTAAGTTAGAATTGATACATAATTTCACAATTTCTTTCCTAGGTATATGTCCCCCCAAATTGAAAATTGTGCTCAAATACTTGTATGTGAATATTCACAGCAGCACTATTCACAGTATCCCCCAAATAGAAACAACACAGTTATCTAGCATTTGATGAATGGGTAAGGAAATTGTGGTGTATACATGCAATAGAATATGCGGTTCAGTTCGGTTCAGTTGGTAAGTAGTATCAGACTCTTTGCAACCCTGTGGACTATAGCCCATCAGGTTCCTCTGTCTGTGGGTTTCTCCAGGCAAGAATATTGGAGTGAATTGCCATTTTATTCTCCAGGGGATCTTCCCTACACAGAAATTGAATTTGCTCTCCTGCATTGGCAGATGGATTCCTTACCACTGAGCCACCAGGGAAGCCCACAATAGGATATTATTCTGTAAATAGCCATAAAAAAGGAATGAAGTATAGATAGTGTGGATGAAACTCAAAAACATTAAGCTAAGTGACATGGTTTTTCCCGTGGTCATGTGTGGATGTGAGAGTTGGACTGTGAATAAAGCTGATCGCCGAAGAATTGATGCTTTTGAACTGTGGTGCTGGAGAAGACTCTTGAGAGTCCCTTGGACTGCAAGGAGATCCAACCAGTGCATTCTAGAGGAGATCAATCCTGGGTGTTCATTGGAAGGACTGATGCTAAAGCTGAAACTCCAATACTCTCATGCGACGAGTTGACTCACTGGAAAAGACTCTGATGCTGGGAGGGATTGGGGGTGGGAGGAGACGGGGACGACAGAGAATGAGATGGCTGGATGGCATCACCGACTCGATGGACTTGAGTTTGAGTGAACTCCGGAAGCTGGTGATGGACAGGGAGGCCTGGCGTGCTATGATTCATGGGGTCGCAAAGAGTCGGACATGACTGAGTGACTGAACTGAACTGAACTGAAGTGACAGAAGCCAGACACAAAAATTACATATTATATGATTCCATTTATATGAAATATCCAGAATAGTTAATCCATAGAAACATATAGCTGACTGATAGTTGCTAGGGGCTAGGGGAGGGGGAAAAAAGTGAGTGACTGTTTAACAGGTATGGAGTTTTCTTTTGGGATGATAAAAATATATTCACATAGATGGAAGTAGTGGTTGAACAACACTGCCTACACTAAATGATGTTGGGGGCTTCCTAGGTGGCTCAGTGGTAAAGAATCTGCCTGCCAGCACAGGAGATACAAGGGGCGTGGATTTGATCCCTGGATAGGGAAGATCCCCTGGAGTGGGAAATGGCAACCCACTCCAGTATTTTGGCCTGGGAAATCCCATGGACAGAGGAGCCTGGTGGGCTACAGTCTGTGCATGTGTGCCTGCTAAGTCACTTCAGTCATGTCTGACTCTTTGCGACTCTATGGACTGTATGTAGCCCGCCAGGCTCCTCTGTCCATGGATTCTCCAGGCACGAATACTGGAGTGGATTGCCATTTCCTCCTCCAGGGGGTCTTCTTGACCCAGGAATTGAACCCACATCTCTTAAGTCTCCTTCATTGGCAAGTGGGTTCTTTACCACTAGCACCATCTGGGAAGCCCAAGCCTATGAAGTTGGACATGACTGAGCAACTGAGCATGCACACACTCAGATGACATTGCATTGCACATTTTTAAATGATTAATTTTAAAATCTGAATTTCACCTCAATTTTAAAACCAAATAAATAATTTTTTTGATTAGAGGTAGAGCCACCAGGGAAGCCCTAAGAATATCAACTAGGGGCCTGCAAAAATTAATAAATTCAAGTAGCTGGAACGACTTCATTTTAAAAATGTATAGTAATGATTTCATCTTTGTTGCCCATTCTAATATGCTATTAGATTGCTATAATATGTTATTCAGTTTAGTTCAGTTGCTTAGTCGTGTCTGACTCTTTGCGACCCCATGAATCACAGCACGCCAGGCCTCCCTGTCCATCACCAACTCCTGGAGTTCAGTCAGACATGTCCATTGAGTTGGTGATGCCATCCAGCCATCTCATCCTCTGCCATCCCCTTCTCCTCCTGCCCCCAATCCCTCCCAGCATCAGTCTTTTCCAGTGAGTCAACTCTTCACATGAGTTATTAGGTACATATAAATAATGCTTGCCTTGAACTGAGGGGGAATCAGTGAAAAGGAGATAGAATCAGAGGATTCTTTTCTAAAACCAGACAAGAACCCCAAGCTTTCTCCAAGACACTTCTACAGGCACAAACCTATAATATGTACTACAACAAGCATATCTGATCTCATATTGACAATCCACATGTATTATCTTTTTTCAACTCCAAAGATACCACCTCAAATTGTTATGATTTTCATTGCTTGTAGTTCATTCTCTAACATACTTGTTAAATAGTATAAGTATTTAGAATAAGTATCTGTACTTCTTCATAAGTACAGAAGCATATCAGAAAACTTAATTTTTATGTGGGAAGTTGCCTTGATGCAGTGGTAATGTCCAAGTTACCATCAGGCTACTCCAGAGTCTCATAGGCTAAATTAAGATGCTTGAATCATTCAGTTTACTAAACCAATTTAAAACACACAAAAAGAGGAAAAAGTAGTAAGTTACCACATTAGGTATAATTGTAAGCAGAGCAGAAGTACCACACTACATAGATCCTCATTTAAGAAATGTTATATGGCTTGCCTCTCCCTTTGCTTCATTAGCAGTCCTTGTCGATCTTGGAATTATGAGGATCTGAATAAAGGTTAAACAAAGGGATTAAGCAGATGGCAGATGCCCAGATTAAACAGTGTTAATTCACATCATTAACTAATGGCCTTACTTCTCTAACACAGGACCTGGTACTATCCAAATTCTCTGTCAAGTAATCTGGGGAGTCTTCAGAGTGTCTCAGATGCACTCACAATCAGCCTACTTCATATTTGTACTGTATTGTACCTGTATTTCAGGAGTATAATATACATACCTTCCAGGTGGCTCCAGTGGTAAAGAACCCACCTGCCAAAGCAGGAGACATAAGAGACGTGGTTTCAATCCAGTATTTCCATTATTCTTGCCTGGAAAATCCCATGGACAGAGAAGCCTGGTGGGTTACAGTCCATAGGGTCGCAAAGAGTCGGGCACGACTGAAGCAACTCAGCATGCTAGAAGATGCATGAGACAGCAGAAACTTACTTCCTCTCCCTTAATCTCAGAGAGTATTTCTGAGATTTGAGTTCAATATGGGAGCTATGTTTCAGTGATTCTAAATGATTAGAAAATTGTAGTGTTCTTGAGTCTGCCCTGTGGGATCACATTCATTATTCTTGAAGCATCCTTTAAGAATCTTTTAAGGCACTGTGGTCCTGCTTCAGTGGGTTTCTTGTGGTCCTACCCCACATATTCATCAGGAGCCATCATACATACATGTCAGTCTCTGACTCAAGCCACGATGCCCCACACCCATACATATATCACTCATTTATTATTCCAAATTCTTTTAACAAGTTTGAATGACAGGTACCATCACAGTGGAAGAACTTGAGATTCTATAGAGGTAAAGCAGCTTACCCAAAGATAACAGTCCCTGCCTTGGCCTGTCACGCTTACTTGCTCTTAGGCCTTGTCATAACTGTAGGTGACTGTTCATATGCTTATATTGCCTCATGATGACTAAGGATAAGAGAGGATTTGTCATTATTAACATCAAAGCTAGATGACAGTTGTGGGGAAATAAGTTAACCCTGCTGTTTAACTGTAGGTGTTGGGGCTTTTACTGAGGTGTAATTATACACTTCTTATTTCTTTATGCTGATGGCACCAGTACAAGTTGTTATTAGGTTAGTGAGTGAAAACTGTACAGATGATCAATCCAATATTGATCTCATGGATTCTCCTCCATGTCTTCTATGAACCTGGGCAATAAAGGAAATGAAAATTATTTCAAGGTCTTATAAATATTGCATTTTCTGTCCTATCATTCCAAATTACAATCTGGTGATTGGAATGTTATACTCAAAGACCATGTCTCTGACTAACAGAAATCTTAGGGTTACAGAGGAACTCTAAACAGCAGCTCCTTCATGAAAATTTAGCCACTTGGGTCTGGTATTTTGGAGGCTGAAAGCTTATCTACTTCCTTTAAGGAAAAATTTGGACCAAGAAGCAATATTTAAGCAGATCCCTGAAACTCAAAGTCAATGGCATATTTCAAAACAATCAAATTTAATATGGTTTGAGGTTTTGCAATAAAATCTCATATGATCCTAAGCAAGAATGAAACTCCCTTTCCAGAGCCCAAGAAAAAACTTAAACTGACAATACTAAAAAATAGGTTAAACCAAACCAAAGGAAACAGACGGTAGAATGGGCGGCTTTGCCAACACAGGGTGGACTGGAACAGATAGTCACATACATTATCATTTTCCAAAACATCCTCTCTCCTGGAAGCCAGTGTTACCACTTGGCCTGCCAAAGGCCATGTGACCAGCCATTAATAACAAACTCAGATCAACCATATCCTATGAAATGCTTAACCCTTTAATCTTATAACAGTACTGTTTTGAAGATGCATTGGTATATTTCTGTGTTGAAGGAATTTGAATATTTGAGGTATCCCAAAAGAAGATGCCTAATGGGACATTTTTCTCTCAGAAGTTACTTAGTGTGTTCCTTTGCTAAGGATTGCAAAAGATGACAGTTAAAATTGTGCCTAACATTTTAATCCAATTACAACAATTTATAGGAAATTATTTTGTGTTTGCCCCTGGCAACCACCATTCAACTCTATGATTTTGACTACTCTAGGTATCTCATGTAAGGGAAATCAGATAATATTTGTCTTCTTGTGCTGGTTTATTTCACTTAGCATAATGTCCTCAGGGTTCATCTGTGTTGTAGTATATGCTGGAAATTCCTTCCTTTTTAAAGTTGAATAATATTCCATTGTGGGCATATATGACATGTTGTTTTTATAGTCATCTCTGTGCAGATACATGTTTTGCTTCCTTGTTTTAGATACATGGTAGTTTGGCTATCTCTTCAACACCACACTTTCAGTTCTTTTGGGTATATGCCCAGAAGTGAAATTGTTGGATGGAATAGTAATTCTAGGGCTTCCTCAGTGGCTCAGTGGTAGAAGAATCAGCCTACAGTGCAGGAGATGCAGCAGAAGCTGCAGGTTCAATTCCTGGTTGAGGAAGATCCCCGGAGAGGGAAATGGCAACCCACTCAAGTATTCTTGCCTGGAAAATCCCATGGACAGAGGAGCCTGGTGGGCTGTAGTCCATGGTGTCAAAAAGAGTCAGACATGACTTAGTGACTAAGCAACAACAATTACAATAGTAATTCTAACTTTAATTTTTTAAAGAAGCACCATATTCTTTTTCACAGCTGTACAGTTTTGTGCATGGGTTCCAGTTTTTCCACATTCTTGCCAACATCAGTTGTTTTCTCTTTTTTGATAGTAACTATCTTAATGGGTGGGAGATGGTATCACACTGTGGTTGAAATTTACATTTCCCTGGTTATTAGTGACATTGAGCATCTTTTCATAAATACTTGAAAATAGACTTTGTCATGATGTACAATTATTTTAATATAATGCTGAATTAAGTTTCCTACTATTTTGTTGAAGATTTTTTTGTTTCCAATAAACACCTTCCTTCACTTACACATTGAATCTAAAAAGCAAAACAAATGAACAAATATATTGAAACAGAAACAGACTCACGGGAAAAACTAGTGGTTCCCAGAGAGAAGGGGAGTGGGAAGATGCATGAAATAGGTGAAGGTGAAGGGGATTAAGAAGTACAAAGTACCAGTTATAAAATAAATACATCACAAGATGTAAATATAGCACAGGGAATATATCCAGTAATTTTGTCAAGTATTTTTTGATATCAATAATCACATTTATTGTTATGTAGTTTTCTTATAGCATCTCTGACTGGCTTTAGTATTAGGGTAATGTTGGTCTCACAGAATAAATTAAGAAGTATTCCATACTCTTCAGTTTCTTGGAAAAGTATAAGAAGGATTGGTGTTAGTTCTTTAAATGTTATAATTCATCAGTGAAATCATCAGTTCCAGTGCTTTTCTTCATTGGAAGGTTTTTTGATTACTAATTCATCTCCTCACTAGTTATAAGCTTATTCAGATTCTTTATTTCTTAGAGATTCAGTCTTGATAGGATTCATGTTTCTTAGAAAATGTCTAATTCATTCTAGATTATATAATTTGCTGGTGCTCAATTTCTATTTTTAATTAATTTTTATTGGAATATAGTTACTTTACAATATTCTGTTAGTTTCTACTGTACAGAAAAGTGAATCAGCCATACATATATATATATATATATATATATATATATATATATACACATCCCCACTTTTTTGGATTTCCTTCCCATTTAGGTCTTATTGTGGTTCAGCCACTCAGTTGTGTCCAACTCTTTGCGACCCCATGGACTGCAGCATGCCAGGCTTCCCTGTCCTTCACTATCTCCTGGAGTTTGCTCAAACTCATGTCCATTGCTTCGATGATGCCTTCCAACCATCTCATCCTCTATCACCCCGTCTCCTTGTGCCTTCAATCTTTCCCAGCATCAAAGTCTTTTCCAATGAAGTGACCCTTTGCATCAGGTGGCCAAAGTATTGGAGCTTCAGCATCATTCCTTCCCATGCATATTCGGGGTTGATTTCCTTTAGGACTGACTGGTTGGAACTCCTTGCAGTCCAAGGGACTCTCAAGAGTCTTCTCCCACACTACAGTTTGAAAGCATCAATTCTTTGGCGCTCAGCCTTCTTTATGGTCCAACTCTCACATCCAGACATGACTACTGGAAAAACCATAGCTTTGACTAGACGGACCTTTGTTGGCAAAATGATGTCTCTGCTTTTTAATATGCTGTCTAGTTTGTCATAGCTTTTCTTCCAAGGAGCAAGCATCTTTTAATTCCATGGCTGCAATCACCATCTGCAGTGATTTTGGAGCCCTAGAAAATATTTTTTCCCCATCTATTTGCCATGAAATGATGGGGCCAGATGCCATTATCTTCGTTTTTTGAATGTTGAGTTTAAGTCAGGTTTCTCACTCTCCTCTTTCACCTTCATCAAGAAACTCTTTAGTTTCTCTTTGCTTTTTGCCATTAGGTTGGTGTGTCATCTGCATATCTGAGGTTATTGATATTTCTCCCAGCAATATTGATTCCAGCTTGAACTTCTTTCAGCCCAACATTTCCCGTGATGTACTCTGCATAGAAATTAAAAAAGCAGGGTGATAATATACAGCCTTGACGTACTTCTTTCCCAATTTTGAACCAGTTTGTTGTTCCATGTCCAGTTCTAACGGTTGCTTCTTATTTTGCATACAGGTTTTTCAGGAGGTAGGTAAGGGGGTCTGGTATTTCCATCTCTTTAAGAATTTTCCACAGTTTGTTGTGATCCACTCAAAAGCTTTAGCATAGTCAGTAAAACAGAAGTAGATTTTCTCTGAAATTCCCTTACTTTTTCTATGATCCAGCAGATGTTGGCAATTTGATCTCTGGTTCCTCTGCCTTTTCTAAATTAAGTTTGAACATCTGGAAGTTCTCTGTTCACGTACTGTTGAAGCCTATCTTGAAGGATTTTGAGCATTACCTTGCCCCAGTTTCATTTCTGATTTTAGTACCTTGAGTTTTCTTTTTTTTTCCATAGTCAGTCTAACTGAAGTTTGACAGTTTGGTTGATCTTTCTGAAGATCATTGATTTCCTCTATTTTGTTCCTGTTTTCTATTTTATTTATTTCTGCTCTAATCTATATTATTCCCTTCCTTCTGCTAGACCAAGACTTGATTTATTTTTTCTTTTACTAGTGCCTTAGTTTGTACATTTAGGTTGTTGATTTAGGATCTTTCTTCTTTTTTTAAATCCCAACATTTATAGCTGTAAATTTCCCATTAGCACTGCTTTCACTAAATTCTATAAGTTTTGGTATGTTGTGCTTTCATTTTTATTAATATCTTAGTATTTTCAAATTTCCCATGTGATTTCTTCTTTTATTCAGTTTTTTTTAGAATGTGTTGTTTAATTTTGACAAATTTGTGAAATTTTCAGTTTTCCTTCTTTTTTTGATCCTTGTAATTGGAGAAGATATTTTGTATGATCTCTACCTTTTAAAACTTACTGAGATTTAATTTGTATCCTAATATATGGTCTATCCTGGGAATTTCTGTGTAGAACTGAGAAGAATGTGTTGTTTATAGAGTTTGGTATATGTCTGTTAGATCTAATTGGTTTATTGTGTTCAGATTATCTCTTTTGTTACTTATCTTTGTCTGATTTTTCTATCCATTATTGAGAGTGGGATATTGAAGTCTTCGGTTATTGTAGAAATACTTATTTCTTCTATTTATCCCTTCAGTTCTATCAATTTTTATTTTATACATTTTATTAGTTTGTATTGGGTGCATAAGTGTTTAATATTGTGATACTTTCTGTAAGTTTTTTTTAAATATATAATGTCCTTCTTTGTCTTTTATAAACGTTTTTGATTTAAAGCCTGTCTTGTCTGATACTAGCATATGACCACATACTTTATATTTTTAATGTGCATTATAAATGTTTGAAAATGTATAAACATTAACATAATAATTTACATATATAATTACAGTTTGAAAATTACAAATATAGTATATATGTACAGTAGTTTTAGTAGTTATTCAGTGTTTTGTTTCTAGAAGGTTATAGCTATTTCTACTGCCATCATCAATATTTTTTCAGTTATTTATCTTTTCTTTGTTAGAGCTCATTTTTTAAAATAATGTAGCTATTAATCATTGAAATGTCATTACATGACTTCTAAAATCTTATCTTTGGTTTTATGGTCATAAAAGTTTAATATTGAAAGTGCAAATATGTATTCTTAATAGTTTCTGGGTTTCCAACATGTAACTCCAATAGAGGAGTTGAGATCTCCCCTGCCTTAGATTGAACACATAGTCTCAATTGTACAGTTGTACATAATTGTACTATAAAGCAATTATTATTGTATTTAATTTTACTGCACTTAGAAGATTTCTTTTAATGGTTAAGAGTAGGATCCAATTTTATTTCCTTCTATTTTGATAGCTAGGAGGGGCTTCCAGGTGCCACGAGTGGTAAAGAACCCACCTGTGAATGTAGGAGACGTAAGAGATGAAAGTTCACACCCTGGGTTGGGAAGATCTCCTGGAGGAGGGCATGGCAACCCACTCCAGTACTCTTGCTTGGAGGATCTCATGGACAAAGGGGCCTGGTGGGCTATATTCCATAGGGTCGCAAAGAGTTGTGTGCAACTGAAGTGACTTAGCACACATGCACGCAGTAATCAGTTCAGTTCAGTTCAGTTCAGTCGCTCAGTCATGTCCGGCTCTTAGCGACCCCATGAACCACAGCACGCCAGGCCTCCCTGTCCATCACCAACTCCCAGAGTTCACTCAAACTCATGTCCATCGAGTCGGTGATGCCATCCAGCCACCTCATTCTCTGTCGTCCCCGTCTCCTCCTACCCCCAATCGCTCCCAGCATCAGAGTCTTTTCCAGTAATAGCAACATGCATTAAATTACTTGCCTTTTTACACTTGTAAAACCAAAATTTTAGCCAAGTATTAAAATTATCTTATTTACTAGAATCTATTTCTGTACTCTGTGACCTGCTCCATTGAGTAAAGTCATTTCATAGCTATGCCAATATCATATTTTTTTCCTAGTCTCTTTGTACTAAGTTCTGATAACCTGAGAAACAAGTCTCCCCTTCTTTGTTCTTTTTTTTATAACTGTCATGACTATTCTATGTGAACCTTTTTTCCACATAAATCTTAAGCTAACTTAATCTAATTCCAACAAGAAATTATTAGAATTCTAATGAAAATTTGGTACATTTCATATTTAGCGAGATTGGCATTTCTGTAATGGCAGTTCTTCCAATCTGAGAATATATTCATATGCTCAAATCTTGACATGTCTTTTACTAATATACTATGGTTTCCTGCATATTGATTGCATGACTTTTTATTATGTTTGTTTTTAACATTTTTATAGTTATTTCTGTTAAAAGTGGAATATTTCTCCCTGGTTTCATTTATAGGTGCTAATTGCTAAAATAGAGTAAATCTAATGATAAAATTAACCTCAGATATGCAGAGACACCACCCTTATGGCAGAAGTGAAGAGGAAATAAAAAGCCTCTTGATGAAAGTGAAAGAGGAGAGTGAAAAAGTTGGCTTGAAGCTCAACATTCAGAAAACTAATATCATGGCATCTGGTCCCATCACTTCATGGGAAATAGATGGGGAAACAGTGGAAATAGTGTCAGACTTTATTTTTCTGGACTCCAAAATCACTGCGGATGCTGATTGCAGCCATGAAATTGAAAGACGCTTACTCCTTGGAAGGAAAGTTATGACCAGCCTAGATAGCATATTAGAAAGCAGAGACATTACTTTGCCAACAAAGGTCCATCTAGACAAGGCTATGGTTTTTCCCGTGGTCATGTATGGATGTGAGAGTTGGACTGTGAAGAAAGCTGAGCACCGAAGAATTGATGCTTTTGAACTGTGGTGTTGGAGAAGACTCTTGAGGGTCCCTTGTACTGCAAGGAGATCCAACCAGTCCATTCTAAAGGAGATCAGTCCTGGGTGTTCATTGGAAGGACTGATGCTGAAGCTGAAACTCCAGTACTTTGGCCACCTCATGCGACGAGTTGACTGACTGGAAAAGACTCTGATGTTGTGAGGGATTGGGGGCAGGAGGAGAAGGGGACGACAGAGAATGAGATGGCTGGATGGCATCACGGACTCGATGGACATGAGTTTGAGTGAACTCCGGGAGTAGGTGATAGACAGGGAGGCCTGGCATGCTGTGATTCATGGGGTCGCAAAGAGTCGGACACGACTGAGCGACTGAACTGAACTGAATGATAAAATATACTTAGCTTTCATTTAGCTGTGTTGTTAATATTCTCACAGACCTTTTTTTTTTCTATTGTAACTGTAAGGTCCTTGAAAGTTCTAGTTGTATAATCATATTATTTGTAAAATTAGAAGTTTTATCACTTTATTTCAAATAACAGAACCAGTCATTTAAATTTTATGTTATTACATTCACTACCCTTGACTAAATCCTGATTTTTAAATAAAATACTTTCATGTTTTGCTAATTGTTTTTTTGGTAAAGAGTTCATCATGTTTAAGTTTTTCCATGCATTCTAATTTTAGACAGAATTTCTATGAGAAATGACTGTTGAATGTTACTATTTTCACCATGAGTTATTATATTAATGTTATATTGGTTATTATATCCAATCAGTTATTGTATTCACATGATTTTTCCCTTTTAACCTGTTAATATAATAAAATATATTGATCAAAATCTAGTAATGTATCAAAATAAAGTAAATGTAAATTAAGTAGGATTTATTTTAGGACTACACTGGTAGTTCCATGTTAAAAAAGACTTATTTTTTAATATATAGTGCAATTTATGCATCTATCTAAATAAGTGAAATCAATCTATATCTTTTTTTGGATACTGTCTTTGTCAGGTTTTAAGGTTATCCTGGTTTCATAAAATTATTTGGAAACTGTTCGTTTTACATTGGCCTGGAATAATAGATATTTTAAAAATACACAGTAAAGTTTTAAAGCAAGAAATGAAAAATTTTAGGTGCCTGAACCAAAAATGGAAACACAAAGTTAGAGTAATGAGTAGGAGTTTAAGCCAGAACTGAATTTTCTACATAAAGGTGAGATTCATGCTGGCCATCTCTTTCAAGTGCTAAGGTTTAGAAGAATTTTACCTTATTTAACCTGAGAAACTGCAATATACTTATCAGCTTCCCAAAGCCTTGAAAACAAGTAAAAGTGTTAGCCGCTCCGTTGTGACCAAGTCTTTGTGACCCTTTGGACTGTAGCCTGCCAGGTCCATGGAATTCTCCAGGCAAGGCTACTAGAGTGGGTAGCCATTCCTTTCTCCAAAGGGTCTTCCTGACCCAGCAATCGAGCCTGGGTCTCCTGCACTGCAGGCAGATTCTTTACCATTTGAACCACTAGGGAAGCCCGTGGAATAAACATTTACCTTAAGGCAATAAAACACCAAATCAGTGGCATGCTAGGGTGTTGAGTACAAAAATACTTTACCTATATAAACTCAAACCAAAAAGTTAACATTGAAATACACTAAAACTATTTGACCTATTGTCATTATTCTTTAGTTGCTAAGTGTGTCTGACTCTTCTGCACTTGACCTACAGGGGATCCCAATAAAAGCAATGACTTTTGAGAGTACCTCCAAAACCTATGGAACAACCTCTGCTGGAGAGGTTCTCAGTCCAAACTTAGAAACTCCATTTGGAAAAAGATCACCATGAGGGAGATTCAATAAATGCAACAGGAGAATGAAAATTGAAAACTAAAATTGCAAAATACAGTAATTGAAATAAAAATATTCAGTGGAATAAGTAAATAGATGAAACAAGCTAAAGAGAATTGATACACTGGAAGATTGAGTAATACCAAATATAAAAAGGATATGAATAAACACAAATAATGGAATAGGAGGCATCAGTTCAGTTTAGTCGCTTAGTCGTGTCCAACTCTTTGCGACCCCATGAACCGCAGCACACCAGGCCTCCCTGTCCGTCAACAACTCCTGGAGTCTACCCAAACCCATGTCCATTGAGTTGGTGATGCCATCCAGCCATCTCATCCTCTGTCGTCCCCTTCTCCTCCTGGGTCTTTTCAAATAAGTCAGCTCTTCGCATCAGGTGGCCAGAGTACTTCATGAGGAAAGAATAGAAAGGATGCTATAACCTGTATACAAAAGGTTAATTAAGGAGAAATTTCCAGAATAAAGGCATGAATTTTTGGAATAAAAGATCTTGCTGAGGCTCAAATGTGACAAATTAAAACAAAGCACAACTGGGTAAATCATATTAAAGCAAAACTAACATTCAGAGATTAAAAATCATTTAAAAACATTTTTTAGTAGTATAACTTCTCCATATATTGTGTCCTTAACCTTCATACATACCTCTTCCACCAACCACTCCATTCCTTCTTTGCCTTAACTAAATCTTTCTCTCCCCTCAGAACTCTGCTTCAGCAAACATTTCAGTCCAGATCCCAAAAGATTTAGGTGAGCTAGTTTCATAAGCACACCTAAAAACTATTGTTTTTCCTCTTTTTTTTTTTTTTGTAAAAACCCATTGTCTGAGATTTTTGCCTCTTATTATAGCATACTTTCTCCCTCACACCACTGTTGTCATTGATTTTCCTTGTTATTTATCATTAATTTATAGATTCATGGACAGGAAGTTCAATGAAATGGAAAAGTTTCCTAACTCTGAAGAATGGACTCTTAAGATGTTCATCTAGATGGTCAACTGACTTTAGTCTGTTTCAATCACAATCTGGCCATCTGTCACTTACCCCGTATTGCTCTATATTTTGAAACAGTATCTAATCCAGTAGTACATATCATACTTCATAATCTGTTATATAAATTACCTTGCTAACATTTTTCTGTTACCTCACTTACTAATTCTTTTTCTCCAAAATCTGTACTTTAGGTCAACACAAATGTCTACAATTGGTAATTATATACTTAAACTAATGACTCTACATGGTTAAAAATAATCCATACAGAGTAGCGCTCAGTTCAGGGTCTCTGTGGTCATCTAGGGTCTCAATATTGTCTGCCATTTCTTCCACATTTCTCCAGTTAATTATCTCTTCTCATGTTCACAATAATTATTTTATATGCTCACCTTTGAGTTTTTTATTCATTAGGCTCTATGTTTATCCATTAGTTGATAGAAAATAGATACTCAGATGAGTTGACTATATGAAATGTTCTTCACATGGAAGAACACATTGAAAACTAAAATGTAAATGAAACTGAAAAAAATTTGTAATATTCATAATAAACAATTGCTTACTTGTAATATAAAGGAAACAGACATAAATAAGAAAAAGATAAATATTATTGTTTAAAAACAGACAAGGAACATGGACATCCATAGGACTGGCTGGATAAGATATCATGTTTTTCATCAATCTACCCAACACTGGGCATGGATGGGACCTGCTTAACAAGTATGCAAGAAAATTGCTATTATCTTCAGAAGGTGGGAAGCGACAGGTTATACCAGACAATTATACCAATTTAGATACATATTACCAGAATTTAAATTTTGATTCCACTCTTTGGAACCCATCCAAAGTTTGGAACTGACTTTTTCTCCTAATGTTGTAAGAAAAAGTTTTGTTCTTCAGTCACTAATTCGTGTCTGACTCTTTGTGACTCCATGGACTGCAGCACACCTGTCTTCCCTGTCCTTTACTATCTCCCAGAGTTTGCTCAAACTCATGTCCATTGAGTCAATGATGCCATCCAACCATCTCATCCTCTGCTGCCCTTTTCTCCTTTTGCCTTCAATCTTTCCCAGAATCAGCATCTTTTCCAATGAGTCGGCTCTTTGCATCAGGTGGCCAAAGCATTGGAGCTTCAACTTCAGCATCAGTCCTTCCAATGAATATTCAGGGTTGATTTCCTTTAGGATTGACTGGTTTGATCTCCTTGCTGTCCAAGGGACTCTCAAGTGTCTTCTCCAGGACCACAGTTTGAAAGCATCAAGACTGAAGTTTGAGTGACAACTCTTTATAGGGTCTGAAATAAATGAAATGAGCCAGTCAAGAGAGAAAAGAGACTTTCAGAGAAGTAGAAGGATAACTAGAAGGTATAATATCAAGAAAACCAGAGAGGAAATGAAATTCCAGCAAGATGTCAACTCTGTCAACTTCCACATAGAATCAATGAATATAATTTTCAAATGGATGAAATGGACTGACCCCTTTGAAAACTGATATTAAAATACTATAGAGAACTTGTTTGACAATTAATATCATTTTTGGAAATTGTTAAATACACCTATTTGCTCAGCAACTGGTTAAACCTCCAAGAGAAGTAAATATATATACATATTCACTGTTGTTGCCTTTTCAAAATCTCTCGTGTTCAAGTCAAAACCAAAAGACATAGACATAGAGTTTGACTCCCAGGCTTTTCACGAGGCAATGTTGCATTATTTTGCTCTACACCATCAAAATAAAAACTATTCAAGAAGTCAGCAGCTGCTATAAAAGTTATCTGGAAAGCCCAGGGAAGGGCCCTTAGCTGCTGCTGGGAAAGGGAAATTGTCCTCTGGCCCGTGAGCTGGCGTGTTTGTCTGCTGAGTGGCTTTAGCGGTTTCATCTGTTGCTGAAAGAGCCAAGAGAAAGGGGTAAAACAGGACTGTAATCCACACCACAATGAGTGGGACCAGCAGCCAAGTGAATGTTTTGTTTTTGTGCTGCCCCTTCTGGCACACCGAATTGTTGCACGGATTGCATGGGCTTTTAATCATCATTTAAATATAAATGATCCAACCTTGGCATTAGTTGACTTTCTGTACAGCTTGCTGATCACCCAAAGGTGCTAGCACATACCACTCCAAGTTATGATTTTTCAAAACATAGTGGTATCATGATAAGAAGGGTAAATGCCTCCTATAGTCTTATATTCAGCGCACATTCTTTGGGTGTTCACAGAGAGAAAAGACTGTATAAAAAACCTAGAAATTGATTTTTGCATTCATTCAGACAATCTCTGATTAAACATGGCATCCATTTCAAACCACAAAAATAGATTTCAGGCAAATTTCTTTTTGGATCTCTGAGATTCAGATTGCTAGTTCAACATTTGGTGTTGAACAGTCTCTCTTCTCTTTTAAGTCCTTTTTTCCTTGATTCTGAAATGCTGAGGGAGAAAGCCAAAAAAATAAATTATAACAATATTCCATTAATATTATAAAATTTTTAAGTAAAGATGTAAAAAGAACAAAATGCAATCTTTATGTAAATCTTAAAAGGAAATATGAAGTAAATGTCTATTTAATTAGAGAAAATTGTCCCAAGTCTTCTGGATGAAAATAGGACCCAAATCCTTAATTCTTTTTTTTTTCCACTGTTAAAAATTTTTTAATATCAATGTAAAATGAGATCAGGGTTTTACAAGCAAGTTTCAGAATGTGAACATCGATTTCTAAGATAATTTCTCTTTTTTTCAGAAGCCTAAATATGAACACATATAAATCTTAGGTTTTTTTTAATATCAAGGTATTTTTCCCATTTTAATACAACTATAATTGACAAACATGCAAAATAACTAAGCTCCAAATCGAAGACTTTTAGTAGAAACATCCAAGTGAAAAATGAAGTATTTTAATTTCCTTATTGGCCATAAGCTCAGCAAGAAACCATTTTTCCTCCCATATCTCGGAAACCACCAACAACTAATTTATTTCTAGTGCATCAATACCATTAATACTATTTAGCCCTCCTTTGTCAGCATCCAGATATCCCTGGTTCAAACTAAGTAAATTAATGTCACAGATCCAGTGCTGGAAATGCCCCACCGTCCTCTTCACTGCACTACACTGACAAGGCACCTACCAACAATGCACAGGGTAGGAAATGAGCCACGAAGAACATAATGGCTTGACTGAAGAGTGCCAACTGAGTGCCCATTGAGTGAGGATATTAGTGGAAACGTAAAATCCTGGGAGGTATTCTTTTTTCATTCTGTCCAAGTTACCAACATGTATAGTACCACAAAGTAAAGAGTAGGGGAAGGTGACAACAGCCACATACATGAAATCTCCCTAGAACTAAAAGCAAACTAAACAAAATGCAAACGATAGTGAGCCACTGAACTGACTTTCATTTGGGTTTTATTTGTGGCTTCAAGCAACCTCTAAACTGAGATTCATAAATTAGGGAACAGTTTCAATGCACTGAGGGATCAGCAATTTTTATAAGAGCATTATTAAAATATTTTCAGAGTTGTATGTGCTTCATTGTTCAATTTGGTACCAACAGTCAAGAAATAACTAAATAATAATTTAAAAAAAAAAACCTCAAGTATTTCCTTTTTACTATACCTACTTCCAAACATTACAAAGTATCTTTAACACAATTTTCTATGTCATTCCTTAAGTGAATTAGCCAAACAGGTAGAAACTCAAAACATAACTGTAATATTACACAGAAGAATAATTTTCCTTCAGTAACTTAGTCTGTTCCAAAGTATTTCTGTCCGAAATGTGTAGGTGCAACAGGATGAACTTCAGTAGTTAAAATTGTGATCTCTGGAAACTCTTGAATGATTGATTTGGCACCATGAGTAGTGGAGAACAGACTGAGCAGGATAATAACAGTAGGTTGAACTCCATGTTCTATGAGAACCTTTACAGCTTCAATTACAGTATTTCCAGTACTGAGAATTGGATACATCAGAAGGACTTTTCTTCTGTAAATGTCTGGGGGGAACTTGGCATAATATACTTTGGCTCTTTGTGTCTCCTCATCACTCTGAATCAGGATCTTTCCAATTCGTATGGATCAACAGCAGTCCCATAAACCTTGTTCCCATTGCCTCACCGCTTCTCATTATGCTGACCCCACAATTTCCCTTTTCAAATTTCACTCCTTCATACTTGTACCCTGTTGGAGTTGTCACCATGCATTCTGTATATGGAAGCTGATTCAATCCCTCTTCCACAAGTCTGATCAAACGATCCACAGAAAACATGAAGTCCCCTCTACTGGCTGTCTTGTCCCGGATGATAGTCTGAAGCTCCCGGATCTGATCATTCATTGGCAGGAGCTTAAGCTGCGCCCCGATCTGCCGGGAGATTTCGCAGTCCCCTAGGAGGGAATTGCTGGCTGGAGCGTCATAGTTGCCAGTGTCACCATTGTTTTCTGAGTTGAAGGTGGCGCCGCCAGAGGCCTGAGGGTCCCGCTCAGCCGCTACGCTAGAATGGGCGTGCCCGCTGAGGAGAGTCAGCTTGGCCTCGGAATCACCGTTTCCCCCAACGTAGGCCGGGATCAGGTCTCCAGGTTGCTGCGGCTCGGGGTTTTGGGTCGAGGCAGAGTTTACTTGCTGATTGTGCCAGGGCATGGAGTCCGGACACCGTAACTCCGTGGCCATACACCAGGCCCCAGGCTGTCCCTGTAGCTACCGATCCCTACGGATAAAGAAGAGCAGGGAGAAACGGCCAAAGCTCCTGTGCTCTCCCAGTCGTCTCGCCTCCTCACAACCTCTAACCCCCTCTCCCAAATCCTTAATTCTTTATTGACTTAGCAACTGTGCTCATAGGATTTTGTCCTAAGGATCTAATAAGAGTCTAAGTATATACATATAAGGATAGTTGTATTATAGCTTATTCTGCAAAGTTTTAAATAGCCTAAATGTTCAGCAGTGAGTGAATTGTATTCCATTTTACAGATGTTAATTTAATCAGTCCTTAAAAATATTGTGAAAACATATCTGACACAGAAACATGTTCAGTTCAGTTCAGTTGCTCAGTCGTGTCCGACTCTCTGCGACCCCATGAATCACAGCACGCCAGGCCTCCCTGTCCATCACCAACTCCCGGAGTTAACACAAACTCATGTCCATAGAGTCAGTGATGCCATCCAGCCATCTCATTCTCTGTCATCCCCTTCTCCTCCCACCCCCAATCCCTCCCAGCATCAGAGTCTTTTCCAGTGAGTCAGCTCTTCGCATGAGGTGGCCAAAGTATTGGAGTTTCAGCTTCAGCATCAGTCCTTCCAATGAACACCCAGGATTGATCTCCTTTAGGATGGACTGGTTGGATCTCCTTGCAGTCCAAGGGACTCTCAAGAGTCTTCTCCAATACCACAGTTCAAAAGCATCCATTCTTCGGCGCTCAGCTTTCTTTTTAGTCCAACTCTCACATCCATACATGACCACTGGAAAAACCATAGCCTTGACTGGACGGACCTTTGTTATGTAGTCTTTTTTCTCACTAACACTTTAATATGAAAAAGTTTCAAACATACAGAGAAGTTAAACAAATTGTACAGATAACACACAGAACTACTACTGGATGCTATAATTTACATTTTACTATGCTTTCTTTATAACTCATCTATTCACCTATCCCTCCTTGTTTCCAACTGTCTTTTTTTAAAATTCATTTCAAAGTAAGATGCAGATACCAGTTCACTTCCCCCAAATACTTTAGCATGCACACTATTAACTAGAGTTTGATATTTGTTGTTCTTAAGTAAGATTTGTGTAAAATGAAATGTATGTAATCTTAAGTGGACCATTAGATGAGTTTTGACACATGCATACATCTGTGTAACTCAAATCAAGAAGTAGAACATTACAACCACCCTCATTCTTATCCCTTCCTCACTACCTGCCTCAAGTTTTGTCAAGGCAACCACTTTTCTGATTTTTTTCCTCTTAAGTGACTTTGCCTGTTCTAAAACGTCATATGAATAAACTCATACAATACATACTGATTTGGGTAAATTTCTTTTATTCAGTATTATTTTTGAGATTCATCCATATTTTTATGTGTATACATGGGTCATTCCTTTTTTATTGCTGAGTACTATTCCATTCTGTAAGTACACCATTGTTTATCTCATCTCATGTTTTATGGTCACCTGAGTTAGGAAACATATGATGTTCTCTCAAACAAACAAACCTGCAAAACAAAGTAGTTCATATGGTTTTGTATTTGTAAAAAATGTAGACACTCAAAAAATACATATATATACACATATATGTCACAAAGATATATCACAGTATAGATCTCTGAGATTATGTTGTTGGTTATATATACATAACCAGTTTTAATATATTTCTATAAACATTTTATAGTATATATGCTCTTTATATTGATATATGTACACACACACATGAAGGCTTCCTTGGTTTTTCAGATGATAAAGAATCTGCCTGCAGTGCAACAGACTTGGGGTCAATCCCTATGTCAGGATGATCCTCTGGAGAAGAGAATGGCTACCCACTCCAGTATTCTTGCCTAGAGAATTTCATGGACAGAAAAATTTGGCTGGCTATAGTCCATGGGGTCACAGAGTTGGACACATCTGAGCAACTAACACTTTTCACTTTCACACACACACACACACACACACACATATATATGTGTTATATATATATATATATATATATATATAGCCACTAAGTACTAGCTACATAGAAATTTATCTAAATGAGTAGTCACCAACAGTATAACAGTATATACCATCTGTGGTAGAATTTGGGTGATTAACTTTTTACACATTCATAGTTTCTGGCTGCTATATAATCAACATTCAAGAACTAAAAATTTACCCTTTTTTTATTATTAGACTACATGTGATGGGACTGTAAGGAGCTGAGATTGAAAAGAAAACACTGAGCTATAACATGAGCCTCCTTCCCTGAAATCAAAGGGAAGAACAGAAATTTTACTGTTTGGCTGGAAGAGCCAGGACATGATTGTCTCCCCACAGAGATTGGTTACAGAGAGGTTTGGTTACTGTAAAGTGACCAAAGTGCCGTCTGTGGAGAAACAGCCTGTGAAAAACTCCTCTCTAAACAAAAACTCAGACTGGAGTCCTGTGCCTGGATTAGAAAGCCACCTCGTAAAATCCCCCAAAGTTATTTTTTCTCTACTTTACAAAGATTCTGAATTAACCTCTTATTGTTTCCAAGGGAGAACAGGGTTAAGAAAAGTGGAATATTTTACTAAAGGCAATTGAGAGTAAAGAGTGCTGAGAGAGGGAAAACCTGAGTTTATGTGAAAGGATAACTAACTAAATGCTGCACGTCATATCATCTTTAAAGTCCCATGAAATATACTAGATACATTTTAGTTTCACTGGAATAATTAAGTGACATGACTGCAAAAATAATGAAAAGTGGTAGTTTCGAACCTTTGTTCAATTCAGTTCAGTTGCTCAGTTATGTCTGACTCTTTGTGATCCCATGGACTTCAGCACGCCAGGCTTCCCTGTCCATGATCAACTCCCGGAGCCTATTCAAACTCATCTCCATCGTGTTGGTTATGCCATCCAAACATCTCATCCTCTGTCGATCCCCTTCTCCTGCCCTCAAGTTTTCCCAGCATCACGGTCTTTTCCAGTGAGTCAGTTCTTCGCATCAGGTGGTCAAAGTATTGGAGTTTCAGCTTCAGCATCAGTCCTTCCAATGAATATTCAGGACTGATTTCCTTTAGGATTAGCAGGTTTGATATCCTTGCAGTCCAAGGGACTCTCAAGAGTCTTCTCCAACACCACAGTTCAAAAGCATCAATTTTAAAATTATTAAAAAAAAGCACTCAGCTTTTTCTATAGTCCAGCTCTCGCATCCATACATGACTACTGGAAAAACCATAGCTTTGACCACACAGACCTTTGTTGGTAAAGTAATGTCTCTACTTTTTAATATGCTTTCTAGGTTGGTCATAGCTTTTCTTCCAAGGAGCAAGCGTCTTTTAATTTTATAGCTGCAGTCACCATCTGCAGTGATTTTGGAGCCCCCAAAAATAAAGTTTCTCACTGTTTCCATTGTTTCCACATCTACTTGCCATGAATTGATGGCACCGGGTGCCATGATCTTAGTTTTCTGAATGTTGAGATTTAAGCCAACTTTTTCACTCTCTTCTTTCTCTTTCATCAAGAGGCTCTTTTGTTCTTCGCTTTCTGCCATAAGGGTGGTGTCATTTGTGTATCTGAGGTTATTTATATTTCTCCCAGTAATCTTGGTTCCAACTTGTACTTCATCCAGCCCAGCATTTTGCATGATGTACTCTGCATATAAGTTAAATAAGCAGGGTGACAATATACAGGCTTGATGTACTTCTTTCCCGATTTGGAACCAGTCTGTTGTTCCATGTCCAGTTCTAACTGTTGCTTCCTGACCTGCATACAGATTTCTCAGGAGGCAGGTCAGGTGGTATCCCAGTCTCTTTAATTTTTTTTTATTGGAGGCTAATTATTTTACAATATTATATTGGTTGGTTTTGCCATACATTGACATGAATCCGCCCCGGGTGTACATGAGTTCCCCTTCCTGAACCCCCCTCCAACCTCCCTCCTCCCCTTATCCTCCCACTGGGTCATCCCTGTGTACCAGCCCCGAGCATCCTGTATCATGCGTCGAACCTGGACTGGTGATTTGTTTCACTTATGATAATATACATGTTTCAATGCCATTCTCCCAAATCATCCCACCCTCGCCCTCTCCCACAGAGTCCAAAAGACTGTTCTATACACCTGTGTCTCTTTTGCTATCTCGTATACAGGGTTATCATTACCATCTTTCTAAATTCCATATATATGAGTTAGTATACTGTATTGGTGTTTTTCTTTCTGGCTTACTTCACTCTGTATAATAGGCTCCAGTTTCATTCACCTCATTAGAACTGATTCAAATGCATTCTTTTTGATGGCTGAGTAATACTCCATTGTGTATATGTACCAAAGCTTTCTTATCCATTCGTCTGCAGATGGACATCTAGGTTGCTTCCATGTCCTCGCTATTATAAACAGTGTTGCAGTGAACATTGGAGTACATGTGTCTCTTTCAATTCTGGTTTCCTCGGTGTGTATGCCCAGGAGTGCGATTGCTGGATCATATGACACTTCTATTTCCAGTTTTTTGAGGACTCTCCACGCTGTTCTCCATAGTGGCTGTACTAGTTTGCATTCCCACCAACAATGGAAGAGGGTTCCCTTCTCTCCACACCCTCTCCAGCATTTATTGCACGTAGACTTTTGGAGAGCAGCCATTCTGACCGATGTGAAATGGTATCTCATTGTGGTTTTGATTTGCATTTCTCTGATTATGAAGGATGTTGAGCATTTTTTCATGTTTGTTAGCCATCTGTATGTCTTCTTTGGAGAAATGTCTGTTTAGTTCTTTGGCCCATTTTTTGATTGGGTCGTTTATTTTTCTGGAATTGAGCTGCAGGAGCTGTTTGTATATTTTGGAGATTAATTCTTTGTCAGTTGTTTCATTTGCTATTATTTTCTCCCATTCTGAAGGCTGTCTTTTCACCTTGCTTATAATTTCCTTTGCTGTGCTGAAGCTTTTAATTTTAATTAGGTCCCATTTGTTTATTTTTGCTTTTATTTGCAATATTCTGGGAGGTGGGTCATGGAGGATCCTGTTGTGATTTATGTCAGAGGGTGTTTTGCCTATGTTCTCTTCTAGGATTTTTATAGTTTCCGGTCTTACATTTAGATCTTTAATCCATTTTGAGTTTATTTTTGTGTATGGTGTTAGGAAGTGTTCTAGTTTCATTCTTTTACAAGTGGCTGACCAGTTTTCCCAGCACCACTTGTTAAAGAGACTGTCTTTTTTCAATTTTATATTCTTTTCTCCTTTGTCAAAGATAAGGTGTCCATAAGTATGTGGATTTATCTCTGGGCTTTCTATTTTGTTCCATTGATTTATATTTCTGTCTTTATGCCAGTACCATACTTTCTTGATGACTGTGGCAATCAGAATCCAACAACACATTAAGAAGATCATACATCATGACCAAGTGGGCCTTATCCTGGAATGCAAGGATTCTTCAATATCTGCAAATCAATCAATATAATATACCACATTAACAAACTGAAAAATAAAAATCATATGATTATCTCAATAGTCACAGAGAAAGCCTTCGGCAAAATTCAACATCCATTTATGATAAAAACCCTCCAGAAGGTCGGAATAGAAGGAACATACCTCAACATAATAAAAACTATATATGACAGACCCACAGCAAACATTATCCTCAATGGTGAAAAATTGAAAGCATTTCCCCTAGAGTCAGGAACAAGACAAGGGTGCCCACTCTCACCACTACTATTCAACATAGTTCTGGAAGTTTTGGCCACAGCAATCAGAGCAGAAAAAGACATAAAAGGAATGCAAATTGGAAAAGAAGTAGTAAAACTTTCACTGTTTGCTGATGACATGATCCTCTACACAGAAAACCCTAAAGACTCTACCAGAAAACTACTAGAGCTAATCAATGAATACAATAAAGTTGCAGGATATAAAATCAACATAGAAATCCCTTGCATTCCTATACACTAATAATGAGAAAATAGAGAAATTAAGGAAACTATTCCATTCACTGTTGCAACGAAAAGAATAAAATGCTTAGGAATATATCTACCTAAAGAAACAAGATCATGGAGAAAGCAAGAGAGTTCCAGAAAAACATCTATTTCTGCTTCATTGACTATGCCAAAGCCTTTGACTGTGTGGATCACAATAAACTGTGGAGCATTCTGAAAGAGATGGGAATCCCAGACCACCTGACCTGCCTCTTGAGAAACCTGTATGCAGGTCAGGAAGCAACAGTCAGAACTGTACATGGAACAACAGACTGGTTCCAAATAGGAAAAGGTGAACGTCAAGGTTGTATATTGTCACCTTGCTTATTTAACTTATATGCAGAGTACATCATGAGGAACGCTGGGCTGGAAGAAGCACAAGCTGGAATCAAGATTGCCGGGAGAAATATCAATAACCTCAGATATGCAGATGACACTACCCTTATGGCAGAAAGTGAAGAGGAACTCAAAAGCCTCTTGATGAAAGTGAAAGAGGAGAGTGAAAAGGTTGGCTTGAAGCTCAACATTCAGAAAACAAAGATCATGGTATCTGGTCCCATCACTTCATGGGAAATAGATGGGGAAACAGTGGAAACAGTGTCAGACTTTATTTTTGGGGGCTCCAAAATCACTGCAGATGCTGATTGCAGCCATGAAATTAAAAGATGCTTACTCCTTGGAAGGAAAGTTATGACCAACCTTGATAGTATATTAAAAAGCAGAGACATTACTTTGCCAACCAAGGTCCGTCTAGTCAAGGCAATGGTTTTTCCCGTGGTCATGTATGGATGTGAGAGTTGGACTGTGAAGAAAGCTGATCGCTGAAGAATCGATGCTTTTGAACTGTGGTGCTGGAGAAGACTCTTGAGAGTCCCTTGGACTGCAAGGAGATCCAACCAGTCCATTCTAGAGGAGATCAATCCTGGGTGTTCATTGGAAGGACTGATGCTAAAGCTGAAACTTTGGCCACCTCATGCGACGAGTTGACTTACTGGAAAAGACTCTGATGCTGGGAGGGATTGGGGGCAGGAGGAGAAGGGGACGACGGAGAATGAGATGGCTGGATGGCATCACCGACTCTGTGGACATGAGTTTGAGTGTACTCTGGGAGTTGGTGATGGATAGGGAGGCCTGGCATGCTGTGATTCATGGGGTCGCGGAGAGTCGGACACAACTGAGCGACTGAACTGAACTGAAAGAAACAAAAGACCTGTACTAGTATAAAACACTAGTGAAAGTAATCAGAGGACACTAATAGATGGAGAAATATATCGTGTTCGTGGATTGGAAGAATAAATATTGTCAAAATGAGTATACAACCCAAAGTAATTTATAAGTTCAATGCAATCCCTATCAAGCTACCAACAATGTTTTTCACAGAGCTAGAACAGATAATCTCACAATTTGTATGGAAATACAAAAAACCTCGAATAGCCAAAGCAATCTTGAGGAAGAAGAATGGAACTGGGGGAATCAACTGCCGGACTTCAGGCTCTACTACAAAGTCCCAGTCTCTTTAAGAATTTTCCAGAGTTTGTTGTAATCCATACAGTCAAAGGCTTTGGCATGGTCAATAAAGCAAAAGTAGATGTTTTTTTGGTATTCTCTTGTTTTTTTGATGATCCATTGGATGTTGGCATTTTGATCTCTAGTTCCTCTGCTTTTTCTAAATCCAACTTGAACATCTGGAAGTTCACAGTTAACAAACTGTTGAAGTCTGGCTTGGAGAATTTTGAGCATTACTTTGATAGCATGTGAGATGTGTGCAATTGTGCAGTAGTTTGAACTTCATGGTGTTCTCAAGGCAAGAATACTGAAATGGTTTGCCATTCCCTTCTCCAGAACCCTTGTACTCCTATTCATAAACCAAACCTCTCCCTATTGTGTCTGTTGAGGACCTTTAACAGTTACTGTATTTAAAACATTTTTGAAAAGTTATATCTTAATTCTAGGTGTGGTGGGATTTGTTATTAAGACCAAAAGTGAAAGTGAAGTCGCTTCGTCTTGTCCAACTCTTTGTGACCCCATGAACTGTAGCCCACCAGGCTCCTCTATCCATGGAATATTCTAGGCAAGAATACTGGAGTGGGTTGCCATTTCCTTCTCCAGGGGATCTTCCCCACCCGGGGATCGAACCTGGGTCTCCCGCATTGCGGGGAGATGCTTTAACGTCTGAGCCACCGGGGAATCCCCCAAAAGGTGAAGAAGTATTCTGAATAGACAACTACCTCTTTGGTCTGCAAGAGGATCCCAAGAGGAGAAAGAGCACCTCACCTTCTGTGCTCTGGCCTTCCTGAAGAACCCATGTAGTTCAGTTCCTGGTTCTTGGAAAACAGGATTGGAGACTAAGAGCCAGCCCTGATTTTTCTCTCCCCTTTTTTACACAGAAGGGAAGTGATTCAATAGCACAGGATTCTTGGTGACACAGGAAAAGAACCTAGGCTTGACAATTTTTGATTTGAGAGTCAAGATATTGAATAAAGCTAGGCAGGGCCATCTGGGGGCCAGCAAACACCTCGGTTCCATGGGTATCACACATCTCCCTACACATTTATTCTTGGTTGTGCAAAAAAAAAAAAAAATCCAGTGAGTCCCTTGCTGATCCACTGGTATGAGAGCCTCAGAGAACTTTTGCAGCTACAAGAGGACCAAGTGATCCAGTTGTGCAGTCACAAGATCACTTGGCAAGGTAGGCAGTGACCTGAATATGGAGTCAGATAATTTTGAATCCTGGCCCTAACCAAAAAGTCAGGGTTCTTAAACTCTCTTAGTTTCCTAATGTGGGTGGAAAATGTATTAAATAAAATACTTAAAATATTAAAGCACTTTACTTAACATCCCCCACTAGAATAATGAACTTGGATTTTTTTTATTAATCATTTGTTTATTTAATGCTGTTTTAAGCACTGATGACTGTGTAAAGACAATTTCATGATTTAATGATTGGAAACCTCGACTTCAGAATTACATTAACTCAGTTTGAATTTCTGCTCCACAGCTGACTACTGGCAAGATATTGGGAGGTTATTTAACCTCTCTGCTCAGTTTTCTCCTCTCTAAAAGGAGAATGATAAAAGTATCTTCCTCACAAGTTTACTGCAAGCATTAAATAACTTAATATAACCAGCTAAGAATATTACTTCCCAAAGAAATATAAGGAAGCTATTAATCTGTTTATGCTTTCTGGTCTTAGCTGATACAGTGTCCTATGGTGGAATATGATTGACTAGGGCCATGGAGTTCCTAAATTGATCTCTTCAATTCTATCAGTCAATACTAGTAGCAGTTTGAGGGGAGTGGGCTGGGGAGGGATCACAAGGAAGGGGCTATTGGCTCTTCATGGGTAACTCTGGGACCAACTTATTGAGCCCAGTCCAGCTGTCTGTATAATCCTCCCTCTTCTCAGAAGCATAGCAGTCTGTGCTGACCTTTTCCATTGCACCTCCCTATCCTTTTCCCCAGATTTATTTCTCCCAAGGGAGAGATTAGGAAGAATGAAAGAATTGCACAACTTTTCCCCTTTCTGCCTTTGCTAAAATTATACTGATGTACTGGCCACAAAACACCAGCAGCTCTAAAATAGGAGTCTGACAGGAGTTGTTGCTGAGATAGAGAACACACACTAGGACCGGTTCGAAAGGCAGGTCAAGAATAAGAAGGCAAGTCAGAGTCAGATACCAGCTGTCAGTACAGAAATTTCTAGGAGCTGCTGGGATGAATATGTGAAATCAGAGACAAGAAAGAACAGAGGAAGGGAAGTAAAAGCAGGAATGAGCAGAGACAAAAGGTGGCAGTGGAAGAATTACTGAATTATTTCTATGTAATATTTTAAGAAATAGAATCATCTTTTTGAAAAATAGAGTCAGGCTACATTCACAGTTATCCTGTGGGAATTCTTAAATACACCAATTAGCTGAGTTTCACAGAATGTTTTTTTACACTACTTACTTTTGGGAGGAAAGTTATATAGACTCCCAAGAAAGAATTAAAAAACAGGATGGTATTCTCAAGGGAGATAGAAATGCTCAGATTTGTTTGTTTGTTTGACCTAAATGCAGTTAACTACTTATACAACAAAGATAGTCCATGTAGAGAAACCCGAGGAACCATGAGTTGAATCAAGAAGCTTGGTGAGGTGATGGATGTCTGGAGGCAGGATGAAAGATCTTCTGTAGATGGAGCATGGAGTTTCATCTCTCTCTTGGCTCAGATGTACACCTGAAGCTCATTCTTTTTAGCACCACACATGTACACTTGCAGAGGTGTTCCTCTTCCAATATCCTCTGTTCTTGATGTCAAGGACTCAGCCTCTTCTTAAAGAGTCTTATGGCTGTCTTGAGCCATCTAAAAGAGGGAAGTCCTACTGAGGACACTTCAGTTAGGACTGTGTAAACTCAGGGCACAGACACTTCTTCCTGCTAAAGGATCAACAGGTGATAGGCAGGCATCTCCAAATGGAGGTTTCCATGTATGATAACCAGGAGAATAACCAATGTACTCAGTTAGAATGGTGTACACAGCTGTCTCAAATGTAGTAGGCTCTGCAGTTGTTGGCTCAGCCCAAGATAAATGATGATTTCTTTTTGCACAGGCCAGGCCAGCTCTTAACTCATATGCATCTTCTGTTTCCCCTTCAGGTGTGTCCTCTGAGCAGGGCTCCACTGTCCTCCTCCTGGGTCATCTTTTCTCCTATTCTTGGCCATAATTCCTCATGGGAAGGTCTGGTTTTTCATGTATTCCTCTTCTAAGCTCTGTCACAATCTTTATCTTTGATCCCTTCAGAGCTTGGTTCTTTTTACTCTCTAAGTTCATGTTGACAGTGTTCTTTTAAAAAAAAAAACAAACCTTGATTTTGTTTTGCTATTTGTCAAGCTGGCTGACTGATACTTTCACTTTATCTTCATTTCTGTTCTTCAATTCAATGCCCACATCCCCCCTACCCCAAATTCCAGATATATCAGAACTTGTGCTGCTTTGGGTTTTTTTATATATCTCACCTTGCACACATACACTGAGGTCTGATAAAAATGACCTCCTATCAGAAGTTCAGGTATAGCCTTCCTAGAAAATAGCTCCTGGGGACAGACAACCATGTAAAGTTCAATCAAGTTCCACATGCTTAGAATTAAATTTTTGGATTTACAATGATTTAAAAAATATATATATAGCATACCCAAATATTTCAGCCTCTGTCTCAATATCACCAAATCATATCTTTGCCTTTTCTTATTTCCAGCCCCAATGCAAAAGAAGTAAGGCAGACTCTCCTACCACAGATCCCCAAACTGCCATGGCACTCCAAACTTCTGATAGAGTCAACATTTGAGGATTTATTGAAGTTAGGAAGTAAAGAAAAATATGAAAAAGTAAACAAGGAGACTTCAAAAGGAGTTGTTGCTACTTAGAGGATGAACAAACAGGATTATCAATAGAAGTCCACACATCGGTCATCTCAGATCCATGCTGGAGTGAGTGTGAACTTGGGGAACAGAGAAAATGGCATCCTTCCGGCTTTTGGGCCATTGCCTCTCTCTTACTGCTCATTCTCCCTTTCATCAGCCTAAGTATCCTCAACGACCTCCTTCATGCAGGCGAATAAGAATCTTAAAGCTCCTTCTTCATGTTTGGAGGCCCTGACACTGGCTTATCCACTAAGAAACTGAACAGGGTCAAAAGTTCTTTAATTCCTCACATCTAGGGCCTATGCAGATATTTCAAGTCCCAGCTTTATTATGTAAACTTTCACTTTCAGAGAATATTTTTAAGGATTCAACTTCTGTAGATGATTATGGCTTGGTGCATGTCAGATCCTTGCTCTAACTGCTCTGGGATATGGCCAGAGGCCTCAGACAGGAAGAGCCCAAAAGCCCGTGTTTTTTTAGGTTCATTCCAGGGACCACTTAGAAACATAGTAGTTGTGAGATTTGTCAAATCATTTTAGAAACATATTTTTTTTCTTTTTTAAAAAATTTTAGCTAAGCATTAAATGCACTACATATGAGAAACCCTGATCTGTGAACTCAATGGATACATGCTTTTCCTAAAGCAGTGTGAAAAATTCTTTAGCACATACCTCCTTTTGATGTTGACCCAACGTGGGCATGATATAACATATCCTATATTTAGGTCAGTGATGTTTATATAAGCTACTGACTTTTACCAAGTTTATTTACTCAGTTAAGAGAAGAGTCCAGATTCAAGTGAGGGTACTTGTTTCAGCACTTTAAACACTAGGGTGACAATGTGTTTACATTCCCATTATAAACTATTGCTCAAGCAAACATTTGGAGTTCCACATTTGTAAATTAAGGTGTACCTAGAAAAGGATTAAGGCATTCCCAAATTTTGGAATGGAAGGGAAACTTCTATTAAATAAAGAAACTGAACCTTAAGACGAGGTTAGACTAAAAGGTTCACAATCATATGTTTCAAATAATAGAACACATTCTGATTTCTATTTTTCCCTCTGTAAGTTATGAAATCTATTGAGTACATAAAAACATAGAACATGGTTCATAATTCTTGATATAAAGTTTTACCATATTTTAGTCAACAACTATTTAATCTGAATTTTAAAACCTGTGCACTCTTCACTGATCCTACTTATGTCTCCTTCCTCAGAGTTAACTATTCTTCTCATTTGCTATTCACTGTTTCCATGTTTTAATGTTTTAAAGTCATATTTTATTATCCCAAGTATATGTGTGATATACTTTGTACATTTAAGCTTTTTTGTTGTAATTTTTATCTTTGTATTTTCTGCAATGTTGGAATTCAGTATAATGAAGAACATAAAAAATAATGCTGAAGACCAGCCACAGACTAAGAGAAAGTATTTGTCAAAGACACATCTGATGAAGCACTATTATTCAAAATATACAAAGAACCCTTAAAACTCAACAACAAAGCAAACAACTTGGCTTGAAAATGGGCCAAGGTCACTGACAGACATCTCTCCAAAGAACATGTACAGATGGCAAGTTAGCAGATGAAAAGATGCTCTACGTCATATGCCATCAGGGAAATGCAAAGTAAAACAACGAGATACTGCCGCATAAGCACGGCTGCATACCATGGTCAATGTCCAGAACATTGACAACATGCTGGTGATGATGTAGAGCAACAGGAACTCTTATTCATTGCTGGAGGGATTGCAAGTGGTATGGCATCTTTGAAAGACAGTTTGGTGGTTTCTTATAAAACTAAAGGCATCACCGACTCGATGGACATGAGTTTGAGTGAACTCTGGGAGTTGGTGATGGACAGGGAGGCCTGGCGTGCTGTGATTCATGGGGTCACAAAGAGTCGGACACGACTGAGCGACTCAACTAAACTGAACTGAAACATACTCTTACCATAGGATCCAATAATTACACTTATTGGTATTTAGCTAAAGGAGTTGAACACTTAACATCCACACAAAAACCTACACACAGATGTTTATAGAAGCTTAATTTATAATTGTCAAAACTTGGAAACAAGATGTCCTTCTGTACCTCAATGCATAAATAAATGTGGTATAGTCAGACATTGGAAATTATTCAATACTTAAAAAGAAATGTACTATCAAGCCATGAAAAGATATAGAGGAAATTTAAATGCATATTATTAACTGAAAGAAGCCACTTTGAAAAGGCTGCATACTGTGTGATTTCAACTCTATGACTTGATTGAACAGGTAAAACTATGGAGACAGTAAAAAGATCAGTGGTTGGCAGGGTTTGGGGGGTAAGAGGGCACATAGGCAGAGCACAGGAGATTTTTAGAACAGTGAAAGTATTGTGTATGATACTATAATGATGGATACTTGTCATTATACATTTGTTTAAATCTGTAGAGTGTAAAACACCAAAAGTGAAACATAAGGTAAATGATGGACTTTGGGTGAATATAATGTGTCAGTGTAGCTCATCAGTTGTAACAAGTGGGCCAGTCTGGTGAGGAATGTTGATAATGGGGGAGGCTATACATGTGGACGGAGAAGGCAATGGCAAGCCACTCCAGTACTCTTGCCTAGAAAATCCCATGGATGGAGGAGCCTGGTAGGCTGCAGTCTGTGGGGTCGCTATGGGTCGGACACGACTGAGCAACTTCACTTTCACTTTTCACTTTCACACATTGGAGAAGGAAATGGCAACCCACTCCAGTGTTCTTGCCTGGAGAATCCCAGGGACGGGGGAGCCTGGTGGGCTTCCGTCTATGGGGTCACACAGAGTCGGACACGACTGAAGTGACTTAGCAGCAGCAGCAGCATACATGTGGAGGGGCAGTGTAATGGTAGTTTTCTTACCTTCCTCTTTGTGTTGCTTTGAACTTAAAACGACTCTGAAAATTTAAAGTCTTAATTTTTTTAAGTCTTTTAAAAAGTTAAGCTTGATTAGCAAAAAGAAAATACTAATAATCAAACTGATATTGTATATTTATATTGAAGTATTAATGATGTATAAGTCACTTATCACTTTTCTTTTCTAGCATGAGCCACTGGGTAGATAAGATGTAAGATATGGTCCCAAGATATGAGATTTCCAAAAAGGGAATATGAATATCAATATTTAGATGGATGGAACAGATTACAAAAAAGAAAAGAAAGAAGAAAATGGAAGAATGTGATGTTATCATAGAGCATCATCAAAGTATTGGAGTAGTTAGCAGTGTTAAAAGTAACAGACACGGAGAGAGGAACAAGATGGAGGAGGAATAGAATGGGTAGACCACTTCCTCCCCCACAAATTCATCAAAAGAACATTTGAACACGGAGTGAAGTCCACAAAACAACTTCTGAATGCCGGCTGAGGACATCAGTCACCCAGAAAAGCAGCCCATTGTCTTCGAAAGGAGGTAGGAAAAAACATAAAAGATAAAAAGAGAGACAAAAGAGGTAGGGACGGAGCTCTGTCCCAGGAAGGGAGGCTTAAAAAAGAGAGAAGTTTCCAAACACCATGAAACACTCTCACTGGCGAGTCTGTGGTAAGCCTTGGAACCTCAAAGGGCCACATAACCGTGAGGAAAAAGAAAGAAATAATTAAAACCCACAGATTACGCGCCAAACGGTAACTCCCAGTGGAGAAGCAGTGCAGACGCCCGCATCCACCATTAGCAAGCAGGGGCTGGGCAGGGAGGAGCCAGCTGAACTGCTTAGAGAAAGAACTGGGCCTGAATGCCACGAGAGCAATCTGAGAGAACTAACTGGGGATAGCAAAGCAGACTGTGGGACAGCTACCCCACGAAAAGGCGAAAAGCCCTAACCTAAGACTCTGCCAGCCCCGTTCACAGAACAAAAGACTGAGCAGAGCTAGCCTGCTGCAGATGGCACATCCCCACCGAGACAAGCAGGAGAGGGCAGCCAGAGCCAGCAGGGGGCAATCGCGGTCCCAGAAAGGCATCTGATACCAAACTGCAGGCAGGCTTCGTTGCTAACCAAGACTTCTTGGGTTTCTGGCCGGTCAACATCCGCCTGAGAAGGTGCGCCGGCTGTATACCCAGAAAACCGAGCAGGAGGGACCAAGGGAGGCGATAAGTCTCAGCGACTGTGCTCGCCAAACACCTGGTCACCTGAGCTGCTCAGACCGGGGAAGGCACAAAACACAGGCCCAACCAAGTCTGCGCCTTTGTGGAGTACCCGAGTACCTGAACCTGAGCAGCTTAGACCTGGAATATGCATGCAACCCAGCGCTGGCCTCAGACAGTTCTCGACAGAGCAACCGAGAACCTGTGCAGTGTAGACTGGGACAGCACACATGCCATGAGTGGGGACAAACCCAGTGTAGTCGAGACACTGCAAGCATTTCCCACAAACGCCAGAGATATTTGTCTGCAGCGTTCCTCACTTCCCAGAACAGGACAGAACAATTGAGCCTTAAAAAATGTCCACCACCGCCCCCTAGTGTCAGGGAAGAAATTAGACACTGAGGAGACCAGCAAACAGAAGCTAAAACAGGAGGGAACCACCTTGGAAATGAAAGATAGAGAAGTCTAGAGGCTACTGCAAGAATAAGACTGAAAACTAGAGGCAAGAGGCTTAAGTCCAAATCCTGAGAACACCAGAGAACTCCTGACTCCAGGGAACATTAATCGATAGGAGCTCATCAAACGCCTCCATACCTACACTGAAAACAAACACCACCCAAGGGTCAACAAGTTCCAGAGCAAGACATACCACGCAAATTCTCCAGCAACACAGGAAAATAGCCCTGAGCTTCAATATACAGGCTGCCCAAAGTCACTCCAAACCCACTGACATCTCATAACTCATTAGTGGACACTTCATTGCACTCCAGAGAGAAGAAAACCAGCTCCACCCACCAGAACACCGACACAAGCCTCCCTAACCAGGGAACCTTGACAAGCCACCCATCCAACCTCACCCATAGCAAGGAAACTCCACAATAAAGAGAACTCCACAAACTGCCAGAATACAGAAAGGCCATCCCAAACACAGCAATATAAGCAAGATGAAGAGGCAGAGAAATACCCAGAAAATAAAGGAACAGGATAAATGCCTACCAACCCAAACAAAAGAGGAAGAGATAGGGAACCTACCTGATAAAGAATTCCGAATAATGACAGTGAAATTGATCCAAAATCTTGAAAATAAGTTGGAGTTACAGATAAATAACCTGGAGACAAGGATTGAGAAGATGCAAGAAAGATTTAACAAGGGTTTAGAAGAAAAAAAAGTCAATATACAATGAATAATGCAATAGATGAGATCAAAAATACTCTGGAGGGAACCAACAGTAAATAACAGAGGCAGAAGATAGAAAAAGTGACTTAGAAGATAGACTGGTAGAAATAAATGAAGCAGAGAGGAAAAAAGAAAAATGAATTAAAAGAAATGAGGACAATCTCAGAGACCTCTGGGACAATGTCAAACGCCCCAACATCCGAATCATAGGAGTCCCAGAAGAAGAAGACAAGAAGAAAGACCATGAGAGAATACTTGAGGAGATAATAGTTGAAAATTTCCCTAAAATGGGGAAGGAAATAATCACCCAAGTCCAAGAATCCCAGAGTCCCAAACAGGATAAACCCAAAGCGAAATACCCCAAGACACATAGTAATCAAATTAACAAAGATCAAACACAAAGAACAAATATTAAAAGCAGCAAGGGAAAAGCAACAAATAACACACAAGGGGATCCCCATAAGGATAACAGCTGATCTTTCAATAGAAACTCTTCAGGCCAGGAGGGAATGGCAGGGCATATTTAAAGTGATGAAAGAAAATAACCTACAGCCCAGATTACTGTACCCAGCAAGGATCTCATTCAAATATGAAGGAGAAATCAAAAGTTTTACAGACAAGCAAAAGCTGAGAGAATTCAGCATTACCAAACCAGCTCTCCAACAAATGCTAAAGGACCTTCTCTAGACAGGAAACACAGAATGAGTGTATAAACTCGAACCCAAAACAATAAAGTAAATGGTAACAGGATCATACTTATCAATAATCACCTTAAAGGTAAATGGGTTGAATGCCCCAACCAAAAGACAAAGACTGGCTGAATGGATACAAAAACAAGACCCCATATATGTGTCTACAAGAGACCCACCTCAAATCGAGGGACACATACAGACTGAAAGTGAAGGGCTGGAAAAAGATATTCCACATAAATAGAGACCAAAAGAAAGCAGGAGTAGCCATACTCATATCAGATAAAATAGACTTTAAGACAAAGGCTGTGAAAAGAGACAAAGAAGGACACTACATAATGATCAAAGGATCAATCCAAGGAGAAGATATAACAATTATAACTATATATGCACCCAACATAGGAGCACCGCAATATGTAAGACAAATGCTAACAAGTATGAAAGGGGAAATTAACAATAACACAATAATAGTGGGAGACTTTAATACCCCACTCACACCTATGGATAGATCAACTAAACAGAAAATTAACAAGGAAATACAAACAATAGACCAGTTAGACCTAATAGATATCTATAGGACATTTCACCCCCAAACAATGAATTTCACCTTCTTCTCAAGCGCACATGGAACCTTCTCCAGGATAGATCACATCCTGGGCCATAAATCTAGCCTTAGTAAATTCAAAAAAATTGAAATCATTCCAAGCATCTTTTCTGACCACAATGCAGTAAGACTAGATCTCAATTACAAGAGAAAAACTATTAAAAATTCCAACATATGGAGGCTGAACAACACGCTGCTGAATAACCAACAAATCATAGAAGAAATCAAAAAAGTAATCAAAATATGCATAGAAATGAATGAAAATGAAAACACGACAACCCAAAACCTCTGGGACACTGTAAAAGCAGTGCTAAGGGAAAGGTTCATAGCAATACAGGCATACCTCAAGAAACAAGAAAAAAACCAACTAAATAACCTAACTCTACACCTAAAGCAACTAGAAAAGGAAGAAATGAAGAACCCCAGGGTTAGTAGAAGGAAAGAAATCTTAAAAATGAGGGCAGAAATAAATGCAAAAGAAACAAAAGAGACCATAGTAAAAATCAGCAAAGCCAAAAGCTGGTTCTTTGAGAGGGTAAATAAACCACTAGCCAGACTCATCAAGAAACAAAGGGAGAAGAACCAAATCAATAAAATTAGAAATGAAAAGGGAGAGATCACAACAGACAATACAGAAATACAAAGGATCATAAGAGACTATTATCAGCAATTATATGCCAATAAAATGGACAACTTGCAAGAAATGGACAAATTCTTAGAAAAGTACAACTTTCCCAAACTGAACCAGGAAGAAATAGAAAATCTTAACAGACCCATTACAAGCATGGAAATTGAAACTGAATCAGAAATCTTCCAGCAAACAAAAGCCCAGGTCCAGACGGCTTCACAGCTGAGTTCTACCAAAAATTTAGAGAAGAGCTAACACCTATCCTACTCAAACTCTTCCAGAAAATTGCGGAGGAAGGTAAACTTCCAAACTCATTCTATGAGGCCACCATCATCCTAATAACAAAACCTGACAAAGATGCCACAAAAAAAGAGAACTACAGGCCAATATCACTGATGAACATAGATGCAAAAATCCTTAACAAAATTCTAGCAATCAGAATCCAACAATACATTAAAAAGATCATACATCATGACCAAGTGGGCTTTATCCCAGGGATGCAAGGATTCTTCAATATCCGTAAATCAATCAATGTAATACACCACATTAACAAAATGAAAAATAAAAACCATATGATTATCTCAATAGATGCAGAGAAAGCCTTTGACAAAATTCAACATCCATTTATGATCAAAACCCTCCAGAAGGCGGGAATAGAAGGAACATTCCTCAACATAATAAAAGCTATACATGACAAACCCACAGCAAACATTATCCTCAATGGTGAAAAATTGAAAGCGTTTCCCCTAAAGTCAGGAAGAAGACAAGGGTACCCACTCTCACCACTACTGTTCATCATAGTTTTGGAAGTTTTGGCCACAGCAGTCAGAGCAGAAAAAGACATAAAAGGAATCTAAATCGGAAAAGAAGTAAAACTGTCACTGTTTGCAGATGACATAATGCTCTACACAGAAAACCCTAAAGACTCTACCAGAAAATTACTAGAGCTAATCAATGAAAATAGTAAAGTTGCAGGATATAAAATCAACACACAGAAATCCCTTGCATTCCTATACACTAATAATGAGAAAATAGAAAGAGAAATTAAGGAAAAATATCCCATTCACCATTGCAACGAAAAGAATAAAGTACTTAGGAATATATCTACCTAAAAAAACAAAAGACCTATATATAGAAAACTATAAAACACTGGTGAAAGAAATCAGAGAGGGCACTAATCGATGGAGAAATATACTGTGTTCATGGAATTGAAAGAATAAATATTGTGAAAATATATTACCCAAAGTAATTTATAAGTTCAATGCAATCCCTATCAAGCTACCAACGGTACTTTTCACTGAGCTGGAACAAATAATTTCACAGTTTGTATGGAAATACAAAAAACCTCGAATAGCCAAAGCAATCTTGAGAAAGAAGAATGGAACTGGGGGAATCAACCAGCCGGACTTCGGGCTCTACTACAAAGCCACAGTCATCAAGACAGTATGGTACTGGCATTAAGACAGAAATATAGATCAATGGAACAAAATAGAAAGCCCAGAGATAAATCCATGCCCTTATGGACAACTTAAGAATACACAGAAGAACTGTACAAAAATGATCTTAGTGACCAAGATAATCACGATGGCGTGATCACTCACCTGGAGCCAGACATCTTGGAATGTGAAGTCAAGTGGGCCTTAGAGAGCATCACTACGAACAAAGCTAGTGGAGGTGATGGAATTCCAACTGAGCTATTTCAAATCCTGAAAGATGATGCTGTGAAAATGCTGCACTCAATATGTCAGCAAATTTGGAAAACTCAGCAGTGGCCACAGGACTGGAAAAGGTCAGTCTTCATCCCAATCCCAAAGAAAGGCAATGCCAAAGAATGCTCAAACTACCGCACAATTGCACTCATCTCACACGCTAGTAAAGTGATGCTCAAAATTCTCCAAGCCAGGCTTCAGCAATATGTGAACCGTGAACTCCCAGATGTTCAATCAGGTTTTAGAAAAGGCAGAGGCACCAGAGATTAAATTGCCAACATCTGCTGTATCATGGAGAAAGCAAGAGAGTTCCAGAAAAACATCTATTTCTGCTTCATTGACTATGCCAAAGCCTTTGACTGTGTGGATCACAATCAACTGTGGAACATTCTGAAAGAGATGGGAATCCCAGACCACCTGACCTGCCTCTTGAGAAACCTGTATGCAGGTCAGGAAGCAACAGTTAGAACTGGACATGGAACAAAAGACTGGTTCCAAATAGGAAAAGGAGTACATCAAGGCTGTATATTGTCACCTTGCTTATTTAACTTCTATGCAGAGTACATTATGAGGAACGCAGGGCTGGAAGAAGCACAAGCTGGAATCAAGATTGCCGGGGGAAATATCACTAACCTCAGATATGCAGATGACACCACCCTTATGGCAGAAAGTGAAGAGGAACTCAAAAGCCTCTTGATGAAAGTGAAAGAGGAGAGTGAAAAGGTTGGCTTGAAGTTCAACATTCAGAAAACAAAGATCATGTCATCTGGTCCCATCACTTCATGGGAAATAGATGGGGAAACAGTGGAAACAGTGTCAGACTTTATTTTTGGGGGCTCCAAAATCACTGCAGATGCTGATTGCAGCCATGAAATTAAAAGACACTTATTCTTTGGAAGGAAAGTTATGACCAACCTAGATAGCATATTAAAAAGCAGAGACATTACTTTGCCAACAAAGGTCCGTCTAGTCAAGGCTATGGTTTTTCCAGTGGTCATGTATGGATGTGAGAGTTGGACTGTGAAGAAAGCTGATCGCTGAAGAATTGATGCTTTTGAACTGTGGTGTTGGAGAAGACTCTTGAGAGTCTCTTGGACTGCAAGGAGATCCAACCAGTCCATTCTAGAGGAGATCAATCCTGGGTGTTCATTGGAAGGACTGATGCTTAAACTGAAACTCCAATACTTTGGCCACCTCATGCAATGAGTTGACTCACTGGAAAAGACTCTGATGCTGGGAGGGATTCGGGGAGGGAGGAGAAGGGGACTACAGAGAATGAGATGGCTGGATGGCATCACTGACTCGATGGACATGAGTTTGAGTGAACTCCGGGAGTTGGTTATGGACACGGAGGCCTGGCGTGCTGTGATTCATGAGGTCGCAAAGAGTTGGACACAACTGAGCAACTGAACTGAACTGAACTGTTGGACACCTTATCTTTGACAAGGGAGGCAAGAATATTCAATGGAGAAAAGACAATCTCTTTAACAAGTGGTGCTGGGAAAACTGGTCAATCACTTGTAAAAGAATGAAACTAGAACACTCCCTGACACCATACACAAAAATAAACTCAAAATGGATTAAAGATCTAAATTTAAGACCAGTAACTATAAAACTCCTAGAGGAGAACATAGGCATAACACTCACTGACATAAATCACAACATGATCCTCCATGACCCACCTCCCAGAATATTGCAAATAAAAACAAAAATAAACAAATGGGACCTAATTAAAATTAAAAGCTTCAGCACAGTAAAGGAAACTATAAGCAAGGTGAAAAGACAGCCTTCAGAATGGGAGAAAATAATAGCAAATGAATCAACTGACAAAGGATTAATCTCAAAAATATACAAGCCATTCCTGCATCTCAATTCCAGAAAAATAAACGACCCAATCAAAAAACGGGCCAAAGAACTAAACAGACATTTCTTCAAAGAAGACATACAGATGGCTAACAAACACATGAAAAGATGCTCAACATCCCTCATAATCAGAGAAATGCAAATCAAAACTACAATGAGGTACCATTTCACACCAGTCAGAATGGCTGCTATCCAAATGTCTGCAAGCAATAAATTCTGGATAGGGTGTGGAGAGAAGGGAACCCTCTTCCACTGTTGGTGGGAATGCAAACTAGTACATCCACTATGGAGAACCGTGTGGAGATTCCTTAAAAACTGGAAATAGAAGTGCCATATGATCCAGCAATCGCACTCCTGGGCATACACAACGAGGAAACCAGAATTGAAAGAGACACATGTACGCCAATGTTCATTGCAGCACTGTTTATAATAGCCAGTACGTGGAAGCAACCTAGATGTCCATCTGCAGACAAATGGATAAGAAAGCTGTGGTACATTTACACAATGGAGTATTACTCAGCAATTAAAAAGAATACATCTGAATCAGTTCTAATGAGGTGGATGAAACTGGAGCCTATTATACAGAGTGAAGTAAGCCAGAAAGAAAAACACCAATACGTTATATTAAGGCACATATATGGAATTTAGAAAGATGATAACGATAACTCCGTATTCAGTTCATTTCAGTCGCTCAGTCGTGTCCGACTCTTTGCGACCCATACAAGACAGCAAAAGAGACACAGATGTATAGAACAGTCTTTTGGACTCTGTGGGAGGGGGCGAGGGTGGGATGATTTGGGAGAATGGCATTGAAACATGTAGATTATCATATGTGAAATTAATCACCAGTCCAAGTTCGATGCATGATACAAGATGCTCGGGGCTGGTGTACTGGTATGAACCAGAGGGATGGGATGGAGAGGGAGGTGGGAGAGGGGTTCAAGATGGGGAACATATGTACACCCGGGGCAGATTCATGTCAATCTATGGCGAAACGAATACAATAATGTAAAGTAAAAAAAAAAAAAAATAGATATAAAAAGAAAAGAGAAGAAAAAAGTGACAGACACTGTTTTAGGGACTATTATGAGAACACTGAGTTTTTACAAAGGAAGGAATGAAGGGAACAGAAGAATTTATTTTACTGCAAGTCATTCAAGCATTCAACCCTTTGCTCAGCCCACAGTCCTGAAGACACACAGTTAAGTTTTTTTCATTTAGGGAAACTTATGTGAGAGTATCTAGAATAAAATAATTTCAGATTTTATCATTTTTTACATGAGGAATAATCTCTATAAAATGGTTCAGAATACAGTTGTTTTTTTTTATTTTATTTCTTCTATGAGAGTATCACTTGAAAACATTGTTTATCAAAACTGACACTGTAAAATTCTTACCCAATTTTTTACCTTTCCTTCTCCAAAAGAAACTTGAAATTTTGAGTTTGGAGTCATTTGGAATGCCCTCATCAGCACTTATCAGGTGTGTATCATTGGCCAAATCACTTAACCAAAATAAGCTTCAGTTTTCTCTTTCTTAAGTAGAAGTGATTGGGTTTTTATCATGATATGTTAGATATTGCATGTGGTAAGTGCTTATCAAGCCACATTGATACTAAGACTTTCATTTTATGTGTGCTCAGTCATTCAGTCATGTCGGACTCTGTGACTCCATGTACTGTAGCCCACCAGGCTCCTCTGTCCATGCGATTTTCCAGGCAAGAATACTAGAGTGCATTGCTGTTTCCTACTTCAGCAGATCTTGCTGACCCAGGAATCGAACCTATGTCTCCTACATTGGCAAGGAGATTATTTAGCACTGCGCCACCTGGGAATCCCATGGGTCTCATAACATATTATAAAATGCCTTCACTTTGCTTTGGTGACTCTTCCTCTCAGGTCTTTTGTCTTTGAAAAGTACCTTGTAACTTATGCTCTGATTTACCTGCTCTCATTTATAAGTGCTATGAATATAAGCAATATGACGTTCGTTGACAAAATTGAGCTCCTGGTCGTCACAGAATGTTTTAATTTTTAATCCTTAGCACTCAGTGGTATTTGGCTGCTAGTAATATGTTACATTAACGAACTGAAGGACAAAATCATGACAATTTCAACAGATACAGTAAAAACGTACATAATGATGAAAACATACATCATTCATTTATGATAAAAGAATACTCAGCAAATGAGGATAGAACAGGCAATTCAGTAATCTAATAAGGGAAATAGATGGAAAAACAGTGGAAACAGTGTCAGACTTTATTTTTTTGGGCTCCAAAATCACTGCAGATGCTGACTGCAGCCATGAAATTAAAAGACGCTTACTCCTTGGAAGGAAAGTTATGACCAACCTAGATAGTATATGAAAAAGCAGAGACATTACTTTGCCAACAAAGGTCCGTCTAGTCAAGGCTATGGTTTTTCCCGTGGTCATGTATGGATGTGAGAGTTGGACTGTGAAAAAAGCTGATCGCTGAAGAATTGATGCTTTTGAACTGTGGTGTTGGAGAAGACTCTTGAGAGTCCCTTGGACTGCAAGGAGAGCCAACCAGTCCATTCTAAGGGAGATCAATCCTGGGTGTTCATTGGAAGGAATGATGCTAAAGCTGAAACTGCAATACTTTGGCCACCTCATGCGACGAGTTGACTCACTGGAAAAGACTCTGATGCTGGGAAAGGTTGGGGGCGGGAGGAGAAGGGGACGACAGAGAATGAGATGGCTGGATGGCATCACTGACTCTGTGGACATGAGTTTGAGTGAACTCCGGGAGTTGGTGATGGACAGGGAGGCCTGGCGTGCTGTGATTCATGGGGTCGCGGAGAGTCGGACACGACTGAGCGACTGAACTGAACTGAATAATGAATATCTACAACAAACAAAACAACAAAACATCAGTAAATATACTTAGTGATGAAATAATGAAATTATTTTCTTTGAAATTGGGAATAAGGCAGAGATATCATCCCTCCTATTCAACAGTTGTTCAAGTTCAATATCAGCCTCAGTTCAGTTCAGTCCCTCAGTCGTGTCCGATATAGCAGGTAACAAAAAAAGACAGAAAAGGTATAAAGTTTAGAAATAAAAAATAAACATAAGCTTATACTATTTCCGGATACTGTGAAATATATAAACATTTAAAAATAATTCATAGTTAAATCATAAGACTTAAAGAAATTTTTGCAAGATTTCTGTGCATGAAACCAATATTTAAAAATCAGTTCATTTCTATATATCAAAAAGTGTTAGGAAACAAAATTTAGTGTATGCTTTTATAATAGCATCATAATGTTATGTACCTAGGAATGACTCTAAATAAAATTCTGCTAGACTTCTATACAAAAAAAAACTGGCAAACATTAAGAGAAATTAAAGAAAGCCTAAATCTGAATTGTGTTATGAAATTTGAGTGGATTGGAAAACTCAATCTTATTGTCTATGAAATGCTGCAGGCTAAACTCTTATGGATTTTTTTTTTTTAATTTGACAAGCTGATAGTAAAGTTTATAAGGAAATGCAAAGGACTTAAGATCGCTAAGACTTTCTTAAAGAAGAAATATGAGATGAGAAGACTTATTCTCAGATGCCAGAACTTATAAAGCTACAGTAATTGAGACAGTGTAGTGTTGGTCATGAATAGGCAAATAGACAAATGTAGATCTGAAAAATACCAAGGGAATCAGAAATCATCTGCTGCATATGGGAACAGTTGCCACTGCAAAATGTAGCTCTAAGATCTGCCTGGACTGCACTTTGCATGGGCAGATTCTTAATTAGGGACTCTGGGGGCCAGGGGGACCTGTGCTGTGATAACACCACACTTCTGGGTAATGTGGCCAGTAAGTTTTAGTGCCTTTCTCTAGAAACTTAATTTATTGTAGCTTATCCGAAACTTGTTTCAGACATTTTGGGGGTGAAAACCAAACTAGAACTGGGGACAAATGCCAAGATTCTCAAAGAGAGAAGAGGGACCAAAGTATGTTGTGTTTAGACACAACAACCCAACAACAAAAAGCTGTTGGATCTTTAGGGGTGCTTTTTATGGGCAAATCATGTAAGTTGAATTTGTCTACTAAACCCCTAATTTCAAATGGTAGGGCTTTAGGAATAGAGATAATGGGATACATGCAGTAGATAGATTCCCTGTAGCTCCAAATCCTGGTAGCCAAGTGCTAGGAGTGTAAACCAGCCAATTTGTAAGAATGATTAAAGTCATCACAGGCAGTTGAAATAGCAAAGGGAGGACAAAACTGTGGTCCAAGTGTCACAAGTGGAAGTTCTACCTCTGGGAACCTAGCATGATAACATTGGGAAGAAGGAAGGTCTGAACCTCTCTCAAGTGCCTACCAGACTAGCAGTGGTGACTTTTCAATTAGAAATTAAATCAATGCCAGAAGTGTGGATACAGAAAGATGAGAGAATGGAGCTTCCCTGACCCAATTCTGTGTAGAAGGGGCTAAAAATACAGAGGTTGAATACAAGTTAAGCAGAATTTATAGTGCCTATGTTATTGCTCTTAATTTAGAAAAAGTCTGCTTTTACATTCAGGTTAATAATTTTTATTCTTACAAATGGCTCTTCTGCCTTCTGAAAAGAGCTAGACCAGACTCTCACTAAACTACTGTATTCTGAGTTCTTTGAGTTTTTTCTCAAAAATTATATTAAGATGATAAGGTCTCAAATAATTTTATGATTGGAAAGATACTTTTAAAGTAGAGCATTAAGGATATGTAATAGACATAGGTCATTTATTAGTTAATTATAAAAAATTATTTAGGACCTATTTTCTTAAGGAAAATATTACTTTGTTGGCTGAGAGCTGAGGAAAAACAATGGAGGGAGATATGCTGGGGGGAAAATGGACTTTAAAAAGTTTTCCACTAAACAGAAGGTACAGATAGCAGCTTCAGGTATAGCTGGATCATGATGACCAGAAAATATTTGTATTGATCTTTTATTTCTGAGTTTCTTTGCATTATCTTCATTCTCTGAAAGACTCTTCCCACCTAGGGGTAAAGATGGACAGAAATAACTCAGTCCTCATGCTTATCACCTTCATAACTCTACCAAAGGAAATGCATGCCTTTTCTGATGGCATTATTCGAAGTCTTTGGATCAACTCTAGTCCAGAGTTGGAGACTAGAATTGGGGTTGGAGCCAGTGCAACCTAAGTCACACAGACAAAAATGTGGAAGGGAGTTTCCCCAAAGTGGTACCATGTTGATGAAAAATTTTTTTTCTGCCAAATCTATTGCTTAGGAAGTATTTGCCATGCTTCTAACATCACTGGTCTTGCCAATATGCCTTCCTAGCTTTTAGAAGACAGTCAGGTTGTCTTTACTAGTGAAATTTGCTTCCTTTTAGCTGTTTAGACTTCCAGTGGGCAGAGACCACTGGAACCTGTGGTATACCATGTTTTTCCCCATAGGAATTTTAATGATTTAAAATCAGTGGTATTTTTCAAGTCATTGTTTTTCCATTTAATAAAGTACTTAATATCTATGAATTTAAAAGATGTGGTCCATAATTATTTGGCTTATATTTTGAGACACTTCTATTCCCACCAATATTCTTAATGAGATATCTAAATTCCAAAAGAAAACTTCCTCCCACTAAGTCATTCAACAGCTGTCTATTACGTGCCTGCCAGTTATACTCTATTTAGGCATGTGTGTAATGTGCTTGTGTGCTCAGTTGTGTCTGACTCTTTTGCAACCCTGTGGACTGTAGCCCACCAGGCTCCTCTGTCCATGGGATTTTCCAGGCAAGAATACTGGAATGGGTTGCCATTTCCTGCTCCAGGGGATCTTGCTGATTCAGGGATTGAACCTGTGTCTCCTGTGTCTCCTGTTTTGGCAGGCAGATTCTTTACCACTGAGCCACCTGGGAAGCCCCATTTAGGCACAAGGAATATCAATTAACAAGTAAATTAGGGTCTTTGTCCACAAGATCCAGCATAATGAATCTAATTTACCCAAATTTAAATCTCTTCTCTCTCTAATCTGGGCTTAGACTTGCCCTATGTAAGAAACTACATTTTTTTCAACAAAAACTTGATATTTCATGTAAACCAAAGCTATATTTGAAGGGATATTCCAATAGTGTTGTCTGGTACAAATGACGCCATTCATAGCAAACAGTAACAAACCAGCTGCAGTTTGAGTCATGTTTGAGTAAATAAAATATGTGTATGAACTCTGACCCTCAGGCAATGTTTCTGCAATAAATAAAATAGTGAATGTGATAAACTCCTGAAAACTAGCTTATATGTCAGAAGCTCTAGCCAAAGTGGTGTTGCCAGACACTGTTCTTGAAGCAACATATAATAAAAGAAAAACATTTTTTTTCTCTTGCCCCTCGTTTTTAGGAAAAAACAAAAGGCGATTTAGTGAACTGGAGGTAGTTTAAAAGGATGGAGTGCGAAGGTAAGTAGAATTTGTAGGAAGTAGCTTTATTCTCTCCCTTGGTCCCTGGTGTCACTGGCTGAGGCTTTTGGTGGCAGCCATTGTGCTTTAGTTATCTGAAGGGCAAGAAAGCTGGAAGACAAACTGGAAGAATCCAAGTCATATCATCTGAAATATAGAGTTGTGATCATAAATACCAACACAGTCAAGACCTCCTCCAAATATTGGCATTTCTGAAAGCAGTTGCAGCCATGTGCCAAGCCTAGCAGGGGGCATGTGGGTGACAGCCCAGACTGACCTCTGTGTGGGTGGTCAGTTCTGTCCAGTGATGCACATCTTGCTTCAAGGATGAGATTTCCTTTGAGGATTCTGAGTGAACTTTTGGAGCTGTCTAACTGGCTGACCTGGGAAAACCACACCAAGTGCCAAAGACACCAGAGGGGATCAGGTTTAGACTTTTGGCCATCTGCATGCAATCTCTGCCTCATTCTGGAAAGTAGGCAAAAAGCTCATCCCTTTGCAAAGCTGAGAGATGATTTTCCAAGGAAACACAAAAGCCAAGGTCAATTTAGATTCAGAAAGTCACTGCACCAAAGATTCCATGAACCTCTCCCTACAAAATGAGAGGTGGTTCTGGGTCAAGCTAGATCTTAACACATGTGCAAAATGGACCACCCAAGAGGTTGCTCTTCCTGAGCAAAATGGCTTGCCTTCCTTCTGCCTTCCTGTGTTTGCAACAGTGAGCCCAGGAGCAAGCTGATGACACCAGTCTAGGGACATAGAGGAACATTCCTAGTCACTGTGTGCATCAAAGACAGCAGGAGAGAAAACTATTCGATTCAAAGCCTTCACCAGTGGGTATTACATGCAGGACACTTCCAATGGTAAAGTGTAGGAAAGGGTTTAACAAATGAAAACAGCCAAGTCTATAATGGATTTTTCACTCACCTTCCTTTCACACTTGCACAATATGACAAATTCAGGCAGAGGTGCCCTGGGGATATCTTAGAATAATTCATAACCAACTGGTTTTGCTATTATATCACTACTCCTGATGGTCCACAATCTAAGTCTCCCTTTTCATATTATATCCTTTGTATTGTTTATTCTTTCTATTATGTGATTTGCCTTTTCAGCTCTCTTTTCCAAATAAGACAGTTTAGCTTAGGCTTTGACATCTACTAATACACAAGATCTTCTTCAGATAGTAGTATACTTATTAGTGTTTTCACTTAGAATGTGAAGTTTTGTATCCTATCCTTTCAGCTGGTTATATGAAAGAATCTTTAAAGGCTGGGCCCAAAATAACCTCAACCAAGTTCACCAATTTGCAGACTCCAGACTAAATCTAGCCTGCAGATATTTTGTTTGGCTAGGCCAGTGATTTTTGTTTTGTTTTGTCTTGGTTTTGTTTGGTCTTATTTTGTAATTGAATTTGAATGACTTTTGGCAGAAGCTTCTTTTTCAATTTCCATAGATTCCTCCTTTCTCTGTCGTCATAACCCTTATAGGCATTTGGGTTTGTGATGCCTGCCCTATACAGTAAGTGGTGATAGTAAGCATCCATGTCTCATTCCCAATCCTATGATAAAAGCTTGCAATTTTACCTCTAAGTTTGAAATGATTTTTTTGTATTTGTACTATTTGTATTCTTTTGAGATGCTTATCATTAGATAAATATCTTTCTATTTCTAGAGCATTTCAAGTTATTATCATGAACAAGTATTGAATTTTACCAAATGCTTTTCCTGCCTCTATTGTAAGCCATATTTTTTTCCTTTTTTCTGTTAATTACTAAATTATATTGCCCAATTACCAAATGTTAATCCAACATTGTATTCTCAGAATAAATCCTTCTTCATTGTGATATATGATCCTTTCTCTATAGAGCTTGAATTATGTTTGGAATTATTTTCTTTAGAATTTTTACCTAGTTTGAAGAGAGAGTTTAGTTTTTAGCTTTCCTTTTTGGAAAAGGAAATGCCCTTGCTGGGTTGTGGAGGTCAAGGAAGTACTCAGCTCATTATAGAAGTCAACAGGGATTTCCTCTTTTCTAATCTTTGGAAGACCTTGAGTAAAATGTATGTTACTTAAAGTTCTGGGGAGGTTGGAATTTCAAGTTCAATTTCTTTAATAGATGTAGAACTATTCATATCTTCTTTTTCTTTAAGTGGCACTTTGGTAATTTGAGATTTTCTAGAAATTTGACCTTTTTTACAAATAAGTTTTCAAGGTAATTATTGTAATGTTCTAAATCAGGGGTCCCCAACCTTCAGGTTGTGGACCAGTACCTCCTGTCAGATCAGTGGTGGCATTAGATTAGGGCTTCCCAGGTGGTACAGTGGTAAAGAATCTGCCTGCCAGTACAGGAGAAACAGGAGACGTGGGTTTGACCCCTGGGTTGGGAAGATCCCCTGGAGTAGGAAACTCACTCCAGTATTCTTGCCTGGGAAATCCCATGGACAGAGGAGCCTGGTGGGCTACAGTCCACGGTGTTGTAAAGAGTCAGTCATGACTGAGCGACTGAGCATACAGGCACAATAAATGTAATGAGCTTGAGTCATCAAGAAGCCATCACCCCTGTTTCTTAATTCATGAAAAAACTGTCTGGTCCTTGGTTGCCAAAAAGATTGGGAACCACAATTCTAAATAGTATCTTATTATTACCTTCTCAATGCCTGCATAATTTCTAGTGATGTTTCCTTTTTTCATTTCTGATTTTGGTAGTTTGAGCCTTTTCTCTTTTTCATTAATCTTGCTAGGAGTTTATTTATTTTATTAATCTTTTTCATAGCTAACTTTTGACTTTATTTTCTTTATAGCAACTGAACAATAACAACAGTTCTATGTTTGTTTTAGTTTAATTAGTTTTAATTCTTAATAACTCAGATATGACTGTATCATCAGACAATCAAGCATCCCAGTGTTGGCAACTAGGTGTAGAATCTATGTGAATGTGATAGCTACAGACTCTAACAGTCCAGGTGTGTTATGTAGGTGGCTCAAATATCATTAGCAGCATTACTCTCAGGGATGTGGTTTTCTGAGATGGTGAATGCCTCATGGAATCATTCTAATCAAGTCTAATACCTCCTCAATTTACAGTCTTTATTACAAGATTCAATGTGTATTAGAACAGCACAGAATTTTTTTGTGTTCTCTATAAAAGGAATTAGGCTCTAGATAGACTTTTTTTCTTCTGTATAAATATCCAGTGAGACCATTTGGAAGTTATGCAGGTGTAAGACAAATATTTGATTGCAGGACACTATGTATCCCTGAACCTTCTTACTGAATGCCCATCAGGTTTCCCAATTAGTGTGACAAAAAGTGGAGAAGTCTCCTAAAATTTCCAAAATGCCTGACTAGGTGGCTCTGCCATTCCCTTTGAGATATGACCACTGCAATAGGGGAGAAGTCATATAACAGATGACCTTCACTTTTTTGTTGTCACAAGTGCTTCTTTCTTTCCATTTCCATCATCATTCAGGATTGACTACCAGACTCAGATTCCACCTTTCCTTTCCTGCTCAAAGAGGTTGTGGCTTCCTTGGACTCACCCTCACAGAGGCTTCCTCTAGGCTGAATTGAGTCTATTCCTATAATTAATATGTAATAGTGTTCACTCACCACCACTACACTGATGCTAGTGCAAGATCTGTCCCCAACCTGTGTGGCAGCAGTTTTGGTCTTTCTAAAGTCCTGTGTATATACTTCAACTTCTTTACTTGGGCTGTTCTGGACTCACTTCTAGCACTGACCACTCACTGGAAGTGAGTGGTCACCTCAGCGTAAGGCTCCCTCCCAGTCCCTTGGACTGCACGGAGATCCAACCAGTCCATTCTAAAGGAAATCATTCCTGAATATTCATTGGAAGGGCTGATGCTGAAGCTGAAACTCCAATACTTTGGCCACCTGATGCGAAGAACTGACTCATTAGAAAAGACCCTGATGCTGGGAAAGATTGAAGGTGGAAGGAGAAGGGGATGACACAGGATGAGATGGTTGGATGGCATCACCGACTTGATGGACATGAGTTTGCATAAATTCCAGGAGTTGGTGATGGACAGTGAAGCCTGGCATGCTGCAGTCCATGGGGTCACAAAGAGTTGGACATGACTGAGTGACTGAACTGAACCAGAGGTCCCAGGGGATTTTCCAGATGCAAAATTGGCATCAAGGCTGATTGAAGGTCCTGATTGGGTTTGGGACTCCAGTTCACTACATATTTTAGGAGCACTGCCTGGATTATCTGTCAGTTTCAAATTCCTCATCCATACTTTAATCTAGTTGTCACTTCTGCCCCTTAACTACCTCCTTTCTTGGACCAGCATGATGTTGTGTACCAATTACAAAACTGGCAGTCTGTAGTCTAGTAGAGAATTCTGTGATGATATTAACCCAACAAATTATGGGGGCTGCAGTCTCCATTTCCCTGACTAATGGATTCACTATATGCTTGATATGGGGGCCCTCACCTTGAGGACTTGTGACACTGTATGCATCGAGATAGCTTCCCCACTCCTAGTACTACACCTCCCCATGTTATACACCAAATCTATTCCTACTTTTTCTTTGGTATGAGTTGCTGCTTACCTAGTAAGCTAGAGGTAAGACTGTGGGTCATGAGCAGTATGACCAGTGGCTCTCTTGCAAAAGCTGCTCAGGTAACTGACTTTACCTGATGAAAATCCTCATTGTATTGAAACTCCTTCTCCTGGTGAAACTCCTACTAACTGTATCCCTGTAGACCTGGAGGCTTCCACTGCCAGGCAAACCATGTCCCCAGCTGCTCACCAGTACACTGCCAAATCAGGGTCGAAAAGGAGCCAGATCTTGATTGCACTTCCATGTATATCAACTTTATTCATGTATGTTTCTTCATTTCTGGTTTTGTCCTTACTTTCTTGTGTCCTAACATTTTTCTGTTCTCTGGGTTCAAGTCTGAAGCAACCTTTTCACTTGCCAGGATTAGCAGTATTCATCTTCTATCAAATGCAGGCAAAACCAAGCCATGAGCAGAGATGCATAAATGAGTGATCTGTTGGGAAGGTTGGCTTCATTCTAATTTTGGCCACACGCTGACTCCTCTTGTGTGCAGAATGCTCCTAAATTAGGTACTTGAGGTAGGTAGTGCTAACAGTGTATTATAAAATGAGAACATTCACAGAATGGACCCTGAGGGGATATCAATGTGTATAAGCACATAGACACTGACTAAAACTTTTCTTTGTAAATATTTTCTTTATAGTTAGTCACTAAAAATTACAGAGCTTCAGTCACCAAAATGTATTTCTTATGCATAATCATTGAAACCAGAAATGTAACCCAATTCTGCATTTGAAACAGGACATTTTTTTCTGGTTTTGTTCATGGGAAATGGCTGACTTTAGAAGAGTAGAAAATTGAAATTTAGAAGCTTATGAAGAAGAACGATAATACACAAAGCACCCATCACAATGTTTGATAAGTCAAATTTTATATATAAAATTAAAAGTGGTCAAAGAATATTGTAGTGTTGACTTTGTAAGGAACTAAGGTATATCTAAGTTAAACTTTTAACTGTTTAAAAACTTTCTAAAATACCTGTTTAAATAGATTTATTCTCAAACTCAGGGATGGTTCCAGCTGCACCTGTGGGACCACAGTTCCAGGTCACATACATCTCCTCTTAATGCCTCTGTACATTCCTTGGCTTGATCAACAATGGTCAGATCAGATATCAGAAATTTTTTTCTCACTTGACAGCAAGCCTGTTGCAGAGGGATTGCGAACAAAAATAAGTAAATAAACCTATTACTATCCACCTTCTGTGGCCTTTTTCCATTAGCATGCTGTATTGCTAACAGAAAAGTATGCCATGGGAAGTGAATAAGCTACTTTCTTTAAGAAGCACAAACTGGGAGTTTAGGAAGAAGAACTCAAAACATACTAAAATTCCACTTCTGGGAATTTTCACACATTATATTTCCTTAGTATAAAGATCTATATCCAAGACACACACACACATATATATATATAAGAAAAAGAGAAAAAAAATGCAACAGAAAATTGGTTAAGTATATGTCCTCTATATCACAAAATGTTGTGTTATTACAGTTCTTCATGTTGATCTGTATTAAATATCATTGAAAATATTTGTGAAAGAATATCAAAAGTTTTGTGGAAAAATAAGTTACAAAACATACCTAGTTGGCCAAATATTTGTAAAATTAAATTTTTCTTATGTTCATACAAAATTTGGATAGAGATACAGAGGTCTATAATAATGGTAATTACTTCTGAATGGGAGATATTAGTTTTTTTTTAACTTTACTACTTCTAATCTTTCTGCAATGGATTTGGATTGATTATATAAAAAATATGCTGAGTACAATAAAAAGTATAGTATTTCCCAGAGTCTTAGTCTCTAGTCAATGATGTAACTAGTAGGAATGAAAGTAGGCCCATAGCATTATAGAGTGGCTCCATGGCCTTTCTAACTGTTGCTTAAACTACCAGCTCTCTTGCTTTGTAAACTTCTGTCCTACATTAAATGACACATAAGTTGATAGAAAACACTTCTTAGTCTTACCTTTTGCTGTAAGTGAAAGGGACTTATTTTATCATGTAGTTTGAATGAAATTTACAATATAGATGTGGCTGATTATAAGCATATCATGAAGTTATGTGCATTAAAATTGCATCAAAATAGTTTATACATCTTAATTATTCACTGCTGCTTTTAATAAGAAAAGACAAGAGACCAGGAAGAGAGGCCATGTCTCAGCTCAAACTATGAATGGCTGAAGTGTAGCATATTTAGTCTTCAGTTTCCATTTTGACTCAGGCAGAGCTGTGTTTTCTCCAATTGTGTAATCCACTGCACACTTTTGCATCTTTCTTAGTATTAGTTATCAGAGTATTAGAAGATTAAAACTAGTATTGTACTTGAGTCTTTATGACACATTGTTATCCAAAAGTCTTTAACTTTTAAGAAACATTGTTTTACCATAAGAGAAAAATAAATCTGTGAACATTGACTCATTTCAAGTTTTTCTTCAGAAGAGATTGATCTGATAGCTTCGGACAGCACCGAGTAGTGGTGTTTATAAAAAGAGAAAGATGTCATACTGAAAGATGCCTTTACTCAAAGGCAAGTGGCAGAATTCATTGATTATAAGAAAGCAAATCTGAAAATGACAGTTCTTCCACATATTGAAGCTATGGGTGAGGTGCTTTATGCATTATCTCTAAACCTTACTACAAAACATCCTGTTTTACAGATGAGGAAACCAAAATAAACATTCCAGCCCAAAAGGTGAGAAATGGCAGAGTCGATATTTTAGATAATTTTGTTTTATTTCAGTCTTATATTCCATGAAATTGCAATAACCCTGTAACTACCATGCTTTTCACAGTGCCACATATAATACATACTGTAGATCATAAACTGATATGACAGGCAAAAGAAGTGTTTATCATATTCACATTTATGGCTAATGAAGATTTTTGTAATATAGAAAAAAGTCTAAGAGGCATTCAATTTTGTTACTATATTGTAAATCCTGTCTTTTCTTTCCTGAAAGGTATACAAAACATTTTAAATTGCTTATGGAGAATAAAAAAGTCTTTTACTCGGTTTTGATCCAATTCCAAACCAAAGGAACTCTTGTGCTGAGGTTTGAAACAAAGTGCTGAAATGATAAATGTCCTATGCTAGACTGTAAACCACAGTCCCTTAATTCAGATGACCTCAAGGCTTGACCAGAGAATACTCAGCTGCTTCTTCCGGTTACCTTTTCATTCTGGCTTGTCCTTAACATAGCTAATGCTCCCCAGATGTGTCAGCTGCTTGCTCTCTTTAACCCTCTCTGGTCTCGCGTGCAGCACTGGTTGCTTTTTTCAGACACAGCGGAAAAGAAATAACTCCTTAACGGAGAAAATTGCAAATATTTCAGGTGTCTTCAGGGCATGACAGTGCCATGCAGGTTTTTGTTTTAAATGTTTTATTTTTGAACATTTGCCCCCAAAATATAGGGAACAATGTAGTAAACTCCCCATGTGCCATTATCCAGCTTTAACAAAATACCCTTACCCTATGTTCATCTTGCCAAATTATTTTGTGGCAAATTCCAGATAACATTTTATTTTATGAACAAATATTTCAGTATGGAACTCTAAAAGAAAAGAACTTTTTTTTAATGTAACACAATATCATGATCATATTTTTTAAATTAATAATTCCTGAATATCATCAAATATTTAGTGTTCAAATTTCCAATTATCACTTTAATATCACAAATTTTTCTAGTTTGAATCAGGATCCAAACAAGGCTCACATGTAGTGATTGGTTAATATATTCATTTTAAGTTGCTTTTTATCTATTGGTTTCTGACTCCGTCTTTTTTTTTTCTCTTTGTCATGTATTTGCTGAAGAAACTTGATTGTATGTCCTATAGGATTTTGCTGATTACATCCCCAAAATATAGTTTAATGTGTTCCTCTTCCCTCTGAATTTTTTATAAATTAGTCTTTGAATCTGGAGGATTCACCAGATTCAGACTTGATTTTCTAAAAATACTTTTTTTTTTAGGAGGCGCTTTTTTCCTCCATCAGGAGACACCTATCTGGTTATCTTGCTCTTTCTGATATTAGCAGTAACTCTATGCCTAGATCCATTCATTCAGGAGTCCCCAACCTCCCAGCCATCCACAGATACCTCCTGTCAGATCATCAGCAGCATTAGATTAGAAATAAAGTGCACAATATATGTAATGTGCTTGAATCATCCCCAAACCTTCCCACCCCATCACTGGTCTGTGGAAAATTGTCTACGTGAAATCAGTCCCTGGTGCCAAAAAGCCTGAGGACACCTGCTTTCATTTTGAGTTACAAGACAGTGATATTCTAATTCTATCAGTTATTTTTTATTTATATGCTAGAATACCAAAATAAAGAAAATCTTACTCTTCTATTTCATTATCCAGTAGTTCTTTGTTTATAAGTTTTCAGGATAGTAATTTGGTTCACTAGTGTCTTTCAATTGCTAATAAATTTTTAATTATCATTATGAACTCCTGGATTTAAACTTATTTGATATATTTCAATCTTTGAAGTTTTTTTTCCTCTCATTGGTCTTTGTATTGTCTCATCTTTGACAGTCTCTGTAAGTTGGTTCCCAAATCTTTGACATAAACCTATTAATCTTTGATAGCTTCCTTATTATTTGATGTGACAAGAGCATACAACATGATCTGTACCTTTCCTGTCCTGGTCCTGGAATTAGCTGTTTCTCCAAGGAGCTCTGGCTCCTTTCAGAAAGAAAGTAGATTTCAGCACTAAATTCTAGGTGCTGGAGGTACTCATTGTTAATGGGTGCATGAGTATTTATGGGAATTTTCAGTTGAAAAATTTAGAAAATAGTTTTTTTTCAAGTAAAAAATATCATTGATTTATATTGATACTTCAAATTCAGGACTAAAAGGTCTTTACTTAATCTCTTCTTTCTGACATCTGTTTTTCCTTTCTCCCTTGCCAAGAATCTTGCTTGTGAAGGACACTGAATTATAGAATTACAACATCACAGAATTATACTTTATATACATAACATTTTTGAATTGCAATCATTGATTGTATTTTTGAATACAATCACTACTACCTATAATATGACTGAAAAAACACATATATGTGCGTGCTCAGTTGTGTCCAACTCTTTGCGACCTAAAGGACTGCAACCTGCCAGGCTCCTCTGTCCATGGAATTTTCCAGGCAAGAATCCTGGAGTGGGTTGCCATTTTCTCCTCCAGGGGATCTTCCCCACCCAGGGATTGAACCAGCGTCTCCTGTGTCTCCTACATCTGCATCGGCAGGCAAATTCTTTACCTCTGACTCACCTAAAAAAACTTTACATTTTTCCAGCAATTTTTGTCCTTTAGGGCATATACTGTTAGGGATGTACAGCCCAAAATGTTTTTAAAAGTTATTTTGATTAGTTTCAAAATAATTGCATAATTGCCATGCCCTCCTCCAGGGGATCTTCCCAACCCAGGGATTGAACCCAGGTCTCCCTCACTGCAGGTGGATTCTTTACCATCTGAGCCACCAGGGAAGCCCATAAAATGCTTGCATGGTTTCAAAGTCAGTTCTATGAAATGAAATATGTTTAAAGCAATCTGTGTTCTATCCCTGTTCCTTCTTGCCATTTACTCTGTACCCCTGGGGAAGATGTCGGCATTAGAATTGGTACATTATATAGTAGAGCTTCCCTTGTAGCTCAGCTGTTAAAGAATCTTCCTGAAATGCAGGAGACCTGGATTCAATTCATGGGTCGGGAAGATCCCCTGGAGAAGGAAATGGCAACCCACTCCAGTATTCTTGCCCAGAGAATCCCATGGACAGAGGAGCCTGGGAGGCTATAGTCCATGGAGTCACAAGAGTCGGACACAACTTAGCAACTAAACCACCACCACCTTTAAGATCATTAATTACTGAGACCTGTTCAAGAGCAAGCATTATGTACTTTCTTTTTTATCATTGTTTATTCATAGTACTACAATTAACTATATGCTAATGCTCACCACAAGTCCTTATATTTATATATTACCGGTCATTTTAGTTGTCTGAAGGTTATCCTCTAGTAGATACCTCAGGACAACTCATGGGATATTGAAAAGAGTTTGACTTTACACTCGGAAAACAATTTATCTGAATATAAAATACTTGGCTCAGATTTTCATTCTTGGTTTACCCCAGAAGTCATAAAATTTTGCTATTGGATTCTTAACAATTTGCTTTTCTTTCATTTTTACGTGATTTAGACTTTTAATCCAGATGTCAAAAGAATTTACTCACTTTCTTGAATGACCTATAATTTTAGATTTTTCTCAGTGTTCTCAGTCTATTTTCCCAGGCACATAATGTGCCCTTTCAACGTGTACATTCAGAGCATATTTATATATATATAGGTATATCCTAAATTTTAGGAAAGTTTGTCAGTTTTTAAATATCTGATTTTATTGTTTTGGTTTTCTTCTTTGGGGATTTTTTTAAATACATATTTTGTTTCTTCTTTACCTACCTTCAATAGGGCTAGATGTAGCAGAGATTTTTAGAGGGCTGATATCTGAATTACACCTACAAAAGACCAGCTCTGAGGGAGAAGTATAATTTTAGGGCACATAGTCCAAGAATCGGAGAAGGCAATGGCAAGCCACTCCAGTACTCTTGTCTAGAAAATCCCATGGACGGAGGAGCCTGGTAGGCTGCAGTCCATGGGGTCGCTACAAGTCAGACATGACTGAGCAACTTCATTTTCACACATTGGAGAAGGAAATGGCAACCCACTCCAGTGTTCTTGCCTGGAGAATCCCAGGGACGGGGGAGCCTGGCGGGCTGGCGTCTGTGGGGTCGCACAGAGTCGGACACGACTGAAGTGACTTAGCAGCAGCAGCAGCAGTCCAAGAATAAAAGTGATTAACAACTGGGTGAGTTGAATGCCTGTTCTCTGTGATTCAGAAGATCAGTAGGCTTCCTGGTTCCTACTAATCTTATGCTCTCTTATTTTATTAAATGGCCAAAATAAGAAATTATATGAAATTTACTATTGAATTTAAGATTATGCAGCTTCCAAAGTAAAGTTTACAAAATAGTCCCAGAGGGAACTGTTTATGCTTTATTACTAGGAATAGCTTCATTTTCCCTAAGAGCTATGTTTTGTTTTTTTTTAATATAAGAATCATCATAGCTAGGGTTTCTATTTTCTCCTGACTCCTAAGAATCTGGGCCAAATTGTGCTCGGTCTTGCAATGATAAACATAATCACTCAGAGATCCTTATTGCGTGCATATATTCTTTAACTTGATCCCAATTTTTACTTTAAAAATTTTAAACTTTCATGTCAAAGTACAAGCTTGCAGAGAAATTGTATACAAAATTTAGTTTGAACACTCATTTTTTCTTGGGAAGTCAGAACACTTCATCCCGAAGCTTCGATTCCAATTTAATTTTAAAATCTCAGTGACTATCAAAATGAATGGTTTACTCTGGGGATCATTCTAAGCTTTAAGCTTTTTTAAATCTTGACAAAATATAATTAATAATGAACTGATGAATTTACAGTGCAGACGCCAATCACTGAAATCAAGTCATGCCATTTACAAATCTAGATCATATAATACAGGGGAAGGAAAAAAGCTAAACCTTTTCCTAAAAATTCCTCCACTGGGTTCACTTTTATAAGAAGGCTGGCATAATATATGATCATTCTAAATAACTTCCTCTTTAAAGTAGGTCAAGACACAAACCACTTCAGTAAAGTCACTTATTATTTCTACATAAGCTAGTTTCACTTTACTCTCTATGTTTCTCTTCTTCCTATCTTTGCATTCTGTTTTCTTAAACTTACATGGGTAAATGTCTTGCGGTCTTTTGGTGTACGTTTATCAAGTTGGTCATAGTCATATTACCATACTTCAGATGCCTCAGAAGAAGTGCTTCCATCTACTCAGTCAAGAATTAAGGTCTGCAAATAGTTCCCTTACTTGAAAAGTAAAGACAAAAGATATTGTAAGATAAAGTATGTTATAGAATTAAAACAAATACTAAAATTTCATTAATATGATATTTATCTATTTCAGTAGAGTAAAAAGGTAGAACCAGGCAGGATGCACTACTTGTTAAGTCAAAGTTGACCAAACTTGGGAAGAAAAAATTAAACTTATGTTTGGAAATCTAACATGTTTCAATTAAATGTACAATTGAATGGAATCACTTATCTAGAATGCATACATTTTGTATGTTATTAATACCAATGATTTGTTTTTAAATATTTGTATCAATTCTTTAAGTCTTTTCTAGAATACAGTAAGTTTGTAATTCTATGAATAGATTGACATTTAAACCAAAGAATTTGGTTCACTTGAAAAATAAAATTAACTTCTGATTTTGAACCTATTGGAAATTGTTGAAATTTGCATTTTCCTTTTAACAGTCTAAGAATTAAGCTCTGAATAATTTCATCCTATTTTTCTTTTCTTAGTGTAATTAAACATTTTAAAATTTAGAGAGTTTAGATTTGACTTGACATCTCACACTGTTTAGAAAGTGGCTGATGACTAAATATTGAATAATGGTAATATACATAATTTTCTATGACATAAATAAAAACATCTAGGTGAAATTTTGCAAATCATTTGCACTTTAAGGTAATGATTACATATTTTTGGTCTGTTGAGTTATTCAGCCAACCAGAATTAGTACTTAACTTGCAATTTGATGGACTGAGGTGAGGAAAAAAATATTTGAGGTTGGAATTTGTTTATATGAATGGTTTTCTAAGTTGTGGAATCAGCTTAAATGCCTAAAGTGGATTCTGACATTGACACTTTTCTCCCTTCTGATTCAATTCACAGAGCCAATGACACTTAAGTGGCCAAGTAGTTTACAAGCAGTCATTAAGGTAAGCAAACCCTCACCCAGAGCTTATGGTCAGACATGTGATTTTAATTATGGGAAAGGTAGATAAACATTGATGTTCTGGTTAGATAGAGGCTAGAATGACTTTTCTAAGCTCTCTAGAGCTTATAGCTTGCTAGTTTACACAGACATACACACAAGGGGTCTGGAATAAAGACTAGTTTCTATTTTCTTGTTTCTGTGTTTTTGTATTCTACTGATAACCTTCTGTAGGAATAAATGTAACCCTAGATTTAAAAAGCAAAAAATACAGAAAAAATGATAGCTTTCAGATCATGTTCTCTCAAACCCACCCTCAAACCCCAACCCCTTGGTCTCACTGGGGTCATATTACTGAGTTATTTACCCATAAATCACACAATTTCATTTCTCTACATTTCTTACTTCCTTAATGGCACTCTAATCCCTACTGAAAATAAAAGACCAAAACAACATTAAAGACAACATCACAAAGATTTTGTTTAACTTCCCTTCCCTACCACCTTCCATCAAGTGAATTCCTTAGAAGTCATATTATGTTTAATAATGCTAGTTTTCAGTAGAATCATTTCACTAATTTTACAAAAATATGAATCATAAAGGTAGAAGATTGAATATTGTCTACATGTTCTTATTTCTTCTGAATTTTATGCTGTGGTCCTAAAAACCAAAAATTGATGTTTAGTAATGTCACCACTACACATGAAGCACATCAGAGAAAATTTACATAAATAACTCAATTTACAGTAGCCTCATCCAGCTTATTATTGATGTTATCTTTCAATAATTTTTCCCTCAACTGCCATAACTGCAACTTAAATTTATGTGCTTACTAAATAGAGTTTGGGTGACTTTTTTTCTCTATTTTCTGCTCTTCCATATTTTCTTTGTATAGTCCCACTATGCAAAGATAAGTCAGTAAAAAGTTTTAAAAGTTTTTGTGATATTGATCACATCCTTGAGCTGAGGAACTAGCCAGGAAATATACTGCAAGCTCCACTGCTTCTGAGTAAGCACATGCACAACCCACTGTCACTTAAGGAAGACTCAGGATCTTGAAAACAATAGGTCACATGTGGCTACAAGCACCGTTTTAACGATCAGACCAGCTCTGAGTTGCCATGGGCAAGCTATTTAAAGTAAATTTGTTCTACAAATTATACCTGCGGTATAGGATTGTGTAAAAGATATCAGTGGGAAACAACTGAATCCCTATTACAATAGCTGAAGTCAATCAAACAAACAAGCAAACACCTGCCAATATAATACATGTTTATTCCCATCTTGGCATCTGTTCCTTGGAGGACTTTTATGGTTACAGTACATTTGAAAGGGGAAATTTTACTGAATGTAAATTATAGCTCCAAAAAAAAGTGTAATATATGGCATATAGAAGCAGCTCCATAAATGCTAATTTTTGGTAGTTCTCATTAGCACTCAAAAATCAGAAGTACTCCTATGCAAAAATGACAATTTGTTGTTGTTTAGTCAGTGTCCAACTCTTGCAACCCCATGGTCGGTAGCCTGCCAGGCTCCTCTGTCCATGGGATTTCTCAGGCAAAAAGACAGGAATGGGTTGTCATTTCCTTCTCCAGAGGATTTTCCTGACCCAACAAGTGAACCTGTGTCTCCTGCATTGCAGGTGGATTCTTCACTGCTGAACCACCAAGGAAGCCCAAAATGACAATAAACGTGATCAAATGGAAATGAACATGATTTAACTTTAGTGGCTTTAGTCAAGTAGTTGCTTAAGAATTTTAGTACTACAAATGAATTAATTTTAAGCGCTCTTTGGCCAAAATATTGAACTAAGTTAAAGATTTCCAATTAGGACTCAGTACATTGGTGAATTTAGTGAAGTTAATGGTTTAAAATAAATCCTTTAAATAAATAAGCTTGTTTAGAAAACTGTTCATATATCCAGTCTCAGACTTGCCCATTTTCAAATTTCAGAAGTAGTGCATTTGTGTTGTAATATGTAAGTCAACACAATGCAATTCAAAAATTGGCAGATCTAATAATCACACACTCCAGCACCTCACATCATATTAATCCACCCCATGCCAAGATAAGACCCTAGAGGTCTTATTGTGTATCATTTTTTTTCTCATATGTGCATACATGGCCATAGATATATCCACATAGAAGTGTGGTTTATTCCCTTTATCCTGAAATAGGATCATAAGATACTCATTACAAGATACTTTTTCTACTTAGTGTACCATGAACAATAAGTCATTGGTTGAAAATCACCTTATTCTTCCACTTTCTGTAAACATACATGTGCACATATAATTTCATACAAAATAAAATTTCATATTACAGTCTTTTCCCAGCTTTTATTTTCTGCTTACCTCACTTTCCCATCCCACTCACCTCTCTCATTTAATACCCCATGTTATGTGTTGTTTTGTAATTTCACGTACACACACAGACACACATACACACATACACTACACACTGCTTTATAAAAATGGAATATTAAATGCTCTTCCTCACAGACAATTTTCCTCATATAACACTTTTTTAGAATACCCTCATGTCCCAAGTCACTTTTACATAGCTTAATTATTCTTTAATAATAGTTTCTAATATTGCATACTATTCCACAAATGGACCATTTTCCATTTGATCAGCATTAATCTTGCTTAACTCCAATACTTTGGCCACCTCATGCAAGAGTTGACTCACTGGAAAAGACTCTGATGCTGGGAGGGATTGGGGGCAGGAGGAGAAGGGGACGACAGAGAATGAGATGGCTGGATGGCATCACAGTCTCGATGGACATGAGTGAACTCCGGGAGTTGGTGATGGACAGGGAGGCCTGGTGTGCTGTGATTCATGGGGTCGCAAAGAGTTGGACATGACTGAGCAACTGAACTGATTCTTGCTTACATTTTATTTTTTGACACTTTAAACAATGTTGCAATAATTTTGCTCCCTGCCCTCACTATACTCTAACAGCACCTTTCTTTAAAGGTTTATTGCAAGGGAAATGTAAGAAAAAAATTTGGCAGCACCAAGATTATTTTTCAGTCAGTAAGGATGACAAAATCCTCCATTAAGTCATTGTAGTGGAGGGGTTTGGCTATAGTAGGGTATGGAGTTTTAGTGCTAAGGCTTTACTTGCTGCAAAAGTGTTAGGAAAATGGACTCGCCAAATTCTTACAGCCTATATTTGAAAGGGTGGCACATCCCCAGTAATCTTACATAGCTTGATCACCACTAATTTCACCACTGAAAGCATTTCTGTTCAACAAATACAATGGTGGGGATTTAGACCTTGCAATTTAAAATACTTTAAAAATTTGCTTCTAGAGCATGGAAACCAGACATTGTCCTAACTGAAATATTTTAAAGTAAATGAAGTTATGTAGCAGGTGTAAGGCAGCAGCTTGGCTTTGTTGCTTTTCCAAATAGCAAATGACAACAAAAGGGAAAACACATTTTTCTGTTTTACCAAGTGTGCTTCAGTGATTTAAAGGCATCAGTGATGGGAACTCCATTAGCCTAAGCTGCAAGAGGAGATGAGAAAGTCATAATGTTTGATGTTATCATTCCAAGTCTTCCTAATGGTCAAAGCAGTTGTTCATTTAGCAATCTAAGTACACAAGGCTGCAGTATAAGTGATAACAAATAGATTGAGAAAAACTATTTTTCCACAGCCCATGTCACATTCTTATTTCTTCAAGAGATGTTCTGAAAACATAGTAACAAAGTTGAAAATAGTTACTATTTTTCAAAGTATGGAAAAATGTTCAAAACACACATGGATGTAATCATGGAATTTAAATCATAAGCCTAATATGATCAGCATTTTCAGGTCTGCAGAGATGCTTTCCCAAAGATAATGGAATCACTTTGAGTAACAGCCATTTGATTGCCTTGTTTCCACACAGGGATGGGAGTGTGTTATGGCCCCTGCAGTTTGATAAAAGACCTTCCCATTATCCTCATTTTGTGGGTTTAGGCCAGACACCCATATTGTGACTTGGTTGGTGTGGAGGCTGGTGTTCTACTGTATTTTTAGAATATTTAGTCTATTTAGAAAGTTTACATAATTTTGGTTACAGTGACTAAAGTGACTAGGACTAAAAATAAGATTGGCTTTTATGAAAACAAAGTTTTCTAGCATTAAAAGATGGCATGTGTACCAGTGTTCAAGGTCCATAGATTCTGGGTTTGGTGCTTCAGATTTCAAATAAGGGTGCTCATTGATGAGGGAAAATATATTGCCTTTATTATTTGTATAAGCAAATGTTCTTGAAGGCTAAAATTAAAAATATCTAATTTATTATGTTTCTTGGTCTAGAGTAGAGATGGCAAATAAGTGTCATTTATTTTGCCAACAGGCTTCCCTGGTGGCTCAGAGGTTAAAGCATCTGCCTCCAATGCGGGAGACCCGGGTTCTATCCCTGGGTCGGGAAGATCCCCTGGAGAAGGAAATGGTAACCCACTCCAGTATTCTTGCCTGGAGAATCCCATGGACGGAGAAGCCTGGTAGGCTACAGTCCACGGGGTCGCAAAGAGTCGGACACGACTGAGCGACTGAACGGAACGGACAGATTTTGCCAACTCTGAAGAAGTGATAGTGGCTGTCTGGAGCACTATGTGGAGGAGAATTGGATTAGAAAATTACTCTTCTGCTGGAAAAGATGCTAAATGTTGGTGATAACACTAAGGATTCAGTGTGAGGGGAAAGGCAGGATATGGTAACATATTTAATATTTCCAGATGAATGCAAAGTGAGAGGGATATGTTTAAATCCTCCATTTCTATTGATATATCCTAGGCAGTTTCTACCATAATTCCTACTGGTTGAGAAATTCCCCATCGGCTAATTTTAAAAATAAATTCTACCATTTATAAAGTTTAAACATATAAAATGCATATTCACAGCTATTACATGTATATACATATGTGTATATGTATGTGTGTTTATATATATAGTGCTTCTTAAGCATGATGCTTTTGAACTGTGGTGCTGGAGAAGACTCTTGAGACTTGGACTGCAAGGAGATCCAACCAGTCCATTCTAAAGGAGATCAATCCTGGGTGTTCATTGGAAGGACTGATGCTAAAGCTGAAATTCCAATACTTTGGCCACCTCATGCGACGAGCTGATTCACTGGAAAAGAGTCTGATGCTGGGAAGGATTGAGGGCAGGAGGAGAAGGGGATGACAGAGAATGAGATGGCTGGATGGCATTACTGACTCTGTGGACATGAGTTTGAGTGAACTCCGGGAGTTGGTGATGGACAGGGAGGCCTGGTGTGCTGTGATTCATGGGGTCGCAAAGAGTCGGACACGACTGAGCGAATGAACTGAACTGAACTGAGCTGAAGCATGATGAAGAATTTTAATATCTTTCAAGAACTGTGCTTGAAGATTTAGTTGAGATGAAACCAGTTTTCGCTTGCCAGTTATAATATTGAATATGTTAAGAATATTTTTAAGATGAGATTTTCATGAGGATTGAAGTCACTGGAAAGATTAAAGAAATGTACATAGATGAGCAAAAGGCATGAGTGCTCTACATCTCCTGGCTAAATGTGTATATCTAGGTGGTACACATTTTTAGACAACTTTTATTTTATTATAAAATGTTTTTTAAAGATTTCTATTTATGTTATAAAAGACACTTGCTTATGTCTTTTGTTTCAAAAAAAGAAGTTTTAGTTTTTCTTACTGATCTATAGAGTTTCTACATATTCTGGATACTACTCTATTGTAGCTGTGTGAATTTAAAATATATTTTTCTAGTCTGTGAATTACTTTTTAATTTGTTTATGGTGACTTTTGAGGACAATAAGTTCTTAATGTTAATACAATCTAATGTATTAATCTTTTCCTTTGCAGTTTATGCTTTTTTGTGTCTTGTTTAGAAAATCCTTCTCTATCTTGATGTCAGAAAGATATTCTCCTATGTTGACATCTAAAGGTTTTACAGTTTTGTCTTCTATATATGTCACTAATCCAATTGGATTTTATTTCTGCCTATAGCATGAAATAGCAAATTCTAGCAACACAATTACTAAACATTTCATCTTTCCTTCGATGATCTGTTAGACTCACTCTCATGACTCAAGTTTTCATGTATGTTTCAGTCTATGTCCAGTTTTCTATTCTTCTTTATTATTTATCTGCTTCTATAGCAAAATTATACTGTCTCATTTCCTACATCTTTATAATAAGTCTTGACGTCTGATAGTGCAGAGATCACCACTAACAACACCCATTTCCCAACTTTGTTCCTCTTCTTTGGCAATTTCTTGGCTATTCTTGAGTTTTTCTCTTTCATATAAATTTTAAGATCAGGTTCTCAAATGCCATAGTAAAACTTTGTCTTGGCTTAAATTCCCTGAGACGCAGACTCAGATGGAGATTCATATGCAGAAGTTTATGCCCTTTATGCAGTTTATGCAGTCAGCACCTGAGAAAGGAGTGAGACGAGCAAGATGGAACAGAAGGAAACATTTAGCTAGGATGCAGTTTTATTCGAGGCCTCAAGAGATATCATGAGGAGCTATGAAGCTACATGGACTCTTCAGAAATGTCCTAACTTGAGTTAAAGGAGCCAGACCTTTTAACCCCCACATCAGTCAAATGTTCTGTGTAGACTGCTTCTCCAAGGGGAACAGAATGTTGGAGTAAGGCAACTCCTTTCAGCTCTCTTTGCTACAGAGAGAGTTGATTATAAATTGTCAACAGTCCAGGCAGCTCCAGGAAGGAGTGCCATGGTAGATTCAGGTGGTAAGCTATAGCATCCACTACAGTTGAGATCCTTCAGGATTCAGTTTATTCTCTTTTGGGGTTAAATTTATAAGATGAAGGCTAACTGAATTAACTGCCCATCTTAACTATTTATGCAATAACTAATTATTCAAGTTACTCAAGGGTACAACTTGTAATTCCACTTCACCAACACCCTTTGTAGACTCTCCTCACCCTTCACCAGCACCTCTACTGGTCCAGGTGACTTACACAAAGCATGACCCAGACCCTCATCCCTAAATGTTTGAGATTCTCTGCCCTTCTCAGGACATGGCTCCTGCACTTGTCTATTTACTGTCACCATTGAGCAAGGGAGTGGCAAGAAATAACACAGAGGATCACCTATGTGCCAAAGATGGTACAAAATGTAGACATATGTCCAATGGAACCCATGGGTCCTATCACAAAACATACTATCCAGAATATTCTGGCCTAATACAGCAATTGAATGGCCTTTCAAAGGTACAGATGAGGCATCAACTTGAAGATGATGCCCTGAAAAGATGGGATGCCATCTTCCAGGATATATCTCTGCAACCTGTAGGTATAGAGCTCCTGGTTCCCAGAGAGTGAGTGTTTTCACTAAGAAAATAGCTGGAGTTTTATTGAATGTAAAACTATGGCTATTACCCAGTCCCTGAAGACCTCTGTTTTGGGACCCTTGGTCTAAGGCAGTGTTAGGTAGCATGCTGTGTTCTGTGTTGGTGAATCCCTGTAAGCTTTCAGTTGTGCTGACCAAGGTCCTGCAGGCAGGAAATGCAAACCATACCCATAATATGTATCAGTTTTAGATGAAATAAATCCCTTGCCAAGGGTGAAATGTCTTATATTAGTTTTTAGGGCTACAGTAACAAATGGCCTCAAATTGAATGGCTTAAAACAGAGAATTATTTTCTCACAATTTCATAGGCTAGAAATCTAGAATCAAGGTGATGGCAGGACCATGCTCTTTCTCCTGGCTTCTTGTGGTTGTCAGCAGTGCTTCCTGTTCTTTAGTTTATAGCCACATAGTTCCCATCTCTACCTCTGTGGTCCCGTGGTTGTCTTACCTCCAGTTCTGTGTCTTCACATGTCATTCTTCTCTATGTGTCTGTCTCTTTGTCTCTTCTCTTCTAAGGATAGAAGTCAGATTAAGGGCCAACCCACTGTATGCCACCTTATCTTAACTTATATCTTAAATATATCTTCAAAGACCTATTTCCAAACAAGTTCGCATTCAAAGATATCAGGTGTTAGGACTTCAGCATATCTTTTGGGGGGACACAATTCAGTCATTAAGAGGTCCAGTGTAATCAATCTGCCACCGAGTGGCTGCTTGCTCTTCTTGAGAGTTATGTTAAACTGGGTTGTCTAGAATTGGTTTCCAGAAGCCTGAATATCTAGTATCAGCAGTAGCTAGATTAGCTTTGGTGAGTTGGAACACTTGTGAGGTGCATCCACAGCTACTTCATATTTAAGCCCATTGTGTTAGTACTGAGGAGACTATGGCAGGGGCTGGCTGAGGTCAACTGTTTACACTATATTGTCTATTGACTGTTTAACATTTCTTGTATGGTGAATGCTTACTGATGGGTGTTATGTGAATGCAAAATACCATGTACCTAAGAGAGTTCCAGAAAAACATCTATTTCTGCTTCATTGTCTATGCCAAAGCCTTTGACTGTGTGGATCACAATAAACTGTGGAAAATTCTGAAAGAGATGGGAATCCCAGACCACCTGACCTGCCTCTTGAGAAACCTGTATGCAGGTCAGGAAGCAACAGTCAGAACTGTACATGGAACAACAGACTGGTCCCAAATAGGAAAAGGAGTACATCAAGGCTGTATATTGTCACCTTGCTTATTTAACTTATATGCAGAGTACATCATGAGGAACGCTGGGCTGGAAGAAGCACAAGCTGGAATCAAGATTGCCGGGAGAAATATCAATAACCTCAGATATGCAGATGACACTACCCTTATGGCAGAAAGTGAAGAGGAACTCAAAAGCCTCTTGATGAAAGTGAAAGAGGAGAGTGAAAAAGTTGACTTGAAGCTCAACATTCAGAAAACAAAGATCATGGCATCTGGTCCCATCACTTCTTGGGAAATAGATGGACAAACAGTGGAAGCAGTGTCAGACTTTATTTTTTTGGGGCTCCAAAATCACTGCAGATGCTGATTGCAGCCATGAAATTAAAAGACGCTTACTCCTTGGCAGGAAAGTTATGACCAACCTAGATAGTATATTAAAAAGCAGAGACATTACTTTGCCAACAAAGGTCCATCTAGTCAAGGTTATGGTTTTTCCCATGGTCATGTATGGATGTGAGAGTTGGACTGTGAAGAAAGCTGATCGCCGAAGAATTGATGCTTTTGAACTGTGGTGCTGGAGAAGACTCTTGAGAGTCCCTTGGACTGCAAGGAGATCCAACCAATCCATTCTAAAGGAGATTAATCCTGGGTGTTCATTGGAAGGACTGATACTAAAGCTGAAACTGCAATACTTTGGCTACCTCATGTGACGAGTTGACTCACTGGAAAAGGCAACTTGATGCTGGGAAAGGTTGGGGGCGGGAGGAGAAGGGGATGACAGAGAATGAGATGGCTGGATTCTGTGGACATGAGTTTGAGTGAACTCCGGGAGTTGGTGATAGGGAGGCCTGGTGTGCTGTGATTCATGGGGTCGCAGAGAGTTGGACATGACTGAGAGACTGAACTGAACTGAACTGAAAGCTGTGATGATTTGCTCTAGAAAGATACCTCAGCTGGCATAGCAACAGTATTCTTTGGTTTAATTTGCAGTAGACTATTATCCACCAGGATCTATCGAGTTTCTGAAGGAGGCACATATGCTAGAGACTACCACCCCTGCATGCTTTAAGACCTTAATGGTAGCATTCATCTTTGGCAATCCACCCTGCTCACTCCAAGGTGCAATGTTGTTTGTAACTTACTATTTTAGCTGCGTGAAGGAAAGAAGTTTCAGAGTCTTCAACCTGGCTTTCCCCATTGGGATAGATGTTATTTTACAGATCAAGAGATGAATGTGAAGGTTATGACATCTACCAAGTATACTGTTTACATTTTAAATTCAGGGTTGAGAGAAATGACCACTGACTGGATTCACAGACTCAGTGGAAACTCTGTGAGCTAGATATGGGTCAAAATTCCTTTTATTTATTACTTTACTCCTACATGCCCTCCTCCTAAGTAAGGGATACCATTTGCTACTTTAGCCCCTGTGGCCAACAGTTCTCAATATATTTGGATTTTCCCTTTCCCTTCTGGTAATAGCTTTTACATCCTTTGAGGAAAGACTAGGAAAATTACCAGAGTGCTATGATGTTGTGATGTTCTAAGATCCTACCTCCTAATCATCCAGTTTCTGCTTAAACCCAGTGGGTCTGGATCATAAAAGTGTCCATCTCATGGGCCACTTGGAAGACTGTATTCCATTAAATATCTCCATGGCTGCTTCTGGCTGCCATTCTAATTTGTTATTGTTTGTGATAACTGTGCCCACTTCTGTTCTAATGGTTAAGCCACACGTCTTGGCTTCTAGTACGTTGGGATGACCCCCAGTAGCTGTCTGCGAGCCCAGTTCTGCAATGACAGTCCCAAGTTAAAGGGTTTCTCAGTGATGTTGGTGCCTGTCTCACCAGAACATTAATTATTTTTCTAATAAATGGAAGCTCTTTCAGGCCTTCCTGTAGAATATAGTCAGATGACAGCTTTTTGCTTTATGTACTATATCCACTTTGGAATGTCCACTTCTGTGAACTGTTGATCCTCTCCTGGCTGTTGCAGTTCTAGCACTTATACTTCACTTAATGAGTGCTATTGGTTTTCCCAGGCATCTAAGAGCTATCCTTGGGACTTCCCTGGTGGCTCAGTGGTAAATAATCTGCCTGCCAGTGCAGGAAATGCAGGGTTGATCCCTTGCAGGAAATGCAAGGGTTGAGAAAATTCCTTGGAGAAGGAAATGGCAGCTCACTCCAATATTCTTGCCTGGGAAATCCCATGGACAGAGAAGCCTGGCAGGCTACAATACATGGGGTCACAAAGAGTTGGACACAACTTAGTGACGAAACAACAAAGAGCTATCCTAGCATTGTGATAACATTGTCTCCTGCCATCCTTGCTAAGAGATTAAATCATATAGTGTAGAAATGTGCTTCCAAGTAAAAAAACTCTCTCTTATCCAAATTTATGATATGACCCACTTGATCCAGCACCTTCAGAATCTAGTTCCCTGTATTCTCTACCACCTCCTGCTGATACACATTACCAGGCCCTGAGCACTGCAGTGCTCTCTACAACCATTTGGGAGTTTTTATTGTAAGTCACTTAATCTATGGCTTAATAGGGGCAAAATTGAGCCTTTACAAGAACAGGTTATTTCTCTTGTTTAATCATCTTTGATGATTTTTATCACAATTTCTTAATTTGTTCCATTAAGGATTTGCCTGACTTTTGATAGAATTATTCCTAAGAAAAGTTATGACCAACCTTGATAGTATATTAAAAAGCAGAGACATTACTTTGCCAACCAAGGTCCATCTAGTCAAGGCAATGGTTTTTCCCGTGGTCATGTATGGATGTGAGAGTTGGACTGTGAAGAAGGCTGATCGCCGAAGAATCGATGCTTTTGAACTGTGGTGTTGGAGAAGACTCTTGAGAGTCCCTTATACTGCAAGGAGATCCAACCAGTCCATTCTAAAGGAGATCAGTCCTGGGTGTTCATTGGAGGGACTGATGCTAAAGCTGAAACTGCAATACTTTGGCCACCTCATGCGACGAGTTGACTCACTGGAAAAGACTCTGATGCTGGGAAAGGTTGGGGGCGGGAGGAGAAGGGGACGACGGAGAATGAGATGGCTAGATGGCATCACCGACTCTGTGGACATGAGTTTGAGTGTACTCCGGGAGTTGGTGATGGACAGGGAGGCCTGGCGTGCTGTGATTCATGGGGTCACGGAGAGTCGGACGCGACTGAGCGACTGATCTGATCTGATTTTTATATTTTTAGTTGCCATTGAAAATGTCCTTATTTAAAACTGCTTTGTAATGGCTATCCCTGATGTATAAATACAACTGATTTTTATATCGAAACTTGCCAAACTTTCTTATTAAATGTCTTAATTTTTCTAAAATTTCTTTTAGATTTTTTTTTTACATTAAGATGAAAATTATATCATCTGTAAAAAATGAGTCTTTTGGTTCTTCTTTTCCTTTCTTATTTCCTTTGTTTCTTTTCTTCCTACTAGGTTGCATCAGCTAAATCCCATAGTCAGTGGCTGACTAGAAGTGATGGTAACAGCCATCTTGATCTCTTTCCTGACCTTAATGGAAATGCCTTCAACATTATATCATTAGGTTTAGGTTTAATATATATTTTTGTTTGACTGTTTATGTTTGCCTTTTATAAAATTAGTGAAGTTTCATGCTTACCTAATTTGCCAAGATTTCTTTTAAATCATATATCAATATTGAATTTAAAAAATTATTTTTCTGTATCTATTATGATAATCATCTGCCTTTGTTCCTTTAATAATATGAAAAGTTATATTAGATGATTTCTGTTGTTATCAACATTGCAGTCCTGGGATAAACTTATCTCACTGATGATGTATTACTATATATTACTTTATGCCAACTGCTAATATTTTATTTAATTACTTATGTTTGGAGGAGGACATTGCCACCCACTCCATTATTCTTGCCTGGAGAATCCCATGGACAGAGAAGCCTGGTGGGCTATAGTCCATAGGATCACAAATAGTCAAACTTGACTGAAGTGACTTAGCACAAGAGACCAGAAAGCAGGGGAATGCCTAAATGATCCTGGATTCTTATATTCACATACCCAAAAGTAGGACAGTAAAGGGATGGAGATGATCAACTGCTGGTCTCACATCTAGATATCAGTATTAAAAGGATATACAAAGGATCTTCAGACCCAGAATATCAGTATGGAATCCCAAGCAATAATATTGTCATCTTGGTCTCAAGTTTTGGATGAGTAGGAACAGGAGATTTTGTACAAAATATTTTGTGAAAATTATTTGATTATGTATTTTTCTTATTTATTCATTTACGTGATAAAGAATATTTTTTAACATGTAACTTAATGTGCATTAGGTACTTTGTATACCAAGAGATAGAAGCCACAAACATGCCCTTTGTTCTTTGGAATCCTACAGTACAGTGAGAGACACTTACCCAGTACTTTCCAAACACAGAGCCAGCACTGGAGAAACATGAGGCAAGTAGATTTAAATTATTATTTGGTGCTTTATTCTTCCTGACAAATATCTTAAATCCAAATTGCCATTTTCCAAAAGATGCAATCTGAAAATGTCCTTTCCTCACTATATTTTCAAGGAGGTTGCAAAAATGGTAGAAAGAAAATGTATAAAGAAGAGTAACTAGGGCAGAGGAAACAGAGCTCAGGCATCTATAACTTATTCACCACGTGGTTGGTCAAAACCACAACTTTGAGGGAAGAGGCAAAGAGGAAGAAAGCTCTAATTTTACCAGAGCTAAAATCATGAAAGGGTCTCCTTTTGAAGGAAAAAAAGAAAGAAAGGAAGGAAGGAAGGACGGGGGAAAGGGTGGCGTTATATTTTACTTGCTAATTTGTAAGTGCAATTAAGGTTAAAGTTATACTTCCCTTCACAAGAAAACATGACCGAAAGCATTATGAGCAAAAGAGCTTTGTTTGTAAAGAACTTTTCAAGATGCTGTTTTTCTCCTGGAAAATGTGGTTTATCTAATTGATGGCTGAGGAAAACCATCTTTTTAAACTTCCCACTCAGTGAGTCAGCCTGGGGTGTGTCTGCCTTGTAGCATCCTGTGAGATCCAGTAATCTAAAGTGGCATGACGGACGCAGCTCCAGCCTCATGCGTCAAGCAGAGCTACCGGCGCTGGGAAACCAGAGGGAGCCCAGTTTTCTAAACAGAGTGGTTAACAAAATTGCATGTTATGAAGTGGGGTTTCATCCTCTAAAGGATCATTACCTATTTTTAAAAAGAACCTGCCGAATGTGTTCTATCAACACCCAAAAGTCTGCAGTTGGTAAAGACCAGGTAATTATTTCAACTGAAGGGCAAGTATTACCACCTTAGAGTTTACCTTGAAGAGAATTTCCATGCCATCACCAGTTACATTAAGTGGAGGTGAAATGGAGAATTTGAACAAGTTCTTTTCCAAACACAGCTTGATACATTGACAAAACATCAGGAATATAGAGTCAGACAGCCAATGAAACACTGAACATCAAGGAGAGAATTTCAGTGGTCCTCTGAGTCTTAATATCAGTACAAACTCACCCTGTACCATAACTCTTTTTCCAAAAGAAGAGATGTGTGTGAATAGATGACTTATGGATGTTTGGGAAGAAAACAGATAAGATAAATGGACATAACATAGTTATCTTTGTTGAAAAAAATTGTCTACCTTCTTTATTATAGATAGGCCAGAGTAGGCATTTAGCTAGATATGATAAAAGAATGTGACAGGATACTATTTGGGATTCTTTAAGTATATCTCTTGAAATTTCCAGAGTTAGTTCTTTGGACCAATATGTAGAAGCTGCAAAATGAGGCAACAAAATGTAAGTTCTACCTCAGACTGAAGATAGTCTACTTAAATCTTCAGGGGTTAATATTATTAATAATGAAATGAAAGTTGTTCTGTAATGTCTAACTCTTTGTGACCCCATGGATATACAGTCCATGGAATTCTCCAGGCCAGAATATTGAAGTGGGTTGCCATCCCTCTTGCAGGGAATCTTCCCAACCCAGGGATCGAACCCAGGTCATTATTAATCATACATGAGGTAATTAAGGTTTTTGGAAGAATGGATGTGACACCAGATAGGTTGTTTCACTGAAAGCATGTAGAATTGTATAGGATTTTTATTTTGGAGAAGCATTGATGTGTAGAGATTACATTATTTTTCTTCTGTTTTTTTTTTTTTAATTGTGGTATGGTTGCTTTACAATGTGTTAGTTCCTGCTATATAGTGAAGTGAATCAGCTATATGTATTGACATATCCCCTCTTTTTTGGATTTCCTTCCCATTGAGGTCACCACAGAGCATTAAGTAGAGTTCCCTGTGCTATACAGAAGGTTCTCATTAGTTATCTATTTTATACATACTAGTGCATATATCGGAGAAGGCAATGGCAAGCCACTCCAGTACTCTTGCCTGGAAAATCCCATGGATGGAGGAGCCTGGTAGGCTGCAGTCCATGGGGTCGCTAAGGGTCGGACATGACTGAGCGACTTCACTTTCACTTTTCACTTTCCACTTTCACACATTGGAGAAGGAAATGGCAACCCACTCCAGTGTTCTTGCCTGGAGAATCCCAGGGACGGGGGAGCCTGGTGGGCTTCCGTCTATGGGGTCACACAGAGTCGGACACGACTGAAGTAACTTAGCAGCAGCAGCAGCAGCAGCAGTGCATATATATCAGTCCTAATCTCTCAATTCACCTCAACCCCCTTTTCCCCCTTAGTGTTCATTAGAGATTTACTAACTTCTTTAACTTTTCTTACATGATTAAGATAAAAGTGAATTAGACTCTGGGTAACACAAAGTTAGAGAAGTGAGCTGAAAATATAACATTTTAGATAAAAGAAGTATGACTGGAAAAGATCATAACACTGGAAGGTATTAATAAGATCATCATAACTTTAGATTTATGGAAACTTTATCAAGATATGCAAGCCATGTGCCTCTAGCCACTTTTGGCAGAAGTTTCAACCTATGAGAGTATTTAGAATGATCACCACATTGTCCATCCAGAAAGAATGTACAGAGGTTTGAGCCTGAGAAAACATATGTTTCTTGGTTCTCTGGTCTTTTCCTGACTGCTTATTAGCAGCAGTGTAATTTTCACTGTTCTGCAGTCTGAGAAACATCACAATTATATCCCCAGATCACAATGATCAACTCTGGGGAGCTCTAGATAGAGAAAGTCATGGCCACCCTTGAAAGACTGTAAGTCTCTCTTCACTCATAGTTGGCTGCTGGAATTGAAGACAAAAGCCCAACACATCACCTTGTTCTGACTACTAATAGAATTCCTTTGCAGCTGTGAATATCTAATGAATTCTTTACACTTGTTATTTTACCTCTTCCTTAATATATCCAAAAAGCACTACCATTGCAGATTCTCTGATTTTTATCTTTTTCTTTTAAAAATATTTCTGCTTCATTGAGGTGTAATTCATATATAAAACCATAAAATATTTAATATGTGCCTTGCGATCATAGAAGTATCCCCCATCTGGTTAATTAACACATCCATCACCTCATATATTTATCTTTTTGCATATGAGAGAACATTCAAGTTTTACTCTCTTAGCAACTTTCATTTGTACAACACAGTGTTATCAATTACAGTCATCATATTTTATATTAGGTACTCAGAATTTATTCATCTCAGAACTGAAGGTTTGTATACTCTTACCAGCCTCTATCTGTTTCCCCCACTGCCCAGTCAACCACTTTTCTGCACTCTACTTCTATGAGCTTGACATTTTATTTAGATTCGACAGATAAGTGAAACCATGTAGCTTTTGTCTTTTTCTGTCTGACTTATTTCATATGGCATAATATCTCATAGGCCATTCACGTTGTTGCAAATGACAGAATTTCCTTCTTTTTCATGACTTCAAAATTCCACTGTGTATGTAAACATCTTCATCCATTCTTCTGCTGACAGACACTTAAAAGTTGTTTCTGTATCTGACTATTGTGAATGGTACTGCAATAAATAATGTGGCCTCAGGTATCTATTAACTGTCTTATTTTCACTTCTCTTGAATATAGATCCAGAAGTGGGATTTCTAGAACACATGATAGTTCTATTTTTAATTTTTTGAGAAACCTCCATACTTTTATCCATAAGTGACAATTAATTTACATTCCCATCAGAGGTGCACAAGGACTCCCTTTTCCCCACATCTTCACCAGCGTTTGTTATCACATGTCTTCTTGATAATAGCCATTCTAACAAGTGTGAGGTGGTATCTCATTATAGTTTTGATTTGCATTTCCATGATGATTAGTGATATTGAGCACCCTTTTTATGGGTCTGTTGGCCATTTGGATATCTTCTTTGGAAAAATGTCTATTCAGTTTCCCTGCCATCTTCTTTTAAAAAAAAATAAATTTATTTGTTTTAATTGGAGGCCATTACTTTATAATATTGTAGTGGTTTTGCATACATCAACATGAATCAGCCATGAGTGTACATGTGTCCCACCATCCTGAACCACCCTCCCACCTCCCTTCCCACCCCATCCCTCTGGGTTGTCCCAGAGCACCAACTTTGAGTGCCCTGCTTCATGCATTGAACTTGCACTGGTCATCTGTTTTACATATGGTAATATACATGTTTCAGTGTTATTCTCTCAAATCATCCCACCCTCACCTTCTCCTACATAGTCCAAAAGTCTGTTCTTTACATCTGTGTCTTTTTTGCTGTCTTGCATATAGGGCCATCGTTACCATCTTTCCAAATTCCATATATATGCATTAATATACTGTATTGATGTTTCTCTTTCCGACTTACTTCACTCTGTATAATGGCTCAGTTTCATCCATTAGAACTGACTCAAATGTGTTCTATTTTTAATAGCTGAGTATTATTCCATTGTGTATGTACCACCCCTTCCTTATCCATTCATATGCCAATGGACATCTAGGTTGCTTCCATGTCGCAGCTATTGTAAGCAGTGCTGCAATGAACGCTGGGGTACATGTTTCTTTCAGTTCTGGTTTCCTCAGTGTGTATGCCCAGCTGTGGGATTGCTGGGTTATATGGCAGTTCTATTTCCAGTTTTTAAGAAATCTCCACTGTTCTCCATAGTGGCTGTACTAGTTTGCGTTCCCACCAACAGTGTAAGAGGGTTCCCTTTTCTCCACACCCTCTCCAGCATTTATTGTTTATAGACTTTTTGATGGCAGCCATTCTGACCAGCATAAGATGGTACCTCATTGTGGTTTTGATTTGCATTTCTCTGATAATGAGTGATATTGAGCATCTTTTCATGTGTTTGTTAGCCATCTGTGTGTCTTTGGAGAAATGTCTGTTTAGTTCTTTGGCCCATTTTATAATTGGGTCATTTATTTTTCTGGTATTGAGCTGCATGAATTGCTTGTATATTTTGGAGATTAATTCTTTGTCAATTGCTTCATTTGCTATTATTTTCTCCCATTCTGAAGGCTGTCTTTTCATCTTGCTTATAGTTTCCTTAATTGTGCAAAATCTTTTAAGTTTAGTTAGGCCCCATTTGCTTATTTTTGCTCTTATGTTCATCACTCTGGGAGGTGAATGGGATCTTGCTGTGATTTACATCAGATAATGTTCTGCCTGTGTTTTCCTCTATGAGTTTTATAGTTTCTAATTTTACATTTCAATCTTTAATCCATTTTGAGTTTATTTTTGTGTATGATGTTAGAAAGTGTTCTAGTTTCATTCTTTTACATGTGGTTGACCAGTTTTCCCAGCACAACTTGTTGAAGAGATTGTTTTTTCTCCATTGTATGTTTTTGTTTCCTTTGTTAAAGATAAGGTGTCCATAGGTGTGTGGATTTATCTCTGGACTTTCTGTTTTGTTCCATTGATCTTTATTTCTGTCTTTGTGCCAGTACCATGCCGTCTTGATGACTGTAGCTGTGTAGTATAGTCTGAAGTCAGGCAGGTTGATTCCTCCAGTTCCATTCTTCTTTCTCAAGATTTCTTTGGCCATTTGAGTTTTTTTTGTGTTTCTATATGAATTTTGAAATTATTTGTTCTATTTCTGTGAAAAATTCAGTTGGTAGCTTGATAGGGATTGTGTTGAATCTATAGATTGCTTTGGGTAATATACTCATTTTCACTATATTGATTCTTCCAATCCACGAACATAGTATATTTCTCCATCTGTGTCATCTTTGATTTCTTTCAACAGTGTTTTATAGTTTTCTAAGTATAGGTCTTTTGTTTCTTAGGTAAGTTTATTCCTAAATGTTTTATTCTTTTCGTTGCAATGGTGAATGGGATTATTTCCTTAATCTCTCTTTCTGTTTTCCCATTATTAGTGCATAGGAATGCAAGGGATTTCTGTGTATTAATTTTATATCCTGCAACTTTACTGTATTCATTGATTAGCTCTAGTAATTTTCTGGTGGTGTCTTTAGGGTTTTCTATGTAGAGGATCATGTCATCTACAAACAGTGAGTTTTACTTCTTCTTTTCCAATCTGGATTCTTTCTATTTCTTTTTCTTCTCTGATTGCCCTGGCTAGGACTTCCAAAACTATATTGAATAGGAGTGGTGAGAGTGGGCACCCTTGTCTTGTTCCTGATTTTAGAGGAAATGTTTTCAATTTTTTGTCATTGAGGATAATGTTTGCTGTGGGTTTGTTGTATATGGCTTTTGTTATGTTGAGGTATGTTCCTTCTATTCCCGCCTTCTGGAAGGTTTTTATCATAAATGGATGTTGAATTTTGTCAAAGGCTTTCTCTGCATCTATTGAGATAATCATATGGCTTTTATCTTTCAATTTGTTAGTACAGTGTATCACATTGATTGATTTGCAAATACTGAAGCATCCTTCCATCCCTGGGATAAAGCCCACTTGGTCTTGATGTATGATCTTTTTAATATGTTGTTGGATTCTGTTTGCTAGAATTTTGTTGAGGATTTTTGGAAGATCCCTGGGAGAAGGAAATTGCAAGCCACTCCAGTACTCTTGCCTGGAAAATTCCATGGATGGAGGGCCTGGTGGCCTACAGTCCATGGGGTTGCAAAGAGTCAGACATGACTGAGCAACTTCACTTTCTTTATTTCACTTTCATCAGTGATATTGGCCTGTAGTTTTCTTTTTTTGTGGCATCTCTGTCTGGTTTTGGTATTAGGGTGATGGTGGCCTCATAGAATAAGTTTGGGAGTTTGCCTTCCTCTGCAATTTTCTGGAAGAGTTTAAATAGAATAGGTGTTAGCTCTTCTTTAAATTTTTGGTAGAATTCATCTGTGAAGCCATTTGGTCCTGGGCTTTTGTTTGTTGGAAGATTTTTGATTATAGCTTCAATTTCCATGCTTGTGATAGGTCTGTTAAAATTTTCTATTTCTTCCTGGTTTTGCAAGGGTATACTTTTCTAAGAATTTGTCCATTTCTTCCAAGTTGTCCATTTTATTGGCATATAATTGCTCGTAGTAGTCTCTTATGATCTTTTGTATTTCTGTGTTGTCTGTTGTGATTTCTCCATTTTCATTTCTAATCTTATTGATTTGATTCTTCTCCTTTTTTTCTTGATGAGTCTGGCTAATGGTTTGTCTGTTTTATTTATCTTCTGAAAGAACCAGGTTTTAGTTTTATTTTTGCTATAGTCTCCGTTTCTTTCTCATTCCTTTTTTCCCTGATTTTTATGATTTCTTTCCTTCTAGTAACTTTGGGCTCTTTGCTTCCTTTTCTAGTTGCTTTAGATTAAAGTTACGTTGTTTATTTACTGTTTCTCTTGTTTCTTGAGGTAGGCTTGTATTGCTATGAATCTCCCTCTTAGCACTGCTTTTGCTGAATCCCGTAGGTTTTGGGTTGTCATGTTTTCACTTTCATTTGTTTCTATGCATATTTTTATTTCCTTTTTGATTCCTTCCGTGATCTGTTGGTTATTCAGAAGCATATTGTTTAGCCTCCATATGTTTATATTTTTAATAGTTTTTTTTTCCTGTAGTTAACATCTAATCTTACTGCATTATGATCAGAAAAGATGCTTGAAATGATTTCAATCTTTTTGAATTCACCCAGGCTAGATTTATGGCCCTCCTGCCCTCTTCTTAATTGGATCATTTGTTTATTTGTTTTGCTGTTGTGCTGTATGAATTCTTATATATTTAGGATATTAACCCCTTATCAGATATATGGTTTTCAAATATTTTCTCCCATTTTGTAGGTTAGTTGCCTTTTCATTTTGTTGATGGTTTTCTTTGCCCTGTAGAAATTTTTGTTGTTGTTGTTTTGTTTTTAAGTTTGATGTAGTCCCACTTGTTTATTTTTGCTTTTGGTGTCAAATCCAAAAAGTCATGGCCAAGATCAATTTCAAAGAGCTTACTCTCTGTGTTTCCTTCCAGGAATTTTATGGTTTCAGGTCTTATGTTCAAGTCTTTAGTCTATTTTGAATTAATTTTTGTGTTCTGTTTAAGATAGTGGTTCAGTTTCATTCTTTTTTTAATGTTAGTTAAGCACTTACTATTTTTAATAAATATTTATTCATTTATTTAATTTGGCTGTTCCAGGTCTCAGTTGTGGCACACAGGATCTTCAATCTTTATTGCAGTATGTAAGATCTTTAGTTGCGGCATGCAGGATCTTTTAGTTGCAGCATGTGGGATCTAATTCCCTTACCACATATTGAACCCAGGTCTCCTGCATTGGGAGCATGGAGTCTTAGCCACTGGACCAGTGGGGAAGTCCCCAGTTTCATTCTTTGGCATGTGGTTTTCCAGCTTTCCCAACACCATTTATTGAAGAAATTATCCTTTCCCCAGTTATACTCTTGCCTCCTTTCTCATAAATTAATTGACTATGTACATATGGGTTTATTTCTGGGCTTTCTATTCTATTTCTGGGCTTTCTAATAGAAAAGATCTATGTATCTGTTTTCATGCCAATACTATAATACTTTGGTTACTATAGCTTTGTAATGTAATTTAAAAATCTGTCTCCAGTTTCATTCTTCTGTCTCAAGATAGCTTTGGCTATTCAGAGTCTTTTGCAGTTTCATACAAATTTTAGAATTTTTTTCCTATTCCTGTGAAAAATGCCTTTGGAAATTTGACTGGAATTGTGTTGCATTTATAGATTGCCTTGGGTAGTATGGACATGTGACAGTATTAATTCTTCTAATCCATGAACACTGAGTATCTTTACATTTAATTTTGAATTCTTCAGTTTCTTTCATCAATATCTTATAGTTTACAGTGTACAGATCTTTCACCTCCTGATCAAATTTATCCCTAGATATGTATTCTTTTTTATGAAATTATAAATGAGATTGTTTGCAGGATAGAGTTGATTCTTGTTTTTTTAAATCCATTCTATCTTTCTTTTTAATCAAAGAATTTAGTTCATTTACATTTAATATAACTGACAGTTATGGCCTTCCTATTCCCATTTTGTTGTTTGTTTTCTGCCTCTTTTGTAACTCCTTTATTCTTCTCTCTCTTTCTTTGTGAGTTCATAATTTTCTGTAGTACATGAATATATTCTTTTTTCTCTTTTTTGTATTTACTATAGGATTTTGCTTTGTGGTTATCATGAAGTGTACATAAGATATTGCATATTTATAGCAGTCTGTTTTAAGCTAATAATAACTTTGAACACATACTAAAGCTCTACATTTTACTCTTTATTCCTACCTTTTATGTTTTTGATGTCACAATTTATATCTTTTTACTTGTGTATCCATTAACAAATTATTGAAGTAATAGTTAAATTTAAAGAAAATATATGTTTGTGTTTTTTAATAAAAACAAAGAACCAAATAAATAAATAAATATAAATCCCTTTATAGTAGATGTATAAGTGATTTGCCTACTATTGCAACATTACAGTATTCTGAATTTAAGTTTTTATTTACTTTTATCAGTGAGAGTTATAGTTTCATATTTTCCTGTGTCTAATTAATGTCCTTTCTTTTTAGTTGGGAGAATTTTCTTTAACATTTTCCTTCTTGCAAGATTGGTCTAGTGGTGATGAACTCCTTTAGCTTTAGCCTATTTAGAAAATTCCTTCTCTCCTTCAATTCTGATGGACAGCTTTTTTGGGTAGAGTATTTATTGGAAATTTTTACTTCTTTCAGCACTTTGAGTATATTATGCCTCTCCCTCTGGCCTGAAAATGTTCTGCTGAAAAATCTGCTGACAGTCTTATAGAGGTTCCCTTGTGTGTAACAAGTTTTTTTTCTTGATGCTTTTAAGATTCTTTCCTTGTGTTTAACTTCTAACAGTTTAAATATAATGTGTCACAATGTGGGTCACTTTGGATTCTTCTTATTTAAAACTCTGTGATCTTTCTAGATCTAGATATCTGTTTCTTTTCATGGGTTAAGGAAATTTTCATTTATTATTTCTTTAAATAAGCTTTTTGCCCCTTTTTCTCTATCTCCTTCTCCTGCTGCTGCTGCTGCTAAGTTGCTTCAGTCGTGTCCGACTCTGTGCGACCCCATAGACGGAAGCCCACCAGGCTCCCCCGTCCCTGGGATTCTCCAGGCAAGAACACTGGAGTGGGTTGCCATTTCCTTCTCCAATGCATGAAAGTGAAAGTGAAGTCACTCAGTCGTGTCCGACCCTCAGCGACCCCATGGAGTGCAGACTTCCAGGTTTCTCCATGCATGGGAGACCCCTACAATATATATACTGGGATGCTTGATGCTTTTGCATAATTTCCTTAATCTGTCTTCACTCTTTTCATTCCTTTTTTCTTTTTCCTTTTCTAATTGGATAAATTCCACCACCTTATCTTCAGGTTCACTGATTCTTTCTTTTGCTTGGTCTAGTATACTGATGAGCTCCTAAATTATATTTTTCAGTTCAGTTATTGTATTCTTCATCTTTATAGGGTTTTTTTTTTTAGCATTTTCTTATATTTTTATGTGTTGATATTCTTACTTTGTTGATGTATTGTTCTTCTGACAGTAATGAGAATCTTTATGACTATTATTTTGAACTCTTTATCAGCTAAATTACTTACCTGTTTCATTAACATCTGCTTCTGGAGTTTTATTTTGTTCTTTAGATTGGAACATATTCTTATGTTTCATTTTGCTTGACTCTCTGTGTCCATCTTGCCTATTTCCCAAACATGAGAAATGTTTTCATCAATTTCAGGTGTGATGGAATGAGATCATATGGGCAGAGAAGATGACAATGGTGCAGTCATATATTGTACCAATATATGCTATGAGATAAGGAATACAATTTCTAGCAAGTAGGTAGGGAGATACCAAGTGACCCACTGACATAGACACAAGCACATACCTCACCAGAACAGCACTGTCTCTATCTTCCATTCCAGTCAAGTCAGAACCTGGTTAATTAGAGGCTATCTCTAAAAAGGTAACAATATTAATGGAAATTTGGTGTCCTGGTGCTAGTTCACTGATCTGAGAAAGATTATACATACAAATCTGTCTTAACTGGAGTAGAAATATACAGAAAAAGCCTGAGTAGCAGAAGCATTAAAAGATAAAACATAACTTGCCCCATCTCAGTTACCATAGCTGATAATCATGTTCTAGGGATGTCATTGTGATGTTTTTTGATCTATAAAACAATGAAAATTACATTGTTGTTAATTAACAGTCATGAAAACACTGAAAAACCAAAGGACATAAGTTTTCTCAGACTCAAACCTTTGGAGTGTCCTCCTAAGTCATCATTGTGGTCATCATTATTTTAGGTCATATCTTAAAAGATAGAATAGCAACAATAACAAGCCCACAGAGAGTGTTAGAGCAAGGAAGTGTAGGATGGCATATCAACCCTTAGCTGGCTAGTAGGGACTGGACTGGTCTTCCCCAGTGGCTCAGTGGTAGAGAATCCACATGCCATGCAGGATTTGCAGGAGATGGAGGTTCAATCCCTGGGCCAGGAAGATCCCCTAGATGAGGTCATGGCAACCCACTACAGTATTCCTGCCTGGAGAATCCCATGAACAGAGGAGCCTGGTGGGCTTCAGTCCATAGTGCTGTGAAGAGTCAGACATGACTTAAGTGACTTTGCATGCATGCATGCAGGGACTGGACAAGAAGTTTTGAAATCTTGTTGCTTGATTGTAGAGATGAAGAAGAGATTCAGGTCTACCTTCAGTTTCAGCTTTGACACGTAAAGAGCGTGGAAGTCACCACTTCCCTTATAAGAACAAGAAAAAAACTCAAGTAAACTAGTTCAGTCACTTTCATTAGACTCATCAGAGAAAGAAGGTCACAGGGCAAACTGCCACTCTGAGATCTAGAGAGACAGGTGAATATAAAGAATCCCAAATACCAATTCACTAGAAACAGAAACTGCTGAAGCTGTGTACTCATTGGAAGATTAAATTTTTAATTTTAATGAATTGCTAGAGGCTGAGTGTGGACCAATTTGAGAGCTGAAAAATCTCGGTAGTCCAGTCTTAGTGGCTGCCCTCACAGTTTCATGAAGTTTTACTCTAGGATCCCTCCCCCCAGTTTCATATGATGAAGATTGTATAAGCAGAAAACTTATGTAGTTGTATTGATAAAAAAAAAAGCACTTGACAAAATCAAGATCAAATAATTCATTTTTTAAATACTCTAATAATAGACAGTAAACTAGTAATAGACAGGAATTTTCTCAACTTGGTAATAAGCATCTACCAAAAAACCTAAAGCTAACATCATATTTAATGGTGATAAGTTAGATGCTTTGCCAGGAAGTCAGGAACAAGGTAAAAATATCCTCTCTTACCACCTCTATTTGTTATTATACTAGAAGTCCTAGATGGTTCAATAAGACAAAGAAAGAAATTAAAAGTATATGTATTAAGAAGGAAGAAATGAAACAATCTTTTGTTCACAGGTGACATGATCTTCTCTTTAGAAAAATTTTCAAAAGTCCTGGAACTATAGCTGATTAGAGCAAGTTTGCAAGATGCTAGTTAATTTGCAAGAGTCAGTTGTTTTCTTCTATGCCAGCAATGAACAATTGGATTTTGAAATTGAAAACAATACAATTAATGATAGCACCCCCAAAATAAAACTTAAATATAAATCTAAGAAAATATGTATAGGATCTCTATGTGGAAAAGCATAAAATGAAAGAAATCAAAGAAGATCTTAATAAGTATAAAGTTAGTCATGGATTGGAAGACTCAATATTGTTGATACATTGATTTTTCTCAACTAAATTTATATATTTGTTGTAACCACATCAAAATTCCATCATGCTGTTTTGTGGATATCAATGAAATCATTCCAAAGTCTATGTGGATAAGCAAAAGATTCAGAATAGCTAACACAATACAAAAGAACAAATTCAGAGGACTGACACTACCCAACTTCAAGACTTACTACAAAGCTTAAATAGTTAAGTCAGATGAAAGAACAGATACATAAATTAGACCCACACAGAGGCAGTCAACTGATCTTTGGCAAAAGAGTAAAGGCAATTCAATAGAGAAAGGATAATCTTTTCAAGAAAATGTGCTGAAACAATTCAACATCCATAAGCAAAAATAAATAAATCTAGACACAAACCTTATACCTTTAACAAAAAAAATACTAAAAATGTATTTAGATCTAAATATAAATCACAGTATTATAGAACTTTTAGAAGAAAACATAGAGTGAAATCTCAGACTTTGGGTTTGATGATGAGTTTTTAGATACAATATAAAAACCACAATATGAAATAAAATGTTGTCTTTATTGAAATTTAAAACTTCTGCTTTGTGAAAGACACTTAAGAAAATCAAAAGACAAACCACAGAAAAGGAGAAAATATTTGTAAAACACATATCTGATAAAGGACTTGTTTCCAAAATATACAAAGAACTCTTAAAACTCAACAATAAGAACACAAACAACCCACTTAAGAAATGGGCAAAGGATCTGAAAAAACAACACACCAAAGACATACAAATGGCAAGTATTTATAAAAAGATATTCAACATCATGTGTGATTAGGGAACTTCAAATTAAAATGACAGTGAAATACCACTACATACACATTAGAAGTTAAAATTTAAACAGATAATACCAAATACTGACAATACTGGTTAGAGTGCAGAGCAAAAGGAACTCTCATCTCTTCCTGTTGGGAATGGAAAATGGTACAGTTGCTTTGAAAGACAGTTTGGCAGTTTCATGCAATGCTATAAGTACTCTCATAACCCAGTTCAGCAGTCACACTCCTAGGTATGTACCTAGGTTACACCCAGTTGAGTTGCAAACTTACAAACCTGCACACTTATGTTCCGTTCCGTTCAGTCACTCAGTCGTGTCCGACTCTTTGCGACCCCATGGACTGTAGCCTACAAGGCTTCTCCGTCCATGGGATTCATTTCCTTCTCCAGGGGATCTTCCTGACCCAGGGATCGAACCTGGGTCTCCCGCATTGGAGGCAGACGCTTTAACCTCTGAGCCACCAGGGAAGCCCAGCCTATTCATAATCACCAAAAACTGGAAGAAATCCTTCAATAAGTGAATGGCTAAACTGGAGTACATTTGTACAATGGAATATTATTCAGCAATAAAACCAAGTAGCAAAAATACAGACTGTATGATCCAATTATATAGCATTCTATAAAAGACAAAACTGTAGAGGAAATAAAAGAGCAGTAGTTGTCAAGGGTTCTGGGATAAGATCAGGCACAAGGGATTTTTAGGCAGCAAGACTTTTCTGTATGTAATTGTGACAAATGAACATGTACTTGTCAAAGTCTGTGTAACTTTATAGCACAAAGAGTGAACATCAATGTATGCAATATTTAAAAGAATCATTTAGGAGGTTTGGGGATACCAGGAAGGAATTCAGACTGTGACAAGAACATCTGAAATATATAAAACAACCTCTCTGCAGGGGTTGAGGGGAAAGGGGCTGATCTAAGTAACTATGGTAATAAGTGGAGACTGTTAGAGTAAAGGCAAAAGGAACCCCACATTCAGAAATGTATTCTAGTTGATGGTAAAGAACCTACTGCCAGTGAAGGAGATTTAAGAGACGTGGGTTCAATCCCTAGGTCAGGAAGATCCCCTGAAGGAGGACATGGCAACCCAGTCCAGTACTCTTGCCTGGAGAATCCCATGGATAGCGGAGCCTGGCAGGCAACAAGTCCATAGGGTCACATAGGGTCAGACAGGACTAAAGTGACTTAGCACAGCACAGCACTAGTTGATAAAGCTGTTGCCTACTGGGTTATAAGTCAGTAACTCTGCTGCTATCCAAGTATACTGAACAATTGAGTAGATGGATAACAGACTGTTGGGAGACAGCTTTGGTCTACAGACACAAAAGCTGCACTTCATTTTACTATAGTAGTGGTAGTACTTTAGTGGCTAAGTCATGTCCGACTCTTGCAACCCCATGGACTGTAGCCTGCCAGGCTCCTCAGTGTACATATAAATTTAAAATATGATATCCATTATTTGTAAATATTGTTGTATATAGTTCTGAGGAACTGAAATTACTCCATCTTTTTTTCAGCATTCAGTTCAGTTCAGTTCAGTCGCTCAGTCGTATCCAACTCTTTCAGACCCCATGAATCACAGCACGCCAGGCCTCCCTGTCCATCACCAACTCCCAGAGTTCACTCAAACCCACCTCCATTGAGTCGGTAATGCCATCCAGCCATCTCATTCTCTGTCATCCCCTTCTCCTCCTGCCCCAATCCCTCCCAGCATCAGAGTCTTTTCCAGTGAGTCAACTCTTCGCATAAGGTGGCCAAAGTATTGGAGTTTCAGTTTTAGCATCAGTCCTTCCAATGAACACCCAGGATCGATCTCCTTCAGAATGGACTGGTTGGATCTCCTTGCAGTCCAAGGGACTCTCAAGAGTCTTCTCCAGCACCACAGTTCAACAGCATCAATTCTTCGGCGATCAGCTTTCTTCACAGTCCAACTCTCACATCCATACATGACCACGGGAAAAACCATAGCCTTGACTAGACAGACCTTTGTTGGCAAAGTAATGTCTCTGCTTTTTAATATGCTATCTAGGTTGGTCATAACTTTCCTTCCAAGGAGTAAGCGTCTTTTAATTTCATGGCTGCAATCAGCATCCGCAGTGAGTTTGGAGCCCCAAAAAATAGTCTGACACTGTTTCCTCATCTATTTCCCATGAAGTAATGGGACCAGATGCCATGATTTTAGTTTTCTGAATGTTGAGCTTCAAGCCAACTTTTTCGCTCTCCTCTTTCCCTTTCATCAAGAGGCTTTTGAGTTCCTCTTCACTTTCTGCCATAAGGGTGGTGTGGTGTCATCTACATATCTGAGGTTATTGTTAATTCTCCCGGCAATCTTGATTCCAGCTTGTGCTTCTTCCAGCCCTGCGTTTCTCATGATGTACTCTGCATAGAAGTTAAATAATCAGGGTGACAATATACAACCTTGACGTACTCCTTTTCCTATTTGGAACCAGTCTGTTGTTCCATGTCCAGTTCGAACTGTTGCTTCCTGACCTGCATACAGGTTTCTCAAGAGGCAGGTCAGGTGGTCTGGTATTCCCATCTCTTTCAGAATGTTCCACAGTTTATTGTGATCCACACAGTCAAAGGCTTTGGCATAGTCAATGAAGCAGAAATAGATGCTCTTCTGGAACTCTCTTGCTTTTACCATGATCCAGCAGATGTTGGCAATTTGACTTCTGGTTCCTCTGCCTTTTCTAAAACCTGCTTGAACATCTGGAAGTTCACGGTTCACATATTGTTGAAACCTGGCTTGGAGAATTTTGAGCATGACTTTACTAGCGTGTGAGATGAGTGCAATTGTGCGGTAGTTTGAGCATTCTTTGGCATTGCCTTTCTTTGGGATTGGATTGAAGACTGACCTTTTCCAGTCCTGTGGCCACTGCTGAGTTTTCCAAATTTGCTGGCATCTTTCAGGATTTGAAATAGCTCAACTGGAATTCCATCACCTCCACTAGCTTTGTTCTTAGTGATGTTTTCTAAGGCCCACTTGACTTCACATTCCAAGATGTCTGGCTCTAGGTGAGTGATCACACCATCGTGATTATCTTGGTCGTGAAGATCTTTTTTGTACAGTTCTTCTGTGTATTCTTGCCACCTCTTCTTAATAGCTTCTGCTTCTGTTAGGTCCATACCATTTCTGTCCTTTATCGAGCCCATCTTTGCATGAAATGTTCCCTTGATATCTCTAATTTTCTTGAAGAGATCTCTTGTCTTTCCTATTCTGCTGTGTTCCTCTATTTCTTTGCATTGATTGCTGAGGAAGGCTTTCTTATCTCTCCTTGCTATTCTTTGGAACTCTGCATTCAGATGCTTATATCTTTCCTTTTCTCCTTTGCTTTTTGCTTCTCTTCTTTTCACAGCTATTTGTAAGACCTCCTCAGACAGCCATTTTGCTTTTTTGCATTTCTTTTCCATGGGGATGGTCTTGATCCCTGTCTCCTGTACAATGTCCCGAACCTCCATCCAGAGTTCATCAGGCACTCTACCTATCAGATCTAGTCCCTTAAATCTATTTCCTCACTTCCACTGTATAATCATAAGGGATTTGATTTAGGTCATACCTGAATGGTCTAGTGGTTTTCCCTACTTTCTTCAATTTCAGTCTGAATTTGGCAATAAGGAGTTCATGATCTGAGCCACAGTCAGCTCCTGGTATTGTTTTTGCTAACTGTATAGAGCTTCTCCATCTTTGGCTGCAAAGAATATAATCAATCTGATTTCAGTGTTGACATCCTCCAAAAGATATTTAACTTCAAAATGCTTCACTTTGGTGTGTTTATGTGTGTGTATGTGTATACAGTTCCAAAGCATCAATTCTTCGGCGATCAGCCTTCTTCACAGTCCAACTCTCACATCCATACATGACCACTGGAAAAACCATAGCCTTGACTAGACGGACCTTTGTTGGCAAAGTAATGTCTCTGCTTTTTAATATACTATCTAGGTTGTTCATAACTTTCCTTCCAAGGAGTAAGTGTCTTTTAATTTCATGGCTGCAGTCAGCATCCACAGTGACTTTGGAGCCCCAAAAAATAAAGTCTGACACTGTTTCCACTGTTTCCCCATCTATTTCCTATGAAGTGATGGGACCAGATGCCATGATCTTTGTTTTCTGAATGTTGAGCTTCAAGCCAACCTTTTCACTCTCCTCTTTCACTTTCATCAAGAGGCTTTTGAGTTCCTCTTCACTTTCTGCCATAAGGGTAGTGTCATCTGCATATCTGAGTCCATTCTAAAGTAGATCAATCCTGGGTGTTCATTGGAAGGACTGATGCTAAAGCTGAAACTCCAATACTTTGGTCACCTCATGTGACGAGTTAACTCACTAGAAAAGATTTTGATGCTGGGAAGGATTGGGGGCAGGAGGAGAAGGGGACGACAGAGAATGAGATGGCTGGATGACATCACCAACTCGATGAACATGAGTTTGAGTGAACTCTGGGAGTTGGTGATGGACAGGGAGGTCTGGCATGCTGTGATTCATGGGGTCTCAAAATGTCAGACACGACTGAGTGACTGAACTGAACTGAACTGATGTGTATACATGCCTGTGTATGTATGTGCACATGTGTGGTTTAATTTATAATTCTTTCATTCTGGATATATTAGGTAATAGAAATATTAGAAATATGAGATAATAGAAGATGAGGTGTTGTCCTATTTTGAAAGGCTGAGAAAGTACCTTCAGTTCAATTCAGTTCATTCACTCAGTAGTGTCCAACTCTTTGCAACCCCATGGACTGCAGCACACCAGGCTTTTTTGTCTATCACCAACTCCTGGAACTTGCTCTAATTCATGTCCATTGAGTCAGTGATGGCATCCAACCATCTTATCCTCTGTCATCCCCTTCTCCTCCTATCGGGGACCAGCCTCGATATGGCCCAGGGTATCCTCGGGATGAACGGCGTCGGCGTCAGAAAGAGAAAGAGAAAAAGAGAGAGACAGGGGCTGATGATTCCTTGGTTTACGCTGGAAACCAATAAAACCCCAGCACGGGGCTTGCTCTGTTTACGTAGGCCGCAGGCGCCCTCTCGAATCACTGGAGGCACCCCACCAGGGCACCCCCTCGAGTGGGTCTTAGAAGCCCAGGCAGATAAGTAAACTCAGAGGGCCCAGCGCTCCAAGGATCTCAACCAGAAAAAGGAGAATAGAGGAAAGGACGGAAAAAGAGAAAGAACGACACGGGGAGACCAAGCTTCAGTGAGAAAGGCCCAAAACTTTATTTTCCAGTGCTGCTTTTATACCCTAAGTTATGTGCATAAGAAACAGAGAAAGGGAGGTATAGATTCACACCAAAATCACGTGGGGTCAGCAGTCTTGACCCTTATCAGGATCAGGGCTTATTTTTGTGTGTCTCGTGATAAAAGTTTTAGGTGGTTTACATCATCTTCTGGCCAGGGGGCCTGCTAACAGTTTTATGGCCCTCTCTCCTGACAATAGGTTAGTTAGCAAGTAAAAGACTTTAAGGTGACTCTCCTAAAGTTAGGTGCTAGACACATAACAAAGTTACATTCCTATAAGGCACCAGTGTAGTGAGCTGCAAGAAAGGAACTTATTAACTTAAGATCTGATGTGGTTAAATCAAAGGCTACTACTTATATTCTCTATATGTGATTAATATATTTCCAAGGATACAATAGATAGAGGAAACTTTGCAGCAAGCATTGATTCAACAATGAAATCTTTTTTAGTACTACTCTAATGATTTTAACTTCTTCAACAGATTCCTGTATTTTAGAATATTAGGCTTTCTGTCCTTGCATGGCTGGGAGGCTATAAACAGTCACACTCATAGTTGTAAGAGCCCGGACAAACTTGTCATGCAAGTTAGAAAGCTATCAGAGGGGCTTGGATTGGAACACTCCTATTAAGCCGAGGAGAACTTTTAAACTACAGCTCTGAATTAATGTTTTCAGAGAAAGGTGGTTGGGGGGAAGCCCCCGTAAGTATTAGAGGACTTGGTAAGAGGCGTAAGATAGTAAAGCAGTCAGACTCCGGTTTTCTTTGGGGTAGATGCTCAGGTAAGTCCAGGGGGCTCCTCGAGTCCTGATTAGCCTTTGCCCGTCAGGCCTCTTCCCCAGTTGACCTTTGCCATGGGTAGGATTTCCCTCGCTGGCTCCCGGCATCCTCCTGCCTTCAGTCTTTCCCAGCATTAGGGTCTTTTCCAATGAGTCAGTTCTTCGCATCAGGTGGCCAAAGTATTGGAGCTTCAGCATCAGTCTTCCAATGAATAATCAGGGCCAATTTCATTTAGGAATTGACTGGTTGGATCTCCTTGCAGTCCAAGGGACTTTTCGAGAGTATTCTCCAAAACCATAGTTCAAAAGCATCAATTCTTTGGCACTCAGCTTTCTTATGGTCCAACTCTCACATTCATGCATGACCACTGGAAAAACCATACCTTGACTCGATGGGCCTTTGTTGGCAAAGTAATGTCTCTGCTTTTTAATATGCAGTCTAGGTTGGTCATAGCTTAAGAAAGTATCTTAAGATTCATTTTGAGACCATTAAAACTATTTTAAATCTAATGATAGATTTTAAATTGTTAAATTCAAGTGTGAAATGAGTATTTCTCAAAAGAAACCATTGTAATATGCACATCTGTAGGAGTAAAATACCCATAAGTTAAAATATTTTTTCCTTAACTTTGCTCAGATTTTTTAATGAAAAAGATAATGCCTTTATTGATAAAAAAAAATGTGTCTACAATTCTACAATAAGTATATTTTACTGTAAATTATGGGTACATTCTATTCTTTAACCAATTTTAAATAAGACTATTTATCACAACTATCCAGATTAACTCAATTTACAGTGAGTTCAAATGTTTCCTAATGTTTTCCAAAATGTTCACTCCAGTTACAGACTCCTTGTGACATTGAGGTTTTCTACATTACAATTTGTAGCAAATAGATCATTAAACACCAACAATAGAATGAGACATCCTCTCCTAGTAATTAAAAAAATCTCAGCATTGAGGGTCATTACATTACATTACATTTTGTTTGCTTTTACATTATATTTTTAATACTGTCATTTTCAGTAGTCTCAGACTACATGCAAAATCAAAACTTAACACTGCATCTATATGATTACCAAATGTGTTATGACTAATAAAATTCTTTCACAAGGGTCAACACCAACCAAGGTCTGACTTGCCACATGAAAAACATGTTTTGTTCAGTTTTTTCTTTACACCAGAATTAAACATTATTAATTTGTTAATATTAACTGTTGGCATTTAATATTGAAGAATTTGTTATGATTTAGTAATGAAGAATACTTCATACCCCCTTTAATCCTCTTCTTGTATTGTCAGGGCTAGAAGGCCTAGGAGGGAGCTTCCTATACCTTCTTCCTAGATGCTCTTGCCTAGGTTTTGAATTTGTTCCGTGTTCCACCAATGATATATACCCTTATAAGGCAGGAGGAAAAAAAGGTATATTCTTTCTCCTATGACATTAGGTGGGAGTATAGATTTCCTAGACAGAGTTTTTGCAGAAGATTCTGCTTTCTAACTCCATCCACCTTCCTGGATGCTAGGAAGGAGTTCTGAAAGCTTCAGCAGATTTCTGCAGATTGCTGACTCCGGATGTCTACAACTATGTCTCTCTGTAGCACTAAATCTAAAATGAGGGACTTTGCTACTTCAGGTTTGGAAAAGTTTTGTAAGCACCTGATTCTGACCAGGGGTAGTTTTTTTCTTATTAAACTCTAGCATAAATGAAATGAGAAAGTACTAAGTATTGAGTAACATTTAGCATCAGAGAAGTAGACAATCTAGAATGACAGATTGAGCTAAGGTAGAGAGAAGTTAGCAGAAAGGTAGAGTTTAAAGTTGAGAAAGCTCAGGAAAAGTTAGGATAATGAGCAAGGTCAGTCAACACTGGTCTTTGTAGAGGTGGTTAGTTCTCCATCCATTTTATACCACTTGTAATATGTGAGTAGCTCGTGACTATAGAAAGTAAATGCCAACTTTATTCCATGAATGAAAAAGATGCTTAATTATCCTCCTACTTCCATTAGTTCCCAGTGTATTTCCACTCAACAGGCCAATCACACCCCCCTATCCATCTAGTTAACATTTGTCACTTAGTAAATGGCAACCCACTCCAGTACTCTTGCCTGGAAAATCCCATGGACAGAGGAGCCTGATAGGCTGCAGTCCGTGGGATCGCTAGGAGTCGGACACGACTGAGAGATTTCACTTTAACTTTCATGCATTGGAGAAGGAAATGGCAACCCACTCCAGTGTTCTTGCCTGGAGAATCCCAGGGATGGGGGAGCCTGGTGGGCTGCCATCTATGGGGTCGCACAGAGTCAGACACGACTGAAGTGACTTAGCAGCAGAAGCAGACAAGTCACTTAACCTGAAAATAATTCCCACTCTCTAACCAAGGAGTTGTGGTTATTAAGTGATTTCTGATATATAAATGTATCCAGCAGAAAGCAGAAGCAAGGATATTTTCTCAGAAAAGCTAAGCAAATAAGCTAAGTTAAATGGCAACCCACTCCAGTGTTCTTGCCTGGAGAATCCCAGGGACGGGGGAGCCTGGTGGGCTTCCGTCTATGGGATCGCACAGAGTCGGACACGACTGAAGTGACTTAGCAGCAGCAGCAGCTAGCCTGAGTAATGAATGCTGGCTTCTGTTGAGTATTCTTTTGCTGTGTGGAACTAGGAAATCCATATCTTGCTCTTGTCACCAGTTACCATGCAGGAGGCAAAACATTTGAATAGTTTTAGCACCCAGTACTAAAATATCAACTTTTTACTTGCAACTAAATTTGACATGCCATCTTGTTCACTTTGTTCTTTATTCTTGCTTTTATGCTGTCATATTTTTTATTTATTTTAAAAATATTGGACTAAGGCAAAATCAGTATGTTTCAACATATCTCTCTAGCTGAATGGACCCATAAAACCTTTACATAATGCCTAGAGCAGCTATTTGAAGATTCTGAAAGTAAAAAACAGCAGACAGATTGAAGAAGACCATCATTTGAAATACTACAGATCCAGTAATGGGTTTAACATTTTTTGACTACAGGATCCTCCAGCCTGGACTCAAGACAGCCTGAAACCCAGAAGTGGGTATTGATACTTCAGTATCAATATTGAATTTATATTGACACTTCTGTCAAAGAGAGAGCTACTGGAGAAGTCCTCTAGTACTGACCTGACATGAGAAAGGGATCTCTGAGTTCTTAGAGAGAGTGGAGAAAATCTCTTACTTTTTTCTTTCTTTTTGTCTTTTTTTTTTTTTTTTTTGGATTTCTTGCATCCCAGCTCCATGGCTGTGGCTATAGGACAGCAGCACCAAAGGCATGCAGGTGACTTAAATCCTGCAGGATGGGACTATCTCTCTCCAATCAGAGGACCTGTAATTGCAAAAGAATGGGATGAACTCTGGTGGCTCTTTTATTCCCTGTTCTCCGTCCTCTTAGTTGAAACATAGATGTAGCTGTGGAGTGTGTGCATCAGAGTAGCGTAGATAAAACACTGGATTTCTGTCCAGAGGACTGAAAGGAGAGCCATAGGAACCAAAAAGTAACAGATGATGAAGAAGGAAGCACTTGGTTAAATGACTTCTGTAAATTTGCTTGTGAGCTCCTGGGCTCACTCCCAAGTTGCACATAAATGGATATGATCTTAAATAACAAGTGAACAGTTGTTTAGTTAAGAACTAATTGAAGAGATAGACCACTGCCCAGGTCCCAGACTGGCCACTGGGTAGCATACATTCTGGACAGATCTAAATGGCTTTACAAAGACTTTAAAAATGGAACTGACATCAAAATCACCATCCACAGAAATCTACTTGGACCTTGCAACATGAATCCAATTGACCAAATGCCTAGTAAAACAAAATATTAACATTCTCCATCGAACTTAATTAAGACTCAGTTTTATGATATAATTTTCAAAATGTTCAGGATACATTCCAAAATTATTCAGCATATGAAGAAACAAGAAAATCTCAACTCAGATGGGAAAACAATAAATGCCAATACCAGGATGACACAGATATTAGAACTAACTGACAGACACTTTAAGGCAGATATTATATTTTAAAAATACTCCAGAAAGTAAGAACAAATTCAAATGAATGAACAAGTTAGAATGAATGGGAAGATAGAAACTCTCAGAAAATAAGTAGAAGATATAAAAGAAAACCAAAGGGAAATTTTAGAATTAAAAGTATAATAATTAAAACTCACTGGATGAACTCAGTCAAGTGGAGATGACAGGATCAAGACAATGAGCTTGAAGGTAGAAAAACTGGAATTATCCAGGTTGAACAAGGGGAAAAATTGAAAAGAAAAAATTTGAAGACCCTCAAAGACCTGAGTGACAATAGAGAATAGTCTAACATTTATGTCACTGAAGAACCAGAAGGAGGGGAGAAAAATGCAGTACAAAGAAAATTTTCTGAAGAAAGTGTATTTGAGGAAAACTTTGCATATTTGGTGAAAGACATAAATGTACAAATTCAAAAAGCTAAGCAAATTACAAACAGAATAAACCCCAAAATCATAATATAATCAAATTTATATAAATTAAAGACCAACAAAAATCTTTAAAATAGCCAGAGACAAATAGTTTGTTATAAAAAAAGAAACAACAATTTTAATAACTATATTTCTCATCAGAAACCACAAAGAAAATGGCACAACAAATTTCAAGTACTAAAAGGGAAAAAAAAAAACCCCTCAAATCCAGAATTCTATATGCAGCAAAAATATCTTTCAGAAACAGACATGAAGTAAGACATCTCTGCTGAGAGAAAACTAAGAAAATTTCTTCCCAGCAGACCTACACTAAAAGAATTACTAAATACAGCTCTTAAGAAAGAAGGAAAATAATACTACAAGGAAACTTAAAAGTTTGGGAATGAGCAACAGAAATGGTAAATATCTGGATGCTTCTGATAGGCAATTTCCCTCCTTTTGAATTTATTAAAGTATGATTGAGAGCAAAAATTATAACATTGTCTGATGGAGCTTTCAATGTATGTGGATGTAATACTTAAGACAACTACAACATAAAGGGAAGAGGGAGAAGTCTATATTACTGTTTCTATTTTCCACTTGGTGTGGTAAAATACAGATTTAAGTAGATTGTAGAAAATTAAGTATGTATATTATAGTTTCTAGATTAGCCTATAAAAAGTTCTATGTAGAGATATAGTAGAAACACAAGTAAAATTTAATACCAAAAGAATATTCACATGATCCCAAAGAAAGTAAACAAAAGGAAACAATAATTTGAGGGATGAAAAAAGAAGTTCTGTTCTGTTCTGTTCAGTCACTCAGTCGTGTCCAACTCTCCGCGACCCCATGAATCACAGCACGCCAGGCCTCCCTGTCCATCACCAACTCCCGGAGTTCACTCAGACTCATGTCCACAGAGTCGGTGATGCCATCCAGCCATCTCATTCTCGGTCGTCCCCTTCTCCTCCCGCCCCCAACCAAGTAACAAATAATAAAATGACAGGTCTAAATCCAAAAACATCATCATTATATTAAATATAAATGGTCTGAACACACAAAAGAGATTGTCAAAGTGGACAAAAATATATAACTAAACAATACACTGTCTATAAGAAACTCAATTCAAATATAATTATATAGATAAGTTAAAGTAAAAATATGGAAATTATATAACATGCAAACAACCCTATCCTTAATGAGAAGATACTGTATCTAGTAAACAATAGTCTTCTAAATGCCTAGGGATAAGAAGATGGAAATGGCAGGAACTCTAGATATTAAATGGTTGGTGAGGGTCACACTGGAAGCTGGGATCCCATAAAATTATGAATCATCCACTTTTACTCCCAATATATGGTCATGTGAGGCTGGAAGCTGGCTGATATAGATGGTTTAACCATGGTCTCCCAAAAGGGTAAACCAATATGGACTTTTCCCCACCACCTGATATTTCCAAAAAGTGTCCTCCTTGAAAATTAAACATCCCTTTTTTCAACATTTAAAAACTAGTACATATATCCATGGAAAAAAATGCTGCTACATCCAGATCACTTTTTCTTAGCCAGCCGAGAGTCTATTATGTTTGCTTGCCAAAAGCAATCCAATATAGTCTCCCTCTGCAGAGGTGACCTCTTTCCTGAAGTTTGTTGTTGCCATGCTTTGACTTCATTCCCTTAAGTATTTTTTTTACCCTCATATTTACACCTCTATCTTCCAAGGAGAAAGGCTGCTTTCACTTAATGAGAGAGGATGGTATCCTCTTCTGTCCTTTTCCTTTTCCTCCTCAAAAGGTCTTAATGGGATTCTTACTTGGTTCAAGATATTAGGAATGATAGACTGTTTTGCCAAAAGTTTTACTTTCATTTTAGGTTCAAAGGATTTTTTAAGAAACCACTTGTCACACACAATTAACAATTTCAATATTTAATAGAGGATTAATTGACTTAATTTCATTAAGTCATTAAAATAAAATATGCAGTCATTAAAATAAAAGAAATAAAAACAAAAGAAAAAAGTAACAGTACACCTGCATCACCAAATTGAGCTGACCAACATCCAGACTAAACAGTGCTGAGAAGTCCCTCCTTAACAGCAATCTGGAGTCCCTATTGGGAAAAGGTCCCAGGTGGTGCATTCACCCCACGGGTGAGACCTCAAATTGCAGTTTTGGGGGCTCCCACTTATAATCCCAGGCCACAAACTGATATCATCATCAATTTGTGTACAAAAATGTAGCTCTGTTTTGTTTTTTTAATTTTATAATGCTGTTTGTTTCACCTTGTGAGTCATAGGATTTCTTTAGACCTCTGAGGCTTCGTCAGACTCTTAGGACCTTATAATTCCAAGACCCACTCCCTTTCTTATCTGAAGTGCCTCCTGACTTGCTGTGCTTACAGGAAGGTCAGAGGCCTACTCTCCTTCTTCTGAAACCTGAACAAACTTCCTCCATTTTAATTTCCTAACAGTCAGCCTCAGGATTGTTTAGGCTGAAGAGCACAGGAATAAGGCTAAATTACATAAGCAGCTTTCTTAATTCTATATAACAATTCCAAATAGTCAAAAGAAACAAATAATCAAAGAGACAAGTAAAGGATTAAACAAAGCAGAAAACAATTTTTTTAGCAGTAGGGGATTTAGTAAAGAAAAAGCCCCACCATGAATGAGAAGTATGTTTTTATACATCAACTCCTGCAATAGTAGTAACAACAGAATGTTCTATCAAGGTAGCATTGCATTATCTATGAAATTTTGTAACTCTGGTTCCTTGCAAAACCTTACATAAGGGTTCTAAGGGGAAGCTAATATGGGATCATAAAAAGTAAGGAGTAACATTTGTGTCTACAATACCTGAGTTCTCCTGGCGGGGGAAGTAATAGGGGTCCCCTTCCAATATAAATGATCAACATGTGTTAGGCATCTGAGAAAAAGGGGTTCCATACATAGAAATAGTTTCTACGTCATTGGTTACAATACATACAAATTGAGGGGGGCTATTTTTAAAAAACATAGGATTTAGGAAAGATAGTCCATTCACAGTAGTTAATGGAGTTCTCCTATAAGTAGGATTCCCAAATGCAAGAAGTTGGTCCACATGGCAGTCCCTTGGTAGCCTTAACTCAGTCTATCAGTTAGTGGGTGTGGTTATCAAAGTCCAAATAATTACCAATGAAATGAGGGAACAGTATTCTTCTCTAAATACAATAGGTAGCACATGAAATTGGCACATGATACTTGTGTTAACTACACTATAATGATAACGTTCCTCGGCACAAGGTGTCAGGGCACTTTGTAAGCCATTAGGGATGACTGTTAGGAATCTATTCTCTAAAAATTTTTCCATGTGTACACATTAGTATACATTAAAAATGCCTTGGGCCTTATCCTTTTGAACAAGGTAATATAATACCTGCATAGAGCAAACAGTCCAATCAAATATGTCAGTTAAGGATTTAGTTTGGTGTAGCTTAAATATTCGGAGAAGGCAATGGCAAGCCACTCCAGTACTCTTGCCTAGAAAATCCCATGGATGGAGGAGCCTGGTGGGCTGCAGTCCGTGGGGTCGCTAAGGGTTGGACACGAATGAGCGACTTCACTTTCACTTTTCACTTTCACACATTGGAGAAGGAGATGGCAACCCACTCCAGTGTTCTTGCCTGGAAAATCCCAGGGATGGGGGAGCCTGGTGGGCTGCTGTCTGTGGGGTCACACAGAGTCGGACACGACTGAAGTGACTTAGCAGCAGCAGCAGCAGCTTAAATATTACTGAGGCACTAAACAATTGCAGAAAGTTTTCATCATACTAACGTTAAGCTAAGTTCATGTGCTTTAAGTACTGTAGGCATCCACTTGCGTTAGTGGTCAAGGCTTGAACTATATCTCTACCAGTGCTGTGTAATCTATCAAACAGACAAACTCTATCCAAACAATGACAAAGTTAAGAAAGGACAGGCCTTGTTTGCTGGGCAGGTGAAGTTATCCTGAGTTCAGGTCTGACTCATATTTCTCCAGATGAAGATTACCCAGTAGCTTTCTTCATATTTTCCTTTTACTGTAACATATCCTTGAAGGTTGAGGCATGAATGACATGACATGAATGACAATCCACATTCCAAAAATAGTCTATTTATGAGAATGTTGTTGTTGTTCAGTCACTAAGTCATGTCCAACTCTTTGTGACCCCAAGGACTGCCACACACCAGGCTTCCCTGTCCTTCACTATCTCCTGGAGCATGCTCAAACTCCTGTCCATTGAGTCAGTAATGTCATCCAACCATCTCATTCTCTGACACCCTCTTCTCCTCCTGCCCTCAATCTTTCCCAGCATCATGGTCTTTTCCATTGAGTCGGTTCTTCACATCAGTTGGCCTAACTACTGGAGCTTCAGCTTCGGCATCAGTCCTTCCAGTGGTTATTCAGGGTTTATTTCCTTTAGGATTTACTGGCTTGATCTCCTTGCTGTCCAAGGGACTCTCAAGAGTCTTCTCCAGCACCACAATTCAAAAGCATCAATTCTTCAGCAGTTAGCCTTCTTTATGGTCGAACTCTCACATCCATACATGACTACTGGAAAAACCATAGCTTTGACTATGTGGACCTTTGTTGACAAAGTGATGTCTCTGCTTTTTAGTATATTGTCTAGGTTTGTCATAGCTTTCCTTCCAAGGAGCAAGCATCTTTTAATTTAATTTATGATAAAAACCATATGTTAATGGCACATATTTCCGTCTTTCCTGTCCAGGAATCATCACTAATATGGTATTATCCTTTCCATGTGCAATCACATGAGCAAGTACAGGAGGACCATGAGGCTGCTTCATTCACCCAGACTCCAATTGCATGTATTTCATTTATGTATCCAAAACCTCCATCACCTCTAACTTAATAAGAGGCTCTCCTTTAGTACTTTGCCAATTACACATGGAACAATCAGCAATTGGGTGATTTGATCATGTTTGTTATAAACAGATCACCCTTTCCCTCATTTTGTAATATTACTTGGATTTCTCCATGGCAGTCTGCATCTATAACTCTCCTACAGACACAAATTAAAGTGGAGGAAGTCTTGTTCAGGCTTCAGAAGCAGGAGAGCAGGCCTCTAACCTGCTTCTGACCTGCCTGGACACCGCTTGGATTCCATGCCTGCCTGCAAGCACAGCAAGTCAGATGGCACTTTACATAAGAAAGAGAGTGTGTCTTGGAATTCTTGAGCTTCTGAGGGTCTGGCCAAGCCCCTGGAGTCTAAAGAAATCCTATGACTTACAAAATGAAACAATCGGCATTGTAATAGTTTAAAAAAAAACCAAAAAACAGAGCTGCCTTTTTGCATACAAACTGATGATATCAGCTTGTAGCCTGAGATTATAAGTGGGTGCTCCCCAAACTACAGTTTGAAGTGTCACCCATGAGGTGGATGCACTGCTGGGGACCTTTTCCTAATTGGGACTCCAGATTGCTATTAACAAGGGAATTCTCAGCACTGTTTAAGTCTGGATGTTGGTTATCCCAATTTGGTGATGTATATATATGCTGTTACTTTCCTCTAGTGTTTCTTTCTTTTATTTTAATGACTGTATACTGAAATTAAGTCAATTAATCCTCTGTTAAATATTGAAATTGTTTATTGTGCATGAAAAGTGGTTTCTTTTGTTAATGAATCTTTCAAACCTAAAACAAAAATTAAACTTTCAGCAAAACCTAAGCATTTTAGGTAGTTTAGGATAGAAGATGTAGGTAAAGAGCTCTGTTTACCTTCTCCTACTCTCACAGGACAACCATCCCTGAAAGCATTAGAAATAAATCACAAAACAAGCCTCCTGAGGAGGAGAGATACCTCAGCAAGAATGTTTTAGTTCTGACACTCTTCATAAGGTCTAGAAGCCTAGAGACACAAAGTTTAGGTTTAATGAGGATAAAAGAATGGGCAACTACTAAGAAACTATGGTACTTAAAAAATGCTTTTGCTAGATACTTGGCCACCTGTTAGGAGTTCTTAAGAGTTGAGCTTGAATGAAATTTTGTCAGAGATGCTGGTAGAAATTGTAGTGATGAAAAACTAACATCAAAACTAACAACAGCAACAAAAAACAGCATTAGTATGGGCCATTCAACAATAGTTTTGCTGAAAGTGTTGGTCATTTAGATGTGGAAAGTTAACTGCCTACCACATATAACTATTTATACCAGAACTACCTTGATTAGGGGCTTCCCTGGTGGCTTAGATGGTAAAGAATCTGCCTGCAATGCAGGAGACCTGAGTTTGATCCCCAGGACGGGAAGATCCCCTGGAGAAGTGTATGGCCACCCACTCCAATCAGTATTCTTGCCGGGAGAATCACATGGACAGAGAAGTCTTGTGGGCTACTGTTCATGGAGTTGTAAAGAGTTGGACATGACTGAGCAACTAACACTTTCACTTTTCACTTTCACCCTCCAGGCTCTGTAATGTATTAAGATCCTGGTTTGATTTTTTGCAATTGTAGGGCTGCATATTTGGAGGAGAGTGAGGAAGAAAGTCATGAGCTGTACACATGGTCTCAAAGTTAGATTTCTTAAGAATCATTCATTCCTAGCTCAATCTCCCACTGACTTCCCATTGAACTCAAGAGAAAGCCTGTATACTTTCTCTATATACTGGTTTCACAGTCCTTTGAGGAGGTCCTTCTCATTTGGAACCTTGTTCTTTGTTTCTCTTGCTGTTCCCCTCAGCTAAAAGAATCTGATTTTCTTTTGCCACTCTCCAAATCTTATCCATTCTTCTTCTTTGAACAGTTGGTCTCTTCGACACTGGGTTACAATAATTTTTCTCTCATTTCTTAAAGCACTGATATATACCTGCCAAAATAAGAGGCACAGACTGTTCAAAGCTTATTACCTATTTTCTGTGTATATCTTGGGTCTACAAGTGGATTTAAATCCTCAGAAGCCATGGATTATTAGAACTCTGGCTTACATTTGTTTTCCTATTACTAAAGCAAAATATTTGAAATTTATCTTGACAAAGTTCAAAAGGAAATTTCAGCTTACTTGTGAATAGTTTCCAGGTCCATTAATCAGAGTTCTTTTTTTTTTTTGCATATGTACATTTATGCCACTGGCATTCTTATACCTTGATCAAAACATATGTTCCATGTACAGAGTAAAAGCAATGATTTTCTTGTTATACCATGGGAAGTTGAAATATGGCAGTACCATGACTAATATTTGTTTTAAATGGAAATTACAAGTATAGATAAAGAGCCTTGATGAGTAGGTTTTTTACTATTAACAGATATTAATCCTCTCTTGGATTGGTAAAAAAATTTTCTGTATTCTTATAGGCATTTTGGTGGTGGTGGTTTAGTCACTAAGTCATGTCCAATTCTTGCGACCCCATAGACTACAGTCAGGCTCCTCTGTTCACAGGATTCTCCAGGCAAGAATACTGGAGTGGGTTCTTGCCTGGAGAATCCTCTGGGTGTAGCATTTTAGGTGACAGTTAAAATGCAGCATGCAAAGATGGACTCAATAAAGGACAGAAATGGTATGGACCTAACAGAAGCAGAAGATATTAAGAAGAGGTGGCAAGAATACACAGAAGAACTGTACAAAAAAGATCTTCACGACCAAGATAGTCAGGATAACGTGATCACTGACCTAGAGCCAGACATCTTGGAATGTGAAGTCAAGTGGGCCTTACAAAGCATCACTACAAACAAAGCTAGTGGAGGTGATGGAATTCCAGTTGAGCTATTTCAAATCTTGAAAGATGATGCTGTGAAAGTGCTGCACTCGATATGCCAGCAAATTTGGAAAACTCAGCAGTGGCCACAGGACTGGAAAAGGTCAGTCTTCATTCCAATCCCAAAGAAAGGCAATGCCAAAGAATGCTCAAACTACCGCACAATTGCACTCATCTCACACGCTAGTAAAGTCATGCTCAAAATTCTCCAAGCCAGGCTTCAGCAATATGTGAACCGTGAAATCCCAGATATTCAAGCAGGTTTTAGAAAAGGCAGAGGCACCAGAGATCAAATTGCCAACATCTGCTGGATCATGGAGAAAGCAAGAGAGTTCCAGAAAGCATCTATTTCTGCTTCATTGACTATGCCAAAGCCTTTGACTGTGTGGATCACAATAAACTGTGGAAAATTCTGAAAGAGATGGGAATACCAGACCACCTGACCTGCCTCTTGAGAAACCTGTATGCAGGTCAGGAAGCAACAGTCAGAACCGTACATGGAAAAACAGAGTGGTTCCAAATAGGAAAAGGAGTACGTCAAGGCTGTATATTGTCACCTTGCTTATTTAACTTCTATGCAGAGTACATCATGAGGAACGCTGGGCTGGAAGAAGCACAAGCTGGAATCAAGATTGCTTGGAGAAATATCAATAACCCCAGATATGCAGATGACACCACCCTTATGGCAGAAAGTGAAGAGGAACTAAAAATCCTCTTGATGAAAGTGAAAGAGGAGAGTGAAAAGGTTGGCTTGAAGCTCAACATTCAGAAAACAAAGATCATGGCATCTGGTCCCATCATGTCATGGGAAATAGATGGAAAAACAGTGGAAACAGTGTCAGACTTTATTTTTTGGGCTCCAAAATCACTGCAGATGCTGACTGCAGCCATGAAATTAAAAGACGCTTACTCCTTGGAAGGAAATTTATGACCAACCTTGATAGTATATGCCTAGGAGAAAGCCTGAAGTTAACTCTTATCAAGTCCTTGAAATACGAACACAGTCCACTTTGCCTGGGACTTTGGTCTTTGGTTAATTGGGTAAAACTTCAAGCTAAAAAAAAGAAAAAAGAAGGAAGACTTTTAAGAATAAGTATGTAAATTTGGCTATTCTATTATCCATAAACTGATAAGTTTAATTGCAATGCCTAATTCGTGAAATGTAAAAAGATGAAACAATGAAATCTCTGCATGTTTGTGTATCTCAACATGTGTGTTTGTCTTTATATAATATTGCTGAGATTAATTTGTAAAGAAGCTCTATTTAATTGTCCTTAAAAATATGGGCACTTACAAGTCAAAGAAATCTAAATTTACTTACTTTTGTAAGACAAGAGGGAAACTGAAGATGTTTTGGTTTATTAAACCTGTATGTTGTACTACTGAAGAAAAATTATGCTATGGAAAACATGTATGTTTTTAGGGGTTATAGAATATGTTCTTGAGTTGGCCAATCAAGAAGTGCTGGTTTAATATTTGAATCAGATTCATTAAGGCTTCAAGGGGTAAAAATTGTGATATGTAAAAATGATAAGGGAAACATTTCTGTGTGTAAAACAAGTAGGATTATGTGTTGTCAAAGACAAGATATTTTTGTTGAAGAAAAATGATAGTTTTTTCCTACAGTTGTTTGTTTCTCAATGAAGAAATACAGGACCAATTTGTTTGGATCTAAAAAATGACAAAAGGTTTGTGAAAAACTTAGAGAAAAGATTTTTGCATGTTGTCTGGATTAATATTAGACTGAATTTAATTAGGCATATAAATTTTGTTATTAACAGTAAAAAAAAAAAAAAAAGCAGAGACATTACTTTGCCTACAAAGGTCCGTCTAGTCAAGGCTATGGTTTTTCCCGTGGTCATGTATGGAGGTGAGAGTTGGACTGTGAAGAAAGCTGATCGCCGAAGAATTGATGCTTTTGAACTGTGGTGCTGGAGAAGACTCTTGAGAGTCCCTTGGAGTGCAAGGAGATCCAACCAGTCCATTCTAAAGGAGATCAATCCTGGGTGTTCATTGGAAGGACTGATGCTAAAGCTGAAACTGCAATACTTCGGCCACCTCATGAGACAAGTTGACTCACTGGAAAAGACTCTGATGCTTGGAAAGGTTGGGGGCGGGAGGAGAAGGGGACGACAGAGAACGAGATGGCTGGATGGCATCACCAACTCTGTGGACATGAGTTTGAGTGAACTCCGGGAGTTGGTGATGGACAGGGAGGCCTGGCGTGCTGTGATTCATGGGGCCGCAGAGAGTCGGACACGACTGAGCGACTGAACTGAACTGAACTGAATTGAAAATGCAGCATACTAATGCCTGACTTGCATCAGATTTCTGTTGTTACTTTGAGGTGTCCATTGATTGCACTCAGATCCAGTTTTTTGTTTCAGGTGAACATTTGATTTTTTAATAAAAGTAGATGGTTTATTTTTTTTTTTCAAAAACAATTTTAGGAATATTTACTTTAAAACAACTTTATCTTAAAATTGAGTAACTTTGGTTTTATGAGCAGCAAGCAAAGTACAGAAGCAAAAATGCATTACAGGAGCATTAAGTTCTACATTAGGTCACAGTGTCTAATCTGAAATCACACCCATAATATCATTTTTCAGGATATCTGGGAAATAGTTATTTCCCAGGATGTCTGAACCATAGCTACTCTATTTTGACTTTTAATTGTAAATAAAAAAAATTTTTTTTTAATAGCCAAAGCAGCTTTCACCATTAATGATGTCAGTGTTTTTCTAGGTATGAGAAGATGCAAGAATTGGAACTCATAAAACCTTTTTCTGAAAAGATCTAACTATCTGAAGACCTGTTCTGCCATTTTTTTTTTCAGAGCACAGAGTGCCTCATTCCTGATTTTCACCCTGAACTTCTTTCAGGGGGTGTTTATAAAATCCTAATTGTAAAATATTAGACATTATAGACATCTTACATTTACATGTAAAGAGTAAACATCCTCTTTCCCCTCAATGCTATCCTCAGGGGTAACTACTATGAACAGTTTTTAGTACAGGGGTTGGAAAACTACAACCTGTCACCTGGTTTTGTAAATAAATTTTACTGGAGGATAGCCACACCCATTCATTTATGTATCATCTAGACATGAGTTTGAGTAGGCTCCGGGAGTTGGTGAGGGACAGGGAAGCCTGGCTTACTGCAGTCTGTGGGGTTGCAAGGAGTCAGACACGACTAAGCAACTGAACTGACTGACTGACTGAGGGGTGCTTTTGCACTGCAACAATGGAATTGAGTAGTTGTGGTAGAGATTGTGTAACCAACAAAATCTAAAATATTTACTCTCTGGCCCTTTATAGAAAGAGTTTCAGTTCAGTTCAGTCGCTCAGTCGTGTCCGACTCTCCGCGACCCCATGAATCACAGCACGCCAGGCCTCCTTGTCCATCACCAACTCCCGGAGTTCACTCAAACTCATGTCCACAGAGTCGGTGATGCCATCCAGCCATCTCATTACTGACTCTTAATTTAATGTAGCATATATACTTCCAGATTTTCTACATATGTACAAATGTACATGTGCTTTTTAAAAATCTTACTGATGTCACACATATACAAAAATTACCCAAATGTAAATGTATAGCTTGATGAATTTTCTCAAAGTGAGTTATCCCCAAGTAATCAGAACTCAGTTCAGGAAATAGAACATTACCGGCATCTCAAAAGCCTCTCTCATGCTCCTTTCCTACTATCTCTTAAAGGTAACTTTTTCCTGCTTTCTCACCCTATAGGGTTATAATTTTCTCTATTTTTTTAAGTTATATAAAGTTGAGTATACATTGTTTTGGGGTCTGGCTTCTTTTGTTCAACATTATGTTCTAAGAACCAGCCATATTGTTGCAAATGGCAACAGTGTTCATTCCCATTATGTAAAGAATTTCACTAGGTAAATATGCCATCTTTTACTTATTCATTCTAAGTGAGTGGACATTTGTGGCATTTTCAGTTTGGGGCTATTTTAAATTTTCAGAAATGAACATTTTAACATGTCTTTTGATGAGCATATGGAGGCATTTCTCACATGTGGTTTTTTTAAACTGTTGAATATAGATCATATTCTGTAACAACTTTCCAAGTAGGGCTGTCTTATTTTGTTATGACTACATAGTATTTAACTGTATGATGTTCTATACCCTATTCTGTTGTTAGTCAGCAAGTCATGTGGCAGAGACTGGGGTATGTTTCCCGAGATCCATTCTCCCTTTCTTCTATGTAATAGTGCCTCCACATTTTTAGCTAGATACATGGCTGCCCAGAATGCAGTCTGTATTTTCCAATCTCCCTTTCAGCTGGGCATCACCATATGACTAAGTTCTGGACGATAGACTGTAGGTAGAGTATCAAATAGCAGATTCCAAGATTCTTCCCAAAAAACAGAATGACTAACCCCTCTGCCTTTTTCCTTCCTCTCCTCATTCTGCTGCCTATAAGCATGTTTGTATCTTTAGGTTAAGGCCCACAGAGTGGAACCACAAGACATAGGGAATCTGGGCCTTGATTGATCAAGTTTTATACCTACCCTAGACTCCCTCTTTGGAATTTTACATGAATAAGAAATTAATATCCATCTTATTTGTGCTAAAATTTTTGCCCCACCACTCATAAATGAAATGAATTATGACTAATACAAGTTAGCTTCCAAATTTTATCACACAATGTGGCAGAGAACATCTTTCTATACATCTTTATATTTTTTAAATTTCTACTTTGCAGAAAAAAATTACTACAGGTAGAATTGTTGGGTCAAAAATTAAGAACATTTTAAACTGTAGATACTGTAAAATATTCTTCTAAATGTTGTATCAATTACATTACCATTTATATTATGAGTGACATTTTCTCTTTAATTACACTGAATGTCAATTTGCCAAACCTCTTTTATTAGAAAATGAATCAAAACAAAAGACCAAACCATAATTTTCTTTTTCATGTCTTTGTTGAGGGAAGTTAAGCAAATTTTCATTTAATAATTTTTAAATGAGATATAATTGACATATAACAATGTTAGTTTTAGGTGTAGAATTCATGAATATACTATGCATTTATATATGATAAAGTAGGTGTAGAATTGGTATAGAATTTTAAGGCTCAAGAGACAGTTTTGTATGACAGGTTAACCTGGGATATCCTCTAATGCACATTAATGAAGTCTCCTTTATGTATGGTCGGGAAGGTCCCCTGGAGGAAGAAATGGAAACCCACTTCAGTATTCTTGCCTAGAGAATCCTGTGGACTGAGAAACCTGGCGGGCTACAGTCTAAGGGTCGCAAAAAGTCAAACACAATAAATATTACATATATATTTCAAAATTATTACCAAAATTAGTTTAGTTAACATTCATCACCTCACAGTTACAAAATTTTTCTCCTTATGATGAGAACTGAGTCTTATGTTATCTTTTATCTGTCCCCTTATTATTTTTTCATTTTCTGAAAAACATATCAATTAGCAAATAATTTATGTTCAAATCTAATCTACAATATACCTTAATTTTTCTTGTCATATTGCTTTGGGAATAAAACCAGAACAATATTGGTTAAAGTAGTCATAATTTTTTTTAACCAATGAGAATTCCTTTAATAGTTCACCAGTAAGTGTGACATTTAAGTAGGCTTTTAATCAATTTTTTAAATCTAATTAAAATCAAGTTTTTAATGTTTAGTCTCATTTTAATACATTTTTAAAAAATATAAACAAAAATGATTTTTCTTTAGTAGTAACAGGAGAATTTCTTGCACTTAAGGCTGGAAGAAGCACAAGCTGGCATCAAGATTGCTGGGAGAAATATCAATAACCTCAGATATGTAGATAACACCACCCTTATGGCAGAAAGTGAAGAGGAACTCAAAAGCCTCTTGATGAACATGAAAGAGAAGAGTGAAAAGGTTGGCTTGAAGCTCAACATTCAGAAAACAAAGATCATGGCATCTGGTCCCATCACTTCATGGGAAATAGATGGGGAAACAGTGGAAACAGTGTAAGACTTTATTTTTTGGGCTCCAAAATCACTGTGGGTGCTGATTGCAGCCATGAAATTAAAAGACACTTACTCCTTGGAAGGAAAGTTATGACCAACTTAGATAGCATATTAAAGAGCAGAGACATTACTTTACCAACAAAGGTCCGTCTAGTCAAGGCTATGGTTTTTCCAGTGGTCATGTATGGATATGAGAGTTGGACTGTGAAGAAAGCTGATCGCCGAAGAATTGATGCTTTTGAACTGTGGTGTTGGAGAAGACTCTTGAGAGACCCTTGGACTGCAAGGAGATCCAACCAGTCCATTCTAAAGGAGATCAATCCTGGGTGTTCATTGGAAGGACTGATGCTAAAGCTGAAACTCCAATACTTTGGCCACCTCATGTGACGAGTTGACTCACTGGAAAAGAGTCTGAGGCTGGGAGGGATTGGGAACTGGAGGATAAGGGGACGACAGAGAATGAGATGGCTATATGGCATCACCGACTCGATGGACATGAGTTTGAGTGAACTCCGGGAGTTGGTGATGGACAGGGAGGCCTGGTGTGCTGTGATTCGTGGGGTCGCAAAGAGTCGGACACAACTGAGTGACTGAACTGAACTGAAATGAAGGTTGCTGAGTAAGAGAAGGGACCTTTAAAAAACGTGAAGGTGAGAGAACACTTTCATTGGTTGAGTTTTAGAATGCTTGGTAAGTGACTTAATTTCAGAATGCTTTAGTTTTGAGATCCAGCAGGAAATAATTCTGGACTGTACACGCGCTATAAAATTTACCACGTCTGTTTTGGGAGAGAGTGCTTACATTACAATATTGTTTGACAACAGTTTTACTATATGAAAGATAGTTTAAAAATAAACCTAAGACCTGGCTGGAGCATGGTAACAATACATTATTTCTTAGGATGAGACCATCCAAAGCTAAATCATCCACATTACATCATGCATCTTATTATTAGTCCAGTTACCCAGAAGACTTGGTCAACTTTGTTTCCTTTCCCCCTACAACCCACATTCAGAATGTCATCAAGTTATCTTATTCTTTTCTTTACTCCACTCCTACCACCTTAATTAAAACTTTTATGTCTTGACCATGCTGGCCACAAAGACCAATTAAAATAAGGTAGAAAATAGACATAAGCTGCCATGTCTGGCCTCTGGGAAGTGAGGTCACTCAGTTGGGTCTGACTCTTTGCAACCCCATGGACTGTAGCCCACCAGGCTTCTCCATCCATGGAATTTTCCAGGCAAGAGTACTGGAATGAGTTGCCATTTCCTTCTCCAGAGGCTCTTCCCCACCCAGGGATCAAACCTGTGTCTCCCGCATTGCAAGCAGATGCTTTTACCATCTGAGCCACAAGGAAAGCTCTCACCAGAATCTAATTCAAAAGGCCTGTTATAATGCTATCAATTGGTAGAGTGTTTAGACCATCTTGAAAGAGCCTAACCAAAATCTTGAGACAGAAATTAGATATGATTATACCGGGATTATACTATATAACTCAATAGTCTAGAAAGATCTACAACAGAAAAAATGTGACTTGGAAATTGTTTCACAGTCATAAAGAGAAAATTTGGCCACTCCAAGGGATGTTCCATACACTAGTTTGAGTCTTATTCTAGATACATAACCCTTTCAGGTCAACAGAAATGTCAAAAAACTGGCCAGAGTTCCAAATGAACTGCTTTTGAAATTTGTGAGAAGGAGAATTCAGATCTAAAGTCTGCAAGAGCAGTCTTTGGACATTCTGGCCATAATTCATTTGTTATTGATACCATATGATTGCAATGACATTCAGTGGTGTAAGAGCAATACTTGCTGCCAAGAAAGAAAATCTTGTATGATATCAAGCTTTATACTTTTGGCCACGCATGTAACAAAGATGTATTTTTGTGTGTTATTTTCATTTTTTTTATCCCCCCAAAGGCCTTGTTGTTCCTCTCTTTAATCTCCAACTATTCTATGCCAAAATGGCCAAGATAGAATTTTTTTAGATTTTCACAGACTAACTCCTTTAAGATTAGAAGAAGATTAGAAGAAACAAATTGGCCTCTAATTTATATCTCAGATGAAACATTACTTCTTTCTCTTTTCTATGGAGTACCACCAGAATGCAATCTTAAAGTTCTAGTGTGGTTGAGAGATTTGTGTGTAGAAATTGCTTTCTGCTTATGTTGTGGAACCCCCATCCTAAACCAGCTCAATCCATTCCAGACATGGTAAATGACTTTCCCCCAGAAATTGGAAGAGTAAGCAAGACTCACTTACTTAGGGAAAATAAAGTATTTAGAGTTGTCTAGTTGTGATGATTTATTGAATTCAATTGGGTGAAACAAGCGACTCCTGGAACTTGCACTTATGTCAGCAATTGGCTTATTCCTTGATGCTAATATCTTGGCTTTGTTTGGTGAACTAGTGATCAAAAATGATCCTTGCTTCTTATTCAGACTGTTTCTTATCCTTCTGAGGGCCACAACTATCTGGCTGGCTCATTTCATTTTTGTCAGAAAAATCATAAATCCTGAGGTATATCAGTTGAAGCACAAAACTAGGAAAATGAAACGGGGGAAAATGAAAGGTGGTCCACAGTTGGACCATCAAGTGGGCTGTATTGAATTTAGATGGGTATCTCCGAGAATTAACCATTTAGCTACAAAGAAGAAGGAGATTTCTACATGTACGCACTATTTGGTAAGTATAGGAAATTATCATATCACATTTTATTATAGTTTGGGGGCTACTTTAAAGAGGTTGCTTAGTATAATGCTTTAATAAGAAGTAGCATGCTGCCAGTGTTCTTTATATGGATGAGATAGGAGAACAATTAATGCATAACAGTCTCTCCTTACTCATTTCCAAGGACATGAAATTTGGCAGCACCCCAGACCCTTCCTTCTCCCATCCATACCTAATCAACCAACTTGTCCTTACTGACTACACAAGTTACTGTATGCATTGTATAAGTGTTAGAAAGTATAGACAAGAAAAGATAAATTCACTTATCTTACCACTCAGTTTTAAGAATCAAGTCTTTCTGTTCCAGTTACTATTGCCGCATACAATTTTATAAAAATAACAATTGTATTCACAGGTTCTTTGGGTCAGGAATTTAGTCTAGTCCCAGGGCAGACTTCTTATGTGTTTTAACAGGCATGGGGTATTATCTGGAAAGACTGAAAGACTGAGATGAGGATAAGGATCATCTGAATGCATCTTCCCTCACATACCAGCAGTTGACACCAATTATTAGCTGGGCTACTGGTTAAATTACCTATTCATGGCTTCTTTATGTGGGCTAGTTTGGGTATCCTTACAGCCTACATAGCAGCTGAGTTCTACAAATAAGTGTCCTAAGAAGTGCAAAAGGCAAAAGTGCAAGGTGTTCTTATAATTTAACCCCAGAAGCCTTGTGGCATTACTTGTATTATACTGTGATGGTCAAGATGATCACAGGAGTCTGCCCAGCTTGATTCTATGGGTTTTCCTTTGGGGGCTCAGAATAAGAAGAAAGGAAATTGTATTCATCTTTTATTCTTTAGAGGATGCTTTATGGTAAATAAAAACAAAAACTCATAGATATTGTCCTATTTCCTAGAAACTAAAAGAGAGACTGTGATGGAGGCATTGACATCTCACTGTAGCATTCCCAAGGAGAGGGGTACTCCTGAGTAAATAACCAAGGCAAGATGACTGTTCCCAGACTCTGATTTGAGAGATAACAGATAAAATATCAGGCATAAGTGTTTGTATTGCTCTTACCTACAAAGCAACAAGTTTGAGATATCTAACCATGTGTTTCCCACTTCAAAGTTCAACAGTTACTCTCACAAGCCTGCATGTATTTGGAGAGCAATTCTTGTGGAGCAACTTAGGGAAATAAAAGGGACAGTTCTTCAAATCTGCCCCACTGGGGTATCACCGAGATATAACACCCAGAAAGTCCAGTTTTGACAAAATACCTAAGTCTTCCTATAGAACTAACTTCCTACATCAGCGGCAACAGGAACAAAGCAGCTTCAATTTCCTAATCCTGCAGCAGGATTCAGAAAAACCTATTACTCTCCTAAGCTTAATAGAGATGAAACTGCAAACTGTAAGTACAGGTGCTCAGACCAACTAGGAGGGTGGTTATAATTACATTACAACTGTGTTGGTGAAACTTTGGGTGAGATTCTGAGGTTCTCAAGTGGTTAAATGGAGAAGGCAATGGCAACTCCAGTACTCTTGCCTGGAAAATCCCATGGACGGAGGAGTATTGGTAGGCTGCAGTCCATGGAGTTGCTTGGCGGACACAACTGAGCGACTTCACTTTCATGCATTGGAGAAGGAAATGACAACCCACTCCAGTGTTCTTGCCTGGAGAATCCCAGGGACAGGGGAGCCTGGCGGGCTGCCGTCTATGGGGTTGCACAGAGTCGGACATGACTGAAGCGACTTAGCAACAGCAGCAGCAAGTGGTTAAATGATGAACAAGGCAATATCAATCCTAGAGGGAAATTTGGACCAGGGAATGTCAGATGGATTAGAGACACTATGGATAAAAAGAAAAGCCAGAAAGTTATCCTAGTTACAATTGGGTCATCCTTGCTTTACATGGTTTCAATAATATACAGATTGCAGTTACCACAGTTTAGTTAAATGATACCAATTCCTTAACATCAGTTTTGATTTCAATTACCATTAGCTGTGAATGCATGAAGTAGAAACTTCACTACTAGATTTTCAGTTCATAAATCACTACATAAGTAACATATATGCATCATGACTAATCAACTCACTTACTTCAATATTAGTGATTGGCCACCCCACGTCAGTTATTTGGTTCACACCCAGACAACAAAGCCTATAGTTGTGTTTCCACCTTCCCTTCCAGTGAGAAATGTGCATAGCATTTGAAAAATGGATGACCAAAAAGAAAGCTGGCTAAATGTTGAATTCAACAAAGTAACAAATTTTTAAATCTACAAGTGAAATTCAAATTGAACTTTACTCGGTGTTTTAAAAGAAATAGCTATCTATGGAAATGTTGATGCTGTCACTGTTTGAGAGACTGTAGTGTGCAGCTGGAGGAACTCAGTGAAGGCAAAATAAGTGACACAAAGAAGCAAAGTGGTTGTGGTATAAAGGATGAAGATGTCCCAGAAGAAGGCACACCAGCAAAAAAAAAGGAATCCTCACGTTAAAGAAGCTGTCAGAGATATTCCATGACATTGAAAGCACAAAGGATAGTCAGAAGCCAATGCAGATTTGAAAAGAAATATAACAGTTCTCCAAAACATAATAAAGATGCTCACTCCACACTGTACGTAACACAATAAGAGGACAGCAAGCACTGTTTAAACTGCACTTTTTAAGATTTCTACAATGAAAAAAGCTCTTTACTGTTCAGTGCTTCAAATGTTTCAAATTACAGTGTATTAAATAACTGTGAGTTTTATAATTTTCAGTTTCCCTGTATTTTTATAACCCATAGGAAAAAGTGTTTACTGTTGATTAAAAAATTTTCAAGGTCCCAGAACAATTGTCATTTTCCCCATTTGAGTGATAAGATTGCTTTTCATGGTTTCTATTTGAACAGTCATTTTTATGGGTCTCTCACTACCATGCACAGGAAAGATTGCCTGTATATCAGAGCTAGGTGGGTAGCAGTGGGGAGGAAAACAAAATGGTAGATATGAAATGTAGCAAAACTGGAGGACCATGATTGAGGGGTTGTGAAGAATTATATTGGACATGATGGTAGGTTTGTTTAGCAGCTATAAAAATAAGCACAAAAATGTTATTAGAAAAAGAAAATAGGGAAGAACATCTCTGTGTGGAGACAGATTCCAAGAGAAGCTTGGTTTAGAAAAAAAGTTATGAGCTTTGGAAGCAGCATAATTATTTAGGAAAGGTTCCGTTATGTGAAATATCAGATATGACATGGAAATTTAACCATTTGTAATACAATTGGGAGGATAGGCATACTAACTATTGTTGGTACCAGTAAAAGGAATACTTTCCATTCCCATACCATTTCATGTACCAGTTACCATTTATTTAGTGGGACAAATGTATCTTTTAAAGTCTACATTTAAAAACAAAGTAGAAGAGCTTCTGAAATTTATAAATCTGGCTGGTTTGGGCATGATTTTTTAAGATGAGTTTTTAAAAAGAAATCCTTATTGAGAATTTGCTTCTTAGATGATAATTTTCACCTTTCTATATCTAAAAGAGGTATCATTTCAGAATTAAGACCAGCAAAGTCAGTTAGAACACATGTCAGGGTGTCCTAGAGATCAGAGAAAAGAACTCATTGTAGTGGAGGAGTTATAAGGAAGAAGAATTAGACAGCTGAGATAGAAGACTGCCCAGCAGGAGGAAATTGGAACTGATAGATTTCTGTCCTTCCAGAGCTTCAACTAGGAAGGCTATTGTTCTGTTGGGTAAAGAACAGTCATCATTCACCACAGTTGGTTGACATGATTTATTAAGTTGAATCAAGTACAGAAAAGAAAGGTTATTTATGATAGGCCAGATTCCATGAGTGGGAATTTCTTGGAGTCAAATAGGAGAGAATACGCCCCAGTGTTAAAGACTTTCCAGAGGCCTCTTCCACTCCACTTTCTGCCCCTCCCATGGTCACTCGCCAAAGAAATACTTTGCTGGACACAGAAGTGGCCACAGCTGTGGTCATAAGGAAACATCAGGGTATGAAATGAATCATTCTCTCTTTTAGTTAACATTTTTTGGAGTATGCAGACAAGGGTAAAGGACAGGTGCTGGTTAAGACAATAAACATCATTAAAGTGTTTGGAAATGCTGCCAGTTTCCACGAATAAAATCTTGCCAAAGAGCTGTAATTATTTGTTAGGTCAATGAACTAAAATTTTCCCAGTATCAGTATTAAGCAAAAAGGTCATTAATGCTTTGTGCATGTGTGTGTGCTAAGTTGCTTCAGACATGTCCAACCCTTCGCGACCCTATGGACTGTAGCCCACCAGGCTCCTCTGTCCATGGGGATTCTCTAAGCAAGAATACTGGAGTGAGTTGCCATGCCCTCCTCCAGGTAATCTTCTCAACCCAGGGATAAAACCTGCTTTCTTTTGTCTCCTGCATTGCAGGTGGGTTCTTTATCACTAGCGCCACCTGGGAAGCTTCATTAATGCTTTAGGGGACTATAGCAAGTTTGAAAGAGGGTTGACTTGATCCTCCCCTTCCACCCAGTGATCTTCCTCAACCACCAGACTCCTGGATGGCTGAAGCAGGGCCAGCAACTGACTCCCTGACCATCCATGCAGGGTTTGCTATTATCCTCCACCCAAACTGGCAAGGTCTTCCATGACTTATGTAGACTCACCCCCAGATGAGGATCACCACCTCCCTACCCTTCCTTCAAAAAGCAGCCTAAAATCAGTTCTCTACTCTGGCTATGAAAATGGAGAAATTAACTACAGTTTTTTATTTATCAGTGTTGGACAAAATCTGCAACTACGTGCAAGTGTCCCAGACATCTATGATTGCAAGTATGGAGACAGGCCCTTCATTCATAACAGAATCCCAGTTTTGCCCATGAAGAAGGGGGAGAGGACAGACCCACAGATAATATAGGTGCTTGAACTCATGTGTTGTCCCCAAAGTTGGAGTTGTTTTCTAATTCTAAAGGGCTAGGTTTGGTGACCCTTTTTTCACAGAAGCCATCTCTAAGAGGGGTGACAATAGACTACAGTGTTCTAAACTTGTAATATATCCAGGATATGTGTAGGGGGGTGTATTTTTTTTAAACCCCATCACCTACAATGTAGATATTATTTTTGTTACACAAATATGATAAATGAGATTTACTGATTTTCTCAAAAATATCTACTTAAGCTTGCCTGACTGCCAAGAGTTCCAGGCAATAAGAATTCATTTCCTTATCTTTCACTGATCGTCCTCCAAAGCAAATCATCCCCTAGTGACATATTGATCATGTTGCTCTTTGAGCCCTTCCTTATGAGATTCTAAAAATCTGCTTTTCACCATATCCTGAGCTTTTCCCCACAGTAACTGCAGGGATCAGCTCCCCATTTCAGTCCGTCTTATATGTCACACACAATCTTTCATGAAAATAAATGCCAACTTGCAAATAATCCCCTTCAGTTGATTTGTAAATTAATATTAACACCACCCAAAATTCAGCTGTTTTTTGTGATTAGACCTTGTGCTCATACAGTAGTCTTCATCATTGTAATTTTTATTTTCAATAACAATATATATACACTGATATTAAAAATAATTGTGCTGTCCTTTTAAGAATTTAAGTTCAAGTATAAAGAACATATAAACTTGTAAAGGAAGTTTATTATGTAAGAAATTCATTATGAAAGAGTTTACTGATTACAATTATCAATGAGTTTCTGCATTTTATGAAGGAATGGTGATGTAATCCAAATACATATTGTTAAGTTAAATATCATTTCCACCACAAGAAAAATATCCACACACCCCTACTTCTCTCCTAATATAGAATTCTTGATGTGGCTTCCACAGCTGCTATTGGTTCTTAAATCTTCAGCTGACCACACTCAGGGTTCCAAACACACACTCTACCTCACACCCCATGCAGAGTTACCGCCTCTGCATCCACACAGCTGATCTCCAAGGGTTGTATTAACAGTCACAGAATATAATTCCCACATCTTGTCCTGAGAGCTGATTTATGGTCCCAATAAAGATTTAAACAAAAATATGAGGATAAATTACTCAGAAGAATTCAATTTAAAATGTTTCCCTGAAATTCCCCATTCACTACCCCATCTATCATGGATCAAATTAAAAGCACACATGAGCTAATATTACAGGGTCTAACAGGGTGAATAGGGTCTAACAGGGTGTTTTGGAATTAGTAACAATCCCTTCCTAACAGTGTATTATCTCAGAAATTCCTTTCTGGAACAATGATCTTGATTTGCACTTTTTAAAAAAATAACAGGCAAAACTGTTAATAAGACAAATAATGAGTGGCTAAGGACACTCTGAAAATAGACAAGGGCTTCAACTTCTGAGCAGAGAGATTTACTTTGAATCATTTTAGCAAAGAAGAAAGCTTTACAATATTAATAAATTTCAGTTTCTGGTGTAAAAGGTGATTGGTTCATCCCTGACAGAGCCTCGCCCAACTTTCCATTGGAACATCCATGAAGATGTAGGCAAGGGTGAAAGTGTACATTACTATTCAACTACCAAGAATGGAAGCCAACTTGGTGTCAGAACTGGGAAAGATTTCCACCTGTAGGCCTTCAGGCTCAACTGAGAAACATGATCAGTGGCTCAAGCATAAACACAAAGTAAATCTAAAGGCCTGAAAAAGAGTCAAAGATATTTTGTCTTGTCCCTCATTTCTGAAGAATATTGGACTGCTTTTTATCTAGTCCATGGCATTGTTTTCAGTTCAGTTCAGTTCAGTCGCTCAGTCATGTCCGACTATTTGCGACCCCATGAATCGCAGCACGCCAGGCCTTCATGTCCATCACCAACTCCCGGAATTCACTCAAACTCATGTCCATCAAGTCGGTGATGCCATCCAGCCATCTCATCCTCTGTCGTCCCCTTCTTCTCCTGCCCCCAATCCCTCCCAGCATCAGAGTCTTTTCCAGTGAGTCGACTATTTGCATGAGGTGGCCAAAGTACTGGAGTTTCAGCTTTGGCATTGTTTTAGAGACAACCAAATGACATCTCTTAATTCCCCAGTCAAGTCCTGAAAATCATAAGACCTGTCTCAAGCATTCATGTCCGGCTCTTTACCCTTCCATAGCAGTTTTAAAGGGCTAATTATGAAAATACTATCTGCCTACTAGGGAAAATTTGGAGAGTCAGGAAAGTTGCAAAACAATCACCAGAGATAGCTGGCACGGATATTTTAGCCAAATGTGTATACTTTTATGTAGCTAAGCCTTTTAACAGCACTTGGTGTTGCCTATCAAATCTGGTAACATTCACTCACCTATCCTCTCAGAGGTTTTGCATTCTCTTCTCTTTCCTTAATATACTTCCCTGGTAGCTCTGACGGTAAAACGTCTGCCTACAATGAGGGAGAGGATCAATCCCTGGGTCAGGAAGATCTCCTGGAGAAGGAAATGGCAACCCACTCCAGTATTCTTGCCTGGAAAATCCCATGGATGGAGAAGCCTTTTAGGCTACATTCCATGGGGTCACAAAGAGTCAGACATGACTGAGTGACTTCACTTCACTTCTTCTCTTTCCTTAAACCTCAACATTCCCTCTTTGCTTCCAACCTCAACTGAAGACTCTGATTCTTATACAGAAGCAATCAGAACAGATACTTCTACAAAATGCACCAGGAACAAGCATTGTCCATGCTCTTTGCCTTTTCAAACCTTCCATTTTGCACTGGATCCCATTTCTCTCTTCTTAAAAACTTTGCTTCTGTAATTATTTCCATCCCTGTCTCACCATTCCCCTCCCTTCCTTAATGAGTCATTACCAAAGGGAAAAATATGCCATATCTCCATTTTAGAAAAGCCTTGTCTTGACCCCATATCTCTCTCAGCTCCTGCTCAGTTTTAAGCTTTCCCCTGGACAGAAAAAGGGCTTGCAAGAGTTGTCCATGCTCAGTGTTTGTTCTTATCCTCTAATCTTCTCTCTACAAACCAGTTCAACCTGGGCAACAATCACAACCAAGTTACTAAATCAAATAATCAGAGTTCAGGCCAAAGATAACTTGACCTTGCAGCAGCTTTTGAGACTGTTGATCACTCTGTTCATCTTCATATACTTTCTTTACTTAGTTGTTTTTTTTTTAAAGAAAACATTTTTAATCTTATAGTACAGTACCTTGAAAATTACAGTAAGACAGTACAGCAACTGATGATTCTTAGCTGTGCCAGTCACGTCACTGTTGTTTTTATGTTTTTCTTTTCTTTTTTAATTACTTTATTTTAATTGGAGGATAATTACTTTACCATATCATAATGGTTTTTGCCATACATCGATGTGAACCAGCCATGGGTGCACATGTGTCCCCCCATCCTGAACCCCCCTCCCACTGCCCTCCCCACCCCATCCCTCTGGGTTGTCCTAGACTACCGACTTTGAGTGCCCTGCTTCATGCATTGAACTTGCCCTGGTCATCTTTTTTACATATGGTAATATACGTTTCAGTGTTATTCTCTCAAATCATCCCACCCTCACCTTCTCCTGCTGCTACTGCTGCTGCTAAGTCACTTCAGTTGTGTCCAACTCTGTGTGACCCCACAGACGGAAGCCCACCAGGCTCCCCCATCCCTGGGATTCTCCAGGCAAGAACACTGGAGTGGGTTGCCATTTCCTTCTCCAATGTGTGAAAGTGGAAAGTGAAAAGTGAAAGTGAAGTCGCTCAGTCGTGTCCGACCCTTAGCAACCCCACGGACTGCAGCCTACCAGGCTCCTCCATCCATGGGATTTTCTAGGCAATAGTACTGGAGTGGCTTGCCATTGCCTTCTCCGCACCTTCTCCTACATAGTCCAAAAGTCTGTTCTTTACATATGTGTGTCTTTTGCATACAGGGTCATTGTTACTATCTTTCTAACTTCCATATATATGAGTTAATATACTGTATTGGTGTTTCTCTTTCTGACTTACTTCACTCTGTATAATAGGCTCCAGTTTCATCCACCTCATTAGAACAGACTCAAATGTGTCCTTTTTTTAATAGCTGAGTAATATTCCATGCTATATATGTGTCACAGTTTCCTTATCCATTCATCTGCCAATGGACATCTAGGTTGCTTCCATGCTGTGGCTATTGTAAACAGTGCTGCAATGAACATTGGGGTACATGTGTTTCTTTCGATTCTGGTTTCCTCAGTGTGCATGCCCAGTAGTGGATTACTGGGTCATATGGCAGTTCTGTTTCCTGTTTTTCAAGGAATCTCTACATTGTTCTCCATAGAGGGATACCAATTTGCATTCCCACCAACAATGTAAGAGGGTTCCCGTTTCTCTACACTCTCTCTAGCATTTATTGTTTGTAGACTTTCTCCTGGCAACCATTCTGACTGGCGTGAGATGATATCTCATTGCAGTTTTGATTTGAATTTCTCTAATAATGAGTGATGTTGAACATTTTTTCATGTATTTATTAGCCATCTGTATGTCTTCTTTGGAGAAATGTCTGTTTAGTTATTTGGCCCAATTTTTTATTGAGTTGCTTGTTTTTCTGGTATTGAGCTGCATGAGCTACTGGTGTATTTTGGAGATTAATTCTTTGTCAGTTGTTTCTTTGGCTATTATTTTCTCCTATTCTGAAGGCTGCCTTTTAATCTTGCTTATAGTTTCCTTTGTTTTTCAAAAGCTTTTAAGTTTGATTAGGTCCCATTTTTTATTTTTGTTTTTATTTCCATTACTCAGGGGGGCGGGTCATAGAAGATCTTTCTGTGATTTATGTCAGAGAGTGTTCTGCCTGTGTTTTCCTCTATGAGTTTTATAGTTTCTGGTTTTACATTTCGATCTTTAATCCATTTTAAGTTTATTTTTGTGTATGGTGTTAGAAAGTATTCTAGTTTCATTCTTTTACAGGTGGTTGACCAGTTTTCCCAGCACCACTTGTTAAAGAGATTGTCTTTTCTCCATTGTATATTTTTGCCTCCTTTGTCAAAGATAAGGTGTCCATAGGTGTGTGTGGATTAATCTCTGGGTTTTCCATTTTGTTCCATTGATCTATATTTCTGTCTTTTTGCCAGTACCATACTGTCTGATGACTGTAGCTTTGTAATATAGTCTGAAGTCAGGAAAGTTGATTTCTCCAGTTCCATTCTTCTTTCTCAAGGTTGCTTTGGCTATCTGAGGTTTTTTGTGTTTCCATAAAAGTTATGAAATTATTTGTTCTAGTTCTGTGAAAAATACCATTGGTAGCTTGATAGGGATTGCATTGAATTTGTAGATTGCTTTGGGTAGTATACTCATTTTCACTATATTGATTCTTCCAATCCATGAAAATGGTATATATCTCCATCTATTTGTGTCATCTTTGATTTTTTTATCAGTGTTTTGTAGGTTTTTGTTTCTTTAGGTAAACTCAAACCAAGTATTTTATTCTTTTCACTGCAATGGTGAATGAAATTGTTTGCTTAATTTCTCTTTCTGTTTTTTCATTGTTAATATATAGGAATGCAAGGGATTTCTGTGTATTTTACTTACTTTTTATGACAACACTAACACACTCACTTGGTTTTCAATTTACTTCATTGCCCCTTGACTATGCTTAATCCTTATATTCCCAATCAGGGCCTGCCACATTATTTACAGTATACAGTGAAAAAATGAAAATGCAGAGTCCATATTCAAAAATTGTTAGGAATTTCAGGACAGTGAGAGCAGTACAGATCATTGAACCAAGCACAGACCTTTTAAACACGTGACCACACAAGTTTATACTCATGAAGTTGGCCCTATTCCCATCCTTACAATGCTTCAGTGCCCATGGTTCAGTGCTCCTCTGTTCACACTTGCTCCCTAAATGATCTCATCCAATCCAGTTGGCTTTATATGCCACATATAGCAACAAGCCCCATTTTATCTTTGACCTTACTCTCTCCATTTATCTCCAAATTCAAGTAGGAAAATGTAGGATAGATCTAGAAATATACATGAAGAATTATCAGTATACTCTTTGTCCTCTTACTCTGTTCTTTTTAATTCAGACTGGTGTTTTATTATAGATATGTGTATATGCATGGATATATGCTCCTTCATGGCAAAAATCCCATCTGTTTTATTTATTGCCATATCACCAGCTCTTAGAACAGTGACTGGCACATAGTAGGCACTCAAAAAATATTTTTGTGAAAGAATGAACATTCGATGCTGTATTCACAATTCTTTAGTCTTTTACTTTTCATTCTACACAATAGCTTTTGGTTCTCTTTTTATGTGACTAAAGTATTTTTTCTAAAGGGAACAAAGTTTATTTGAGGAATCTAATATAATAAATATACAGAAAAGTAAAGATACTACTGAATTCTATTGGTTAAGGAAGATATTTAGAGAGTACTAGTGATTTGTGGTAACTAATTATTCACATGGTTTAATTGGTCAAAAAAAAATAAAGGCGATAGTGACAACTAGAGCTATTAGAAAAGGCATTTGGTACCTAGGTAGCAAAGAAGCTTCAGAAAATTCAGATAAATTGCATATTCAAAAATACAAAGCAGAAATAAGTTGTGGTGGAAGAAGGGAAATTTCAAAAGGGAAGAAGGGCCCTACTAAACCCCTTTAGCTGGGAAATAAGTATATGCACAGAGTGGGTAGGTAAAAGACTTAGTGTTTTAAGAGAATAAAAAGTAAATCTTCATTATGTGAATAAATTTAAAACATAGTAGTTTGAGACACTAAATGGTTTTTAGTTCTTTTTCTTTGTCAAATACAAATTGTTCATTCCTGAAGATGAAACTCAAATAAGCCATTGAGCAAATAACTTCCAAAGCAAACTGATGTAAACGTATAGACCATTAAGTGAATAATATTAATACTTAACATATTTTATACAAACTAAGCTCATGCAAAGGTATGTGTTTATAATGACTATATTTTATTTATTATATGCAATTATATTTATTATAGAAAGCTTAGAAAATAGCTATAAAAAAGAAAATGTAAATCAAAACAAAAACACCCACTGTAACATTTTGTTATGTTTTATTTCTAGAAGTTCTATCCTAAGCATTTAGGGAAGAAAAGCAAACAAAAGATATCCAAATCAAAAAGGAAAAATAAAATTTTCTCTGGTTGCAGATAACATAATCTTACACACAGAAAATCTTAAAGACTCCACAAAAAATGTTAGAAATAATAAATTACACTACAGGATACAAAAATCAGTGTATAAAAATAAGTTGCATTTCTCCATGCTAACAATGAACTATCTGAAAAATAATGAAAACAACCTCATTCACAATAGTATCAGAAACAATAAAATATGTAAGAATTAATTTAACCAAGAAGGTTAAAGATCTGTACACTGAAAACTGTAAGACTTTGATGAAAACAATTAAAGAAGACACAAATCAGTGGAAATACATCCCATGTTCATGGATCAGAAGAATTAATATTGTTAAAATATCCATACTCAGACCACCAAATCATCTGGAGATTCGATGCAATCTTTATCAAAATCCCAATGGCATTTTTCACAGAAACAGAAAAAAAAAAAAAACGCCAAATTCATTGAAAATCACAAAAGACCCAAATATCCAAAGAAATCTTGATAAAGTAGAACAAAACTGGAGTCATCACACCCCCTGATTTCAAATGGTGTTAACACAGCTAAAATAATCAAATAAATATGATGCTGACATGAACCCAGATATAAAAACCAATGGAACACAACAAACAGCACAGAAATAAACCTATGCATACATAGCCAATTATTCTTTGATGAGGAACCCAAGAATAATCAATGGGTAAAGAATAATCTCTTTAATAAATGACATTGGGAAAATCAGATATTCAGATACAAAAAAATAAAATAAAATCAGATCCCTGTCTTGTATCACTCATGAAAATTAATTCAAGATGGATTAAAGACTTAAAACCTGAAACTGTAAAACTCCTGGAAGAAAATATATGAAAAAAAACTCCTTGACCTTGGTCGTGGCAATGAATTTCTTTTTTAACCAAAAGCACAAGAAACAAAAGCAAAGATAAGCAAATATGATGACATCAAATTAAAAAGCTCCTGCACAGCAAAATAAACAGTCAACAAAATGAAAAGGGAATCTACAGAATGGGAGAAAATGTTTGCAAGCTGTGTATCTGTTAAGAGGTATCTGAAGTGTATAAGGAAGTCATGTAACTCAGTAGTAAAAAAAATAACCTGATTAAAAAAATTCTCAAAGAATCTGAACAGTTTTCCAAAGAAAACATACAAATGGACAACAAGTACATGAGAAGATGTTCAACATTACTAATCATCATGGAAATGCAAATCAAAACCACAATGATACCTCATACCTGCCAGAATGGCTGTTATCAAAAAGACAAGAGATAACAAATGCTCGTGAAGATGTAGGGGAAAAGGAGTCCTTGTGAACTATCGATGAGAATGTAAAGCCACTGTGGAAAGCAATATGGAGGTTCCTCAAACTACCACACAACTGTACTCATTTCACATGATAACAAAATGATGCTCAAAATTCTCCAAGCTAAGCTTCAACAGTACATGAACCGAGAATTTCTAAATCCAGATGTTGAAGCTGGATTTAGAAAAGGTGGAGGAACTGGAGATCAAATTGCCAACATCCGTTGGATCATAAAAAAAGCAAGAAAATTCCAGAAAAAAGCCTACTTCTGCTTCATTGACTACACTAAAGCCTTTGACTGTGTGGATCAGCACAAACTGGAAAATTCTTAGAGATGGGATTACCAGACCACCTGATCTGCCTCATGAGAAATCTATATGCAGGTCAAGAAGCAACAGTTAGAAGACATGGAACTGGTTCAAAATTGACAGAGGAGTATATCAAGACTGTATAATGTCACCCTGTTTATTTAATTCATATGCAGAGTACATCATGAGAAATGCTGGGCTGGATGAATCACAAGCGGGAATCAAAATTATCAAGAAAAATATCAATAACCTCAGATATGCAGATGACACCACCCTTATGGCAGAAAGCAAAGAGGATCTAAAGAGCCTCTTGATGAAAGTGAAAGAGAAGAGTGAAAAAGCTGGCTTGAAACTCAACATTCAAAAAACTAAGATTGTGGCTACTGGACCCATCACTTCATGACAAATAGATGGGGAAACAATGGAAACAGTAACAGTATTTTCTTGGGCTCCGAAATCACAGCAGTTGGTGACTGTAGCCATAAAATTAAAAGACGCTTGCTCCTTGGAAGAAAAGCTATGACCAACCTAGACAGCATGTTAAAAAGCAGAGACATTAATTTTCCAGCAAAGGTCCATATGTCAAAGCTATGATTTTTCCAGTGGTCCATGTATGGATGTGAGAGTTGGACCTTAAAAAGGATGAGCGCTGAAGAATTTATGCTTTTGAACTGTGGTGTTGGAGAAGACTCTTGAGAGTCCCGTGGACTCCAAGATCTAACCAGTCAATCCTAGGGAAAATCAGTTCTGAATATTCATTGGAAGGACTGATGCTGAGGCTGAAGCTCCAATACCTTGGCCACCTGATGTGAAGAACTGACTCATTAGAAAAGGCCCTGATGCTGGGAAAGACTGAAGACAGGAGGAGAAGGGGACAACAGAGGACAAATGGTTGGATGGCGTCACTGACTCACTGGATATGAGTTTGAGCAAGCTCTGGGAGATGGTGAAGGACAGGAAATTCTGGCTTGCTGCATTCCATGGTGTTGCAAAGAGGCAGACATGACAGCGACTGAACAGCAACAGCAACAACAAAAGTAGAGCTACCATATCATCCAGCGATCCCTTTTCTGGGTATATGTACAAAGAAAAGGAAATTGATGTCTGAGACAGCTACACTACCATGTTATTGCAGCACTAGTCATAATAGTCAAGACATGGGAACAGCCTCAGTGTTTCCAGATGAATGGATTAAGACAATGTGGGTCATGCATAAACAATATATTTATTATATATGATATTATTCAGCCTTAAAACCATTTGTGGCAACATGGATGAATCTTGAGAGCATTATGCTAAATGATATATCAGACAGAGAAAGACAAACACTGTATGGTCTCACTTATATGCAATAAAAAAGCCAAAACTCATAGGAACAGAGAGTTAATTGGTGGTTACCAGGAGCTGGGGGGTGGAGGGGTGGGGGTAGATGAAGTAGGGAGATTGTTTAAAGGTATAAACTTCCAATTATAGACAAATAGGTTCTAGGGGTCTAATAAGAAGCATGGTGACTGTAGTTAATACTGTGTTGTATACTAAGTTGCTAAGAGAGTAGATTTTACATGTTCTCACCACACACACAGACACATACACTCACACAGTAACAATGCAAGGTGATGAATGTGTAAACCATCCTTATTGTGGTAATTGTTTCACAATATATACATGTATCAAATCATCATATTGTACACCTTAAACTTATACAATGTCATATGTCAGTTATATCTCAAAGGTATGGAGGGGAAGGAAGAAAAAGTGAATCAAAACAAAAACAACCACCCTGAACATTTTGGATTTATAATGTTCCATATGCTTTTCTATTCATTCATATAAATAAGTGATTATATCATTATGAAAATTAGCACGTACTGATGTTTAATAACCTGCATTGGGTTTTTTTGAGGGATGGAACATACCTGATTTTTTATTCAAGCTCATTTTTATCAAGTTTGTACTGTGTAATTTCACCCTTAGGGAGCACAGGCTGAAAAGAATGACAAAAAGAATGACCTGACCTGAGAAAATGAAGTACTGTGTACCACATGTGCCATAATGTAGAAAGTACATTGAAAAATTTCAAAAGCTCAATAATGGCAAATGTTGCCAGGGATATGAGGATTTAAAGCTATGATACATTGCAAGTTAGAGTAGATGGGTATAAACATTCTAGAGAACACTCCAGCAATTCCTAGTCAAATTCAGTGTTTAAATAGTCTTGTTATGAAAGTCTTCTCTGGGTGTATATTCAAAAGGAATCTTCATATTTATATATAAAAGGATAAGTATGTAATTGTTCATTGAAGAGTCAGGTGGAAGGAGTATAAAAGCCCCTCCCTGGAGCATTAGTCAGGTCAAATGTGACAACTACACATCATGAGTACCAGAAGGTCTTGCAAAACCACATTGTCAGATGTATGATAGCAAAATGAGTGGGTTAGATTACACAGTTTATTATAAAAAATGTAACTCAGGAACAGCCGGAGGGAAGAAATTCATAAGTCAAGGTATGAACAAAAGACTCAGAGCTCCCGTACTCTCTCCAGGTGTGCCACTCTCCTCAAATTTCCATATGTTCACCAACCTGGAAGCTATAATAACCTACTTTGTTGATGAAATAATTTTTATGTATATTTCTCAAGATAATTATGTTACTATCTTTAAAATATCAAAATTCTTCAAGCTAGACTTCAGCAGTACACGAACTGAGAATTTCCAGATGTACAGGCTGGATTTAGAAAGGGCAGAGGAACCAGAGATCAAATTGCCAACATCCTTTGGATCATAAAGAAAGCAAGGGACTTCAGAAAAGCATCTACTTCTGCTTTATTGACTGTGCTAAAGTTTTTGACTGTAGATCACAACAAACTGTGGAAAATTTTTAAAGAGATGGGAGTACCAGATTACCTTTCCTGTCTCCTAAGAAACCTGTCTGCAGGTCAAGAAGCAAGTTAGAACTGGACATGGAACAACAGGCTGGTTCAAAATTGGGAAAGGAGTATGATGAGACTGTATATTGTCACCCTGCTTATTTATCTTCTATGCAAAGTACATCATGCAAAATGCTGGGCTGGATGAATCACAGCCAGAATCAAGGGTGCCAGGAGAAATATCAATAACCTCAGATATGCAGAAGATACCATTCTAATGGCAGAAAATGAAGAGGAACTAAAGAATCTCTTGATGAGGATGAAAGAGGAGAGGAAAAACCTGGCTTAAAATTCAACATTAGAAAAACTAAAATCATGACATCTGGTCCCATCATCTTATGGCAAATAGAAGAGGGAAAAGTGGAAGCAGTTACAGATTTTGTTTTCTTGGGCTCCAGAATCACTGTGGATGGTGCCTGCAGCCACAAAATTAAAAGATGCTTGCTCCTTGAAAGGAAAGCTATGACAAATTTAGACAGCATATTAAAAAGCAGAGACATTACTTTGCCAACAAAAGTCCGTATAGTCAAAACTATGGTTTTTCCAGTAGTCATGTATGGATGTGAGAGTTGGAGCATAAAGAAGACTGAGCACCAAAAAGTTGATTCTTTCAAATTGTGGCACCGGAGGACTCTTGAGAGTCCCTTGGACAGCTGATCCTAAAGGAAATCGACCCTGAATATTCATCAGAAGGACTGATGCTGAAGCTGAAGTTCCAGTACTTTGGCCACCTGATGCAAAGAGCTGACTCATTGGAAAAAACCCTGAAGCTGTGAAAGATTGAAGGAAAAAGGAGAAGCAGATGACAGAGGATGAGATGGTTAGATAGAATCACCTCCTCAATGGGCATGAATTTGCACACTCCAGGAGATAGTGAAGGACAGGGGAGCCTGGCATGCTGCAATCCATGGGGTCACAAAGAGTCAGAAATAACTTAGTGACTGAACAACAACAAAAAGAATTAACATCATAATACATTTTAATAGATTTTCTAATTTTTTAAAAGTTAAAGGGGAAAAATAAAAATTACTTAGGACATATTATTATTTTGAGACTAGATTGATTTTTCTAATTTTTTATGTATAACATAATTGGAACTAATTTGTAGACTTCTTTTTGTGGGCTATTTGTGAGATTTTAGTACCAGGACTTCATAGAATATTTTAGGATAGTTTACATATTCTTCTATGCTCTAGAACAGTGATTTTCAAATGATCTGTGGTTAGAGATCTTTTTTTCTTAGTTTCCAACTGACCATTTATTACTACTTTGTAACAACAAAATAAGAAGAAATAAAGAGAAAAATGAAATAAAAAATCAAAATATGAGTTAAATTTGTTTATTATTAGATTTAATAGACATAAAATAACTCTGTCAAATTACTGTAAAAGTTTTAAAATACTCTCAACTGCTGTATTTATTGTGGACTTGCAAAAATAGTTCATGACTGGTGCCCACGCTTGAAGAAGAGGTCTGATATTTTTGATGATGCATACCTATCAACCCAGAATGATGCAAGAATATAACTACAGTATATTTACTTTTTAATTTTAAGCACCTACTTTTAATGCAGTATAGTTGATGTCAGTCAGTTCAGTCATTCAGTCATCTCCGACTCTTTGCGACCCCATGGAATGCAGCACACCAGGCTTGCCTGTCCATCACCAACTCCTGGAGCTTATTCAAACTCATGTCCATCGAGTTAGTGATGCCATCCAACCATCTCATCCTCTGTCATCCCCTTCTCCTCCTGCCTTCAATCTTTCCCAACATCAGGGTCTCTTCTAGTGAGTCAGTTCTTCACATCAGGTGGCCAAAGTATTGAAGTTTCAGCTTTAGCATCAGTCCTTCCAATGAATATTCAGGACTGATTTCCTTTAGGATGGACTGGTTGGATCTCCTTGCAGTCCAAGGGACTTTCAAGAGTCTTCTCCAGCACCACAGTTCAAAAGCATCATTTCTTCAGGGCTCAGCATTCTTTATAGTCCAACTCTCACATCCATACATGACCACTGGAAAAACCATAGCTTTGACTAGATGGACCTTTGTTGGCAAAGTAATGTCTCTGCTTTTCAATATACTGTCTAGGTTGATCATAGCTTTCCTTCCAAGGAACAAGTGCCCTTTTTTAAAAAATTAATTTATTTTAATTGTAGGCTAATTACTTTACAATATTGTAGTGGTTTTTGCCATACATTCACATGAATCAGCCATGGGTGTACATGTGTCCCCCATCCTGAACCCCCCACCCACCTCCCTCCCCATCCCATCCCATCCCATCCCTCAGGATTGTCCCAGTGCACCAGCCCTGAGTGCCCTGTCTCATGCATCGAACCTGGATTGGCGATCTGTTTCACATATGGTAATATACACATTTCAATTCTATTCTCTCACATCATCCCACACTCACTTTCTCCCACAGAATCCAAAAATGTGTTCTTTACATCTGTGTCTCTTTTGCTGTCTTGCATATAGGGTCATCATTACCATCTTTCTAAATTCCATATATATGCATTCAGTTCAATTCAGTTCAGTCGCTCAGTCGTGTCCGACTCTTTGTGACCCCATGAATCACAGCACGCCAGGCCTCCCTGTCCATCACCAACTCCCAGAGTTCACTCAAACTCATGTCCATCGAGTCAGTAATGCCATCCAGCCATCTCATTCTCCGTCGTCCCCTTCTCTTCCTGCCTCCAATCCTTCCCAGCATCAGTCTTTTCCAGTGAGTCAACTCGTCGCGTGAGGTGGCCAAAGTATTGGAGTTTCAGCTTTAGCATCAGTCCTTCCAATGAACACCCAGGACTCATCTCCTTTAGAATGGACTGGTTGGATCTCCTTGCAGTCCAAGGGACTCTCAAGAGTCTTCTCCAGCACCACAGTTCAAAAGCATCCATTCTTCGGCGGTCAGCTTTCTTCACAGTCAAACTCTCACATCCATACATGACCACGGGAAAAACCATAGCCTTGACTAGACGGACCTTTTGTTGGCAAAGTAATGTCTCTGCTTTTTAATATACTATCTAGGTTGGTCATAACTTTCCTTCCAAGGAGTAAGCGTCTTTTAGTTTCATGGCTGCAATCAGCATCCGCAGTGAGTTTGGAGCCCAAAAAAATAAAGTCTGACACTGTTTCCACTGTTTCCCCATCTATTTGTTTTTCTTTTTGACTTACTTCACTCTGTATAATATGCTCCGTCTTTTATTTTCATGGCTGCTGTCACCATCTGCAGTGATTTTGGACCCCCAAAAATAGTCTGTCACTGTTTCCATTGTTTCCCCATCTATTTGCCATGCAGTGATTGGACTGGATACCATGATCTTAGTTTTCTGAGTGTACAATTGATGTACAGTGTTATTGTAAGTAACGGGAATATGGTATAGTGATTCACTGATTTTAAAGTTTATACTCCATTAATACATATTATAAAATACCAGCTATATTACCCATGGACAATATACCCTTGTAGCTTATTTTATTTATAATAGTTTGTACCTCTTAATCCCCTACCCTTATACGGCCCCTTTTCCCTTCCTCTCCCCACTGGTAATCACTGGCTTGTTCTCTAGATCTGCCAGTCTGCCTCTTTCTTATTATATTTACAAGTTTGTTGTATTTTTCAAATTTCACGTGTAAGTGATATCATACAGTATTTGTCTTTGACTTATTTCACTTCACATGATACCTTCCAAAGCCATCCATGTTGCTGCAAATGGCAAGATTTTATTCTCTTTATGGCTGAATAGTACCCCAGTGTGTGCATATATACATATTTGTGCATATTCAGTTCAGTTCAGTCGCTCAGATGTCTCTGACTCTTTGTGACCCTGTGGACTGAAACACACCAGGCTTCCCTGTCCATCACCAATTCCCAGAGCCTTCTCAAACTCACATCCATCGAGTCAGTAATGCCAACCAACCATCACATCTTCTGTCATCCCCTTCTCCTCCTGTCTTCAGTCTTTCCCAGCCTCAGGGTCTTTTCCGGTGAGTTAGTTCTTCACATCAGGTGGCCAAAATATTGGAGTTTCAGCTTCAGCATCAGTCCTTCCAATGAATATTCAGCATTGATTTCCTTTAGGATGGACTGGTTGGATCTCCTTGCAGTCCAAGGGACTCTCAAGAGTCTTCTCCAACACCACAGTTCAAAAGCATCAATTCTTCAGCGCTCAGCCTTCTTTATGGTCCAACTCTCACATCCATACATGGACCACTGGAAAAATCATAGCTTTGACTATATGGACCTTTGTTGGAAAATTAATTGTCCTTGCTTTTTAACATGCTGTCTAGGTTGATCATAGCTTTTCATTCAAGAAGCAAGCGTCTTTTAATTTCATGGCTACAGTCACCATCTGCTGTGATTTTGGAGCCCAAGAAAATAAAGTCTGTTACTGTTTCCATTGTTTCCCCATCTATTTGCCATGAAGTGATGGGACCAGTTGCCATGATCTTAGTTTTTTGAATGTTGAGTTTCAAGCCAGCTTTTTCACTCTCTTCTTTCACTTTCATCAAGAGGCTCTTTAGATCCTCTTTGCTTTCTGCCATAAGGGTGGTGTCATCTGCATATCTGAGGTTATTGATATTTTTCTTAAAAATCTTGATTCCCACTTGTTCTTCATCCAGCCTGGCATTTCTCATGATGTACTCTGCATGTAAGTTAAATAAACAGGTGAAAATATACAGCCTAGATGTACTCCTTTCCCAATATGGAACCAGTCTGTTGTTCCATGTCCAGTTCTAACTGTTGCTTCCTGACCTGCATACTGGTTTCTCAAGAGGCAGGTCAGTTGTTCAGGTATTCCCATCTCTTTAAGAATTTTCCACAGTTTGTGGTGATCCACATAGCCGAAAGTTTGGCATAGTCAATAAAGCAGAAGTAGATGTTTTTCTGGAACTTTCTTGCTTTTTCTGTGATCCAACGGATGTTGGCAATTTGCATATATATGCATGTGTGTGTATGTATATTACACCATATCTTATTTATCCATTCATCTGTTAATGGGCACTTAGGTTGCTTCCATATATTGTCTATTGTAATAATGCTGCTATGAACATTGGGGTGCATGTCTTTTAGAATTAGTGTTTTTGTTTTATTCAGATATATTCCCAGGAGTGGAAATGCTAGATCACATGGTAGTTCTACTTTTAGTTGTTTGATAAAATTCCATACTGTCTTCCAGTGTTTATAATCTCGTATATGTATTTTAAAATATGAATAATATTCTAGATGCTTAGCTTTTAAATTCCATAGATCCTGATAATCTCATCCTTTTAACATACAGTGCAAACATTTTTGATCACTCAGCATTATTTGATACTGATGAAAACCAAGGCTGATGGTTTTCATTTCTGATTAGATCATATTTGTCTTTACCTCATAATGTGATTGATGTAGTTTTAATTCTTTAAGTATGAACAGGAAAAGTATTAATTTATTAGGAGTGCTTTCTCAAATTATTGCCTCAAGAATATAATTGTGCCACTTGTCCATCTTGTAGAGGCTCATTCAGTGAGAAACTATAAGATGTAACCCAGGAAAATTTCAGTGCGTTGTGTAAGGGCAAACATGACCATGAAAGGGCCAGGTGGGTTCATGCTTTTCTCCCAGAACCTTTCTTTGCCGGGTTATGAGTTCAGTTTGGCCACCTGACATAAGAGACTCAAGGGACCAGATCAATCAGTTTTTAAAAAACTTCAAAGCAACTTCTTTCTTCAGGAAAATAAAACATAAATGAAAGTTCTATTTTTCACTTCACTCTATTGGATTTTTCATCGAAATTTCTTGTTAAAGACTGTGGTTTTAAACAGATTTCTCAAAGAATAGCATGATTCATGGCTCATTGTTCCCCAAACATGGTTCTGTTTGCTTAAAATTCAGATTTCTGGGTCTCATTCCAGAATTACTGCATCCAAGTGTTAAGAGAAGGGTGTTTACTAACCCCTTAAGTGATTCTAGTGCCTAGATATTTTGGAAACCAATGCTTAGGGGCATTTTTTTTAAATAATAGGAATTTTATATGATCATCCTTCTTGTGAGCTAGTTTAGTATTTTGACATCTTTTGCAATTTGTTTTCTGTGGTTATTAGCCTATGGTATTTCCTGTTTCTTCTTGAGCCAACTTTTGGAACCTTTTTTTCCCAGGATATCATATATTTTAGATAGATTTAAAAACAATTACTTTAATAAAATTATATTTTGGAAAAAAATCAATTAGTATGCTTTTTTCCTCATACTTGCCTGATCATGTGTGTTCCTATATAGGGATGCAGACTTTAGCGATACCCTTTAGTTTATGGGGAATGAGAAGAAGGGAGGTTAAGGCTGATTTAGCATGAACACAAAGAAAATCAGACCATATTTTGAAGTCCATATAAAAGATGAAAGCTCTTATTTTTATAAGAACTAAGTTTTTGAGATAATTTTTTAAAACCAAAAGGCAAAGATTTGAAAGATCAGCATATAAAAATCAGTCTACAAATAATAAATTAAGACTGCAGTTTTCCAGGGAACCAATTGGAAGATAGATAGAGAACCTGACAAGAATAGCGGTCAGGGTGACCTTCTGGACCACCTGGAGGAATCACTTGGAGGAGACCAGAGATAATTTTTAGAAAGGACCTAGTCTGTGCCCACAGAAAGATCATTATGGCCAATCCAGGGACAGATGATGGAGCCAAGCCTATGCTGAGAGCTGTCCTTTTCCATTCAACAGAACCCTGAATGTCACCCTGCCCAGGAGCATTGCTAGTGTCTCTCTTATTGACTTCCAGTGAAGATCTTCCTGTGGGAGTTGTTTGCACCTCAACCCCTGACCCAAGTATACCCCTATAGGAATATCACATGTATATCCCAAGATTTCACTCAGCCTATTTAAAATCTACTGATTTTTAAAAAATTTTTTGCCTTGCTACACAGCATGCAGGATCTTAGTTCATCGACCAGAGATTGAACCCATGCCCCCTACAGTGAAAGTGTGGAGTCTTAACGACTGGACCGCCAGGGAAGTTCCTGTATTTCTTTTCAATAACTAATACATTTTTTAAAGACTCCTTAAAGGAAGGCAGAGACTTGGACACATGAGGGAGTGTGGTGGTATAGAAGGAATCAGCCCTTGAACTTGTGTGAAGAAAAAAACAAAACAACTCAAAAATTCACTCTGAGTCAAAATGGTAGAGACTTACTCCTGTTATGTCATCATGAATCTTAGTAGAATGTGCTTAGACCAGTCTTCAGCTGTCTTTTACTTGGAGAATTACAACCATTACTTAACTGATCTGTCTGGAACTATTCTCTATACCCACCAGTCTTTTCTCTATATGAAAAAGTGAAAGTCGCTCAGTCGTGTCCGACTCTTTGCAACCCCATGGACTATATTGCTTACAATAATCACCTTCTCCCCAAAATCAAGTGTTGTCATGGGTATACTCTAGAAATTTTCATCACCCTGTTATTACATACAAGAGAAAGGTCAAACTTTGTAGCACTGACTGCCCTGCCCTTCAAAATCCATCCCAAACCAAATTTTTCAGCTTCATCATATGCCTCTGCCCATGATTAAACCTATATTTCTGCCATGCCAAATAGACCTGAGCTTTTTAATACTGATGAATTTTTACTTATTGGTCCCATCTAAAACATCATGAACTCCCTTTTCTGCAAGCTTCATCTTTTTATCACAACTTAAAGTGTCTCCTCTATCTTTCTCCCTGGACCCTGTAAAAAGGTCTTCTGTATATCAAACATGCTTCATTCATTTAAAACATCTACCAAATTCTTTTATAATAATATACTTACATCTCTGTCTCTCTTCCAGCTTGAGGGGACTTTGAGAGCATTGACATGGTCATCGTTCTATCTCTGGCTCCAAGCACAGTGCCTGATGCAGAGGGGGCACTCTGTAAACATTCTCTGAATGACGTGTCCATAAGTGACTAATTAGCTGACTAATAAAGCTTAAATACTCTTTGCTCACATAACAGTCTACTTTCATTCTTTGTTGTTCTGATCCAGCTATCTTTTGGACTTAGGAGAAGTTCATTTTATTTACTCAGTATATACCATTTCTTTATATTTGGCCAATCGTTCTCCTCTGATAAGATGGTTTTCATCTTCTTTTTAAAAGTTTGAGTCTGTTTTCCAAGGAATATACTGTCTCTTCCAGCTGTATCATCAGCAACATTTTTATCTTGCCATCAATTTCTTCATCCAAGTTATAAATAATAATTCTGGACAGGACCTTTTATATGACATTTATCCTTCTCCTCCTTAGGATTATAGTTACTCCTTTTCTTGTCTGGATTGCAACCACCTCATGGCTCACTCATTTTTATATTCCCTTAACTTCCCTGAGATTAATAAATACCATGAGATGTCTGAACATCCCTTGATGACAGCAGTAGGAAGCTGGTTCTGTAATCAGATAGCCTAGGATCAGATCACAGCTCTTGGGGATAAACTGGCACAAATTTCTCAAACCCTATTATATACAAAATATGGATCATATTAGTACCTGTATCACAGAAGTATCCTGAGAGAATAAGAGAGATAATGTATGGAGAATGCTTAATTCTGCACTTACTACATAGTGAATGCTTCATGTTTGTTAGGGATTACTATTATTATGGGTATTAATTGAATAAAGTAAAAAGTAGAAATATCGTGTGATGCATTAGTTTGCTAGGGATGCTATAACAAATCATCACAGTATGGGTGACATAAAAACAAAAATTAATTTTACCACAATTCTGGAGACTAGATATCCAAGATCAAAGTGTTGGAACGGTTGGCTTCATTCTGAAGCCTCTTTTGGCTTGTAGGTGGTGGTCTTATCCGTGTCTTCACATGGTCTTCCTTCTGTGTGTGTCTGTCTCCTAATCTTCTATCCTTATGGGAGCATCAGTTATATTGGATTAGAACCCACCTCAATGAACTCCTTTAACCTTAATTATCTCTTTGAAGATCCTCTCTTAAAATATGTCATATTGTTATAGTTATTGGGAGCTAGGACTTCAAGATATCAACTTTGAGGGGACATAATCCAGTGCATAATCCTTAGCAATAGACATCATACACATTATAGACAATATCTAAGTAACTTTGGCAACTGTGTAAACACTAACAACTATTCTTTTAAGAGGATCGTACATCCCCACCCTCTGTAATTCGGACTGGCAGTGCCTCTGGGAGTGGGGGGTACTCCACAGTCATGGGCTCAGCCACATGGCTTGATTTGGTCAGTAGCCAGTGGTGGTGGCACACCCTACTCCCAAGCAGAAGTTTCAAGGGCCATCAATTGTTTTCCCTTTCTCTGGCTCCTTTTCCACTGCCACAGTAATGTTAAGGGATGCTCTTTCAGCCTAATGAGGGGATGATGGAGCAGAACTGCCTAGATGATGAGCAGCTATTAATTTGTAAATGCAAGTGGCCAGTACATGGCTTTTTGTTTTAAGTCACTGGGATTTGAGGGATTGTTTATTATTGCACAGAAGTTGTCCAGTGTGATAACTTACGAGTTAAAAAACAAATGCATATAAATGCTTATTATTTTTCCTTGAAAAGGCACAGAAATTCAATATACCATCAATGAGGTCTTTCTAATAAACTGGCTATGGTTTTTCCCGTGGTCATGTATGGATGTGAGAGTTGGACTGTGAAGAAAGCTGATCGCCGAAAAATTGATGCTTTTGAACTGTGGTGTTGGAGAAGACTCTTGAGAGTCCCTTGGACTGCAAGGAGATCCAACCAGTCCATTCTGAGGGAGATCGATCCTGGGTGTTCATTGGAAGGACTGATGCTAAAGCTGAAACTGCAATACTTTGGCCACCTCATGCGACAAGTTGACTCACTGGAAAAGACTCTGATGCTGGGAAAGGTTGGGGGTGGGAGGAGAAGGGGACGACCGAGAATGAGATGGCTGGATGGCATCACCGACTCAATGGACATGAATTTGAGTGAACTCCGGGAGTTGGGAGCGACTGAACTGAACTGACTGACAAAACAAGGAGGTGAGTATAAGCAATTTCATGGGAGATCAAAGACCTGTTGGAAATACTGCTATTCATTTATGTGGAAAACTTGTCAGCCTCCCTTGTGGTTAAATTTTCCCTTGAATATAAAGGAATTGCACCATTGCAACTTTTCTAGCCCTGCCTCTCCCTGTTCTAGAGAGAAATTCTCTTCTGTTCATGGAGAATTACAGTGAATATAGAAAATCAGAAATGTCTGCTGTCACTTGGCAAATGCTGCTGCTGCTGCTGCCACTGCTAAGTCACTTCAGTCGTGTCCGACTCTGTGCAACCCCATAGACGGTAGCCCACCAGGCTCCCCCATCCCTGGGATTCTCCAGGCAAGAACACTGGAGTGGGTTGCCATTTCCTTCTCCAATGCATGAAAGTGAAAAGTGAAAGTGAAGTCGCTCAGTCGTGTCCGACTCTTAGCGACTCCATGGACTGCAGCCTACCAGGTTCCTCCATCCATGGGATTTTCCAGTCAAGAGTACTGGAGTGGGGTGCCACTATTAGGACTCCCTAAACCAGTACCACTTCACTCCAACCAGTATCAGTTTCACTAGAACACACACATTTCAACAGCCATATTTCAATCTCATGCCATTTCCCAGTTCCTGAGTAAAAGTGACTACTGAGCTAGGAAAGGAGAATAAGGACATTTAAGGATAAGTGCAGTTTAAACAAAGGCACAGAATATATTCTGGGAATAGGAACTGTTGAGGGTGGTTGTACTAAAGGGTAGGGAATGGCTACAAATAAGATTGAAAAGGAGCTGGAGGGCCATCCATGGCAACCGGTATTGGAGATTCTAAGCCAGGGCACGATTCAAAAACAATGGGAAAAAAGTTAAAATGTTATGGATAAAAAATGTATATGTTATACCTGATTTTCAAAGGATTTATGTTCCAAAATATATAATATTATGTAGCAGTTTAAAGTGAAGGTTTTTAGAGCAGACAACCTGACTTCATACCCCAGCTCTCTCATGGCCATGCCCTGTTGACCTAGTGCACATTAATTTACCTATGTAAGCTTCAGATCCATCTTCTGTACAACAGAATGTGATAATTATAATGCTTTCCAACCCATGTCCATCAACAGATGAATGGATAAAGAAGATGTGGTATATTTACAATGGAATACTACTCAGTCATTAAAAAGCAATTTGAACTATTGCCATCTGCAATAACATGGATTGACCTATAAGGTATTATGCTAAGTGAAATCAGTCAGACTGAGAAAGACAAATACTGTATGTTTTCACTTATATGTGGAATTTAAAACAAATAAAATGAAATATCAGACTCTCAGATACAGAGAACACTGGTGGTTGTCAGACATGAGGAGGATGGTCAAAATAGATGAAGGGGATCATGAGATACAAACTGACAATTATAAAATAAATAAGTCACAGGGATGTATTGTATAGTACCAGGAATATAGTCAATAATACTTTAACTTTGCATAACCTATAAAAATAGAGTCACTATGTTGTATACCTGAAATTAACATAATATTGTAAATATTATAAATATATTTCAAAAATTTTCATGTTTTTTAAGAAAACAACAAAAATAGTACTTTCTTTTTATAGTGAGGATTGCTGACTATAATGATGCATATAAGACTCTTGGCAAATGTATCTGAGTCAAAGCAGAAGCTCCTGAAATGGTGCTTGCCACATAAATTATTACAATGGCAGCTGTTCTAAAATGAAAATTTAGTGATATGCCTCTATATAGGCATATAGATATGACAACCTGTATCCTTTAATTCTCTTCAATATCATAAATATTGTCTGAAAATATGCATAAGACAGAGCCAAAGAGGAAACCCCCCATGTGACAGTCAGCCACTGCTGTGACCTGGGCCAAAAGGGCCCCTGCCATGCCTCTCCGTTCCTGTCTCAGCTTCAAAATGGCTAAGCTCACACAATTCTGAACCAGCCATGGGCCTCACTTCCACTGTCACCACACCAGATACCACTTCATAGCAGGGAAGAAAGAGAAAGTGCCCAGCAGCTGCTCTTCTAGAAGCTACTTGAGAAATCAGTCTTCTTGGCCACCTCCAGGCTTCTGAGCCATTTAAATTAAAAACTGTGATTCCACATAAGAAGGTAACTTTTTCTCCATAAGAATATTATTTTCCTTTTTTTTATTGAATCACTGGATTCATCACTTTGGGGCTTAAGAGCTAAAATTTCTTTCTTCCTTGAATTAAACCCTGTGGTTAGGTAGTGGTTCTTTTATACTTATGCTGATTGGTACCTTTGAAGAAAAGAGGGGAAAAGAAGAAAAAGAAAATGATGAAGATAAAACCACTGCTGCTGCTGCTAAGTCACTTCAGTCGTATCCGACTCTGTGTGACCCCACAGACGGAAGCCCACCAGGCTCCCCCTTCCCTGGGGTTCTCCAGGCAAGAACACTGGAGTGGGTTGCCACTTCCTTCTCCAATGTGTGAAAGTGAAAGTGATTTTCTTCTTAAATATTTGCTAGTTTAGTTTTAGATAAAACAGTATTTGATCAATTAATGTTTAAAATATTATTCTACTATGAGAACTTTGAGATGGTATTGTCATGGAAATAGGTGGCGTAATCCAGAATTATTTTTCCCTTTCCTACAAAACATAAAATATCTGGGCATAGGTCTTGAGTGAACTGTAAGATTGATATTTGTTTTTGAAAGATTTTCATACTTCTTTTTCAGGACTTAACCAGAAATGCTTCTTCTGTTATTAATCAAATGGTCTTAATAAAATATGCCAAGTCAGTTTATGATATGGTGTCTCATCATAATATAATAGCTGTTTTTCATTACTGATGGGTTGAGGGTTCCACTTAAATAACACATTATTATTGGATGATTCTGATCATTCTAGACAGTGTTTTTTTAAGGAAAAGAATTTCTCAAATCAACTCTCCTTCTCCTGCCTATATCCTCTAGCTTCTTCTTTCTGTCTCTTCTGACCCCCTTTTCTTCTCTCTTTCTCAAGGTCATTTGTTATTCAATCATTCATTCAGTCTATATTTATTAGCACTTTAAGGGGCTCCCTATACAGAGTAGGGTAAACTTGAAAATAATCACAATTCAGAAAGATGCAGCAGCCCCTCATTAACCCTAAAGATCAAATATCTCAAAACATTCAATGGAGAAGAATTTCAGTTGAGATATTTAAGCTCAGATGGGCATAAACCAGGTCAATATCTAAAGTAACATGTAAGTCTATTAAGGCCTCTCTCTATATTCTTTTAAAATTTATTTTATTGAATATTGTTGATTTACAATGTGCTAACTAATTTTTATTGTAGAGCAAAATGATTCAGTTATGCATATACATACACTTTCTTCAATATTCTTTTCCATTATGGTTTGCACAGGCTTTTGAATATTGTCCCCTGTGCTATACAGCAGGACTTTGTTGTTTATCCATTCTCTCTATAATAGTTTGCATATGTTAATCCTAAACACCCAATCCTTTCCTCCCCCAGCCCCCTATCTTTTGGCCACCACAAATTTGTTCTCTATAAGTCTATTTCTACTTCATAGATAAGTTCATCTATATTGTATTTTATTTTCCACATATAAATTATATCATATGGTATTAGTCTCTCTTTTTCTGACTTATTTCACTTAGTATGATCATCTCTAGATCCATCTATGTTGCTGCAAATGGCATTATTTCATTCTTTTTTAAGACTGCATAGTATTACATTGTATATTGTTGTTCAGTTGCTAAATTCTGTCCAACTCTTTGCATCCCCATGGATTGCAGCATGCCACTGCAGTCCTGTGGTTCACTGTCTCCTGGAGTTTGCTCAAATTCATGTCCACTGAGTCGGTGATGCCATCCAATCATTTCCTCCTCTGTCTCCCCCTTCTCCTCCTGCCCTCAATCTTTCCCAGCATCAGAATCTTTTCCAATGAGTCAGCTCTTTGCATCAGGTGGCTAAAGTATTGGAGCTTCCGCATCAGCCCTTCCAATGAATATTCAGGGTTGATTTCCTTTAGGATTGACTGGTTTGATCTCCTTGCAGTCCAAGGGACTCTCAAGAGTCTTCTCCAGAACCACAACCCTAAAGCATCAATTCTTTGGCACTCAGCTCCTTTATGATCCAACTATCACATCTGGACATGACCATTCGAAAAACCATAGCTTTGACTATATGGACCTTTGTTGGCAAAGTAATGTCTCTGCTTTTTAATATGCTGTCTAGGTTTGTCAGGTGGTGCTAGTGGTAAAGAACCTGCCTGCCACTTCAGGAGACATAAGAGATGTGGATTCCATCCCTGGGTCAGGAAGATCCCCTGGAGAAGGGCATGAAAACCCACTCCAGTATTCTTGCCTGGAGAATGTCATGGACAGAGGAGCCTGGAAGGCTACAGTCCATAGCGTCACAAAGAGTCAGACACAACTAAAGCAACTTTGCACACATACACACTAGGTTTGTCACAGGTTTTTTTTCAAGGAGCAAGTTTCTTTTAATTTCATGGCTGCAGTCACCATATCTGCAGTGATTTTGGAGCCCAAGAAAATAAAATCTGCCACTGTTTCCTTTTTTTCCCATGTATTTGCCATGAAGTGATGGGACCAGGTGCCATGATCTTGGTTTTTTAAGTGTTGAGTTTCAAACCAGCTCTTTCACTCTCCTCTTTCACCTTCACCAAGAGACTTTTTAATTCATCTTTGCTTTCTGCCATAAGGGTGGTATCATCTGCATATCTGAGGTTATTGATATTTCTCCCGTCAATCTTCATTCCAGCTTGTGAGTCATCCAGTCCAGCATTTCTCATGATGTACTCTGCATATAAGTTATATAAGCAGGGTGACAATATACAGCCTTGATGTACTCCTTTCCCAATTTGGAACCAGTCCATTGTTCCATGTCTTGTTCTAACTGTTGCTTCTTAACCTGAATACAGATTTCTCAGCAGACAGTTAAGGTAGTCTGGTACTTCCGTCTCTTTAAGGATTTTCCACAGTTTGTTGTGATCCACACTAAGGCTTTAGTATAGTCAATGAAGCAGAAGTAGATGTTTTTCTGGAATTCCTTTGCATTTTCTCCGATACAGTGGATGCTGGCTGTTTTATCTCTGGTTCCTCTGCATTTTCTAAATCCAGTTTGTACATCTGAAATTTCCTGGTTCATGTACTGCTGAAGCCTAACTTGAAGGATTTTGAGCATTACTTTGCTCCATTGTATATACATACCACATCTTCTTTATCCATTCACCTGTCAGTGGACATTTAGGTTGTTTCCGTGTCTTGACTGTTGTGAATAGTGCTGCTATGAACCTTGGGGTGCATGTGTCTTTTTGAACTATAGTTTTGTCCAGAGATATGCCCAGGTATGGGATTTCAGGATCATATGGCAACTCTATTTTTAGTTTTTTGAGGAATCTCCAAACTGCTTTTCATAGTGGCTGTACCAATATACATGTCCAATAGTGTGGGTTCCTTTTTCTCCACCCTTCTCTAGCATTTGTTATTTGTGGGCTTTTTAATGACCAGTGTGAAAGTGGTACATCATTGTAGTTTTAATTTGCATTTTTCTCATAATTAGGGATGTTGAGCATTTTTTTCATGTGCCTATTGACCATCTATATGTCTCCTTTGGAAAAATGTTTAAGTCTTCTGCCCACTTTTCAATTCAGTTGTTTGGTTTTTTTTGTTACTGAGTTGTGTGAGCTGTTTGTATATTTTGGAAATTAAGCTCTTGTCATTCACATCATTTACAAATATTTTCCCCCAATCCGTAGATTCTTTTCATTTTGTTCATGGTTTCATTTGTACTACAAAAGCTTGTAAGTTTCATTAGGTCCTATTTGTTTATTTTTGCTTCTGTTTCTATTGCCTTGGGAAGCCTGTGTGTTTTTATTACTTACAATATCCAAAATAAAATATCTACTGCTTTTCCAACTTCAGTTCAGTTCAGTTCAGTTCAGTTCAGTCGCTCAGTCGTGTCCGACTCTCCGCGACCCCATGAATCACAGCACGCCAGGCCTCCCTGTCCATCACCAACTCCCGGAGTACACTCAAACTCATGTCCACAGAGTCCGTGATGCCATCCAGCCATCTCATTCTCCGTCGTCCCCTTCTCCTCCCGCCCCCAACCTTTCCCAGCATCACAGTCTTTTCCAGTGAGTCAACTCGTCTCATGAGGTGGCCAACTTACAGACTCCAAATTCATACTCCCTCTAACTAGGTTCCACTGAGTTTCCAGAGACATAGAATGGCTTGAATGTTGGTTGGCATAGATAGTGATAAAAATAGATTATCTTAATAACTGGTTGCCTTGGTTTTGCTTGTCAGGCAAAGGGATTCACCTCCCTGCCTGATTTTTAGGGACCTGGATGACACTGAAGTTTTGACAATCAGAGCATATTCCAGTCCATCACTGAAATACAGAAGATGTGATACTCTTACGTAGACAGCACCCAGAGTGTGTATCAGAAGTGTGTCTGGGGGCTGCTCATTTGCCCCATTCTGCACCTTCTCATGCTGCCTAGAGATAGACATGGGGTGATTTAAATACGCTTCAGCTGAGAAGACGTGAACACCCAGACTGAAATATATCTTTTTTTTTTTTTCCAAAAAAGGGAGGGGGAGCAAAAACACCTTTAGAGTTCAATAAAAGAGAGTTGCCATTGCTCGTTTTAGGTTTATATCCATGTGGGTGTATGACTCCTCTAGTAACAAGAAATGCTCTGTATTTATGTTCTGCAAAAAAAAAAGCTATCATCTTAGCCGCCCGCTCTTATGGAAACAACTGTCTTAATTTAGCAAAATACCTGGACAAACCACTTGGAATAGCTGAGTCACTGAGAGCCTTGGTAAGAAAAGGAAAGGAAGTAAAGAAAGAACTCAGCTCCTCTCAATTAGTAAAGAACGTGGATGTGAGAACTGGGGAGAGGGGAAAAGACAAGAGAGAGAATTATTGAAAGAGCTGGCCAAGCATCATGGAGGAATTTCCAAGGGGCTTTTGAAGAGCTTTTGTGTTCATTCTTAGACTGCATCCCCTTCTATCTGCTTAAAACTGCAGAAAAAAACTTGAATAATTTTCTTGTCTGTTTGTTGAAACAATGGAAATGGGTTGAATCTATGACTCAGTCAGTGCCAAGATGTGGATAATAAGGAATAGCAGCAAGTGCAGAGCAGGGAATGATTTAGCAGTGTCTGGACATCATGGCTGAAGGTGACTGTGAGAATGTAAACTCTTCCAAAAATTCAGTGCACCAGTATTAGCTGCAAAACTCTGAGCACTGAGGCAAAAAAAAAAAAAAAAAAAAATCCAGAAGTAGATGCACATATATTGGGATTACCAACACAGGAACTCACCACTGGAGAGCGATTACTATATATGCTAATAGATTTTGTACAAAACATTTTGGAGTCCCCAAGGATAGAATGACGAATTGAATTGAGCAGAAAGGAATTTGCCCAGAGTAATGGGGTTTGGCTGAATGAGCACTTGCTCAATATAATCCATTAATGATGACTAGAACAGATAATTCTTGCTGGACAAACTTCCCTTCAAATTTTATAATACAATATTTCTGTCATGGGAGCAGGGGAAAGTACAAACAATTTAAGGAAGCTGTTCCTGAAGTACTCAAAGGCTCTTATAATCGATTCTTCCATACATAGTCCTTTCTGAGTTCTCTCCTGTCCTCAATGGTTCAGCAATGGAGCATGTGAAGTATCAGCCAAGTAGACAAGTATGAGAATTTTGCACTCAGGTAAAATTATGAAGCATCCAAAGAAATAAAATAAGTCTACTATGATCCATGAGGGGCCAGGCAGGTGAATCCTTTTAAGTACTGAGTTAAAAAAAAAAAAAGAGAAAACAAGTTCCGTTTCAAAGACTGTGAACTGAGCCACATCAGGAGGACAAACCTAAACTAGCATTCAGGAAGAACTGCCATAAAATGGGAGAGATTTGGGGGCTAGGACAGAGTTGATTGTCTCAGTTCAACTGCGGGTTCCTTTGCTTACCAGTACTTGCTGTGGTTTTAGTTTCTGGTTTTGTGGTTTGAGTACCATGTGGTTTGAGTTTCTGGCTGACTAGTCGGATGGAGAAGCTCTATACATTTAGCAAAAACAAGACCAGGAGCTGACTGTGGCTCAGATCATGAACTCCTTATTGCCAAATTCAGACTGAAATTGAAGAAAGTAGGGAAAACCACTAGACCATTCAGATATGACCTAAATCAAATCCCTTATGATTATACAGTGGAAGTGAGAAATAGATTTAAGGGACTAGATCTGATCGATAGAGTGCCTGATGAACTCTGGATGGAGGTTCGGGACATTGTAGAGGAGACAGGGACCAAGACCATCCCCATGGAAAAGAAATGCAAAAAAGCAAAATGGCTGTCTGAGGAGGCCTCACAAATAGCTGTGAAAAGAAGAGAAGCAAAAAGCAAAGGAGAAAAGGAAAGATATAAGCATCTGAATGCAGAGTTCCAAAGAAGAGCAAGGAAAGATAAGAAAGTTTTCCTCAGCAATCAATGCAAAAAATAGAGGAACACAACAGAATAGGAAAGACAAGAGATCTCTTCAAGAATATTAGAGATACCAAGGGAACATTTCATGCAAAGATGGGCTCGATAAAGGACAGAAATGGTATGGACCTAACAGAAGCAGAAGATATTAAGAAGAGGTGGCAAGAATACACAGAAGAACTGTACAAAAAAGATCTTCACGACAAAGATAATCATGATGGCGTGATCACTGACCTAGAGCCAGACATCTTTGAATGTGAAGTCAAGAGGGCCTTAGAGAGCATCACTACGAACAAAGCTAGTGGAGGTGATAGAATTCCAATTGAGCTATTTCAAATCCTGAAAGATGATGCTGTGAAAGTGCTGCACTCAATATGCTAGCAAATTTGGAAAACTCAGCAGTGGCCACAGGACTGGAAAAGGTCAGTCTTCATTCCAATCCCAAAGAAAGGCAATGCCAAAGAATGCTCAAATTACCGTACAATTGCACTCATCTCACACGCTAGTAAAGTCATGCTCAAAATTCTCCAAGCCAGACTTAAGCAATTTGTGAACCGTAAACTTTCAGATGTTCAAGCAGGTTTTAGAAAAGGCAGAGGCACCAGAGATCAAATTGCCAACATCCGCTGGATCATGGAAAAGCAAGAGAGTTCCAGAAAAACATCTATTTCTGCTTCATTGACTATGCCAAAGCCTTTGACTGTGTGGATCACAGTAGACTGTGGAACATTCTGAAAGAGATGGGAATCCCAGACCACCTGACCTGCCTCTTGAGAAACTTGTATGCAGGTCAGGAAGCAACAGTTAGAACTGGACATGGAACAACAGACTGGTTCGAAATAGGAAAAGGAGTACGTCAAGGGTGTATATTGTCACCCTGCTTATTTAACTTATATGCAGAGTACATCATGAGGAACGCTGGGCTGAAGAAACACAAGCTGGAATTAAGATTGCCGGGAGAAATATCAATAACCTCAGATATGCAGATGACACCACCCTTATGGCAGAAAGTGAAGAGGAACTCAAAAGCCTCTTGATGAAAGTGAAAGAGGAGAGTGAAAAGGTTGGCTTGGAGCTCAACATTCAGAAAACGGAAATCATGGCCTCTGGTCCCATCACTTCATGGGAAATAGATGGGGAAACAGTGGATGGGAAATAGATGGGGAAACAGTGGAAACTGTCAGATTTTATTTTGGGGGGCTCCAAAATCACTGCAGATGCTGATTGCAGCCATGAAATTAAAAGACGCTTACTCCTTGGAAGGAAAGTTATGACCAACCTAGATAGCATATTAAAAAGCAGACACATTACTTTGCCAACCAAGGTCCGTCTAGTCAAGGCTATGGTTTTACCCGTGGTCATGTATGGATGTGAGAGTTGGACTGTGAAGAAGGCTGATCGCCGAAGAATTGATGCTTTTGAACTGTGGTGCTGGAGAAGACTCTTGAGAGTCCCTTGGACCGCAAGGAGATCCAACCAGTCCATTCTAAAGGAGATCAATCCTGGGTGTTCATTGGAAGGACTGATGCTAAAGCTGAAACTCCAATACTTTGGCCACCTCATGCGACGAGTTGACTCACTGGAAAAGAGTCTGATGCTGGGAGGGATTGGGGGTGGGAGGAGAAGGGGATGACAGAGAATGAGATGGCTGGCTGGCATCACCGACTTGGACATGAGTTTGAGTGTACTCCGGGAGTTGGTGATGGACAGGGAGGCCTGGCGTGCTGTGATTCATGGGGTCGCAAAGAGTCAGACACGACTGAGCGACTTAACTGAATTGAACTGAGTCTTAAATGTGTAGGGTCAGGACAAGATATCTCAATGAAAATGCTCTGAAAATTCAATGGTAGCTGAGTCTTCATGGCAGTGAGAGAAACCAGTATGACTCAAAGTTCTGATTTTTCACCATATCCATGATCTAGGCTTTGATATATAATCGAAAGAACATCAACTACAAAATAAAATTTATTGATTCCCAGCCCCAAAATCCCACCTTGCCAGCATGCTTGTGAGGATTAAGTATTAATATATATGTGAAAGCAAATTTTGCTGTGTTTATTAAAGCTGGTTTGGATCTTTGTCTCTCTTGCTCCTTTCTTCCCTCTCTCTCCCTTTCTTTCTCTATTCCTTCAGATTCTCTTCTACAATAGGTGCCTTAGAAGCATCACTCGCTGAGCTTCAGACCCACCGGCTTCCAATTAAATCTGATTTTCCGTACTCACATAGACCTTGCCACATCGACATTCAAATGCATTCAGCCACTGGCTAGGGAGATGTTCTACACCCACATGGACGTAAGCAGAGGGTGACTGTAACCCTGAGTCAGGGTCCCTCAGGGAAGATGAGCAGAAACCTCAACAAACTCAAAGCATGTGTTTCATGTGTAAGGAGAGAGCACAAGGAAAACTATCTGTCAGCTGTTTCCACTGCTGACTGGGAGGCCTTGCTGAGAGTACCCCAGCAATCCTTGTTCAAGCCTCCTGAAAGGTGATTCATTCTCTTTCGCCCTGTGGCAAATCTGTGTTAATAGTCCAAATGATATGGATTTATTAACATCATCTATATAGAAGTTATGCATAGCATTCCAAAACAGAGTTCAAGCAGACCACGTTGATATTCATGTGATCAAAATTGTGTAGTGTTTATTTCATAAGCAAATAGCAAAAGGCAACTGAAGACCAGAGGAAAAGCTTTGGAATTGTCTACAGAAGGGTGGTAGTTGAAACAATGCAATAGGATAAGACGACTCAAGAAGAGAGTGGAAGACAACAGATAAGGAACAGACAGAAAAAAAATAACATTGGAAAGGCATAGCCAGAGTAATAGGAAGGCACCAGAATAAAGTAGCATCTCTAAAGAGTCAGGGCAAGGGGGAACAAGATGGCGGGGGAATAGGACGGCGAGACCACTCTCTCCCCTACGAATTCATCAAAAGAACATTTGAACGCGGAGTAAAGTCCACAAAACAACTTCTGAATGCTGGCAGAGGACATCAGGCACCCAGAAAAGCAGCCCATTGTCTTCAAAAGGAGGTAGGAAAAAACATAAAAGATAAAAAGAGAGACAAAAGAGGTAAGGACGGAGCTCCGTCCCGGGAAGGGAGGCTTTAAAAAGAGAGAAGTTTCCAAACACCAGGAAACACTCTCACTGATGATTCTGTGGCGAGCCTTGGAACCTCAGAGGGCCACATAACCGGGAGGAAAAAGAAAGAAACCATTAAAACCCACAGATTACCCGCCAAACGGTAACTCCCAGCGGAGAAGCAGCACAGACGCCTGCACACGCCATTAGCAAGCGGGGGCTGGGCAGGGAGGAGCCGGCTGAACTGCTTAGAGACAGGACTGGGCTTGAATGCCGCGAAGGCAATCTGAGAGAACTGGGGATAGCAAAGCAGACTGTGGGATAGCTTCCCCGTGAAAAGGCGGAAAGCTCTAACCTAAGACTCCGCCAGCCCCGCTCACAGAACAAAGGGCTGAGCAGAGGAGCCGGCTGCAGTCGGCCCATCCCCCATCCCCCGCCGAGACAGGCAGGCAGGTCAGCCAGAGCCCGAGGGGGCAACCGCGGCCCCAGAAAGGCATCCGATACAAAGCTGCAGGCAGGCTTGTTGCTAATCAAGACTCCTTGGGCTCAGACCGGTAGATATCCGCCTGAGAAGGTGCGCCGGTTGTACACCCAGAAAACCGAGTGGCAGGGAATGGGGAGGCAATAAGTTGCAGCGACCGCACTCGCCAAACACCTGGTCACCTGAGCTGCTCGGACTGGGGAAAGCACAAAACGCAGACCCAGCCAAATCTGCGCCTTTGTGGAGTACCCAAGAATCTGAACTTGAGCCGCTCAGACCTGGGAAGTGCATACAACCCAGCGCTGGCCTCGGACAGTTCCCAGCAGAGCAACCTAGAGCCTGTGCTGTGCAGACTGGGAAAACACACGCTCTGTGAGCAGGGGCAAACCCAGTGTGACCGAGACGCTGCAAGCACTCCCCACAGATGCCAGAGATATTTGTCTGCAGCATTCCTCCCTTCCCAGAACAGGACTGAACAACTGAGCCTTAAAAAGTGTCCACCTGCCCCCTAGTATCAGGGCGGAAATTAGACACTGAAGAGACCAGCAAACAGACAAAGCTAAAACAGAGGGAACCACCTTGGAAGTGACAGATAGAGAAGTCGAGAGACTACTCCAAGAATAAGACCAAAAACCAGAGGCAAGAGGCTTAAGCCCGAATCCTAAGAACACCAGAAAACTCCTGACTCCAGGGAACATTAATCGATAGGAGCTCATCAAACGCATCCATACCTACACTAAAACCAAGCACCACCCAAGGGTCAACAAGTTCCAGAGCAAGACATACCACACAAATTCTCCAGCAACACAGGAAAATAGCCCTGAGCTTCAGTATACAGGCTGCCCAAAGTCACTCCAAACCCACTGACATCTCATAACTCATTACTGGACACTTCATTGCACTCCAGAGAGAAGAAATCCAGTTCCACCCACCAGAACACCGACACAAGCTTCCCTAACCAGGGAACCTTGACAAGTCACCTGTCCAACCCCACACACAGCGAGGAAACTACATAATAAAGAGAACTCCACAAACTGCCAGAAGAGGGAAAGGCCACCCCAAGCAAAGCAATATAAGCAAGATGAAGAGGCAGAGAAATACCCAGCAAGTAAAGGAACAAGATAAATGCCCACCAACACAAACAAAAGAGGAAGATATGGGGAATCTACCTGATAAAGAATTTTGATTTTGATGGTGAAAATGATTCAAAATCTTGAAAGCAAAATGGAGTTACAGATAAATAACCTGGAGAAAAGGATTAATAAGATGGAAGAAAGGTTTAATAAGGACTTAGAGGAAATAAAGAGTCAATATACAATGAATAATGCAATAGATGAGATCAGAAACACTCTGGAGGGAACAAACAGTAGAATAACAGAGGCAGAAGACAGGATAAGCAAGCTAGAAGATAGAATTGTAGAAATAAATGAAACAGAAAGGAAAAAAGAAAAACGAATTAAAATAAATGAGGACAATATTAGAGACCTCTGGGACAATGTTAAACGCTCCAACATTCGAATCATATGAGTCCCAGAAGAAGACAAAAAGAAAGACCATGAGAGAATACTTGAGGAGATAATAGTTGAAAATTTCCCTAAAATGGGAAAGGAAATAATCACCCAAGTCCAAGAAAACCAGAGAGTCCCCAACCCAAAGGTGAAATACTCCAAGACACATATTAATCAAATTAACAAAGATCAAACACAAAGAACAAATATTAAAAGCAGCAAATAACACACAAGGGGATTCCCATAAGGATAATAGCTGATCTTTCAACAGAAACTCTTCAGGCCAGGAGGGAATGGCAAGACATACTTAAAGTGATGAAAGAAAATAAACTACAGCCCAGATTACTGTACCCAGCAAGGATCTCATTCAAATATGAAGGAGAAATCAAAAGCTTTACAGACAAGCAAAAGCTGAGAGAATTCAGCATCACCAAACCAGCTCTCCAACAAATGCTAAAGGACCTTCTCTAGACAGGAAACACAGAAAGGGTGTATAAACTTGAACCCAAAGCAATAAAGAAAATGGCAATGGGATCATACTTATCAATAATCACCTTAAACGTAAATGGGTTGAATGCCCCAACCAAAAGACAAAGCTTCTGCACAGCAAAGGAAACTATAAGCAAGGTGAAAAGACAGAATTCAGAATGGGAGAAAATAATAGCAAATGAAGCAACTGATAAAGGATTAATCTCCAAAATATACAAGCAGCTTCTGCAGCTCAATTCCAGAAAAATAAATGACCCAATCAAAAAATGGGCCAAAGAACTAAACAGACATTTCTCCAAAGAAGACATACAGATGGCTAACAAACACATGAAAAAATGCTCAACATCCCTCATAATCAGAGAAATGCAAATCAAAACCACAATGAGATACCATTTCACACCAGTCAGAATGGCTGCTATCCAAAAGTCTACATGCAATAAATGCTGGAGAGGGTGTGGAGAGAAGGGAACCCTCTTACACTGTTGGTGGGAATGCAAACTAGTACAGCCACTATGGAGAACAGTGTGGAGATTCCTCAAAAAACTGGAAATAGAACTGCCATATGATCCAGCAATCGCACTCCTGGACATACACACTGAGGAAACCAGAATTGAAAGAGACACATGTACTCCAATGTTCATTGCAGCACTGTTTATAATAGCCAGGACATAGAAGCAACCTAGATGTCCATCTGCAGACGAATAGATAAGAAAGCTTTGGTACATATACACAATGGAGTATTACTCAGCCATTAAAAAGAATGCATTTGAACCAGTTCTAATGAGGTGGATGAAACTAGAGCCTATTATACAGAGTGAAGTAAGCCAGAAAGAAAAACACCAATACAATATACTAACGCATATATATGGAATTTAGAAAGATGCAAACGATAACCCTGTATACGAGACAGCAAAAGAGACACAGATGTATAGAACAGTCTTTGGGACTCTGTGGGAGAGGGTGAGGGTGGGATGGTTTGGGAGAATGGCATTGAAACATGTATATTACCATATGTGAAACGAATCGCCAGTTCAGGGTCAATGCATGTTACAGGATGCTCGGGGCTGGTATGCGGGGATGACCCAGAGAGAGGATAAAGGGAGGAGGCAGATGGGAGGGGGTTTCGGGAGAGGGAACTCATGTACACCCGGGGTGGATTCATGTCAATGTATAGCAAAACCAACCAATATAATATTGTAAAATAATTAGCCTCCAATAAAAATAAAAATTAAAAAAAAATAAAAAATAAAAGTAGTGAACCAACAACAACAACAAAAAAAAAATAAAGATTCAGGGCTAAGAATTTCAAAAAGTCAAGAGGAGTAAGGCTAAGAGTATAGGTTGAAACACAGGTTAAAATGGTGGTTTCCCATTTCTCCTAGGATGAGATCCCAAATTATTCACAATGTCCAAAAGTCCTCCTTTAGTTTCACCTCACACCATTCTCTTACTCTCTCACTTCCAAATCTCTGCTCCAGCCTCATTGGCTTTCTTTTAATTTCTCTAAGGTAACATGTTCCCTCCTACCACAGGGCCTTTGTATGTGCTGTTCCTCTGCCTGAAATACTCTTCTCCTTAGGTGCACTTGAATTTGTTTTTCCAATCTCAGAGGAAGCATCATTTCCTCAGTGAAACCTTCCCTGACTAATTCAGGCCAAGTCAAATTCCTTAATTATATGCTTTTATAGAATCATTTTTCTTTCTATCCTAGCATTAATCTCAATATATAATTATATGTTCATTTATGTTATTTGATAAAAGTGTCTCACCCACGGGAATGTAAACTTTATGAGTGGGACTCAAGGAATTCTTAACACAACCATTAAGATTTTAACCAAACAGCATCGGTTCTGCCAACCAGAACCAAGTCTGGTGTGAAAAGAGACTTTCTGTACTTTCCATCCATTAGTACATGTCTAAATAACCCCATCAAAATCACATTGTTGTGTCTCCATGATTTAACATTTAAGACACACCCTGGCACAGCTCGAGCCTACAACTTTGTCAATTAGATTTATATAAGACAAGCCATAAAGCAAATTTTCCAGCCACTAATTTTTAATCTTTGGAAGGGCTAAAAACTCCTTTGGGAATCCAGTGAAAGCTATGGGTATTGCTATGAATGAATTGTGTCACCTCTAAAGAGATTTGGAAATAGGGTCTTTGCAATTGGTTAAGTTCAAAGTGAGGTAATTAGAATGAGCCCTAATCCAATATAACTAATACCCTTATACAAAAGGGAAATCTGAGCACAGAGACAGGGCTTCCCTGGTGGCTCAGCAGTAAAGAAGTCACCTGCAATGCAGGAGGTGCAGCAGGAGCCAAAAGTTCAATCCCTGGGTTGGGAACCTCCCCTGAGGAAAGAAATGTCAACCCACTCCAGTATTCTTTCCTGGGAAATCCCATGGACAGAGGAGACACAGAGACATGTTTAGAGGAAGACAATGTGAAAACACAACGTGAATACCTTCTAAAGCCAAGGAGTGCCTGAGACCACCAGAAACTGGAAAGAGGCTTGAAACAGATTGTCCCTCACCACCTTCAGAAGGAACCAACCCAACCCTGCAGACACCTTGATTGCAGACCTCTAGCCTCGAGATCTGTGAGGCCAAAGTTTTCTATTGTTTAAGCCACCGAGTTTATGATCCTTTGTTGCGGCAGCCTCAGGAAACGGATCCAGATACTCTCTAGAAATAAAAGCCTTTATCAACTTCCACAGCTCTTCATATAATTTCAGGGTGTTCACAGATCCACTGAAGCCCAGTCTATAATTCCTGCAAAGATGCTATAAAATTCCTGGACCAAAATCCCATGGGATAAGGCAAAGAAAGAAGAGAGAAAAGAAAATTGGCATCAGCTACTGTTCACTATAAGTTTGTGCCTTCACCAGACACTTGACGTTTATTTCCTTGAACCCTCGTAACCACTTCATGAAGTCGATTCCCATTTCTGAGAAGAGGAAATTGAGACCCTGAGAGATTTAACTACATGCACAAATTCACATATCTAGAGAGTGTCTCTGCTGGGAATATGACCTGAGTTTGTTTTACCCTAAAACCAAAGCTTTTTCCATTCTTGCTCTGCCTCTGAGCATGAGTGATATGTGAGATCCAAAGCACATGATGTGTGGTTTCCGGGGCTGTAAGGTTACAGAGAGACCAGGGTTATGCATGTGTCAGTGGCTTCGAGGGAAACAGGAGAATGGCTATAAAAAAAAAAAAAAAGCCATTTCTTTTAACTGCTTTCCTTCATTGTTTGACATTATAACTTCTTTTGAACTAAGGATTTTGGCATAGAAAGATTTTTGCTTTTGCTTGGCAAGGATAGAGACAACAAAGGATTAATTAAGTCAAACTGATGATGATAATTATCAACAGGCACTTTAAATTATGATTTTCAGGGGTGGAACAGTAGTGTGGCTGAGACAGCAGGGCAAAAGAAAGTCAATCTCTCATTCATCAAAAAACATTTTTTGATGACCCTCGATAGTATGCTCCATGTTCTATGGAAAAAGTCTGGCCACATGGAGCCTTGAATCTAGAGGGGGGAAATCAACAGTTCCATCAGTCAATACAATAAAGTAAAATGTGTCTGATAAGCAAAGAAGAGTAAACAATAAACAGTAGGGGTAACTGCTGGATCTAAGTTTACCTCAAAGTCCGAGTAGTGATTATCCTGCTTAGGGAGTAAGAGAGAGGTGATTTCAAGCAAAGGTCCTGTGCAAAGGTCCTGCGGTAATGGAAAATATAATACATTTGAAGACCTGAACCCAATTCATCACAACCTGAATGTGGAATGTGAAGGGGAAAAAATAATAAGGTTGTTTGGACGCTAGGTCATGAAGGGCCTTAGCAGCAGCTGTATGATGGAGACTGGTTTCTCCCAGAGAGCAGGGGGAGGTCAATAAAGATTGGCAACAGAGGAGGAGGTATTAGAGAGAGGGCTACTGGGCTCTCTGAGTCTCTGTTACTTCATGGTAAGAGATAATAAGGCCACTGGGGAGACTCAGTGAGTCATTTCATGCAGTGCTCTTAGAATAGTGTTCTAGGAAGCATCAGCTTTTATATCATAACAGTAATATGGGCCAGACTGGGGAAGCCCTATTACTGTCAAGTGCTGCATTCTAAACACCATGCCTTTCATTCCACCCATTTCCAGAGAACTCCTCAGAGGCAAGTGGCATGGTGACACTTTGATCCTAGCCCCTGGAACATACACAAGTTTCCTACAGGTTTGTCCTATTCCACCTTGGTCAGAGAGCAAGGTTTTTCCTCGTATCATCCTCAGACAAGATCTGCAAATCTCCAGGTCTGTGGAAGGCAGGCTGTCCAGGCTTTGCATCAGGGAGGGGCAGCAGGCAGAGTCCATGGCACTAGACTCTCAACAGTGAACTGCAGGCCAATGGCCCTAGCAGGCCCACCCTTCTACTCAGTTTGGGGCCCACCAAGGCTTATCTCTTTTGGGGGTTGCTTTGAGATGGTAGAGACTCACCCCAGAAGCATGCATCAGAATCTTTATGCCATACACCTCTTTGTCTTACAGCTTTGAAAAAGCCTAGAAGATTTGGTGAGGCCTATGGCTGTAGTACTTAAAAATAACACACTGCTTCATCACCATAGAAAAGTCCCAGGAGATTCAGTTCACTTGAGGACTTCACTCTCGTCTCCTTATATGCAGTTTTAGAGACTTACTCAAAAAACGTGCAGGTATGAGTGATAGCTCTTCTAAACATGCAGTTGTGGGACATGAGAGTTAAGGTCACATTTAGGCTATTCTTATTTCCTGACACCAGGCCTCTGAGGATGAGGACAGAAGCCCTAGATAACATGGCTATCAGAGAAAGCAGACTCTGTTCAGAGAATTTCTTGTCATTAAAGACAGAACCTCATATATGCTGAGTATCCACCATGCTCAGGGACCTATTGTAGTTGCTGGCTCATACATGATTTTTTACTCTATTAAACTTAGGAATTAATTATGATTCTCATTTTTACTGCTATGGAAAATACAGCCCGGAAATGTCTATAGATCAGACTAGATTTTCATATGCGCAGTTTCACTCAAAAGTCAACAGACTCCCTGTACCCTCTACCCCATTGCAGGAAGAGCCTGACATGTGTGAAGCCCAGCACTAGCACTACCTGGCTCTGTGACATTGGGCAAACTACTTAATCTTGCTGTGCTTCCAATTCCTTAACTATAAAATAGGTAATAAAAAATATTCCTCTAACAAGACTGCTGCTGCTGCTGCTGCTACTGCTAAGTCACTTCAGTCGTGTCTGACTCTGTGCCACCCCGTAGATGGCAGCCCACCAGGCTCCCCTGTCCCTGGGATTCTCCAGGCAAGAACACTGGAGTGGGTTGCCATTTCCTTCTCCAATGCATGAAAGTGAAAAGTGAAAGTGAAGTCGCTCAGTCGTGTATGACTCTTAGCGACCCCATGGACTGCAGCCTACCAGGCTCCTCCATCCATGGGATTTTCCAGGCAAGAGTACTGGAGTGGGGTGTTATTGCCTTCTCTGTCTAACAGGACTGCATTGAGTTAAATGAATTAGTATTTGTGAAATACTTAGGATGGTGCCTGATGATTAGTTAGTGCTATAAACAAGTTAGCCATTACTATTATTATAACTGGAAAGAGAGCAAAATCTCAACATCATCATGAAACAGAGCAGGATTTTATGGTCCTTGCTGCCCACCCTATTCTCACCCCATGTCCTTTGCCTGTCTTTGGTCTGTGGAAAACTTTATCCAAAGAATAAGTTTAATAAGAGAAATGAGAAATGCAGAAACAAAGGAAAACAGTTCAAATTTGTTTCTGTTTGAAACAGTCAAAATCGTTTCAATTTATTATTTGAAATAAATAATATATATAACCAAATAATAATATGTAACCAAGTAATAATAATGTAGTAATGAAGCATAGTCAAGGACATTTAGATCCTTCTCAAGAACTATAGATAATATTCTGAGCCATATCCTGTGAGCTATCTTATAGCTACTGAAACCCCAGGTGGAAGAAGTGAACTGCATGATGACCAGACTGTAGCCACGACATGTGCTACCATAATTCTGAGAACTGGCCTCAAAGGAATGGGGACAAACTGACCCTGGAACTGAAGATTAACTGTACCTAAAACAACCAAGATGATGCTGGTCAGACCACCGATGACCAATTTGAAGATGACTGTCAGAGCTGACTGTGCTGTTTCTGCATATAACCCCCTCCTTCTGTCTGTAAAAGCTCTTGCTCCACTGAATGCCATTGCTGAGGGGGGGGTCAGGTGGGGGGAGTCAGCCTCTGAACAGATGTCTGCACTCCCCTGCAGTTGCTGGCATCTGAAACAAAGCAAACTTTCCTTTTCACCAACCTGGCCTGTTTACTGGCTTCTGAGTGGTGAGCAGCCAAACGCTGTACCTTTCATTAACGATCAGAGCAAAATCAGATATTGCCCAAGATCTCTGGTCTGAAAGTGTATACATATAAATAAATATATATATAAAAAGAACAAAACAAAGAACATTCAATACCCAACCTCAATAGCTCATTCCAAGAAATCTTCCCTTAAAAGAAAAAAAAAAAAGAAACCTCCAAAGCAGATACATGAGAAGTGTTGGTTTGTAAAAATTGTTTTCCAGTAAGAGCTAATTCCTTTATTTGTGCCTCTCATTTCCCCCATAGCATAATTCAGGATCTGGATAAACTGGATAATACCATTATAGTCCAATGATTATCTGCCATTGTTACTGGCACCCTGAGGTAGAGCACATCTAGAGAATTTTAAAGGAGTTTTTCAGTTCAGTTCAGTCGCTCAGTCATGTCCAACTTTTTGCGATCCCATGAATCACAGCACGCCAGGCCTCCCTGTCCATCACCAACTCCTGGAGTTCACTCAAACTCATGTGCATCGAGTCGGTGATGCCATCCAGCCATCTCATTCTCTGTCGTCCCCTTCTCCTCCTGCCCCCAATCCCTCCCAGCATCAGAGTCTTTTCCAGTGAGTTAACTCTTCGCATGAGTTAACTGGTTGGATCTCCTTGCAGTCCAAGGGACTCTCAAGAGTCTTCACCAACACCACAGTTCAAAAGCATCAATTCTTCGGCGATCAGTTTTCTTCACAGTCCAACTCTCACATCCATACATGACCACTGGAAAAACCATAGCCTTGACTAGTCGGACCTTTGTTGGCAAAGTAATGTCTCTGTTCTTTAATATGCTATCTAAGTTGGTCATAACTTTCCTTCCAAGGAGTAAGTGTCTTTTAATTTCATGGCTGCAATCAGCATCCACAGTGATTTTGGAGCCCAAAAAAATAAAGTCTGACACTGTTTCCACTGTTTCCTCATCTATTTCCCATGAAGTGATGGGACCAGATGCCATGATCACAGTTTTCTGAATGTTGAGCTTTAAGCCAACTTTTTCACTCTCCTCTTTCACTTTCATCAAGAGGCTTTTGAGTTCCTCTTCACTTCTGCCATAAGGCTGGTGTCATCTGCATACCTGAGGTTATTGATATTTCTCCCGGCAGTCTTGATTCTAGCTTGTGCTTCTTCCAGCCCAGCGTTTCTCATGATGTACTCTGCATATAAGTTAAATAAGCAGGGTGACAACATACAGCCTTGACGTACTCCTTTTCCTATTTCGAACCAGTCTGTTGTTCCATGTCCAGTTCTAACTGTTGCTTCCAGACCTGCATACAGGTTTCTCAAGAGGCAGGTCAGGTGGTCTGGTATTCCCATCTCTTTCAGAATTTTCCAGTTTATTGTGATCCACACAGTCAAAGGTTTTGGCATAGTCAATAAAGCAGAAATAGAGGTTTTTCTGGAACTCTCTTGCTTTTTCCATGATCCAGTGGATGTTTTACAGTCATTAAAATCTTCAAACTTCATTCAACTTATCCTCAGCTACAATTGGGATGATGAAAAGATAAGGATAACAGGCTTACTCATCAATCCTAACTTGCTGCTGTTGGTAGGCACCCAGAACTTTCTGTAGGCTCTTCTCAGAGTTTGTTTTTCTATTAAATAAGTTCATTTAGAAAATCTATACTGACCATAGTTATCTGTGCAAATAAGTATGGAGAATTTTTTTTTTAGAGTTGAAAACAGGACTTGCTCTTGGGAAAAATAAAGTCTAGCTGGGAAATCATGAACTGGTCTCACATTAAAGTAGTATGTGACTGTCCAAGTCTGGCTAGGGTGTTAGGATGGCATCAAAATAGCTCTCATACACTGGCTGAAATGTGATTGAAACTATCACATCATAATTTCACTTTTCAACTCAGATTTCTGCCAATTCCTCCCTCCAAAAAAAGAAAAAAAAAATGACTACTTGTCCTGCTCGCTTCTAGGCTAGTGGTTCTCCAAATATATTCTCTTGAATATGTGTGTTTTAGAGATAAGAGGACCCAACGATTCGATTGCCAACAAACAGAGGACTCCAAGATTTTAATAGCCCATCAAGTTGAATTAACACCTTTGATAAAATTTAAAAAACTGGTACTAAGAAGATTGCCCCAACTCTCAAAGATGAATCAAGGTTTTCTTTAAAAACTAACACGGAGCCTATGCCATGAAATGGTCAAATTATTCATTAAAACCTAAAGGTGTCACAGCTAGACTATAAGAATTTAGTTGGAAATTTTTTTAAAGTTGGTGACGCTAAATGATCATCTTAATTTGGGGTGAGAATGGAGGGAGGGTGGCTTAAGAAACTTTGTAAGACTCTCAACTTCATATCACAAAATGCTTTCTAGAAATTCACCAACGTACAGGTCAGCTGCTGTGCATGACTCCTTATTCCATCATCAGCCCTCAAACATACTGGGAATTATAAACTTTTTAATATTTATCAATCAAAGAAGGTGAAAATGGTATTATATAGCTTAACTTGCACATCTTTGATTACTACTGAAGTTGGACATTTTATTATGTTTCTTAGACATCTGTCTTTCTTATTTATGAATTGTCTGCTTATGTCCTTTGCTTATTTTCTAATGAACAATGAAGACTAACGATTAATAAAATGTCATATTTTGTAGGAAGTATTGTAAATGTTTTCCTCAATTTGTCATTTGCCTTTTAATCTTCTTTATGTTATTATATTATTTATATATGAAATATTATAATCTATTATATATAATATAAAGTTATATATATTTTGTGTCAGTGTTGATATAGACAATTTTATATAGTCAATCTGTTTCTTTCTCTCTCTCTTTTTTGCTTAAATGCTGGAATCCAACATCCGGTTGTTTTCCTATATTTTATTTTAGTATTCTTTTAGAAATCCTGGAGTGGTTTTATACTGTTTTAATATCCATGTCTTTAATGCACTACAATTTACTTCAGTGCATGGAATGAGTAAAACTACAGCTATATTTTGTTTCTCAGAAAAAGAATTATTTCCCCAATACTTTTTCAGTAAGAAAACCCATCCTTCCCATGGGCTTATGATGCTTATTTTGAAATGTTAAATTTGTGTGTCTCTTTCAAGACTATTGTGCCTAATGATTTATATGTGAATTCAACAGTCTGTCCAACTTTTTATCTAACACTTCATTTTATAACTAACATTTCATAGGGAAAGTACACAACCGTGCTTCCTTTTCTTCTTTAGCCTTGATTTTTTATTTTTCCAAAACAAAATTTTAAATAATTTTGTCAAACTGCAAAGGAAAACGTTTGGGGTTAGAATTATATTTTTAACCCCTATTTTAAGTGGAAAAATTTATAGACTGATGAGTAAGTAATTTCAGGAACTGATTAAAATTATTATATGCTGCTGCACATTTATGAAGTTTATGTATCTTTTTTAGCATATAGTTTCCACAAATTTCTTGTAAGGGTTATTTCCAGGAGTCTTTGTTTTCCTGATGCTAGTGAGTTATAATTTTTGCTCTCATTTTATTTCTGATTATGTCTATTATTTTTTTTTTACACTATTGATTTAAAAAAAATTCACCTTCAAAATATCTTCTGGCTAAACAGATGTTCAACAGAGTAACGAGAGGCCAGTCTCCCTAAGAGGCAGACGCATTCAGTTTACAGGTGTTGTGCCCAGGGGAAAGTGAGCCTCGGTTCAGAAGCTGTGCACCTGCTTTCCGTAGTGCCAGCCTGTATCTTTCCTCACACAAGATGAATTTATTGCATACTGATGCTGAATCTTTTCATCACGAGGTGCTTCTTGACATTGAGCTTCTAGTTAGAGTGCACCTCCTCAAAGAGGCCTTCCCTGACTGTCTCCATCTAAAGTGGCTATTTATTCACTCCACTCCATCACTCTTTTTTCTCTGTATAGTTCTCTTCACTCTCTGGCTTTTTCAATGGTCTGTGTGTTGCCTGCCCACTCATCAACACCAGAATGGAAGCTCCTTGAGGACAGGACCTGGCCTGTCTTGTCCTTCACTGTATCCCAGTACCTAGAAGAGAGTCTTATGTGTAGTTGCATCTCAGTAAAGCTTAATGATTAAATGAATTCCTGAGAATATGAACTGATGATACTTCTTCAGTCTGAAAACCACAATCCCAGGACCCTTTTCTCTCTCTGGGGACTTCATATACTGTTAACAATGGCCCACTGTCTGTCCTATTTCACCCTTGGCTGCTGTTAAAAATAATATTGTTGTTAGCCACTCAGTCATGTCAGACTCTTTGTGACCCCATGGACTTTAGCCCACCAGATTCCTCTGTCCCTGAATCCTCCAGGCAAGAATATTAGAGTGGATAGACATTCCCTTTTACAGGGGATCTTCCAGACCCAGGAACTGAACCCAAGTCTCCTGCATTGCAGGCAGATTCTTTACCATCTGAGGCACCAGGGAAGCCCCAGAAATAGTATTACCTGGAATTAATTCAGGAAAGAGATTCCTGAATTCAGGAAGTGGCATGAAAACAGAGGATAAAGGGATGACTTTGGCTACTCCAGAAATATTTTCCCACTGCAGAGATACCTGCTGGCTTTCTGACTGATCAGGTCAGGCTTTTGGCAGAAGTAGTAATAGTGTGTGAGAACATTTTCTACCTTATTCCTGCCTGCCTGTTGCTTTTCAGAGCTTAGAAGCAGAATAGTCTTGGCCATTGCTCAGCTAACCCCTCTGATAGCTAATTAGTGATCATTCTTGCAGATTGATAAACTGTTGATGTATTCTTCCTGTTTCTAGCACTATTGTAGCTTTATATCTTTGTTTGTTTGTTTAAATGGACATTTGACCATGAAGTCGGGAGAAAAGGTTCTACCACAACCCAGAAGTCCACAGGCAGTGCTGTCATTTAAACAGAGATGATGTTCATGGTTTTACATTCAGCTTATATTCAAAACTGAATGTAGAGAACTGTGTTTTAATGTAATCATTCAGTCTTTTCCTCATTTAATAAACATGACTTTTATAAGTAATTTTCTAAGAACATATTCCTAGGAAGTCAAATAACAGTTAAAAATTGTTATCAGTTGTCCTCTTAAGTCAAGGACATTGATATGAACCTCAGTGTTCTCATTTATGAGATGGGAATAATAATAATAATATGTTTCTAGCTCAAAGGTTGTTGCAGAGATTAAATGAAGTAATCAGTATAAAATTCTGAACAGAGATCCTGACATAAAGTAAGTACTGGTTACTATTCTTTAAGATTGAGGTTGATACTATTTTAGTTTTATGTATCCTTAATATATTCTGTGAAAAATGGCAAGAACTATAAGAGCAACACTTATTAAGAGAAAGTCACTGTTATCTTTTAAAACTAAGCTTATATTATCCCTCATGGTACCTGAGTATGGCTAAGAGTGGGTACATTTCTGCTTAGGTGTGAAGCAATGGAGAATGGACAGAGGTATCCAGAGGGCAGGCCAGCTAGTGGATCTATGAGCACATAGAAGGCACTGCCTTCATGGCTCACCTTAGGTAAGATCCTTAGAAGATTTATACAGTCATAAAGGGTTAATTTTTTTGGTCCATGAAGGGTTGGTCAGACTCTCAGGGGAAAGAAACCAAAGGTAGAAAGTATCTACCATTTTGAGGGCCTATTACCTACAAAGTCATTGACTACATACTTTATACTATTTCATTCAATCCTAACAAAATCCTTTAGTAGACCTAGAGGAAATTTAGGCTCATAGAGAGTTACAACAACTTGTCCAAGGTGATAAGGGACCTAGTCAGCATTTAAACTTCAGTGTGTATAATTTCAGAGCTTTCTCAGTGGCTCAGCAGTAAAGAATCTGCCTGCAATCCAGGAGCTGTAGGAGATGCGAATTTGATCCCTGGGTCAGGAAGACCCCCTGGAGGAAAGAATGGCAACCCACTCCAGTATTCTTGCTTGGAAAATCCCATGAACAGAGGAGCCTGGTTAGGTACAATCCATGGGATCACAGAATCAGACATGACTCAAGCAACATAGCATGCATGCTTGTATAATTTCAAGCCCGTTTCCTTTCTACTATAGTCCATAGTCTGTCTCAGAAATTGACAAATACTAAGCAACTTAACTTTGTTGAGACAGGCATATAAGCTAGAATGACAATGCATTATTTTATAATTGGGCTTTGAATCTTTTCAATGAGTAGAATACTTGCCTGTGATAACAAATTGTTTAAGAAGTAAAATTTCTAATCAGAGGGGAATTCATCTAGTCTGGAGGAGTAATTCTTCTTGGCCACAGAGTTTATTGAATTATGCCTGATCCATAGGTCTAGTTAAATATTTCTCTCCTTTTTGGGTGTTTCTGTTCATGCAGGTTGGCTATTGCTCTGAAGAGCCAAGGTCTAGGGTAGGTGGTATTAGGCACCAAGGCGAATGCTTTCCTCCTGTGTCCTTGCTCCCTTCCTTTGCTGCCAGAGGGTCTGATGTGTTGCTCTTTGGCTGACCCAGGATGATAAGATCTACTTGAGTTGGGACTGGTAGTAGAGCAGACACGCCTAGTAATTTACCCTGCTCTGGTCTGTGGCTTCCTTGGCCTCTACTTCCTCTGCTTGATCTCGCCTAATTCCCAAGAGTCCTACAGAAGTACTTGGGGGCCAGAGTCCCAGCTAAATAATGGTGATGGTTCACTTGGCTCTGTCTTCTGAGCTTGCTCCTCTGTGGATCCTTGACAGGAGAGGGAAGTTAAATCTGGATATTCATGGATTTTGCCCAAAGTAACAACACATGATTTTAATCTCAAAATTGTCCCCAATGTTCTCCAGATATCTGTCAGATTCCATAGTTTTCTCTCTTGCATGCAAACAGCGCCAAATCCTTGGTCCTAGATTCCCTAACTAAATTCCACATAAACCAACCTCCTTCTGCTAAACCACTTTGTCTTCAGACAAAATGAGTACATGCTAGTGTTCTTTTATATCAGCCCAGTTTCCACAGCATCTTAATGAAATAGCATTCCAATGGCAATCTTGCTTTAATAGGACTTCATGATTTCTCCAGTTTTTCAGCCCTGAATATGCAGACCTTCTCTTTCCATGGCTTAAATCTCTAAATAACCCTTTTATCCATTCATTATGTATTTATTGGCCCTATGTTTTCAATCACAGAGCTTAACCTTATTTCTGAGTTTGGAAGCAATTAAGTTTAGCCTATTTGTATCTGACTTCATTAAGTAAATTTGCTACTAACAATCTTCTAGAGATATATGGATCTATCTAAATAGAAAAAATATTAAATAGTTCATTTTTTAACAAACTGGTCATACCAAAAGGTTATATAGGCAAGAACCTGGGGAAATTTTTATCTGCATTCTAGGAGCACTGACTGCAAATACTTTTTTTTTTAATCTATCATTCTTATATTATTGGAACTAACTGGATCATCTAAAGACTTGTTTCCCTCTCTTTCTAACCTTTAATCCAGGAAATGCAAAGTTCTCATGACAGAACTAGAAAGATAGGGGGTTTAGAAAGAGTAAAATAGACTCATGAGTTTTTAGAGTTGTATGATAATCCATTTTTAAATAATAACTATCTACATAATAATATAATTTCCACCCAATGTTAGACTAAGAAGTGTCTTCCAAGGTTCAATTGCTACACACTTGAACACACCAGAATACTGAACTTTAGTTGTTATGACAAAATGAAAGTCATTTTGAATTTTTGAACTGAAAAAGCAGAGACAGTACTCCCCAAACTAGTAGACTCGCTCATTCAGGCCGTTTTCCTTTATCATTAAATGACGTCTACTATGAGGTGCACAGATCCACAGACATGGAAATAATTCTAAATTTCTGACAGAAGAGACCAATGGTTAGTGGCTTAGGAAAGAACATTCAGTTTGGAAATGCTGTATACTAGGATGACTTAATAGAGAGACATTTGAAATGAAAATCTCTAAGGTGCTGCTCCAGTATGGCTTGAACTGTTCTCATGTTTATTTATGTATACATATATATCACTATAAACTATGGAAAATTCTGAAAGAGAAGGGAATACCAGACCACCAGACCTGTCTCTTGAGAAACCTGTATGCAGGTCAGGAAGCAACAGTTAGAACTGGACATGGAACAACAGACTGGTTCGAAATAGGAAAAGGAGTACATCAAGGCTGTATATTGTCACCCTGCTTATTTAACTTATATGCAGAGTACATCATGAGGAACGCTGGGCTGGAAGAAGCACAAGCTGGAATCAAGATTGCTGGGAGAAATATCAATAACCTCAGATATGCAGATGACACCACCTTTATGGCAGAAGTGAAGAGGAACTCAAAAGCCTCTTGATGAAAGTGAAAGAGAAGAGTGAAAAAGTTGGCTTGGAGCTCAACATTCAGAAAACTATGATCATGGCATCTGGTCCCAACACTTCATAGGAAATAGATGAGGAAACAGTGGAAACAGTGTCAGACTTTATTTTTGGGGGCTCCAAAATCAGATGGTGATTGCAGCCATGAAATTAAAAGACGTTTACTCCTTGGAAGGAAAGTTATGACCAACCTAGATAGCATATTAAAGAACAGAGACATTACTTTGCCAACAAAGGTCCGTCTAGTCAAGGCTATGGTTTTTCCAGTGGTCATGTATGGATGTGAGAGTTGGACTGTGAAGAAAGCTGATCGCCGAAGAATTGATGCTTTTGAACTGTGGTGCTTTTGAACTGTGGTCGCAAAGAGTCGGACACAACTGAGCAACTGAACTGGACTGAACTGATATATATATATATCAGTAACTTTTGATTGAGAATTTATGATGATATATCAAATGGTTTCTCCTCCCCCTTTCCTCCTTCTCCTCCTATTCTTTTATTCTTACTCTTATTCTTACTCTTATTATCTTTGCTGTTTGGGACATAGATTGAGTGAGCTAGAATTTATTGGATTGCTATAATCATGATTTTTTTATATTAGACACATAAAGATCTAAGCAATGCCTTTAATGTCAAGCTACCAGAAATACTGGGGTCCATCTAAAATCTTTGCAGTGCTATTGTTTGCTTTAATATAGTGTGAGTTATAGCAATAAGAACACACGTGGTTGCTGATCTGATTAAAACTGTTAAGTGAGAGAAATTTAACCAAAAAGACATGTCATGAAGGTGTATACCTTTATTGGGTTTGAAACACCACTTTTCTCACTCCTATGATGCTAATGTGCACCATTCAGTTCAGTTCAGTTCAGTTGCTCAGTCGTGTCCGACTCTTTGCGACCCCATGAATTGCAACACACCAGGCCTCCCTGTCCATCACCAACTCCTGGAGTTCACCCAAACTCATGTGCATCGAGTTGGTGATACCATCCAGCCATCTCATCCTCTGTTGTCCCCTTCTCCTCCTGCAATCCCTCCCAGCATCAGAGTCTTTTCCAATGAGTCAACTCTTCGCATGAGGTGACCAAAGTATTGGAGTTTCAGCCTCAGCATCAGTCCTTCCAATGAACACCCAGGACTGATCGCCTTTAGGATGGACTGGTTGTATCTCCTTGCAGTCCAAGGGACTCTCAAGAGTCTTCTCCAACACCACAATTCAAAAGCACAATTCTTTGGCGCTCAGCTTTCTTCACTGTCCAACTCTCACATCCATACATGACCACTGGAAAAACCATAGCCTTGACTAGACGGACCTTTGTTGGCAAAGTAATGTGCACCATAGGTCATTAAAATTTCCTAAGGTCTTGCAAGACAGATTAGTTTATGTTTTATCCCCAAGCCCTTGGAGCGACCAGAACCACTAAGGAAAGGCCACTTAATACTTTAGAATCAAAATGTTTTGCAAAGGCAAAAGACCCTGATAATAAGATAGTAAATTGCAACTACTGACCATGCATGCCCATCAAGTAATGTAATCACAAAATGTTTCAGAAATAATTTTTATCTTATTCTTTTTCTCATCAAAAGTTTTCAATTTAGCCTTTACACAACTTTGTTTTTCCTGGAATTTAATTGTGTTAAATTTTGCAGTAGAATTTAATGGAAAACTTGACTTTGCTAAGTGTACTGTTCCATAAGATAGGACAGCTGTGCCATGATTCCACAACAAAGGTACTACTTCTGCCACAAAAATGAAGCAAAATCAAGAGACCCTAAATATCTATTTCATATAACCCCCCAACCCTATCCCAAGACTATACTGTTAATCAAACAAGTTTGTGTATTTATTTAACTTGGAATTTTCCAATAGTTTAGATTGGTGCCTTCTGGTTGGGAAACTAATGCCAATGTTTTCTCAACCTTTCTCCAGGCTGAGAAAACTAATTAACTATGCTGAGAGTTTATTAAATAATATACTGTAGATTTGAAAAACCATTTCACAAGAAAACCTTTGACTTATTGTGGCTGTCTTTATTGATATTATAGAGCTCAAGTGAAATTATAATGATAGCAATCATATTTGAATAAGAAGAGTACTTGTTTTATCATCAAAAAGTACCCTGATGAAGGAAAAGAACACTTAGCTATCCAATTTGAGCAAATGGTATGTTAAAATAAATATACAATATACCACTGGGAATGTTATAGCTGCAACCGAAGCGTAGTATACACAAACACATATACTCAGATTACCCGAATACCAAGAATGCTGTGTGTGTGCATTCAGTTGTGTCCATCTCTTTGTGACCCCATGGACTACAGCCCACCAGGCTCCCCTGTCCATGGTATTTTCCAGGCAAGAATACTGGAGCAGGTTGCCATTCCCTTCTCCAGGGGATCGTCCCAACCCAGGGATTGAACTCTCAGCTCCTGCACTGCAGGCATATTCTTTACCATCTTAGCCACCAGGGAGGATGTATCCACTGCCAATTATATCCCACTTTTGACTGTTGAAAATACATTACACTTCTCATCTTTAAATAGGAAATAAATATGGTAACTGTGTTAATATTTGCCCTAATGAAAGCAATATGAATTTTAAAATAGCGATAAAAAGTGTCATTCTCCCTGAATAAAATATATCACAAATTATAGCCTGGTGTTTTTTCTGTACATGTCCCTGAACTAATAATTCTGCTTTAAAACAAATAAAAGTGTATTTCAGTTGTTATCATCCTAGCATAGTTCTCAAAAGATTATTGAGGTCATTCCCTGGCAGTCTAGTGATTAGGACTTTGTGCTTTCCCTGCTGTGGCCTAAGTTCAATCCTAGATCAGGGAACTAAGATCCTGCAAGCCATGCAGCACCGCCCCCCCCCCCCAAAAAATAGATTGTTGATACTAAGATATCCATGTATAAAGTTAAAGTTATTTTTTAAAAGAGCTTTCCACTCACAAGGCCTTTAAATCTCACAAATTACTTACAAGACTTTGGCTGAGGAGGCTCATAATCTCCTCCAACTGAAGTAATTTTTCATCAATAAGAAAGGCAAGGATACCCTTCATGCATCTAAGATGCCTTCAGTAGATGGACAAAAACACAATCTACACACTTCAAAAAACTGAAAGATACAATTGTGTGACACAGGTGACTATACCAGCAAAGCGATTTAAAATAATTGAGGGAACACTGAGAGGGTGGAGTTAGTAAAGACAATCTAGCAAGGAGTGAGTATTGAGTTTTCAAATGGTGTGGAATTTAGCTTGATGGGAAATTCAGTAAGTCACAGGAAATCTCCTCAGAGATCTAAACTTTCTGCCTTTTTAAAATATTTAAATAATTTTATATTTTGAATACTGGGTCCCAATCTTAAGAAATGCAGCATTATCTCAATTTGCAAAGCCTCTGGCAACAGAGTCACCCTGATAATCAGAGCACTTGGGGGCAGAAAGGCCAGGCCCCCTTGATTCCACACGAACCAGTGGGAGAGGGAGGAATGGCTCTGTCCCCAAGCAGGGTCTTCAGAGTTGAAGGCCAAGGGTAGAGAAGACCCCTGCGCTTGCATGGATCCTGGCAGTTTGCCTTGGGAGGGGTGGAAGGAAGTTGCTGCGATGTAATGTAAAGCGTCAGAGACATAAGGCAGAGGGTCCACAAAGTGAAACCCAACCCTGGTCCTAGTCCATGTCAGGCCTGTCTGCAGATAAGTGAGGCACCGGATGCTCCTCTCTGTTAATAGGAACCAGTCCTTGCCCTATTCGAGAGTCCTCTTATTTTTTACTATTTTGGCCACTGGAGAATTTTATACAAGATTGGTGGCTGATAAAACCCCCTGCACCTAGAGGTAACCCAAGTTTCATTTCCCAGGCTCTTGTGGCCATTTGAAAAGAGAGACCAGTGCCAAGCGCTGAGGCTGGAGAGGGAGTCAGGGCCTGACCAAAAGGGCCTCGGACACCAGGCCGTGGAGCCTCCACTTTTTCTGGCGGCAGCGGAGAACCACATGAGCAGGGCACCATCAGGTGTGTATTGAGGTCCCATTGGACACAAAATCCTTCTGCAAGGAAGATTTAGCTTAACTGGGAAATGACTTAGCTCCCAAAGTGGACAAACGGAAAAATGAAGGGTGCCGACTTCACACGTCCTGAATAAAATAAGAGGAGTTCCTTTCCTTTCTTGTTCAAGAGGTGGTGTAGATTGAGGTGGGTGAATGCAAAATTGCAGAGCAAAGGGAAATGGGTCCTGTGGATGGAGAGAAAAGTGGGTCAAACACTGTCAGTAAGGCTTTATCAAGCTGGACCACCTCGAAGGCAGCTGTGAAAGTCTCCCCCATCTGTTCAGTCCAGATACTGCCTTGGTCACGGCGCACTCTCCTCTGTGACTCTAGGAACCAGCACAGGCGATGGAGATAGCGAGGGTGCAGGACTGGCTCATGAGTGAGTGAATGAATGAACAGGGGATGGGTTCTAGAACAAGGAAAAGGACAGAGGGTATAAAGATCTTGCAAAGGTCAGCAATGCTAAGAGCTGGGATGTGGGTGCGACTGAGGGGGTGGACAAGAGGCTGTACCTTTAAGAACTATTTTGGTGAAACACTGAGTGCTTATGAGGATTGAAGGAGAAAATATGGGTCAAGCCTCAAAATATGAGGCTTCTGACCCAGGAAACGGGGACGGAAAAGCAGGCTTTTGAGAAAAGATAATGAATTTGGTGTAGATCTTAGGAAGCACTTTATTCATTAGAGGAATGTTTTGACTGCCTTAAAGCCATATATAAGCCATATAAGGCTCATGCCTTCTAGCCATGAGCACTGGAGAATTGATGCTTTTGAACTGTGGTGCTGGAAAAGATTCTTGAGAGTCCCTTGAACTGCAAGGAGATCCAACCAGTCCATCCTAAAGGAAATCAGTCCTGACTATTCATTGGAAGGACGGATGCTGAAGCTGAACTCCAATATTTTGGCCACTTGATGCAAAGAACTGACTCATTTAAAAAGACCCTAATTCTGGGAAAGATTGAAGGTGGGAGAAGGGGAAGACAAAGGATAAGGTGGTTGGATGGCATCACCGACTCAATGGACATGAGTTTGAGTGACTCCAGGAGTTGTGATGGACAGGGAAGCCTAGTGTGCTGCAGTCCATGGGGTCAAAAAGAGTCGGACATGACTGAGTGACTGAACTGAACTGAATACATATTTATTACAAAAACAAATATACCAAAGAACACTGAGAAGTGCAATTACATTTGTTTATTGAAACAGTATAGATAAACTGTGAGTAATACAGGTTGTTTTCAGTATAACACAGGTGTCACACATTTCTCCTGGCAATAGATGATGGATAGATAGATGGCCAGATAAAACACAATATTAGAAAGAATCTAGAATGATAAATTTTATTACTAGATGTCTCCCTAGAGATCAGTAAACCCAATCCCATTCATCAAATGAGTAAATAAGGACCAGAGAGGCTAGCATTCTCCATTCTACAAACTTTAGGGCACTGACCATGTGCCAGGCACTTAGTGCTGGGCATATAAAAGTAAACAGAACATGGTAGCCATACTCATGGCACTCATAGTCAGGCTAGCGAGTCAAGAGTGTCCAGGAAGCAAGAAATTTGACACAGCCTAGTAAGCATTATCAGAATAACACATTCAAGCTACAGGGTGAACCCAGTCCAGGCTTGGGAGCAGCCTCTGAAGGCCATGCATGAGCTGACCTGGGAAGGATGAGCAGAAGTCAGACCAACAAAGAGGTTATGAAATGCTGCCCCAGGGATTTAAGAGGAAGCACAGTCTATCTAGTGAATCAAAGGAGCTCCAGTACAAGGGAATTCTCATCCTGGATTTCAGAAACAACAGTCTCCTGAATCCCAGTTCTGTGCTATTTTTAGAATGCTACCTGTCTCTTTGGGTCTCTTGACAAGTTGATTCAGCACACATTTCAATACTCTTGCATAGAAAAAAGGAAGAATACATGGCTCATGCTTACCCAGAAATAGACGTTAAGATTTTCCAAACCTTCCTATGTAAAAATATATCTTTAGAGGAATCATTTCTTTTTACTATAGCCTTTTATTTCCTCCCCAAGTATTTACATCCACTGGGTCATGCCATAAAGCTCTTAAGGCCAGAAGGGATTTTCAGAGATCACTGTGTCAGAGATCACTGTGTCAGAGATCAAGGGAGCACAGGGTTGGGGGAAAGGAGGAGGTGCTGGAGGGATGGAGCCGTGGAAACCATCCCTACCCTGGCACAGGCAATAAGGGGGCCAGTATGTGTAGAGAGCTTAAAAATTAACACTAACACTGACCACAGTCAATCTGCTCTTTCTATCACCATATGCCAGCAATCCAGCAAGTCCCAGTAATGTCAGTAATAACACATTCGCCCCTGAAGACCCTTCCCTCATCTTGTGTGTGCCACCACACGACCTATACACCTGCATACACAGAAAGTGCAAGGTCCAGACAGGCTCTGGAAATACCTGAGGTCCCTGTGTTTGCCATCTCTTTATATACTACCACATATTCTCCATTCCATTCCTTTTTTTTAAACCTAGCCGAAGTAGTCAAAAACCATACACAGAAAAAAAGCATATCAGAGAATTATATATTTATCTCCAACGAAGACTCTCATTTCTCAAGTCTCAAATCTGGTTAGAGCTGGGGCCGCTGGTTTCTGATGTCCGATGCTGTCTGTTTGCAGGCTTACCAGGAGCAGTCCTCGCTCATTCTCTCTGGTTGGGCTGTCTGGCACGTGCTTGGCGGGGTGAACACTGATGGGTCTTTAATGCCCAGCTGTATGTCGAAAAACCGTGTGGACAATATCACACTGTAATTTTTGGTGAAGGTTTCTTGGACAGGATAACAGTCCTTGACGGTATAGATGCCAATCCAAGTTTCATCTATAAGAGGAAGGCAAGTTGAGTCTTTAATGTAGAAGACAGGCAAAATACAGTATGTTAGTATGTTTTAATGTGGCACAATGTACCTTTTTAACCACTTTTAAGTACAGTTCTGTGGCACTAAATACAGTCACATTGTTATGAAAGCATCACCATCATCCATCTTCAGAGATTTTCCATCTCCCCCAGCTGAAATTCTGTGCCCACTAAACACTAACTCCCCATTCCCCCCTCCCCCAGCCCCTGGCACCCACCATTCTAGCTTCTGTCCATGAGTCTGACTAGTCTACATACCTCATATAAGTGAAATTATACAGTGTTTGTCCTTTAGTGACTGGCTTATTCCACTTAGCATAATGTCCTCAAGGTTCATGTTGTAGCATGTATCAGAATTTCCTTCCTTTTTAAGGTTCAATAATATTCCATTGTATGTATACACCACCTTTGTCTACTCATTTGTCTGCTGATGGAAACTTGGGTTGTTTCTACCTCTGGCTATTATGAATAGTGCTGCTGTGAATATGGATGTACAAATATCTCTTTAAGTCCTTGCTTCAGTTCTTTGGCCGTATATGCCAAAAAGTAGAATTACTAAGTCATATGATAATTCTATGTTTAATTTCAGAGGGCGCCATCATACTGTTTTCCACAGCAATAAAGGCCTGTGTTTATGAAACACTCTTGGGGGAGGTGTGTGGGCAGCATTGCAGAGAAGAGCTTCACATCTCTGTATAAAAGACACATAATGCATATCTGAGGTGACACTACCCTTATGGCAGAAAGTGAAGAGGAACTCAAAAGCCTCTTGATGAAAGTGAAAGAGGAGAGTGAAAAGGTTGGCTTGAAGCTCAACATTCAGAAAACAAAGATCATGGCATCTGGTCCCATCACTTCATGGGAAATAGATGGTAAAACAGTGGAAACAGTGTCAGACTTTGTTTTTTTGGGCTCCAAAATCACTGCAGATGCTGATTGCAGCCATGAAATTAAAAGACGCTTGCTCCTTGGAAGGAAAGTTATGACCAACCTTGATAGTATATTAAAAAGCAGAGACATTACTTTGCCAACCAAAGTCCGTCTAGTCAAGGCAATGGTTTTTCCAGTGGTCATGTATGGATGTGAGAGTTGGACTGTGAAGAAGGCTGATCGCCGAAGAATCGATGCTTTTGAACTGTGGTGTTGGAGAAGACTCTTGAGAGTCCCTTAGACTGCAAGGAGAGCCAACCAGTCCATTCTTAAGGAGATCAATCCTGGATGTTCATTGGAGGGACTGATGCTAAAGCTGAAACTGCAATACTTTGGCCACCTCATGCGACGAATTGACTCACTGGAAAAGACTCTGATGCTGGGAAAGGTTGGGGGCGGGAGGAGAAGGGGACGACGGAGAATGAGATGGCTGGATGGCATCACCGACTCTGTGGACATGAGTTTGAGTGAACTGCGGGAGTTGGTGATGGACAGGGAGGCCTGGCGTGCTGTGATTCATGGGGTCGCAGAGAGTCGGACACGACTGAGCGACTGAACTGAACTGAACTGAACTGAATGGCGGTCCATCTGGTCACTACAACTTTATAGTTAGTGTTCTGGGGGAAGGAAAAGGAGGCACCCAATTCTAACGTGTGCCTTAGACAAACATGTCACAGACCTTGGGGGCATCCCTTAAGAGTCAAAGTGGAGAAAGTTAAAGGAGGGCCTTAGAAGGCTGAGGAGTTTCAAATGCGATGCTGAGATCCCTGCACTACACAGCTAACAGAGTACAAGTGGGCACTTCAATGGAGTTAAACAATTTGATTAAGCTTCTAAATTTCCTTATTAACGACCACCTTCCTTAATGAGCTTGAACGTTTTTTTCCTTCCTGCCTCTTGAGATGCAATACTTGAATACTTTGTTGAACCCTTACATGATCTGGCTGACTTTCTGTCTGACCACTCCTGGACGGTGATCTGCTCCTGGGGCCCCCCTATAGAGTATTGGTCCTCAAAGGTGGAGTTCTGAGGAATGTCCAGAGGGTCCCAGGGCTCTGTCAGGGTGATCTTGGAGCACTGCTTGGTGGCTTGTTCAATCTGAAACATCACTCCATCCTTATAGAGCAAAATATATTCAAATAATCTGGAAGACAGATTAAGAGAGAACATTCAGGACTTTATGTTGCAATCACCATGTCTTTTATCGGCATAAAAGTCAAAGGCCTTTGATACAAATTACTGTTAAAATAGAAAAAAAAATAGTTTTGCTTGTGAGGCAATTATTTACTTATTTATAAACATTAGACACCCAAACAACTTGAATATAAAATAAAGCTCAGAGGTCAAAACTGAATATTCCTGAGACAATTACCTATCAATTACCTATTAACGTATCAAGTACCTATTGTATGACAGACCCTCTGCTTGGGATACAAACATGAGGAGGTGAGGCCTTGAGTTAGCAGCTGATTTGTGACATTTTAGCCTTAGAGACACAGGAGGATTTGACTCTTGGCCTTAGTTGAGTCCTTGCAGCTATGAGTCAGGGACTACAGGGATATACTGTAGACAGGATGACAAGAGTTGAGGATGTACCAGGAAACTGTGCCCCACTGTCTCAACTGTCATCATAGGAATGGGCTTTGGTGAGATGCAGCTGAACTGGGAATGAGCTGAGACAGGCAAGGACAAAAGCTGAGGGGACCCCAATCAAATGGCGTTGCTGGATTGAGTTTGTCTGCATGCTCTCAGCCTCTTCCCTCACACCCAGTGCACACACTTTGTGCAGAGCAAGCCAGAAGTATTTCCAGGCTGTGCTTGAACTCACAGACTGCCCGCCATCACCTTGCATGCTGTGTGGTCGTCAGCCTTGTATCTTTCTTAAAACTAAGCCATCTTGATGCTGGATGAAGCTTGCTGCGTTTCCATGCATTCAACTGTCAGTCTAAAACTCAGGGCACTGTTGCTGACCCAGTGGAGTGAGGTTGCAATCCTGACTTCAAAAGTGAAATTTGAAACATCTGAAGGCAGAAGAGCCCAGAAAAATAGCTTTCCATGAACAAATAACAATAGTCAACAGCTCATTCGTGGTACATGAGGTTCACTCCACCCGACAGCCCCCCAGAGGATGTCTGTTTTCCATCTCAAGTCAGGGGTTGAAATTTATTTTCTTCAAAAAAATATTGTAAATGTTAACTTTCTATATGGTCAAATAGTACTATTATCAGTATTATACTTCCATTTTCTATGAGCTAGCATAAAAATATGAATATAACCTCATTTTATGTATTTAGAAATACTGACCCTGCTTATTCCAGGAAATGTTTGACATGGCTTATGAGAGTAAAACCCAAGCACAGACTTTGAGAAGTGGGAGTGACTGGAGGAAGAAAAGGAAGTGTTCATTTCATCCGCTATTGCTCAAAACGAGCAAATCTCTCATATAGAAGCAGGGTTCACATCAAACTATAAGTCCTTTGGAGGAGTTTGGAGTTGGACTGTGGCACGTCAGAGTCTAAACATTCATGGAAGGAATACAGAAATATTAGCATCAACTTTAGAGCACAGTCCAGTCATCATAGGGATTCCTTGTTCACACACAAATCCTGCTCCATGACCGTTTCAGTGAGAGCAGCACCTATACCGTACGCCCCAAGGGGTGCTTGCCTCCATCCTCCTTCTCCTCACCATCAGCTTCATCTTATGGTGCTTCCCCAAGTTTAAGGCGTTTAGGCTAAACAGTCATTCCTAGCTTTGGCTGATACTGTAGTTGTATGCAACTGAAAGATAGGCAGCCAGGTGCAGGAAAGAGGGGCTTCCTTCTTGAAACTCAGCCCGAGAATCCACATGAGCACAAAAGTGGAGGCCTGGCATCCATGTGTATGTATGCGAGCTGGTCACCCTCCACAGAGCTTCATAGAGCAGAGGGGGACATCTGACCTGGGGAGGAGTGGGGAGGTGGGAGAAACAATCAGATTGTCTCTCATTCAGACGTGTGCAGTTGATACCAAATGTCTACTAGCCAGTCACTTCCCGTGGCTGGCCGTGCCATACATAAACTCAGAAGTCATGGGAGGCTAATTTACAATAGGTGAACTAAAAGTAAAGAAGGAACAGAGAAGCAGCAACAAGCTGGGATTCCAGCAGCTATTCATTTTCTGAATGTATTTCCTCTCTGAGCCCCAGTGCCTACAGATCCACTGCAGAATTATTGTTTCCTTTGTTCTAATAACTTTCCTTTTTCTGCTTGGAACTTTTTGTGTGACACATAACCAGGACTCATTTCTAATACAGTTGATTCCACTGTTCCATTGAGAGCCCTGGGAACAGCTGCCAGCACAGCTGTTCTGGGAGAGGCACCACACAGACCGCGGCAGAGCCAAGGGCATGGATGGACGCCTGTCAGTCACCGGTGGGGCAAGGGAGGAGGGCAGCAGAAAGGAACTCTGCCAACTTCACCATTTGCCCAAGGCCAGATCTGTCCATACACAGAAGTCAAATTTAATTTAAAAATGAGAATTCTAGACTTGAAACAATCACTGCAAAAGGTTAACATTTGTTAATTCTGGGTGGTCTGAACACAGGTGTTTGTTATGATGTTCTCTGTACTTTCCTAAGTTCAAAATATTTAATTTGAAAAAAAAAGAGGGCATAGTCTGATACTGACGTTATGTTGACAATGCCTTAAGTAAAACAGAAAATATTAATTGAATGGGAAGCAAAATAGAACTGTGTAATCATCTTTACAAAATTCCATATGGATATTAACGCTGGCACTGCCCTATTCAAAGTTTTGGAAAAGAAGACGTTCATGGCTTGTATGTTTATATGAACATTTTCACAGTCAAGATGTGGGTTCTCTATCACAACCAGGATAAAGGGGCCTGGAGCCCAATTAAGCCAGAAGGTCACAATGCAGAGATCAGCCAGGGTTGAAATGAATCATCTGTCTGGGATGCTATGCGGGTAATAACCCGTGGATCTGAAAGAGTAACAGACTTCAACAGAAACTGGATCCTGGGAGGTGAGATCAAAGCCTGGCTATGAAGAGAAGGAAGTTGTGAGGACAGAAGTCACAAACCACACCCCTGGGTTGCAGTCAAGCAAAGTGGGGGGCTAGAATGGGTGTGAAGGACAAGGCAGGCAGGCCAGCCCTGGGTCGAAAACAGCCTGCAAACTCAGCCTCCTCGCTGGCCAGACACCAAACAAAGCACTGTTCCCAGGAGGGCCCCGACGCCAGGATCTCATGCTCTCCAGGCCCAGCTAAGGGGTCGGCAGGCCAAGCTTTCCACAGCAACCCGATTGAGAGGAGTGCCCAGTGCACCATTTTGCCTCCCACCTTGTGGGACAAAGGATTTTTGTGGCTTCTGATAAAATTCTCAGGCTCTATGGACAATTTCTGTTGTTTCCTGAAAAATCCATTTTCCTAAAAACTGAAACTCTAATTTACAGAAAGAACAATTCTGTGCATGTCAGAAATCTTCTGATTTCTCAATTTTAATTTTAATTGTAACATACACATAACACGAAATCTAACACCTTAACCATTTTTAAGTGTACAGTTCAGTGGTGTTAAATACTTTCACATTGTTGTGCAACCAATCTCTGTAACTCTTTTCATCTTGCAAAACTGGAACACCATACCCATTAAACAACTCCACATTTCTTCCTTCCCAAGTTCCTGGCAAGCACCATTCTATTTTCTGTCCCAATGAACTTGACTACTCTGAGTACCTCACATAAGTGGAATCATACCTTTTTGTGACTGTGCTATTTCATTTCATACAATGTCCTCAAGATTCATGAGTAGTTTGAGTAGCATGAGTCAGAATTTCCTTCCTTTATAAGCCTTATATTCCACCGAATGTATAGATCACGTATTTTTTATTAATTCGAGGATGAACACTTGGGTTGTTTCCATCTTTTAGAATTGCAAATAGTGCTACTATGAACATAAGTATGCAAATACATTAATTTTTAGTGTATGAACTACATTTTACAAAAATAATTATATATATGTATTTTTTTCTAATCTGTATTTTAAGTTCAATAGTTTGTCCTTGGTAGTGGGCTTCCCTGGAATCTCAGTGGTAAAGAATCTGCCTGCCAATGCAGGAGACATGGGTTCCATGCCTGAATTGGGAAGATCCCCTGAAGAAGGAAATAGCAACCCTCTCCAGTATTCTTGCCAGGGAAATCCCATGGACAGAGGAGTCTGGTGAGCTATATAGTCCATGGGGTCACAGAAGTGTTGGACACAACTTAGCAACTAAACAACAACAAAAACAACATTCTTCCAAGTATTTCCAAAAAAACACAGATGTCAAATCATTTTCCCTAATTTACTATGAAATATTTTTAAAATGCAGGAATTGAAGAACTAGTACAATGATCACCCTTATATCTGCCATTTTGAATTCAACAATTTTTACATTTCATCATATTTGCTCTATTTTCCAAACATCTGTTACAAATAAGACTCTGTACTTCATGTCCCATCACATCAGAAGACAGGTGATGTCCCATTCCACTATTAATGCTACCAACTTTGATCACCAAGTCATGTGATTACTCCAAATGTCTCCATCATAAAGGCATTTCTTTTTGCAACTGCCAAAGTGCCTGTGTGCTCAGTTGCTAAGTTATGTCTGTCTCTTTGTGATCCCCATGGACTATAGCCTGCCTGGCTCCTCTGTCTATAGAGGAGAATTCCAGGCAAGAATACTGAAGTGGGTTGCTATTTCCTCCTCCAGGGGATCTTCCCGACCCAGGGATATAACCCGTGTCTCTTGTGTCTCCTACATTGTTAGGCAGATTCATTACCACTGAGCCTCCTGGGAAGCCCCAACTGCCAAGTAATTGGTGGGTAATACCTTGTGATGCTGAAAATATCTGTCACGGAATCATTTTAGGTAAAACCATTTCCTGAATCAATTATTTCACTGGTGGTTGATACAATGTTACCAGTGGTGTAGCAAACGGCATCTATCTATCGATCTAGTATCACTTTGCACTCTTGGGTTTTTATTTAACATACAACAAATGATTAAAGTCATTATTCCATTTGATGCTCAAATTATCCCAATTGTGTCAGTAGGAGCTCCTTCTACCTGATATTTGTGACTTATAACAAGACTGCATTAGTCTTTCTCATGGCCTTCTGTGACACAAGTGTCCCAGACTCATCTTAGACTTTTCTTGCACTAAATCTAAAATCAGTCATTTCTCTAAGGATCCCTGAATCTAACTGGGAAACAACTTGGAAACCAACATCAGGGCCCTAGATGTGCTCACTGTCATTGGGATGTCTTTGTTTTGAGAATATTTTAGTGGTTGGAGCCTTGTACATTTAAAAAAAAAAATTGTGAGTTCATACAGATATTTCCAATCTAAATTTAATGCTATATTTTCTTCGCTATCATTTTTTATGTTTGTATATATTTTCTCAAAATAATCTAAAAACATAGCAAATTTATTTGCTTAATCCTACAATAGCTTTGAAATACTTTCAAAAGTGTTATCAAAGAATAAAATTGCCCAGTGAAGTATAAAATTTCATTGTAATTCTTTTCATGCTTAGAATACAACTCAATACTGCAGTAAAAATTCACTTGGATTAAGCCTATTCCCTGAGTGGGTACATTTCCAGGTTGATATGTCATTAGGTTCATTTGTTTGTTGTCAATTCAAGGACTTCACACTTTTCCTCTTTGATTTAATTTTATTATTTAAATATGTAAAAATTGTCATGTTTCAGAACTCAGAAAAATATAAAAAACCACATTCAGGGAAGTCTCCCATCTCAACCCCTGCCCCATCCCTTGATCTCCCGATAAACAGCACTTTTCATTGGCTTCCCTGTTATTTTCCTTTATTTCCTTTCAAAAATATAAGCAAACACATGTATGTACTCTTACTGCTGTCTCTTCTTTATAAAAAGTGTAGAATACTACATACACTTTTGGTACCTTGCTTTTTCCAGTCTCTATTAATACACTGAGGTTATCATTATTCTTTTTTATGGTCATATCAATAGTTCATTGTGTGTAAGTATCGGAGAAGGCAATGGCAAGCCACTCCAGTACTCTTGCCTAGAAAATCCCATGGATGGAGGAGCCTGGTAGGCTGAAGTCCATGGGGTTACTCAGTCGGATACGACTGAGCGACCTCACTTTGACTTTTCACTTTCACGCATTGGAGAAGGAAATGGCAACCCACTCCAGTGTTCTTGCCTGGAGAATCCCAGGGACGGGGGAGCCTGGTGGGCTGCTGTCTATGGGGCTGCACAGAGTCGGACACGACTGAAGCGACTTAGCAGCAGCAGCAGCAGCAGCGTTGGTTATTTAGTCAGTCTCCTACTGGTGAGCACTGGCTTGTGTCAATTCTTTTTTTTTTTTTTTCATTTTTATAATTCTTTAATATAAAGAAAACATAATTATTTTTTCCATCAAGCCTTGTACAGATGTCCTGAAATCCCCTCCAGTTTACACAAACAACCCATAAAAGCGTGAATGCTTCCTGTGAGGGCGATGACATGAAATTATTTAAAAGAAGGTATTTTTGAGCCTCTTTCAGGTTTGGAAAGGCATTTTTGAGCATCTCATATCTCCTGGAGCAATGCTGGATTCCGTGGATACTCAGAGCTGTACAAATGTTATACCGTATTGTATTGGGTTGGCCAAAAATTCCTTTGAGTGTTTCAACATCTTATGGAAAAACCTGAATGAACTTTTTGGCCAGTCCAATATACAGAGTGACAGATATTCAGCTGTGCTTATGGTGTATTGTATGCTGTGTGCGTGGTAAGTTGTTTCAGTCGTGTCTGACTCTGCGAGCCCATGGACTGTAGCCCGCCAGGCTCTGCTGTCCGTGGGATTCTCCAGGAAAGAGTCAAGGGAAATTTTTGTTGCTCCTCTACGGAAAGAACATCTGATAAAGCTCCCAGCAACTTGCTCTGTTGGCCACAGAATTTGTGGGCATCTTAGCGAGGCTTGGACCAGCCACAGAGCAGTGGGTCAGGAGGCCTCAGTCTGAATGGAGTGACAAGGAGAAATTAGGCCCTTTGCACATCTTTGAGTCTTATGTTTAAGTGGAGCCTCTGGCCCAGCTCCATATTACGTGTTTTCGGGACATGGGGGCTTCTCTCTTTTCCTCCTGTAAACTCCAGAAGCCCTGGCTCAGCTGCCGAGCATCTGTGTGCGGGCTTCCTGTAATTCACATGCCTGAGGCAAGGTGTGTCCAGAGTCAGAGGCCAGGCTACCCAGGTGATTGTAAACTTGTTTGATTTTTGCATGCGTGGCTTTGGCAAACCATTTAGTCCTCATTATGGGCCAGCTGAATGCCAGGACTGACTCTGTTTCCAGCTTTGCCCCCCTGGGTGGAATCCTGACTCCATAAAGGGGCTCCAAGGTGCAGGACACCCGCTGTGTACCCCTACTTGTGTAAGTGGATATGTTAGCATTTTCTCAGCTCCTCTGAGGTGAAGCCCAGGAGACAGTCCATTTAGAAAATCATCAGGGAGCTCTGAATGTGATGGAGATCAGTGTTAGATCCTAGACTTTAGATTCACTTTCTGGAAATGCAGAGAAGCAATACAGAGTGAGGTCAGATGAATATTTCTTTCTCAAATTCTGTGTGGCCTTGGGACTGTTCTGTGATATAACTGTCATATTTTCCCCATCTTTGCCCCCATATACCTGTTATTTGTGCCTAAAGCAATTGATATACAAGTGTAAGTGGCACATATTACCATAAAAACTGTGTATACGTGTGGATGTACATTGAGGGGGAGGGCTTAGTGATAAATGTTGTATTGAGATGACAAGGGTCCTGGATGTTATTTATTAAGTTATTTAATATTAAACAAACAGTTGAACTTTGAAAAACTGTCCAGTTAAAGGCAAAAACTAATAAAACCCTTTGAAGAAAACTAAAAGAATTTCAGCCAATTAAACGTCCAACAATAGGGGAGCAATTAGGGAAACAGCAACAATGCGTAACGGCTTGCTGTGCCCTTTACTCTGTGTTAGGAACTAGTCTAAGTGTTTCATATGTATTATTTAGGGCTTCCCTGGTGGCTCAGACCGTGAAAGAATCCACCTGAAATACAGGAGATCTGTGTTTGATCCCTGGGTTGGGAAAAGGGAATGGCAACCCACTCCAGTATTCTTGCCAGAAGAATTCCGTGGACAGAGGAACCTGGTGGGCTACAGTCCATCAGGTCACAAAGAGTTGGTCATGACTTATGTGCAGTTTAATGTTCAGATAGATGCCACAAAATCGCCTTCTTTTTAGAAGCTTCTAACCATTAATAGCCCCACCTATAGTGTGCCTGACTATGAAACTTACCATAGTTGTGTGATAGTGGGTTGTCTGGTAACCTAGTGGTTGACAGTTGGTCATAGGACCCAGAAGTCTTGGCTTCAGATCCCACCTCTGCTATTAACTAGATATGTGATCTTTGGTGAGTGGCTGAATGTCTCTATGCCCCAGTTTTCTTGTCTAGAAAATGAAAATGGTGATAATTATAATCCTTTTCTGTTGGGATATTTTGAGCACTTAAGCAAAAGTAAATAATACGTGTGTGTATGTGAGTCAATTCTTATTATATTGCCCCAAACACCACAGTGAATAATCTTGTGCCATTTTGGAGGTATACATTTTGAATAAATCACTGTTATGAAACTCCAAGGACAACAGTATTTTGTTAAATATTATCAAATTTCTTTTTACAGAGTTGTACAATTTTGCACTTCTATCAGTAATAAATGAGAGCACCTGTTTCTTTTGTAGTCTTGCCAACAGATCATGCTGTCAAACTTGGATGTGTGCCAATCTAATAAGTAAGAAATGTCAGGATTTTTAAAAAACAACATATTTTCCTTTTTGGGTTAGCATAATGAACATACACTAGACTGCATAAACCTAAAGTGTAGAGCATGATAAAGTTTACAAACTGAAGAACTGGGATCCCTCATCCATATCCAGCTGTGGCACCTCTGAAGTCTTCTCTGGCCCCTCCCAGTCACTTCCCTTCCACAATGAATAGAATAGTGCTCAGTTGCTCAGTCATGTCCGACTCTCGGCAACCCCATCCCATCAGGCTCCTCTCTCCATGGGATTCTCCAGGCAAGAATACTGGAGTGGGTTGCCATTTCCTCCTCCAGGGGATCTTCCCAGCCGAGGGATCGAATCCTTGTCTCTTCCATCTCCCACACTGGCAGGTGGATTCTTTACCACTGAGCTACCAGCGAAGCCCATTACCAAGGACAAATTGTTGAATTTAAAATAGTGTAGTTTTAATTTGTCTTCATTCATTAGTCGGTTGAAATATCTTTTCATACGTTTAAGGACCATATGACTTTCTCAGTTTTCTGTAGCTAGTGACTTAGCCTTTTGTGTCTTAGTTGCAGATATTTTTCCTCTGTCATTCGTCTGTTGACATTATTTACATTTTTTCCTACAATGCATATTTTTGAAGTCAGATTCCTTTTACTGCTTTCAGATTTTGTCAGATTTAGAAAACCTTTCCCTTCTCCCAGGTTATAAAAGAATTCACCAATGATTTCTCTTATCCCTGTATGGTTTTCTTTTGTTAACATTTAGATCTTTAATTTATTTGGTATTTATTCTTGTGTATGATGTGAGATACGGGAACAATGTTATCTTTTCCCAATTGTTCTAACTCTATTGATTTAAAAGTCCATCTTTGCTGCAGTGACTTGAGATGCTGCCCTCCTTATACACCAATTCTAGATGTATACTGGTCTACCCCAGAACTCTAATCCATTGGGTTGTCTATCTATTCATGCACCTGTGTCACACTGCTTTAATTACAGAGACTTACTAGAATGCCATTTCATAATCTCATAGAATTTACTAGACCTCCCATGGTGTCCTTCTTTTCCAGGACTTTCCTAAATACTTGCTTTTTAAGTTTTGTGATATGAAATTTAGAATTAACTTATTTAGCTCCAAAAAAACCCACCTTTTTGGCGTTTGGGAGGACTAAGTTAAATTTCAATACTAACGTAGGAAGATTGGATGTGCTCAGTCGTGTCCAACTCTTTGCAACCCCAGGGACTATAGCCCGGCAGGCTCCTCTGTCCATGGAATTTTCCAGGAAGAACACTGGAGTGGCTTGCCGTTTCCTACTCCAAGGAAGAATGGATGCCTGTATGATATTGTTATTCTATTTCCCCACAAACAAAAAAAAAGCCCTTGTTGTTGTTCAGTTGCTAAGTTGTGTCTGACTCTGCAGCCCCATGGACTGCAGCACACCCAGGCTCCTCTGTCTTCCACAGTCTCCCAGTTTGCTCAAATTCATGTCCATTGAGTCAGTGATGCTATCTAACCATCTAATCCTCTGCCACCCGCTTCTCTTCTTGCCTTCGATCTTTCCCAGCATCAGAGTCTTTTCCAATGAGTCTGCTCTTCACATCAGGTGGCCTAAGTATTGGAGCTTCAGATTCAGCAACAGTCCTTCCAATGAATATGCAGGGTTGACTTCTTTTAGGATTGACTGGTTTGATCTCCTTACAGTCCAAGAGTCTTCTCTAGCACCAAAATTCAAAAAATCTTCAGCACTCAGCCTTCTTTATGGTCCAACTCTCACATCCATACATGACTACTGGAAAAACCATAGTTTTAACTATACAGACCTTTGGTATCAAAGTGATGTCTCTGCTTTTTAATATGCTAATAGGTCTGTCACAGTTTTCCTTCCAAAGAGCAAGCGTCTTTTAATTACCTGGCTGCAGTCACTGTCCACAGTAATTTTGGAGCCCAAGAAAATAAAATCTGTCACTGTTTCCACTTTTTTCCCTTCTATTTGCCATGAAGTGATGGGACTGGATGCCATGATCTTAGTTTTTTGAATGTTGAGTTTCAAATCAGATTTTTCACTCTTCTCTTTCACCCTCATCAAAGGCTCTTTAATTCCTCTTCACTTTCTCCCATTAGAGTGGTATCATCTGCATATCTGAGACTGTTGATATTTCTCCTGGCAATCGTGATTCCAGCTTGTGCTTCATCCAGTCTGGCATTTCACATGATGTGCTCTGCATAGAAGTTAAACAGGGTGACAGTATACAACCTTGCCATACTCCCTTCCAATTTTGAACCAGTCAGTTGTTGCATGTCTGGTTCTAACTGTTACTTCACGACCCACATACAGATTTCTCAGGAGACAGGTAAAGTGCTCTGGTACTTCCATCTCTTTAAGAATTTTTCCAGTTTGTTGTGATCCACAGAGTCAAAGACTTTAGTATAAAGCAGAAGTAGATGTTTTTTCTGGAACTTGTAGCTCAATTGGTAAAGAATCCACCTGCAATGCAGGAGACCCTGGTTCTCCTGGGCTGGGAAGATCTGCTGGAGAAGGGATAGGCTCCCCACTCCAGTGTTCTTGGGCTTCCCTTGTGGCTCAGCTGGTAAAGAATCCACCTGCAATGCAGGAGACCTGGGTTCGATCCCTGGGTTGGGAAAATCCCCTGGAGAAGGGAAAGGCTAGCCGCTCTAGTATTCTGGCCTGGAGAATTCCACGGACTTTATAGTCCATGGGGGTCCCAAAGAGTCGGACACGACTGAGCGATGTTCACTTTCACTTGCTTTCTCCATGATCCAATAAATGTTGGCAATTTGATCTCTGGTTCCTCTGCCTCTTCAAAACTCAGCTTGTACACCTGGAAGTTTTCAGTTCTTGTACTGTTGAAACCTGGCTTGAAGGTTTATGAGCATAACTTTGCTAGCATGTGAAATGAGTGCAGTTGTATGGTAGTTTGAACGTGTTTCGGCATTGCTTTTCTTTGGGATTGTAATGAAAATTGACATTTTCCAGTCTTGTGGCCACTGCTGAGTTTTCCAAATTTGCCCGCATACTGAGTACAGCACTTTAACAGCATCGTCTTTTAGGATTTGAAATAGCTCAGTTGGAATTCCATAACCTCCACTAGCTTTGTTCATAGTAATGCTTCCTGAGGCCCATTTAACACTCCAGGATGTCCAGCTGTAGGTGAGTGACCACATCATTGTGGTTATCTGGGTGATTAAGACCTTTCTTTTATACTTCTATTTATTCTTGCCACCTCTCCTTAATCTCTTCTGCTTCTGTTAGGTCCTTACCATTTCTGTACTTTCATCCTTGCATATCTTTACATTTTTTCAAATCTAATTTTGTCATTTTGTATATATCAGCAGTATTTGAAATTTTCCTTATACAGATTTTTCACATTTTCTTTAAATTTATTCATAAGTAGTTAGTCTTTTGTTGTTTTTGATGTTGCTATTTTAAATGAGACCTTCCATTGTTATTTGCTATTTCTAGATTATTGTTTGCATATATTAAGGCTATTGATTTTTGAGGCTAATTTTATACACAGTTACCTTACTGAATTATCTTACTGTTTGAATTAGTTTTATTCTTTAAGCCTTTTGTGTTTTCCAGTATACTACATCCATATCATTCATTCAGTCAGTCAGTTCAATCGCTCATCGTGTCTGACTCTTTGCGACCCCATGAATTGCAGCACGCCAGGCCTCCCTGTCCATCATCAACTCCCAGAGTTTACCCAAACTCATGTCCATCAGTCATCTCATCCTCTGTCGTCCCCTCCTCCTCCTGCCCCCAATCCTTCCCAGCATCAGGGTCTTTTCCAATGACTCAACTCTTCACATGAGGTGGCCAAAGTATTGGAGTTTCAGCTTTAGCATCAGTCCTTCCAATGAACACCCAGGATTGATCTCCTTTAGAATGGACTAGTTGGATCTCCTTGCAGAGAGTCTTCTCAAGAGTCTTCTCCAACACCATAGTTCAAAAGCATCAATTCTTCGGCGCTCAGCTTTCTTCACAGTCCAACTCTCACATCCATACATGACCACTGGAAACACCATATCCTTGACTAGATGGACCTTTGTTGGCAAAGTAATGTCTCTGCTTTTTAATATGCTATCTAGGTTGGTCATAACTTTCCTTCCAAGGAGTAAGCGTCTTTTAATTTCATGGCTGCAATCAGCATCTGCAGTGATTTTGGAGCCCAAAAAAATTAAGTCTGACACTGTTTCCACTGTTTCCCCATCTATTTCCCATGAAGTGATGGGACCAGTAGCCATGATCTTAGTTTTCTGAATGTTGAGCTTCAAGTCAACTTTTTCACTCTCCTCTTTCACTTTCATCAAAAGGCTTTTTAGTTCCTCTTCACTTTCCGCCATAAGGGTGGTGTCATCTGCATATCTGAGGTTAGTGATATTTCTCCCGGCAATCTTGATTCCAGCTTGTGCTTCTTCCAGCCCAGCGTTCCTCATGATGTACTCTGCATATAAGTTAAATAAGCAGGGTGACAATATACACCCGTGATGCACTCCTTTTCCTATTTGGAACCAGTCTGTTGTTTCATGACCAGTTCTAACTGTTGCTTCCTGACCTACATACAGGTTTCTCAAGAGGCAGGTCAGGTGGTCTGGTATTCCCATTTCTTTCAGAATGTTCCACAATTGATTGTGATCCTCACAGTCAAAGGCTTTGGCATAGTCAATGAAGCAGAAATAGATGTTTTTCTGGAACTCTCTTGCTTTCTCCATGATCCAGCGGATGTTGGCAATTTGATCTCTGGTTCCTCTGCCTTTTCTAAAACCTTCTTGAACATTTGGAAGTTCACGGTTCACATACTGCTGAAGCCTGGCTTGGAGAATTTTGAGCATGACTTTACTAGCATGTGAGATGAGTGCAATTGTGCGGTAGTTTGAGCATTCTTTGGCATTGCCTTTCTTTGGGATTGAATATTTCTCTTGTATGTATGTATGTATATATATATACACACACACCATAATTTGCTTCAGTAGTTCCCTACTCATTACCACTTATATTGTTTTCACAGTTTTTTAGTACTAACAATACTAAATACAAATTGGAGATAAGCCCTTTTGCTTTCTGTTTTTATATTCCTATTTAAAATTTAAGAACTAGGATTGGTGGATCAAAAGGAAATTCCCATTTTATATGAGGTACTACTATTTCCCAAAAAGGAACAGTGGAATTTTTAACTGGGTGTAGAGTATCATTAATTTCCTCCCATTAGAAAAGGTACTACAAGTGTATGCTACTATGAGAAAATGGGAGAAAACCTTTCTGTCTAATTTTCCTACCTCAGGATAATTTTTTCGGACATTACAGTGTTAAAAGCACTGTAAAGAAGCTTTGGTCAAGGAATTAAGGATCCCAGTCTACCAATGGTGAACTATATCATCATAATTTTAAACTCTATATTTTCCATATGTAAAGAGAGACTAAAATTTTAAATCTCACAGCATCATTATGAAGACAATTTTAGATAATGAATGTGAAATTATTGCATAAATGCAAGGATTTATAGCTTTGGAAGAAAGTCTAATTACAGTTGTATTTGCCATAATCAGTTAATGTCTAACAAGTAAACTATTCTTTTAACATGTACACATTAAGATGTGATCTGCTGCTGCTGCTGCTGCTGCTGCTGCTAAGTCGCTTCAGTCATGTCAGACTCTGCGACCCCATAGACGGCAGCCCACCGGGCTCCCCCGTCCCTGGGATTCTCCAGGCAAGAACACTGGAGTGGGTTGCCATTTCCTTCGCCAATCCATGGAAGTGAAAAGTGAAAGTGAAGTCACTCAGTCATGTCCTGCTCTTAGCGACCTCATGGACTGCAGCCTACCAGGCTCCTCCACCCATGGGATTTTCCAGGCAAAGAGTACTGGAGTGGGGTGCCATTGCCTTCTCTGAAGATGTGATCTACTATGTAGCAAAAGGTTAATTCATTCAGATGAAATGGAGAGATGAAGGCGACAACACTTCTGAGGCATAACGAGGCCTTTTGTGGAAGACATAGCAGACGTTCTCACCCATTCTTCCTGACCTGCCTCTCAATATAGAGGCTGAGAAAGTATACTCATATACTCATTTTCTTAGTCTTTTTTTAAGCTAGGAGTATTATCAGTTCTGGTCTTGAAGACCTAAAAATAAGTCTATGGGGAAAGGGAATCCTTTAGAAATTTCTTTGCTCTCAAAAAAAAGAAGAGGAAAATCTCTGTTCCACTTCCTTCATTTTCTTTGAACATAGTTGAGTAGGAACATAAGGCTTGGAGTAAAGGCAGCCATCTTGAAGCCATCAGGCAACATGTCAGCGTACCCTCTTGCAACTATGAGTCAGCATACTGAGAGTGGCAGAGTGGATGGATGGAGAAGAACCAGGACCCCTGATGAAACTGCTGAGTCAAACCTACAAACATCACCAGAATTCTGAAGTAAACAACAAACATCTTTTTAATTTAAGCCAATGACAGTCAAATTTTCGACAGTCAAATTTTCTGCAGCCAAAAAGAAAAATAAGTAAAAACGAATACTTCACAGATATTACCTGTTGGATACCTTATAACAACAAGGCTATGAGAGCCTTCCCTTCCAGAATGAGCAGCGTCCAAGGATTTGGTTAATCCTAGAACTCTAAATACCAGAGCCTGGCCTGGGCATAAATGAACCCAAAAGCTACTGCCTTCACAGCCAAAAGGTAACTGTTTTTCTGTCTTGAATTGGGGTAGTCAGAAAAAAAAAAAAACAGTATAGGGCAGAAGTTACAAACTGGCAAATTCAGCTGACTGACATTATTAGCTTTTTTCATTTAAAAAAAAGGATGAGAAAATATGAGGCTCGGGGCATAATTTAGTAGTAAATAATGATGCCATGATCAAACCCAACATGTGATCTCCAGTCAGACTTGCTCTAATTCACTAATACTACACTCTTTGCCTCCTTCCACAGGGGAAAGAAACGATTTTTCCCATTCACGTAGAAGTACTTGGCCATCCAAGATATACTAAATTACAGAAAAGGGAGTGGACAAATATTATATTGTGATTACAAAAGTACTTTGGCCTTTATGGAAGAAATTGGACAAATTTTGGATTTGTTTAGTATGCAGTATAATAGATTAGTAATGCATGCCGGCTCTCTGACTCTCAGCAGAGAGCTGCGGCCACTTGACATTCTGGCGTATACCAAGATCGAGTTACACCCTACAGTAATCATGAGACATAAAAGAAAAATACTATTTCAAAATTGTCCTGTTAGACACCAACTCATCATGCAGGCTGATGCCAACCGCATATAACAAAAGGAAAATTCAATTACTTGAGAATGCAGCCCTAGGAAAAGTCAAGTCAAAGAATAATTTTGTGTGCAATTTAAGAAGCTGTAAGGTGATGGGCCTCCACTACTTGGATTCTAGTTCAAAAGAAGAAAAGGATGCTCAAGAAACTCAGGAGATTTCACCCCCCAAAAAAAATATATCTGGATGAATATTGGCAATGTGTAGGCATATATTCTTTCATCTGATGAAAGATAATAATAAAAAAATTTCTCATGAGGCAATAATTCAAGGAGGGTTTTTTTCTACCACCACTAAAAGAAAACGCCTCATTAGTACTGAGATACCCATTTTGCCATGGTACATGGTGATTTCTAAAACTTCATATCAGGGGTATTAAGGAGGTTGGGAGGATACAAGCATAGTCAGGGTCATATAGTCAGCACTCTGCTTGTCAGCAGAAAATAATAATTCCCAGGTGGCACTAGTGGTAAAGAACCTGCCTGCCAATGCAGGAGACATAAGAGAAACGGATTCAATGTCTGGGTCGTGAAGATCCCCTGGAGGAGCGCAAGGGAACCCACTCCAGTATTCTTGCTTGGAGATCCCATGGACAGAGGAGCCTGGCAGGCAACAGTCCATGGGGTCGCAAAGAGTTGAACATGACTGAAGCAACTTAGCACACAGCACACACTATGTTGAAATACAAACACACATGCACACAGCCTTCCAGCTAACAGTTAACAAAACAAAAATACAAATCTTATTTTTCACTTTCACTAGGATTTTGGATTTTGCATTTAAGAAAAAAAGGAATAATGTATGACCACAAGAATAGCTTTCCAATGAAAAACATGATTATCAAGATAGAAAGTGCAGTGAAAGTAGTATGAAGCAGACTGGCTACAGGAACCAACAAAAACAAAAAGCAGAAGTGGTGAGTTAAAAAGTGCTATTCCAGAACTCAAGTGAAAAACTCATAAAAAGTGATGAAAGGCTAGTGAAAAGATAAAAAATGTGGGGGGGCAGGTGTAAGAGAATCAGTACATGATAAGCAGAGAGATATTCTACAAGGAACAAATAGAGAAGACAAAATATCAAGCCTTCAGAAATTTCCCTAGAACTCCACATTAACCAAGAGATGTTAATAAAGTTCAAAGATTAACATATACACCCAACTATCTGTAAAATAGGTAAACATCAAGGACCTATTATGTAGCACAGGGAACTATATAGAATATGTTATAATAACTTATAATGGAAAATAATCTGAAAAATAATATATATATTTATATATATTATATATATAACTGAACCTCTTTTCTGTATACCTAAACCATTGTAAATCAACTACACTTCAATAAAAATTTTTAATTTAAAAAAGTTCAAGGTTAACAAAATACAGTCTACAAAGACTTGGGCAGAAAAAAATTGTTAAAATTAAACCAAAATTACTTTGGTATCAAACTTCTCTTCTAGAATTCTAAATGCCATAAAAAATTTAAGCAAAAATACTATTATTACCAAATGAATTATATGCACCCCCAAATTATTATTATGTAAAAAAATAATAAGAAATTTTCTTACATTCAAAATCCCTGAAATTACACCACCACAGCAATACCATATCTGAAAAAAATTAATTGGATATATTCTCCCCCTGACCAAAACATAAATCAAATCTAGAAGTCAGGTGAATGTGAATATAAATATAAAAGAAACTGCAGTGAATAATAAAAGTAAAATAATTCATGTTTCTCATTTAACAGAGGATATTGTGGCAAAGCTACTTAGCAGTTTATACAAACACACACTATAAAAATTCCTCTGTGTTTTAACAAGTGAAGAAGTTGACCTTTTAGAGGCTTGACTCAGTGTGGTGAAAGAAGGAAAGATGAGAAGCCATCCAAACACTTTAAATTCTTTTCCACATACCAAGTGGGACCTAAATAAATACTTGTCTTTTACAAAAGAAACTGTGTTCTGGCACCATAAAAGCAGATCCCAAAGAGGACCAAGACTTCAGGAAGGTGGCTCCTCTGGGGTCTCAGGGGTAAGCCAGACAATAACCAACACTGGCTACAAGGAGAATCACTGTTCAAAATAGAATCTGTTACAAAGAGCTCGACTGAAAGGGAGAACTCCCATATCCAGAGGAAACATGTAAACCACGCCAGAACACAGCACGTAACATGATATCTCAATGGGTATTAAATATGAGGTGGATTCTCTCCCCAGCATCCTTTGCTCCCAGGAGCATAGGCTGTAGAATTTCTACTGGTCCACTGCCTGTTTCTCCTGAAATGAGTTTCTATCCCCCTGGACTTTCTCTGCCTTTACTGCCTCTGCCTCCCCACTTCCACCAGGGCCTCTCTGCCAAGAGTGGTCCTGGAGATTCTGAAACAGGTGCTGTTTCCACTCGACTTCAGCCAACTCAGATAGCTCCATGGTGGTCGGGCATCTTTCTCAGAGGAATGTCTGCCTTTTCCAGCTTGGATCCTGGGTCATTGGCTTCTCAGTGAGACACTCTGGGCAGCAGGCCTTATGATTTCAAAGGATATAAGAGGTGTCCCATTAAGGGACTTGGGGGCAATGTTTTAGTAGCTTTGGCGTCAGTGAAGATGGTCCTGCTAACCACAGTCTTCCCTGCAAGTATTTTCAAGCAACCCTGAAGCCCTTGCATTCATTATAGCTGTTCCTGGATGCCACACCAACTAGTCTGGTAGTTCATTATGACTCCTAAAGTCCTCGTAAGTTATATCTCACCTATAGCTGACAAGATTACATCAGACCCAGGAACCTGCGTGCCCCTTGGCCCTGTGCCACTATCTTCCCATCGGCTAGCATCTTCCTTGAAGACTTCTGAGATGCTCAAGAGCAGATTCTCTAGGTCCTATGACCTGAATATTTTTCTCCCCCAAAGTTTATGTTGAAAACCTAAAGCCCAAGATGAGTATTTAGGAGGGAGGTCTTTGGACGGTGATTTGGCCAAGAGCCTTCACGAGTGGGATTACCCTCCAATTAAAAAAAAAAATTCACATAGTAGCACTCAGAGGCAGAAGGAAGGCCCTGCTGGGGCTGGGTTCAGGGCCTGCCTGCCATGGATGTTGAAAGTTACCAAATGATCTTTCTATATTACTTCAGATGGCTGTATAATTTTTCTTGTTTATTCTACAAATATAGTGAGTTATATTGACTGAATTTTTAACATTAAATCAAACTTGCATAATCACCACTAGGACAAGATCCATTTTATATATATATATATATATATATATAATTACATACCATTGGATTTAAAGATTCCCAGGTGGCTCAGTGGATAAAGAATCTGCCTACAATGCAGAAGATGTAGGAGACGCAGGTTCAATCCCTGGGTCGGAAGATTCCCTGGAGGAGGGCATAATAATGCGCTCCACTGTTCTTGCCTAGAGACTCCCATGGACAGAGGAGCTAGGCAGGTAATAGTCCATAGGGTCACAAAGAGTCGAACGTGACTGAAGCGACTGAGCACCCATGAATACACTGTTGGATTTAATATGCTAATAGTTTATTAAGAATGTTTACATCTATACTTATGAAGAAATTTCTGATTTTCTTACAATAAATGTATTGCTTGATTTTGTTATCATATAATCCTGGTATGAAAAAATATTTGGAATAAGTTCTGGTCTTCCTTTTTAATAATAACTTTGGTAGGATTGATATGTCTCCCTCAAATTTTATAAAATTTATGAATGGATTAAAAAAAGAGAGAAATGCCAAAGAGCTAGCTGACCATGCCCACCATGTGAAGATACAGTAAAAACTCAAACCCAGAAGAGGGTCCTCACTCATTGGCAGAACTCACATTCTGGATCTTTCCCAGTAGACCTAACTTTAGCCAACAAGATAGCCTGCATAATGACAGGGGTCATCCAAGGAACTGCAACCTTTTTGTCCAGGGGCAACTGCTGCTTCTGTTTGGGAGCCATCTGTCCCAAGAGTTCCTCTTTTCTTTGGAAGGTCTGAGGGCAACGCAGTCACCCTGCTAGGGGTCTGATTCTTCAGAGGGCCTCTCGGTTTAAGAGGTACTGCTTCAGAAGGAAACCATTGGTGGTGGGGGAATTTCCAATGCCCATATTAGTAGGAATTCTCCAAACCAGAGGGTGAGGAGCAGGAGAAGCACTGTAAACAGTGTTTGATGAGAGAAGAGCTATGAGTAGCTCATGGATGAAAGGAATCTGGGGGAAGTACTGGTCATGGCATGCCCTTCTACCTGTAGTGGAGTGTATGCTCCACTATAACCCTGCTTCAAAACTTTTCAAAATATGCGTAGACACTGAAATTTAATTCACAAAAATTATTCTTAACAAAGATGATATTGGATGTAAAATATAAATGAATAATAAACCATAAAACCATCACACAAATCCATTAGCTTACTGTTAAAATGTAATTTAGAGGAAAAAAAAGAAAACTTAAATATAGAATATTGGGAAGAAAAGGGGATATTGATAGATAAGGTGAAGTTTTTTTAAGAGTTAAGAGAATACCATGCACAAACTTGTTATGATGATAAATACAATGTTGATTAAGTAAAAGATTTTCCAGGAAAATATAAACAACCAAAACTGACCCAGACTTAAGCAGAAAGGTAAGCTGGTCAACAACTAGAGGAAAAATCCTTATAATAGCCTAGTGAGCTCTTAGATCTTTGATCTTAAAAAGAGATCAAAGAGTTACTTCTTCAAAAAGAGTTGCGTCCACATGGTTTCATGAATCAGTTTTTTCCAACCTCAAGGCTATAGAGCATACAGAAATACAGCAAGATTGCCAATTCTTTTACAAAACTATGAAACTCTGACATTAAAATATAGAAAACACAAAAATATAAACTATAGATCAAATTAAATTATGGCTATGGATTAAAAACAAATATTAAATATTAGCAAATCAAGCAGACTATTAAAAAATAATACTTAATAATAGAATTTATTTCAGGAATGCAAAGATGGTTAAATGTTAGGCAATCTATTAGTATAAATCACTAGGCTGTGGAAGTTTAAGACTCATCCTGATTAGAATAAATTCTTTATAAAATAGGTCAGAAAAATATTTACTGAACACGATAGTGTGTCTGTTAAACCAGCAGCCTGTAGGAGACTTAACTGTGGCAAATTAGAGGCATTCACTTTAGAGTGAGACTCATGACAAGGGATTGTGACATCACTGCAGTATGTCATTTTGTCTTTCAGTTTCTTGTTTATCATATTTGAAATCACTAAAAATTAATGAGGCTCCTTATAGGTGTGAGTGGGGTAAATAAGAACATTCATATTTTGCCAGTTGAAATATCAGCTGGAACAACCTTCCTGAAAAGCAAAGTGGTCAAAATTTTATAAATGTGTAATCCCTTTTCAACCATTTTCTTATCCAAGAATCTGTGCAAAATATTTTTAAAGTAAATTGCACACAAATACAAGGTTATACATGTAGTTATTTATAGTAGTGAAACATAAAGGAGAAAAAAATCTAACTGTCCCCTATTAAGGATTGCTTACAGAAATTGTGTTCCATCCATTAGCGAGAATACCATGCAGTCATTAAAAATGATTCTGTTAAAGATTACATAGTGGCATGAAAACATGCAATGTTTTGTTAAATTTTTAAAAATCACGTAGCATGTTTCTAATTGAATTTTAGAATTGTATATACAGAAATAGAAATTGAAAAATCTAGAAGCACATATTTAAGGGTTGTGAAACTGCAATACTTTGGCCACCTCATGCGATGAGTTGACTCCCTGGAAAAGACTCTGATGCTGGGAAAGGTTGGGGGCGGGAGGAGACGGGGATGACAGAGAATGAGATGGCTGGATGGCATCACCGACTCTGTGGACATGAGTTTGAGTGAACTCCGGGAGTTGGTGATAGACAGGGAGGCCTGGCGTGCTGTGATTCATGGGGTCGCGGAGAGTCGGACACGACTGAGCGACTGAACTGAACTGAATTCTGGACAGCATGATTCTCTTTACTCTATTTTGCTATTCTTGGTTACCTAGATTTTCCACCACAAACGTGTATGATACTAGTAATCCAAAAGTCATAAAAATGTTATTTATTCATTCAATAAACATTATTGAGATATACTATGTGCCAAGCACGTCTAGGTGCTGGACTTTCGGTACGATGCCAGACTGATCGGTTTCTCCTCTCACTCCCCGGAAGAGAGACTCGAGGCAACGTGCCTCAGTGACAGTGTCCTAAGTAAAGCAGAATGAGGCGCGACGGAGAGCGGGCGTGGGGAGGGCTTTCTTGGACAGTCACAGAAGGCCCCTCTGGGCTAAGACCTGAGTGGGGAAAAGCCAGGAGTTCAACGATGATGCAAGCAGACTGGTCAGTATGGGTGAGCTTGCACAATATTGTTAAATGAAAAACAGCCTATTACCAAACAGCGTGTGCTACAGTATGTAAATTGTGCATCTAAAAATCTCCTAGGATATTTAGAAGATGTTACCAGTAGTCACATTGGCTTGGTAGTTATGGATAATTTCTACTCTTTGCATATCTATATTTTAGATATCCTTTTACAATAAATATATTTTATCATTGTCATTCATTCCCTCATTCAAAAAAATTTAGTCAGGGCTATTCTATGGTGCTGGAAATAATACAGCAACAACCAGGGACAAGTCCTGGACCTAATGGAGCTTTACTTTGGGTGACAGAGGAAATGAGGGAACAGACTTTAAAATTTAAATTAAATTAAATAGCATATTAATAAAATATTAAAATAGTATGTTAATAAAAATATGAAATAGTAGCTAAATATCTTTAAGATAAAAGGCAGTGAGGTGGAGTATATGTCGTGGAGAGAAAGGACAGTCTAATTTGCGAGTGGGTCATACAGCTTTTCAGGGAAAAGGCTTTCCAGGCAGAGGAATCAACCACCCAAGTGCCAAAGGAGTGAGCGTGCTGAGACAGTGGGCTGCGTGAGTGAGCTGGAGATGAGGTGATAATGGATGAATGATAGAGTGAAGAGGTCAAGACAAGGTGTGGAGGGGCTGGGGAAGCAGATCCCACAGGTTGGTCAAGTCCTTGCAAAACCTTTACTCTGAGACACAGAGACACACGAGAGGGTTCTGAGCAGACAAGCAACATGATACCACAATTTTAGCAAATCACTCAGGCTGCGATGTTGAGAATAGGCCAAAGGGAGCAAGGGCAGAAGTAGGGGCCTGTTAGGTGGCTGTTGCAAAAAACCCAGGCAAGAATGATGACGGTTTGGACCAGCCTGACAATAAAGATGTGTGACAGTAAAGAGAAAGAGAAGGGAAGAAAATGAGGGAAAAGGAGGGGAACTAGCAGAGTGCGATGTCCTGAAAACCACAGAGGAAAATACATCAAGATGGAGGAGATGACCAACAGTAAAAATGAAAACAGATAAAAGATCACTTGATTAGTAATGTGGAGCATACTGTCCTTAACCAGAGCCGTTGCAATAGAGCTGTGATGGAGAAAGTTTGCTTGGAGAGGATCCAAGGGAACAAGGAAGGACAAGAATGAGAATGAGCATGAGATTTGCTTTAAATAGATGAAGAGAATGCTGTTTCAGTTAGTAAGAAGATCAAGAGAAGATTTTTTTTTTTTCTTGAAAGCTGGGTAAAATAAAATAAATTATAAAGGGGGAAAATAGAAGATTTTTACTGGAATTGGGGAAATATAAGCCTATCACATTTATTCCAGGAAAAACAAACCACTAATTGGTGGAATATTTTCAGATCTTTGGGCACTTTGCCCTTGACCACCATCTTTGAGGTCAGAATCAGGAAGAAACAGTTCAAGGTTAATGGAGAGAAATAAAGATATTTCCCAATCAGTATGGCGACCACCTCTGGCTTCTATTTATAAATTAGTCTCCTATTCCTCCAGTGCCTTTAATCTCCCGGGCTTATCTTCCTTGGAATTTCTTTTTCCTCATCCCTGCATCCCACTTTTTCCACATCCCAGCATCAATGCTCTGAAATTCAGGGTCAGTAGACCCACAGAATTAAGATTCTTAAAGCAAGCTTTACGTGCTTCCAAGAAAATCTCTTTCGTGAAGAAAAAATCAGTATTACAAATCAGCATGGTTTATTTTTCGAGGATCAAAATGCCACAAGCAGTCAGACTTCCTGAGCTAATAAAAGAAAATACTGGCTGGCTTTCAGAGATCAAGGAGGAGGGAGTAAGGGCAAAAGAGTAATTCTCCTGAAATTCTGAAAGGAGTTCCTCAAATGAAAGCCCAACCCGTGCAAAACAGGGCTCAGGATCAAATAAATTTGTTGAATATTTCATACTAATTTACTTCCCCCAGCACACAGACACATTCTGAGGATTTACAACGATGTTAGCCCCAAGAAATCCCAAAGAAAAACATACGAAAAAATGTAACCTGACCTTCCCTTCCCCTCATTAAACAGTTTAGTCTAGAGCCATTAGGCAGGATCAAGCAAGGTAGGTCTCTGCATGGCCTGGCCTGGAGTGCAGAGCCCAACAGGAAGACATCCAAGTAGGAAGCGGGGAGCATAGCTATGCCTGATACCTACTGCAGTTGAATAAGGGAGCCAGTTTTCTCATGGTCTGAAAAGGGAGTTACAAAAAAATAAACAGGAGAAATCTAGAATGATCCATGTGGTGGTGGATCTGAATTAGAGATACTGGTAGAAATATCTCTAAGTATTAGAATCGGAAGCTTAGAAATAAATGTGGATGTAAATATATGTGTGAATGAATGTGTGTGTGTGTGTGTGTGTGTGTATTCAAACCTATATCTTTTTGCTTTGTCTAGTAAGGGTGCTTGGAAAGTGCCACCCAATAACCATGAGCACAGCTAGAGCAGGGACCTCGGCTTCCAAATATTATTCTCTAGTAAAAGTAACCAGAGCTTCCTGAGAAATGACTTATTCCAATACTCCAGCAAGGAAAGTACAGATGATCTTGGAATATCTTGGCAGAAATCGAGGATATGTTCAAAGGAGAGACCTGTCAAAAGAACATAGAAGCCAACTTGAAGGGCTTCCCACTGGCCAAATCGGAACATCAAATAAGTAGTGAAAGCAAATGGAATTCAATGAGCATCCTTACATTCATACTGATAAAAATAAAAGAAGAACTTGAAACTTTAATGAAGAATAAAATATGTACATGGTCTTAAAATATCTCCCGATAAAATACTTATGGATTACAAAATATAAAAGTGTCATTTCACAGTTAAGAAATATTGCAGACATCAGTCATAAAGTTATCAAAGTAAACATCCAGATGTACCGTTTCTACCATAGGTGAATAACTTGTATCTAATTATGAGGAAGAAAGCTGAGCGCCGAAGAATTGATGCTTTTGAACTGTGGTGCTGGAGAAGACTCTTGAGATTCCCTTGGACTGCAAGGAGATCCAACCAGTCCATTCTAAAGGAGATCAATCCTGGGTGTTCATTGGAAGGACTGATGCTAAAGCTGAAACTCCAATACTTTGGCCACCTCATGCGACGAACTGACTCACTGGAAAAGAGTCTGATGCTGGGAAGGATTGGGGACAGGAGGTGAAGGGGACGACAGAGAATGAGATGGCTGGATGGCATCACCGACTCTGTGGACATGAGCTTGAGTGAACTCCAGGATTTGGTGATGGACAGGGAGGCCTGGCGTGCTGTGATTCATGGGGTCACAAAGAGTCGGACACGACTGAGCGACTGAACTGAACTGAACTGAACTGAATTATGAGGAAGCATCAGACAAACCCAAATCAAGGAACATTCTAAATAACTGGCGTGTCATCTTCAAAAGTACTGAAGTGCAAGAAAGGCTTAGGAACTGTTACTGACAAAAAGAGACTAAAAAGACACACCTAAATACAATGCTCAAATATAAACTGGGTCCTTCTGCTACAAGAACATCAAAAGCACAAGTGACAACATTTGAGTAAGACCTGAATTTCAGATGGTAGCAAGGAACACATGCTAATTTCCTGATTTGCATGGTTGTGTCCCAATACAATGTCCCTGTTTGTAGGAAATACACACTGAAATACTTGGGGGCCATGGGGACATTAAGCTGGCAACTCATTCTCAAGTGACTCAGGGGAAAAAAATGGCTACGGACTATAATAGCAACTTTTTCTGTAAGTGTGAAGTAGTTTCAAAATAAAATTGTGTATTTGGAGAAAAAAACTCTTATCCTGATTCTCAAATACATATAATTGTCAAAGCTGCCCCATGTGATTACTTCTCTTGGAATGAATCTTCCACAGCAGATCCTTAGAGGGACACTCCTGTAAGCAGTCCCATTCAATCCCACAACATACAAGGAGGCTCCACAGAGAGGACAGCCTTCTGAGTTTGGAGCCAAAGCATAGGAAGGCAGCCCATTTCATCTCTACCCATGAACACAAGCTTTAGTGGAAAGGTGAAAGAAGAAAGAGACGTATCTGAATTTATCTACACAAAGGGACAAGTTGAAAAATAAATTTAGAATCTATGTCAAGTTCATTGCACCTTGCAAGAAAAAAGAATCAGCCTAATGTAATAAAAGTACAAGTAGTGCTCTCATGGTATCGTATAATTTTATTTGTACCTAGCTTTTAAGAAGCCCTAAATATTATTTAGTATAAATACTGTAGATATCATTAAAATCAAATTAAAAGATGAAAAGCATTGATATTCCGAGAAGCAAAGGAACTTGTGGGGGTGAAGCCAGGATTAGAAGCCATGTTTGGCATCCCACGACTGTCTAAATGGATGTCCACATGCTCTCCACTACACTAGGTGGTTTTCTCTAAGAATAGAGAAGAGAAACGATATTCTGTTCTCCAAGAAGTAGAATGCTCTGGAAAATCAGACAGCGATGAATTAATCAGAATTTGTATAAGATAAAGTGGATACTTGTCACTCCATTTAAGATGTACTTTTCTTTTCATCCTTTAGCAAAAAAAAAAAAAAAAGAAATCCTCAAACACGTGGGATTGGTAGCTGAATAGTCCTCTAAGATACATTTCTGACTTACCAGTGCATAACCTCTCAATGCCACTCTGCTCCCTTTGCATCAATAGCTTCATTAATTCCAACTTCCAATCTGCCATTTTGTAAATAGGAACAGTAAGTTACTGGGAGTCTAACAAAATTCATTCAGTATCTATGCTGCTTCTCCCATAAAGTTCACTATGTTACTGAAATACAAAATAATCTTGCCTTTCCTTTAGTCTTCCAAATGTAATACTTGTGAGTATACCGGAAAAAACAGTTGGAAACAGAAAACAAAATAGTATCAATTACTTATATTTCCCATTCTCTGCTAAGGCTTGTCTTATCTGAAGCTTGTAAAGTTATTTAATCTTTTCCATCATCTCAGGGAGAAGAAAGGCTGGAAAATCCTAGTCATTCCACAGTAACTATCAGTGGGATTTTCCATAACTATCTGGATGCAAAATAAAAATCTTAAGAAGTTGATCCAATTCTAAAACTTACTTCTCAACTTACTAATAAATATGAAGAGACAACCCATCCATATTTTCTTCAAATCGTATCTGATTTCTTGGCCAGACTACTAGTACCTGAAAAAGTTTCAGAGTTTGTTCCAACAAATCTACATTTAAAAGCTTAAAAATGCATTTGTGCACTAATCATTCTTTTCTGCATCTGACTTAGGGCCAGAGATGGGACTATAAGATAGAACCTTGCCAAGAAATTGGTGGGGGAAAGGAATAAAATTGCCTTCTAAAAGCTAAACTGTGAGATTAACACTTGACGGATCAGGGCAAGTGTGAAGAAGTGAGAAATCACCGCACATGGACACAGGGAACAATAGTCAATATCCGGTAATAAACCATAATGGGAGAGAATGTGAAAAAGGACATGAATATATATATAAAACTGAATCACCTTTCTGTACCCAGAAACCCACACATTGTAAATCATCTATACTTCAATTTAAAAAGTAAAGAAAGAAAGAAGTCACCACATGGGGACGAAAAAGCTTCCAGGCCAGCAAGATTTGGCTGTGACCTCAGTGAGGAAGACTCTACTAATTGATCATGGAGTCACAGAAGAAGAACGGTTGCTAAGAAGGGGGTCTGGACCAGCAGTGTTGGGGTAGCATAGGATCAGGGACTTCTATGCTTCTAACTGCTCTAGTGAAAATGAGGCATTGCTTAATCTTAGCCTGATTCCGCTGGGCTGGCCTCTTATGCATGATGGAAAGCTCAACATTGAGCACACAGCCCAGCCTAAAGCAGGCAATCATTAGACTCCATGAATTTGCTCCAACTCTTCGCTCAGAGCCTCCTGATTAGAATCTGGCTTTCTACATAGTTCTGCCTACAGGGAGAAAATGACCTAGTCAGATTTGAGAATTCAAATTCAATTCATGCCAGCTACAGCAGGAACTGAGATATACAGTGCCGCACTTGAGCTTGTTTATTCTCAGTCAGCTCCCAAAGAAAGGGCCCTGGAAGGTGCCTCAAGGTCAAGTTTCTGAGCTCATGGGGCTGGCAGCAAGTCTCTGGGCTATGGTAAATTTACCGGGATGGCGAAGATGGTGGTGGCCAGAGGGACAATTGCGGCCACACCTTCTACATTGCACTATGTGCTATACATAGTTGAACTCATTTCATCCCCACAGCAAAGCAATACATTAGGCATTAGTAGCATTCCCATCTAGTAACCCAAAGACCTGCACTAGAAATTGGAATTCAGAGGCAGATTTATCTGACTCTAAAGTCTAATCCCTTAAATCATGAAAATCCTACCTCTGGGAGGTTGGGGGATGAACCCTATCCTCCTTTTCTTCTGGCCTCACTCTGCTGTGTCAGCGGTGTGCTTTGGGCCATCCTGTTACTGATCAGGGTTCTTGGCCTCTTTAATCAATAGAAACTGATCAGAGGCCAGACAAGAAATTCAGGCAAGGCTTTATAGGGGCCGCTGCTGCAGTGGAGGGGGCAAGGGGAACAAGATCAAACAGATCCCCAAGGGGAGCAAACTTGTTCCTTACACAAAATGAGGGTAGGGGCATATCCAGGGGTCGGGCTAGAGGGGGATGGCTTAGGTGGTTTACCCACCCCTTAGTCAGCGGTGTTTTGTGCAGAGGAATGCACATA